>NC_052623.1:160664829-163064829 GCF_016161935.1 Mauremys reevesii
TAGGATCTGATGAGAAACAGTCAAATGAAAAAGAGTCCCATTCAACTACATCATGTAATAGCAGACAGCAAAAAAGTGACAAGTTTTTAAAGTGCTTATATACAAATGCTAGAAGTTTAAATAATAAGATGGGTGAACTAGAGTGCCTTGTATTAAATGAGGATATTGATAAAATAGGCATCACAGAAACTTGGTGGAATGAGGATAATCGATGGGACACAGGAATGCCAGGGTACAAAATATATTGGAAGGATAGAACAGGTCGTGCTGGTGGGGAGTGGCTGTATATGTGAAAGAAAGCATAGAATCAAATGAAGTAAAAATCTAAAATGAACCAAACTGTACCACAGAATCTCTATGGATAGTAATTCCATGCTCTAATAATAAGAATATAGCAGTAAGGATATACTACCAACCACCAGACCAGGATGGTGATCGTGACTGTGAAATGCTCAGGGTGATTAGAGAGGCTATAAAAATAAAATACTCAACAATAATGGGGGATTTCAACAATCCCCATATTGACTGGGTACATGTCACCTTAGGATGGGTTGCAGAGATAAGGTTTCTTGACACCTTAAATGACTGTTTCTTGGAGAAGCTAACCCACAAGAGGAGAGGCAATTCTTGATTTAGTCCTAAGTGGAGCATAGGATCTGGTCCAAGACATGAATATAGCCAGATTGCTTGGTAATAGTGACCATAATAGAATTAAATTTAACATCCCTGTGGTGGGGAAGACACCACAGCAGCCAAACACTGTAGCAATTAATTTCAGAAAGGGGGACTACACAAAAATTCAGAAGTTAGTTAAACAGAAATTAAAGGGTACAGTGCCAAAAGTGAAATCCCTGCAAGTTGCATGGAAACTTTTTAAAGACACCATAATAGAGGCTCAACTTAAATGTATACCCCAAATTAAAAAACACAGTAAAAGAACTAAAAAAGAGCCACCGTGGCTTACCAACCGTGTAAAAGAAGCAGTGAGAGATAAAAAGGCATCCTTTAAAAAGCGGAGGTTAAATCCCTGTGAGGAAAATAGAAAGGAGCATAAATGCTGGAAAAAGTGTAAAAATATAATTAGGAAGGCTAAAAATTGTTTTGAAGAACAGCTAGCTAAAGACTCAAAAAGTAATAAAAAATTTTTTGTAAGTACATCAGAAGCAGGAAGCCTGCTAAACAATCAGTGGGGCCACTGGACGATCGAGATGCTAAAGGAACTTTCAAGGACAATAAGGCCATTGCAGAGAAATTAAATTAATTCTTTGCATCAGTCTTCACGGCTGAGGATGTGAGGGGGATTCCCAAACCTCTGAAGAAACTCAAATGTGAAACTGCAGAACTACTAACTGTGGTTTGTAACGTATCATTTAAACCAGTTTCTGCACCAAATGACTAGAGGATAGCTAATGTGATGCCAATTTTTAAAAAGGGCTCCAGAGGTGATCCAGCCTGACTTCAGTACTATGCAAACTGGTTGAAACTATAGTAAAGAACCAAATTTTCAGACACATAGATGAACATAAATTGTTGGGGAAGAGTCAACATGCTTTTTGTAAAGGGAAATCATGTCTCACCAATCTACTAGAATTTGTTGAGTGGGTCAACAAGCATGTGGACAAGGGGGACCCAGTGGATATAGTGTACTTAGATTTTCAGAAAGCCTTTGACAAGGTCCCTCAATGAAGGATCTTAAGCAAAGTAAGCTATCATGGGATAAGAGGGAAGGTCCTCTCATGGACTGGTAACTGGTTAAAAGATAGGAAACAAAGGGTAGGAATAAATGGTCAGTTTTCAGAATGGAGAGAGGTAAATAGTGGTGTCCCCCAGGGATCTGTACTGGGACCAGTACTATTCAAAATATTCATAAATTATCTGAAAAAAAGGGGTAAACAGTGATGTGGCAAAATTTGCAGATGATACAAAACTATTCAAGATAGTTAAGTCCCAAGCAGACTGCGAAGAGCTACAACAGGATCTCACAAAACTGGATAACTGGGCAACAAAATGGCAGATGAAATTCAGTGTTGATAAATGCAAAGTAATGCACATTGGAAAGCATAATCCCGACTATACATATAAAACGTTGAAGTCTAAATTAGCTGTTACCACTCAAGAAAGAGATTTTGGCGTCATTGTGGATAGTTCTCTGAAAACATTCACTCAACGTGAAGTGGCAGTCAAAAAAGTGAACAGAATGTTGGGAATCATTAAGAAAGGAATATATAATACGACATAAAATATCATATTGCCACTATATAAATTCATGGTATGCCCACATCTTGAATATTGCTTGCAGATGTGGTGGCCCCATCTCAAAAAAGATATATTGGAATTGGAAAAGGTTCAGAAAAGGGTAACAAAAATGATTAGGGATATGGAAAGGCTGCTATATGAGGAGAGATTAATAAGACTGGGCCTTTTCAGCTTGGAAAAGAGACAATTAAGAGGGGATATGATAGAGATCTATAAAATCATGACTGATGTGGAGAAAGTAAATAAGGAAGTGTTATTTACTCCTTCTCATAACACAAGAACTAGGGGTCACCAAATGAAATTAATAGGCAGCAGGTTTAAAACAAACAAAAGGAAGTATTTTTTCATACAACACACAGTCAACCTGTGGAACTCTTTGCCAGAGGATGTTGTGAAGGTCAAGACTATAATAGGGTTCAAAAAAGAACTAGATAAATTCATGGAGGATAGGTCCATCAATGGCTATTAGCCAGAATGGGCAGGGATGGTGTCCCTATCTTCTGTTTGCCAGCAGCTGGGAATGGGTGATAGGGGATGGATCACTTGATGATTACCTGTTCTATTCATTTCCTCTGAAGCACCTGGCATTGGCCACTGTTGGAAGACCGGATACTGGGCTAGATGGACCTTTGGTCTGCCCCAGGATGGCCGTTTTTATGTTCATATTTGATGCTTTAAATTGATTTCCTCCACTGAGAATTTCTGGTGTTGCAAGAAACTCTTTCCAGTGGACTCTGAAGATCTCCCACATCCATTTACTTTAGAATGAAGTTATCTTCTTATCAGTTTCAGGGGTAGTTTTCTGTGACTCTACTCCATAAAGGAGTATAGACATGATGCTGGTGTTAAACATTCATCCTTTTGTCTGTGCCAATCATGCTACTTTTCCAGATCTTTTCAATGTTATGTATGTTGTTTTCTTCTTTTGATATTTGTTGCTTGATATCTAGACTAGTGTCACCAACACTGCACATCTCACTCCCTTGATGTACATGAATAATAAAGCAGACGTACAGGTTATTATCAATGTACTCTTTTATTGTATTCCCATGGAAACACCCTTCTTTTGATGCTAGTCAAGGCACACACAAATTCTTTTGTGCCTAAATTCTCCTTACTATGAGTACTGCCAAGTTAGCTGCATCTTTCTTGATGGATTTCAGACATGCCAGCACATTGGTATGTTTACCATAAGATCTCTGGCTTCGATTTGAAAGCATACACCGTTTCCAATAAGATTTACTCAGCTGTCCACAAGAGGGCCAGTTCTGTTGTCCTGATGAACAAGACTCATTTATAAGTGTCATAAACAGATAGTTAAGGGTTAATGTCTCTTTTACCTGTAAAGGGTTAAGAAGCTCAGTAAACCTGGCTGACACCTGACCAGAAGACCAATAGGGGGACAACATACTTTCAAATCTTGGTGGAGGGAGTTCTTTGTTTTGTACTCTTTGTTTTGGGGGTTGTTCCCTCTCGGGACTGAGAGGGACCAGACATCAATCCAGGCTCTCCAAATCTTTCTGAATCAGTCTTATGTTTCAGACTTGTAAGTAGCACAGGCAAGGCGTGTTAGTCTTATGTTTGTTTTCTCAACCTGTAAATGTTCCTTTTTGCTGAGAGGATTTTACCTCTGTTTGCTGTTACTTTGATCCTGAGGCTAGAGGGTGTTTTCTCTGGGCTATCTAAATTTAAGTACCCTGTAAAGTATTTTCCATTCTGATTTTACATGGATGATTTTTACCTTTCCTTTTCTTTAATTAAAAACTTTCTTTTTTAAGAACCTGATTGATTTTTCTTTGTTGTAAGATCCAGGGAATTGGGTCTGGACTCACCAGGAGTTGGTGGGGGAAAGGAGGGGGAAATGGTTAATTTCTCCTTGTGTTAAGATCTAAGGGGTTTGGATCTGTGTTCCTCAGGGAAGGTTTTGGGGAGACAGAAAGTGTGCCAGACACTGATTTCTGGCTGGTGGCAGTGTTACCAGATCTAAGCTAGGAATTAAGCTCAGAAGGGTCCATGGAGGTCCCCACATCTGTACCCTAAAGTTCAGAGTGGGGGAGGAAACCTTGACAATAAGCAAAAGTCATAAGATATAACAAGCAGATAAAAATCTATGAACTGGAATTTCTGAACACCACTATATCCAAATGAAAGAAAATTGGACCTAGCAATAGTTTAAATTTAAAATATTATTTACAGGTCCAAGACCAAACTATTTGAATTACTGGGAACACTCAGTATGCATGACAGAAAAAGATTTGTGAACATTTGAAGCATTTATTTAGACAGGCTCATGACATTAATTGTACACACTAGAAAAAAAGAAGTCCTAGGTGTAAAGAAAGGAGTTATTTCTGGGGAAAGTAAATATTTAATAAAGATAACCTATGCACTATTGAATATGTTTATCTACGTTATCATAATTGCATTTCCATGAAGGACTTCAGTCATCACACCAATCATATCGAGGCCCAACATTCCTTTAAAGAAACTCAAACAAAAACAACCAAAAAACAACCAACCAAACAAACAAAGGTATGAGGAAGGAGGTTTCTATTTATTGGGATGTGGTCATTTTCATTTTCTAATAGGAAAAAAGGCCTACCACACTTGTCCTTTGTGAAGTAAGGAGTGGTCATACATTATGTACCCTTGGTTGTGCGCTGATCTAGAGATGAGTCCAAACCAAAACTCTTGTTAGAGTTGTGTAGCTGAAGTCGCTCTCTACCGTAATCATAAAATGAAAATCTGAACATGGCGTACTCTGGCAAAGTTTAGAGTCAGACACAAGCCACACACTTAGAAGTGTAGAAATTTGGAATTTTGACTTGTACCTTATATTTGTTGGACGAATAAAGCAATGGCACATCAGGCCTTCTTCCATCATTGCCAAGCTAAACCACACGCTGTAGTGATTCCCTTTGTGCTCAGCGCTATGCCATATGTGCACCAGGCTGAATGTGCCCTGTGCATGCCATACCCTGCATTGTATCTATCATCCCACAACTTGCACGCACCCCTCATGTCAGTGGGTGCTACTTTCTCTGTGCCTTGTGTCCTGCTCTGTGCCTTACAATCGCTCCCTGTATTAGGGTGACCAGGCAGCAAGTGTGAAAAATCGGGATGTGGGTGGGAGGTTATAGGAGCAGGGCCGGGTCTAGGCACCAGCTAAGGAAGCAGGTGCCTGGGGCAGCAAATCTGAAGGGGCGGCACTCTGTCCGTTCCTAGGGCGGCACTCCATTTTTTCCCCACCTTCTTTGGTGGCACTTCAGCAGCAGCTTTTTCTTTTTTTCTTCTTCAGCAGCACTTTGGTGGCAGCATTTTCTTTTTTTCTTCTTTGGCGGCAGTTCTGCGACAGCTTTTTCATTTTTCTTCTCTGGCAGCACTGCTGTGCTCCCCCCTCCCGTTTTTTCTTTGCTTCACCTCTTGGGGCAGCAAAAAAGGTAGAGCCAACCCTGTATAGGTGCCTATATAAGAAAAAGACCCAAAAATCGGGACTGCCTCTATAGAATCGGGACATCTGGTCAGGGGCGGCTCTAGGAATTGCGCAGCCCCAAGCAGGGGGGCACGCCGCAGGGGGCGCTCTGGCGGTTGCCGGTCCCGCTGCTCCGGTGGACCTCCCGCAGGCGCCCCTGCGGATGCTCCACTGAAGCTGCGGGACCAGCGGACCCTCCGCAGGCACGTCGGCAGGAGGTCCACGGGAGCCGCCTGCCGCCCTCCCGCTGGGACGCCGCCCCAAGCACGCAAGCGCTGGGGTCTGGAGCCGGCCCTGCATCTGGTCAGTGGTCACCCTACCCTGCCTGCCCTGTATCCCCTGTGTGCCAGACTCGCCCCGTGCCGGCCCCTCGTGTGCCCGGGACTGCGCCCTTGGGCGCTGCTCTGTGCGCGCTCGTCGCGCCCTCTCCGGCCCGAGCGCGACGCTGCAGCCTATTGGCTGGGCGGGGCGCCCCGCTCCAGGACCCGGGACAGCAGCACGCGCCTCAGGGCGGCAAGGGGGCGGGGCCTGTGCGTGTTGCTAGGGTGACGGCGCGCGCCTCCCTCCGCCCGGGCCGGCGGTTCCCATGGTGACGGAAACGCCGCGGGGCCCGGCCGGACCATGTCGGACCTGGGCTCGGAGGAGTTCGAGGAGGAGGCGGAGAACGACTTGGGGGTCAGTGCGGGCCGCGGCCGCCGGCTCCTCCGGGGCCCGGGGCCCAGCGCTGCCCCCTCCCCCGCCCCGGGCCGGGGTCACCCCTCGCCCCGCTAGCGCCTGCCCCGCGTCCCCGCGCCCCACGCGGCCGGGCCCCGCCGCACCCGCCCCTTAGAGCCGCGGCGCCGGGCGGGCGGCGGAGCTGATGCCCCCAGCCCAGCACCGGGGCAGCCCCCCCACCGAGCTGTGCCCGGGAGCCGTCCAGGCCGCGCTGGCTGCCAGCCCCCTTTTCCCGGGCCCTCGGCGAGCCTCCCTCCAGAGCCCGCGTGCAGCGGGGCAGCCTGGTGCAGAACAGCTGGGACCAGCTACCCCAGAGCTGCCCGCCATTGCCAGCCACCAGGCACTGGCTGCACTGTTAACCTAGGTGCCTGGGGGCGGGGGCTGGTTGTGTCTGTGCGCCAAGGTTAAAGGGTGACCTGAGTATAGTCTGTCAGTATCCTCCTGGGGAACAAATTTTTTAATAATGGGCTCTTCAGTCTAGCAGAGAAAAGTATAACAGGACCCAGCGGCTGAAAGTTGTAGCTAGATAAATTCAGGCTGGAAATAAGACATACGTTTTTAACAGCGAGAGTAAATAACCATTGGAACAACTTACAAAGGGTCCTGATAATTTTAAAATCAAGATAGGATGTTTTTCTAAAAGATCTGCTCTAGGATTTATTTGGGAGAAGTTTTATGGCTTGTGCTATATGGGGGTCAGACCAGATGATCCTAATGGTCCCTTTGAATCTGTGAATCCTCTTTTTCCCCTGACACAGCCCCAGTCCATAACTATGTGGAATATTACTGAAAAAGCACCCATTAGACACAATTACACCAACATACCTTTAGTTTTGTCACCCCAAAAAGAACTGAATTTGTAATTACTCACTGTTACATATTTTAAAGGTCAATTCTGCTCTAATCAAAGTTAACAGAAGGTGTGCCGCTCATGTCAATCAGAGTAGGAGCAGAGCCATGGACTAGGATCACACAGGATATTGGATTTGTAGTATTAAAGTCTGGGGAAACTAAACAAAAATAATCACTGTTACATTGGGATTCTCAAAGCTATGAGATGTGTATCTCAAACAAAATGTTTTTTAAAAATAAGAAATAATCTTATAAATACAATGATGTCCTTAGTTGCTATTTTCTTGAGTATATACATTAGTGATACTCAGCCTCAAAGAGTTGCTAAGCTACTGCATTCAATGGGGTTGTAGAGATAAAAAGGACTTGAGTGAAGTCCTGCCATTTTACTATGGTATGTAGTGTCTGTTTCAACTTGCTGCAGTTTGTGCAGCAAGAATCCAGCCCCCAACAAATTTCAGTAGTTTG
Organism: Mauremys reevesii; assembly: GCF_016161935.1. Classification (NCBI taxonomy): domain Eukaryota; kingdom Metazoa; phylum Chordata; order Testudines; family Geoemydidae; genus Mauremys; species Mauremys reevesii. The sequence goes on from NC_052623.1 coordinate 160,672,592, forward strand.
CAGGCAGAAGACACCTTTGGGTACCAGGTAGGATCTGGTGGGTTGGTACAAGATACTTGCCACAGTTACCAATAGATTTCTTGGCCAGGTGCCATCCTGGGACTCAGGAAGAAAAGGAGCTGTTCAGAACAAACAATTGGCTTCCTCTTTGTACTCATATTGGATTCAGCTCAGAACCCCTGCCTCTTAACTGTTGAATGGCTTATTCCATTTAAATAGGAATATGAAGGTGAACGCAATGCAGCAGGTGAACGACATGGACATGGAAGAGCACGGTTACCCAATGGCGATACATATGAAGGAGAGTATGCTAATGGTCTGAGAAATGGGCGGGTAAGATAATTATAGAGGATTATTTTGAAAGCCATGCATGTGTTTCAGCAGTTCCATTAGTTTAGGCACTTCATTATTCTTTTAATTCAAAGTACTATATCTACACCAAATATATTGCAGGGGACCTACAGATTTAAAAATGGTGCTCGCTACATTGGAGAATTCTTTGACAACAAAAAGCATGGTCAAGGCGTTTTTATGTATCCAGATGGATCAAAATATGAAGGTAAAATGTGCATCTTTTGTTGTTGAACATAATTATGAAGATTTAAATATTTGAGAAGATGAGGTGCTTCAGTGGAATTGTGGGAAACAATGAGCCAGGCAGCATATTATTGCCTCAGTCCACAAAATTGTCCCAAAATTCTTTTTTCCCTCTTCATTCCTGCCTCACCACAGATGTTAGGAGAAGAGTAGATTGAAGTTTTTGGCAACAGTTTATTCCTGCCAAATCATCTGATCAAGTGGAATGCTTCATTATATTTAGTGTTGAGCAAATTCTTCACCTTCTTAGTTAGAATCAGAGTAGAAGAGAGTATAAGTTATGTTAAAAACAACAACCCAAGAACATCACAAGAATATTCATTGACATGTAGGGATTATGCTGACAGACAGTCAAGTTCAGTCCAGAACATTTTCAGATCGTTTCAAAGAGCTATAGGTTCTGAGCATTGTAAAAATATAGCATTCAGTTCTCCACTGCATCCAAGCACAGCAGTGGAGAGTGGAGGCTAAGGAGGAGCTTATCACAGCTCACCGTTTCTCAGCCACCTAGAGTTGGTGTAAGTTAAACCCTCAAGAAAGCAGTTTAAATTTACCCTGTTGGCAGAGAATCCATCTCCTATCTTTCTGGACATGGCTCCCTCCCTTGACTTGTCTCCATCCCCGTATACCAAATGGAATACCGTCAGCAGAACTAGGATAAGATGTGGCAGAATCAGTGGTGCAGGTAAAATCCATTTCTTACTGGTATGGGGGGTGGAGAGGGCAGCAGCTAATGGGGAGGCACATTACCCTCCATGTGACTCCTCCCAGCCCCGTCCCCACCCACAGGCCCCACGCTCTCCCCATGATCCACCCATGTTACCTGATGGTGGTGGTGGGGGGTGCTTTGTCCTCCTCCTGTTGCACCAGAGACTTCAGGAATGGAGCAGAACATGGGGCCGCTGGCCAGCCCGGTGTGGGCGGCTCCTCTGGTGCAGCTGCTGTACCACCCCCAGCCTCGCGCCAAGTCCTGTCCTCTGGCATGGCTGCTGTACTGCCCCCAGCTTTGCCCCCCAGTCCTGTCCTCTGGCGGGGCTGCTGTACTGCTCCCAGCCTGGCTCCCCAGTCCTGTCCTCCGGCAGAGCTGCTGTTGTACAGATGGAGCCAGAGGAGAGACAGGTCAGTGGAAGGACAGGGGGTGGGGCTGGGGGCAGTACAGCCACACCAGAGAAGAGCCATGGGGCCACTGGCTCCTTCTGTGTCTTCCCGGTACACCATACCAGCTATAAATATCTTGCTGGTATCGGGTACTGAGCATACCAGCCTACTTGCACTTCTGAGCAGAACTCTATACTGGCAGAGATTCCCCCAAAATTTTCCAAGGGGAATCTGTGGCCGGAGAGCTTAGACTGAAGAATCCAGCCTTTAAAGCTTACTATAAAAAAAAGCGTTTACCTGTTGAGAGAACATTTATTTATTTATCTTTATTGGTGACATTGCAAACAGCGAGGGAGAAGTCCATATATATATATCTGCACCTATCTTCAATATGATAGTAACCCCCACAGGGTATATAGTAACCCCCACACAGGGGCGGCTCCAGGCACCAGCGCTTCATGCGCGTGCCTGGGGTGGCAAGCGGCGGGGGGCGCTCTGCTGGTTGCCGCAAGGGCAGCAGGCAGGGTGCCTTCGGCGGCTTGCCTGTGGAGGGTTCACTGGTCCCACGGCTTCGGTGGACCTCCCGCAGGCGTGCCTGCGGAGGGTCCGCTGGTCCCGCGGCTCCAGCGGACCCTCCGTGCTTGGGGCGGCAAAATATTTAGAGCCACCCCTGTCCCCACAGGGTATATATGGTGAGTTAACACCAAGTGACCCACTACTTCTCTATGGACAACTAGTAGATACTCCGTGGTCCACAGTTTGAGTCACTATGATAAATATCCTAATGCAGCTTCTGCTTCTGGGAGTAGCAAGAGTCTTTTCCCTCCTCTGTACACCTCTATAAGTGTGCAGTTCAGGAAAAGTGAGAGATCCAGGAGAAGAAAGCTTTATATAATATAGGTAGATAAGAAATCTGCTACTTAGTAGAAGCACCACCTCCAAATGTAGGCATTATATCTGACTTGTGATTAAGCATTCGCCAAGGAGCATCGCTGAACTGCTTTCATCAGACTATGGATTGGAAGGCATGGGAAGATTAGATTCACACTGATGCATCTTGCAGTGTAGAAGAAATGGATGTCAGCAGAAGTGCAAGAAGAATAAAGCGACTTGCACGGACATAAGTTAAATTAATTTGTTTATGGCAGTGTCTTTTGGCCTGATTCATGCACTAGGAAAGCTACGTTAGATTGTTTGCTCACTGAGGAATAATTACTTAAGTACCTCATGGTTTGCTTTCTGAGGCTAAAATACTCCTAAAATGAGTTCAAACTATATTTTACTAGTGCAGTCTTTGTATTATATTTTCCACTCTAAGGAAAGAAATATTGACTGATGTCATTGTGACTCCCTTACTTTCTGTCTGCACCTATCTTTAATATGATAGGAACCCCCACAAAAAAACCAACCACCATAAAACTAAGTTGCATAGGCCCAATCCACAAAGTTATTTAGGCTCCTCACTTCCACAGAAATCAATGTCATTCTGTTGAAATTAGCATGTGTCAGCAGTTCTCCTTCCATCCCCAGATGCTCTTTTAGGCTTCTTGTACAGAATTATTTAATTTAGCTTGATCTAGATCTGTGCCCTGAACAGAATTCTCAAGATTAATCTGAAGGGTCATTACAATCTTTTACAAATAGCAGATTATTTTAGGAATGCACTTTTTTCCTTTATGGTAGCAATGTCAAGGAAATGCAACAGTTTAAGCAAGATACTGTACTTATAGAATCTCATAAGACAGAAGAGCAGAATATCATTAGTCCAGCTCTTGAAACAGAAGCTCATACAGAATATTTCCCCACATTTTAGTACTAGGAATGACTGATTCGGTCTGATTCTCTTCACTGTCTTCCCTGAAATATGAGGAGACAGATAAGTCAGACTCCAGCTGCTTCATTAAGCATCTTCAGAGAGTTCCTTTCCAGGATGACATTTAATTTGAGGACTAATGCTGTCTCTGCAAAACATCAGGAGGTTGATCTGATTGTTGACATTTTTTATTCATTTTTTTCAATAATGTTATATGCTATACCATCAGCTTTGAAAGAGGAGGTCAGAACCAAAGACAAAGTTTTTAAACTTAAGTGCTTAATTTTAGGCACCTACATCCATATTTATGCCCCTAAATGAGTGAACTGATTTCCAGGTGTTCTGAGCCACCCAGCTCCTGTTGCACAGTACCTGAAAATCTGAATGCTCAGTTACTGGTTTTGGCTTAGGTTCTTTAGAACCTGTTAAAAGATTATTTCAGCTACTGTATAAGACACTCTGAAATAGTCCCACCCTATTCTTCCATCCGATGTGTGTAAATTGTCTCAGATTTTCAAGGTGACCTGAAAAGGAATATAATTTGCCTTATGCTCTTTTTTTTTTTGCTGCTTTGTGATGTGCAAAGAAAGCCTGAAAGGTAGGGGGTTTGGCCTGTGTTAGAAATTTAAATCTTGTGAAGGCCAGAAGACTATATTTACTGGAGAGCTAGTGAAATGGTGATAATCTGAAGGGTCAGTACAGTGAACATTGAGTTAAGACTACCAGCCACCCCATTGGGTTGGGAGAGGTGACTGCCCTGCTCAAGACAGGTCTCACAAAAGGAATAAGAACAACAATATTCCAGGCTCTGCAAGGTGAAAATAAAACAGGCACAGAGTAGCTATCTTTGGTCACAGGGCAAATGAAACAAATCAAACACAGGGTAGTTTCCTCCCACTTACTCCAGGTGTCCACAAAGAACCCAGGGCAGCAGCTTCCTTCAGTCAAGGCCTAGTTTGAGGAAACAAAATTCAGTTCTGACTGTGATCAGAGTCTCTTGGCAGCATAACGTTCTGTGTACAAGGCAGCCAAATAATTCCCCAGATCCTCCTGTCCCCTGAGTAAGAAAAAGACAAATGAGGCTATGATTTCTTCCCATTTTGGATGTCTGTACTGCTTAACTAGCCACAGCTGCCAGCACTTCCCTCCAAGTTTGGCAGCTCAGACAGTCTTTAAGCTTGAGTTTCCTCTTTTCTGGCTAGTGAAGATGTTTACATTCTGGTTCACATGATCAAGATGGGGCACATACACCACATCACAAAAGCCCTGCTTTATTTGGTTTTGCTAACACCCATTTAACTTCAAGAATCATAGAAGTGGAAGGGACCTTGAGAGGTCATCTAGTCCAGCCCCCTGCACTCATGGCAGAACTAAGTATTATCTAGACCATCCCTGACAGGTGTTTGTCCAACCTGCTCTTAAAAACATCCAGTGATGGAGATTCCAGAACCTTCCTAGGCAATTTATTCCAGTGCTTAACCACCCTGATAGTTACGAAGTTTTTCGTAATGTCCAACCTCAATCTCCCTTGCTGCAATTTAAACCCATTGCTTCTTGTCCTATTCTCAGAGGTTAAGAAAAACAGTTTTTCTCCCTCTTCTTTGTAACAACCTTTTATGTACTTGAAAACTGTTATCATGTCCCCTCTCAGTCTTCTCTTTTCCAGACTAAACAAACCCATTTTTTTCAATTTTCCCTCATAGATCATGTTTTCTAGACCTTTAATAATTTTTGTTGCTCTTCTCTGGACTCTCTCCAATTTATCCACATCTTTCCTGAAATATGATGCCCAGAACCAGACACAGTACTCCAGTTGAGGCCTAATCAGCATGGAGTAGAGTGGAAGTATTACTTCTTGTGTCTTGCTTACAACACTCCTGCTAATACATCCCAGAATGATGTTTGCTTTTTTTGCAACAGTGTTACACTGTTGACTCATATTTAGCTTGTGGTCCACTATGACCCCCAGATCCCTTTCCACAGTACTCCTTCCTAGGCAGTCATTTTCCATTTTGTATGTGTGCAACTGATTGTTCCTTCCTAAGTGGAGAACTTTGCATTTGTCCTTATTGAATTTCATCCTATTTACTTCAGACCATTTCTCCAGTTTGTCTGCAAACTTTATAAGTGTACTCTCTATGCCATTATCTAAATCAATGACTAAATTAATATTTTGGGGAAAGAAAGCCTATGTTCAAGATTCAGCAACCTCCTCCCTTCAGTGTTAGGCCCCTGAATAAGTGATACCAGGCTTTGGCAAATGAGTGCTAATCTACTGGTACATACCCTAAGGTCCACTTTTAGATTTTGGAGGAAGGGTCCCTTGACATAACCAAATATATATCCCACACTACAAAATAAAACTATAAGACACTATAAAATTTATGGTGTGGGAGGTGGGGACAGCCAGTGCCACAAGTTACGTAGCTTGCACTGTCCACTATAATGTAAATAAAGGTATGTATGTAAGCATGATACTAGGTGAGAATAAATGGAAGAATGTGTTTGGAGTAAAAGAAATAGCAGGCAACTATGTAAGTTTGTGTAGAGAGGGGCAGAGAGTGAGGAGGGGAAAAAGTGATTGGAGCCCAACCAAGTAAGGAAAGAGGCTGAGAGCCTGCCACAGGGAAGAGAGAAAAGAGGATGAGAGGCAGAACAAAGGGGTCAGAATGAGGAAAGAAGGGAGGGAAGAGAAGGGACGAGTGCGAGACAGTGCTGATTAGACTGAGGACCTGTATGGCCTGCTGTATGATGACATGGCCAAAGCAGAAAACAAGTGACCTTTAAACTATTCTAAAGGGGAATCTGAGGATTCCTCCTGTGTGGTAGCATGTTGGAAATTTCCTGAAGGCAAAAGGCATGGTTGAAAAGGTGGAGTGTGTTCCACTGATACTTGGCTGGCAGAATAGTCCCTAGGGACGGTCTAGTTAATCTAAATTAGAGCAGCCTTGTGGCTAGGTCTGTGACTTTAAATAAGCCTTCTCATCCTGTTCTTTAAATCATCAATTAAGCAATGAGATGACATTGCGTAGTTCAGACAACAAAATTATTGCATTTTAACTAAACCAACAAGAGAACACAAGATAAAGAGCGTTTGGGGCAGAGATAGTCAGCATATGGAAATTCTGTATGGCAGAAACATTCACCTGATAGCAAGTAATCTTTCAGTCATGAGTAACCAAGAGCACAATAGCTGAACAGAGGTGCAAAACCACCTCACTAGTGAGAACACTGCTGATAGGCCTTTCTTCTTCCATCACACCTAAAAGTAAAGTAATGCACACGCGGATATCCAGCTTCAAGACCAAAGAGTTATGCTGTAATCTGTCATCCATGGCTATATATTGTCAGCTCTACACTGTGTCCTGTTACCAGATTTCCCCGTTACTTTGGGGTATGCTTATTTATTCGGGTTACTTTTTTGGGAGGGTTGGGGGGGGGTTCTGTAATTCTATTAATGCACTGCTTGTGTTACTTGTGTTTTTATTTGGAGCTCTACTTCTCCCTTCTGCAAGTCTCCTCCCAATGGAGCTATCCTGCAGGACCCAGGTTCCCTAGGGCTGAGTTTTTCCAGCCCCAGAACTGGTTGGATGAAGCAGCACTTTTAAACTGCCTCCCCTTATATGCCCGTGGGCTCCATGGACTGGGTCAAGCAGTACTTTCAAGCTGTCACCCTTATGTGTCCCAGATTCAGCACATCCCTGTCCACACTCTTACATCACAATTGTACTGGCAGTAACCTATTTGATGAGCAAACCCCACAGTATTTTGGGTGCTGCGGGGATCTTTAGCTTAGGTAAAAGAAGCATTGCTGCAGAGTGAATGGGGGAAGCTAAAAACACAAAAGAGTAAAGTTTAGCAAGAGAGAGAAGCAACCAGCTTAACCATAAAAGTTATTTATTGAATGATAGTGATAACTACACAAGGAGAGCCTAAGCCAACATAACATACATTATTAAAGGTTAATACCTAAGGTAGAAAGGAAAAAAGAGAGAGAGAAAGAGGGGTGATCTCACCCACTCCACGAGGCTTGAATGGGTTGGGGTTCCCAGGTGATAGTGGTAGCTCAGGGTCTTGAGTGCTGGAGACAGGCAGAGCCCCCAGCATGATCAGTCAGGAGAGGATGGAGTCCCAGTGGAACTGATGCATAGTTTGGATCTAAGCATCAGAACACTTACTGGAGGGTGAGTAGGGATTAATGTAGAGAAAATACAATGGTTCAAGGGAGAACACCAGATTTGTTTATGAGTAAACTGATGACTCAAGGGTTTTCTTTAGGCTAGACAATAGGAGCGGATTACTCTTGGCTATGGGTGGTGTTTTCTTCCAAGGAGTTCACAATGCAACTAGTCTGCTTTAGTATTTTGGATATTAATCAAGGATTCATTACTAGAATTGGTCTGATAATTGCTGAGCTGGGTTTGTGCAGGCATAGGTTCATTAACATCTGGAGCAGAGATTCCCATGATGCAGTGCGTCCCTGCTTTTCTGGTCCCAGAGTTCAGTGCGATTTTCTGTTCTCCATTCTGTATGCAAATTGAGATGTTTCCCTGTCTCATCTTTTATGCAGATGAGGCTAAGGGAGTTGTCTGTTTTTCATTCTGTATGCTAATGGAGATGTCTTAATCTTGTCACCCTTGTCAGGACGGGTTTAGGTGTGTCTCCCATCCACCCTTCATTGCTCTCTGCAAGTCTTTTCTCTGATGGGTTTTAATATAAGCAGAGGCTGGTGGGGGCGGGTATCTTTCATGAGTCAGTCAGGCTGGATACTGTGCCCTAGTTCCCCAAGAACACAGATCTGACTGCTATCAGTCCCCCCTCCCCCCAATACCTTTAGTTCTCAGACTGCTCCAAAGCGGCATAGTAGACTACAGCTGGCTAATTCTAATTCTCTAGCTCTCAACTGGCCAAGTAGATGCTGTTTTGCACTGATTAGTTTTATGGTCCAGAACATTCTCCCTGCCCTTTCTAGAAGCCTAAAGCCCTACTGATTCTCAATAAGAGAATAGTTTAGCACATCCTCTGAATCTGTGCATGCTCATGGCTTTTCTACTGACATGTCAAATCTTTCCATCAGTTAGAAATACTGTACTAGTAATATCAATAATGATATAGTGACAAATGGTGGCCTGCTTTTTGTCAGGGAATGCCAGTACTTTTCTAATTTAATTTACTGTGGAGTGTGAAGAGACTACACTGATATACAAGCCTGATAAGCTATCTTTACTGTTCACACAGAAGTTGAAGATTACTGAGGTAGAGCTTGCTTCTGCTCTCATTGAATTCAGTTACAGAATTTACATTGTCTGAGTTTACATTTTCATTTTCTAATACTGTATATTCTTCATTCACATAAAAAGTCGACTAGATGTCTAGATGATCATTCTAAAGGCTGACTTCTATGACAAGTAAAATTGATCACATCTCACTCTGTTTTTGTCACGTCCATTGCAGGAGAATGGGTGGGAGACCAAAGACATGGCAATGGAGTTTACTACTACATGAATGGAGATACCTACACTGGAGAATGGCTTAACCACTATAGGTTTGTTTCATTATTACAGTGAACTTTCAAGTTTCTTGATGAAGTTTAAAAAATGTTGTCTTCAGAGTTGTGGTTGTCCTTTTGAAAGAGAGAGCTGTGGGAGGGCTTTGGCAACTAAATCCAGTTTGGAATGGGAGGAAAGCCTGCAGTAAGACATCAGCTGATTTAAATAGAGCCAGACACAGAAGGCAGATGAGCATGAATGTATGAAGATGTTCTTTGGGTTGGAAATATGGATTAATGTGGCATTTGTTTTAATCATATGTTTAATGAATTAAAATTGCAAAGAAATCCTGCGCTTTTAATTTACAGTAATATAAAATACAATTATTATTTGCCTCTCAGGCACGGGCAAGGTACATACCTCTATGCAGAGACTGGCTCTAAATATGTTGGTGGCTGGGTAAATGGGCAACAGGAAGGAGCAGCTGAACTTATTCAACTAAACCACAGATACCAGGGCAAGTTTGTGAATGGAAATGTAAGTATGTTGGAAAATGCTATTTGAATTTGAAAAAATAACGCATGTTGTTGTCTTTACATTGAAAAATTAAACCAGGTTTCCCATTTTGCACAGTATTCTTTGAACCATAAATGTAACAGATATAAATGAATCAATGATGATGCAAAGTTTCTCCAAAGTTTACTTTTCTCATTGTATTTTTATTTAATATTGTGTAAATTACATAGTACAGTGTTAAGTGATCATTTGTATTTTTCATTTACTCCTTCAAAGTTTTCTAGCTTTAAAGTCTTGCTAACTTTTTATTTCTCTTTGTACAGCCAATAGGTCGTGGGAAGTATGTCTTTGATATTGGGTGTGAACAGCATGGTGAATACACACATTTAGATCAGGTAAATAATAATATAATACAGACTATACCAAATGTTAGAAACTCAGCAAGTCAGGTCAGCCTATTCAAACGTAGTCTGCCTAGCTCATTATAGGTACTGTATATTTAAAAAGTCCAACACAGTGATGAGCTGCCAAAATATTAACAACTGGTTCCCTCCTCCCCGGGGGAGGGGGGGGGGGGGTTGTGCCCCATCCAACCCCTCATGTTCCTTGACACACACCCCCTGGGACCCCTGACCCATCCCCCCCTTCCCTGTCCCCTGACTGCCCCTTGCCGCCCCACCCAACCCCTCCTCTCATTCTCAATGGCCCCCCAGGACCCCTACCCCATCCAACCACCCCTTCTCTCTGTCCCTGAGTGCCCCCACCACCTCATCCAACCCTGCTCTTTCCTGACTGTTCCCCGGGACCCTTGCCCCCGTTCAGTCACCCTGTTCCCTGCTCTCTGACCGCCCTGACCCCTATCTACCCCCCCACACCCCACCCCCTCCCGGCCCCCTTACCACACTGCCTGGAGCCGGGACCGGGTCCACTCCGCCAGGACCACGACTGGCGCCCGGCGGAGCCCGGCCGGCAGGAGCCGAGCCGCTCGCCGGACCCGGGGCAGGGCGACTCCCGCCGCGCGGACCCCGGGGCAGGAGCCAGAGCCCGCCGCGCCCGACTCCCGGGCGGACCCGGGGCAGGAGCCGAATCCCGCCGCGCCGCACCGCGCTGCCCGGCCGGACCCCGGGGCAGGAGCTGAGCCCCGCCGCGCTGGACCCCGGGGCAGGAGCCGAGCCCCGCCGCGCCCCACCGCGCCGCCCGGCCGGACCCCGGGGCAGGAGCCGAGCCCTGCCGCGCCTCCCCCCCTCGCACCAGCTTACCTGCCTGCCTGCCTGCTTGTTCAGGCTTCCCGCGAACATCTGATTCGCGGGAAGCAGGGGAGGGGGAGGAGAAAGGGGGCGGAGCAGGAGAGGAGGGGGAAGTGAGCTTGGGCTGGAGCTTTTGTTAAATTTAGCAGCCCTTATAGAACTGGTTGTCCTGGAACAACCGGTTCTAAAAGGGCTGCTAAATTTAACAACCGGATCGCGCGAACCGGTGCGAACCGGCTCAAGCTCACCACTGGTCCAACAGCTTTAGAATGTGTTTTTCTAAGCACCAGAGTCAATAAAAAAAACTTGTCCGGCTACTGTGCTGTGCAAACCCTGACACATGAAGGCCCCATTGCTGCTCCTATTGCAGACACTAGAAGTTTTGCCATTGATTTGAGGTATGATCCTGCTTTCACTGAAATGTGCTAGCTTCTGCAATACAAAAAGCCAGACAGAGTTTTGATTGACTTTGGCCTTTATTTTGAAGATGTCATGTCCCTGTACCAGATATATATTGGCTTCAGAGCTTGCTTATATACACCAGATGTGGTCATCATAAGATCTCTTAATGCTGTGCTCGGTATAGTTGAGCTTCCTTTAAATAAGGTATTTTACACACCATGCCCCTTAGTGGCTGAACAGTATAATATATTTTAGCACTCCATTACAGAAGACTGGAAAATAAAAATATAGTACTAAGTAATTCTAAAATTTAGTGAAAAATTACAGGTGCAAATTTAGAGCCACAATTGAAACTACTTTTTCAAATGTGGTCTATTATTGTCCTGATCCTATGAGGTACTAAGTACCCACAACTCCCATTGATTTCAATAAGAGCTGTGGGTGAATAGTATTAGGGAATGATTTTTCTTCTTGCTTTTGAGTGTGGTTTTTCAGACCTGTTTCTGGCTACCTGACCTAAATACTCTAGTTATATAATAAAAATAATAATGCCTAGCTGTTATTACAAACAGGGCCGCCCAGAGGATTCCGGGGGCCCGGGGTCTTCGGCGGCGGGGGGCCCTTCCGTCCGGGACGCCGCCGCCGCCCCCGCCGACCGGGGCCCCCCCCCCCGCCGCGGACGGACCCGCCGCGCGCGCGCCCGCCGCGGTCCGGGGCGGGCGGGGGGGCGGAGGGGCTCCGGGGCAGGTCTTCAGGCCACAGCCCAGGCGGCCAGAAAGCAGGCCCCCCGCCGCCCGGCCGCGCCGCCGCCCTGCGGCGGGCGCGGTCGGCGGCGGTTTCAGCGGTAATTCGCCAGCGGTCCAGGCGGGCCCGCCCGGCCGGCGCCCGCGGCCCGGCCAAGCCGAAGCAGAAGCGGCGCAGCGCAGCGCAGCTGCGGCCCCCGCCCGGAGGGGGCCCCCCGGGGGAGCCCCGGGGGAGCGGGGGGGGCCTGGGGGGGGGGGGGGGGGGGGCCTGGGGGCTGGGGCTCCCCCTGGGGCCCTCCCTCCCTCTCTGATTACAAATATATTTTTAGCTTAGTATTTTGGTTTCAAGATAACAAACATGCTGCATTTAGTTCAGAACTTGCTCTTTTTCTATATTGCCTGACATGCCAGATCTTAGTCTATTACATGCTATTTCAAAACTTCCAGTGAAACAATTATTTCAAATGTAGTCTCACCTAAATGAAAGCTTTGGGCGATTTGTAATCTTTCTTTTTTCAAAAAGGGTCTTCCTAATTTTTCCATCTTTCTACAGTTAATGTGGTGTCAATCTAGTTCACATTTATTTCTTCTCTTTCATTGATTTGCTCAGCTAATACAACCCATGGACAAGAGAAAGGGCAGCAAAAAACTGCCTTCTGTTCCAGTGTATGGGAACCCACACACCACTAAACGCTTTCTCTTCATGGAGCCTAGTGTAACAGAGATGCTCTCTGGGTTTGCATGAAGTATTTCTGCTGCATGGTTTACCTGCATGTAAACAAAAACAAAAAAAGGAGTGTGGGAAACAGTATCCCTTCATAATATCAGTTTGAATGGGAAACTTTTGCTTAACCTGTAAAATTTAACTCCAGTTGTTTTTGTTTGTTGAGACCTTAAAAATATAAGCATTTTATAACTGAAATGATTATTATTTCTATTTTATTGCATGTTTTGGTAAACAGCTACTAAGATGTAAAACATATGCTTTGGCTTTGTTTTACTTCTATTTCTTAATCAAACTGTATTTCCCTCCTTAAATGAAAAATAATTATGGGTGTTTCCTCTTTTTCTGTAAAAATACTGCAATTACATTTTGAAATGTTTAGATCAGGGGTCAGCAACCTTTTGGAAGTGGTGTGCCGAGTCTTCATTTATTCACTCTAATTTAAGGTTTCGCGTGCCAGTAACACATTTCAACATTTTTAGAAGGTCTCTTTCTATAAGTCTATAATATATAACTAAACTATTGTTGTATGTAAAGTAAATAAGGTTTTCAAAATGTTTAAGAAGCTTCATTTAAAATTAAATTAAAATGCAGAGCCCCCTGGACTGGTGGCCAGGACCCGGGCAGTGTGAGTGCCACTGAAAATCAGCTTGCATGCCGCAGGTTGCCTACCCCTGGTTTAGATATTGTTAGACAAAGCACTAGGAAAGAGAATATTCATCCCAAGTATATTTGTAAGCAGTAAGATATGAGGAAGTGTATATGGTTATAATGGAAGATTTGTGTGTGTGACATGATGAAACCTTCAGCCACCCAAGAAGTATGAGCAATATCAATTTCTTTAGGCCAGTGCTCTCAGATTTCTATAAAAAAGGAACAACTTGCAGCTCCACATCAGATCCGTAAAGAACAGTGTGTGGTGGTGGGTGTGCCAAAGCCAGCGTCTCTGCTGCTAGAAGTCCATGTTGGGAGAACTCAGGGCTCTTGCAGACAGTGGCTTCACAGCTGCTCATTATGTCTGGGAGGAGAGGAGGAAAGTATCTCCCCCTTTCCCACTCCCCCTGCATCTTCCCAGCACCTGGCCTGGCTACTTTGTGTGTGCTAAGATTTGCCCCTTAGGTGTATGTCTATACTGGAGCTGGGACTGTAATTTCTAGCTGAGGTAGACATTCCCATGCTAGCTCTCCGATCAAGCAGTGTAGCCAGAGTGGTGCAAGCAGTCAGGAGGGCTAACTGCCCACATACGTACCAAGCATTTCAGAGGTGATTGGGTTTGGTTGGCTCCCCTGCTGCCACTCGTACCTCTGTGGCTACACTATTTTTAGCATGCTAGCTTGATCAGAGCTAGCACAGATATGTCTGTCTGAGCTAGGAAATATACCTCCAGCTCCAGTGTAGACATACCCTCAGTTCTTAAATCTAACTGGTGCTGATTGAGATGCATTAAAAATTAGGGCTCAGTTATGGCCTGTAAGAACCTGAACCATATTTGGAAAGTGAAGAGGTGCACTGTTGGGGGTGTTGCCTGAGGACATTATACCTTTGCAAAATGGGCACCTAAAATTAGGCACTTAACTCCATATTTGGATACCTGAATATAAGTAGCCCGACTTTTACAAGTGCTGAGCACACAGCAGCTCCCTCTGACTTCAGCAGGAGCTGATGGATGCTTGATACTTTTGAAAATTAGGCCATTTATGTAGGTGTCTAAATGTGAACTTAGAAGCCTAACTTTAAGCACTCACTTTTGACAGTCTTAGCCCTTAACTATAGCAATTACTCTCAAGTGAATCCTGTGATTATTAGTTACTGTTGGTCACAGTAAATAATACTCATTACTATAATGGAGTATTATAGTTCTAGCTGAGGTAGACATTCCCATGCTAGCTCTCCGATCAAGCAGTGTAGCTAGAGTGGTGCAAGCAGTGAGGAGGGCTAGCTGCCCACATACGTACCAAGCATTATAGTAATGAGAATTAACAGTCCAAACTTTGCTTGTTTGCAGTAGTTGAAATAGTTGTAGTACACGACTCATTTTCAAATAAAATTAGTTTAAGAAAAGTTAGCTTTCAATACAGCTAGCTAGTCTATTATTTAAACTCTCCCACTTTTGTATAAAATAAATCATTCTTATTTGTAAAGAAGATGACAGAAGGGCTGATATTGAGAGCACAAAAGCTCATGTACAATACTACATTCTTCATAAGCTCCATGGGTCTTACCTGAGCACAGACTGCACAGCCTTGTGAAGCAGAGAGCAATTTTGTATTGTGTGCACTCTTTCTTGTCTGTTTCTGAAAGGGGTTGGGGCAGAGAGCTATATAACCTCACTGGGAGAAGCAGGATGCATTCTCCCTCTGGGGTGCAGAATGCCTCCGTGAACTCCCTATGTGCCAGACCTATGGTGTAGGCTGATGTGGAAAGGAGGCAGATAATGATCCTGCCTTCTCTCCTTTCCATCCCTTTTGTGGCACTGGGGAAATGGAACAGCCCAGTGTCTGTAGGTACTGCCGTTAGACCCAGCCCTTCTGAGAGTTGCAGAATGATTAAGGAATAAGGCTCTTTGTTGCCTGAATCTAAGCATAAGAAAGAAAGGAAACTAGCATTTTTTTCTTTAATTTTGAGACCAACATTATAACTGCCTCCAAGTTTTCTAGCTTAGAATGGTTTTCTCTCTCTTCTAAAGTTTGTGTCTGTTAATGTTGTTCAGTTGTTGTTACATATTGGCACCGTACTCCAAAGGGCTATATTGTTACCATTTCAAACTCAGGGTAAAAAGAGATTTCAATACATGCAAACAGGCTCATAGTCATTACCTTCACATTCCCAATTGTGATGCTAGATTTTTTATGTTTGTTTGTTTTTTAGGATAAAGGGGAAGAAGAGGAAGAGGAGGAATCTCAGTCAATTATTCCAAAATGGAAAGCAAAAAATATTACTAAATTAACTCTGTGGACACCAGGGGTTGAAAAACCACCACCTCCTGAAGAGCCTCCAGCAGCAGAAGAGATACCAGAAACTGCAGGTTTGTCCCGATGAACTGTTGGAAACTCCTTCCCCACAAAATTCCCCAAACTGTTTCTGCCTGATTAATTTGCATATGTTATAATAAGAGAGTTGTACTTTTTGTCAGCTTACAAGATGCTGGATATTAGCGACAAGTAAAAGTGTGAAGGTTCATCTTATTGCAGCACATTCATATGCAGCAGAATGCATGCTGAGTATACTTCCATTTGATATAATGTGGTATTAGTAACAGAGACAACTGTCCCGGGAAGCCTGTAACATTAGAGAAATTATTATAATCTGATTCAGGGCTTGATACTGCAACCCCTCTATAAGCATTCCCCAGGAAGTCAGTGGGACTACTCACATGAGCAAAGGCTACAGGATTGGGCCTAAGATGTTAGCTGTTACTTAAGAATAAAAATAATGGCAATGAGCAGTTCTATAAAGTTCTTCTTCCCCCTCATAGGTTGACCTATATCTCCTTTTCTCCCCTTTCAGTTGCTGAGGAACCTGTTGCTGAGGAACCTGTTGAGGTTGGGGAACCTCCTGCTGAAGCTACAGAGCCCACTGAAGATCTATTCCCATCTAAGGAGGGAGAAGAAGAGGAGGAAGGGGGCAAAGAAGATCAAGTGGATCAGGGTGAGGAAGAAAGAGAGGAATGAGTGATTATAGTTGGTCATCTAAAATGGTGCATGTCAACTAGCTGAAAATGTGTTACTGTGTAGGGGCACATTATCATTCTGAAAAGATAGTAAACTCTTGTTTTTCATAAGGCTCCAAATCTTCACTAGGTGGCTTTTAATTTTCTATACTCAAGTTTATGTGCATTATTGTTTGCACATAATGGATATTTGAAAGTTGTGTGTACAAAAATTAGAGGCCGGGCTGACATGCCTCACAAAATTTAGCCCCTCAGAGTGAAGCTCCCCACCCTGCCCCCAATGAGAGGAATGTTCTCCTCACTGGAATGAAAAAACAAAACAGAACCAAAACGCCCTAAGAGATAATGAAACAAACCTTTTATATTAATGTAAAATTTGTTTAGTTAGAAAGTGAAACTGACATACAGGACTTCAAACTATATCACTTATCACACAAAGCTTTGTTCTGAAGAAAAGAAATATCATTACTATTGATGGGTCTGATCTTTGTAGTACACTAAATGGAACGCCAGAGCTAACCGACACCAGAACTTTGGACATTTTAAATCTACATATGGATTTGGAGGCTTGATCCTATTGGTGATACTTGCACACACTCATTCAGAAAGCTAAATGAATGATTAAAAGAAAAACTAGCTTTGAAAATGAAGTTATTGCTTTTTAATGTTTGGATGTTTTAAGTATAGTTTCTGAATTTTCAGTATTTTTTTAAAAATATTTCCAATTATTTATCAAAATTATTAGAAGGTATTGTAAAATGAGGCCTGTGTTAAGCCATATTTTATGAGTAAATCTCTGCCTACTTAAAATATGGACTGCATATATTAAAACATATCCAGATTTGTAAACTTTTATTCTGATGTTTCCAACCATCAAGTGTTTGATTCTCAGTTTTTCATCAATCCATTTCATGTTAACATAAAGTGCAAAACTGACAACAGGAGCCAGAAAGACAATTAAATGGCTTGAAAATATGCTGAAACATACCCTAAACACATAGAGCTAAGTTCTTTGATTTCAGCAGAGTTATGTCCATGAAGAATTTGGCCCCTAATATACAGAATGTGATGATGCTGAATGTACTTGTAATTTTTAGTCCTCATTATTACTTTATTGATGAATGTTCTCTAATAATGAAATATTGATTGAGCAGCCCACACCTCAGTAATTAGTATTTTTTGTAATGAACGGAATCAGTCCATTTAAGTCCTACAGCATTCTGTTGATGAACCTAAGACTATGAGTATGGGTTACATATTTATGTCCTCATTCATTTACCATAGAGTCTTTCCTTTGGTAATGTGAATACAGTAAGTAGACTGTAAATTTAAAACAGTTTGGGATTTTATTTTATCCCATATATGCCTATCTTCTAAAAAGAGTAAAATTTTCTAAAGCACTCCACTTAGGCCCACTCCTAATAACGAACTAGACAGTATATGTAAGGAGCCTGCATTATATTTTCCAGGATAAAGTATTACTACAATGAATGAATGAATTAAAAAGATTTCAAGCGCTATTATTTTATTAAATGTACCTCAGATTTCATGTTTTTCTCCCAACAGTAAATACTAGTTTAGAGGAGAAGGAGGAGGAATCAAAGGAATCAGAGGAGGCAGAAACAGGTAAAGAAGAATAAAACCAAATAAGGAAATTACACAGAAAAAAGCTAGGTACCATAGCCCTGTATTATTCTTATTTAATTGAAAGCTCTGTTACACTGTTTTGAATAAACATATTTTTCTGCGTACTTTGTGTAGAAAATACCTTTTTTTCTGAACTCAGAGTTTATGATTTCTAACTCCAAGTCCATTTTATTTGCTGTATACAGTATGTGTAACCACTGGTTGAACTCAGTGGGACTCCTCACATGGATAAAGTTACTCATTTGTTTAAGTGATTACAGGATCGGGGTATATCTTTGGACTCTTTCACATTATTAGTTTAAAATGGAGTGTACACAAATGAGAAGAAAAATTCTCAGTAATTTCCCATAATGTATCAGACCATTGTTCACTGAAGTCTGTATCTTAACTGCGGCAGTGGTCTATGCCCAATTCTTCGCAGGAAGGTGAACCTTGGATCTTATAGTCCTCAAAGTCCTTAAGAGCAGTACCAAACCAAAACACAGCTTCTCTGTTGGAAACTAATTCTTAGCATCAAAAATAGTTTTGAAATTATGATGTTATAAAGGAATTAAAATGACATTTTCACCTGCTTCTTTAGCGGTTTTACTAACTTCATAGACCATGGCAGTGTGGAGTTGCACACAAAAAAATTGCACTAGTGTACAGTGCTATAGCAAGTTTTTGTGCATCTTCAGTGATTGAGTGGAACAGCACAAAAACAGTTGCAAAATCTAAGTGCTTCAGCTATGTTTTTTTTTCCTTTATAGAAAAACAAAATAAGAAGGAACTAACCACAAAATGCTATGTTAATACAGTGTTAAAATTGCAAATTTGACTGCACAAAATTCAGACAATATAAATTTAAGGTTCTCATAATAACACTAACTCCTCCATGTTGAGTTACTAATGGTGTTCCCCAAGGGTCAGTCCTAGGACCAATCCTATTCACCTTATTCATAAATGATCTGGAGAAAAGGGTCAAAAGTGAGGTGGCAAAGTTTGCAGATGATACTAAACTGCTCAAGATAGTTAAGACCAAAGTAGACTGTGAAGAACTTCAAAAAGATCTCACAAAACTAAGTGATTGGGCAACAAAATGGCAAATGAAATTTAATGTGGATAAATGTAAAGTAATGCACATTGAGAAAAATAATCCCAACTATACATATAATATGATGGGGGCTAATTTAGCTACAACTAATCAGGAAAAAGATCATGGAGTCATCGTGGATAGTTCTCTGACGACATCCACGCAGTGTGCAGCGGCAGTCAAAAAAGCAAACAGGATGTTAGGAATCATTAAAAAGGGGATAGAGAATAAAACAGAGAATATTTTATTGCTCTTATATAAATCCATCTTGAATACTGCGTACAGAAGTGGTCTCCTAATCTCAAAAAAGCTATACTGGCATTAGAAAAGATTCAGAGAAGGGCATCTAAAATGATTAGGGGTTTAGAATAGGTCCCATATGATGGAGAGATTAAAGAGGTTAGGACTTTTCAGCTTGGAAAAGAGGAGACTAAGGGGGGATATGATAGAGGTATATAAAATCATGAGTGATGTGGAGAAAGTGAATAAGGAAAAGTTATTTACTTGTTCCCATAATATAAATACTAGGGGCCACCAAATGAAATTAATAGGCAGCAGGTTTAAAACAAATAAAAGGAAGTTCTTCTTCACACAGTGCACAGTCAACTTGTGGAACTCCTTGCCTGAGGAGGTTGTGAAGGCTAGGACTATAACAGGGTTTAAAAGAGAACTAGATAAATTCATGGAGGTTAAGTCCGTTAATGGCTATTAGCCAGGATGGGTAAGGAATGGTGTCCCTAGTCTCTGTTTGTCAGAGGGTGGTGATGGACGGCAGGAGAGAGAACACTTGATCATTACCTGTTAGGTTCACTCCCTCTGGGGCACCTGGCATTGGCCACTCTCAGTAGACATGATACTGGGCTGAATGGACCTTTGGTCTGACCCAGTACGGCCATTCTTATGTTCTTATGTTGATACAATGTTTAGGCCCTGATCCTGCAAATACTTCAACACTTGCTTAACTTAAAGCATACAAGTAATCTTATTGACTTCATATAGGACTACTCATGTTCTTAAAGTTAAGCCAAGTATGTAAGTATTGGCAAGTTTGTGCCTAAGATATTTTACAGGTCCCGTTTGGGAGAAAGTAGCTGTTTCTAGCCCTGGTGATTCATGAAATATCAATGTTACTGAAACAGGACTAAATATTTTAGTCCTAGACCTCAGACCAGGATAATTTGAGTGACATTCCACATTAAGAGGAAAAGGAGCTAACATTTTAGTGGCAGGTTCTTTTTATTGTAACACAGAACCTATCTGAAACTGTTGTAAAGGTTTGGAAATAAATAGTAGAGATAGTTAAAGGAAGGAAGTGATAGGTGTAAAATAAATACAGTTTATCACTTGGTTTTGCAATTTTTCTCCTGTCTACAATTTCTTATTAAGGAAATGCTCATTTAATTTTTTTCTCCTACCCTGCTTGGAATTTTGTTTGCTATTCCTTATTACATTTTAAGTTGAGCTTCTTATGTGGTTATCTTTTTTAGTTATTGAATATTCTCCCCTCTCCTTACATGGCTTCCTTGGTGAATGGAAATATCATATTTCCATTACTGGCACTGCTAGATTAAGGAAAGCTTGGCTTACTAATGTAAACTTTCCTTCTCTTTTAGAAGAACTCACGTAAATTAGAATTCTATTACACCTCTACCCTGATATAACGCGACCCGATATAACACGAATTCGGATATAATGCAGTAAAGCAGTTCTCCGGGGGGCGGGGCTGCACACTCCGGTGGATCAAAGCAAGTTTGATATATCGTGGTAAGATTTTTTGGCTCCAGAGGACAGCATTATATCGGGGTAGAAGTGTATACGCAAGCTTTAACATAGTCTGAGGCAAATTTGATGAACAGCTGCATGACATAGTTAATCAGTCACTGCTATCTCAAGGTTGTCTTCAGTTCAAGCTGAGTTCATTCTTGGTTGGTTTATGAAATTACTTTTTCCTCAGGCTCATCATGAACTCTGACTTCCAGGAAACTAAAAGCATTTGTTTTGTGAGCATATTTACTTGTTCATTTGGATCGCATTCCTGTTTCTTTAATCCTTACTGATGTTTATGGTACAATTTCAATGTGCAGAGCAAACTATAAAACCTGCACCCACCCAGAACAAATAAGGATATAGGAACCAAAGTTCAATCCACAGACTTATTTTATAATACATTGTTCCCCTTTCCTTCCTCATATTGCTACAGCACCATTTCTACCTTAGCACTGAGACATGCATGACCTCTAGTGGTATGACACATGCTTTGCATCCTCTTACATACAGTGTAGCCAAGGCTGCTAAGAACCTTCCCCTACTTTCCTGAGAGGCCTGAAGTTATACCATCTTTGTTGTTTCAACATCTTTCAGCAGTATTTCAGCTTGCTTACCACTAATAACTAATCAGAGCTCTGACCCTGAAGTCAGTAAAAAGTTTGCCTGAGTGAAGACTACAAGATCAGGTGCTGTGTTAGAAATAAGCACCTCAAGAGCCTCAATAAAACTCATTTATTAGCAGGTACCTGTGAAAAATGAATTGTTGAGAGATAACTGCTGTGACGGGTTGGATCACAGAAACCCCCTTGGGAGCTGCCACCCAATGTGCCAAGACTACTTCTACCCCTGCCTTCCCTTCCAGCTCGGGACCCCAGCACTCTGTCTTGCTGAGCAAGACACTCCCATCTGCTCCAACAAAGACCCAGGGTCTGAATTACATGCCTCAAAATGTGCAGGTTTACCTGAAAGCAGCTAACTAAAGTGTTCTTGTCTTTAACACCCAGATGCCCAACTTCCAATGGGGTCTAAACCCAAATAAATCCGTTTTACCCTGTATAAAGCATAAATTGTTCACCCTTATAACACTGATAGAGAGATACGCACAGCTGTTTTCCCCCCACCCAGGTATTAATACATACTCTGAGTTAATTAATAAGTAAAAAGTGATTTTATTAAATACAGAAAGTAGGATTTAAGTGGTTCCAAGTAGTATCAGACAGAACAAAGTAAGTCACCAAGCAAAATAAAATAAAATGCACAAATCTATGTCTAATCAAACTGAATACAGATAATTTCACCCTCAGAGATGCTTCAGTAAGTTTTTTCTCAGACTGGACACCTTCCAGGCCTGGGCACAATTCTTTCCCCTGGTACAGCTCTTGTTCCAGCTCAGGTGGTAGCTAGGGGGTTCTTCATGATGGCTCCTCTCTTTAGCCAGCTGAAGACAAAATGGAGGGGTCTCTCCAGGGGTTTAAATAGACTTTCTTTTGTGGGTGGAGACCCCCTCCTCACTTCTATGTAAAGTCCAGCTCCAAGATGGAGTTTAGGAATCACCTGGGCAAGTAACATGTCCATGCATGACTCACAATTTTTACAGGTCGCATCCATTGTTTATATGCTACCTTGAACATCCTCAAGTAGACTTCTTATGTGGATTGGAGCATTCCAAGATCCATTGTCCTTTAAGTGTTTCTTGATTAGGTACTTAATTTCAACATTCCTTTCTCCAGGAACTGACCAAATACTCTACTAAGGGTTAGTTAGAAACCAAGCCAGTACACAGCCAACATTCATAACATTCATAACTTCGAATACAAAAATAACACATGCATACAAATAGGATTAATACATTCAGTAGATCATAACCTTTACATAGATATGTTACATGGCATATGTAGCAATAAACACATTCCAAGCATATTTCCATAAAGCCTTATGGGAGGTACTGTCACAACTGCCTCTCCCTCTCTCCTTCTTGTAGGGTGACCAGATGAGAGACGTGAAATATCGGGACGTGGGGGGCAGGGGGAAGGGGGTTTGCCGGCAGAGCAACAACAACAAAAAAACAACAACAAAACCCACCAAGTGCCGGCAGCGGAGGAAAAAACAAAAACAAAAGCAAAAAAACCCAAAAAACCTAAGAGCCACCGGAGCATAGGAAAAATTGGTGGGGATGAGCACCCACTGGCAGCTCCATGCCCTGTCCCCCCGTACCAGCTTGCCTTTGCTCTGCCTCCACCTCCTCTGAGCTGGCTGCCACGTCCTGCTTCTCCCCACTCCTTCCAGCGCTTGTGCCGCCATACAGCTGATTCACGCAAGCCTGGGAGGGAGGGGTGAGGAGGAGGAATGTGGTGTGGTTGGGGAAGAGATGGGGCCAGGGTGGGGATTTGGGGAGGCATCCAATAGGGCAGTGAGGGGGCAGGGCTGGGGGAGGTGCCAGGGTGGAGATTTGGGAGGGATCCAATGGGGGAGGGAGGGGTGAAATCGCGGCGGGGCCGGGGTGGAGTTGGGGCAGGGGGGCGTGAGCCCCCTCCACCTGTGCACTGGAGGGCAAAATATTGGGACAATTCGCGTTCCGACTGAACATTGGTCGGAACGCGGGACAAACAAGTAAATATCGGGACAGTCCCGATAAATTTGGGACATCTGGTCACCCTACCTTCTTGTCTTCCTCTCTATTCTCCTGCTGCTGCGCTAGGGGATGTTCATGTTAATCTCACCACTCTATGACATCACAATAAGCTGTGGGCTCAGTGATGGAGTGCAGTCAAACAAGGTTCTGCACATGGATTTTGGCTACAGATTATTGTGCCACTTCTCTTGGGCCTGGTCTACACTGGGTGGGGGGGTCGAGCTAAGGTACGCAACTTCAGCTACGTGAATAGCGTAGCTGAAGTCGAAGTACCTTAGCTTGAATTACTTACCGTCCTCACAGCGCGGGATCGACGTCTGCGGCTCCTCATGTCGACTCCTTACTGCCATTCGCGTTGGTGGAGTTCCAGAGTCGACAGGAGCACATTCGGGGTTCGATATATCACGTCTAGATGAGACGCAATATATCGAACTCCGAGAAATCGATTGCTACCCGCCGATCCGGAGGGTAGTGAAGACGTACCCTTGCAATGGAAACTACACTTTAGCCCAGTTTCCTGATAAACCCTCTTTCCCAGCCCTCTGCATGTTCTGAGTGATGGCTGACAGTGCCTGTTTTGTTCTTCTAAAAAGACTTCACAGGCAGCAGAACTTGAATGGACATCTTTCTCATCACGTTTCTAGCAGGATTCTGATGCAAAAGGTCCTGCTGCCAGTTTCTGGCATTTACAGAGATTGTGGGTTCTTTTAATTTAGCAGAAACTTTTTTTAGGTGTTCAGATTGGGGTCTATCTTATCCCATAAAGTTCCAAAACAAGGAAAAAGATACCAATGTTAACACTATTTTAAAAGACTTCAGAGATCAGAAGTTATGGGGAGGAAAATGGAATAAAGAACCATGAAGTTGCTGTCTGAATTTTATACAGATATATGTGTATTGTGACAGACCCAGGCCAGTGGGGTACAGGAGTCTGGTAGAGGGCAAATATACTGGTCACTGGATGAGTAGTTTTATGTTCCCTGAGTGACCAGAGCAGGGGCTGCACTAGAGTAATCAGGAACCTGCTAGAACCAATTAAGGCAGACAGGCTGATTAGAACACCTGCAGCCAATCAAGGTAGGCTAATCAGGGCACCTGGGTTTAAAAAGCTCACTTCAGTTTGTGGTGTGTGTGTGTGTGAGGAGCTGGGAGCAAGAGGTGCAAGGAGCTGAGAGTGAGAGGGTGTGCTGCTGGAGGACTGAGGAGCACAAGCGTTATCAGACACCAGGAGGAAGGTCCTGTGGTGAGGATAAAGAAGGTGTTTGGAGGAGGCCATGGGGAGGTAGCCCAGGGAGTTGTAGCTGTCATGCAGCTGTTACAGGAGGCACTATAGACAGCTGCAATCCACAGGGCCCTGGTCTGGGACCCGGAGTAGAGGGCGGGCCCAGGTTCCCCCCAAACCTCCCAACTCCTGATCAGACATAGGAGGAGTTGACCCAGACTGTGGGTTCCACCTGAGGGGAAGATCACTGAGGTGAGCAAATCTGCCAATAAGTGCAGGACCCACCAAGGTAGAGGAGGAACTTTGTCACAGTATATATTCTCTCTCACACTCTCTCTCTCTCTCTCTCTCTCTCTTATGGAGTTATTTTCATTGCCTGCAATTTTTTCAGCCAACTTCTTCACAGACCACGCTTTGGACATTTTCAAATAGCAGAGTTATTCTCCTGTGCTGTACTATGTTACTCATGAAACATCTTCTATTGTAGTGACATAATAGATGATTTACATCCTGATCCTGAATATCACAGAAGATAATAAATCAATGATTTCCTCAACTAAATCTGAGACTACAAAATCCTATTTTATATGCATCTGGCTCACTGGTTTTTAGACTGATGTTTTGGCAGACTTGTTTGCCTGTATTGTCACTGGAGAGTAGACGATACTTCATATATTTTCCATTTAGTGTATTACTCATTCAGTTTGCCAGCATTCAGGTGGCAAGATGAAGAAGAACGGCTGGAAATGGCATCTTCTTAGCATCAAACAGATTTAGGAACAAGCTGCTTTTGCCCTCACTAGATAATGAATGAAGGTTGAAATTCCTGGGCTTTTGTGAACAGATATACAACACAAGTACCCACTATGAATCAAAAGGATGATTTTATATCCTCTGAAGTATACATTTTCCTGTAGAATCAATAAAGAATTTAAAGAATTTAAATTTTTTTCCCCATTATTTCAGCTGAAACCTAAACAAGACACAGACTTAGTTCCAGATCCTGCAAATGCTTATGCACATAAGTAGTCCTATTGACTTAAATAAGACCATTCATATCAGTAAAATTACTTGTTTAAGTACTTCCAGGATTGGGGCCTTAAAATTTATTTATTACATTCTTATGGGCAGATCATCCCCTGTGTAGGATTTCTTCACTGAGAGTACAGGAAACTCAGTAAAATCCCACTTACAGAGTTCTCACCTGGTTGTTCAGGGAGGGGAGGGGCATGGGACAGGATTTGCACATGCACAGGCACCACACACATGCAAAACTGGCAGCAGCTTACATCAACTCTCGAAAACCATGCAGACCTTGGATGCTCCACCAGAGTTATCTCCATGGAGGTCCTGGGGCCTCTACACTGCTTCAGGTCCTCCACCATGCGAGCAGGAATTATACACCCATGGACTTCCCCAGCTGTAGCCCACAATCCCCCTTCCAAGAGAGGATAATGGAGGAGAAAAGCAAGTAAAATAAATGTCAACACACTCAACAGGGTTTTTTCCTCACAGAATGTAGCTTTTGTCTACATGTAGCTTTTTCTTAAAATTTCCTACTGTTACTGGGAGATTTAAAGCAAAATCTTAGTGGAGACATAGGCAAAGGTCTGGCTCACTGCTTTGCCCCTAGTGTGATGATTATACCTGTGCAAAGTGAGTGAGTGTGTGTGATTGGATAATGTTTTAGACTCACTTGCATAGGTATAAATGGCTGCAGAAAGTGCAAGGATCTGTATTATTAAGCCCCAAACAACTACAATTTACCACCCTTACATAGGACCAGAAGAACTGGTTTGCATTTTCTATTTCAAACTTTTTCTTTTGCCTATATGTAAACAAGAAATTATCAATTGATCACTGGAAAAATGTGTAAACAGTGAGGTGGCAAAGTATGCAGGTGATAAAAAATTTTCAAGATAGTTAAGCCCAAAGCAGATGGCGAAGAGCTACAAAGGGATCTCACAAAACTGGGTGACTGGGCAACAAAATGGCAGATGAAAATTCAGTGTTGATAAATGCAAAGTAATGCACATTGGAAAACATAATCCCAACTATACATATAAAATGATGGGGTCTAAATTGGCCCTTTAAATCTCTGCCCGAGCCCCGCTGGTGGAACCCCAGGGTGACGGTGGCAGCCCAGGGCTCCGGCGGTGATTTAAAGGGCTAGGGGCTCCTGGCTGCAGCGGAGCCCTGGGCCCTTTAAATCCCTGACGGAGCCCAGGGGGCTCCCGGCTCCCGCCGCTACCCCAGAATTCAGGGCTCTGTCTGCGATTTAAAGGGCCTGGGGCTCCGCTGCGGTAGCGGTGGCTGGGAGCCCCAGGCCCTTTAAATCGCTGGCCTGGGGAAGCCGGTCCAGTCCAGCTCGGCGTACCAGCTCTTGCCGGTGTGCCATACCGAACCGTATCGGCTAACTTTCACCTCTGGATTCCCTGTTTAATGTCTCATTGATTTCCATATCAAGTATATGCATCTTACAGATAACACAATTGTTTATAAAATTGCCAACCCTGCAAGCACAAGCTGGAAACTGAGACTCAAAGGCTCTGTTAGATATGTCCTTCAAATACACCTGTGCTAGTCCATTATATTTAAATTGTCTTCTCAGTGACACCTGTGGAACCCAGGCTCACACCACACCTGTCAAGGAGTTTGTACAGGTGTAACTGATGGAAATTTAGTGGACAATTATGTTAATGATACACAAGCAGAAATAGATTCCAACTTGGTATCTCTTAGCTCCATTAGCTGTGCAGAGGTAATAGGAATAAAATGTAATAGATTTATTTCATCCTTATAGTCACCAGGTGTCACCAAAAGAGCAGTTCTGTTGAGTAAGAAGATGCTATATTTTTCCAGAGTTGGAAGACTTTTAAACTTTTCTATTTTTTTTAAAGTAAAACCTATTTATGAGCCCAAACTACCTGACAATGTCTGTAGTGTGCCCTGAGATCTTTGCATGAGAGAGGCTAAACAAGGGCAAAGCATAAGTATTTCAACATAGGTAAAGAAAAATTTCCACTGTGTTTTACAAGACAGACCATACTGCTAGATAATTATATATTTTAAAAATATATCATTTACAATTTTAAAAAATTCAGAAACTGAGCAAGTTTTGCTTTCTCCACGGCTGTTAGTTCCAGTCGAACGTCCTGCAGGCAGGTATGTTTGTGACAGGGAGAAACCAGAGTTGGATCTTAAGAACTTCCTCTCTGCACTCTTTTGGCTGTATCCCCAAGCAAGGAACAGTCCACAACTCCCCTCTTACAAGGTGTCACTTGAGGAACAAATCCCACCCACCTCCCTTGCAACCTGGACTTAGAACACAGCTATTGTTCCAGCTCTGACTCACTTTTGTTACATCTTGGTAAGTCTCCATACCTTGTTCATCCTTCTTGAACCAAGCTTGGGAGCCTTGCAAATTCCCTCTCCCCTAGGACAGTGAGCCAAGGCCATTCACTGGGCTTGTAGAGGGGACAAGTGTGCTGTGGTGACTGACCCGGCCATTTTTCCATAATAGCAGGGAAAAGTGAAGTGGGCTATGAGGTGGGACAGGAGACCAGAGCATAGGCTACAGAGCAAGGAGAAGAAATTGAAGCAGGCTTGCTAGGATCCAAGGTCAGGCTGCAAGCTCAGTTTGCTGGTCCATGTCAGGTCTGGATGGAGAAGCTCTAGAAGATTACTTGGTGGGGTACTATTGTTGACTATTGTTAACATATAAAATTGAAGGGAAAGACCTTGGGTCCAGATCAAGACTAAAAAGCACCTGTCCAGGTGCTAGGTGCATTGGGTGTACTTTTAAAAGTGCAATGACATTTTAAAATTGTGATACAGCAGGGCCAGAGGGCAGCAGGAGAGTGGTAGATGGGAAGTATTTAAGCCCTAGGTTGATCAAGGCCTTAGTACCTAGGGACTAGGGAAAGGTTACTACAGGGTAATTGGGGCACCTGGAGTCAATTAAGGCCCCACTAGGGTGACCAGATAGCAAGGGTGAAAAATCGGGACAGGGGTGGGGGGGTAATAAGTACCTATAAAAGACAAAGCCCCAAATATCGGGACTGTCCCTACAAAATCGGGACATCTGGTCACCCTAGGCCCTGCCCAAGACCTAATAAACCACCCCTGCTTGGTGAAGTAGCAGGAGTAGACTAGTGTTTGGAGGAGTGTTGTTGCTAGCTAGAAAACCAAACCGGGGGAAAGGAAACCCTGCCTGAGCATGGAGGACTGAGGAAAACCCTACCCCAGGGGAAAGAGGGTAAGCAGCCCGCAAAGCTGAAGGAGCTGGGACCCAGAGTCCACAATGCTCAAGAATAGGGGCAAGGAGTGGCACCCCGACTCCCCACATGAAGGAGAAGTGCGGGACCCACCACAGTAACATCGGCCATTTGCCAATCAACAAATTAAATAAATAACAGCTTCCTCCAAACCAGAAAATCAAAGTGAACTATCCAGAGGTTGACACTAACCCACCCACAGCACTTCTCACAGTGAAAATCTAGTCCTAAATATAGAAAATATTTTTCTGTCCCTCTAATGACCACTCTGACTGTTACCATCTAATTTCAGCAGGCTGTTTGGCACCTATTTTTGCAATGATCTTGTTGAATTTTCCCCATACCTCTGTCTCCCCAGAAGCCTAAAAAAAAAGATTGACTTTCTGAGTATGCTGCAAAGCCTATGGAGACAATGTTAAGGGTTTGTGAGACGTAAGGAAAAAATAGAGCTATGCAAATAATGGATTTTTTTGGTTTGGTTGTTGAACAGTTAAAAAATGTTTTGGATCAACCCAACCATTCTGTTTGGTTTCCAACTTTTTTGACCCTTTTAATTATTTAAAAATAAAACTGAAGTAATTTTTTTAAAGTTCCAACTTAAAAATGACAAAACAAATTGTTTTAAAATTATTTTTCATTTTTTTCAACCAACACAATTTGCTGAATTCAACACAAATTAGCAAAATGTTTCAGTTGACCCAAATATGGGTTTTTTTGTTTGTTTGTTTGTTTGTTTTGAAGGAAAAAAGTTTAGTCTGAAAATTTTGGTCAGCTTTAGGAAGAAACAGACTGAGTCATGTATATGAGTGAAAAATAAAACTATATCAGACAACATAAGAGAGGAATAGGGACCTCATTTATTTCTCATTGAAACAAAATCTCCCGGTTTCACATGGGATAGTCAGGGCATTACGAGGAAGATAGTTTAAAGAGGCAATGTGAACCTTTTGAAGAAGTGTTTGTCCGCATTTGGGTCTGTATCCCTTTAAACAAACAAGGAATTGATAGAAATGGTGTATATGGTTTGTGAGTAACCAATAAGCTTGTCATCTCAGGTCTGGAGGTAAAACAATAAGAAACAAGCTGTGTGGTTCTTTCACATGACAGCCATCTCAGGAAACCTTCAGCAGATAGAATTACCCACAACATGGTCTTGTCACCATTACGACAATGTATTGTACAATCTTTTGTAGCAACAATGAGGCAACAAATCCAGTTTTCTTAAACTTTTTTTCAGCAAGTCATTTATTAACAATGATGCAATATTTGCATTGTTAGAATCGCTTGATGGAAAAGCTCCTGTGATGGAACCTGATTATGCATCAGAAGAAAATAAATAGTCTGTATAATACATCATGTCCATTCATACTCTGGATAAACTAGAAGCATTTAAGAAAACAAAATGTCCACATGTCTGAAACAAAATGTCTAATTCTTTATTGATTGTACTTTGTTCTTGAAGATATACCATATGTTTTCATGAGTGCGTCAAGCAACAAGGCTTATAGTCAGATATGTATATAGAGAGAGAGACTAACATCTGTAATGTATCAGAGGGGTAGCCGTGTTAGTCTGGTTCTGTAAAAGCAGCAAAGAATCCTGTGGCACCTTATAGACTAACAGACGTTTTGCAGCATGAGCTTTCGTGGGTGAATACCCACTTCTTCGGATGACTTGCATCCGAAGAAGTGGGTATTCACCCACGAAAGCTCATGCTGCAAAACGTCTGTTAGTCTATCCGAAGAAGTGGGTATTCACCCACGAAAGCTCATGCTGCAAAACGTCTGTTAGTCTATAAGGTGCCACAGGAGTCTTTGCTGCTTTAACATCTGTAATGACATGTGTATATATATAGAGAGAGAGTTTTAAAAGTTCATTCTTCAGCACTGGATGAATTATCGTTCACTTTTATGTCAGTTAATTGGTTTTTTCTTCTGAGTCACTGTAACAAAAACAGAACTCACGCTCAAAAACTTCAAAAGTGCTTTCTGTGCGTTGACAATTCTCACAAGTAGTAGAGGAAAATTCCCCCAAGTTCTAAATATTTTGGACAGACCACTGGCCTGTGTTGAGCCAGGAGGAAAAAATATTTGTTTTCTCTTCTTTTTTGAAATATATAATAAATGAGTATAGATTCTAACTGTCCAGTATGCCATTTCTCCAATTAAATGCTGCATTTGATCCATGGGTTAACGTCTTAACTGGTGGGTTAATCATCTGCCATCTATTCTCCTCTTTAAGCTCTTCACAGAAACACATGCCCAGTGAAGGTATCTGGAAAAACAGAGAGATTTCAACAGGACTTTGTATTAGAACTTTCCTGAATACACTGGAAATGGGGAAGACATACCATATAGACTGAAAGCACAGTGTAATTAAACAGTTTGCACTGTGGAGCAGGGGTGTGTAGCTTGTGAGCATTTTAGGAATACAGATCAAGATATTGTCCCACTTGACCTAAAATGAATTGGTAGCATGAGGGAGTCCTATCTGTTGGACACTAGTGGAGCTTGTGTCAGCTCCACAAGCTCTTCCAGCTATGTTCTTTCTATCTCATGCATCATCACCAGTAATAAACACACTGCTGACCAAATTCTCCCCTCCCTAACACCAGTGCAACAGGTATAATGGAAGAGAAAATTTGGCTTACCGAATCTTTGTTACCGGTGATTATGTACAAACCAGAAAGCATAGGTTGATCATCAGATCCCAGGATGAGCTTCTAGTGCTGGCAACACAAATCACTCTTTTATTCATAAACTGAGCAAATATGATTTGGGCTCATTGAGACACAGTGAACATGGTACCCCACTGTACCGCTTTACGGACTGACTTTTCCAAATGGGAGCTGTACTTTCTTGATGTAGGCTGCACAACATCTTGGGAGATGCAAAGGGGACACGGTTATCCATCTTAGTGACAGACAAACCAAGATACCTAGGGGGAGATTTTCAAAGGCACACCTGGCAGTTCGGTGTGTACCTCCCAGTGACTTTCAATGGGAATCTGGTGCCATGGTGCCTTTGAAAATCTTCACCAGAGAGAACATGATATGCCCAAGGTCACATGGCAGTTGACTGGTAGAACTCACATCTCTTGACAGCCAGTTGTGTGCTAGAACTACTGAACAGAGCTCCCTCCAGAATCAGAGAGTAACTCTTGTTAGTGGGCAACTGAGAAAACAAACAGCCCATTGCTTGAGTAGGTTCCTTACTGAAAATATACCGAGGAGAAAACAGTTGGCAAGAGCTTCCTGTTGGAAAAACTTCTTACCTTTCTAACCAATGAGGCAAAATCATTGCTGTCTCTGGCTGGGAGCCTTAGTACAGGTCGAGTGAAGGAATCCAGGGAGGAGCCATGACCCACTATCAGGATGATACCTGATACACCAAAATAATTAAAGGAAGGAAGAAAGAAAACTGTAACTTTACATTTCACTGTGTGTTGGTTATGCTTAGTGGCTGTTTTTGTGTTGTTCATCTTTGCAGAGCTGTGTGACATATAAACTGGGCAGGTGTAAATATCCTGTTTGGTATGTTTCATGCAATTCAGCTAACGAGAGCAAGCATTTGCTGGGGGGAAATGAAGCTTTCCAAATAAATAAATAAATTAAATTAAATAAAAGGAAGCTGCCTTATAGCATCAAGTCACATCCTGACAAACTAAGATCCTGCATATGATTTGATTTAGCAATGGAGTATTTCACTGCCTTATGTTTAGTCTTGTCTATTTCTATTTTAAGTAATAGATATATTAATTTAGTATGATGTTTAATAATCTACCTCAAAGACAGGGCAATACCAAGCATCCATACTAAATGTATTTCATATGGCAAAGCTGTTTCCGATCCTGCCACTGAAAACATGAGGCACTGAATGCAAGAAGGTGAAATATTTACCGTTGCTTGTACAGTCACTGACAATCTGTTTTATAACTGCAGAGCATCTGCTTACATACTCTTCATAACTTTCCGATGGCACCAGGGAGGAAAGTGGGAAAGTACATCTGATAATAAAATCCACAGAGGAGTCACTCATGTAGGTAACATTTGTTTGTATATTGGCACATTATCAACATTGTCAGTAAACAAACTGGTACCTATACACCATCTCTACCTCAGAGACTGTACTGATCTGAAGCATGGTACTTCAACTCACACCAAACAGTAGCTTTCTCTGCAAGTAATCCAACTGAATCCAATAGATGAACTCACAGAATAAGATACTATCCAATGTGAATAAGGGCAGCAGAATCTGTCCCTTCGTAAACCTCACAATGGATCATGCCGTTTATAAGAAATATACTCTAGAAACGCTTGTGTTTGGGGGAAAAAATACAAATATAGGCTCCTCCAGGCAAGAACATTAAAAAAAATAATCATTGTCCAGGTAGGATGGATTTTAGGCTTAAAAACTGAGCCAAACCCTGAAGTCTGGACTCAGTTCTTACCTATACAGAACTCCCACTGACACCAATGAAATGGCTGAATCCAGGATTTGGCCCCTTGGCTTGAGTGTCCCTTTAAAAATTCCTACCTGCGCCTGCTTTGGCAAAACAAATTAAACAATCCTTCTTTGCTTTTTACTTCAAAATAAATCTTTATCAAGACCAGTGAGAATATTTATTAATATTGGACCAGCCTTAGGATTTTGGGCAGTTGTGTTTTCAAGATCTGACCTTATAGTTTCTTTTACTTATAGGTATCCCCTGCGTGTAAAAAAGAGTGTTTACAAATTAAGGGCCAGATCTTCAGCTGCTATAAATCAGCGTATCTCCACTAAACAGCTGAAGATCTGGCCTGAAAGATTTAGGGTTCTGCCATCAAGTCTAGAGTAAATGGACAAAGGAAAGTTTTTATTTCCTTCATTATTTCCTTCTATAAAGTCACCTCTCCTGTTAGCTGGAGACCTGCACAGCTACGTGTTGCTCTGCCTCATGCAATGGCTGTGTTCCAGGAAACTATACCAGCTAACTTCTTTCAACCACACAGAAGAACAGAATCTCATAATCTTATCTCACCCATTTAAAACCTGCATGCAGCATGAGCAGCGAATAGGTAGGAAGTAGATTGATGTATTGTAGGGCTATTGTACTAACTATACCTGTCATACAGTACAAAAGTGAATTTCAGACTGTTCTCAGAGCTTTTAAACCATGGGACCATCACTGAATAAGAGATACAATAAATAGATAGATGGTTAAGCCTTCCTCCTCTACTTTTACAGGGACCCATTCAACATAGAATCCAAGCACCAATTCAGAAAGCAGGGAATAAGTAGTAACTAAAAACCTGTGATGAATACAGATATCTTTCAGTGTGTGATCATTGATACTAGGTCATTCTGTGTATTACAGTAGTGCCAAGAGACCCCAAGCGAGACCAAAGCTCCATACTGTAGGTACTGTACATATTGGATATGTGTGGAAGCAGTCCCTGCCCCAAGTAGCTTGCAATCTAAATAGACAAGAAAGACAAAATGTGAAAGAGGAAACAGAGGGAGAGAGGTTAAGTGATTTGCCTAACAGATCAGTGGCTGATTCAGGAACAGAACCCAGGTACCCTAACACCCAGTCCAGCACCCTATCCATTAGACAATGCTGCTTCTTTAATGCCATTAGAGATCAGTTTAGGTTAGACTGAGTAACTTCACTGATGGGGTGTGATTAGGGTCCTGACCAGAAGAAGGTCACAACTTTTACTTAAATAATCTAAATGTCAATCAGTGGGTAGAGATATCTTATGTGACTTTGCAGAAATCTCACTACTGAACACAGTCCTTTCAGGAAGGTTACAGACTTCACTGACTCTTCTGTGACCTAGAGATGCTATCTTATGCAAACAGTACTAGGAGTGATGTGAAACCTTGATGGTGTCTACTGATTTGGAGAGCCCCCATGGCGATGGAGTATTTGAGGAATACACTATCTGTATATCAATAGCAAGGATCAGCATTACTGAGCAAGAGTCAGTAATGGAGTTAAAAAGCAAAGCTTAGACCTCGATTGGCCTGGCCATACACATAGAAAAGAAACAAGTGCAATGGCTCTTCCCAAAAGAAATAATAGTGAGGATGCTGAAGACAGGAGGAGCCAAAGGAGTTGGAAGGAATGGGGTTGCAAAGTTACATGTATTGGGAGAATATGGTAACAGTAGCTACTGGAGACAGTGGATTTTGACCCTGACCATGTGACAGGAATTAACCTTTTTTAACACTGATTTATGGCAGATGACCGGGGCTAGGAAACAATAGCCTCTTATAATCACTCATGTGGGGTGGGGATAGAGAGAATAGAAATGTGAGCTGTACTTCTGAATGAAATTTGGAGGAAGGAGCACAGGTTTCAGCAAAGAAGATTTTGGAAAAGGCACCAGGAAGCCAGTCTGTGTACATATGACTAGAATGGTATCTGCAGTTGCGGCATCTCTACAAACAGTTCTCTTAATAAACAGACAGTTTTGTTTTAGAAACATGGAGATCTCTCATGTTATTACCCAGTACGCTGGGGAAGGACACTATACTGTTTTCACTGATGTACAAAATGCATATTTATAGTTTGTTTAGGTTATTCATATGCTGGCTGGCTCCAATGTTGCAACACTTTATAGTTTTCCCTTCCACTCATTAAACGCTTAACCTAGCTTCAATCATGGCCTGTCTCTATGGGGTCTTATATCAACTGATTTATTTATTTACTTATTTACTTATTTATTTATTTAGATTAGTGAGTTTGTATGGAAAGTGACAAACTAGGGAAAGTAGTAACTTTGCTGTGAATAGTTTTGAACCTAGGAAAATGAAAGGGTTTGTCTATTCACTCACTCTTAAACTAAGGATTTTGCTCTGTGTTGAGAAATACTATAAAGGCACAACACTTTTTTACTTGTCCACACATGGAAAACCCCAGAGTTAGGTACCTTTATTAACCGAGTGATTTTCTGGGTTTAGCCGTGCACTGCGGGAGTAATGCAGCATGGCACTGTGAACCAAAAAAAAAGAGGCTAGAATAGATTCAATGCCTGGTGTCATTTCCTGTTCTGCTGTGGTTTACAAACATTCAGAACCTGCACCATACCACAGAATTGCATTGAGGAAGGCAGGGACAAAAAAAGGGGACTTTGCTGAGTGCAGTGATTATTTTTGAGCAAAACAAAAAATACCACAGAATTTAATGCAGAAATCTATTTTAATGGAACATTAACATCCCGACAACCTATAAAATTAGAATGACAGATGCCTTGCTTTCTGTTCATCTCTCTTCCCCTAACACCTTTGGGCTGCTCCTGGTTCCTACAACTCCCTGCTCCAGCAGTATGTGGGATATGAGCTCTGTCTCCCTTACACTTGCTATTTAGAGGGACTTAGTTGAAAATTGGTGACTTTTTCTCACTGTTGAGATGTTCACATGTGGAACTGTGTGAATTTTGGTAGCTACAGGATCATGTGAGATCAGCCCCTATTGGGACAAATTCTGAAATCCTCACTCAATTTTGAGCTGTGCACCAAGGAATGGACTTGACCCCAACCCCCCATCAAAATACAATACAATTCTTTCTTGGCTGAAATGTGACATGACAGGAATTTTTTCACACTTAACTAATCATGGCTCATAGTTTTTAGCTAAAAGTAAAAACAAAAATATGGATGTTCATCACGAGAGTCTAAAATATTTAAATAATCAACCATAGGCCTGATCTTGCAGACTTGAAGTCAATGCCATTCACTTTGATAGGAACAGGATTCAGACCCTACACACACACACACCCATCCATATACATGTAAGAATGATTTGCCCGTTAGTATGTCACCTTGCCCAAAAGCAGTGAATTATGTAGTGAAAGAACTAACTATATATCGGCACATCCTATCTTGGGGCCAAATAATAGAGGCTTTACTCTGCCCCTACTCTGTCCATTGAAGTCAATGGTCTAAATCCTGAATCATTCATTTTTGCAACCCTGTCTTGTGAGACTTAAGAATTGCCCAAAACAAGAGAGGTATCAGAAATACACATTAACATACGGTTCATGCAGCATTTACCTGTAACTGGGATCTATATTGTAAGTAGCCTCTGTCAGTTCTGTCAGTGCCATAAAGGAGGGAATTATTTTGTTGGCCTCCCATTTCGTCCATTCAAAGAGTCCAGGTTCTACCCTGATTTTAATTTTTTGTTCTAATTTAAGCCCTGCAATAAATAAGAGATTTTTTTAAAAGGAAAGGAGCATTCAGAGCTTTAAGCTTTGACTGCACATGGCACCTTATTCCTGGTAATAATTTTATTAACAAAGTAAAAATATAATGTAAAACAAAGACTATTATGTACACATAATGTTGACTACATGGAGTCTCAGTCCTCCTAGATACCCTACTCCACATGCATAAACAATACTTGGTAAAGTTCTGAAGCTAGCAACCCAGGGAGAGGAGAAGAAAGTACACCTCTACCCCTTTATAATGCCACCCATTATAAAACAAAAAGACCAGTTTTTAATAATGTGGCAGTCGCAAACCTCTTGTTAGCAAAGGTAAACTTCCAGGAGAAACTTGCAGGTTTCTTTCCCCAGGTACCTGTCCCTCAGTGTAATGGAAACACTTGATTTTATGACCAAAATTATTCATGGAAGAGTTAAATTTAACAATTTGAGTCTAGCCAATATGTTAAATTCTACTTAATCTTTTTGAAATGTCTTTGTCTTATACAACATTAGATTCCGTTTTAACTTTATTGGATACAATTCAATTGAATACGATTTTACTACTATAGCAGGGAAACTTTATTACTTCCTCACAGTATCATCTAGCCCTTGTTCTAGACAGAAATATCTGACAGCACTGATTAAAGGCAAAAGTAAATTTTCAAAAAGCCCTGCAGCATTTTAGCTGCTCCACTCTCATTGGCTTAGCAGAAGATTGACTCAGAAATGTCCAGTGTGGTATAAGAACATAACCATTTTGCTAACCTACCTTCTAGCACGTGTTGAGCTGTCTGTATGCAGCGGAGTGCAGGGGAACAGTATACATGGCTAACTGTCTCTTGTTTCTCCAGCAGAGCTTCTCCTGCAATACACATGAGAGTTGCTCTTCACAATCATTATTACTACTGCAAAATATTTCCCACAGATATTAGTTTGAACTTTATAATAAACTGACTTTGAATGCACTCATTCCTCTTTTTAATTCACTTTCAACAAACATTCTGGTGGACAAGCGTACCAGCAGGAATATTTGTGGGAAGAGGAAATGTTAAGTGAATACTAGAAAAACAGGTCATAGAAATATTTAAATTTGTAAAGGCACTTAGATACACTTATGGTAGATAGAGAAAGACAGGTATTTGCAACACAACCCTATTTCTGAGATTTATAATAATCAAAGCAGGGAACAGAAACACATCATGGATAGATGTATTCAATCTGACTACCAAATACAGCTCAAATATCAAATACTCCCAATGAACTACTGCTCACACACAATCTACAGACCAAGAAACTGCATGTCCTGCCCCACTCTAGCCAGCCAACAGATATGCTACAGTCAGGTCCAGCTTTACCATTTTTGCCGCCCCAAATGAAAAAAAAAGAAAAGCCACTCGGACTGCCACCCAAACTGCCGGAGCAGCAAAAAAAAAAAAAAAAAAAAAGCCACCCTTTAGCATGTGCCGCCCCAGGCATGTGCTTCCTCCGCTGGTGCCTGGAGCCGGCCCTGGCTACAGTTCACTGCTCCGGTTCAGACTAGAATCAGAAGGTACAGTGTTGCTCTGACCCTTCCCTGCCATAAGGTGGCAGGCTGGCTCTTGTACTACATAAGAAATTGGCTCTGCTCCCCACCCTGCTGTACAGCTCCCGCATGAAAGAGCAAGGTCCCTTTCCTGCTGCCCATAAAGGAACTCTACCAGTTACACTGCCAGGAAGCATTCCTATGGTAAAGCCAGCATGTGCTTTCACAGATTACAGAAGTCTTTCTTCCACCCCTTTTCATTCCTATTAGAATAATATCTAACTTACCTACAAGTCTAGACTGGAAAACACCACAGCATGATAAAGGAGGATCATATTCAAAATGTTTGATGCCATCTCTTCGTTTTGGCAGACTGGCAGGGAAGTTCAGATCTGCTCTGTGGTATTTTCCTAAAACAAACAGAACATTTCATCCCTATATATAAAGGCCGTAGTAATAAATATGTACATATTTCTGTTATGCACGCACAATAATTTTCTTCTGCATTTTAGGCAACCCATTTCTGAAAACCTGACCCTAACTGTCTCTCTGGTGAAAAAAAGGAGTGAGTGATTTCTTAATATTAGCTCAGGGATACTGCACTTTACATTCACCAAAGCAAACCCGGGAAATTGTTGATTCACTATGGCCCAGTCTCATTGGGTTCTGGGAAAGACAGCAAGGAGGAGAACCCTCTGACAGAATGACACATCTCCTCTGAGTTTCAGAGTAGCAGAACACCAGAGAAAACAAATGCTCAGTAAAATTCACCAGAGACATATATTCACATAAGAGCAGTGGAAACTCTTTTTTTTACCATTGCTAAAGTTATCAAAAAACAATGTTCTCATAGCAAAAAAGAAAAGGAAATAATTCACAGATTTTAGGGCCAGAAGTGATCATTATGGTCATCTTGTCTGATTTCCAACATAATCCAAGAGACCATGAGCAAAATACAATTCCTCTCCCACTCTCAGCCCCAAATATATATATATATCTATATAAAACTTTTTTTCCACCTCAGAATCATGCTTTGAAGGCCAAAAAACCCATCAATCTTGACTTTTCACCTAAACCAGTGTTAACATTTTGTCATTTCCCCACAAAATCTCATTGTTTGCTCCAGTTATTCTTGACTGGGTTTGACTAGCACAGCGTCATGATTTTGATCAACATTGTAATGTTGAAAAGCTATGTCTATCCACACAAAATAGGGAAATTTGGTCATTGATCAATTTTTTAAATTTCTGAAAATGCTGGTGAAAAATTCATGTTTTGCACATCAACTCAAGACAAAAATGTAGTTTCACTGAGCTCTATTTGTACAGTATTACTTGTGTAGGATGACTACATGGGAAGTACAGTGACTATAGACCATATTGACTGTGCATATCTCAAATACAATAGATCCTCAGAGTTCTGCACACCTCAAGAATGAAGGTTTTCTGTAACTCTGAAATGTTTGTAACTGAACAAAACATTACAGCTGTTCTTTCAAAAGTTTACAACTGAACATTGGCTTAATACAGCTTTGAAACTTTACTATGCAGAAGAAAAATGCTGCTTTTAACCATCTTAATTTAAATGAAACAAGCCTAGAAACAGTTCCATTACCTTGTCAAACCTTCTGTTTAAACTTTCCCTTTTTTTTTAGTAATTTATGTTTAACACAGTACTGTACTGCCTTTTCTTTTTGTCTCTGCTGCTGCCTGATTGTGTACTTCTGGTTCCAAATGAGGTGTGTGGTTGACTGGTCAGTTTGTAACTCTGGTGTTTGTAACTCTGGTGTTTGTAACTCTAAGGTTCTACCATATTGTTTTGACTATATCAGGGGTCCCCAATGTCATGGCTGGTGGTAGAGCATCCACTGAAATGCCGCTGAATTTTGGTGGCATTTCGGCTGCGACGCCTCTCGATGAAGCTGCTTGCCACCGACAAGTGACGTCATCGAGAGGCGTCGCTGACGAAATGCCGCAGAAATTTGGCGGCATTTCGGCAGATGCTCCACCACCGCCACAGTCCTTCGTCTGGCGCTCGCCAGATGAAAAGGTTGGGGACCACTGGACTATATGATACTACTAGGCTTTCTGTGTATGAAGGGTATTTCTGAATAGCTGCTTTCTTCAGCACTAAAATTCAGTCTGGTTTGCAGAGATTTACAAGTAGTAATGTAGACTTTACGCATCACGGCCATCACGGTACAATATTTTCTTTTCAGTCTGGTTTCCCAAGGGCCAGTCCTCCCGTTCTTTTACTTACCATCTGCAGTTAAGCATTGCTGAATCCAGGACTTCCCAAAAACATGATCCACTCTCTCCCCATGGCGCATCACCAACAGGCTTCTTCTGAGAGCAACAGTCTGAGAAAGCTGGATGCAGTGACCCATTTACATTTTAGTGTTATGAATTAATTTTATTGCAGTGGCACCTAGAACCTGCAACTGAGATCAGGCCTGCAATGTGCTGTACACACATACTAAGGGACAGTCCCTTTCCTGAAAGGCTTACAATCATTTGAATAAACTAGACAGACAAAGGGCAGGAGAAAGGAAATAGTATTATTCCCATTTTACAGATGAGGTGCTTAGACCCACAGAAATATAAGGCATCAACCACAGTCCACTGAAATCAATGGAAAGAGTGCTATGACTTCAGTGGCTATAGATTAGGTTATAAGACCATGTTTACACTAGGAAAAAGGTTTTTTAACTAACATGTTAAAATCCTAGCATAGGCAGAGCAAACTGGATGAGGAGAATTGGAATCCTTACAATGTAGACAGACCTGCATTCAGTATTGAGGGCAGGGGTTAAAAATGTAAATCTGTCAGCGTTGATGGTGACCCTTTAAACTAATTTACTCTGCTATTGTCTTACACGCCTATTTATTGTAGATATATATAAAAACACATAAAGAAATTACAGACTAGGTGCTAAGATCCTACAGTAAGGCATATAAATATCTAAGATAAGGTAAAATAAAATCAGTTTGGCCAAGAAAGTACAAACAAAGGGCCTAATTCTGCTCTCAGTTACACTGGCGTAAATCCATTGAAATCAGTGGTGTTATGCAGGCCTCAGACTAGTATGAGAGAAGAATTAGGCCCAATGCCTACTGCTAGCAATATCTGCACATTGCTCCCCAAGCCGTATCTCCAGAGTTGGACACAAGCCTTGCTTATACTTAGAGGATCTGTTTACTCCTTGCACATAAAGAAAGCTGACATTTGAAAACTATATTTTTTTCATTTGCTTTGCTACTTTTTACTGGCAGAAGCAAAGAGTCATTAAGAAATGTAAAAGCAATTTCTCTATAGATAATATTGAGATGAAACTAGAGGGTGATATTAAATGTTCACTTAAAAACATGTATTTGTATAAGCATGTTACCTGCACTGATATTTATGCCCCTGTCAAAGAGTAAGAAATGAAGACTTATTACCTGGAAAGCAAGCGTTTGGGTTACATTCTTTGTCATTATTGGGTTATGGACTTCACCATTCAGTTTACGTCTAGGTTCATTTTCATTCTTGGGGAGCAGTCCTGAAGCTGGAGTGAAAGTGTATTCTCTGTGGGAAAAGTAGAAACAGACAGATGCACATAGAGAGGTGGGATTTTTAAGGCCTGATCTTGTACCCAGGGAAGTCAAAGGCAAGATTCCCATTCACTTCAGTGGGAGCAAAACCATAAAGAGTTTTGACATGCTTCCCAAAATTGTATATGAGAAAGTCTGATCCCACAGTACTAATACAAGTGACAGGCTATTGCCAGATTGTGGTTAATAAATAACGTTGCCCCTTTTGATCTGAATGACTAGTCAAAGTTCATGCATCCTGGAGATGTTCCAGTTGGAAGCAGAAATTGAGGGACTCTGAGTGAAGAGTGGTGGGGCTAAGGCTTCATCCCACCCGCCCCTGGGTGGAACAAGTAGGTGTGTAGACCTGCTTTTCCTACATAGTCAGATCTAAGGACTGTGTAGCTCCAGGAGGGACATAAGTGAGTTCTTAGTCCGTGGGTATGCTTCCTGTGCCAAATTATTTTATACACTTACCATACCATGCTGTTTCTGACCTACGAAATGTCCCGTATAATGTTAAATAGATATTAATTAATGGCAAGGAGAGCGTGTAAACCCTCTGAAATGTGTCAAACAGGAAACGATACACAGTTAGCTCCCTCCCTTCAAGGATACAGCAAGGACTGTTTTGCAGCTTTTTGTGTAGAAAGCTAAGCTCTTATCTATAAATACCATCTGCAGAGCTTGCAACTATAGAGCAAAATGCAGCACAGAGACAGATGCTTTTGAAATGAGGTAAAATCATCAAGATCAAGGTGGCACCTATGTGGGGAAGCAGCCTCCACATTTCCTCATTTCTAATTATCACTGTAACCTCTAACAATGAAAAAACAAGAGGAAAGAAAATGCAATAAGCAGAACATAGGCCAAGGGGCCGATCTGTATTGTAGAATATTTTCTTCTAAAATTCATCAAGATTTTTAAGTTACACAGGGACCAAAAACATCTGCAGCCATAATCCTTTTATTTTATTGTTCCTAAGCCCTCTAAAAATAACTCACACCAAATTTGGTATGAAAAGTGTTCCTGGGTTGAGGCTTTGAATGCCAAATGTCAGTGTAGATTAACTATAACTGAGAAACAATCACTTATGTATAAGACACAAATTGGTCTCTGCACTCATGAAAGAGACTCATGAACTCTTGAAATGATAGGACAGATACTCCTCTTCTGTGACACAGGCACAGGGGAACTCTGGTGAGTAAATGCAACAGGGAGCATGGGAGTGGGAGAATTTACAGTTCCAGTGCATATTTATCCCCTACCCTGAAGACAATGGAAGCCCTCATGCAAAAACTCTGCATGCTAGAGACCCTGCAGTTTGAGGGATCATACCAGGGCAGCTGGAGGGCACAGCTGTAGTGAGCATTCTTCAGGGTGTGTTCCCCCTCTAACCTAAGATTTGCTAGCAGAAATTCCTGAAAGATGATCCTTGTCTATATTTTAATAGCTCCAAAAGATGTGTTCACATGAGAACTTCAGCTATAGAATCTCCAGCATTTTTCTATGCCTGGTCTCTATGGATTTCTCCATCTTATAATATGCTGAATGAAGACGCATGAAAGAACCCGGATTTTGTTTTCCACTAGCATTCGGTCCATGTCACAAAAATTGATTCTAAGATATCCTGCCAGACCTTCCTGTACAATAACATTTTGCATTTCATATAAATATAAATGTATTTGAAACTGATAATTTAAAGTCATTCATGCAGATTCAGTGAAACTATTAAGTATCTAAATATTGTTATTATCATCGAGATGTAATAGTGCCACCATGGTTAAGGTTGGGTTCTTTTTTTTCACTTAAAGCAGGGATTCAGCCTCTTTGTTTTATATGAACAATACAGTACATCTTCACCAAATTTCCAGTACACAATCTGTTCAGTGATATAAAGTTTTCTATGAATCTTAAAAATGTTAATTAGCTTGAGTTATAATTAATTAAATATCAGCCATTTAAGAAAGTTTAGATTTTGTGTCTCAGTTTTTCAGATATCTCTTGCCAAACCGATTACTGATTTTTGGTGCTTGAACATTGGCCCACTTGTACATTATAACAGCACTGAAGAGAGTGGTTACTTGTAAAGTTTATTATTTATTTTTCATTTATGGAAAATATTTATCATAATGTTTTTTCTCCATCACAATGTTAGTTGACGACAAATATTTTTTACTTCAAAGGAATTCCCTTGAATCTCAGTTTTCATTTTTTAAACATATGTTTTCATTTCCTATGGTTGTTAATAAAATCTTAACCCCCCCCCCAAAAAAAAAGAAAAGAAAAGCCAACAACAACCCAGTGCTTTAGTCACCGGCTAGCAACATTACATTTTTTTTCACCATCTAGCAGTGGCTCCCCTTTCATGAAAAACAGGGTCTCTTTGAAAGTGTCCCGGAGCCACT
This sequence comes from Mauremys reevesii, assembly GCF_016161935.1. Lineage (NCBI taxonomy): Eukaryota > Metazoa > Chordata > Testudines > Geoemydidae > Mauremys > Mauremys reevesii. The sequence continues at coordinate 160,717,204 of NC_052623.1, forward strand.
ACAATGTTGGAGATCCTTTCTAACATTAAAAAACCAGGGAAATTCAGACACAAGAACACTATGGTGTGTATCAGCTAAGGCAGGGATCGGCAACCTTTCAGCAGCAGTGTACTGAGTCTTCATGTATACACTCTAATTTAAGGCTTCATGTGCCGGCAATACATTTTAACATTTTTAGAAGGTCTTTCTCTATAAGTCTATAATATATAACCAAACTACTGTTATATGTAAAGTAAACAAGGTTTTCAAAATGTTTAAGAAGCTTTATTTAAAATTAAATTAAACTGCAGATCTTATTAGTTTAACGTGATCCTTGCCCTTGCTTTTCCTTGCTGAGTTTTCCAATGTCTGGTGGGATGTATTTGGATACTTTAAGCTGCACACAGGCTTCTGAGTGATCAGTTGTTAACTGGCTGGAACCCCAGATCAGCAGCTGAGGTGAGAGGAGCTGGCAGCTGGTAGGGCTGAGCAGGGTTGGAAGCCTGGACCCTGTCTGGTACGGGGCCTGCACTGGAACTCCAACTGGAAGCAAGGTGAGCGTGGCTGTGGTGGGGACCCCGGCTGGCAAGGGTCCAGCAGCCGGAAACCCAGAGCGGCAGCAGGCTGAGCGGGTCAGCCCGCCAAGCTCTGGGGTTTTGGGGTTGGGCTGGGCATTTCTGCGTGCCCCCGCTCTGGGGTTTCAGCTGCCATCTCCTGCTAGCTGGGGGTCACAGCCTGCTGCCAGCCTGGGGTTCCTTTCGCCAGGCCAGCAGCGGGTGCTGAGTGGAACCCCGGCTGGCAAGCGGCCAGAAGCAGGAACCCCAGAGCAGTGGCGGGCTGACCCGCTCAGCCTGCTGCCGCTCTGGGGTTTCGGCTGCCAGCTCCTGCCAACTGGGGTCTCAGCCCGCTGCCAGCCTGGGGGAAGGAACCCCAGGCCAGCAGCGGGCGCTGAGTGGGACCAGCGGTGGGACCCCGGCTGGCAGGAGCCAGCGGTGGAAACCCCAGAGTGGGAGCGGGCTGAGCGGGTCAGCCTGCCCAGCTCTGGGGTTTTGGGGGTGGGCTGAACATCTCTGCCAGCCCCCCTCAGGGGTTTCAACTGCTGTCTCCTGCTAGCTGGGGTCTCAGCCCACTGCCAGCCTGGGGTTCCTTCACCCAGGCCGGCAGCGGGTGCTGAGTGGGACCGGTGGTGGGACCCTGGATGGCAAGGGGCCAGCAGCGGGAACCCCCAGAGCGGTGGTGGGCTGAGCGGCTCAGCCTGCCCCATGTGCCATCAAAAATCAGCTCGCGTGCCACCTTTGGCACGCGTGCCATAGGTTGCCGAACCCTGAGCTAAGACTTTGTGTGTACGTGTTTTCACTAAACTGTGTAGAAGCAATACTGGGGTATGTGTGTGTATGAGGTAGTCTGATGTGTTTGTGTGTTGTGAAGAGTTTAGGAAAGGGGGAACTGGAAGGCTGACATCCTTACTGCGGCAGATTTAAGGCTGTGGTGCAATATTTGTGACTCACAATAGTTATTCTAGAAATGAGGAGTCTCTCCTTAGGTGGAACAGTAGAAGGTAGGTACTGTCAGATGCCTTAAATTTTCATTTCCTTCCTTATGAGGCCTCGTGTCATCTATATTTAACTGATGTACAATGTACAGTTATTATGTATGAATTTAGACTGAGGTAGTAACCAAAATATCCTAGATGTTTTCCAAACATATAAGCCGACATAGTTCTTGCTCTGAAGAAAATTAAAGATAAAAAACGAAGGTGAAATATGGGGGAAAGGAGACATCCCACACACAATGTGAAGATAGGCCTGGTCTCTAGTTCTGTTTGTTTGTTTGTCTTTGTTTTGTTAAGTTATGGAGGCAGAGGTGGGCTATAGTGAATGGCATGAGAGAGAGAACTAAAAGACAACAAGAGTAGAAAAAAGAAAAGGAAGGAAAAGAGAGCTCCACAACTCATCCACACGCTGTATAGGGTCAAAATTAAACTTCCTGCAGCGTGGCTTAATTACAAATAAACTAATGACAGAATGACATAAATTCCAAGCTCAAACCTTCCCCATTCCCCAACCCCCCTTCTCCTGTTTCCTCCTTGAGGACTGCTGTTGCTCACTGGCTTACTCTGTGTAATTGTGGATGCCACACTATAAATGTGTACGCTGCATGGTATGTTGTGTATCAGACCCTATGCCAGCTCTGCCCAGAGAACCTCTCTGACCTCCTTATTTCCCAAGTAGTGTTAAGGCACCCACTTCCTGTAATGGGTAAGCAAGAATCGATCAGTATCTTTGCAGGGTTCCAATACCTACCAACAAGGTGGGTCAAAAGACCTCTATCCCTGTGTTATAGTATACAAGGGAGTGAATATAGAACAGTACTATGCAGGTACATCGCTGGAAATTACAGAGAGGAGTTTTACTAACCTGTGTTTAACCCAAGTATCTGACTCATTGGCTTTTTCTGTGTAATTTTCAGGAAGAAATCCTCTGCAGCCAGTCCGGTGCGAGGTACCAATCACCCAGCCATCACTAACATCAGATTGTTGTGATCGGTCAACATATATCAAATCTCCAGTATTCAGCATTAGTTCATCAATGTTCTGAGGCTTGTATTGGAAGAGTGCTTGCAAGATCTGGTGGGGGATTAAAAAAGGAAACGTCTTCAAATGCATGTCAGGTCTTATTTCCAGAACATTAATGTTATAAGTGATGGAGCATTTCAGAGAAGAGCTGCTCAACTGTGAGCCATAAATTGTTTCTCTGTTTTTTTATACTGTAACTTATTCTTTAATGACATTTTTCTTTATCATTGAGAAAAAGAGTGTAGTGGACTCTTACAATATATAAAAATAGACATTTGTTGTTCATAAAAATCTTCTTTTCTGTAACAAGTGTAGAATAGTTTAAAAAAGACAGAAATATTTGTAGGTATGTTTTCCATAATTTACAATTATCTGGCATATGAAAAAAAACCACACTGTAAGTTTCATAGTATTGCACGCTGGGCTGTTATCTCTTGTCTAATACTTAGATTGTTAGATCTGTGGGGCAGGGACTGTCTTTGTGATTGGTTTGTACAGCTCCTAGCACAATAGGGTCCTGGTCCTTGACTAGGGCTCTGAGATGCTACTGTAATTCAAGTAATGATATGCTGTACTGATCTGGTTGAAAAATGGTGAAAATGTCATGAAAAAGTTTAGACTTTTTAATGAAAGAACTTCATTGAAAAGTTGAAAAATGTTGACCAATTTTAATCAAGAATCATTTGAGCAGAAAATCATCAGGGATATAGTCATGCTCTACATTAGGGTATTCAGCCCTTACAGGTTTTTCCAAGGTAGGTACGGTCAACTAACATATTTTTACTGTTATGCAGTGATCTTGCCTGGAAGAATGCTGGTACTTTCAAATACTTCTTGCTTATTTTCTGTCTTCTTATTTTCACACTCCATAATAGTCTAAAATTACATTTTCCTGTTTGAGTTTGGAATTAGATCTGATTGGTCTTCATATCAACAGCCATACAATGTCACACAGTTATCTTCCACTGATCTGAGAATACAATTTTTCAGCCAAAAGAAGCACCTTGCATTGTAATGTATACTGAAACTATGAGTTATGCATGCATATTTTTCTCATGAACAAAAAAACCAATCTGCTTTTAAATACATGACTACAGAAGACTAAGTAATGTTGAACGCTGTACCTGGTAATTTACAAAGCGCATATCTCTAGAATACAGAGCAGCTGTCCACAGGCAGCTGTGTCCTGGGTTGATAGATTTGGCCAATTGTTCCAAAGTCTTTTGATGGTGAGGATAAAACTTATGAGCCAGGGTAAGGTGCAGCTGCTTTGTGCAGGGTTTCACGTGGCAATCTAGGAATAAAATAATAATCCTATAAGGTCACAAAATGAGGTGACGTTTATCTAGGCTGTTTATTTAGCACCATGAAGCAGAATTTTATTCCATAGACTTCTGTGCAGTATATGAAACAATGTAGTAATCAAAGGCAATCTTTCAGACTATTACACTATTTCCAAGTGAACATTCTTAATCTGGCGATGTGCACAGTTCACCCTTGCTCCAAAAAAAAAAAAATCATTCTTTCTGGTTCACCAATGAATACTCCCTTATTTTCTTCTACAAAATATCACTTCTCAGAAATGAAAATACCTTCAACCAAATCCTGGTGTTCAGCCATCAGCTGGCGCATAGTCCACTCAGGCTCTGCAGTTAAATATAACTCCATGGACCCTGAGAGAGGTATTCTCTCTCTCTCTCTCTCTCTCTCTCTCTGATGCAGCTGCATATAGTGACTACCCTCCATGGCCCCATGACAAACTCCTTTGCACACTTGTCTCCTCTCCTTTCCCTGCAACTGTCCTGACTGCCAAACGTAGAAATCAGAGTGCTGGAAGATGACATCTGGGCATAGGTGATGGACCTAGGGGTGCTGGGGGTGCTGCTGCACCCCTGGGCTTGAAGTGATTTCCATCATATACAGGGTTTACAGTTTGGATCAATGGCTCTTAGCATCCCATTATATAGATTGTTCCACCATCCCTGCATATGGGGAAGCAGTGCCTCCCAGTTAGGGTAGCAAGCTGAGTGAGTGTGAGGAGGAGATGGCATTACAACTTGGAGAGAATGAATTGGACACATGGTCAAGAAGAGGTTGATTAGATAATGGCTTTGAAACAGCCCCTCCCCCCCACCCCGAGCCCACCTTTCTCCCTCCCATGAGGAAACAGTTTTGGGGTGAAGGGTTCCAGCTATCTCTTTCCCTTCCTCATACCCGAGCAGTACAGTGACTGGAGCTCTAGGCCTGCAGTAACCTCTGGTATCCCAGAGCAGGAGAAAGGAGGTCAGGCTCTATGGAGATTTCTTGGTGGGAAATCCATGGCTCTTATCTGCAGAACACTTGTACGCTGGTGTGATGAGTGCTAAGGAGAACTCTAAGACAGCCAAATATACAGATCGATTCCCTCTTTAACCTCTTTTGTATCAAGCCTTATTGCACTGATTACTGTCTGAATATTATATAAGGCTATCTATAGTACTCATCACTGTAACATCCAAGCACATCCCAAAGCTGTATTGCAAAGTCCTTAGTGGATTTCATGGAGTCTTCAGTTCTTCTCCCTTCCCCAGCATACGAAACCTTGCTTTGAATATATCCCTACTTTCCCTCTTCTTCTTATTGCAGGGTAAGATGGACCCAGCATTTGGTCCTTTGTCTTTCTAATTACACTTACAGCTGCTTAAATGTACTCTTTGGTATTCTTAGCAATATTTATTGATTTGATCTGTGACATCAGTGTAGTAAACTTCTATTTCAATATTTCATATCTCAGACATGCAGTTGTCAAGGATCACTCCAAAGCACAGGTCCCTGAAGGGAAATCTGTGATTCAGTAACAAACCATGAGAGCTGACTAGTCTATGTGGGCGTTGCAGGAATTCCAGACATTTACAGATCTGTTTGGATGCCTGTCTTTCTTCTTGCCTCCCTTTCTTCACAGCATCACCGTAGTAACCTGAACATCACCAAAAGCCAAAGGGCCCATCACCTTCCCACACTGCCGTAACTAAAGTATAGTGCTAGAGGATCTGACATGATAAGGCTTTGGTTGATGTATTCCTTCTGGACTCATTTGTTTTCTCTTGATTTTCCTCCTTTCCTCATCCATGATCATAAAACTTACCATTATCCTAAATTATGTGCCAGGCTTCAAGTTAGGGGTGGTGAAGTTTTATACTCTCTGTCCCTTTCCATTTTGGAGGCTCAGAACATTAATACTTCCAGTGTTGCATTAATTTATTTTTACAAAAACCCCATGACACCTACTAAGGTAACCCCTTGACCTGAAACTGCAATGCAACACTGAACAGACATCAAGCCTGCCTCAGAAACCATGGAGATGACCACAGTTAAGTGCCTAAATAGAGAGATATACACAGTATATATATTTACAGATAATTCTACTCAGTAATTGCCTACGGAATGTTACAAAGTGAAGGCTTTGCTTAGATTTCTCAAAGATAATAAGAACACCATGAAGTATTTTTACTAACTGCCATTTTATGCATCTGGCTTTTGGGCAAAAGAGATATCTTAGGCTAGTACATTATGTCTGCTGTGTAAAATAAGCAAGAAAGCAGGGCCCACTTTCCCCAGGCATGATTTTTTCAAAACTTTGGGGCAGGATGGTTGCATGAAGCGAACAACAGAATCTGATTGGAGCCCCATCAGAAATTCAGGAGATACTTAAATTACTACAGTTTCCAGTTGAGATTGATGGTACCTGCCAAGATTGAAGCCTCAGTAGCAAAAGCCACAGCAAACTCTTTGATGACATTTGCATGGGCATCATTAATGAAGAAACCAAGGTAGCTGACAGACGAATGTAGTGATAGAGAAATGGCAGGTGGGAACACATTTAAAAACCTGTCACCAACTTTCTTTAGGGCTTCATGCAAGAATTCCACTTTCCGATCTTCACACTAAAAGAAAACATATGGGGAGCATGCATTACAAACAATCAGTGGCATCCACTGCCTCATAAACAATTCCTGCTGGATAATATCCAAACTTTAAAACCACTACCATAGTTCAGTATTAGTTGGCACTCCAACTGGCAGTCACAGCAGAAAGAACAAGTACTGAATATTCACAGAGATTAAATTACTTTATTATCCCTTGAAATATTCCACCTAGAATAGGGTTGAGATACAATATGTGGAAGCTTGAAAATGCTGCGCCCTATGCATACTTTCTGTGGTTAATTCAGACTTTTACATCTGACATCTTTCAAGAGCGCTCCATTCATTACAAACTAATAAATGTTTATTTCCTATAAATGTTATTAATGGCCAACTAGTACCACAGTGTTTGACATTTTGCTATGAAACTTGTTCTCTTTATTTTGTACTCTCAACAGCATTATAGAGTGTGAAATTATAATGAATATAATTTGTTTCTCCAACTGCCCCATCACTGCAATTTCCATATTGCTTCAATAGATCTCTGACAAAGCTAATGGCGAAGTGCTGCAAGGATGCTAATGTGCAATTTCGTCAGCAATGAAAGGTCTCTAAAACGTTTACAGACCAATATAGCTTTACTCACACCATTCTTCCACTGAAGTGTACACATTGATCCTTTAGCGGGGAGGCAGCACCTCATTATGCTGTTTAAGACTCATTTTGTAGAGAATATCTCCATATTCATAGGGCATATTATTTAGATTATATTATCTTTAGATTCAGAAAACACCCTGATCACAGGTCAAATTTTCAAAAGTGCCTAAGTTACTTAGGAAGCTAAGTTCCATTTTCAAAACTGACTCAGGTACTTAGGATCTTAAGTCCCACTGATTTTCAGTTAGGCTTTGTCTACACTGGAACTTCGTCGGCAAAACTTTTATTGACAAAAAGTGCCAATGTGAACAGCGCTTTGTCGGCAGGAGCACTCTCCTGCCGACAAACAGGGCCGCCCAGAGGAGGGGCAAGTGGGGCAATTTGCCCAAGGCTCCGGTCCCTGCAGGGGTCCCACGAACCCTGGCCAAGAATCCCTTCCCTGGCTAGAGGCACCTTTTTAATTTTTACTCACCCGGCGGTAGTCCGGGTCTTCAGTGGCACTTCGGCAGTGTGTCCTTCAGTGTTGCCGAAGATGCGGAGCTAGTGAAGGACCCGCCGCTGCAGACTCGGAGCACCACCCGGTGAGTATGAGCGCCGCAGTGGGTGGTTCCTTTTTTTATGTCCACTTCCTGCTTTGCCCCAGGCCCCCTGAATCCTCTGGGGAGCTAGGGTGACTAGACGTCCCGATAAAATCAGGACTGTCCCGATTTTGAAGAGTTTGTCCTGCATCCTGACCAGAGTACGGTTGGGACGCCATTTGTCCCAAAATTTTGTTTCCTGGTCTTCGGCGGCAATTTGGCGGAGAGTCTTTCAGTCGCGGATGGTCTTCGGCGGTATTTCAGCGGTGGGCGCTTCTGTCTTTGGCGGCAAAGTTTATTACCCGCCACCGAAGACCGTCTGTGACTGAAGGGCTCTCCGCCGAATTGCCGCTGAACTCCTGGAAGGGTGAGTGTAAAAAAAAAAAAACAACGCCCCACCCTCTCCGCGGCAGTTCTGATATTTTCCCCTTAACATCTGGTCACCCTATGGGAGGCCCTGCCGACAAAGCTGCTGCTGCTCGTCGGGAGCAGAATTTTTTGGCTGGCAGGAGAGCTTTCTCCTGCTGACAAACAGCAGCTACGCTGTGCGCCTTTTAGTGGCTTGCCTGTAGCGGCAGAGCCGTGTCACTAAAAGCTGTGTAGTGTAGCCATAACCTTAGACTTAGGCTACTAACTGCCAAAGGACAAGATACATCATAAAGAATGTAGACATTGTAGACAACTAGTGTAGACACACTGAATTATATTAAAGCAGAAAACAGTTGACTGTGTGTATGTAATTACTGCGACTATCTAATATGCAGCAGTTAATGCACAAAAATTCAGTGCCAAATTATTACCCCCCCTCCCTGTGTAGTTTAGGCTTTACAAAGATATTTTGGTGCCAAAAGCATCTAGGTGAATTTCCTGCTTAGGAGCTTTTGAAAATCCTGTGGGGGTAACTATCTGCATCTTTAGGTACCTAAATATGTAAATCTGTCTCTAAAGTACTTTTGAAAATAGGATTTAGGCTCTATTTTTACTCCATGGCAATACAAAGGTATAGAATGCAAGCTGTGATGGGCAGGAAAGCAAATGCAGCACCAGCCAAAGCAGGGAAAAAAAGCAAAGAGAACCAACTTTTTTTCTATAGCTATTTTTAGTATGTGGAACTTTCTCAACAGTGAACTGAGAGCAACTACTGTGCTTCCAGTCAGCATCCAAAAGCAGTGAGAAATGAATGCACAGAGGATGTTAAATAGATGATATGTCTGAGGGTTTGTTTTTCTGTGCACACTGCATATGCAACACCTTGCCTAATTTGCATGCTCAGAAGGCAAAAAGAGATAGTACTGACCACTTGCACATGCAAATACATGATTTGCAAACACAGCCATGTTAGCTGCATGAACAGATTAGGTGTGCAGTTGCACTGACATATTCATACATAGAGTTTAAATGATCAGACCTCAAAAAAGCCTAAATCCAGCCCCTCCGCTCTCATGAGACTTAAGAATCTCCCTCTAATCCCTACTTTCAGTCCATAACATTTGTTGGCCTGATCATTCCTCAATATCCATCATCCGAATATTTTTATTGATATTTGTAAATGTAGAGGGGAATAAATGCAATTACCTTAGCCTGTGTCCCAGCATACTCTGTGATGGGGTACTGTTGCTGGGTTTTCAAAACATGGCATTTATTTGAACACACTGACCTTTGCATATTGAATCCCTCATTCATATAATTTTTGCACACTATCATTTGTTCTCCTACTTGCATACCGAAAACAATCACACCTGAGTTTTTACAATTATGCAAGGAATTATTAGTGCAAAATAATTGTAAGAGCAAGTGAAAATACATGATCAAGAGAGCCCAGATTTCAGTCTTAATTTTATGTTAGCCCGTTTTTTGTGCTCAATGGAATTGTTAAAGGCTTTCTTACCGTAAAGAAATCACAAAGAGTTATGTGGGGGAAAATCTCATGGGCTTTGTTTCTCGCACATTGGTTCTTGCTCTCTTTCCAAAATTCCTGCAGTTTGTCATGCAAGGGTCCAGTTGGGCACAAATAGAGAGCATATTCCTGAGGGATTGGATCATCCAAAGAAGGATCATTACAATGAGAGTGCAACCTGAAATTGAGAGCGCATCGCACAGGGTAAGTTAAGGCACAATTGTGTACACATTCCTCCATCGCTCTGGTGAAGACATCCACAATAAAAGTAGAGAAAGAAAAACAAACAGTTGCTACATGAGCAGAAACTCATAATGAAATAAGAACAGATTAAGACTAGAGCTGGTCAAAACATGTCCCTTTGTGATATGTATTGATGGGATGAGGTCTTTTGGTTTTTAAATGAAAATTTTCAATTTTTTTTTGAAATTTGAAAATGAAAACATAATTTTCAGTATTTGAAAACAGAAAACTTGTAGTATTGTTTGTTTGATTTTCTCCCCCATTTTCTATTTTGCCATTGGAAAAGGAAGGAAAAGGGGCAGGGGAAGCAAACCACCAAAAAATGGGAAAAAAAATTGGGAGGTAATTTTGAAAATATAGGTTTAAAAAAATCCTTCAAAAAATTGGCATTTTTAATCATCTCTAGTTAAAACAACAAAACAAAACACCCCCACCAAAAAAACAAAAGGAAAAAGAAAACACATCAACTGAAATTAATAAATCATGCTCTAATCTGTAACAAGTCCTTTTGCTTTGGGAATTGCAGCATGATCTGCTTCTGATTTTTTCAATTCACAGCATGAAATAATTTTGGATGGAGCTTGTTTTGTAGCCTATGTTGAACTGGATATGTGCTCGGATGAACATGCAATCCACCACTTGATCACCAATCTGGATGTCAGAAGTAATGCCACATATCAGCATGTTTTGCAACACATGGACCTAGATCCAAAACATCCAGAACCACCTTCCTTGTGGTATAAACTCTAAGTAAAAGTCATAACGTGTGTCATCTCAGCCTTGCTGGAAACACAGCAAAGAGGAATATACAATAATGCATATTTCAATTGTGCAATGTTCTCATTCTAAGCCTTTGTATCTGGATGATTAACTGTATTTGCCTTACATCGCCCCATCTGGAGCAACATCAGTTGCTTTGTAGGAGGCATTGCTGCTGCTGGGTGCTCTTTTATATCTCTTCTGTGTCTCACAAATATCAGCAGAGAGCGTGGGTTTGAGATTTGACTCAGGTCTGGTCTACATTTAAAAATTAGATTGACCTAGCTACGTCACTCAGGGTTGTGAAAAATTTTGTGGCCCAAATACTGTTGCTGGGTCAAACTAATCCCTTGTGTGGTCGACAGAAGGATTCTTCTGTTAATGTAACTACTGCTTCTCAGAGCCGTGGAATAACAACATCAACGGAAAAACCCCTTTCCATTAACGTAGGAAGCATCTACACTGTGACTCTCCAGTGGCACATCCGCAGCGTTGGAGCTGTGCTGCTGTAGGGGTATAGTGTAGACATACTCTTAGATCTGGGATTTAAATTGCAAAATAAATCAGCATCAGCAACATCTCCGTACTCCATCATCAGTGTCTCGGGCTGGAGAAAAAATTCAGATGACCCAAGAGTAGCAATTGACAGTACCCATGGTCATGCTTATCCTGGATTCTTATTTTTCAAAACTGGAAACTCTTAGCCATTCAGCTTGATTTTATAGCCTTTTCCCACCTGGAGTTGTGTTCCCTCCAGTCAATGCCTTTTAACTTAACATGTTCCAAATTCCTTTACAACTGTAATCTCTCAGATCTTTAACACCTCCTTTTCTATTTTTGCCTCACAGGCTGAGCATCTAAACTTTCCTCTCTGATCTATAGTCATCATCCAGTTCTGTGAGAGGGAGAGGTTTTTGTGCACGAGTGGAGGTGTGAGAAATTGGAGACATTTATTACATAATGATTCTTCACAATCCTCCTGTCTTTGACGATGTCAAAATTAGGTGATCATGACAGCATCCATCCCCCACACCCACATGTTCTCTCACATTCCATAAAATAGAACCATCGTCTAGGAAGCAGTAACTCTGCTCTTACTTTACTTTGCACTCTGTGCAAATAATTTTATGCCTACAAGAAACATGATTGAATAAAACTAGTCCCATAAAGCAAAATAAAGATGAGCTCAGATTTGATTTCATTTTTACCATGAAGTCTCCTAAATCCAAATCCAGTGGGGAAACAGCCCATAAGCAACTACATTTCATTCGGTTTCATGTGAAAGTACTCCTGGGGGAACCGTAAATTATTTCATTCTTACCATTTTGAAGCCTCTTCTGCTGTCTTGTGTCCAGTAGCAGCCAAAGCTTTTTGCCTAAGGAAAATAAAGTGGATTCACCAGGAGAAAGGAATAGATGCAGTAAGACAGCAAATTCTCCTTTGAGTTCTGGAGACTTTTCCTTAATACACTGTATAAGCATGATTTGTACTGAATATGGGCCCACAGTGTTATTAGAGATGGGGCCAACCAAAATCCCAGCTCCAAACACTATAGTGGGCAGAACCAAAATCTTAGATCCACACTCTTATACTTGGGATCTGGAAATCTGGATCCAAATTTTCCCAAAGGAGTCAGTGTTTTGTTTCTGCCCATTAGAGAGACAGATTTGAGCCACAAGTTCAGGGATTTTGGTTCAGGTCTGGCGTTTTGGTTCAGGTCTATCTCTAATATGTAATTACTGTTCTATGGAACCAAATTGTATCCAAATTCAGTATGTTTTTCTGTCAGGACAATATGTTCCTGCACATACACATCTTTGAGACCAAGAGTTGAGTTTCTTGGGGTGGGGGAGATGAGAAGAAGTCCAGCAGAGGAACTGGACATTTCAGCCTGGCCACTATTTTAAAACTCACTATGACTCATGTATTTCTATTGCTACATCCAAAAGACAATATTTGCTACACTTGAAACAAGATTTTCTGCCTGTTGGCGTCTTGAAGCCAAATTTGTAACATTTAATTCCCATCTGTTCAAGTTCTTATACTGCATCCAGCCCTGTGATATCTGTGCACCTTCCAGCAGTGCATTAAACAGTGTGACTGGTCTCATGTACTTTGTTCTGTCTTCCTCACCCCAGGGAGAAAATTGTATGTGGATTTGTAAATAAATAATTAAACACATTACTTACGTGCTGTGTCCTTTTATTACTGAAGGCCCAACATGGCCAAAATACAACTCTTAATCTTTCCCCTCAAGCCCTCCCCGCTACTTTCTTTCTTGAGCACTGTGGACACCACCACAATCCTTCCTGTCACTCAGGCCAGTAAACTGGGTGTCAACTTTGAATGACTCAGACCTGTCTCTAGGACCTTAAGTCCTAACTATGTGCAAATCTTGCTGATTCTTTCTGCAGGATATCTCTACGGTATGGCCTTTCTCATCCGTCCTCACTGCTAACACTCTCGTCCAGGCTCTCATCATCTCGTGTCTTGATTACTGCAATATCCCTCTCTCTGGCCTTGACAAATCCAGTCTTACCCACTCATATCCATTCAGAATGCTGCTGTGAAGATCATTGGTTGCTTTGACCATGTCACCCCTCTCTTTGCCTCCCTCCACTGGCTCCCCTTTCTCCATAGCATCACGCATAAGCAGCTTGTTTTCACTTCCAACGCCCTTCACCAGCTATCCCTACCCCACCTATCATCTCCCATACACTATCAAGAGGTCGACTCCTGCCTTCTCTTTGCCAATGCCAGCCTCCATCAATTTTCAAACGAACTTTTGTTCTTTCTCCCATGCAACCTCCAACTCTTGGGAATGCTCCCGGTCAACACCTTCAAAGCCAAATCATTGTTCTCCTTCATTTTCCTCCTTAAAACTATCCTTTGCCATTAGGCTTATAAAAAATTGACAGATGGCTAGGCAGCTGGGGTGCTGAGACCTCTGCCTATCATACCAAACCAGCATTCTCATTTTCCCTTGTGCCAGTCTGTATTTACCAGTTGTCTCAGTTCATATTAGGACTGTAAGCTTATTGAGGCAGTGACTGGGGTTTTTTTGTGTTTGTATAGCACCATGCATGGTGGCATTCTGGCTTATGACTGGGGCTCCTGTGCACTTCCACAAAGCAAATAATACACAATAAGGCAATTTAATGCAAAAATGGATCCTATGTCTACAAATCTCTCTTAAACAAAAAGCAGAAGAGTTCTTAAATATATATATTTTAAAGTACTGTTTTAGAATAAACTACCAGATCCCTGTCTGGAAATGCTAATAACAATTAGTACTGTATAAGCCTGGAGTTGGGGGTTAATGTGTTGCTGAGATTCTGCCTGATTCCCATTTACACGAATGCACCTTTAAACTGCTCAGATGTAAAGAGGCCTTAGTGTAAAAGAGATTATGGCACTGCAGCTCTGAATCATGTAAGATTAGGCTATTTTATGATATTTCTAACACAACCTGGTTTTGGCCATGCCAGGAATGCTGAATGGCTGAAATCAGGAACTGAAAACACATGCAAAAGTTTTAAAAATAATAACCAAAGTTTCTAAGCTCAGAAAGTTGTTCAGTTCAAATTTTAGGCAAAAATCCAGGCTACTTTATAAATGTTATACAAACTTGCTCAGCCCTTTGACTGTTTATCTAACTGTTTCCTTTACACTAGAAAGCACAAATACACTCCATAAGTAGCACCACTGTGCTTTAAAGAATTTAGACCTCAGAGCCAAACATTTTCAAAACTGGCCACTCATTTTGGGTGTCTCAGTTTTGGGATGCTTGATGGGAGAGACCGTGAGCCAGATTTTCAGAAGAGCTGTGTCCCCAAAATTTCAATTGACATTAATGGGAGCAACGAGAACTCAGTACCTCTGAAGTCAGGCCCAAGGTGCCTAAAGTTGGCACCCAAAAATAGAGGGCTCTTTAGAAAATTAATTCAATACTTTTGATACGGAACCTTTTCAGACATAGTTGCTTCACTGGTTGGTTTTATTTTCAATAAGAAGCCAACATAAATAATATTAAAAATCAGGTTATGAAGATGTATTGTAGTCAGTTTTAAACTCACATTGATGGATCCTTATTTCACACTCTCTCTCTCTCTCTCTCTCTCTCTCTCTCACACACACACACACACACAGATGTTAAAGAATTTGCAGGAAAGGGAGTAAATTTTTGAAGGATGAGATTTTCAAAGGCACATAGGAAAATTAAACTGCCCAACTGCCACTGAGCTGAGGCCCTAGATTCCCCCATGTCACTTTGAAAATCTCACATAAAATGTGCTTATCCTATCTGAAGATGTTTGGGAAACAAGTCACCTTAATACTGCATTTTTCTTTAATGCAGAGTCAAATTCTGCCCACAGTTACACTGCTCCCGCATGGGGGTTGCCAATATAACTGAGGACAGCATTTGGCGCTTTCGTATTTTTCATGGAGATACTATTTTCCCTTCTCCCCTTTGGCATGTAATTTTTTAACATGATCTTAAACTGAGAAAAATTCTTTATGGAATAAAAAGAGTAAAAATGATAGTTGTGTTGAATAGTTTTATATGATATTTATAAACAGGAAAATGATGTCTTGTGAAAAGTAAACCCTGTCTCTAATATCCTACATGTGGTAAGATGCCTTGGCTGTGTCATAGAACCCAGCATAGGCCAAAAGGTGTCTTTAAACTTAACTATGTTCCAGCAAAATTGATGAATGAAAAATGTGACTTGTTTTTGGTAATACTGTGGGAGATAACTGAGTATGTCAAGTATTTAACAAGTTTTACAGTCTCTCAACACAAAAGTGGATAGTTTTTAGATTTAGATATTAAAAATGGATGCACAGTAGGTTCTTTGTAGGGTAAGATCAATACACCGCAAAATGCTATAAATTAAGCCTAAGCGGGATATCTTATCCACATACAGAAACATCTGTGTCAAGCAGTTGTCTGTTTTCTCTGTTAAAAATGAAAGCTGTCTATGTTCAAATTTTTATGAGAAAATTCTTTAATATATTGAGGTAACTTAAAAATACTACTCACGCTGTATGTGCAGGGAATCCCATAGATAAGAGGGATTCCAGTAAAGCGCAGGTGCTTCTGTTTTTGACTTTGTTCAAGACCTTCGAATATAGTTGTGTTTCAGCCACTGCCATCTCTTCCACTCCTCTTGTGAATGTATGTTCAGTACAGGCAGAAATTAGTAGAGAGAGACAGAGAGAGAGGGAAGGAGAGAGGCTGCTAAGATAAAAAACCTCAAACCCCTTGTGATCTTTTTCACAAAAGCTGATATCCTGTTTTCATAGCATGTTAGTCTTTGCACTTTTACTTTAGGGTGGTTAAAAGGCAAGAAATATATGCAGTCTCTGTCTGCCTTCTGTAGACTGTAGCAAAATAAGACTAACCTAGTATATGTCCACAGTATAGCACAATGCATAGTCAGTGCAAATTTGCTAATTGCAGGGAACTGAATCTCTCACTTTCAGATCACCATTTTAAATGCACCCCAAGGCAGTAATGAGTCAGTGAGCATGAGCTGTTGCTATGCATTGGTTGTTCAGTGGCATACGTGAAATCAGTTGGTGGTCTGAACCCGGGTCTTAGTGGACACATTTCCACCTCACAGAACCAGCTCCACAGCTGGGCCCCTTGTTGGCATCCCCATCAAAGAGGCTAAGAACTGAATGAGCATGGAGGCTGAAATATGATTTCTCCTTTAAAGGTGGCCCCTTCAGGTCAGGTTCAAAGCACGTAGGTTAGGCAGTATGGGAAAAGTTGTGCTTCCACAGCCTGTGCTGCTCTTGGCAATAAAGCACTAAGACCAATGATATACTGGATAAACTAAAGCATTCCCTTGATGACCCAGCAGCAGGGAGAAACAGTATGTCAGATTCTCCAGTTTACACACTACAAAGCGAGTTTAAAATGGCTAGAGATTGCCCAGAAAAATTCCCCATGTGAGGGGAATCTCCACTGAATCTCCCCTGCCTCCTGTGCTGCTATGTCCCTCCTGGCAGAAGGGGTGGGGGGCAGGGTGTATATCAGGGCTGGGAGAGGAAAAGGTTTATCAAGGAACAGGAGAGGGCATGGTAAAGCAATCCTTTGCTATGCCTGATTCTCCACTGCTGTTAGGTTCCTGAGGGCCCTTATGTCAGTTGAAGATGCCTCCACACCTCACCCGGGAAACTTTAACTTACCTCAGGTCCTAGTGGCTGAGATCAGGGAGTTGTGACTAGTTCCCTAACAGCCTCCCCTCAGGCACAGTGGGGAATCAAACCCAGGTCTTCCAAGGCTGAGCTCAGGGCAGCCGAGGGTCAAACCCACGATCTTGCTCAGTATGCGAGGAAAAAAGAGAAATATTAGTCATTTCCATGTGTAGATAAGCCAATTCTGCTTTCACTCCTGCCTCTAACTGAACACAGCCTGAACCTTTTTGATCAGTTTTCTATCTTTTTTTCTTTTTTTTAATGCCTCTGCTTCCTAATTCCTGCAATGATCAGAAGCAGAACTGCCAAAATAAGGTAATAAAAGCTGTTCTTGTCACAAAGCTGTCCTGACTAAGATGAGGAAGTATCAGAAATATTGTACAACCTTTTCTTGTAAGAGTTCAACTCCCATCTTGAATAGCCAAGTTTGAATAAGATTCCTCTGAAACTTTTGAGATTCTCCCATCATTAGTAAATGCCACTAACCTACTCTAAAATATTAGCACTCTCATTAGGGAAGCGATAGTCTCTCAGTAGCCCTGTCTTCACTTATACATACCAGCATGGCTCTTTGGCTTGCTTCACAACCTCCTGCCCCCCCCCCCTCAAAAAAAATGCTCAAAACAAGATCATGACTATACTGTTATTCTGATCAAGATTTTTCATTTCAGCTGCTCCATGAGCTTCTGAGTTTAGAGCAGGTGGAATTTTCGCATTGGCTCAAGTGCACAATTTTCAAAATTATGGAGGTGGAATTCTTTCATAGTTAAAATGCAGATCTATCCAGGGAACTATCTTTTGGTTTGCTGTTTGCCTCATGCCTGGTGGGTGCATTTAGCAAAGAGCACACCAAATTCACAAAGAGCAATGCAACCAGGTAAAGGGCCTGGTTTGCCAAACTGACTAGGTTTGAGGGGTTCCTTCACCAGAGCCCAGAATTCTGGCACATGCTTTTCTCCAGCCACTTTATTTAGTATAAATGGAACAAGCAAGCACACTTGTGACTTAATCTTTGGAGAGTTTCCTCTCAGACAGGTTCATGAAAAGGTTTACGAATACCACGATATTACCTTACCTGATTACACTGATTAAAAGGGTTGCTGAGTTTTTGCCTTCCTGGTATCCATAGCTATGTCATCCTAGGCTACCTGATATCTACGACCAGGTTGAATTACACAGACTACAGTAATAATGTCATTTGCTACAGCGGTTGAGCCGGCAATTCTGGGTGGTTTGATGAAAATATTTCCTGAGTGGACTGGTTTAACAACTAGATTTCCCTCTGGCTTACTACTATAATGAAAAGAGAACATATTTTTGTTTTTAACCATGATGTCTCAAGAAGAGGTGAGTAACACCCTCGGCCAGGGTAAATAATGATTCTCTAACATTTTGTAACTGTATGTCATGTATCTTAATGCTGTTTTATTTCCAGAGCAGCAACACATGTAGCAATGAAGGTATTCTTTAGGTTCAGAAATCATTTGCAGAAGGATGCGCTTTCCTTATTTCTGCCCTAAAAACAGCAGTTTATATAATGCCTCTTGACATTTTTAGTTACCAGGAATGTCTATTATATCTGACAGAATAAGAGAAAAGTTGTATTTTGATAGGTAATGCTTGCTAGATGGTGAAAAAATATTCTATGTTCCCTAAAAGTTAGTGGCAAAGCTGAACTATACTTTGTCTAAGGCAAAAATTTCCTGGGCCTGACATTCTGGATTTACAGCATACTAGCTCCTCTGACTTTAATGCATTTACTCTTGATTTATACCAGTGTGATTACAGAATCAGACCCACTATGTCATTGATTGTACAGAGCCTACTGGACCACATACTGAAGTTTTTTGTATCCTATCTGTACCCTATACCTTCATGTTAATTTTAAAACATAAGGTTTATTTACCCAGAATTACATTTTAATTTCAGTTTGTGATCTGCATACAACATTCAAAGGTTCTTCAGCATAACGTAAATGGGAAGTCCGACAGATCAGAGCAGGCTTTGCACAGTTCGTAACTTGGACTTTCCTTTACAGTACTTACAGTAGTAATTAAAAAGCACCCTGTGGAAAATGCTTTGACATTTAAAGAAGAAACTTGTCAGAATTTCTTGATGTGGTGAATGAATTACTCTAAATAACTGTGGTTATAGGCAGACTCAAGCAACATTTTAGTTTCAGTAAATTGCTGGTTAATGCTTGCTAATTTGCGGTCCATTTGTGCAAGTTGCTGAGTGCCCCGACTCTCACTGAAGTCAATAGGAATTCCGTGAGCTCCTCAATAACACTCAGGAGGTGCTCAGCATCTTGCAGGTTGAGGCCATTTTTAGGCAAACAGACAGCAGGCCTGGAAGCTGTCCCTGGATTTGCTTTGTATCAGCTGTTCATTCCAAAAGTGTGCGCAAAGCAGGGCCCCGCAACAAAAAAAAATCATCACCAGTAGACAGGCATTGGGGGTGGTATGAGGAGAACGAGTAGTTGGTTTTAAAAGTGACTTCTGTTCTTTGTTGGTCCAGGTACTGGAGACTAAACCCAATACTGGAAATCCTGAAATCACCTCTGTTACTGAAGACAAATTGCCAGTAGCTGAAGTTCATTTTCTCTACAAAAGATTTTTCAGCATACAACAAGCAAAAGTAGATCCCGGTGCAAATGGACTTGGTAGGGATTCTACATACCTTTGTAATGTGTACAGTCAGGGGTAATCAATGATTTTTTGTCATCATCCAAATTTATTGGTGAAGGTCCAGACTCCAGAGAAAAAAATAATAACAATGATAATAATAAGTAAATAAAAAGATTTCAGGGTCCTTCCAATAGCATCTGGCTGTTCAGATTTGGCCTGTGGTTTGCCTATTGACTACCCCTGGTTTATGTAGTAATTTAGCCTTGCAAAACTATACTTACACAAACCGGGTACATTGTTTTTATTAGTGAGAAAGTAGCACTCATTTTTTTTCACTAGCTTCCTCATGGTGAGAGTGGGTGAGGACATTTTTTGCCTGGGCGGATATGTTTCCATGACACTTTTGCAAGTCTGCATTATTCATAAAGTTTCATCCAGGTTGTAGATTATTTGTTTCTTACTTCAGATATGACACAATTCTGAATGTTTTATATTAAACCTTCCAAGTCTGGAAATCCATATCATTAGAAAAAGGCAATGCAGTAGAGTAGGTCACGGATAGCACAGTATGCATTTTGGTTACATTCTACGGGCCTGATCTTGTTCCCATTGAAACCAGTGACAAAACACACATTAACTTCAATGGGAGCAGAATCAGACCTAAGGTCAGAGGTAAAGCAATATTAATTTATGCAGGCTGTTTATAACAGCTCTGCAAAATATTCATTATGACACCAGAAGCCAGATAAAATGTACCTGATTTCACATTCTGTTTGTCTAAGAGATTCGCTCAATTTCTACTGAACAGGTTTGGGTGAAACTGGATTTGTTTGTGATTTTACATGAAACTGGATGAAACTCAGCAGTTTTGTCTGAGCTTCAAGTTTCTGCAAATCCAAAATTCAAAGGTAAGTTTAGGGGTAGGGTGGGCACAGCTGCATGAATCAAAACTGAAGACCTCCTGTATATGTAAATGGCACCTTTCCATTATTTACACTTGCTTTGTCCTTTATATGTCAAACCAGAATAATTATATATATATATAATTTTTTTTTTACACAAAGCTATCCATTATGTTCAGTGGAAACTGTTGCCTATCCTGTTGATCCACTGCTGTGGATTCCTGTTCTTCAATCCATTTCACAGGAACAGGCTAGGCCTCTATTCCTGCCTCTACCATTGATTTGCTGTGTGACTTTGACCAAGTCAATAAGGCTCAAATTTGCAAAAAATCGCCTCTAATTTTGGGTGCAGTTTTCTACATCTACATTTCTAACTCTATGGCTCCAATTAGCCTTGCTTCAAAAGCCAAAAATCTAGAGCTTTATTCTTGCCCTGAACTTTTGCTTTCTTCTGCCATCTCCTTTTTATGTGGGCCTGTCTATCAACTCTTCCAAAACACTGGCCAGTTTTGTCCTTCTCTTGATTCTGTCCTGCCTCTGTTTCAATCTTTAGCATCTCTTATTCACATTTGCTCTGAATCTTTATTCTTCAAACTGTAGGGAATGCAGTGTGCTGCAGCCAGACTTACTTCCTCACTGTCCCAAGTGGAGCCATACCACCTCCTTCCTATTCACTGGATTTCAGTTGTCCTGAATACAGCACACAATGTAGCATCCAGCCAGCGATGATGGTAACAGTGAGCCTCAGAAGTACTAAGCTGATACAGGAGAGATTCAGAAGACAATTTTGGCAGAAGTTTTTATAAAAGTGATATTCAGAGCCATTAATTCTTTGAAGAGAATTTTTTTCTCCATTTGAGAGTTTTATATTCCCAGTAGATCCTACACTTTATTCAGGTTTGATTGTGTAAACAAAACAATTCAGAATTTTCTTTTCTCAGAGTCATTTAACTCTTTAGAGAGAGACATATACTTTTTATCTTCCTCATCATGAAAATCAGAAGGTTTAGAAGTCAAGTTTTGAGTTCACTGGGGCTTAGCCTAACCACGGAGGGCCTGATTCTAACCCATCAAAGGCAAAGAGAGTCATTCCTTTCAATGGGCTATGGATCCAGTCCTAATGTGCAGACCACCCCTTGCAAGGTTCCAAGTGCTCTCAACTCCTTACACAAGTTAGTCGGCACCTCAAAGGATCAGACCATGACATGAAATGAACGGAGCTGTTACTACTTGAGTCTATTTTAAATTTAAAAAATGTTTTCACTAAAAATCTAAGTGTGTTTATTTCATAGAAGCTGCTGTTTCTCACTTTTCTTTTTGGTTTCTAGGAGCTATCCAGCCATCATCGAAGTGCCATGTTTTAGTCTCACTAAGGTTTCTTCCATTTATCCTTGTTTTATTACTTGTAGTAATCCTAGCAGCTGCCATTGGCCTGGGTGGTGAGTACACTTAGTTATTTATTAGGTTCTCAATTAACCATTCAAGCACTTAATTTTTCATGAGTCGCTTACTGAGAATGGAATTAAACTGCCACCAAAATAGTTTACTGAAGTAAAAAATCCTTTTGGTGTGATGACTTGAAATTTTATTTACCTGTATGAACAAAATTGATCTGGCACACAAGAGAGACCATTGGCATAACCTACATTCACAACACTGGGAAACCTGAAACAGTAAGAAACCTTCAAGGCAAATACTGTAATTGAAGACATAACTGACTGAAAACACAGACGTCAGTGATTCGACACAGTGATCCCCATTCAAAAAACCCCAAACATTTAAGCAGCCTGTGTGCTTGAGAAATAGAGACTGGATGTGGCTTCAGACAATGTCATTTTTTGTCCTGTATGTCTCTCATATATACCAACAACAGAGTGACATCATTGTGTTTGAGTGCTCTAATGTCCTTTTCCCCCAACCCAAAAAGATGGGAACAGGAAAAAGAATGAGCTTAGTTGCAACTGGAAGGTCACACCTGCACAAGTGCAGACACAGAATTTGTTAGTGGTAGAGCAACACCTTCACATCCAGAAAATTCATAGACTTACAAGGCTGAGATACACATGGGAGGAAACAACTCTGCACTGCAGCTCTGAGGAGGTTCTCCTTTCCTTCTTTGCTGATGAGGAGCCAGTCATATATACCAGACCCAGAAACTCTCCCTAGAATGAAACATAAACTGGAGATTAGAGAAGTTGGAAAGGAGCCATAATTGACAACAATGCTGTTTCACTATAGTTGCCATTACCAATGGATACATTTAAGAGCATTGTGTAGAAACCTCCAGATTATATTTCAATATTCCTAGAATACAAGGGTTGTCTTTTCACAAACAACATGAAAGTGGGACTATATAATCAAAGTAAGAAAAAAAATACTTCAAGCACACAAATTACTATCCTGATGTGATCATGTTAGTGTGTTCTCTTTAATTCCTGGCAGTCCAGTACAACTGCATTGGGAAGTTTCGATGCAGATCGTCCTTCAAATGTATCCAGCAATCAGCGAGGTGTGATGGTGTCTTTAACTGTAAAGGAGGAGAGGATGAATACAGCTGCGGTATTTTTTATTCTATTATGAATCACTACTAACTTTTCTTGGCAGCAGAGCATGTGCCATGTTATAGCAAAATGTGGGGAAAGGAATGGATGAATCGGGGAGGTGTTATGTTCTACAGATCGTCCCCTGATCTATCAGACTCATAGACTTCAAGGCTAGAAAGGACTATCGTGATCATCTAGTCTGACCTTCTGCACGTTGCAGGTCACAGAACCTCACACACTCACTCCTGTAATAGACTCCAACCTCTGGCTGAGTTACTGAAGTCCTCAAATCATGATTTAAAGACTTCAAGTTATAGAGAATTCACCATTTACACTAATTTAAACCTACAACGGACTTGTGCCCCATGCTGCAGAGGATGCAAAAAACCCCCAGGGTCTCTGCCAATCTGAACTGGGGAAAAATTCCTTCCTGACCCCATATATGGTGATCAGTTAGACTCTGAGCATGTGGGCAACACCCACCAGCCAGACAACTGGGAAAGAATTCTCTGTAGTAACTCAGAGCCCTCCCCATCTAGTGTCCCATCACCAGCCATTGGAGATATCTGCTACAAGCAGTCACAGATCGGTTACATGCTACAAGCAGTCACAGATTGGTTACAGTCCTCTCATACCAATCCCTCCATAAACTTATCAAGCTCAGTCTTGAAGCCAGTTAGGTTCCTCCCCACCCCACTGATTCCCCTTGGAAGGCTGCTCCAGAACTTCACTCTTCTGATGGTTAGAAACCTTCTCCTTATTTCAAGCCTAAACTTGTTGATGGCCAGTTTATATCATTTGTTCTTGTGTCAACATTGGGTCTTAACTTAAATAACTCCTCTCCCTCCCTGGTATTTATCCCTCTGATGTATTTATAGAGAGCAATCATATCTCCCGTCAGCCTTCTTTAGCTTAGGCTAAACAAGCCAAGCTCTTTGGTTCTGCTCTCATAAGGTAGGTTTTCCATTCCTCGGATTGTCCTAGTAGCCCTTCTCTGCACCTGTTCCAGTTTGAATTAATCTTGCTTAAACATGGGAGAGCAGAATTGTACACAGTATGTGGAACTTCTCCCTGAAAATCTGGTCAGGAAGAAAATCAACTCCAAGCTGTATTATCTTCGTCTGGGCCCACTCTGAATCTTCTGCTAAACAGCTCATAGAACCCAGACTTTAGAAGCACTGCTCCAGCGGGAGTTCTGCTAGCTCATGGCAGATGGCCAGTAGAGGGAGCACTGCAGCTCCCAAAGTTGTATCTCCATTTTCCCTCCACAGTCCCTAAGATCCCTTCCATAGGAGGTGATAATGCAAAGAGATCTCCACAAAGGGATCCTTGGGAGATCAGGCTTGAAGTGATGATCAGGCATGTCCAATCCTATGTTCCTACAACTATGTCATGCTGCTAATACAGCAACAATACCTTTTAATTACATTTTTCAAAGCTACTCAGCTTGGGTTTGATTTTTGGAGGTTCTGAGCACATGCAGCTCCCATTGATTTCAAATGGCATTCACTTGCCAAGAAACTCTGAAAGTCAGGCCATTAATCTCTCTATTACTGCTAGAATTCTGGCGAAAAAGGTTCTGAATCTATGTCCATTTATGTGGGGGCTTGCCAGGTACATCAGGCTGTACTGGTGAAGCTGCATTTGCTGGGTGTCCTTTGGTATATTGTCAAGTAGTGAAGAAGGTAAAGGAAAATCAATTTTCTATTTGGAAAAAGATACTGGTGAATTATCTCAAAGAAACAAGTGTTCAGAAGAGACAAGTAATACAGACAGAATGAACCAAGAAATACAGAAGCCATGGTGATTTGCTTACATTGTTTTGCACTTGATAGATTTCTCAGTGGTTTTTATTAACTTCTTATTGGTGCTTTTTGTGTTTTTCTGAATCCCTCAGTCAGGCTGAGTGGAAAGAAGGCAGTGCTTCAGGTGTTTACTTTTGGTTCCTGGAGGACTGTCTGCTCAGATGACTGGAACGATGAGAATGGAAATGCTACATGTAAACGCTTAGGTTTCTCAAGGTATTGAATAAAAATGTCAGAGTTTCTAAACGACATTTTAAATAAACTATTAGGTGGGAAGTGCTACTTAGTTCCTGCAGGAATTCTTGCCAGGCTTGGACTCACCCTCTGAGAAAGCTCTCACAGACCAACTTCATTCTTGCAGGAGACAATTCAGTACTGACATTTTAATGGCATTCCCTATAATGTGACCAGAATGCTTTAAGTTATCTTGTGTAATGAATCTATTCTGACTTTTATACAGTGTTAGTATTAATGTAAAGATTACTAAAACAAATGATCACAGGTATTAGGATAAAATACTACTTCACTATTCAACATACAAGAGGTGAAGTCAGGGAGTTTTATTTTCAAAATATACTACAGAGTGGACTGACCAGCACCAAAGAGACTGCTTGAATAGGAAAATCCTCCTCTCATTGATAGGAGCCACACTGCTGGGGCTAGGAAGGGGATAGTGGAGTGGTCAGAGCTATACTTCCTGTTGACGTAGGACAAGATGGCCCAGGATATGCAACTGTGTTTCACCTTGGGGAGCAAATTGGTGTCCCAGAAGCTGGGACTGGATGACAGAGGATGGATGACTTGATAATTGCCCTACTCTGTTAATTCCCTCTGAAGCACCTGGCATTGGCCACTTTCAGAAGACAGGATACTGGACTAGATGGACCATTGGTCTGACCCACTATGGCCATTCTTACATTCTTATGAGGAGGGTCCCTGGCTGGTAGATATGATAGAAGGTAGCATGCAAGCTAACCAGTTAGGGACCTGGTCATACCCTTATTTGTCAGACAATGCCCCTTTGGGGTTGAGATGTACCAACCAGGACAGTAACAAGTGCTATTAGGTGCTAATGCTTCTGTGCTGCTCCCCAGCACACCTGCACAGCAGACAGCAGGATGTGGCCCTAAGGAAATAAGAGCCTGCTGTGCCATGCTGCTGGAATGTTCACTCCCAGATTCAAATTCCACCACAAAATGTTTTTTCACTAAACTGATATTTCCTCTAAGCTGTAATGCAGCAGATTCTGTCCACCTCTATTCAGTCAGATCACATGCAACAAACTTCAGCCTAGAACTAGGGAAAATACTACAAAAGAGTTTCATGGAATATTGATTCAAATTTTAAAGTAACTCACTCTGATTGTGTTCCCACCCCTTCTGTGTTTGCTTCCCAAGAATATCCTAGCAAATGTGTTTACTTGATGGAAACTGAAAAATTTTAAGTGACTATTGGAGAATATTTATTAAAGGTAAAATCTGAAAATAAGTGAGTATTAGGTAATAATTGGAGATATACCAATCTCCTAAAACTGGAAGGGACCTTGAAAGGTCATTGAGTCCAGCCCCCTGCCTTCACTAGCAGGACCAATTTTTGCCCCAGATCCCTAAGTGGCCTCCTCAAGGATTGAACTCACAACCCTGGGTTTAGCAGGCCAATACTCAAACCACTGAACTATCCCTCCCCCCTTGGGGAGCAAATTGGCACCAGAAAACTGATTCTAAAATGTACACATATCTGATTGGTACATAAATATCAAGTGACTTAGTGTCCAATTAAGTATAACCAAAACAGCTTGAATTTCAGTAACAACTAGTCAGAATGAGCTAGTCACAAGTGATCTACAGAGCAAGAATTGTTTGAAAAAATTTACACTCTTCTCTGGGAAAATTTGTAAACTGAAAGAAAAGCAGAATTTGTTGAATAAAAAAAACCTCAATTTTTATACCTCCTCTACTATAAACACTAAGTCTTATTTTAGAGGGAGAAGAAGATCTATGTTAGTATTACAGAAAATGTACTGACCAATTAAAGATAAAAGGTTCAGTACAAAATTAGAAGTAAAACCTATTTTCTCTGCCAATTTAGGGAGTCTGTTCTGTTCTCAGTGAGTGTAACTTCCATATGTATTAATGGCAGTTCCATGCAGGCATGATAAGGCAAATAGCCTCCTATGTGAGACATGACTGTATTGTTTTATATGCTGTTAGTATGTGACTGACATATTTACTACTTTGAATCTTTTAGTAATACCCCCACTGAATCATTTAAAAGTATTATTGGAAATTCTGTATCAGCAAGCTGAGTTTATGATTTTTTTTTCAGTTACATAAATTCTGGTTACCTGCCTGTGGCTGCAATCGAAGAGGAGTTTCAAAGACGTTTTGTTTCTGTCAGTCATTGGTCATCAGCTGATCAAGTGACAGCCTTACACAATGCATCATACTTAAGGTATGTTTCAGATTGTTTAGTTCAATGGAGAAAAGTTACTAAGCAAATTAGAGTATATGTGTTGATAGAAATGGTCTAAGTAATGGAATAAGAATTGTTAATAGATTAAGTTTGTTGGCTTATTTTCTCAGTAAATTACACCTTTTCTCAGGCAGGTAGGCCTTCATAAGTGTTTCATGCTGTCATATAGCAGAGACCCAGGTTCAGTGGCATCTTCATTACTTGTTCCCCAAAGAATGAGAGTTCATGTGTATTAGAGGCTTGATCCAAAGCCCATTAAAATCAAACTAAAGACTCCAATTGACTTCAATGGACCCTGGATCAGTCCCTTCATTCATCTGTAGGTATATTCTGAGATCTATATACTCATACAAATGCACATACCTACACACACAGGGTATTTCTGCATGCATATAAATATGTGCACACACACAACATTCAGTGTCTATTCTTTTAATTAGACCCTAAATATGAAACCAGATATATATCCCAGAAATTTGAGAAACCAAAGAGCATGCTTAGGAACTAATATTACTGTATTTTCATCTTAGAGAAGAGTGTACTTCAGGCAACGTAATCATCCTAAAATGTTTGGGTAAGTGTTTGTGAAAGTTAAAAGTAACAGATCAAAAACTATCTTCAGTGACATTCATTTCAGTTGGCTAATGTGTGGGGAATGAATCTAAGAAAATCCAGGAGTATATTGCTATGTTGTAAACAGTGAGTAGTGTTTTTGTGATGTCCAGGAAGAACTGCTTTCTGTAAATAAAGTTTCAAGGAAGGAATTATAGAAGGTCAGAGATGAAGATGTGGGGTGAGGAGGCAAGTGATGGGGTACAGGAGCATATATGAGGAGGATTTACGTACAAGTAAGGAAGCAAATATTTAAGGATACTGAATGTGTTCAGTCAGTGGATGGATATTATAACTCCAGCTAATTGTCACTGGGGAGGGGAAAGGTAAATTTTTGTCTTACCTGTGAATTTTCATTCTAGGACCTTTCATATCAGAGAGTCTTTAAAGTGGGGCCTTCTCCATTTCCATGGCAAATAGAAGCAGAGCAGACTTCGCTCTAAGCATGGGTGTGCAACCACCCCTCAGGAAGTGTTCACTCTAACAGCTTCCAAAGCTGAAAAATACTATACAAGTTTAAAAGTGCTATTCAATTCAAACCATCTGCAGCAGTCTTGAAATGAAATTTAGGGATTTCCTAGAGGAGCACCTTCCTTCCCTTTCCAAACTGCTTATAAAGTGAATAATAGGCAGAAAAAAACTTGGACATAATGCAATCCTCTAAGGGAGGGTCAGGCTATCTGACATGGAGCACCCTCAAATGAAAATTCACAGGTAAGACAGAATTTTCCCTTTTCCAGACCCCTCCATGTCAGTTTTCACAGTGTGATGCAGAAAGCAATAACTCATCTCTTGGAAGAGAGGCAGGATTCAACTTACCCATGAGGAACTGAAAAGGAATGTAAAGGTACTGGGGCACCCCTTTCCATAACATTCTATCAAACACTGCATCACCTGGGAGAAGGAATTTGCCCTGATAGTGTTGGAGAAAATGTGGATGGAAGATTCTGTAGTACTCTTACAGACCTCTGCATAAGATGAATGTGATCTCTCCACTCCACAAAATCACTATTCTTTTCACAGAGTGCATAGTAATGAGAAGAGCTGTAACCTGAGGCTTTGAATGCCTTTGCTATATAGTCCTTATTCCCTACTTGGATCTGCTCATATCTAAATTCTCTACTTCCTTAAGATGTTTGGATTCAACCAGAAGGGCAACAATACCACTTTGAATTATATGAAGAAGATTGCATTGACTTTGGGGTGATAATCTTGTGGATCAAGGCCTCCTTAATTACCATATTTGACAGTGTTTCATTGAGTGCACGCCAAGCTCCAAAATCCCCTTTGTTGAAGAGGTAGCAAATAGCCAAAAGATATTTTCAGTGAGAAGAGAAAGAGACCTAGCGACTGTGAAGTTGAAATATAGTTTTAATTAGGATGTATAGTACACAGATTAAGATCATGACATGAATCTGCATATTGCTAGAGAACTGATAAGAGTAGTTAGCCTTCAAGAATCAGTTTATGTGATGGTAATAAGAGATTCTCATGGGTTTCTTACAGTGCAATAGGCCTGCATTCACTAACTTGTCTTTCCAAAACCAATTGTTCTTGAGCTTCATGGTCAGGCCATCTTGTAAAAAGACTAGAATGTCCTTTACTTCAGCTTACTTTGCCCTGATATGTGTCCCTTGTAACGTCAACATCTAAATCCCAAGTGATACATAGACATCAGACAGAATTTGTGCCAAGACGGTAGAAGTGTGTTGGTTACCTTTTTAGAATGACTGTAGCTCCTTCCTCTCAGCTGATGAATTAGGCAGGACTGGATTTTAGTTTAGGCTAGGTCCTGGTTGCACTGTGTTTTGTTTGTGCATGTGTTGGCAGTTTGAGAAGAGGTTCCAGTTACATTTAAATCAGGTCTGAAAACCAGGACCTGAGGGTTAATGAGGTGGTGATTATTTTCACAATGGCTTATACCTTCACAATCTTCTTTACCATCTTTACTCTCAGTGGCAGGGGAAGGGAATGGGAAGACATAGCCTACTTCTGAGATAAGGGGACCACGGCGTCTGTTTCTGAATGTCTCTTCCTCATGTAGTACCTCTTTTGGTTTCCAGCAGGTCTTAGATGCAAATAGGTTCATCATTAGACTTCACACCTGGCCTGTGATATGCCAAGAGGCCAGATGGTCTAGATTACATTCCATTGGTTTAAGTGTGTCTTGCTGAGCCTGTCAACCCTGACTTTCCTTCTCGGCATAGAATTCTGAGAACGAAAGACAGAACTTCCCCCCAAGACAAGAACAAGGCTACTTGTTCTCTCCCCATGTTCCTGAAGAACCATCTGCTGCAAATGAAGGAGGGAGTGTGATGGTCCATAGCACAAGAAATGTCTCCTCTTTCAGCCACATTCTACCCAAGTCATAGAGGAGTCTAGATATCGTCTCCCCCTTTTCCCAGCTAGTTAGGGTCAGGTTGCCCTATCAGTCTTTTCCAAGCTTGCTGGTTCAACACTCATTCCATATGCACTGCATCTTCCGGTACATAGTGTTTAGAACATAAGAATGGCCGTACTGGGTCAGACCAAAGGTCCATCCAGACTAGTATCCTGTCTACTGACAGTGACCAATGCCAGATGTCCCAGATGGAATGAACCTAACAGGTAATGATCAAGTGATCTCTCTCCTGCCATCCAACTCCACCCTCTGCAAACAGGGGCTAGGGACACCATTCCTTACCCATCCTGGCTAATAGCCATTAATGGACTTAACCTCCATGCATTTATCTAGTTCTCTTTTAAACCCTGTTCTAGTCCTAGCCTATAGTCCTAGTTTCAACCATTTTCTTGGCTTTTCTCTTGTTTTCCACCTATGAACTTTATTCTCAAATGCCTCCCTAATGGGATTCCCTTCATCCATTCTTTGTACATGCTCATACCATCACATATTCCTCTCTTGCAACTTCTCTTTAATATTGGAAACCTTGGTCTCACTCCTAATTACATCATTTTGTTCATGGTCCAGCAATGTCCCCCCTCTCACTGCCCTCAAATCTCTCATTTCAATGGTGTCAAGTCTTCTCAAGTGCCTCTCTTTGGTCACCCATGTCTCTGCTCTGTACAGACAAACTGCTCTTCCCTGGGTTTTGTATCGTTGTCCCTTAAGTAGTCTGAGCATCCATTTATTATAAATCACTTCACTTATCCTGCATCAGACTTCCCCCACATTCAGCAGCCTTGCTTGCAGTTCTCTGTTGAGCTCTCCATTTGTTGTTAAATAGCCTTTAAGATACTTAGATGCAGAAATCTGATTTAGGCCTTGGCTCTTGATGTTGATATTCATTTGTCTTGGTTCCCGCAAGTTGCCCACATTACTTCAGTCTTTTCATTACTCATTTTGAGGTCACATTTTGTCTGTTCCTTGTTCCAAGCATCAGTCACTTGGACCACATTTTCTTCACTACTGGCCATTAGCACAATATTGTTTGTGTAGATCAACTTTGTACCACCTTCCTCTTGGATTGGCTTACTTATGAAGTACATCACAATTCTGAATAGTAATGAAGAAAGCAGTGATCTCTGGTGTAGTCCAGCCTTCACCTTGAAACCCTCTATCACATTGAAAGGTGTCTGCACTTTTGTCGTGGAACCATCATACAAACCCACTACCATCTGGACAAGATCCTCTGGTACCCTAAGATCTTCCAGTAACCCAAATTGTAGCAGAGGCACCAGCAGTCTCCTAGGTATGGTACTTTGTTGAATGCTTTCTCCAAATCAAGGACTGTCCAACCGTCCTTGACATTTCCCTCCAGCTTCTTTTCCACCAGCTGTCTAATGAATGAACATACTGTCTGTCATCCCTTTTCTTCTTCTAAAGCCAAACAGCTCCGTTCTTGAAATGGGCTCCACTATTCAGCAAATGCAACTATCTGTGATTTTCTCTAACAGTTTCATGAAGTGGGACAGTGTCCTAGACTGGTCCTGATTTGAGCACCTTCTGCCAGCATGCCATGGCATGACATACACCTGCCTCAGTTTCCCCTTCATCAGAGTCCCCAGTAATCCCCAACCAGTCTGAGTATGAAGATAGCCCTTGTGGGGTTAATTAATTACGAACAAATGCCCTGTGCATAGAAACCATTACTTGTGTCCCATAATCATAGTCCCAACAGTACATTACAAACAACCTCAGCATCTTTCACTACGTCCTAGAATTGTTCACCACAATTCAGCTCCTCAGTACAGCTCTGGCATCCATCACCACACCTCTTCCTCATTCTTAAGACCTCTCTCCCTCCATCTTCAGCTCTCTGTCTTTGAGAGCCAGCAGGTATCCCTCCCACACATCCAATGCTCTCAGCCTTCATCCCCCTTCAGGGTTCTCTGGCCATGGTTTTCTGGCTCAGGCAGGTCAGATGGCTAGCCCCTACGCTGGCTTCTAGCTTTCAGCCCTTTTCAGCCTCCCACTGCTGGCTCTCTAGCAGGCATATTGCACTGGTCTGCAGAACTTTCTGATCCGTGTAGACTCTCTCCCAAGAAGATCTCCTTTCCTTTGCTGGTTCTGATTCATCAGGTCTGACTCTCTCTAGGCCAGGAGGGAAAGCAACGTAAATGTCTTACTGGTATGGGGGGGCCGTGGCAGCACTTTAATGTCAGCTGTATACAGGCCCATACTGGCAGCCACTTCTTACTGGTACGCTGTACTGGCCCACTTTCACCTCTGCTCTAAGCCCATTTCCTGATTCTTTATAAACCCCAGATGGTGCTCCATCCTCCTAACTGGCCAAATGGGAGCATGCTCTGGCACAGGGTAACTGGACCTACTTCATTTACAGCCAGCCACCCTGTGACAGACAGTAGCTTAATTCCTCAGTACTTTGAACTGCCATATATGGCACCTTTTTGTTTGTATGTTGTGGACTTTCTCTATTCTCTTGGGATTTTCTTTTCTTTCCAAACTGTGACCAGGACTTGTGTGAGCCTCTCTCAAAGCTGTGATAATTTCAGCTGTGATTTGTCTGTTCCTGCTGCATTTCCACATGCCATCTTCAGCAGTGCAGCCTTGACATCTGCCTCTGAATGGTCATCAAAATTCTTGGTTCACACGATGGTAGTGTAGAACATAAAGGGATCGCCTCATTAAGCAGACTCTCACAGTATTCTCGCCATTGGTTACGTACTGTGTCTCCTGTCACAAGCAGCCTGTGTCAGGAACTCAGCTGCCTCTGAGGTTGGTTGCCTAGCAAGTCAATGAGCTTGGCTGGGCCCAATAAACCCTCTCTAAGTGACTGTGATCCACCAATAGGTCAGAAGAGCCAACAGATCACTCTCTTGTATTTGTCTGACAGCAAACATCATGTTGACTGTGCTCTGGCCAGGTCGAAAACCACACTGACTTTCAGGTAGATTTGCCTTGGAGATACTGGCTATTAGGCGGTTCAAGATGATGCGGGCGATGATCTTCCCTCCAACGGAGAGGAGGGATATGCCTCTATAATTTCCACATTCTGCTTTGCTGCCTTTGTTCTTGAAAAGAGAGACAATAGTAGCATCACGCAGGTCCTGTGGTATGTTTTCATCCTCCCGGATGCTGATGATCACGCTGTGGAATGCTGCTAGTGCTGCTGGACCTGCTGCTTTGTAACTGATGGGACTAGGAACCTAGAGGAGCAGAACGTTCAAAGGGAACACCTGCCTAGGCAAGGTAGTTCAGAGATTCTCACTGGAAGTAGGGTGGGACTTATTCCCTTTTCTAATGCCTCAGTGGCTGCTTTGTCTCTATGGTCTCCGAAGTACCTACCAACAAAATATTTGGAAGAATATCAGATGTTAGTCTGCAATTCCAATTTCTTCAGATGGAGCATAGTTGCCCCTCAGACATGTCTTCGGAAGTTTTGAATGTACATCAAATCGGAGTCAGGGGAAGCATCGGTCCTGAAAAAGCTGCTAGGCAAATTTAGTTTAAAGAAGATTTTCTCATGGTTTTCTTTCTGTTTTGTTTTGTGCATGCTCAAGATGGCTTCCCAGTTGAGCATGATCTTCATAATAAGAAACTGTAGCCAATATGCTATGGGCTGAGGCTATTGTATCCAAGTTCAGATTGAGTGATGATCTTATTCTCCTTTCTGTGGGTTTGGCAGGACTACTCTCTCAGATGATGTGACAATGCCCTTTACTAAGAAACTGAAGCAGGCCTAACATTAGGCAGAGTAAAGAAGATCTTTTAGTCCTTAGGTATAGGTATGACTTTATAGGGAATTCCCACTTCACCTTAATCACACCCTCATAAGCTAGGTGAGGAAGAATTACACTGCTCTTCAACTTTTTAAGGTTTTTTTCCCCCTTTGGTGTTTCATCTTCTAAAATTAGAAGCACCTATGAAGATAAACACCCATTTGTGGTTAATTCTGGGATGCTTAGCTAAGAATCTGAGGTATCTTGCTCAAAGTCCCATCTGTAGAGATTTCTTCTTCTCTTTAGAGGATCTAGAGGGGAGACTTTCTCATGATTGTGAGCAATATCCTTCACCAGTCCCTCAGCCAAACCCCTGAGACCAAGGGGGAGGAGGCTGTGAGGGGAGAGTGCGTTACCAGGGAAATTGGAAGGACAGTCTGCAGACATGTATCCTGTATGTCTCCCTAAGGAAAATCATATCCACTTTATTATCTCTTATGGAACTCCAGAGGCTGGAAGAGGAGAGAAGGTAGGTCCATCTCACATGGATATCAAAAGATGTTCCAGTTGCAAATTAGGCTGAAATATCTATTCCCAAAAAGAATTTTGGTGTGGGTCAAGTGAAACATTTTGTTTCTATAAGTTCAAAATATCAAAACCAGAATGAAACCATTTTAATGTATTTTTCTGTAGTTAGTCTAAATTACAAAAGTCATCTCTAACCAGAAAACTAGATTTTTTTTCATTCAGAAAATACCCAAATGGAACACTGACACTGACAATTAAAAAAAAAATTGACATTCTTTTTTATTTGAAAAAATTGTCAAAACCAAGCCTTTCTTGCAAACAGTTTTGGTTTCAATAAGTTGGTGCTTTTTGATGAAAAGTGTTTCATCAAAAAATTCCCAACCAGCTTTAATCTGAATCACATCATTCCATACCTTGCTGCTGGGTCTGGGCTGAGTGGGGACTGACTGACCAAGCAGAATGGAGGAGTGAGCCAGAGCCATTGGGGACAAATTACTCAAGGTATCAGAAAGGTCGCAAGCAACAGAGGCCCTGCAGGTACAACCACTTGTGGGAAGGATATTCTGTGGCCTTCTCAATCACCTGGGCATGATTGCAATGAGGGAGCCTTGCCTTCCCTTCCCTTGAAATTCAGGAGGCTCCACTGAAACTTTCCTGCTTCATCTGTAAGCTGTGGGAACAGGGATCCAATACCTGAGGGAGAGGCAGTGGGGACTTTGAATTTTACCCACAATGCTCTACAACGCAGACTTTGGTCTGGTCTCAGTGAAGGGAGCTTTGATGTGGCCTGCTCTACTGTCTTGGTGGGGACCTCACCCTTAGGAGAGCTTGAAACTGGTTTCACGGTGGCCTGTGAGCGCCTGTGGCCTGCTGGATGTCTGCCATTCTGAGGGGAGACAAAACCAAAAGAATGGGATAGTTTGTTTGTTTTAGGTTTTTTTTTAGAACAACCTTGAAGACAATGATGGAGAAAAAAACTACTGCGAGACATTTAGTTAAAATCCTATGAAAGCTCTGCTCTAAAGGGAGCTCTGGAGTCTGCTGTGTATTCTGCTTGGAGGCACAGAATTCTGGGGAGTTCTTCCTGAGGTGTGGTCCTAATCCCAGGCTTAGAGCCAAGATATGGTCCTCCTCCAGCTGGAGGATGGGGAACATCAACTGTGAAGACTGTCTGACATGAAAGGGACTGAGAATAGCTGGAATTCAAAAAGTAAGGAATAAAGGTTCATTTCACACAGGTAGGATTGTGCTTACCATGTTTATAATACTCTTCCAACCATTCTTTCTTCCCATCCATACAGAGTGTGGTACTAGGTCCAGGTACTCCTCCCGTATAGTCGGTGGAAATGCATCATCGCCCTGGCAATGGCCATGGCAGGTCAGCCTTCAATTTCAAGGATTCCATCTGTGTGGAGGATCCATCATCACCCCATGGTGGATTGTCACAGCAGCCCACTGTGTTTACGAGTAAGTATCTTATCTACTTATCTTGTTTAACTTTCATATACCAGGCTGTGACAACTTGAGGGATAGTTGCTTTCACACAGGGGAAGGATAATGGAAACAGAAGGACAAAGGACATTGAAGAACAATTCTGTACAGGAGCGAAGTGTTATCCTTATTTTTCTTGCTCCAGTGAATGTATCTCACATGTTACTGTATAAAGA
The DNA here is from genome assembly GCF_016161935.1 of Mauremys reevesii. Lineage (NCBI taxonomy): Eukaryota > Metazoa > Chordata > Testudines > Geoemydidae > Mauremys > Mauremys reevesii. Next base: position 160,753,277 of record NC_052623.1, read on the forward strand.
AGGCACCTGTTGAAAAAATGCATACACTAATAATGGTCCAACTGTTGTGATATCAAAATCTGAGGTCACATCTGGGAGATTGGACCTGATTTTCAGAGGTTCTGAACACTCAAATTCCTTTGGATATAAATGAGAACTGTGGGTGCATAGTACCTCTGAACAAATCAGGCCATAGGCCAAAGCTAACGTTGGACACCTGAAATTAGGTATCTAATCAATCCTAAAATAAGTGGCCTGATTTTCTGAGATTCTGAACATGCATGAAGTCATGTTCTTCTGAACAATGAGGTCATCTTTAGTATGTTTGAAAAACCAAGCCTAAGTATTCATTTAGGTGCTTAACTTTAGGCACTCAAGTTTGAAAATTTTTTGAGAAACCGTATTGCACATGACTTAATAATTTAGGAGGAATTTGTACCTGACCATTTTTATATTCACAATTTCCAAATTATTTTATGAGACCATTTTAGCTTGTACAAAATCAGTTAGTTGTAGGACTGCTTACAGTCTAGTGTGCAAACTGTAAATGGGTAAAGACTTGCTTAGATTTTTCTTCTTAGAGTAACATTAAACCTGTTCCCCTTCCTTATGTGTAATGAGAATAGTCTCCCAGTGAGAGATCTTGTTTGCATGCCAGCATCGGAAGGCTCCCATCCTTGCTCCTAGGAACTCACAGGTTAAGGATTTGTGATTTGTTCAATATTCCACAGAGAATCCATAGTAGAGCCAGGAATTGAACACACATCTCCTGCACCCCCATCCAGCAATTTAGCTAACCCATAATTAACATCATAGGCTAAATCCTAGAAGAGATTGGAATTACCGCATGCCTTGAAGGCCAGCAGACATGAATAGTGGTGAACCAGTGACAGAAGTGAGTTCCAGAATGAAAGTCTGTCCACTGAAAATGCCCTGCTACTAGCCCTCTTAAATAAATCTAGTGACTTACTTTGAGCACCCCAGCTGGTCTCAACCACTCTGGTGTCACACAGGGAAAGAGGTGGTTTTTCAAGTAGACAGGATGCAAAACCGCATAAGTCTATAGAGAGAATCAAGATCTTAAATGGCATCAAACTGATAAGGTGCCAGTGCAGCCTTTCAAGCACTTGTGTATATGTGTATGTATGTGTATATGTGTACTCAGCTAGTCACTGAATGCAGAGGCACCATCTTTCTAAGTTGCCAGGAGGTGCTCGACCCCCCACCCCGGGCCCTGACCCTACTCTACCCTTTCCCCCAAACCTCTGCCCCTTCCTACCCCTGCCCTGCCTGCCTCTTCTCACCCCCCGCACCACCCTGCCCCATTCTGCCCCTCCTCTGAGTGTGTCCTGCCCTCGCTCCTTCCCCTCCCTCCAGAGCCTTCTGCATGCTGCTGAACAGCTGATTGTGGCTGGCAGGAAGTGCTGGGAGGCAGGAGGAGCCAATTGGGGGGATGCAAGTGGGTGCTGAGCACCCACTATATTTTTTCCGTGGGTGCTCCAGAGCTGGAGCATGGAGTCAGCGCCTATGACTGTACATACATTTATTTATGAAGTGAAGTTTAAAACATGGCTGATATTAACAGACAGCTAGAAAATTAGTGTAGATTATAAATATTCCAAGTCCTATAGCTATTCATTTTGCATGCAGGCACAGTAGACAATTTTAAAACTTGACATTTATTAAAGTTTTTTCCCTCTTTCTCCCTTTCTCCCTCCCTGCCTCTTTGTTTCAGTTTGTACTCACCTAGCTCATGGAGCGTGCAGGTGGGATTTGTGACTCAACAAGACACTTCAGTTAATCCATATTCAGTGGAAAAAATTATATATCATAGAAATTATAAACCCAAGACAATGGGGAATGATATTGCACTGATGAAGCTGGCAGCACCACTTGCTCTCAATGGTAATTTTTTGCCCTTTTGTTTTTTTATCTTTTTTTTTTTTTTATAAATTAAAAGCTAGGAGTAATTTCTAGTGATACAGACCAGAAAAGCCTCTGAAGCACAGATGGGCTTGAATCAGAACACGGGGGGAAATCCTGGCTCCTCCAAAGTCAGTGCAAAACTCCTGTTGTCTTCAGTGGGGAACCCCCAATGAGTTTTGGGGAAGTTCAGATCCAATCCGCATCCAAACATTGCAGCACAAGCGTATGTCTATCATGGGCTTTTTATCAGGAACCCCGAGTCAAACTTCTGGAGAAGTTTTGATTTGGATCCAAACTGGATCTTAACTTTGAAGGGCAGACTCCTTTCTACTTTAAAGCAGTTGTAAGGCAGAACTGTCTGCTGACATTTTATCATCTCATAAGCCATGACTCAATGCCCATTGAAATTAATGGAGAAAGTCCCACTAATTTCAATGGGTGTTGGATTAGGCTCACAGTATAGATAGACTAGTCCCCAAATGCCTAATACTAGGAGATATCCCCTACTTAATAGATCTAATTCACATGGAAATGAATATCATTAAAAGACACAAATTAGTCTTTAATAACATAGCCAGTCCATTTATATACTTCTTACAGTGGTCACCGTTTTAACACATGAATATCAAAGCTATGTGGGCTGTTGGAAATCATGCAGAGGGAGGAAGCTACTTTTCTGAATCATTTATTCTTATTCTTCCAAACTAGTTTTCCATCCCTGATAGAAATGAGCTAGCATCTCACCCTTCCAGCTCACAGTTGAGACTAAAGTATGAAGTTTAAGCTGCCTGGGCCCCTGCTATACTAATTTCTGTGACTATATGGAGGTGTCTTTGAGTCTTTGAATCTGGCACTTTTCAAGAGTATTAACATTTCAAAGAAAAGTCAAGACAATTAAAATAAAGTGATGCATTTAAATTAAAAACAAAACAAACATCACTCTTACTTTCAGATCAGGATGCCGACTTCAATTGACATGGCTGGTGAACCAAAATACAGAAACATTTGTAAAAAGAGGATTGTGCTGTTTTCAAATAATCTACAAATATCTCCCCAAAGATGACACCTTTCTTCATGGGGGTAGTTCTACAAATGTTCTCACTTCTCATCGCCATGTTTTCTAGTTCCCCAATTGGCTCTTCTTTAGAAACCATGTCTACTCTGTGGTTAAATAAAAATTAAGCTTCAGGTATTTTTCAAAATCTCAACTACCATATTTAAAAAAAAGTTTAGGATACTATCAAGTTTATAAGCATTCTGCAGTACATGACTATCTCTGAAATTTATTTACAATATGATCAAAACAGCTGGAATGTATCTAAAAGGAACTTGGAAGGCTACATACTTGTGGCCAGATGTTCTGCACAGAGATAATTTCATGCTGGAGAACTGAACTGTTTGTGAGCCCCTGAGTGCTGCTGGTATTTGTGCAATGAAACTTCCCTTTCTTACTGCCAGTTCATTTAAACATGTTGTGATGTGCAGCTGCAGACATACAGTGATACCACAGTCACTGGTAAAGTGCATCAAATAAATTGCACAACATTCAGTGCCCTAAATCCTAACCCTGTATGTTCAGCTGACTGAAGAAAGATAAAAGCACTTGCAGAGCCCCGGTCAGTAGAGGGCAGTGGTGTGCTCCCATGACTTATACATAAGTTACTATGTACTTTAGCAAGACTGTTTTTAGATGCTGTTTTGGATTTTGTGCGTGGGAGGAGACTATTCTTTTTTTAGATGGATTGATTTTCATTACATGTTTACCTCGAGACAAATCTTGAAGCCCTTACTCATGCATAAAACTCTCATTAAAGTAAAGGCTGAATAATAATTAAAAAAAACCAACTTTCCAGATCTGGCATTATAGCAACTTTAGAGCTGTTCCCTATCAAATGCCCATTTAGTGCAGCTACAGCTTTTCTGAAGTTACACTTTCTTGTTTTAAATGTTTCAAGACATATCCCCTGCGGGTGTAAATTGATTTACACCAGCTGAGGATGTGACCCAATTACTTTATATGTAATAATAATAGTACTTAGCTCTTATATACCGCTGTTCATCAGTATATCTCAAAGCATTTTACCGAGGAGGTCAGTATCAGATATATGGAATAATACATATCTGAACACAAGTACCACTCCGCCCCCATGTAGGTCTTCCTCTGCATGTTTTAAGAGCAATTGTTTCTTTTTAAATAGGCCTGATAGAACCAATTTGTCTGCCTAATTTTGGTGAACATTTTCCAGAAGGGAAAATGTGCTGGATATCAGGATGGGGAGCTACAGCAGAAGGAGGTGGGTATTCTTAATGTCCATTATAAATTATATGCACTGAAAAAAGTCATGTGGAGTAAGTACAGTGTTTGGCAGTTGCAGTGTACAGCATTAAATCTTGAGAAAAATCTGGAACTCAACGCTATTCCTAAATATAGCAATAATCTAGGGTAAAATTCACCCATGTTCAGAGGGTCCAAAAAAGGCATATGCACCACTTAAAGCCTCAAAAGTAGGGTTATGCACAGGGCTGAATTTCATCTCTAGCAAATACCACCCCGAGTATTATTAATTTACCTAATTTGATTGGTTTCAAGTAGAGGAAGTACAGCATGATCCAAGAACCAAATGTACATTGTCTACATTGATATATTTTAGAGCTGGCTGGATAACAAAGAAAATGTGAATTTACAACGAGTCATGGTTGTCATCATATTCATCAACCACTGGATGAATCACTCCATGAAAGTGCATGTTTTTGAATACTTACACTGGAAGGACACTATTCACTGTTCATTAGGCACCTCTTTAAAATGTTTCAATCATTCAGTCAGAGAGCAGAAACATTATGGTTCCTAGGTAAAGCCAAGGTGAGAGGTGCCTTAGGAAAATCAAAGGAAGGGAGAGAGGCAACCACCCACACAAGGTGAATGGGAATAGCTCAGTGGTTTGAGCATTGGCCTCCTAAACCCAGAGTTGTGAGTTCAAACCTTGATGGGGCCACTTAGGGATCTGGGGCAAAATCAGTATTTGGTCCTGCTAAGGAAGGCAGGGGGCTGGACTCAATGACCTTTCAGGGTCCCTTCCAGTTCTATATGATAGGTATATCTCCATATATTAACAACTAAACAGTCAAAGCAAAAAGTTTGTGAACACCACCTATTGTGGAAACAGTTGTGATGGAGCAAGGCTGGATGGCTACAGGAAAGTACTGAGGAGCAGGTATGTTAGCTCCAGGCTAAGCAAATCCCTAGTACCATGGGAACCAAAATGGCAGTTAATCAAGGCACCTGGGGCCAATTAGGAACTTTCTAGAAGGCACTGGAGAGAGCTACATTGATTGGAGCACCTGCAGCCAATCAGGACAGGCTAATCAAGACACCTGGTATAAAAAGGGGAGCTCACTCCAATCTAGGGAGGAGGAGCCTGAGGAAAGAAGTGTGCATGAAAAGCTGGGTGCAAGAGACACAAGGAACTAAGAACTGAGAGGGGGTACTACTGGAGGATTGAGGAAAACACCATACAATCAAGCAGCATCAGACACCAGGAGGATCCTGTGTTGAGGCTAAAGAAGGTGGTAATAAAGGTAATAATTGGAGATATACCAATCTCCTAGAACTGGAAGGGACGTTGAAAGGTCATCTAGTCCAGCCCCTGCCTTCACTAGCAGGACCAATTTTTGCCCCAGATCCCTAAGTGGCCTCCATCAAGGATTGAACTCACAACCCTGGGTTTAGCAGGCCAATGCTCAAACCACTGAGCTATCCCTCCTTCCCCCAAGGTGTTTGAAGGAGGCTATGGGGAAGTAGCCCAGGGAGCTGTAGCAGTCAAGCAGTGGTTACAAGTAGCACTATAGAGACTGCTGCAATTCACAGGGCCCTGGGCTGGAACCCAGAGTAGAGGGTGGGCCCGGGTTCCCCCCTAGCCCCGCTACTCCTAATCAGACATAGGAGTAGTTGATCCAGACTATGGGTTTCATCCAAGGGGAAAACCACTGAGGGGAAGAAATCCGCCAATAAGTGCAGGACCTACTAGTGGAGAGGAGGAACTTTGCCACACAGTTTATCCAAACAATTTGGTCAATAGATACAAATTATGTATACACTCAAAGAAAATTACGCTTATTTGCAAATAATTTGCTAACTAAACAGGGGGCTGAATTAACAAGTATTGTTTGTAATGAATAGTTTGACTAGCTTTGAAGTTCTTTATATCATCATCGGTTGTCAAGTTTGAAGACCACATAATGCACAACTTTCATGGCTATATGCTGTAGCTCGTTATTGGGTAATGTAGGCAAGTGACAGGACGTCTAGATTTCCTGTTTTTGTATTATCATGTGAAGGTTAAACCATGTTCTTTTATCCTTGTCTTGCTAATTCTTCATATCCTTAAACTTTTGTTCTTTACTATAAAACATTGGTTTCAAGAAAATAATAGCACTGTAAAAACTGTAGGACTTTAAAAAAAAGAGAGAATTATCTATGTTTTTAAACAGGTGATACTTCAGAGACCATGAATTTCGCTGGTGTTCCTTTGATTTCTAATAAGGTTTGCAATCACAGGGACGTCTATGGGGGAATCATAACTTCTTCAATGCTTTGTGCAGGTTTTTTAGAGGGAGGTGTGGACACCTGCCAGGTATGGAAGTTTCTTAACTGCAATTGCATTGGTTAACATTGGTTGTAAAATAAAATTAACAGATTCTCAGGAGAGAACTCCCTTCCTTTTTCTCAGGAAATATTTGCAGATATTTACTATGTGTGAATAAGAGATACTGTGACTGTTTGCATTCATAAAGTATGGCTCCCTTCCTTCTTTTAATCTGTGTACTTTACCGGCTACAGCAGAAGGTAAACTTACAGTTCAAAAGAAAAATGTACTTAAGATATTTTCAAAACTTCTCTTATGTGCTTAAGCATGGTGTGATCCACTCTGCCCTGCTCACAACCACTGGCAAGGTGAAGAGTTCATAAGAGCTGCAAGGTGCAGAAACTCCATGGTTAACACACAGCAACAAGACCATTTCACTTTCAAGTGAGAAATGGAAATGTGTAAGTCTGGAAGAGAACTAGATTTGGAAAAACTAAAACTAGATAACTCAGAGCAGGGCTGGTGCAAGGATGTTTCGCACCCTAGGTGCCTCAGCCCCCGCACCCACACCCTGAGGCACTCCCCCCCTCTGCCCTACCAGGCTTGCAGCGCCAATCAGCTTAGGCGCCGCAAGCCTGGGAGGTGGGAGAAGTGTAGCAGCCACGGCGTGCTCGGGGAGGAGGCGGGGCAGGGTGAGCTGGGATGGGGAGTTTCCCTGCGTGCCGTCCCCCCACACACACACTTGCTGCAGGCGGCCCTCCCCGCACTCCCCTGCCCCAGCTCCCTCCGCCTAAATGCCAGCGGCAACCAGGGTGGCTGAAGATCTGGCCGCTGCGGTCGCTGCCGAAGAAAATGGTGCCCCCCAAATCCTAGTGCCCTAGGCGACCGCTTAGGTCGCCTAAATGGTTGCACCGGCCCTGACTCAGAGGATTGGTAATGAACTATGGAGTCTTTCACAGTATCTATAAATCACTGGCTCAAATCCAACCTACGTTAGTGATCAAAAGTCATTAAGTATTTGTATTATGGTAGCACCCACAAAAACAATGAATTACAAAGTGTCTTTACCAAAGAGTGCCACTATGTGGCCAGTGATCATAGGGATACCAAAAGCTTTGTTGTCGCAGTAAGATCAGTGATGGACATAGCCTGTCTGGATGTTCAGTTTATCTTAAGGACCTAGCTAGAGTTTGATCCTGATGGCCCTTGATCTGCAAAGAGGTTACATCCCTTTGGGATTTGCCCTAGTGATAATGATGAGCACCCACAATGTACTACTCTGTGCTGTCTAAATATAGAGTAATACTAGTAATATTGTCCTGCCCTAAGAAGCTCACAAATGAAAGCAAGGGAAAGGGATAAAATGTATCAGTTTACTAGCCCTGCTGTTTGCACTGAATTTTCATGTTTGGAAGTGGCATCCCCTGACGAAAAGAACTCCCTCTGGAACTGCTGACAGTGTTGAGTTAAATAGAAAAAGAGATAGCTAGAATGCCTTCAAGTATTGTCGTCATTGTCGAACCATGGACATACTAGTAGCACTGTAGATCAGGAATTTGACTATTCACATCTATTATTCTGTGTTCATACAGTTCATGGCAGAATGTGGCTTCAATCTTGGTTAGTTCCTAGATATGGCCATAATAAACAAAGGAAATGTTACTCGGAAAGCAGTACGTACGAGTCACTGGGTCAGGCAGCCCTGGTTGGCAAGTGTAGCAATGTAACTTCATGAATGGCATTTCCAGTAGTGAATCATTCACGATGGGTCCTCTTGGGCCTCAGCATACCCACATGTAAATAGATATTTGTGGATTTCCCATAAACAGTTAGGAAAAGCAGATACCCAATCCCTATGCAACTCTAAATAGACTCTTTATTGATCTATCACAAAGAATCCTCAAGTAATTTTTGTTCCAACCCGATAAAGACCCCCATTTGGAGATTTAAATTCAGGGCTTCTACTTCTCAAACCATTAAAGAGTGAAAAAATCATGGGGTGACAGTGTCCCACAATTGTAGGAACACTGAACACTGCTGACATCTGCTCTGAGAGTCTTTGATTTGACTGTCGCATGTAGTGTGAATGCTGAGTAGAGCTGAGCAAAAATCAGAATTGCCATCCCATGAGAAATTCTGATCTTTCAATATTTGTTTTTATCTTGAATTGGGACAATAAATTGAAATATCAAAAATTTTCAAAGAACAAAGAAGTTCTGAAAATTTTTGATCTGGCACTTTCAACGTTTTACATCAAAACAAAACATTTCAACGTTCCCAAATATAAATAGTTTGGTTTGTTGAACTGACCCAACATATTTTGTTTCAAGTCAGTTCAACATTAAACTACATTTCCCTATTATGATACATTTTCTTATGGGAGTTGTAGTTCAAGTTGCCAGATGCTTCCATTCTTCTCTATGGGCCAAGCTCCTTGGCCTGACTACATTTCTGTTATGGCTCCTGTAGTCATGCAACTCCCATTACGCACCATGCCACTCAGTGAGAACATTGTTGCATCACAGGAGATGTAATCCAGTCAGGACGCTCAGCCCATAAGAGAGGATGGGGGCATGAATGACAATTCCCATGAGGCAACGCATCACAATAGGGAAATGCAGTTTAATGTTGAACTGACTTTAAATGAAGATTGTTCAACATTGGGTTTGTTCAACAACTCAGAATATTTTGATTCAAGTTGAACCAACCGAAAACAAAATATGTAATTTTGCTTTCCCTAATGAAAGCATTCAACAAACTAAAAAATTTCCATAGGAAAATTTAGATTTCATGGAAACTGCATTTTCTGTGAGAAAATCAGTCCCATGGAAGATTCCCTACCAGCTCTAACACCTACTACATCTTTGCACATATGAATGAGAAATGACAGATAACACTTTTTCACAGTAAAGAGAGATGTAATTTCATGTGTACTTGTCTACCCTATAGAAAAGCCACTTGTCTGTGAAAATCAAAGTTCCTGTAGTGTATGTTTTTTGTAAGATTCAGAAGGGAGAGGAATTAAGAAACTCTTTTAACCAGACTTACTTGCTATACTCCAAAATATATAACTCCTCTAATTGTTTCTTTTTTGGAGATGTTGACCCTTTGTTTTATTTCTTTGGTCCTTCAGGGAGATAGTGGGGGACCCTTAGCCTGTAAAGATATGAACACCTGGAAGCTGGTAGGAACTACGAGCTTTGGGATGGGCTGTGCAGAAATAAATAAACCAGGAGTCTACAGCCGTACCACCTCATTTCTTGACTGGATACATGAACAAATGGAGGTTTGTTTTTCCCCTCCCATCTTTTGTCTGATAATCAGATTTTGCTCTTACTTCAAGTAGGTCCATTGCTCAGAACGAGAGGACTCCAACAATGCCTGTACAGGCAGTGCAGCTACCTTACTGGGGCAGTCAACATTTTAGTTGTGTCTGGGAGACACAAAGAGAATGGTGGGGATGACTACTTAGGATGACTACCAGGCAATTGCTAGTGGTAGCTGATGATGTGAAGATGTTTTATTTCTCAAAAAGCAAAATAAGCTTTAGCAATAAAGTATATATTTCACTTTTATAATTTCTTACAAAGTGGATTACCAGTTTCTGGACTTTGTTTAAATCTGATATAATTGTCCCCCGGTAATAGCTTGATATATTGTTGGTGGGGGTGGTAGCCCTCCCTACAATTAAGGTTGCCCAACACTTGCCATTATAAGACCCTGTTTTTCAGTCATTTATAACTTTGCCACTCTCTAATTGCTTGAGTTGAAATTATCCGTGCTGGGTGTCTGCCTCAGACTGAATTTTTTGGAACATTTGAGCCAAAACAGTTCAACCATTTCTGAGAACAAGGCTAGGGAAAAAAAATCATTGTTTTGCTCAAGTTAAAAAATTCTGGTGACCTTTTCTTTGAACTGCTTGATCACCCCCATGCTTTAGAGAAGGAACTTGAAATTTGCAGGGGAGTGGCCTCTGTGTCAGGGATGTGTCTTTTACTATCCCTGTGAAATTCTGCCCAAATTTGGCCAAATCATAGTTTAGCTTTAGAAAAATCATAGTTCACCCATGCTGAACAGAGACCTCAGATTTTAGCAGCTAAATTCCCTGAAGATTCCATCTGCACTGACCATGCTATAGCACAGGAGTTTCCCCACAATTGCAGCTTTGGATGGCTGTGGGCTGTACTGGGTACCACACACCTGAACACTTGAGAGTGGATAGCTTATCTCTCTTGTGCTCCCAATGACCCCCTTTGCTGTTTTTCACAGCTTCATCCAGTTCATTCTCCTAAGGGTTCCCATTTGAATGGGGACATCATCAAGGTTTAATAACCTACATTGTCCCTGGTCTGGGAGAGAAGTGCTACAGCCCTGATGGCAGATGGTGGATTCTGCATACACCGAGGGATTCAATGATACAGCAGTTTCATAAAATCAACCAGAATTAATAAGCTGCACATAGATTCCCCAAGTTGTCACAAAGATGATACCCTTAAAGGGCTAAACCTGGCAAGGCTGGAAGCCAGGCACTGTCTAGGGATTATGGCATTTGCATGTACATTCCATTTTCTAATGCAAAGCTTCATTTAGACACAGTCAAACTCGGTCTCAGATTTCTAGAAGCATACAAATGCTTTGCTTAAACCTCTGTTGGCTGTAGTCATAATGAAATTACTTTTTATAACCCTATACTACCTGAGGAGAGTCAGTTGTGTTGTTTAATAAGGTTTTTTTCTCAACATTAAAACTAGATTTTCCACCCCGCACCCTCACCCCTATTAATGACATATCACAATGGGAAGGAAATGAAACCACATCAGGCCTTGTCAGAATGTAACTGATTTATTATTAACCTGAATGAGTTACACCCTGAGGAATATTACACATTACCAATTAAACTTGAATTAGTGAGAAGTGTCCCCACCCCAGCAACAGAACCAAAACCCAACCACCTGCACCCATACACAGTACTTCCATCAGCCCTACTAACGTGGCCTTCAGCCTCCTCATACAGCACCAGAGCTCCCACACTTAGCCCCAGTTATTCTGTCCCCCAGCTGCAGTCCCCAGCAAAGTTGAGAACCACTGGATTAAAGCATTCAAAAGTATCAGTGACATTTGGTGAGCAGAGTGTTGTTTGTTCAGATTCTCAGTAAATAGAATGGGAGTTAGTCTGTACCTTCTTTCAGTGCAGGGCATATTTTTCTGAAGAGTTCTTACTACGATCTAGAATTAGAGGTACCGGTAATTTCAGCAGTCATTTACTGTGCCATGTGGATTAAAGAAATCATGTGACTTTAGAACAATTTCATGAAGCAGTAAGATGAGTATTTTAAAAGATGCAAAAATGTTTTTTATTTTCAGAGAGAAGAATTGCGAACCTGAAGATAGCACTGATTCACTGAACTTTTGAAATTTGATTTCAAATTCCTGCTCCACAGAATCATGTACCCCATCCCACGGACTCTTGTATAGTATTTTATATTAATAGCAATTACTTTCTATCATCTTTTTGTTGGTACTCAATACTTACTGTATTTAATGAAAAAGAACAATGGTCTCTTCTGGTTGCATTCAGTCCCTTTCAGATGTTAAAGGCAAGTAAGATTTGGGACGATGTGCATGTATGCTTTTTGGCACCTACACATCTCATGTAAAGAAAAAGCAGCAAGAAGACTGATAATACAGAGTGCTACAGGAATTAAAAATTCACTTGGGTGATACTAGCAGAAAAATTGCAGAGGAGGAAATTCAAATCAGTGACTACTTTTATACTTCCTTTCCAGGGATCAGAGTACAAGAAGTTTATTCTCCTCCTAGATCTGTGCACATTCAAGCTAAATACTCCTCTACACAGCTATCATCAGTTTTCTTTGTTAACTAAATTGACAAACAAATATCTGGTGATTTTTCAAGTATGTGCCGTTCTCATTATTAAGAGAGATCTAGGCCAGATCCACTTGTATCTTGCTGAAAATATACCTTAGTTTGATTCAGATATTTCACGGTGTTGTAAATGATTGGCTCTGAAATCAGCAAAACACAGCTTTGAATTTTGTACGTAAATTCTGAGGCTGTCTTGAAGATAGTTTATCAGAGTCTCCTTTATTGATTTTTTTGATGGGTTATTAAATTAAACACACGTTGCTACAACTAAAACATGCCATACAGCACCATAGCACAGCATATGCTGTGACACAGTATGGTATAGAACCACAGAAATGTCTGGCCGGAAGGGACCTTGAGAAATTATCTAGTTCAGCCTCCTGCACTGAGGCAGGACCAAGTAAACCCAGACCATCTATGACCATCTATAAATATATGTAGTGTTTCAAAGTCAGAATATATAGAAATTACACAAGGTAGCCCACAAAAGCTCTCTCCAGAGAGTGGGGGTAGGTTTTGTATTGTTTGTGAACCTTACCCAAAATAGCATTCTGCATGAATCGGTCTCACGAAGATAAGCAGCTTATGAGGGGGAAAGGCATATAAGGTGCTGCTGTGGTTTCCTGACTTACGAGCTATTAAACAACTGCCTCTTGTGGTTGTGTTACAAAATACCCAGTATTTTATATCCGCTCTTTGTAAAATTATAGCAAACTAGATATTTCTTCTTTTAGAAAGCAGTTGTAGGGGGCTGGATAGCTCAAGTAGTTGATAATGACATAGAGACGTTATAGTCACTAATTCAAAGCTGGTCCAAGCTAATACCACCATTGGATGGCTGACTGCAGGATGGTATGTTTGTAGTGAGGTCTGGACACAGACAAGTTGCCAGCAGATAGTTATCCACATCACAAAAACCCTTCCTGGCCATCTCAGCAGAGAGCAAAAGGATGAAATCGGAACTACCCTGTCACCTGTGGAGATTAGGTCAAAGTTGAGAGACAATGGTAAAACAATGTGAGGGAGTTTGAACTGTCACTGCCCATATTGTGCTGTGGATACACGAAATACTTTGGTTTCAAAGGTGGCTATTCTAGTAACTTTCACCAGGACTAAATGTACATAAAAGAAAACTGCAGTGCAGCAGAAATAGTATTTCTAGAGACCGCATTTAGTTACAAAGAATAATAAATTATTCAATTAAAATATATTAAGTATATTTAATAAAAACTGTAAGCTGCTATTTTGATATTTAGAGGGAAATTAGGATGGAAAGAATTCAGACTTTACTGTGAATCAGAGTTTCAAAGTTACTTTATGGTTTAATTGTTATTAATTTCTCATTTGGTTATTCTAATAGATCTAATCAGTCTGATGTATTATTAAAATGGCAAACACCAAGAGACATACCAGTACCATTCACTGAACTGAGACAGTGATATATTTCTAGAAACTGCTTTGAAATTCCTTTTAAACTATTCTTATTTACTAAGTAAGATTATATAATAATCACTGCAGTTTTTCTTTAAATTAAAAAAAAAATACTAATACAAAGTTCAGATGACAACCCTTGAAAGAGAAAGTGAGATGTAAAGATGAAAAAAATATAAGGATGGGTTAAGTGGAAAGGGAGTTCACTTTAAGGGATGGGGGCTAGCCGGAGAAAAAGACTTCAAGATATGGTCTAATAATTCTAGTAACTGAACATTCTCCATGAGGTAACTGAATTTCTAGTCTCTACATGTGCAGTTTTGCAGTTGTGGTTAAAGTCTAATTTGCAGGATGATTTTAGGACCATATTGTATATGTGTAAAACATCTAAATACCATACAGGCAGGTTTTCAGTTCTTGCCTCTCGCCATGACTTCCATTCTTTTCATCCAATGGCTATTTAAAAAATATGCACAACCCTTTCCCCCCGCCCCCCAAAAAGAGGGTTGGAGGTGAAAAGGCTTCAGTTTAATTAGGTTTTCTCTATAAATCCCTGGTAAGTGCCTCAGTGTTTGAAAATCTTTGTACTAAAGACATGTATATTTGTTACCTTACTAAATAAGCTGATTAAACAGCTTAAAAATTGGTAACTCACAATTGAAAGAACTGGGATTGACACAGAATTACATTACAGTCAAAGTATCCCTTAGATATATGACACACTTGGAGTGACATGCTATGTGTAAGGATACACAGACAGCAACACCTTAAAAAAAAAGGCTACAATCTCAGCAAACTGATTAGTGGTTTTAGAGTTAAATGTGCACTGTGTTTCAAAAAAATCTTTCACCATCATCAGTGGATGGCAGGAGAGGACCATTGAAGTAGGCAAAGTTAAAAATGTGCTACCATGATCTGGTAATTATAAAATGGAAAATTGTACTTGCCTTTGGCCAATCAAGAATTCATTTTTTTGCTTAAGATGTTCAAAAGAAAATGAGACATACATGTTTGATTCTTTTTTAGGTTAATGAATGACAGCTGCTTTGCTGTTGTTTTTTCCTTTAAAAAAAAAGATAAGAATGTATACGTTTGGTACTCCAGCAAATAAGTTTTGAGACATGTACCTGGTTTTACATACTATTCATATTCTATGTTGGTAAACTCTTCATACACATGTGTGACGGGTTGGATCATAGAAACCCCCTTGGGAGCTGCCACCCGATGTGCCAAGACTACTTCTACCCCTGCCTTCCCTTCCAGCTCGGGACCCCAGCACCCTGTCCTGCTGAGCCAGACACACCCGTCTGCTCCAGCAAAGACCCAGGGTCTGAATTACCTGCCTCAAAGCTGCAGGTCACATGTCCATGCACTCAGTCTTTACAGGCAGAAGCCAATTTCCACGTGGTATCTTGTATGTCTCCAGGAAGACTTCTTACGTGGCTTGGAGCCTTCCAAGCCCTTTTGTCTGTTAAGTGCTTCTGGATTGAGCACAAATGGTGCCTGCATACAACTAGGATGAACATAACCAGTAGATCATAACCTTTATGTAGATACGTTACATGGCATATGTAGCAAAACCCTTTTCCAGTTATATCATACTTACATTTATGAGTACCCCCACCCCATAAAGCCTTATGGGGTACACTGTTGCAACATGTTTTTGCAGAGGTGATCCTGAAAATTTTTCGGGGTGTGTGTGTCTGGGAGGGGTGGCTTGTTCTGAATTACTTCTCACTTGTCTAGTTCTGTGTTAGCCTGAGAACACAGATGCAAGAACTGCATAGTGGATTTTTTAAAAAGAGCAGAGAAGCCTCGACCAACCCGTTTACAGGGCTCTAGGGAGCTGAAACTGACCTGAATAAAAAGTGAGTGCAACAGGGGAGTAGTTTGAACTCCTATACCCCATGCGCCTCACCGCAAACCTATAGGATTTAACTGTTGTGTTGCTGACCAGTGTCTCAGAGCAGCATTTGGGTGTAGTCTAATCATCAAGGGACATGCTGTGTCTGATACCTCTATTGAAAGCCTACCTTCTGCAGGTACTTCTTTGGAAGCATTTCACAATATGTATATTGGCTTTCTTCTTTTCAACAAAGAGCAGGCACATAGCAAAGGAAGCAGTATCTCACTTACATGCAACTGAAATCTAAGATTACACACGGTACAGGAAGATGCAAGCCAAATTCGTCTGTTTAACTTTAGGGTAGGTACAAGGTAGCCAAAAGGCGTGCTTCCCTCGAGTGTACCTTGGTCTGAAGAGACGCACCCAACATTCAACTTTAATCTCCATTTTCATGTAATCTAGGCTGAGCCGGCTACTGCTAGGCAGTTGTTGCTGGGATTTTTTTATGTTTGCTTTTTCCTTTTTGCAGTTTTCATGGCTGTTGGACTCTAGCCTTGGTGACTGAATGAAAATTCACCTTTGCCAATTTGGAAACCAGCTGGCAAGTGACTTTAATCATTATGATTCCAAGCCTCATATAGGGGAGGTAAAATACAACCTCACAGATTGCTCAGAAAAATGGTGATCTGCCAGATCCAAATCTCACTGAAGTCAGTGGAAAAGCTCCTACTGATTTAAAAGGGAGTTGGATTTGAACCCTAGTCTTTATTTTCAGAAGTGCTTTGGAAATGTATCAAAGTCTATAACATACAAAGTTATTACGAATAATCAGCAAAATGAGCAGTTAATTCAAGGCTACTTTCTGTATGCTTTTACAAGACACATTTCATATGCCTTCAGTGTTTAATACATTCACACAGCAAAAATAACTTTAAAAGAAAATTAGGAGGTTTTGATACAAGGCCATCAAAGCAAGTTAATTATAGTAAAGGAGTAAATAAATCTTAACTAGGTGCATTTTTGTAATATCTGGGGTCTGATTCTGCTACATGTACTTATGTCAAGTACCACACTCACTGACTGGATCACTTGCAGAGTATGGTACAGCTCACTGTGAGTGGAGAACGATCAGTCTCTAGCTGCTGTGAGACAGTGGTGGCACTTTGCTTTGAACTTAGAATTTGCTTATGTGTGTATGATGGTAGCACCCAAAGGCCACAGTGGAGACCCGGGCCCCATTGTGCTAGGTGCTGTGCAAATATATGGTCCATGGAGAACTTACAGTGTAAAGATGAGATGCAGCACATGAATGTGAAAATAGGAGGGCAACAGTAATAATGTCTTGCAGTTACATGGGCTCACAGTGCAAATAACTTGAAGGATCTGATCATTTAAATTTGTAAAAATTCCCCCATCACATCATAATTCCCCCCTCTCCCAAATTCATCAAGCTCCCTCCCTCCCAAGATCCCTTTACTCCCTTGTTTCTCAGCCAGTTGACTCTGGGATTGCAGCCTATTATCTTTGTAGTTATTCATGGTTTTTCTCCCCTTCTATGCAAACCATCTTCCGACTACCCTTTACTTATGAATGTCTTTAAACAACAGCCTATCTCCAAAACTCCCTCAGAGGAAATATGTGTGTGTGGAGGGGCTAAGCCTCTCCACCTGGGCTCTTTCCCATGAGATGCTGGAGGCCTCTGGAGCCTTAAGGTTCCTCTCCCCCTCTCAGAGACAGGGGTCATGTGCAAGGGGGCATAAAATCCATTGACCGGTTATGGCACATATGCTCTGATGTCACTGCGGTCCAGTTGCCATGCTCTCAGCTTTCTCCCACTTCCCCCACATAGGGTGATCACCTTCTCAAAAGACAAAAGCAGGACACAGCCTTGTCCCCCTCTATGACGCCAGCCCCTGCTCCTCTTCTTCCCCCAAGGCCCTGCCCCTGGTCAGGCTGGAAGCCAGATCAGGCTGTGGTAAGTTGCCCAGGGAGCCCAGACTGCTGTGGGGAGCCCCAGGCCCTCCACCTGTCAAGGGGGCCTGAAAGCAGCCACTGGCCTATGTCCCCCCCCACCTTGGGATGCCCTGCCCAGGGCAGGTGGAAAGTCTGGGGCTTCCCACAGCGGCCCGGGCTTCCTGCAGGGGGGTCGGGGGTTACCATAGCCCAGCTCCGGCTTCTGGCCTGGCCAGGGGTTGGAGCCTTTGGGGGGAGAGGAGGAGCAGGGCCTCATGGCGAGCGAGGGCTAAGGCCCACCTGAGCCCCTGCCATAGTAATAGGCTGGTGCCGCCCCCGAGCCTTGGGCAGGCTCAGAGCAGCACTGCAGGGAATCCAGGACAAATACTGTTTTGGAGTCATTCAGCCCAGGACTGGGACTTGAACTCTGCATTTTGGGACTGTCCCACCCAATTCAGGCTGGATGATCACCCTACTCCCAACCAACATTCATATCTGGCCTTCCTGCCACGGCCAAATAGTGGCTGCAATATGTTACAGACTCCCCAAATGAGTGACTCTCAAAATATTATTCATTCAGGAAACTTGAAACACTGTTTTGCTTCCTTGATGCAAACAGCTTCCTTGATGCAAACAACCTCAGTTTTAAGATACTAGATCTTAAACCTTAAAACTTATAACCTCAGTTTTTAGATACTAGACTGTGTAGGACATAGATAACTTTGGAACTACAGTGAAAGATGTTGGAGAGGTGATCCTGCAGTCAGTCTTCCAACCTCACAAAATAGCTCACAGAGACTCAAATTATTGCCCTCACTGGGGTCCCGAGGCTGTCTGAGCTGCATGCTCTGGTGTTGGTGGAAGTGAGGGACTATTATGGCTGTGGACCCCCAAAGTCCTGACTCCATGTGTACAGAAGAAGCAAATTAAGATTTATTAGGGCCCTGGGCACAAAGAACATTTGGGCCTCCAGCACCCCATTAAAAACACGAATGTATCAAAATGCATTAATACAAAGACTCCATTCAATGCTTATGCACTGCAATAATAATAAAGCAAATCATATCCCAGTTCTTTATGCTTAAATTAACTGCTCTATTTTTTCACATAGAAAATGAATATGGCTAGATATTATCCATACCATTACACAAAGTTGTTCACTGCTAATCTGGACAACACTGGTGTTACAAAAATCAGGTGTTCACAGGCCAACACGTGGTTCTTTCATCTCCCCCCAATTTTCTTAAACCTGACCATTATGCATTTTTTTCACCTGTTGATCCTGTTACAGTCCAATTTTTCTGCTGTTGAAGCAAAGATGTCTGAAAGAAAACAGTCACAGTTCCAGAAAGTAACTTAATTAAAAGAAATAATCCTAACTTGAGGTAAAATTATTCCATTATTAAGAACTTTGTTTCAGCTAATGGTGAGAACTGGTTTAAAACAAAGTTTGCAATCGATAACATCAGCTATGAAAAAAATGTTGACAGAATCTGATGTGCGCCAAAGTGACTCTTCTGGCTTTCTGCCAAAGGCAATTCATGTCAATCCAGGAGAAAGTTGGCATTTTACCAATTATGTTTTAGGACTCACTATTTCAGCTAATCAGAAACTAGCTTATACATAGACATTAAATCACACTTTTAAGAATAGGCCAGGTTCTGATTAGTCAGAGCACACAACAGGATGTTCAGTTGTTATTAAGCCAGTGAGAATATAATCTTTTCAACAATACTGCAGAGAGAGAATATTCATCACTCCATTCTACCAATGCCTCATCATCAGAGTAATGGAGGGAAAAAAGTCACTGGAACTGAAGGCCCTCACAAGATAAATTTCTCCCACTTGTATAACTATCTGAGTTTGTCCTTTATGTTTTATCCCCCAACCAGGCTTGGCTTTGGCCTTCATATAGCAAGAGATGACCATTAGCCCATGACAACAGTTGGTACCACTGACCATCTTTGTTAAGTAAATTTGGGTGGGCCACAATTCATTTGTGAAATTCATAGTTAAATGAGTGGGGTCTGGACCAGTGTAAACAGTGCCACATCAGTCCATGCTGGACAAGGGGGGGAAATACACATAAAGATCTTAAAAGTACGATCTGGGGTAAATAGAATTATAGTCTTTCATGCAATGCTAAGGTGGGGGAACTATACCAGGGAAGGCCTCCTATCAGCTGAGCAGACAGGTAAATAATGCCATATCACAATGTGCATGGCAAGAATCCACTCTAAGATCCCAAGGCTGTGAGGTGGGATCCACAAGAGTCCCCAGGGAGGTGGGATCCCCAAAGGTCTCAGAGGTGCAGGTGGGCTATAAATAGAGCTACATCATGACATAAGAGGATGGGGTAAATAATACTCCATTGTGAGATGCTGGGATAGGGGCATCCAAATGAAGGCATAAAAAACAAACAGCCTGTGTCTCACCATATATTTTGCAATCACCAAATGGCACAGAAAAGAAAACTGGAAGAGGAGGGGAGAGAATTGGTCGCCCCTGGGAGAGAGAAATGATTGAAAACTGAGAGGCGACGGGGGATCCCATAGTGTGTGTTCATGGGGGGGGTTCCATGTTTTCCCCACTTGAGCAGGACAGCAAAGAGTTCCCCCCTTCTTGGCTCCTTGTGTGCTTGTGGGGTTGCATTTCCCTGGTGGCTGGCCCTGTGGGTTGAGGTAGTGAGGATTTCCCCAGCTCCCCACCCCAGCGCCCCCGCCTCCCCCTCTTACTGTCTATGTTCTTCCGGTCGCTGATGTGCTGCAGGTTGCTGATGAGCTTTCTAATGAGCTTTATGACATAATGTAGCTGTGTTTAGCACTTTACACAGAAAGCTGTTTTTGAAATATCTATTCCTTTTGCATGTAACATGACTCAAATTGTTAGGATACTGAAACACAGCAAAGCTTCTCAGCTGCTTTCAATCTTTTTCAAATGAAGGTTAAGAAGTGAAGCAGTTATTCCCAGGTGAACCCAATTCACTTTTTGTTAACCAATGTGACTGCCATGAATAATTTATCTAGAAAGCCTTGTATTTTTACTAACAACTTTTACTAACACAAACAAAATAGAAACACAGACAACTAAATCTTAAACCCACAGTAGATGGCCGTATAAGTCAAAATTTTACCTATATTGCTACTCCCTCAACTTCTAAGTAAAAGCTGAATCAATCCAAGTGGTAATATATGTTTCAACACAGTCCCTAGGCTAAATGTTTCAAACTTTGGTACATAATTAATTGATTTTTCAGCTCCCACTTAAGTCAGCTGTTAGTACTCTGTACTTGGAAAATCAGGTCACTTTTATGCCTATATTAGGGTAGCCAACTCTCAAGAAGAAGGTGGGATGGACTGGTCAAGGTATTAATGTACTAAATTTAAATTTCTTCATCAAATTCACATTTAATTGACATTATCAATAAAAATACATCTCTAATTAAATAAATAAATAGGCAGGGTCTGGTTCAAAAGAATAAAAATTACATATATTACAAAGTACATTTAGGGGCAGATCCTCAGCTGGTGTAAATTGCTATTGCTCCACAAAGATCTGCTCCTCAGTGTATGATGCAATAGGCCACTGTATTTCCGTGTTCGATTTCTGAAAGTCCTTTGCTGAGTAGTGAACTCATCAAAGCATTTGATTGTTAAATCTTCAATGCAGAACTAACTAAAATGCGGGGGAAACCTTTTGAGGCTGACATTTAAAATGTCAATGAAAATATTCATTTACAAAAATTTAAATTAGGACTTCTTCTTACCAGACCTGCTTTATCATCAGAAGCGAGACCAATAAACGGCCCTGTTGTTCAATATATGTCAACTGCAGTTAGTTTGCAAGATCAAACTGAGTAGTACCATAACGGTGAAGCTGGAATGGTGCTTTCAATAGCTCTTTGAGGCATTGTCAGCTGTATATGCTGTTGCATCACCTAGTGAAAAGATCTCTGCCAGTTTTGAATGAATCTTTGCAGCAATTTATCATTGCTACAGAATTCTTTGCAATTTCATCTGGATTGCCATCAAAATCAGTGTATGTGTCCTTCACATATACAGTCTTTTACTATTCAAGGAAATGTACATTATGAAAATATACACTGTACATTTATTTTATTTGACACTTCACTTGCCATTGAATAAAGGCTTGCTGTTCTTTAGCTTTTCCATATGAGTGGAATGGGGAGCAGATGCATTTTCCACAATCCTCTCTTGAATTTGGTAGAAAATGGTAACCTAACTATAGAATTCTAGGGATATTGTTCTCTAACAAACTCTATAGCAGATATATCTTCCTTTGTTAAATAAATGGTACAGGCTTTTAGAGTAATTTCTAATGAATGTTATTTAATCACTGTAGAACCTCCTGGGCTTCATCTCAGTTTCTCTAGGATGTTCCCAGAAAGGATGTTTCTAACAGAGACTCCAGATGGTAGGAGCAGAGGTAGCCAAAGCAGGGACTGCTGAGCTGGGAGAAGGGGGTAAAAATGGGCCCCAGGCAAGGCCACCTCTCCTCTCAGCACTTCCTCTGGATCCGGAATGGTACAGGAGAAATCGCCTACTCTGGGGGCATTAGGTGGTGCCCCCTTCCCCCCACCATGTAGCCTTGTGGAAAAACCACAGAGAGGAGCCAGAGATTCCAGCTGATAGGAGCAGACACCGCCAAGGCAGAGACAATTGGACATTGAGACTTTTCTACAGTTTGGAGAGGACTTCCTCTGCCCTGTGCTGATTGGCTGTTTGCTCCAACACTCCCCTTCCCTCACAGACTTTCACCTCAACTTCTCTCCACACCTGCTCCTCTTACCCTCTTCTCCCTTGCTCCATCCTCCTTACTTTCTTCCCTCCCTTTTCTTTCCATTTAGCTGATCCCCTCCTAAGTAGCCCCCACCAAAAAAACCAAACTGTGGTATTAGCATGACATTTGCTGCCACCACACTGCTTGCTGTGTTCTCTCCCTTCCCTGTTGTGTCTGTCTTATCTATTCAGTTTGGAAGCTCCTCAGGACCATCTACTACTCCATAGTTTTACTGTGCCCTAGTTCGAACTACTCACCCGTCCAGACGCCGCGGAATCGAAGTCCGCGGCTCCAAGGTCGACTCCGCCACCGCCTTTTGCAGTGGTGGAGTACCGGAGTCGACTGCGGCGCTTCCGGAGTTCGAACTATCGCCTCCAGATTAGACGCTATAGTTCGAACTCCGAGAAGTCGAACTCACCGCGTCGACCCGGCTCGTAAGTGTAGACTAGCCCTAAAAGAGTGGAAGCCAATCAGTATGGCACAGTCAAGCAGTCTTTAAACCTAGTGATCCAGGCCCTCCAACCTCAGCCTGAACATAAAGCCTGGGGTCCCCAAGGGACTTCCCTGCCCAGAGGCCAGGAAGGGCGAGGGGGCCAAGCACTCAGGGGCCCTGCTCCCCACCTGCAGTCCCAGGACTAACCATGGGGGCCTCTTTCCCCTGTGGGCATCAGGGACATCATTACCAGGAATGCCCCTGTATGGAGTGCAGCTTTGAGCAAGTATGGATGGCACAGAGCGGTGCCTGGAAGTAACAGTTATGGTACAAATAAAATGGGACAGAGGTAATAGGACTCTGGGTGTAGGCAAACCCTGGTCCAGGACGACTTCATCCCCAACCCTGAAGCCCCCAGGGAGACCATCTGGCTGCACTGCATTCATGGGGATATTAAACCCTACCCCAGCGCCCAGGCAGAGGTCACCATAGGGGAGAACACAAAGATCCTCATAGTAGGGCTGGCCCAACCCTATCCTACCCTGTTATCTTGGGTTGAGATTGGAAGCACTTCTCTGACATGTTGAGGGGATGTCGACCTGCTCCTGGAGGAAGTGTTCAAGGGCACCAGAGCAGGCAGGGAATCCCGGCCCATGACACGGGCTGGAGTAGGTAAGGAGCGGGACCCTGGGAAGGGGGGTCCTAGCTAAGAGGAAGTGCTGCCGGAAGATCCTTCTAATGAGGAGGCATTACAAACCCCGCTCCAAGAAGGGGACTTACTGACCCGAGAGGCAGACTTTGTGAAGGACCAGAGGGAGGATGAGACCTTGAATAGTGCATATGAACAACTCCCAGCGAGGTCGTAGATCCCCACTGGGCTGCACAGTACCCCCACTTTGAACTCCAGAAGGAATGGCTATATTGGCTGAAAAAAGACCATCAGATGTGGGAAATTGGATCACAACTCCTCATCCCTTGGCCGCTTTGATGAGAAGTCATGTGACTGACCCATGCTATCCCCTCCGCAGGCCATCTTGGACAGGAGAAAACTCTGGCCAAGTTCCTAAACCACTTCTTCTGGCCTGGAATACATCAAATAGTTAAAAACTTCTGCAATTCCTGCCCTGAATGCCAGCTAATTGGGCCACAAGAGGGGGTGAACCCCATCCTGTCCCTCTCCTGGTCGTTGATGTCCCCATGGAATGAATTGGTATTGACCTTGTCAGCCCCCTGGAAAAAAGTGAAGATGGATACAAACATCTATTGATGATAGTCAATTATGCTATTCACTATCCCTATTACTATGCACTATGCTAGTATGCAATCCCACTATGTAACACAATCAAAGACTATTGCCACAGAACTATTGAAAGTCTTTGCTCGAGTAGGGGTTCCCAAAGAGATTCTCACCGACCAAGGCACGACCTTCACATTCTGCTAGATGAAACAAGTCTGTGATCGTCTGAAAATAAAGAACCTCTGCACCTCAGTTTATCACCCGCAGACAGATGGCCTGGTTGAATGCTTCAACCAAACCCTAGAGCAGATGCTGAAAAGGTTAATGCCAGAAGACCAGCATCATTGGGACCAGCTGATCCCCCTCCCCCTCCTGTTTTCCATTTGGGAAATCCCACAATCCTCTATTGAGTTGTCTCCAGCTTTTGTATGGGAGACGGCCCTGGGGAATCCTCAACCTGTCCCGGTAGATGTGGGAAGGACAAACACTTAGACCTCAGAACGTCCTACAGGACGTGTTGAGACTTAGGGGGCAACTTGAGATTGTGGGAGCTTTGGCTAAAGAAAACCTCCTCACTGCCCATCAGATGCAGGAACATTCCTATAACAAGGGGGCACAGGTACGCACTTTCAGGCCAGGCGATAGGGTCCTCCTTCTACTCCCAAATACAGAGTCTAAACTACTGGCTAAGTGGCAGGGGCCCTGCAAAATAGCACACTAAGTCAGGCCAGTCATGATGAGGTTAGACAGTCTGATAAACAGAAGCCCACCCAGATCTATCAGGTCGACCTGCTGAAGGCGTGTAAAGAACAAGAAAGCCTATTCATTGCTGTGTACCCCCCTGAACCAGAAATGGGGCCCCAAGTGCCTTACACCCTAACCCCAGAGGCTATACACGCAGGGGAACAACTTTGCCCCTAACAAAGGGCCCAGGTGCAGATCTTCGTGAAAGCATTCCCAGTGATGATTTCCTCCTAACCAGGAAGGACCTACCTCATGCACCACCACATTTAGACCAAACCTGGACAAACAGTCCAGGAGAACCCCATAACCACTTCCATGGAAAGTGTATGATGCTGTAAATCAGGAAGTCTGGACCATGCTGGAGCTTGGGGTCATTGAGGAATCCCGCAGTGAGTGGTGAAGCCCTGTTCTATTAGTCCCAAAGCCGGATGGCACTGTCTGGTTTTGCATCGATTCCAGGAAGGTCAATGCAATCTCCAAATTTGACGCCTACCACAGATGAACTACTAGACCGGCTGGGCAAGGCTCAGTATAGCACCACATTAGACTTAACAAAGAGGTATTGGCAAACCCCACTCACGCCAAACATGCAAGAAAAAACACCTCTGCCATTCCATTTGACCTCTACCAGTTTTGAACTATGTCCTTTGGACTCCATGGAACACCTGCGATGTTCCAATACCTCATGGACCAGGTTTTGCAGACCCATACCTCGTACACCGCAGCTTATTTAGATGATGTACTCATCTACTGTCAAACCTGGGAAGAACATCTGGCACAAGTTGCAGCCGTGCTCTGCTCCCTATGGCAGGCTGGACTAACAGCAAACACTGCAAAATGTTAAATAGGGAAAGAAGAAACCAGCTATCTGGGATACATTTTTGGGAAAGGATGGATCCGACCCCTTATAGATAAAGTCCAAGCCCCCAAGGAAACCCCACACCTTGTCACCAAGAAACAGGACAGGAGTTTTTTGGGATTCACTGTCTACTACTGCCAGTTTGTACTGTGGTTTTTGACAATCTCAGTCCCTCTTACAGATCTGGCCATGAACAAAAGCCCCAAGAAAATGCTCTGGTCTGAGGCCTGTGAAAAGGCCATTCAAGAATTGAAAGAACTCCTATGTACAACTGGTCCTATTCAGTCCAGACTTCTCCAAACAATTCATTTTGCAGATGGATGCTTTGTATGTGGGACTGGGCACTGTTTTATCTCAGGAAATAAAGGACAAAGAACACTCCAAACTCTATTTGAGCCACAAACCATTCCCACAAGAACAGATCTATTCTCTTTATAGAGAAAGAGGACCTGGCAGTAAAGTGGGCCATAGATTTGCTCCGATATTATCTCCTGGGAAACCCATTCAAGCTCGTCACTGACCATGCCCCTGTAAGATGGCTAAACACCATGAAGGACACAACCCCCCCAACTAATGCGTTGGTATCTGTCTCTCCAGCCCTACGCATTCCAAATTCAGCACTGAGCCAGGGAAGCCCACCAGAACGCTGACTTCTTTTCCAGTGAAGAGGGGGAGCAATCAGATGGCCCCAGGTCTCCTGGCTCCATCTTGAGGGGGAGGGTGTGTGATGGGGTATACAAACACCACACTGGTCAACAAGGGGTTAAGGGATTATTTTCCACTCAGCCATCCCTGCCCTGCCACACCTGCAGCAAATGCTCCATCTGCTGAAGGAATTAAAAAAAAGAGGGAAACAGTTCATTTGTGTGGCAGAGCTGTAAGTGAGCAGCCCTGCAGTGCAGAGCAGAGGGAAGCCTAAAGGCTCTGACACAGCTGCCCAAAGGGCTCGCCCTGAGGGAAGGGATGCCCCACCCCAGAGACAATCAGAAAGGGAAGTATCCCCCTCTCCCCTGCCTGTGGACCCTGGACATGGGTAATCCCTCTTACTTATATTGTTTGGACTTCCTCAATGGGGGAAGCTTTGGACTAAGGTGATCAGGGGGTGGGGGAGGGACAAGAGGAAGTGGCCCAGGGAGAACAAATCTTGGTTGCCAGACCACTGGTGGCCCAAAGGCCCCTGGGTCAGAGCCCAGTGGAGTGCGAGGGCCCGGGCTCCCCTCCCCACAACTCCCTTGGGAGTTAGGGGTTTCGGCCATGACCACTAGGCAGTGCTTCCCAACCAGACTCCAAGTGAGCACTATTATACCCAGTCACAGCAATGCTAGGTGAGTGGAAGGGGGGAGCTCAATACTTGTAGTTTAGTGGTGGAAGGTGGATTACACTGGAACTGAGGAGAGCATGATTTCAACTCTTACCTCTATGGACTGCAGTTGACATTCCTATGCACTAAAGCAATCGGAGCTGGGTAAACAACTCTCTAAGGCCCTCTGCAAAATCCCACTCTACAATACTATAGTTTGTCAGGTTTTACTTGTAAGAACTGAGATATCATTTCCCAATTTCCAGTTTTTCTACTGGTAGGGGGTTTAAATTTAGGAGTTTCCATTTTTTAAAGAGCTATGAATTTCAGCTTGTGAAAGCATATGAGATAAATGACTCTACTATTATGCTAAAACTTATGAACACCAATGTTATGAACTGACCAGTCAATCACACAACTCATTTGGAACTGGAAGTATGCAATCAGGCAGCAGAGAGAGAGAGAAAAACAAATACAGTATAATACTGTGCTAAACGTAAATGACTAAAAAATAAAGGGAAAGTTTAAAAAAAAAAGATTTGACAAGGTAAGGACAGAGGCAGATTAGGGTTTTCTGGGGCTCAGGGCCAGATCAAGTGGGGCTCCTCCCCATTGCTTTCACCTGCAATCCCCCCTGTTTTCCACCCCCTGGTGCTCCTGCCAGGGAGTGGGGTTGGGGTGCGGGGGCTTCCCTCGCTCCCCGGCAGGAGCACTGTGCGGGTGAGTGGAGCCGGTCAGGGTGTGGGGGCACCTATTTTTCTGGGGGCCCCCAACTGGCTGGGACCCCTGGGCCTGGGCCCCATTGGCCCAGTGGCTAATCTGCCTCTGGATAAGGAAACTGTTTCTGTGCTTGTTTCATTGAAATTAAGATGATTAAAAGTAGGGCTGTCAATTAATCGCAGTTAACTCATGCGATTAACTCAAAAAATTAATCACAATTAATCACACTTATAACAATAGAATACGAATTAAATATTTTTGGACATTTTTCTACATTTTCAATATTGATTTCTATTACAACGCAGAATACAAAGTGCACAGTGCTCACTTTATATTATTATTTTTGGTTACAAATATATATACTGTAAAAATGATAAACAAAAGAAATAGCATTTTTCAGTCCACCTCATACAAGTACTAAAGTGCAATCTCTTTATTGTGAAAGTGTAATTTACAATTGCAGATTTTTTTGGTTATATAACTGCACTCAAAAACAAAACAGTGTAAAACTTTAGAGCCTACAAGTCCACTCAGTCCTACTTCTTATTCTGCCAATCCCTAAGACAAACAAATTTGTTTACATTGACAGGAGATACTGCTGCCTGCTTCTTATTCACAATGTCATCTAAAAGTGAGAACAGGTGTTCGCATGGCACTTTTGTAGTCAGCATTGCAAGGTATTTACATGCCAAATATGCTAAACTTTCTTATGCCCCTTCATGCTTCGGCCACCATTCCAGAGGACATGCTTCCATGCTGATGATGCTCGTTAAAAAAATAATGTCAATTAAATTTGTGACTGTACTCCTTGGGGGAGAATTGTATGTCTCCTGTTATGTTTTACCCACATTCTGCCATATATTTCATGTTATAGCAGTGTCGGATGATAACCCAGCACGTTTGTTTTAAGAACACTTTCACAGCAGATTTGACAAAACACAAAGAAGGTGAGATTTCTAAAAATAGCTACAGCACTTGACCCAAGGTTTAAGAATCTGAAGTGCCCTCCAAAATCTGAGAGGGATGAGGTGTGGTGCATGCTTTCAGAAGTCTTAAAAGAGCAACACTCTGATGCAGAAACTACAGAACCCAAACCACCAAAAAAGAAAATCAACCTGCATCAGTCCGCATTGCTTTGGATCATTATCAATCAGAACCCATAATCAGCATAGACACGTCCTCTGGAATGGTGGTTGAAGCGTGAAGGGACATATGAATCTTTAGTGCACCTGGCACATAAATATCTTGCAACACCAACTACAACAGTGCCATGCGAATACCTGTTCTCACTTTCAGGTGACACTGTAAACAAGAAGCAGGCAGCATTAGGGTACCAACTCATTTTTAAACAAATTCATCTTCACGGATTAATATTGGGCAACTGTTTATCATTTTCAATTAATCCAAATAAAATATATAACTGGCGTGTTGCATACCAGTTTGTTTTTAATATTCCGAACGTTTCCTCTTCCTTTCAAAATTATGACCCTGATTCTCCACTTTGTCTGTGCTGCATAATGGGGAGTGGTGGCCTCAGAAAGCTGGCTGCATCTCCCTGATCCCTGACCGCTCACACCAGGGGAAGGCAGACCAGCAGAAGACCTGCTTCAACTTCTGCCTTTGGCACCAATGGTTCATCTAGCCCAGTATCCTGTCTTCCTACAGAAGCTGGTGCCAGGTGCTTCAGAGAGAATGAACAGAACAGGGCAATTATTGAGTGATTCATCCCCTGTCATCCAGTCCCAGCTTCTAGCAGCCAGAGGCTTAGGGACACTTGAGGTTATGTCTCTGACCATCTTGGCTAATAGCCATTGATGGACCTATCCCCCATTAATTTATCTAATTCTTTTTTAAATAGTTATGCTTTTGGCCTTCACAAAATCCCCTGGCAATGAGTTCCATGGGTTGATTGTGAGTTATGTGAAGATGTAATTCCTTTTGTTTGTTTTAAACCTACTGCTGAATAATTTGATTGGGTGACCCCTGGCACTTGTGTTATGTGCGGGAGTAAATAACACTTCCGCATTTACTTTCTTCACACCATTCATGATTTTATGGACCTCTATCATATCCCTGGCCCTTGGTTGTCTCTAAACTGAACAGTCCCAGTTGTCTTAATCTCTCCTCATATGGAAGGTGTTCCATACATCTAGTCATTTTTGTTGCCCTTCTCTGTACTTTTTCCAATTCTAATATCTTTTTTGAGATGGGATGACCAGAATAGCGCACAGTATTCAAGGTGTAGACATCCCATGGATTTATATCCTCTCATTATGATATTTTCTGTCTTCTTAGCTATCCCTTTCCTAATGGTTCCTAATATTTTGTTAGCTTTTTTGACTGACTCTGATCATTGAGCAGATGTTTCCAGAGAACTATTCATGATGAGTCCAAGATTTCTTCCTTGATTGGCAACAGCCAATTTAGACCCCATCATTTTGTACGTATAGTTCAGTTTATGTTTTCCAATGTGCATTACTTTGCCTTTATTACTATTGAACTTCATCTGCTGTTTTGTTGCCCAGTCACCCAGTTTAGTGAGATCCCTTTGTAAAGGTTTGCAGTCAGCTTTAGACTTAATTATCTGGAGCAATTTTGTATCATCTGAAAACTCTGCAACCTCATGGAGCCAGAGAGCAATGGGAAGTGGGGTGGGAAGTAGAAAGGGTGGTTCTTCACTGCCTATTCTCCACTCCTGGCTGTAGAACGGCGTAAAGTGGACTTATCTCAATATGGCTGCTGAGGAGGCCAACAGGCAGGCATAGGCACAGAAGGGAAGAGTAGGGTCAAGCACGTTTGGATGGTGTTGCTCTTAGGCGAGTGCCCGTACATCCCTGCTGAAAAGACACTATCATTGGTGGGGAAGGAAATCGGGATATACTATTCAAATGGGACCAGAAACTGATTTGTTATTAAAATTAGTCAGCTGAAAAACAAATTCAAGGTGAGTGTCCTTTAAAAATAAATGTAAGCTGGCTGGTATAGGCCTCTCATCACAAGTAGTTGTAGTACTTGAATTTAGGAAATTTAACATATCCACAGTAAACTAGTTGGTGCTGTACTCCTGCAACAGTACATTTAAAAATAAAAATTCCTTTTAATGGTCCCACTAATTATTATAAGATTTGGACACCACTTTTTCGTGTCTAAGTACCAGACTTCCCCTGCACATTTAGAATTCAAGCCAGTTCTCATTCACTTACCTGATCAAAAGCTGACCAACGGCTCCAGCATTAAAAGAGAGGGATTTCAGCTGGTGAATTTCACAACAGCCTTAATTGTTTGTCTTTTTTCCGATCAGTAGCAGATGCTAGTGGCAAGATGGGGAGGAGCAAATCTACATGGCACACCCTTTGGTTACTATCCGTGTATCTGCAGCTCAGATATTCCATCGGTGGCAGATATAGATGCTGGGAAGGTTTCGTGGCAGAGTAAACCTACAGGGTACATGGGCTAATCAAGCAGGCACAGAAGTGTTAGATAGTCCTACAGAAGCTACTGCTAGTAGCAGAAAGAATCAGGCTCCAAAATCTGTACCTTTTTCTTGCTTCTAATTGGTGTGTGGGGTAGAAGAAGCAGGGATACCAGAGTGGGAGGAGAGAGAACCAGCTACATAAAGAAAACTTCCATATCCCTGATGGTTTTCAGGGGGAGAGGCAGACTGCCTTGAACTTGGGAGGTGAAGAAAGGCAGAGTCAATTGGGACTGAGGTAGGGAGTTGAGGGAAATCTCCTTGTGCTTGTTTTCTGTTGTGAGCACCCATGAAAAATGTATTTAGTTTTGTTTTTTAAACATTTAAGTGAATTTACTGCTGGTGAACGATACTGGATTGAGCGCTCTGGACATTAAAGACTTCTGTTTATTCATATCAGTTTTGCTACTCCAGATCAGGTCCATCTAACTCTGTATCCTGCCTACGGCAGTAGCCAGATTAGGTAACAGAAATGCAAGCTTCCCACATAAACCATCCCTGCCGAGGTATTTCAGCCATGCCCTGGAGTTGGGATGACAGGGGAAGTCAGTTTTCATGGTACATTCAGGCCTTAGGCTGATCTATATTTAAAAGTTGTATTGGTATAACTTTCAGTTAGGGGTTGTTTTTTTAACCAAAATAGTTACATCAGTACAAGCCCTAATATAGATGCAGTAATACTGCTATAAATGTGCTTCATGTCAATATAGGTTATTCTGGTTCAGGAAGCTTTGAGTACTTATATATCTAGTATCTGCATCCATGCTAGAGTACGTTGTATCACTTTAATATATTGGTATGGTTAAAACAGCAAACTTTCTAGTGTAAACAAGGTCTTCTGTACTGAGCCTGCCAATGGCATTGGGGTGGGTGCTTTGGACATCTGTCCCACTAAGAACTGGGCTCACTCACTTCACACATGAATTGCTGAACAGCTGGTAAACAGTAACTTTTGTTCTTCAGCGTACTGCCCTGGGTTCAAATTCCAATCCTCCTGGGAAGCAAGTTCTCACAGCATGTTCAATTCACTTTACCAGCCCTGCAAAGCTACCACTGTTTATATCAGACCTGTTTACACGTTAGAGGACTTCCTATGTATCACCAAAGATGCAATGCTCCAATTTGGACCTGTTCCTTAACTTGTTTTGTTTTGGACGCTACCAGCCTCTCTTGGTGGAAGGCACAAGCTTTTGAGCAACACAGAGATCTGTGTAGTTCAAAAGCTTGAACTTCCCACCAACAGAAGCTGCTCTAATTAAAGATACTACCTCACCCACCTTGTTTCTTTCGTTATGGAAAAGTCCTCTGGGGTCACATCTGTTTGTGGCATCAAAAGGAAGGCCTCTCTATCAGTTCAAACTTGCCCTTACACCCTTTCTTTGTGTCTTACATCTCTTTCGGGACTGCTCTGAACCAGGATATGCAAACCACCCCAGGATGTTGTACTTCTCCGGAACTGTTTACAGTCCCAACAACAGCCATAATGAATCCTCACACACCTCTCTTTCTTCAGCGCTCTGTTTGTATCTGCTGTTAGGATCTACAGGAGAGGAGGAAGTACTTCAGCTAGATTTGATCCAGTACTTCCTCCAGCTCCTACAGGTAATGCTGGTCCAGCCAGACTATGTCACTATCACCTGGCACTAGAAGGCAGGGTGCCAGGGGTGCGTATCACAGGGAACTGAGAGAGGTTTTAGAGCTAAGAAAGGAGATTGTTTCTTCTGGGCATACACTTTGTCCTGGACTTCAGGAATGATTTCCAGGTGCTTCATTCTCTTAAAACCAGCTGCTCGGTTCCTCCTTGTCACACTCATGGGATAAGCTGTCAGAGTTCAGGATTCTTCAGGTTGACCCTAGGGCTGTACACCTGAAGATTGGGCTCTCAGAGGAAACTCTGCCACAAAGAGATAGGTCTGTTGTCAAAGATGACTGGTGGCTGCTGGGGGGGGGGGGGGAGAGGGCACATTTTAAAGGTTCACCACTTCCAACAGCTTCAGTCATGCTCCCCACCCCCATGCATGCTCCCCCTTCTTACTCTCAGCAGCCTCTCCTTGCAGCTCCCAGGTGTTAGCTCTGGGGGAGAGGCAGCAGCAAAAGCAGCGGATCACCCTACAGCCACCAGCTGCTTGCCCCTGCCTCTCTGCCTGGCCACAGCTCTCAGCTGGTGACCCCACGTGCCCCCCCTCCACGTGCCATCTCTGTCTCTTGCAGCAGATTGAACTGTATGTATCTAGGATAGGCCCTAAATAAACAGATCTGGTGTTAGGCATATTTTGGGAAGCAGAATCCAACAGATTCTATGTTAAACTTTTTGACTTACAACAGACCTTGTGACCTTTTAGAAATGTAACCCTTCTGCCCCTCTGAGTTGGCAGCAACAAGGGCCGGGTTCAGTATCCAGGGGTTCCGTTTCAATAACACAATGCAAAACCGGCTCGAGCCCCCACCCAGTGACCTGGGACAATTACCTACCACCCCCCCGGGCGCCTCTAGGAGGCAATACTTAAATCTGAGTGTAGCAAAATCCTTTTAATAAAGGAGGGAAACAATGTGGCATCACATTGGAGAGACACCACAAACAGGACTATACACAAACCATAAGCAAAAACCCACCTCCAAGTACATTTGGCACTGTCCTTAGGGTCTTAAGTCCAATCACCCCAAAGTCCAACAACCCAAAAGTCTCAGTCTCCGGTCAGTGCCACCCCAGAGTTCAAAAGTTTATCTGCAGAGTTTCCACCAGCCTGGGTGGAAATGGGGGGGGTCACACACTCAGGGTGCTAGGGACACCTTACGTGGGCCAGGGCCGACTGCCCCGCTTCTCCGTGGAGTTCTGCTGCAGCCTTCACC
Source organism: Mauremys reevesii (assembly GCF_016161935.1). Lineage (NCBI taxonomy): Eukaryota > Metazoa > Chordata > Testudines > Geoemydidae > Mauremys > Mauremys reevesii. Next base: position 160,787,299 of record NC_052623.1, read on the forward strand.
ACGACTGGCTCCACTCCACCAGCTGTGCCGCTCCTCCAGCAGACCCGTGAACCACGTCAGCCGTCCCCCACAAACCGCTCCACACTGCTCACTGTTCCATGGGCTGCTCCAACGTGCTGCAGACTGCTCCGCTCTGCCAGCTGCTTGGTGATAGATCTTCAGGCTCTCCCACTACTTAACACAGCACTCAGTGATCTCAGCTTAGTAAGCTTAGCTCTTTTAGTGATTTCAGCTCCTAGTGATTTCAACTTGTAGTAGGAGAGCCCCACTGCCACATGGCCCAACATGAATTCAGGTCAGCAGCCTCTAGATGGACTCCTAAAGGATTCAAAATTAGCTCTGCTCTTTAACAGTGGAGAGAGGAGGAAGTGCAATTGGTGTTCCAGGCCCTCAAAAGGGGCCCATACCATCAGGTACACACACCAGTCCCCAGCCTCTCTCTCTTCACTGGGTTTTGGAACCCCTGTCCCTTGTCTAGCAAGTACTATTTAATGTAGGTTGAGTCATTTCTGTCATAAAGCAGTCTCATAGTTCCTCATTCACATAATTAAGGTAACAGCCCCTTTTTTTCCTTCCTGCCCCAATAACAAAGAAATTGGGGATTCCACAGTGTGAAAATAACCTTCCCATGCTGCTGTGTGTTATGCTAAGTGGAGTAGGTTTACCAATGCAAATGCACATTCCTAAAATTCCTTTGCCCAATGCAAATGCACATTCCTAAAATTCCTTTGCCCACTCCTCATAATGTACCACCAGATGTCAGGGTAGGGCTCATCCTGACTCTGCTTACAGAAACAATATGTTGATGGGTGTGTCAGTATAAAATAAGGAGCCAGCTGCTAACTATTTTATATCCTGTTCATATCCTGGTCAAAGATGGTTTAAAAGTAATCACCTCGTAAATTTTAACTATCTGACCACACAGTGAATACATCTACCAAGTGGAACTATGTAATGCAATTGATTCGTTATTGCTATGGCAGGTGCAAGTATAAATAGGAGAACTAAACTCTTGGTGCTCAGTCAGCAAGAACCTCGAGCCCCAGGTACGTATTTCCCGCTAATTTTCCTTCAGTGCTTTTGACCAAATAACTGTACTGATTATCTTGTAAACTGTGATTGTTGCATTTCATCCCAGAGACTGATTGTTATTCAGGGCAGATGGAAAAAAACATGGCCTAATTTATTCCGAAGGTGCTGTGAACCCACAGTTCTAACTCGCTTCAGTGAGAACAGTGGGTGATCAGTACCTTTGAAAAGCAGATCATACAGCAGAAGGGCCAAGAGGGAATTTGAGAAGCAAATAGCCAAAGATAAAGACAAAAACCAAGATATTCTCAAAGAATATCTGAAGCAAGAAGCCTTTCTGGGTTTATTAAACTACTAAGGAGGAAAAGGACTCTAGAGAGAAGTTATTAAAAAAATACACCTTCACCTTTCTAAAAGGGGATGATGGGCAGATACCTACCCCAGAGATACTTTATACGGGTAGTAATAAAGATGTGGCAGTGCTAGAGAGTGAGGTATCAGTATAAGACATGCTGGAACAAATGGATAAAATAAAAGAGCAAGAAGTCATCTTGACTGGTTAGTGACTTGGCTGAGCTGTTAACAACAATCTGTAATAGATAATGAAAATTAATTACTGTGTTAGTAGATTGGAAGGTAGCCAATGTTGTTGCTATTTTTAAACTGGTACTTAAAGTGAGCCTGGGAACTACAGATCAGGGAGCCTTACTTCAGGACCACATACATTAAGTTAAAAAATAGAGAATTATAGAACACTTACATGATAGCTAGGGCCCTACCAAAGTCATGGTCCATTTTGATCAATTTCATGGTCATAGGATTTAAAAAACGGCAAATTTCATTATTTCAGCTATTTAAATCTGAAATGTCATGATGTTGAATTTGTAGGGGTCCTGACCCAAAAAGGAGTTGTGGGGTGGTCACAAGGTTATTGTAGGGGAGATTGTGGTACTGCTACCCTTACTTCTGCGCTGTTGCTGGTGGCAGTGCTGCCTTCAGAGCTGGGCAGTTGGAGAGCGGCGGCTGCTGTCTGGGAGCCCAGCTCTAAAGGCAGAGTCACCACCAGCAGCAGTGCAGAAGTAAGGATGGCATGGTATGGTATTGCCACCCTTACTTCTACACTGCTGCCTGCGGAGCTGGACCCTCAGTTAGCAGCTGCCACTCTCTGGCCGCCCAGCTCTGAAGGCAGCAGTGCAGAAGTAATGCCATGGTATGGTATTTCCACCCTTACTTCTGTGCTGATGGGGCACTGCCTTCAGAGTAGGGCACTTGGCCAACAGCTGCCACTTTCTGTCCACCCATCTCTGAAGGCAGTGCAGAAGTAAGGGTAGCAATATCGTGACCCACCCCTAAAATAACTTTGCAACCCCCCTGCAACTTCCTTTTGAGTCAGGACTCCCAATTTGCAAATGCTGGTCTCCCCCATGAAATTGTATAATATGGGGTAAAAGCACACAAATGACTAGATTTCACAGGAGAAGACCAGATTTCACGGTCAGTGATGCGTTTTTCATGGCCGTGAATTTGGTAGGGCTCTAAAGAGAGGACCAGCAGAGCTCCTGCAAGGGAAAATTATCTTTCTAACCTACTATAATTCCTTTTAGAGAGTTAACAAATTAGTGGATAAAGGAGAACCAGTAGATGTAATGTGTTTGGACTAGAGCTGGTCAGGAATTTTCCAGGGAAACAGATTTTTATTAGGAAAATGCCAATTTGTCAAAACAACATTTGTGAAAATATCTCAGTTTCTTTCAACAAACTCCTGACGAAACACAGGCAGGGATCTGATGGAACTTTGCCTGGTTTCCTGCCAGCTCACATGGTGGGCTGCTGGGGAATCTGGTCTTCCAGGATTCATGGCTGTGGGGCAGCTCTGCCACATGGACTGCCTTGGAATTGGTTACGGCAGAGTTTCTGGCCTCTGTGGCTCTGGGGCAACTCCACTATGTGGAATGACTTGGGACTGGGGACTGCAGTGTTTCCAGGGTTTGTGGTTCCAGAGCAACCCTGCCATGTGGACTACCCTAGATTCTGGGTCCTCAAGGCTTCCAAGCTCTCTGTCACAGAGCTGGGCTCCTGGGCTCTAGCAGGGGCTCAGCTCTTAGCTCTGCATCAAGATACCTGGTAGCCCTGAGAACCCCAGCAACATTATGACAGATGAAATTATGCCTGATTCTGCTCTTCCTTAAGCCCTGATCTACACTACAAATGTAAGTCTGTATAACTACATTGCTCAGAAGTGTGGAAAAGTCACATCTGTGACTGACATCATTAGACTGATCTAACTCCTGGTGTAGTCAGTGCTATGTTGATTGGAGGGCTTCTCCTATCGACCAAGCTACTGGCATTAGGGGAGGTGGAGTTCCTATGCCAACGAGAGAGGGTGTCCTGTTGGCTAGGTAGCATCTTCGCTAAGTGCTACAGCAGTGCAGCTGTGCTGCTGCAGCAGTATAAGTGTAGACAACCCCATGTACATTAGGGGTAACCCTGCTGAAGCCAACAGAGTTACACTGGTGTGTAGTCAGTCGGTGTGGCTCCCCTCCTGCCCGGCAGAGGGAGCTGCCCTGCCAACACCGCAGTGGGCAGAACTTCCAACCCCGGTCCCCACCCCCCGGAAGTCAAGGGGCGGGGCAGGAAGTAGAAAAGGAGCGCGCCCAAGCTCAGTCAGGAGCCAGCCACCGCCGAGAGCAGACGTGCCTGCGGGAGCTCCCGGGTGGGAGCCCTCCTCGGCCCAAGGTAGCTGCCCTGCCTGGCCGGAGCTTCCCCGCGCCCGTTACGAGGAGGAGCCACCGGAGCCTACCCGGAGCCGGTACTGGGAGGAGCCCCCAGGATTGCCTAGCGGCCGCTACGACAAAGAGCCTCCAGACTTGCCGAGCGCCCGCCAGGATGAGGAGCCCCCTCGGCCTTGCTGTTACCCAGAGGAGCCGCCCGAACAGTCCTGGCCCAACTTCCCGGAGGAGCTGCCGGACCTGCCGCCAAGCCCTCCGCCGGAGCCGATGCAGACAGACTGGCCTGAACCGGGTGCGACTGACGAGGTAGGCCCTGAGGGGGAGATGGAGTGTAGCCCGGGGGTAGCCGACCCCTGTCCGGCTGAGGGCACTGATGTGCCCATGTCAGTGTGTTGCGGCCAGGATCCCCACTGACTGCAGCGGATCCACGCCGCTGCTAGGGCCCCGGGCTGGGACACAGTGGAGTGGGTGGGCCTGTGTCCCCCCTGCCACCCCATGCACGGGTGGCAGTCTCCCCCCTCACCTCAGCGCTGAGGCCTAGAAGCCTGCACTTGCCGGTGGCTGCTCAGCTCCTGTTGCGAGGATCCGCGCCCCCTGAGCTATTGTTTGCTGCCCCGCCCTGATCTAGGGCTTGGGCCTATTGACTTGGTTGCTGCTCAGCTCTTGTCACAAGGACCTGAGCCTCTGAACTTGAACTGCTGCTCAGCCCCCCCGAGGGTCTGAGCCCTGTGTTTGTGAACTACTGTTTGCCCAGCCCCTGCTCCAGAGGGCCTGGGCCTATTTGAACTACTGTTTGCCCAGCCCCTGCTCCAGAGGGCCTGGGCCTATTTGAACTACTGTTTGCCCAGCCCCTGCTCCAGAGGGCCTGGGCCTATTTGAACTACTGTTTGCCCAGCCCTGCTCCTGAGGGCCTGGGCCTATTTGAATTACTGTTTGCCCAGCCCCTGCTCCAGAGGGCCTGGACCTAGTTGAACTACTGTTTGCCCAGCCCCTGCTCCAGAGGGCCTGGGCCTGTTTGTACTGCTCTTTGCCTGGCGCCGGCGCCGGAGGGCCCGGCGGTCTGGCGTTGTTCTCCGTGGCTCCTGGGGGCTAGCGGGCGAGCAGGGGTGGGTCGGTGCGGCTCCCCTCCTGCCCGCTGGAGGGTCGAGCCCCGACCGACCGATTACATTGGCACCTGACCAGGGCCCTGAACCTAAGCCCTGGGAGAAAGGGCTAGAAGAGGGGACAACGACTGCCAAGTCGGCCCCAATACCCAAATGGAGATGGAGCGCATAATCCAGCTGATCGTGGAAAGTCAGGAGCGGCAGCTGGCCGCCCAGCTGCAGCATCAGCAGCAGCAGCAGGCGACCCAGCGGGAGGACCAGCAACAGAGGGATGCAGCCCACCTCCAGCTGCAACAAGGCCTGCACACAGCCCAGCTGGAACAGCAGCAGCAGTTGCTGCAACAGCTGGGGGCCCAGCTGCAACAGCTGCTAATCGCTCACCCTCGTCCCGCGGAGGGACCCGCCTGCGAGGGGTCAGGACCACCCCGGATGGCGGCCCCCCTCCGCTTAACCAAGATGGGCCCGGACGATGACCCCGAGGCTTTTCTAGTAACCTTCGAGCGGGTGGCCCTGGTCGCCGGCTGGGCCCGGGACCAGTGGGCCACGCTACTCGCCCCTTATTTAACCGGGGCGGCGCAGACGGCGTACCGAGGACTCCCTATGGAGGACGCCCGGCAGTATGATCGAGTAAAGGCCGCCATATTAGACGCGCTAGACGTCAGCTCGGAGACATACCGGCAGAGGTTCCGAAGCCAGGTGTACCCCACGGGAGCTCGGCCCCGCGTGGTCGCACAGACGCTAAAAGAGAACTGCCGGCGGTGGCTCCAACCAGGCGAGCGGACGGCGGAGGAAGTTACTGAACAGGTCGTCCTCGAACAATTCATTCACACCCTGCCGTCCCAGGGCAGGGCATGGGTCCTACGTCACCGGCCCACGACTCTGGCCGAGGCCGTAAGCGGGATGGAGGATTTCCTCGCCGCTGAAACGGCGGTAGGATCCCCCTAACACCCTCCCGGGGTCAGGGTAGACACCTCACGGGTGGAAAGGAAGGGGGAATCCCCCAGTGAAACCCGGCAGGTAGGACACGGACCGAGCTGCCACCCGGAGCCCCGGGCCCGAGGCCAGGAGACAACCCCTCGGACCAGGCCCAGGCCCATCCGCCACGGAGCCCCGGGGCCCCGTCGGAGACCGCCTCGTGGGCCGACCCAAATGGCCCCTCGGACTCGGCGGCCTGAGCTCAGCCCCTGTTTTGGCTGTGGGAAGCGGGGGCACCTGCAGCGGGATTGCCCCGGGATGGACTGTAGCTTCGGCCAGGTCTGGCCAGGACACAATCGAGCGCGACTGCCCCAGAACCCCAAGCTAACCGTCCCGGTGGTTGTCGGCCACCAGTCCGCTCGGGCCCTAATTGACTCCGGCTGTGGCCAGACCCTAGTGCGCCAGGACTTGGGACCCCCGGCCGACTCCCGCTTACATGGGGATGTCAAGCTCTATCCTAGTGCCCGAGTCTCGTTGACGGTTGAAGGGGTCACTCGGGATCTGGTAGTCGGCCTGGCGCAGGGCCTGGCCTACCCTGTCATCCTGGGGCGGGACTGGCCCGCCTTCAAGGAACTCTTGCGGGTCAAGCCGGTCTTCGAAGCAGACACCCCGGAACACTTGTCCGAAGACCTAGCGGACACCGTAGGAGAGGGGCCGGGACCCACCCGAGAGGAGGAACCACACCGGGAGCCCCCGGAGGGGCCCCGCTTTGACAGTGACTTCTGCCAGGACCAGAGGACGGACCCTACCCTCCGCGCCTGTTACGAGCAACTCGCGGCCATAGACGGGTCCGTGATTGAACCCCAGCGAGCTGCTCAGTGGCCCCACTTTGAGTTGCGTCGGGACCGCCTGTACCGGATGGACCGGGACCCGCGGACCCGGGAGCCCCGGACTCAGCTACTGGTTCCCCAGTGCCATCGGCGGGCCGTGCTGAAGCTGGCTCACGACGTCCCGGCCGCCGGACACCTGGGGCAAGAGAAGACCCTAGCCCGGGTTCTAGGGCGGTTTTTCTGGCCGGGGATTCACCAGGATATAAAGCAGTACTGCCGGTCCTGCCCAGAATGCCAGCTAGCAGCCCCTCCTGGAGTACCCCGGGCACCCTTGGTTCCCATGCCCCTCATGGAGATACCCTTCGAGAGGGTCGCCATGGATCTCGTGGGTCCGCTCCCCAAAACAACGACCGGGTTTCAGCATGTTCTCGTCCTTGTGGACTACGCCACCCGGTTTCCGGAAGCCATCCCCTTGAGGAGTATTACGGCCCGGGAATTGATGAAGATTTTCGCCCGGGTGGGACTTCCCCGGGAGATATTGACGGACCAAGGGACCAGCTTCACCTCCCGGCTGCTCCAACAGGTGTGCGGTATCTTAGGGGTCAAGCAACTCCGCACGTCCGTCTATCACCCGCAAACGGACGGACTAGTTGAGTGCTTCAATAGAACCCTTAAAAGCATGATGCGCAAATTCCCTCCCGAGGAGCTCCGTCATTGGGATCAGTTCCTGCCTGCCCTGCTGTTAGCGATCCGGGAAGTTCCCCAGGCATCGACACAGTTCTCGCCCTTTGAGCTTCTCTACGGCCGCCGCCCTCGGGGACTCCTGGACCTGGTGCGGGAGGCCTGGGAACAGACGACCTCCCCGACCCAAGGTCTTTTAGACTATGTCATCCAGCTACAGGAATACCTTACCCAGGCAGGAGCCCTAGCCAGAGAGAATTTGAGGGCGGCCCAACGCCGACAGGAGCGGACCTACAATCAAGGAGCCCGGGTCCGCGAATTTTCGCCGGGGGACCGCGTCTTGCTTCTCCTGCCGTCCAGTGAGTCTAAACTACTGGCCCGCTGGCAGGGGCCGTATGAGGTGGTTAAGAAGACAGGACCCGTCACCTATGAGGTTCGTCAGCCGGGCAAGCGCAAGGCGACCCAACGATATCATGTCAACCTATTAAAGCCCTGGTGTGAACAAGAGGGCCTCCTAATTAACCCGTGTCCCCCCGAACCGGAGTTGGGACCTCGCGTACCCCGGCCCGAGGAACACCTCGCACCAGCGCTGGGCGAATCATTGACGGACGAGCAGCGGAAGCAGGCTAATTGTCTCCTGAGAGCATTTCAGAAGACCTTCACCGCTGTCCCAGGGCAGACCAATCTGGTGTGCCATTCGATCCAGACGGAGCCCGGGAAGGTGATCCGCGAAACGAACCGGCCCCTACCCTATCGAATGCGGGACGACGTCGAAGAAGAGGTCCAGGCGATGCTAGCTTTGGGGGTCGTTGAACCATCCCAGAGCGAGTGGCGCAGCCCCGTGGTGCTCGTACCCAAGCCAGATGGCTCCAGACGGTTTTGTATTGACTTTCGGAGAGTTAACGCCATCTCACGCTTCAACGCGTACCCGATGCCCTGGGTAGACGAGTTACTAAATCGGCTAGGCGAAGCTCGATACATCACAACCCTCGACCTCAGTAAGGGGTATTGGCAGATCCCCCTCGACCAGGCCTCGAAGGAGAAGACTGCCTTTGCCACCCCCTCGGGGCTCTATCAATTTACCCGGATGCCCTTCGGTCTTCATGGGGCCCCGGCGACCTTCCAGAGGCTGATGGACCGCCTGTTACAGACCCATCACGAGTACGCCGCCGCCTACCTGGACGACGTGGTCGTCTATAGTCGTCGGTGGGAGGAGCACTTGCCCCGGGTCGCGGCAGTCCTAAGGTCACTCAGGCAAGCGGGGTTGACCGCTAACCCCAAGAAGTGTCGCATCGCCTGGCAGGAGATGAATTATCTGGGCTACATGGTCGGAGGGGGCCAGGTGCGGCCTCTCGTGGGGTAGGTACAGGCCCTACTGGACTGCCCAACACCAACGACGAAGCGCCACGTTCGTCAGTTTCTGGGCATCATCGGATATTATCGACGCTTCATTCCCCAGTTTGCTTCCATAGCCGCGCCCTTAACGGGGCTCTTGACCAAGGATAGCCCCAGACAGGTGCGCTGGGACGCGAACTGCGAGGCAGCGTTCCGACGGCTGAAGCACTGCCTCTGCCAAGAGCCCGTTCTATACAGCCCGGACTTCCACCGAGGGTTCATTCTACAGATGGACGCCTCCCAGGTGGGGTTGGGCGCAGTTCTGTCTCAAGATGTGGAGGGTCAAGATCACCCCGTACTCTACCTTAGTAGGAAATTGTTCCCTCGCAAAAGGAACTACTCCGTGGTGGAAAAGGAGGCGCTGGCCATTAAATGGGCCTGAGAAGCCCTCCGGTTCTATCTGCTGGGGGCCCCCTTCACCCTGGTCACAGATCACGCCCCCCTTCAATGGATACAACGCATGAAAGACAATAACGCCCGCATCATGCGGTGGTACTTGGCATTGCAGCCCTACGCTTTCACCGTTCTACACAGGGCTGGCAAGGACCATGCCAACGCAGACTTCCTGTCTCGTATCGGAGAGATGGAGGAGCCTGGCCCCGATGAACGGGAGCCAGACTTAAGGGGTGTGTGTGTGTAGTGAGTCGGTGTGGCTCCCCTCCTGCCCGGCAGAGGGAGCTGCCCTGCCAACACCGCAGTGGGCGGAACTTCCAACCCCCGGTCCCCGCCCCCCGGAAGTCATGGGGCGGGGCAGGAAGTAGAAAAGGAGCGCGCCCAAGCTCAGTCAGGAGCCAGCCACCGCCGAGAGCAGACGTGCCTGCGGGAGCTCCCGGGTGGGAGCCCTCCTCGGCCCAAGGTAGCTGCCCTGCCTGGCCGGAGCTTCCCCGCGCCCGTTACAAGGAGGAGCCACCGGAGCCTACCCGGAGCCGGTACTGGGAGGAGCCCCCAGGATTGCCTAGCGGCCGCTACGACAAGGAGCCCCCAGGCTTGCCGAGCACCCGCCAGGACGAGGAGCCCCCTCGGCCTTGCTGTTACCCAGAGGAGCCGCCCGAACAGTCCTGGCCCAACTTCCCGGGGGAGCTGCCGGACCTGCCGCCAAGCCCTCCGCCAGAGCCGATGCAGACAGACTGGCCTGAACCGGGTGTGACTGACGAGGTAGGCCCTGAGGGGGAGATGGAGTGTAGCCCGGGGGTAGCCGACCCCTGTCCGGCTGAGGGCACTGATGTGCCCATGTCAGTGTGTTGCGGCCAGGATCCCCACTGACTGCAGCGGATCCACGCCGCTGCTAGGGCCCCGGGCTGGGACACAGTGGAGTGGGTGGGCCTGTGTCCCCCCTGCCACCCCATGCACGGGTGGCAGTCTCCCCCCTCACCTCAGCGCTGAGGCCTAGAAGCCTGCACTTGCTGGGGGCTACTCAGCTCCTGCTGCGAGGATCTGCGCCCCCTGAGCTATTGTTTGCTGCCCCGCCCTGATCTAGGGCTTGGGCCTATTGACTTGGTTGCTGCTCAGCTCTTGTCACAAGGACCTGAGCCTCTGAACTTGAACTGCTGCTCAGCCCTGCCTGAGGGTCTGAGCCCTGTGTATTTGAACTGCTGTTTGCCCAGCCCCTGCTCCAGAGGGCCTGGGCCTATCTGAACTACTGTTTGCCCAGCCCTGCTCCAGAGGGCCTGGGCCTATTTGAAGTATTGTTTGCCCAGCCCCTGCTCCAGAGGGCCTGGGCCTATCTGAACTACTGTTTGCCCAGCCCTGCTCCAGAGGGCCTGGGCCTATTTGAATTACTGTTTGCCCAGCCCCTGCTCCAGAGGGCCTGGGCCTGGTTGAACTACTGTTTGCCCAGCCCCTGCTCCAGAGGGCCTGGGCCTGTTTGTACTGCTCTTTGCCTGGCGCCGGTGCCGGAGGGCCCGGCGGTCTGGCGTTGTTCTCCGTGGCTCCTGGGGGCTAGCGGGCGAGCAGGGGTGGGTCGGTGCGGCTCCCCTCCTGCCCGCTGGAGGGTCGAGCCCCGACCGACCGATTACATGGTGTATAATTGATTTGAGAAAAAAAATCATCTCATATATATCTACTAGGATTAAAACATGGTTTTCTCTCTATCATAGTTATAAAAATATGTTTTAAATGTCAACACAGAGAAGAAACTACACACTATAAGACAGCTTAGTCACAGCCATGTTTATTACACAACCTTGCTTAAACACGGATATTTTTGTAGTGTAGATGGAGTGAAAAGATATACATGCAATAGATTGGTCATTGTCTGGAAAATGTAATCAGAATCTGTCCTTGCTCCATTGACTTCAATGAGCTTTTTGATCAAGCCTTTAATTCACAGATATACCTGAGGATATGCAATGAGCCCCTCTAGATGTGAAAGATTTTCATCCTACATTTAAATTTTTCAGAAGAATCTAAAGGCTGAAGATTACAAACTGAAATGGAAGAGAAGGGGTTTTGGTTACTGGCGATTGGCCTGGTATTGGAATGCAGAATCCTGATTGAAGGAGGTGAAATACCAAGTAAGTACAATTAACATTTCATTCCAAGGTGATGATGTATGAGCCAATACAAAACTTCTATGGACTTCATATGACCATGCTTCATTCCCTACTCAAAACAAGGTAATGTATCTATGGGAAATATTCTTGGTTTCCAGTGTTCTCTCCCTACATCAGAGTTTTGCTCTCAGAGATACTGGTTGCCGAATAGGCAACTATAGAATTTGTAGCTTCTCCAATGGAAGTTCTAAGAACTGATCAAACCTCTCCTGAAGTAGAAACCGACTCATGCCCGGTAATTAGAAGCATCATCAGGAAATTGTTATTAAATGGGCAGCCTCTGTACCTTCTCAGTGAATCTCTCCCAAAACGTAGAGTTTCCCATTTCAGGCCAGGAAACCCAGAAGGTCAACACTCTAGTTCTCCTGGAACATCATACCAGAGATCTCTCTAATCTGGCAGACAAAGGCATATGAAGATCTCGTGAATGGAAACGAAGCTTGAAAAATTCAAATTGGAAATAAGGTGTGAATTTTGAATAGTGAGGGTAATTAACCACTGTAAGATTTACCAAGGGATGCAGTAAATTTTGTATCACTTGCAGTCTTTTAAATCAAGTATAGCTGTCTACACCCTGCTCATTATTGGGCTCTATGAAGGGATCACTAAGTCAGTGGTTCTCAAACTAGGGCTGCCACTTGTTCAGGGAAAGCTCCTGGTGGGCTGGGCCGGTTTCTTTACCTGTTGCATCCGCGAGTTCGGCCGATCGCAGCTTCCAGTGGCCGCGGTTCGCCGCTCCAGGCCTACAGAGACTGAAGGAAGTGGCACGGGCCGAGGGATGTGCTGGCCACCGCTCCCCACAGCCCCCATTGGCCTGGAGCAGCAAATCTCGGCCAGTGGGAGCTGCGATCGGCTGAACCTGCGGACATGGCAGGAAAACTAACCGGCCTGGCCTGCCAGGGGCTTTCACTGAAAAAGTGGTGGCCCTCGTTTCAGAACCACTGCACTAAGTGAAATTCTAGGGGTTATGTTACACAGAGGGTTTTAATGGTGCCTTTCGGCCATTCAGTCTGTGAATCTGTACATTTGTGGAGGCAAATCTTTGTCTTAGTTCCTAATGCAGAACAGACATCAAATTTATTCACGGATTTTGATGACCATAGAATATTTCAGGTGGCGTTTAAATTGAAAAAAACAAAATTTTTAATATAGTGAACTAATGGTCATCCTTTACATTAACATCCCATTCATAAATGGTTTATAAAGGGTTAGTAAATTACAAAGGGTTCATCCATTTTTCAAATTGTTGGAGCCAAACTGATCATTAGTTTGTTTATAACTGTGGCTTATAACAATTTCTAGTGATATGTTTATAACCATCCATAAGACTAATTCTGTTTGTAACATGCACATAATATCTAGTAGTCGTTTATTAACACTTTATATGCCATTGATAAATGAAAACTTAATATCAAGTGTGACCAGAATAATAAAAATCCAGTTGTCCAGATAGATCAATTCAACACATATAGTACAGAAAAGCTCACTCTTAGCACTCCCTTCCCTTGCAGTGACTATCCCCAGCAAGCATAAGTTTATAAACCAACACTCTTAGGCCTGGTCTACACTAGGCGTTTAAATCGGTTTTAGGAGCGTAAAACCGATTTAACGCCACAACCGTCCACACTAGGAGGCACCTTATATCGATTTTAATGGCTCTTTAAATCGGTTTCTGTACTCCTGCCCGACGAGAGGAGTAGCGCTAATATCGGTATTAACATATCGGAATAGGGTTAGTGTGGCCGCAATCGACGGTATTGGCCTCCGGGAGCTATCCCACAGTGCACCACTGACCGCTCTGGACAGCATTCTCAACTCGGATGCACTGGCCAGGTAGACAGGAAAAGCCCCGCGAACTTTTGAAATTCATTTCCTGCTTCGACAGCGTGGAGAGCTCATCATCACAGGTGACCACGCACAGCTCATCAGCACAGTTAACAATGCTGTCTCCTGAGAATCGAAAAAGAGCCCCAGCATGGACCACTCGGGAGGTAATGGATCTGATCGCTATATGGGGAGAGGATTCAGTGCTAACAGAACTGCGTTCCAAAAGACGAAATGAAAAAGTATTTGAAAGAATTTCTAAGGCTATGACAGCTAAAGGCCACAGCAGGGACTCCGTGCAGTGCAGAGTGAAAGTTAAGGAGCTCAGACAAGCCTACCAGAAAACCAAAGAAGCAAACGGAAGGTCCGGGGCAGGTCAAAAAACATGCCGCTTCTATGATGAGCTGCATGGAATTTTAGGGGCTGCGCCACAAGTACCCCACCCTGACCGTGGATTCCGAGGTGGGGGTTGTAATCTCTGCCATGTCTGAGGATTATGCAGACGGGGAAGATGAAGAGGAAGAAGAAGAGGAAGACCTCGCAGAGAGCACACAGCAATCCGTGACCCCCAGCAGCCAGGAGCTTTTTATCACCCTGACGGAATTACCCTGCTCCCAGCCCTCACAAGCAACTATTCCAGAGAATGACGCCCTGGAAGGGAGCTCTGGTGAGTGTACCTTTGCAAATAGCAAACAGTGTTTTTTAAGCAAGCCTTTTTTAATGATTGATTTGCCCAGAGGACTTGGGATGCATTCGCAGACAGTATAGTTATTTAGAAAAGTTTGTTAACATGTCCGGGGATTGAGAGGAAATCCTCCAGGGACATCTCGATGAAGCGCTCCTGTAGGTACTCCAGAAGCCTTTGCAGAAGGTTTCTGGGCAAGGCATCCTTGTTCCGCCCACCATGGTAGGACACTTTACCATGCCATGCATGTAGCAAGTAATCAGGTATCATTGCGTGGCAAAGCATAGCGGCGTATGGTCCCGGTGACTGCTGGCATTCAAGAAGCATCCGCTCTTTATCTTGTTCTGTTATCCTCAGCAAAGTGATATCGTTCAGGATAACCTGGTTAAAAATCAGGAATTTAAGTAAGGGGGGTGGCCATTTCTCTACTGGGTTCGTGGAATGCAGCAGCTTAAAAAAAACACTTTCCTGCACGTAGCGAAGCGGGGGGAGGGGAGGAGTGAAATGCCGATGATCTTTTCTGTTTGGTCACCGGCGAGGCGATCTTCCCCAAGCTACCGGACAAGCAGTGGGTGGGGGGGGGAAGGTTGTTGATTAGCAGGAGCTAGCGTGGTATTAGCCATGCATTGGGGGAGGTTAAATCACTGAGACAGTGGCTTACCATGGCCGCATGCAAGCTGAATCCTGATGCCTGGACCTGTGTCTGAGATCTGTAACCCCAGAGATGCAAGCAGTCACTATTAAGATGAAAAATGCGACCTTGTAGGGAAATCACATGTGCTATGTAAGGTGAATAGTGCTTTTCACTGTGAAAGAGTATAACCATTGTTCTGTAAAATGTATCTTTCTAAATATTTATCTCCCTCATGCAGCTGCAAATTTTTCAAGCGTCCCTCCTCCATCCCAAAGGCTAGCACAGATAAGGCGGAGGAAAAGAAGACGCGAGATGAGATGTTCTCGGATATTATGGAAGTTACACGCAATGAAAGAGCTCATCTGAATGAGTGGAAGGACGTGGTTTCAAATTACAGGAAAGAGGCCAGTGAACGTGAGGACAGGAGGGATGAACGTGAGGACAGGAGGGACAACCGAGATGAGAGGTGGCGGCAGGAAGACCGGCAGGAAAATCAGCGGTGGCGGCAGGAAGATCAGCGGTGGCGGGATGCAACTCTGGGGCTGCTGCGTGATCAAACTGACATGCTCCGGCGTCTTGTGGAGCTTCAGGAACGGCAGCAGGATCACAGAGTGCCGCTGCAGCCCCTGTATAACCACCCTCCCCCCTCACCATGTTCCTTAGCCTCCTCACCCAGACGTGTAAGAACGCGTGGGGGGAGGCTCCGTGCACCCGCCCACTCCACCCCCGTGGACAGCCCAACCAGAAGGATGCCGTTACTCTGAATTTTTTTTTAATGGCCTTCTCCATCCCTCCTTTCCTCCTCCCAAAGCACACCCTTACTTCTCTCCCTCTTTTTATAATGAATCAATAAAGAATTCATGCTTTTTAAATGAGAGTGACTTTATTTGCATAAGTAAGCTGTACTCGAAGGGGGAGGGGGAGTTGCTTACAGGGACTGAGTCAATCAAGGGGGTTGGGTGTTCATCAACAAACACAGCAGTCACACTGTACCCTGGCCATTGATGAAGCTCGTTTTCAAAGCTTCTCTGATGCGCACCGCTTCCTGGTGTGCTCTTCTAATCTCCCTGGTGTCTGGCTGCGCGTAATCAGCGGCCAGGTGATTTGCCTCAGCCTCCCACCCCGCCATAAAGGTCTCCCCTTACTCTCACAGAGATTGTGGAGAATACAGCAAGCAGCAATAACATAGGGGACATTGGTTTGGCTGAGGTCTGAGCGAGTCAGTAATGTGCGCCAGCGAGCCTTTAAACGGCCAAATGCACATTCCACCACCATTCTGCACTTGCTCAGCCTGTAATTGAACAGATCCTGACCACTGTCCAGGCTGCCTGTGTATGGCTTCATGAGCCATGGCATCAAGGTGGTAGGCTGGGTCCCCAGGATAACGACAGGCATTTCAACATCCCCAACTGTTATTTTCTGGTCTGGGAAGTAAGTCCCTTGCTGCAGCCGTTTAAACAGAGTAGTGCTTCTGAATACGCGAGCGTCATGAACCCTCCCTGGCCATCCCGCGTGGATGTTTGTGAAACGTCCCTTGTGATCCACCAGTGCTTGCAGCACCATTGAAAAGTACCCCTTCCGGTTTACGTACTGGGTGCCCTGGTGCTGCGGTGCCAAGATAGGGATATGGGTTCCATCTATTGCCCCCCCACAGTTAGGGAATCCCATTGCAGCAAAGCCATCCACTATGGCCTGCACGTTTCCCAAGTCACAACCTTCGTAGCAGCAGCTTAGTGATTGCTTTGGCTACTTGCATCACAGCAGCCCCACAGTAGATTTTCCAACTCCAAATTGATTCCCGACTGACCGGTAGCTGTCTGGCGTTGCAAGCTTCCACAGGGCTATCGCCACTCGCTTCTCTACTGTGAGGGCTGCTCTCATCTTGGTATTATGGCGTTTCAGGGCAGGGGCAAGCAAGTCACAAAGTTCCATGAAAGTGCCCTTACGCATGCGAAAGTTTCGCAGCCACTGGGAATCGTCCCACACCTGCAACACAATGCGGTCCCACCAGTCAGTGCTTGTTTCCCGGGCCCCAAATCAGCGTTCAATGGATAGAATCTGCCCCATTACCATCAGGATCTCCAAAGCGCCGGGGCCCGCGGTTTGAGAGAATTCTGTGTCCACGTCCTCATCACTGTCATCGCCGCGCTGCCGTATCCGCCTCTTACTCGCCTCGGCTCGAAGGTCCTGGTTCAGCATATACTGCACGAGAGTGCGCGAGGTGTTTAAAACATCTACGATTGCGGTATGGAGCTGAGCAGGGTCCATGCTTGCTGTGCTATGGCGTCTGCACGGTTCACCAAGCAAAAAAGGCGTGAAACGGTTGTCTGCCGCTATCAGGGAGGGAGGGAGGGGTGAGGCTGTACCCAGAACCACCCGCGAAAATGATTTTTGCCCCATCAGGCACTGGGATCTCAACCCGGAAATGCCAAGGGGCGGGGGAGGCTGCGGGAACTATGGGATAGCTACGGGATAGCTACCCACAGTGCAACGCTCCAGAAATCGACGCTAGCCTCGGACCATGGACGCACACCACCGATTTAATGTGTTTAGTGTGGCCGCGCGCACTCGATTTTATAAAATCTGTTTTACAAAACCGGTTTATGCAAATTCGGAATAGTCCCGTAGTGTAGACGTACCCTTAGCTTCCTTCTTTAACAAAGAGTGTTTGTAATTCCTGTGTCTTAAGTTAGCCAACGGGATTTCAATATTGAGAAAGATGACTGCAATATTTGTCTTCAAGAATACCAGTTTCCATATGGGTAGGGTGTTTAAATTTAGGAGATTCCAAATTGAGCGAGCTATGAATTTTAACTTCTGAAAACATAGGAGATAAATGACACCGCCTTTAAGCTAATAATTTGAATGAGCAGAGTACTGAAAACTAACCACGAACAGGAAAAGACACAAAATGTTGGACTTTGTCTTTAACAGGTACAGGTGAATGTGCTATGAATATAAAAGAAAGAACGAACTGTGGTTATGCAGGAATTTCAGTAAAAGAATGTGAAACTAGAGGATGTTGTTTTGATGCAAAATACCCAGATGTACCTTGGTGTTTCTATCCTCACCTCAAAACAGGTAACATGCCTCTATGAAATGTGTATAATTATCCCATTACTGGAATATATGAAACTAATGGAAATGGAGAATGATGCTTGTTTTCTCTCCGACCTCCGTTATGCTTTGTGTGATGCAGGCAAATCCCCTTTTGACAGAACTTCACGGTCTCTTTCTTTATTTTCTTATCTTTCTCTCTTATACACACTCACAGGATCACATGCTGCCCAGTGTGGTTCATCCTTAATTGGTTCCCTGTAGTAGTCCTAGTCCAATCTCATGTGTGCCTGACTCAAAATATCCAATAATGCCTAATGTGGAGAGGGTACTGTCAGGATCCCCCTGGGTGTCACCTGGAACTGGGGTACCACTGAGCCCTCTCACCCACCAGCCGGGGTGCTCACTCACACTGTGCTGATGTGACAAGTTGCAAAGCCCTCCAAGATTGCACTTTCACCAGCATTCATGTGGCCATTCAGCCTGAGAATCTGTTCATCTGTGGAGGCAAATCTTTGTCAGAAACTAGTTCCTAACGCACAACCACAACGTATTTCAGGTGGCGGCTTAAATTGAAACTACATAATTTTTAAGGCTAGTAGACTAATGGGCATCCTTTATATTAACATTCCATTCATAAATGGTTTAAAATGGTTAATAAATTAACAAGCATTAGTCCATTTTTAGAAATTGTTAGAACCAAACAGATCATCAGTTTATTTATAGCCTTGCATTATAACAGCTTCTACTGAGGTATATATAACCATCCATAACAGTAATCCCCTTTCTAATGTATCAGAGAGGTAGCCGTGTTAGTCTGGATCTGTAAAAGCAGCAAAGATGCATGACATCCGACGAAGTGGGTATTCACCCATGAAAGCTCATGCTCCAATAGTCTTTTAGTCTATAAGGTGCCACAGGACTCTTTGCTGCCTTTGTAACATGCACATCATAGCTAGTTTTCATTTATTAATACTTTATATGCCATGCATAAATGAAATCTTAATATCAAGTAAGACCAGAATAATAAATATCAAATAGTCCATACAGGTCAATTCAACACACATATTACAGAAAAACTCACTCTTAGCACTCCCTTCCCCTGCAGTGACTATCCCCAGAGAAGCATAGGTTTAAAAACCAACAATCTTAGCTTCCTTCTTTAAACAAGAGTGTTTGTAAGACCTGTAGTAGTAGGATTTTATGTTTGTAGTTCATATAATTTAGAATGAAGAATAAACAATAATAATGTAGCATGTATTAAATATATTGGTGCATAATTTGATCATATCCTGCCTGCCACCTATTTTAAATAGCAGAAAGGAATGGGCTAATGGGTCATTTGAATGAGCAGAGTACCGAAAACTAACCATGAATAGGACAATACACAAAACCTTGGACTTTGTCTTTAACAGGTACAGGTGAATGTGGTATGGACGTAAAAGAACGAAAGAACTGTGGTTATGCAGGCATCTCAGTAAAAGAATGCACAAATAAGGGATGTTGTTTTGATGACAAATACCCTGGTGTGCCATGGTGTTTCTATCCTCACCTCAAAACAGGTAACATACCTCTATGAAATGTGTATAATTATCCCATTACTGAAATATATGAAACTAATGGAAGTGGAGAATGATGCTTGTTTTCTCCCCGGACTCTGTTATGCTTTGTGTGATGCTGGCAAATTCCCTTTTGACAGAACTTCATGTTCTCTTTTTTTATTTTTTTATCTTTCTCTCTTATACACACTCACAGTATCACATGCTGCCCAGTGTGGTTCACCCTTAATTGGATCCCTGTACTAGTCAAAGTCCAATCTCATGTTTAGTGGACCGTGTGTGCCTGACTCAAAATATCCAATAATGCCCAATGTGGAGAGGGTACTGTCAGGATCCCCCTGGGTGTCACCTGGAACTGGGGTACCACTGAGCCCTCTCACCCACCAGCCGGGGCTCCCCCTCACACTGTGCTGCTGTGACAAGTTGCAAAGCCCTCCAAGATTGCACTTTCACCATCATTCTCATTGCCATTCAGCCTGAGAATCTGTTCATCTGTGGAGGCAAATATTTGTCAGAAACTAGTTCCTAACGCACAACCACAGCCTATTTCAGGTGGCGGCTTAAATTGAACCCACATAATTTTTAAGGCTAGTGGACTAATGGACATTCTTTATATTAACATTCCATTCATAAATGGTTTAAAATGGTTAATAAATTACCAAGCATTAGTCCATTTTTAGAAATTGTTGGAAGCAAACAGGTCATCAGTTTATTCATAGCCTTGGATTATAACAACTTCTACTGACGTGTATATAACCATCCATAACAATACTCCCCTTTGTAACATGCGCATCATAGCTAGTATTTATTTATTAACATTTTATATGCCATGCATAAATGAAAACTTCATATCAAGTAAGACCAGAATAATAAATTCCCAGTAGTCCAGACAGGTCAATTCAACTCACATAGTACAGAAAAACTCACTCTTAGCACTCTCTTCCCTTGCAGTGACTATCCCCAGAGAAGCAGAACTTTATAAACCAACATTCTTAGCTTCCTTCTTTAACCAAGAGTCTTTAGAAGACCTGTAGTAGTAGGATTTTATGTTTTTATTTCATATAATTAAGAATGAAGAATAAAGAATAATAATGTAGCATGTATTAAATGTATTGGTGCATGATTTGATCATATCCTGCCAGCCACCTGTTTTAACTAGCAGAAAGGAATGGGCTAATGAGTCATTTGGTAAAGATGCCTCAGCCGGATTCTGTATCTGGGCTGATTTCAAGGCAGTAAAAGATGTTTTTAGGGTCACCAATTTGTTGTAGGGTTCGCATTTTAAAATACACAATCATGGCATTCTTTTCCCTTTCTTTTTCATTGCAATTTAATGTTTATGTTAGCCAACGGGATTTCAGTATTGAGAAAGATGACTCCAATATTTGTCTTCAAGAATACTAGATTTAGCCTTAGTGTGAGCCATGGGAGCACGTAAACTACTCTGAAAGGGAACTTTCCTGGGAAAACAGTGCTGTACGGGTTCCAGGCAGGAAAAGGAAGCAGCAGAGCTCTCAAGCGTGCTGGATTTGGCATGACATGTCACATTTCTGCTGAATCCGGCTGTGTGTTTTGCTCTGAGTGGAAGGGTGGAGCTCAATACTTGTAGTTTAGTGTTGGAAGGCGGATTACACTGGAATTGAGGAGAGCATGATTTCAACTCTTACGTCTACCAACTGCAGCTGACATTCCTATGCACTAAAGCAATTGGAGCTGGACACCCAACTCTCTAAGGCCCTCTGCAGAATCCCACACTACAATATTATAGTTTGTCAGGTTTTATTTGTAAGAACTGAGATATCATTTCACAATTTACAGTTTTAATACAGGTAGGGTGTTTAAATTTAGGGGATTCCATTTCGAGAGAGCTATAAATTTCAACTTCTGAAAGCGTAGGAGATAAAGGACATTTCTATTAAGCTAATAATTTGAATGAGAAGAGTACTGAAAACTAACCATGAATAGGACAATACACAAAACCTTGGACTTTGTCTTTAACAGGTACAGGTGAATGTGGTATGAAGGTAAAGGAAAGAAAGAACTGTGGTTATGCAGGCATCTCAGTAAAAGAATGTGTAAGTAAGGGATGTTGTTTTGATGACAAATACCCAGGTGTGCCGTGGTGTTTCTATCCCCACCTCAAAACAGGTAACATACCTCTATGAAATGTGTATAATTATCCCATTACTGGAATATATGAAACTAATGGAAATGGAGAATGATTCTTGTATTCTCCTCGACCTCTGTTATGCTTTGTGTGATGCTGGCAAATCTCCTTTTGACAGAACTTCATGGTCTCTTTCTTTATTTTCTTATCTTTCTCTCCTATACACACTCACAGTATCACATGCTGCTCAGTGTGGTTCACCCTTAATTGGCTCCCTGTACTAGTCAAAGTCCAATCTCATGTTTAGTGGACCGTGTGTGCCTGACTGAAAATATCCAATAATGCCCAATGCGGAGAGGGTACTGTGTCAGGTTCCCCCCGGGGTGTCACCTGGAACTGGGGTACTACTGAGCCCTTTCACCCACCAACCGGGGCTCCCCCTCACACTGTGCTGCTGTGACAAGTTGCTAAGCCCTCCAAGATTGCACTTTCACCATCATTCTCGTTGCCATTCAGCCTGAGAATCTGTTCATCTGTGGAGGCAAATCTTTGTCAGAAACTAGTTCCGAACGCACAACCACAATGTATTTCAGGTGGCAGCTTAAATTGAACCCACATAATTTTTAAGGCTTGTGGACTAATGGGCATCCTTTATATTAACATTCCATTCATAAATGGTTTAAAATGGATAATAAATTACCAAGCATTAGTCCATTTTTAGAAATTGTTGGAAGCAAACAGGTCATCAGTTTATTCATAGCCTTGGATTATAACAACTTCTACTGAGGTGTATATAACTATCCATAACATTAATCCCCTTTGCAACATGTGCATAATAGCTAATATACATTTATTAACACTTTATATGTCATACATAAATGAAAACTTAATATCAAGTAAGACCAGAATAATAAATATCTAGTAGTCCAGACATGGCAATTCAACACACATAGTACAGATAGACTAATTCTTAGCACTCCCTTCCCTTGCAGTGACTATCCCCAGAGAAGCAGAACTTTATAAACCAACATTCTTAGCTTCCTTCTTTAACCAAGAGTCTTTAGAAGACCTGTAGTAGTAGGATTTTATGTTTTTATTTCATATAATTAAGAATGAAGAATAAAGAATAATAAAGTATCATGTCTTGGCGCATAATTTGATCATATCCTACCAGCCACCCATTTTAAATAGCAGAAAGGAATGGGCTGGTGAGTCATTTGGTAAAGATGCCTCAGCCGGATTCTGTAACTGGGCTGATTTCAAGGCAGTAAAAGACCGTTTTAGGGTCACCAATTTGTTGTAGGGTTCGCATTTTAAAATACACAATCATGGCATTCTTTTCCTTTTCTTTTTCATTGCAACTTAATGTTTATGTTAGCCAATGGGATTTCAGTATTGAGAAAGATGACTCCAATAATTGTCTTCAAGAATACCAGATTTAGCCTTAGTGTGAGCCATGGGAGCAGGTAAACTACTCTCAACAGGAACTTTCCTGTCAACAGTGCTGTACGGGTTCCAGGCAGGAAAAGGAAGCAGCAGAGCTCTCAAGCGTGCTGGATTTGGCATGACGTTTTACATTTCTACTGAATCTGGCTGTGTGTTTCGCTCTGAGTGGAAGGGTGGAGCTCAATACTTGTAGTTTAGTGTTGGAAGGTGGATTACACTGGAATTGAGGACAGCATGATTTCAACTCTTACCTCTACCAACTGCAGTTGACATTCCTATGCACTAGAGCAATGGGAGCTGGGCACCCAACTCTCTAAGGCCCTCTGCAGAATCCCACTCTACAATATTACAGGCTTTATTTGTAAGAACTGAGATATCATTTCTCAATTTCCCAGATTTAATATGGGTAGGGTGTTTACATTTAGGGGATTCCAAATTGAGCGAGCTATGAATTTTAACTTCTGAAAGCCTAGGTGATAAATGACACCGCTATTAAGCTAATAATTTGAATGAGCAGAGTACTGAAAACTAACCACGAACAGGAAAAGACACAAAATCTTGGACTTTGTCTTTAACAGGTACAGGTGAATGTGCTATGAATGTAAAAGAAAGAACGAACTGTGGTTATGCAGGCATTTCAGTAAAAGACTGCGAAACTAGGGGATGTTGTTTTGATGCAAAATACCCTGATGTACCCTGGTGTTTCTATCCTCACCTCAAAACAGGTAACATACCTCTATGAAATGTTTATAATTATCCCATTACTGGAATATATGAAACTAATGGAAGTGGAGAATGGTGCTTGTTTTCTCCCCGGCCTGCATTATGCTTTGTGTGATGCTGGCAAATCTCTTTTTGACAGAATTTCATGGTCTCTTCCTTTATTTTTTTTATCTTTCTCTCTTATACACACTCACAGTATCACGAGCTGCCCAGTGTCGTTCATCCTTAATTGGTTCCCTGTACTAGTCCTAGTCCAATCTCATGTGTGCCTGACTCAAAATATCCAACAATGCCTAATGTGGAGAGGGTACTGTGTCAGGTTCCCCCCGGGGTGTCATCTGGAACTGGGGTACCACTGAGCCCTCTCACCCACCAGCCGGGGTGCTCACTCACACTGTGCTGCTGTGACAAGTTGCAAAGCCCTCCAAGATTGCACTTTCACCATCATTCTCATTGCCATTCAGCCTGTGAATCAGTTCCTCTGTGGAGGCAAATCTTTGTCAGAAACTGCCTTAGTTCCTAACGCACAACCACAACGTATTTCAGGTGGCTGCTTAAATTGAAACTACATAATTTTTAAGGTTAGTAGACTAATGGTCATCCTTTATATTAACATTCCTTTCATAAATGGTTTATAAATGGTTAATAAATTACCAAGCATTATCCATTTTTAAAAATTGTTGGAACCAAACAGGTCATCAGTTTATTCATAGCCTTGGATTATATCAACTTCTACTGAGGTGTATATAACCATCCATAACAGTAATCCCCTTTGTAACATGAGCATAAAAGCTAGTGTTAATTTATTAACACTTTATATGCCGTGCATAAATGAAAACTTCATATCAAGTAAGACCAGAATATTAAATATCCAGTAGTCCAGACACGTCAATTCAACACACATAGTACAGAAAGACTCATTCTTAGCACTCTCTTCCCTTGCAGTGACTATCCCCAGACAAGCAGAACTTTACAAACCAACATTCTTAACTTCCTTCTTTAACCAAGAGTCTTTAGAAGACCTGTAGTAGTAGGATTTTATGTTTTTATTTCATATAATTAAGAATGAAGAATAAAGAATAATAATGTAGCATGTATTAAATGTATTGGTGCATAATTTGATCACATCCTTCCAATTGGCATGACATTTCACATTTCTGCTGAATCCGGCTGTGTGTTCCGCTGCCGAGCCCAGTCACAGCACTGCTACGTGAGTGGAAGGGGGGAGCTCAATCCTTGTAGTTTAGTGGTGGAAGGTGAATTACACTGGAACTGAGGAGAGCATGATTTCAACTCTTACCTCTACGGACTGCAGTTGACATTCCTATGCACTAAAGCAATCAGAGCTGGACAAACAACTCTCTAAGGCCCTCTGCAGAATCCCACTCTACAATATTACAGTTTGTCAGGCTTTATTTGTAAGAACTGAGATATCATTTCACAACTTCCCAGTTTTTCTATTGGTAGGTTGTTTAAATTTAGGGGATTCCATTTCGAGAGAGCTATAAATTTCAACTTCTGAAAGCATAGGACATAAATGACACTGTTATTAAGCTAATAATTTGAATGTGCAGAGTACTGAAAAAAAACCATGAATAGTCCAATACACAAAATCTTGGACTTTGTCTTTAACAGGTACAGGTGAATGTGGTATGAAGGTAAAAGAAAGAACGAACTGTGGTTATGCAGGCATCTCAGTAAAAGAATGCGTAAATAAGGGATGTTGTTTTGATGATAAATACCCAGGTGTGCCGTGGTGTTTCTATCCTCACCTCAAAACAGGTAACATACCTCTATGAAATGTGTATAATTATCCCATTACTGGAATATATGAAACTAATGGAGGTGGAGAATGATACTCGTTTTCTCCCCGGCCTGCGTTATGCTTTGTGTGATGCCGGCAAATCCCTTTTTGACAGAACTTCATCGTCTCTTTCCTTATTTTCCTATCTTTCTCTCTTATACACATTCACAGTATCACATGCTGCCCAGTGTGGTTCATCCTTAATTGGCTCCCTGTACTAGCCTAGTCCAATCTCATGTTTAGTGGACCATGTGTGCCTGACTCAAAATATCCAATAATGCCCAATGCGGAGAGGGTACTGTGTCAGGTTCCCCCCGGGGTGTCACCTGGAACTGGGGTACTACTGAGCCCTTTCACCCACCTGCTGAGGCTCACACTGTGCTGCTGTGACAAGTTGCCAAGCCCTCCAAGATTGCACTTTTCACAAGCATTCTCGTTGCCATTCAGCCTGTGAATCTGTTCATCTGTGGAGGCAAATCTTTGTCAGAAACTGCCTTAGTTCCTAACACACAACCACAACGTATTTCAGGTGGCGGCTTAAATTGAGTCCACATAATTTTTAAGGCTAGTGGACTAATGGACATCCTTTATATTGTCAAGTATTAGAGGGGTAACCATGTTAGTCTGGATCTGTAAAAGCAGCAAAGAATCCTGTGGTACCTTATAGACTAACAGACGTTTTGGAACATGAGCTTTCGTGGGTGAATACCCACTTTGTCAGATTCAAGTAGTGGAAATTTCCAGGGGCAGGTATATATATGCAAGCAAGAAGCAAGCTAGAGATAACAAGGTTAGTTCAATCAGGGAGGATGAGGCCCTGTTCTAGCAGTTGAGGTGTGAAAACCAAGGGAGGAGAAACTGGTTCTGTAGTTGGCAAGCCATTCACAGTCTTTGTTTAATCTTGAGCTGATGGTGTCAAATTTGCAGATGAACTGAAGCTCAGCAGTTTCTCTCTGAAGTCTGGTCCTGAAGTTTTTTTGCTGCAGGATGGCCACCTTAAGATCTGCTATGGTGTGGCCAGGGAGGTTGAAGTGTTCTCCTACAGGTTTTTGTATATTGCCATTCCTAATATCTGATTTGTGTCCATTTATCCTCATGCTCCAAAACGTCTGTTAGTCTATAAGGTGCCACAGGATCCTTTATATTAACATTCCATTCATAAATGGTTTAAAATGGTTAATTACCAAGCATTAGTCCATTTTTAGAAATTGTTGGAACCAAACAGGTCATCAGTTTATTTATAGCCTTGGATTATAACAACTTCTACTGACGTGTATATAACTATCCATAACATTAATCCCCTTTGTAACATGTGCATAATAGTTAATATACATTTATTAACACTTTATATGTCATACATAAATGAAAACTTAATATCAAGTAAGACCAGAATAATAAATATCTAGTAGTCCAGACATGGCAATTCAACACACATAGTACAGATAGACTAACTCTTAGCACTCCCTTCCCTTGCAGTGACTATCCCCAGAGAAGCAGAAGTTTATAAACCAACATTCTTAGCTTCCTTCTTTAACCAAGAGTCTTTAGAAGACCTGTAGTAGTAGGATTTTATGTTTTTATTTCATATAATTAAGAATGAAGAATAAAGAATAATAAAGTATCATGTCTTGGTGCATAATTTGATCATATCCTACCAGCCACCCATTTTAAATAGCAGAAAGGAATGGGCTGGTGAGTCATTTGGTAAAGATGCCTCAGCCGGATTCTGTAACTGGGCTGATTTCAAGGCAGTAAAAGACCGTTTTAGGGTCACCAATTTGTTGTAGGGTTCGCATTTTAAAATACACAATCATGGCATTCTTTTCCTTTTCTTTTTCATTGCAACTTAATGTTTATGTTAGCCAACGGGATTTCAGTATTGAGAAAGATGACTCCAATAATTGTCTTCAAGAATACCAGATTTAGCCTTAGTGTGAGCCATGGGAGCAGGTAAACTACTCTCAACAGGAACTTTCCTGTCAACAGTGCTGTACGGGTTCTAGGCAGGAAAAGGAAGCAGCAGAGTTCTCAAGCGTGCTGGATTTGGCATGACGTTTTACATTTCTACTGAATCTGGCTGTGTTTCGCTCTGAGTGGAAGGGTGGAGCTCAATACTTGTAGTTTAGTGTTGGAAGGTGGATTACACTGGAATTGAGGACAGCATGATTTCAACTCTTACCTCTACCAACTGCAGTTGACATTCCTATGCACTAGAGCAATGGGAGCTGGGCACCCAACTCTCTAAGGCCCTCTGCAGAATCCCACTCTACAATATTACAGGCTTTATTTGTAAGAACTGAGATATCATTTCTCAATTTCCCAGATTTAATATGGGTAGGGTGTTTACATTTAGGGGATTCCAAATTGAGCGAGCTATGAATTTTAACTTCTGAAAGCCTAGGTGATAAATGACACCGCTATTAAGCTAATAATTTGAATGAGCAGAGTACTGAAAACTAACCACGAACAGGAAAAGACACAAAATCTTGGACTTTGTCTTTAACAGGTACAGGTGAATGTGCTATGAACGTAAAAGAAAGAACGAACTGTGGTTATGCAGGCATTTCAGTAAAAGACTGCGAAACTAGGGGATGTTGTTTTGATGCAAAATACCCTGATGTACCCTGGTGTTTCTATCCTCACCTCAAAACAGGTAACATACCTCTATGCAATGTTTATAATTATCCCATTACTAGAATATATGAAACTAACGGAAGTGGAGAATGGTGCTTGTTTTCTCCCCGGCCTGCGTTATGCTTTGTGTGATGCTGGCAAATCTCTTTTTGACAGAATTTCATGGTCTCTTCCTTTATTTTCTTATCTTTCTCTCTTATACACACTCACAGTATCACGAGCTGCCCAGTGTCGTTCATCCTTAATTGGTTCCCTGTACTAGTCCTAGTCCAATCTCATGTGTGCCTGACTCAAAATATCCAACAATGCCTAATGTGGAGAGGGTACTGTGTCAGGTTCCCCCCGGGGTGTCATCTGGAACTGGGGTACCACTGAGCCCTCTCACCCACCAGCCGGGGTGCTCACTCACACTGTGCTGCTGTGACAAGTTGCAAAGCCCTCCAAGATTGCACTTTCACCATCATTCTCATTGCCATTCAGCCTGTGAATCAGTTCCTCTGTGGAGGCAAATCTTTGTCAGAAACTGCCTTAGTTCCTAACGCACAACCACAACGTATTTCAGGTGGCTGCTTAAATTGAAACTACATAATTTTTAAGGTTAGTAGACTAATGGTCATCCTTTATATTAACATTCCTTTCATAAATGGTTTATAAATGGTAAATGAATTACCAAGCATTATCCATTTTTAAAAATTGTTGGAACCAAACAGGTCATCAGTTTATTCATAGCCTTGGATTATAACAACTTCTACTGAGGTGTATATAACCATCCATAACAGTAATCCCCTTTGTAACATGAGCATAATAGCTAGTGTTAATTTATTAACACTTTATATGCCGTGCATAAATGAAAACTTCATATCAAGTAAGACCAGAATATTAAATATCCAGTAGTCCAGACACGTCAATTCAACACACATAGTACAGAAAGACTCATTCTTAGCACTCCCTTCCCTTGCAGTGACTATCCCCAGACAAGCAGAACTTTACAAACCAACATTCTTAACTTCCTTCTTTAACCAAGAGTCTTTAGAAGACCTGTAGTAGTAGGATTTTATGTTTTTATTTCATATAATTAAGAATGAAGAATAAAGAATAATGTAGCATGTAGTAAATGTATTGGTGCATAATTTGATCACATCCTGCCAATTGGCATGACATTTCACATTTCTGCTGAATCCGGCTGTGTGTTCTGCTGCCGAGCCCAGTCACAGCACTGCTACGTGAGTGGAAGGGGGGAGCTCAATCCTTGTAGTTTAGTGGTGGAAGGTGAATTACACTGGAACTGAGGAGAGCATGATTTCAACTCTTACCTCTACGGACTGCAGTTGACATTCCTATGCACTAAAGCAATCAGAGCTGGACAAACAACTCTCTAAGGCCCTCTTCAGAATCCCACTCTACGATATTATAGTTTATCAGATTTTACTTGTAAGAACTGAGATATCATTTCACAACTTCCCAGTTTTTCTTTTGGTAGGTTGTTTAAATTTAGGGGATTCCATTTCGAGAGAGCTATACATTTCAACTTCTGAAAGCATAGGACATAAATGACACTGTTATTAAGCTAATAATTTGAATGTGCAGAGTACTGAAAAAACCCCATGAATAGTCCAATACACAAAATCTTGGACTTTGTCTTTAACAGGTACAGGTGAATGTGGTATGAAGGTAAAAGAAAGAACGAACTGTGGTTATGCAGGCATCTCAGTAAAAGAATGTGTAAATAAGGGATGTTGTTTTGATGCAAAATACCCTGATGTACCCTGGTGTTTCTATCCTTACCTCAAAAAAGGTAACATACCTCTATGAAATGTGTATAATTATCCCATTACTGGAATATACGTAACTAATGGAAGTGGAGAATGATGCTTGTTTTCTCCCTGGCCTCCGTTATGCTTTGTGTCATGCTGGCAAATCCCCTTTTGACAGAACTTCATGGTCTTTTCCTTTATTTTCTTATCTTTCTCTCCTATACACACTCACAGTATCACATGCTGCCCAGTGTGGTTCATCCTTAATTGGCTCCCTGTACTAGTCCTAGTCCAATCTCACGTTTAGTGGACCATGTGTGCCTGACTCAAAATATCCAATAATGCCAAAGATAGAGTGGGTACTTTGTCAGGTTAAATGGCAACTTAAATTGAAACCACATAATGTTTAAGGCTTGTGGACTAAGGGTCATTCCTTATAGTAACAATACATTCATAAATCATTTAAAATGGGTAATAAATTACCAAGCATTAGCCCATTTTTAGAAACTGTTGGAACCAAACAGGTCATTAGTTTATTCATAGCCTTGGATTAGAACAACTTCTACTGAGGTGTATATAACTATGCATAACAGTAATCCCCTTTGTAACATGCGCTTAATTGCTAGTATTCATTTATTAACACTTTATATGCCATGCATAAATGAAAACTTAATATCAAGTAAGACTAGAATAATAAATACCCAGTAGTCCAGACAGGTCAATTCAACATACATAGTACAGAAAAACTCACTCTTAGCACTCCCTTCCCCTGCAGTGACTATTCCCAGACAAGCAGAACTTTACAAACCAACACTCTTAGCTTCCTTCTTTAACAAAGAGTGTTTGGAAGTCCCGTGTCTTACGTTAGCCAACTGGATTTCAGTATTGAGAAAGATGACTCCAATATTTGTCTTCAAGAAAACCAGACTTAGTGTGAGCCATGGGAGCAGATATACTACTCTGAAAGGGAACTTTCTTGTTAAAACAGTGCTGTACAGGTTCCAGGCAGGAAAAGGAAGCAGCAGAGCTCTCAAGCGTGCTGGATTTGGCATGACATGTCACATTTCTGCTGTATCCGGCCATGTGTTCCGCTGTGAGTAGAAGGGTGGAGCTCAATACTTATAGTTTATTGTTGGAAGGTTGATTACACTGGAATTGAGAAGAGTAAGATTTCAACACTCACCTCTACTGACTGCGGTTGACTTTCCTATGCACTAAACTATTGGAGCTGGGCACCCAACTCTCTAAGGCCCTCTGTAAAATCCCACTCTACAGTATTATAGTTTGTCAGGTTTTACTTGCAAGAACTGAGATTTCATTTCTTAATTTCCTGGTATTTCTACTGGTAGGATATTTAAATTTGGGGGATTCTATATTGAGAGAGCTATAAATTTCAACTTTTGAAAGCATAGGAGATAAATGACACTGCTATTAAGCTAAAAATTTCAATGAGCAGAGTACTTAAAACTAACCATGAATAGGATAATACACAAAATCTTGGACTTTGTCTTTAACAGGTACAGGTGAATGTGCTATGAACGTAAAAGAAAGAAAGGACTGTGGATATGCAGGCATTTCAGTAAAAGAATGCCAAACGAGGGGATGTTGTTTTGATGCAAAGTACCCAAATGTACCCTGGTGTTTCTATCCTCACCTCAAAACAGGTAACATACCTCTATCTATGAAATGTCTATAAATATCCCATTACTTGAATATATGAAACTAATGGAAGTGGAGAATGATTCTCGTTTTCTCCCCGGCCTCTGTTATGCTTTGTGTGATGCTGGCAAATTCCCTGTTGACAGAACCTCATGGGCTCTTCCTTTATTTTCTTATCTTTCTCTCTTATACACACTCACAGTATCACATGCTGCCCAGTGTGGTTCATCCTTAATTGGGTCCTGGTATTAGTAGTCCAATTTCATGTTTAGTGGACCATGTGTGCCTGACTCAAAATAACCAATAATGCCTAATGTGAAGAGGATACCCTTAGATACCGCATGAGCCAGCTCCCGTTAACATCAATAGGAAATTTCATTTAATGTTATTTAGATTAAAAATCTAAATGTTTTCCATGAACATTTTTATTGGAAAACATTTTAACAATTTTTTTTTGACCAGCTTTAATGCGAGCATCAAAAGTGTTCCCTAGTGCTTCATTCGCTACTCAAAGCCAGGCCATGTATCAATGTGAAATATTCTTGGTTTCCAGTGTTCCCTCCCTACGTCAGACTTTTGTTCTCTTGCAGACTTACTGGCTGCCAAATAGGAAACCATAGTATTTGTATCTTCACCAATGAAAGTTCAAAGAAATGATCAAAACTTTCCTTTAGTAGTCTCATGCCCAATAATTAGAAGCATCGTCAGCAAATGGTTAGTAAATGGGCAGCCTCTGTCCCTTCTCAGTAAACCTCTCTCCCAAAATGTAGTTTCCCTTTTCAGGCCAGGAAACCCAGCAGGTCACCCTCCCACTCTGCATCACCTGTAACGTGATAGGTTTCTCTAATCTGGCAGACAAAAGAATAGCAAGATCCAGTGGCTGGAACTGAAGCCTGAAAAATTCAAACTGGAAATAAGGTGTGAATTTTGAATAGCGATTGTAATTAACCACTGAAAGAGATTTACCAAGAGATGCAGTAAATGTTTCATCACTTGCAGTCTTTTAAATCAAGTATAGCTGTCCACACTCTGCTTGTTATTGGATTCAATGAAGGGATCGCTAGATGACAGTCCAGGGCCTACGTTACAAAGAAGATTTTAATGGAGCCTTTTGGCCATTCAGCCTGTGAATCTGTACATCTGTGAAGACAAATCTTTGTCAGAAACTGCCTTAGTCCCTAATGCACAACAGACTTCAACTTTATTCTCAGGATTTTGATGACCAGAGTGTATTTCAGGTGGCAGCCTAAACTGGAACCACATAATTTTTAAGGCTAGTGGACTAATGCTCATCCTTTGCATTAACATTCCATTCATAAATGATTTATAAAGGTTTAATAAATTACCAAGGGTAAATCCATTTTTAGAACTTGTTGGCGGCAAACAGGTCATTAGTTTGTTTACAACCGTGGCTTATAAACAACTTCTACTGATGTGTTTATAACCCATCCATAACACTAATCCTGTTTGTAACATGCTCATAACATCTAGTGTTCATTTATTAACACTTTATATCCCGTTGATGAATGATAATATCAAGTGAGACAAGAATAATAAATATCCAGTAGTCCAGACAGGTCAATTCAACACACATAGTACAGAAAATCTCACTCTTAGCACTCCCTTCCTTTGCAGTGACTATCCCCAGAGAAGCAGAACTTTATAAACAAACACTGTTAGCTTCCTTCTTTAACCAAGAGTGTGTGGAAGTCCTGTGTCTTACGTTAGCTAAGAGGATTACATTAATGAAAAATATGACTCCCAATATTGGTCTTCAAAAATACCAGTCTTAATTTAATTTAATTTAATTTAGATTAAAAATCTAAATGTTTTCCATGAACATTTTAATTGGAAAACACTTTAACTTTTTTTTTTTCACCAGCTTTACTGCTGGTTGGAAACTTGAAAGTAGGGAGGAGAATAGTAAAAAAAAAAAAAGGTAAAAAAAGTCATGGTTTAGCATTAGAATAACTTTTCAACTAGCTGTAGTGATTTTTTCATCTTCATTAACCTGAAAAATAGAGACTATTGTAGGGGAATCTCAGTTATTTCTTCCCTATGCAGATATATGACATACATTTGTTTCATCTTCCTGTATTGGTTTATGTGCATATGATATATACCAGGGGTTGGCAACCTTTCAGAAGTGCTGTGCCAAGTCTTCATTTATTCACTTTAATTTAAGGTTTCATGTGCCGGTAATACATTTTAACATTTTTAGAAGGTCTCTCTCTATAAGTCTATATACTATATAACTAAACTATTGTTGTATTATAAAATAATCAAGGTTTTCAAAATGTTTAAGAAGCTTCATTTAAAATTAAATTAAAATGTTGATCTTACGCCGCTGGCCTGCTCAGCCCACTGCAGCTCAGGGGTTCCATCTGCCGGCTCCTGCCAGCCAGGATCCCAGCTGCCGGACCGGACCCACTCACCCCGCTGCCGGTCTGGGGTCCCAGCCCTGCCCACATACAGTGGGTACCTACCTTTTCCCTGGTTCTGGCACATTCTGTTCCTCTCTCTCTGCACTGAGCTGAGGGTGGGAGTGCACTGAGCACAGGGCTGGGGGTGAAGGAGCAGGCTGGGGAGTGGGGTGTAGGGTCTGACCAGGAGCTAGAATGAGGGAGGGGGCTCAGGATTGGGGCAGGAGGTTTGGGTGTGGAGCGCTTACCTGGGCAGCTCCCATTTAGTGCAAGGGGTGCAGGTGGGAATGTGGGGGGGGAGATGCAGGAGCTCCCGTTTGGTGCTCAGGGTGGGGATGGGGATGTGGGGGTGCAAGAGTCAGGGCAGAAGGCTGGGGGTATGTGAGGGGTGCAGCCAGATGTCAGGATATGGAGTGTGGGGGCCTGGGTATGTGTGGGGGTGCCAGAGACAGGGCTAGGGTCGTGGGGGGGCGGTGAAGGAGTCAAGCAGAGGGCTGGGTGTGTGTGCGGGGCTGCAGGCTCAGGGCAGAGGGCTGGGTGTGTGTGCGGGAGGTCAGGGCAGAGGGCTGGGGCTGTGTACTGGGATCGTGGGGTGCTCATGGCAGGGGGCTGGAGGGAATATGCCCCCCTTCCCCAAGCCCTGCCCCCGCTTCTTCTCTGCCTCCTCCAGAAGCAGCGAGCACGCTGACTCCACTCGTCCCCCAGCCCTTCCCTTGCAAGGGCCATCAGCTGATTAGCTGGCAGAGAGGGAGGGTCAGAGAGGAGGAGGAGGGGCAGGAACCCAGCACACTGCAGGAAGAGGCAGGGGAGCCGGCAGGACCAAGCTTTTGCCCCCTACCCCCGCGGGTGGGGGCAAGGGGGCGGAGGGAAGAGAAGAGCGGGCCGGGCCGGGCTGGGCAGGATTTTTAATGGCACGCTGCTGCCTGCCAGGACTACAGCAGACAGCAGCATGCCATTAAAAATCGGCTCACGTGCCGTCTTTGGCACGCGTGCCACAGGTTGCCAACCCCTGATATATACTATTGTTCTGCTGCTGGCCCTCTACAGCTAGGATCCTGTGTCCTCCAGTAGCCATCAGCACAAATCTCAGATGAAGGGCACAAAAAGTTGGTGCAGTTTCCAGTTGTGGCATCCCAGCCTTTATGCAACTGCCACTGTCAGGGCCTCTGCTCTGATCTTACTCACCTCCTGGGTATAACAGAACTAAAGAAAAAGAAAATCTTGACACACTCCTTCTATTAGACCAACTGAACTGTGTACAGTCATCTGAGAATGTGTAGAAGGGGACTGTTGTGTTGAACAATTGCCTGATATACACCTCTCAATTTGTCACAGCTTTGCTGCTTTAGGCTTCAGAAAAATACTTTTCATTGACCTGTAGACTTGATGGGAAAATCTGACTCTAAAATATTGGTTTTCCCTTTTTTTTCTACCCTCAGATTCTTAAAGAAAATCTACCCCAGGAACATACACCAGAAACTTCTCTGTCAATAGAACCATTGACGAAGGAATGTGTTTAAATCTTGCGATTTCTACTCTATAATAGTTTTGATTTCCAGATCATTCCTGTCTTATACAATGACACAGTTAATTACTGGATGGGGATGGGGTTTGGGTACCAACTCATTTTTTTAAAAAAATCCTCTTCACTGGTTTATATATTGGGCAACTGTTTATCATTTTCAATAAATCCAAATAAAATATATAAATGGTGTGTTGCATACCAGTTTGTTTTTAATATTCTGAATGTTTCCTCTTTCTTTCAAAATTATGACCCTGATTCTCCACTTTGTCTGTGCTGCATAACGAGGAGTGGTGGCCTCAGAAAGCTGGCTGCAACTCCATGATCCCTGACCGCTCACACCAGGGGAAGTTAGAACAGCAGAAGACCTGCTTCAACTTCTGCCTTTGGCACAAGCTAAGCTCACACCACAGGGGGAACCAGACATAGGTGGAGCCCCACTCTACTGGGTCCTCATAATAAGAACATCAGAATGGCCACACTGGGTCAGACCAATGGTCCATCTAGCCCAGCATCCCGCCTTGTGACAGTAGCTGGTGCCTGGTGCCAGAACAGGGCAATTATTCAGTGATCCATCCCCTGTCATCCAATCCCAGCTTCTAGCAGTCAGAGGCTTAAGGACACCTGGAGCATGGGGTTGTGTCCCTGACTATCTTGGTTAATAGCTATTGATGGAACTGTCTTCCATGCACTTATCTAATTCTTTTTTTTAATACAGTTATAGTTTGGGCCTTCACAACATCCCCTGGCAACAAGTTCCACAAGTTCACTGTGTGTTGTGTGAAGATGTACTTCCTTTTGTTTGTTTTAAACCTGCCGCCCATTAATTTCATTGGGTGATCCCTGGTACTTGTGTCATGTGCAGGGGTAAATAACACTTTCACATTCACTTTCTTCACACCATTCATGATTTTATAGACTTCTACCATATTCCTGGCCCTTAGTTGTCTTTAAACTGAACAGTCCCAGTTGTCTTAATCTCTCCTCATATGGAAGGTGTTCCATACATCTAGTCATTTTTGTTGCCCTTCTCTGTACTTTTTAAAATTCGAATATCTTTTTTGAGATGGAGTGACCAGAATAGCACATGGTATTCAAGGCGTGGACATCCCATGCATTTATATCATCTCCGGAGGCGGAGGTGAGCTGGGGAGGGGAGTGGTTCCCTTGCGCATTCCCCAGGTTACCGGCTGCGGCGTGGGCGGCCTTCCTCGCGCCCCCCGCCCTAGCTCACTTCTGCCTCCGTCTCTCTGAGGCCTGAGCATGAAGCCGCCGCACCGCTTCAGAGCCCTCCCAGGCTTCCCGTGAGAACAGCTGATTCGCAGAAAACGGGGGGTCTGCGAGCTCGGCCTGACCCGGTGCTCCAGGTGCTGCATGGCGGCGGCGTGGCCCGGCTCCAGCTGAGTGGCGCGGCTGTAGTGCCGCCAGCCACCTCCAGGCAGCGCGATAAGCTAGTGGGCAGGGGAGTTCAGAGGGGTGGTCAGGGGTGAGTGGGTTGATAGGGGTCGGGGCGGTCAGAGGGTGGGGAACAGGGGGGTTGAATGGGGGCAAGGGTCCCAGGGGAGCCATCAGGAAGGAGGCAGAGGTTGGATGGGGTGGCAGAGGACAGTCAGGGGACAGGGAAGGGAGGTGGATGGGGAAGGGGTCCTGGGGGGGCATCAAGGAACGCAGGGGGTTGGATGGGGCAGGACTCTTGGGGGGGGCCACGACCCCCTTATGGGGTGAGGAGGGAACCAGTTAAGATTTTGGCAGCTCATCACTGGCCGGGGGGGGGTGGGGGGCTGAGGAGTTGAGTGGGCAGGCAGTGGCGGGGGGTGAGTAGGCGAGCCGGGGAAGTGGGGGCTGAGAAGGCGAGCGGGGGCAGGCAAGCTGGGGATGTGGGGGGCTGAGGAGGCAAGCTACGAGTAGGTGGCTGACTTGTTCTATTGATCTGGTCTGGCTCCCATCCCCTTTCATAGACTCAAAGACTTTAAGGTCAGAAGGGACCATTATGATCATCTAGTCCGACTTCCTGCACAATGCAGGCCACACAATCTCACCCATCCACTCCTGTAGCAAACACTTAGCCTATGTCTGAGTTACTGAAGTACTCAAATCGTGGTTTGAAGACATCAAGCTGCAGAGAATCCTCCAGCAAGTGACCTGTGCCCCATGCTGCAGAGGAAGGCGAAAAACCTCCAGGGCCTCTGCCAATCTGCCCTGGAGGAAAATTCCTTCCCGACCCCAAATATGGCGATCAGTTAAACCCTGAGCATATGGGCAAGACTTACCAGCCAGCACCCAGGAAAGAATTCTCTGTAGTAACTCAGATCCCATCCCATCTAACATCCCATCACATACCACTGGACATACTTACCTGCTGATAATCAAATATCAATTGCCAAATGAATTGCCAAAATCTCATCATACTATCCCCTCCATAAACTTATCAAGCTTAGTCTTAAAGCCAGATATGTCTTTTGCCCCCACTACTCCCCTTGGAAGGCTGTTCCAGAACTTCACTCCTCTAATGGTTAGAAACCTTCATCTAATTTCAAGTCTAAACTTCCTAGTGTTCAGTTTATAGCCATTTGTTCTTATGTCCACATTGGTACTAAGCTTAAATAATTCCTCTCCCTCCCTAATATTTATCCCTCTGATATATTTATAAAGAGCAATCATATCCCCCCTCAGCCTTCTTTTGGTTAGGCTAAACAAGCCAAGCTCTTTGAGTCTCCTTTCATATGATAGGTTTTCCATTCCTCGGATCATCCTAGTAGCCCTTCTCTGTACCTGTTCCAGTTTGAATTCATCCTTCTTAAACATGCGAGACCAGAACTGCACACAGTATTCCAGATGAGGCCTCACCAGTGCCTTGTATAACGGTACTAACACCTCCTTATCTTTGCTGGAAATACCTTGCCTGATGCATCCTAACACTGCATTAGCTTTTTTAACGGCCATATCACATTGGCAGCTCATA
Organism: Mauremys reevesii; assembly: GCF_016161935.1. Classification (NCBI taxonomy): domain Eukaryota; kingdom Metazoa; phylum Chordata; order Testudines; family Geoemydidae; genus Mauremys; species Mauremys reevesii. Next base: position 160,825,326 of record NC_052623.1, read on the forward strand.
GTCATCCTGTGATCAACCAATACTCCTAGGTCCTTCTCCTCCTCTGTTACTTCCAACTGATGTGGCCCCAAATTATAACTAAAATTCTTGTTGTTAATCCCTAAATGCATGACCTTGCACTTTTCACTATTAAATTTCATCCTATTACTATTACTCCAGTTTACAAAGTCATCCAGATCTTCCTGTATGATATCCCGGTCATTCTCTGTGTTAGCAATACCTCCCAGCGTTGTGTCATCTGCAAACTTTATTAGCACATTCCCACTTTTTGTGCCAAGGTCAGTAATAAAGAGATTAAATAAGATTGGTCCCAAAACTGATCCCTGAGGAACTCCACTAGTAACCTCCTTCCAGCCTGACAGTTCACCTTTCAGTACGACCCATTGTAGTCTCCCCTTTAACCAGTTCCTTATCCACCTTTCAATTTTCATATTGATCCCCATCTTTTCCAATTTAATTAATAATTCCCCATGTGGAACCATATCAAACTGCCTTACTGAAATCAAGGTAAATTAGATTGACTACATTTCCTTTGTCTAAAAAATCTGTTACCTTCTCAAAGAAGGAGATCAGGTTGGTTTGGCACGATCTACCTTTTGTAAAACCATGTTGTATTTTGTCCCAATTACCATTGACCTCAGTGTCCTTAACTACTTTCTCCTTCAAATTTTTTTCCAAGACCTTACATACTACAGATGTCAAACTAACAGGCCTATAATTATTTGGATCGCATTTTTCCCCTTTCTTAAAAAAAGGAACTATGTTAGCAATTCTCCAGTCGTACGGTACAACCCCTGAGTTTACTGATTCATTAAAAATTCTTGCTAATGGGCTTGCAATTTCATGTGCCAGTTCCTTTAATATTCTTGGATGAAGATTATCTGGGCTCTCTGATTTTGTCCCATTAAGTTGTTCGAGTTTGGCTTCTACCTCGGATGTGGTAATATCTACCTCCATATCCTCATTCCCATTTGTCATCCTACCATTATCCCTAAGCACCTCATTAGCCTCATTAAAGACTGAGACAAAGTATTTGTTTAGATATTGGGCCATGCCTAGATTATCCTTAACCTCCATTCCATCCTCAGTGTTTAGCGGTCCCACTTCTTCTTTCTTTGTTTTTTTCTAATTTATATGGCTATAGAACCTTTTACTATTGGTTTTAATTCCCTTTGCAAGTTCCAACTCTACCTGGCTTTTGGCCTTTCTCATTTTATCCCTACATGTTCTGACCTGCAGCTGTCTGGAGGTGCTGCCTTCCTCAGTCACACCTCATTCATTCAACAGGGCAACTGATTACAAAGTGGGGGGAAGATCTTATTCTACTTCTAGCAAAAAGACATTTTTCTTTTACCTTAATTATACGACCTTAGGGGCCCACTATAACATATTACCAAGGTTCAATACCGGTTTCGGTGGGGCTGCGCTGGGGAAGGAGGGTTTGTTTCCACGGAGCTGGCAGCGCTTGAAAGGGAGGTTGTTTCAGGGGGCTGGGCGGCGCTGGGGGGCGTTCAGTGGCACCGGGGGGATTTTGGCCCTCAGCTGTTTTCTTTGGAGTAATATGGCCCTCGCCGCTTTGAGTTGTGCAGGCCTGACTTAGAGGCTTCCTGGGTTGGGGCTCAAAGTAGTGGGTGGGCCCAGGTCCCCTCCAACAGCTATTGGGGAAGTGGCTGTGACCTGAGAGAAGGAAGTTTAGACATGCCCAGGAAAAGGACTGTTTGTGGAACTGTAAACCCCTTTGAAGGGGGTTGAACTGAGACTGACCCAGCTGGAGATCCAGAGTCAGAGGACTAAAGGGCAGATGAAGAGTCACCAGGTAGGAAGCCCTAGGGGTCTGTTTCCTCCCAGAGTAGGAACCTTTGCAAGTAAGCTGGCCAACTAGGGTACTGAGATAGGCCCTGTTGGTCAGACTGAGGTCCAGAGCCCAGGCAGGGCTACAGAGATGTTGCCAGTGGAAAGGTATTGCAATAGGCCCTGTTGGACTGTGAAGGGACTGAGTCAAAGAGGAGCTGCAGGACATTACTGAGGACTTTGAAATAGGCCCGGTTGGACAGTATACCCCAGAAGGAGGTTGTTTTCTTTAGTTTCTCACATGGACTGTGAGAGGGATGAGTCACCAAAAGCCTGCCTGACAAGCGCAGCTGCTGACAGGGAGCACCATGAGTGGAGGAAATTGAAAAACTGCAGATACACCCTACCAGAAGGGGGCACTCGCAAGAAGTGGGTGTCACGCTGCTACAGATCCCTTTGTAAATCTTCGCAGTCCGTTTTTGGCGTAACTATATTGAGTAATTTTGTATTGTCTGCAAACTTTGCCAGTTCACTATTTACCCCTTTTTCTAGATCATTTATGAATGTGTTGAACAGCACTGGGATACCCTGCTATTTATCTATTTCCTTTGTGAAAACTGACCAGTTATTCCTACCCTTTGTTTCCTATCTTTTAATTAGTTACTTATTTATTACTTATACTTATTATTTTGTTGGTCTTTTGACTGACAATCAACATTCAGTTGCCAGTTTGATGACTTTAGTTGTGGTTTTCCACTTAACAGGGTGAACCATGTGAAGGTCGTCTTCTTTCATCCAGCTTCCCATCTGGCAGATTATGGACAACATACCCCAACAATGCCTGAAATTGCTTTATACAGAGTAAAACAGATTTATTTGGGGTTTGGATCCCATTGGGAGCTGGTGTCTGGGTGCTAGAGACAGGAATACCTACTGGTTTTCAGTTAAAGCCTGCAGCTTGGGGGGGGGGGCGGGTTCAGACCTGGGTCTGTGTTGCAGCAGAGTAGCACTGTCTTGCTCAACAAGGCAAGGTACTGAAGTCCCAAGCCATCAGGGGAAACAGGCTCAGAGGTAGTTTCAGCATGTCAGGTGACAGATCCTGATGCATAAATGGGAATTTTCAGTAGGAGTAGAGAGGTTATTTTATTTCCGTATTTGGTACTGGTGTCCAGTTCTGGTGCCCACAATTCAAATACAATGTTGGTAAATTGAAGAGGGTTCAGAGAAGAGCCAGGAGAATGATTAGTGGATTAGAAAATATGCCTTATAGTTATTGAGCTCCTTGAGTTATTCCTCTGGTTGAAGATGATGCTATTGCAAGGCTAGTTCCAGAAATGGGGTGGTGTAGAATACATCAAGACAGCTTATGACAGAAGCTAAAATGGCCAGCCATAACATATGTCTTGGCCCCTTCCACATCAGTCAAAACAAAGTGTGTGTTACTTTGGTAACCTCCCTGACTGTATTGGCTGGGCACATCCAATATTTCTGTCATATGTAAAAGCTGAAGTTTAATATTTTTAGAACATATGACAATGGTTTTATATTTGATGAAAAATTGCCTTCTAGCTTACTTAGTGTCCATAGCTTTCTGGGTTCTATCCTACCAATGAGGCAAAGCCCCTCAAAGGGGCAGCTCAGAGCTTCACCATCCTAATGAGAGCACTTTAATGTGGTCCATCACAGACAGACACACTAGGCTGGTACTCCACTATCTGGCTCATTGTGTAATTGTTTGGACCTGTGCAGAGCAAGTGTTAAATCCCACCAAATCAGAATGGTAGCATGTTACACCTACTTCACACTTACTAAATCTGATCATCTGGTCTTGCCAAACTGTGTCCAGTCCAGGATCCAAGCAAAAGAAGACACAAAAGGGGACTTTATGCCACTTTTTTGGTTCCCCAGTCCTGGGGCCGGTTTGACTTTGGGCACTTTAGAGTAGCCTTCGCACTGATCTAAGCTGTGCCCCATTGCTTATTACCCCCAAGGGGCTGTTCTGGCAATGTGGAATAGCAAGAGTTCAGGGGCACTCTGTATGCAGCCTCCTCCAGATGAACATGTTCCTGGTCATGCTCCCATAACAGGGCATAAAGAAGGAGTGTTGAGCTGGAGTAGATGGTCCAGAACTAGCAGGAGAATCTTCAGCTGTCTGGTTAAAGATGCTTGACTGTTCCTTTGCACCACTGGTACAAAATTTCCAGGTCCAGGATCTAGCCCAGTTCAAATAAGTGTGACTACACAAGATGCAAGGCAATTGAGAATCAGGCCCAGACCTTTAGGACAGGGGTTCTCAAATTGGGGGTCAGGACCCCACAGGGGATCGTGAGGTTATTACATGGGGGATCACGAGCTGTCAGCCTCCACCCCAAACCCCACTTTTCCTCCAGGATTTATAATGGTGTTAAATATATAAACAAGTGTTTTTAATGTAGAAGGGGGGTCGCACTCAGAGACTTGCTGTGTGAAAGGGGTCACCAGTACAAAAGTTTGAGAGCCCCTGCTCTAGGAAGTGTAACCATAAATATAAATACATAATTATTATTGATGTCTATAAAAGGTAAAGCTATCTACTGGGTGACTTCAGTTTCAAATGTGGAAACTGGCAGGCTATTTCTGATCAGGCTATGCAATTGTTCCCAATATTACATCTGAGAAATGAAAAGCTTAAAATGCCATTACTTTCTTTTCTTTCTCAGCAATAAGTGTGGGTTTTGTATAGGATAAAAGTAAAAAGATCTATCTGGTGTGTCAATAGGGATTAATCACTTTTTCCAAGACACAGCTTAGAAAGCTGAATTTAAAGGCAGAGGAAATCTGCAATGAGGGTATGACTGAAAAGATGGATTCCAAGCTCCAGTTCAGTACAAACATGGGCCCTGATCAATGTGTCAAGGAAAATACTTCAGCGGGAAATGGATTGAGCTCATGGCATTTTTCCCATGACAGGGATCCTTTGCAAGTGCATATCCTAAAATCAAATCCAAGTGACATAGAATTGTCTGACTAGTTCATCAGTTCTCTTCATCTAAACAAGGTTTGTTTGAGCACATCTGTGAAAAGTTCTGGCATGAAAGCCCTGGAGACTAAAATCTCCAGCAGCATGGGTAGTAGTATTGCATACTTGTCCACATTGCCTAATCCATGTGCTTTAACCATGATCTGGAGGAAGTACTTGTAGGGGTGAGGAGGTAGTTCAGTCTCCTTGGTCCCATTAGTCCTTGTGTCTGCTAAGGCAGCCAACAAAGTTATCAATCAATGCCATAGGTGATGGGTTAGTCATGTGGATACTTGACCATTTGGAAATAGACTATGATCCAGGGCTGCCCAGAGGGGGGGGGCAAGAGGGGCAATTTGCCCCAGGTCCCGAGCCCCACAGGGGCCCCCACCAGAGTTTTTTGGGGCCCCTGGAGCGGGGTCCTTCACTCGCACCAGGGGGCCCGGAAAACTCTTGCGGGGCCGGGCGCAGGAGCTTCTTCACTCCCGGTCTTCGCCGGCGGGGGGTCCTTCCGCTCCGGGGCGGAAGGACCCCCCGCTGGCGAATTACCGCCGAAGATGGAGCGGGACCTGCCGCCGAAGTTCAGCTTGGTCTTTGGCGGTAATTCGGCGGCTGGGGGCCCTTCCCTTCCGGGACCCGCCGCCAAAGTGCCCCGAAGACCCGCGGCGGGGGCTCCCCTCCGCCGAATTACCGCCGAAGACCGGGCTGCACTTCGACGGCGGGTCCAGCTTCCGCGGTAATTCGGCGGCCGGGGGGGGGCCCCGCCCTGGGTCTTCGGGGCACTTCAGCGGCGGGTCCCGGAACGTAAGGGCCCCCCGCCGCCGAAGACCCCGGGCCCCCGGAATCCTCTGGGCGGCCCTGCTATGATCATGTAGGCTACAGGAAAGTCTTTAGTTGGTAACTTTAATTCATAACCAACTTGAGCTAGTTTCATCTTTTTGGTAATGTTTTAATGTGTAGTGTCTTATTGACAATATGATGATGTATTTTTCTCCAGAACTGTCAGTAATAGATTTCTCTTGGAAAGTCAGAGAAAGAAATGTCCACTTTCCAGGAAAGGGCAACCTATTTAGAGCACAAAAATACCAAAGAAGCATCTTGCAATTTTTGTTCTGCTGCTTTTATTGTTTCAGGCAGGTGCATGATGCTAAAGTATAGAAAAAAGATTGCAGTGGTAAACTATGTCATTGTAAAGAAAACAGAGGGATCAGAAATGACCTGCATGAAAATCAGCATAATTACAGATTGCATACATTGTACAGATGAGAGCACTTTGTCATTGTCATAATGAAGAACTCCACTGTGAGAAACACGTTTCTAGAGAAGATCCATTTTACAGTTGACATTCTGGGTGGAGAAGGAAAAAAATGAAAATGACTAAGTGCATTACCTATCTCAAACAATTTCAACAAAACCCATTTCACAAACACTGTGATGACATTATGAAAGTTAGGACTAAGTTTAATTTTCCCCTGTCATCAATAAAGGAAACAAATTAGTAACTGAACTCTAAATATTTTCACATAAAGGGGTGCCAGATCGTGTTGAATAGGAAGGAAATGGAAAAATAAACGAGAGACATAAACTGAAAACCACTTTAAACAAGATTTTCCCCAGCCTCCCAAATCCTCTGAATTTTTCCTCTGTTTCCTCATCTTCTTTCAATGTATCTATTAATTGTAGATGATTGATAACCTCTCTAAAGCAGTCACATTTGTAATCTTCCATTTATCTTTGACATCTACTGATTTACTAAAATGTAATTTCTGCTTCACAGTGTGGCTTCTGTACACATTAATATGTAAGAATGCATTTAGTTATATGGTACTTTTCATTCACAAGATGGTAAAGTCACCATGCAGCAGACAGCACCAAGACCTACCTTAGCATGACATTTAACTGATCACAGGAGTCCTCCTGAAAGTTGCTGCATTAACTTTAATGGAAGGGGAAGATGCTCAACACCTTGCAGAACTGGGATTTATACAAATAAAAGTCTGTCTGCCAGTACTGAAAAAACTGTCATCCTTCACACACTTACCATCTGCTGGAACCGGTTTGAAACACCAGGGGCTATCTGGGGCATCTGAATTAAAGCAGCATTGTCTTGCACTACATTCAATTTCAGTGATGCCTGGATATCCACAGTTTTCTCTTGCTTTTGGTTGCACATCACATTCACCTGGAGCTATTTAAAACAAAGTACAAGGTAAACAGCCTAACATATTTTTCACTAAATGATTATGCATCAGTTATTTAAGGGATTCAAAATGACACTTTCAGGCACATCAAGCACTTTCATAAACCTAAGCAATTTATTACCTTAAACTATAAATAGACCCAGCTCAAAACTGTCCCTCAGCATGGGACCAAGGAGTGAAATGGGTTATTTCCTTAGACTTATATTGCAGAAGAAATATGTTCAAATTCACAATTTAAATGAGTCTAGTGTCCTGAGACTGCTGAATATTTGCTCTTATCACTATGAAACCACTACACAGCTTCGCACAATTGGCAGTCTTTCTCCAAAAGAAGCCTCCAGCACAGTGACAGTGAGCATTACTGTACAGTAGTTTTACTTCACTACAAAAATTATACAACTACTGGTAGTACAAAGTTGTAATTCTAAAATACTAAGAGCCAAATTCTAGCTATGTCAGTAGAACCCCAGGCAAGTACCCCAGAGATGAATTTGTCCCTAATGTTGTAGCTGATACAAAGAACCCAGTTCTGATCTCACATTGCTGTAAATTGAAAGAAACTGCACTGAAATCAATGGAGTTACATTTGTGCAAAATCCCAGTGAAAAGTGAGAGCAGACTGGGCAAAAGAAATGCAAAAGTGGGAACTGGTTTACTATATCAAGTACTTTGCTTAAATCATCTAATACCACAGATATGAAAACTAGTCCTTTTTATTTCTTGTTTATTTGAAATTGTTTTCTTGCTACTTTACTTAGTGGGAGTGGCGTGTTTTCCAAACTTCAGGTCTGAAATGCCTAGACTCTCTTGAGATTTGATTCTTGACACGATTCTCTTACCCTTTCTAGAGGGTAAATTCTGTGTAGCCAGAATCTTGTCTTTGTTCATGTTTTGTAAAGCACTGTGTACATGTATGGTGCTATGTAAGTATTTAAGACACACTCACAATCTGGTTTTGAAGAGCAGGCCCTTTTCAAAAGCTGGGTGGATTTCCGGAGAGAGGTCCATCCAAATTCATGGGGACAAATAGGCACAACCTGGTTCTGCAGCTCCTAAGGCCTGATCTTGCCCATTGAAGTCAATGAAATTTGCCATTTACTTTAATGGGAGCATGATCGGGGTCTCAGGAAAAGCTTTTTGAGGTTTGCATAATAAGGATTTTGCAGTACTGTGTCTTATAAATTTGTGTATTACAATTCCTTGTATTTTTAACAATATTAGAATAACTAAAAATCTGAAGTATGTTAATTATATATGCTGGCTTATATACTTTAGAATGCATTTAACTTGGACCATGAAAATGGACTAGTCAGTCTAGCATGAAGTCCTCTAGGGGCCTCACTGTTGCTAGCCTATATTCATGGAAGGCTTTCAGATGATATGGGGATGGGCGGCAGTATAAAATTATAAGATAGGCAGAGAAGGAGCTATCTGCTTCTCCTACAATAGAACAATGTTGCAATGTTTGGAATGCTGGAAGCTTAAATCCAAAACAAGAACTGTTTATAAATTTGTAAAATTGTGAAGTAATTCCCAATTTGCAAAACCTTAATTCTGGTTCTAAAGTAACTGACTTTTTTTCTTTAAATAAAATTAACTCCATAGAAAAATAAGATCCTACATATGAGTATGTAAAACATGCTTCACTGATTTTTGCTCTATTGCAAATTCTGTATTCTCTTTTGTGAGCAGCTGGCCAAGTATGCACATGCAAGGGGCCCAAAGACTACATTTTGTATATTTTGGGGACATGGATGGTCATCTTTTTATCATATAGATCTCTTTTGTAAGCAGTGCCATCAAACACTGCTGCAAAAGGACGCTCTCCAATACAAAAACATGAGCTAAGCTCTTGAAAGAAGTGCTATATGCTGCTAATACACTAGGTAGTGTGCCTTGCCACTAGGCTGTATTATGTCTAATTCCTCCAGGTCTATTTTTCCCATCTCTGGGATAATTTTTTTCCCTGGACACAAACAGCTTCCAATGAAGTCAGCAGAACTCTGCACAAACATCCAGATCAAAATTGGGCCCATGTGGACAAATCTCTCCAGATAAAAAACATTATTGTTAGAAGTACGGACTCACATCTAGTTATCTCTGCATGACAGAAAGAAACATAATTTATTAGATCTCAAACGTCTTTGCTCTCTCCTTCCCACTCATGCCAAGAAAAATATTAAAGGGGTCCTAATTTTCATTCTTTCCCATTTATAGTCATAACAAAGCTAAAGTACAAAGATGTACTAAATTTTACATCTCAGCATAACATTAGAACAATTAACATAATAGTTTCTTAATATTTAACATTACTGAAATTATAAAGCAGGATCTTTGAGAAATACCTTATTTAACAATACTCAGAATTAGTGTTGATTCATTTCAGGTGGTTTGAGCTTATGCCCTGAACATGATATTTTAAACATGCACTTACGCAGCAAGGCATTGCTGAGCCCCACAATGAGGGAAATGGTCAGTAACCAGAACACCTTATTTTCCATTGCAGTCTTCAGTGTTCAGTCTTTAGGAAGAGTGTGAGTCTACGGATGAAAATGTCCCTAGAGGGTTTTGTTTTATAGCAGTTTTGTTTGCTCGAATAGTTTCAAATAACATTTACCTAAGGAGGCTTTTTTGGCAGTTCTCTCCATTTATCTCTTTTTGATTAAACCATTTCCTAGCCCATACAATGTCCAGTGAAGTGATAAGTATTTGAAAGTGGGAAAATGCTGGTGTAGATATAAAGCTTTGTTTAAAGCTTATGTGGCAATCAGGTTTTACATTCCGCACTGTCAACCTAACCTTATCAGAAGTAAGTCGATACTCTGTCGTGGGTGCGTTCTGCCAATTTCAGTATCAATTATTTTTAATATTAAAAAAGTGATATTTTGGCAAGCCACCAAGATGCAGATTTTTAAAAGGACATAAGTGTTGCCGCACTCAGCGTTGCAACGCTTAATAGATTTAGGAGCATAAAGACCATTTTCAAAAGAGATTTAGGCTCCTAAAGAGCCTAAATCCCATCAACTGTCAATGGGATTTTGGTGCCTAAGAGCCTAAATCAGCTGAGTGCTGCAACACTTAAATATTTGGGCCTCAGTGTCCATATGTCTGGGACACTAGTTCTATTCTATATGGCTTCTTATACCACTCTCATCACTGTAGTATCTCAGCACTTTCTGGTAGTGTATAATTCAGGGTTAAGGGGGAAAACCTGAAAAGCAGATGAAAGTTATGTAGGATTTTTAACAGTTTTCTCACTTCAGAACTGAGGCCTCAGTTTAGTAAGGTACTTAAGTACATGCCTGACTTCAATCATATGGTAGCTCCCGTCTACAATAGACTACCTATCCGTAGCACTTCGGGCTCCTGCTATACGTATAAAGAAGGCTGGAGGAGAAGCAGAGTTGCACTTCCCTCGTCCACACAGTAAAAATAAAACCAGCAACAAAACATCTGAAAGAAGCAGTTTCTGTATAGTTTGTTGGTTCTTTCTTTTATTTCCAGATAATTATCTCTCAAGGCTTATCTAAATGGCATAAATCCAGGCCTTATTCTTTAAAATGTCACACTATTGATAACTGCAGATGCTACAGAAGGACTGATAGAGGACTGATAAAGGCTCAGCTAAGGCCCAGAGCTGATGGCTAAGATACAGCGTAAGTAACTCTTTTAAAATAATGATTAAGGCTAGGATTTAGTCACGGGTATTCAAAAATTCACGGCCCCTGACCTGTCCATGACTTGTACTAAAAATACCTGTGATTAAATCTGTGCGGGGGGAGGAGGGGAGAGGGGCCGCTGGAGAGACCTGGGAGGTCACTGGGGGGTGGGAAATGGGGGAGCCGCTGCTGGGAGGGCACCCAGGGCCAGTGATGCCAGCTGCCAGGGCCAGCGGATGGCGGCTACTCCGGCCGCCCCAGGTCTGCTGCCTGGGGCCTGGAGCAGTGGCTAGTGTGGCAGCCCTGGGGGCCACCTGAGCAGCTGGCTCTGGAGCTAGCTGCTTGGGCAGCCATGGGGTCAGCCACACTGGCTGCTACAGAAGTCACAGAGGTCCCAGAAAGTCATGGAATCCCTGACTTCTGGGACCTCCATGACAGACACACAGCCCTAATAATGATCAATAACATCACTGTAACAGTGAAGTGTTTGGGGCAACTGAGGAACAGAATTTAAGTGACTCACTTATGGTTATGTAGGAAATGTGGGGCAGAATCCCTAACGGACTCATACACTGTCCACTGGACCACATTGCCTCTCATAAAGTTGTTTCAAATCTCAGGTTTTAGGCTAATTGCAAAATAAGATTAAAGTGCTTACCCACCTTTTATAAAGTGCTCTGAGATCTACAGATGATAAAGCAGTGTGTAAATGCACAGAATTAATATTAGCTATATATATATCAGATGTAAGAGGACAAACTAGAAACAAACGACTTGCTTGAGAAAAACTGTGGCCAGGTAGATTAAGTATTTGGAATAAAGCAGAATGAGTCCTGATGCATAGGGTATATCTACACAGCTAAGAAATACCCACAGCTGGCCCAGGCCAGCTGACTCAGGGGTCACAGGGTCGGGCTGCAGTCATGTTTCATTGTTGTGTAGACTTTGGGGCTTGGGCTGGAGGCATATGAATAAGTAGTAGAGTGACATTAATGATAAAAAACATAGTAAAGTGTTCTTTTGCATTTAAATTTTCTGAATTTGCTGCAACTTCTTTTCTCCCACCCAGCACGAAGGAAACTAGGAAAAGAAATAATGAGCAAATATGTATTCCTGTGTAGGAGCTAATGCTGATGGTTGCCTGGCTACTAATGGCTAGAAAAGCCATGATCTGTTTAAGGCACAGGTGCAGCTCATTACCAAATGGGTAATCATCTGAGGCACAGGAAGCAAGTTAAAAACAATCTTGGGAGAAGCTCTAGAAAAGAGACCTAAAGTGAGAGGCTGGTAATAGTGTTTTGGAGTAAGATCTTTGACTTTATTTAGGGCTCTGGTGCGCCAGACAATAAAAATGCCATTTCTTGAAAAATTTTGAGGTTTTAACATTTGTTTTCATTCTGTGTCGGAACAAAACTCAGACCTTTCAAAATGTTTCTCTGATAGTCCAGTGGTTAGGAGATTCACCTCGGATGTGGAAGACCCAGGTTCTAAGTCCTCTCTATTATTTGTATTGTATAAGTGCACAGGAGTTCCAGTCGTGACCAGGACTCATTGTGCTAGGCCAGAGGTGTAGCTAGGACAGGAAAACTGGGTGGGCAGGCGGAGATGGGGGGCCTGTCTCTGCCGGCCCTTACCTCTCAGCAGGCACCAGAAGATGAGGCTGCGGGGGTAGAGGGAGGCCCTTCCAGGGCTCAAGATCTGTCCAGCCCTTCATCCCTGCTTGGTGTCCATCTGCTCAGCTGGCCGTGTCCCTCTCCTGCCAGTGCTGTGTGCTGCTTCTCCTGTCTCTGGCCCCAGCGCTAGCCGTGCTCAAACACACCCCCATGAAGGATACCCTCTGCCTGGAATGACTCGCCTCCTCTCATCCTGTGGATTTGGGGGCTCCGGCCCAAATTTGTGTGGGCCTGGATGCTAAGTGGGTGGGCCCTGGCCCAGCCGTGGTGTAAGCAAAAGCCTAATGGGAAGAAATTGTCTCAAATAAAATTGTACTCCATTTTGCTTATTTTGCTTTATACTCCATTTTGCTAGCTTTGAATTAGTGAGAAGAAATTGTTCTGCGTTTACTTTTTGCTGATTGTGTTAACATTTGTTCTTAGAAGGATAGAAGTTTTATGGCTTTAATTGCCTTATTTACTGTTGGGTGTGAGTGAAGAATGTACAGTACTTAACTGAGAAAGGACAACTGGGCCGGATGGTCAAGAAGGGAGTGGAGGAGTCAAGAGGCACCAACTTGATTATCACACAGATGGCAGATTGACGACCCGAAAGCCAAGGCATACACCCCAAGGATGAGATAAAGAGTTGAGCCAAAGGGACAGATAAGAAACAGCTGCGGATCTCCTGGTAACAACTCAAAATAATGCTAATTAAAGCAACCTTGAATACCTCGTGATTGACAGCTCCAGTGTGACACAGCAAGGTCCATAGACTTGTGTGGGAACTGATCACTATAAAAGAAAGGTGTATTGCCATTGGATATTGGGTTCGTTCTACATCAACATCAGAGCTTCGAATGCATTTGACAGAGGCCCGGCTCCCCTCCCTTGTGTGCAGTTTCAGCTGGCTACTGGAACTGACCAAGCAACACTGAGGACTGGTAACTATACAATCCAGCTGCAGAACTGTGTGTGTGTGTGTGAAAGAGAGAGAGAGAGAGAGAGAGAGAGAGAGAGAGAACGAGAGAGAGAGAGTGGAAGAATGTGATTTTAATGCTCAAATTGTACTTTCAATAAATGCGGCACGTTGCCTTATCCCCTTTAAAAAGATTCTGTGTGCTTCTTATAAGCCCCTGTGCTAGGCATTGTAGAAACCTGGAACAAAAGACAGTCTGCCCCAAAAAGCTTACAATTGACGTATAAGAGACAACAGATGGATGCAGACGGACAGACATGAAACAATGAGACAAAATTGGTTAGCATGATAGGCAGTGGTCTCAGCACATGAACAGCCTAACCATTGTCAAGTTTTTTGTAGATATATCAAAGGAGAATTTTAAGGAGGGATTTGAAGGAGAAAAATGATTTGGCTTTGCAGACATTTACAGGGAGCTCTCCCAAGTGTGAGATGCTGCACAGGAGAAAGCACAAAGGTGCATTAGATGGAGGCTGGTATCATGGACTGATCAGAGGTGCGAGTTGACCTTTGAATACAGAATGAGAGATGATAGGTCATGAAAGGTATATAAAATGAAGATAAGTAACTTATGTTAGATATGACAATGAAGAGGGAGCCAGCGGAAGGATGTGAAGAGAGGCCATGGTCAAAGCAATGGGCTAGGAAATAATCTCTGCAGCCGAATTCGGAATGGTTGTGAGTGGAGCAAGAGTGCATTTGTCCTAGCCTGAGAAAAGGATGTTGTAGTATCGAGATACAAGGTGAGTACAAGGTGGACAAGAGTTTTAGTTTCAGAAAAGAACAGGATCAGCGACATTATATGGAAAGAATTGGCAAGATTTAGGGCTTATCTACACAGAGAAGGTAGTGCAGAATAAACTAAAGCATGAATGTAAAGTGCAATAGCTATGCCACACAAACTCCCCATGTGACACTCTTAGTCCACATTAAAAGTGTCTTTCTGTGATTTAGCTTAGTCTGCAAAACCCCTGGTGAGTTCTAGAGAGAGGTCTGAGTAAAAGCTGATGCCCGGGTTACAGTCCTGAATGACAGGCAAGGCGACGGTATTGTCCACAGTGACTGAGGAAAGAAGTAGTGGAGCAAGTTTCAGGGTGGGGGAAGCTTAAGAGCTCTGTTTTAGCCATCTTGAGCTTGAGCTGACAGACAGCTGTGAGGAGCTGTCAGAGAGACAGGTTGAAATTTTAGTTTGGACAGAAGGAGTTGGGTCTGCAGCGGAGAGGTATATTTGAGTCATCTGCATAGTCTTGAATTTATATTTGTGGATATAGTTACCCAGAGATCACAAGTAGAGGGTGAAGAAGAAGGGATCATGGACAGAGTCCTGTGAACCCCCCCACCCCTCCTTCCCACACACAACTATCCATTTGCTTTCAATGGCATCAGATATCTTTTCATTTCGGATATTAGACCATAGTTTCTAGCTGTAGAATTAAGTCATTTAGTGTTGCAGGGGTTGGGGAAGTCCTCCAAGAGTTGCTAGTTAGGTACCTAAATAAGTGGTTTGATTTTTTTATCATCATTATTATTTTATTTTATTTTATTTTAAAGAGGGGCTGAACATCCACAGCTCACACTGGTTTGTGGGTATTCGGTATTTCTATAAACCAGGCTGGTTATTAAGTGCCCTGAACGTGGATTTAGCTGTCTGACCATAGGCACCCTACTTTGAAAATTTGGGCTTAAATGACACTTACGTTTCTAAGCCTGTTGCCTGCAGATAATACTATCCTCACAGTACAGAAGAGAGTCATTCAGACTGTCACAAAAACTCTAGAAGAGCTGTGTGTTGCTCAAAAGCTTGTGCCTTCCACCAACAGAAATTGGTCAAATGAAAGATATGACTTCACCCACCTTGTCTCTCTCATCTCTTGGGATCAACATGGTTACAATAACACTAACACTATGATTTAAAGGTACATTTTATTTTTGCAAACAAGCAAGAATGATACATATTTCAAATACCAAAGTGATGGGAACTATACCCATCTACTTAGGTAGTAGAAACTATACTTAAGTGATTGCTTGTGTGAGAGTCCAGAGCTCTCAGGATGACACCAATGAGTAATTCTGACTTTAATGATACAGTAGTTGCAGCTACTCGGCAGGTTTCTAGACCAAGTCACCTGTGCTTGTTACCAATAGAACACCTCCGCCTCTCTCTTGCTTGTCTCTTCTAATGAGTTCCCTGCCTGAGCCTTTTGCAACTAACTTGAGGGCAGTTTATAGTTTTCATATGAATGAAAGGCTAGGCTCCATCGCTGTCTGCTAACTCATGTGAAAACTACCTACTGCCTTCTCTTCACTAGGATTTTTCCTCAAGTTATTTAACTTGAGTTAAGAACATGCTGGGGTCATGGAAAGCAGTCCTGGGTTTACAATGGTGCCATGGAGCCGGGCCCATGCTCAGAAGGGACCCCAGCCTGCTCCACTTGCACAGCACCCCGAGACCCCACCAGCCCGCTGCCTCCCTCACACCAACCACCGCTCCTCTTGGCCTGCCCACCAGCCAGCCGAGGGCTCTTCTCCGCCCCTGACTCCACCCGCCAGCTCCTGTTAAGAAGTAGATCCAAGACAGGAATGACCCAGAAATCAGAATTATTACAGAGTACAAACCAGAAGATTTAAACACATTCCTTCTTCAGTGGTTCTATTGACAGAAGTTCCTGGTGTATGTTCTGGGAGTAGATTTTCTTTAACAATCTAGAGAAGAAAAAAGGGGAAACCAATATTTAAAGGGTCAGATTTTCCCATCAAGTCCAGAGGTCAATGAAAATTATTTTTCTGAATCACAAAGGAGCAAAGCTGTGACAAATTGAATGGTGTATATTATGCAATTGTTCAGCTCAACAGTCCCCTTTTACACATGCTCAGATGACTGGACACAGTTCAGTTGGTCTATGCGAAGGAGTATATCAAGATTTTCTTTTTCTTTAGTTCTGTTATGTCCAAGAAGTGACTAAGATCAGAGTAGAGGCCCTGACAGTGGAAATTGCATAAAGACTGGGATGCCACAACTGGAATCTGCCCTTCATGTGGGATTTGTGCTGATGGCTACTGGAGGACACAGGATACTAGCTGTGGAGGGCCAGAAGAATAGTACCATATGTACATACAGCAATACGAAACCAATATATGTCATTTATCTGTGTAGGCAACAGATAACTGTGATGCCCATGCAATAATTATCAGGTTAATGAAGATAGACACTTCACTGCAGCTAGTTGAAAAGATATTCTAATGAAAAACTGCAAACATTTTTAAACATTTTTTTTGTTATTATTCCTCTCCCTACCCTCAAGTTCACAACCAGCATTAAAGCTGGTCAAAAAAAAAGTCAAAATATTTTCCAATGAAAATGTTCATGGAATTATTTAGATTTTTAATTAAAATTAAAATTAAATTAAATTTCCCACTGATGTTAATGGGAGTTGGCTCATGCCATATGTAAGGGTATCCTCTCCACATTACACAGTATTGGATATTTTGAGTTAGGCACACATAGTCCACTAAAAATGAGTCATAGAATATCAGAGTTAGAAGGGATGTCAGGAGGTCACCTAGTCCAACCCCCTACTCAAAGCAGAACCAATCCCCAAATCCCCCTTGCAAGGATTGAACTTACTACCCTAGGTTACTAGGCCAATGCTCAAACCACTGAGCTATCCCTCCCCCTACTGCTATTATGTGATAGCCAATTAAGGATGAACCATGCTGTGCAGCCTGTAATACTGTGATTGTGTCTGTATAAGAGAGACAGAACACCACATAAAGGAAGGACTCATTAAGTTCTGCCAAAAAAGGATTTACCAGCATCACACGAAGCATAATGCAGGCCGGGGAGAACACAGCATCTCTCTCCACTACCATTTGTTTCATGTATTCAAGCAATAGGATAATTATACACATTTCATAGAGGTATGTTACCTTTTTTTATCCGAGGATGGAAACACCAGGGTACACTTGGGTATTCTGAATAAAAACAACATCTCTTAGTTTGGCATTCTTTTTCTGAAATACCTGAATAACCACGGTTCTTTCTTTCCTTTACTTCCATAGCACATTCACATGTACCTGTTCATGGTTAGTTTTCAGTACTCTGCTCATTCAAATTTTTAGCATTTATCTCATATGCTTTCAGAAATTGAACCTCATTGTTCTCTAAAATATAAGAACATCTAGATTTAAACATCCTACCAGTTGAAAAACTGAGAAATTGAGAAATGAAATCTCAGTTCTTGCAGTAAAAGCTGACAAACTATAATATTGTAGAGTGGGATTTTCAAAAGGGCCTAAGAGAATTGGGTGCCCAGCTCCGATTGCTTTAGTACATAGACTTGTCAACAGCAGCCAGTAGAGGTGAGAGTTGAAATCATGCTCATCTCAATTCCAGTGTAATCCACCTTCCACTAAACTACAAGTATTGAGCTCCCCACTTCCACTCACCTAGCATTGCTGTGACTGGGCTCGGCAGCAGAACACACTTCCTGATTCAGCAGAAATGTGAAACGTCATGACAAATCCAGCACGCTTGAGAGCTTTGCTGCTTCTTTTTCCTGCCTGTTTTCCCAGGAAAGTTCATGTTCAGAGTAATTTACCTGGTCCCATGGCTCACAATAAGTCTGGTATTCTTGAAGACAAATCTTGGGAGTCATCTTTCTCAATATTGAAATCCCTTGGGCTATCATAAGACACAGGATTTCCATGAACTCTTTGTTAAAGAAGGAAGCTAACAGTGTTGGCTTATAAAGTTATGCTTGGCTAGGAATAGTCACTACAAAGGAAGGGAGTGTTAAGACTGAGTTTTCCTGTGTGCTGGACTACTGGATCTTTATTATTCTGGTATACTTGATATTACGTTTTCATTTATCAATGGCATATAAAATGCTATGAATAAATGAATAATAGATATTATCAGCATGTTACAAACATGATTAGTGTTATGGATGGTTATAAACACATCAGTAGAAGTTGTTACAAGACAAGGTCATAAACTAATGACCTGTTGGACTTCAACAATTTCTAAAAATGGATTAACCCTTTGTAATTAGAGAGATCTCTGGTACCATCTTCCAGGTGATGCATAGTGTAACTCTAGGAGCTTGACCTGCTGGGTTTCCTGGCCTGGAAAGAGAAACTACATTTTGGGAGAGAGGTTCATTGAGAAGGGACAGAGGCTGCCCATTTAATAACAATTTCCTGACAATGCTTCTAATTACTGGGCATGAGACAGTTTCTACTTTAGGAAAGGTTTGATCATTAGAACTTTCACTGGTGAAGCTACAAATGCTACAGTTGCCTTTTTCATAGTCAGTATCTCTAAGAGAGAGCAAAACTCTGATGTAGGGAGGAAACACTGGAAGCCGAGAGTATTTCACATAGATACATTACCTGGCTTTGAGTAGGGAATGAATCGCCAGGGAACACCTTTGATGCTTGCATCAAAACAGCATCTCTTTGTCTGGCATTCCACAGCATTGATTCCCAGATATCCACAGTCCTTTCTCTCTTTTGAGCTTACTGCACACTGGCGTTTGGCTGTTTGCAACAAAGTCCAGGTTACTGTATTTTTCTTTCCCTCCCCCCCCCACCCCATAAATGCTTATTTTTAATCCAGAGGAGTAGCCGTGTTAGTCTGGTTCTGTAAAAGCAGCAAAGAATCCTGTGGCACCTTATAGACTAACAGACATTTTGTAGCATGAGCTTTTGTGCCAAGATGGCATCCGAAGAAGTGGGTATTCACCCACGAAAGCTCATGCTACAAAACGTCTGTTAGTCTATAAGGTGCCACAGGATTCTTTGCTATTTTTAATCCATACTCCATCAATTTCCACTGGACTATCTATGGGATAGTCTGACATATACAGTTTTGCAGCTATAAATTCTCCATAACTCCATATTTAATTTGGTTTTTAAAACCCCAATCTGTTAGAATAAAGATACTGAGAATGCAGATCTCACTTCTCATGATAGAGGACCTGTAAACATTTTGGTTGTTGGAAAGTTACCTTGCATTCGCACAGGTGAATTAAGTTCAGTATTTCTACTGTGACCAAAAGGCACTTTATAATTTACTTGATTACACCACAGATAAGAGATTTGCCTAATGGCTTAATGTGAGAGCTTCTCCCAGCTATAAGAACAGGAGTACTTGTGGCACCTTAGAGACTAACAAATTTATTTGAGCATAAGCTTTCATGGGCTACAGCCCACTTCTTCAAATGCATAGACTGGAACATATAGTAAGGAGATATATAAACATACAGAACATGAAAAGGTGGAAGTAGCCATACCAACTCTAAGAGGCTAATAAATTAAGATGAGCTATCATCAACAGGCAAAAAAAAAAACTTTTGTGGTGATAATCAAGATGGCCCATTTCAGACAGTTGACAAGAGGTGTGAGGGTACTTAACATGGGGAAATAGATTCAATCTGTGTAATGACTCAGCCAATCCCAGTCTCTATTTGAGACTAAGTTAAAGCCAAAGAGAAACTGCTGAACTTGAATTAATATGCAAACTAGATACCATTAACTTAGGCTTGAATATACATGTTCTGTATGTATATATATCTCCTTACTATATGTTCAGTCTATGCATCCGAAGAAGTGAGCTGTAGCCCATGAAAGCTTATGCTCAAATAAATGTATTAGTCTCTAAGGTGCCACAAGTACTCCTGTTCTTTTTGCAGATACAGACTAACATGGCTGCTACTCTTAAACCTCCCAGCTATGCTATTATCCAGGTGATGCATACAGAGGATGTGAATAGTACTTTTTGTCATTAAGATTCTATCATTTTCCTATTCTGCCAACCAACACAAGGGTTATTTGTTCCCCTGTTAAGAGAGCTATTTTTTTGCTGTCTTTGGTCTCCTAAGTGTATGTTCAGAGAGGGGAACTTATTGCTCTTTTTCTGTCCGACAGAATAGAGATATGACAGAATCTCAAGGACAAAAAGCTTTTTTCAGAGTCTCCAGGACAGTCTCATCAGGTGTAAATTCACAATTCAATTTACTTCAATGGAGTTGCACCAATTTACACTCCCTGAGGAATGGACCCTCTGTATTTAATAATTCAATAATATAGATCCATATTCAGGCAAATCTTCCATTGGCAGAAAAACACCAAAGTCAGAGTGAAGACTACAGGATCAGGCCTGTAATACGATCTTTCAAATCTGACTGAACTCCCAGTTTTCCATAAGCTCTATCTATATCGTAAACTAAAGCTGCCCCGACCTTTTGTGCACAGACTAAGATGAAAGACTAAAGATAATGTATGTGAGAGATGCTACTCCCATTTCAGTGATAGTTATCATTGTTTCTTTGGGATTTAAAGTAACCAGAATGTGGAAGAAGCTTGGGGAGGAGCCTCCTCCGCACCAAAGACATGAATATGATCAGTTAGAACAGGGGTAGGCAACCTATGGCACGGGTGCTGAAGGCGGCACGCGAGCTGATTTTCAGTGGCATTCACAGTGCCTGGGTCCTGGCCACTGGTCCGGGGTGCTCTGCATTTTATTTAATTTTAAATGAAGCTTAAACATTTTTAAAACTTTATTTATTTTACATACAACAAGTGTTTAGTTATATATTATAGACTTATAGAAAGAGACCTTCTAAGAACGTTAAAATGTATTACTGGCACGCAAAACCTTAAATTAGAGTGAATGAATGAAGACTCGGCACACCACTTCTGAAAGGTTGCCGACCCCTGAGTTAGATGGGAAGAACTCCTAAAGTGAGACTTTTTAAGACAATTTGATACAGTATCATTATTAGGAAACAGCTTTCCAGTTACATAAAGTACAGTTTCAGTTCAGATGTGTTTTTCTATTACCTTTGTAACAAACTCCTTATTCTGCAAAGAGTGTAGGTCACCATATGAAGTCAATAGAAGTTTTGTCATTGAATTTAATAGCAGCAGGCTCAGGCTCATACATCATCACCTTGGGATGAAATGTTAAGTGTACTTACTTGGTAGTTCACCTCCTTCTGAGGTGTTCTGAGTTCTAATACCAGGACAACCGCCAGTAACCAAAACCCCTTTTGTTCCATTGCAGTTTGTAGTCTTCAGATTCATCTGGAAACTTTGAATGTAGGATGAAAATCTTTCACATCTAAGGGGCTCATTTTATCTCCTCAGCTATATATATGAGTTAAAGGCTTGATCTAAAGCTCATTGAAGTCAACGGAATGACTCCTATTGAATTCAGTGATCTTTGGATCAGGTTATTTGGGCTCTATCCATTCAAGCCAATGGAAATCTTTTCATTGATTTGGATAACACTTGCATCGGTGTCTAGATTCTGATTACCTTTTCCAGACAATGATCCATGTACAGTGCTGTATGTATATCTTTTGGCTTCATCTATACTACAAAAATATTCATGTACAAACAAGGTTGTGTAATAAATGTGGTTGTGACTAAGATGCATCATAACATGTATTTTCTAGCCTATGTGGACAGAAAAAGCATATTTTATAACTATTTTAAAGAAGAAACCATGTTTTAGTCATAGTAGATACATTATGAGATGATTTTTTTCTCAAATCAGTTATACACCCATGTAACTCTATTGGCTTCAGGAGAGTTACCGCTGATATACATGGGCTTGTCTACACTTACACAGCTGCAGCAGCGCAGCTGCTTTGCTGTAGCACTAAGTGAAGACACCACCTACGCTGACAGGAGACTTTCTCCCATCGGTCTAGGAATTCCACCTCCTCTAGAGGCAGTAGCTATATCGACAAGAGAAGTCCTCCCATCAACATAGCCATGTCTACACCAGGAGTTAGATTGGTCTAACTGCGTCGCTCAAGGGTGTGGCTTTTCCACACTTCTGAGCAATGTAGTTATACAGACGTACATTTGTAGTGTAGATCAGGGCTTAAGGAAGAGCAGAATCAGGCATAATTTAATCTGTCATAGTGTTGCTGGGGTTTTCAGGGCTACCAGGTATCCTGATGCTGAGCTAAGAGCTGAGCCCCTGCTAGAGCTCAGGAGCCCAGCTCTGTGGCAGGGAGCTTGGAAGCCTTGAGGACCCAGTCTATGGGGAAGTCCACATGGAAGGGTTGCTCTAGAACAACAAACCTTGGAAACACTGCAGTCCCCAGTCCCAAGGCAGTCCACATAATGGTGCTGCCCCAAAACCAGGAAGCTCTGCGGTCCCCAACTCCAAGGCAGTTCATGTGGCAGAGCTGCCCCACAGCCATGAACCCTGGTGTAGTAAGAGGAGGCCCTAAGATATAAACCTTGGTATCAGAGGCCCGGTATGAGGCCTGAGGCCTGAACTAAAGTAATGGTCAAGACTTTGCTAACACAAAGCAAAGTTAAGCTGTGAGCCAGAGGCAGGCCCTGCTCACAGAAGCAAGGAAAGGGCTGATGCTGCAAGAAGATATGTACCTAAAAGGTACTGAACACTATATATCAGAACATTCACATACTTGCACATTCCACACAGATAACAAGAAACAGGCTGGCCCATCCCAATGACAGGGGCAAAAGGGTAAAATGATGGATAGAGTTGTTTTGATCGAACCAACATGTACAAGGTGAGAGGCGGCACCTTAATACGTAGAGGGGTTGTACCTTGCTACGTAGAGGGGTTGAACCTCATACGTCAGGAGTGATGTGTAACTTGTTTGTACCTGTGTATAAGAATGCATCCCTGGGGCGGTGTCTTTGTCCAGCCGAGGGGGCAGTGGAAAGTCCCGCCACTGACTGAGCCGGGTCCATTGCCAAGAGGCACTTTCTCATAGTATGCCCTGAATTAGGCTAAGAAACCTACAGGGAACTGCCATTGTGTCCGAGGTCGCAATAAACCTAGCCGATGTGACTTTGCATCTTACTGGACTCTGTGGTTATTGGGGGTTCTCGTCAGGTCTGCTGTGTCAGCTATCTGCAGAGCTGGGGCAGCACACAGAGGGAACTCATGCACGCAGCCGAGTGATATCAACAAGGAGAAAGCAGAGCACCACACTGGTATAACTCTGACAACACCTGGACGCCCAGATTCCCCAGCAGCCCACCATGTGAGCTGGCAGGAAACCAGACAAAGTTCCATCAGATCCATGCCTGTGTTTCATCAGGAGTTTGTTGAAACTGAGATGTTTTCACAAATGTTGTTTTGACAAATTGGCATTTTCCTAGTAAAAATCTGTTTCCCTGAAAAAAATTCCTGGCCAGCTCTAGTCCAAACAAATTACATCTACTGGTTCTCCTTTATACACTAATTTGTTAACTCCCTAAAAAGAATTCTAATTGGTTAGCCAGACAATTTTCCTTTACAGGAGCGCTGCTGGTCCTCTCTTTATGCTATCATGTAAGTGTTTTATAATTCTCTATTTTTTCAATTAATGTACCTGGTCCTGGTAAGGCTTTCTGATCTGTAGTTCCCAGGCTCAACCTAAGCACCTGTTTAAAAATAGCATCAACACTGGCTACCTTCCAATCTACTAAATTTCATTATCTATTACAGATTTTTGTTAACAGCTCAGCCAAGTCACTAACCAGTCAAGGTGACTTCTTGCTCTTTTATTTTATCCATTTGTTCCAGCATGTCTTATGTTGACACCTCACTCTCTAGCACTGCCACATCTTTATTACCACCTGTATAAAGTATCTCAGGGGTAGGTATCTGCCCATCATCCCCTTTTAGAAAGGCTGAGGTGTATTTTTTTAGTAACATCTCTGCAGTGTCCTTTTCCTCCCTAGTAATTTAATAAACCCTGAAAGGCTTCTTGCTTCTGATATTCTTTGAGAATTTTTTGTTATTTGTCTTTATCTTCGGCTATTTGCTTTTCAAAATCCCTTTTGGCTGTTCTGCTGTACAATCTACTTTTCAGAAATACTGATCACCCACTGTTCTCATTGAAGCAAATGGGAAAAAAAAGCCAGGCCACGTTTTTTTCCACCTACTCTGAATAACAATCAGTCTGTGGAATCAAAGGCAAAAAAATCACAGTTCACAATATAATCAAAACAGTCATTTGGTCAAAAGTGTTGCAGGAAAATTAGAAGGGAAATACGTATCTGGGGCTCAAGGTACTTGCTGAGGGACCATCAAGAGTTTTGTTCTTCTATTTATACTTGTACCTGCCATAGTAGTAACCAATCAACTAAACTAAAACAGTTCCACTTGGGAGATATTCATTGGCTATATGGTCCGCTTGCTAAAATTTAGCATGTGGTTGTTTTCAAAATGGCAATGAACAGGATATAAAATATATAGCAGTTTGCTCCTTAGTTTATAAATGCAATTTATTTGGAAGGGAAATGTGTACAGCTTGGTATACATTCTCAAGTAAAAGAGAGAGCAGGTGACACATGGGTTCCTATTGTGCTGCCAAACCCACCCACTATCTGTTTCTCTAAGGTGACATAAGTGAAATTTGTTGTGAGTCAAAAATTTTTACTTAGGATCTGTTGGATTCTGCCTCCCAAACCAGGCCTAGCACCACATCTGTTTTTTTAAGGCATATCCTAGATACATACAGGTGAAACTGCTGCAATGGACCTATCTCTGTGTGGCAGAGTTTCCTTTGAGAGCCCCATCATTAGGTTTGCTTAGCACACAGGCCTAAGAGCATGAAGCACCTGGAAATCATTCCTGAAGTCCAGGACAAAGTGTATGCCCAGAAGAAACAATCTCCTTTCTTAGCTCTAAAACCTCTCTCAGTTCCCTGTGATATGCACCCTTGGCACCCAGCCTTCTAGTGCCAGGTGATAGTGACATAGTCTGGCTGTACCAGCATTACCTGTAGGGGCTGGAGGAAGTATTGGACTGAATCTGGTTGCAGTACTTCTTCCTCTCCTGCAGGTAACACTATCCCAGCAGAGACAAACAGAACATTGAAGAAAGAAAAGGAGAAGAAAGAGAGAAGAGGGTGGAGAGTGTGGGGAGGGGAGGGAAGAAGCTGATTGATCAATCTTTGACCCCAAAAGGAGTGCCAAGGAGACACCACAAGGCAAGGGGAAGGAACACAGGAGTAAATTGCTGGTGTCAGAGGCAACGTAGCCTGTCTATAGGTCTAAACAGTCACTTCTCTCACCGGTATTGTTTTATAGCCATTCTAAATTCAACCTTTTCCACCATGAAAGATCAAGACAAAAGGTCAAAAATATTTTTTGCAGGAGGGAAAGACAGAAGAAATTCCATTTCAGATCAAGTGAAACAGATTTTTTCAGCTTGCTCTCTGGGCAGTTCATCAGGCAGCCCTGGGAGCCAATGGGCTGCTGCAGAGCCAGGGACCCTGGGCTTCCCAGCAGCCATCCATATAGGATACCAGGGACCTAGGGAGGCAGGTAGACTGGCAGGAAATCAGGTAAGTTTCTGACTGAAACTTGTCTAGTTTTCAATGGAGCTTCCATCAGAACAAACTCACTTCTGTTGAACATTTCACTTTCTTACAAATTGGCATTTTCTGATGGAACCTGTCCATCCAAAAATTTCAAACCAGTCCTAATAGTAGTGTTTGGTTACAGCAGTAGGTTCATCTTGCCGACTAGTTCTCATTCCTCAAATCATGATCTCATGGTCTAATCCATTGAGCTTTCACTGCCTTTCTTATGGGTGACTTCTCTTCATCACCAGCCTTAGAACACATTTAAACCAGGCGCAGCCTGGGGAGCGGGCACTTGTTACTGCCCATTGTCCCGCTCCTGGGCTCCAGCGGTAACCCTCAGCTGTAAGGAAGTTCTGAGCCCAGTCCCATCTGACATACTCTAAGAGACTAGATTTAGGAGAATGGGATCCATTTATAAGTTTGAGTGTTTGAACTGAGTAATTAGAAGGTGCTGGGGACAATGTGTGAAATGTTTATTATGTAGCCGTTTTTCCAGGTGATTAATAGCAGCAACAAAGGCCAAGTTCCACATATCTAGGGGTCCCTCTTAAAACTAGCAAACAAACACCGCCATCTCTTGCCCTCACATAGAATTTCTGGAATCACTACATATCTTCCCTGAATGCACTTAATTGCAATACTTCTCCATTCACAACCACTGAGTGTGTGTATGAAACAAAGAAAGCTTTATTAGGGGTAAAAAGAGAACAGAGCATCAGTATAGCTATATGAATGATAAATAACAATGTGACTTTGTCAGTAGTCTGTTAATACAGTTCCTCATCTGCTGGAGTGAATGTCCAACAGAGAAGAGAAATTCCCAGAGGACACTGAACTGGGAGGAGCTGTGGCTGCCAGCAAGAAGAGAAATAATCCAAAGGGCCCTACTGAAATATGGGTAGGAAGCAATTTATCTAGCTATGCCCTATGGTATATAGCCCTCGTTGCTATAAAATCTGAGCACTTCACAAACTTTAGCATAGTTATCCTCAGAACAGCCCTGTGAGATAGGGCAATACTATTACTGGATTGTTTTCTAGATCGCCTCTAGGGATTATTTTGGGGGAGTCCTGTGGCCTGTGTTATACAGGAGGTCAGACTAGATGACCACAATGGTCCCTTCTGGCCTTGGAATTTGGAAATACACAAATAATAATAATTTGGAGATATACTAATCTCCTAGATCTGGAAGGGACCTTGAAAGGTCATTGAGTCCAGCCCCCTGCCTTCACTAGCAGAACCAATTTTTGCCCCAGATTCCTAAGTGGCCCCCTCAAGGATTGAACTCACAACCCTGGGTTTAGCAGACCAATGCTCAAACCACTGAGCTATCCCTGCCCTTTATCATATCACTTCTCCCTTTGCAAAACCCTACTCATGGGTTAGCATCAGTGTGTAATGCACTCCAAGAGTCCT
Source organism: Mauremys reevesii (assembly GCF_016161935.1). Lineage (NCBI taxonomy): Eukaryota > Metazoa > Chordata > Testudines > Geoemydidae > Mauremys > Mauremys reevesii. Next base: position 160,852,372 of record NC_052623.1, read on the forward strand.
TAGAGCCTGTCTCCAATCCAGGGCCGGCTCCAGGCACCAGTGCAGGAAGCAGGTGATTGGGGCGGGCAATGGAAAGGGGCGGCACGTCTGGGTCTTCGGCGGCAATTCAGTGGTTGGTCCCTCAGTCCCTCTCGGAGGGAAGGACCGACCGCCGAATTGCCACCGAAGAATGAAGCAGCGCGGTAGAACTGCCGCCCAAGTGCTGCCGATCGCGGCTTTATCTTTTTTTTTTCTTCGCCACTTGGGGCAGCAAAAAAGTTGGAGCCGGCCCTGCTCCAATCTCTTGAGTTGCTTAGTCCTGTGCTGATGCTCCACCACCTAACCTAGCTTTTGGAGTGAAGCTTTGTGTAGTGGCAGCGGGAGCAGCCTTACCAGAGCTTACTCATCTCTGCTCCCTGCATTATTCCCTAATGAAAGAATCCTTCCAGCAAACACAGGATCCTTAGTAGAGGAGAACCTTTTTCAACCAGCTCTGCTGCAACTAATCCAGGCCAGGTTCTGGCTGGGTTTCACTTTGCCTAAATTGGTTCACCCTTCCCCCTCATAGTAACAATAGGAATGAACACTTCTCAGTAGTACATTTACTAAGCATGGTCCCGTCTCAGAGAATACAAATGCTGACTATAGGGAGTATTGCAGACATCAGGCCATATTAGAAGATCCAGGCACATTCTTCCACAAGAAGCAAGATATACATATCTATTCCTTTGAGTCTCTTCATTTTTGGTGAAACAAGGTCTGAACCTCAGAGCTGAATCCAGCTCTGAAATTTCTCAACTCTATTGTGTATTTGAATTCAGGTTTTTGGGTCGGGTCCACCTCCAGGGTGTGTGTGTGTGTGTGTGTGTGTGCACATTTGGTTGATCTGAGGCATCTAATCTTTCCATTTCATCTCATGGGTGTTATAAAAGCCCTCTCCCAGCACTGACTCTAACCATGTAAAATATACCACAATGGACCATGTATTATTTTACAAGGGCTTCCTAAACGAGTCTATAGGCGTAGAATTAAAGTTGGCTTTGGCATATGCAATAGGATATTTTACATAGCTATGTTTGTCTAAGAGATTGTACAGACTATGAGTATATTGGAATATTTATCTTCCCTTATCTGTTCATTTCCGGACTTAAAATGCATAGATTTTTTTAACTATGCAGTTCCTTGGTAGATACGCAGATAGCAACCTGCACTGAGAGAGCCTTTATTCTGTTAATTTCCATGGTTTAAAAACACATGAAACCAGTGACCTCTCCCTGCCTTTAGATCCGGAGCAAAAAGTTCCTTCCTCCTCTCCTTGGAATGTGGAGCTTTGTAGCGTTCTGGTTCCGACAGCTCATGCTGCCCTTCACAGTCCTTGTTCCTCACACATACCACTAAACGGCACATTTTGTTTTCCCCTGCCTCATTTACTCTGGAGAGGCTGGAGAAAGCCAGCAGGTTCCCTGCGACCTCCAGTCCCTCCTATTCTGAACTGCACTGTGGAGTTTAGGCATAATCCACAGAGCTCCCATTCCTCTTCTGCTTGAACTGCTTCGACTCTAGACTTTATAAAGCATTAGTTGGGCATTGGAGGTTTTAGAAGGCCTAGGTCACTATGCAAAATGATAATGGCAATTCTTGGTAAATAAATATTTAAAAAAAAATGTTGCCTGGGTCACAAATTTCAGTGGTGTTTAATGGCTTGCACAATTTCAAGTTTGGCAATCACAGATTTGTAGTGAGAGGAACGCAAACAGATATTGTGAGTGTATTTTCAAAAAGTGGTATCATTTTTAATCATCACTCTCAAACATGGTTTGACCAATTGTCTTCAGATATTGTCCAGAAAAAGTCTATTTTATCCTGAAAAAAGTCACGCACATATCCTCTCTGGGCAATGGGAGTGAATTTAGAACTCTTAGAGAAGTCTGGTTGTACAACCTTTAGGCCTGGTCTACACTACGAGTTTATTTCGACTTTAGCAGCGTTAAACCGAATTAACGCTCACCCGTCCACACAATGAAGCCTTTTATTTCAATATAAAGGGCTCTTAATATCGATATCTGTACTCCTCCCCAATGAGGGGAGTAGCACTGAAATCAGTATTGCCATTTCAGATTAGGGTTAGTGTGGCCGCAATTAAACGATATTGGCCTACGGGAGCTATCCCACAGTGCACCATTGTGACCACTCTGGACATCAATCTGAACTCGGATGCACTGGCCAGGTAGACAGGAAAAGCCCCACAAACTTTTGAATTTCATTTCCTGTTTGCCCAGCGTGGAGCGCTGATCAGCATAGGTGACCATGCAGTCCCAGAATCAAAAAAGAGCTCCAGCATGGACCGTACAGGAGATACTGAATCTGATCTCTGTATGGGAAGATGAATCTGTTCTATCAGAACTCCGTTCCAATAGACGAAATGCCAAAAGATTTGAAAAAATCTCCAAGGCCATGATGGATAGAAGCTACAACAGGGACTCAACACAGTGTTGTGTGAAACTTAAGGAGCTGAGACAAGCGTACCAGAAAGCCAAAGACTGAAATGGACGCTCACGGAGGGAGGGGCGACTGACGACTGTAGCTATCCCACAGTTCCTGCACTCTCTGAAAACCATTTGAATTCTTGGCTGAGCTCCCAAAGCCTGAAGGGTCAAAAACATTGTTGTGGGTGGTTCAGGGTATATGTCATCAAACCCACCCCCCCATTAAAGCAAAGGGAAAAAAATCATTTCTCGCCTTTTTTCAATGTCACCGTATGTCTACTGGATGCTGCTGGCAGACACGGTGCTGCAGTGCTACACAGCAGCATCCCCTTCCCTTCCCTTCCGGATGGCAGATGGTGCAGTAGGACTGATAGCCATCATCGTCGTCCCATGAATGCTCCTGGCTGGCCTTGGTGAGGTCGGCCGGGGGGCGCCTGGGCAAAAATGGGAATGACTCCCGGTCATTCTCTTCTTTAAGCTTTGTCTCCTGGAGATTCACTCCTGCCTGGAATATCATAGCAGCTGGAGGCTGCCCTCCCCTCCCCGCTTTGATCTCTGCTTGCAGAGGCAATAAAGTCAGTGTTGTTTCTTATTCATGCATTCTTTATTACTTCATCACACAAATGAGGGGATAACTGCCACGGTGGCCAAGGAAGAGTGGGGGAGGAGGGAAGCAATGGGTGGGGTTGTTGCAGGGGCACCCCCTAGAATGGCATGCAGCTCATCATTTCTGCGGGATGTTTGGGGCTCTGACCCGGAGCGGCCGTTTGCCTCTCTGGTTCTTTAGTAGGCTTGCCTGATATTCTAGGCAGGACTGACTCTCCCTTTAGACAAAACTTAAAGAAGAGAATGACCTGGGGAGTCATTCCCATTTTTGTCCATGCGCCCCCGCCCGACCTCACTGAGGCCGGCCAGAAGCACCCATGACAGCAGCAGATAGTACAGTATGACTGGTAACCGTCATTGTCAACTTGCAAAGCAGCAGACGGTACTGGTAACCATTTTTGCTAACTTGCAAAAGGCAAGGGGATGCTGCTCTGTAGCACTGTAGTAGCGCATCTGTTAGCAACATCCAGTAGACATACAGTGACAGTGAAAAAAGGCTGAACGGGCTCCATGGTTGCCATGCTATGGCGTCTGCCTGGGCAATCCAGGGAAAAGGGTGCGAAATGATTGTCTGCCGTTGCTTTCACGGAGGGAGGATTGACTGACGACATTTCCCCAGAATCACCCGTGACACTGTTTTTGCCCCATCATGCATTGTGATCTCAACCAAGAATTCCAATGGGCGGAGGAGACTGCGGGAACTATGGGTTAGCTACCCACAGTGTAACGCTCTGGAAATCGACGCTAGCCTCTGTACATGGATGCACACCACCGAATTAATGTGCTTAGTGTGGCCGTGTGCACTCGACTTTATACAATCTGTTTCCAAAAATCGGTTTCTGTAAAATCGGAATAATCCCATAGTGTAGACATACCGTTAGTACAGCGCTTCTCTGAGTGGCTCCATAGGGTAATAATTAATACCCTGTAACACAAGAACAGTGCAAACTATTTTACTTACACTTTGTACTTACACTTGCACTACCCTCATTTAGGCTCAAAACCATTAGGTCCATTATTAGAACCTTGGTCTTTTAGCTTCAGAAAACACATGCATTTACCATTTGAGCTAAAAAATAATCTGTGTTATAGAGGTCAAGAGGAATCTGAAACCTTACCTTCTGTATTTGGAGCAGAGTTGGGTTTTGATACCATAAACCTAGCCTGTACTACATCTAACCTTAGCAGATTAAGTGGCAACCTTCTGGAATTCCTTTCCTGTTCCAAAATGTACCCCTAATATTCCCAATACGTTTCTTAAGGACAGCAAAGAAAACTGGGAATTGCCAGTCTCAAATTTTGAAGTCTGTATTATGTCAGTTGCTTAGTCTTAAGGCTGCTTTGATTTGTGCCCAAGGACAGGGCAAAATGGAATCAGAAGTGTCCTCCCCTCCCCCAATCCTTAGGTGGACTGAGTGCATCTCAGAAGAACCAAAGAATTTAGGGCACACACCCCCAAACTTTCTTACCTACAAAAAACTATACTTGTTCAAACTATTAATGATAGCAGCAAGAAAATGCATCCCCATATTGTAGCATGTAAAAGAACATAAGACTGGTCCTACTGGGTCAGATGAAAGATCCATCTAGCCCAGTATCCTGTCTACTGACAGTGGCCAGAGCCAGGTGCTTCACAGGGAATGAACAGAACAGGGAATCATCAAGTGATCCATCCCCTGTCGTTCATTCTCAGCTTCTGGCAAACAGAGGGTAGGGACACCCTTCTTGCCCATCCTGGTTAATAGCCATTGATGGACCGATCCTCCATGAATTTACCTAGTTCTTTTTCGAACCCTGTTATGGTCTTGGCCTTCACAACATTCCCTGGCAAGGAGTTCCACAGGTTGACTGTGCGTTATGTGAAGAAATACTTCCTTTTGTTTGTTTTAAACCTGCTGCCTATTAATTTCATTCGGTAACCCCTAGTTCTTGTGTTATGAGAAGTAGTAAACAACACTTCCTTATCTACTTTCTCTACACTAGTCATGATTTTATAGACCTCAATCATATCTCCCCTTAGCTGTCTCTTTTCCAAGATGAAAAGTCCCAGTCTTATTAATCTCTCCTCATACGGAAGCCTTTCCATACCCCTAATAATTTTTGTTGCCCTTTTCTGAACCTTTTCCAATTCCAATATATCTTTTTTGAGATGGGGCCACCACATCTGCACACAGTATTCAAGATGTGGGCATACCATGGATTTCTACAGAGGCAACATGATATTTTCTGTCCTATTATCTATCCCTTTCTTAATTATTCCTAGAATTCTGTTAGCTTTCTGACTGCCACTGCACATTGAGTGGATGTTTTCAGAGAACTATCCACAATGATTCCACGATCTCTTTCTTGAGTGGTAACAGCTAACTTAGACCCCATCATTTTATATGTATAGTTGAGATTATGCTTTCCAATGTGCATTACTTTACATTTATCAGCATTAAATTTCATCTGCCATTTTGTTGCCCAGTCACCCAGTTTTGAGAGATCCTTTTGTAGCTCTTCGTAGTCTGCCTGGGTCTTAACTATCTTTAGTAATTTTGTATCATCTGCAAATTTTGCCACCTCACTGTTTACCCCTTTTTCCAGATCATTTTTGAGTATGTTGAATAGGACTGGTCCCAGAACAGACCCCTGGGGGACACCACTATTTGCCTCTCTCCACTCTGAAAACTGACCATATATACCTACCCTTTGTTTCCTATCTTTTAACCAGTTACCAATCCATGAGAGACTCTTCCCTCTTACCCTGTGACAGCTTACTTTGCATAAGAGCCTTTGGTGAGGGACCTTATCAAAGGCTTTCTGAAAATCTAAGTACACTATATCCACTGGATCCTCTTGGTTCACATGCTTGTTGACCCCCTCAAAGAATTCTAGTAGATTGGTGAGGCATGATTTCCCTTTACTAAAACCAAATTGACTCTTCCTCAACAAATTATGTTCATCTGTGTGTCTGACAATATTGTTTTTTATTATAGTTTCAACCAGTTTGCCTGGTACTGAAGTCTGGCTTACAGGCCTGTAATTGCAGGGATCACCTCTGGATCCCTTTTTAAAAATTGACATCACATTAGCTATCCTCCAGTCATATCCAGTCAAAAGGAAGCCATATAAATGGAATGTGGGTAAAGAAAACACAAGCAGTATGAGAGATGGAACAAATCACAGCTTAAATCAGATAGTCTCAAAATTGATTGGAAACATGCAAGATTTCAGCTTGTAATCTATTCACAATATACCAGAAACAAAGCTCTGAGCAAAGGCAATATTGTATTGTATCCAGAAAAGATGTCAACTCTTCATTTACATACTGATACTCATATTAACTGAACCCACCCCACCCACACACCTATCTACTGGAAACAATATCTACATTGTGTGCATAAAAACTTGTATATACACTTCTATATAAACAGTATATAACAATGCCATATCAAGCACCGTGTTTGCCCGTTTATTCTGTTTATCTCTACACAGCTCTGCGTGTACATGTTTAATGATCAGAGGACCCAATTGTTTAGCTTCCTATCCACCTACCAGCCCCAAAGCCACAAACAAACAGCAGAAACCCACACAAAGCCTGAGTCAATGGGCTTTGTGTGGGATACTATGTGGGAATCGAGGAGGCTGGGATTCAGTACTTCCAACCCACACATGGCTGCCATACAGCCTCTCTGCGGACACTACCCCGGCCAAAGGCAGGAATAGAGGCCCTCGCCTCCTGTATGGGGTATTAGGGTCACTGAATATGCAGAGCTGGAGATCCCATGGCCCTTCCCCAGACCACCCTCTCTTGGTCCTCCCAAACCTTTTTAGTGAAAATTGCATAGGAGGGAAGGTTTTTTATAAAATCACAGACTATTTGACAAATGAGGTACTATTTAATTTGAGTAAGGATGTGTTCTGATAATCGGGCCTACAAATTTACCTGTATTGTGAGTGGAACTGTTAAAAGTATGTAAAAGTTCATAAAATGTTATAATAACCTATTACAACAAATGTTGAAGAGAAAACGTGCAAAAAGGAGACATAAATATTGAATTAGTCTAAACCAAAATTCAAGGACTGTGTTGAAATTATGCATGTTAAAAAACAGGAGATGTGGAACTGGAAGTTAATAAGCCAGAATTGATATGTCAGATATTGGACCTAAATGGTGGATAAAAAAAGAAGGGGATGGAATATTCCACCCATCACTCCCTTTTTGAGTCCTTAAAAGAAATAGATTTAGTGGGTAAAGTATAAAAGAACAAAAAGAACAGCTGGGAAGAACAGACAGAGGCTACTGGAGTGAGCTTCACCAGCACAGCTGTCGCTACCACAGTTTCCTAGGATCCCTAGCCTTCATCATCTTGATCTTGAGAGGTGTCCTGACCAGAATGGGCCAAAGAGAGGGACCTGATGACATTGTCACCCCTGCCAGCTCCAGCTGAATCCCAAACTCCACCTGAATTGACAGTTCTTACCATCTTTGCTCCCATCTAAGAGACTGCCAAACAAGGGTTTTTTTTCCTTCTAAGACTGGATGTTAACAGCAGCAACAGTGATATTTCCAAACCATCTTAAATAACTAATTCTATTTCCCCCAAAAGGACAATTACTACCACCTTTGATACCATCTAAGAGATGGTCAAACAACAGGGTTTTTTTCCTTCTAAAACAGGGATTGGCAACCTTTGGCATGCAGCCCATCAGGGAAATCCACTGGCAGCCCAGGATGGTTTGTTTACCTGTAGCGTCCGCAGGTTTTGCCGATCGCAGCTCCCAGTGACCATAGTTCACTGTTCCAGGGCAATGGGGGCTGCAGGAAGCGGCACAGGCCGAGGGATGTGCTGGCCACTGCTTCCCACAGCCCCCATTGGCTTGGAACAGTGAACCGCAGCCAGTGGGAGCTGCGATTGGCCAAACCTGTGGACGTTGCAGGTAAACAAACCGTCATGGCCTGCCAGGGTGCTTACCCTGGTGAGCCACGTGCCAGAGGTTGCTGATCCCTGTTCTAAAACATATCTACAGCTAAAGGGAAAGGGAACAACGAATACTGTTAAAATGAAAGCCCTATTTAACATTTTGCATTTCAAATGCTTTAACTCTTTTTCCATCTTTTCTTTATCTTCAACAAAAGGTTAAAAGGATATTTAATAATGTTTTTGCCATGGTGCTAAGCAGCTGAGCTCTTTCTATACCAACCCTCGGACCCTGTTTAACACTGTTTAATGTTGGACAGTGACTGGAATACGTTAACACATTTGTACCATTTATTCCATCTACATTAATACAACAGGTGGCAGGAGCCTCAGACAAAAAGAATTAGATTGCACAGATTACATGTAGCCCGTAATAGGTGGCAGTGTGGCGCCGCATTGCCGCAGGGGTCCTGTGTCCACAGGAAAAGTGCATACACTGCTATATTCCTTCATGGGGTGCAGCACATTCCTGTTGTGTGGAGTTCTGTCTCCTCCCAGGAGAGGGAGGGAGTAGTCACTGTGCTCCCACAAGCAAAAGGACACCCATTATGTTAGCTCCTTATATGGCCCATACAATGGTGGGCAAGGTTCCTTACTCCGTCTCTCCTGCACAGAGCACTGGCTAACTGCAAGAGGACCAGAGGGGATCTAGCTCTAAGTAAGACAATAACATGACAACAAGAATGCCAGTAGACTACCAAGGAGAGCAGCATAGAAAGGATAGGGGTGGAAAATATCACCCATATCTAAATTCCATGAATAGTCCCTTACGCACAGGCATCCCTGAAAAATTAGTGGTCTGAAGTCAGTTCTTCAGGTGATGGTATTGTGAAACCACCACTACTTCTGACCAATTTCTATTTTCTTCAGAACGAGGCATCTCTCTGAAACAATAAGAAAAGCCAAATAAGACTACAAAGATTTTTAGTTTTCTTTTTTTCTCTTGCTCTCATTTTAGTGATCTAAAACAAGGGGAGGGATAGCTCAGTGGTTTGAGCATTGGCCTGCTAAACCCAGGGTTGTGAGTTTAATCCTTGAGGAGGCCACTTAAGGATCTGGAGCAAAAATTGGTCCTGCTAGTGAAGGCGGGGGGCTGGACTCAATGACCTTTCAAGGTCCCTTCCAGTTTTAGGAGATTGGTATATCTAAAACTACTACATTAAATATTAAAGAGGCGCTCCTTGAGTTAATGCTTTTGGTGAACACCAAAAATGAGATTGTTACATGGAAACATATTGCATATTTATGTCCAATTAGTGTATAAGTGTTCAGTGCTCAATTTAGACCAGTGATGGGCAACCTGCAGCTCCCAGTGGCAGCAGTTCACCATTCCCAGCCAATGAGAGCTGCAGGAAGCAGCGTGGGCTGCAGGGACATGCTGGCTGCCGCTTCCCACAGCTCCCATTGACTGGGAATGAAGAACTGTGGCCAGTGGGAGCTGCAGTCAGCCATGCCTGTGGAGAGTCAATGTAAACACTGTCTCACAGCCTGCCAGCAGATTACTCTGGTGGGCCATATGTTGGCCACCACTGATTTAGACTGACCCCATCCTCCTGCACCCCTCAGTAGGGCCCTACCAAATTCACAGCCATGAAAAACACATCACAGACTGTGAAATCTGGTCTCCCCATGAAATCTGGCTATTGTAGTGGGGTTATGGTATTGCCACTCTTACTTCTGTGCTGCCTTCAGAGCTGGGCAGCTGGAGAGTGACAGCTGATGGCCAGGCACCCAGCTGTGAAGGCAGCACCACCACCACCAGCAGCAAATAAGTAAAGATGCCAGTACCATATCATGCCACCCTCACTCTGTGCTGCTGCTGGTGGCAGCACTGCCTTCAGAGCTGGGCTCCTGGCCAGCAGCCACCACTCTCTGGCCACCCAGCTCTGCAGGTGATGCAGAAGTAAGAGTGGCAATACTGCAACCTCCCTTCAATAGCCTTGCAACCACCCCCCCATGAACCTCTTTTGGGTCAGGACCCCCATGGTTACAACACCATGAAATTTAAGATTTTAAAAATCCTATGAGCATGAAATTTATCAAAATGGACTGTGAATTTGGTAGGGCCCTACCCATCAGACTGCTCTGGGACTGGTCAGACAGTCCCTTGACAATTGGCACAGATTTGATTCCAAAAATATAGAAAATAAACCACTTGAATGTATTGCTCACCCAATGAAAGGAAATAAATTCACTCAAGGGAAATCTAAAATAACTTTCTAGATATTATAACAAAGGATATAAACAGATTAAGAATTTAACAATCATGTGTTTGCAAAAAGAATAGAAGCCGATAGCTTTCAGATTAAGTTGTTTGTTAAGGACCCAATCCTATACGCTTTGCATAGGTAAATCTTCAGTGGAAGTTTTGCCCTTGTGAATAGAATGGGATTGGGCCCAACACTGACAGCTCAAAGATAACAGACTTAATAAATAATTTATTAAGCAATAGGAGTGATAAATTATATAGGTACTTTTTATGAGTCACACCAAGGTCTAGTAATCAACTCAACATTGCTGCCCTGTTCTGACCGCAACAAAGTTTAGGTTGGATATTAGGAAAAACTTTTTCACTAGGAGGGTGATGAAACACTGGAATGGGTTACCTAAGGAGGTGGTGGAATCTCCTTCCTTTAGAGTTCTTAAGGTCAGGCTTGACAAAGCCTTGGCTGGGATGATTTAGTTGGGGATTAGGTCCTGCTTTGAGCAGGGGGTTTGACTAGATGATCTCCTGAGGTCCCTTCCAACCCTGATATTCTATGATTCCTCACTTTTGGATAAAAAGGAATTCATTTAGTCATTTGCTTTTCGTATAAAAGAAGAAGGTTTCAGACACCTAAGCTTTTCTTATGGCCTGATGCAGCTCCCACTGAAGCCTGTGGAAGGACTCCCATTGATTTCTGTGGGTGCAGCATCAGACTCTTAGATTGCATTGACAAAATTGTGTGTAGGACAAGAAACTGAATTCCTTTATTTGAAATGTGAAGTTTTCTCCATTTGATGGTAGGAAGAAGTCTGTCATGAATTGCTGGATGTTAATTTGTAACACGGACCCCTTCTGCTTGCTCCTGTATAATATCTGAAGCAAAGAATGAACAAAGTGCTAACCCATTATACTTTGATGGATCATGCCTTCCATAAAGAAACTCCAATACACTGAGTATGGATGGATTTTGAGCAAAGTGAGCTTTGGTAGGCCCAAAATATTTATTACAGGGTCAGTAATGTTTTTTCAATTAATAAGTGATCCTCAAAACAAAAGGAAGCAAAAAGAGTTCTTATTGTCGATTGATAGCACACTGTCAAAGAACACAGTGCAGGAAACAAGCCAGGGATTTTAAAAAGTCATTCACCCATTTGATACTAGTGAACAGGAGCAGCAAAAAGTCTTATGGCACCTTATAGACTAACAGACGTTTTGGAGCATGAGCTTTCGTGGGTGAATACCCACTTCGTCGGATGCATGTAGTGGAAATTTCCAGGGGCAGGTATATATAAGCAAGCAAGAAGCAGGCTAGAGATAACGAGGTTAACAGGAGGATTTTCCTGGTGAGCAGGAGGGCACATCCCATCAATATGTGCAGAGTATAAACTGTCTGAGGCAGGGGCTGGAAACAGGCTGAGTTAGTTAGGGTTGGTCTATCAGTTACTCAGAAAACTGGATTTTTGATTAAGTGACACTTCTCAAAAACAGCCTAATTTCCATGAAATCTTTGGGTTTTTTTCAACCCCAACCACCCCCAAATGCTTGAAGATTGAAAAAATGTTGGCCAAAAATGAAACTATTTGATTCAGAAATGCTGCCATGGTACCTCATAGGAGTTATAGTTCAGCTGCTTCTTGCCCCCATTCTCATTATGGACCATTCTCCCTGGCTGGAATATATATCTCCCATGATGCAACTCAATAAGAGGGGAGATGGTAGTGCATCATGGGAGATTTAGTCCAGTCCATGTTCCAACTAGTCTAATCAGTTGTGTATCTGTGGAAGCAGAGCTGCATCGGTTTGAAGATGAAGTGCCCTGACTGAGTGCCAGTATCAGGAGGCTTTAAGACTTTGTAAAGCCTTCTGCATCTTTAACTGTGTAGGGATTGTACTGGGTAGATGGACTTGCCAGGCCCTCACCCTACCTGCCTCTATACCTTCCTTGCTACCCTCCATACTTGCCTATCCTCTCCAGCCTCCCTGCCACACAGTAAACAATGGCAACAGGATTCCCATACAGACCAACCTAATAATGTCCACTGAGTCAGGACTTGCCTTTGATTAGCCACAATAGGGTAACCTTAGGAGCAGGGGGGTGGACTACAGTGGACAAGGCAGAGCATGGAAATGGGGAGGAGAGGTGGTTCCTTTTTGATCATTAAAAGCAAAAAGTCCCTCCTTTGCCAATAAAAAAATACTGTAAAGGGAATTCATTTTTTCCCTTGTCAATATGTAACCATGCCCCCTGCATGGGTCATTTGTGGGGAATGAACACAGGTCCTCTGGATCAAAAAGCAAGAGGCCCTATTTTCTTAAGCTAAAGAATCAGATCCTCAGCTGATCTAAATTGTCAGAGCTTTATTGACTTCAATGGAGCTTTGACTTTTTACACCAGCTGATGATCTACCTCTGAACCAGCCTACTCTTTTGGAAGCAGTAGCAGGCTCATACATCTCTATATATGGTCCAGCCACTAAAAGGATCGAAGACCAGTGATGACTGCATAGATGCAGAACATCATTTTCTCTTGGTCATTGACATAACTAGCTGAACATGGTAGCTGTAGAACAGATGCAGGACTGGCTCAAAGGTTTTGTCAGCATGAGTCTCAGAAGATCTACCTAACTCCTGAGCGATGAACCCGCACACAAGTGATGTATGCAACTCATCCCAAATAGGTGCCAATAAAACCTTTATAGCAAAGTACTCCATTCTGTTCTCTGCACTTGCCACATTTTACATTAAAAATATTCAGCCGTTATGTTCACAGCGTACAATACACCACAGAAATATTTATCTTCTTTTTATTAGTACTATTTTTGTATCCTTCCACCTTACATGCCTTGGAATCATGTCTGACAAAACAGGCCACAAAGGCAGACATTACAGTCTGAAAATTCTAAATATGGAAAAGCTATCTTAGGCTATTAACAGTGGTGTCAGTATTTTAAGCTCCGATCATACTTCTCAAACACACCTCTTTCAATTTAATCCCATAGTTCCCAGGGCAGGAGGTTGGGGTGCAGGGTGCAGGAGGGGTTAGAGGTGCGGACTCCAGCCTGATGCCGCTTACCTGTAGTGGCTCTGGGGTGGCAGTGGCACCGCGAGGCTAAGGCAGGCTCCCTGCCTGCCCTGGCCTTGCACCGCTCCCAGAAGCAGCTAGTACCATGTCCCTTCGGCCCCTGGGGTGGGGGTGGGGGGCAGAGGACTCCGCACGCTGCCCTCACCTGCGGGTTCCACACCTGAAGCTCCCATTGGCTGGGAACAGGGAACCGCTGCCAGTGGGAGCTTCGGGTGTGGAATCCACAGGTGAGGGCAGCATGCGGAGATGTCTGTGCCCTTCCCCCACATCCCCAGAGGCTGCAGGGACATGGTGCCGGCCACTTCCGGGAGTGGTGTGGGGCCCACGGTGCCATGGGGGTGGCAATCCCGCAGGCCGGATCCAAAGCCCTGAGGGGCCAGATCTGGCCCGCGGACCATAGTTTGCCCATCCTTGCTCTAGGCTGTCTGTCTGCTGACTAACTGTGCTAGTCCCAGATTGCATGCTTCCCTACAGAGCCCCCTAGCCTGCAAGCAGGACCAAGAAGCCTCTTATTCTTAAAGTAATAATGTTAAAATTTGTACCTGTCTTCAATACACCACCCTTTTGTTTAAAATTATTTATGGCAGAAGTTACAGGGTTATTACACTAAATAGGTGAATCCCACAGCACTCTAACATACCTGCATGAATAATTGTATGCTCCTTTTTGGTCTTTGTCACATAGCCACATTTGGGCCTTGGCAAGTTGAGAGGTATGGGTCCAATATCACACAGTCTATCAGAGTTAGAAACAAATTGATTTCCCCATTGGAAAAGGCAGTGTAATAATGGTGTCTATCAGGCCTACCCCAATTGTAAGCACAACTGCTAGAAAGTGGGTGAAAGTTCACAAAATGTTACCATCACCTATAACAAGTGTGAAAAAGATATGAAAGGGAGCCAGAGACTGGACTAGTTCAAACAAAAAGCTCTACTGATACAACCCCATGGCTGTGTTGAGATCATGTCTGGTAAATAAGAGAATGGAAATTAATGGCCCAAAATTGGTGTGCTGGAAATCAGGACTAACTGGTGGGCGAATAACAAGGGTATGAGCTATTCTACCCATCGCCACCCTTTTAGGGTTCTTATGAACAGGTGTCTCTGAGGATCAAATAGGGAATAGACTCCTGGGGGAATCCCTTAAGGAAAGGCCAAAAGGCTTCTGCTTCATTCCAGAGACTGTTTTTTGCTGGTGAACCTTGATCATCAGTATGTCTAGACCAGCACACCAGTGAGGACGCCCAACCGTGAGTGCTGGACCAGTGAGAATCCCAGACTGATATATGTGAGATTCTACCCTTTCCTTTGCATCCACCACTACCTTCCTCTGGGGCTCTGCCTGCTAGCTTTACACCTGAGCCAGAGATCAGCCGCACCACATGGCATCAGCACAAGATTAAATGGCTCATTGAAGTCCATGCAGCCTGAGAGAGATGGATAAAGAGATGGACCTGACCAGACCAGTCATATGACATCCCAGACCAGGGAAGTGAGCCAGAGTCCACAGCAATAGCTGTCATGGCCAACCTGACAGCCCAAAGCATCCACCTGTGACTGACCAGCCTCTTTGTATTGTGAGAATGTCAACAAAAGCCTTATTTCTCCCACTTTTCCTATCCTTTCTTTTTCTTTCTGTTTTGCCAGAGGCATAAAAAGTAAACACCATTCTCAGAGGTCAACTCAATATACAACAGAACTAATCCTTTCTTCTCCGCAAAATACGAGACTCTAACCAACATCCTCGCTCTAAAGAGGACTTTGATAAATTTGGATTAAGTTCGTTTTGCATAACCACTCTATTGCAAGATGCTTTTTCTCTTGTGCGTCCTAATCAATACATCTCCAAACTTTGGCCTTTTTTTTTTTTTTTTTTTTTTTTAGTGTTTGCACCATGGGATTAAGATGGACAAGGTCTCTCTACTCATCATAACCCCAAACCATATTGGACTATTTGGTGTAATACAGTGACAGGGCCAGGTTAATATTCCATTGATTTTAACACAACAGTTCTTTACTTCCTAATGTAAAGTGGTTTATTTTTCTGCAGGCCAAATGGATTGTGAGCTATCCTGTCACTGGTTCAGGAATAAATATCGCCTTGGCTCAATGGAAGTCTTGAAGCAGAAATTATATATTCAGAAGGAAAATATTGCTCTGGCAAGTTGTTTTATTAGAAATATATAGCAACCGTTTGAAGCTGCTCAGAGGTTTGGAATGTCTCCAAGGAAATGAGCTCAGGTGAGGTGGTCAAAGGTGTATGATAAATGCAGTTTATCACAGGAGTTTGTATTTTATCAAATGGATATCACCACCACATATATGATAATACTTGGTTAGATTTTCTAATCAAAAGAAAAAGATACTCTAGGTGGAGCATGGTCTGGGAAAGTGTTATCTGAACCTACTGCACAAACACAGAAGAGGGTATAAAATGAACCCTTCTGAATGTGAGAGGTACTTATCCTAGATCCAAATTCTCTCTCTTTTCTTTTCGAGGACTCCAAACTGCAATGGACCAGAAGGGGATCCAGTTACTCTCAGTCATTCTCATTTTAGGGCTCAGTGCACTGACTGAAGGAGCAGAAGCCCCAGGTAAGTATATGTATTTGCTATTGCATTCAGAAGTACTTAAATGGGCCTGATCATGCTGATTTCAAAGGCAGCAAGAGCAGATCTCCTCTTTGTGTACAATAAAACATTAATATTTCATCTCAAGGTATTGTTCCATGATCCTGATCCGGCTGCTACTGAATTCAGTAGCAAAAATCCCACTGACTTCACTGGGAGCAAGATTAACTCTCATATTCTTAGCAAAATAAGCAGCAATCTACAAAAAGGAGTAATAATAAACATCAAACCTGGTACTACCCATTAGAAAACCAGAAAGATCTTGCCTCATGATGCTCTACTGTAGGCAGTTGTCTCCAAAAAGCACACTGTTGTTTATTTTAACTTATACCACACTGTTGTGCCAATACAAGCAGAAAGTTGTATATAATACTGCATAATTAGACAAAGAAATTCAATTAGACAACCTAAGAAAGGGGCTGCAATTAACTAGATTTGATGCATTTAGACAGCTTTTATTGAACCAATCTATTAGTGATGCCTCTACCGTAAGATTATAATGTCAGAATTCCAGCTATTAAAATTTGCATATGATCCCTTATTCTACAATAACCTGACTACCATGGTTTTGCATCTTCACAACTATACTAATTTGCACTGAACCCCCTCTCTCTCTTTCTTTGTAAGAGATCAGCAAAGATGCCAAAATTTGCTGGAACTGGAATAGTACATGATGCCACATTCTTACTCCTGGGCCTGATCCAACGCTTACTGAAGTCAATAGGCCTCATTCCATTATCTGAATGGGCTTTGGAGTAGGACAGTAATGCTTAATGGGTGAAACCCTGGCCCCACTGAAGTCAATGGAACTTTGCCATTGACCTCAATGGAGCCAGTATCTTCATATTATTGAAAAGCTGTAAACCAAATGATTTCTGGCTTCAGTGGGTCATGGAGAATTTATGTTTGCAAGATTGTTTGAAACCAATGAAAGTGCCATTGATAAAAAAAATACTAATAAAGATAAAGAGAGAGAGATGGTAACACTGATTTTTGTTTTAAACAGCTCCATGCCGATGTAATGTGGATCCAAAAACCAGAGTCAACTGCGGGCCTCCAGGAATCACTGCTGAGCAATGCGAGAATGCAGGATGCTGCTTCAGTTCAGAAGTTCCTGGCGTCCCCTGGTGCTTCGCTCCTCTCGCAAGAAAATGTAATGTACCTTTCTGAAACCTGTTTGATTTCCCTAGTGCTTAACTATGCAAAAATGTGTTCAGCTGGGCAAGAGTGCTACTTACACAATAAGAAGGACAAGCAAATGGGTGCAGACTTCTATTAGGACCCTGCAAAGAGCAAGGACAGTGAAAAATATTAGTGTAGGCAACCTTTCAAGTCTCCTATGTCTCTATTTTTCTCAGATGCACTACACCAGTCATTTGCCTTCTCTCCTGGATAGAAGTTAGCAAGTAACTAAAAGTGGCCCCCATCTGCAGCCTTGTTGACTAATGTTAGGAATGTCTTTGTTAATTTATATTTGTTTTCTAAGTGGCTATCCAGGGCTAGAGTTACTCCCCATCAAGTCTGATCCAAGGTCAGGAAAAAAAAATCTTTAAGGGGACATGAGCCCATCTTTAACTGTGTAGTGCCTTCTGCAAAAGACCCCTAGGTCTATCTTCTCTCCAGTTTCTCCCTGATACTTCTCTCCATTCTCACTCACTCCCCATTTTACCGCCAGTTTTCTGTTCTCCTCCTGTATTATTTTGTTTTTTCCTTAAAATTTGAAAAGATGTTCCCAAATTTTGTCTTTAATGGACACCAGACCTAACTGAATAGGAATTATAGGGCCATGGCTCTGACCCTGCAACATGTAGCATATAGGGAAATTCTGTTAAGAGCCAGATTTTGGTTTCTGTGGGGCTTTAGGGACCCTTTCTCAGATCTGCACCTATAAAAGGGTCAGGATCAATTGAAGTCTATGTGATCTGGAGAACACGGGGGCTGTTCCATTCTGACTCCCTAGGGCAGGGGGAGACAGCACCATTGTTTTTAGTGGGGAGGGGTGAGGAAGAGGCAAGATCATGACTCCACCATTGACTCTGCTCCTGCATGCTAGGTAGTTCTAGGAAGCATTTTGCCTCTGAGGCACAATTCCTCCCCACGATCCTACTGAGGTGGGAGGGCTCCCCACCCCACTTTACTCTAGACTTAAGCTAAACAGGCTTAGCTTCACCCCATGTGTATCTGGTACCTAAGTTGAGAAGACTGGCCTTGCTGTCATGTTCAGTCATTGGCCAAACCTCATTAATGTATCCTTTAAGTTCTAAGCTGGATTGTTGTCATGTTACACATGCCCCAGATCAGAGAAGTTTACAATCTGTACAAAGCCAATTATTATATTATTATTAAAACATTTATTATTTTGCTTCGAGGTACTGGGATCTGGTTTTGATTCCTTCATTCTGCTGGACTATTTAAATCAGGCAGTTTCTGCTGTTAGCGCCTTATGCAGGAAATGTGGGCAGAATTCTCTGCCCCCCACTGCACTCCCTTTACCTCACTCAGAGCAATGGGAGTGGCCAAAGCACCATGCACTCCCACAATCCCTATCTAGCAGCTGGTCCCTAGATTGCTCTAAATTACACTTGTGACCAATGCTGGGTGTAGAATCAGGAGCTGTAACAGGCTTCCTCACAGAACCCCTTCCACTCCCTGCCACACCCAGCATGTGAGCAGGGACTCTGTCTCTCTCTTTCTATAGCCGAGTCCAGTGCTATTTAACTAACACTTTGTCAGTAGATTACAAATAAACACCAGGTGTGCCTCCACCTGGCTGTTTGTAGCCATCTGCTGTCTCTTGCCCTACACTTAGATTATCAGCTGTTTGGGGCAGGGACTGTGTTTTTGTTCTGTGTTTGTACAACACCTGGTGCACTGGGGTCCTGGTCCATGACTGGGGATCCTAGGTGCTATGGTAATATTAACAATGAATAGAATAAAAGAAATCTAAGGTAATGTGCCTTTTTAAAAAAAAACAGATAAAAAGGTCTGCCCAGCAGAGGTAAAACTCAGACAGAACTGTGGTTACCCCGGCATCTCAGCTGAAGTATGTGAGGCAAGAGGATGTTGTTTTGAGTCAAGACCCCCTGCTGTCCCCTGGTGCTTTTTTCCTCATCTGGTGGAAGAAGGTAAGTTATGTGTGTGAAATAAAGTTAATTTTCTCAGGACATGAACACACAGAGGTTTGTAGTTGGGGAATTTTATTCTTTTACTTTCTGGTCTCCATTATACTTTGCAGGCTAAGAGTTGGTAGAGAATTCCCTTAGATTAAGCTTCACGGAGTCTTCCCTCATTATTTGCTTGTGTTCAAGGCTTGCATGCTCAGGGTGTGAGTGAGGTAGAGATGTTTAATGTTTAAAAAAGGGGGAATGAATAATCATAGAAATGTGGGCCTGGAAGGGATGTCAAGAGATCATCCAGTGCATCCCCCTGTGTTGAAACAGGATATAATGATTTATTACATGACACAGCTGTTATAATGTTGCCTGCAGTGATGTTTGTGTGGCATTAAAGGGATATGAAGACAGTTGTTGTGCATACAGTACTTAGTACTGCTCTGCAGTTAACCCTCTCCAACCAGGATCCTGCATCCTGGGACCAGTCATCAGGGTATCAATGCCACAAGGAGGGCACAAGAGGGTGGTTCAGAGTCCAGATGGGGCATCTCAGCCACTCTGGAGCTTCCCCTCTGTGGCTCACAGCCCCCATCTTAGTCATCTCCTCTATGTAACAGAAATAATAACATCTTTACACACATTCCTTGATAGATCTTCGTAACTCATGTGCCTTAAACATACAGAAAGATGTGTAGGAGGGAACTGTTGTGCTGAACAATTGCCTGACATAGAACTTTTTGTTATTTGCCACAGGCAAACCAATGCTTTTAATCTTCTATGGATCTGATGAAAAAAATCAATCCTTAACCCATTTTCCTTCTTTTTTCCCTAGCTTGTTAAAGAGACCGTGCACCAGGAACTTTCACCAGGAACCTCTCTGTCAGTGGATCTACTCACGCAGGAAAATAATAGAAAGCCCTCACCTCTTACACTTTGCACTCTGAAATCATTCTGATTTCCAGATCATTTTTGCCTTGCATTTACTCCTTTTCCAATGACCCAATTAATCACAGCTTTTATTCTTTCCAGTCAGTTGGTACCGGGCAGCTGTCCAAAGCAATAAAAGAATCAAAACAAAATGTATAAATGCTGGGTTGTCCTTTATTTCTAATTGTCCCGATATTTCTCCCTTCCCCTAGATGTACATACTTTAGTGCTCTGCAGATGAGACATTAGTCAATAATATTTCTGACACAAACCACAGCACTTTCAGTTGGGATCAGATTGTGATGCCCTTACCAGAGCTGGTGGAGAATTTTTTGATGAAACTGTTGTAAAATGCTGATTTGTTGAAGCTGAAACTTTGCAGAAGATTATTACAGATTCTGCAAAACTTTCACTGGGAAGGTTTCTTGGGTCCAAGAGGGACTTTCTCTTCCAAACCCTAATAGTCTCTGTGGGAACTGGGAGACCTAGGGTTCAAATCCAGGCTCTGCCCAATTCAGAGTAGGGACTTGAAATGGGATCTTGCACATCCTAGCTGAGGCAGCAAAAAGTCCTGTGGCACCTCATAGATTAACAGACGTATTGGAGCATGAGCTTTCATGGGTGAATGCCCACTTTGTTGGATGCATGCTCTAATACATCTGTTAGTCTATAAGGTGCCACAGGACTCTTTGCTGCTTTTACAGATCCAGACAAACACGGCTACCCCTCTGATACTTGATCCTAGCTGAGTGCCTCAACCACTGGCTATTGTCTCACCTGGCTTCTGCTTGAAAAAGTTTAAGGGTCTCAATTTTATCCCATTGAGGAAGGGAAAAATCTTGACCTCTTCAATTTTTGCTGGACCGGAAGACCATTTCCCATCCAGGTCTAGGTCATACTCATAATGGCTCATTCACTTTAAGGTCCCTTTACATTGGTGGAATAAAGGACTAATCAGATACCTCCAGAGCAAGAAGCACAAATGGCTACAACTTGAGCTAAAGAGCCAAGCTCTGTAGCCAGGGCCGGCCCACAACATTTTGGCACCTGAGCTGGGGAGCTCAAATGATGCCCCCATGGCCCCTTGCTTGGGCCAAAACTTTGAAAGGTCTCAATTCTGCTTTCTTCCTGTTCTACTCCTCTCATGGTACTGCTCTGCTACTCCTCTCTTGGTATGCTCTATTGAGATGGTTGCAAGGCCAACCAGCCTTTCCTGTGTCATTGTGGAGCGTAGATGTGTTTTTTAACAACTTCAGCTTGGAGAAGCTGTGTTCTCCACTGGCAACTGTTACAGGAAGTGTTAGAAGTATGCACAGAGCAACAAAAGCATTTGGAAAGAGGGTGGTCATCTTATTTGTGCACATATATTCCAGAACAGCCTTTGGAGTTGATCCTGCTGAAATGTATCTTGAAAGGGCTTTCAGTTCATCACTGAAATCAGTCACATCAATATCACGCAAGTCATCATGTGTCAACACTGTCTATAGTGCCCTGCATTGCTGGTGTAGGTCTTCTTTAGGTATAGTGAGGAGTTTTGTAATATCATACAACATCCCAAATATACTGCTGTGTTCCTTGAGCTTCATGAAACGTTCTTCAACTGACTGTATTGCACAATCTAGCATCTGGTTAAATAATTCAACTTTGAATTGTTGTTTGGGGTCTCTTGTGGGATTATCCTGTGCCTTGTAATCAAAATGTCTTCTTCTTCAAGTATCAGAGGGGTAGCCGTGTTAGTCTGGATCTGTAAAAGCAACAAAGAATCCTGTGGCACCTTATAGACTAACAGACGTTCTGCAGCATGAGCTTTCGTGGGTGAATACCCACTTCTTCAGATGCAAGTGGTGGAAATTTCCAGGGGCAGGTTTATATATGCAAGCAAGAAGCAAGCTAGAGATAACGAGGTTAGTTCAATCAGGGAGGATGAGGCCCTGTTCTAGCAGTTGAGGTGTGAAAACCAAGGGAGGAGAAACTGGTTCTGTAATTGGCAAGCCATTCACAGTCTTTGTTTAATCCTGAGCTGATGGTGTCAAATTTGCAGATGAACTGGAGCTCAGCAGTTTCTCTTTGAAGTCTGGTCCTGAAGTTTTTTGGCTGCAGGATGGCCACCTTAAGATCTGCTATTGTGTGGCCAGGGAGGTTGAAGTGTTCTCCTACAGGTTTTTGTATATTGCCATTCCTAATATCTGATTTGTGTCCATTTATCCTTTTCCTTAGAGACTGTCCAGTTTGGGGCATTGCTGGCATATGATGGCATATATTACATTGGTGGACGTGCAGGTGAATGAACCGGTGATGGTGTGGCTGATCTGGTTAGGTCCTGTGATGGTGTTACTGGTATAGATATGTGGGCAGAGTTGGCATCGAGGTTTGTTGCATGGGTTGGTTCCTGAGCTAGAGTTACGTGCAGTTACTGGTGAGAATATGCTTCAGGTTGGCAGGTTGTCTGTGGGCGAGGACTGGCCTGCCACCCAAGGCCTGTGAAAGTGTGGGATCATTCTCCAGGATGGGTTGTAGATCCCTGATGATGCGCTGGAGGGGTTTTAGCTGGGGACTGTATGTGATGGCCAGTGGAGTCCTGTTGGTTTCTTTCTTGGGTTTGTCTTGCAGTAGGAGGCTTCTGGGTACACGTCTGGCTCTGTTGATCTGTCTCCTTATTTCCTCGTGCGGGTACTGTAGTTTTGAGAATGCTTGGTGGAGATTTTGTAGGTGTTGGTCTCTGTCTGTGGGGTTAGAGCAGATGCGGTTGTACCTCTTCTTCTTCAGTGACTCTTGTATTCTTGAATGGGTGGGAAAATAGCTTCAGTGTGAAGTTCCTCTGCCAACTTCTGTGCACTCTTCAGAACATTTTGAAATCCCTCATCTGACCAGTAAGACTGTAGGTATGACTTTGCTTTGTCCAGTTGTTCCATTGCTCAGATATATCAAGGTCAACACCTTGGAGTCTCTTGCTTACAACATTTATTTCAAACAGTATGTCATGCCACAACAGTAAGCCACACGGAAATTTGAAGTTACGTGTTTCTGGTGATTGCATTTACTTCTGCCACTGTTCTCCCATGAACAGTTCCTGTTATAGCATTATCCTCAATAATGGCAACTATGGCATCATCTATCTTCCCAATTTAGTGTTTGATAGGCTTTATTGCCTCCACTCGACTTTCCCATCATGTGGCACTCAATGGTTTCAGTGTCAGAGAGGATGTTCCCAGATGTTGTTTCAAAATTTGCCATCGATGAATTGATGCAGAGAAAAATACATAGATGCTTTGAATTACATTAAAAAATTCAGCAGCCTCACTAGAAGCTTGAAGGGACAATAATCCACACCGTGCAGAGTCAAGCACAGGAGTTTATTACGCACTGCGCTGGTGGAGTGTCACTTTGCTTATCAGGCTCAGAGACACTGCAAAACAATTAATTACTATCAATTATATATGGTACTCATTGGGCAGAGAGAAGCTACGGGGATGGATTTTCCCAAGCCCCTGGATAGCCCCTTCCAGCAAGACAAGATAAGCACAATAAGCCAATGGTCTAAAAGATTACATAATGGCTCCTCCCATGGCCCAAATTAACATATTGCTGTCACACAGGTAATTACCCCCAAACTATGTCTGTTAAAGTGTATAGGTTAAATCCTAATTTTGGAGTCCAGGGGAATTTTGGAGTCCGTAGCAGCTCTCTTGGTTGACCAACAGGTGCATTCCTAGAGATTTAACGCGAAAAAGCAGTAATTAGTACTTAACAATTTCACAAGTTTACCCTTGCATTTCTGTGGGCTAGGACTGGCATACATCTGTGAGGGGAGATGTCATAACTCATGTCAATCACATGAGGCCTCTCCACAAATTTTGTCTAGGATCTGAGGGGTATTGTACCACTATCTCCTCCCTGCATTAGGGAGTAACCGTGAGGCCTTTCTCAGCACTTCATGTGCCGATAACTCATGATAAGGACGCCCAATTACATTCAGAGTTACGTTGACTCCGCACACTGACTTGAAAGGTTATCTGTTTACCCCAGCTTCCTCTGTGCTATGTATTGTTCTCTGTTAGCTAGCCCCCATAGCCCAAGCTGAGCTGTGGACTCCGGGCCTATATGAAAAGTTCTCAGGAGAAACTGTAGTTAAGATCTTACCTCCATAGCAAATGGATTCTGACTCTTCAAAGCTGATGCTGCATCACTGACCACCAAGTTAAATGAAAGAACTGCATGGGACAAAAAAAGCTCGAGGGTTTAACTCTTGGATCCATGTCTGCACTCCTCTATTCTTTCCTCTCACATTGGCACCATTATCGTAGCCCTGACCTCTCATGTCAGCTATCACAATTCCCGTATCTTCCAGCTTTTTAAGAAGCCCATTTGTCATACCAGCTCCTGAAGTATCATCAATGTCAATAAATTCTAGAAAATGCTCTCTGACAGTCACCATTGCAGTGATATTTTCACTAGGTTCTGTTGTTGTTACAAAATGCACCATTAAAGTCATTTGTTCTGTATGGTTGATGTCAGATGTGCAGTCCAGAATAACAGAGCAATGTCTTGCTGACTTCAGATCTCCCACAATATTCTGTTTGACTTTTGTTGCCAGTAACTGTATGATCTCTTTTTGAACTGTTTTTCCAAGGTAGTGGTGTGTGTACATTTCTTGGGTGATGACTCTTCTCAGATGCTCCTGGAGTACACCATCAAACGCAGCCATCAGCTCCACAATTTTAAGGAAGTTTTATTGTTACAGCTGATCTGAAATGCCACACAGTGCTAAGTTTTGGGTAGAAAGCATTCTCACAATGGCAATGAGCCTTTTCAGAACATTTTGCCAGTAAAGAGACTCTGACACAATCTTCTCTTGATGCTGATCACCTATGGTGGCCTTTAACCTTAGTCTCATCTCAAGCTCTTTCCACATATGGAATGCTCTTTGGTGATTTGCTGTCTTTCCATGGCATAACAGATTTCTAGCCAGATTTTTCCAGTCCTTTGTTCCTGAACCCAATGTGGCTGGAACATTAGACTGGAAGAGTTTGTAACAAAAACAATATGCAGCATTCTGGGTTTTTGAGTACATAAGCCATGGCCTCTCCACTTTGTCACCATTGGGGATTTCACGCCAGTAATGTGTTGGATGGACACTTCTATTTTCATTGTCTTTGGGGAACATGAAGTTTTTCCACTTGCTATGGCCCATACAGTACAAGAAAGGCCCTCAGGCTACTGCTCAAGTGGGTCCACAGTCCTGGGTCATCTAGACTTAAGGAACTAAACTCAGCAGCAGCTGTTTCTTGCGCCTCCACCACACTCTTCTCTGATCTACACTTCAGGAATGTGCATGGTTACATCCATCTGAGATGGAGATATGGATGGTGCAGTAGCTGCCAGGTCACCTGCACTCGACTAACTGGAAGATCAGGCATCTCCTCACCACTCACATCCTCACTGGGGCTGGAAGGCTCACCATGAACATTTGTGTCTATGTATCTCAGGAGAGCTCCTTCCTGCTTAGATAGAAAAGCTTCCTTTGCTTTCTTCCGTTTTCTGAATGCTGCCCCATTTTTCTTCTTTCACTCATGACTGCTGTTCTGTGCCAGTTATAGTGACTCTCAACGTTCAGTTGAAGGGACAAATAAGCAGGCTGGTAGCAGGGCCTGAGTGATGGAAGATATCAGTGTCTTAAGGGCCTAACTGGCTCCTACTACTTCAGTTTACTGCCTGTTTTCCTCAAGTGGGTTCAGGGAAGCAGCAGGAAACAGGAAGCTCCCTGAGAAGCTGGTGTTAATCAGTCCAGGTTCCTGGGGTGCTAGAGAGATACATAAGAGGCTCCTTCCTCCACCTCTCTCTCCCTGCAGCTCCTGCTGCTTTCTGTTATCCCCTCTCACCTTTTCTCCTGCCTGCCTGTTTTGTCTCTTGTGCCCTCCTTCCTCCAGCACAGCACTCCATCATCTCTGAGAGCAGAGAGAATACATATGCACCAGCAGCAGACACAATTTTCTACACTCTGGATCCTAGGGGTGCCCCCCCTCCCCCGTCCAGTCTAACACTTGAGGCAGCCGCCTCAGTTCTCCTCATGGTAAGGCCAGCCCTGTCTGTAGCTGTGAACTTTACCAGCCTGGCATCCTCAAGCTCAGTCACAGAACTAACTTACATTGAGCAGTGGGTTAGGTGCTGATAGCTATAAATTGTGGCAGATTAATCAGTTATTAGACACAATTCCCTCCCTACTTTATATAAGGAACATGAACACTAAGAAGGGGCAGATTCAGACCAGTAAGGAATTGCTGTGTAGAGCTGGTGAACTACAAGACTCAAGAGATGGTTTCAGCAAAACTGCTGCAATTCATTCATTCAGGAATTCGCCAGTAGAGTGCAGCAGATTGAGAAAACATTGTAAAATAAGTACCTTTACTGGATTAAAGGAAGAGTGCTTCTGTACAGCTGGACAAACAATGGATTGTTTGCTTTTTTTTGGTTTGCTGATAATTTTGAAAACAACCCAAAAAAGTTTAGTTTTGTCTCAAACCAAAAAAGACATTTTCTGAGGTTTTTTTTTTTTTGGCAAATTGAAAAACGTTTAAGTCTAAATCTTTTTGGTAACATAGAAATGAAATGTTTCAGTTCTACCTGAAAAAAATGTATTTCAAGTTTCAAGAATTTTGACCAAAAAAAAAATCAAAGAAAAAGGATGACTGGATTTACAAAGCAAAGGTGCTTCCCTTATAAGCTGTAGCTTAGTACAGTAGTCCCCAAGCATTTTTTATCATGCCCCCCCTTTCCCCGTAATGGAATCTGTCCACACCCCTGACCCGGAAACCATAGTCAGGAGCTACAGCCGGGAATGGGCCAGGAGCCACAGTGGGAGCTGGAACCAGGAGCAGAGATCCGATCGGGGCTGGGAGCTGAGAGCTTAGGCCAGGGTGGAGCTGCAGCGGGGGGCCAAGGCCAGGACTGGGAGCCAAGGCTGGGAGCCAGGGACCAGGGTCAAGGCTGGGTCCATGGCTAGGCATGGAGCCACTGCTGGTGCCAGCAGCGGGCCCAAGGCCCAAGCTATGGGCAGGGCCAGAGCAAAGCTGGAGGCAGAGTAGGGCTGGGTGACGCTCCCTCCCTGCCCCCGGTGGGTGCTGGCTTGTGCCCCACCATTCCCCCCACCCCCTGAATGTTCCTCCATGCCCCCCAGGGGGGCATGCCCCACAGTTTGGGTACCACTGTCTTAGTAGTTCAGGGACTCACTTGGGTTGTGGAAGACTTGGGTTCAGTTCCTTTCCCTTTGTGATGTGTAAAAGGGATCTAACTTGAGCCTCCTCCACTGCAGGAGAGTGCCCCAAGCACTGGGCTATGGCGTATTCTAGGATGGGGCAGTCCCAAGCTCTCTTCTTGAAGCTGTTCCACTCTTGATAAATAAGTTAATAGTCTCCGCAGCAAGGATTTGAATTTAGGTCTCCTACATGAGGGCCCCAACTACCAGGCTATAGAATCATTGTCATTCACTTTTCTTGGCCAAGTGACCATCCATCGTCATCATGAGGGGCAGTAACTGAGCAGGAGGGTTGTGGATCATAGTACAGTAGTGGCTAAATCTGGGATTTAGGCACCTAAATTCCTTTGTGAATCTGAGCCCTGGAGCCTTGTCCCAGCGTGGCTCCGACAAGCGCTAATACCAGTATAACTGATTCAGTGCTAGTGCTGGCATGTGGGGAGGGAGCGAGGGGATCTCTGGCACATTCCTCAGTACAGGCTGTTTGTAGCCTGACTGGTTCCTGAACTCAATAGAGCACCGGGTACAAAGTACATTGAGAGTGTTCCAGAGGCCCATCTCTGTGTACACATCCTCATGAGAGCTAGAGGCAATGCTTCAGGGTAGCACCCAAAAGGTGCTCTCCACCCTCAAGTGCCCCTGAGCTCCCAGTTGCACTCCTGACCATAACATCAGTGTGTGATATCAGGCCATGGGGCAGCTCAGTGCATGCCCCACTTCACATCCCTTTTACACTACTAACTGCTCACAGCAGAGTCAGTTGCCATTAAAGAGATGATGTCAGAAAATAGGCCAACCACACCCTGATATACAAATCCACAATCCTAGCACCACCTAGTGGAATAGGAGAGGTACATTTATTATTCAGGGTTAAAATGTTATGAAAGCTTAGACTTTGCCAATTGCTACAAAACAGTTACAATTGGTGATTTTTTTGCATGTGCAACTATTGCTTTTCTCCTGGCCTTGGTAACTATTGGAATTGGCCAGAACACCACACTAACCTAGGGAAGCTTCCAAGGCTCTTTTTGTGACTATACTGGTCAGGATGTTGGGTTTATATCAATATGTCTAAAGGTACTTACATGCCCTCCCCTTACCACTATATCTGAGCAGCTCACAACCTTTAATGTATTTATTTATCTACATAACACCACTGTGAGGTAGGGCAGTGCTCTTATCCCCATTCTACAGATGGTGAACTGAAGCACCGAGATGCTAAGGGTATGGCTACATTTGCAGATGTACAGCATTGTGAGTTAAACCCGCCTTCATACAGCTGAGTAGGGAAAGCGCTGCAGTCTGTCCACACTGACAGCTGCCAGTACACTGTCGTGGCCACAGTTGCAGCATTTGCAGCTGCATTGGGAGCAGTGCATTATGGGCATCTATCCCAGCATTCAAGTGGCTGCAATATGCTTTTCAAATGTGGGGGGTGGGGGTGGAGTGTGACAAGGAGCGTGGAGGGAGAGAGAGTGGGTTTTTGGAGCGCTGAGAATGTGTCAGCACACTGTCTTGTGAGTTCAGACCCCTCTCCCTTCCCCCCTCTCTCTCACTCACTGAAAGCAAACAGCAGCTGTTTCTTTTTTTCTCATAGACCAGATAAGCAGCCACTTGGTGAAACAGACCCCAACCCCCCCCCACCCCCACCTATCCAGGGCCAGCTCCAGACCCCAGCGCGCCAAGCGCGCGCTTGGGGCAGCATTTTGCTGGCAGGGCGGCAGGCGGGTCCGGCGGACCTTCCGCAGTCATGCCTGCGGTAGGTCCACCGGAGCTGTGGGTCCAGTCGACCTCCCACAGGCATGACTGCGGACGGTTCGCTGGTCCCGCGGCTCGGGTGGACCTCCCGCGGGCATGACTGTGGATGCTCCACCGGAGCCGCGGGACCAGCGCACCCTCCGCAGCTGCAGGAGGTCCACTGGAGCCACGGGACCAGCGGACCTTCCGCAGTCATGCCTGCTGGAGGTCCGCTGGTCCCGCGGCTCTGGTGCACCTCCCGCAGGCATGACTGCTTGGGGCGGCCAAATTCCTAGAGCCGCCCCTGCACCTATCTCTTCAAGCAAACATTAGCTGTTGGCACTCCAAACGGAGCCCCCCTGCCTGCCTCTCACTCATTCAAAGCAAATAGTATCTGTGTTTGTTTTTTTGATAAGCAGCCCCGAAATGGAGCTTTGAAAGGGCACTTCCTCCTCCAGAGTTCACAACAAAACAAGAGGACTCTTCAGTTAAAAGGATTATGGGGAGTTTCCAGAGGTCAATCAGTGCATAATAACATTACTCCCCATTTACATTGGAGCAGCAGCGTCTCAGCCAATACGCAACAGCTGTTGTTACTCTCAGGGAGGTGGAGTACCAGCAGCACTGTAGCCACAGAGACACAGTGCTGAACGTGCCTTGCCAGTGTGGACGGGGAGTGAGGTACAGCGCTCTGGGAGGCTTTATTGTGCTGTAATTCGCAAGTGTAGCCAAGGCTTAAGTGACTTGCCCAAGATCTCATAGGATGCCTGTGGCAGAGCAGGGAATTGACTACAGAGCTCCTGATTTGTGCCCTAATCACTGGGCCAACCTTCATTCCTCATTAAAAAAAGCCCACTATTTCCATAATCAAAAATACTAAAACTCTATCTTTGTCTTTGTAGTAACCATCTACTTAACGTATTTCAGTGATCAGACCTTTGGGGTTCTATATGAAGATTAATATAATTAAACATTTCAATTAAATCTCTGTTTTGGGGCCCAGGCAAGCACAGAAAATGGTAAAGCTGGTCAAGAATTTTGACTAGAAAAATAGGTGTCCATTTTTTAACTTGCCCTATAAGAGACCACTTAGTGTTTATTGTAACTATGGAAAGGAAAAGCAAGGGAGTGATCTTAGCAGCAGATCAGCAGCTCTATGGCATGTTTAGTCATTTGGTGTGGCTGATCATATCGTATGTGTGACTATGTCCTATCAACCCCACCCTTGTGTAAATGAATTACTCATAACAAAATACTGAGTTATAATCAAAAATATGAGAGCCACTGATTCTCCTCACAGGCTTTCCCCTAAAAGGTGGGATTCTATATAAATGGATATAAAAATCAAACAATCAAGGCTAGACTGTGGTGCTTATCCAGGGACACATACAAAGTCTTCCTGTGCCACTTGGTTGAGTGTGTAATGGCCACTCACAATAGCAGTCTGTGTGCGCTGGGGAATGGGCAGGGTTGTGGCTCCACACCAGCATATAGAGCAGGGCCAGTGCACTGGGTGGGGGATGTTCTTCTCCACCCTAATCTATGGAGCAGATTGCTCATTGCCCGTACACAAGGAACAGCCCTGGCAGAGACTGTGCTCTCCAAGATGCAATCTCTGGTGTGGCTCTGCACCACCCTCTTTTCAGGATTGTGGCTGAACAGCTGCAATCTAGCCTAAAGTGTTATCTCAGAAATAAACACACAGCAGCACACATTTGTCCAAGATGGGGAAAAACACCCCCACCCTGAATGTTTGCCTCTGCGCCATTTCAGCTGCACCTACACTGAGAATTGCAGGGACCACTCCCACCATTGGTCTCGCACTGGTGCAGTTCCAACAGTGCTAGCAATAGGAGGAGTTGCTTTGTCAAGTCCTTGAGGAATTTACTGTTTCTCTTACAGACTGAGCTCTCTGAGCTGAGACTCTCAACTTTCATTTAAAAAAAATAGCTTCTAGTCCTCATGGTTTCAGAGAAAAGCCTGAAAACCTGATCCCAATGCACCCTAAAGACTCAGAAACCAAGTCATATAAAAAAGCCTCCAAAATATTTTTTAAAATCTCATGGTTTTTTAAGCCAATTGTGTGATTTTAGGGGGTTTACTTGTTATTTCTGAATGTTTGGGATTAGTAATATTGCTAGTGTCCACTGCCTGGCAAGCTGTCTAGAGTGGCTCATGACCAGGAGTGCCAGCCTCAGGGCAGACTGTGAAGAAGCAGGGCACAAACCCCAAACTGGTTGTGAGCTCTAAACTTAGATTTCACCAATCAAGTATCCAGTGTGAATTCCTCCAGCACTACAACAGCCTTAACATGGAATCACAGACAGTCCCCTTGGGCACTCCAATCTATCCTGCCACCTAGGCAAGCTTGCCTTTTTATGGATGATCCCTTACACCAAAAATCGCAACAATATTCAAGTTACTTCTAGTCCCAGAGGCCCAGTCACTTACTCCAGATCAGGGATCGGCAACCTTTGCATGCAGCCCATTAGGGAAATCCGCTGGCAGGCTAGAATAGTTTGTTTACCTGCAGTGTCCACAGGTTCGGCCGATCACAGCTCCCACTGGCTGCGGTTCGCTGTTCCAGGCCAATGGGGGCTGCGGGATCCTCCTTGTCAGACATTTTTATTCCCTACCCCCCAGAGTTCAAGCTGATGGGGTGAGTTCATGCTCAGGTCTCTTCATGGGGGTGGGGGGAGCAGTCAACAAAGTCTTTGTCCTGTGATGTGTCACAATGGCTCCTTTGGTTTCAATGGGCTTTCTTGTGTACAGGACCAGCACTTCACATTAATGAATGCATCTTCCTGTTTGGTGAGTTGCACAATTACAGAGGTTTACAATGCAAACACTCAGCATAACTTAGACCAGGGGCTACAGATGTTACATGTGAGTTCAATACATGCTGCATCCTACAAGCATTTCATCAAGTCTAAACACTAAATGCATTTGTATCAACTTAACATCTATTTTAGCAATACTAACACACCAGTGAGACAGACTTGTTTCCAGCTATGCATTTGTCAGTGTCCAATGAGGCCTAGGGACCTTGCCATGAGCTGGCACCTGGTCTGCCAGCATCACAATGCTCACGGGCAGGTCTCCCAAAGTAAAGAGTGCTTGTGGATGACCAATCCACATCAATGTCTGAACACTTTAGAGTCATCTTCTAGGCCCCTATCTGGCAAAGGGTTCCATATGGATGGACTGGTGCATTCGTATGGAGTCCCACTGACTTCAATCAGACTCTGCATCTGTGTAAGGATCCACCACAGAGATCCTGTTACAGGGTAGGGACCTTAGCACCTTTTCTTTTGAGTACAAAGGCTTAAAAAGCCAGGGTGAAATCTTGTCCCCTTGAATTAAATGGGAGTTTTGCCACTGACCTATTTGGGACCATGATCTCACCCAAGATCCTTTTCTCCAGCTGTTAGATCTACCAGCTTCTAATGCTATGCTAATTATTTTCTGTATGACTATTGTATCTGGAATAAGAGGGCTTAAACAGGAAAACAAAAATATTACCCTACTACAACCATGGTCAGCAGGTAATTTCTTGTCAGACAGGTACTGGGGCTTAAAAAAGACTCTACTAAAAGGGTTTTTGCAACCACATAGTAAAGACAGTAATATAGTCACTGTGTCTCAGAGGAATAAAAATAACTATTACCTATTGGGTTTCTGATTATAATAATAATAGTAAAAATATACTGTGATGTACATGATGTCTAGACTACGATGTTTTTACCAGTAAACCCATAGATATGAGTATGCAGAAAACTGGCATTCTGAATCCTGCATTAGAATGAAAAATGTCAGTTATTAGCCTCTCACATCTGTCTCTACTGTAGAATCAACAGTCTGTTTAAAACTAGTGCAAACCAGTGAGTGTGTATTTGTGGGCTGCAGAACTTCAGGTCTGGAGATCTGGTAACACCCGTCCTGCTCTTTTGTTTGCACAAGGCCTCATGATATCTGAGCATTGGTAACCACAGAAAGAAGATACAGGCTGCAGCATGCAGCAATGGTCCATTTGCTGGAGATGTTTTGTCTGCTAGGCAGAAACAGCTGCTGCTGTTGGCATCTCTCTCAGAGGATCAGAGGTGCAAAGTAATATATTTGATGTGTTATTTTTCATGTTCCTTCCTGCTCCCGTTCATGCTCTTGCCTCTTGAATGCACACTGTTGTTTGTGGGGGAATTCCGGTGATCACATAGCTGAGCACCTCACTGCAAAAGAGACACATACAGAGAAAATACATTTCCGTGGAAAATCCTGAGCAAGCCACATTACACCAGTACACTGGTGAGACATAAGCCAAATCCTCAGTTGCCCTCAGTCCTTACCTAGGCAAAACTCATTTGACTTCAGTGGGAGTTTTGCAGAGTAAACTGTGCACAGAGTTTAGCTATATTTGACATAAGTGGATTCACTGTAGTAATCAATACAATAGCTTGTCTACACTTTTCATCATTTGGCCGCCATCTCCGTAAATTATCAGAATAACCTTCCACTCTTTAATGTATTTATCTTCACAACATTCCTAAGAGATAATGAAGTACTATTATCCCAATTTTTCCAGGTTGGAAACTGAGGGCCTAACATTGCCCAAGATCACATGTGGAGTTCATGGGAGAGCCAGGACTTGAAGCTAGGTCTCAGAAGTCCCAGCTTAGTGACCTAACCACTGGACTGTCTTTTAGCTTCATCTAAACTACTTTCCATCCCACAATGCTTTAATAAACACTATACAGGACTTATTTTAGGCACCACCAAAATGCAACTCTCTGGAGAGGAACATGGAAACTTTTTAAGGGAATGATCATTGCATTGAAGTTCAAATCCTTGCTCTAGCATGGGCCTCCAAAGCTGGATCTAGCAGATGCCAGGCAAATGCCCTGACTATGGAGCTAAATGTTATAAGGGTCACATACCCATGGTTTTCCTGAAATGGAGCTTTCTGATTTGCTGAGAAATTCCAAACATTTTTAGAACCAAACTGAATATTTTTTCAGTTTGCTCATTGAACCAAAAGATCGATTATTCACCCATCTCTACTTGTGGCCTTAATGAAAATGTTCTGGAAATTGTTGTGTTTATAACAGCTCCTCATAATAAATCCATTTGTTTAGTTTGCAGTGTTCCAACTCCTGAAATCTATACTTAGACTAAATTCCCAACTGCTGTGAGAGTTTTGCTTGAAAGAGCAAAGAGTAACTACTTCAGGAATTTACTCTGTAATAGGTCCAGGGTGTCCTCACCATACAAACCAGACTAAGAACCAGTTCTCCTCCCCCTTATACTGTGTTTAGTAACTGATACCTGTGCAAAATCAGTTTCAAGTAGCTGTCAGATATAACCTAGTCAGAATAGATTGTGCTTTATGCCCCGTTTGCCCAGGTATAAATGACTACACAAGGTACAAGTCTGGGCCCAACTGTGTTCTTATACCAGTTTTGCACACAGCTTTTCAACAGCATTCCCTTGATGTACGCTAGAGCGAGATTGGTATCCAGGTCTCTGTTTGCTGCTACCTTTCCCGAGTCATATTTATGAAGATGTAACCAAAAAAAAGTCACAGAACACAACCTGGCTCTCTTTGTCTAGGCTCTTATTCCACACAAACTACAACAAGCAAAAGGAGGGAAATTCAGTCCAAAACATAGTAAAATTGCCCAGGCAGCTGCTTGGATGTGTCCTTCCTGTAGGCTCCTTGACTCATCTCTTTCAGGTCCCAGTTTCCTCTGAGGCAAAAGTTAGTGAGTTATGTAACCTCCTGGTGGTTAATTGTCAGGGAGGGCCACTTGGCAAGAAAACCCAACTTCTTAACCCCTGATAGGCTTGGATACATCCCTTTTTGTGCTCACAGGGTTCTTTGTATATATGATCCACTTGCCAGGGTCTTTGATCATCCTCACTTTCCAGCCACAGGGCAGGACTGGGTCTTGGTGCTTCATCATCCTGTTGTCTACAATGGTTCATTCAGATTTTAATGTTGCTCAAACTCCCTTCACAATAATGTTCTCTACTATTTTGCTTATCAACATGAATCATTTATCAACATGGATCATATCTCCTTCGAGGGGAGATAATTATCTGGAAAGAGAAAAAGTCAGAGACAAAAGATAACTAGAAAGGTAAGAGACCTGCTGTTGTAAATAATACTTTGCAGTTCTACAAGGGAGGTAAGCACCATATGCCAGTTTTAGAGATGAGGTAAGAGACGCACAGAGAGATTACAGGATTGCCCATCATCTCCCGAGTCCCTAGCTGTAAGCTGAGTCCATTAGAGCACAGCTACCCACACTGGGAGTAGTCATTCTGGGAGTAGTCATGAGAAGTGTCATTCTGCCCATGCCAATCTACCTACCTCTGCCCTCAAGCACAACCCCAGAGATTTATCAGATAATATACTGTATTCTACCATCTGTCCCATTCTGAAGAGAAGAAGCAAGTTGGAACAATCGTACATGACAAGAGTCTCTTGATCCCTATGCATTGAGGTACTGTCGGAAATATGACATTTATCAAACTTCTGTGGCTTGATGTCAAAGCCTTGGTCCAGAAGAGTCTGAGAAGAGTACAGGCACTACCTCTGAGGCCTGGTCTACACTACGCGTTTATACCGAATTTAGCAGCGTTAAACCGATTTAACCGTGTACCCGTCCACACAACGAAGTCCTTTCTATCAATATAAAGGGCTCTTAAAACCGATTTCTGTACTTCTCCCTGACGAGGGGAGTAGCGCTCAAATCGGTATTTGCCATGTTGGATTAGGGTTAGCGTGGCCGCAATTCGACAGTATTGGCCTCCAGGAGCTATCCCACAGTGCACCATTGTGACCACTCTGGAAAGCCATCTGAACTCGGATGCACTTGCCAGGTAGACAGGAAAACCCCTGCAAACTTTTGAATTGCATTTCCTGTTTGGTCAGCATGGAGAGCTCACCAGCACAAGTGACCACGCAGAGCTCATCAGCACAGGTAACAATGCAGTCTCCTGAGAATCGAAAAAGAGCTCCAGCATGGATTGCACGGGAGGTACTGGATCTGATCACTGTATGGGGAGAGGATTCCGTGCTAACAGAACTCCGTTCCAAAAGATTAAATGAAAAAACATTTGAAAAAATTTCCAAGGCCATGATGCAGAGAGGACACACCAGGGACTCAGTACAGTGCCGTGTGAAAGTTAAGGAGTCAGACAAGCCTACCAGAAAACCAAAGAAGCAAACAGAAGTTTGGGGCAGGGCCGAAAACATGCCGCTTCTACGCTGAGCTGCATGCAGTTCTCGGGGGGGTCCACCACCACTACCCCACCCCTGTCCGTGGATTCCGAGGTGGGGATGGTAATCGCAGCCATGCCTGAGGATTCTGCGGATGGGGAAGATGAGGAGGAGGAGGAAGGAGGACGAGCTTGCGGAGAGCACACAGCACTCCGTTCTCCCCAACAGCCAGGAACTTTTTCTCACCCTGACAGAATTACCCTCCCAGCCCTCCTGAGCCACTATCCCAGACAATGAAGCCATGGAAGGGACCTCTGGTGAGTGTACCTTTGTAAATATAAAACATGGTTTAAAAGCAAGTGTTTTTTAATGATTAATTTGCCCTGAGGACTTGGGATGCATTCGTGGCCAGTAAAGTTACTGGAAAAGTCTGTTAATATGTCTGGGGATGGAGCAGAAATCCTCCAGGGACATCTCCATGAAGCTGTCCTGGAGGTACTCCAAAAGCCTTTGCAGAAGGTTTTTGGGCAGGGCAGCCTTATTCCGTCCTCCATGGTAGGACGCTTGACCACACCATGCATATAGCAAGTAATCTGGTATCATTGCATGACAAAGCCTAGCTGCGTATGGTCCCGGTGTTTGCTGGCATTCAAGCAACATCCGTTCTTTATCTCGCTGTGTTAGCCTCAGGAGAGTGATATCGTTCATGGTAACCTGGTTGAAATTCAGGAATTTAATTAAGGGGACAGAGATGGTTGGGCTGTTTGCCTGTGGCTTAAAAGAAATCCTTCCCTGCATTTAGCCAAGCAGGGGGAGGAGGGGAGGTGATTGGCGCTGAGCTTTTTCGCGTTTGGCTAGCTGAGATCTTCCCTGCTACCAGTCACGCGGTGGGGGGGAGGGTGGCTAGCCGCGATCTTCCACAATACCAGCCACGCGGTGATGGGAGGGGTAAAGCGATCATCCCAGAGAATTGGATGGGGGCGGTTCTGGTACTGCATGTTAACAGGAAAGAAACGGGCTTTCCTTGCTATTTGGGAAAGGAGGGTGCTGGATATATGAAGGCTGCAGAAGCCGAAAGACAATGGCTTACCATGGCCACATGCAAGCCAAATTCTGAGGCCCAGACCTGCGTCTGTGATCTCTAACACCAAAACCGCAGGTATTCAATATTAAAATGCAAAATGCGACCTTGTAGTGAGATCACAT
The DNA here is from genome assembly GCF_016161935.1 of Mauremys reevesii. Lineage (NCBI taxonomy): Eukaryota > Metazoa > Chordata > Testudines > Geoemydidae > Mauremys > Mauremys reevesii. The sequence goes on from NC_052623.1 coordinate 160,889,779, forward strand.
GTGCTATGTAAGGTGAATAGTGTTGTTTACCGTGAAAGAGTATAACCATTGTTCTGTAAAATGTATCTTTTTAAATACTTCTCTCCCTTTTTTCCCCTCCCTCCTGCAGCTGCAAATTTTTCAAGTCTCCCTCCTCCATCCCGAAGGCTATCTCAGATAAGGCGGCGGAAAAAAAAGACGCGAGACGAAATGTTCTCAGAAATCATGGAAGTGACCCGCAATGAAAGAGCTCATCTGAATGAGTGGAAGGACGTGGTATCAAAGTACAGGAAAGATGCTAGTGACCGTGAGGACAGGAGGGACCAACATGAGGATAGGAGGGATGAACGTGAGGAGAGGAGACACGCTCGAGATGAGAGGAGAGATGCTCAAGATGAGAGGTGGCGGCAGGAAGATCAATGGTGGCGGGATGCAACTCTGGGGCTGCTGTGTGATCAAACTGACATGCTCCGGCATATGGTGGAGCTTCAGGAACGGCAGCAGGATCACAGAGTGCCGCTGCAGCCCCTGTATAACCACCCTCCCCCCTCACCATGTTCCTTAGCCTCTTCACCCGCCAGACGAGTAAGAACTCGTGGGGGTAGGCTCCGTGCACCCGCCCACTCCACCCCAGTGGACAGCCCAACCAAAAGGCTCTCATTATTATGAAATTATGAAATTTTTATAGTGGCCTTTTACTTCCCTACTATTCTCCTCCGAAACCTCACCCAGGCTACCTTGTCAGTTCTCTCCCTCTTTTTATAATTAAGTAATTAAGAATACATGATTTTTAAACGAGAGTGACTTTATTTCCTTAGAAAGCAAGCTGTGATCGAAGGTGGGGTGGGTGGCTTACAGTGAATGATTCAATCAAGGGGGGGAGGGTTTCATCAAGGAGAAAGAAACACAACAGTCAGACTATACCCTGGCCAGTGATGAAACTGGTTTTCAAAGCTTCTCTGATGCGCACCGCTTCCTGGTGTGCTCTTCTAATCACCCTGGTGTCTGGCTGTGCGTAATCAGTGGCCGGGTGATTTGCCTCAGCCTCCCACCCCGCCATGAAGGTCTCCCCCTTACTCTCACAGAGATTGTGGAGCACACAGCAAGCAGCAATAACAAAGGGGACATTGATTTGGCTGAGGTCTGAGCAAGTCAGTAATGTGCGCCAGCGCACCTTTAAATGGCCAAATGCACATTCTACCACCATTCTGCACTTGTTCAGCCTGTAGTTGAACAGCTCCTGACTACTGTCCAGGCTGCCTGTGTATGGCTTCATGAGCCATGGCATCAAGGGGTAGGCTGGGTCCCCCAGGATAACTACAGGCATTTCAACATCCCCAACTGTTAATTTCTGGTCTGGGAAGTAATTCCCTTGCTGCAGCCTTTTAAACAGAGTAGTGTTCCTGAAGACACGAGCGTCATGAACCCTTCCCGGCCATCTCATGTGGATGTTGGTGAAACGTCCCTTGTGATCCACCAGTGCTTGCAGCACCATGGAAAAGTACCCCTTGCGCTGGTTGCCCTGGTGCTCCGGTGCCAAGATAGGGATATGGGTTCCATCTATCGCCCTACCACAGTTAGGGAATCCCATCGCAGCAAAGCCATCCACTATGACCTGCACATTTCTCAGAGTCACTACCTTTCGTAGCAGCAGCTTAATGATTGCTTTGGCTACTTGCATCACAGCAGCCCCTACAGTCGATTTGCCCACTCCAAATTGATTCCCGACTGACCGGTAGCTGTCTGGCATTGCAAGCTTCCAGAAGGCTATCGCCACTCGCTTCTCCACTGTGAGGGCTGCTTTCATCTTTGTATTCTGGCATTTCAGAGCAGGGGAAAGCAAGTCACAAAGTTCCAAGAAAGTGCCCTTACGCATGCGAAAGTTTCGCAGCCACTGGGAATTGTCCCACACCTGCAACACTGTGCTTGTTTCCCGGGCCCAAAATCAGCGTTCAATGGCTAGAACCTGCCCCATTACCAGTAGGATCTCCAAAGCGCAGGGGCCCACAGTTTGAGAGAATTCTGTGTCCATGTCCTCATCACTCTCATCGCCGCACTGCCGTAGCCGCTCCTCCTCGACTGGTTTTGCTGGTCCTGGTTCAGCATTGACTGCACGAGAATGCGCGAGGTGTTTACAATGTCCATGATTGCTGTCTTGAGCTGAGCAGGGTCTACGCTTGCCGTGCTATGGCGTCTGCACAGTTCACCCAAGAAGAAAGGCGCAAAATGGTTGTCTGCTACTTGCACGGAGTGAGGGGTGAGGCTGTACCCAGAACCACCCATGACAATGTTTTTTGCCCCATCAGGCACTGGGCTCTCAACCCAGAATTCCAATGGGCGGGGGAGACTGTGGGAACTATGGGACAGCTATGCGATAGCTACCCACAGTGCAACGCTCCGGAAATCGACACTAGCCTCGGTACATGGACGCACACCACCGAATTAATGTGCTTAGTGTGGCCGCATGCACTCGACTTTATACAATCTGTTTTAAAAAACCAGTTTCTGTAAAATTGGAATAATCCCGTAGTGTAGACATACCCTGAGTATACTTTTGGGGTGCAGGTTCACTTTCTAGCATCCCCTTCCAAGAACTGAGACCCCATAGTCCGAATGCCTGGTCTCTGTGGCCTCCGCTGCTCAAGCATGTCTTTCCCCAGAGCTCCAACCTTGAGGATTCTCTAGTTTACAGTTTAGCTCTTTCGGGACACTGACTAGTTTAACCTAACAGACATAGACCTTGCAAAGATTTCTAGCACAATTATTCTTTACTTTAGATAACACAAGAGAGAAAGAGATCTAGGAAAAAACAATTAAAAAAACAACCTGTATGCCATTCGCTGCCTCACTTCCTGCAGCATTCTTTGGGATTTGGGCCAGTGTCCTTTCCAGGCATTCAGGATCTCCCTCCCGCAGCTCCTGGCTTCCTTTCTGGACCATGGAGAGAGACAGACCATCTTTCCATTGTCTCTCAAATGGCCAGTGAGAGACCCTTCCTTTTACAACTTCCAGACCCCTTTGTCAGGTGACCCCCAGATCATCCTCATCAGGAGATCCAAGTCCCCCCCTTTGCCTAGTTAGCAGTTCACTTGGCAGAATCACTTTTCTTGGCATATCCATTGTATTGCCCAGGTAGACCTATTCAAATGACAATGAGTCTTGATAGTCCACTCACCCAATCCAGACACACTACTGCACTGATCACCTGTTACTCCCAGCCAGTGTTTCTGGAAAGAAGTTAACCCCCTGAGGTCAGGTAACAGGCAGCACAAGATTAAACAGGTAAACTGAGTCACACATAATATTTCATAAACACACTGCAGAAATTTCCCACATTCTCCATACCTGGCAATAATAAATCATTTATATCACATTTTATTTCTGTTAGATTGATACTGTGATTGACAGAGAAGGTAAACTGATAGAATATTGACTAATTCAAGGGTAGGTATGAGTGACTCATGAGAAAAAATGTGCGGCCTACCCTTGCCACATAAACCTCCCACTAAGATTAATATCCAAACCATCATTCCTATTTCTTGATAATGTATCTGGACTGAACATGGGTTACCCCAAAATAAATACACAGGTGGAGTTTGGATATAAAATAACCCTCCCACGATAAACATTATCTGAAATGACTGAACAAACATATGGGTATAAAATTAGCTTTTCTACAGATTTTCATTCTGTACTAATTGTTCTAACCAACCTGAAGGTTCAGGACTGAAGACTGCAAACAACAATGGAACACAAGGGGTGCTGGTTACTGGCAATTGTCCTTATTTTAGGGCTCAGCAGCCTGGCTAATGGATACATACAGCTATGTAAGTGCATTTGCTTCATTTTTCCTGTGTTCATAACAAGCAAAGTCTTGTGTTGATTATTTGGTTAATCAAACCAAATAATACATTCAAGGAAAGTCTGGGAGAAATCTTAATTTTATTTAAAGAGTTCTATTAAACCACAAGGCTCTTTCTTGATGATTGCATCCTTTTACTATTATTATCAGTAATAATTATTATTTCTTGAGCACCATTTGGCCCAAAAGTTTACAATCAACTTAGCTTCAATTTTTGGGGGGGATACTGCAAAATCTGTCTTCTCTATTACCAAGTACTGTACATAATACCACAATGAGTGAAATGAAATCAAAATTAAGATTCTTTTAGTATTTGTAATGTTACCATTTTATATAAAGTCTGTTTTATTGCAGCAGAGGGGTTATCACAGAATGTGATCTTGATGCTTCTAAGAGCCCTTGCAATGAAATACAAAATTTCTTATTACAAATTCAGCTTATTAGTAATAATCAAATGTTAGAACCACAAATGATGAAGACATTCTTCTTATTATTTTCATATATAGAACAGCTGACTAAAACATTTGAAAACAATTCCCCTATATGTCAATTAGCTCGTGTGTTTTTCCTTTTCCCCATTTGTAGCCATATCACAGTCTTAAACTATAAAGATTATCTCTGCCCTTGTCCCATAAACACTTGCCCACATGAGTGACTTTATAGTGCAGTATGGTCCCATTAATTATTCATGTATGCATGTGTTTGCAGGATTGAGGCTAGAGTTTAAAAAAAACCACACTGTGCAGGTTTTAAATAACTTTAAAAAAAAATCTGTGCAGATCCCATTGGGCTTGAGGCTGATCTCACTTCCACCCATCATTTAACATTGTATAAATGACTGAAGTTCTTAATGTTTTTAAGGGGGGAAAGAAGAGTCAATTACATAAATTGTCTCAGTCAGACAAGCCAATGCCTTGACAGCAAGTAATTCTCTACTCTAAAAAGAGCAAGACTTTGTGGTGATGAAGCCATTATGTAGACAGCAATTGGTGTTTAAAATCACAACTGGCCATTAGCTCTAAATTGAACTTCTACAATTATGATTGGTTCTGTAACAAAGCCTTCACTTACTACTATAACTGAATACACAATGCTTGGTATTACAAATTGGTCCTCATCACTCAAGACAACTTTACAGTAGCTTTAAAACAAATCTGACTAAGGGAAAGCTGTCAACGGATCATGGAATTCTGAAGCAATGGGAGAAAATTGTTTGTGGCTGAGATGCAGAAACAACAAAAGTGCAGTGGGTGGTACATTGTTAGCATGAATGGAAAGGAAAGTTGTAACACCCTAAATCATTTGGAAAGGAGAAGTAATTCAAAGTTCTGTGAAAAACTGACATTTTAATGTACTCGCAATGCATCACGTAGGTAAATGCTTTGCAATTAAAGGCTCTGGAAAATCTCAAGTCAATGGCACTATTTGAATTAGTAAGGCCTGCTTGCATGAGTGAGATGTTTCTGTATCCGACAATTGCAATTCATTTGGGCCCTGACCGAACAAAGCACATGCTTACCTTTAAGGACACAGACCCCTTGACTTCAGTGGGACCACACATGAGCTTAAAGGTAAACATGTGCATACGTGCTTTGATGAATCTGGTCCTCAAGAAGCTAAAAGCAGCTCAAAGAGATTTTTGTCAAAAGAAGGAGACCAAGAAAAAACCCTTTAAATGTGATGTTTGCAAAGGACACAAATAATGCGGGGACTGATACTGCAGACATTACTCAATCAAAACTCCCATCAAAATGTGGCCTGCAGAGAAGTTTATCATCTAGAAGTTAATAAGGCAGAACAAGAGGGAATACAAAGACTGAAATGTTTCTTCTGTTGGGATTGCAGCATTTGCAACTCTCATAGTTTAACAAGTGTTGGTGCTCTTTGGTGCTTTTCTTCAAGCCCCTCTCCTGGATTCATGAAAGTTAGAGGAGAATCTCAGCTTTCATTTGAAAAATAAGTCAGTTTCTAACCCTCCTGGTTGCAGAGAAAAGCTTGAAAACGTGGCCCAAATGCAACAGAAAGGCTCAGAAGCCAGAAAACAAATAAAAAGAACTCAAATTATATATTTGCTGGTTTGGGATTTTTAAAAATATCATGGTTTTTAAACCAATTTAATGAGTTTTTGGGGCCTAACTCACCATTTTTGAACACTTGAGGCTGGCAATACTGGGATTGTGAGTCATCTTCTCCAAAGAGTTTGCTCACAGGAGGAATAACAGCTGCAACCGGAAACAATAACAAAGTTTACAACGAATTAAAAGTTTTAAATAGGACTCATTTTCTTACTTACAACTGACATCACCATTGTTATTGAATGGATGGGAGATTGTAGCCAAGGTATTTTTTGTTTCAGCAGTTTAGTTATAATGAAAGTATTATATTTACAGAGGCATTTGATGTCAGTGTCTGATCTATTACCATTACAATATGAATTTGAGGCATATTGATATTAAAGAACATATTTTGCCCTTGGATGCATGTGGGCTGAAATTAACGTGAGCTTCAGTGGGTGATGTTTATATAGATAACAAACCATTCTGTGTTATGTTAGGCTGGCTAAGGGATCTAAGAACTATAAACCCTCATGCTTCATATTTCATGAACCAATATCTAACAAAGGGGTTTAGAAAGGAACTTCCTCTATGGGCAGAGAATTCCATAATTACTTGCTATAGGGTTTTTGTACCTTTTTTGAAGCATCTAATACTGGCCAATATCAGAGACAAGATGCTGGGCTAGATGGACTGCTGGTCTGATGCGGCATGGTCATTCCTAGGTTCCTGTGTGCTCATCCAAGTGTGAAGATCACAGTGCAGAGTGGCCCCAAATCATGAAATGAAACTCACACAATCAGTTAACTTGGACTTTGTTTTAAACAGCTCAGGAGCAATGTGCGCAGCAGCCATCTGCCCGCGTGAACTGTGGCTATCCGTACATCAGCGCTGAGGAATGCAACAACAGAGGGTGCTGTTTTGATGACAGTATCGTTGATGTCATTTGGTGCTTCTTTCCTAGGACAGAGGAAGGTAATAGAGCCATGGGCCTGTTTTTCCCAGTTCCAGAATACACAGAAAACATCACTGTAGTATAGATTAGTTCAGTGTGATTAACCTAAAGCAGTAGTTGGATGGGAGAAAATTGTCTGTAAACAAATAACATTTCTGGGCTGGGATTGTGTGCTGAGACTCCAGGAGGCACAGAACACACAGGACCAGCCAGCGGCAGAGAGGGCCAAAGCCTTTAATCCACTTTGGGGAACCTTCCCAATTCTGGGCACCTTCCAATTCTGGGCTAGTCAGTGGCCAAAACTTGGCAGAATATGAGTGAGTGTAAGGATGAGGGAAAAAATCAGTGTCTGGGGAAAGCAGGGGCATGGAGGGTGAGAAAGGAGAGTATCCATCTACATATCCATTCCTTCATTTATTTTATTATTTTTACTTACATAGTAAAACACCATCTGACGTACCCCAGACTACACATTTCTGGAGTTCAGTTAGGGTTTGTGACTTGTAAATTAACACTGTTGGGGAAACATGGGACTATTGGTGACTCTCTGTAAAACATTAGAACTGAACAAAATTTGGAATTTTGGTCCCATGGGACATCCTGACATTTCCATATTTGTTTTCATCCCACACTGGGGTGAAATGTGGCAATTTCTATTTATTTATTTAATTGTTTTTTGCAGAATGGAAATTCTAAAAACATTTGATTCACCATTGTTGAAATGATTGAAATGCAATATTTTGACATTCCCAAAACTGAAATGTTTCATTTCAGTGTATTGAACGGAACCCAAACATTCAACATTAATCTGCATTTTCCCATTGTGGCTCATTGATTCTTGGGAGCTACAATTCAGGGGCTTGATGTCCCTATCCTCCCCTATAGGCCAGGCTACATCTCACATGATACACCCAGCGTCATTTTACTCCCATGATGCATCATGCAGCTTGATAAAAGGGAAATCCACATTGTAGTATTCCAGGGAGCCTGGCCCAAAGGAGAAGATGGGGGGGCAACTACAACTCCCATAAGGCAATTCACTGATAGGGAAATGCAGCTTAATGTTTTGTTGAACTGATTCAAAACAAAATGTTTTGGATCAGTTCACCAAAACAAAAGATGCTGATCTGGGTTTAACTGATCCAAAATTAAATATTTCAGTTCAGTTTTTCTGCTGAAAAATCCATTTTTTGGGCAAAATCAAAATTCTCCTGTGGAAATTTAGATTTTGCTGAAACTCATTTTCCATAGGAAAATCATTCTCAACCAACTATAGTAAACAGCTCTGAAAGTTAGCAAGCCCTGTCTTTGACGTGGAATGGACAGACTTTGGTTTGGAAGCAGATATCAATGATGTGCTTTTGTTTTGTTTTTATTCCAGAATGTGTCTTCTAGAGTGAATCTGTCTCTCTCCGCTGAAATTCCTCAAGCAGGACGAGAACAGAAATCTTTCCTGTCTTACACTATGATCTCCATTAATTGCCAAGCCATTTTTGGCTCTTGTACTTTTGCTTTTCAATGAGATGGCTCACCTCTGCTGCCCACAAATGTTTCAATACTTTACTATTCAAAGCGCATGACTTAAAAAATAAAAGCAGCAAACGAAAAGCTTTATAGCAGTTTCCAATTCTTCTGCAATTACCTTGGGGCTAGATTCTGATTTGTGCTAGCGAGTAAGAGGGATTACAAATCCCCCAACATCCCTATAAGGGCCCTTGGATATAGGTATGTGTGAACAGGTGTGCGGGAAAATGGTGGAAATGGGCAGAAGCTTTACCTGCAATGGTAATAACAAGCAGAACATCTGTAAAATATGTATCTCTTCATGGCACAGAAAGAATGAAGAGCACCAAAAGAGGTCAAAACAAAAAGAGAAATTGATACAATCAGTGCTTCTGAATGATCTGGCTCTTGACAGTTTTTCTTCAGGAAATAGATCTTCCAAAATATACCTGCTAGATAGGTTCCCTTTTATGGCACTTTTAAAGACAGGCCTCACTACTGAGGCATTATACTACCTTAAAACTACTAACCATCTCTCAAACAATTTGATCCCTGCCCAGTTACTTTATCCTTCAAAAAAATTTTAAATAAGATGTAGGAAAAAGATTAACTCTTATTGTGATGACAACTTCTCCAAGACCTTGTGCTTTTATCCTGCATTATGAATCAAGGTTTAAATGGCTAATAAGTTGAAAATACAGCACAGAAGAGAAGCACAGTGAATCCTTTTACTTAATATTCTCTTTATTTTTTTAATCTACTCAAAATGAGTTACAGAAGGTAGTTGTACATGTAATGTAAACCACTTCTTGCACAGTTGCTAATGAGAGGTTTATGTTTTGACTTAGTTTTATGGTATTCACCATAATGAATTTACATTGACACTAGTACTAGATAACATTGTTGGGAGTCCTGTTTCTCTTTGGTTTAGGAACGGTTAGTTTAGGGGGCATGCAAAGTCCATGACCAATTTTGCAGGCCTATGTAAATATACTATAAAAGGCGATCTCAGCTTTAATTGTAAAACTGTCTGGACCGTTGCCTTAAAAAGGCAAACCTATTGCTAATTGTACTATTGGGTTATCCGCTAACGGATCCCCACAGCCTAAGGGAGGATCCACAGGGCCACGGAAACCCACTAAGTGCGGGGGACAACTAATAAGAGAACAGGGACAGGAGTGAGGTCAAAGGGTCATAAGGAGGGAGCCTGATGGGGACACCGAGCAGAGAACCCCGGACAGCGCCCACTGCTCCTCGGCGGCAAGGAGCCAGCAAGCCCCACAGTCGCAGGAGTCTCCGGCCAGCCTCCTCCCTGGTCGCGTGGAGGGCCTTTTTAGCCAGGGCGAGGAGGAGGTTGACCAGGAGGTCCCGCGACTTTGTGGGGCCACGGATAGGGAGTGCATGGATAAGGAGGTGAGGGGAAAAGTGCAGCCAGAAACGTAACAGAATGTCGGTGAGGAGCCGGTATAGGGGCTGCAACCTGGCGCACTCTAGGTAAACATGCGCCAGGGTCTCCCCACGCGCAGAGAAGGCAGGTGTCCGGGACACGCCCGTGCTCACGGCCCCGTGAAGGAGCCGCCAGCTGATATCCCGGCGGGCCTCGGGACCAGGGTGGAGTACAGGCTGGCTCACCCTCCACAGGTGGCAAGAGGTCCCGCCACTTGGTGTCAGTTGTGTCCTTGGCGCGGTTTGGAAACGGACTGGTTGCAGATTGTGCAGCCGGCTGGCGGAGAAGGGGCGGCAGGGGCCCGATGAAGAGGTCCGGAGGGCTCGGGGTGGGGTGGGCGGGCGTGCCCTCACGCAGGACCCGGTCGAGGTAAGCCCGAGCAGCTCACCTCCTGTGAGTACAAGGTCTGGAGAGCCCCATCCGGATCCAGCCAGTCTCCCGGTCGTAGTCCAGGAGGTCTCCGACCCTGGTGGCATCTGCCAGGACCAACCTCTGGCGCAGGGACTCCGCCACCTGCACACGGAGCTGAGGGTTGTGACCTGGTCGCAGAGAACAGCTTCCAGGTCCGGAGGAGGTCCTGGTGAAGGCGTGCGCCAGGGCTCTCCATGCCGGACTACCCGCACCATAAAGGAGCCTCTGCAGTGCCTGGAGGCGGAAGACGTGGACCTGAGTGCGGAGGCACTTCAGGCCCTGCCCTCCTCCTCCAGGGGCAGGTGGAGTACCCTGCAGGGACCCAGTGCAGTCCTGGCCAAAGAACTCCAGCACCACCCTCCGGTCGGTCAGGAACAGACCAGGGTGTTGAGCCGGTACCAGAGCATGGACAGGACCAGTTGATTGAGCACCAGTGCCCTCCTCGGAGAAAGGCACGGAGGAGTCCTGTCCATTTCGAGCCGCTCCGCCACCCTGCCCTGCAAACCTTGCCAGTTCTCCGGCGGAGAGGGATGCGTGCAGAAAGGTAAACGCCGAGATAGAGCAGCGGACCCCGCTCCACGGATGATGCCCTGAAGCGGAGGAGGAGGGCCTGCCACCCGTCCCCGACCACCAGGCCAGAGGCAGGCCTCCAGGTCCTGGACCACGAGGAGCACATCGTCCGTCAACCTCCTGCAGAGGAGACAGAGGAAGGGCTCGATCGCCAGGGCGACAGCTGGGAGCCTGACCAGACACTCAGCACCTGGAGAAAACCCACAAACTGGGGTCCGCCTGCAGAGTGCCCAGGAGATACCCGTGGTCCACCCTGTCGAACGCCTTCTCTGATCCAGGGACAGGAGGCGAGCGACAGACCATCCCTGCACCCAAGCTCCAAGAGATCCCGGACCAGATACAGGTTATTGAAGATGGGTAGGTCTGGTCTAATGGCCTTCGCAACAATTTTATAGTCCGTACTGAGGAGGAGGACCCGCTCCGCAAGGACTCGGCCCAGACGGTGACTAGGTCTGGGCTAGAACTCCACGGTCAGCCCGTCCATGCCCGGGGATTTATTGGTGGGCATGCCAGAGTGAGAGGCAGCTCTAGCCGGTCCGCCGCGCGCTGACCATCAGTCCGTCCCAGAGCACTTTGCAAGCGGCAGGATCGGTCGGATCCCATCTCTGCCGGATCCGTGACGCCAGGAGGCAGGTGGGCCCCCTCCGTTTCTCCAGCGCGTAGAAGAAGCCGCGATCCATCTAGGCGGATAGCTCTAAGACCTCCCGCCAACTGCCCTATCGCCGCATCCCTCCGTCGGCTGGCGCCCGGGTGTGTCACGGCAGAAGAGCATCCCACCACCGAAGGCACGCCGCTGCCCTCGCCAGGCCAGCCAGAACTCCCATCCTCCAGCAAGCTGTTGTTGAAGTGCCAATAGGCGGCCCGGCCTCTGGTGGTCCGATGCTGGAGGACTGGGCCCGTGAGAGATGGAACCGGGACAGATAGATGCGGTCCAACCGGAGTGATGGGCGACGATCTCCTGAGGCTCGAGGACGGTGTTAAAGTCCCCGCCCAGGACCAGGCACTCGCGAGGATCCAGGGAGCGAGGAAGGCGGGCGCCCCGCCGATAGAACTGCCAGCCAGGGGCAAATGCCGGGCATAGATGTTGATGAGGTTGACCACAAGCCCCGCCATGCGGACCCGGAGGTGCAGCAGGCGGCCCGGCACAGCCTCGGCGACCAGCACCTCTGGCCGTGGGTCGGGGAGAACAGGGTAGCCACTCCAGCCTGATGGGTGGTGAGATGGCTGAAGTAGACCCCGTCCCCACTCCAGCCGCCAGTTCGGCCGGATCCGTGTGGGTCTCCTGCAGGAAAACCACGGAGTACCTCCCGAAGGAAGGAGAGCACCTGGCTCCCTACAGCTCCGGGCGTTTAGTGTGGCAAAGGTGATGACTGCCATGAGGAGGGCTGGGATCCACGTCAGCAGGGGCACTCACGACCCCTGTTGGGCGCGCGCAGCAAAACCGCCCACCACCCCGGCGAGGGAGTCAGTCAAGCGCGTGCCCGGTGGTAAGCTGCAACATTCTGCTTGGCCCGCGTGGCCAGGAGGATCCGGTGGAAGTCCCCAGCGCTGGAGAGCAAGCACGACCTTGTTGCGGGAGCCCCAGACGTCCTCCAAGAACTCCTGCAACTCCTCTGCGCGCGTGGGGGGTCGCTGGCCTTGGCACCTCTGGCGCAGCCCGTGGCCCCACCGGGGGGGGGCAAGCAGGCGGCCCTGGCTCAGTGGGCGGCGGAGGGAAGAGTACAGGTCGGGACTGTGAAATTCAAAGGCCGCTCCTGGGAGCCATCCCTGGGAAAGGGAAGGAGACAGCTCAGCATGGGAGGTGGAGGGGCAGGGCTGGGGTCAGGAGCAGGGGTGGGGAGGGACAGAGATGGGACCCTGGGCCACAAGAGCTGGACTCTCAGTGGGTGGCTCCTCACGGCCAGGCACGGGGTTTGAGGGGTAGGGAGGGTCCCCAGCGACACCGGGCTCGGGCTCAATGGCAAGTAGAGCAGCCTCGGCGCGGAGATGCCGAACCCTCGGGGCCCACCCGGGAAGGAACTCGATCGCCCGCACCACGGACACCCCAGTGCAGGAGGGATGGTGGAGCATGGGAAGGGGGAGCTGGGGTGAGTCGGCCAGGTCGAGGCCCGTCGGCAGAGGGTCGTCCTCCCGGGGTGACCGGGTCAGACCCAGGGCCTCGATCTCTGCAAAGATGGAGAGCTCACCACCCACCATCCCAGAGTCCTCCCGCTTGCGCCCGAGGGCTCACCTCGGGTGGGGCACAGGAGGCAAGGGAACAGGAGGGTCTCCATCGGGGCCTCCGCAGGGACTGCGGAGGAGGGATGGTGGTACCCTCGGTGCTGCCACGTCTTCCCTAGCCGTCATCGGCAGATGGGGTATCCCCGTGGGCATGGCGGAAGGCTCGGTGCCTGCAGCCCCTTCCTGGTCTTACGGGGCTTCCACGGCAGATGGCACGAGTTGAGCCCGAGCTTCCGCCCGCTTACCCTCCACCGGGTCCAGCCCTCCATGGCATTGCCTGCGGGCTGGTCAACAGGGATTGGGTCAGGGGCAAGGAAGATGGTTTGGGGGCTGGGAGAGGCACTGGTGGAACAACAGGAAGGAGGATGAGTCCCCTGGGAGAGCCCTCCTCCACAGGCCCCGCCAGAGTGCAGGTAGCAGAGGCGGGGCTCTCCCGCTCATCAGGGCGCCCTGGAGGATGACCCCTGAGGGGAGCAGTGATGGGCTGAGGAGGAGGAGGGGCGTACGGGTACCGGGGCGCGGCGATGACAGGGCCAGTGCTGTGCCGGGGCTCGGGGTCCCGCTCCTCTCGAGAGGGGCCAAGGGCAGTCCTCGGGGGTGTGCCGTCGCCCGGCAGAGGTAACACCGGGCCTCCCGTGGAGTAATGCACCGGTACTGGGCCCCTGATAGGGGACCAGGAAAGAAGTTGAAGCTGCACCTGCCGGGCGGGGTCTTTGCAGCCCAAGGGAGAGGGCTCACCACGGAGATGGGCTTCCCCAAAGTAGAGAGGCGGGTAACAGGGCGACATTGGGCAGGAAGGGAGGGACGGAGGTCAGGACCACTCGGACACCCAGGTCCTCCAGCGGTTCCAGGGGACGAACACGCCCCCACCGCCAGGCCCTTCTCCACCGCCTCCTGGGCGGCCTCCGAGGCAAGGAAGAAGACCGCCTTGCCGTACATTTTGGAGGCCGCCACGATGGAACGGACGCCGTGCTTCGGGTCAAGGTGCCGCTGTAGATGGTAGTGGAGGCGGCGGTCGGGGAGATGACCGCCACCTGGGCGGGGCCGAGGAGGACACCCGCAGAGCTGGTGGAGGAACAGCGGGAGGGCTCCGCCATGGAGGGCTTAGTTTTCTTAGCGGGGCCCTTTCCTTCTTTTGCCTGGCCCTTTCCGCCAGCTGGGGCTCCTCCAGGGGCGGAAGCAGCAGCAGAGGGCACGCGGCAGGTGGTCTGGCAGCGGCGGTTGAGGTCAAGACCGGGAGGCGTTTGGGAGCAGGCGAGGAGGGGGACAGACGTCATCCCGCCTCCCGCCATGCTGAGGGGGGGAGGGAGGGCAAACACCAGAGAAAGGGGCGGGGGGGACGAACAGGTCACCCACTCCTCCCTGCTAGGCTGTGGGCCGGGAGGAGGGTGCCAACAAGGGAGGGGGCAGATACGGGGACTATCGAGGACGTGAGTCACCGACAGAGGGTTGACAGAGGAGCGGCCGGCTCCTCTAGCTGCACTAGGGGAGGGGGCGGGGGAAACAAGAGCAATGGGGGGTGCAGTGCAGGATGGGCAACTCAAACAGGGGAGAGGCACAAGCGCACTGATGGAGCTATGGGTGCACGAGGGGAGGGGCTAATCAGGGCAAGGGACCGCAGAGGGAGGGGAGCAACCAGGCTGGGAGTGGGGCAGAGGGACCAAGGGGCTGGCTTCAGGGCCGGGGCAGGACAAACAAAGCTGCAAAGGGAGACGGGTGGGGCCAGCAAACAAACTGAAGCTGGGCTGGACTGGGCGGGGGGGGAAGACTACAAGGGGCAAACGGAGCAGGCAACAAGGGGCAAAGCTAGGGGGCCTGTTGCAGAGGAAGGGGTCAGTCCAGGGAAGGGGGTGCGTGCACCCACAAGCACTTGTGCACAGTCAATGGCTAGCTGGCTGCCGCTGGAGGCCCAAACGGTGGCAATAGGGCGTGGCAGGCCAGGCGAGCAGCTGAGTCCCAGAGGCAGGAACTGAGGCAGATGGTAAGGGACTGCAGGGGTGGTGGAGGGGGCAGCGGTGGTGGTGGGGGTTGGGGGGGGGACACAGATGGCCCAGGGGGCAGGCTCCACGCCACACCCCCGTGTCCCCACAAACACAGTCTAAACCCCCACCACTAGAGCACAGTCAAAAAGTTACTCAGTTTGTAAGGCCCCCTCCACAGTGGTCTTCAGATTCCTGTGCACTTCCCAGCAGCCGGTGGTCTTCTCAGTCCCCCCCCAGGCTCTAGCAGCTCCCTGGGACAAACACAGCTCCAGCAGCAGCAGCAGCCTCTCCTCCTCCAGCAGCCCTGGTGGCCAGGCAGGAAGGACCCCCCCAGGTGGTAGCTGTAGCGGTGGAGTCCTGGCTTCTCCCTCCAGAGGTGGGGGAGTGGGGGCTGGCCAGCAAGGCCCCCCCCACCCCTCACTCACCCACTCAGCAGCAGTTGTAGCAGGAGCAGCAGTCCTGGGAAGAAGCACTCCAGCCAGCAAGGCAGCCCGGGAAGGGAGAAGGAGCTCCAGCCAGCAAGGCAGCCAGAGAAGGGGGAGCACTCCAGCCAGCAGGGCAGCCCAAGCAGACAGAGCACTCCCTGGAGCAGGGTGGACCCTGCTCCGGCCCTGAGGGCTTGGAAAAGCAGCCTGGCAGGGCTTGAGAGCTGCAGCTGGAGGCTGGGCTGATGGGGAAAGTGGCTGCAGCTGGGGGCCACGCCCCAAACTGAGGAACAGGGCTTATAAGAGGCAGGGAAGCCAGAGCCTCTCTCTGACTCCAGAGAGAGATGGGCCTGGCTGCCTAGAGGCTGAGGCTAGAGTACCTGGGTGAAGCAGGGCTGGGAACAGGCTGAGGAGCTGGGGAAGCTCCAGCCTGGAAAGCCCCAGGCTGCGGCCTAGCTTTGGGCTAGGGTTGCAGAGGGCAGCCCAGGGGTAGGACAAGGCAGCAGGTCCAAACCCCCTTTGCCTGTGATGAGTAGGCTGATACTGCAGTCTGCCCCAGGGTGTGGGGCTAGACCATGACTGTCAGTAGCCACTACTGAGGCAAGGCGGGGATAGTAGCGTGGGGTTCCCCTGGGAGGGGGAGACCCAACCATAGATAGGGGGCACCGGGTCCAGGGAGGGATGCCGGGGCCAGAGAACAGGCGGGTCACCAGCCTGCCGGGGGCGCTCCAGGGCCGGACCGAGGGACATTCCGGGACCGACCAGCAGGAGGCGCGGCAGGGGTGAGTACCGCCCCGCTTACACTAATGATGAAACTTTGTCCATGTAATCTTTCCAAAAGCTCACTAGTTGCTTATGTCATCCAGGATTGGCCATTTTACTGACTTGTAAAAAAAACAACAGCCAAGGGTTCCCTTATTATGAGTAGCCCCGTGGACCATTTAATAATAGGAGTCACTGTTGCATTAGTTGCCTCTAATGATCATAGGCCCACTACACAAATCTACAGCGTAATAGGATAAGAGGAAGCCTTGCCCAATGAACTAAGCATGGGACTGATTGTAAGAGACTCATATATTCTAATCCCTGATCTGATACTGGTATCCTCTGGGGTTTCAGTCAAGTCATTTAACTTTTCTGACTTTGTTCCGTGCCTGTAACAGGGATCATCTACTAATAGGGCCTCCATCATTGAAGTGTCTGAATTTAGTCTCATAATACCCTTATGAGATATTATCACCATTTTACAAATGGGGAGCTGAGGTACAAAGAAACTAAGGGGAAAATCCTGGCTCCACTGAAGTTAATGGCAAAACTCACTGACTTCAATGGAGCCAGGATTCCACCCTTGAATGGCTTGTCTGAGGTCACACAATGTCTGGGAGAGATCTGAGCATCGAACCTAGAATTCCCGAGTCCCATTTCAGTGCCATAGCCACAAAATCCTCCCTTGTAACTCTGTCACAGGGAGGAGGAGATTCATTAATATTTGTAAAGCACAACTTGGAGTGCTAAAAATCACTAGAAAGAACATGCATAAAAGCATCTGAACAGCTCCCAGATGGAAAGGTGTGGAATGTGGGCAAGAAAGGGCATGTCTGTGGTGACATGGACTTCAGCCTGAGCCTCAACATGAAGATGAGGTGCTTAGCAACACGCTCCTCTCTTTGGCCTTACTCCTCCTAGGCATGAGTAACTTGGCAGTGCTCTCATTTATACAGGATTGGGTTTGTCTGCACACCCTGGCCTGTTCATCGCTCCTTCCTTGCATTTATATGGACTATATCTTCTGCTTCCTCCTTGATATTTTATCTGAAGAGGTTCACCTAATGAGAAGACTGACCCTGTACCAGAACTGTACATAAGGAGGGAATTCACACAAGTAGTACAGAACATGCTTCATTAGCATGTGTGCACAAGAACGAAACTGTTGTAGACCTTCAGCTTTCAGGATGAAGAAAGGAGAAGATGAGGAGCTGAAAGAGTTGAGTAATGCTGCTTAATATGGCTTACTCTTTATGAAGTTTCCCAGCACCCTCTAGTGCACAGTCAGTGACTATTTCATCTGAGAAAAGGCATTGGTATAAATAGGAACTAGGGTCATGGCTAATTTTTATTATTATGTATGATATTGTAGGTAGCAGCAAGAGACCAGTCAGGCTGAGGTTCCATTATGCTAGGCACTATAAATGACAGTCCCTGCATCAAAATGCTTATGAAAGACCCTAAAAATTCACTAAAGACAAATAAATTGATTTCATGTGTAATTCATAATCCTGGGACACATGAATTCGCATTTTCTCCAGATTTGAATTCACAGCGCTTTTCATTGGGTAAGAAAGCCCCTTGCATATGTTGGGCTTGATTTGCAAAGAGCATGAGCAAATTGACTTTGTGTGCATGTGGCCAACGAGATACATCACTGTCCATTTGTGCATACAAATACCTGCTTTATGGACACTGCCACAGTAATTACACATACAAATTAACCATGCAATTGTAACTACTTTTTGCACATGCCGTTGCAAATCTGACCCTTTGAACACCAGGCCTTTCCTTAAAAATGAAATAGTCACATTTACAAATTATTAAGTTTAAACCAGTTATATCTCTACTATAAGTATATGCTCTGTCATGACTTCATGGGCTTATCTACACTGCAGGGTATGGCCGTATAGCTATGAGGTCCTAACCCTAGTGTTGATGCATCCTATAGCGATGGAAATAGGTTTTCCATCACTGTAAGAAAACTACCTCCCAAAGAGATGGTAGCTACACTGATGGGAGCATTCTTCCATTGGCCTGGCTGCATCTACCCTGGGGATCAGGATAGCATAAGCTACGGCAGTCAGAGTGTAGATTTTTCACCACCCTGAGCACTGTAGCTACGTCAACCTAAATAGATTAAGTCTAAGGCTCTTGGTTGATCAAAGGCATTGCCACCTGTGTCTTTCAAGGATATTAGGAAGCAATTACCTAGTAATCAAAAGTTTATTCAATGGAATGGTTAAATATTAGGCTGTATTCAAAATGTGTGTTCCTTCAAAAAGCATTTTTTTAAATCTTGCATCCATCTAGCCCCTGCATCCCAACCAAAAGCAAAACACTTTACAAACTTAAACTGGGTTAAAAACCATAGGCTTGAGCCTGCAAAAGCCCTTACTCCTGGGAGTAGGCTTTGTTCATCCAAGTAGTCACACTGACTTCAATAGGACTAAGCATTCAGGTTGATGGGAGTTGAAAACATTTATACCAGGGCTGAATTTGGCCCAAAGAGAGGCTAAGTGATTTATTCAAGGCCAAACAGCAAGACAACGGTAACGGGACCAAATTCTGATCTCATTGCAAATCTGGAGTAACTTCATTGGAGAGTGGGAAGTATAAATCCAGAAGGAACAGTTGTGAAAGTTATAAGCTTGCAAAACCAGGGGAGTACTGCTAATATTGTTGATTTGTTTCTAGTAGTACCCACAGTGTGCAATCTACAAATACAACAAAGGGCACAATCGCTTCCCTGAAAAAGTTTGCCTTCTAAAAACACAAAATGGAGCTGGAGGGCAAGAAAAAAAAAAGAGGTTCCACGTATGAGTAAAATGGTCAGATGGGAATTGGCAACATCCTCATTAAACAACGTTTTAAGAACATTTGCATGATAAGCAATACCAACCCCACAACTTAGCCACAATCAGCCAGTTTGTTTCTTGTAGGCATTAGGGTAGAATGTTGGTCTACAGGAGAGACCTGAATGGGAAGGAAGTGACTGTGGACCAGCTCAGGAAAGAAACTCCTTGCATAGGGGATAGTGTGGAAGAAAGCATAGGGATGCTGGTGGAAGATGCAGACAAATGGGATGTCCAGGTTGTCGTCACAGGAAGAACATTGGGATGGGAATAGGGGTATAATGGAAACTGTTCTGCAGCCTAACTATTTTGGGAGATGCCTATAAGTGCCATAACATATATGTGGAACTAACAAAGAGCAATACACTGCCCCGGATTCATGGCAGAACTCCCCAGACTGGGTGTATATGACTAAGAGCAGTCTGTAAAATTCCAAATCATTCACTGGCAGATATGCTTGTCAGTTCTGATTGAGAATGAACAGGGACTAAGGCAGCAATCTGAAAATAATAATGCTTTATTTGATTTTTGTTACATCATCATAAATGTTCTCTGTTTTCAGAAAACAAAGCCCTAATTTGGAAAATAATGCACATACAAATCTCCTACAAGTATTAAGTATACAGAAATATACAAAGCTTAATGTATCGTTAGAATGCCCCACATCCTAAAGTTGGTACTCAGGTCTATTGTGCCAATGAGTACAAACTACAAAGGTAACAAGCAACCTGAAAAAGACCAGGTTTATGTATATCTACAACAGTGCAAATATATCACAGTGCGCAGGCAACAATTGTCTCTAAAGAAGCATAACAAAGTTGATTCCTAGTAATGCATCTTGCATCACAGAAACAAGAGAGAACAATTACATATTAGATAGACAGTGTATGCACACCTTTGCACACTGATTTAAAATGTTACTTGCATTGAATCTTGCATTTTTTAAAAAAAAATTAAATAACAATAACAAATTCAAGGGCAATATCTCACTACAAGTTCAACTGACTGAGATCAGGTATTGCACAAACAGTCTAAAACAAGTTAGCTAGAGTCCCAACTACACTGTAGGACTGATTTTTTTCTATTAAAACATAACTATAATAAAAATGATTGTTTTCCTTTCCCATCAGAGGAGGACACTACAAATGCAGTTTATTAACTTTTGTAGCATGCTTTATGAGCATTTTTCTGTCAGAGCATTTTTTATTTACATTGCATTGTTTTTCAAAAGATAATCAGAGTTAACTCAAGCAGCCTGATTTTCTGAAGTAATAGAAAGAAGTCATTAATAGCATTTAATTTTAATGTGTTCCTAAAATAAGAGGTGATGGTGTAAAATCATAGATGCCACCAAAACATAAAGATCTTTCAGAAACAAGGACTTCATATTGTCTCTACAATACACTTAAAATACATTTTAGATTTTTTTGGGGGGAAGGCAGGGGGAACACCATTAAATCCAGCACTTCCATTTTCAATGAATTTTGCAAAGGCAGTTAAGATATTGGAATACCTAGCATTGGCACCAAGGGCTCATTTATGCCATTCTATTTCTACACTGTACAGTGTGACACCCAGTGAATAAGGACATGAAGTAACTTGGAGTCAAAGGGTGAAATTCACCACTGTGCAGAAGCCTAGCAGAAGGACTATGACCCAGAGTCTCAAAGATATTTAGGTGTCTAATTCCCAAGGTCTTGATCTATGCCCCAATTAAATCTCACTTAAGCTGTGGATAGGCCTTGTGCTGGTTCCATGCACAGTGGTGGATTTCATCCCAGAAAGAGGATCCAATTTGATGATTTACATGATTGGAAGAAAGCAAAGACCTATTGAAGGAAGACCCTTTACATGAAAACCATATTAAGTACCATACATTACACGGAGTTGATACCATAAGTCTAAATTAGGGCTCATGCTCTTCTTTTGTTCTTAGCGTATGTAGGTGCTGCATGGAATGTGTACAAATAAGTAGAAATGGGCCAGTGTCTGTACAGAGTTAAAACAGAGTTGTTATGGCTGAAGGTAATTACAACTCATGGACATGTCCGAAGCACAGTAGTATACATACTAAAATCCACCTGAATGTAACATGTTAAAATGATCCCTACTAGATTAAAAAAATGATTTAAAACAGGATAGTCTGGATTCAATCCTGGAAGTTGCCGAGTATTCTGGGACCCAATCCAGCAAAGCCCTTTAGCACATGCTTAACTCTAAGAAAACAAGATTGACCTCAATGGGACTTAACTACTAGCTCTATGTATTCACCTAATGGGGCCTATCTGGTGACATGGCAGTGACAGGGGTTATACAACATATAGGATTACATGGCAGAACATCAGCCCCTGCCTACTTCTTAGTTCCGGCACAGCTTTTAAAACGTCTTCAGTATTATCATACTTTATGAATGGCACCTCACAACAGATGTACATACAGCTGAGCAAACAGCTGATAGGTCAAGGCTCCATAGCGCACATATAATCTTTGTTTTCTTGCTGCCAGCGGATGTTGGGAGCATTGAGTCAGGATTTGTCAATACACAAGGTCAATGTAAAATGCATTAGGGCTTAATGTCCCCATCGCTTGTGCCAAGGGGGTTAAGCCACAGACACCATAAAACAGCAGGTCAGAGTGAAACAAAACTAGACTTCAAAATGAGTTCATGGAAGTGCTGGGTGTGTAGTGAAGGCAAGATCAAGCCCTATATTTGCTGTGTTATCATAATAAGATTTAACATCTCATGCAAAGCTCCAATGCAGCGCTAGGGTAAGGTTGCTGCCACTTTTAGCCAACATATAAGCAGAATCAGAGACAAACATGATGTACAAATAATTCGCTAATGGGATTTAAGTAAAGGGCTGCAAAAGAAACAGAGCTAAACAATTGCTGTCAGGAAAAGACTATATCGATGCTAAAATTTAAAATAAAAGATATTCACATTTAATTGGCAAAATCAGTGTAGACAGTGGCTAAAAGCAGCACGGAAATCATTTTCATTGTGGTCCTTAACTACTGGTGCAAATATTAGCGCTGGATCTTTGGGACTGGAACTCTAGGCTCTTGCTACATGCATTAAGAACCGGCTTCTGCTCTTGCTCCAGTGAACTACCAATTCCATTGTTCACCACCCAGCTATTTGTGTTCATGCTAACTCCAAAAGCATGGGCTGAACAAAAGGCAGGTCTCAATTCAGGAAAGCATTTCTGCTCAGGAAAGCACTTAAGTGTATCTTTAAATCCCACTGAAGTCAATAGGGCTGAAGCATGTGTTTAAATGCTTCCCTGAATAGGGATGGATTTACGAATACACCGAATCAGGGCCCCAGTTGCCAGACTGGGATATCAAATTCTGCAAATGGGAGGTGTCAAGTACTGACTAGCACAGCTTAACCCTTGTGAACAAATCCAATTATCTGAAAAAGTTGGGACTCACTAAACTAATAACACTTCCTGCATAAGGGCCTGATACAACTGCAGTTAAAGTCAATGGTAGTCACCATTTCCATTGGTATCAATGGGCTTAAGGTCAAACCCCACACATGAAGCCCTGTCATCTTGCAAAGCCTCAAAGGACTAACCCACTGACACTGCCACTTTCATAGATAGATCCCTAGTGCTGTGTCCTGATTTTGATTTATCCACTACATATTATTTTATTTTTAGGAGTGAGCAAATGGCAATGTCGAGGAGAGGAGAGGAGAGAAGAGAAAAAAAAAAAAAAACAAATTTGTTAGGCCACCTGGGGGTTGCATCCCCTTCACAAGGATTTTCAGCGGGGGCCGTGTTTACAAGTTTATGATGCCTGAACTCTCTCTCTGAGCCCTCCTTGTACTGTAAATACAAGGGCCAAGGGCCAGAGGAGAGAGGGAAGAAGAAGAATTAACATATTATACATAACTATTATTATATTATACCACCATACTTACTGTAAATAATAACCTCTTTTTTTTTTTTAGGACAGAAGTTGAGTTCTTGATTTTTATACAGAGAGGAAAATATAAAATATAAATATATTTTTATTTTTTTTTTTTTAGTAAAAGTTTAAGTTAATAGTACATATAGAAATATACAAAAAATATACCTAAAATATCTTCTTTCTTTCTTCCTTCTTCCTTCCTCCCCTTCCTTTTCCCCTTTGCACTTGTAATAAGGAGCTTAAAAGGTTATTTCAAAAGGGTCAGGTTTGATGAGAATGAACGAATTACACACCCATACATGACAATTACTACAGGACACCACTGATATAGCTACAACGCTGTAGCTATGCTGGCGTAATCGCTGGCGCTAGATACAGCCCATATAGGCAGCCAGGGATAGCTCAGTGGGGGCAGGATTGGGCTAAACTCAGAGTTGTTGTTTTGTCTTTTGAGGGGGGGGGAGGGAGCCATGGGGGGACTGGGGTAAATCTGTCTGGGGATTGGTCCTGCTGGGCAGGGGGGGGGGACTAGATGGCCTCCTGGTCCCCCTCCCCTCCTGGAACCTCCTGAGGATAGTAGGGGAAGAAGGAGTGAGTACCATGGTAGCTATGAGCAGAAGCTGCACAGCATGCAGCTGCAGCTGCAGCCACACTTGGGTTAGCTGGTGCATAGCTGGGTGTGGATTTTTCTTTCACCTTACAGCTATATTGACCTAAACTATACTATTGATACCAGTATAGCCTTGATATAATAAATACACTACAAGCCAGTAAAAAACAATAAAAAAAGCTCAAGTAAGTATTCTGAAGATCCAAGTCTGATCCAGCAAAGTCAAGCTCCACTTTAAAGACATGAGTAGTTCAGAAAGTCAAGGGAAGTCTCAAGTGTAAGTAGTAGTATGTATTTAAGTGCTGCTTTTGAGTTTATAAGAAAGAAGATATTATGGAATAATGGAGAAGATCCATCTATGGAGAACATAGGGGAGCAGGAGAGAGAGAACTTTCACAGACACATCAAAACAGAGATGGTCACACACACCATCACACCTTTTTCTAAATGAAAACATGGTGGTGATCACTGACATGGTTCTGTAGTCACACACACAGTGATGTACAAGTACTGTTGTATGTCTGGTCCTCCTACATGAGTACCTGTATGGGGTGTCCTCCCAGGTCAAGGCCTGAAGGGCCTGGGGGTGCCAGGTGGGGGGGCTTAGGCTGCCCAGGGCTGCAGAGGAGGGAGCAGGGGGGGACTTGGGAGAGCAGGAGGAGCTGAGAGGAGAGGAGGGAGGAGGGCAGGCATAGCCCAGAGCAGAGGAGAGAGAGAGAGAGAGAGAGAGAGAGAGAGGGAGAGGGAGAGAGAGGTAGCAGTGGTAGGTTAGCCCAGGTAGGTACAGTGTACAGGAGGACTGTCAGTATACTGTGCTGCTTGGGTAGGTACCCTGAGGGGGGGGTGGGCCTAGGTGGGCCTGGGGGCTACTGCGACGGGGGGGGGGGGGGGGGAGACAGGGAAGGGGGGAAGGAAGGGTGCCGGGGCAGGCAGTAGAAGGGGAAGGGGAATTGACCTGGTTGGAGGGCCAAGCCATGAAGCATGGAGCAGTTTCCATCCCAAGACACAGAAACACAGAGAGAGGATGCAGTGCAACAGCAGGAAGGGGAGTCGCTCTGGCAGAGCTAATCCCGAGACGTGGACAGACGGAGGCAGTGAGGAAAGCACCCCATGACAGTAACTCAGACACAAATGTTCACTATCTCACAGACAGCACTTAACCAGCTATCCTGGTTTGCAGGGTTTCTTTAACTATATTCTAGCTTCAGCCAAAAGGAAATATCGGAAGCATTTAATGTTTGAATTGATGCATATATGACCAAAAGTAAAATGATACAAACCATATCCACACAGATCTGGGCTAGATAAACAAAGAAAACCCAACAGACTGCTAAAATCTTCTAGATGTCATTACAAAAGAAAACAGCCTTGGAACTCTTTGCTTTTGCATTCACAAGAGGTAGTTCATGTGGATAATGAACACAATTAGCATTTTAACGATCACAAACAAGGTGGGTTTAAAAGACATTGCAAAAACAGATTTTTTAAAAAAATAAAGCAATCAGCTTAAATATTCCTGACTATCTGTGCTCCATATTTTTTTTTACATAGGAATCACAGGTTTACAGTTCTGACTCTGATTTTGTCTTTTTTCCTTAGAATTACAATTTCTTAGTCTGAGACCATCTCATCAAGTAAAGCACCAGAATTCTAAATTTAAATAGTGTATCACTAGGATTTTTTTTTAACATATTATCCATCCCTATTAAAAAAGGACATCTTTTCTTGAGAATCAGTAAGCTAACAGACTTTGGGTTTGGATGGATAATCCTTGTGGAAGAGAGATCCAAAAAGTGATACATTAAAAAATTTCAAAGATGACACTCTGAATTTAAAATGAAGTGATAATACTACTTTCTTTGCATCCTCCCACTTGGTACTTCACTGGCTGTTGATCAATAATCACCAGCCACGTAAAGATGTCATTGTACAACTCTGGCTATCAGGACAAACATCGTCTTATCACAGAGATGGTTTTCATAAAGGAAAGTTCCTGAAACCAGTTTTTGTTGCAGTTACACTGTTTCACAGTTGAAACTCTACATTCAAAATTCCCTTCTATTTTTTTCTTCCTAATTAAAGCTAGAAGTGTAATGAAAATGTGACCCAATCCAACTGGACTGATTATCTTAACACTACACATCCACTAACCCAATACGGTTCTCTATGGGCTGGATCATAACAGCGTCTGTAACTGGGCACTGGACACCAGCCTCCCACAATGAGACAATAACAAGTGCCCTCTACTGCACGTGTAGGGTTCTTCCTATTGGATAGTTTTGTTTGTTTTTCCTTTACCTCTCTGCTTGGATTTTGTATCTGAGAACAAAATAGGCAATAAGACGCAGAGAGAAGAAGAAAATTCCAAGCACAATGAAGTCCAGGTAAAGTTTGGCATTTTCTACATCCAGTTCTCTCAGGATGGCCGCTGATTTTTGAAAGTGGCAAGTATCATCTTTGTCGCAGTGAAGATCTTCTCGATCCAACCCATAGATGGAGAGAATAACGCCCTCAAACCCGTACCTAGAAAGGAAAGGATGGATTACAAGGTGAAATTCTAACCAGGGCAAGAATTTCTCATTTTTTCAGATGTACTCAAGAGGGAAAACATTCATAATTAGAGCTCAGATGGTAAACACTGAAGAGTTCAATACTGTCCTCAGAGGCAGGAAGTTATAGGCCAGATTCTCACCTTGGTTGCATTCAAGCACATCACACTATAGTGGGTTTTGCATGGGTGCAACAGGATAGAATTTTGCCTTTAATAGAACATTAAAAAAACAATACAGTCAACTTTCCTTAAAGGAGAACGTTATTTAAAAAAAAAATCAGCATAATCTGTTTATATTTTAAAAACATGCTAGTGACTTTATTAAAATTGACATGGTTAATATATATATATATATTTTTTTTTAAAGAGAAAATATACTTAGTGCCTCAAGACAGTTGTATTGTGTGATGAGGAAGAAACTGGAATGTCTCATCCTAATTGTCCCTGCACGCTTCTCGTGGCACATCCTCACCAGGAAACTTCCCCCAGCTCCCCTGTCTAACCTGGATATGGTCTCACTTAGGACCTGATCCTGCAAGCAGATGAGCTAGCATGGATCCCTCTGTGGGACTCTGATTTCAGTGGGACTTCACATGGGTTGGACAGGGGCCTTAGGAACAAAACCATTTCTCCAACATCCTGATATTGGATGCTAGCTACCATTGCAGTCTACACTGGCTTCTAGCTTCTGATAATTCTCTGGATACGAGGAATGAACTTGGTCTGGTGTATTTGCAAACCAGGACAGAGTTGGGTTGTCTTTATAGTTCTACAACCTGGAAATAAACTATTTTTCGAAACCTCTTCAAACTGACTTTGCCATTATCTAGGACATATACAAAAGTTGTTTGAGTGGACATTTTCTAAGCCCCCTTAGCTCCCTCTGCAATGTCACCTTCCTGACCCTCTTCTTCTGGAGAAAACCCATTGGACACCTACAGTAGTATAATTATTGGTTAAACTGGACAAACAGGCTTTATCCAAGATGTCTGTCTGAACCGTCAGTGAGATATGCCATGAGACACACACTAAAATGCTAAATAGCCTCCGAAGTGAAGTGCTGGCAACCCCATTAAAGTCTTGCTATGGACACTTTGTCCTCACCTTTATATGTCAAAGCAACTGATCCAAATTCTCTGTAGACTTACATGCTGTGCACCCCTTGAATTTAGTGGGATTGAACAAGGCATAAATCAGCACAGATATTGGCCCATTACAAATAATCCATGCTAAGATTTTTTTTATTTCATGTTGTTATACATACTTCATACAGTAAAATAATTTGGGATTGTTCTTTTACATATATTTCCTACTGGAAACATGGAAATACATCACATTAAATCCTAAAAGAATGTGTTGTAAATGTGGTAACCTTAGCATTAAAAGACAAAAAATGTCCAGGTTAAGCTATCACTGGCTTCCCACACGGTACCTGACATATGAGATGTAGGACATCCATTGGAGGTATGCAGGAATGGTATCAAAGCTGACAAAGAATCCTGAGAAAAGGAGGACTGGGATGGCTGTAACCGGACCCACGAATGTTGCCACCTGGAAAAAGGAGGATACAAATGATGCCTTCTCAGATAGCCAAAGAAACATCCAGGGGTTCGGGGTACTCCCTACTTTTAATTTCTTCACTGCTGTTGGGGAAGGTGGTCTTTAATTCAGCAAACACTCCCTAAGGCACAAATCCTCTGTCCTGTGTCACACTCAGCTAAGCAGTTGAAGTTCACCCAGCCATGCTACAGAATGGCATTGCAGTGTCACGCCCTGCAGCTAGCCCTTCTTCACGGCAGCAGTCATGTCAACAGCTGCTTCACTCCCTCTCTGTAGACGGTTTGGGTTATAGATCTGTTTAGTGGTGACTCTGCCTTGCCTCCTGCACATTTCTGTCTGTACTTGGATGCCACTAGTGAGAACAGCTGCAGGTCCCCAGCACCCTACCCCCCCTTTGCACTACAGAATCACATCAGTTCTGCAACTTATAGGACATGACGCGCTTGTGGGTGAGTGGGGTATAACATCCTTTTGAAAGAAATGGGTGATCTGGCAACTCATTCAGTGCTGAGGTGCTTAAAGAGCTCATTCTTTCAAATGCTGTAACAACATCACTGCTTTCTCGCTATTATTTATCAATTCTCAAGCAGCTGTAAAGACACAAAGAACCGCCTAGAGAACCCCTTCTTTGCTGTTTCTTTGCAGGTGTTTCAGAGTGAGATGAGAAGCACAAAGGAGGTCAGGGAACTTACAGCAGCAGCCGTGGCAAGAAGGCATAAGCAGCCATTGGCAGGGGAAGCAAGGTTCTGGTGACATCGTAACACACAAATGCCAGTACCTGAAGCGATGTGGAGGCTGCACCTATCAGAAGACCCAATGACTGAGCCACCAGCGATGTCATTGTCCCCAGGGCCGCGAACAGGACAAATCGGAGAGCATCTGATGGCTGTGAAGTCATCCAATACACGATGCTGCAATAGGCCACAGGAAACATAATCTGCAGAAAGATACATCTGCAGTTACTACATTATAGAGTCAAGTCAAAAGCGATCCAGAATGTTTCAGTGTTGCTGAAAGCAATATCAACACCTAGAAAGCATTATATCCTACTTAACCCATCTCTCTGATCCCTCAGTGCTGTACTCAAAGTGATGATGCTCAGAGGGGAGTTAGCACATCCACCACATCCTATCAAATCTATCATGTCCTGCATGCTACCTTAGACTAAAAACACAGCTTCCACTTGCTACCAGCCCTTTGCAGCCACTAGGCACAAAAGCAAATGAAAAGCCCCCGTCTTTGTTTAGTTTATTTATTCAGGAAAGCTCAGGTTAGACACAGGATCTTGGTTTCAATAAGGTCCTGCCATTTATTCCCAGTGGGTGTTTGGTTTAAGTCAGGAAGCTCATACACTAACACACAGGCAGTTTTCCACCACTCTGGTATTTAAATGAGATTAAAACATTGATGAAATGCTGATATCTACTTCATTTGCAAGTGGATACAAGAAAAATGCTCTGTGGTTTATTCAAAAGTATATACCTGAAAAGGGACATCAGCCATGGTTTTAGCTAGATAGTAGGCCTTCAGACTGTACCAGTAGTTCAGATGCTCTCTGAGAAATACACCCATCTCAAGAGGAACTAGATAGAATAAAAATGAATAAGCTGGTTACTTACACTGTTAGAGTGTGACGTGCTTGTGCATAACAATATCCTACCCATTTGTAATTCTGAGATGCTGCAATACTACAGTGTGTCTGGAACTCCAAAACAATTGTCAGACCAGCAACACACTGAATCATGTCTCTTGAGGCACAAGAGGTCAGCCCGGACAGCAGTTCATTGTGCACATATCTGCCAGGCTGCTCAGATGACACGGCTCTCCCTTAAAGAGGCTTTGTAAACAAAAACTATGTGGTTAGAAGTTGAAAGCCTTCTTCCCTGTCATGGAGGGAATCTAAGATGACAGCCTACAACGTAAAACCTTGCAGGCTCTGCAGGTCCCTCACATGATTATGATGACAGCCCTATAGTTAAAGAGTCACAAGTTAAAAAGCTTGGAGGTGTCATCCTAGTCCCTATCCATATACATTGTATACATACAACACAGGGTCACATCACTGGCATCTTCGGACCATGGCAAATTCCAGACCAGAGCTGGAAATTTTTCTCTATCTTGAGTCAAATGAGTGCAAGATGTGCTCACTTTTATTAAAAATTAAGCCAAAATTCATACATGGTTTCACATGAAATGGGTATACTCCAGCACTGCTTACTTCATTCCAGCTAAAATAACTTGTTTACGGAAAATATAGCAACAACATGGTCAGTACTCACATGTAAGAACAGTTGGCATGAGAGCAGCAAACATAAGGAACAACATGGAAAAAAAGAGGAAGCCAGAGTTGCTTAAGACTTTCTTAGCTTCATTTCCAATCCCTAAATACAGCAAGCCTATAAGAAGTCCAATTCCAATGTGTGATGTGATCCGCAAATGTGTCAGGACCTAGGAGCAAGGAAAAGTAGTATCTCTGATCAGCATGTTTGGATCTAACAGCTACCACACTATGTAAAATCAATTAACAGCCTGCAAAAATCTTACATCTGTCCTAAAATGAACTATTTAGAAATGGTCATTTTGCACTAGCTAACTGGGCTCCAGACAGACAAAGCTCCATTAATGGAATTTCTAGATGTACCCCTGCCAATCAGATACAAGGACCAATGGAAAACAGAATTTTGCTCTCCAGGCAAAGGCTGTAACAAAGGATGTCCCAGAATAGTGTGTGACAATCTCAGTGTAGCCACTGGCATACTACCTCAAGAGAACAGACTTATTCTCTGCCTAAAAAGTAGCTGAAACATAATAGAAAGGGCTTTGAAAGAAACAAACAAGATATTTTGAGTTTATATTGACAAAATCAAATTAATTTGACATTGATTAGCTCTTGGTATTCTCTCAGTAATTCAGTATCACTACAATAGATATGGCAGAAGGTACAGAGGCCAGAAGAAAATCTAGAATAGTCACATCTTTATGATTAGGCAAAAAGAAATTTCCTTAAGAAATAGCTATTAACTGCCCAATTTGAGCATCCCACTGGGAAGAGACGAGGAAACTATTATACGATGAGAGTGTGGTCTTTTGAAGACATCTGTGGGGTAGCCTCTATAGATAACTAGCAAAGAAAATTATGAGTTAAGTGGATAAGGCCTAGACAGGTAATCTGGAAGATCTGAAGCTGGATATATCTTTTTGGATGAATAATAATACCTTGACATTAAGATTAATTATAGTGTCTTAACTAAACATTTTAATTTACCTTAATTAGCTATTGGGAGCTTTGACCAATGGGACAATGGTCCCATGCTGGCACATGTGGAAATGCAGGCTGCAGCATTTCCAAGGGTGGTGAAGCTCCTAACCCAGCGTAGCTGTTCAGAGCCAGAAAAGGAACTCTATCTGAGTGACCTGAGAATTCCTCCGAAGATTCCTGCTGCTGTGCAGCCTCCATACACCCAAACACATACACAATGCACACTGTGACTTCACCTCACTAACTGGCCAGTTATATTTGAAAAGGACAAATTTATCCCAACCCTCCCCTTATGACACTGTAATTAATAAAAGAGCCTGATTCTCCACTGCCTTGCAGTTTGCAGAATCATTTACACCGGTGCAACTTTGCATTCCCTTTGCACTGGTGTAATGACTGCACAAAGTGTAGAGTAGCAGAGAATCAGGCCCTGGATGGGACTTTGTTCAGATATTTCTCCTATCTGAATACCAATGAAAAATTTATGATTCCCCCTCTCGTACTATAATTACTGAGACTCAAAACATAACCTCCATGTTTTAAAGTTCTGTGCCAATCTGCACGCACATAAGGTGGATGCTGAAATTAAACCCAGGACACCACCTCACAAACACACAAAAAATGCCCTTGGCTACAAAAGTATGTTAAAAGCAGCCTTACCGAATCCCTCATGATGGTGAGAAAAGTTCTTTTAAAGAGGATGCAGAACTGGGTGAGGCAGCTGGCTGAGAAGCTGTGACAGCCTTCTGTGGATGAAGAGTCCTGAGGCAACAGACAACACAACAAACTAAGCTCCTTGAAGAATCTTATTTCTGTTTACTAATAAGCCCCAGCTCCATGCAGCAGAACATGCTCAGCTCTCCACTACTTACTTAATATTTCAATTATTTCTCTCAACCTCCCTCCCCTTCAAGTGCTTTGCATGGATTTACCTCTTCAGAGGGTCGATGCCATAAGAAGGGGTTCAGTTCATTCTCGCCACCAGCATCTCTCTTGTAGTCTGTGTCGCACATCCCTTCCCGTGCTGCTCTGACCAGCCGACTATTCTGGTCCCCGTATTCACCAGATGCAACCTCCATCACTACATACAACATTTAGAGGAGATTTACTCATTCTACACCATGCATTAGTCACAGGCTTGGCTATTGGGGCCTAATCCTGCAACACTGAAGTCAATGAGAGCTTTTGCCACTGATTTCAATGGGAGCAGAAGCAGGCCTTAAATGCACAATATTTGTATGTAAAAAGCCTACATTTTTCTGCTGCTAATACTTGTTAAATTCATTATATTTCCTTTAAAATGTTGTATGTATGGCTGCCTTAGTACTCATTATATGGATTGCAGACCTGTTTTTTCTGGTCCCTACTGCTAAGTGTGAAACACTTAGCTATGACTATAGAATGATATAGTATTGTTTTCACAAGGGCTGTGGTGTTTCATTAGAAAACCATAGAAGTTTATAGGTGTGACACACATTCTGCCTTTCATTTCCTACTACTCCATAGTTTGCATTTTAATCAGAAAAGTCACTAATTAGTCCCACCACTAGATGGCATTAAAATGATTTACAAAAAACGGGACTCATTCCACACTGACACAGTAAAAATATAGAAACAAAAACCAATAAAAGCCCCACTATTTCTATTTCATTCAGAAGAGCTAATCAAAAGGAAAATAAGCAAACTGGAAAAGTTATTCAATTTTCCTTACCAAAATCTGCTGGATTGTGGTAGGTTGGACAGTTTAAACCCAAATCTCTCAAATAAGGGACAAGGTTTAACACTTTCCCACGGTAAATACATTGTCCTTGACTTAAAACATAGAGCTGAAAAATAAAAGATAGAGAAAGTGAGAAAACATAAGAACCTATGAATGTGTCTGTGACGTTGCACTCTATATGATTTTATAAAAATATGTTAATGAGTTTAAATATAATGTAACTGGAATATGCTTCATGCAAAAGGTGTCTTGTAAGGTGTCATTACAAAACTTATAATCTACTGAGTGTGATCATCCTATTTGTATAAATGTACCACTCTTCTATCTGAAACTAGAAATATGAAATATAACTCTGAGGGCCTATTGTAATTATGCAAAGTGTGGGCCATTGATAGTGGTTTGGAATCTTGATGACTCCCATCAACCAGGACAATTGTCTGCAGATGGCTCTGTTTTACCTGTAAGTCTTCCTGTATACGTGTGTGCTGGCAAGTGGGTAATGAAATCTTACAGTGACATGTGATCATGTCACCTGAACTGGAATCCATCTTTAACCTGGTGCTTTTCCATTGAGAAGGAGGGGGTGGGAACCCAGAGAGGGACAAAGGAACAGAACAAAGGGGAGGAGCCATCATGAGGAATCCCCTAGCTACCACCTGAGCTGGAACAAGGGCTGTACCAGGGGAAAGGACTGTGCCCGGACTAGGAAGATGTCCAGTCTGTGAAAGAGACTTATTAAAATCTCACCCTGAGAGATGTTTCATCAGTACTCAGTTGTATTACTGTATTAGGCTTAGATTTGCGTGTTTTACTTTATTTCACTTGGTAATTCACTTTGTTCTGTCTGTTACTACTTGGAACCACTTAGATCCTACTTTCCTGTATTTATTAAAAATCACTTTTTACTTATTAATTAACCCAGAGTATGTATTAATACCTGGGGGAGCAAACAGCTGTGCATATCGCTCTATCAGTGTTATAGAGGACGAACAATTTATGAGTTTACCCTGTATAAGCTTTATACAGGGTAAAACTGATTTATTTGGGGTTTAGACCCCATTGGGAGTTGGGCATCTGAGTGTTAAAGACAGGAACACTTCTGTTAGCTGCTTTCAGGTAAGTCTGCAGCTTTGGGGCACGTGGTTCAGACCTGGCTCTGTGTTGGAGCAGACTGGCATGTCTGGCTCAACAAGACAGGGTGTTGGAGTCCTAAGCTGCCAGGGCAGGAAAGCAGGGGCAGAAATAGTCTTGGCACATCAGCTGGCAGTTCCCAAGGGGGTTTCTGTGATCCAGCCCATCACAGTGTCTACCTGCTTTCTCATAGCAACTGGACTAGTAAGTTAGTAGCTGTTTGATTTGGAAGAAAATAGCAACAGATTGAAAAGATTTGTCAACACGGAACGTGGAACTACAATTAATGGAAAATCTGCAGAATATTAGAGATGTTCAAGATGTGAACACTGCAAAATAACCCCTTCAGGGCTTGTAGTGTACTAATCTAGAAACAGTGTAATTCATCCCTTAGACACAGGTTGGAAAGCAGGCTGGAAATCAGGGCCACCCAGAGGATTTAGGGGGCCTGGGGTCTTCGGCAGCGGGGGCCCCTCACTACCAAATTGCCGCTGAAGACCCAGCACTTTGGCGGCGGGTCCCGAGGCAGAAGGACCCCCCGCCGCCGAAGACCCGGAGTGGAAGAAGCTCCAGGGGCTCGGGCCCCGTGAGAGTTTTCCGGGGGCCCCAGAGCGAATGAAGGACCCTGCTCCAGGGGCCCCAAAAAACTCTCATGAGGGCCCCTGCGGGGCCTGGGGCAAATTGCCCCACATGCCCCCCCCCCTCTGGGTGGCCCTGCTGGAAATGGCATGACTGTGCCATCTTATTTCCATAAATTATTCGTGTTTTTGGTATGAAGATGGGGCTGGCGAATTCAGGGAGCAATGGGGGAAACAGGAGGAGAAGAAGGAAGAGCAGTAAGAAATGCTTGATGAATCTTTTAGCCTCTCTATTGACTTCATTTAAACTCACTGAGAGAGTGGCAATCTTCAAGAGCTTGTTCACCTACTGCAGAGTGGGGTTTCTCTAAGCTCTCACAACTCTCACTTAAATGGCATAAGAAGATTAAAGTAAATTTAAATCTAATCTAAACAGTAACAGACCTTATCCTGCCATCAGTGTGAACAAAGATTTCTGACAGCCTTCATTTTTCTGTTTTATTCTTTCACATGAATACAAAAAAGCAATCTGTTCTCAGGTATTCAGGGTCAAACCAGTAATTCCATCAAAAATGAATGGAATTTTCTGAATTTACACCAGAGTAGCCAGGATGAGAATTTGGCCCAGCAACATTATAGACCTTAAGAGTAACGCACTCATACTAATACTTATTTACTATAACACACACAAAACATTGGCAGGAAAGGACCCGAAATTCAGAAGTGTGATTATCACGACTTCTAAAATTTACCAGCCAGATTCTTTAAAATCAAATAATATAATATAATATAAAAACAGGAATATGAAGGGAAAAAATGAAAATCATATTTTGTTCAAACCTACAACTCTAGTGATACTGATTTGGGACATGAGCCATGATTTTGCATTACCTCCAGCCTGCACCAATTATAGATACAACATATTTAAACAAATATGTAAAGAGAAGAATTTCTAAAAGGTACCTGATCAAATAACTCAAACAGTTTGGCACTTGGTTGATGAATAGTGCAGATGATGGACCTGCCACCCTGGGCTAACGCCTTCATGAGAGAGACAACCTGAAAGCAAGATGCACTGTCCAAGCCACTGAAAAAAAAGGCACAAAAGTGTTTATTAGATATGAGGTTCCATATGCAACTGTTCAAAATAATACATGTGCTATGATGTTTCCGTCTCTCATTATCATCTTTTTACAAAATGCATCTTTATTATCTAACACTACACCACACAGTACCTCTGGGCTCGTATTTCTCTCTTCCCTGGCCTTTTCCTTTATCAGGCATGCATCATACTTAATTAAAATGGGAGTTCTTCATCGGGTTACCTTATGCAATTTTCAAATTCTAGGATAGTGGGTTCTGATTAATGCGTGGGTTCTAACAAACTAAGGGCCAAATTCTACTCTCAGATACACACCTGTGGCCCAACTAACTTCAGGGCTGTCATGAGTGTCTTCCTGAGACAGAATTTGATCCTAAATGTATTAAATTAAAAATGCAATTATCAAAAATGTTTAAGCTAATTGGCCATCTTCACTTCAAGGGAAACTACACATTATAATCTGAAGAATTTTTTCTGTCTCTCTTCTGGGGGATCCCTCTAGGATTTCTCTCAATTGCCCTCTTCCATATTGTTTCCCTAACAACCACCTTTAATAGCCCCATGTCATGTCAGGTTACAACAGTAACCCAGTGCACTAAACTGGTGACCCTACTGAAACTATTTCTTGGGGCTTGCATTGCTCTATGGTTTTACACAAGTGTAACTCAGTTGCTTTCTATAATATTATCCCAGAGTAACCTGGAGTAACACAGTGGCAAATCAGGCCCTTTAAAATCAGTATTAAAAAATTACAGGTTTTACAGATGCTGATGCAAATATTTTAAATAAAACATACCAGAAGCATTTCCTAGCAATGAAAGGTGAGTGTAGCAAACATGAAGCTACATAACTTGATGCAGCATATAATCTAGTATCTACATTTCAAAGGAAAGTCTTGATTTTCTTCTGTTTCAGCTATTCTAAGATGCTAACAAGGGCTAGTATGTTCTGTGATAGTTCTCTAGCACATTCCGGCGGGGGGGGGGGGGAGGGAGGAATCAGAAAAGTATGTAGGCATCTAAGTCCCATTTAAATCAATGGGAGTTAGGGGCCTAAATACCTCTATGAATCCCACCTACAATAGCAGTAGTCTACTTTCTAACATTTGGCCTTGATTTACCTGGTAGGTTCATCAAAAAACATAACTGGCGGGTTGTTCACCAGCTCCAAAGCAATTGCAAGACGCTTCCTCTGGCCCCCAGAAAGACTTCCAGTTCTTGTATTGGCACATGTCAGCAAACCCAGCGCTGTCAAGATCTCCTTTACCTGGGGACAGGATCAAAGCAACAACATGGGTCATTTAGACTGTTACCACACAAAAAACCCACTACATCTCTTACCATTATCACTGGTTTTTCTATAAAAGATGAAAACAAACCAGTTGAACCTATGTTACCATTTATCACTTCTCAGTATAATGGCAGAACAGTTGGATTTTCATGTCCACTAGATTAGTAGGGCTCCAGAAAACATCATTTCTCATTATGACCCAAACTTTGGTCACCTTTCTCACATGACTAGTCTCATTAACTTCTGTGGGATTTCTTCCTTGTATAAAGTGAACAGGAATTGGTCCTCTAATGGTAATATTTTTTTGATTTGCAATCAGGACTTGGGTTTGTCCTCAGAGCCAGATGTCATAAGAGCTTTATGATTTATGAACAGATAACATACAGCAAAACAAACATGACTTCTTGTAGATTTTGTAGATTTTTATTTACAAGGGAATCGTACAATTAAATAGTAGAACTCAGTAGTTTCTAGAGTGCATTAACTTATTTTCATCTAATAGCTCTGTTCCTCAAGGCCTACATTTTTTAAAGTGGCCACTGATTTTGGGTGCCTCCATTTTTCTTGGGGACCAGTTTGGAACACCTAAAGCTTGATCTTCACTGGCAGTATGAGGAGGGTCTCAAATGGGTCCGCAGGACTTTACACAGATCACGGACTGACGTAGGACACAATCTGTCCCAGTGTCTTGGGGGGCAAGAGAAGAAAAGTACTGGCTACCATAATTTTTTTCTTTCAGCAACTGTGGCCCGATCCTGTAGCCTTGACTCGTGTGAGTATCTCATTGATTTCAATGGGAC
The DNA here is from genome assembly GCF_016161935.1 of Mauremys reevesii. Taxonomy (NCBI): domain Eukaryota; kingdom Metazoa; phylum Chordata; order Testudines; family Geoemydidae; genus Mauremys; species Mauremys reevesii. The sequence goes on from NC_052623.1 coordinate 160,927,326, forward strand.
CACTATATAAACAAGGCCTATACTTCTCAAATTATACTTTATAATCCCCAAAAGGAGGACAGTTACTAGGCACTGACATTGACACCACACTGGAGTGTAGGAAGGGAAGTTTGCTGCTTTGCTCATGCTGAAATTGGGTTGGCTGGAGATAATGTACTTTGAAGAAATATAACATGGTGACAAGTCATAAGGGCCTGATTCTGAAAGGTGCTGAGCCCCTGAAACTGCCACTGTGTTGATTCCCATTGACTTCAGTGAGAGCTGCAGGTGCTCATCTTTCTGGAATAGGTTCCATGGAAACAATGAAACACTTAAAAAATTAATACAAAATTCTATAGAAAAATAATATTGTTGAAGATAAATCCTTAGATCATGGGTTCTCAACAAGTCATCAAAGGGTGGGTGGTCTCAACTTGATTCTGTTTTCACATAGTGTTACACTGTGGAAAAGGTTGAGAACCACTGTTCTAGATCCCAGAATCAAAGAGAGGGGATAGGAGGAAAGGTTACATCTATTATTTCCCACTTCTCCCAGTCACTATTTTAAATAAGCAACAATATTCAGGCTAAATCAAATTCTTAAAAAGAAACTGATGATACAAGAATGGGGAAGTATTTCTGTCCTCATCTTAAAGCTGGGATAACTGAGTCACAGACTTGCTCAAAGTAATACAGCAAGTCAGTAACAGAGCCAGGAATAGAACCCAGTTCTCTTGACATGTAATCACTGCTTTAACTACAGGAATACATTGTTGTTATGTAAGTCCCATTAGCCCCAGCATTGCCAACAATCACACTAAAGGCTTCCTATATTAAGACACATAGAGACGCGTCTTTTGCTTGTTAATGTCATTTTATGCTGGACAAAAACATAGCTTTAAGCATGCAAAAATAACCCCACCTAACAAAAAAATCTCATTTTAGTAAAAAAAACCCTGACCTAATATTTTGCTTCTCATGAATCTCTCAACAACCTGAACTGTCTCTGCTTTCACCAGTGCTGTGATTTCTTTATTTTTAGCTTCAATTGTCATCCTCCTCTCCCCAATCACTTTCTGTCTTAAAACATCTACACAGCAATGACTAGGTCTTTTATCACGTGCATGGGAATGCTTCTGTAACTCCACCCACACAGTGATGAGCACCTGAGCTGCAAGTCTGCCTAGGAACACTGGCATGCAGGCTCACATTTTCAAAGGTCCTGGCTTGCCAGACAAAAAGGGTGCATTTTCCAATTCTGTTACTTCAACTGAGTTAGCTTAACAAGAAGTCCTATTAAGATGCAGGCTAACATGTCGGAAGCCATATCGGCTGGCTGTATTTTAAGCTTAGTCTCCCCACTAGACCACGCTGTGGCAAGCTAACACAGTTGGAAATGTGTTAGCCTGCACCCTCATGGAGCTTTTTAATTGTGTTAACTCAACTGAACTAACATGATTGAAAAACACACCCTTTCTGCCTGGCAAGATGTACCCAAAGACTCATGCCCTTATGTGTGCAGTACCTGACTTATGCTTGCAAATTTCTGCAGCACTTGTAAGAGCTATTGACTATGTTTGTGCATTCCTAGGTGCGCACACACAGCAACGGAACTGTACTCATAGCCAGGCACTGGGGATTAGTATGGGCGTGTGCAAGAGTGTGTGTGCCCTGAGGCATGCAGGCCCAAACATTTAAGCCACAAAGTGCAACTAAAAAGGCACCACAAAAACTGCAATATATTTGAATAAATCTTTCATATTTATCTAGTAAAACTTCCTGTCATTTGCAGGGTTTTACTATCCCTCCTACACAATAACAGCTGTCAACTTTGTTATGTTATAATTTACTCCATTCTTGCACATTAATTGCAATTCAATTTTAGATACAAACTCAAGCTATATAAATTTCACTCTGACATCTTCACTATGCAGCATTTATACCCAAAGGAATAACTCAGTTTGAAGAGCAATATACATACCATCTCCTTTCTGCCTTCATCCTTCTCTTGAAGTTTCAGATGAGCAGACACCTATTATATAAACACACAATATGTTGCAAGTTAAATTGGAATTGGTCAATGACATGACATCTTTGGAATATCCACTGTAAGTTTAAGGGCAGGTCTGCACTTAAAATGCTGCATCGGCGCAGATACACCAACGCAGCTGTGCTGCTGCAGCACTGACAGAAGAGCTACTCCTATTGGTGTAGTTAATCCACCTCCGTGAGAGGCAGCAGCTACGTCGACAGGAGAAGCTCTCCCGCTGACATAGCACTGTCTGCACCAGGGGTTGGGTTGTGGACAATTTGTTCTAAAATGAAGCAGAAATTAGAAAACAGAAGCTTAAGAAGAGCAGTATTAGCTATGAAGTTCTAAGCATGAGTAGAGTGTAGGCATTTGCATACTTTCTTAAGGGACCACTCAAGGCACCGACAAAAATAAGTGCTTAACAGAGATGCTTTATCATATCAGAAAGGAGAGTCCAGTGGACAAGGAAGCGGAGTGGGATGCAGGAAGTTCGATTCCTAGCTCTGCCACACCCTTCCTGTGTGATGCTGGATAAGTCACAGTCTCTCTGCTTTAGCTCCCCATCTGCAAAGTGATGGTAGCAATACTTCCCTACCTCACAGAAGTGTTATAAAGATAAATTCATTAGTGTTTGGTAAGTGCTCAGATACTACAGTGATGTAGAAAGTAAGTAGAGAGAGAAATAATCCTGTATAAGACGCCATCTGCTGTCCTAAGAGGTAACTACAAAATTCTGCTCTACCTTTATAAGAAGCAATTAAATATTAAGTAATTAATTTTTTGTCAGCACTTTGAGTGGTTAATTTAGACACAGTATATCATATGGGCCCAACTTACCAAAAGAGGCTCTCTTTTTGCAGCTGCAATTTAGTCAGCCACTTTGAAAAACATTACCCTATTGGTCTTTGACTTCAACTAAATGAACCAGGAAAGCTTTCTGACAGAGACGATCTCTTCCAGAAATCAGTATTAGAAAAATTACAACTCTGGAAAGTTAACAGATAAGGCATAGGCCAGACTAGGTGATCATAACGGTCACTTGTGGTCACAGAGAATTGATGAAAGCCCCTTTCTCCTTACCAAATGATAATACCCATGAACTACTGACTTTATATATTGAAGATTCGGCAGGTACAACAAAACTATCGGGCTGATTTTCTCATCAAACTGAACAGCAGAAGGTTCCAGACTTAACACTCCAGCTGGCTCTCAGTATATGGGCACTATGTCAAGAGTGAAGAGGAAGAGATTTTTATCTACTTTAAGGCCTGGGTTTCTTCACAGGGAGTCCAGGTAAAGACAGAAAGAAAGAGGCTGTATCTGAGGGCTCCTGGACCCAAGACAGGGACAGAAGAGTAGTGACAGCCAGGAGTCCTGGCATACAGTAGCATCATGCCAGCATGGAATCACCTGGTTAGGGCATGGAAAGCTGACAGGGAGATTTAACAGGTCACCTGCCAGTGTTCCAGGAAAGAGATTCACACAGGGCTCTCACAGACTCACTCAGTCTGGCAACACCGGCCATGATGAGCATTTCAGACTCCAGTAGTTGGCAGCTACTGGAATACAGAACAAGTGACAGGATACCAGTAGGCACTGGGAGGACTCGTGGGTGAGAAGGTGTAGTTGCCATTCTCTGGTACCAGCCTATTGTTGCTGTTATTATCCAGACACTAGCCTTTCATGGTATTTTATTTCCCTGAGGGGGAAATGAATGCAGGCTCACAAATTTTCTTCTGAACCCTAACTGTGATCTTAAAACAGCAGCAAAGCCAGGAAGACTCAAGTGAAGTCCAGTCTAACACCTAGAACCACAGCCAGGAATAAAAATGTGCTCTCATGCATGGAGCGTGCCTCTCTCTAGTCCCACCCTCCAAACCAATCAGAACCAGAAAGAAAGTTCACCATCATAGCTTCTTGGACAGTGAGATGAGGGAGCAGCATGTCATCTTGCATGATGTAACAGGATACTTTGCGAAAAGAGCGCAGGTCACGAGGCTGCCCGTTAATGAAGATCGCTCCTTTCATCCCGGTCTCTCTGAAATGAAACAAACACGTGAGTTAGCATGAGAGTTACCTTTATAATCTTTACTGCACATCTCAGAGAGTGGGCCCATTGGGCAATTTTAGCCACTTTTTAGGTGATTTCTTAGGGCCAAAACAGACAGTAGAGGGAGTGCACATGTCAAGTGTGTGTGTTTATTGTTTCAGAAGAAATGTCACACCTTGGCAAAAAATTTAATTCAAACTTGTGCAAAAAGTGTGCTGCCCATCTGGATGTTTGAAGAAATGCAGAGTCATTTCTTAAAAGGCTGTTTGTGAGGTGCCTCTGTCCCTCCTTTTTGTGATCTGGTGGCAGCAGCTGCAAAAAGCAACAGCTTACGGGGGGAGGGGAGGGAAAACCACCCAGTTGTTTCACATATTGCAGTTTAATCAAGAATTATTGTTACATCCTGAAAATTTTGATGGAAACATATTCTTAAGTGCTGATAAAACCTAATTTAAAATACTCCACAGATAAAATCTTGGGCCAAATTCATCAGATGGCTGGTGAGCAGCCATTTCTTATTTCTGGAATTTTAATAAATATTTATTTAAATGCAAAACTAATATATAACTCAGAAATGTCTGCTGTATAGAACATAGGAACATGACAAGTGGGATAGTAGAATTCAGTATTTGTGAAGCACCTATTTTCTACAAATATTGGGCGAGAGTCTGTAGAGAAGCGGAGTAGCTTCCATTCAAACTAGAGAGCAAAGGACCACTACACTCGCCCAAATGGGTGGAGCTGAATCTGCCCCACCCTCAGAATCCAGAGGTGGGACAGGAAGTATAAAAGGAGAGCCCTGGAGCTCAGTTGTGGCTGGACCACCGGAGGAAGCAGACATCTTTTTTAGGGAGCTGAGAGCTCTACAGGATCCCAGACTTGCCCCCAAGTGGGGCTGCCCCCTGCGGTCAGAGGAGACAGATGAGTAACTTGAGTAGCTGCCAGGACTGCCACCAGACGAATGCCCTGAGAAGCTGTGGGGACATCTGGCTGCCAAGGACCCCGAGGAAACAGAGGGCCTTTGGACTATGGAGCCCTACACCCAAACTATGGTAGGAAGTAGTCCCGGGAAAGCAGACTTTAGTCCGGTTACACTGCTGGAGAATAATTCACTGTGTTTCGGTGGGATCCCCACTAACCCAGTGGCAGAAGGGGGGCCCTATGAGGGGGCCCTGCGCTGGGATCCAGTGGCGTACGGTGGGCACAGGTCCTCCTACCCCCTGCTGCCAACCCCACCCCTGGAGTGGCAGCCTACTTCCCCTTGGCTGGAAGGCCCTGTGCCAGGCTTTGACTAGCCCCAGCCAGAAAGCTGTGAGGGCCCCAGACTGTGTTTGCTGTCTGCTCCAGCCTGAAGGCTGTAGCTAAAGATGGTTTGTGCTCTGCCCCGCCCAGACGGTCAGAATGTCCCCCCAGACTATTGGTTACTGTGTGCCCGGAGTGAGGCAGAGTGGCCTCCCTCCCCACTCGAGAATGAGGGACCACTACAGAGTCCTTTTGCTTTTTCAATGGAGGTCAGACTAAATTATCAGTGTGGTCCTTTATACTGACCTGTACCCGGCCAGGATATTCATGAGTGTTGATTTCCCAGCCCCAGAAGGACCCATAATTGCAACAAGTTCTCCACTGCTGAACTTCCCTGAAATTCCTTTCAAAAGGGTCTTGTAACCTGAAGGAAGAAAGAAAATATTACTAAACAGTGACACTTCACAGTTATATACTGTACATAAAATATACTTCACCTATGCAGAGGTGACAAGGATGGCTGTTAGTGAGTGAAATGCAGGAGGCTGGGAGGAAGCTGGCAGTTATATCAGCACACCACAGCCACTGCCACAACCTACAGACTGCACTGGAGGTTGCAGCCTTTTTCTACTACATGAGTAGTGGTGATGAGGCTACACTGATCCATTTAAAAATGGCTTTATTCTTGATTCACTCCAAGACCATAAGAACAGTCCTACTGGGTCAGACCAAAGGTCCATCTAGCCCAGCATCCTGTCTTCCGACAGTGGCCAGTGCCAGGTGCCCCAGAGGGAATGAACAGAACGGGTAATCATCAAGTGATCCATCCCCTGTCGCCCATTCCCAGCTTCTGGCAAACAGAAGATAGGGAAACCCTGCCCATTCTGGCTAATAGCCATTGATGGACCTATCCTCCATGAATGTATCTAGTTCTTTTTTGAACCCTGTTATAGTCTTGACCTTCGCAACATCCTCTGGCAAAGAGTTCCACAGACTGACTGTCCAAACAAATACTTCCTTTTGTTTGTTTTAAACCTGCTGCATATAATTTCATTTTGGTGCCCCATAGTTCTTGTGTTATGAGAACTAAATAACACTTCCTTCTTTACTTTCTCCACCCCAGTCATGATTTTATAGACCTCTATCATATCCCATCTTAGCCGTCTCTTTTCCATGCTGAAAACTCCCACTCTTATTAATCTCCTCATATGGCAGATGTTCCATATCCCTAATCATTTTTGTTGCCCTTCTCTGAACCTTTTCCAATTTCAGTACATCTTTTTTGAGATGGGGTGACTACATCTGCATTCAGGATTCAAGATGTGGGCGAACCATGGATTTATATAGAGGCAATATGATATTTTATGTCTTATTATCTATCAACTAGTTTAGACACCATCATTTTATATGTATAGGTTGGATTATGTTTTCTAATGTGCGTTACTTTGCATTTATCAACATGGAATTTCCATTTGCCATTTTGTTGCCCAGTCATTCAGTTTTGAGAGATCCTTTTGTAGCTCTTCGCAGTCTGCGTGGGACTTAACTATCTTGAGTAGTTTTGTATCATCTGCAAATTTTGCCACCTCACCCTTTGCCCAGATCATTTATGAATATGTTGAATAGGACAGGTCCCAGTACAGACCCATGGGGGACACCGCTATTTACCTCTCCCTGTTCTGAAAACTGACCATATATTCCTACCCTTTGTTTCCTATCTTTTAATCAGTTACTGATTAACCATGAGAGGACCTTTTCTCTTACCCCATGACAGCTTACTTTGTTTAAGAGCCTTTGGTGAGGGACCTTATCAAAGGCTTTCTGAAAATCTAAGTATAGTATATCCACTGGATCCCCCTTGTCCATAATTTTTTTCTAAAGTGACTTAGGAATCCAACTGCCATTTTCCAAAGGCTTTGTTCCTGTATATTAGTTGGGTGCTAGCCTCTCCATTACAATCCCTACTACTCAGGAGTTAATACCTCAAGCTTTGAAGCAAAAATCCAGACAGTTGCTTCAAGTTTTATGTCAAGTCTCTGCCCAACAAAAAAAAAATAAAAAGTAATATTCTTCATATTTGGATATCTTAAAAGCAAAACATATAAATATTTGTCTTTTCCCCTCAAAGACGACAACAAAAGTAATGTGGCAAAAAGAGACATACTGTGCAGAAGATCCTACTTGATTCTTTCCTCCCAAAGACAGCCCTGAATCAAAATGCTAAGGGCTTGTCTGTAGAGGGAAATTGACCAGAATAGCTATTGCAGAATGTGCCCACATGGGAATCTATTCTGAAATAGCTATAGCACATTAAATTCATATTCTACCTATCCAGCATAACTTCCTCATGTAGACATGCCCTAAATTAGAACAGCCCCCAAATTTGGATCTGCAGATTAAACTCATAGCCGCACCTATATTTGATCAGATGAATGAAGACCTTAGATCCAAATGGTATGATCTGGGTCTGTTTCTAGCCGCTTAATGACAACCTTTGAAAGTATACCCAATCTAACAATATGGCTGTTGTGCGCTGAAATTCAGGACCTTCAGTATTTGACTCATTAATGATGCTGATGAAGAGAAAAACATTTTACTTGCTCACACCTGAATTCAGTGTTCTGTATACATAAAACTGCCTAGATAGCACTCAAACAGATGACATCTAGTTAACCATCATTTATAAAGCTGAAGCCACATTAACACAGAGACTGTTGACTGCAGAACATCACTCACTAATTGGATTTTCATTCTAATCTGTATCTGTGATCCATTAATGTACCTTCTCTGATTACTTGGATTTAGAGTTCTTTTTCCTTCAACTGCACCCAGGAGATACACTAGTGAGTGTGACATGCATTTGTACTTCTCAGGAATGCCACTCCTTTGTTTCTAAAGAGTTAAAAAATGACCCTTTGCTTAAACTTTGTAACCTGAAAATATTGGTCAGGTGACAGGAAACAGCCATGCTTTGTGTTGAATGTTTCTATAATGAAATGAAAACAAAAATGGAGGGGGAAAGAAAAGAACCAAGCATATGACATGTTGGGATTTGGCAATCCACTGAACCTAGGTTAGTTAATATTCAGAAAGAATTTATACACAATGTGTTCCCACTGCCGGAATTATTAGCAAAGATTCTAACTAGGACACTGAAATGCCAGAAAATGAACTTGATCACAAGCACCAAGAAAATAGGTGGTAGATTCTCTCCACATTATTTCTGTCGCCTCGTTACCACTTCATGGCCCATCCTTCCTTATCTTGTTTTCCTTTCATCTCCAGATTCCCTCTTCCCTTTCTCACCTCCCCTTCTCCTTTATATCTCCTCTTCTGTGTTCTCTCTCCACCCTGCGCCAGTAACACTGAGGGGGACCCTTGCCATTGAGGGATCTTTCTGATTCACACTCTAGTCTCTGCTCGGAGTGTTCCACAGGCAAGGGGCACATCCCTGGCCAGAATAAGCTCAAATACTTCTGGAGGGAGCAACATGCCTGCTCCCAATACCACAGGCCACTGTCTAAAAGTAATTAACAAAATACACCCATATACTGGCTCTGAAACCATCCCTCCTTTTTTTTTCCCCCACAAGCCAGAGGATATTTGTTTTGAAATGCTGGCCTGATCTGACTAATGGAGGTCATCTGGGAGTTGGCAATATGCTATGTGCTTAAGCATGACCCTAATGGTGCAATATTACAATCTCCAAATGGAGCAAACCTCAAGAAGAACAGTAATAACATTAGTTTAAAGAGCCTGCCGTGCGAGGGTTAGGAGAGGGGACTCCAGAAAGGCAAGGCTGAGATACCAGTGGCTGGCTGTCTTGTCCTTGATGTCAGTATCACCACAGATTGTATCCCAGAATTCAAGGGAAAGAAAAAAAATCACACCTTTTTGAAGGGTATGTTTTTTAAAGTATGTCAAGATTTATTTATTTATTTAAAAATTGTAATAGGGATATGGCCCTCCACACTGGTCCGTTATGTCCTATAAGGACGAGTTTTAAGTACTCTTGGCTTTACCTCAGGTCTTTAGTAGACTGATGAAGGACCAGTATGTCAGGCCTTATCACTCAATTAAAATTACTACACATTACATGTAAATGTGATACCTTTATACTGGGTGAAAACCTGGCCCCACTGAAGTCAAAGAGAATTTTATCATTAACTTCAATGAATCCAGGATTTTACTCATTATGTAGCACTTTACTCCCACAACTAGCCCAAGTACTAGCTTAGTTTAGAATACTATTGACTGAAAGAAAGGCTACTAATGAAGCTCATTTGATAACACAGAAAATACCATTGTAACTTTTTGGTACACCAATTTCTACTGTTTGACATTGTTCTGATATAGATTTTTACTCTATAGGATAGTTTATTCTCACTAAAGATTTCATAATATGTAACACATCATAAGCACCAAGAATAGCGCAGTAAGTATATGCTTCATAACTGTTTTATACTATAGCATAAAGAACTGGGCCAGTTATAAATACTTACGGAGCTATAATCAAAAAAATACTTTCATAGCCTAAAAATTTTTCATAGCCTCATAATATTCATCCAAAATATAAATTTATTGACTAAAAATTAAGGCTTTCTTTACTAGTACACCTCTACCTCGATATAACACTGTCCTCAGGAGCCAAAAAATCTTACCGTGTTATAGGTGAAACTGCGTTATATTGAACATACTTTGATCCACTGGAGTGCGCAGCCCACCCCCCCCACCCCCGGAGTGCTTTACCGCGTTATATCTGAATTCGTGTTATATCAGGTCACATTATATCGAGGTAGCAGTGTAGTTACACTAGTTTAACTAAAACAGGTTAAAATATATTTCAACTACTAGTCCACCTAATGAGTAAAAAAATAAACTAGGCTTGTTTTAATTGCATTTTCCTTTTAAAATTGTATTTGTAAATCTGTACGTCAAGTTTCAGTGTATTTTGTAACTTGAGTTTTTTCACTATAAAAACTCTTCTAAATGGAAATGAGCGATCTCCTGCCAAAAGGAGATGTAATGTGCAACAAGTGGTTGCTCAGGGCCTGTCCACTAAATTGAAGAAAATAGCTAAAACCGTAGAAAAATAAGGAATATCCCCATCTTCAATTAGACAGATTTAGAAATTTGGATCCAGCACTATTGTCTTTGGCAGGATACATTTTAAGCATCTTACATATTGTACTTTGATTAGAGTGAACTAAACTTCCCAAAATCATCTTCATGACACACAGTTCAAGTGTAAGAGAATGATTTAAAAAGGAGAAGGAAAATGAAACTCATAATGAATTTTAGATTAGGATGTCATTAATTGGCATTTCAGACCACTAAGTCCCAACATATACAACTCCATACCTCATTCTCAGCAGGAGTGGGTGAGAGGTCTTTCTACTTACAAAGGTTAATTCTGCCAAATCAAAGAGAGGAGATTTTACTATGCAGTGATAGCATTGTGCCCCGCATAATCCCTTATCAGGAATTAAAAACATTCTGAGCCGTAAGTAACTAGAGACTTCTGTTACAGAATACTGAGGCTAATCTTCCATAGAATCAGTTGACCTATAAATTCTATACTGGAGTCACATGTCTTTCATGAGGAATGGATTGTGTGTTTGGAAAAATTTGTGTTTCTTAAATACAGGGACTGCTTTCCAGTGATATATCTACCATGTAGAGCAAAATTTCCCTTATTTCCCAATTCACTTTGGCCAAATTGTTCCATTCCATATATTGGGGGACCAAGGAGTTGCAGTGCTTTAGAGGAAGTTCAGGGAGGGATTGTACCTCAGAGAGGCATAATCCATTCTTAGAGTTGCCCAGTGTGTGTTAAGGACTATGGTCAGTCCTGATCTAATTAGGCAAATCTCTGCTGAATTCAGTAGAGTTACAACAAGGTTGAATTTAGCCCTAGACTGTAAGATACTTTCACCAAAATTATTTTATTTTTCTTAACAGAAAAATGGATTCTTAAAGGCACTGAATTCCTCTGAGGTTTTCCAGGAGTCTCCAAGTGCTTTAAAGAATCAGGCAGGTATTTGGAATCAATCTGAAATAGTCTTTTTTTTTTTTTTTTGCAAGTTATATCTTAAGATGGCTAATCAGTTCATACTATCGTCAACGGCTGAACTAGTCAATTTCCTATCGAACATTCTTCCACCAGAAAATGTGGACTCATCAACATCAAAATGTGTTTCAATAAGGTTGTTTCAAAATAACTTTTTATTTTTAATTTTTATATCCTAATTTTAAATTTTATTTGTATCTTATCTTGATACTTTTATTTTTATGTTATACCAGTTACTAAACAGATTACAGATTACCAAACCAGTTAGAATACCAATTACCAATGGCCTGTCAGAATATCAGTAACTAACTTCCAAATGCCATTTAGACTACCAACTACAATACCAATAATTAAGGCTAAGATTTTGTCACGGATATTTTTAGTAAAAGTCACGGATAGGTCACGGGCAATAAAGAAAAATTCATGGAAGCCCGTGACCTGTCCCTGATTTTAGTAAAAATAACCATGATAAAATGGGAAGGGACTGGGCAGCTGCTGAGTGGCTGGTAGCTCTGGCACCCCCACCACCCATGGGGGCTCAGAGCTCCAGGGTCCCCCTACCCCCTCTCCAGTGGTGGGGAGCTCTGGGGGTCCCCCTGTCCTGCCGTGGTGGCCGTGGGCTCCAGGGGTCCCCCTGCCCCCACCCATGGTGGCCAGGGAGCTGCGGGGATCCCCCTGGCCCCTGCAGAGGCTGGGAGCTGCAGCGTACTCCTCCTGCCTCAGGCAGCAGGGGTACCTCAGCTCCCTAGTGCTGTGAGAGGTAGCAGGACCCTGCAGCTCCCAGCAGCAGGGGCTGACATCATGGAGGTCTTTGGAAGTCACAGATTCCGTGACTTCCATTACTTCCATGACAAAATCGTAGCCTTCCCAATAACCAATTACGAAAGCAATTGTCAATTACAATAACACTTAAGAATGACCACTTATAACATAATTGGTTGTTATTCTATTGTATTCTATTTTTAAAATAACTGAAACCTATTTTTAAATATAAAATAAAAATATTATAAAATTAAATAAAATAAAAAGTACAAAAATATAACAAATCTTACAAATATAAAAATATCAAATGTCAAAATTGAAATATTTTGATTTTATCTAAATCAAAAGTTTTAATTCACATGAAACAAAATATTTCAGAAATTTTATTTCATGGGAAATTTTGACTTTTCAATCTAATTCAGATCAGTTATTTCCCAAAAATGTCAGCATTTCCCACGGGAAGGGAGATTCCATTTTTGACCCGCTCTAGTCAAAGAGGATGGAGGCACAGAATAGGTCCACAGTTAGGGATGCAAGATTGCCCAGCAGTGGAGTGCAATAAGCACCTAGATTTCTCTAGCCTTCTGATCCTAGGTCAAGTACTTAGCAACCTTGTCTTTCATGTATAAACAATTAACTTTCATCAACCAAATTAGGCAGATCTCCTTACATAATAAAGAAGATAAGAGGGGTCTAACAGAGAAGAATTCTCTCTTTGCTGGAGCAAAAGGCTTTGTTGTGGGACTCAGCAGAGAAGAAGCTTGCAGGAGATTACATCTGCTTTCTCTGGTGAGGAATACGAGGATTTCTGGGGAAACTGAGATTTTTCATTTTTTCCAAAATTAGAATAGTCCCAAGGCAGCACATGCTTAACTTTAAAGTGAACAGGACTACCCCGGTGCTTAAAGTTACGCATATGGTTATGAAGAAGGCTGCGGAACTGGGGTCAAAATCATCATTAGAACTACTGCTTCTCCAATGAATTTACTGAAGTAAATAACATCTTTAAGGTGACAGATTCATTTGCATTTCATTGATGTAATGCATTCATTTGGCATTCAGAGAGAGGTCACACAGACTTTCTAAAATTTCTGTGAGTTCTAGCATAATTCTGCATTCATTAATAGACATGTGAAGCCTGGCTGTGCTCCCATTTAAATCTATGAAAGTTTCACATTGTCTTAAATGGCAGCAGGACTGGGCCTTGAAAATGAATGTTTCCATTGCGTCACCAATCCTTTTGAAGGTTCTGAATGGCTGCTGATGCTGTTTATACCTCTACTGTACACTGACACCTTTTTGCTTCTCCGTGGATTTTCATTGCATACAATGACTAGAACTGCTACCATCTGACCTTGAGGATGTTATAAATGTAGACGATTAGCACCATCAGCTCCTATAAGCAATTGTCAGAAGACAGGATACTGGACTAGATGGACTTTTGGTCTGACCCACTATGGCCGTTCTTAAGTTCTTAACTGTTTTTATTTATATAAATACACAACCTCATCCTTTTATTAAACTACATACAAAAAACTATGCTAAAAGAATGTTAAGATTGTAAAGTCACGGACTCTGAAATTAGGCAATGTCAGAATTAAGGCTTCCCATACTCAGTGCAATTAGCACATCCACAAATTATATCAGCAAGCCCCTGACAAATTCTAATGAATAAGTGCAAGTGACAATTTCCAGATGATTATAACTGAGTCAAATCTGGGTGGATATTCACACACAAAAGACATATCTTTGACCCTGCCAAATTTCAAGTTCCTGCTCCAAAACATAGAGGAGATAGAGCTCTTCAAATAAATGTTTGGAAAAATGAACATTGGTAAAACTACCTATTTTTCTCTGTCATCTCAGTCTAGGAAATGGTCAAACCATTTTTGCTGAAACTTTCTCAGAAACCTCAACTTCAGGCAGACACCTGGCATGAGAAATTTCAGCCTAAATTATTGAAGTTTGGCAAACTTATAAGCAACTGAAAACATGGGTTTATAACAAAAAGTGCTAGGAAACCTTAACTATAGGCACTGTAATCAGCTCCACCTTCCATATTTCTGCCTGCAGCCAGGTGTGATTTTTAAAAGCCTGAAGATTTTGTAAAGCAACCAGTGCTTCAACTGTGTTGGGCACCATTAACTATTATACAAAATTTATTTGCAAAGATTATTTTTCATTTTTGTACTACTTATTTTTCAGTAGGGATGTTATTTATTGCTCTTCAAAATCACCCAGCTGTAAATTCAACAAACCATCCTGGCATTTAGGAAAATCAATAACCTACGTGACATTAATATTTTCACGAGAAACATGGTTTTTAAAATATTGTAGTTGCAAGTGGAGAACATGGAGATCTGGGAGATGGGTCGGAAATAGGAGGGAGCATGGGCTATAATGGCAGAGAGAAAGGAGGGTCAGGGCAAAACTGGGAGGCAGGATCAAATCAGCATCTTTGATGCCTATATACAAATGCGAGAAGTATGGGTAATAAGCAGGAAGAACTGGAAGTGTTAATAAATAAATACAACTATGACATTGTTGACATCACCGAAACTTGGTGGGATAATACACGATTGGAATGTTGGTATGGATGGGTACAGCTTGCTCAGGAAGGATAGATGGGGGGAAAGGGAGGAGGTGTTGCCTTATATATTAATAATGTACACACTTGGACTGAGGTGGAGATGGACATAGGAGATGGAAGTGTTGAGAGTCTCTGGGTTAGGCTAAAAGGGGTAAAAACCAAGAGTGATGTTCTGCTAGGAGTCTACTACAGGCCACCTAACCAGGTGGAAGAGGTGGATGAGGCTTTTTTTAAACAACTAACAAAATCATCCAAAACCCATGATTTGGTGGTGATGGGGGACTTCAACTATCCAGATATATGATGGGAAAATAACACAGTGGGGCACAGACCATCCAATAAGTTCTTGGACTGCATTGCAGACAACTTTTTATTTCAGAAGGTTGAAAAAGCTACTGGGGGGAAGCTGTTCTAAGTTTGATTTTAACAAATAGGGAGGAACTCGTTGAGAATTTGAAAGTGGAAGGCAGCTTGGGTGAAAGTGATCATGAAATCATAGAGTTCACAATTCTAAGGTAGAAGGGAGTACAGCAAAATAGAGACAATGGATTTCAGGAAGGCGGATTTTGGTAAGCTCAGGGAGCTGATAGGTAAGGTCCCATGAGAATCAAGACTGAGGGGAAAAACAACTGAGGAGAGTTGGCAGTATTTCAAAGGGACACTATTAAGGGCCCAAAAGCAAGCTATTCCGCTGGGTAGGAAAGATAGAAAATGTGGCAAAAGACCAGCTTGGCTTAACCATGAGATCTTGCATGATCTAAAAAATAAAAAGGAGTCATATAAAAAAATGGAAACTAGGACAAATTACTAAGGATGAATATAGGCAAACAACACAGGAACGCAGGGGCAAGATTAGAAAGGCAAAGGCACAAAATGAGCTCAAACTAGCTACAGGAATAAAGGGAAACCAGAAGACTTTATCAATACATTAGAAGCAAGGGAGAGACCAAGGACAGAAAAGGCCCACTGCTCAGTGAGGAGGGAGAAACAGTAACAGGACACTTGGAAATGGCAGAGATGCTTAATGACTTCTTTGTTTCGGTCTTCACCAAGAAGTCTGAAGGAATGCCTAACATAGTGAATGCTAATGGGAAGGAGGTAGGTTTGGAAGATAAAATAAAAAAAGAACAAGTTAAAAATCACTTAAAAGTTAGATGCCTGCAAGTCAGCAGGGCCTGATGAAATGCATCCTAGAATACTCCAGGAGCTAATAGAGGAGGTATCTGAGCCTCTAGCTATTATCTTTGGAAAATCATGGGTGACAGGAGAGATTCCAGAAGACTGGAAAAGGGCAAATATAGTGCCCATCTATAAAAAGGGAAATAAAAACAATCCAGGAAACTACAGACCAGTTAGTTTAACTTCTGTGCCAGGGAAGATAATGGAGCAAGTAATTAAGGAAATCATCTGCAAACACTTGAAAGGTTGTAAGGTGACAGGGAATAGCCAGCATGGATTTGTAAAGAACAAATCATGTCAAACCAATCTGATAGCTTTCTTTGATAGGATAATGAGTCTTGTGGATAAGGGAGAAGCGGTGGATGTGGTATACCTAGACTTTAGTACGGCATTTGATATGGTCTTGCATGATATTCTTATCAATAAACTAGGCAAATACAACTTAGATGGGGCTACTATAAGGTGGGTGCATAACTGGCTGGAGAACCGTCCTCAGAGAGTAGTTACTAATGGTTCCCAATCCTGCTGGAAAGATATAACAAGTGGGGTTTCACAGGGGTCTGTTTTGGGACCGGCTTTGTTCAATATCTTCATCAACAACTTATATATTGGCATAGAAGGTATGCTTATTAAGTTTGCAGATAATACCAAACTGGGAGGGATTGCAATTGCTTTGGATAGGATCATAATTCAATGGAGAAATGGTCTGAGGTAAACAGGATGAAGTTTAATAAAGACAAATGCAAAGTGCTCCACTTAGGAAGGAACAATCTGTTTCACACATACAGAATGGGAAGAGACTGTCTAGGAAGGAGTACGGCAGAAAGGGATCTAGGGGTTATAGTGGACCACAAGCTAAATATGAGTCAACAGTGTGATGCTGTTGCAAAAAAAGTAAACATGATTCTGGGATGCATTAATGGGTGTGTTGTGAGCAAGACACGAGAAGTCATTCTTCCGCTCTACTCTGCACTGGTTAAGCCTCAACTGGAGTATTGTGTCCAGTTCTGGGCAACGCATTTCAAGAAAGATGTGGAGAAATTGGAGAGGGTCCAGAGAAGAACAACAAGAATGATTAAAGGTCTAGAGAACATGACCTATGAAGGAAGGCTGAAAGAATTGGGTTTGTTTAGTTTGGAAAAGAGAAGACTGAGAGGGGACATGATAGCAGTTTTCAGGTATCTAAAAGGGTGTCATAAGGAGGAGGGAGAAAACTTGTTCCTCTTAGCCTCTAAGGATAGACCAAGAAGCAATGGGCTTAAACTGCAGCAAGGGAGGTTTAGGTTGGACATTAGGAAAAAGTTCCTAACTGTCAGGGTGGTTAAACACTGGAATAAACTGCCTAGGGAGGTTGTGGAATCTCCATCTCTGGAGATATATAAGAGTAGGTTAGATAAATGTCTATCAGGGATGGTCTAGACAGTATTTGGTCCTGCCATGAGGACAGGGGGTTGGACTCGATGACCTCTTGAGGTCCCTTCCAGCCCTGGAATCTATGAATCTGTTAACTTATTTTATCATAATTCAATTGCCTTGGTGAATTATAAAGAGAAACCTAGGAACTTTTTTTTTTATTAGATTCACCAGTGCTATTCCATTAGGAAAACAAAATGGTGTTTTCCTGCTCTAAAATCCCTGGGCCCAATTCTGATCTTTCTGACACCAGTGTAAGTCAAAGTACAGTGAAGTCCATGCAGTTCCCCAGTATAAAAAATAATGTAAATGAGATCAGAATAGGGCCCCGTGTTCTTTTCTTTTTGCCTTGGGGCAGAACTAGGGAATCTTCCTATCACGCAAAAAGGCTCCTAGTAAATCCATGAGTCTGCCGTCTCACTGAGGTCCATTATGCCCATAAATTAATAGCTAAAGACCTCTGTTATTTACTACAGAACAAGGCAAGCATCCTAGGCAACATGGACTAACCTTTTTATGTTTCCTATTAAGGGACCAGTTGGTTGAATTATTCAAGAGAAACACAAGTTGTAAAAGTCTGCCCTGCAGACGAAAGCTTCATCTGAGGATACTGTGAGGATGTGTACACAGTACCTTTAAATCTGTAGCAGAAAGCCTGGCAGGACAGGGCTGGGGAAGGCTGGCAGAAACTCCGCAGTGAAGCAGAGCGGCACAGATACACTAGTCTTAGGCCAGGTCTACACTGGAAATTTTTGCTGGTATAATGTGGTTAGGGGGTGTGATTCCTCATGACATTTTCGTGCTGGCAAAAAAAGTTTTTGCTAGTATTTATTTCCTTCAGGGAGCTGGTATAATCTACGAACTGCATCTCCCCTGGGAGGGTTCACCAGGGCAGCTATGCCACTATACTGGTACACCCTTCCTAGGGAAAGCAAGGTCTTGGGGTTTTGTTTTTTTTATTTTAATGTTACTCTTTGTTCACTGTTAGAAGCAAGCAGCTTTTTACCATTGCCACATGAAAAATACAAACAGCTAAGGAAAGTCACTGAAAAAATTTAACAAGCATTTGTCTCATTCTAAAACACAGATATTTGTCCTATTTGGGTTTGATTTTTTTTTAGGCTGGATTGTCTTTCCACATGCACAATTTGTTTACCCTACTTATTTTAATATGGTGTTTGTGTGGTGTGTCAGTGACACAGATAGGGCACTGAAGTTCTGTTTATCCACAGAACAAGCTGATGACAGACTATGTCACACACAGCATTTCACCAATGTTCCTCACACCTCACCTACCTTTAGACTAGTGTAAATTGCAATCCAATATTCATATCAGCTCAATCCTTGGCCCAGAGGTGGGCAAACTATGGCCTGCAGGACCCTCCTGCCTGGCCCCTGAGCTCCTGGCCCAGGAGGCTAGCCCCCGGCCCCTCCCCCATTGCTCCCCCTCCCCTGCAGCCTCAGCTCACTGCACAGCCAGCACAATGCTCTGGGCTGCAGGCTCTTGCCAGGCCACAGCTCTGCAGCTGCGCTGCCCGACCCGGTGCTCTGTGCTGCGCGGTGGCGTGGCTGGCTCCAGCCAGGTGTCATGGCTGCCTGTCCTGGTGCTCTGGGTGGTGCGGCTGTAGCACCGCCAGCCACCAGTGCTCCACGCAGTGTGGTAAGGGGGCTGGGAGCGGGGGGAGGGGGGTTGGATAGAGGGCAGGGGAGTTTGGGGTGGTGGTCAGGGAGTGGGGGTGTGGATAGGAGTCAGGGTGGTCAGAGGGTGGGGAAAAGGGGGGTTGAATGGGGGCAAGAGTCCGGGGAGTCAAAAAGGTGAGCGGGTTTAGATGGGGCGGTGGGGGCAGTCAGGGGCAGGGGTACCAGGGGCGGTCAGGGAAAAGGGCTGGTTGGATGGGGCAAGGGTCCTGGGGGAGGCAGTCAGGAATGAGAGGAGGGGTTGGATGGAGCGGCGGGGGGCAGTCAGGGGTGAAGGTTCCGGGGTCGGGGGGGTGGTCAGGGAGGGTTGGATGGGGCAGGAGTCTGGGGGGAGGCATCAGAGGGGAAGAAGCAGGGGGGGTTGGATGGGGGCGGGCCACACCTGGCTGTTTGGGGAGGCACAGCCTCCCCTAACCAGCCCTCCATACAATTTTGGAAACTCAACATGGCCCTCAGGCCAAAAAGTTTGCCCACCCCTACCTTGGCCTCTGCTGAGAACAGGCCATTACCCTAAGGAAACAGTTGTGCTTGTGAAAGAGACCATGGCCATCATCAGCACCTAACTAACTGCCGCCACAATAGGTCTAACAAGTTTTGGCTGTTGAAGATGCTAAAGAAGCAAGCAGGGAGTGAGTGCAGGAAGATTCTGCTGGAGTTCTCAGAGAGGATCATCCCAGAGTGGAGTTCCAACTGCGTACCCTGTACTTCACGCCGCTGACTGTATCAGCTCAAGAACAAGCAACACAAGTAATTTGTTTGCCTCCAAACCTGGGTCAGCAGAGAGGAAGTTCCAGCCCACTTCAAGCTGATCAAATCTCACAGCCAACATTCTATGTAGCAAACGAGCGCAAAGTTACCATGAACAAGTTCATTAATCTATTTGGTGTCCTGAACAGACAAACAACACGTCTATCATAGGAACACCTTCACGGTTCTATAGATGTTCATTCTTATGCTTTGTTCATGTTTACGAGCCTCCAGAAAACCAAAATGATTTCTGTACGCATATCAAGACCTTTAGTTTTCACTCTTTAGCTCTATAACTCAAAGAAAGCCTGAGAAATATGGAGTTCTCAAAGTTAGGTGAGTGTAGGTCCTCCCCAGTCCCACTATGAAATGTGGGTTTATACTTTGAGTAGGGGTCTGGGAATCCAGACTTCCGAGTCCTGTTATAGCTTTGCCATTGTCTAACTGTGCGGCCTTGGGGACAACTCACTTATGAACAGATTTTCAAAGATGAGTGTGTCTAGTTTTTGCATACAAATTAGGTCTGTGACTAGTTATCTGGCCAATTAGGCATCTCACTAGCCACATAAATACATAAATACAAATTGCAGTATTTCCTACAAAAAGAAAATCTGCACCCTACCCAGCTCTACTTATTAGTTATATCTTGACAAAGTGATATGCATTTGTGCGCACATAGTTGAACACCCATAATGTATGTGTGCAGCTTTCATGTTTACATACGCAAACTGTGAATTTATTTATTTATTTATTTGCATTCCAAAATGGAATGAAAACAAAAAAAAATGAAGTTTCCTGCAAAATGATATTCCAGGAAAGCAAATCATTTTTTATTTTGATAAAATCAAAACATTTTTCCTATTTTAATTTTATTTTATATTATATTATAAAAAATGGGAAAGTCATTTCAAAATGGAAAATTTAAACCTTCCATTATTTATAAATGAAAATTTATTTGAAATTAAAATATTTCCAATACATGTTTTTCTTTAGACAAATCAGCATTTTCCAATGGAAAAGTGTTCTTTCGGAATATTTCCAAACAGCTCTACCATTCTGTGATGCAGTTTCCTCATTCAGAAAGTACTTTACCTCTCAGAGCTACTGTCAGGGTTTACTAATCTTCAAAGAAGGGTTTTCAGATCTTTGATGAAAAATATTATCATTTATAGGCATTGCTACAAAATAATTTAAACTTCAAAACCTCTTTACAAAAATTGATAAGCCAACAAAATAATGATATTTGGGGAGAAAAATAGATATCTTTTAACTTCAAGGAAATTTGTAGGACAGAATGGGCATTCTGGAGAGACAGAGTGAAAATGTATTGCTAAAACAATAAAAATATATTGCTAACAATAAAAGTTCTTTATTACAGGGAGACAGTTGGCATGTATACAAAGGGGGGCAAAATTCCACCTTGGGACTAGTAAATGTATTACGGTAACGATCTAACAAAAAAAAAAGTCATAGCAGGAAATTCACAGGCATTGGTCATAGTGGCTTCATCTGCCATTGGTATGTTACATTTACCTTTATGAACCATTTTGCACTTTATTGCTGGAAACCAAAGATCCCTATATTTATATTTCATCCATTTTCAGGAGTGCAGAACTACACTAATAAATTTGTTAGTCTTTAAGGTGCCACAAGTACTCCTGTTCTTTTTACGGATACAGACTAACACGGCTGCTACTCTGAA
The DNA here is from genome assembly GCF_016161935.1 of Mauremys reevesii. NCBI lineage: Eukaryota > Metazoa > Chordata > Testudines > Geoemydidae > Mauremys > Mauremys reevesii. The sequence continues at coordinate 160,948,790 of NC_052623.1, forward strand.
ACAGAACTACACAGTTCTTTATGTGACCCACTTTATGACAATTAATGGAATTTACAGTTGTAATGCAGTATTATTTGCCTCAGAGCAAACACCCTTCATTATATAAGTGTCTGTAAAGCAGCATGCCCTGGACTAAAACATCAGAGAAGAAAGAAACACTGAATGCAGAAGTGTCTGAAGTGGCCAGATCAAACATTTCAAGGTCCTTTTCACTGCTCATTTTGGGGATTCGATTTCATTCAACTTGACCAAACTAATTGCTTCTATCATAGGCCTGGTCTACACTAGGACTTTAATTCGAATTTATCAGCGTTAATTCGAACTAACCGCTCAACCGTCCACACCAGGAAGCCATTTAATTCGAACTAGAGGGCTCTTTAGTTCGAATTTGGTACTCCACCCCGGCAGGTGGAGTAACGCTAAATTCGCACTTGCTAGCTCGAATTAGGCTTGGTGTGGATGCTAATCGAACTTAGCAGCTCCGGGAGCTATCCCACAGTGCACCACTCTGTTGACGCTCTGGACAGCAGTCCGAGCTTGGATTCTCTGGCCAGCCACACAGGAAATGACCCGCGAAAATTTGAATTCATTTTCCTGTCTGGGCGGTTTGAATCTGACGTTCTGGTTGCACATCGGGGCGAGCTCCGCAGCACCTGCAACGATGCAGAGCTCTCCAGCAGAGGAGTCTGGGCAATCCCAGAATAGAAAGAGGTCCCCAGCATGGAGTGACCGGGAAGTCCAGGATCTGATCGCTGTGTGGGCGAGGAGTCTGTGCTCGGAGCTGCGCTCCAACAAGCGGAACGCGAAGACGTTCGAGAAGGTTTCTAAAGCCATGAAAGACAAAGGATACAGCCGGGATGCGATGCAGTGCCGCGTGAAAGTGAAGGACCTAAGACAAGGGTATCAAAAGTCAGAGCGGCAAACGGACGCCCGGAGCCCAGCCCCAGACATGCCGCTTCTACGAGGCACTGCATGCCATTCTAGGTGGCTCTGCCACCAGTGCCCCACCAGTGACGGTGGACTCCGAGGACGGAATAGTGTGCGGGACAGTTCCCCCTCCCTGTTCGCCGATGGGGAAGATGAGGAAGGGTCTTTAGAGGACGGCGCAGGCGACATCGAACCCACTCCCGCTTTCCCTGACAGCCAGGATCTCTTCATCACCCTCACAGAGATCCCCTACCAACCGTCCCTGCCCGTTAACCAGGACTCGGAATCAGGGGAAGGATCAGGCGGTAAGTGCAACACACGTATAAACATTTATTTTTTATAACATTGTTATAGAAAAAATAGAAACAGTATTTACAAAATTCTAAATATTAAACTATAATATATATTAAATTATATGAAGAGAAGGTCCACACAAATGGACTTTAAAAAATTCTAAATATTTACAATTTAAAACATTCTAAATATTAAACTATAATATATATTAAACTATATAAAGAGAAGGTCCACACAAATGGGGATAGAAAAATAGTCCTCTAGCGACATTTCTACGAAGGAGCAACAAAGAATCCTGTGGCACCTTATAGACTAACAGATGTTTTGCAGCATGAGCTTTCAGACTTGCATCTGAAGAAGTGGGTATTCACCCACCACTCATGCTGCTGCTGCATAACTTAGTCAAGTCTAGTGCAGTGCTTGCTTTTGTGCTAGAGACTACTAACACGGCTACCCCTCTGATAATTTCTACGAAGGTGTCATTCAGTTCCTCGCAAAGCCTCCGCATGAGGTTCGTCGGAAGAGGTCGCTTGTTGGGCGCTCCGTGGAAGCAGACTCTTCCACGCCAGGACATCCGAATATAGAGTGGAACCATCGCCTCTACTAGCATTGCTGCATATGGTCCTGGTCTGTGCAGTGCGTCCCGTAACATGCGGTCTTTCTGGGCACGAGTGACCCGCCTCAGGGTGATCTCGGTCTGCAAATACTGCATCTAAGTAGGGCAATTAGTGTAGTGTTACTATTGTTAATGGTTTACAATTAGGTTGCATAACAATGACCTCGCCTAACAGCCACGTGCGAGAGGCCACAGAGAACAAGCATGCATTGATCGTTCCGTGCGCTGGCGGGAGGGGCTGCAAAGGCTTATCCTTTCTGCTTTGCACATTGCCTTTAGCAGGAGAGCACAGCTAACCAGTAACTGATAAGCAGTATGTACTGTAAGGCTTACCAGGACTTTGTGCAAGAGGATGCAGCTATCTTTCCTCGTGCGCTCTCCAGTGCAATGGCGCCGCCAATGAGAGCGTATTCAAATCTCAGACTAGTTCTGAGATCTCCTGAGACTTGGTTCCCTCTTTGGTCTTGTTCACTGAAACTGACTAGACTGTGTTTACTGTTGGCAAACATGTATGTGTTCAAGGAAATCACCTACTTTTTCACATCACACAGCTCGGCTCCTTCCCGACTGCCCCGCCATCCCCTCTGCAGAGGCTGGCTCGGATTAGACGCCGAAAGAAAAAGACAAGGGACGACATGTTCCAGGAACTGATGGCCAGCTCCAGAGCGGAGGCGGCAGAGCAGAGACAGTCGAGGGAGAGCCTGTGTCAGCAGCATCGCACACACCTGGAACGGGAGGATAGGTGGCGGCAGGAAGACCAGCAGGCGACTCAAACGCTGCTTGGTCTAATGAGGGAGCAAACGGAGACGCTCCGGCGCCTTGTAGATGTTCTGCAAGACCGCAGTCAGGAGGGAGCCCCCCTGCAGTGCATCTGCAACCGCCCTCCAACGCCAAGAAGTCCTGTCCCCCCCTCACCCAAAGTGACAAGACGGAGGGGCGGTAGGGGCCGTGAGAACTGTCCCTGCACCGCAGCACACCGATAATGTTAGAGACAACTGTCGCGCTGTAAATTTGTACAAGCTCTTTCTTTACAGCATCAACCAGTCCCAACTCCAAGTTCAAACCCCCCACTGTGTATTACATTATTAAAAGCGGTTTGGTGTTACTGACTGTTTCCGTCACGTTTCTGGTGTCAGAAGACTTTCTGTTGTTCTGTGGGGGGGGGGGGGAATTGTAATGTCACTGCATAGCCCACAGTGCCATGCTACAGACTTGGCTGCAGGGTCAACTGCAGGGCACACACAGACTGCAGTCACTAGGCACCAGGGACAGTCTGTGTGGTGTATGCTGCCCGGTCTTTCCTTGATGTGTATGCTTGTGCAGGGTCCTGGTGCCTGACATCCCCGAATGTAAAGGCAGGCTTCCCTTCACATGCATTTGGACCGTAGTCACGATCCTCCCCGGTGCCACGAGCCCCAAAAAGAGACCTCATCCAGGGGCAGATACTCACCCTTCCCCCACACCCCACCCCCCGGCCCACGCCCCAACCCACAGCCGGCCAGGTAACCCCAATCCAAGGACCGCACCCTCGCCCTTCCTGCAAACCCACCCATCAGTGCACACCTTAACCAGCACAGAATGCTTCCATGTTTCAACGAATAAACAGAAATGCAAAGTCAACGAAAGATTTATTATTAATTACTAAAACATGTCCTTAGTTTTAAAACGTCCTTGGGAAGTGGGGAAAACTTGGTTTATGATCAGGCTCTCTTAAAATCAAGTGGACAGTCACAGGTTACCCTGCTCTGCGAGGAAACTCGCTTTCAAAGCCTCCCTGATGCATATCGCTTCCCGCTGGGATATTCTCTCAGCACGGGTGTCTGGCTGATCGTAAACAGCAGCCAGGCGATTTGCCTCAACCTCCCAAGCGGCCAAAAAGGTCTCGCCCTTGCTCTCACAGAGATTGTGGAGCACACAGCAAGCAGCAATAACTACGGGATATTCTTTTCGCTGATGTCCGAGCGAGTCAGTAAGGTCCGCCATCTCCCTTGAGACGTCCGAAAGCACACTCCACCACCATTCTGCACTTGCTCAGCCGGTAGTTGAAGAGTTCCTTTTCAGTGTCCAAGGCGCCTGTATAGGGCTTCATGAGCCAGGGCATTAGCGGGTAGGCCGGGTCCCCGAGGATCACTGTAGGCATCTGCACATCCCCAACCGTTATTTTGTGGTCCGGGAAGAAAGTGCCTGCCTGGGGCGTCTAAACAGACCAGAGTTCCTGAACACACGCGCGTCATGAACCTTGCCCGCCCACCCGACGTTGATGTTGGTAAAACGTCCCCTATGGTCCACCACAGCTTGCAGCACCATTGAAAAGTAGCCCTTTCGGTTAATGTACTCGCTGGCCTGGTGGGCTGGTGCCAGGATAGGGATGTGAGTCCCATCTATAGCCCCACCGCAGTTTGGGAATCCCATCGCGCGAAGCCATCTATGATGGCCTGGACATTTCCGACAGTCACTACCTTTGAGAGCAGTTGCTCAACGATTGCGTGGGCTACTTGAATGACAGCAATCCCCACGGTAGATTTGCCCACGCCAAAGTGGTTCGCTACTGACCGGTAGCTGTCTGGCGTGGCAAGTTTCCAGAGGGCTATGGCCACTCGCTTCTGCACAGTCAGGGCTGCTCGCATCCTTGTGTCCTGGCGCTTCAGGGCAGGGGACAGCAAGTCACACAGTTCAAGGAAAGTGCCCTTACGCATCCTGAAGTTTCGCAGCCACTCTGTGTCATCCCAGACCTGCAGCACTATGCGGTCCCACCAGTCTGTGCTTGTTTCCCGGGCCCAGAATCGCCGTTCCACACCATGAACTTGACCCATTGCCACCATGATCTCCACTGCCCGGCGTACCCTGCTTTGTGAGAGGTCTGCGCCACTCTCCTCACCGTGCTGCCGAGCCTCCTCGCCCGGTTTCTCAGCATCTGACTGTGGAAGAGGTGGACGATAATGTGCGAGGAGTTGACAATGGCCATAAGTGCAGCGATGATCGCAGCGGGCTCCATGCTCGCAGTGCTGTGGCGTCCACGCTGTAACCGACCAGAGAAGGGCGCGAACAGATTTCCCGCCGGCGCTTTCAAGGAAGACAGGGAGGGCGGGATTGACGGTTCAATGACGACACATTTTTCCCCCCAGCATGCATTGGGGGGAAATCCCACAATTCAAATGGGCAGCGGGGAGTGCGGGAACTGTGGGATAGGTTCCCACAGTGCACCGCTTCCAAAGTCGAAGCTGGCCCTGTGAATGTGGACTAAGAAGTTCGAATTTGTGTATTTAGTATGGATACACAAATTCGACTTATTAAGGTCGAATCCACAAATTCGACTTAAGTAGATTCGAAATAGTCCTGTAGTGTAGACAAGCCCATAGTTGGTGAAATAAAAAAAAGTGCATCAAGCTAATTTTTGTAGCGGTCTAATTTGCATTTTTATTGCAGTCCATGACCAGTCTAGGGTTATACACTTCACTTAATCCACAGTAGAGCCACCATCTAATAACAATGAAAGGGATTATACAAACTCCAAGGGAAGAATATGGCCCCTATATAGTAACTAAACAAGCTACTGTTAAATTCAACTTCACTCAAGAATAAAAATGATGTCTGGCACTTTAGGACAAGTGCTATTTGTGCCCTGTGTTTATTTGACCATTTATATGTGTAATTACCTGATTTGTATATGCTGATTAGTATGCAATAATTGTGCGAATTAAGCACACAACTGCACACCAAACTTATTACTATTTGTTATTTAGATTGTGCTAGAACCCACTTAGATTTTTCTAGGTGCTTCCCCAGGAGAAGAGGGTACAATCTAATCAACTGTTTTGAAAATCTGTCTTTTAAAATGAAATAAATAGAGCTGGGCATTTTTATTTTTTGGCTAATAACTTATTAGCTGAAAAATGCAGCTTCGGTTGACCTGAAACTATTCACGAATTCAAGTTGAGTTTACTGAACAGTTCTGACTAAGCCAAAAAATTGAAATGTTTTGGTAGTGTCAAAATGAACCATTTGATTTTGACATTACCAAAACGTATTTTTTTTAGGCTGGAGTCACAAATGGCCAGAGGAGGTGATAGATACAGAAGACCCCAGTTCAATTCTCCCCTCCACCTGATGTAGAAAAGATATTTGAACATGGGTCCCCCGTATTGCAGAATATTCTGGGTATGGCTCTCCCAATCTCTCCTGTTGAAGCTGTTCCATTGCGCATAACTAATTAAACAGTCATTGGAGCAGAGACTTCACAGCCTAGGTGAGAGTCCTAGCTGCGAGGCTACAGAATCATTCTCACTCTCTTTCCCTGACTCAAGACTGTCCATTATCATTCCCAGTGGCAATTCATGGTCATTTATGATTAAACAAAAAAAATGGAGTCAAGTGGAACGAAACATTTAATGTGACCCAACTGTGATGCGATCCCTGGGGTGCAATCTGGAAATAGGATACTGCTGTACCCCTTAACTCTCCAGCCTTACACCCCAGAGCTGTACCATCTTGCCCTTGTCAGAAGCCTGATCAGTGTAAGTTTATATCAGTTTGCCCCTCCCTCAATGTGGAGAGGACATGCACCAGCTTTTGTAAACTGAGCTGAAGTTTCATAGAATCACAGAATATCAGGGTTGGAAGAGACCTCAGAGGTCATCTAGTCCAACCCCCTGCTCAAAGCAGGACCAATCCTCAACTAAATCATCCCAGCCAGGGCTTTGTCAAGCTTGACCCAAGCACTTCAACCAAACTACGCTGTTTTAAGTAAAGTATAAAAGAGATTTATTAACTACAGAAAGATAGATTTTAAGTGATTATAAGTAGTAGGTATAAAAAGGTCAGAGATAGCTACCAAAGAAAATAAAAGATAAAGGTATAATCTAAATCTTAAACCAGGGGTTCTCACACTGGGGGTCGGGACCCCTCAGGGGGTTGCAAGGTTATTACATGGGGGGATCATGAGCTGTCAGCCTCCACCACAAACCCCACTTTGCCTCCAGCATTTATAATCATGTTAAATATAGAAAAAAGTGTTTTTAATTTATAAGGGGGTTGCACTCAAAGGATTGCTATGTGAAAGGGGTCACCAGTACAAAAGTCTGAGAACCACTGTCTTAAACCTTATTATACTAGGCAGTATTTAGATCAACAATTTTTCTCATCCCACTGGATGTTACAGTTCATAATACACAGATTTCCCTCTTAAACCAGGACCGGTCTCCTCAGGTACAGTAGTTGTCCTCTTAGCATTCCTGTTGCTTCCAGCATAGGTGGGGGAGGAGAAAGGCCAAGACATGATGCCACCGTCCCTCATTTTATATTCTCAGGCCAAGAGTCTCAAAGACACTTACCCAGACATGTCCTGGTGAGCTTTGTTTAGTCAGCATGATCGCATGCCTGGTGGGCTTTGTTGAGTCACAGTGACTGAGTAAATCCCCATTGTGTGGACTTGTGCAACTGAGCTATAGGAGTTGATTACTGGTCAGTTAACACCCACCTGGCAGTAGAGATTCTCAAACTTACAGCATATTTCAGTAACAACCATAGAGCAAAAACTCAACTTCATACACATTAACTATATTCATAACTGGGCAAAACAATGAGTTTCAGTAGATCATGACTTTTCACATGACACCTTACATGGCACGCTTTGTATGGAACCGATCATAATTATAAGACACTGGTGAATATGGGGGTTCCAGTGTGCTGTTTTGAGGTACAGAGAGCTACCCAACACAAAAAGTTTTCTGGTTTTTCAATTTGCCAAAAGAAAATTGTATATGTTTTCAGTTAAACTCTAAATAAAACGTTTTTCATTTTTTTTGGAATTGCCAACAACCTGAAAAATCCATTATTTGCCCTGCTCCAGTCATAATTAGGCTTTAGAATTAACATGCCACTGAGATGAATGGGAGCAGCTGACTCTTCTCAGGGCCATTATTTCCGGCTGTCAGCAGACTCAAGAATACATCACTGTATTGATTGTATTCAGTTCAAACTTGGAAGGTTTTTTTTCACAACCATAAATACTTGTTTGTTTTTATGGAGTCTGAAAAGACTATAGAGGGGCAGATCTTGATCAAGGGCTGGGTGTGTCACACCATTGCTCTAAAACACATTTTGAACTCTCTTTGTGTAGGTGCCTATAGTGTCACTGCCACCAGCACAAGGTACTAGTGTCAAAAATACAACCTGACTTTTTCCACTGGATTGCCTATATGCTGCAAGGTAAAGTGGAGGCTAGTGACAAATTCTTAGCACTTAACATTGACAGAGACCTTGGCATGAAGTCATTCACCACTATCCGTGGTTTTGTTAACAAAAGATGACAGGCTGGTGAGAAGATGGGAGCTGAGGTGAGAAACTGATCTTAAAATTGTAGTTGAGGAAGAATTTGGAACTAAACTGTAGATTATGAAGGACCTGAAAAGACCCTGTAAATTTATTGTTATCTCAGATCCATGGATTAGATGTTAAACTTGCGCAAGATATTGGATCTGACAGTCTGCATTGTTCACCCAAATAAAAAAAGCCCTAAGTAAAGTTTTCAGTCTTTTGAAACTTCCCAGTAAGGGCTGTATATACCATGCTCTTTCTCCATTATTCAGCCAGCTCATTGCATAATCTTAATATCTGAATAATACTTTTCTTCAGGGTAACTAATAAGATGTGACAGCCTGTTAGGCAGCTAGTCCTCCAACATCAGACCATTCAATTCAATTTCAAAGTTTAACAGATGGCATGACCTCACCCATCTTGCCTGGCTGAAAAGCATCTGCCAGCCACACACTGTTCATGCAGAAATTTCAGAATGAACAAATTTCACCTGCATATTTCCCAATCCTCACAAAACACAAAACCAAGTGCTTGAAAATGAATTGAACAAAAAAGTTACAGAACTTGCCATAAAACACTCTATGCCAATTCCCAACCCCTTCCTAATTATTCAAAAGCAGTACAATGTTGAGAAAATGGATATGCAGATGGATTAAATGATACTTGCGTTGTGACGGCAAGATATTTGTAACATTCATCCGCTGCTTCTTTGTATCATCAACTTTGAATGTGTGAATCTTACTTTACATAAAACTAGCATGTCAGAACTGTACAAAACCAACAGCACACAATTATGGTGCATGGAACTTTAATCTGTCCTGCACCTTTAAACTTTCAAGCACAGATACCACATGAAGAGTTTTGATCTCACACTTCTGTAGACTGTTAGAGAAGAGATGCACATGTGCATATATACAGAGAGTGGTCTCTATCACACAGAGATCGAGTCCCCAATTCAGGAAACATTTAAGCATGCACTTAAGCTTCATTGGGACTTAAGGGCATGCTTAAAGTTAAACACATGCTTAAGTGTTTTCCTAAGTAGGGATGCTTTCCTAAACTAGGCTTTATCTTTCTTTCTTTCTAATTAAAGTCATTTTGAAGTTATTTTAGTATAGTATTTTCTCTTTGTAGGTAACTCATGCTTACTCTGTGTGGCTCTCTGTCCCGCTCTAGTGGCAGGACCACATTGAGGGTTATGAATCGGACACTGGCTTGAAGCTAACAGCCCTGGGTCTTTTTCTCAAGTAATGTAGGCTCGTGCCTTTTGGTCCAGAAAATTAATCCCCACTATTGACAGCTCAGGATTACATGTTTATGGAAAACATAACACCAAGGCTGATCTGTCCTGTCCACTTGGGCATAGCTAAAATCAGACTCTAGTTAGTCTGATTTTGGGGTGTGTTTTAATTTAGCTGCATACAAACTTTTTCCCCAAAAATACAATATAACATTGTATTACAATGTGGTGCACTCAGCTGGATTCATTAAACAGTTCACTGGTAGGCAGACTATGGGTTTTCAAATCTTAATGAATAATAACATTTCCATTCTTTATTACATATAATGATAATTTTCAAATGTCATCATTTATAGAAAATTGTCACATGTAGGTAACCACATAATGTGATATTTATGAGGGGCCTGGCTTTTATAAACATAGAAGTTCTATATTTATCATTAAAGCTACCAATTTACGTACTTTTGAATATTAAAATATTTAACCAATAGGAATGTCATTTATTTATTATGGACCAAATTCTGAGACCCTTAGTATTTCTTCAACCTTTACTCAGGCAAACTCCCTACAGTTCGTTCTTACCACAGTATTATTATTTTTATAATTTAATCACCAAACACCCAGAAGTGTGCTAGGTGCCTCAGAGACAAATAAAAATGACAAACCCTCCCCCAAAGACCCTACAATGGAAGGGTCAGTTCCTGCAAACCCTACTGAACGAAAGAAAGACTCTCTCTTTAGGAAGGGTCTTTACGCATGTGTTTAGGTTCTTTCCTGATTTAGAAGCCTAATGCTTGTAACCATGAACAGTCCCATTGCATGGCAATATGAGTTGGGATTAAGTTTAGTAATCTGTATTTGCAAGACCAGACCCCCAAGTAGAGACATGATAAAATCTGTGAAAACAAAACAGAAGGAGAAGGCAGGGAAGATGGATGAGAATGGATACAAATACACGTGTTAGCTTAGTAGCCCTATACAAGGAATCTTTTTCACTGTTTTGCACCAGGCCTATCTCATTTGCATCTAAAATGTTCCCACCCAAGTTCTATAAACATTGGCTCAGTCTAGCTTGAGAATTCTTTGCCTTGCAACCACACTTATTCACCTGTTGCTTAAAATAATAATAAAATAAAAAATATAAGATTAATTCATTTAAACAACTGTAAAGTCCAGAAAACCTTTTACTCTGACCCTTGTGTTCCATCACCATCCAATCCTTTCCTCCCAAACTCCCTACAATTAACAACCATTGCTGCAAAATAAATGGAAGCATCTCTTAGGGACCATTAAAGTGACCAAAGGAATTGTTATGGTAAACCTTGTTTTGTGCATAGGTCATGGCGAGAGGAGGTGATGAGCCCTGAAAAATGAGCAGGTGCTAAAAATAACCTTCTGCCATGTCTGAAGCAGAGAGATGGGGACAGTAGTAACCATGTAAGCCAACAGCTAAGAATTCAACTCAGGATTCTCCTTTCACTAGAAATCTTCTCTATACCATGTGCAGTGAATCACCAGCCAAGTTTGCACTCAGCTTGTTCAAAGGAATGGTACCAGGACACATCAGGACAGAATTCAGGCAGACCGCCAGCTTCAGTGGGGGTGTCATAAACAAACAGCTAAGGGCAGCATAAAATCCCTCTTTTACCTGTAAAGGGTTAATTCCTCTTTTACCTGTAAAGGGTTAAGAAGCTCAGATAACCTGGGTGGCACCTGAGCAAAAGGACCAATAAGGAGAGAAGATACTTTCAAATCTGTGGGGGAAGGTTTTTTGTCTGTGTCTCCCGGAGTCAACAAGGAACCAGGGCAGGGAACATACATCTCCCTCAGCCATATCTAAACTAAGCATCTAATATTGCAGAAATAGTAAATACTAGCAAAGAAATGCGTTAGGTTATCTTTTGTTTTAGCTTGTGAATTTCCCCTGTGTTAAGAGGGAGGTTTATCCCTGTTTTTGTAACTTTAAAGTTTTGCCTAGAGGGAAATCCTCTGTTTTTTTAATCTTTTGTTATTCTGTAAAGTACTTACCATCCTGATTTTACAGAAGTGATTCTTTTACCTTTTTTTTTTAATTAAAATTTTTCTTCTAAGAACCTGATTGATTTTTCATTGTTCTTAAGATCCAAGGGTTGGGTCTGTGTTCACCTGTACCAATTAGTGAGGATATTATTCTCAAGCCTTCCCCAGGAAAGGGGGTGCAGGGCTTGGGGGAACAGGACTCCAAGTGGTCCTTTCCCTGATTCTTTGTCTAAATCACTTCGTGGTGGCAGCATACTGTTCAAGGCACCCACATCTGTACCCCAGAGTTCAGAGTGGGGAAGGAACCTTCCCCGGGGGGGCAGGGAAAGGGTGGCTCAGCCTGATGTACTGAAAGATTTCTGTTCACACAGATTTATCAGAAATGTGCTTACCTCAGCAATGAAGGCTAAGAACTGAAGGATAAGAAGCCACTAAGGCCATCACTGTCCTGTCAAGTCACTCAATACCCAGGCCAGTTGCTGGGTTGTGAAGCTGCTCAACATTTTTCTAATTTCAAAATTCTAAATTTATGGGTGGGGAGAAAAACAAAGAGAATTTGTTTTAATACTTCATAAAATGCTTTCCCTTCCTTTCGACCAGCTATACTAGGTTTTGTTGCTAAATGCTAATGTGTTCATCCACTGTTCTCAGCCCAAAGCACTGAGCAGGAAAGCACAAAGTCTAGGTGGTGACCTCTGGAACACAGAAAGAACCGACCAAGACCTCAGAAACATACAAAACATCAGAAATGCCAAAACTGCCCAAATCACAGGAGGAAACCCTCACAACATGCTTGCTATGAACAACTTCAAGAACAATTTTTGCAGAAAAAGCAACATATATACTGATTATGGGGCAAGGGCAGCATATTTTGTCCCCAAAATGATCAGTTTACAATAAAGGCAGAAGACCACATCAGGAACCATTCATTGCCAGCAGCAGCAGCTTTCACACAAAAACACTGTACTCACCCGGGGCCACGGCCACCCCCATGGCAAGGTGTCACCTCCACATGGGATGGGAGGGGCAAGGGTGAGTGTGCTTTCTGTGAAACGGGCAGGCACTGAGGACAGTATTTTGTTGCAGGCACTGGTAAATGGGAACAGTAGCAACCAGTATGCCACCTATAAGTCTGAATACCCCTGTCCACTAGAAATTTATTTTACACCATGCACATGGGGTCCCCAGCCAACCACCAGTTCCAGAATCTAATAAACCATCGCTACTTTTCATTGCTTAGGGGGGAGATTTTCAAAGGAACAGAAAGCAGTTAGCTAGGCATCTAACTCCCATTTGTGCCTATGAAAGTCACATCTCATATGAGTAAGCCTACTTCATTTTCAGTTTAAACCTCTTTTTACCAATAAAAAAAATCCCCGGTTTTAAAAAAGGTATTATTTCCCCCCCCCCCCAATTTTCACCCTACTTTTGTATCATTCAAATATATAAAAAATAACTTGTTTAATTAGGAAAATGCAATACATTGCATGAGATACTATATATTACGATGATACATTAGTCTCTGAGTCTATGCAAAGCTGCTTGTTGAAGTAAGGCTATGTATTAGTCTAAAGACACACACAAACAAACAGGCATGCACACAAGCTCTGAAGTGTGTGCGCATCTGAACATACTGATGAATCTCATGCCCACCACGTACACATTTCAAGCTGTTAGCAGATAATGGTTTTAAGATCTGACACACTAAAATGGGAAGAAAACAAAAATCTGCATCAGAATACATTTCAGAACACAAAGAAGTATTCAAAAGTTTAAAAAAACAAAAGCAAAAACAGGACAAAAGGATGAAGTTGAGTGTATGCGTTGCAAATGGTGTGGCCCATTTAAATGTAAATATTTATAGGCTAATAGTTCTAAGTCTACAACAGTAAATTGTTTATTCAAATAAAAAAATTTATTTGGGGATTAGAGATGCATTTTTTCTTAAACTCAGAAGTAGCATTGCGTTCTGAGTTCTGTTTTAGTTCTGCAGCAAACCACATGAATTCCGTTCATCAAAGCATTAATTGACTGAATACTTTTCCCCCCGTCCTTCTGTCCACCAAAATAAACCCCAATATTTACCCAGAAAAAGTATTAATATTTTGCATCAATTTTAATCTGTTTTTTGTTGTAGTAACAAAACACCAATAAATTCCCAGAAAAAAAATAAAAACCAAAAATGAAGGGCCCTATACATGAGGAATCCTTTTCTCTGAATCAGCCTCTAAATCTCAAAGGAATTCTCTAAGAGCTAACTAACAATATTTCTGAAGTATATGGTACATTAACGTAAGATTTTTTTTTAAATGACCACAAAATCTTCATGAGGAGGGGAAAATCTATCAGTTCCCTGAAGCAAAGCCTGCAAAACAGATATAATCCTAACAACCCAAAGTGCTGGGTTTGTTTGCAACTACAGGCACAGCATTTTTGTCACACCAGGCCCAGCTCCCCTCCACTCCATAGAATATCAGGGTTGGAAGGGACCTCAGGAGATCATCTAGTCCGACCCCCTGCTCAAAGCAGGACCAATTCCCAACTAAATCATCCCAACCAGGGCTTGTCAAGCCTGACCTTAAAAACCTCTAAGGAAGGAGATTCCACCACCTCCCTAGGTACCACCTTCCTTCTCCATTGTTGTGAGCAGGCCGAGTTTTGCAATGTGTAAGAATCCTGCTGCAAAGAACTACTTCAATAAAGTGCCTCCGTGCCTGCTCCATCTCCTTCCTGCTGAATAAATGTCTGGACACTGACTGCTGCCATATTACTCTAACTGGCATGGCTGTTCAGAGCAATTACTAATCTTTACAGAGAATAATAGCCACTTGTCCACTTATCTGTACGTTGGCATGTGAGAAAGTGGATGGGAAAGAGCGAACTGCTTGTTTCCAAATGGAATAAAGTATTTACTTCAATGGGAGTTTCGCCATGTGCCTGAAGGAAGAATTTCTGCAAATCCTGAGGGAGAGGTCCCTCCTCAGCAGCAACAGATGCAGAGCTGCTATGTGGCTACCCAGCCCTAACCCCTCCCTCAGAAACAGAGAGCACACTCATTCCCCACAGCCACTGTTGACAGAGGGCTGCTGGAGAATTATGTGGGAGGAGGATGTCTCTATATGGGTTGGGGTCTCCCTAGCTGACTGACTGCTGGGGAGATACTGAAGCCAGCAAGCAGCCACACCTCAAGACACAGACATCCCTCTCTAAGGGCCACTGCAGTGATGGTAGCAAAGCCCCCAAAATCTTTCCTTAACCCACAATCAAAAGGCTGATTTGAGGGGAGCAATGCCTCCCTCTGTCTTTTCCCTATAAGTGTCTCCCAAAGAGGTAGTAGTTGCTGCTATGGTCCTCGCATCGATAATGGACCGAGAGAGGATTAGCAGCAGGCCAACATAGAACGTGGAGGGAAATAAGGTTCTATATAGATGACTCTAAAGACCTATGGAATTTTATAAAAACAATCACCTCTGTATGAGTTTTTGAGCTGATCTATAGCAGGGATATAATTCTCTATTCAATCTTATACGATGTCTAAAAGAAAATGTATAGAAGGGATCTCCTTTTCTGTTAACTTCTATAAGACTTTTGCATAGGGATCTGACTCTTAGATAGAGACCGTTTCCTTATCAAATGTTGCTTCATACGAGAGTTAAAGCCGAATTCTGCCTTCGGATGCATGCACATGCAGCCATATGCCTGCATCCAAGGACAGGGATTGCCACTTAAATAGGTCAATGAACTGTAATAGCCCCCGCTCCTGCAAATATACATAGGAGTAACTCTATGTTTGTGAGTAATGCTGCTGGCTTCAGTGCATTGCCAGAGCATTTGCAGAACCGAGGGCAGAGTATGTATTGTGATCTAGAAGAAAATCGTTTCCTTGCCTCTCTCTCCTCCCACCAAAAAGATAATCAGGGTGAAATCACAAGCACCTGATGCACAACTTTACCTTTTTAACAAATCTATTGAAGATTTATTTATTTTTGAACTAATTAACTCAGCCAAATATTGGACAAGTGCTTTTTTTCTTTGGGTTTCTATTTTTTATTTTTACATTTGTTTCTGCAGCTTAAAAGTACAAGCAGATTTATTATTGTCCCCAAAAAAGCCATCATACGGAGAGATGAAAAGCTGACACATTCAAGGGAATGACAAACAGTAGTCACGAGCACGGTACGTACATAGAGACGAGCGCTCCTTATGTATGCCAGTCACGCAGAAGGTAATTTCCTCATAATTACAGTACTTTTATACCTCAGAAAGTACAAATAGTGCTATTCACAGCCTTGTAAAACAGATTTTAAAAAAATAACCAAGAGGTTTTAAAAAAAAATTCTTAATCTAGGAAATATTCTAAATTGTTCTAGTTGGCTGTTACTTGCTGAACAATCTCATCCAACCTCATTTTATAACACACAGATCTAACTGGGCTGCTCTGTTACAGGGGAGTCAGAACGTGCCTCACACTTCTGCATGGACTATCTGGACTATGGGTGTGGGTATGCAAAAATAACCAGGCACTGCACACTTGCTCCTCCCTCCTCCATGCAGAACAGATAGGCAGGGAGGGGGAGGAGAGTGGGAGAAGGCTTGCCTCCCTCCCTCTCCCTCCCCAATGCACTGTAGGCTGGAATGGCAGCTGTTGTAATTTGCTGCTGGTAGAGGCCAGGAGCAAATTTCCACCCCAAAGCAAAAGGACAGCGTTGTTGTTCTGAGGGGTATCTCTGACTCACAGTGCTTCAGGGCTGCTGCTGAACTCATGCATGTTCCCTGCCACCCCTTTCTCCAGGCTGTGTCTAATGGCACTATCTAGCCCATAGTTTTTTATTTGCAGAGAAAAGCTTTTCAAACGCTATTTCTTTTCTAAGTCAAGGTTTGTCAGACTCACTGAAGCAAAGGAGTGAATGCTGAAAAGCCTTGTGCAGACCATAAAGAGAATACCCATCTCCTCCCAGCATATTGCAAAGGAGAGTGGTTGTCACAAATGTGCACCCAGGATCACATCTTCCTACAAATCCCTACAGAAACTAAGGGATCCACAGTTTGTGGATTTTGAAAAATGTTTGGGTTCCACTGGTTACATGATAAAAGTTACTTCACTCTTTGACTTCTAAAAGATGTTCCTCTTTAAAGGTTAGCTTTAATAATTCAATAACACATTTGACTGCAAACAAAGTGTTGTTGCACTGGAGTTAAATCAAATTAAATTCAAAATACTGTTCAGGCAACAAGCCATCTATATTTTTTGGAGAAGGAGAAAGAACAGCATTAGAACAGATCAGCAATTGTGCATTCTAAAATATTCCTACATATGTCTCTCCCTCTTCCTTCCTCCCAGTCCTCACAAATAGATTTGCTTCATGTTTATACATTTAAAAGAGTCCTCCATTATTGTCCAGTTCCCCTACTCCAGCTCCCATTTCTTCCGTTCTGCCACCTATTCCATAGACAGACACTTGAGGGCCAAACACACTCAAATATACCCAACTTGTTTAAAAATGCATTTTAAATAAGTTTTCTGCAGCTTTTCACCAGGATCTGAGCAGGGGGGGAAAGCTTCAGGCCTTTCATTTTGTTTCATCCACCCAATGCTAGCTAGGGGCTCAGATTGATTGGTCTCTTACAGTTGGTATGCATACTTCCACCTTTTCATGTTCTCTTTATGTATAAATATCTCCTGTCTGTGTGTTCCATTGTATGCATCCGAAGAAATGAGCTGTAGCCCACGAAAGCTTATGCTGAAATAAATTTGTTAGTCTCTAAGGTGCCACAAGGACTCCTGTTCTTTTTGCGGATACAGACTAACACGGCTGCTAATCTGAAACCAGAGAAGCTGAAGCAATTGCTCTCAAAATCAGGAGGAAACTGGGAGAGAAAGAGAAATAAATCCCATAGAGAGTAGTTTCTGAGGTTGAGATAAGCTTAATTTCAGTGGGACATCCACAAAGCCACTTCCTACTTGTGCCTGCCACTTGTTAGCAGTGGGTAGGCGGCAGGCTATCCGTGGGGACTCCTGCTTTGAGAAGCATCCATACTGATCCCTCCCATTTGTTTTTCCTGCATCCACAGAAATAATTTGATAATGATATGAATGACATACAAGTATTATGGCAGCATCTGTGATCCTGAATAAATATAAAGAATAAAGACGAAGAGTGTGGCAACAAGACTGGGATTTCTACCAGCTCTTGGATTTTGGTTAGAATAACTGTGTTTTTCTCTCTCTTTCTGAATATTTACATTAATGAAATCTTCTAAATGAAAACACCAGTGAACTATTCTAATTAACTACCCCATCTTCTGTAGCATGTCAGTGCTGAATAAATTACAAACAGAAACCTACTGTACAGTATGCTGGTGCTGTTGGAATGAAAATGAGTTAAAATAAGCGGATTTCAGAAGGCTGATTTCTGCTTTTTCTGCAGTTTGGAATGGGAGATGTTGGCAGCCTTGTGGGGGCATCTGTTGAGCCACAGTAAACTACTAAATTTCCATCTGTTTTAAAAAGCTCCAGTTGACCTACATTCAATGTTATGGATTAGCTAAAGCTGATACGGTAACATGCAGAAAGCTTTGATTCTTGCTGCTAACCACATATCCTAAGCAATTAAAGATTTCATCAGTAATATGTAAGAAGAGTGTTTCAAAAGGAAGATACTTTTGACTATTCACACACAAACCAAAAACATAGTTTGTACAACGCATAATTTATGACACAGTATCAATATACCCAATAATCTCATTACTGACTTGTTTACCGTACTTTGTTTCACTCTAATGGACACCTTTTTTTTAAAATGTATTGGCCAAGACATTAAAAAATGACTAATGATTCTGTGTACTCAATTTAAGATTCCGCCAATAAGCCTGATTTTCAGAACTGCTGAGCACCCACTTTCTGGAAACTGGACCTTTCAAGTTATCTCATGTTGGACATGCAAGATAACTAGTCATTTTGGAAAAT
The DNA here is from genome assembly GCF_016161935.1 of Mauremys reevesii. Taxonomy (NCBI): domain Eukaryota; kingdom Metazoa; phylum Chordata; order Testudines; family Geoemydidae; genus Mauremys; species Mauremys reevesii. The sequence goes on from NC_052623.1 coordinate 160,967,168, forward strand.
CTTGGCCATTATTCTGGCGCTTGTCATCGGAAAAACTTGTGTCTTTCGGGGGGGGGGGGGAGGAAGAGAGTTTAAGACCCCTGAAAGACAAAAGTTTTGTCATTCAATTGCCAGTATAGACATGGCCTAAATATAAACTGAAACTGCAGCATGGGATGAATTATTAACATACTGCTGTCTGACAATCACATTTTCACCTGCATGCAGCCATTACTTATATTAGCAATTCATTTGCCTGGTATGTTGAGGAAACACAGATTTAAAACAAATTTTGCTATACGTACATGCAAAAGCAAAGAAAAGCAATGAAAATTGTAGCATCTGTTCATGGCACTCTTGATTTCAATGGGAGTGTTTGTAAGCACTGTGTTTAAGCAGTGAATGCACCAGCTGCATTTTTTTTTTTTTTAGGCAAGTTAAGATTTCATTAGTCTGGCAGACAAGAGATAGGGATTGCAACAATTTGGATAATGACAAAACACAGCACATTATTCTGTCACTGGATCACAACATTTTCAAAATATTACAGGATAATTTTCTTAACTTGTGTACCTCCCATTAACATTAATATGAGTCACTAGACCTTTGGTGAAGATATGTGCAAACCCCCCAAAACTACTTTTGAATAGGCTTTCCCTCACTTGTATGATTTGCTGTAAACCAGTCTAGGAGATGTGATCTTGTCTGCAAATATTTGTTTGCAGCTTATACTTATCTATTATTTGTATTACAATAATGCCTAGATGCCTCTGTGCAATTCAGTCCCATTGTTTTAAGCATTATATAAAACATATATGAAATAATCCCTACACCAAAGAGCTCACAGTCTAATCACCCAGTTCTTCCAGTACTCCCCACTCTCTATTAACTGTGTTACTGTAAATTCTCCTTATACATGAAAAAGGAATGCTACAGTATCTTACTGCTGCAATGATCCAAAGCTCTGCAGTAAAGCTCACAGAAGCAGAGATGGCCTAAGAAAGCAAAGGGTCATATTAGCATTTGGTTAAGATAGACCTTAGGGTTCAAAACATAATCAGGGCTAGAGTATGTTTTCAACAGCCCCACAAGTTGTTCCCTTAAAATTGCCATCTGCTCGAATGGTAGAAATCTCACAAGATCTGCTCTTCTCGTGACGAGATGTTTGCTACATCTGAACCAGAAAAAAGGCCAGTAGGCCCGTCTTTGGCATAAGGTAGAGCAGCTGTCACCTGACAGCTGTCGCTCAGGGACTGCTCTGGCAGTTGGGGAGTGCCAGGCTATAGACAGACCACAACCACACCCCCTGTTGACCACCAGACACACTCCCGGTATCTAGGGCAGGGGTAGGGTGGCATGGGAGTTGGCATGTTCGCTCCATACCACCTAAAGATCTATCTATACAGAGGAGATCCTATCTTTTAACCAGTTACTGATTCATAAGAGGACCTCCCCTCTGATCCATGACAGCCTACTTTCCTTAAAAGCCTTTAGTGTGAGACCTTGTCAACAGCTTTCTGCAAGTCCAAGTACACTATATCGACTGGATCCCCCTTGACCACATGCTTTTGGACACCCTAAAGAATTCTAATTGATTTGTGAGGCATGATTTCCTTTTACAAAATCTGTATTGACTCTTCACCAACATACCGTTTTCATCTATGTGTCTGATAATGGTATTCTTTGCTATAGTTTCAACCAGTGTGCCTGGTCTCTGCTCTAACACTGATCAAGCAAAGCTCTATGGCTTGGTATCTAACTAGATGATACTGTGATTCAAAGGACAGCACAATCTTGATCTCCTTCTCCTAGGGACAACTGTGAAGACCCTGCAAGTATTTATAACTATTTTTTCCTTTATGTATCTGCATAACATTGAATTGTTATAAATAAGGATATTAAGAACAGAAAAAAAAAGAGACATATTCTAGGTTTTAAGTCCATTAAAATACATTGGGCAAGTAGGATCTGATTCATAACAGCGCTGTGGTCCACTTGTGCCAGCATAATCAGTACAAAGTTGCTGTAAAGCAACTGCATGGCTCTTCATGGAAGTACGCCTTGCGCTGGTAGCCTATCCTACCAGCTGCAGAGCGCAGCCAGCTCTGTACCTCTTGTGACAGCCTTAGGCACAGAGGGTGTCCCAAGGCATGTTGGAGGCAGGAGGGAGGGGATGTGACTTGGGTTATTATGGCCCTAGCTATTCTCTGCCTGTCACAGAGGCTGTGGACAGCCTGTCACAGAACTGGCCCCTGGCAGCCCCAGAATCAGAGGGACACAGGTCTCCCCTGCATCCCTATGGCAATCTGTTCTAGTGTTGAGGCGAACTGGGATCAGATAGTTTTTGAGGCGTCAGGGTAGAAAACTAACTAAAATATAGCTAAAAAAGAAGAGTTGGTGTATTTGAACCAATTAGAATTCAGACTCTCCACTGTTGGCGATGGAAAAGGCCTGTTAAATTATCAATTCCATCTCCCTGCCAGTTCAGGATTATTTCACATTTTATTTTCCAGGGTTTTCTCCAGTGCAGTGTTAAACATCCGAAGCAATGAGGCTTCCACCACTTCCACTAAGATGCTATTCCACAGCCTAACAGATGTCACCAGAAATTCTATTTACATTTTCCCATCCTTAATTTCATCCCATTATTCCTAGTCACCCCATCAGTACTAACGTAAAAAAATTCTCTTCCTCCTTGGCATTCATGCCTTTCTATTTTCTGCAGCCTGTTTGAACCGCCCCCTCCACCCCCATGGCCACCACATAGCCAATCCATCCCTATTTCGCTCCTATACCCTTTTCTCTTCACTCAGACCATGTCTACACTACAGGCACTATAGCAGCACTGTAGAGATGCCACTGCATTACCATATTGTAGATGCTCCCCACACTGATGGAAGGGGTTTTCCCATTGATGTAGGAAATCCACCTCCCCAACTAGCAGTAGCTTGATTGATAGAAGACTTTTTCCATTGACCTAACTGCGTCTACACCAGGGTTAGATTGGTTTAACTACAATGTTCAAGGGTGTGAATTTTTCATGACACTGCGCATAGGGTTGCCAACCCTCCAGGACTGGCCCAGAGACTCCAAGAATTAAAGATTAATCTTTAATTAAAGATTATGTCATGTGATTAAATCTCCAGGAATATGTCCAGCCAAAATTGGGAACCCTACCTGAGCAACATAGCTGGGCCAATCTGAATTTTAAGTGTAGACCAGGCCTCAAGTTTCTTCATCCCCTTGATCATTCATGTTGCTTTTCTTTGAACTTCCTCCAGTTTAATCAATATCTTCCTGAAGATGACATGCTCAGAAATAAACACAAGATCTATCTATACAGCTAGGATTTTATTCTGCACAGATTGCCATGGTGTCTGAATGCCTTAATATCCCTAGTGTGATTGCACCACAGCCAGGTAAGAGGAACTACTACCCTTTACTGTAATGTTATGCTTCTTCACATGCACCCAAATTTTCTCTCATATCACATTGCAAAGTCATGCCTAATTTGCCGTCCACTCTCTCTTTCAATATTTAATGCTTTCCCTCACACTGAGTTTCTGGATTATTTTATTAGCTTTAATAACTTATTCCAAATTGAATTTTATTTCATCATTTCCTTGCTTATATTTCTAATATCTTCCTGTCCCTTTATATTTGTTTTGTAATCCTCACTATGGCTGCAATTCCTCCCTAGTTTCCTTCAAAATGATCAATGTTAGGCTCGATTTCCTCTCCTTAGGACATCTTGTGGAGATTTTTCACCAGTTATTTTATTTAAAGGGCTGGGTTTACCTCTCCATCCCTTTCCCATCTCCTCCCCTTCCCCCATACCTTCACACACATTCCCCTGAGGAACCAGTCATAGAGCTTACCCACAAACTCCCCTAAGCTTTGCTAGGTATGAGGGGTACAATATGTGTCCCCTCCAGCCATTCCCCAGTCAGCCAGCTCTCTCCCATTAGGATCCCCCATAGGCAAGGACCCCTAGGGGAAGGGGATATGCCACTTGGGAGGCTGATGAGCCCCCTTCCTGCATGCAAAGAGCAGAGTTATGTATGAAGAGTTCGTTCTGCATACAGAGCTCAGGGACACAATCAGGCACTGTGATGTTATTGACATAAACTGTGACCATATAGATCATTGTTGCAACCACTGTTACATATTTGCAACAAATATTGTACAAAGGTTGCCAAGTGAGATGTCTATAAAAAGGTTATGATTTGCTGGTTATGAATATGCTATCTGTATATGTGTATCATTTTGTAGTTGAAGTTATGAATATTGGCTATGTACTTGTATCTCAATGTGTTTTCATTCTAAGTAGCCTCAGTGAAGCATTTGGTCAGCTTCTTAAGAAAGGACTATTCTCAGTAAGTGCCCAATCAAGAAACACTTAACTGACAATGAACTTTGGGAGATGCCAATCCTCATCTGAGCTGTCCTGGGAACGTTCAAACTAGCATGTAAGCAATGGCATCGGCCTGCAAACTGAGTCATGCTTGGACATGTGACTTGCCCATGTGAGTCCAAATCCCATCTTGCTGCTGTGATTGTCCACAGTAAGAACAAAGGGGTGTCCTTCCAAAGGGCAGAGAATATAAAAGGCCCTGGAAACCCCTCCGTTTGGTCTTCAATCCTGCTTCTTACTTCTGAAGGAATTTTGCTACAAACTGAAGCTCTAAACAAAGGACTGAATGACTCATCCCAGCTGTGGATGTACTCCAGAAACTTGATTTGAACCTGCAGCTTATTCCATCACAGCTACGAGCCTGAACCAAGAACTTTGCCATTACTTTATGTAATTGATTGCATTTAACCAATTCTAGTTCTCATCTATATATCTATTTTCTTATGAATAAACCTTTAGATTCTGAAGGATTGGCAACAGAATAATTTGTGGGTAAAATCTAACTTGTATATTGACCTGAGTCTGTGGCTTGGTCCTTTGGGATCGGGAGAACCTTTTTTCTTTTACTAGGGTATTGGTTTTCATAACCATTTGTCTCCCTAATGAGTGGCACTGGTGGTGATACTGGGAAACTGAGTGTCTAAGAAAATTGCTTGTATGACTTATGGTTAGCCAGTGGGGTGAGACTGAAGTCCTCTCTGTTTGGCTGCTTTGGTGTGCAAAGGACCCCAGCCTTGGGCTGTGACCTCCCTGCTCTAAGCAATTTGTCCTGAATTGATACTCTCAGTTGTGTTCCAACAAAGGCAGCATTGTTACAGGCACTATGAACCCCACTATAAGGGTGACCAGATGTCCTGATATTATCAGGACCATCCCAGTATTAGGGGCCTTGTCGTACATAGGACCCTATTACTCACTCCTCCACCCCCGTTCTGATTTTCACACTTGCTATCTGGTCACCCCACCAATTATACACCTTCCCCCAATTACTTAGATGCAGATAAACATTTTTATCTCACCAGAAAATCAGCTACAGGAAGTCTCTATTGTATGGTCATTGTTTGACTGCGTTTTTTTTAGTGTCTTTTTGTAAGCTGAAGTGTACATTTTCATTATTTGTCAAATTCTGGGCATTTTACTTCTGGCTCTACCTAAAAAAACATATTCCACCAATTCTTTGCCATCAACAAATCACCGAAGAAATGGAAGTGAAACAGATTTATCTAGTAAACACGCCTGTTCCCCTTTAAACCCAGCCTGAAAGGGAGTCAGAACAAAGCCCAGGGTAACACAACAGGAATTTCAGATAACTATGTTCAAAGTTTCAAATAGAGATCTAACATTGTACCATATCTGAACAGGAATCCCTGTTGACATATTCTGAGGGGTTCCATGACATTCTTCCATGTCATTACTGAGGGGAAACGGTGATAAAATACAATATGAACAGTATGGATTGCAAGAGAAATTATTAGAAACAGCAGAAAATTGCCCAGCTCATACAACACAATAACCCCTATTGAGAAACATTACTAAAAATGCTTTCCTTTCTTAGTTCTCATCCTTTCCACTGATGGCACTCAAAAGGATGAGAAAGCTTCCATTTTACAGTCCACTTTTCTGCTATTTTCATTTATTATGCAGCTTATCCAATGGAAACAGGCTTGAACTATTTCTAGGAAACTGCTATTCCCTTCTTTTGATGCAAAAATCGCAATTTTGCTTATCTGGACAGGAGTTTGAATCCAGGTCAGGTTGAAACTGGGGGAAGTGTCATCCTTTGATTTATTTCCAAGCCAGTCAAAATTCTTATCTGGCCCTGCAGATTGTATTGTTTGACTCTCTAAGTAAAGCACCTTACTATTAATCATGATGGACTATAAACCTAATTGCACTGTATGATATTAATGTACCTGTACTTTTAAGTATTAGTGCATGCTAATGAATGAAGAGAGCGCTTTTCGGGAAGTAGGCCAAATTCTTTTCTGATCAAACTCTATTGACTTTAGTGGGTTTATATCAAGGATGAATTTTGTCCAGAATAGTCCTTCACAAAAAAAGACACACTTGACAAACTGTTAAGGATACGTCACATAGGTCAAATTCATCCTTGTACCACCACAGTAACTCTAAGACAGAGGTTCCCAAACTTTTCTTATTGTGTACCTCCTTCCAGATCTACCAACTCCCTGCACACCCCTACCCTTCTCATCACTGATACTGTGTGTTCTTCTTAACGCTACCTGTCTTTAGCCATCTGTACATATTTCACTGTTATGTACAGATATAGTTGTAGTGCAACATATACAACTGGAAAAAAAAAGAGCTCAGTTAGACTGGATAGTTGCATCTTGAAGTAAATTAATTACGGTATTTTATATAGCAAATTCCCACAGAGTTTTAAAGCTTCATCAGAGTAGCCTATTATGAAAATGAAATAAATAAATCTATAATCAATAAAATCCACCTTTACACAATTTCTCCTGGAGACGTCTCACATATCTCCAGGGGTCTGTGTACCAGTTTGGGAACCTCTGCTCTAAGATGATACAGCATGAATGTCTGAGTTGAATCAAAGCCTCCCAAGTTAGTCTTGTTTGTTAAAGTAAATGCATTTCTATTGCCCTGCTTCAAATAATTTATTTGGTTGCATTTATTTTGACTATTTAAAAGTTGCCTATGAAAATCAAACAAACACTATAACAAGGCTGTGATCATGCCCTATCTTCCTCAATTCCAAGTACTGTAAAGAATAAACAAGATTAATGCAATAGTGCAAAGTACTCAACTTCATGTTTCTTTTACTACCTCACTACCATCCTGTTACTGGTTGCAATCACACTGTAGAAATATACAATACTATTTTATTCCAGGATTCAGTGATTTATGCCTGCTTCAGTTGAGTAATATCTTTCCCCTTGAGGTTTACATAACCATATCCTTACACGTCAGAGCAAACATTCTCTCCAAGAAGGTGAAATACTGTTGCTTACTCTGATTGCTGATTCCTAATACAATAACTCACACGTGGTAATAGCTCACAGCCTTGGACATTAGAACTTGTTCTACTATAGTAGAAATGGCAGAAATTCTATTTTCCAGTTTGCAGTTGTTCATAACTATCTGAAACTTTCACATTCAGGGCTGAATTTTTCCATACTTGAGACCCAATCCAACACCCACTTAATTCAATGGGAGACTTTCCATTGCCTTTATTTGCTATTGCCCTGGGCCCTTGGTCTGTGCTGGTGATTTTATTTTATTCATTTATTTTTAATGAAAGTTTCAGCAAACCCAAGTCAGCCATTAGGGATTAAAAGAAGAGGGTTTTTATTTAAAAAAAAAAAAAATTCCCCTTGTTCACAATTCTTGCAACCTGTTTTTGCACAGCTCTCCTATCAGGCCCGCTGGGAATTGAAAGTTGAAATCTGGCTGATATTCAGAATGATATTTGGAATCTTTGGTCCAGTATTTGCATATTAATTATCAATTTACTGCAAATTTGCCCATCCAAAGAATTATACAAGGTCCAGGACCAAAACCCCTCTCTTTCCCATCCCCAAATGAATGAAACCTTCATACAGAGCTGCACTACCCAGCTCTTTTACTTGTGTCTTGAGGACCAAAAAGTTCTCCGCTAGCAGCCTATGACATTCATTTGTCTGGGAGTAAGAGGCCTACAAACCACAGGTTGCAAGGAGGGCAAGTTTCAACCTCAACTGATGTAAGCAGGTTTTTAGAGAAAGCTGGGCCCCAATATTCATTTTCATGAATATTCAATAAAAAAAAAAGTTAGTTCGAGCATTTTGACCCAACTGCAATGGCAACCCCAATTTGCCAGTGCAAGTTTTCTAATTAAGCATTTACCCTCTAACCCCTCTTTCTTTTGATTCTACGTTCATTTGCTGATTAAGCACATTACATTCACAGTACTTTATTGTTTAATGTCTCAATCACTCAGAGAAGTGTTTGGCTCTGTGCGTGTAAAATGAAGTAAAAATGCCTGAGCTGTATCTGTGCCATCTCGTTCACTTCAATGATTCCAGAACGATGGCACAGGGTTAACTCAGAGCAGTATTTGGCCCAATAGCCTTGGTTACAATATTAAAACCTTTAGAAAACATTTTTCCTTCAAATTTTATGTTCATCTTAACTAACCATATAATTTCTGATTTTGGAGCTCCCATCTCCTCTCTCTGACACTAAGATCTAGGCTTTGAAGGTCAGGAGAAGATTGAACACAGGCCTCATTTCCCAGGGTCCTGACCATTAACTGTTCCATCTTTTCCTTTACGTTAGCAGATGTACTCAGGAATAATTACAAGTGTTGTTTATAATTAAACATGTAAAGCAGCAAGAAGTAGGATTCTTACACAAAGGATGTAAGCTGTGGAAAGTAAATGACAGGCAGACGGTAAATTATCCCGCAAACCCTAGGCCTCTGCCATTTATTTGTATGTATTTTGAATAATGAATAACAAACAAGAGGTTAAATTACATAATGGTTGGAATGAATTAACACATTGTTTTTCTTTAAGGATTTAGACTACTTTGCCATCACCATCCTCTCTTGTGATAAATATATATTATAAATTGTCAGGTCCTTCTCCTGATAACGCTGATTTTTACTGAAAGCCTAAAACAACTCCAAGGGAAAACGAAAGACGGGGAGCAAAAAATAACTCTTTCTAGCATGCTTAACCAAGATGCTTTCCACAATGGGACTCAATTGAACACAATAAAATTTGAGATTTTAAAACACTACAGGTCTACGACATCATTTCCAAGTAAGTATTATGATTTTATCCACACTCTGCTAATATTTAGAAAGCACTAATTTAATAGTATTTGCTGGTACTGCTTTGATAGCTTTTCCTCACGAGATAGAGTTTCTTCTCAAAAGAAAAAAAAAGAAAAAATCCACAAGTTTGAGCCCAGATTCAATAAAAACACGTCTGAGCTAGAACAGCTAATTCACTAGGGAACCAATTTCCTATGAATATGTTATCAATTGGACATCATGGTAGGCCTGATGATAATTAATAAGTTCCAAGGGGAAATAAATGAATAATAAATCTCCACAGCATTCCCTTCTACTACTGAAATAACAGTCTCTGTCAAAGGTCTCCTCTCTTCTTATGTCTGAGCTGCTGGTACCTCTCTCTGTGTGGCATTTCAACTGTCTTCTTGCTTGGGGTGGGGAGGGGTGAATTGTAGAGCTGGTTGAAAAACATGTTTCATGAAAGATTTTGAAAATGTCAAAATAAGTTTTGTTCTGCAGGTTGTAAAAAGGAAGGACTTTTCATTTATTTGATACTTGTGAAAAATGTTGATACTTTTTTGGGGAGGGGGGGGTCCCTTTTCCTCACCATTTCTCCCCTCCTCTTGTCTCTCCTTTTTCTAGTTTGCAACTGAAGGAAGAGAAAGGAAGACAAGAAAAGCCAAAAAACAAAATTCTCATTTCACTGAAAACTAATTTTTGGGGAAAAAAAAAAACACACACACAATTTTTTATATATGTTTAAGTCATTTTTGATGAAAAATTTAAACTGCTCATGTGAGCTGTTTCTGTTTTGTTTGAAACTGTTTACTGATCTTTATAGATCTCTATATACTATGGAGCTGGAGTGTGCCTTTCGCCCTGAGTAGGGGCTGATACATAAATGCTCCATGGTGTTCCTCCTGGTGGAGGGGGAGTAGACATCCCTGCAGCGCCTGCTTACTCCTACATATTCTTACAAGGTCTAGATAGCCCACACATTAGTAAAAGAATCCTGGCACTTCTCTTATGCCCATGCATGAACACACAGACCAATTCATAATCTAGCCCTTATTGTTAATTTTATTGTAATTGTCATAGTTTTTGTTAGATGAAAAGACTAAATTCATATCAGACTCTGCATAAATGTGTTGCAGCTCAGATGTGATGTAGTCAAAAAAAAAAAAATCTGCCTACTTTTATACCCCAGTGAGGTTACATTGATGTAACCGCAGGCAAAGTAATCCCACATGCCTGTGCTAGAGCACAGAACAATTGATTGTTCCCAACATCCACAGTTCTGGGCAGGTTTCTGCCATGTGGCATGCTCACTTGAGCCCTGAAGTTATTTCCATCCAAATACCGTGTGAGATTATCTGTCACTTTATTTCTCCATATGCAACAAGAATGTACTAGCTACAAAAATCTCATATATGAAGCACTATGTTGGTGGGGGTGGGGGGGTTGGATAATAAATTCAAATTTTGCCTCAAGGACATTAGCTTCTGGATTTAGCCACTAGCTTTTTATTTGTAGTGCTCTCATTTTAAACTCAAATTAATACACTCCCTTAGGCTAAAATATTGTGTAGATTTTTCTGGGATTCTCCTTTGAAGTTCTGATTTGGATGATGCTGAAAATGTTCATTTTCTAAGTAAGATCAAACTTTTTTTTTTAAATGGGGGGGGGGGGAAATGTGTGCTGCAGTTTTATAGGCACAGTTCCTAATTATAACTCAACAGGGTTATAAAGTCAGAATCTGATGTATGCACGTAATCTGATGTATGCACGTTCCATGAGTAGTCTTACTGAAATCAATCAGCTTACCTGCCAAGTAAAATACTAGTCCATAATTCCTTAGAGAATAAAGGGCAGAACCCTGCAGCCTTCCCTATTCAAGCAAACTGCCCTGAAAATGAACGTTTTGCCTCAGTAAAAACTGGGTAGATCCTACGTTCGCTAGAAGGTACATTTCAAAACGGCATGTAAATACAATGGCAGAATACACACACTATTAAAAGCATTTGTACTCCTTGGGCCAAATTCTACCCTCGGCTGCCTGCACAAAGCTCCCATTGCATCAGACAGGATAATACCAATCTACAGCAGTGATGGCAGAGTCTTAAACCCAGACTGGCACATTTCATATGATTTCCAAAGGTACCTTCTCTACACTCTGGGCCAAATTCTGCCTTGGAAGGCATGAATTGGAATTCTGCCTTGGAATACCTGTGTGCTGATTCATGGTTTGAGATCATCTCCTCCATGGCACAGCTAATACTATCGCCTTTGAAATGAAATTGCATGAAGAGAGGAACACCCCTGGTGCAGGGGGCAGATGGGTGGAAAGAGGCTGGAAAGCGAAGCACTTGGCAATCCCCATTTATCTCATGGAGATCCAGCCCTGCAGTACGGAACTATGGAGCCATAACTGGGTCCGTGACTGCCCCCCATACCTCATGCTGTGCCCAATGTAAAGTTACGTCTGCATTGCAATCATACAGTGTGACTCCAGTATGAGCAGACATATCCGAGCAAGCTTTAATCTAGCTAGCTCAGGTCCCCAGGCAGTGAAGCCACAGCCACATGTGCTTTAGCATGAGCAACCTCTGCGAGTAATTACCCAGGACTGGGGGGAGTGGGGGGGCTTGTACAGCCCATGCTGCTGCGGCTTTACTACTACAATACCTGCTAGCTAGACTAAAGCTACTTAGGTATGTCTACAGGAGCTGCAATCAGTCCCTGTGATTACAGTACAGACATACCCTACACTGCAAGTGAAGGTGTGATTGCAGCATGGGTAGGCATACCCATGTTACTTGTACTAACTAGATAAAGCTAACAATAGTAATGTAGATGTGGTGGCACAGGCTTTAGTACAAGTTAACAACCAGAGTATGTACCCAGATCCCTGGAGGGCTTGTTCTCTGGCTATTAGCCCATACTAATGCCTGTGCCACCATGTCCACACTGCTATCGCCACCCATTCTAACTAGATTAAAGCCAACACAAATATGCCTACTTGTACCACAATCACTCCTTCACTTCCAGTGTAGACATACTTAAAGTAATCTTTCATTATGCAGGCCAGATTCTCTGCTGTCTCCATTTATGAATATTTCAGAATTTCTGTCAAGGACCTGATTTTTCCTGTTCATCTGGCACAGTTCATGCCTGGCCATGAATTGTACAAAAACTATAAAATGTGTTATTTTAAAATACTGACTAGACGTCATTTTAAGAGTGAACTGAATAGATAATTCCCTGTCTTAGTTTTAACATGCATTATTTTAAAAGAAAAGAAAAAAAGGCTTGAAAAATACAGACCAAAATCCTACTAATCTTCCTCACACAAATAGACTCAATGACTAAACTCCATTAGGCCAGATTCTGCCAAACCTTACTCGCACTGGTTAGTACCTTACTCTACAAGTAACCCCACTTAAAGTGAGTAGTTCCATTAATTTCAATGGGACTATTTGTGGAATAAGATAATACTCAACATGAGTAACAGTCACAGAATCTGGCCCACTAAACTGTCGGGATCTGTCTCAGAATCTGCTATTGTACAAAATGCATGCAAGAGGATGGATAGGGAATTTTTTTTTTTTTTGAGGATTACCTCATGAAATGCCATAATGTATTACAATAGTTGTGATTTTTCAGTACTTGTTACCATCTTTATACAGTTTGAATGCTAACAACAGTGTTTCCCTCTTACTGGGTTACTTACAATAAAATTAAATTCAGGAATCAAGTTAAAGAAAAATATACAATTTTGGTATGGTCAGGCATGGGTAAAGTTAAGCTGATAAAAAAAAAAAAAAGGAAAAGGACCCTTAAAATACCTAGCTCTGGAGCTTGTTCTCTAGTATTGCAGTTAATTTCTACCAGTTAGACTTGTTTGCTCTAACATATGGATACTAAATTACTTATATTTTGCTATCTGAGATACAAATATATGATCTCAGAGCAAGCAGATTCTAAAGTGGATGAAAACAATACAATCCATCTGTTCTAGAGAAAAGGAAAAACTATCCCCAGCAAGGGTTTTGGTCCTTACTGTTCTGCATCTTTTCCTCTCATCTTAGCAACAGTATATATAGCAGCCAATCAGATTGCACTTCCTCTAGCTCTAACGTCACACTCTGAGGTTACTATAGTGCACTGACCGACAGTAACCGTGAGAGAGGAAAAAGACAGTTCATGCGGCACCTCTACCGCAGTGCACCTGCTATGATGAGGACAGGCTTTTTCTAACTCCTCTAGCAAGCATTAGCCAATAATTTAGGGCAAATCCTATTTTTGATCATTTGGATCTTACAATGTCACCGAGAGTGAAATCTTTCCAGGATGTTACACAAAAGGCACAGAAAAATGTATGTTTTGTTCAAATCAATATGTCTGAATGAATTTGTAACAGCACACCAAGAAAGAATTAGAGAAACCTAGTCCATTGAAATCTATTTTGGCATTTTGACAGTGGATTAAGTCACCTGTGTTTTCCATCTTCTTATATAAAGAACAACATTTACATGATATATGTATCTTCTAGCCGAAATGTAGATATCTAAAATCTCTAATGAGGTTATCTCAGACTGTGATAATATTTCTTAAAAATTAAAATATCTTAACAGCTTAACAAAAATTCTACCTTTCCCCTTCAGACACCATGGGTCAAATTTGTCTAAAAGCTTCTCCCATGCAGGGAGAAGATCTTGTTTTGCTTGATAACTTTAAGGTAAAACATGTTACAGTCTTGTAAAAGAAGGCAGTTTCTCTTGAATCAATCACAGGGATTGCTGAAACATGAAAAAAAAACAGATGTTAATGATCACATATTTTACAGAGCATGGATGTCTGTGTTGATATTAACCATATCAATAAAAATACAGTTTTTAGAAAGATTACATTTTGACTGGCTAGAACCCATTTCTTCATAGGTTACTAAAGAGCAAATTCTACCAGCCCCTGCATTCTAACTTGGTGCAAATGAGTCATTACAACACTGAGGACAGTGAAGGAGAAAATAAATTTCCAACTAAAATGTTGCCTAATTAACCATGAATACTGATAACTCAGGTTTTACTTTTTCTAGTACTTATTTAGAATTTCTGAAAAGCAAATTATCACTATCTCCTTTGAGGATATCCTGGACTTATGTTGGAACGATATTTCCATGGGATCTTAAGTTATGTAAAAGGTGCCTTAAAGTGTAGATGGTGTCCATTTTTAGTGCATATATAAAACCAAATACCATAAATAAAGTAAAGATGCATGTGTTAAGGGTGAGAGGGCAAAACAGCATTCGCATCCCTATGACGGGGTGTACATACCCCACACTAGCCAAGAAAGAATGGGGTTAACCCTATGGGCGGCAGAAGACCCGCCCCTCAAACTGTGCAGGGCATGCTTCAACTGCTGCCTCAGTTTAAAAGGAAGCAGTTCAGCTCATTCTAGGCTGACCACCAAGGAAAGAGGATGCTTGGTAGAGGCTCATGCCCAGGAGCTGCTTCAGCACTTGACTGTGGGAGCTAGAGATCTCAAGGACCAGAACAGAGACCTGGTGCCTACGGCTGGCCAACCAGAGTCAGAATCGCAGGGAGATACCTACACTGAGGGGCTTGGAGACCCTGACAACATATGGACCCTGGCTTCAGGAGACATGGTAGTAAGTGGCCCAGGGAGGCAATGTGAGTGGTATCTCCCACCGGCGGCAGATCAGCATGTTGCAGCAGGATCCCTGCTGATTAGGTGGTGACCTCTCTTGCTGCTGACAGGGCCCTGGGCCAGGACTTGGTGGAGCAGGGAGGGCCTGGATTCCTCTTCCCCGGCCATCACCCCCACTGCGTGGCGGCCCCTTATTCTATTAGGCCATCCAGCCCTGACTCCTAGGGCAGTCACACTGACTCCAGCCACTGGGTTGTGCTGTTCTCAGCCTACGGATAGGTGGGTAGACTGTAACCGTGGTAGTATCACAACCTTGACCTGCCTTAAAAGGGGACATGGTGTGCATACCCTGTGACAATCCCCTAGCCATAATCTGATCCTAGATACATGTATTTTATTAAGGTAAACTAATCTTCTCTTCATGACGCTTTTAATGAGAGGGGCATGACAGCAGAAGAGTTGACATCTCTGTTGGAAACCCTGATTTATGAGGTAGAAAAATTTAATTTCAAAAAGCACTAGACTGAAACTTAGTATAAAGACTATTAGCCCCAATATCAATCTTCCCTCTTTAAATTGGTTAACCTGCAGGGTTTTTTTTTCTTTTTTAAAATCTAGATTGAGGTATCAGAGCTTGGGGTGGAAATTTATTTCATACCTTATTTTTGTTCAAACTCTAGTCAAAATAAGGAGTTGCATTTTTTTAAATCAATTTTGCCTACAGATAGTCCTCAAACTTTGTGGATTAGGCTTTTGTTATATTGAGAAAATATATTTGACATAGCAGAGGGATTTTTCCTTAAAAAGTGAGTTGGCTCATTGCTCTTAAAAATGAGGGACAACCAGCATGGGACTGAACAAATCTTAGTGTGTGTGTGTACTGTGCCAGTTCTGCCAACTTACCTCCATTCCAAAATATGGCAACACTCTACACCAGTCCTGGACCTCAGCTAAGTAGACTCTGAGTCCCACTTAACTGCATAATAGTTTCATGATGTGCCCAAGCAGTGGCCAGATTCAAACCATGAAACTCATTTTCACTGAGAAGAGTAATCAGGATTTGATCCCTGCAGCCTCCAGAGCTCAACTAACTCACTCCACAATCTATATCCTTCAAAACCGAACAGCTATTTCACTGTGAAAATCAGAGACTTTTCTCCATAAATGTTATGGCCAAAAGTGCCAATGTGATTTAGTGACTGACTAAACCACACTGAAAGTCAGTGGGACTCAGGCTCCCAAGTCATTAAGGTACTTTTGAAAATCCTACCCTACACCCTTTTCCAAACTCCTGTGCTAATGAAAATGCCCATTGAAATGGACAGGTCAGAGGTATCATTTGCTTGATTAAGTATTTGTGTGTCAAATTCATTCCCAGCATAATCCCATTGACTTCAAGGGAGTTAGGTCAGGGATGAACCTGGCCCAAGGTCACCCCCAGACTAGCTCATGATGGATTTCTTAATGGCGCATTCCACTCATTTTAATGAGTCTCTTGCGACAAGCAGCATTTGTCATGTAATTCTTTGTAAATAAAAGTGAGTCCCTCTACAGACATTTAGCCAAACAAAAAAAGGAAAATGAAATTAATACGTATATTAAAGAGATGGTACAGCTGGGACACAGATCAATACAAGAAACATCCTGACTTAAAGGCAGCCATGGTGTATTTAACTTACCTGTTAATGTCAAGTAATGCAGAGCTGAAGTTCTCACTGGATCTTATAAAAAGTAGATGATGTTACATGCCATATGGGTTTCACTGTCTGAATAATGTGGCTGAACATAGAACACAAGGGCAGCATTATCATAAAACGCCACTGCTTTTGTTAGTTTGGATCTTAATTTTAAGACTTTCAACTCCTATACAACCTGTTTGCATGGATTTTTCTTTGCAAGGAAACTATTCTCCCACATATTTGAGCATTCACTGAATGTTAACTGTCTCTCTCATTAAAACCAGGCAGAAAGATAAAAATCTAGGTAAACTGCAACAAATTTTTTGAGCTAGCTATTAAATGAACACCATCAATTTGAAAAATCTCATTGAAATCTAAAAATCTTTTACATGTTGTTGCTACAAGTAACACCTAAGAGTGACTAGAATTCGAAGAGATTATTTTCTATTCATTTGTGCATCTGACAGCAGTTTAATTTAAAAAAGCAAACCGTGAAACTAACTAGTCATCTGCACTTCCTAGACCTGATTTTTCTGCTGCAGGTGAGTTACTTTGCACTATTCTCGTGTAAAAACATATCTTGCCAGCAAAAGATCTCTTCAGCATGAGGAATCCCAACCAGCATAGCTAGCTATGCATGGAGTTCATTGTTGCCTTTTTGCCGAGCTTCAGCTTATGGGGCTTTGCAGTGCATTGGTTTCTCAATGGAGAAATTGGTAACACAGACTCGGGGTATTTTCTCACATAATTTATTTTTAAAATATATGTAAACTCTGTTAATTTGATTGCACAGAGTTAATTCTATTTTGCAGAAACCCCAGCAAAGAAGCCACAGACCTCATACAACGAAGCAGCTTTTTGGTCAGTGTCTTCATTTGAGACCAGTTAGGCTGTTCAGTTTTTGATCTTCTATTCCCTAGTGTTTTTAGCTTGTCCAACGTAATAACTGTTTTATTTAAGCCAATGCTCTGAGCCTGCCCCTGGTGGAGAGGGATGGAAATGGGAAGAAGGGGTGTGGCTTGAAGGCCTCTGTGCTCTGGTGATCCCAAGAAAGTCTAATGAACCTTGAGACCCATTGGCAGCTGGCATAATTTAGAGCAGTTCTGAGGCTGCTCTAAGATATGTCAGGAAAAAGCAAGTGCAAGCCCAACATCAGGACTGGGGACTAGCAAATGGCCCCTTGTAGCTGCCCTGCACAGAGAAACTAATCCTCTGTTTCACACACCAGCGTGATGTCATCACTGTCATGCACTCATCTTCCCTAGGGCCAGCAACAGATGCATACCAGTAACAGCAGCTGCAGAACTGAAACTGAATTGCCAGGAAGCAAGCAAGTGCTCAGTAAGGGAAGAAGCAGAGGCAAAAGCCTGAGCATGTTTGGTAACGATGCTGTTGGTTTACCCAAAAGGTGCTCTTAAACCTCAGAAGGTGATCAGAAAATCATTTAAAAATTTTAGGCATTTTTAAAAGTAAACATCAGGGTTCAATTAGAAGAATTATTTTTTTAAAAATGGAAAAGACTTCAAGTAGACAGCATCCTTTTAATCTCCATGTAATGGCCTGCCCCGAAATAGTCATTGCTATTAAAAGCTAAATACGAGGGGTCGTTGGAACATTTTCAACCACAATAGAACCTCTGAGTTATGAACACCAGAGTTACGAACTGACCAGTCAACCTCACCCCTCATTTGAAATCAGAAGTACACAATCAGGCAGCAGCACAGACAAAAACGTTCAGTGTTAAACGTAAACTACTAAAAAATAAAGGGAAAGCAGCATTTTTCTTCTGCACAGTAAAGTTTCAGAGCTGTATTAAGTCAATGTTCAGTTGTAAACTTTTGAAAGAACAACCATAACATTTTGTTCAGAGTTACGAATGTTTCAGAGTTACGAACAACCTCCGTTCCCAAGGTGTTCGTAACTCTGAGGTTATACTGTAAATGAAATTTAATTGAAATATGCCATTTTATCAAAGCCAAAATGTTTCACAGGGAAGTATCGGAGGGTTTTTTGGGCGCTCTGTTTACTTGAGACCAGAGAGAGAAAGTGAGAAACTGAATAAAAAAGCTCAGGTTTTGGATCTGAAAAGGGACATTTCAACTCAATTCCATTTTGTGAAAATCTTTCAAAAGGTCTTGTTTTCATTCCAGTGAGGAACAAAACAAAATTTGAAATCTCAAAACCTGCTGGAATTGTTGTCTCCCATGTAGCTCTACTAAATACATTAAATAGCTTTCAAAAATACCTTCTGTGGTGAGTGGGGAGGAAAGGGGAAGTAATGATTTTTTTGGGGGGTGGGTGGGAGGGGGAAATGAAATACATTAGAACCCTGATCCTGCAAAAACCTATGCATGTGAGTAACTGTATTCATGTGAACAGTGGGGCAGGGGCTACTTACAGGCATAGGTGTTTGCAGGATCAGAGCTCACGTGATGTTGTTTCTTCACCCCAGACATTTCTAGATTATTAAAACTTGGTACATTAGCCAGGTTGGCGTGATGGTGCCTGGGAATTCTGTTTATCTGACAATACATTTTATAAAACAATTTTAAGAAGAATGTTTAAACCAGTGGATACACACCCAAAGACAGGTAGATTTAAATTGAGAACAAGAAGTGTCATATAAAATTTCACTAACCTTTGTCTCTAGTATGGCTCAGCAGCATGTATGTTATTTCCAATGAATAGATAATACCCTACCAAAGCACACAACCATACCAATTTCCTCTACAGGAAACAATTCCTTGTGGAAATGTAATGACCTCATTTAAGTATGTGAAGCTCTCCTTAAAGAGTTCAGTATTTTCTCTTGGGTGTATTTCCTTCCAGAAGTGGCTGCTACTGGGAATATTATACATCCTACTTGCCCCTTCAAAGAGACCACTAATCTTATGAAAAAGAGAGAACTTCACTAAAAAATGCAATGCACCTCATTCTCCTCTGCCTTGCATCTTGTGTAGCCCTTTGCAAAGTGAGTGCAAAGTGGATAGAAAATGTTACTATTCTGGTTGGGCAGCATTTTATGCCCGTATTTCGTAAGTGCAAGGCAAAGGAGAGTCAGACCCATTATAACAGTTTTTCTGCATCCACAAAATAGAGATGAGAATATTTACCTACGTCATGGAAGCACTGTAATGACTAATTACCAGATATGTCTACATTGCTTTGAATATGTAAAGCATTATATATATTAGAACTAAGGGTGAAATCCTGGCCCCACTGAAGTTAATGGGCGTTTTGCCATTGACTTCACTGGGACAAGGATTTTACCCCGTTTTACTTATCACCTTTGAAGTGTTCTGGACAACTACCCACAATCTGTTCGTTGAGCACAATTTATTAGGCAGAAATAGAAATACACCTGTCTTTGAGCTCATATTTTTAGGCTTGGACTTAAGGTCTTGAAGTAGGGGAATAATAATGGAGGCATAGCAGATAAAATAAACCACTGCTGTAGCTGCAGTGGATAGAAATACATTCTGGGATGCTTCAGAGTAATATTTTACAACTACTTCAGTGAGAGATTGTAGTAGTAGTTCCTCATTTCAGTGAGATATACCACCTGGCCAATAGGCTTACAAACATGGGCCCATATCTAGCAGAAGTAGCCACGCAGGTAGGCCCTTATATCCACTTGGTTTCCCAATGACTTCAGTAGGATTCATTATTTGACTTCAGTGGCACTCCATGTGGGCAGATTCCTTTGCAGGATCAGGGCCCACTAGCTGCATATGGGGTAGGACCAACGCTTTGTTCACAATTTACCTCACTGTACTTCAGCCAAAAACCTGAGGTGCTCAGTACACCATTTAAGTCAAAAGAAGGTGCTCAGCATCTCTCAGGATCTGGCCCTATCAAGAACGACCAACCACATGGGTTCTCTCTCCTTATACATTGTTAGGATGTGAAAAGAATGATAAAACATCCAAGAGACATGGATGAGCTGACATTTCTACATATTATGTGCTAGATTTTCAAACACCACATTTTAAGAGACACATTCTGCCCTCAATTTTGTGTGCTACTATACTGCTGAAACACTCACTCCTCGGAAAGAGTTCAAAACCTAACCATTTGCCAGTAAACGCTTTCTCTTTTGTCCTATACATAGGAGAAAAACATATGAGGTTGTAGACTAGGCAGATTTGGCAACCCTGTAATACTGTATTTACTTGGACCATGAGATCTAAATTGAATTTGGAGTTCTGTCCAAGAATAAATTCTTTGTCATCTGAACAATAAGTGCCAGGGGATCATACAGGGTTAATAGTTAAGCTAGAATAAATTTTAATCATAGTCTTTATTTCTACTGTTTCAGCCAAACTCCCTCAGCGACTAGAACTGGTTTGTTAGGCTCAGATTGTGCCATTTAGGCACTGGCTGGAGCGGACAGCAGTTCTCTACCACCCAATGCGGAACTCTGGGAGAGACTGTGCTTCAGAAGGTACAGTCCCACCCCCAGCTCTCCAGTACACAAAGGGTAGCATCTATGCTGCAGTCAAGGCCGGATTTACACTTTACGTACCCGTAGGTACGGCATCTTCAGCGTCCCCTCTGCCTACAGCTGACCTTCGTATTTTCTGTAAAAAAATGACACTTTTTAACCCACCTAACTTTTAGGAACCCCCAGAACACTGATGCCCCTAGGCACACGCCTAATTGGAAATCTGGCCCTGGCTGCAGTGTCTCAGTGAATGGCATAGGCCCCACTTTCCAGTACATCTGCCTAGCACCTGAAGGTCCTCTCAGCACACTCTGAGGTGATCTTGACCCCCAAAGTTACCAGCCAGGAGCACTGCCTCGAAAGCAAGGACTCCTATTGTGCTTGTCCCTTGAGCAGGATAGAGAGGGATGGTGGTGAGGAACGCTCCTTGTGCCCATCCTACCTTCTGCTCTCCCATGTTAAGGCCAAACAAAACAGTCACCTTAGTCTTTGTTAAAAACACATCACTTTGTATTAAGCTATTTATTTGCATACTTTACAGATTTATTTTGAATGAGAGAAAACATCAAGTATCACTGCAATAAGTGGCTGTGAGAATGCCCCAGAAAAACAAACACGGAATGTACTTTGATGGCCCCACTCATTGCCTTTGCTTCCCTGTATACAACACGCTACCTCCTTTTTCCCACCACAGGCCACATGAGAATGTAAAAACCATTTCTCTTTATATTTCTTCTAAAAACATTAGTTTTCCTCACCCTTCTTCCTCCACCATGGTCCTTCCTGGATAGAATATGACAGTTCCTTAAACTCAATGTTCACAGCTGGTCTTCGGGGTAGGTAGGAGAAACGATGGGCTTCTGTTAGAGTGTTGTCCACCTTTTTTAAGTGTCCATTCAACAACCGAGCATCTTGGTTATCTGTGCCACTTGAGACCACCTCATCCACTGAAACACACACTGACTTTGGCTCAGCCATAGCAGAAGAAGAACTGCTGACGTTCTAGAAAATAGGAATAGGAAACAAGAAAACTTTTCAGAAACTCTTATTGGCAACAAATGTAATCAAACTTCTTCATTTGTTCTAATAATTCTTAAAAATATATTAATCCAGAACACTAGTATTGAAAGGTGAAAGGGAACAATTCAGTGGTTTGAGTCCTGTGTATAGGCAGGTACGTAAGGGAGGAGGGGGCAGCAGTGAAAAAGGGCCATTTCCCAAAATTTAGCAAGCACGTATGCTGCCATCCAAAGCACGCACAAGACTGTTCCACTAGTACCAGTCACTTTTTTTTCCTTCTTGAAGACTTCACATTCAATGTAGCAAACACATGATCCATAATACTGGAGGTAAAAGTCAGCTCAGATTACCAAATTTCCTGGCGGAGAGGGGAGAAAGTGTTTTATGCATGCTCATAAGTAACTAAACTGGTCAGGAATCCAGCAATGCCTACCAAATTTATTTGACAATAATGACATGTAATATGAACAGGATAATGTGAAAGAGGATCTAACAGAACCCTAGGCACCAAAAAAAATAGTCCCATTGGCAGCCTCACAGATCAGCACCTCCCTCTCCTCCCATCCCCAGCACCTTCCGCTCACCAGCGGCCTCATTGATCAGCACCTCCCCTTCGCCCAGGGTCTCCCGCCTGCCGTGATCAGCTGTTTGGCCTGATGCAGGAGGTGCTGGGGAGGGAGAGAAAGGAGTGGGAGCAGGAAGAGGTGGGGGAGGGGGTAGAACAGAGTGGAAAGAGGCAAGTCAGGAGTGGGGGCTTGGGAGAAGAGATGGAGTGGGGGCGAAGCAAGGGCAAGCAGAGGCAGGGCGGGAGTCGAGCACCCCCGGGAACAAAGGAAGTCGGCACCTATGAGCAGAACTAAATTTGTTAACCTGAAGAACCTATGATGAAAGGTTTAAAAAACTGGGCATGATTGTTTAGTCTCGAGAAAAGAAGACTGAAGGGGAACCTAATAAGTTCCATGAGGGGATTTCCACAAACAGGTTGGACAGAGATGGTCTAAGAGGTTTACTTGGTCCTGCCTCCGAGCAGGGGGCTGGATCTGATGACTTCTCAAGATCTCTTCCAGCCCTAGATTTCTATAATTCTATCTTGCAGGGACTACTTGCTGTAAGCAAGGGCCATTCTTTGAGTAAGGATTTGCAGAATTGTAACCTACAGTAAAGTAAGTGGCCAAACGCCCCAATCCCCAGCCCCACTCCAGAGCCTGGACCCCCTCCCACACCCCAACCCCCTGCCCCAGCCAGCCATGAGCTCCCCAAACCCAGAGCTCTTCCTGCACCCCAACCCTCTGCCCCAGCCCTGAGCCCCTCCCACACTCCAAACCTCTCATCCCCAACTCCATTAGGTCACAGGCATCAATAATTTTCTTCAACTGGGTCGCCAGAAAGAAGTTTGAAAACCACTGTTTTAAACTGATGTATGTTTCAATTAATGTGTTTTTGGGTAACAGACAAAGACTCTGCCTGCACCTTCAACCAGTTTTTTATGGTTTCATTTTCCAGTTTCTCTGTTGAGGTTTTTAATTGCTTCTGTTTCACAACAGGCAAAACAATAAACTCATTTCCATTTAATGCAGTAAAACTGACCTACATCTCTCACACTGTGAAATGCCTCCATCTTCTACCAACCAACTACTCTCCAAATATCTCCCTTTTGTGAAATTCAACCGGAGGTACACAAAACCCATTAGATAATGAGCTTGTATGTTTCTCAGTAAATTTGTTTTGAAATCATAGGATGCAGTTGTGCAGGATAGAGCATGCTCAGAAGACTGGCTAAGCCCCCCCTTTTTATGAGCTCAAGGCAAGAGGTAACTATCGGTCAAACCCTGCTGTGTGTCCCTTACTTCAAATCCGTGATGCTATAAATGAAAAACCACTGCATCCTGCCTACTTCTAGCCAGCCTGTACCCTGTGAAATGGCAATAACTATGCCACAAGAACAACCCCCAGAACTTGAGATAAATTCTTTACATGAATTATTTACACAATCAAAGACCACGGTTAACCAGCCACTCCACTTGCTTAGAAAGCACAGACAATTAAATGACCAAGCCATGGCATTCATTTATGTCTGCATAAAAATCAGAGGTCCTCCTCTAGATCCCCTCTCTCACGGCACACAGACAAAACGGTTTCAGAGCTACTGACCCATCGCGGCCAGGCTCACAGACAAGGAAGGCATCACAGCAACGCTTACTACACACAGGAAGCCATCGACCTGGGTTTTTTGCTGGCCTGGGACACTTTTGGAGAAGTCCGATGGCCACCCTCACTCCCTCCCTCCCCAAGGCACGCAACGTTGCCCCCAGCCCTAGGAACACCTGCTGGAATGCACCGCTGGAACTCACCGCCTGGGGATCATCCTGGCTCACCGCGCCGCTTGGGGGCGGAGGGGGGGGGCGCTGCCCTCTCCCCCTGGGCTGCCCAGGAGCAACCGGGCGGCGTGAGTCAGTGGGGGCGGTTTCCTCTCTGTCAGCGGGTCTGTTCTGAAATACGGGCCGGCTGGAGGGGCGAGCAGCGGGGCCCCAGATGGGAAGCTCGCCCCGCAGCTCCGACCCCGCCGGTGGGAGGAAGGCTCTGCAGGGCCAGGGCGCGGCTGGGGAGCCGTGCTCCCCCCGGGATCTCTCAGCCTGACTCCCCGCGTCCCACCGCCTCCTCCCGCGGTGCCAGCCCCGGGCGCACCAGCCGAGCCGCCCTGCACCGGGGAACGCCGCCCCGGGCTGCGGCCCCGCTCGGACCGGCTCCGGGGCCACGCAGCAGGGCGCATCTCCTTACCAAAGCGGTGCCCACCGAGAGCGCTGCCATCAGCCAGGCCATGTGCCCCCGGGGCGCGCGGGGCTCCAGCTGCAGCGGGACAAGGCAGCGCGAGCCGGAATCACGCTGCTCGCCCGGGCTGCGCCGCCTCAGCTCCACACCGGCAGCTAGCCCCGCCCCCTCCCCCCGGATTGGCTGAGCAGGGGCAGGGGGCGGGGCTGGCCTCTTGCAGGGCAACGTGCTCTTGTTTTCCTGCCTCTGCGCCCCCGCCCCCCGCGCGCTTCACAGCTCCTCCTCCGCCCCTCCCAGCCTGGTCCCTGCCTGCTCTGGCTCCAGCGCTGCCTGCGTGCAGGGCAGGGAGTGGGGGACAGTGCCGTGCGAGGGGTGCCCCCCAGCAGCATTGCACCCTCCAGGTGCAGCGCTAGTGGGATGCACAGAGGAAGCTTTCCACGCCCCTCTGCTCCTTCACCCTGGAGTTGATGGGCAATGTCTGGGCAGCAAAGAAAAGAAAGTTCCTTGCCTCCTGGGTTCTTATTGCTGCTACGGGCAAAGTGTATTAATAAAAGAAAGCTTAGCAGGTGCAGAGCTTTGTATTGTAACAGCGCTGGAGATCCAGGAGTCCATATTATTGTGTCGTGCATAGGTGTTGGAACTAGGGGTGCTGCAGCCCCTCCCCCCCAGTTTAAAGTGGTTTCCATTATATACAGGGTTTACAGTTTGATTCAATGGCTCTCAGCAGCACCCGCACTGTACAAATTGTTCCAGCACCCTTGATGCCATAGGGTATGGATATATTATCAGTGATTACTGATGATAAATTATAAAGCTCTACCATGTCTTAGTACATCAGCACAAGATGCAGAGGAGCCAAGAATTGAAATATTGATTAATCCTGGCGTCACCCCTGTAAAGTAAGGAAGTAAGTTTGTTGTGAGGGTGGGGGCAGGAGACCACACAGTCTGAGGCAGGGTTGGAATCTGTGAGTAATTTCATGTGTGGGTGCTGTTGCTGAGCTGACTATCATCATGTGCCACAAATGCAGCTGGAAAGGTTCTGTCACCAATGCCAAGGATTCTAAGTGCTGCTGAAGTCACTGTAGGGTTCTTTTTTCCTTGTTTGTTTTTTCTCAAGATGGAGAAGAAAATGCACCCACTCAAGGTGCAGTATAGATGGCTACACTGGAGGATTGTGGGCTCAAAGCAAGTCTAGTGATAGTGTCAAGCAGTAATGTGAGAGCCTGTGCATCATTTTGTGTGTGGACGTGAGATGTGTTATATGCAAGTAGGGGTTGTGGTCATAAATGGCAGTTAGCACTCCAAATTTCCTCTGCTGTAGTCAAGACCATAGGGAGATGTGATCTGAGAGTAGGATGGAGCGCCAAAAACTCCTGAGTTTCAATCCCAGCTCTGTCACTTATTTGTTATGCCTTGAGTAAGTTCCTAAGATTTCTTTGGCTTTTGCAGAACTGAGGATCTGGCCCAAAGCCTGGTCCAGGTAATAACCACATACTTAGTGGGCCTTGTTCTCATTTGTCCTAAGGACCATGTACATGTCTTTGGAAATGTAAGGAGGCCTTAGAGTAGGCATAAATTACTACCAGAATGGCATAAAGTGGCCAGTGTCAATGAGAATCAGGCCCCAAATGTCTACAAAGCATTTGATAATCAAGTTCATAAACTGTTTGAACTCTTCTATCAGGGAGTCTGTCATACTACTGTACTTACCCTGTCTATAATGTTGTACAGACATAAAAGTAATCTTCACAGTGTTCTTGGGTGGTAGGTAAGCATTATATCCCTCTTTTAACAATGGGGAAACTGAGATGGAGAGGTGAAGTTTTACCTCAGGCAGTGGCAGAACTGGGACTAGAACATCTGAGCTTCCAGCACTCAAGCTTGTATTCTGTTTTATAGACATTGCTGGGTCTGTTTGCAGCACAAATATTGAAAAAGAAAATGTTTGCCTACTGTGGAGTACCAACTAAACTGTTCGCGTATCAAAAAGTGTTAACTACAAACCTGAACCATGTTGGGAAAATGATATCAAAATTGATTCTTCCCTACTGTTCAAAATCAGCTGTCAAGCACTGGTCTGGTTATGTTAAAAGGTTTTAGCTAGCTTGGTTTTGTGAACCATTGTTGACAGAACTTAATATTTGTGTAGACTAGATGCCTCACTTCTCCTTAAAATGTTTGCCTTTGAGATAGCCTTCCCTCCTTCCTTTCAAAATCTGAAAAGCATTGTGTTGTGTGTCAGTTTCTGCTGTACAGTATATGTTTAGGAGTTATGTGGTCAGATGGCCTCCTTAAGTAAGCCAGCTGTAAGGTAAAACAGATGGGGGAACAGAGTAGAGATATTACTGAAGAAGGCATGTAGCAGCTAGTAGTTTGAGGGCTTGGCTACACTTACAAGTTGCAGCGCTGGTGGAGGCTTTCCAGCGCTGCAATTACACCCCGTCCACACTTGCAGGGCACAACCAGCGCTGCAACTCCCTGGTTGCAGCGCTGGCTGAAAACCCATCCCGGCAGGGGGTATAGGAGTGCAGCGCTGGTGATCAGCGCTGCTCAGCAGGGATACTGACACACACTTTAACTGTCTGTGTCCCAGGAGTTATCCCAGAGAAGAATTCCTGTTCTCAGCTCATGCTCATCAGTTTGCACTCTCTGCTGCCTCAGGCAGGTGACCCGCCCTTAAAAATCCCGGGAATTTAAAAAATCTCCTTCTGTTTTGCTGCAGGTGTGTGTGTGGTGCAATCAGTTAATCTTCCACAGGTGACCATGCCCTCCGCCGCGCCAGCAGAAGCAGCATGGAGCAATGGAGCGAGTCATGGACTCATCATCAGTTTGGGAGGAATGGGTGCAGGCACAGCTGCGCCGCGCGTAGGCGAATTAATCTGATATCTTGGTAGGAGGTCCATGGGTCCATGGGGAGGGATGGGCATGCACTAGGGCGCAACAATGCAGTTAAAGAAAGAGCTGCGCAAGGCCCCCATTACAAGCCCCCGAGCGATGCCTCTGCCCCCCCCCCGACCTGCCGTTTTACCAGGGAGATGGGCGCAGGATGGGGGGTGACCCAGGCCCAATCCCAGGACATCGATGGACACTTCTGGACAGGGAGAGGAGGAGGAGGGAGGGGGAGAGGAGGAGGAGGAGGAGGCGAGGAGGAGAGGAAGAGGCGGGGGCGGGGAGGGAAGAGGAAGAAGCTGATGGGATGGGGGAGACCCCCCAGATCAGGCAGGGCAGCCAGCCAGGAGAGCAAGCAGCAGGAGAGAGCAGCCAGCAGCAGCCAGCAGAGTTGCAGGGAGAGCAGAGGGATTTGGGTGGTGGCGTATTTTTTTTTTTTGGAGGGGGTTTCTGGAAGAAGGGGGGGTTATGGCTATGTCTGCATGACTAGTAGTGGTCTAGATGCCTCGGATGTGGTGTATCATATCATCGGTAATCTGCTTCAGTTATCTCCATAAAGTCATCCAGAGCAGCAATATATGAGCCAGAGCCGCGCATAGCCAGCCAGTTTTGTGTGTGTGCCCACTGTGTTGTGCCTGGTCGGTGTGCGCCCAGTGTGCTGCGGGTGTGGGGACATGCTCTGAACACAGGGGAGCCGCATAGGGGGTCGGGCGGAATCCACATTTCTCTCCAAGAGCCTCCCTAAAGACCCTCCCAGGTCTTCCTAGACTGAGAAGCAGGAAGGATTAACTCCTGTGAAAAGGTGAGAGAGTTAGGAGAATGAGAGAAGAGATGATAGATAGATAGTGATCATCCCTCCAGATTATCTCCCACTCAACCCCTCCCTCCCCAGCACCCCCAGCAAAATCAATCCCTCTCAATCCAAGCCCCCCCACTCCTCATTAAGCACCCCTCACGTGGCTTTGTGTGTGTGATCTGTGTTGTGTGTGTGTGAAAAGAATGCTAAAGTGAGAACTCATCAGTGTAACAATTCATGTCTGGGATGGTTGGGATACATGCTTGCCCTGTTTAAATGTTGTGTTGACACTTCTGAAGGACTGAGCAGATCTGACACAGCACAAAGAGCACAAAAAAAACAAAAAAAAAAAAAAAAAAAAAAAAAAGAAAAAGAAAAAATGCTGAAAGCTGTTCTTCATCAAGAGAGAGAGAGAGAGGAGGGAGAGGAGGGAGAAGGAGAGAGAGAGAAGGAGAGGAGAGGAACAGCAAGCAGGAAGAGCAAAGCAATGCAAAAAAAGGAAGGAAAGCAGCGGCTGCCTCCTGTCATCACTCTACTCTATCGAGCTCTTGTTGCCATAACTTGCCCATGACAGCAGAGCCCACCCCCCCCCATCCCAAAGCTTTTTCCCTTCCCCTTTTGCCCCCAGCTCCCACCACCAGCCCCCACCACCTTTCCCACCTCACACCTCCCTCCCCAACCAGCCCTCCCACAACCCCCACCAGCCCACTCCCCACCCACCCCCCTACCACCTGCACACCCCCCACACCACCCAGCAGGATTCATTAAACAACACAGGGACAGTGCAACAACAAACTTGTGACAACACATGCAACCAACACTCTGTAAGTACTCACACACCCACACCCCCCTGTCTGTCGTGTGTGTGTGTGTCTGTGTGTGTGTGTTCTTCTGTTTCTTTTTTTCTTTCTAATAAAAAAATTTTTTAAACAAAAAAGCAAAGAAACAGTCTTAGCAAAAGAAAGAGCAGATAGATAAGAGGCAAAAGAAAAGAAAATAATAGAATAATAGTGTAACAAACTAAATTAAAGCAAAAATGCAGCAACAACTCAAGGCCAAGCTCTGCCTCAAAGCCCTCCCTTGGGCTCTCCCTCAAGGCCCTCAGCCCTAGCTGGCCTCCCCTGCTGTGCATCTCCCTCTTCATTTCTCCCTAGCCTCTGGCTCAGCCTCCAGAACCTCTCTCCAGCTCTTCACCTGACTGAATGCTTCTTCCGTCTTCCTCTATATTATGGAAATAACAAGGAGGCAAGCTTTACCCATATGCCATCGCCAAGTAGCGCTTTCCCAATTCAAAGGCACAGCCTGCTGCATAGCGCAATCACACCAAAGCACAATGTACACCCCTTCAGCTGTCAAGCTCACTGGTCCTGTCTGCTGTAGTCCTTGTGCCTAGGGTTTCATGAGCCAAGGGGTTTCATGAGCCAAGGCAGTAAAAAGTGGTCTCAAGGGTCTTCCTGCCTGGGAAACTGTTCCTGTCTGTGTGTCCTGAAACTGCTGCCTGCATTCTCCTGAACAAGGCACTGTTCCAAGAATGTGCATCATGCCTTTCAGGCCAGCCCCTGTAAATGTCAATGAAGCATGTGCCTGATGAAGGCGCGCCTGTGCCCCTCAAAAGTGGAGAAAGACAGAAATACGATTACCCATTAGGTGGGGGCCTCCACAATAGGTCACATACATCAGAATCCCATCACAATGTCATCTATCGCCCAAACACAGTTAGGGGTGCCCAATAGGCCCACCCATCCACAATGTCCTGCACGCCATGGTCTTTCGGTCTCAGGCATTTGCCATTTGCTTAACTTGCCGCAAAACTCCCACTTCCAACTTCCCGACTGACCCCCTCCAAACCAGCGACCAGCTCCAGTAGCTGCTGTCAGCAGCTTCAGATCACAATCTGCCACCCAGTTTCCACCTCCAGGGCAGCCAGGCTCGCCGTCATGTGTGGCCAGAAGTCAGCAGCCACACAGCATGCACACACAGTCCCATGCTCAGTTTTTTTAGCAGAAGTTGCTGTTTTGCTTCCCGTCTCCCCAGACCCCACACATGAATGCTCCCGCGAGTCCCAGTCCACAAGCACCCGCGTGTCGCCCAAAAGCGCTGATTCGATGGCGGAATCAATGTCACACTCCTCACTGTCACACGAGCAGAAGGAATCGATATCAAAGGAGACTCTCAGTCGATATCCACACTCTTCAGCTGCACTCGACCAGCAGCTCGACAGTCGGCTGGCGATTGCAGCCAGACTCACACACACAGCTCTCAAGCTCAGGCTCTCACAGCTCGGGCTGATTTGCCACAGACAGAATGTATGGCACAAGAGAGTGCACCAAAGAGCCAGCAAAAGCGGAAAATGCTGGAATGACACACTTCCCACATGCATGCACCACGGAATGCACAGGAAAAGCGCACACAGGCTGACACACACTGCTGCACCAATGCACTCAATGGAAGCTCTGTGGTGCTACATGGGTGTGCCTGGCAGCTGGGTGCTCTGTGCACGCTGTGCCCACACTGCTGCTGTGGCCCTACAGCTGCTGGTGACTGGCTGCTGCTCCCACACTGCTGCCAGCAGCACACAGCAGCACCAGCACTGAGCAGCGCAGCCCATGAGATATGTGCAATACCCATCCAACCAATGCCTATTCCTTCCCCTAATTCTCACCTTTTTGGAGTCTAAATGTGGAGCAAAACCCCAAAATGAAGGACACAAGAAAATAACTAGCCTGGAAAGTTAAATGCATGGTGCTGAAATCTCTGATATAAGCAACAGCCTCAGCTCAGTCTGTAAGTAATTTATCAAAGTAAGGGCTGGACTGTGCCTTTTAGGGAACTGGCTTACACTGGAAGCTGTGCAGAACTGCTTTGCCCCAGTAGGAGCTCCAGGAGCTCCCAGTGCCACTCTAGCTGGCTAGGATGGGTCATAATTAACACAGATAAGATAAAACAGCAGAATCAAGCTTTAAAATGAAGGACCTCCCTTGTAAAATGGGACAGTTGGGAGGTATGCTCTTCCCATTGCCCATATTCCCTGTCATCTTGTGTGTCAGGAATGTTGTCATTTATATGATGTGTGACATAACAAGGGCAAAAATACCCAAATGTTGTGCAAGAGATATCTTTAAACAATTAATGGCTGGATTCTGACATCTTTACTCAGGCAACACTCCTGTTAACTTCCACAGGAATTTTGCCTGAGCAGGGAGTGCAGGATCTATTTTCCCACACAGCCACTGATATATCAGTATCTAACTCAACCTCTTGTAAAGCACTTTGATGTGAAAGATCCTGTGTGAAACCAAATTCTAGCTGATTGGTATCTCAGAGAAAAAATGACATTACATAACTTGGAAGAGTATGTTACCTAAAAATAGCAAAGTGCCCTGGGTTCTCTCACATTCCTTCATTAACTCTTCCATTAACTGCACAGGTGGTCCCCAAATCCCTGCACAGACTGAGATAAAGACCACAAGCCGAGGAAGAAGAAAAATTAAGATATGGAAGGGTTTTAAAAAACCAGGACAAAAAAACTTCAAAGGCAGGTGAGTACTAGCAGTCAGGAACAAAAATCCTGAATCCAAAAATAGAACAGAACAGGAGAAGAACTACTAACAGCTTCCAGTTGCTACTGCATAAGACCCACAGAACAGTAGACAGAAACAACACATGAAGGATAAAGATGTATCGTACTGATGAAGGAAGCAAGAATGGGAGAAAACAGACAAGGGGCAGGGCAAGGGAGAAGCTTAAGACAGGAGGGAGAGAGATGCAATGTTAAGGAAGAAGGAAGAGTGTGGCTTAGGATTTGAAGGTTGTGAGGTACAGAGGAGAAAGAGAAAATGAGGAAAGAAAAAGGCATTACATTAAAAAAGTGGGAGGAGCAATACATATGTTAAAACAGTGCAGAGAAGAGGCTGAGAGAGTACTTAGGTCATAGTACATATGAGCTGCTGAGTACCCCCAATTCTCAACAAATGGTTCTTAATAGATGGATTGAAAAAAGGGAAAAGGCATGGAAAAGCAGAGGAGAATTAAAAAGCCCTCACAATCTCACTGAAAGAAGAAAGAAAAAAATGTGATCATAACTAAAGTATCACTGTGCTTCCTATACGAGCCCA
Organism: Mauremys reevesii; assembly: GCF_016161935.1. NCBI lineage: Eukaryota > Metazoa > Chordata > Testudines > Geoemydidae > Mauremys > Mauremys reevesii. The sequence goes on from NC_052623.1 coordinate 160,999,704, forward strand.
GACATGAAAACACTTAAAAAATGTTTTTCCTGCACTTTTCTTTCAGGTAACAAATATGCAGCTCGCTACAAATGAAAGCCCAATGAGAAGTGGAAAGGCAGTTTTCAGCCACAGACTCACATCAGGATAACTTCCCCGCCCAACATTTATGCCTCTTATCTGGCTCCCAGAAACACATCTTACCATCATCACCTCCCCTTGAATTTCTCAGGGCATGTAATGAACCCATATAAGCAGACTAATAAAACTTCCACGAGGGAGTGGAGATTGTTGTGCTCCTCTCTTACAAGGGCCAAGAACTACAGCTGGTCAGGAGCTTGCTGACTAAACATTTTTGCATCAGAACATGCTGATTTGTCAAAAATGAAACCATTCAGGGAAAAGGTCAGTTTCGATGAATCTCGTGATTTAACATTTGCTAAAGGAAAAGTTCTAGTTTCCAGTTTGAAATTACTTTTTGTTTCAAAATTCTAGTTCATTTAGACTTTGGAAAAGATCAAAAAAAAATTAACTCAAAATTGAAACAAAAACTTTTGAAATGATTGAAATAAAATATTTCAAAATTATTTAAATGAAACCTTTTGATAGACCCAATCCAAAAACAATTTCAGATTACCTGTTTGCAACAGTTTTCATGATTTCAACTTTTCATCCCAATTTGGGACAGGGAAAAAGATTCAAAATCTTGAAAACTCTCACAGAATGGAAAACCATTTCCCACCCAGCTCATCCTTTTTCTTACCTTTGTTCAGTGTTCTTTCCTGCAACGTCCATTGTCAGGTCAGCCCTGGTAGCTAGAGCAAGAAGTTGACTTGTATGACTACATGGCCATTAGCCATTAGGGCAGGCTTCAGCTACAAAACAAAGACAATATTTAAACACGTATACCTTCCCCCACACTTCCAAGTTTTGTATAGCACATAGAGGCTTCCATGACTGGATGCCTGTTGTTCCATCTGGTGGCTGAATGAGGCTCAGAGATCTGGACCCCCTCTGGCCACCTAAACATATAAAATAAACTTCTAAAAGAGGATGTGTAACTTTATCATGAATCTGGGTTAGGGGTGGTGTTCCTTGTGCCCCTTTTCCCCCAACCCTATTCTTACCTTGCTTTCATCCAGTCCTGGAATTACTAGCCTTTGGCATCTACGATAGCTGCCCAGGAGGAAGCTGATTAATATAATTACAATTCTCATCCACTACAGGCTTCAAATACAACCAACTTGTTTTAACACTCATTGAATTACACCTCTCTCAGAATAGTTAAAATAAAACATGCCATCTCTCCCCACTGGCCCTTGCTTACACCCAGAGTAGACTTTCCATACAGTTGTCAATTGTAGTAGATCTTCTTGAAGAATTTGAGTCATTGCTGAACTATGTAAACAATCTTTTTTTTACATATAGGTACACCCTACTCTACACAGTATATGTTCCTGTTCAGGGACGGCTTTAGGCCTATTCCACCAATTCCCCCGAATCGGGCCCCGCGCCTAAGGGGGCCCCGCGCCCAGCGAGAATCCCTTCCCTGGCTAGAGGCACCTTTTTAATTTTTACTCACCTGGCGGCACTCCAGGTCTTCAGCGGCAATTTGGCGGCAGGTCCTTCGCTCGCTCCGGGTCTTCAGCAGCGGGTTCTTCAGGCCTGCTGAAGACCCAGAGTGAGCGAAGGACCCGCCGCCGAAGTGCCGCCAAAGACTCGGAGCACCACCCAGTGAGTACAAGCCCCACGTGGTTTTTTTTACATTTTTGTTTGTTTGTTTGTTTGTTTTTTGTCATCCCTGCTGGGGCCCCATTGAAACTGTTCAAATTGGACCCCGTACTTAAAGCCGGCCCTGTTCCTGTTCCACCCTTTGTTCTTCAGCTAACATATTGATTTGTGGTAATACAAGAACTATCCAATTTATCTTTGATTTTTCAAGTATTTTTAGGTACCCTACTCCCTTCTTATAAGCAGGGCCGCCGGAGCGTGGGTGAAAGGGGCAGTTTGCTCTGGGCATTGAGACCTGGCACACACCTGAGTGGTGCTGCAACCAAGCATGCCAGGTTGCACAGCCACTGGCTCATGGTCCAGGAGCAGCCAAACCTGAGTGGTGCTGCCACCCTGTCGTAACACCCAGAGTGGGGAGCCAGGTCCAGCCCTGTGGGATAGGAGACTGCTGCTATGGGTGGAGTGCAAGGCAGATTCATTCCCCAAACCTCCGCCTCTGCTCTGGGGTTTTGCCCTGGACCCCCCTGGGCGGCCTTATAAGCAGATTCCAGGACAAAAAAGAAACAAGAAAGAAAACAGGATCTTATTCCTTATCAGTATCAGTTTGACTAAGTTGACAGCACTCTCACTTTTATCCCACTCCAGCAGTTATTTTTGTAGCCGGTATAATGAATTGGATGAGATCTTAAACCATCTTTGATGGCTGTCAAAGTGGAAGTTAAAAATCGATCAGTCTATACTTGTATGGTCCTTGTCACTGTAATATCTGATTCCAACACACATTTGAAAATAGCAGAGGAAAAATCCTGGGAAAAAAGTGTTGGAAAGGTCATTGAATAACATAATGAATGAGACCATTGCCATGTAAGCTGCAGGATAAAGTAGGAAACATTTCTTCCTCAAAACTAAGACATCAGCATGTGATTTTTGCAACTTGCAAATGGAATAAAGTCATCATATTACTTTTAAAGGACACCTGCAAATTTTTTTTACTAAATTTTCTCAGCTGCAGCAATCCATGCTGCATTCTCCCATAGCCAAGATGAGAAATCCCCAACCTACATATGTCAGCCCCATGCTGCAGTCAACCCTAATGACTAATATCAGCATAGCACATACTAGGTTATAGTGCAGTGGGGACAAGTCATTAGAGTGAGCCTGAGCAATGGGAGAACAAATAAAGACACAAATGGGGGATTAAACCACGAATGATCTAAAAACTCTTTTAGCCTAGCTGCTGGGGATTTTCAGCACATATTGCTAGGTCTGAGGGAATTTTCTGCAGTTTGTAGGACACCTTTTTGGAGGAGTCATTTTGCTAATCTGTCTTCACAGAATGAAATAAAACAACAATAACCCAATTTCTCCCTCCCCCGCCCCCATGCAAGTAGGATACCACTGAAGTTCAGGTAAGTGAGAGGCAAAAAACAGCCAGAGGTAGCCCTGCGTTGTGGTAATAACGCTCTTATCACAGAATGAAATAAATAAGAGCACATTATATTGTCCATTCCTTTAGTGGTGCTGGATTGCTTTCTAAAGTCAAGATGTGGATTATAGCTGTATTATCATGCTTCCTGGTTAGCTGTAAACTCTCATCCTATTGGGCCCGTATCTAATAACATTCCTAATGCATGCAGATATCCAGCAGAACCATGCAGTTTGTGGTATGTTACTGCTTACCTGTTATGTATATAGGGACAGATTCTGATACCTTTACTCGTGTTGAGTAGCACATTATTCCATATGTGGTCCTACTGACATCAGCAAAAACTACTCATGGAGTTAGCATCCATTAGCAGGAGTAAGGGAATCAGAATCTGATCCTTAAATGCTAATCAAGATTTAAAATGTAATGAACAATATTCAAGCTCTGTCGTTTGATATTCAAGAGCAGTCCAGTTCATTGGGAGCCTTATTCTAGGCTGTTATCCATTTCCTCATAATGGGAGAATACTACTATATATAAAGTAACTTCAATGACAGTCAAGGAAACTGAAACGTAGAGCATCAGACTTTGTAATTAACAGGGAGCTAATGTTTAATTACTTTTTTGATTTACACAGGATCTTTTTGGTCAGATAATTCAGCAGTGCTCATGAAATCCTATCTTTTTAAACATGAATTCTCTTTATCTGCTGATTCAGTAATTCCAAGGTAAAAATTGCCATAACCAACTGCAATAATAATAGCTAATCCAAACATTTGTAGAAGACTCTAAAAACTAAAGTGGAAGTTAACACTCAAATCAGATTAAGATTTTTAATGTACTATGTGTAAGGACCTTTGTATAAAATTAACCTTTTCATCTCAAGAATAGAATGATACTTATTACTGAAGTGAGTTGAATAAAATTAAGAGGGCACAGCTGTTGATTTGAAATGACAAATAGACCAATGATTCAACAAATAGCACACTCCCCTCTGAGTCAGGATTGAACCAATGCCCTAACATTAGCAATAGGGGGCACTATGTTTCTGGAGTTAATTCTGGTACTTTGGATATATTCCCACATCGTAGTTTTTACTTTTATAACATGCACTCTTAAAAGAACATGTATCTGGGGAATATAATTTCTCAGAGACAAAAGAAAAAAAAATCACTCTTCCCCATTGGAAGAGTCCTGGAATTCCTGGAGATGGCAAAGTTTTGTTGCATTTTCACAATGATGTTCAGTAGGATACAAAAAAGAATCAATGAAGTCTGTGGGAACCAAGTCAATGCGAGATGCAGGTGCTCAGCACCTCTCAGAATCAGTGAATCAAGCCCTTAAAGAGCGAGTCTTGTTTGTATGCTAGCTTCAGACTGCACCACCCCAGAACATTTATCTGAAAACACAAAGGAGAGCAGTGGGGAGAGTGGAGGGAACACGATATGGGGAAATATCTATCAATCTCTCTTTCTTTAAAATGTTTTTAATATGTGGACTTAGAGCCACATTTTCAATGGTATTTCACAGCTAAAAATGCAGGTAGGTGCCTGCAGGGATTTTCAAAGGCACTTAGGGTATGTTTACACTGCAGCTAGGAGGTGTCATTCCCAGTGAAGGTAGATAGCCTCATGCAAGCTCTGCTTCAGCTAGAGCACTAAAAATAGTAGCATGGATGTTACTGGTGGCAGCTCAGGCTAGGTGTCCAAGTCCAAACCCACCCAATCCCCTGAGCTCAGGTGTCTAGCCTGAACCATTGCCACTGCTGCAACATCTACACCGCTACTTTGAGCGTGCTAGCTCAAGCTGCGCTAGCATGAGTCTCTCTACCCAGGCTGGGAATCAGACCTCCCATTGCTGTGTAGACATACCCTTGGGGTCTAACTCTCTTTGGTTTCAGTGAAAGTTAGGTGCCTAGGCACTTTTATAAATCCCACAAGACACCTATCTACATCTTTCGGCACCTAAACACCTTTACAAATCAGGGCCTCAGTGCTTGCGAACTATTCTGAACAGACAGACCTAGGGTGCGGAGTCTGTTATCTTTCTCCATAGTAGAGTTACAACATGGGCAACAGCAGTGCAAATGTCCCCAAGCAGCCCCTCCAGAGGGTCTCCACCTCCATATGGAGGTGCCATCTGAGAATGTGCTGCAATTGTTCGTTTTCCTTTCCCCTTGAAACCTTCTCCTCTCTGCCAAGACTGCGAACAAGGCTGTCTTCTTGTCTCCAGTTGAGGTGGAGCTTTTTGTCATATGGAGGCGTGTCTCACAGAAACTGAACTAAGGTCACCCACTCATATTAACCTCTTTTTTTCGAGTGCAGATTGTAAATGTATCTTTGGCACAGGTAACTATGTCATTCAGAGAACAGTTTTCTTCACATGGGGTAAAATCCACTGATGTGGAAAAAGTCAGTACATGACCCAGGCACTGATTAAGTCCTATTTTGAGAGCTGAAGTGGTGCTTAGGCATTGTGGTGAATTTTATCCATGTGGAGCAAGTTTCCAAATTTCGCAGTCACTGAGATTTATTTTCGACGATGCTTATTACTTTTGTAAACCACTTGGTTGTAATCTAAATACACCTCTACCCCAATATAACACTGTCCTCGGGAGCCAAAAAATCTTACCGCGTTACAGGTGAAACCACGTTGTATCGAACTTGCTTTGATCCACCGGAGCGCAGCCCCGCATCCTCCGGAGCGCTTCTTTACTGCGTTATATCCGAATTTGTGTTATATCAAGTCGCGTTATAGTGGGGTAGAGGTATATTTCTCCTTGTGGGCTGAAATGGATAGAGACAGCAGCACCTAGTGGAAACATCAGGAATGTACTGCATTCTCCATCTACCCTGGGCCATTTATAAGCTGAATAGTTTTCCTTTCTCTATCTAATCAGGATGCTAAAAAAGATTTCCAGAACTTCAGTGTAGTGACTGATAAATTGACCCAGTCTCAGTAGATTAAAGCCTTCTTTCACAACGTTGGTAGTTTGAAAAAAAAGGTAAATTTATATTAATGTGCTATAAACAGTAACTTTGAAAAGCAGATTTTTCAAAAGGACTGTCAAAAAGATTTTTACAATATTTGCTTGCTGCGCGTGCATAATATAGAATCACAGTCACACACAACAATGACTCCAGCCAAGCTAGAAAATTAGCACTCCTGTACTGATCAACACAGAATCAAACTTGATGGGGAATCTGAAATATGGCCCCCCACAGTACCAAAAATGAATGTTTGTATTTCTATTGTATTTTCAGCTGCATTTTCCCTATGATATTAAGGAAGAAACGCAGCTTCCAACGATGGAATGCGCTACATTGGTATGGCTGATGATAGCTAAAAGGGTAGGTATTGATTTGTTTACCCAGAAATTTGTCATGGCCTAAGATAACCCAGCTTTCAGGAATACAGGAAAAGTGGTATATATTTGCTTAGATCCACAAGGGTTTATTTTTATGGATCAATTATTTCAGTGTTATTACTTTTTTAAAAGTAGCTCTTTTTAAAAAAAGATGTTCTTTAATATAGAGAACAATAACCATTAGAGTTAAATCTTACCCCTAGTACAGCAAGGCCACATGATGGGGAAGAACAGGGTTACTGGCACATACATCCTTTACAACAGGGCTGGAGGGACTGGCTGCTTGATCTTTCCAGAATCTGTTGTTCCTGTTTTCTCCAATAGTGGAGCAAATGGCTCCTTGACTCACTGGAAGCTCAATCTTGGCATTGGGAAGATGCTCAGTCCCTTCATCCAGCAGATCTTGGTGTCTTGCTGTGCCATCCTAGGGATATGCTCTATGATCTGCACACTCCATGACCTATGATCTACAGTGAGGGCACTCTCCTGGGAGGTGGGGAAGGGGGTCCACCCAGATTTCAGTCCCTGCTCCAATGAATATTTAATTATTTATACAGAGCATAACAGTTTCAATAGGAGAGACTGAGAGAGACCCACCATAGAATACCCAATGATTTGGTAGCTAAGGCACCTGGGAGGGCAGAGACGTATTCAAATACATGTTCCAAAGTGGGGATTCAAACCTGCATCTCCCACGAGTGCCCTAATCACTGAGTTACTGGATATAAGACCACCACCAGTATTACTTCTTTTGCGACAGGTGGCAAAAACCCTGTGAGTCGCTAGCTCAAAAAAAATCAAAATGTTTCATTGTGATACTGTTAAAACAGTTTGTTTTGACAGTTCCATTTTTTTTATTTTGACTTAAACAATTCACCAAAATTGACATGAATATGCAAAATATTTCATTTGAGCTGAATCTGCATTGTTTGACGGTAAAAAGTTCTCTCTGACAAATTTTGTCCAGCTCTAATGTAGAGCCAGCTCAGCACAGAAGGACAGTGTATTCCAAGATCTCAGGGACCAGGGGTCTGATCCAGTATGGCAAATCATACATTCCTACCTAGTTATTACTATAGGCCTAGATCCTCAAAGATATTTAGGCACCTCACTCTGATTGATTTCAATAGGAGCTAGGCACCTAAATAGGCACCTAAATATCTGGAGCCTAAATATTTTACGAGGTAATAACAGGAATCTGCCTAATATTAACAAAGGTCAGGAAAAATATTTTGTTATGGGAAAACTTAGGGGCCAGAAAGTTAATATTGCAAAAAAGAGGAAATATCAAGACCTCTTAAGCATTACAGAATGGTATATTGGTGTGACTGAGTTGGTGAATCTTGAAAGGGTGAGTTCTCATTTGAATCCTAACTAAAGGACTTCAATACAGTCTGGTCTAATTTTTTAGAGAATTATGATTAATACATCTATTATTGGATTTGTCAGATTAGTTTATTCTTTCCTATAGCTAGAAGCATTTAATATGTATGATATATTAAAGTTATCATTTGTATTTATTAATGTTTTAATTTCCGATAATTATAAATACTTCATGTTGTGCTACATTTTATTTTGGGACATACACATTTTAAAATAAAAATAACCTACAGTTAGGGCTAAGTTTCTCCCCTTACAGGTGTGGGTTTATGAAACAGAGCAAAGTAGCTGCAGGTGTAGAGCCTAACTTGATTCTACTTGAAATTCAAGAGATTATCCCCTACCTCTGGAAGGGAAAAGAGTGGCTAATCCTCTTCTTGCCCCTGGGGAGTTCCTGGAGCCTGGTCCCCACAGTACAGCTGCAGAGAGGCTTTCATAGGGCTGGAGGGAATAGGGCCAGATCCACCAGATCTGGGTCCACTGCTTGTAAAAATGGCCGTGCTGATCTTGCGCAGAGAAATCACATCTCTGTATCTTGCCAACCTGGCTCTGCTGCTACTTAATAATTTCAGTCAAAACTTCCCCAAAATTGTACTGCAAAATAACAATAACAAACCCCTTAGAAATGCAAAATTGTAAAAATAGTATATTTATTTCTAACATATTTCTGGAAATCATTTAAAATAACAGGTCTTCAGAGAGTTTAACATATTTTACATATATGGTATCATAGAATTCTGTCATTTTATATTACAGTATAACCCAGCTGTACATACTCTTCCAATAAATATAATTTCCAGACACCAGAAAAACTGAAACTAAGAGTCATGTCCATTATTATTCATACCATATTTTAAAAAACAGAAAAAAATATTAACAGCAGTCAATGACCTTCATTTGTATTTGCAAAGCATAATACTCAAATGAGACTGCATTTACTGATAGAATGAATGGTAGGATGACCAGACAGCAAGTGTGAAACATCGGGACGGGAGTGGGGGATAATAGGAGCCTATATACAAAAAAGACCCCAAAATCAGGACTGTCCCTATAAAATTGGGACATCTTGTCACCCTAATGAATGGCTATGTACACATTCACAAATGATTCATGAGTATAGCACGTCATCAGGGTTATAAAGCCTGTAAAATAGTGGCCACAAATATTAATGTTAGTAAGTCTTCTTCTGTGGGGCTGGGTTGTGGCATATAGGCACAGTCTGAGTAGAAGGCAGTACAGCATATACTGCCCCAGGGATGCTCAGAAAGAGCTTGTGCCTCATGAGCAAAAGCCCTCGTCACAGATCCCTGCAAATATTACGCCTGCCAGGAGCACAAAATAGTGACACAAATTTGTGCAGAAAGATGCAGCAAACATGCAGTCATCCCTTCGTGATCACCATGGCCCCTTCTGGAATACCACTCTGTTGCTAATCTATGGAGGGCCTGGTAAGCAACCACTTGGAAGGATGGTACAGCCTGAACTCACTCACCCTATGTTCTGGGAAGCAAAGTCCCACAGGGTCTGTCTACACAGCATTTTGGAGCGAGTGGGCATGAGCCTCCCAGTCCAGGTCGACAAACTCAGGCTTATAGGGCTCACGCTCGCACTCTAAAATAGCAGTGTGAACATCTCTTTGAAGTTGCAGCTCGGACGCTGAAGCCCATACTCCTCACTAGCCTTCAGACCCCAAGCTCTTGCCTGAGCCACAGCTTCAAAACGCTGTCTATCCAGCTAATTTTAGACCTTCAGAATGCTGTGTAGACATACCCATACAGGTGTGACCCCCTCCATTTAGTTAATTGTATCTTAGTTCCTCCACGAGACACACTATCCGGCAAAAGAGGAGAGCCAGAGAAACAGCACTGAGAGGTCAAACTGACTTGGGATTTGGCCTCGTGAAAAGAAACTGGCTGCACCCATATAAAACAGTAAGAATAGATGTGCTGTCCCTTTGGACTGGGGTGTTCAGAAAGGCATTCAGCCATCTGGGGCAGTGCAGCTCTGCTTTCCTTCGAACTCTATCTAGGTTGTGCCCAAAAGACATGATGTAGCCTGTAAAAGAACAGGACCCATGCTGTTATGAAGAAATGAATTCCATTCTTTCTTAATTGACTGCTAACTTCTGAACTGAAGTCAGACCCCATTATTCAGAAATTCCACCCACCCACTATTTCACAGTAACACACATTCAGTAACAAATCATAGAACCAGGCGTTGGCTCACAGACAAAAGGAAATACAGATACAGACAAAATTAAGTCTATATGAAATACACAAATCATGGTGGAATAATTATTATTACTATTTATTAGTATGCTCAGTGCTGTAAAATACACAAAAAATGTAAACAAGCCCTGTTCCAAAGAGTTTACAATCTAGGTGTGATGAAGATAAGGAAAACTCTGTAAAATATTTTATGACTATAAAATATACAGGGTCTGATTTAATGCCTAGTGAAATCCCTGAGTCTTTCCATTGACTTCAATGGGCTTTGGATCAGGCTTATAAAGAGCAAAGTGAAATGAGATTATATGTCAAATTTTTGTCTAATCATTTCTAATAGGTAAAAATGGATGAGTTAATCTGTTCCTCCCCAGATCATCTTCCTTCCCTTTCAGTGGTATGTTAAAATTTTACATTTGGCAATTTCTTTTTAGATCACACATACATGTCTATTTAAAGTCAACATACTTTATAAGGATTTTATATGTTTATTGCAAACTGTGCTCATTGGTCAAAATGAAAGAAGATAATCATGGAGTTGTGTAGAGTATTCATATGTATAAGTTCATTAGAGATGTGCATAAGACATGTTGGTACATGCCAACCCACACTTTGTATAGTGAATTTATGTGATGGGTTGAAACTAAATGAATGTAATAAATGCACAGGCACACAAAGAGTCCAGTTCTGCCATTAGATGCATATATACAGCTCTCCTTGAAGTCAAGTATTTCCAAGAGCAAAATATGGACCATAATAGTGGGCTTCATCGTGTTTCCATTTAAGACAATAGGAATTTTGCTGGTGGTTTCTATAAAAGCATCAACTACTTTGTGTTTATAACTCTAACACCACATATCTAATCTATAACTGCCATTTATAGCCATTTCCTTTCCTTAGGTCACTAGCATAGAACTCCGAGCTCTGCCACAGACTTCTCAGGGTAGGTCACTTAGTCTCTCTGTGGCTCAGTTCCTCCTTAATAAAATGGGGATAATAGCACTTCCTAACCTCACCAAGTTGTTGTGAAGATAAATACATTAAAGATTGTGAGGCACTCAGGTTCAACTGTGATAGGGGGCACAGAGTGTCATATAAATACTTCAGATAAAAAGAGACATTAAAATCTCTCTATTCAATCTATTTTAAGGTAGTGAGTGAAATCATTTATAAGTCAAAGTGAAGGCTTAAAGGTAGTGGTAGGCAAAATTTCCCATGAGTCCTTTAGGTTCAAGCCAATATTCACCAGCCGTAGACCTCATCCAAAGGCACACTGACAGTATCAGCACAGCAAATATTAATGCAACTCCAAGTAGAACTCCAAGGACAATCACCGCTGTTTTCCAGGCCAGATTTGTTTCAGAAGATGTTGGGATTGCTGTAAATGGAAAATATATTTGAGAAATGCCAGCCTGAAATGTCAAAATTTGAAACCTTTAGAAAGCTCGGTGCATTAAATGACAACAGACACTTTGAAACTGAGCCGATGTTAAATACTACTGTGTTCATGCCCATCTCTTGGGGCCAGATTGTCATCAATGCCTCTCTGTACAGCTCCCTCCCCAGAGCTGTGACAGAAATGACCTGATCCAGCCCTTATACCAAATGCAAGATATGCACATGCTGTCCAACATTCAGTGTAGTCCATAGGAGTCTTTTCATTGATTTTAAGGGAGCCTACATCAGGTCCACAGAGGCGAATTCAGAGATGAGTCTAAGTGAGCTGAGAGAAAGTCTAAGTTAATGTAACCTGCCTCTTCTTTCAGATTCTTCAAAGTGTATCCTACACCAACATAGGGTCCAGCTGTGCAGTACTTACGTGAGTAGTTTTGTTCCTTCCAGAGAACTACTCTGTAAGTACGTACTTACCAGGCTAAGGAAGGGTTGTGGGACAACCCTTTATACTGCAGCATTTCATTTTTAAGTACTAGAAAAAAAGAGCAGCGGTTGGAAAGCAGCTCAGGGGGTCACATCATGGACCAAATATGGAGACTCTTCATGCCTCCTTCCACCCAAAGCCAACCATCTGTAGCACCAGAGCTGGCATACACTGCAACAAGGAGATCTATATTGTTTCCTTCCTTCCGTGTAAAGAGAGCCAGGATTTGCCCCATAGATCTTTAAATATAAGAATGTACCCCAGAATATTCTACTTTCATACTGCTGAGGAGCGGTATAAAGTGTTTAAAACAGAACAATAATCTACATTCCAGAGGGAATGTGCTGATGAAGAGGGGTGAGGTAGGGGGCCCAGGCTCATCCCCCACTTAGCTCTGAGCAAAGTCCCACCCCCGGCCTCCTCTCTTGGCCATGTTCGAGACATCAGTGTGCAGCAGCCACACGACCAGAGACCCTTGGCCCACACAGGAAGTAATGGGCTGGGGCACCCACATCCCTGCCCCCTGCTGGAGTCCTGGCTCTGCAGTCTGGGAGGAGAGGCCTGGCACTTCTCTGAGCCCCCCGCCTTGGCTGAAGCAGCAGCACGGGAGTGGGGGGGGGGTGGCATGCAGCCCAGATGCTGGGGCCTTCCAAAGGGAGCAGGAGCACTAGGGGCCCGCAGGACTGCCCTGCCTTGGCACCAGGGCCTGAGGTTGGCATGTCCCAGCACTTCCTTCCCTGGGTGCAGCCCTGAAAACCTGCCTGCAACTGGCTCTGCCCTCTGTCATTCTGAGCCATGCCCACAGGGCACCCTGCGCACCACCATCCTCATTCCCCCACTGAAGAGGGTCCTTTCCCTAGGCTCCCTCCTTAGGAAAATTCTGGTTGTGCCCCTGTGCTGATGTGAATGTTATTTGAAAAGTTAGCATAAAAAATATGCACCTTGTAGAAGGAAAGAATTATTTTTAACAATTTCTGTGCAGTGCATGAGATTAGATGCTTTCAGGCCCCTATGTCATAACTAATAAGACGTTTTAGTAACACTTACATTGTACGGTTACTTCAGTTTCATTACCAAACACGTTCTTTACTATTTTACTTAAATTTGCTTGAAGAGTATTTGCATCAATGGACTGTTGTCCTTGTAGTAGAGAAACAAAATAGGCGATCACACTCCCAGGTCTAAATCCAACCACTATGATATCAAAGCTGTTATCTCTCAGGCTGATTCGCATTTGATTAACAACCTGGAAAAATTTAAACCAACATTTGTTCCAAAATGTCAGAGGCAGAGCAAGAATTACCAGTAAATTTATTTTTTGTACACATCACCCTTTTAAGGCAAGACTTTTAGAATAAGAAATAATTGAATACATTTTTTTCCTATAGCACAAAATATTTATTCAAGGAAGGTTCTCTTGGTGATGTACGGTGCATGATTTAAAGTATGAAATCAGAACTCGATTTTTGGAGTAGCAATCTATAGTTAACTATCAGTCGGGAATTTGTATGCACTCAGTATCCTTCTTCACATTCTACCACATGTATATTGGAACCCAGCAGCACCTTACTGCTATAGTTACAAAGCACATATAAGATTTCTAAGGTTACTTTTAGGGTCCCTTCAGTCTTATTAGCTTGTACACCTTGACTTCAAGTGTGCTCATCCAATACGTACACATCCAATGGTAGAAGTTGGAAATAGGCGTTTAAAATGGATATGATAGTGCTACTAGTCTAGACAAATAGCATGTATAACTTGTAGAGCATTATTCACTTTGTGTCATTGTCACATAATCAAGAGCTGGACATTTCAGAATGACTGGGCAAAGGAGAGACAGGAGGAAAGATTCGTCTCAGAACCACTCCAGTATAAATCAAGCATAACCTCCATTGGCCATAACCTTTATTGGGGTGACTCCAGATTTACACTGGTGTACATAAAAATGCAATTTGGCCCAGTATTTCCTACCGGATAGAGGAAAAGTACTAGTAGTTCCCTTCCTTCTAGGCAGGCCTGATAAAAAATTGCTGTCAAAACTCTTCATTAAAGAAAATATTTCACAAAGTATCTGCTTTCCATGGAGAATTTTGATTTTTTTGTCGAAAAAACAAATGCCTAAATAATAAAAAAATTGGATTAGGAAATGCTGTTGTAGTGCCAGCTGGGAGTTGCCTCATGTCTGCATTCTCCTTTATGGGCCAGACTCTCCAGCTGGACTACATGTTCCATAATGCACCATGGCCAGGGACTCCCATAACACACTTCTTCCCAGCTCCAAGACCATCATGGGAGATGTAGTCCAACCAAAGAACCCGGCCTATAGAGGAGAATGGGAGCATGGGGAACTTGACTAGACTTCCCATGGGGCACCATGACAGCATTCCCAACCCAAAATATTTCACATTTTTGATAAAATTGTCCACAGAAATAGAAAACATTTTGTGACTTCAGAGGAGGGTCTTTCCCCAGCTTTGTCACTGTCTAATAATAATGATAATAATCACTATTGCCTTGAGAAAGTCATACAAGGCCTAATCCAAAGTTCATTGAAATCGGTAGAAAGACTCCCACTGTGTTTAGTGAACTTTGGATCATGCCCTTTAAAAAGTCAGTTTACCCCTCTATAAAATGGGGATGCTGATAACAACACTATATTAAGGTTCAGCTGATGTGGTAAGAAGGAATTAGTTACTGCTTGTAAAATACTTGGAAATTCTTGGGTGAAAGCTACAAAAGACACGCTAAGAATTCTTTTCTTTATTATTCAAATCAATGACAGTCTATCCCAACCTTGCAATATTTTCACTCTTCCAGCTGCCTCAGGCATGCAAGTCTTTTTGACAGGTGAATAAATTATCATTAGTTTTTACATTATCATCATGGCGAGGTGGAGTAGATTTTTTTACCTGCCTAGTATCTTTTTCATGACAATTTTGCTAAGCTGTTCTATGTTATGTAATGTTTCTGAACTCCCTTCCTCCTTTCTGCATTCCACCAGCACCCGCTCCGGTGCCTCAGCTGCCAGCGGAAGGCATTGGCCATGAGTTACAGTATTCTACCGGAATTAGTCAAAGCCTTATATCTTACAAATATTTTTTGCAGCATGACTTTAGAACACTATAATAGCTACTCCTATAGACATTTATCTAACAGGAATGAAAGAAAACAAAAGGGATGAGGAATTCCCCTCCTTTTTATTTAAAACTTTTTAAGTTCCCATTATTAAATTTGGTACATCTGAGAACTGAGCAGGCAGCCACAAGCTCCTTCTCAGCCCCAATGATTCTTTTTAGGCACATGCTTTGTGTATTATTTTCATTGCACAAGGAGGGGTAATTTTTTTCTGCTTAATCACATCAACATTTTCAGTGAGATACCAACCTCTGTGAATGACTCTGGGGCTCATAACAATATTATTAGTGCATTTCCAGATGACAAAGGAGGACAATTTACAAAATGATAAGCCATTAGAAAATCAAACTTACGTCTGTTGTGATGCTTTGGAACAAATTCTGATACCTTTGACTTTCAGAGTTATAAAGTTCAGGACCAAACACCAAGTTTTTGAACAAAATTTCACAAGCAAAAGCTTGTTTACCTGTGGGAGGAAAAAGAGGTAATAGATTCAAAGAATCCCTGACCTTCAATCCATCACTTGTGTCTTCTTGTTAGACTTTCCTATCTCATGTTATTAATTTATTATATTAATTGTATTTTAAAAGTAAAATAATTAAATAAAAACAAAGAAACTCATCAAGTCTGTTCATAGAATAGATTACCTAGTGTAATCCTCATCCCGCCCAAAACTTGTCCCACATCACAGTGGTTGCTGTTTGCTTATCATCCCTTGCTATCTTCTGTGACCATTTACAGTGAACTCAATGGCAACATTTCCTTTGATTTTAGTGGGAGCAAGATCAGGCTGTTAGTTCTGGATCCTTCAAGATGTGCACCATGCTGGGTGCTGAACACCCTCAACTCCCAGGAAGTAAATGGATAATCCCTACCCAAGAAGAAGACACTTTAGAAGCAATTGTCTTATTTAAAAATAAAGACAGGCTTAAAGTGAAGCTTTGGTGGAGGGAGCATTCACAACTACAGGCCAAAGAAACATGAACTTCGGGTGCTAGTTGAACTCACATACCAAAGTAGGGCATAAACTGTATACCAAAAACACTTGCTCCCATGTGGGATGTTACCCAGCAATCTGAAATGAATTAGGAATGCTTAAAACTTACTTGAGCATATCTGATCTTTGGAGTCAAGACAGTCATTATTTTGTGTTGAGCAAAGGTTGGCGCTGCTGAAGCAGAGAACAGGATCTGTAAAGTAAATAGCAAAACCAAGTTAAGTGATACACTTAGATACAGAAAGGAAATTCATGCCTTGGTAAAGGGTCATTGTAAGCTGTATATAACACATAAACACTCTGAGGCTTTAAGTAGGACAGAAATGGTATATATAAGCCTTGTTGTGGCCGTTTGTCCAGGTGTAAATTCCACCCAGTGGGAGAGATGATGGGAATTTCCAGTGGAATTATATGTCTGTAAAGCAGCTAGCACACTTTTAGGTGTGATCGCCCTAGGTATGGAAGAAAGCCTGTATAAAAAGGTTCTGTTTTTCATACAAAAATGACAGAGCTGAGGAACAAAATCCTCAGTCCAGCCTGTTGTAGCCGGCATGGAGTTATTTCCATTGATGCTACCACAATGTATGGGGAAGGCAGTGGATGCTCTCATGCTATTTCTTGAGAGTATCATGTCACCAATACCAGAGAACATATGGAATGGGAGATCCATTCTTTCTGGTGCATGAAAAGATGCAGCTGGATCACCTAGGGCTGGATCTCTCCATCTCATGTTAAGACCCACACCAGAGAGCTAATAGGGGAGGTAAGTTTCACAAGGTTCCTCCCACAAAGTTCCACCCAAATTTTTCCACTGGGCAGGTGGGGTGAGCCATGAGTCCTGATCTTAGGCCCTGCAGAGCCCATGGAATTCATGCACGTCCTAGAGGATCAGTGGGAAGTCAGGGCTAGCCACATGGAGGCCCTTCTGGCCTGGGGAACTGAAGTTCCAATGGAGCAGTGCTGCCAGGGCTTCTGCAACTAGCAGCAGTCCCCAGCAACCCTACCCATACCTCGTTAAAGAGAGTTTCTTGCTACAAAGGAGGTTCTGCAGGAAAGTTATTACAGCACCAGGAATTTTCTGGGACTCTGGGGGCCAGAGTGAGTGCCGTTATATGTCTCTCTTCATCCATTCCCACTCAGTGCAGAGCTGCCCAGTCCCCTCCCCCAGCCCACCTAATCTTCACCAAGTGGAGATCCCAGCCTTACACAGAACCCACCACGGGATCCTAGGTAGACTGGGGAAGGTGCCATGGATGTGTCTGAGCCCATCACTTCTACGTGGGAAGAAGAAGATGTGGGATGGGAGGACCCTGTCAGTGCACAGATCTGTGGGACATGATCTTCCCCTCAGTGTGGAGAAAACTTTCAGCCCCACATCCTATGCCTCTATCATACATAATAATAGCTTTGAGACTTCAGTGAGAATTCAGTGATCTCCAGGTAGACCATTTAGTATGACGCTTTTATGTGTAGAGAGTACAAAACAACGTTTTTGGTGAAATAAGTGTGGCCTGGGAGAATTTATTTGAGGTTTTTCAGCAACATATTGCAAAATAATGTTTTCCTCAGCACAAGTAAGCCAATATTCATTTACCTTTACATTGTCTTCCAGGATTTGTTGGATTCCCATCTTTTATTCCTGGATTACAGTTACATTCATAACTTCCTACAGTGTTGTTGCATGTGGCCAGGCGTGAACATGATGACGTGTTAGTAGCACATTCATTTATGTCTATAAGTTAAGAGAAGATCGTGTTTATAAACTGAGATCACATTTTCCCCCTTCTACTGTATAAAGTCAGATGGACACCATAATACACACGTGAGACTGAAAATTAATTTTTCACACTTGAAAAATCATTGTAGGGAAGATTTAAGCAAACAACTTCAGTTAATACAAATGTAAATGTAATCAGTTTGTTTTTACACATAAACTTGCATTGGTCTAATCAAGATCAGATTCATATCAGTGCACATCTCCAAAAGGGTATCATAGCCTTTCCTTCTTACCTTGGCAATCTTCCCCTGGTACACGGGGACTGTGGTCATAGAATCCATCCTTACACTTACAGGAATAAGTTGCCTCTTCAGGGATGCATGAGGCATGTTCAGAACAGACTTTTGGTACTGTTTCACAGCTGTTTGCCGCTGTAATAAAGTAAATATTTGCCATATTAAACGCCTCTTGGAAAAAATGAAAATATTAGTGCTGACCAAAAAACAGAAATGCCATTTCACAAGAAATTCTGATATTTCAAAATTTCCTTTCATTCCAAATCAAAAGGAAAAGTTGACATTTCATGTGAAATGAAATTTAAAAAAAAAAATTCATTTCAGAAGTAGCAATGCAACCTTATCAAAACATTTCATTTCAGTAAGATGAAAGCTCTTCTTTGTGACTTTATTGTTTTAACATATTATACTTATAATTATATTATAGTATATTATTATTTCTGAGGGAATTCTGTGCCCAAAAAATTAAAATTACATGCACGATATTTTAAAATTCTGAAAAATTCTGCAAATGTTAGTTGTCAATAAATAAATATGCCTCCAGCATGGCAGTGGGGAGCACAGGCCACTGGCTGCATTGAGGTGGGAGATCATGCTGAAGTCCCCACCTCCCCCAACACAGTGCAAGGGCCAGGCCTGGCCCAGAAACACCTTGGAGCCCTGCCCCTCTGCGCCAGGCACACCAGGTGTGAATGAGCAGGCTCAGCCCAGCAGGATCCAAGTATGGAGGGGCTTAGTGTGGGAGGAATCCAGGTGTGGGATGAGAGGTTTCTGTGTGGGGCAATCTTGTGCGAGCAGCTCAGTGGGAGATTTGGATGCACAGGACTCATTGGGGGGTTCTGGGTGCAGGGGCAATGGGACTCTGCAGGGGATCCAGGTAAAGGTGGTTGGTGCTCAGTGGGAGGGTCTGGGTGTGGGGAAATGAGGCTCGGGGGGGGTCTGGGTGTCGGGGACTTAGTGGGGGGTTCGGGTGCTGGGGGAGTGGGGCTTGATGGCGGGGGTTCCAGGTGCAGCTGGATGGAGCTCAATGGAGTGGGAGTCTGTGGGGGGGGGGCTCATTGGAGGAGATCTGGTGTAGTGGGGTAGGGCTTGTCAGGATGAGGGTTAAATGGGTCTACTTAACAAGGAAGTCCCAGCTGCTGCTGAGGCCCCCGCTTCCTCCCAGGATTCCCCTATTCCTTTTTCTTCCCCATCTCATCTCCCTCCCGCTCTGCCCCATGCCCCATCCCCCCCCACTCCCACATTCCTTTCCCCTGCCCTATTCCACCCCCTTCCTTCTCCATTGCCTCTTACACTCACCCACTCACCCCTCCTACCCTCATTTCCCCTGCTCCCCTTACCCAGCCCCACCGTGGGCACTCACTGTTGCACAGAAAACAGGAAGGTTCCGAGCACACATAAGGGGAGCACAACTGGCAGTAGGACCCAGGTAGGTGGCCTTCAGCTGCAGAGTTAGCAGAGCTGAGAGGCAGCCTCCTTCAGCTGGGCAGCTCTGCACTTGCAGAAATAGGGGGCAGTGGCACATAACCTAGTATGCCCCCCATGCCTTGCCTCTATTTGGGGATGCAATCCCCACCCCCAAAATGCACCTATAGTCATCTCTGCTCCCCTCCCCCATGCGTGGCTTCCCTTTGCTTCTCTGCAGGGTGGAGAGGCATTTTCTGCAGACATGCAGTCCCGCAGAATTCCCCCAGTAGTGATATTATATTTATTATATTAAAGACAAAATGATAATGTCAAAACCAAGACTTTGACATTACCAAAATTAAACATTTTGTTAATTTTTCCTCAAAAATGTCAATAAAATTGATAGGTTCCTATGAAACATTTCAATTTTGTTGAAGCAGCATTTTCTGATGAAAAACTGTTTAGTCAGAAAATTTTTGACCAGCTCTAGTGCTGACGCTAATGACAACCAACTTCTATTATTAAAGCTAACATCATACAGGAGTATTTCCAACTGAAGAGATGGCACGCATGCTCTTGTATTATTTTCATGTCACGTTTGGTTTTTATTTCTGAAAAACCAGAAGCATTGGTTGCACTCTTTCCTTTGTTTTATTTTTTAAGGCAACCAGTTACTATAAGATACTGTCTGTAACATGCATTTTCCTGCCATTTCCTAGAGAATAACTCAGGAGGTAGTAGCCAAAAATGTTCAAACATTGGTTCCTAAATCTATATTTAGACACCTACATAAAAATGGCCTGATTTTGAGAGATGCTTAGCAATGGGTGATGTGGGAGAATGGGAGCTGTGAGTGCTCAATATTCTGAACATCAGGCCACCTTATTTGGGTGCCACGGGGCCCAGTCCTGCAAACACTTACTGCCGCGTGTTTACAAATTGTATGTCCTAGTGAAGTGCATTGAGTGCAATAAGACTGTTCATGAAAGAAAACATGACACATTGCAGTACCCGTTTGCAGCATCAAACACTTAATCTGGATTTGGGGGCATAACTTTAGGCGTCCAATCTTGGCATTTTGGGCCATAATTTCACGGGATTACTCATGTGGATAGAGTCAATACAAGCATAAGCAGTTGCAGCATTGACTCTTTAGTCACTGCTTTGGCAAGAATAACGAAGTAAAATTACCTAAACACTGACCAGTTTAACTCCTAGGGCACAGATAACGTAGTAAAGGTAGATCTTCTGCAGAAGAAAGAGTTTGGGAGACTTTTGCCTCCCTCCTCCTCCCCCCACAACTCCTCTGCCATATTGAATAACAGGGTGCACGGCATGAACAAAAACAGTGAAAGGTACAATTACTGGCATCATTAATCGTACTTGAAAGAGAAGGGCGTGGATCAGCCTGGACAGCTAGATTTCTAGCTCTGCCTTCACCCGGAAATTCCCTTAATGCCTCTTGGAAAGGTAGGAAATATAGAAATGTAACATTCAGAGGCATTGTGCTTCCACCATTGTGAGTCCTCTAACTGATGTAGACATGCTCCAACATGAAGCAATTAAAGAAACTTCTGAGAATAACGTCATATAGCTATGTACTTCAGCCAGTGAGCTTAGCAATATGGCAAGAAGCAAATCTTCCAAAATTAAAATGTAAGAGCCACTCTAAAAATATTCACATTTACTTTGTAAAAGTAGCCCGGCTGTTAATTTTGTCTGTCAGTGAAGTGAAGGAAACAATGCTCCCAGCAATTGGAAAATTCATACAATCTGGAAGTATTTTTATTAATCAAATACCAAACACAGACACAGTTTGTTATCTCGCTTTAAGCTGATGAGCATTGTATTGTTATCAATGTTACTTAAAAGTGGCACTGGCTACGTTCTCAAATCAATGTTTGTGGTTTTAGCCAAATGTGTAATACTAGCACTTGCACGGCTAGTAGGCTAAAGGCGCTCTTGTGCTTTTAAGATGCCTTTCTGGGGGCTTTGCGAAAGGCTCATCATCCCATTGAATCCTTGGAAAATGTGCAGTGTCCTCGCTGCTCTGCCCCTAGCACTCGATCTCATGCCCACTGTATCTACAGAGGTCTTTCCACTCAGATCAGTGGCTATTGGACTGGGTCTGCATTTTCTTATGGGTTTTTGAACATCTGAAATAAGGAATAAGTCTCCTTGTGTATTGGGTCCTAAATTCAGAAATCCCACTATAACAGTTTTTACAGGTAAGTCACTGTCATTGGTAAACACAGTAATCGCAGAGTATACCAGAAAGAGATTCCTGTAAGCACTGGGCCATACCTTTTATAAAAGTGCTGTTGAAGTCCACTCGCCCCAGAGCACTTTTGTTCAGGGCTTTTATTAAAGCATCGAAGACCGTTGTTTGTATTAAGTTTTGTTGCACAGGCATCACCATGTTGAAGAGCACAGTCACGCTGCCATTGCTAAGACTGTCAATTACTATACGCATTTTCCGCATGTCAAATAAGTTTTTGAACTCGCCTGTCAATTTTCCCCCTATCTGTAAAATGAAAAGTAACAATCAATCTGATTTTCTTTCACCTTCATAAATTCTTAAACCAACTTTTTTTGTTTCATAACCTTTCATAAGAGTCACCGATAAAAAAATAACCCGTGTATAGGAATCAGTTCTGTTTCCCAAAGCATTTTATAGACCTTTCAGTTTTAAATGTAACTGATGAACTGCCAATAAAGGAATAAAATAAGCCAAATAATGTAAAACCTTCCTTATTCATTTACCTGTGGTGGTATTTAAAACTCTAAAAATAAAACAAAATTCCCCGTTCTGGGGGAAACGGGCAAGAGGAACAGAAAAAACAGTGTTTCACCATGTGATTCCCATTTTAGCCTTATCTACACAAGTGAATGGAACCATTTTTAATTAAACTGACAATTAGGACATCTCCACTGTAAGCACCAGTGTTGCGGTGGGGCCACATGAGCCATGATAATTTAGGCGTAGGTCTGTTGCAGTTTTCTGCTGCATTCATCCAGCAGGGTACTGCACCATGACAGTCAAAGCCACTCTGCAGGAGTCAGGATCCAAAATCCGGGAAAGGGCAAGTTGCTGCAGGATGGAGGGGCAGCCACTGTTTACAGCAGGATCCCTCCCATTACTGCTGACTCCATCAGAATTAATTTACATGCTTTCTCCTTCCACCCCGTGCAACCAGGAGCGGCTCTAGGAATTTGGCCGCTCCGGGGGACCTCTTGCAGACGTGCCTGCAGAGGGTGCGCTGGTCCCGCGGCGCCTGTGGAGCATCCGCAGGCACGCCTGCGGGAGGTCCACCCAAGCCGTGGGACCAGCGAACCCTCCGCAGTCATGCCTGCGGGAGGTCCACCCGAGCCGTGGGACCAGCGAACCCTCCGCAGTTATGCCTGCGGGAGGTCTGCTGGTCCCGCGGCGCCGGGGGGCCTCCCGCAGGCATGACTGCAGAAGGTCCGCCGGAGCCGCCTGCCGCCCTCCCGGCAAAATGCCGCCCCAAGCGCGCGCTTGGCGCGCTGGGGTCTGGAGCTGGCCCTGCATGCAACCCATCTCTGAGGGGAGATCCAGACACAGCAGCCAACAGGGAAGCTCTTAGTAGCATGGTTCTTGCAGAAGCTGTGTTACCAAAGGATCAGACTGAGATGGAAGCTAGTGGGAAAATATGGGGCCTCTTCCCAGATGGCCCTGGCCTTCCGAGATCCCAGAGTTTTAGGTGGCTCTCAGGGGGTCTGTGGGTTTGGGAGGCCTAACCCTCTGCTACTTCACCAGTGCAGAAAATCCCCCTGACACTCCTCCAGAAGAATGTCACAAACTGTCCTCTAGGCAGTAGTAAGCAGTGTAGGGAATGATAAAGCCCATAGATATTTTGAAGCAATGAGTGGTACCTCGTCAGTGAAATTCTTTTCGAAGTCTTTAAATGCTGCACTTGATTTGTTTCTGTACTGAGGGTTGAACACTTTATCTATCAACCTGGTTTGTCCTTTGAAGTTTTTGGATGCTGTAAAGAAATAGAACATATTAAACGTTATCCCCGAAGGATTAACCTACTGACATTGATGCACTGGATTTACTAGATTGAGCAAAAAATAATCTTGGACCGCCACAATCAGCCTAACCTGTGGGACACTTTGGAAGGCACAAAGCAGTGGTCCCCAACGTGGTGCCGCGGGCGCCATGGCACCTGCCGGAGCATTTATGTGCGCCCGCCTAGTGCCCAGCAGGGGAGAGAAGCCGGGGCCCCGCGCCTGCCAGGGACAGAGAAATCCAGGGCTGCAGGCTGCGGGCGCCGGTATTCTCTGTCCCCGGCAGGCACCGGGCCACAGCTTCTCTCCGGCTTTGAAGCCGGAGAGAAGCCACAGCCCTGCCCCTGCCAGGGACAGAGAACTCCAGGGCTGCAGGTGCCAGTGTTCTCGGTCCCCGGCAGGAGCGGGGCCGCGGCTTAAGCCAGAGAGAAGCTGGGGCCCTGCGCCTACCGGGAACAGAGAACTCCGGGGCTGCAGTCTTCATTCTATGTTAAAGTAAGAATAATAAATATATTTGGACCAGCAGTTCAACAATGTTTTACTTTTTAAAAATAAATAAGATGAAAACTGTTTATGATATTTATTTTGTAAAAACTCCTTAATTTTTCTTACAGGTAGATAAAAAAGAGCAAATTCACATGGTAAGGTGAAAGAGTAATTGCCGAATAATTTAATTAATACCTAGGTCAGCCTTGTAGGAACTGATTTTCAGAAGTATAGTGCACCTGCGATTTCATCTGAAGTCAGTACGTTCTTGGCACCTCTAAGGACTTGTCTGCATGAGACGTTAGAATGCAGCAAGCCAGGGTGTGAATCTACAGCTTGCCGGGCAGTAACGTCCCACATGGACACTGGTACAGCAGCACTCTAAAAGTTCTGTAACGCACTTTCATTTCAAACAGCAGTACCTCAAAGCCCATTACAGCACATTCAGTGCACAATAGCAGTGCCCACTTGGGATGTTACTGTGCAGCAATCTAGTGTGCTGCAGATTCACACCCTGGCTTGCTGCCCACTAATATTCTGTGTAGACAAGCTCTAAGAGTCAGACCCACAGTTACCTGCCTTGTCCCTGGAATTACACATAAGGAACGATGTATTGTAATTCATATGAAAAGTCTTATGACAATGATACACTAGAGTATTATGATGATCATAGAATATCAGGGTTGGAAGGGACCTCAAGAGGTCATCTAGTCCAACCCCCTGCTCAAAGCAGGATCAATCCCCTGACAGATTTTGGCCCCAGAACCCTAAATGGCCCCCTTAAGGATTGAACTCACACCCCTAAGTTTAGTAGGCCAATGCTCAAACCACTGAGCTATTCCTCCCCTCAGATGAACAGAATATAAATATACAAGAATGAAAAACTGTTACATGATGCTACTTGTGTGTCTAAGGTGGTAGAAATTTTGTACTATTTCATCATTCCTAGGCATAAAATTAATAATAATAATAATAATAATAATAATAATAATAATAAAAACATAGGGGCACAGTTAAGATGGCTCATGCAACATTAACTTCGGCATTACCTTACTTTTGAGTGTTGAATTTGTAACAAATACTCAATGTATTTTTTGTACAGAATTCTTTATTTAAGTGCCGACTGCAAAATTATACAGAATAACTCCTGCTTAAGCAAGTAGTCCTCTTGAAGTCAATGGGATGAGGCACATAAATAAGTACTATTCACATGAGTAAAGGTTACAGAAGTAGACTCTAATCCAGATGTGAGCAAACTATGGCCCAGGGGCTGCATCCGGCCCTTCAGACATTTTAATCCAGCCCTCAAGCTCCAGCCAGGGAGTGGGGTCTGGGGCTTGCCCCACTCCAGCTGGGGAGTGGAATCAGAGGTTTGCCCCACTCTGCGCATGCTGGGGCTCTGTGCAGCTCCTGGAAACAGCAGCACGTCCCCCCTCCGCCTCCTATGCTTAGGGGCAGCCAGAGGGCTCCGCACACTGCCCCTGCAGCTCCCTCTGGCCGGCAACCATGGCCAATGGGAGTTGCAGGGGCAGCACCTGCAGACGGGACAGCGTGCAGAGCTGCCTGGCTGCACCTCCGCATAGGAGCCGGAGTGAGGACATGCCGCTGCTTCCAGGAGCTGCTTGACGTATGTGTCGCCTGGAGCCTGCACCCCTGACCCCCTCCTGTGCCCCAACCCCCTGCCCCAGCTCTGATTCCCTTCCCACCCTCCAAACTCCTTGGTACCAGCCCGGAGCACCCTTCTGCATCCCCAACCCCTCATCCCCAGCCCCCCACAGAACCCGTACCCCCAGCCAAAGCCCTCACCCGCTCCCGCACCCCAACCCCCAATTTTGTGAGCATTCATGGCCCACCATACAATTTCCATACCCAGATGTGGCCCTTAGGCCAAAACGTTTGCCCACCCCTCCTCTAATCATATCTAAAAAAAAATATCTTATGAGTTATTAATAAAAATGATTAGATTATCAAGGAAATACCTGTCTGAACTGTCATTGAAGTACTGGTCTTCTTACCACAGTTTAAAACCTCCACAGATATTATGTATTCCTGGCCAGGAAGCAAATGTTCATATGCTATGCTTGTTTTATATGTAGTGTTTTTTTTCACTGCTTCATCTCCGAACAGAGAAGCTGTATAAGCTATACCGCCACCTTGAGGTGTCCAATTGAATTGTATCATGTCACTGGTTACATTCTCAAGTTGTATGGAAAAATCAAGCGAAGCTATAAACAAAAAGATCAATTTTCTGTAAGTGACACATTTACCCACATCTGTGATGCTAAAAATAAATACTTATGAAAATTAAACATTGTTATTAAATGATTTCTTATGTAAGGACAATTTAATACTTTGGGGATTTTCTAGGCTACTGTTAAGGGACAAATATGCACATGCATGTCTCCCATTGAATCAAACCACAGCTCTGTGCACCTACCTGCAGGTAGAATCCAGCCCCAAGCTCTTTGTCTCCCCCAAAGCTGGAAGGTAACTATTTCCTCTAAAAATGTAAATTACATTCTAAAATATTAACTTGCATTATCTGCTATATCCAAAAGAAAGTTGCATTCTTTTTTAATCTCTCACCGCAAATTAAAGATTGCTTCGCTGATAACCATAATCAGAAGCGGACAGATGGCCCTAAAACACACTCTGATCTCATAATCATGGCAGTTTTTTTAAAAAAGTAGTCAAGAATCCGAAAAGCTCACAGCGAATTCTATCATGCTAATGTATATACAGATTATGGTCATGGACATTGCGCAATTCTGCATTATAACAACAGTCACAGCTCCCAACATGCAGCTTTATCTGGGCAGACAGACATTTTTGTCCATGTCAAGCCCTTCTGCACTCACTGTGGCTCTGCACAGGTTCAGGGAGGGACTCTCGTCACAGATCTAATCATGCATTAGAGCCTTAAACATAATTGAAACCAGTATAGCTTCTATAGGATTTTTGGATCATTCTTTCCTAAAGCCATACTTTACTAGACATGTTACTTCCCAGTTAAAGTACCTAGTAAACATAGAATTATATTTTCATAGCTTATATCACAATTTCTTTTTCTTTTACTGTGCAATATTAATTAACTCACTGCAAGCTCCTGATGTGGTAGTTAAAATAGGATTTGTTGTAGATCCTGTAACTATAACTGTAGACCTTGTCATCCTGCTGAAAGTATCTGGAGATGTTACAATCGTAGACCTGTATGGAGGTGTCACAGAGATTGTAGAAAATCTTGTTGGCATTTTTGTGGTTGAACTCACAGAATTAGTGCTGGGTTTCACAATCATAGTTACTTTGCTTGTATCAGTAGATGATGTACCCGATGAACCTGTAGAAATTCTCTCTGTGGAAGAAGCTGTAGACGATAAGGATAGTGGTGTGCTGGAAGCAGGAGACGGTGTTCTTGTGGTGTCCACACTAGTAATTGTGGAAGGGGCTGTAGATATGTCATTAGTGTCCGTAGTAGCAGAAGGCCTTGAGGTGCCATTTGTTAGCACTTCATTAGACACGGGAGCTGCAGTGGACTGCGTCGCAATTGTTTCTAAGGGGGTAGTCAGAGTTGCTCTGGAAGTATCAGTAGATGATGTACCTGATGAACCTGTAGAAATTCTCTCTGTAGAAGAAGCTGTAGACGATAAGGATAGTGGTGTGCTGGAAGCAGGAGACGGTGTTCTTGTGGTGTCCACACTAGTAATTGTGGAAGGGGCTGTAGATATGTCATTAGTGTCCGTAGTAGCAGAAGGCCTGGAGGTGCCATTTGTTAGCACTTCATTAGACACGGAGCTGCAATTCCTAAGGGTAGTCAGAGTTGCTCTGGAAGTATCAGTAGATGATGTACCTGATGAACCTGTAGAAATTCTCTCTGTGGAAGAAGCTGTAGACAATAAGGATATTGGTGTGCTGGAAGCAGGAGAGGGTGTTTTTGTGGTGTCCACCCTAGTAATTGTGGAAGGGGCTGTAGATATGTCATTAGTGTCCGTAGTAGCAGAAGGCCTGGAGGTGCCATTTGTTAGCATTTCATTAGACACGGGAGCTGCAGTGGACTGCATCGCAGTTGTTCCTAAGGGGGTAGTTTCCAGGGATGTATTATTTACAGAATATGTATTTGTGGATTTTGTAGCTACTGATGAAGATACTGGCAAAGTTACACGTGTTTCAGTGATGGCGGGTGTTGAAAAATGTGTCTCTGTAGTTGCTATTGTGTCTGTATATACTGGCGTTGTTTTTTCTGTGGGAGTACTTTTACCTATTTCAGTACTTGTAATTATAGTATTGCCAGTAGGACTGATAAGTGTTATGTTACCTGTGGGCACTTTACTCACAGTATTCGTTGAAGTGACTTCAATTGTAGGTTGAAGTGTAGTAGTTATTAAGGAAGTAATTAAATTTGTTAAATCTACTGTGGTTGGATATATGACTGATGTAGATTGTGGACTCAGCACTGGTAACGGAACTGTCGTGTTTATAGAAGTTGCAGGTGCAGTTTCAGATTCTTGTGTGGGGCTAATGCTTTCAACAGATGGCTTTGATGTAGATGGCTGTCTTGATGGTGCAGTTGTCACAGGCTCTACAGCTGGTTCTATTATAGAAAAAATAAGGCAACATTAAAATGAGAGATGGAGAACATCATTTTTAAATCATACTGAAATGGAATTTCTTTTGCCAATCAAAGTTGCCGTCCATTTACTCAAGCACAATCATGCAGGGCTAGATTGTTCCCTTGTCTTACTCAGCTAAGCAGGGGAATAAGGAGGAGTAAGGGCCACCCACCCCTTTGCACAACCTCCCTGGATCTTGGGCCTGGGTCTCATGCAGAGTGCAGCCTCTGCTTTCTGGATCATTGCCCCACCAAGAAAGCGGGTAGGGAATAGACAGAGTTTTGACTCCACCGGCCCTACTTGCTGTTGAGAGTAGATGGCGAGCTGCTCTGGGGAAGTAAACTCACCATTTCAAGGGCTGTAGTAACTGAATTTTCCCTGTAGCAAGATGAAATCAGGGCAGGAATTGTGAAGCTCTGTGCCACAATTCCTTTCCAGGGCTTTTCCTGGGGCCATAGTTATGCATTACACCTTACTCAGGACTGGGACTAATAGCTCAGTCTGATCCACAGTTTTTCCCCAGTTGTGTAGTTCCCAGTACTCTGGTTGGTTCTGTCTATCTAACTTGCAGGGTCATCATGCAGTTATTTCTCAGCAACTGTACAGAATGTGAATCTCTGTAACTCTGATTGGCTCACAACTATTATTTGTTAAGATAAAGGTGAAGCAGAAGAATTCCACAATGTAGATGAAAGAGAAGAAAAGAAAATAGGGCTGTGAAGCTGCTGGAAGGGAAAGTGCTTTTTATATGTTTTAAGGCAATATAATAACTTGAGAGTTGCTTACTATTAATTATGTACTAAACAAAGGGTTCAACCTCAGAGTTTATATACCCAAAATATAGTCCTTGTGTTGTAAACAGGAATCACTCTTCAGTTACCATTGGGATATGACTATGGACCCAATCCTACATAACTTTACTCTTATAAATAATTCTTTATGCAGCCAATTTGAAGCCATGTCCCTGTCTCTTAAATCTGGATTAATCTTTCTTCCCTTTTAAAGGACCCACATATTTCTAAAGTCCACCTGGGCCAGACTGTGAATTTCCATTAAAGCATTTCTCTTGAGGAGAAGGCGAGTGTTGTGTTAAGATGCTGCAGTGGCATTTGGGAGAGGGGAGTCAAAACTGGCTCTTCTACAAACTTCATGTGCAAATTACTTCATCTCTCTTTGCCTCAGTTCCCCATTTGTTAAATGGAGATAATGATACTTCCTTTCTCCTACCCTTTATCTGTCTTCTCCATTTAATCCCCAGTCCTGCAAACCCTTAGTAAACAAACGACTCATTCCATTGTACTCTGTTTCAATTGGACAACACTGCTTCAATTCACCACACTGGGGAGTGTCAGAGAGGCAAGGCCTTAGAGTGTATGTCCTTCAGGGCAGTGAACATTTCCCTCTTATTATGTATTTGTACAGAGACTATCACGGTGGAACTCCACCATTGATTGCGGCCTCCTGACAATAATGTAATAAGATAAAATAATAATCATCATCGTCTGTTAAGATTCCACCGTGTTTTATTCTAGTTATTTTTTTCTTATTTTCTTAAATAACTCATTTATGAGTTAATTTTTAAGAGTCAAATACAAAGTTTTAGAAAATGACCATCTAAAGAGTTTTGTGAATTTAAATTCATCTTACCTCGGCAATCTCTCCCAGGAACGTTGGGACTGAAGTCTGTGAATCCAGCCTGACACTGACAGGAATAAGATGGCCCGCTAATGTTGCATGTGGCATGTTCAGAACAATCATTGAATCCCATCTTACAACTATTCGTTTCTATAAGGAAGTTGAACAAACATAAAAAGAACAACTTTTTAACTCATCATGGAAAAGATGAAAGTACAAGTGCTGAGTGCAATTAAATGACACAGTTCACTGCCAGTGCAGTTGTTGTCACATAAAGTCACTATCAGTGATAAACACTGTAATCTCTAAATATAAAGAAAACAATTCGTATGAGCATTAGGCTATACCTTCTATAAGTGTACTGTTAGGGTCCGTTTGAAATTCTGTACTGTTGTTAAAGGCCTCTGTAAAAGCAGCTGTGAGCTCTGTTTTTGTTAAATTTTCTCCTACATCCAAAACAATCATAAAGTCCACAACTATACTGCCACTTCTAAGATTGTTGATTACTATACGCAGTTTTCCTTCATCTAGTAACCTTTGCATCTCAGGTGGCAAGTTTTTTCTTATCTGTAAAGTAAAAAGTTAAAATTATTCAATTTTCCTTTTGCAGTCAAGAACTCTTAAGGCAAAAATTACCCTTCATTGTTCAATTCATTGACCAGCATTACTGATAGTGGAACCAAATGCTTATAGAAATCAGTTCTACGACCTTCAAACATTTTCATAACTCTCATATATTAATGGCAAATGGTAAAAAATTGCAAGAGGTGATAGGGTTAAAAACTGTTTGAGAGAGAGATCTACAAACCAGAGCTCGTTCCCACTCCCCTTGAGGATGTAAGGTGAACAGGACTCTCCCAGTTGTCTAGGTCAGGCCCCTTCCCTTCCATGAACACTGGTTTAGAACAGTCTTTGGCCCTCAATTAAAACCAAATTGAAATCCCCTACTTTTAAATCTCTTCTTCCTGTCTCCCAAATTCTGCTTTAGAGGAAGCTTTTGAGCGGTATTTAAGTGTAGTAACAAATTAGCATTTTCTGCAGTAATCCAGTTGGAAGGCCAAGAATCACTGTATAAATATGGCAAGACCCAAATGAACAAAATGTCCACATGTGTCTAGCCAAATGGAGACGGGAAAAGTCTCATCTTTTCACTGACACTATGCAGGAATCAAGGAGCATGAAAATGTCCATAGTGATGGTTAGACACCAGCGTGTCATGAAAGATAGCAGTTATTTGGGTTTGGATTTATGCTGTTGGATACATTTTTTCCTCTCACTTTATTTTTCACTTGCTTGTTTTTAGCTCTGTCTAACCACAATGAAACACATGAAATAAAAAAGAAAAAATAGTAGACGTTCAAGTCCAAAGTCTACATATGTATTCACAATCTTTGGAAGTATGTTTACTACCAACACGTTTTGTATTTCAGTTATTGGAAAGACTTTTAAAAAAAGTTATGTTTAAAAATAAAATTTAGCAATTATATCACACTTTTCATGTTCAAAGCATTTTACAAGCGCTAGCTGTGAACTTCCTTAACAAAGGGGGGAGAAGCACCTGCAATACAAAGGAAAAAATGCCAGTGTTTCTACCCTTGCTACATTCTTCACCCTTTCTAGAAGCATCATCCGAATTTTTTCTAGATAGAGCTTTGACCAACTCACTCTCATCCAAGGCCCTACCTCATTTGGATGTGGAAAGTGTAGAGAGTACACTATGTAATCTCACTATATCTCCTAACAGGCTCCTTGTCATGGGACGGAAACTCCAAAATCATGTTTGACTGACCCTCAGCGAATAGAAGTAATTGCTCAACACCACCCTTTTGGCTCTAAGAGGATTAAACAAAGTGCAAGTCCATCTACCCCACTTGTGTCCACAGGGCATCAACCAGATCTGCCAATCTTTTGTTACAGTCTTTTATTTGTTATGGCATACACACAGAGAAGTTAGATAAAAAACATAAAATACTCTTTCTGGAATATAGCAGTGTTACGCTACTTTATTTCTCAGACTCCAAAACCCTAACATACAAGCACCAAAAATGGAGAAACAAAGAAGACTGCTCCCCTAAAACAGCAAGGCAGAACTCAACCCACCTTGCTCTAGGCTGGCTCTTTGCAGACTGACTGCTGAAGACCCAGATTGCACATTTCCCTCCAGAGCTCCCTCAACTACAAAACAGACCAGTAAACTCCTTAGAAATTAAAGTAATAGCTTATCATTTGGATGGTTAATATAACATATCATTGAAATTAAAGGCTGCTGAGAGATTTAGGAATTAGAATAGCCCCCTATCCCTTGAAAGTGATGGTCAACCAAAAAGATTAGTGCAGTGTCTTGGTGTCTCAGGAATAATGTCAAATTGAAGGGGGATAAGGAAATCTGAGGATGTCAAAGGACACAGATGCTTGGCTGAAACTTTAGCAGTAAAATCACTTATCGGGAAAGATAGAGACAAGGCAATAATTGTCAAAACTTGTCTGTGTCAGGGGAGGATTCCCTGATCAAGGGCATAATACCTGCTCACGTGCAAGAAGTTGGTACCTTACCCTTCTCTAAGGAGGCACTGATGTTCTCAAAACAACAGGGACCCAATGACTCCCTACTGGATGTTGCTAGCCATAAGACAGGACGTCACCGGTAACAGACTGCATTTCTCCCTATACAAAAACTCTCAGTAAATGAAACTGGTGAGAAATTAACCAGAGAAGATTTCACATTTGCCTCCTGCTGATATGACTCATCTACCTAGGAGGTGACCTAATCCAAATCTCATCAGTCTTATCCTCAAATAAGTAGATAATATTTCACAACAAGAAACACCTGATTCTGCTTCTGGTTAATGGCAATCCAGATTCACTATGCAGTCCAAACCTAAATTCAACATTCACTGGCATTTCATGGACACCATGGTGGGAAAAAAACCCATCACCTCTACCCCATCTCAGATCTCAAAAACTCATTATCCTTCAGTTAATATGACTCTGGGCCAGAGCGTCATTTAAACGAAGGCTCAATAGGACCTTAGTGTAAATGAGAGTTCATGCATCACTGTGCAATAACCATCACTGGTATTCTAACCTCCAACCAATGTGTTCCATCTGTGTAGATCGTGTGTGACCTGGTTCTCACATATATTTGGATTAGGAACAGTTCAATAGAAAACTAATTTTATTTGAATAATCCTGGATATAATACCTCCGCAATGAACTTCTTTTCAAAATCCTTAAAGTCTTCACTTGATTTGTTGTTATACTCAGGTTTGAATTCTTCATTTGTAATCCTGGTTTTTCCATCAAATGTTTTAGCTTCTGTAAAGACATTGAAAAACAGTTCAGCACAGTGCTGCAAGAATGCATTTGTTACGTGAAATCTTTTGGCTACTACCCAGATCAAACACAACATTGACATGCTACCTTCACCCCAACTTCTGGGACACGTTGAAAGGTAAAAGAATTGTAAAGTAATCAAAATGAATGTGAGATATATCAATTTTTAAAAGGGTAACTAGAATGAATCTACCATAAGCAGGAGAGAGTGGACCCGGATTCCACTGTTTGTAGTCCAAAGTTTGTCATATTGAATTATTTAATTAGAGCTAATAGCACAGTAATAAAACTGTTACTGGGGTATGTTGGGTTCTTCACTGAAAATTTTAGGAAGATATACTTTGGTCAGTTTATTTTATATTCTATTTCAAAAATGGTTCTCTGTCTAAATACAAACTACAATAGCACTAGGCATAAGTCAATGTAGGCAGGATGTCTTCATCCACTAAGACAGTCAATACTGTACTTAGTGGGAAGGATCTTCAATTCACACCTAACTGCCCAATTTGCTATCCTAATTTTGATTTCTGTTCTATTCTTCTAGGTAAGATATATATTTCTTTATCAAATATATATATTTGAAACCTATAACGTAAGATGGAAAATATCCAGAGTAAAATATAACTTATCTACTCTATCTCTCTGTCTTTTGCTTAAGATAGAGCTGTGTGGGCCAAATCTTTTCTTTACTTACACATGTACAACCACACTGATAGCAGAGGGGTTGTTTACATGTAACTGAGGGAAGAATGGCTGTCATGTCTTTCCATGGAATTAATGTCTTTCAGGGGCCAGTTTCCTTTGACTTGTTCCAGATTTTCTGAGTCATAGACATGACAGTCTCCGAGATTCACTGCTACATCATAGAATCATAGAATTCAAGATCAGAAGGGACCATTATGATCATCTAGTCTGACCTCCTGCAAGATGCAGGCCACATAAGCCGATCCACCCACTCCTTTAGCAAGCGACCCCTGCCCCATGCTTCGGAGGAAGGCGAAAAACCTCCAGGGCCACTGCCAATCTACCCTGGAGGAAAATTCCTTCCCGACCCCAAATATGGCGGTCAGCTGAACCCCGAGCATGCGGGCAAGACTCTCCAGCCATACCCTCTGGAAAAAGGTTAAGAATATCATATCATTGACCCATTGTACTATTTACCAGTGTGGCACTTAATTGACCTATTGACTATGCCTGTTATCCTATCATACCATCTCCTCCATAAACTTATCTAGCTTAATCTTAAAGTCATGGAGGTCCTTCGCCCCCACTGTTTCCCTCGGTAGGCTGTTCCAGTATTGCACTCCCCTGATGGTTAGAAACCTTCGTCTAATTTCAAGCCTAAATTTCCTGACTGACAATTTATATCCGTTTGTCCTCGTGTCCACATTAGCACTGAGCTGAAATAATTCCTCTCCTTCCCTGGTATTTATCCCTCTGATATATTTAAAGAGTGTAATCATATCTCCTCTTATCTTTCTTTTGGTTAAGGAAAACAAACCGAGCTCCTCAAGTCTCCTTTCATACGACAGGCCTTCCATTCCTCGGATCATTCTAGTGGCCCTTCTTTGTACCTGTTCCAGTTTGAATTCATCCTTCTTAAACATGGGAGACCAAAACTGCACACAATACTCCAAATGAGGTCTCACCAACGCCTTATATAACGGGACTAGCACCTCCTTATCCCTACTAGAAATACCTCGCCTAATGCATCCCAAGACCGCATTAGCTTTTTTAACGGCCACATCGCATTGCCTACTCATAGTCATCCTACGATCAACCAGGACTCCTAGGTCCTTCTCCTCCTCCGTTACATCCAACTGGTGCGTCCCTAGCTTATAACTAAAATTCTTGTTAGTCATCCCTAAATGCATAACCTTACACTTCTCACTATTGAATTTCATCCTGTTGCTAATACTCCAGTTTACAAGGTCATCCAAATCTCCCTGGAGGATATCCCGATCCTTTTCCGAATTGGCAATACCTCCCAACTTGGTGTCATCCGCAAACTTTATCAGCCCACTCCTACTCTTGGTTCCCAGGTCAGCAATAAATAGATTGAATAAAATCGGACCCAAAACCGAACCTTGAGGAACTCCACTGGTAACCCCCCTCCAACCCGACAGTTCCCCCTTCAATACTACCCTCTGCAATCTCCCCTTTAACCAGCTCCTTATCCAACTCTGGATTTTCATTTCGATCCCCATCTTTTGCAATTTAACCAGTAATTCCTCATGCGGTACCATATCAAACGCCTTACTGAAATCCAGATATATTAGATCCACCGCATTTCCCTTGTCTAAAAAATCTGTTACTTTCACAAAGAAGGGCCCAATCCCAAAAGTACCCTCAAATTTCATTGAAAGTCAAATGAGTTGAGGGTGATCAAAACATTACAAGATGAAACACTTATTTTTCTGTTTATTTGAGTGATGTGATGACTACAAATGTAATGACTGATCCATCATCACTGAGTGCACATCTGGACTTCAGGGTCCATGATATGGCCAAGTCATTTCAGGATTTATCCCATTTATATCAAAGAGAGTTTTGCCTGAGTAAGGACTTCCGAATTTGGCCATATATGAGTTACTGTAATAAAGAAAAAAATATTCAATTATTAAGGCAATACCTGTGCGAACTCTTCTTGAAGTATTGATCTTCTTAGCACAAGTTAAAACTTCCACAGATATTATATATTCATAACCAGGAACCAGATCTCCAAATGCTATCCATGTTTCATTCGTAGTGCTCTTATTCCTCACTGTGTTATCCCCCAGCAGATATACAGTGTAAGGGCTATCTCTTGTCCCACCTCGAGGTGTCCAATTCAACTGTATCACTTCACTGGTTACTTTCTCAAGTTGTATGGAAAAAATAAGTGAAGCTATAAACAAAAAATGAAGTTGCTGTAAGTCATGGATTTGCTTATTTTCTGTGAGTCAAAAAATAAATTTTAGTTTTCAAATTCTTATTTTAGGTCAAACTAAATTATCTGCAGAATTTATAAGTTAATTAAATGCTTCAGTATAGTCTATAAATAGAGTTATGGATCATATTTGGTCTCAATATTTAAGTCACTACTATATTCTAAAATACTGTCTAACCTCTTATTTGTTACTGTAGCCTATTTGGCTGTATTTCATTTGTTTAGCATACAATGCTCTAAATCTTCTCAGGCAAGAGGCAGTAGCAGACACATAACAGTTCAAAATTCTGATTTCAGAAGGTCCACATATTTCAGCTACTGGATGAAGAATCCCTACATGTAGAACAATTTCTGATTCACTGTATGACATCTAAAAATGTGTTTATGATTTAGATTTTTCATTCCTAAAGCCACAGTTTATTGGGTGTGTTACTCACACTTTCCAATACAATACTTATTTAAAAACAAGTATATTTTCATAGGCGACGTCGGAATTCATTCTTAAGTTTTGTTTTTCAATGTTTAGTAAAAGCACAAATATACTTACTGCAAGTTCCTTGTGGTAATGTACTTTTTGTGGTAGCTGAAACAGTGCCAGCTTCGGGTGCTGTAATTCTAACTGTGGAAGATGTATCTGATGAACCTGTAGAAATTCTCTCTGTGGAAGAAGCTGTAGACGATACGGATATTGGTGTGCTAGAAACAGATGAAGGTGTTCTTGTGGTATCCACACTAGTAATTGTGGAAGGGGCTGTAGATATGTCATCAGTGTCCGTAGTAGCAGAAGGCCTGGAGGTGCCATTTGTTAGCACTTCATTAGACACGGGAGCTGCAGTGGACTGTGTCGCAATTGTTCCTAAGGAGGTAGTCAGAGTTGCTCTGGAAGTATCAGTAGATGATGTACCTGATGAACCTATAGAAATTCTCTCTGTGGAAGAAGCTGTAGACGATAAGGATATTGGTGTGCTGAAAGCAGGAGACAGTGTTTTTGTGGTGTCCACACTAGTAATTGTGGAAGGGGCTGTAGATATGTCATTAGTGTCCGTAGTAGCAGAAGGCCTGGAGGTGCCATTTGTTAGCACTTCATTAGACACGGGAGCTGCAGTGGACTGCATCGCAATTGTTCCTAAGGGGGTAGTCAGAGTTGCTCTGGTCATATCAGTAGATGATGTACCTGATGAACCTGTAGAAATTCTCTCTGTGGAAGAAGCTGTAGACGATAAGGATATTGGTGTGCTGGAAGCAGGAGACTGTGTTTTTGTGGTGTCCACACTAGTAATTGTGGAAGGGGCTGTAGATATATGATTAGTGTCCGTAGTAGGAGAAGGCCTAGAAGTGCCATTTGTTAGCACATCATTAGACACGGGAGCTGCAGTGGACTGCATCGCAATTGTTCCTAAGGGGGTAGTCAGAGTTGCTCTGGAAGTATCAGTAGATGATGTACCTGATGAACCTGTAGAAATTCTCTCTGTGGAAGAAGCTGTAGACGATAAGGATATTGGTGTGCTGAAAGCAGGAGACAGTGTTTTTGTGGTATCCACATTAGTAATTGTGGAAGGGGCTGTAGATATGTCATTAGTGTCCGTAGTAGCAGAAGGCCTGGAGGTGCCATTTGTTAGCACTTCATTAGACACGGGAGCTGCAGTGGACTGCGTCGCAATTGTTCCTAAGGGGGTAGTCAGAGTTGCTCTGGTCATATCAGTAGATGATGTACCTGATGAACCTGTAGAAATTCTCTCTGTGGAAGAAGCTATAGACCATAAGGATATTGGTGTGCTGGAAGCAGGAGACGGTGTTTTTGTGGTGTCCACACTAGTAATTGTGGAAGGGGCTGTAGATATATGATTAGTGTCCGTAGTAGCAGAAGGCCTGGAGGTGCCATTTGTTAGCACTTCATTAGACACGGGAGCTGCAGTGGACTGCGTCGCAATTGTTCCTAAGGGGGTAGTCAGAGTTGCTCTGGTCATATCAGTAGATGATGTACCTGATGAACCTGTAGAAATTCTCTCTGTGGAAGAAGCTGTAGATGATAACGATATTAGTGTGCTGGAAGCAGGAGACGGTGTTTTTGTGGTGTCCACACTAGTAATTGTGGAAGGGGCTGTAGATATATGATTAGTGTCCGTAGTAGCAGAAGGCCTGGAGGTGCCATTTGTAAGCACTTCATTAGACACGGGAGCTGCAGTGGACTGCATCACAATTGTTCCTAAGGGGGTAGTCAGAGTTGCTCTGGAAGTATCAGTAGATGATGTATTTGATGACTCTGTAGAAATTCTCTCTGTGGAAGAAGCTGTAGACGATAAGGATATTGGTGTGCTGGAAGCAGGAGACGGTGTTTTTGTGGTGTCCACACTAGTAATTGTGGAAGGGGCTGTAGATATATGATTAGTGTCCGTAGTAGGAGAAGGCCTAGAAGTGCCATTTGTTAGCACTTCATTAGACACGGGAGCTGCAGTGGACTGCGTCGCAATTGTTCCTAAGGAGGTAGTCAGAGTTGCTCTGGAAGTATCAGTAGATGATGTACCTGATGAACCTGTAGAAATTCTCTCTGTGGAAGAAGCTGTAGACGATAAGGATATTGGTGTGCTAGAAACAGATGAAGGTGTTCTTGTGGTGTCCACACTAGTAATTGTGGAAGGGGCTGTAGATATGTCATTAGTGTCCGTAGTAGCAGAAGGCCTGGAGGTGCCATTTGTTAGCACTTCATTAGACACGGGAGCTGCAGTGGACTGCGTCGCAATTGTTCCTAAGGGGGTAGTCAGAGTTGCTCTGGAAGTATCAGTAGATGATGTACCTGATGAACCTGTAGAAATTCTCTCTGTGGAAGAAGCTGTAGACGATAAGGATATTGGTGTGCTGGAAGCAGGAGACGGTGTTTTTGTGGTGTCCATACT
Source organism: Mauremys reevesii (assembly GCF_016161935.1). Taxonomy (NCBI): domain Eukaryota; kingdom Metazoa; phylum Chordata; order Testudines; family Geoemydidae; genus Mauremys; species Mauremys reevesii. The sequence continues at coordinate 161,039,159 of NC_052623.1, forward strand.
AGTAATTGTGGAAGGGGCTGTAGATATATGATCAGTGTCTGTAGTAGGAGATGGCCTAGAAGTGCCATTTGTTAGCACTTCATTAGACACGGGAGCTGCAGTGGACTGCGTCGCAATTGTTCCTAAGGAGGTAGTCAGAGTTGCTCTGGAAGTATCAGTAGATGATGTACCTGATGAACCTGTAGAAATTCTCTCTGTGGAAGAAGCTGTAGACGATAAAGGTATTGGTGTGCTAGAAACAGATGAAGGTGTTCTTGTGGTGTCCACCCTAGTAATTGTGGAAGGGGCTGTAGATATGTCATTAGTGTCCGTAGTAACAGAAGGCCTGGAGGTGCCATTTGTTAGCACTTCATTAGACACGGGAGCTGCAGTGGACTGCGTCACAATTGTTCCTAAGGGGGTAGTCAGAGTTGCTCTGGTCATATCAGTAGATGATGTACCTGATGAACCTGTAGAAATTCTCTCTGTGGAAGAAGCTGTAGATGATAACGATATTGGTGTGCTGGAAGCAGGAGACGGTGTTTTTGTGGTGTCCACACTAGTAACTGTGGAAGGGGCTGTAGATATATGATTAGTGTCCGTAGTAGCAGAAGGCCTGGAGGTGCCATTTGTAAGCACTTCATTAGACACGGGAGCTGCAGTGGACTGCGTCACAATTGTTCCTAAGGGGGTAGTCAGAGTTGCTCTGGAAGTATCAGTAGATGATGTATTTGATGACTCTGTAGAAATTCTCTCTGTGGAAGGAGCTGTAGACGATAAGGATATTGGTGTGCTGGATTCAGGAGACGGTGTTTTTGTGGTGTCCACACTAGTAATTGTGGAAGGGGCTGTAGATATATGATTAGTGTCCGTACTAGGAGAAGGCCTAGAAGTGCCATTTGTTAGCACTTCATTAGACACGGGAGCTGCAGTGGACTGCGTCGCAATTGTTCCTAAGGAGGTAGTCAGAGTTGCTCTGGAAGTATCAGTAGATGATGTACCTGATGAACCTGTAGAAATTCTCTCTGTGGAAGAAGTTGTAGACGATAAGGATATTGGTGTGCTAGAAACAGATGAAGGTGTTCTTGTGGTGTCCACACTAGTAATTGTGGAAGGGGCTGTAGATATGTCATTAGTGTCCGTAGTAACAGAAGGCCTGGAGGTGCCATTTGTTAGCACTTCATTAGACACGGGAGCTGCAGTGGACTGCGTCACAATTGTTCCTAAGGGGGTAGTCAGAGTTGTTCTGGAAGTATCAGTAGATGATGTACCTGATGAACCTGTAGAAATTCTCTCTGTGGAAGAAGCTGTAGACGATAAGGATATTGGTGTGCTGGAAGCAGGAGACGGTGTTTTTGTGGTGTCCACCCTAGTAATTGTGGAAGGGGCTGTAGATATGTCATTAGTGTCCGTAGTAGCAGAAGGCCTGGAGGTGCCATTTGTTAGCACTTCATTAGACACGGGAGCTGCAGTGGACTGCGTCGCAATTGTTCCTAAGGCAGTAGTTTCCACGGATGTATTATTTACAGAATATGTATTTGTGGATTTTGTAGCTACTGATGAAGATACTGGCAAAGTTACACGTGTTTCAGTGAAGGCGGGTGTTGAAAAATGTGTCTCTGTAGTTGCTATTGTGTCTGTATATATTGGCGTTGTTTTTTCTGTGGGAGTACTTTTACCTATTTCAGTACTTGTAATTATAGTATTGCCAGTAGGACTGATAAGTGTTATGTTACCTGTGGGCACTTTACTCACAGTATTCGTTGAAGTGACTTCAATTGTAGGTTGAAGTGTAGTAGTTATTAAGGAAGTAATTAAATTTGTTAAATCTACTGTGGTTGGATATATGAGTGATGTAGATTGTGGACTCAGCACTGGTAACGGAACTGTCGTGTTTATAGAAGTTGCAGGTGCAGTTTCAGATTCTTGTGTGGGGCTAATGCTTTCAACAGATGGCTTTGATGTAGATGGCTGTCTTGATGGTGCAGTTGTCACAGGCTCTACAGCTGGTTCTATTATAGAAAAAATAAGGCAACATTAAAATGAGAGATGGAGAACATCATTTTTAAATCATACTGAAATGGAATTTCTTTTGCCAATCAAAGTTGCCGTCCATTTACTCAAGCACAATCATGCAGGGCTAGATTGTTCCCTTGTCTTACTCAGCTAAGCAGGGGAATAAGGAGGAGTAAGGGCCACCCACCCCTTTGCACAACCTCCCTGGATCTTGGGCCTGGGTCTCATGCAGAGTGCAGCCTCTGCTTTCTGGATCATTGCCCCACCAAGAAAGCGGGTAGGGAATAGACAGAGTTTTGACTCCACCGGCCCTACTTGCTGTTGAGAGTAGATGGTGAGCTGCTCTGGGGAAGTAAACTCACCATTTCAAGGGCTGTAGTAACTGAATTTTCCCTGTAGCAAGATGAAATCAGGGCAGGAATTATGAAGCTCTGTGCCACAATTCCTTTCCAGGGCTTTTCCTGGGGCCATAGTTATGCATTACACCTTACTCAGGACTGGGACTAATAATTCAATCTGATACACAGTTTTTCCCCATTTGTGTAGTTCCCAGTACTCTGGTTGGTTCTGTCTATCTAACTTGCAGGGTCATCATGCAGTTATTTCTCAGCAACTGTACAGAATGTGAATCTCTGTAACTCTGATTGGCTCACAACTATTATTTGTTAAGATAAAGGTGAAGCAGAAGAATTCCACAATGTAGATGAAAGAGAAGAAAAGAAAATAGGGTTGTGAAGCTGCTGGAAGGGAAAATGCTTTTTATATGTTTTAAGGCAATATAATAACTTGAGAGTTGCTTACTATTAATTATGTACTAAACAAAGGGTTCAACCTCAGAGTTTATATACCCAAAATATAGTCCTTGTGTTGTAAACAGGAATCACTCTTCAGTTACCATTGGGATATGACTATGGACCCAATCCTACATAACTTTACTCTTATAAATAATTCTTTATGCAGCCAATTTGAAGCCATGTCCCTGTCTCTTAAATCTGGATTAATCTTTCTTCCCTTTTAAAGGACCCACATATTTCTAAAGTCCACCTGGGCCAGACTGTGAATTTCCATTAAAGCATTTCTCTTGAGGAGAAGGCGAGTGTTGTGTTAAGATGCTGCAGTGGCATTTGGGAGAGGGGAGTCAAAACTGGATCTTCTACAAACTTCATGTGCAAATTACTTCATCTCTCTTTGCCTCAGTTCCCCATTTGTTAAATGGAGTTAATGATACTTCCTTTCTCCTACCCTTTAACTGTCTTCTCCATTTAATCCCCAGTCCTGCAAACACTTAGTAAACAAACGACTCATTCCATTGTACTCTGTTTCAATTGGACAACACTGCTTCAATTCACCACACTGGGGAGTGTCAGAAAGGCAAGGCCTTAGAGTGTATGTCCTTCAGGGCAGTGAATGTATTTGTACAGAGACTATCACAGTGGAACTCCACAATTGGTTGGGGCCTCCTGACAATAATGTAATAAGATAAAATAATAATCATCATCGTTTGTTAAGATTCCACCGTGTTTTATTCTAGTTATTTTTTTCTTATTTTCTTAAATAACTCATTTATGAGTTTATTTTTAAGAGTCAAATACAAAGTTTTAGAAAATGACCATCCAAAGAGTTTTGTGAATTTAAATTCATCTTACCTCGGCAATCTCTCCCAGGTACGTTGGGACTGAAGTCTGTGAATCCAGCCTGACACTGACAGGAATAAGATGGCCCGCTAATGTTGCATGTGGCATGTTCAGAACAATCATTGAATCCCATCTTACAACTATTCGTTTCTATAAGGAAGTTGAACAAACATAAAAAGAACAACTTTTTAACTCATCATGGAAAAGATGAAAGTACAAGTGCTGAGTGCAATTAAATGACACAGTTCACTGCCAGTGCAGTTGTTGTCACATAAAGTCACTATCAGTGATAAACACTGTAATCTCTAAATATAAAGAAAACAATTCGTATGAGCATTAGGCTATACCTTCTATAAGTGTACCGTTGCGGTCCGTTTGAAATACTGTACTGTTGTTAAAGGCCTCTGTAAAAGCATCTGTGAGCTCCGTTTTTGTTAAATTTTCTCCTACATCCAAAACAATCATAAAGTCCACAACTATACTGCCACTTTTAAGATTGTTGATTACTATACGCAGTTTTCCTTCGTCTAGTAACCTTTGCATCTCAGGTGGCAAGTTTTTTCTTATCTGTAAAGTAAAAAGTTAAAATTATTCAATTTTCCTTTTGCAGTCAAGAACTCTTAAGGCAAAAATTACCCTTCATTGTTCAATTCATTGACCAGCATTACTGATAGTGGAACCAAATGCTTATAGAAATCAGTTCTACGACCTTCAAACATTTTCATAACTCTCATATATTAATGGCAAATGGTAAAAAATTGCAAGAGGTGATAGGGTTAAAAACTGTTTGAGAGAGAGATCTACAAACCAGAGCTCGTTCCCACTCCCCTTGAGGATGTAAGGTGAACAGGACTCTCCCAGTTGTCTAGGTCAGGCCCCTTCCCTTCCATGAACACTGGTTTAGAACAGCCTTTGGCCCTCAATTAAAACCAAATTGAAATCCCCTACTTTTAAATCTCTTCTTCCTGTCTCCCAAATTCTGCTTTAGAGGAAGCTTTTGAGCGGTATTTAAGTGTAGTAACAAATTAGCATTTTCTGCAGTAATCCAGTTGGAAGGCCAAGAATCACTGTATAAATATGGCAAGACCCAAATGAACAAAATGTCCACATGTGTCTAGCCAAAGGGAGACGGGAAAAGTCTCATCTTTTCACTGACACTATGCAGGAATCAAGGAGCATGAAAATGTCCATAGTGATGGTTAGACACCAGCGTGTCATGAAAGATAGCAGTTATTTGGGTTTGGATTTATGCTGTTGGATACATTTTTTCCTCTCACTTTATTTTTCACTTGCTTGTTTTTAGCTCTGTCTAACCACAATGAAGCACATGAAATAAAAAAGAAAAAATAGTAGACGTTCAAGTCCAAAGTCTACATATGTATTCACAATCTTTGGAAGTATGTTTACTACCAACACGTTTTGTATTTCAGTTATTGGAAAGACTTTTAAAAAAAGTTATATTTAAAAATAAAATTTAACAATTATATCACACTTTTCATGTTCAAAGCATTTTACAAGCGCTAGCTGTGAACTTCCTTAACAAAGGGGGGAGAAGCACCCGCAATACAAAGGAAAAAATGCCAATGTTTGCACCCTTGCTACATTCTTCACCCTTTCTAGAAGCACCATCCGAATTTTTTCTAGATAGAGCTTTGACCAACTCACTCTCATCCAAGGCCCTACCTCATTTGGATGTGGAAAGTGTAGAGAGTACACTATGTAATCTCACTATATCTCCTAACAGGCTCCTTGTCATGGGACGGAAACTCCAAAATCATGTTTGACTGACCCTCAGCAAATAGAAGTAATTGCTCAACACCACCCTTTTGGTTCTAAGAGGATTAAACAAAGTGCAAGTCCATCTACCCCACTTGTGTCCACAGGGCATCAACCAGATCTGCCAATCTTTTGTTACAGTCTTTTATTTGTTATGGCATGCACACAGAGAAGTTAGATAAAAAACATAAAATACTCTTTCTGGAATATAGCAGTGTTACGCTACTTTATTTCTCAGACTTCAAAACCATAACATACAAGCACCCAAAATGGAGAAACAAAGAAGACTGCTCCCCTAAAACAGCAAGGCAGAACTCAACCCACCTTGCTCTAGGCTGGCTCTTTGCAGACTGACTGCTGAAGACCCAGATTGCACATTTCCCTCCAGAGCTCCCTCAATTACAAGACAGACCAGTAAACTCCTTAGAAATTAAAGTAATAGCTTATCATTTGGATGGTTAATATAACATATCATTGAAATTAAAGGCTGCTGAGAGATTTAGGAATCAGAATAGTCCCCTATCCCTTGAAAGTGATGGTCAACCAAAAAGATTAATGCAGTGTCTTGGTGTCTCCGGAATAATGTCAAATTGAAGGGGGATAAGGAAATCTGAGGATGTCAAAGGACACAGATGCTTGGCTGAAACTTTAGCAGTAAAATCACTTATCAGGAAAGATAGAGACAAGGCAATAATTGTCAAAACTTGTCTGTGTCAGGGGAGGATTCCCTGATCAAGGGCATAATACCTGCTCACATGCAAGAAGTTGGTACCTTACCCTTCTCTAAGGAGGCACTGATGTTCTCAAAACAACAGGGACCCAATGACTCCCTACTGGATGTTGCTAGCCATAAGACAGGAAGTCACCGGTAACAGACTGCATTTCTCCCTATACAAAAACTCTCAGTAAATGAAACTGGTGAGAAATTAACCAGAGAAGATTTCACATTTGCCTCCTGCTGATATGACTCATCTACCTAGGAGGTGACCTAATCCAAATCTCATCAGTCTTATCCTCAAATAAGTAGATAATATTTCACAACAAGAAACACCTGATTCTGTTTCTGGTTAATGGCAATCCAGATTCACTATGCACAGGGCTGGCTCCAGACCCCAGCACGCCAAGCGCGCGCTTGGGGCGGCGTCCGGCGGGGAGGGCAGCAGGCGGCTCCGGTGGACCCCCCGCAGGCGTGCCTGCGGAAGGTCTGCTGGTCCTGCGGTTCTGATGAACCTCACGCAGACGTGCCTGCGGAGGGGCCGCTGGTCCCGCTGCTTTGGTGGAGCATCCGCTGGCATGCCTGCGGGAGGTCCACCAGAGCCGCGGGACAAGTGGACCCTCTGCAGGCACGTCGACAGGAGGTCCACCGGAGCCGCAGGACCGGCGACTGGAAGAGCGCCCCCCGCGGCACGCCACCCTGATTGGGGCGGCGAAATTACTAGAGCCGCCCCTGACTATGCAGTCCAAACCTAAATTCAACATTCACTGGCATTTCATGGACACCATGGTGGGAAAAAAACCCATCACCTCTACCCCATCTCAGATCTCAAAAACTCATTATCCTTCAGTTAATATGACTCTGGGCCAGAGCGTCATTTAAACTAAGGCTCAATAGGACCTTAGTGTAAATCAGAGTTCATGCATCACTGTGCAATAACCATCACTGGTATTCTAACCTCCAACCAATGTGTTCCATCTGTGTAGATCGTGTGTGACCTGGTTCTCACATATATTTGGATTAGGAACAGTTCAATAGAAAACTAATTTTATTTGAATAATCCTGGATATAATACCTCCGCAATGAACTTCTTTTCAAAATCCTTAAAGTCTTCACTTGATTTGTTGTTATACTCAGGTTTGAATTCTTCATTTGTAATCCTGGTTTTTCCATCAAATGTTTTAGCTTCTGTAAAGACATTGAAAAACAGTTCAGCACAGTGCTGCAAGAATGCATTTGTTACGTGAAATCTTTTGGCTACTACCCAGATCAAACACAACATTGACATGCTACCTTCACCCCAACTTCTGGGACACGTTGAAAAGTTAAAGGATTGTAAAGTAATCAAAATGAATGTGAGATATATCAATTTTTAAAAGGGTAACTAGAATGAATCTACCATAAGCAGGAGAAAGTGGACCCGGATTCTATTGTTTGTAGTCAAAAGTTTGTCATATTGAATTATTTAATTAGAGCTAATATCACAGTAATTAAATTGTTACTGGGGTATGTTGGGTTCTTCACTGAAAATTTTAGGAAGATATACTTTGGTCAGTTTATTTTATATTCTATTTCAAAAATGGGTCTCTGTCTAAATACAAACTACAATAGCACTAGGCATAAGTCAATGTAGGCAGGATGTCTTCATCCACTAAGACACTCAATACTGTACTTAGTGGGAAGGATCTTCAATTCACACCTAACTCCCCAATTTGCTATCCTAATTTTGATTTCTGTTCTATTCTTCTAGGTAAGATATATATTTCCTTATCAAATATATATATTTGAAACCTATAATGTAAGATGGAAAATATCCAGAGTAAAATATCTTATCTACTCTATCTCTCTGTCTTTTCCTTTAAGATAGAGCTGTATGGGCCAAATCTTTTCTTTACTTACACATGTACAACCACACTGATAGCAGAGGGGTTGTTTACATGTAACTGAGGGAAGAATGGCTGTCATGTCTTTCCATGGAATTAATGTCTTTCAGGGGCCAGTTTCCTTTGACTTGTTCCAGATTTTCTGAGTCATAGACATGACAGTCTCTGAGATTCACTGCTACATCATTTAGAGCCCAATCCCAAAAGTACCCTCAACTTTCATTGAAAGTCAAATGAGTTGAGGGTGATCAAAACATTACAAGATGAAACACTTATTTTTCTGTTTATTTGAGTGATGTGATGACTACAAATGTAATGATTGATCCATCATCACTGAGTGCACATCTGGACTTCAGGGTCCATGATATGGCCAAGTCATTTCAGGATTTATCCCATTTATATCAAAGAGAGTTTTGCCTGAGTAAGGACTTCCGAATTTGGCCATATATGAGTTACTGTAATAAAGAAAAAAATATTCAATTATTAAGGCAATACCTGTGCGAACTCTCCTTGAAGTATTGATCTTCTTAGCACAAGTTAAAACTTCCACAGATATTATATATTCATAACCAGGAACCAGATCTCCAAATGCTATCCATGTTTCATTCGTAGTGCTCTTATTCCTCACTGTGTTATCCCCCAACAGATATACAGTGTAAGGGCTATCTCTTGTCCCACCTTGAGGTGTCCAATTCAACTGTATCACTTCACTGGTTACTTTCTCAAGTTGTATGGAAAAAATAAGTGAAGCTATAAACAAAAAATGAAGTTGCTGTAAGTCATGGATTTGCTTATTTTCTGTGAGTCAAAAAATAAATTTTAGTTTTCAAATTCTTATTTTAGGTTAAACTAAATTATCTGCAGAATTTATAAGGTAATTAAATGCTTCAGTATAGTCTAGAAATAGAGTTATGGATCATATTTGGTCTCAAAATTTAAGTCACTACTATATTCTAAAATACTGTCTAACCTCTTATTTGTTACTGTAGCCTATTTGGCTGTATTTCATTTGATTAGCATACAATGATCTAAATTTTCTCAGGCAAGAGGCAGTAGCAGACACATAACAGTTCAAAATTCTGATTTCAGAAGGTCCACATATTTCAGCTACTGGATGAAGAATCCCTACATGTAGAACAATTTCTGATTCACTGTATGACATCTAAAAATGTGTTTATAATTTAGATTTTTCATTCCTAAAGCCACAGTTTATTGGGTTTGTTACTCACACTTTCCAATACAATACTTATTTAAAAACAAGTATATTTTCATAGGCGACGTCGGAATTCATTCTTATGTTTTGTTTTTCAATGTTTAGTAAAAAGCACAAATATACTTACTGCAAGTTCCTTGTGGTAATGTACTTTTTGTGGTAGCTGAAACAGTGCCAGCTTCGGGTGCTGTAATTCTAACTGTGGGGTTTGTATTCTTCGAGGAAGTATCTCCTGCTGTTACAATTGTAGCAACAATAACTGTGGATTTGCTAGTTAATGATGTCTTTATAGGACTAGCAGAAATTATTGTGCCTGTAGTTGGTGGGGAAACAGATATGTTGGGTGTGGAAAAAGCAGAAGAAATATGAGATATTGTGGTGTTCAGAACAGTGATAGGTATGATAGATGTAAGTGTTGTGGAGGACATCGTAATGGTTTCATTGGAATTTAGCATGTCAGTAACTGTAGAAATGTCGACAGGATTTGAAATAGAACTGGATGCTGATGAAGTTACAGATGTTAATGAAAATGAAGTGTCTAAACCAGTGAGGGCAGAAGAGAATATAGTTGTGGAAGATATTTCTGCTGGGGTCTCTGCTGTAGTGCTTAGGTGAGTCATTGGATTGGTTCCTACAAAAGCTGTACTTTTATCACCCAATTCGGAAGCTACAGAAGCAGTAGAGGAGACTTTGTTTGTGAGGGCAGGTGGGCTGTTGGATTCTGTATCAGTTGTATCGCTGCTTGTGCTACCCACGGGTACTGTCTTTGGAACGGTATTAATACTGCCAGTGATTTGAGAAACCTCTGTCTGAGGAGGAAGATTTGTGGTGAAACGGGATGTTGCAGTTGGTGCCACTGTGCTGCTGTTCAGAATAACAGTGCTCACTGGAAGAGCTGACTTCTCTGTATCTGTGCTGGGTGTCTCTGCAGCAGGTGAATGCAGTGAGGAATGGCTCCGGTCTGTTGTTGTTACATCGTTCAGAGTTCTTTGGTTAGAGGAAGATGTTATGTCCTCCTGTGTATTCGATTCAGAGGTAAGTGGTGACAATGCACCTTTGGTGGATGTAATGCCCAGGCTGGATTCCGTGACAGTCGCAGAAGGAGTAGAGGATGTTTCTTCAGTGCGTGCATTACTTGTGGCAGTAAAGCCGTGCTCACTGACAGCATTAGAAGCAGTTTGCTCACTTGCCTGAGAAGCACTCTTTGATACAGGTGAGGAGGAATAAGAGGTGCTGGATTCTGTTTCTAAGGGGTTCAAAGTTGCTGGGCCATCCCTAGTGCTTGTTGTTGACAAAGGCAGAGTTGTTTCTGTGGAGAATCCAGTTGTGGCTGGACTGTTGGAAGATATTTCTGCTGGGGTCTCTGCTGTAGTGCTTAGGTGAGTCATTGGATTGGTTCCTACAAAAGCTGTACTTTTATCACCCAATTCGGAAGCTACAGAAGCAGTAGAGGAGACTTTGTTTGTGAGGGCAGGTGGGCTGTTGGATTCTGTATCAGTTGTATCGCTGCTTGTGCTACCCACGGGTACTGTCTTTGGAACGGTATTACTACTGCCAGTGATTTGAGAAACCTCTGTCTGAGGAGGAAGATTTGTGGTGAAACGGGATGTTGCAGTTGGTGCCACTGTGCTGCTGTCCAGAATAACAGTGCTCACTGGAAGAGCTGACTTCTCTGTATCTGTGCTGGGTGTCTCTGCAGCAGGTGAATGCAGTGAGGAATGGCTCTGGTCTGTTGTTGTTACATCGTTCAGAGTTCTTTGGTTAGAGGAAGATGTTATGTCCTCCTGTGTATTCGATTCAGAGGTAAGTGGTGACAATGCACCTTTGGTGGATGTAATGCCCAGGCTGGATTCCGTGACAGTCGCAGAAGGAGTAGAGGATGTTTCTTCAGTGCGTGCATTACTTGTGGCAGTAGAGCCGTGCTCACTGACAGCATTAGAAGCAGTTTGCTCGCTTGCCTGAGAAGCACTCTTTGATACAGGTGAGGAGGAATAAGAGGTGCTGGATTCTGTTTCTAAGGGTTCAAAGTTGCTGGGCCATCCCTAGTGCTTGTTGTTGACAAAGGCAGAGTTGTTTCTGTGGAGAATCCAGTTGTGGCTGGACTGTTGGAAGATATTTCTGCTGGGGTCTCTGCTGTAGTGCTTAGGTGAGTCATTGGATTGGTTCCTACAAAAGCTGTACTTTTATCACCCAATTCGGAAGCTACAGAAGCAGTAGAGGAGACTTTGTTTGCGAGGGCAGGTGGGCTGTTGGATTCTGTATCAGTTGTATCGCTGCTTGTGCTACCCACGGGTACTGTCTTTGAACAGTATTACTACTGCCAGTGATTTGAGAAACCTCTGTCTGAGGAGGAAGATTTGTGGTGAAACGGGATGTTGCAGTTGGTGCCACTGTGCTGCTGTCCAGAATAACAGTGCTCACTGGAAGAGCTGACTTCTCTGTATCTGTGCTGGGTGTCTCTGCAGCAGGTGAATGCAGTGAGGAATGGCTCCGGTCTGTTGTTGTTACATCGCTCAGAGTTCTTTGGTTAGAGGAAGATGTTATGTCCTCCTGTGTATTCGATTCAGAGGTAAGTGGTGACAATGCACCTTTGGTGGATGTAATTCCCAGGCTGGATTCCGTTACAGTCGCAGAAGGAGTAGAGGATGTTTCTTCAGTGCGTGCATTACTTGTGGCAGTAAAGCCGTGCTCACTGACAGCATTAGAAGCAGTTTGCTCGCTTGCCTGAGAAGCACTTTTTGATACAGGTGAGGAGGAATAAGAGGTGCTGGATTCTGTTTCTAAGGGGTTCAAAGTTGCTGGGCCATCCCTAGTGCTTGTTGTTGACAAAGGCAGAGTTGTTTCTGTGGAGAATCCAGTTGTGGCTGGACTGTTGGAAGATATTTCTGCTGGGGTCTCTGCTGTAGTGCTTAGGTGAGTCATTGGATTGGTTCCTACAAAAGCTGTACTTTTATCACCCAATTCGAAGCTACAGAAGCAGTAGAGGAGACTTTGTTTGTGAGGGCAGGTGGGCTGTTGGATTCTGTATCAGTTGTATCGCTGCTTGTGCTACCCACGGGTACTGTCTTTGGAACAGTATTACTACTGCCAGTGATTTGAGAAACCTCTGTCTGAGGAGGAAGATTTGTGGTGAAACGGGATGTTGCAGTTGGTGCCACTGTGCTGCTGTCCAGAATAACAGTGCTCACTGGAAGAGCTGACTTCTCTGTATCTGTGCTGGGTGTCTCTGCAGCAGGTGAATGCAGTGAGGAATGGCTCCGGTCTGTTGTTGTTACATCGTTCAGAGTTCTTTGGTTAGAGGAAGATGTTATGTCCTCCTGTGTATTCGATTCAGAGGTAAGTGGTGACAATGCACCTTTGGTGGATGTAATGCCCAGGCTGGATTCCGTGACAGTCGCAGAAGGAGTAGAGGATGTTTGTTCAGTGCGTGCATTACTTGTGGCAGTAAAGCCGTGCTCACTGACAGCATTAGAAGCAGTTTGCTCGCTTGCCTGAGAAGCACTCTTTGATACAGGTGAGGAGGAATAAGAGGTGCTGGATTCTGTTTCTAAGGGGTTCAAAGTTGCTGGGCCATCCCTAGTGCTTGTTGTTGACAAAGGCAGAGTTGTTTCTGTGGAGAATCCAGTTGTGGCTGGACTGTTGGAAGATATTTCTGCTGGGGTCTCTGCTGTAGTGCTTAGGTGAGTCATTGGCTTGGTTCCTACAAAAGCTGTACTTTTATCACCCAATTCGAAGCTACAGAAGCAGTAGAGGAGACTTTGTTTGTGAGGGCAGGTGGGCTGTTGGATTCTGTATCAGTTGTATCGCTGCTTGTGCTACCCACGGGTACTGTCTTTGAACGGTATTACTACTGCCAGTGATTTGAGAAACCTCTGTCTGAGGAGGAAGATTTGTGGTGAAACGGGATGTTGCAGTTGGTGCCACTGTGCTGCTGTCCAGAATAACAGTGCTCACTGGAAGAGCTGACTTCTCTGTATCTGTGCTGGGTGTCTCTGCAGCAGGTGAATGCAGTGAGGAATGGCTCTGGTCTGTTGTTGTTACATCGTTCAGAGTTCTTTGGTTAGAGGAAGATGTTATGTCCTCCTGTGTATTCGATTCAGAGGTAAGTGGTGACAATGCACCTTTGGTGGATGTAATGCCCAGGCTGGATTCCGTGACAGTCGCAGAAGGAGTAGAGGATGTTTCTTCAGTGCGTGCATTACTTGTGGCAGTAGAGCCGTGCTCACTGACAGCATTAGAAGCAGTTTGCTCGCTTGCCTGAGAAGCACTCTTTGATACAGGTGAGGAGGAATAAGAGGTGCTGGATTCTGTTTCTAAGGGGTTCAAAGTTGCTGGGCCATCCCTAGTGCTTGTTGTTGACAAAGGCAGAGTTGTTTCTGTGGAGAATCCAGTTGTGGCTGGACTGTTGGAAGATATTTCTGCTGGGGTCTCTGCTGTAGTGCTTAGGTGAGTCATTGGATTGGTTCCTACAAAAGCTGTACTTTTATCACCCAATTCGGAAGCTACAGAAGCAGTAGAGGAGACTTTGTTTGCGAGGGCAGGTGGGCTGTTGGATTCTGTATCAGTTGTATCGCTGCTTGTGCTACCCACGGGTACTGTCTTTGGAACGGTATTACTACTGCCAGTGATTTGAGAAACCTCTGTCTGAGGAGGAAGATTTGTGGTGAAACGGGATGTTGCAGTTGGTGCCACTGTGCTGCTGTCCAGAATAACAGTGCTCACTGGAAGAGCTGACTTCTCTGTATCTGTGCTGGGTGTCTCTGCAGCAGGTGAATGCAGTGAGGAATGGCTCCGGTCTGTTGTTGTTACATCGTTCAGAGTTCTTTGGTTAGAGGAAGATGTTATGTCCTCCTGTGTATTCGATTCAGAGGTAAGTGGTGACAATGCACCTTTGGTGGATGTAATGCCCAGGCTGGATTCCGTGACAGTCGCAGAAGGAGTAGAGGATGTTTCTTCAGTGCGTGCATTACTTGTGGCAGTAAAGCCGTGCTCACTGACAGCATTAGAAGCAGTTTGCTCACTTGCCTGAGAAGCACTCTTTGATACAGGTGAGGAGGAATAAGAGGTGCTGGATTCTGTTTCTAAGGGGTTCAAAGTTGCTGGGCCATCCCTAGTGCTTGTTGTTGACAAAGGCAGAGTTGTTTCTGTGGAGAATCCAGTTGTGGCTGGACTGTTGGAAGATATTTCTGCTGGGGTCTCTGCTGTAGTGCTTAGGTGAGTCATTGGATTGGTTCCTACAAAAGCTGTACTTTTATCACCCAATTCAGAAGCTACAGAAGCAGTAGAGGAGACTTTGTTTGTGAGGGCAGGTGGGCTGTTGGATTCTGTATCAGTTGTATCGCTGCTTGTGCTACCCACGGGTACTGTCTTTGGAACGGTATTACTACTGCCAGTGATTTGAGAAACCTCTGTCTGAGGAGGAAGATTTGTGGTGAAACGGGATGTTGCAGTTGGTGCCACTGTGCTGCTGTCCAGAATAACAGTGCTCACTGGAAGAGCTGACTTCTCTGTATCTGTGCTGGGTGTCTCTGCAGCAGGTGAATGCAGTGAGGAATGGCTCTGGTCTGTTGTTGTTACATCGTTCAGAGTTCTTTGGTTAGAGGAAGATGTTATGTCCTCCTGTGTATTCGATTCAGAGGTAAGTGGTGACAATGCACCTTTGGTGGATGTAATGCCCAGGCTGGATTCCGTGACAGTCGCAGAAGGAGTAGAGGATGTTTCTTCAGTGCGTGCATTACTTGTGGCAGTAGAGCCGTGCTCACTGACAGCATTAGAAGCAGTTTGCTCGCTTGCCTGAGAAGCACTCTTTGATACAGGTGAGGAGGAATAAGAGGTGCTGGATTCTGTTTCTAAGGGGTTCAAAGTTGCTGGGCCATCCCTAGTGCTTGTTGTTGACAAAGGCAGAGTTGTTTCTGTGGAGAATCCAGTTGTGGCTGGACTGTTGGAAGATATTTCTGCTGGGGTCTCTGCTGTAGTGCTTAGGTGAGTCATTGGATTGGTTCCTACAAAAGCTGTACTTTTATCACCCAATTCGGAAGCTACAGAAGCAGTAGAGGAGACTTTGTTTGCGAGGGCAGGTGGGCTGTTGGATTCTGTATCAGTTGTATCGCTGCTTGTGCTACCCACGGGTACTGTCTTTGGAACGGTATTACTACTGCCAGTGATTTGAGAAACCTCTGTCTGAGGAGGAAGATTTGTGGTGAAACGGGATGTTGCAGTTGGTGCCACTGTGCTGCTGTCCAGAATAACAGTGCTCACTGGAAGAGCTGACTTCTCTGTATCTGTGCTGGGTGTCTCTGCAGCAGGTGAATGCAGTGAGGAATGGCTCCGGTCTGTTGTTGTTACATCGCTCAGAGTTCTTTGGTTAGAGGAAGATGTTATGTCCTCCTGTGTATTCGATTCAGAGGTAAGTGGTGACAATGCACCTTTGGTGGATGTAATTCCCAGGCTGGATTCCGTTACAGTCGCAGAAGGAGTAGAGGATGTTTCTTCAGTGCGTGCATTACTTGTGGCAGTAAAGCCGTGCTCACTGACAGCATTAGAAGCAGTTTGCTCGCTTGCCTGAGAAGCACTTTTTGATACAGGTGAGGAGGAATAAGAGGTGCTGGATTCTGTTTCTAAGGGGTTCAAAGTTGCTGGGCCATCCCTAGTGCTTGTTGTTGACAAAGGCAGAGTTGTTTCTGTGGAGAATCCAGTTGTGGCTGGACTGTTGGAAGATATTTCTGCTGGGGTCTCTGCTGTAGTGCTTAGGTGAGTCATTGGATTGGTTCCTACAAAAGCTGTACTTTTATCACCCAATTCGGAAGCTACAGAAGCAGTAGAGGAGACTTTGTTTGTGAGGGCAGGTGGGCTGTTGGATTCTGTATCAGTTGTATCGCTGCTTGTGCTACCCACGGGTACTGTCTTTGGAACGGTATTACTACTGCCAGTGATTTGAGAAACCTCTGTCTGAGGAGGAAGATTTGTGGTGAAACGGGATGTTGCAGTTGGTGCCACTGTGCTGCTGTCCAGAATAACAGTGCTCACTGGAAGAGCTGACTTCTCTGTATCTGTGCTGGGTGTCTCTGCAGCAGGTGAATGCAGTGAGGAATGGCTCCGGTCTGTTGTTGTTACATCGTTCAGAGTTCTTTGGTTAGAGGAAGATGTTATGTCCTCCTGTGTATTCGATTCAGAGGTAAGTGGTGACAATGCACCTTTGGTGGATGTAATGCCCAGGCTGGATTCCGTGACAGTCGCAGAAGGAGTAGAGGATGTTTGTTCAGTGCGTGCATTACTTGTGGCAGTAAAGCCGTGCTCACTGACAGCATTAGAAGCAGTTTGCTCGCTTGCCTGAGAAGCACTCTTTGATACAGGTGAGGAGGAATAAGAGGTGCTGGATTCTGTTTCTAAGGGGTTCAAAGTTGCTGGGCCATCCCTAGTGCTTGTTGTTGACAAAGGCAGAGTTGTTTCTGTGGAGAATCCAGTTGTGGCTGGACTGTTGGAAGATATTTCTGCTGGGGTCTCTGCTGTAGTGCTTAGGTGAGTCATTGGATTGGTTCCTACAAAAGCTGTACTTTTATCACCCAATTCGGAAGCTACAGAAGCAGTAGAGGAGACTTTGTTTGTGAGGGCAGGTGGGCTGTTGGATTCTGTATCAGTTGTATCGCTGCTTGTGCTACCCACGGGTACTGTCTTTGGAACGGTATTACTACTGCCAGTGATTTGAGAAACCTCTGTCTGAGGAGGAAGATTTGTGGTGAAACGGGATGTTGCAGTTGGTGCCACTGTGCTGCTGTCCAGAATAACAGTGCTCACTGGAAGAGCTGACTTCTCTGTATCTGTGCTGGGTGTCTCTGCAGCAGGTGAATGCAGTGAGGAATGGCTCTGGTCTGTTGTTGTTACATCGTTCAGAGTTCTTTGGTTAGAGGAAGATGTTATGTCCTCCTGTGTATTCGATTCAGAGGTAAGTGGTGACAATGCACCTTTGGTGGATGTAATGCCCAGGCTGGATTCCGTGACAGTCGCAGAAGGAGTAGAGGATGTTTCTTCAGTGCGTGCATTACTTGTGGCAGTAGAGCCGTGCTCACTGACAGCATTAGAAGCAGTTTGCTCGCTTGCCTGAGAAGCACTCTTTGATACAGGTGAGGAGGAATAAGAGGTGCTGGATTCTGTTTCTAAGGGGTTCAAAGTTGCTGGGCCATCCCTAGTGCTTGTTGTTGACAAAGGCAGAGTTGTTTCTGTGGAGAATCCAGTTGTGGCTGGACTGTTGGAAGATATTTCTGCTGGGGTCTCTGCTGTAGTGCTTAGGTGAGTCATTGGATTGGTTCCTACAAAAGCTGTACTTTTATCACCCAATTCGGAAGCTACAGAAGCAGTAGAGGAGACTTTGTTTGCGAGGGCAGGTGGGCTGTTGGATTCTGTATCAGTTGTATCGCTGCTTGTGCTACCCACGGGTACTGTCTTTGGAACGGTATTACTACTGCCAGTGATTTGAGAAACCTCTGTCTGAGGAGGAAGATTTGTGGTGAAACGGGATGTTGCAGTTGGTGCCACTGTGCTGCTGTCCAGAATAACAGTGCTCACTGGAAGAGCTGACTTCTCTGTATCTGTGCTGGGTGTCTCTGCAGCAGGTGAATGCAGTGAGGAATGGCTCCGGTCTGTTGTTGTTACATCGCTCAGAGTTCTTTGGTTAGAGGAAGATGTTATGTCCTCCTGTGTATTCGATTCAGAGGTAAGTGGTGACAATGCACCTTTGGTGGATGTAATTCCCAGGCTGGATTCCGTTACAGTCGCAGAAGGAGTAGAGGATGTTTCTTCAGTGCGTGCATTACTTGTGGCAGTAAAGCCGTGCTCACTGACAGCATTAGAAGCAGTTTGCTCGCTTGCCTGAGAAGCACTTTTTGATACAGGTGAGGAGGAATAAGAGGTGCTGGATTCTGTTTCTAAGGGGTTCAAAGTTGCTGGGCCATCCCTAGTGCTTGTTGTTGACAAAGGCAGAGTTGTTTCTGTGGAGAATCCAGTTGTGGCTGGACTGTTGGAAGATATTTCTGCT
The DNA here is from genome assembly GCF_016161935.1 of Mauremys reevesii. Lineage (NCBI taxonomy): Eukaryota > Metazoa > Chordata > Testudines > Geoemydidae > Mauremys > Mauremys reevesii. The sequence goes on from NC_052623.1 coordinate 161,057,406, forward strand.
GGGGTCTCTGCTGTAGTGCTTAGGTGAGTCATTGGATTGGTTCCTACAAAAGCTGTACTTTTATCACCCAATTCGAAGCTACAGAAGCAGTAGAGGAGACTTTGTTTGTGAGGGCAGGTGGGCTGTTGGATTCTGTATCAGTTGTATCGCTGCTTGTGCTACCCACGGGTACTGTCTTTGGAACGGTATTACTACTGCCAGTGATTTGAGAAACCTCTGTCTGAGGAGGAAGATTTGTGGTGAAACGGGATGTTGCAGTTGGTGCCACTGTGCTGCTGTCCAGAATAACAGTGCTCACTGGAAGAGCTGACTTCTCTGTATCTGTGCTGGGTGTCTCTGCAGCAGGTGAATGCAGTGAGGAATGACTCCTGTCTGTTGTTGTTACATCGTTCAGAGTTCTTTGGTTAGAGGAAGATGTTATGTCCTCCTGTGTATTCGATTCAGAGGTAAGTGGTGACAATGCACCTTTGGTGGATGTAATGCCCAGGCTGGATTCCGTGACAGTCGCAGAAGGAGTAGAGGATGTTTCTTCAGTGCGTGCATTACTTGTGGCAGTAGAGCCGTGCTCACTGACAGCATTAGAAGCAGTTTGCTCGCTTGCCTGAGAAGCACTCTTTGATACAGGTGAGGAGGAATAAGAGGTGCTGGATTCTGTTTCTAAGGGGTTCAGAGTTGCTGGGCCATCCCTAGTGCCTGTTGTTGACAAAGGCAGAGTTGTTTCTGTGGAGAATCCAGTTGTGGCTGGACTGTTGGAAGATATTTCTGCTGGGGTCTCTGCTGTAGTGCTTAGGTGAGTCATTGGATTGGTTCCTACAAAAGCTGTACTTTTATCACCCAATTCAGAAGCTACAGAAGCAGTAGAGGAGACTTTGTTTGTGAGGGCAGGTGGGCTGTTGGATTCTGTATCAGTTGTATCGCTGCTTGTGCTACCCACGGGTACTGTCTTTGGAACGGTATTACTACTGCCAGTGATTTGAGAAACCTCTGTCTGAGGAGGAAGATTTGTGGTGAAACGGGATGTTGCAGTTGGTGCCACTGTGCTGCTGTCCAGAATAACAGTGCTCACTGGAAGAGCTGACTTCTCTGTATCTGTGCTGGGTGTCTCTGCAGCAGGTGAATGCAGTGAGGAATGGCTCCGGTCTGTTGTTGTTACATCGTTCAGAGTTCTTTGGTTAGAGGAAGATGTTATGTCCTCCTGTGTATTCGATTCAGAGGTAAGTGGTGACAATGCACCTTTGGTGGATGTAATGCCCAGGCTGGATTCCGTGACAGTCGCAGAAGGAGTAGAGGATGTTTGTTCAGTGCGTGCATTACTTGTGGCAGTAAAGCCGTGCTCACTGACAGCATTAGAAGCAGTTTGCTCGCTTGCCTGAGAAGCACTCTTTGATACAGGTGAGGAGGAATAAGAGGTGCTGGATTCTGTTTCTAAGGGGTTCAAAGTTGCTGGGCCATCCCTAGTGCTTGTTGTTGACAAAGGCAGAGTTGTTTCTGTGGAGAATCCAGTTGTGGCTGGACTGTTGGAAGATATTTCTGCTGGGGTCTCTGCTGTAGTGCTTAGGTGAGTCATTGGATTGGTTCCTACAAAAGCTGTACTTTTATCACCCAATTCAGAAGCTACAGAAGCAGTAGAGGAGACTTTGTTATTGAGGGCAGGTGGGCTGTTGGATTCTGTATCAGTTGTATCGCTGCTTGTGCTACCCACGGGTACTGTCTTTGGAACGGTATTACTACTGCCAGTGATTTGAGAAACCTCTGTCTGAGGAGGAAGATTTGTGGTGAAACGGGATGTTGCAGTTGGTGCCACTGTGCTGCTGTTCAGAATAACAGTGCTCACTGGAAGAGCTGACTTCTCTGTATCTGTGCTGGGTGTCTCTGCAGCAGGTGAATGCAGTGAGGAATGACTCCTGTCTGTTGTTGTTACATCGTTCAGAGTTCTTTGGTTAGAGGAAGATGTTATGTCCTCCTGTGTATTCGATTCAGAGGTAAGTGGTGACAATGCACCTTTGGTGGATGTAATGCCCAGGCTGGATTCCGTGACAGTCGCAGAAGGAGTAGAGGATGTTTCTTCAGTGTGTGCATTACTTGTGGCAGTAGAGCCGTGCTCACTGACAGCATTGGAAGCAGTTTGCTCGCTTGCCTGAGAAGCACTTTTTGATACAGGTGAGGAGGAATAAGAGGTGCTGGATTCTGTTTCTAAGGGGTTCAGAGTTGCTGGGCCATCCCTAGTGCTTGTTGTTGACAAAGGCAGAGTTGTTTCTGTGGAGAATCCAGTTGTGGCTGGACTGTTGGAAGATATTTCTGCTGGGGTCTCTGCTGTAGTGCTTAGGTGAGTCATTGGATTGGTTCCTACAAAAGCTGTACTTTTATCACCCAATTCGGAAGCTACAGAAGCAGTAGAGGAGACTTTGTTTGTGAGGGCAGGTGGGCTGTTGGATTCTGTATCAGTTGTATCGCTGCTTGTGCTACCCACGGGTACTGTCTTTGGAACGGTATTACTACTGCCAGTGATTTGAGAAACCTCTGTCTGAGGAGGAAGATTTGTGGTGAAACGGGATGTTGCAGTTGGTGCCACTGTGCTGCTGTCCAGAATAACAGTGCTCACTGGAAGAGCTGACTTCTCTGTATCTGTGCTGGGTGTCTCTGCAGCAGGTGAATGCAGTGAGGAATGGCTCTGGTCTGTTGTTGTTACATCGTTCAGAGTTCTTTGGTTAGAGGAAGATGTTATGTCCTCCTGTGTATTCGATTCAGAGGTAAGTGGTGACAATGCACCTTTGGTGGATGTAATGCCCAGGCTGGATTCCGTGACAGTCGCAGAAGGAGTAGAGGATGTTTCTTCAGTGTGTGCATTACTTGTGGCAGTAGAGCCGTGCTCACTGACAGCATTAGAAGCAGTTTGCTCGCTTGCCTGAGAAGCACTCTTTGATACAGGTGAGGAGGAATAAGAGGTGCTGGATTCTGTTTCTAAGGGGTTCAAAGTTGCTGGGCCATCCCTAGTGCTTGTTGTTGACAAAGGCAGAGTTGTTTCTGTGGAGAATCCAGTTGTGGCTGGACTGTTGGAAGATATTTCTGCTGGGGTCTCTGCTGTAGTGCTTAGGTGAGTCATTGGATTGGTTCCTACAAAAGCTGTACTTTTATCACCCAATTCAGAAGCTACAGAAGCAGTAGAGGAGACTTTGTTTGTGAGGGCAGGTGGGCTGTTGGATTCTGTATCAGTTGTATCGCTGCTTGTGCTACCCACGGGTACTGTCTTTGGAACGGTATTACTACTGCCAGTGATTTGAGAAACCTCTGTCTGAGGAGGAAGATTTGTGGTGAAACGGGATGTTGCAGTTGGTGCCACTGTGCTGCTGTCCAGAATAACAGTGCTCACTGGAAGAGCTGACTTCTCTGTATCTGTGCTGGGTGTCTCTGCAGCAGGTGAATGCAGTGAGGAATGACTCCTGTCTGTTGTTGTTACATCGTTCAGAGTTCTTTGGTTAGAGGAAGATGTTATGTCCTCCTGTGTATTCGATTCAGAGGTAAGTGGTGACAATGCACCTTTGGTGGATGTAATGCCCAGGCTGGATTCCGTGACAGTCGCAGAAGGAGTAGAGGATGTTTCTTCAGTGCGTGCATTACTTGTGGCAGTAGAGCCGTGCTCACTGACAGCATTAGAAGCAGTTTGCTCGCTTGCCTGAGAAGCACTCTTTGATACAGGTGAGGAGGAATAAGAGGTGCTGGATTCTGTTTCTAAGGGGTTCAAAGTTGCTGGGCCATCCCTAGTGCTTGTTGTTGACAAAGGCAGAGTGGTTTCTGTGGAGAATCCAGTTGTGGCTGGACTGTTGGAAGATATTTCTGCTGGGGTCTCTGCTGTAATGCTTAGGTGAGTCATTGGATTGGTTCCTACAAAAGCTGTACTTTTATCACCCAATTCGGAAGCTACAGAAGCAGTAGAGGAGACTTTGTTTGTGAGGGCAGGTGGGCTGTTGGATTCTGTATCAGTTGTATCGCTGCTTGTGCTACCCACGGGTACTGTCTTTGGAACGGTATTACTACTGCCAGTGATTTGAGAAACCTCTGTCTGAGGAGGAAGATTTGTGGTGAAACGGGATGTTGCAGTTGGTGCCACTGTGCTGCTGTCCAGAATAACAGTGCTCACTGGAAGAGCTGACTTTTCTGTATCTGTGCTGGGTGTCTCTGCAGCAGGTGAATGCAGTGAGGAATGGCTCCTGTCTGTTGTTGTTACATCGTTCAGAGTTCTTTGGTTAGAGGAAGATGTTATGTCCTCCTGTGTATTCGATTCAGAGGTAAGTGGTGACAATGCACCTTTGGTGGATGTAATGCCCAGGCTGGATTCCGTGACAGTCGCAGAAGGAGTAGAAGATGTTTCTTCAGTGTGTGCATTACTTGTGGCAGTAGAGCCGTGCTCACTGACAGCATTGGAAGCAGTTTGCTCGCTTGCCTGAGAAGCACTCTTTGATACAGGTGAGGAGGAATAAGAGGTGCTGGATTCTGTTTCTAAGGGGTTCAAAGTTGCTGGGCCATCCCTAGTGCTTGTTGTTGACAAAGGTAGAGTTGTTTCTGTGGAGAATCCAGTTGTGGCTGGACTGTTGGAAGATATTTCTGCTGGGGTCTCTGCTGTAGTGCTTAGGTGAGTCATTGGATTGGTTCCTACAAAAGCTGTACTTTTATCACCCAATTCGGAAGCTACAGAAGCAGTAGAGGAGACTTTGTTTGTGAGGGCAGGTGGGCTGTTGGATTCTGTATCAGTTGTATCGCTGCTTGTGCTACCCACGGGTACTGTCTTTGGAACGGTATTACTACTGCCAGTGATTTGAGAAACCTCTGTCTGAGGAGGAAGATTTGTGGTGAAACGGGATGTTGCAGTTGGTGCCACTGTGCTGCTGTTCAGAATAACAGTGCTCACTGGAAGAGCTGACTTCTCTGTATCTGTGCTGGGTGTCTCTGCAGCAGGTGAATGCAGGGAGGAATGGCTCCGGTCTGTTACTGTTGCATCGTTCAGAGTTCTTTGGTTAGAGGAAGATGTTATGTCCTCCTGTGTATTCGATTCAGAGGTAAGTGGTGACAATGCACCTTTGGTGGATGTAATGCCCAGGCTGGATTCCGTGACAGTTGCAGAAGGAGTAGAAGATGTTTCTTCAGTGTGTGCATTACTTGTGGCAGTAGAGCCGTGCTCACTGACAGCATTAGAAGCAGTTTGCTCGCTTGCCTGAGAAGCACTCTTTGATACAGGTGAGGAGGAATAAGAGGTGCTGGATTCTGTTTCTAAGGGGTTCAAAGTTGCTGGGCCATCCCTAGTGCTTGTTGTTGACAAAGGCAGAGTTGTTTCTGTGGAGAATCCAGTTGTGGCTGGACTGTTGGAAGATGTTTGTGCTGGGGTCTCTGTTGTATTGCTTATGTCAGTTATTGGACTGGTTGTTGCAAAAGCTGTACTTTTATCATCCAATTCATGGTATATTTGCCCTGTAATAATTTTTGTGAGAAAAAATAATTATTGTAGTTTTATGTTATACATTCTAGTTTTTATTCATTATTTTAAAACTAGGTATTATTAGATTTTATTAATATTATATTTCTATTCTTAAATAATGTTAATTCCACTTCAAACCATTTTAAGAAAGACAAAACTGTACTATGTTTGTATTCAGAACCATTATTTTATCCTTAGTTCTTAAATAGCTTCTGTATTTTTCTTCCAATATTTCAAGTTTCTGCATTTATGTCTCAACTTAAAAGGCATTCAAAAGGAATTTGGGAATTAGTGGTTGACTGGGCCATTTTCAGCATGGGCAGTCAGAAAGCAGAGAATGTTAAATAAACTTATAATTTCCACTATGTGAGCTATTCAACCCACAGAGTATAAGGTGACCAGATAGCAAGGGTGAAAAATCAGGACAGGAAGTGGGGGTAATTGGTTCCTATAGAAGACACAGGCCTATAAAATTAGGACATCTGGTCACCTTCACAGAGTATATCTGTTCACATTCACAGAGTATATCTGTTGAACTGGAGAAATTTAGTATTAAAATCTCACAAGCTCCTAATTTAACCAATTCCATAATGTACTCTGAACAAACTGTGTTTTATAAATCAAATTTTAATATTCTACACACACAAGAAAATTTGGAATTTATAAATCATGAATGAGGCCCCAAGAAATCCTGCGGTTGACTTAAAATCATCAGATTTTTTTTCAAATAATGCATTTCTGGTTCTTCTTCTTTCCCTTCTTGTTTCTGAACCTTCCATGTCCATTCAGGTCATATTTTCAAGCTTTTCTCCTCACAATAATGAGGGCTAGAATCTTATTTAGAAAAAAAAAAGGCTGAAACTCACTTGTCTCCAGGAGCTGGGGCTTTAAGTAAAATATCACAAGACTTGCTATAAAATCACAATACTTGGCAACACTGCACCTTACATTACAATTTGGCAGACCTAGACCGCTACTCTGGCTACTGTCATCACTGTTCAAAATAGAGCTGAGCAAGGGAAAAAATGGCTAATTTTGAACTGAACCTAAAAGTTTACATTTTTTTCTTGCTGAAACAAAAAAAATTGTCATTTTGAAACAAACGTTGAAACATCTCATTTTGACATTTTTTTTAAAAATCTTTTTTTCAGCCCCAAATTATTCTCCAAAGTGGTAAATAATTTTGGTCCCCTTACCCCCCCAAAAAAGACCCCAAATTTACTATTCACCAAAAAATTTCACCCAGCCCTAGTTCTAAATCAAATATTGTTGCTTTAAAGTTTATATAAATAAGACTACAGGATTATTAATAAAGTCTTAGGACCTGACTGTCCCCTGCTTTGTAAATTGTGTGGTCATTTACACCCAGATTGAAATAGTAGCATTTTACACACCTTTGGTACAGATGTAAGCAACAAGAATCTGACCCCTAGTGTTTATATTAGCTATTGTTAAATATGTATAAATCAAAACAATTGCTTTTGTGTGCACAAAGAATGCCAAAATTTCTTCTCTGCCTTTGATCCACCCTCAAACTTACTAATATCCCCTCCCCTCCGCACCCCCAAGTGACTGTATGGTGGAATAGAGGAAACAATAAAACATGAATAAAAAAACTGAAAGACTCTTTCAAAATAAATTTGACTCCAGTCCCAGTTGCAAAGTACTCATTTATTCAAGTATTTCCCCCTGCTCTGTTTTGCAAGTCAGAGTTATCCATTGTATTGGTAACTAACCCTCTGGGCATGGCAGGTATTTTCCCCTCAAGAATTATTACTTGGCCATCATAAAAGGTAAATAATAATTAGACAGAACTCCCTTCTATCCTGTGTTTCCCTGTGTCATAAAGTATAAGTAAATATTAACTATTGAAGCTGACAACCATGTGTGAAAGTAGATTTTAACATCTCCCATAGCTCCTAAAATTTCTTTTTAGAGTGTAGCCAGTGCGGTTTCTACTGTGGCAAAGTATTATAAATAATACAAAGTAAAATAACTACTAGTGTCATAGACTCATCTTGCTAAGTCTGCCCCATCTTGCAGTTGTGTGGAGTCTAGCTTATACGTCTATCTATCTATCTTTAATATTATCTGTTAGGAACACTCTTTCTAATAAGCTAGCAATTTGATTCTGATTTAGAAACAAAGTGCCAGATCTTCAGCTGGCATAAATCAGTGTACATCTATTTGAAGCCATATTGGAGTCTACCGTAGCCTAGGAAATAGATATTATGTTAGTGTTTTCAAATATACCATAACTTATCAAATCATTCCTGCTGCACTAGGATACATTTTCTGATCCAATATACAGATTGAACTGTAGGATACAGCTTGCATAGTCTTCTGTGTCACGTTAGTAAGTAGTGAATAGTGGCAAAAACTATTACTGGTGCTACATTAGATTATAAGATGTTTTAAAACATTCTCTAATAGAAGAAAATCATTTTTACGAAATGCCCCAGAATTTCTAAATATTATCTCAAAAACAATTGCTGTACAGGGACAGGGTAGCAGGGCCGGTTCTAGGTTTTTTGCTGCCCCAAGCAAAAAAGAAAAAAAAAACCTCTGGGAGCAAAGTGCCGAAGCAAAAAAAAACCTTGGTTTGCTGGTGCCTTGAGCCAGCCCTGCAGTGTAGGACAGCACAAGTAGCATAATCCATGTTCCACTACTGAAGTCTTCCCAAAAGATTCTTTGGTGGGGGTGAAAAGACTGGCAAGGAAGGTGTGCCATTCATATTCCTCATAGATGACAAAATAAGACCTAAGGCTAAATAAATAAATAAATCTTCACGCAGTCCAGCCAGACACTGTGTTGTGCTGTTGATATGACAGACTGTCAGATACTGTCCTTTCATCTATTTCTAATTTTCTACTGACTGCAGACTTGATGTACAGACTCAATACCTCATTGAATACTGAGACAAAATGCAAATTAAAAATAAATCCTAATGGGAAATATTAAGCACTTTGCAACCTTTTAGCCTGTTTCAGTTACTGCAATCTGTTTCAGTAGCCTTTATATTATATTCTTAATGTAGAACATTGCATAAAAACATATAACAATATATTTAGTCCAATTGAATATTAACTTACCCAGTAAAACACAGAGAATGAAACGCCATAAATATTTCCAAGTCCCCATGATTACTTTTGGTCTCCTTTCTGTACTCGTCCCCTTTGAGAAACTGACATTATGGATTGAAGGCTTTGGTATTATAAACAGGGTGAGGCTGTATGCATTGTTACGTTTCAACCTGAGGTAATTCCTCACACTCTCAGGAGCACAAGCTTGTTTTGCAATCCAGCCAGTCTAACGAAGTGTATGCACCTGACCTGAACAGTTATAAGTTCGAAATTGTTGTTCAAATTGGTTGTTTGGTTGCTTGTGTTCTTTAATATTACAAAGTTAGAGACAGCACCAAAACCAGCTGAAGCCAATGGAAAGACTCCCACTGAATTCAGTGGGCTTTGTATCAAGCTCTAAATTCATTGTATTATTTGTGTGTTCATGTGGGGATTTGGTAAGTATGCTTTTATAATTGGGAGGTCAGCTCCTGAATGGAGCTACGGCAGCTACGGATCTGGCCCACTACATAATGTACATATCGTTTATCATCTAGAGAAGTTAAAGTCTTTTAAATAATAATGAATTGAAACTTACATTATCACAGCAAGTCAACAGAAGACACAGCAATGGAACTCTGGCACCCTGACTCCCAGATTGTTGCTCTAACCACTAGACAAAACTCTGTGTCCCAAAAATTCCAGTATTTTGTATTATTTGGCCTTAAATATTGATGTGTTCTATCCAATGCAAAATTTCTTCATTAAGAACTCTGTAATGGAGTAAAATTTCAAGCCATTGTACATTCACTATACATTTCTCAGGTCTGATTCTTCACTGCCCAGCATCTTGTGTAAAGGGATTATAAAGCAGGCGTAAAATGCTTCCCAGTTAAAATTCTCTGATCACTCATACCCTGATGGTAGCATTGTGCACCTCTTTGAACACGGTGCAAGACAATGGAGAATCAAGCCCTTTATTTTTTGCTAAACTTGTCCCCATTTTCCTTAGCAGCCCAGCCAGCTCCTTTTCACAGGAGCTTGACGTTGGCTAGCTGATGCCTCATTGTGAGTCAAATCCTCAGACCAGCTCCTAGGCCAATTAGCTGGGCACTGAGGCAGATGCAAGGGAATCTATAACCTCTCATCCTCCACCGGCTGCAGAGTGGCTGCATGGAGACTAGCTCAGTAGCTTGCTGGTCTAATGGAAAGCCTAGGCCTTTGTGAAACTGCTGCCTCTACACTATCTTCAGCTGCTAGTTTATGCTACATTTAATCATTTTAAAAACAGGCTTTCCAGGCTTTGGAGGTGTGTTGTTAAAGGGTCTGATTAGATGATTTTCAGTGTAATATTTTTCAAGCACACATCATCTCTCGGCGCTTCCCAGTCTACGGAGAGCACAACTCTTGCTCTACCACTTAGGCAGGTGCAGCATGTGCTCGCCTCCACTAGGGCGTGCAGAGCTGTGTCCTGCCTTCTCCTCACCTCTTCTGGAGACACCAGCAGTACTGGCCCAGTAGAATGAGTGCAAGTGCTGCAGCGGTGGCTAAATCCTGTGTGAGTGGAATGGGGAGCCTCGGTCTGGCCCTTAGTTGATAACCTTTTATTCCTCCTTGCAGAATATCATTACACCACATCCCTTCTACAGCCTTGCCCCCATTGTGCCAATTTATCTCATTTTTCACAATTACATTGGTTACTTCCTTCCACCCACAGGGTATGTCTGTACGGCAGCTCCTGCACACGTACCTGACCGAGCTTTAATCTAGCTAGCTCGGGGGCCAGAGCAGTGAAGCCACAGCAGCACGGGCCACCCGAGTAATTACCCAATGTTCCAGACAGGCTTGTACAAACCAAGATGAAACCTGTGCTGCCATGGATATCCTGCTCTGCTACCCAAGCTAGCAAGATCATTGTTTGTGGATGATTACATGAACTGTGATTACAGTATAAACATACCCTCAGTCACACTGATTAGTACCTGAGCTCTTAAGTGAGTCTCAATCATTACACTGGAAATACTTAAGGTGTAAGACACCCCACACTCTGACTAAGGGTGGGAGAATCTAGCCCTGTGCTGTTTGGAGATTTGCCTGTTTTTCCAGTGGGAACATCCTACATCTGGATGTGATTAGTGATGCATGACTGAAGGAGGAAGAACATTAACCATCACCGATACTAGAAGTATTTGATGTTTAGAAACAAAAATATATTCACTCTGTATAGTACTCTAGCAGACTTTTTATCTAAAATTAACTTCCATTTGTTCCACTCATTCACGTTTCACTGTGACTGGTGACTCTCATTGAGAACAAAGAATATTGAAATCAAATGCAATAAACTGTATTGTTGCCCCTCTGCTGAGCAGTCACAGATGCTGAGGCCTTGAAGGGTCCTGCTGGATGCAGCAATTGGCGGTGCAGAGTCAGGATATTTTCATAGTGCAATTTGTTTATTTACAAAATGTCAGCGGGTCCCATTTCCTTGAACAGAGATGGTCACAGACTGTGCACAGGCAACTTCATCGTGCAAAACCTCAGAAAAGTACCACTGGCCTTTCACCAAGAGAAGCCTTGAATCTCTCTCTGTCTCTCTTGGCTTCTCGCTACAATGCAACTCAGATTTAACTGCAAAAAATGTGGTTCCCTGTTCCTGCTCCAGTCCCTGCAGTTTACACCATAACCCAAACTGCCTCACCTGGGGCCACATGGCCTTGAAAGCTGAGCCTTGTGCATCACTCTTCCTTTTGTGCAGCTACTTTGCAACCCAAGGGTGCCAGCCAAAGGAGCGTGCTTTGACAAAGTACAGCTACACTTGGAGCTGGGAGTGGGGTGATTCCCAGCTCGAGGAGACATACCTGCACTAGCTTGATCAAAGCTAGCGCACTAAAAATAGAGTATGGCTGTGGTTGCACAAATGGTGGGAGGGGTCAGCCATACCAAGTATGTGCCTATGGTCTCAGACAGGTACGTACTTGTGGGGGTGGAGTAGCCCTGCCTGCCACTTGCACCACCATGGGTAGACTTCTATTTTTAGCACGCTAGCTTACTCAGAGCTAGCACAGGTATATCTCCTCAAGCTGGAATAGACATCTTCCAGCGCTAGAGTAGACATATCCACAGTCTTCTTTAAAGACAGCCTGGAAGCTTATACCTCAGTGACCTCTAGCATGCAGGCTGTTAGAATCCTTTGCCATAGCCACATTTCTGGCAGTCTTTAATCAAGATGTCACATAAACTTTTAAAGAAAGTTAATCATTAACTAAACAGACGAAGTGGGTATTCACCCACGAAAGCTCATGCTCCAAAACGTCTGTTAGTCTATAAGGTGCCACAGGATTCTTTCTTTGTTAGGTGACTAACACGGCTACCCCTCTGATACTAAACAGAGATGGTCATTTATACTTTGTTTTATTACTTTATTGTCTGATTTCCTGTTGTTTAAATTACACAGGCATTTGCATGGGTGACATCAGACTTCTGTGACTCCTGTTTCATGTCTCAATATATTTTAGATGCAAAACCGGGTCAGGCTTAATCTACCCCGGTTATTTATCCCACAGATAAATACATCCTTCTTTCAAAGGCAAGGTGGCATCACGAACTGCCCTTATCTTTTCCTAAAGTGTGAAGTCCATTTTTTCATGTCTACAGTAGTTTTTTTTTTCATCTATGGCTTATATTTAAGGCAGGTGAAGTCTCCCAGGAAATATTGTGAAACAAGTGGGCAGTGTCAAATTCGACCTCCTGTTATACCCATGAAACATGAGACAGGTCCTGAAAAATCAGAAAAACAGTTCATAAAGTTGAGCTGTCCAGTGCAAGGGAGTGGGGGAAATTCGTAGTAGCCAGGAGTGAAGAGTAGCTTTGAAATAGAGATGGAGGGTGATCTGGAAGCATCTTCCTTGAATAATTTCACAAATTTTGTAAAATTTTCAAAAACAAATTACCAATATTTGAATTTGGGGTTGAACTGCCCCACAAATGCCCAGCACCAGGCCTACCCATCACTTACCAGCCCTACTTTGACAGCAAAAATAGTGACTCCGTCCTTGTGCAGACCCTCCACACAAGCATTAATTTCACCCTATTTGCCAGGCACTAGTCACAAATATGGCTGAACTGAATTTCACTTTCCCTCTCAAGGGAAGATTTGTGAGTACTTCTTTCACATTATTAGCCCAGTGCCTGATATTGCAGCCTTGAAGCTTCAGCAACCTCTACGGTGCCTGTGTCTCCTCTCCATACAGCTCAATGACCGGTGGATTGGCCTCATGAGAGATCAGTCTGCCCCACTACTCCCCTATTGCAAAACTGCCCCATCCACAACCTCCCACTCCCATGCAACTGCAAGATAACAGTGCTTGCAGAGCTGTATGAGTTGCTATGCAGGATGTCTGGATCCTCTGAATGGCCTCCCTATATCCTTCTCTGGGCAACAGAACTGAATAGTTCCCAGTGCAATCTGGAATTGTCTGTACCCATTGAGGAGGGAGTAGGATTTGCCCCTGGAGGACTCTGAATTTTTAAATACATATTTTCTCAGCTACTCACAAGTCGTGAAAACTTTACTATAAAGTATACCTATAAACTCAATAAACATCTTGTTGTGAAGTTCTGAGAAGAGCAATCATTTTTTAGTGCACAAGTGAAATTTCAGACTTATGGGTGTGAAAGGTGTTTGGTAAACAAAGGAGCATACCAAGTTCAGAACATTTCAGAACCTATTAATTGTTAGAGGTTATAAAGCAGATGTTATAGGCATATTGTAGAGAAACTGAAGTCTTTTTTATCTTTCTGGGCTGGCAGATTTTGCCTCCAAGATTGCCTCCAAGGTTGCAGCTAGCTTCTCGTTACTATAAAATCTGCTTTCCACTCTCTCACACAATTCCAGCTTACCACACCAGAATCAAACTCATCAACCTGAAATTCAGCATGCTACATTATCCCAGAGATGACATTTTCCAATAAACTTGGAACAAAGCACAAGGATGATTGAGAGAGATGAGGGCTTCCAAAACTGACCTGTCGTTGACATTTCATAACTATTTTAATGTATTTTGGCTTGCTACACCCTCCTATAAACTCCAAATGTGATTTATGTTGCTGAGGTTTATGTATGCCTTTCACAAGAGAAGAGGTTCTCACTACAGCTATTTAGCCTGAAAGGGGAAGATACAAGGACAAATATTATACGAGAGAGGGTGTGACAGATTCTGCAACTGCATGCAAATATCTTTGGGCACCGTATTGTATTACGTTTATGCATACTGCAGGCCAGGGACTGTAGGCAACTCCAGGGAGGAGGGTTATTCAGCTCTTCCAGGAACCAAAAACAGTGGGGGATAGTTAAGGTGAATCGCTTTGGTTGTAAACACGTCCGGAAAGGTGCCAACCCTGGGGACGCTTGCATATACTGGTTCAAAATGGGTTTTCCAGACAGCAGCTGACAAAGAAAGGGTTTGTGGCTTAAAAAAGATGCATTTAATTAAATAGACTCTGGGCCTTTGTTCTGATCCAACAAATGGACAAATCCTTTGGTCCAAGGAGGGCCTCAACCCTTGTTGAAGGGTTGGAAAGACTTTGGTCTACTAGGGCCCAATACGACTGATGGATGATGCCTGGTGTTTCATGTGGGTTTAAATCTGTTTATTGTTTTTATGTTTTCCTTTTAATGCTTTTCCCTTAAAAATAAATGTGCTTGCTTAGAAAGAGCTGTGTGGTAACCGGTAACGGCTGGCAATACACTGTTCATACCTCTCCAAGAGAAAGCAAAGCACAGGTGCTGGCCTTCAGGCAGGCTGAATTTGCTGGGGATATCACAGGATAAGGTAGGGGCTGTGCCACCTTAAAAATCCTGGTCAGAAAGGAGTGGACCAGGGTCCCTGTCCAGACAGGTGACGGCTGGAGACCTGAGACCTGGCAGGGCACACCTGGAGTGGACCATTGGGAGAGATTACAGGTGCAGTTGCCCTGTGACAAAGGGAAAGGGGCGATATTGTATATTATTAAATCATCAAAATGGAGTCTGTATCACCTTGCGATGCCTGAAAGCTGCGGATACTACACTTTAATTGATACCATTAGATGATCATAATGGTCCCTTCTGACCTTAAGTCTGTGAGTCTTAATACAGCCATAGAATAAAAATTCACACCTGCCTTGGAGTGCATGTAGTTAAAGGATACATGCTTTCCAGGGCCTCAGCTTCTCAATTAAATTGAGGTAGGGAATATAACCTTCATATCTTGGAGAGAGATGCTAGTTTCTTCATAGTTTAAGTATACACTTGCTTTTGATGATAAGCCTGGTTATGAGACACATGCACACCCCTTCCTTTCTTCCTTTTCTACCAGCAGCCAATCAGTCCCCCTGAAATTTCACCTCCCCACAAATGGAGTGTAGGCTGGCGGACTTTTGTGGGTGGACTGGGGAATGGAAGAAAGCAAGGGGACAACCCCTGGCTATGGTACCAGTGTTGCTGGGAGGGGAGCCCAGGAAGGTGCAGATTGACTCCGTCTCCACCCACTCACTGGTACAGAAGGGGTTAGTTAAGCCATATTGGATGATTCCAGGGGCGACGGTGGCCCTACGGTGTATCCATGGGGACACTCAGAGGTATCCACTGGCTCGGGTACCTTTGAAGGTCCAGGGGTACTTCCGGTGGCAGCGGGTAGGGTTGGTAAAGAACTTGCCCTACCTCGTCCTACTGGGAAGTGATTGGGTACCCCCGTCGGGCAAAGCCCGGAGCCGGGACAGGGAGCTGGAAGAAGGGGACCAGGGGTTCCCAACAGGGAGAACAGAAGGGGACGAGAAGCTCGAACCCCAATTAGGGAAGGAACCCCTGGGAGGAGACAGGAGGGCAGTATCTCTGTCTCCTTGCCAATAAGGAAGCCTCAAGGGCCAGGAGACCCTGGGGAGGGTCTGTGGGGCTCTAACTGTTGGGGCATCTGGGCACGGCACGAGCACTGTAAATAAAGGCACTAGGCTGATTCAACAAAAGAGGGAGTGACCACTCTTTATTAAACCAGCCTAAACACAGGGTGCAGGCACAAAAGTGGGAGAGCCTGCACTCACCCTGTGACAGGGAGGAAAAGGGGAATGAGATAGAACTTTCCACACACACCAGAGAGTCTACACGGCCAGTGTGTGTATTACACTGGTGTAACAGATCAATATTTGGCCCTGTGGGCCCATGGTGTATATAGAGTAATACAAAAAGAGTTCAACAATCAGCCCATTCATGCGAGTGCAGCTGTAAGTTAAACAACAATTCCAGGTGAAAAATGTGATTAGCCTGAGTTTTTGTCGTGTACCCTCACTTGGAATGTTCAAGCTTTCTAACCCTTCTTCCTTTTATGTCTCTTAAGGGTTTTGTGCTAAAATGAGAAGTTCTTTCATCCTTAAATCAAGGCTAATAACATTTTTCACCTGGGATTATTGTTTACTTTACAACCACACCTATATAAGAATTACCCGATTGTTGAACTCTGCGTACGTGTCTTTGTTTAATGCCTAGGCCACATTTTGATCTGTTACACCAATGTAAACCCAGATTAACTGCAATTAAGTCACTGGAGTTACCCCAGAATTACACTGGTGCATAGGAAATAAAAACCTGGTCCTGAGTGGGTTTTCTAGGCCTAAAAATCTATTAATACTGAGTGTTCTTCCTTGCCCTATGCTATGAGAGTACCTTTTAAATTTTGATATCTGTACAAGAGAGAATGCTGTCATTCAAATTACATTTGTATGACACTTTCCCGTCTCCAGTAAATTCCATGCACTTCTATGTTCATTCCTGTGATGTCACATCAGCCCAGATAAGAAACTTACACATATTTCCCACCACTCCTAACACTCTGAAAGCATTAAAAAAAAGGCATGCTCACGGACCCTGTAGGCGGAGAAGGGACCTCTGGTGAGTGTACCTTTGTAAATATATTACACATGGTTTAAAGGCAAGCGTGTTTAATGATTATCTACCCTGGCATTCGTGGCCAGTACAGCTACTGCAAAAGTCTGTTAACGTATGGGGATGGAGAAGAAATCCTGGTGTTTGCTGGCATTCAGACAACATCCATTCCTTATCTTTCTCTGTGTTATCCTCAGGAGAGTGATATTATTCATGGTCACCTGGTTGAAATAGGGTGCTTTTATTAAGGGGAGATTCAGAGGTGCCCGTTCCTGCTGAGCTGTTTGCCTGTGGCTGAACAGAAATGTTCCCCGCTGTTAGCCACGCGGTGGGGGGGAGGAGTGAAGAGATCATCCCAGAGAATAGCGTGGTAGGGAGGGGGGGTTGTTAGGGTTTGTGCTGCACGCTAACCCTCAAACCACAGCCCCTACTTTTAAATTGCCAACCCATTTTAAATGGCCAACCCAACGGCCGCTTGGTATGGGAAATGAGGGCACTGCTGTTTGAAACCATTCCCACATGTTATGAAAGTTAAAGAAGCCAAAAGACTGAGGCTTACCATGGCTGCCTGCAAGCCGAATTCTGTTGCCTGGCACTGTGTGAGTGATCTCTCACACCACACCAGCAGGCCCTCAATATAAGAGGCAAAATGCTACCTTGTAATGAAAATACATGTGCTGTGTAATGTGAACATCAAGGTTTAACAGGAAAGAGTGATCCTATTGTTCTCTAAAATGTGTCTTTTTCACCACCAAGCTCCCTTTTCCCCCAGCAGCTGCAAATGTTTCTCCTTCGCAGAGGCTAGTGAAGATTAGAAGGTGAAAAAAATGCACTCGGGATGAGATGTTCTCAGAGCTACTGCTGTCCTCCCAGACTGACAGAGCGCACCAGAATGTGTGGAGGCAGACAATGTCCGAATGTAGAAAAGCACAACAGGAACATGAGGAGAGCGGGTGGGCTAAAGAGGATAGTTGGCGTCAGCTTGCTGACAGAAGGCAAGAGTCGATGCTCCGACTGCTGGAGCATCAAACTGATATGCTCCAGCGTATGGCTGAGCTGCAGGAAAGGCAGCAGGAGCACAGACCACCACTATAGCCCCTGTGTAACCAACCGCCCTCCTCCCCAAGTTTCACTGCCTCCTCATCCAGACGCCCAAGAACACAGTGGGGGGGCCTCCGGCCACCCAGCCACTCCACTCCAGAGGATTGCCCAAGCAACAGAAGGCTGGCATTCAATACGTTTTCCACCTGCCTCACCCCACCCTACGCTTCCCTCCACCCCCACCCCCACCCCTCCCAGGCTACCTTGGCAGTTATCCCCCTATTTGTGTGATGAATTAATAAAGAATGCATGAATGTGAAGCAATAATGACTTTATTGCCTCTGCAAGCGGTGATCGAAGGAAGGAGGGGAGGTGTTTAGCTTACAGGGAAGTAGAGAGAACAAAGTGGGGGTGTTCATCACAGAGAAACAAACGGAGCTTTCACACCGTACCCTGGTCATGAAACTGGTTTTCAAAGCTTCTCTGATGCACGGTGCGTCCTGCTGTGCTCTTCGAACCGCCCTGGTGTCTGGCTGCACATAATCAGTGGCCAGGCAATTTGCCTCAACCTCCCACCTGCCATAAACGTCTCCCCCTTACTCTCGCAGATATTGTGGAGCGCACAGCAAGCAGTAATAACAATGGGAATATTGGTTTCGCTGAGATCTAGCCGAGTCAGTAAACTGCGCCAACGTGCTTTTAAACGTCCAAATGCACATTCTACCACCATTCTGCACTTGCTCAGCCTATAGTTGAACAGCCCCTGACTACTGTCCAGGCTGCCTGTGTACGGCTTCATGAGCCATGGCATTAAGGGGTAGGCTGGGTCCCCAAGGATAACTATAGGCATTTCAACATCCCCAACGGTTATTTTCTGGTCTGGGAAGAAAGTCCCTTTCTGCAGCTTTTGAAACAGACCAGAGTTCCTGAAGACGTGAGCGTCATGTACCTTTCCCGGCCATCCCACGTTGATGTTGGTGAAACGTCCCTTGTGATCCACCAATGCTTGCAGCAGCATTGAAAGGTACCCCTTTCAGTTTATGTACTCGCTGGCTTGGTGCTCCAGGGCCAAGATAGGGATATGGGTTCCATCTATCGCCCCACCACAGTTAGGGAATCCCAGTGTAGCAAAGCCATCGACTATGACCTGCACATTTCCCAGAGTCCCTACCCTTGATATCAGCAGATATTTTATTGCGTGGGCTACTTGGATCACAGCAGCCCCCACAGTAGATTTGCCCACTCCAAATTGATGCCCGACTGACCGGTAGCTGTCTGGCATTGCAAGCTTCCACAGGGCTATCGCCACTCGCTTCTCAACTATGAGGCAAACTGTGCTCTCATCCTGGTATTCTGGCGCTTCAGGGCAGGGGAAAGCAAGTCACAAAGTTCCATGAAAGTGCCCTTACGCATGCGAAAGTTTCACAGCCACTGGGAATTGTCCCAGACCTGCAAAACTGTGTGGTCCCACCAGTCTGTGCTTGTTTCCCGGGCCCACAATCAGCATTTCACAGCATGAACCTGCCCCATTAACACCATGATGTGCACATTGCCGGGGCCCATACTTTGTGAGAAGTCTATGTCCATGTCTATGTCCTCATCAGGCTCATCAGCATGCTGCTATCGCCTCCTCGGTGATCTCATCAGGCTCCATGATCCCAGTGCTATGGCATCTGGGCTGAAAAAAGGCGCAAAACGATTGTCTGCTCTGACGGAGGAAGGGGCGACTGATGATATGGCTTACAGGGAATTACAGTCCACAAAGGGGGTGGCTTTGCATCAAGGAGAAACGCAAACAACTGTCACACACAGAATGGCCCCCTCAAGGATCAAACTCAAAACCCTGGGTTTAGCAGGCTGTTGATTTCACAGAGGGTGGGAGGAAGCAAATGAATACAAAACAAATCGGGTCTATGTCTTGTTTTGATCCACTCCATCTATCTTTTACATCTTTAGGGTGGCAGCAGACGGTGCAGTTTGACTGCTAGCCATCGTCATCTCCTGGGTGCTCAGCAGGAGTCTGCCCAGGCGCCTGTGACTGACCTCACCAAGGTCGGTTAAAAGAGCACCCAGGAATGTGATGACGGCTATCAGTCGCAGGGCCAGATCTAGGTTTTTTGCCGCCCCAAGCAAAAACATTTTTGGCTGCCCCCACCCCAGCCCTTGGCTCCCCCCCACATTCCCCTGCTGCCCCAGCCCTGGGCTCCCCCCACACACACACCCAGCTGCCCCAACGCTGGGCTCCCTCCTTTCCCCCCCCCACCAGTGCCCTTCCCCCACCCACACTCCCTGCCACCCCAGCCCTGGGTTCTCCCCCGAACCTGCACCCTCCTGCTGTCCCAGCCCTGAGTCACTGGCAACTCGCTCCCAGGGTGGGTCATTCAGCAGGAATTTTGGATGTGCACAGAACACAGACAGGATTCGTTCCCATATGGTTACAGAACTGCAGTAAAGTGGAACAATTTTCAGCTTGTGTGATTGGAGGATATCTGGATGCATATTATAAAACTGTCCTACATAAATGAGGAAAAGTTGAGATGCCTTTATTATTCTATTGTTTCACTCTTTGTTTCTATGGAGAATTTGCCAGTGCAATATCATTGTCTTCCTTTTAAACAAATAAAACTTAAAAAAAAGGCAATAGCTGTAGAAAATAGCAATTCCAGTCCTAAAAACCACTGGGAAGCATTTCTTGCTTCTTCATTTCTTATCCTACTTTTTCTACAGCAAGTTACAGTGGATCAGTATATTTGATTTGGGAGAAATGAAGTAGCAGCTGCCCAAATTGAGCTTGAGCACTCCTGAATTTTGAGGGTGTTCAAATCTGGAAGGCAGGTGCTAGATTCCCTTTCTGAATATTAGTTAAATCTGGAAAGGAAAAGTCAATTTCTGCTTCCAGGGCTCAGAAGTGGAAATCCTCCTACGTGCCTGGTACTATAGCTAAAGCTGCCGAAGTCCCCTAGCAGAGCCTCCCCTCCCTTACTTTTCATTTTAAATTCCAGTGGGATCCACGTACCTCCCTTGCTAGGCTTCAGATAGAGAGGTGCACTGTCCATTTAGTTCACCCAATTCCTTCTTTGTGGGCTGCGAGGTGAGGTCACACCAGTATCCCTAATGCAGTCTGGGGAAGTCTTCTGATGGGGACATCTGGGGCAAAGCCTTCTACTCCTTGGGCACACTTGTTCCCCATTCACAGTGCCACCCCTTTCATCTCACAGCATGGCTCAGCTACCTCACTCCCTACCCCTCCCTTTCCTGTTGATAGCTGCCAAGGGATTGCTGGGAAATGTAGTTCTTTCCCTGCTCCAGGGCTGGCTCTATAGGCAGGGAGCTAGGCAAGGAACTACAGCTCCCAGGGTCCTATGGGTTCTCAGCTCCCATGCTGGATCCCCCGCTGCTCCATGGCTCCCCTTCTGCAGGGTTTTGAGAGGGGAGGAAGTGAGTTTAAAAAAAAAAAAAGATGGCCAAAATGATGCCCCCTGGAAATGTGCCACCCCAAACACCTGTTTATTTTTGCTGGTGCCTAGAGCAGGCCCTGACCAGTCATAATGCACCGTCTTCTGCCAAAAGGCAAGGAGCTGCTGCTGTGTAGCAATGCAGTCCCACATCTGCCATTTGCCCAGGCACCCCTCACCAAGGTCAGTTAAAAGAGCACCCAGGAATATGATGATGGCTACCAGTCATAACGCACCATATGCTGCCAAAAGGCAATGAGCTGCTGCTGTGTAGCAATGCAGTCCCACGTCTGCCAGCACCCAGGAGAGTTATGGTGATGGTCAGCTGTGCGGGTTCCATGCTTGCCATGGATCTGCACAAGTAACCCAGGAAAAAAGGCGCTGTGGAAGCAGGGAAAGAATTAATAAGGATTTGAAGGGGATTTTAATGCATGTCAGTCAGTTAGCAAGAGTTAGGCTAGCTGTAACCCTAATGACGTGAGACTTCTAGAAGCAAGGATAGTGTGAGGCAGAGGGAAAGAACTGTGTAAAAAGTTATTACGACCTTGCAACTTGATAACCAAATATGCAGGCTGGCGTCTTCTAGGAGCGAGACAAATAAGATAGCAGAAAGGCTTATGTATAAACAAAATGTATTTGTTGCTTTTTACCATCTGTATTATTGCTAGGAAATTGTCTGTAACAAAAGTATAAAGGCTTGCTGTAATTGTTTACCAGTTGAGAGACCTGTCCGGGACTGGGGTGACCCTGTGTCCTATGGCACTCTCTCCCTCCAATGTAATTACTGGAGAAATAATAAAGTATTTGATTTTGCTGCACCCAAAAGAAAAAGCGAGAACTGAGTTTTTCTCTGACAATTTGGGGGCTCGTCCGGGATGGCAACGCCCACGGACCCACAGATGGCTACTACGGATCATTCCCCTTCGAACCCCATGGCGCCACATGAGAGGTATGAGACTTTTTAAAATCTCTATTGGGGTATCGGAGGAGGACTGTCCGTGAGGACGTCTGTCTCTGTTGGGCTCACGCCATCTGAACTTATTGACTGTGCAGCAGGATCAGATGCAGAGTGGTATTGGGGAAAGGCTCCAACAAGGTTAGTTTATAGCAGTATTGGGAACTGCTGAGTTGGCCAACAAGGTAATGCATAAGGTAATGCATAGGTAAATGCATTCGAATGCACCAGTGCTGAGGGATTTTTACCGCCTCAAGAGGGGTTGTCATACCGCCTCATGGTATTGGTCCGGACAAGGTAAAGATGCATCGTGGTTAAAAAAAAAAAAAAAAAAAAAAAAGGCCTTGGGGTGTGTGTGTGTGTACACCAGTGTGAGTGACTGTTACCGGAAGACGCCCAGAGTACCCTGTGAAGTGAACGCTCGTGATCAGGACTACTCTAACACAAGCCCGGTAACTAGTGGATCTTTAGGAGATCCGACCCACGGTGGGCTGACTCGGCCTGGCATAGTCCGGCGAGGAAGCTGCCTGGGTCTAGGAGTGTGTGAACCCATCTTCCCTCCCCTTTCCTTTCCATGTGGGCTATTGACAGTCTGGTCATCTCACTGGATGCAATCAGAATAAGCGGCGCCGTCTCCCAGAGACTAGCCGACGCTCTTTGCTGAAGGGAGGTGTAGGAGAGTCGTGGTCATCCTCGTTAGTCTCTCCCGTGTAAGTACCCTGTAGGGAGAGATCCTTAGTTTCTGAGCCGCTAGCGCGGACAGGGCACCCTCTCTGTGTATGTAAGTGGAAAATGGGTAAGGGACAGTCTAAACATTCCACCTCATCCCCTAAGGGTACCCCAGCATATTACATGTACATACATTATGGTCCTAAAACCTGCAGGTATTTAGAGAATTGGAATCTTCACACGCGTGAAGATCCATCTAAACAATGCCCATTAGAAGGTACCTTCAATCTAGATAAGATCATACATCTCAGAGGAGCTTTTAATCACCAAAGAAAAGCCTCTGACACAATGTGAGCAATTTGTCTAGGAATGGGTTAATTTGAAATTCAGCTTGGCTTAGAGTTAAAGATAAAGTTGTTCTACGTTCAAGGTCAAGAATCAACGCAGACTATGCTAAGTACAAAGAAAAACTGCTTTCAGCCCCAGCTGGTTGTGGAAAAATAGAGACAGAGGCAAACCAAAAGCAATACAAGTTACAGAATTGAAATTACATTTGCAAAGCTTAACTTTCCAGTGAGATCCAGCAGTGTGCTTCTGCGACCCTGTAGCTGGTGTGGCTTGGTGACACTGAAAAAGCCACAGGCAGCTGACCTGAAAGAAACACCGCAGGAGATTCTAGGGTGTAAAAGAACAGCCATCCCAAGAGCAGAAGTATGTTGGAAATTCTGAACAGGCTGTATACAGGATAATCTCCCGTCCACCTATTCCCCTTCTCTGACCGTTATACACAGACGTGGCCAGTCTGGACATGTGTGAGTATTAAAGTGGCTTAAGGCTTGGAGCATTCATATTTTTCCCAAGTGATGTGGGAGCGTTCCCAACACTCTCTATTGTTGTTTTATTATTTTTAATGAAGCTTTCAAATTTGGTTATATGGTGTGTTTTCTTCCCCCAACCTCCTGCAATTGGTCCTGATCACCTGACATAAGGGATAAATTGGTAACGGATATTTGTCACAGTTTGGTGAGCAATTAAGAATGGGGGAGCCCTGTAGAATTTACACCATCTATCTGTTTTACTTTTGTTATTTTATGTTTGCTTTGTTTGGTACTGTTGGTGTTATATGATAAGGATTGCATGATTAAAGGTGAGCCCTAATAGAATAAGGAAACACTATCTGGTTTTGGTGCACTATCTGGTTCTGGTTCTGTTCTGTTTAACCGGTTACTGTTGTTTTTCTGCTCTGTTCATTTGGGCGTTAGGTGTGTGGGCGGAACTGAACTTCTCATTCGTAATTCCTCAGGGTGGAAGCCATGTGTGCGATGAAGCTCTGAGGTTGTATTGAGATCCTTCTGTCCCGCCCCCTGTAACGGACAATGTAATAGAAGTAGAAAAATCTGGCGTAGACTGTAATTCTCTCTGCTTTCTGTGTAATTTTCTTTTCTGTTTAAGTGTCAGCAGACAAATGGGTGGGTCTCTGGGTAGACCCCCTAAAGGGGTTTGGATTATATGTTAAGTTAATGGCCTTTACCCAATGGCCATGTATTTTTGCCCAGGTGGCAAGCCTCATGAGGGAGGATTCGAATAGCCTTGTGAGTAAGAATGTTCTAGGGAAAAGACCAGAAGAGTGGGGGCTAGTTGAGAAGCCCACCCTCCTAGCTAAACTGGTAGTGGAACAAGCTAGTACCCATGGAAGGGACGGTTCAGAGAGAAAAACAGGATCGGGCCCAGGCGGGCAGGCAACAGACAGAGAGATTGGAGAACAGGTTGGAAACTTTTGAGGGTGTAGTGGAAGGAAGGAGTAAGTGAGTATAGGCATGAATATTTCAAATACTCAGGAGGATATTTGGAATGGTGATTTGAATTGGTAAGTGGCTGTTGGAAGACAAAGCAAGTGATTTAAAGGAAAGTGAAAAGTTAACTCTGTAGTTGCTGGAGGGAACAGCAGTTGAACTTTGTAAACATGCTAAAGAGAAAAGTTTTTGGTGTCTTTAAAATGTTTGTAAATAAATTCAGGCAAAGAAATTATTAGATTGCAATCATTTGGCTATGAACAATTTTGTTAAATTAGTTGAAGAATGTATACAGTGCTATGTAATGAAAATTGTATTAGGCTCTAAGGGCACTGTAAGTGGTGATGTTTTCTTTCAGTGTTTAAAAGCAAAAGTTAAAAGTAAAAAGCAAGCCAGAAAGCATCTGTGTTAATGCAAATTATCTAACTGATAAGGTAGGAGCCACTGAAACCTGGGCTGCCTATGAAACACATACAAGAAAATATGGGGTAATTCCCCTGTTTTGCCTGAAATCAACAAGGGTATTTGTATATTTTAAGTAATTGACTGCCCAGAAGGGGTAGACCTCTGTTTTTGTCTTTCAGATAATCAAAGAAAACTAATGCCAGCTGAACAGCATTCAATGTACCATGCATTTACTGACAGAGGAAAAATTATGTTGTGTGTTCTATGTTCTGTCTTGTGGTGTTTGTCTCATGGCCAAAATTGTTGTGTTTAATATTTTCATGGGATGGTCTGATTTGATATCAAGCGGAAGTGTTGGACTGAAATGCAGATACTTGTTTTGTTCAACTTAAAATACAAAGTGTTTGGATACATCAGAAAAATTGATATACTAAAGTTTGATACATTTTCTTAAGTAAGAGAAAGAAACTACATTGGCCAAATCTTTTAATTACAAATTGTTGTTAAAATTTGCATACCGACGGTCTTTGGAAGCAAAGACATGAAAAGTTAACCCACTCCCCATATTGTACATGGGATCTTCTGGCTACCTCAGATTTCTAGCCAGAGGGCTGGGGATGGTAGGAAGCTATTGCTGTTGTTAAATGTACCGCTCACAAGACCCCTCATGATGAAGTTACCCATGGAAATGCTTTGGTAGACTCTGCAGCCAAAGCAGCGGCCCTTTCCGTACCTCAGGCTGAATATACTTGTGTCCTAATTGAGCAGCCTTCACTGGTCTCCCTTGAGGATCTGGCTAAGATCCGAGAGGTTGCATCAAGAACCGAGAAACACTCTTGGAGTGCTGCTGGATGCATTTTACATACTGATCATCTTTGGTGTGCCCCGGATGGTCGCCTGGTGGCACCGAAGATGTTACTGCCCTATCTTGCTCGCATATACCATGGAATGGCACACGTGAGCAAAGGGGGGATGGTTGCTGCAGTTAACATAGATTGGTGTGCACCGAGTTTCCCTTCTGTAGCACATTCCTACTGTCAACACTGTGTGATTTGTCAACAGCACAACATTGGTAAAGCTGTTAAAGCAACGGGCAGCCCACCCTCCTCCTTGGGGACCTTTTGTAAATATTCAGATTGATTTTATTCAAATGTCTAAATGTTGTGGTTATGAATATGTATTAGTTTTAGTTAATGTATTTACCAATTGGGTTGAAGCTTTTCCTTGCAGGAAAGCAGATGCCAGGACTGTTGTGAAACTTCTGCTTAAAGATTTTTATACACATTTTGGCATCCCTGTGAGTATCAACAGTGATCGTGGAACTCACTTTACTGAACAGATTGTAAAGGAGTTATGTGCAGCTTTGCGGATCCAACACAACCTTCACTGCCCTCACCACCCACAGTCTGCTGGGACAGTGGAACACCAGAACCGGATTTTAAAGAATAAACTGGCCAAGATTTGTGCTGAGACAAACTTAAAGTGGCCAGATGCCCTTCCTTTGGCACTGATGAGTATGAGAGCCATTCCCAATCGAAAGACTGGACTCAGCCCTCATGAAATTTTGACAGGACGCCCAATGCGACTACCAGCTGCACCCCCACTAACCCCAGCTCAGATGGACATTCATTTGATGGATAACATAATGCTTAAGTATTGTCAGGCACTAATGAAATGTGTTAAGTCTTTTTATACACAGGTGAAGGAAGCACTACCGAAGGATCCTGTGCAACCTTGCCACTCGTTGGAACCAGGAGACTGGGTCTACATAAAGATCCATCAACGAAAGACTGCCTTGGCTCCACGCTGGAAAGGCCCTTTCCAAGTCCTGTTGACTACCAACACCGCTGTGAAGTGCCAAAGACTGACTGCTTGAACCCATGATTCTCACTGCAAAAAGACCCCTCCACATCAGGAAAATTCTCCTACTGATGATTAGCCTATTTCGCCTTCTAGCTCCACTGTGCTTCTGGACAGCAGGAAAAAGGACAAGGTAACATGCTCGTAACCTCTCCCTTGTCCACTGACAGACCTACTGTGACTTTGAACTTTTCTAGAAAAAGCAAAACCATTACAGGGTGATGTACTGGTAATCTCCCCTGTAGGATGCTGAACCACGACTGCTTCGGGAAAGAAGAAGAAACACCCACTCCACTGACATTGCCAAAGTCCAGGAATTCCTGACCAGAAAGGACATTGAGAACTGACCCTGGTGAAGAAACGAAGAATTATACACTGGCAGAAAATTTTGTGGGACCCATGCTTGGGAATGTGGTATTAATTGGATTTTGGGGTTTATTCTACAGGCTGCGCCCTGTGTTTTGGATAAATCCTTCAGTATGTATTGCCCTCCCTAATTGGATTTTAAATGACATTGCCCTTATCCAGTTTTCAGATCACTTCTACATACCCAGATTGTTCACAAGGGGCTGCCATTAGATTAGCACAATAAAAAGCCTGGGTTATTTCCTCTGGAAAAAGGGAATTGACCAGATCCCTGTGGGCTGGGGCCAATAGTGTAGTAGCCATTTGGAATATTCTTAAAGGCCAAGAACATGATAAGAAATTGGGCCGACTAGAAAAGGCCACTAGCCTTATTTTTAAAGCTCAGCTATCTTAAGTACAGGCTGGAGTTGGTGAGTTACATGTCATTTCCACCCTTAGTTCTATGACCCAGAAGTTACTAACAGAGATGGTATTGAATATCACTGAGGCTGGGAAGGCATTGCAGTGGGATCTAGACCAGACTTGGCCCACTGCCCTTACAGATACATCAGGATTACCATCTGATCTATGGTCATGGAAACATACTTGGACACTTTCTAGATGGAAGTGTGGACATTTACAGTGCTCCTTCCAAGCATATGGACCGGTTAAGGGGGTGTGGGCTCCCACATACCGAATCCTGCCGGGTCCATGGGGAGGATGCATATGGGATTGGGTGATTCACCGAGATATCTGGGAAGTGAGACCGCCTGATTCTCCTAATCGATTTTTAGTTAATGCTCCTGGGATTACAGCTGATATTTGGATGGGGTTGGGAAATCAATGGACATTTTGGCCATTAGAACCACCACAGCTCAGCGTATCTATAAACTGAAGCCAGGGGAAGTTGTCACTGTTTATGACAATATTTGCTGAGAGGGTGGAGGTCAAGGAACTACCCTGATGGGACACCCACTTTTTCAAGCTAATGATAGCTGTGTGTACGTTAAAGCCACCACATTGCAAGATATACATATTAATCTTACCACTGCTGCAGGCAATCATATCATTTACTGGCCTGCAGATAGAATGTTGCAAGTAGCTCTTAGATTTCAGGTATATTTTAATTGGACTATAGTAGTGCCTCATCGGTTTCAAAATTTGCTTTCATTGTTACCAGAGGTTTAAATAATCTCTAAATTGCAAGGGCAAATTCACATGCTTCAGAATATATATCAAGCTGAAAAGAATGCCTTTCATACAGCTTATAGAGTGTCTAATTTATGTACTAAGTATGATGTATTGTGCTTTGTAACCAATATTGTACAACAGCCCCATTATATTATTCCTATGGGAATGTTATTGTTTGTAGTGTTGTTAGTTAGCTTAGGATTATGTTATTGTTGTTGTTGTTGTAAAAAAAAACAACGTAATAATAGCAATACCTTTCATGTTCATGCTAATCATGCTTTGTCATTACATCCAGTCAAAACCCCTAAGGTTGAAACATCTGATGTAGAATCTGAAATCCATGAATTAATGCAAATAGAGATTTGAAAATATTTGTTGTACTAGAAGTACAAAAGGGGGGAGTGTGGAAGCAGGGAAAGAATTAATAAGGATTTGAAGGGGATTTTAATGCATGTCAGTCAGTTAGCAAGAGTTAGGCTAGCTGTAACCCTAATGACGTGAGACTTCTAGAAGCAAGGATAGTGTGAGGCAGAGGGAAAGAACTGTGTGAAAAGTTATTACGACCTTGCATCTTGATAACCAAATATGCAGGCTGGCGTCTTCTAGGAGTGAGACAAATAAGATAGCAGAAAGGCTTATGTATAAACAAAATGTATTTGTTGCTTTTTACCGTCTGTATTATTGCTAGGAAATTGTCTGTAACAAAAGTATAAAGGCTTGCTGTAATTGTTTACCAGTTGAGAGACCTGTCCGGGACTGGGGCGACCCTGTGTCCTATGGCACTCTCTCCCTCCATTGTAATTACTGGAGAAATAATAAAGTATTTGATTTTGATGCACCCAAAAGAAAAAGCGAGAACTGAGTTTTTCTCCGACAGCGCAAAACCATTGTCTGCTGTTGCTTTCACGGAGGGAGGGAGGGAGAGGGGGGCCTGACAACATTTACCCAGAACCACCCGCGACACTGTTTTTGCCCCATCAGGCATTGGGATCTGAACCCAGAATTCCAATGGGCAGCAGCGACTGCAGGAACTGTGGGTTAGCTACCCACAGCGCAACGCTCTGGAAGTCGACGCTAGCCTCAGTACTGTGGACGCACACCGCCGACTTAATGCACTTAGAGCATTTTTTGTGGGGACACACGCAGTCGACTGTATAAAACAATTTTTTAAAAACCAACTTCCATAAATTCGACCTAATTTTGTAGTGTAGACATACCCTAGGTGATGTCTGGTCCTGAGAAGTGATTTACAGATGCCCCAGGGCTGCTCTAATCAGTCTTGCCAACCCTGCCTGTTCAAATATCATGAGTCAAACCCCTCAAAAATCATGACACGGGCTTAAAAATCATGTGACTTGTGAAAATAATAAATGATGGGTTCTTTTCATTTGCTTTCTGGATTTTGAGCCTTTAGGGTTCACGTTTGCAAGCTTTTTCCTGCAACCACAAGGGCTAGAAACTTTTTCCCCCTAAAAAAGCTGAGAGTCTCACATAACAATGTGACTGGGGCTTTAAGAAAACAAATACAAGAAGATTCATTATCAAATTGCAAGAGTTGATAACACTGTAACTCATGTTGCAAGTCAAGGAATGTGAAATAACTGTACTACAGTACACACCAGCCACATCTCTGACCTACCCCTTCAGTCCCCATAGACCCCCAGACACATACTCCTATGCTGGGAATAGGGCTGGCCACACTAGCAGGGGATCCCCCTCCTATTTCCCCAGTGGCCATTTTTGCCCCCTTTACACCAGGCAAGGAAGCACCAGATAAGGGATGGAGAGAATCATTCCCTGTACTCATATAGACAGACCAGTTGCAAGGTTATAAAGCAACCAGCCTAACGACTGTAAGACGACTAAATTCCAATAGCTAGTACAACATAAATATATGGCGAATATGACAAATCATTATTCAGCAGTCACAAACTGAGGGAAAATGGGTTTCTCAGAAAACAAACCTGTTTAAAACTGGCCACTAAAAACAAATTTCCCCTTTGTAGAAAGCTAATGAAGCATGCTGCTGGGTGCAGAGCCCTGTAGATTGTGATGTGTGAGTTGCCTTTCACCATCTAAGATGAAAAGCAGCCCATTCTTTCCTAGCCAGACTTGTCCCGTATTCTCTTGGAGAGTGGAGATGGAGGAAAAACACAAGCACAAAGAACCAAGTGAATCGTAACAGCACGGTCGATAAATAGCCTGGGAGATAACTGACCCAAATCCACATAGAGAGTTTACAATCTCACCCACGAAAACTACAGACACCAGTTTCAAATAGCCACTGCGTCCATTTACTGAAAAGCTTTATTCTGAAAATCAGAAGAGTCTACTGAGTTTATCAACAGCGTAGCATGTATAAAAGCTTCCTGAGCCAAGAGTCGGCCACATCTGATGGGAGGCAGGAAAGTCTTATCCACACCAATAGTTTGAGCCATGAGAACCAGAGCAGATCCTCCACAGGGTGTCCCTACCAATATAGGCAGAAGGAGAGATAAGAGACAATGTCCCTTCTGAAGAAAGTGGCTGATTCTACACCAAGAAACAGCCCCATTACATCTGCTCCAGAAACCTATCTACATATCCCACCAAGGGGAACAAAAATCAAAGCTAATAGCGGAGAGTAATTAAGAAATTAGCTATGGTATGTAGAATATCAAGGAAGCAAGACAAATCCAATTACTGTGTTTAACCACTGTACCCAAAGTTTATTGCCAACAATAATAATTGCACATAATTACTCAGAGCTAGCATTAAAAAAGAAAGCCTTTCCAGGAAAGAGAGAGCTTTGTGCCCTGACGGGTTGCTGTGTGTCTTGCTGGGTAACAGGCAACTGGTGGCTAGTATTCTTGGAGACAGGAGCAGAGCTGGTCTCTGCTCTGCTGGCACCAGCCACTCCCACCATTCCATCTCCTTCTTTGAGACCCCTTCAAATTATTTTTAATTATTCTGAAAGCATCTCTTTATTTCCCAGATTGGGCTTGGAACTCAAGAAAAGAAGACTGCCTGCCTTTATGGAGCACAAGTCTTAAACATCCTGTCCGATACTCACAGAGCAGAAAAGCGCAGAGGTATCATAGGGATGCAGAGTGGTCTAGTGGATAGCACACTGAGCTAGGAACCCTGCGTTCCAGTCCTGGTCTACTACTCACCCTGCTGTGTGATGTTGGGCAAGTCTTTGTGCCTCTGTTTCTGCTCCCATCCTTCGTCTGTTTTGTCTTGCCTAAAGTGTAGGCTTTCCAGGGAAGGGACTTGTCTTGTCTTGTGTGTTTGCACAGCTCCTAGCACAATGAGGCCAGGGTCTCAGCTGTGGCCTATAGGTAAAAGTCTAATATTAATGATGATAATAATAATAATTATTATTATTATTACAGTGGTTGGTGCTCTAGGAAAACCCTCAGACAAATAAAACTCTTATCTACATGACAGCATTAATCCATCGCTCCCTTTCCCCCAACATTACAGAGCAGTGGCCAGATGTCTGCTGTGGGAGTACAATAAAATGGAGGACAGGCTTAAATTTTGAAAAATATGATTTCCTGGTTAAGCAGAGGAGCCAGGAGGCAGCATGATGGGGATGGAAATTATGTCAGCTTCCCAGTAGCAAAACCTGGAAGTTACCCACCACCACATGGGGGGAAGGGGAAAAGTTACAGATCATGGTATAACTCCTGCAATCCCAGTAGCACCTCAGGCACTACACTAGAGATCTGGTGATATAGCTGCAGTGGGGCACCTCTTGCGACCACATATGCTGAGAGGAAGGTCAGTCTTGTGGTTAAGCCCCTGGACTGGGACTCAGTGGATCTGGGTCAATTCCCAGCTCTGTCACAGTCCTCCTGTGTGACCTTGGGCAAATCACTTAATTTCTCTGCACCTCCATTCCCCATCTGTAAAATGGGCATTGTACTTTCTTTGTCTTGTCTGTTTAGATTGTAAACCCTTTGAAGTGGGCACTGTATGCTAGTGTGTGTATGTACATCACCCAGCCCAATGTAGCACCCCCACCACGTGTCACCACTAGCTGATGGATAAGGAGATTTATGACCATGAGAATCTTCTATGAAGCAACTAGTGCCTCTGCAAAAAGATTTCAATCAGCTGATCCAGGAGTGGAGCCCTGGAATAGAGCTGGGTGAAAAATGTTAATTTTCATTCCAGGGAATAGGCTGAGATTTCAAAATTTCATTTTATCCAAATTGGGATGAAAAATCAAACCCTCTGATTGTTTTGCAAAATGAAATAATCTGAAATATTTGTCTTTATTGGTTTGACTGCTATGTTATAATAGCAGATTTTATATTATATTACAAATTATAATACAACATAAAAGTTGAAGTGATAAAGTCAAAACAAAACATTTCCACCTTACAGAAAAGAAACATTTTGATAATTTCTTTGACAAAATCGATATGTTCCTGCAAAACATTTCAATTTACTCAAATCAGCCTTTTCTGATGGAAAACTTCCAACAGAAATTTTTCAACCTGCTCTACTCGTGAGACAGGTGAACAGTTGAATAAGGAGCAGGACCTTCAACATCACAATGGTTCCTTTCACATGGAACATGATCCTTGTCAAAGGACTCACTGCTGTGTCAAAGATCCGACCTAAAAAACCTGAGGAATTAATACACAAAAACACTGTGTTGTGTGCCAGTTAAGGAAAGGCTCTCATAAGAACATAAGAACATAAGAAAGGCCGTACCGGGTCAGACCAAAGGTCCATCTAGCCCAGTATCTGTCTACCGACAGTGGCCAATGCCAGGTGCCCCGGAGGGAGTGAACTTAACAGGCAATGATCAAGTGATCTCTCTCCTGCCATCCATCTCCATCCTCTGACGAACAGAGGCTAGGGACACCATTCTTACCCAACCTGGCTAATAGCCATTTATGGACTTAGCCACCATGAATTTATCCAGTCCCCTTTTAAACATTGTTATAGTCCTAGCCTTCACAACCTCCTCAGGTAAGGAGTTCCACAAGTTGACTGTGCGCTGCGTGAAGAAGAACTTCCTTTTGTTTGTTTTAAACCTGCTGCCTATTAATTTCATTTGGTGACCCCTAGTTCTTGTATTATGGGAATAAGTAAATAACTTTTCCTTATCCACTTTCTCAACATCACTCATGATTTTATATACCTCTATCATGTCCCCCCTTAGTCTTCTCTTTTCCAAACTGAAGAGTCCTAGCCTCTTTAATCTTTCCTCATATGGGACCCTCTCTAAACCCCTAATCATTTTAGTTGCTCTTTTCTGTACCTTTTCTAGTGCTAGAATATCTTTTTTGAGGTGAGGAGACCACATCTGTACACAGTATTCGAGATGTGGGCGTACCATGGATTTATATAAGGGCAATAATATATTCTCAGTCTTATTCTCTATCCCCTTTTTAATGATTCCTAACATCCTGTTTGCTTTTTTGACCGCCTCTGCACACTGCGTGGAAATCTTCAGAGAACTATCCATGATAACTCCAAGATCTTTTTCCTGACTCGTTGTAGCTAAATTAGCCCCCATCATGTTGTATGTATAGTTGGGGTTATTTTTTCCAATGTGCATTACTTTACATTTATCCACATTAAATTTCATTTGCCATTTTGTTGCCCAATCACTTAGTTTTGTGAGATCTTTTTGAAGTTCTTCACAATCTGCTTTAGTCTTAACTATCTTGAGTAGTTTAGTATCATCTGCAAACTTTGCCACCTCACTGTTTACCCCTTTCTCCAGATCATTTATGAATAAATTGAATAGGATTGGTCCTAGTACTGACCCTTGGGGAACACCACTAGTTACCCCTCTCCATTCTGAGAATTTACCATTAATTCCTACCCTTTGTTCCCTGTCCTTTAACCAGTTCTCAATCCATGAAAGGACCTTTCCTTTTATCCCATGACAGCTTAATTTACGTAAGAGCCTTTGGTGAGGGACCTTGTCGAAGGCTTTCTGGAAATCTAAGTACACTATGTCCACCGGATCCCCCTTGTCCACATGTTTGTTGACCCCTTCAAAGAACTCTAATAGATTAGTAAGACACGATTTCCCTTTACAGAAACCATGTTGACTATTGCTCAAGAGTTTATGTTTTTCTATGTGTCTGACAATTTTATTCTTTACTATTGTTTCAACTAATTTGCCCGGTACCGACATTAGACTTACCGGTCTGTAATTGCCAGGATCACCCCTAGAGCCCTTTTTAAATATTGGCGTTACATTAGCTAACTTCCAGTCATTGGGTACCGAAGCCGATTTAAAGGACAGGTTACAAACCTTAGTTAATAGTTCCGCAACTTCACATTTGAGTTCTTTCGGAACTCTTGGGTGAATGCCATCTGGTCCCGGTGATACTTCAATCTGTGACAGTTCCTCAGATTTGTCACCTACAAAAGCCAGCTCAGGTTTGGGAATCTCCCTAACATCCTCAGCCGTGAAGACTGAAGCAAAGAATCCATTTAGTTTCTCCGCAATGACTTTATCATCTTTAAGCGCTCCTTTTGTATTTTCATCGTCAAGGGGCCCCACTGGTTGTTTAGCAGGCTTCCTGCTTCTGATGTACTTAAAAAACATTTTGCTATTACCTTTGGAGTTTTTGGCTAGCCATTCTTCAAACTCCTCTTTGGCTTTTCTTATTACACTCTTGCACTTAAGTTGGCAGTGTTTGTGCTCCTTTCTATTTGCCTCACTAGGATTTGACTTCCACTTTTTAAAGGAAGTCTTTTTATCTCTCACTGCTTCTTTTACATGGTTGTTAAGCCACGGTGGCTCTTTTTTAGTTCTTTTACTGTTTTTCTTAATTTCGGGTATACATTGAAGTTGGGCCTCTATTATGGTGTCTTTAAAAAGGGCCCACGCAACTTGCAGGGATTTCACTTTAGTCACTGTACCTTGTAACTTTTGTCTAACTAACCCCCTCATTTTTGTATAGTTCCCCCTTTTGAAATTAAAGGCCACAGTGTTGGGCAGTTGAGATGTTCTTCCCACCACAGGGATGTTGAATGCTATTGTATTATGGTCACTATTTCCAAGCGGTCCTGCTATAGTTACCTCTTGGACCAGCTCCTGCGCTCCACTCAGGATTAAATCTAGAGTCGCCTCTCCCCTTGTGGGTTCCCGTACCAGTTGCTCCATGAAGCAGTCATTTAAAGTATCGAGAAATTTTATCTCTGCATTTCGTCCTGAAGTGAAATGTTCCCAGTCAATATAGGGATAATTGAAATCCCCCACTATTATTGGGTTCTTAATTTTGATAGCCTCTCTAATTTCCCTTAGCATTTCATCATCACTATTACTGTCCTGGTCAGGTGGTCGATAATAGATCCCTACTGTTATATTTTTACTAGAGCATGAAATTTCTATCCATAGAGACTCTATGGAACCTGTGGATTCGCTTAAGATTTTTACTTCATTTGAATCTACACTTTCTTTAACATATCAGCTCACAAACTCTATTCCCCAATCCAGAGACATATCTCAACATTAGCACAACCAGGGCCAGCTCCAGACCCCAGCTTGGGGTGGTGTCCCACGGGAGGGCGGCAGGTGGCTTTGGTGGACCTCCCTCAGACATGCCTGCGGAGGGTCCGCTGGTCCCGCAGCTTCAGTGGAGCATCCGCAGGCATGCCTGCGGGATGTCCACCAGAGCTGCGGGACCAGCGGACCCCCCACAGGCACGTCTGCAGGAGGTCCACCGGAGCCGCGGGACCAGCGACCACCAGAGCGCCCCCCGCGGCGTGCCGCCCTGCTTGGGGCGGCGCAATTCCTGGAGCCGCCCCTGAGCACAGCCAACCCAGAGAACACACCACAATCTTACCTCTCCCACGATAAGCAGAGGCAGTGCTAGCAGCAATATTTAGGGCAAGTCTACACTTACCAGCCGGGTCGACGCGGTGAGTTCGACTTCTCGGAGTTCGAACTATCGCGTCTAATCTGGATGCAATAGTTCGAACTCCGGAAGCACCGCGGTCGACTCCGGTACTCCACCACTGCAAAAGGCGGTGGCGGAGTCGACCTTGGAGCCGCGGACTTCGATTCCGCGGCGTCTGGACGGGTGAGTAGTTCGAACTAGGGTACTTCGAATTCAGCTACGCTATTCACGTAGCTGAACTTGCGTACCCTAGTTCGACCCCCGCCCTTAGTGTAGACCTGCCCTTAGTGGGGTTCCCGCATACAACACATACTAATAATTAATCAGGGGGCTCCTTGAGCTGCTCAGGGCCTAAGCAATTGTTCAGTTTGCTTATGCCTAATGCCGGCTCTTATGACAGGGATTCCAGCCTTCTAACACCCCTTCCCCAAACCTAAGTGTGTGTTTAGTTTCAAGGAACTGTGCATAAGGCACAGGGAGTAGCGAGATCTGGTCTGTTTGTAGTGGAGGATGTGGGTGAAATCTAGGGAAGGGAGGACATCAGAAAAGTAAAGGAAATATATCATTCCTTTCTGGTCATAAATTAGGTTTGTAGAAGTTTCTCTTTCTTTTTAAGCGCAAAGACTTATGTTTCTTTTCCTGTGGCCTGACGGTGCAAGTAAAAAAATGTAGAAGGTTCCAGGTACACGGCTTCGGTAACACCCAAGCACAAACATTCCACTCCTCTGGCAGTGGAGAGGTCTTTTGTATGAGGAAGTAAATTGCTGAACATCAGCAAACAAATGTCATCAGTAATTTAAACCTGATATTTTTGGAATAGCCAGGCATGAGTTGCTAATACATTTTTCCCATTAAAGGCTTGATCCAACACCCACTGAAGTCAATCCAAGTTTTTCCGTTGATTTCCGTGAATGCTAAATTGGATCCCATTCTCATTTAAGCTATAAAGAAAATGAAGGGTTATAAACCTTTTCCCAGTCAGGG
Source organism: Mauremys reevesii (assembly GCF_016161935.1). Taxonomy (NCBI): domain Eukaryota; kingdom Metazoa; phylum Chordata; order Testudines; family Geoemydidae; genus Mauremys; species Mauremys reevesii. The sequence continues at coordinate 161,094,413 of NC_052623.1, forward strand.
CACTCAGCCATCTCAACTTATGTTATACTTCGCATGGGTAGATAGTGCAAATAAATCCACAGACTGCTAGTTTAAGGCGGTTGTTTCCAACTCCAGAGAACATTTTCTGCCTTTTCACAAGGACTTTGTTATTTGTTCTAGAAATGCTTCATCCACTTCTTCTTCCTGATTTGGCAGTCTGTAGTAGTCCCCTACAATGATGTCACCTCTCTTTTTCCCCCTTTACCCAGATACTTTCAACTGGATCTGCCTCTGCTTCTGGACTTCCGAACACTTGCATATATTCTTGATGTTTAATGCAACACCTCCTCCCTTTTTTTCCTGCCTGTCCTTCCAGAACACTATATCCCTCTATGCCAATATTCATCATGAGATTTATCCCACTCTGTGATGCCAATCAAGTCATAATTTCGCTTATGTACTGATACGGCCAGATCTTCCTGTTTATTCCCCATATTCCTTGCATTTGTGTATAGACATCTAAACTGCTGAGCAGATTCCCTGACAGAGTTCCCTCTTGTTGGCCCTGTGACCCCAGTGTAATTTTCCACGTCCCCCTCCCACAACATCTAGCTCTCTGTTAAGGTTGTCTTTTTTCCTGCTCACCTGTGGGCTTTTGTCACTTGCCCCCTTTGAACTTGGTTTAAAGCCTTAGTCACTTGGTGCATCTGTGGACAAAGATGCCCTTTCGCTTCATCTCCATGGTGAACAGCACTCCGCACCTTTTTCCACACTCAGCACCTCGATACAAATGACTTGCTAGGTATTAGTGACTAATTTAGTTAATTCATGAGTGTGTGGGAGAGTGAATGCTTGAGATTGCCTTTTATTCTGTGAGAAATAACAATCGCTGGCTTAAACATTTCAGGCAACAACTCTATTCTCTGTAATCACAGTAATATCTGACATCACGATGCAACTTGCAAACATATCACACAATACTGCCAAGGAAATTATTCTGCATATGACTGTTTAGGGAATAAGGAGCTGATAGCACTTGTGAATAAGATAGATAAGACTAGCGAGCACTATGTTGAGTAGTAGCGAACTGCCTCATCCAAGGTGGACACCCTTTTTGTGATGTGAATACCTCCTTGTTTATGGAAGGTGATTTGTATTAAGGAAAGATTTCTCTTTCTGCCTTTGAATATTTATTTCTTATGTTTGTACTATAGTGTGACATAAACACACAGGTGAAGTAAGTGTCTCCCATGAGCAGTGCCTATTCCAGCCTTCTCTGTGGATATCTTTTGTGAGTTTATATATTACAGGGATGAGAGCTTAGTTGGAATGGAAATTACTTTTGGGATCTGCACCATTGAGATCAGTGAGGGTAGGAGCAAACCACTAATCCCCATTGGCTCAGACTCAGGACTGAAGATAATAAAGATTTGGTCGTCTTCTTACCTGCATTCCTTCCTAGCCCCCTTTGGGAGACCAGGAACTCAAATGTCTTGCATTTCTGATATTTACGTACATGTCAGTTTCCCCCTTTCTTTCCTCAGTGTCTCTGAGATAGCCAGATTTGGCCTCCATGCAGGGCACTGACTTTATCAAGCAATTCCCATACTAACTCTTGAACTCTGGGGACCTTTTCCTCCAGCATTCCTAACTGTATCTCCACAATAAGAGATGTATTTTTGTAGCCACTATTGGTGCTGTTAAATTGATCGTATTTTGAGCAGAGTCTTTTCATTGTCCTCCCATGCAGTGCTACAAGATTTCAAAGGTCTACTCTGTCTGAACTTGGATTATGAGAGAACTTTCCCAGTCCAAACTCTCTGCTCTCTGCATCTCTTTCCTTTTGGGAAGAGGTCGGCATTTTTACTCTTTTTCTTAAGTGATCATTTTGCTCAATTCACTTCCAAGCCCTGCATATGAGTATTGCCAAAGCAGCCTGAAAATAATGCAGACCAAATAGTAGACACAAACATTCTTTATATGTGTTTTAATGGAGGGGAGGGAGAGGGGGGTTAACTTGAAGTTAATCCAGTTATTCCTGGTTATCCTTGTGACGGGTTGCATCACAGGAACCCCCTTGGGAGCTGCCAACCAATGTGCCAAGACTACTTCTATCCTTTTTTTCCCTGCCAGCTCAGGACCCCAGCACCCTGTCTTGCTGAGCCAGACACTCTTGTCTACTTCAACAAAGACCCAGAGTCTGAATTACCTGCCCCAGAGCTGCAGGTTTACCTGAAAACAGCTCACAGAAGTGTGGTTGTCTTTAGCACCCCGATGCCCAACTCCCAATGGGGTCTAAACCCAAATAGATCTGTTTTACCCTGTATAAAGCTTATACAGGGTAAACTCATAAACTGTTCGCCCTCTATAACACTGATAGAGAGATATGCACAGCTGTTTGCTCCCCCAGGTATTAATACATACTCTGAGTTAACTAATAGGTAAAAAGTGATTTTATTGAATACAGAAAGTAGGATTTAAGTGGTTCCAGGAAGTAACATACCCTTTAAGTATCCTGGGTGCGGGGGTGGAGATGCTCCTTCTTTAGCCAGCTGAAGACAACATGGAGGGGTCTCCCAGGGATTTAAACAGACTCTCTCTTGTGGGTGGAGACCACCCTCCTCACTCTGTGTAGAATAGAGTCACAAAATGGAGATTTGGAATCACATGGGCAAGTCACCTGCCCATGCATGACTCAGGACTTGCAGGGAGCAGCCATTACCCACATGCTACCTTGAATGTCCTCAGGTAGACTTCTTATGTGGATTGGAGTCTTCCAAGCTCTTTTGTCTATTAAATGCTTCTTGATTGAGCACATTCCTCTCCCAAGGAGTGACCAAATGTTTTAACTAAGGCTACTTAGAAATCAAGCAATTATACAGCCAATGTTCATAACTTTGAGCACACAAATGGTGCCTACATACAACTAGGATGAACATAACCTTTACATAGATATGTTACATGGCATATGCAGCAAAACCCTATTCCAGTTATATCATACATACATTTATGAGCACCCCCACCCCATAAAGCCTTATGGAGTACACTGTCACAATCCTGTCTTGTGCATCCCTAAATATGAATGCATGTACAAGTCATAGAACCATTGACAGCTGATTAGGGACAATGCAAACCCTGTACTCACTGAGGTGAGAATGTTCCCCTTATAGCTCATTGTCATTTCCATGAGGTTTCCAGTCCCTGACAGTTTGAAGAACTATAATTCCAAAGTCACTCCTAACATCTGGATAGCCTGCATGGTAATACAGTGCAGCGGCCTGGGGCTCCAGTTCGGTAAAGCACTTAGGGCCAGACATTTTAAAGGTATTTAGATGTCTAACTCAGGGGAGTTTAAAAATCTGGCCCTAAGTCACACGTTTACATGCTTTGGTGAATAGGACTGGACTTAAGCACAAGCTTAAAAATCTTAAGTGCTTTGCTGAATTGGGGCTTAGAACCAAAGAGTCAGGCCAGGAAAATAATATATTCCATGCGCTGTTCAAATGATACCATCAGCTATAATAGTATCCATAACACATAACTAATGTAATAATAAGATACATCAATAAAAATAATAGTAACAAAGAGATCAGATCCTGGAGTCCTCCCTCAGGCCATACACAGGCAGACCTTCTTTGACTTCCATGGGAGTTTTTGCTGAGGATGCACTAAAAATTGCAAAAATTGGCCCAATAGTGACAATACTTTGCACTTCTATAGCACCTTCCATTTGAGAATCCCGAAGCATTTGACAAACATTAATGAATTAAGCCTCATCCTGCCTCTGTTGCCACACGTGTGCCAATAGATAGTGTTAAACTCATTGCACAGACTGGGAAACTGAGGGGTTAAATGACATGTCCGAGGCTGCACACAGAGTCCTTGGGAGAGCTACAAATACAACCCAGCTCTCCTGCAGCTTCTGTGCTGCCGGAGGCCCAGAGTCGAAATGCTATCAATTACTATCAGTGCACCCGAAGAGTGACGCAGGCTCAGTGAGTGGCTGAGACTAGAGAGGACGGTGTCAGTACTATAAAATTTGAAATCTAGTCTCTGCAAAGATTCCTACATTGTACAAAAGAAATCTTAAGTGCCAAGTAAGTTTAAGAGAACATCGTGTGGAAGGATATGGGCATGCTGTTTCTTTAAATCTGCAGTGGGAAACCAGGCAGGATAGACTAGGGAAGGTTGTAGGCAGAAGCTCTTACCATGAAGCAGGAAAGAGAGAGTGGCTTTGGGGATAATACTGTTTTCTTTAATAAAGTTCTTTGTACGGTTTTACAAGAACGCTGCTCCTCTGGTGGTTTTCCATTTTTATATGACATACTCCACCTTCCTTTAGATAAACAGCAATACCAATGTTAAACTGTAAACTCTTTGCGGCAGGGCCTGTACTTTACTATGTTTGTATAAAACTTAGCACAATGGGACCTTGACCTGGTTGGCCCCATGCTGGGGTGCCAAATAAGTAAAGAATAAAAGAAAGTTTTGGAATATATCAGCCTTCTGTTCAAATGCATGGTCAAAGAGAGGAAAGAACTGTAAATACTGAATCAGCAGGTGGAAAATTGGCTTCATAAGTCAGATGGTTCTGAATTATTCTCTGAAGTGATCAGCACGTATAGCTAATACTCTGCTTGGCTCTACCTACCTGAGTAAAATGGCCTGAGAAGAAAGAGATGAGTAAAGGGTTTCACTCAAAGGAAATTAAAGAAAATACACCATGTAGTAATAAGATCTTGTAGTGTTACCCTTAGGGCTCTGCACCTCTTTACAGCCCTCTCATGCTTCTTTTAAGCTTGTTGGCCTGCAGGAAGTAAGTCTGTAAACCTGACTTTATTATCAGTACTGTATCTATCCAGTGATAACATCTGAAAGCTAACATCACATATAAAATTTGACTGAAAAGGTCAGGACCGAGTTTCTATTTACAGAGAAAACCCTTATGTGCTAATGTTGATTTCATCATATAAGATTGCACTTTTTTGTCCTCTATTATGTTTCAATTTGCAACTGGAGCTCAGAAATGTGTAAGTGCACCAAGTACCTCTCAGTGCATATTGCCAACAAAATTGTTGAGGACTTTTCCCACACTACGCTGCCACGTTGTGGTCTAGAACCAGGTTGTGTCTGAGAGGCGTAGGCTGCACTGGGGTTTGGGGGAAGGAGTGCAGAGATTACACTGTCCAAGAGGAAGTTTTGAAAGGGGCTGTGGCACAGGAGACACAATCACAGCCCTGGCTCCTCTAAAGCACAGAGATGGTGGATCTTTATTGATGGTGCAGCCTGTTCCCCCAGCATGCCTAGGCTGCACGATGGGCTGCAGAAAAAGATGGAGGTCATAAATTTCTCCCTCCCTATTCATCAATCCTCCCACAAGCCTTTGGGGTGGCTTCCCCACCCCCTGGCTACTAGAAGAGCAGCCATTGTGCCGAGGGCCAGCAATCTCTGTGTTGTATTATAATTATTTGTACGGGCTGTTGCCCATGAAGCTTCAGGATCATTACTGTGGTCATGTGTAGAGATGGCTCTATTGGTAATTATCCTGGGATGCCAGTACTCCTGTCTTGGCTTCTAGCCACATTGCAGACAACTTGCTTCATGCTCGGGGGTTTGGACATTTGAAAATGTCTCCAACAATGCAATGTTTTGCTTCTGGAGCTGCCCATGCCCTTTTCCCCCTCAAGCCCTTCCTCCTCTCATTGCTGCTGCTCATGCAGGCACTGACCAGTGATCACTCCATTTTGTGTTATAATAAGAACATAAGAATGGCCCTACTGGGTCAGACCAAAGGTCCATCTAGCCCAGTATCCTGTCTTCTGACAGTGGCCAGTGCCAGGTGCCCCAGAGGAAATGAACAGAACAGGTAATCATCAAGTGATCCATCCCCTGTCGCTCATTCCCAGCTTCTGGCAAACAGAGGATAGGGACACCATCCCTGCCCATCCTGGGTAACAGCCATTGATAAACCTGTCCCCCATTAACTTATCTAGTTCTTTTTTTAACCCTGTTATGGTCTTGGCCTTCACAACATTCCCTGGCAAGGAGTTCCACAGGTTGACTGTGTGTTTTGTGAAGAAATACTTCCTTTTGTTTGTTTTAAACCTGCTGCCTATTATTTTCATTTGGTGACCCCTAGTTCTTGTGTTATGAGAAGTACTAAATAACACTTCCTCATCTACTTTCTCCACACCAGTCATGATTTTATAGACCTGAATCATATCTCCCCTTAGCTGTCTCTTTTCCAAGCTGAAAAGTCCCAGTCTTATTAATCTCTCCTCATACGGAAGCCTTTCCATACCCCTAATAATTTTTGTTGCCCTTTTCTGAACCTTTTCCAATTCCAATATACCTTTTTTGAGATGAGGCGACCACATCTGCACACAGTATTCAAGATGTGACCGTACCATGAATTTATATAGAGGCAACATGATATTTTCTGTCCTATTTTCTATCCCCTTCTTAATTATTCCCAGAATTCTGTTAGCTTTTTTGACTGCCGCTGCACACTGAGTGGATGTTTTCAGAGAACTATCCACAATGACTCCAGGATCTCTTTCTTGAGTGGTAACAGCTAATTTAGACCCCATCGTTTTATATGTATAGTGGGGATTATGTTTTCCAATGTGTATTACTTTGCATTTATCAACATTGAATTTCATCTGCCATTTTGTTGCCCACTCACCCAGTTTTGAGAGATCCTTTTGTAGCTCTTTGCTAGGATGACCAGACAGCAAATGTGAAAAATTGGGATGGGGGTGGGGGGTAATAGGAGCCTATATAAGAAAAAGACCCAAAAATCGGGACTGTCCCTATAAAATCAGGACATCTGGTCACCCTACTCTTCGCAGTCTGCCTGTGTCTTAACTATGTTTAGTAATTTTGTATCAACTGCAAATTTTGCCACCTTACTGTTTACCCCTTTTTTCAGATCATGTATGAATATGTTGAATAGGATTGGTCCCAAAACAGACTCCTGAGGGACACCACTATCTACCTCCTCTCCATTCTGAAAACTGACCATTTGTACCCTCCCTTTGTTTCCTATCTTTTAACCAGTTACCAATCCATGACAGCACAGACTTCTTCATTCTCTGCCACTCTCCTAACACCCCTCCACTGAACACACAACACAATGCATACCAGGTTGAGCGCTCCAGCACTTTGCAATGAAAACCTGCATTGCATACAAACATGCTTGGCCATGCTTTACATAGACAAGTATAAATACCACTAGTCATCTGGAAAGAAAGCAAATATTTGTAGGAACCTACTCCAGTCACATGAAAGTTAGTAAAAAAAAAAACCTAAAAGGGGCACAAACAAGGTAGAATTGAATTGCAAGCTGGAATTGGCCAATATATTTGCAAATACCTTTTCCAAGCGATTCTCCCAATTCTAGTTTTAGTTTTCTGCATTAACTATTGTGCTATTAAACAAACACTGAACCATGTAACACAACTCAAGAGATGAGCCTTCTTCCTGGTTAACAGTTATTTATATTCAACTTTGTTGAAAATTTTAGTTCCTCATTCCACATTTATCTGTGCTTATATTAAAGCCATTCGATATTCTGTAGACTGTAAATTTTTTGGGCAGAGAGTCTACTTTGCTGTGTATGTACAGTGCCAAGCACAATGGTGCCACAATCTTGGTTGCCCATAGGCACACAGTCGGGTCTTCTGAATCAAGTCAGGAAACAAAAACATGCCAGGTAGCTGATATGCCTAATGAAACTAACCAACATAACTTGAATAGCACAATTTAAAGATCAGATACTCTCCGTGACCTGCATGCAGACAAGCTACCAACCAATAATTATGAGCAGAAATGATTCAATATATTATTTTGAATAACAAACCCTCCAGAAATCAGCAAATGATTGAAGATAATTCATAAACAGAACGAGGGCAAATTCATCGGCTCTAATAGTTTATACACATTTTTCATCCAGCTCCATCAGAAAATGGTAATTGAGCTTAGTTTGAAAGGTGCATACCTATGCTACTAGGAAGGTTTGGGTCATCTGTGCTCTGTAAGTAAAACAAAAAAATGAACAAAAACTTTGGCTGGGTCTGTCTGCACACAGATTTTGTCCAGGTGTCGTTGTTAGTGAAGGAGTTGATTTTTTTTTAAACCGATGGAGTTGTACCATTACAATTCCTAGTGTGGACACAATTATATTGGCATAAAGGTGCCTTATACTAGTATCATTTATTTCCCTTCCTATACAGGGATGGGCTATACTGGTATAATAACATTCACATTGATATTACTGCATCAAACCAGAGGGGTTGCATGGCTTTAACCATACCAGCGTAGTTAAAGCAGTACAACTTTTGTGTGAAGACAAAGCCTTTATGGGGGCTTTTAGCATTGCCGTGACAAAACAAAATCAAGAGATCTGAGAAATAGGTGAGTCTCATCAAAACAAACCACAATGAGTCATCTCCTGTTTCCTAGACGTCATAACTCCCTAGCTTTGCATGTGGCCACTAAGTAAGACCCTATTAAGCCATTGGGTACCGCCTCACTGTGGAAGTTCTGCTTGTCCACACAAAGAAAAAGCCGGTTGAGCTGCAACTTTACAAATACATCTAAATACCTCCTTCACTATAAGATAGCATGAATTCATTTGGTACTTTTAGGGATCACATGGTGCATGCAGGAACTAAGTCTAAAAATATGTACTGGTGTTTTCTGCCTGCACATCCACAAAGTGGCTGTTTGGTTTGGTGTGATTAAAAATAGTGTGTGGGACACAGTCAAGTGTGCAGAACTGTGACGCCTATTTGTGTTCCTAGTTGGCAGATAAGTCACTGCTTACAGAAACATTAAATACATCCCCGACCCCACCCCGAGATGACCTTTAATTTGGTTTATTTCCTCATTCTCCAAACCATATTTGCATAGTGTAACCTTAGAATTAACTCTTATTGGTAATGCTGTTGTCCTTTTGATGAGTGGTAGCAATTCTGAGAGGAGGACCAATGTTGAAGTGTGTTAACTTCTCATTGGAAATGTGAGATAGACTTAGGATGTTTCCTCCCCTAATGTGTTTATTTGTAGCATATGTATATCCCAGGCTAGGATCCCAGGGAGAGGAGAAATCCAGCCCTTGTGCATTTCAGAGTTTCAGTCCCATGGTCTCACTCCATTTTGGTTGGCTTCCCAAACTCTCCTGCCTTCCCAAAACTATTTCCTCCCCATCGCTTAACCAATGTCTCTGCTTCTCTGTGTCCCTCTCTCTTTGGGACAGAGTGAGGATGAGGCCTTCAATCAAGCACAATCCTTTTACAATTCAGAGCAAGGATAAAACATCCCTTTAACAGCTGGCAAACCAACCAGCATCAAAGCCACGACAGGGCCAAAACCCCAATCAGGCCAAGCTATGCTCAGGGCAGTATTTGGGGCAGGGGCATTGGGAAAGGTGTCTAAGTCACTTTATTGCTTTCCTGATTTGGGGGTCAAAAGCCCCTGGAGTAACTGAGGGCTGGCTCTAAATTACACAAGCTAAAATGCTGCCCCTGGGACCACTCTGCTTGCTGGGAATAGGCAGATGGCATTGTTCTTCGGTCACTGACCTAGCCCGGGATATACACATGCTACAAATAAACAGTGGCCAATGCCAGGGTGCCCCGTACACTGCGGGGGTGGAGGAGCAGCTGTCTGGAGCTGGCTGTGTCAGCTTTTCTGAACTGACATGACTAGTTCAGAGGGGTCCTAGGCAGTAGCCATTCTTTTGTCCAGCTACTCTGCAATACCAAGTAACCTCTCCGACAGGCTAGTGTATGTCTACCCTCTGACAGGTCATTGTTCAGAAGCTGGGAATGGGCGACAGGGGATGGATCACTTGATGATGACCTGTTTTGTTCATTCCCTCGGGGGCACCTGGCATGGGCCACTGTCGGAAGACAGGATACTGGGCTAGATGGACCTTTGGCCTGACCCAGTCTGGCCATTCTTATAACCAATGTTCAGCAGAGCTGGTGTCTCTGCAAGTCTCCACTCAGACCAAGGGAGAGTACTTAACTCACATAAAACCTGAAACAGGCATCTGGGTGCGGTTGCTGTAGCCAGCCCTTCTGGGGTCACTGGGGTATGTCGACACTGTGATAAAAGACCCATGGCACAGCCATGGCTGGTCTGGCCCAGGTGACTCAGGCTTGTGGGGCTTGGGCTGCAGGATTATAAAATGGCAGAGTAGAAGTTCAGGCTCAGGTAGAGGCCTGGGCTCTGAGACCCTGCATGGCGGGAGGGTCCCAGAGCTTGGACTCCAGCCTTAGCTCAAATGTTGACACTGCAATTTTTAGCCTTGCAGCCTACATCAGCTGATATGGACTCTGAGACTCAGTGCTAAAGCGTTTTTATGGCAGTGTAAATGTATCTTGGGCAAAGCCCTCTTTCTTTAACTCTTTTTATGGAGACTTTCACATCAAGTAGTTATAGAACAATGACTCATTACATGTAATAACTTACCTTGTAATTCTGCCTCTTGGGGATATATTGCAGGTTTCTCTACCTTGGTCTTCTGCTCCCTAATGTGAGCCAAGAGGAAGTAACTCACCAACAGCTAAAGGTTTTATTCTGTGAGGGCAGGGATAGTGAGTTGGAGTCTGAGCCAGTCCCCTGGTGGTCTCGTGCTACCCATCACTAATCACTGCTCTTGGAGCCTTCAGTCATTTCATTATTGTGCAGAGGGGAGAAGGCTCCCCGAAGAAAAATTAGCCAGTCACAAAGCAAAATCAGTGCTTCCAAAAGGTAGAACCAGAAATACATCAATGTGTAAAAGATAAAACTCCCTGTCAAACTTTGTGTTTGTCTGGATTAAAAAAAGAGAGCAAGGCTAGGTCAAAGTTAGTGAACATCAAAGCTTGTCCTTAGCCAACTCTGCCCTAACCTTGACCTCATTCCCGGTCTAGACAAGGTCTCTGACAGGATGTGGGTGGAGGACTAATCATTTGGCCTGCATGATATCTTCAGAGAAGCAGAATTGTAAGGCCCTGTCTCTAAAAGCTCAGTGCAGAATTTGCACACCTGGAGAATAATTAGCTCAACGGAGGTCTCAAACCAAAAAAATGTAACCAGAACAAGCAAGAACAAGACAAGTACAAACAATGGAAATGGAAATGTTTTGTTATATGTAGATATATTCATATATAAATACAAATACTGCTACATAACCAGTAAGATTGAGTAAAACACTGCACAAATACCTCAGGCTCGTCCCTTCAGCCGCCTGTACGATGGGTCCAAAATACAGAGGTCAAATATGTGACATCCCAAAAGAAATTAAATTAGGGGGGTAGGAGAAAGTAGTCCCTGCCCTTACGTCAGGAAAACTGCTGCTGTAGCACTGGGATACCAAAGATCTACACATGTGTAAAACGAGGACCAGCTGGCTGATTTATATCTATAAGTGTCTGAGGGTATGTCTACATTAGACATGCTCACTGCTGTAGCGCAGACACTTATACAATAATAGAAGCACTATAGCAAATCAGAGAAGTGGAATTCTTCCATCTTCCTAACGGCATCTACACTTGGGGCTTAGGTTGACTTGATTACATCACACGGGACGTGAAAATTTTCACAGCCCTGAGTGCTCCCATTAAGCCAACCTGATGTTGTAGTGTGGACCATCTCTGAGACAGAAACTTCTCTGAAGTAGGCAGTGGAGGCCTCCCTAACTTGGATCAAGTGAACCATGATGTGGCATTGTAGTCTTAGGCCAGACAAGTCAATGCCATAAGAAATGCAATCAGACTATCCTTTAGAACCTGACCCAGTGTCCACTGAAGTCAGTTGAAAGTCATCCACTGATTTAAATAGATGCTGAATCGGGTCTTTAGTGAGGGCAGGCTCAAGGGAACTGGCATCAAATAAAGCAAGAAGTAGGGTGGAACTTAAATGCTTTATTCCACTCTAAGTAGAACCCCAAGGAACCTTATTGGAGAACTACTTTTGTGTAACAACCTTCTGAAAATCATATTAGAAAGTAGCAAATAATGCAAGATACAAAGATACAAAGACTAAAACTGAAACGAAAGAGGTGGCCAAGAAAGGTTCTAACATCATCTTTCTTTGGAGGAAACCATGCAGTAATTTAGACAGGAAAACAGTTGTGCTATATATGTTTGCTTTTTATTTTGGCTCTGGCGGGCATCATTGTCATTGCTAATGCCACACTCTTTATTTATTGTAACCTCTTGCCAATTACAAACTCAGCAGGTGTTTGCCCTAAATATATCATCGTTTGTGCCTGAAACGTGCTGCCTCAGAAGTGAAAAATGCCCTTTCTGCAACATGATTTTGATCTGCTCACTGAGAGATTTCCTTCTTTGCTTATTTTTACTCCTTATAGCCCTTGCATCGACGGGGAAGGGGTCTAGGTGTGGCATTGCTATGACCGCACTTGTATAAAAAGGTAGAGTCCAGCTGAGGAAGAAAGAGATGACCACTGTGCTTTCAGAACCTGAATGAGTAACAACGACTGGGAATCAATAACTTCAGCCTAGAATAGACCACACTTCCCAATTACACCCAGAACTGAAAAAAAAAGAAATTTTGGCTTATGCAAGGTCTCAGTCCAGTTCCCTACAGACCATCTTCCACATCATAAAATCACCCTTGTCATTGGCACTGTTACTGGAAGTCACATGAGAAAACCTAAGACTACATGGGAATAGAGACTGAACTAAGCTCTTACCCATAGAGCTATTCCCTCCTTCTTGATTCAGGTACATTTGCAGGACAGCTGTGAGCTTGCACTGCCACCATCCATGCTGCGCTTGTTCTGCAGATAATGGATTTCATGCTCCAGAGTCATCAAGCTGGCACTTTGCACAGACAATGTGAATATCTCTGGAAAATGATTTATACTGGAAGTCTGTCCTCCTCCAGACTTTTAAATGGGCCTCACTCCAGAGCTGTGTGCCTCCTGCCTTTCAGGTTTGCTGCTCCTCGAGGTGATGTGGGTCAGCCAAAAAGGGGAACAACAAACAATTATTTAAATTCCTCTGTCACAAGAGCATTTAATTGAAGTCCATTTTTTCTACACCCATTATTTCAGGCACACTCTCGGCAGCTTCCTGAAGGGTTGCAGCACTTTGTGACATGCTGAAGGGGCTATAGTATAACACACACACACACACACACACACGCTTTTGACTATAACAGACTTCAAGCTAGCGGTGACATGGTACAGCTTACGTGGCATACAACAGCCAAAAACATTGGTATGAGACAGGCTTTAACTTTAACAGAATACATGACACTTGCTACAAAATGCTGCTTTCATTTCTGTTTCAGGGCCCTATACGGCTAACTTTTACACATACAAATAGTACCATTGACGGCAGCGAAGTAAGAGTTACTTGAGTGAGTCAAGGCTACATGGCTGAGTCTTTATTTGACAGCTAACCTCTTGAGGATAATAAAAATGACTCAGCGGCAGCAGCAGGTTCAGTAGAGGAGTTATATGATCTGTGATATATAACATTTTCATAAGTGGGAGCCACAGTCGGCCGAACCTGTGGACGTGGCAGGTAAATAAACCATCCTGGCCCACCAGGGGCCTTATCCTGGCAGGCCGTGTGCCAAAGGTTGCCAATTCCTGCCTTAGTGTATTTAGCACGTATGTTTTAAATATATTTGTATCAAGCAATATGACACTTTGACTAGAGGTACTGTATTTTTAGTATCAGTCAGGTGTAGGCACAGTCCTGAGACCTGAGTCAATATAAACTATATGAGAACTCTCAGTGTTTTCCTGTCATTAAATTCTTATCATGTTTTCAATGGGCCTGGAGCTGCTTCCTATGGTCTTTTTCCAGCTTTTGTGCCATGGAACCCAGGAAAGTCTTCCTACGGGACAAAGCTCTTAGTAAGTGTCATTTTCCATCAAAGGTAAAGTACTCAGTCTTGGTAATTGTAAATGTAACTGAAGAAGTAACCAGGTTAGAAATGGGAGTCTTAAGATCCAGTTTATTTACTGTTAAATAACGTAATACTTACATCAATCTGGTTAGCCAACATCCATATCCTGATTTCAGGAAATAAAGCTGGCAAAGACATAGAGTGATCATTTCTGGGCAAGGTTTCAAACTCATTTTTAACAGTCATTTGTCTTCTTTTGCTTAGCAGGAAAATAGGAACTGTGTGTCAAGTAATTAGAAATCACACAACATAGCATTAATGACTTTCTTCTTCAGCCATTGGGCAGCCTCTAGCTTTTGCCAAAAAAAAAAAAAAAAAAGAAGAAGACTCTCTGGGTTAAGAGAAATCACCAGCAAAGAAGCAGTTAGAGAAATGTAAACCGCAGTACTTCATATTTTTCAGAGTACTGTACAAACATAAGTGAATTAATTCTTGCAACTTCGCTGTTCCATTAATTTTATTTCTCTCATTTTGCGACTCTGGAATCTGCTAAACAATACATCGGTGGCAGGGCAAGGATTAAATCATCATAGACATGGGTTTGGAGCTCTCTTCTGCTTCTGTTGAAGCAGTGGCATTTTTGCACCATTGACTTCAAGGGAAGCAGGAATACTTGAGGCATGTTAAGTTGTTTTATGTTTAGATGTCAAGGAGTAGTTCCACATGCATCTTTTTCACTGCTTTCTTTAGAGTGTCATTGCTATTTCTTTTAACCACATCTGCCAGACATTTTTTTAAATTAATGTCATGTTTAAATACATATAGCAAAGAAATGGCTCTCCAGTAAATATATCGCAGAAACGGCATCTTTCTATGGAAGACTTCTTAGACTTTTTATTTTCGACCCTGATTCAGTGCTGGCTCATCTCTTTGAAGATGAGCTGAGCATGGGAGAGGTTAGGGGTGCATTAGGGACAAATAATTTCAGCACTGCCAGACATTTCAGACTGAAATAAGTTCAGCACTTGTCTCCAAATCCAAGCCACCCTTCAGACATTACTCCCAACACTGGACCACTGCTACTGGTCTTGGTCAGAGTCAGAGGGAACTACAAAAGCATGGGTTGCCTTGATTGCTTCTTCTCTTTCTCTTTTACTTTCAGAGAGGCTTCTAACGCTCTGCATATCAAGCCCACCACACCTTCTCCCGAGCAGTGGTCCACCATGCCGTTGCAGGTGGTTACACCGAAGCCCAACATGTATCTACTGACAGGCGCAACTTTGGTAGGGCCAGCTCAAAAAAGTTCCATGTGTGTTCTCCTTTGAAAAGGTTCAGTGGGGTGCCCCATTAATAAGCTTAGTGATGTAGGAAGCACTATCTCCTCTAGTAAGTGCTTGCAGGATCTGGCCCTAGAATAGAAAAGTTAGCATCCAACTGTGGCATAACAGTTACAGAGGCTTTGTCGACACAGATTGTAAATTTCACATATTCTGGGGCTGTGTACTGGTCAGGACATGGCACCCACCGGGGAACCTGGAGGCCTGTTGAGACTTGACAGATTTCCTGGGCTCCTTCCATTGGCCTGTTAAAGGCCAGGAGTCCTGTCTACCTTCCTGTCTGAGCCAATCGAGGCTTACCATAAAGGGTTCTAAGTATCCCCACACTTTTCAGTCTGCACAAACCATCACTGTCATTCCCTCCCCGTCTGTTTGTATGGCTGTCACCTAGGTGCAATTACCCTGGCCAGTAATGAATGTGAGCTGATACTTCACCTGCTCCGGCAGGATGTGGAGTCAATGGCAGTTTTACCCACACTCTCCCCTCTTTTCCAGCTCCATAGCAAGCATGCTCTGCACTAAGCCTAAGTTCAACTAGCCTATGGAGCAAAAGATCTACATTCATTTTTGAACCAAGTTTCCTACAGCTCATTACCAAGCAACTAAACTAGTCTATCAAGCGGTTGTTCTTTAAAGCAAATTAATGTTTTATTTTTTCCCCTTATGTTTCAGTGAAAACTATTATAGCAGCTGTTGCTTTTTAGAGGGATTCTGTAAAATGACTTTGCACAAGCCACTGGCATAGAATTCTGTTGGCAGATCCACAAAACTGCTGCTGTAGCTGATGGCATCTGGCCCTCCAGCTTTTACCTTACAGTCACAGCTTTAACCTTGCTGCCAAAGGTGAGGGGGGTTTTATGTCAGGCATGTTCTACTTTGCGAAACCAAAAGTCTGGTTAATTAAGCCCCAAATTCCAATTCAAACAAGCATTTCTATAGGGTTTGTTAAGTAGGCTCAATAGAAAATGTCTGTTTATTGTTTTGCTTTCAAGCAAACACTATTAAATACACAATTAAAATGTCAGCTATAAGCATAAGATGGCCACTCATATATAAAGCACAGCAACGATTCCCTTAAGGCTGGCATTAGAAAAAATACAAGATTCTTCTAGCCACATGTATTAACAGAAAATTTTGAGCGACAGTGCTACCTTCATTCTTGGAAAATGCCAGGTGTCCAATGTATATAATAAAAGGAAGCATTGTTTGCAGTCGGTATTTCAGATCAAAGCCCTCTGGGGCATAAGAAATTAATCATTCTCAGGGTGAGGTTGGAGTTTAAGCATTGCTGAATGTAAGTCATGAGGAACCCATGCCGCTAATAACATCATAAGCTGCCTGCACATTCATAGACTGATACAAATGTAGAACTGGAAGGGAAATTGAGAAGTCATCAAGTGCAGCCCCCTGCACGGTGGCAGGACCATGTAAACCTAGGTATTTGTCCAACCTGTTCTTAAAAATCTCCAGTGATGGGGATTCCACAATCTCCCTTAGCAGCCTATTCCAGAGCTTAAGTACCCTTGTCGTTAGATACTAAGCAAACCCTCCTATCCTAAGTCTCCCTTGCAGCAAATTAAGCCTATTACTTATTGTTCTACCTTCAGTGAACATAGAGAACAATTGGTCACCATCTTTTTATAGCAGCCTGTAACATATTTGAAAACTATTATGATGGGGTGGGCAAACTTTTTGGCCCAAGGGTCACATCTGGGTGGGGAAATTGCATGCAGGGCCATGAATGTAGGGCTGGGGCAGGGGTTTGGGGTGCGGGAGGGAGTGTGGGGTGTGGGAGGGGGTATGGTGTGCAGGAAAGGGCTTAGGGCAAGGGGATGGGGCGCAGGAGGGGTGTGGAGTATATGAGGGGGCTCAGGGCAAGGGAATGGGGTGTAGGAGGGGTGTGGGGTGCAGCAGGGGCTCAGGGCAGGGAGTTGGGGTACGGGTTGCAGGAGGGGCTTGGGGTGCGGGATTCTGGATGGGGGGCAGAGGGCTCTGTGCGCTTCCCTTGCCTGCGGTACACTGCCCTCCGTGCAATGCCTGCAGGGAAGGGCAATGCGTGGAGCCCTCTGCCTCCCACCCCCAGGGGCAGCAGGGATGTGGTGCCGGCCGCTTCCAGGAGTGGCACAGGGCCAGGGTAGGCAGGGAGCTTACCTCAGTCCCATAACGCCATGGGGGTGGCAATCCAGCAAGCTGGATCCAAAGCAGTGACAGGCCGTCATTTGCCCACCCCTGTATTATGAGGTTCCCCCTCATTCTTCTTTTCCCAAGGCTTTTTTCAACCTTTCCTGATAGTTAAGGTTTTCTGAAGCTTTTATTATTTTTGTTGCTCTCCTCTGCGTTCTCTCCAATGTGTCACATCTTTCCTAAAGCGTAATGCCCAGAACTGGACACTGTACTCCTGCTGAGCCATCACCAGTGCCCAAGTAGAGCAGGACAATTACCTCCCTTTTCTTACATACAACAGTACTGTTAATATACCCCAGAATATTTCCCTTTTTCACTACTGCATCACATTGTTGACTCATTCAATTTATGATCCATATTCCCCAGATCTTTTTCAGCAGTACCACCTAATCAGTTATTCCCCATTTTGTAGTTTTGCATCTGATTTTTCCTTCCTAAAGTGAAGTATTTTGGACTGATCTTTATTTACTTTCATTTTGTTGAATTCAGACCGATTCTCTAATTTGTCATGGTTGTTTTGAATTCTAATCCTGTCCTCCAAAGTGTTTGCAATTCCTCTCAGTCTGCCAATTTTATAAGCATGCTCTCCACTTCATTATCTAAGTCATTCATGAAAATTTTGACCATTACCATACCCAGAACTGACCCCTGTGGGATCTCACTAGAGAAGCCCTCCCAGTTTGACAGCTAGCCATTGATATCTAATCTGGAAGAACGGTCTTTCAACAGTCGTGCACCAACCTTCTAGTAGTTTCATCTATACCACATTTTCCTAGTGAGAATATCACGTGAAACTGTGTCAAAAGCCTTACTAAAATTAAGATATAACATGCCTACTGCTTTCTCCCGTCTTCTAGGACAGGAGTTCTCAACCTTTTTCTTTCTGAGGCCTCCCGACAATGCTACAAAAACTCCAAGGCCCACCTGTGCCACAACGGTTTTTCTGCCCATCCCGTATATTAAAAGCTGTATTAAATAGATTGTTATACAGTTAAACACACACACAAAATATATAAAAAGGATAATATAGGCACAAAAATAAACTGAATATTATTTTTTTATTTACTTAGTGTGAAACTTGTTGGTGCTGGTCAAGAATTCTGTCAAGATGTGGGGCGGGGGGGTATCTTTGACAAGCACCCGCGCATGTTATGGTCAATGTTCATCCTGGTTCCGTACTTTGTTTTCATTGATGTCGTGGCTGAAAATCCAGCTTCACATAAGTAGGTGATACTAAAGGGGATCAAAACTTTCAGCACTGCAGAAGAAGCAGTGATGTATTCATCGGAACACTCACACCAAAATGTCTCCAGTGGTATTTCTTTGAACATGGTTCTGAGGGACCTGTCTGACGAAATGTCAATGAGCTCTTCCAACAATTTTGATGGAACTCCAGAGGGAAGTTTAGCTTCAATGTTCTCACAAAAGACGTTTGTAGTCCACATGTGTGTAGCAGTTTGTTCTGTTGTGAATTCGGGAAAATAAGCGTTACATTTGTTAAGCAGACCAGACAGATGCGCTGCTAGCTGAGGTTTAATTATGTCAAAGTCAATGGTTTGTTCCTGAATGTAAGAGCTCAAATATATCAGTTGTGTCCCCACAGACACACTCTTTCCAAAGTTGTAGTTTTCTTTTGAATGCTTCAATTCTTTCACACTGGGCAATAAAATTAGTGTTCCCATAGTTTTATTCAGCTTATTCATTTCACTGAATATATCTGCGAGGTAGCCCAGTTTTGCCAGCCACACATCATCTTTCAGCACTTTGACAAATTCAGTTTTCTTATCAATTTAGGAATTACATAACTCTTCCTTGAGATTAAATATATGGGCAAGCATTCTGCCTCAAGATAGCCATCTCACCTCTGTGTGCCTCTGTATGCATGAGCAAGGAATTGTGCTTTGCACCCACTTCCTTACAAAGTGCAGCAAAACACCTGGATTTAATAAAATTAAACGAGTGTTACCGCAGTATTTAGAACACTGTGAAGACCTGGTTCAATATCTTTTGCAGCAAGCACTTCCCTGTGTAAGAAGCAGTGTGTCCAAACAGCGTGAGGTGCAACGGCTTTTATTTTTTGCACAACACCAGAATGCTTTCCGGCCATTGCTACAGCTCCATGAGCGCAGACCCCAATGCAATTAGTCCAGCTGATTTCTGCTGAAATCATAAAAACATCTAACAGTTTGAAAATGTCATCTGACTTTGCTGTTGCCTTGAGCTCTTTACAAAACAAAAAGCCTCCCTTTATTTCCTTATTCCACACTGTCATAAATACACACAGGGCAGCTGCACTGAATTACCTTACCTGTAAGGGGTTAAACCTAGTTGGCACCTGACCAGAAGGACCAATGGGGAAGGAAGCTACATTCAAATCTGTGGGGCGGGGAGGGGAGATCTTGTTTGTGCTCTCTTTGTTTGTGCCCTCTCTGGACGGAGAGAGAGAGCAGGGCAGAAAACACATCTCCTACAAACATACCTGAAATGAGCATCTAAGATTACAAAAATTTTAAGTAGGCAAGGGAAATGCATTAATGTATCTTTTGTTTTGGCTTGTGAAATTTTCCCTATGCTAAGAGGTAGTTTCATTCCTGTTTGTTGAAAGTGTGAAGCTGAGCCCAGAGGAGAGTCCTCTGTGTTTAAAATCTTTTTATTACCCTGTAAAGTTACCTTCCATCCTGATTTTGCAGGTGTGATTCTTTTACTTTTTCTTTATAATAAAGTTCTTCTTTTAAGCAACTGATTGATTTGTAGTGTCATAAAAACTAAAGGGTTTGTTTCTGTGCTCATGTGAAGGGGCTTGGGGGATATTTTGGGGGGATAGGGCTCCAAATGGACCTCCCTGAATTTTTATTAAATCACTTGGTGGTGGCAGCAATACCATCCAAGGACAAGAAAAGCATTTGTGCCTTGGGGAAGTTTTAACCTAAGCTGGTAGAAATAAGCTTAGGGGGTCTTTCATGTGGGTCCCCACATCTGTACCCCAGAGTTCAGAGCGGGGAGGGAACCCTGACACACACATATTGAACATAGGCAAGTAAATGGGATATTTTTGAAATGTCTGTGTAGTTATATAGCAAAATCATTGTCATGCAACCAATCAATACACTGAGAAACTGTCTTCTGACACAGAAATGATCTGTCATTTGACGGCAGTATTTTTGTCAGTACCTTCGCCTTCTTTCCAAACACTTCCTTTGCTATTTCAGTAACACGTGGCATTATCAAAATCTCAGCAATCGTATGTGATTTTTTTGTTTTAGCCATTTTCTGCGCCACTATGTAGGATGACCTTAAAAACTTTTTATCTACAGTAGTTGTGGATTTCTTTACTGCTTTAGTGCCAAGCAGTTCCTTGGCCTTTTGCTCAAAAAATGAGCAGTGCCTATCCTTACAGATGTCATGTTTTGTAATTAAATGCCTCTGTAATTTGGAGGGTTTCAAACATTCATTGGACAGTGCTTGTGCACAAATTACACACTGCAGTTGAGGTATTTCTCCACAAATAAAACCAAAATTCAACTAGCTGTCTTCATATTTCCTAAACGGTCTGAGGTTAATAGCAGCTTTGTTTCTTACTCACGTCACCTCCTTGATGTTCTTCAGCCATTATGGTGCTTGAACTTGTTGAAGGAAGTTTGCTGTCATCGCTCTGTGGATTTTGTTGTTTTGAAGTTGATGGTCTAATTAAAAATTTATCCATATCTGATATTTATCGTTTACACTTACAGCCCACTGTGGCACCAGGGCTCAGGGCTTCAGCTCTGTGGCTGTTGCCTGAAGGCAGACGTTGGGGCTCCAGGCCTCAGCCATGAGCCCCTAGCGGACCCCCTGAAAGGGCTTGCAGCCCCCCAGGGGGACGCAGATCCCTGGTTGAGAACTGCTGCTCTAGGACCAGGCCAAAAATCCTGTCAAAGAAGGAAATTAGGTTGGTTTGGTTTGGCATGATTTGTTCTTAACAAATCTGTTCTGACAGTTCCTTAAAATCCTATTATCCTCTAGGTGCTTACATATTGATTGTTTAATAATTACTTCCAGTATCTTTCCAGGTATCCAAGTTAGGCTGACTGGTCTATAATCCTCCAGGTCCTCTTTGTTTCCCTTTTTAAAAACAGATACTATGTTTGCCCTTCTCCAGTCCTCTGGGACCTCACCTGTTCTCCAGGAGTTCTCAGAAATAATTGCTAAAGGTTCTGAAATTGCTTCAACTAGTTGCTTAAGAATATTAGGTTTAGGCAGGGGCAGCCCTAGACTAGCTGTCAGCAACTGGCGCCCTAGGCGAACCGTGCAATCGGCCCCCACCCCAAAACCCCAAGGGCAGATCTAGGCTGAGGTTTTTGGTAAACTGGGAAACATTTTGTCCCTTTTTTTCTTTTAATGTTTTTTAAGCTTTTTTTTTTTTAAACAAAGGCTTAATTATTCGGTTTGTCCATCTGTCGGTCTGTTCAACCGATGTTTCTGAGATCAGATAAAATAGAGACATGAAATTTTCAGAATAGATTTGTACATGACAGCTAGATGATATTTCAGTTTGATTTCAAATAAAAATGCATTAAAATATTAATTATAATTTTTATTATTACAAATCCAAAATCATTCATTACATTATCCTGCTTTAACTGTCATTACCACCACATCCAGTATAGAAAGAAATAAGAAAAGTCTTCAATGAACTTAAACCAGTATTTACAAAATACTCCAAATAAAAAACACTCTGTGCTCTTAAAACATGACTTTTCTTGCTTTAAGTTTTGAAAATTCAGTCACTAGTTCTTTTAGATCCAGTTTTTCAACTATTTCATGCTCTGTTGACATTGTGGCAAGTCCAACAAGTCTCTCTTGCATCATTGTTGAATGCAGATATGTTTTTATCAAATTGAGAAGCTACGTTCCCCACTTGCTACAGAAACTGGCAAAGTTAAAAGAATGCACAGAGCTATAAAAATGTTTGGAAAATTGCCCGTGAGTTTATTTTCACAAACTTCAGTACTTCTTCAGGAATGGAATGTTTCTTAAGTCATCTTGAAAAAGCCTGAAGCTCACTACACAAATCTGTAACATCATTATCTTTTGAATTTTCATGAGTCAATGCCGACTCCAGTTTTATACAAAGTTCTCTCATTTGTTTTGCTGTTTTCTTTTGCAACCTGTAGATATCATATAGAAAGCCAAATACCGACTCAACTGCTGCATCTATTGAAATTTTTCATCAACCAAGTGAATAGCAATATCAAGGACTGAGCAGTAGAAATTCACTTTGAACCTTTGTTTTGGGTCTCATCCTTCATACAAAAACTGCTGTTTCTTTTGCAGAATGTGAACTGGCTCTGGTTCAAATTCTGTCAGAAAGTCTATTTCTTCAGCAAGCTTGAGAGAATCTACCAGTGTTCTTTCTGAATTCCTCCAGAATATTTTTAGTTTGCTGCAGTTTTTGAATAGCAGAATGTATGTTCAAGTTCTTTTCCTGAAGCTGCTTACTAGTGAGGTTAATCTAGAAAAGGACTTTATATCACAAAATGAGTGAAGTCACAAATTTGGACTTGGAAAGGCCATTTGCAAAAGCTTCTGCATATGAATGTGCCATATTGCCAGACAATCCAGTAAAGGTTCATCAGAAATTTCATTTAGGGCATCATAAATGTTTCCAAGTTCATAGCGAAGAGGTTTCAAAGCATCAATGCATTCTCCCATGTTGTCTGACTAAGTGGTTTCACAGTTAGAGAATGCACATGGCAAGGCAGAATCTCCCAACGGCGTGTTGCACCTGAGAAAAACACATAAGCACGTTGCACCAGGTCAAAGAAACTGCTTGCTCCAGACAGCATCATTGAACCAAATTCAAAGAATGCGCACTGCAAGGAATGAAAAAGACCCTAGGATTGATTTCCATCATTTTCCTTTGCACGCCATTGTCTTTACCCTTCATATTACTCTCATTATCATAGCCTTGACCACATAAGTTTTCAATAGATAATGACATTGTTTCAAGCTCTTGTAGAATAGTTTCAGTCATAAATGCTCCAGTTGTCTCCTTCAGTTGTACAAAACCCCAAAAATGTTCCTTTATGAGCACTTCAACATTATCTTCATCTGCAGGCTTTTCCATATCCACAAAACGAATGATCATCGTCATTTGTTCACATCCAGGGCCAGTGCAAGGATTTTTTGGGCCCTAGGCGAAACTTCCACCTTGCACACACCCCCCTCTGATGTCCAGCCCCCACCTTCCTATGGCCAAGTTCCCCCCAGGGGCCCAGATGTTCACAAAGTGCAGGGGGTATGGGGGGGCTGCTAAGAGGGGGGGTCGTATGGGGGCTCTTCCAGGGGGTGAAGGTGGCAGAGAGGGGGAAGCATGGGATTGTTGCAGGGGATGGAGGTGGCCAAGAAGTGGAGGGGGCAGGGGTGTATGGTCAGGGAAGAGATTGTACAGAGGCAAAAAGGGCTCATTGCAGGGGGTGCAGTGGCAGGGAGGGAGTGGCACAAGGGAGAAGTGAGCAGGAGGGGGTTGTTGCAAGGGGCTGGCAGGCGGGGAAGTGTCTGTGCCCAGGGTTGTTGCGGGGGGTGAAGGTGGCAGGGAGGGGTTTGAACAAGGGAGGAGTGGACAGGAGGGAGATGGCAGGTAGGGAGGCGGGGTCCTGAGGTTGATGCTGGGGTGAAGGTGACCGTGGCTGGCTCGGGGGGGGTGCTGGGTGGAGGTTGCCCACAGGCAAAAGTGGCAGGACAGGGTGGGTTGTTGGGGTGGGGGGTGCACAGGAGAGAAGGTAATTGGTCAGTGGGTGTTGGAGGGGGTGGCACTGACTGGGGGAGGAGTGCCCGGGTTGCTCCCACATACACCATTCCCCAGGCCAGCGACTGGACCTGCCCACCCCCCTGCACTCCACGGGCCCGTGCGGCACCCCACAGCCTGGCTAGCTACCTTTCAGGCGGAGTAGACATCCAGCTTTTCCGCCTGAAGAGCAGAGCGCAGCTGCGCCTTCTTCCCTGCGCCGCAGGCCAAGCCGGGCTCCCTGCTGCCCCTGGGGCTCTCAGCGGTGGCACAGGCAGCCAGCCCCCCCCCGCCCCCACACCCGAGCCTACTGCCGCCGCCACTGCTGAGAGCCCCATGGGCAGCAGGGAGCCCGGCTCGGCCCGCGGCACGGGGAAGAAGGTGCAGCTGCTAGCGCTAGACTCTCCCCTTCCCCACTCTGCCGCCGACTGCTCCCACGGGGAGAGGGACTGACCGTGCCGCGGGTGGCCCCTCTGGAGCCGGGGAGCAGCAGCAGCCTTGTGCTCTGCTGTTTAAAAACAATTGGGGGGGGCACCACTTTTTGGCACCCCCAACCACTTGGTGCCCTAGGCAGCCGCCCAGTCCGCCTAGTGGTTGCACCGGCCCTGCTCACATCTGGTGTACAGTCCAGTATTATTGAAAAGTATTTTGCAGAATGGGCGGCTTCTACAATTTTCTTTTTAACGGCATTTGCTAGGATTTGAATCAGTTCATTCTGCATATTTTTTCCTAAGTAATGAACCTGTGTTTCATGATTAGTTATTTTATGTAGATGCTCCTTCATGACTGGATCAAACAAAGCTAAGTATTCAACAAATTTTTAAAAGTTTCCATTACCTGGAGTGTATAATTTTTCATTTCTATCATGACTGCGGACTGCTAAATTTTGTCCACTGAGAACTCTCACTAAAGCAATCAGATGCTCTAATATTTGTTGCCAATATTCTTCTTTTTCATTGATCACACGTAAATTTTCTTCATTGATAGTTTTTCCTTTTTTCAATCATAATTCAAGTTCTTTCCAATTTTGAAAACATTTCAAATGTTCTGTACTTCTTTCATGTGAAGAGAGAATTGAAAATGTGTTTTTCCATCCTTCGAACCATTTTCAGTAAGTGATGTACCAATTGCTTGATTCTAAACAACTTGCAGCAAAAGCAAAACACAGAGTCCTTCGACACTGAATATTGTAACCAGTTTCAATTAATTTCTTCTCCATTAATGAGTTTCCTCTTGTAATGCTGAGCAGAGAATTTTCTTTTATTTCCATCCTTAGGGAAGGAAAATTCATGAACTTGTTTGGGTCCATGTGTCAGGAGAATTTGCCGCACACTGTCATCACATCTGGGCCATGAAGCTGGGTCTCCATACTGTAACTTGTTTGTAACTTCCTCATCCTTTCTTCCTTCTACTTCATTTACTTCAATTTCTGCATGTGTCTCTGAGGGTGAATAAATTTTCTCCACTTCCATATCATTCTGATGCTGTGAGCTGCCTTCATCTAGAAGTAAGTTTCCATCATCTTGAGTTTCCAAACTGCTTTTTTATGGATGTGAGTTACCGTACATCAAGATGAAGTAATATACCTTCATCTTGATGTTCCAAATTATTATTATTACTTATTATTATTATTCCATGCAGATGTGCGCTAACCTCCTCTCCAACTAAAATTCCTTCATCTGGATGCTGTGAACTG
Source organism: Mauremys reevesii (assembly GCF_016161935.1). Classification (NCBI taxonomy): domain Eukaryota; kingdom Metazoa; phylum Chordata; order Testudines; family Geoemydidae; genus Mauremys; species Mauremys reevesii. The sequence continues at coordinate 161,120,235 of NC_052623.1, forward strand.
CTTCCATCTTTATGTGGATTAAAGAGAAGATATTTCAGGAAGGATCCCTGCTGTTTTGCTTGGGCCTTTTCCTTCTCAGCTTTTCGTTTACGATACTCAGCTCCTGAGGGTTTTCTTTTTCCTCTTTCTGCCATGGGGCATTTGAATATTGTTATGTATAGTGCTCCCGACTGCAAGCATTATAGCATTAAGGATGGTTGACATACCACATGGTTGGCGATTTAAACCACATTGCAGCCATCCCAACAAGTCTTTTCACTGCTTAAAGGTTCAATGATTAGTAACATGCACTTACTTACCTATTAAAACAGTTAGCTACAGCATTTACACAGAAACAAAATGATCTTTTTCGACATAACCTGACACCGGTTGCTTGGAAAGTAATCCCCTTCCTCACGGTTACTCGCTTGGAGTGTGAGGTCATCACTTTCGTAGTCTATTAAGCATTAACGCTGTTACTTTTCTTTTATGGACCTTATTTATTACATGTGAACCAGTTATAACAAAGAAAAGTTCATAATTATACAGCCCGATGATACTGCTAAGGTTTAATAATGCTTAAAGTTACTCACATTTTGGATTTATAATGCTGAAAGATGTTATTCTTTGTTCTTTGGCACCAAGGAACACAATTTTCCACAGTATTCGCTCAATTCTTAATCATCTACCTGCGACGGGTGTTAAAATGACCATTTGACATGTATCAACTCGCGATATCTCCACTCTGCATGAATTTCTGGCTATGCAACCTTGATGTATAGTCAAGTTAGGTGTCACTAGCATTGCAACTCTTGCCACTGGCGGATGTGTTTCATTGTGGCTGAGTTATTGCTTATCAAAATTGCGGAGTGAGTCATCTTGACCCTACGTCGCAAATTGAAAAAAAATTCACTAAAATATTATTTATTTTTACAGTAAATAAAATATTTGACATATTAATAAATTCTCAGAAATGTAGAGAAACGAATTATAATTCATATTCCCTCTGTACCGGCACAGGAATTGAAATAATGACATCTTTGTTATTTTATTTGTTTTTTTTTCATATTTTTCATTTTGTTTCCATTTTAATTTTTTTTTAATTTGATTTTTCCCCTCAAATTTGGCGCTGCATTTAATTTGGCAGCCTAGGCGACCACCTAGTTTGCCTATATGGATGGGCCGCCCCTGCCTAACAGCTGTAGGCTTAATTGAAAGCAGCTTAAGAAGTGTGCCTATCTTTAACACTCAGATGCCCAACTCCCAGTGGGGTCCAAACCCCAAATAAATCCGTTTTACCCTGTATAAAGCTTATAAGGGGTAAAGTCATAAATTGTTCGCCCTCTATAACACTGATAGAGAGATATGCACAGCTGTTTGCCCCCCCTTCCAGGTATTATTACATACTCTGGGTTATTTAATAAGTAAAAAGTGATTGTATTAAATATAGAAAGTAGGATTTAAGTGGTTGCAAGCAGTAACAGACAGAACAAAGTGAATCACCAAGTAAAATAAAAGGTGCAAGTCTAAGCATAATACAGTAATAAAACTGAATACAGATAAAACCTCACCCTCAGAGGTGTTCCAGGAAGCTTCCTATTACAGACTAGTCTCCTTCTAATCTGGGTCCAGCAATCACTCACACCCCCTGTAGTTACTGTCCTTTGTTCCAGTTTCTTTCAGGTATCCTTGGGGGTGGAGAGGCTATCTCTTGAGCCAGCTGAAAACAAACTGGAGGAGTCTCCCAGGGGGTTAAATAGACTTTCTCTTGTGGGTGGAGACCCCCTCCTCTCTCCTATGCAAAGTTCAGCTCCAAGATGGAGTTTTGGAGTCACATGGGCAAGTCACATGTCCATGCATGACTCAGAACTTACAGGTAGCAGACATGGTTCACATGCTGCCTTGAAAGTCCTCAAGTAGACTTCTTAAGTGGATTGGAACTTTCCAAGATCCTTTGTCCATTAAGTGCTTCTTGATTGGGCACTTAACTTGCACATTCCTTTCTCAAGAGACTGACTAAATGCTTTACTAAGGCTACTTAGAAATCAAGCAACTTACTGCCAGATACTTGGACACTGTCCACAGCAGAGGCAGTACATGTAAAATCCTGGTTTGTCTTTGGTTACACTTCCTTTCAGTACCTTTAAACCAGGGGTCGGCAACCTTTCAGAAGTGGTGTGCCGAGTCTTCATTCATTCACTGTAATTTAAGGTTTCGCGTGCCAGTAATACATTTTAACGTTCTTAGAAGGTCTCTTTTTATAAGTCTATAACATATAACTAAACTATTGTTGCATGTAAAGTAAATTAGGTTTTTAAAATGTTTAAGAAGCTTCATTTAAAATTCAATAAAATGCAGAGCCCTCTGGACCAGTGGCCAGGACCCAGGCAGTGTGAGTGCCACTGAAAATCAGCTCGCGTGCCGCCTTCGGCACCCGTGCCACAGGTTGCCTACCCCTGCTTTAAACCATATGATGCCATACATAAGTGTCCTAAGAAGTTTTGGGGTTCCTGGTCCCCTGGTGCCTGAAAACGAGTTGGGGTGTAATATTGCTAACAGAATGCAGACAGAAATATCTGTTAAAGTGTCGGTGTCTTGGCATTTAGCCACCAATGCCATGAGGTGGTGTGCCTCAGTTTCCCCTTCTACACAGCAGCATGGGCCTGTTATGCTTTTGCTGCTGTGCCAAACTTCCAGTCTGTTTACAGGTATAGGCTGAAAAGTAATCTGCTTGTGGGGCTGTCTTGTCACTATCCCTAGCATGTACAACAGTTTTTTCCACAAATCAGGTATATCTCATCTCTTTAAAGGGTTTACCACTAGTATTAACTCCTTTGTTTTAACACATAACTGAATTAGCAAAAGACACACGATTAACAGCAAATCTACGGTGGACAGGCTTTGTTCACATAATGTAGCTTGTTTGGTGTCTACTGCATTTCCCCATTTCTTTGTGCACCCTGGTAGGCACTCTGACGCAGATTCTTCTGCCTCTTTGGAGAAGGCTTTTAATTCAGGCATGTGTTTGGGGCTTTGGCAAGGAAAGGGTGCACTGCAACCATGCCTGCCCTCAGCCCCTCCCTCTAGAATTTCTCTGGGCTGGACCCTACTCCCTTGTGAAGCTTCACCCATGCAGAGATTTTTTCCTCCTCACTGGGAGACAGTTTTCTCTCTTACAAGCATAGCAAGAACATCATCTTTCAATGGGGTGCTTTGGATTAGCAAGATCCCTTTGGACACCCCAGTTTCTATTCCCAAAAGGTTAGCAGGGGGGGCTCTCCCCTCCAGATTTGACCCCCTTTTCCCTTAAACCCTGATCCACAGGAGAGGGGTCTGGCATTTTAAATGCAGATTTTTCACTCTCCTCCTGGGAAAGATCCTCCCTACAAAAGATGGGCGGACTCTCTTCCCCCCCCCCCACCTTCCATCTGGGCTTCCCTCTCTGGGTTCCCCTCTGGGCCAGACACTCCTGTGTCCCCCAAAAGGGAAGGTGACCCTGGTCCAGCTGTGGGTTCACAGCTACCAGCTATGACAGACACTTCACTGGCCAGCCAAATTCCCCCCTTTTCACTCAGGTTGGGCTTGCTTCCAGCTACAGAGTCCTTGGGGTCTGTTCCCACTGCAGCAGTCACCAGAATCCCAACTTCCACCTTCAGGAAACATGTCTCTGTGCACTCCAGGGCAGGCCCTGCACCCAGTGGTGAGCTGCAGCCGGTTCGCACCGGTTCACGCGAACCGGTTGTTAAATTTAGACGCCCTGTTAGAACCGGTTGTTCCGCCTGGGACAACTTGTTCTAAAAGGGCATTTAAATTTAACAAGCTCTCCCTGCTGCGGCCCCAGCTCACCTCAGCTCCGTCTCCACCTCCTCCCATGAATGCTCCGCCCTGCTTCTCCTCCCCCCCCGCTTCCCGCAAATGAGCTCTTCGCGCAGGAAGCATGGGAGGGCTGAGAAGCAAGCAGGCTTCTCGCTCACACCCAGGAAGACGGAGCTCAGGTAGGGGTAGAGGGAACGGGTAGGGCCATGCGCCCCAGCCGGTCTCCGGCCGCGTCCCTCCCCGGCCCCGCGTCCCTCCCGGGCCGCCCGGCTCGGGCCCCGCGTCCCTCCCCGGCCCCGCGTCCTTCCCTAGCCGCCCGGCTCGGGCTTGGGCTCAGGCTCCGGCCGCGGCCCGGCCCAGCTCCGCGTCCTTCCCCGGCCGCCGGGCTCGGGCTCGGGCTCCGGCCGCGGCCCGGCCCCGCGTCCTTCCCGGCCGCCGGGCACGCGCGCGGGCTCGGGCTCGGGCTCCAGCCATGGCCTGGCCCTGCGTCCTTCCCCGGCCGCCGGGCTCGGGCTCCGGCCCGGCCCGGCGTCCTTCCCTGGCCGCTTGGCTCGGGCTCCGGCCGAGGCCCTGCCCGGCCCGGCCCCACGTCCCCAGCCGCCAGGCCCCGGGCAGGGCGGCGGCCGCGACCCCACCTACCCAGATGCCGGGGTCCGGGCCCGGCGGCAGCCCTGGCTGCCCGGCTCCAGCTCTGGCTGCGTGGCTCTGGCCGTGGCCCTCCCCGGCTCCGGCCGGCCAGCCGCCTGGTTCCGGCCGCCTGGCTCCCACCATATCCTCCAGCTCCGGGCTCCCGCCGCGCGATTCCTGCCCCGGCCCCGCATCCCCGGGCTTCCGCTCCAGCCGCGGCTGGACTGTAGCACCGCCCGCCACGTCCCGGCAGTGCGGTAAGGGGGCAGGAAGGGGTGTTGGAGAGAGGGCAGGGAGTTCGGGGTGGGGAGTGGATAGGGGTTGGGGGTCAGAGGGTAGGGAACAGGGGGATTGAATAGGGGCAAGGGTCCTGGTGGGGCAGTCAGAAAGGATCAGGGGTTGGATGGGGGCGGTGGGAGGCAGTCAGGGGCAAGGGTTCCAGGGGCTGTCAGGGTACAGGGAAGGGGGGTGGATGGGGCACGGGTCCCTGAGAGGCGGCATGATCCCCTCTGGGGTGAGGAGGGAACCAGTTGTTATGATTTTGGCAGCTCATCACTGCCTGCACCCTGCAACTTCCTGGCAGTCAGCAGCTGGGGTGACCCGCCTGCCACAAGGTGGAACATTCCCCTCCCTGGGGAGATGATTGCGGGACAGGAACTGGCTTTGTCCAGCCCCTCCCTCTGGAACTTCCCTTGAGCCCCAGCGCTACAGGAACTGGCTACAACCATCCCTGCCCCAGAGCTGCATTCTTTATTGCTACAGAGGAATCTAAGGCCTGGTCTACACTAGGAGTTTATGTCGAATTTAGCAGCGTTAATTCGATTTAACCATGCAACCGTCCACACCAGGATGCTAATTAGTTCGACCTAGAGGGCTCTTTAGTTCGAATTCGGTACTCCACCCCAACGAGGGGAGTAACGCTAAATTCGAATTCGACATGGCTATGTCGAATTAGGCTAGGTGTGGATGCAAATTGAACTTAGTAGCTCCAGGAGCTATCCCACAGTGCACCACTGTGTTGACGCTCTGGACAGCAGTCTGAGCTCAGATGTTCTGATCAGCCATACAGGAAAAGCCCCGGGAAAATTTGAATTCCTTTTCCTGTCTGGCCAGTTTGAATCTCAATTCCTGGTTGGACATCGGGGCGAGCTCAGCAGCACTGGCAGCGATGCAGAGCTCTCCAGCAGAGGAGTCCATGCAATCTCAGAGTAGAAAGAGGGCCCCAGCATGGACTGACCGGGAAGTCTTGGATCTGATCGCTGTGTGGGGCGATGAGTCTGTGCTTTCGGAGCTGCGCTCCAAAAAACGGAATGCAAAGACCTACGAGAAGGTCTCCAAAGCCATGGCACTCAGAGGATACAGCCGGGATGCAACGCAGTGCCGCGTGAAAATCAAGGACCTGAGACAAGGCTACCAAAAAATCAAAGCGGCAAACGGACGCTCCGGAGCCCAGCCCCAGACATGCCGCTTCTACAAGGCACTGCATGCCATTCTCGGTGGGTCTGCCACCACTGCCCCACCAGTGACCATGGACTCTGAGGATGGGATAGTGTTGACGGGCAGTTTCTCGGCGATGTTCGCCGATGGGGAAGATGAGGAAGGGTTTGTGGAGGACGAGGCAGGTGACAGCGCTTACAATACTGCTTTCCCCGACAGCCAGGATCTCTTCATCAGCCTCACAGAGATCCCCTACCAACCCTCCCCGGCCGTTAACCCGGACTCTGAATCAGGGGAAGGATCAGTCGGTAAGTGCTATAAACATGTAAACATTTATTTTTTAAAAAACAGGAATAAAAACTATATGAAAAGAAGGTCAATACATATAGGGATCGAACAGAAATCCTCTTGGGACAGTTCCACGAAGCTCTCGTAGAGGTACTCGAAAAGCCTCCGCAGGAGGTTCCTGGGGAGAGGTGCCTTATTGGGTGCTCCGTGGAAGCACACTCTTCCGCGCCAGGCCATCCTGAGGTACAGTGGGAGCATTGCCTCGACCAGCATGGCAGCATAGGGCCCTGGTCTGTGCAGGGATTCACGCAGCATGCGCTCTCTGTCTCTCCTAGTGACCCGCCTCAGGGTGATCTCGCTCGGCGACTGCTGCATCTAATTAGGGGAATTACTGTAATGTTACTATTGTGAATGCTTGACTTTTCCTTTGCATAACAATGACCGTCGTTTAACAGCCAAGTGGTGGAGGCTGCAGAGGAAAAGCATACAGGGATCTTTCCCGGGGACTGCTGCGAGGGGCTGGAACAGGGTCAGACTTTATGCTTTCCAGATTGCCTGCAGCAGGAGGGCACTGCTATCCATTAACTGTTAAGCAGCCTAAAGTTTACGGCTTACCAGGCCTGGCTGCTACACGGATTCTGCTGTCCTGCCCCGCTTGTCCAATCTCCAGTGCAAGACCCCCAGGCAATGAAAGCGAATGCCGAAAATTCGAACTTGTCCTGAGAGCACATGAGATAGGTGCCCAGTATGGTCTTGTTCGCAGAAACTGAGTAGACTGTGTTCACTGTTCGCAAACATGTATCTTTGCAAGGAAATCACTTCCTTTTTCCCATCACACAGCTGCGGATCTTTCCCGAACTGCCCCGGCATCCCCCTCACAGAGGCTGGCGCACATTAGGCGGCGAAAGAAAAAGACTCGGGACGAGATGTTCGCTGAACTGATGGCCTGCTCCAGAGCCGAGGCGGCCCAGCAGAGCCAGTGGAGGGAGACCCTCTCTCAGCAGCAGCGCTCACACAGCGAACGGGAGGACAGGTGGCGGCAGGAAGACCAGCAGGTGACTCAAACGCTGCTTGGACTAATGAGGGAGCAAACGGACACACTCCGGCGCCTTGTGGATGTTCTGCAGGACCGCAGGCAGGAGCAGAGAGCCCCCCTGAACTGTATCTGCAACCGCCCTCCCCCGCCACAAAGTCCTGTCCCCCCCCTCACCCAAAATCACAAGAAGGAGGGGCGCTAGGGGCCGTGAAAACTGTCACTCCACCCCAGCAGAGCACTCATGTACCAAACAGCTCTCATTCCCTATAGTATGAGAATTGCTTCCCTTCCTGGCTCACCCAATCCCAAATCCCAGTTTCATCCCCCAACTGTGTAGTTGAGTATTAAAAATAGTTTGCTGTTCATTACTGTTTCCGTCATGTTTCTTTGCAGAAGACTTTGTGTGAAGGGGGGGAGGGGTTTGTTAATTGCATAGGACAGCCACCATTACCAGGGTACAGACATGAGGGCAGGATCAACAGCAGGTCACACACAAAGTGCAGTCACTAGGCACCCGGGTCACTCTGGGAGGTGTCTGCTGCCCCAGGTCAGTCTGGGAGGTGTATGTTGCCCCAGGGTCCGAGCGCCTGGCATCCACAAATGGCAAGGCAGGCTGCCCTTACCATGCCCTTCCACCCTAGCCATGAACCTTTCCGATGCCCTGAGCCCCAACCAGAGCCATCATCCCCCTACACCTACTCACCCTTCCCACACACCCCTCACCCCTTCCTGCAAACCCACCCCTTCCTGCACACCCTCCTGTAACCGTCCTCCCCCCAGAGACCACTGTAGGAGCAGGAGCCTGTCAGTCCTCGAGTATAAAAGCGGTCTGTACATCACTGCACACCATACCCACCACAGTCTGCGTCCCTGTTTGAACCCTTTAACGCGAATTCGTTAGTAAAGAAAACTTTGTTAATTAAAAATGTTCCAATAACTTTATTTTTAAACATCTGTTGGAAGGGGGGAAACCTGGTGAACGGGGTATGTAACCGCTGAAAAAAGTGAATAGTAACTGAAACAGGGGCAGGTTCAGCTTCTCTGTAAAGAGACTGGACAGTCATAGGTTACCCTGCTCTCTGAGGAACCTAGCTTTCAAAGCCTCCCGGATGCACAGCGCTTCCCGCTGGGCTCTTCTAATCGCATGGGTGTCTGGCTGAGCGTAATCAGCAGCCAGGCGATTTGCCTCAACCTCCCATCCCACCATAAAGGTCTCCCCCTTGCTCTCACAGAGATTGTGGAGCACACAGCAAGCTGCAATAACAATGGGGATATTGGTTTCGCTGAGATCCGAGCGAGTCAGTAAGCTCCTCCATCTCCCCTTGAGACGTCCGAAAGCACACTCCACCACTATTCTGCACTTGCTCAGCCGGTAGTTGAAGAGATCCTTGTCACTGTCCAGGGCGCCTGTATAGGGCTTCATGAGCCAGGGCATTAGCGGGTAGGCTGGGTCCCCGAGGATCACTGTAGGCATCTCCACATCCCCAACACTTATTTTGTGGTCCGGGAAGAAACTACCTTCCTGCAGGTGTCTAAACAGACCAGAGTTCCTGAAAACACGCGTGTCATGAACCTTGCCCGGCCACCCGACGTAGATGTTGGTAAAACGTCCCCTATGGTCCACCAGTGCTTGCAGCACCATTGAAAAGTAGCCCTTTCGGTTAATATACTGGCTGGCCTGGTGGGCCGGTCCCAGGATAGGGATGTGAGTGCCATCTATAGCCCCACCGCAGTTTGGGAATCCCATCGCGGCGAAGCCATCAATGACGACCTGAACGTTTCCCAGGGTCACTACCTTTGAGAGCAGTAGGTCAACGATTGCGTGGGCTACTTGCATCACAGCAACCCCCACGGTAGATTTGCCCACGCCAAAGTGGTTCGCTACTGACCGGTAGCTGTCTGGCGTGGCACGTTTCCAGAGGGCTATGGCCACTCACTTCTGCAGTCAGGGCTGCTCGCATCCGGGTGTCCTGGCGCTTCAGGGCAGGGGCCAGCAAGTCACACAGTTCAAGGAAAGTGCCCTTATGCATCCTGAAGTTTCGCAGCCACTGTGATTCATCCCAGACCTGCAGCACTATGCGGTCCCACCAGTCCGTGCTTGTTTCCCGGGCCCAGAATCGCCGTTCCAGAGCATGAACGTGACCCATTGCCACCATGATCTCCGCGGCGTGGGATCCCATGCTTTGTGAGAGGTCTGTGCCACTCTGACACTTCATGTCCTCACCGCGCTGCCGGAGCCTCCTCGCCCGATTTCTCAGCAGCTGACTGTGGAAGAGGTGGACGATAAGGTGCGAGGAGTTGACAACGGCCATAAGTGCAGCGATGATCGCAGCGGGCTCCATGCTCGCAGTGCTGTGGCGTCCGCGCTGTCACTGACCAGAAAAGTGCGGTAACAGATTTCCCGCTGGCGCTTTCAGGGAGAGAGGGCAGGAGTGACGGGTTGAATGACGACAGTTACCCAAAACCACCCTCAACACATTTTTCCCCCAGCAGACATTGGGGGCTCTACCCAGCATTCCAATGGGAAGCGGGGACTGCGGGAACTGTGGGATAGCTGCCCAGAATGCACCGCTTCCAATGTCGATGCTTGCCCCGTTAGTGTGGACTCACAAAGTCGAATTAGTGTCCTTAGTGTGGATACACAAATTCGAATTCATAAGGTCGAATCCACAAATTCGACCTAAGTTAAATTGAACTACTCTTGTAGTGTAGACATACCCTAAGAGACACCCTCCTATTTCCCCAGAAGGCCTTGTGACTTCACCCTCTCTCCCCCCTCACACACACCCCGGGGCTTTTAGCACAAGATTCCTTCTCACTGATAACCAACCCTGGGACAGATTCTGCCATATTAAAGAAATCATTCCCTAGTAGAAACGGTACAAAATTGTGTGCCACTGTTGCAACAGTCAGCTCAGCCTGCAAATGACTAGTTTGGCTGTGTACTTTAGCTAAAGGTGCAAGGACTTTGTAACCCCCACCAGTTCTAATACTGCCATTTTCCCTGGCAACAAATCCTTCTCCTGGATCAAGTCCCTCCTGACCACAGAAATCTCTGCCCCCATGTCTCTCCATCCTAGGAGTGCTTTCCCATTAAGTTTAACAGCATGCATATGCTCACTGCTTGGTTGTGTAAAAGCAGGCTTTACAAATCCTGTGTGGAAAGAAGAAACAGCCAGGCTCTATTTCTTCTTTCCACACAGGATTTGTAAAGCCTGCAGCTTCATGTGTTACTTGCTGCCTGTTTCCACTCAGCAAGGGACACTTATTCCTCAGGTGCCCAGTGGACTTACAATTATAGCACCTCTTGGGCTCCTCTGCTTGTACAGGAGATTTGGGACGAGTCAGAGGGGAATGGGGAGGTGAACGCCCAGCCTCCTTTTTACCAGGGGTAAAATAGTGATTTTGCTTTCCCCCAACCCTGTACCCCTCTGCCAGTGGTTTATGTTTAATTGCAGCTTGTGCTTGCTCATAAGAGTCTGCCAACCCAGCTAATACACCCACTGCATCCACCTTTTTGTCCCACAAATACTGTTTTACATCATCACCCACTTATTTAACAAGTCTCTAATTTTATTTACATAAGCCACATTACTCAATCCAATCCCATTTTAAGACTCTTTAATTTAACCCTGTAGGTCTCAGGTGTAACCTGAAACTGTTTCAAAACCAGTTCCTTACATTTACCATAGTTTGAAGCATCATCAATAGGCATCTTATTGAATATGTCCAGAGCTCGACCAGTCAATTTTGCTATCAATGTGATCATCTTTTGATCTTCAGGGAACGATCACATGGAGGGTGCATAGTCTCTCAAAGGTGATGACATATTTGGCAATATCGCTAGATTCATCATACTGTGGACATAGTAACTCCCATTTGTGGATTTCTGAGGAAGTGGAGCCAGCAGCTGGAAGGTTTTGTCTCTTCAACTCCATTACAGCCAGTTCATGCTTCTGGGCCTGTATTTCTGTCTTTTAACTCCTGGGCTCTTTTGTGGACAGCCCCCTCCCTGTCTGTTTCTGCATCAATTTCTAATTCTTGATTGGGCACTTAACTTGTACATTCCTTTCTCATACATCTCCCTCCCGTATGTGCATGGGAATTGAAGTAATGACATCTTTGTTGTTTTATTTGTATTTTTTTCATCTTTTTTATTTTTTTTTTTCATTTTATTTGGGATTAGGGCTATCAATTAATCACAGTTAACTCACACAATTAACTCAAAAAAATTAAGGAAGGTTAAAAAAATTAATTGTGATTAATCACAGTTTTAATTGTACTGTTAAACAATAGAATAACAAATGAAATTTATTAAACATTTTGGATGTTTTTCTACATTTTCAAATATACTGATTTTAATTACAACACAGAATATAAAATGCACAGTGCTCACTTTAGATCAAGGGATGGGCAAACTTTTTGGCCTGAGGGCCACATCTGGGTATGGAAATTGTATGGCGGGCCATGAATGCTCACGAAACTGGGAGTTGGGGGACGGGAGGAGTTGAGGTTCTCCAGCTGGGGATGTGGGCTCTGGGGTGGGTCCAGAAATGAGGAGTTCAGGGTACAGGAGGGTGCTCCGGGCTGGGACAGAGGGGTTCAGAGGGTGGAAGGGGGATCCGATCACCATTAACTATTTTAGTGAAGTCTGAAGCAAAATAGTCATTAAACACCTGAGACATATTGATGTCATCAGGTATTGGCTCTCTTTCCCTGCCAAGTAGAAGACCTACACTTTCCTTAGTCTTTCTCTTGCTCCTAATGTATATCATAGAATCATAGAATCATAGAATCTCAGGGTTGGAAGGGACCTCAGGAGGTCATCTAGTCCAACCCCCTGCTCAAAGCAGGACCAATCCCCAACTAAATCATCCCAGCCAGGGCTTTGTCAAGCCTGACCTTAAAAACCTCTAAGGAAGGAGATTCCACTACCTCCCTAGGTAACCCATTCCAGTTCTTCACCACCCTACTAGTGAAAAAGTTTTTCCTAATATCCAACCTAAACCTCCCCCTCTGCAACTTGAGACCATTACTCCTTGTTCTGTCATCTTCTACCACTGAGAACAGTCTAGATCCATCCTCTTTGGAACCCCCTTTCAGGTAGTTGAAAGCAGCTATCAAATCCCCCCTCATTCTTCTCTTCTGCAGACTAAACAATCCCAGTTCCCTCAGCCTCTCCTCATAAGTCATGTGCTCCAGCCCCCTAATCATTTTTGTTGCCCTCCGCTGGACTCTCTCCAATTTATCCACATCCTTCTTGTAGTGTGGGGCCCAAAACTGGACACAGTACTCCAAATGAGGCCTCACCAGTGCTGAGTAGAGGGGAATGATCACATCCCTTGATCTGCTGGAAATGCCCCTACTTATACAACGCAAAATGCCATTAGCCTTCTTGGCAACAAGGGCACAGTGTTGACTCATATTCAGCTTTTCGTCCACCGTAACCCCTAGGTCCTTTTCTGCAGAATCTCTTATTACCTTTTATGTGCCTTGCTATGCATAACTCCTTTTTTGCCTTAGCCTTTCTGATTTTGTACCTATATGCTTGTGTTATTCATTGTACTCCTCCTTAGCAATTTGTCCATTCTCCTGGGCATTTTTAATATGTCACAAAGAGCAGTTTTACAATTCGAGAAATAGGGAGGGGGTTTCTGGTAAATGGACTACCTAAAGTTAGGAAGTGCTCTTGAAAGTCACTGCTGTTGATATGCGGCCATATCCCCTGATACATTGGGACAGCTTTGTGCTGATCTCTGCGCACAGCTTTCCTCAAGCCAATTAACTGGACTGGTAGAGTATTCTCTCTGCTTAGACTACACATCTACCCCAATATAACGCTGTCCTCGGGAGCCAAAAAATCTTACTGTGTTATAGGTGAAACCACGTTATATTGAACTTGCTTTGATCTGCTGGAGTGTGCAGCCCCGCCCCTCCGGAGCGTTGCTTTACCGCGTTATATGGGGGTAGAGGTGTATTTCCAAATGTGAATTAAAAATAGTTCCCAGAATTACACTTGCCACTTAGTTTCGCCTGCCAATTTTCATGGGTTCTCCACATTTTGCTATTATTTCCAATGTTTTTTATTCTTTCATTCTTTCATTTTCACCCATGCTGCCAGGGGAAATGGTGAAATTAAGTGTATACAAAGTGCTGTCAAATCCACCAAGTAAACGAACTCAGAATGAGATAATTCATTTTACTTCTCATCTCCTTCAATTCTGATGCTCTTAAGTGTTACTTGTAGCAAGAGTAGGCAAAAAGATCATCAAACAGAAGTGATTTTTAAATTGATTTTGTCCCTTGAAGGATCAGATTGAGAGGGATAATGAATGAGAGAGGTTATTTTTCTCTTTAAATTAATAAAGCCTTACTCAGTAAGTAGGGGAAAGGTGAAAAACATTCTGCTGGTAAATGTTCACCACTTCATCTCTGACACAATATAGACAGATCTAGCAGAGCCTTGTTGGTGTCCTATGCAATGTTCGATAGCCTGTGGGGAATGCATGGAACTTGAACCGGGGTACGCAGGGTTCTGGGTGAGCAGCACTTCCACACCACCACCAGGCAGCCTTGGGCAGTGCACCATATATCCTGTGAAATCAGTCACTGTGGGAAATGCCACCCACAGCAGAGATGACTGGCAGCTCCTCTCACAATCTCCAAATGACCCAGACCTACCATTTAAGTCTGGAGGGAGCACAAGCAAATTGTCTGTTCAACAAGGCAGATCTCCAACCCGCTTGTTCCTGGGTATTGACTCAAGCTTGATCCTTGGCTCCAGTTCCTGGCAATTGACTTTGGCTAGACCCATGGCTCTGGCCCCAGCTATTGACTCCAGTTTGATCTCCTCCAGCCCAACCGTCTATGTCTCTAACCTCTGTACCTCACCACTCACGCTCTGGTCCCTGACAGCAGGGCCATCCCTAGCCATTTTGGTGCCCTATGCAGCCCCCCACAGGGTATGTGTGTGGGGCCCCAGGCATCTGTGGCGGAGGGGGAGCTGGCCCCAGGCCTCCACAGTGGGGCAGGAGCAGGCTTGGGAGGCAGAGGGGAAACCGCCCCATAACACTCACCGGCGGAGCGGGCTGGGGCTGGGTCACTCCACTTCCTGCCACCTAGTGAGTGCAGAGCAGGCCCAACCCGGCACTCACAGGGCGTCAGGAAGTGGAGTGACCCGGCCCCAGCCCGCTTCACTCTGCTGCCCTCATTCCCAGCCTTGGGGTTTGGGGGGCAGGGGGAAAACTGCCCCTCCCAGCACTCAATGGTGGAGCAGAGTGAGCTGGGGCCTGGTCGCTCCACTTCCCGCCATCCCATGTGTGCAGGGTAGGCCCAACCCCTGCTGCAGTCCTCAAAGGAGTGGGGGTGGGGGTGGAGCTGGGGCGGAGCAGGGGTGGGAAGAGGCGGGGCTAGGGTGGAGCAGGGGCGGGGGCTTTGGGGAAGGGGTGGAGTGGGGGTGGGGCTGGGGCAGAGCCCCAAATTGGTGCCCCAAATTTCCTGGTGTCCTACACAGCTGCGTACTTTGCCTATGGGTAGGGACGGCCCTGCCTGACAGCACTGGAAAGATTCATATTCTGACAGCATCCCTGCCTACAATACCTATGTTATTTCCAGAAGTGATAAGCTTCATGGCCATGGAAATATTTTACCTAGAAGAGGAACACTGCTTTGGAGAAAAACAAAGAGGACGAGGTGATCTACTAAAAGTGCCCACACTGCTACTTTTCTCCATAATATATCAGGTTATGTTGCATCACTTCAATTCAGGGCTTCCAGCTGTGCAGTTCCTTGTCACACCCAGAGGATTTGTTCACCCACCACAATTATTTTTAAAAACCCACTTCTCAGGCAGTGCAATCTAATTACTTACCTGTCCCAATACTTATGTAGGCCTCATCACTGCAGTTGCTGAGCATTGGCTGATAAAAAGAAAGTAATGTGGGTATTGCAAGTACCAGGGATTTATCACTGTCTCTAGAACATTTACATTTCCCATCTCAGTTTTTTCCTTATCCACCTCCAAATGTTCTACCTACTTCCCACCTCTTTTTCCTTCCATTAGCACAGCTAGCAGCCTGCAGAGCATTGGTCATGAGAAGTATTTTTATTAAATGTATGAAACTTTTTCTGACTCTGTTTCTCCTTTTCTTTGGTTTTGAAAACCTTTCAGAGTGAAGTTCATGTTCCTGACAGGTGCTGGACTGACAGCTCTGCTACTGTAACTCCTCTATGCAGTCTACATAAGTCCATTTATTGAACAGGCAGGCACAGTTTAAGCTTCTGCATATTACCCTTCCAATATACCTGAGAAGCCACCTGTCTGAATAAGAGGGTAGGTCAGTCTCCATTCCTTCTAATTCTTTGCCTTTCTGCTGAGACTTCCAATAAGGGAGGCAGAAAGTGCTTTCCGAAATAGGTTGATCTGTTCACTAGGCACCCAAACCTGAAAGGTTCTAATTACATTCCACTCCCACTGACTCCATAGGAGTTGAAAGTGCTTAGCACCTGATAGGAGCGGGTTTTAGGAACTAGACTGACACCACTAACTCATTTCACAGTAGAGCGGATTGAATAACAAAGAACAGATTTACAAATATATGTGAATAAATGAGCCAACATTTTGTCCTGCTGCTATTTGTGGGTTCACATTATTCATTACTTGCATATATTCAGATGATTGCTTGTTTCAAATCCCAAAGTTTTCAGGAATTTTAGCACAAATTATTAGTTTGAAAATTCATACCACAAGTGTATTACTGGCTCTTTGTCATTCATTAGCCTCCTGTTTTAAAGATTCAGTAATCCAATCAGGGTGCAGAAATAATGCCATGTGACTTTGATGATCACTAGAAGTTATGACCGAGAAGGCATTTACGTGATTAAGCACCCATATTTCTGACATACTCAGTTTTCTGTTGTATGGGTGAGGAACTAAAGGGTGCATCAGATGGGAAAGCCCCAATGTTTTCAATAGACTGGCCACTTTGCACAACACAGCAACCTGATAAGTCCTGATATGAACACATATGACAGCCAGAGGGAAGGGAGTTGGAAGTTGGCCACAGAGACCTACTGAGATCATGAGCACAGAGAGGAGGAATGAGGAGGGCCTGTTAGGATCATGACGAAAGAGGAAGTAGAAGAAGAGTGTCTATAAAGAAGAAGGGTTGGAACGTACTGTTCCTCTTCGAGGAGTATGCTATTTGGTTTTATGGCTGAGTACAGCCCTCACAGACAGATCCTCTGCATAATACAATTGTCTGCACAGACCAAACCAAACCATCAGGTGTCTCTTTTACTCTAAGCTTGTGATGAGAATGTATTTTGCATCCTTTGTTTAATGCTTTAAGATCAATTACAGTAAAACTTTTTGGGTCTCTCTAATTTGTTTTCCTTCCCAGCGAAGAAGGGAATTTTCCAGACAGACATTTAAAAAACAGTTCAAATTTCATAGATTTTCATTGACAGGTCTGTTTTCTACTATTTCAGCTATTCCCTATGCCCACAAGGATGGCAATAACTTCTTGTCCTTAGACTATGCTATTAATGTGCATACGCAAAATGGCACATTGATTGTACATCAGAACTTGCTATGTCCATCATTTCCAATAAAAAATGGAATATTTAGCGATACATACAGGTGGCTCAAATATTTTCCTAGGACAACATTTAAGATGTCAAAACAAAACTCCTCAGTGTTATTTCTATATGGGTTTCCACCATAGTTCTAACAGGCCTCACAGAATGCCCTATTAACAGGGGGGAAAAAGGTGGACAAAATCCAAACTGCATCAAAGAGGGCAGCTAGCAGCTCTGCTTTTTGTTGGGAACTGTTCTTGAACAGAGACTGATAGTAGTTCTGACTTGTATGGCAGTGAAGTGGATAATTGATCACAGGAGTCTAAGATGAGACCATCAATTTCACTCCATCTTCTTACCTGGGGAACACCTGGATTTAAGTTGACAAAGACAGAAGGGCAGTGCAGGAACCTACTGTAACACCCCACTTAATATCCCAACCAAATAGTTGTATGTGCCATAGCACAAGAGAGAGACTGAAGAAAAAGAAAAATGCATTGACAAGAGATTAAATGCTAACAACTGAAATTTAGTGAAGAATTAAAATTGTTGCATAAAGAGAGGGTAGAAGTCTTGACCTCCCGGCAATGCAGGGGATGCAGTTGGGCCCCACTGTTGTGCAGGAATGTAAAGGGGGTGGGGAGGGTCCTTATGCCTTTCCCCGCCCTTGTACACTCAGGGCCTGATCCAGTGACACCAAAGCAGAGTGACACTGATTTCAATAGTCTTTGGATGAGCCTTTTACAGAGCAGCAGGGGAACTATCTGGCCCTACAACTTTTTCAGTGGGTGTATTAAAATAATTACACATAGGTGAGAGAAACCCAGTGATGACTTGATAGGAGGTGGACTGATGGACAAGGAGCGGCCCGTGTGCATGTCATATCCAGTCTACTAATGAAGAAGAATAGGGCAAAGTGAGCCCCTTTAGCTGGTTGAAAAAAATTATAAAAAAGCCTGCAGAGACTTTTGAGGGTTCTCGCCTTGCAAATCTCAGCATGGATGATTAGGAACTTGCTGTAACTTCTGCCTCAAAAACTCTACCTTCCCTCAGGACTCAGTCGGTTGGCAAGAGAGTGGAGGAAGATGCAACATATTTCCACTCTGCCCTACCATTGGTCAATCCACACATTCAGGGAAGCACCTACTGCCAGACCACAGTGCAGGGACACTACTGAATCTGCTTTTCAGTAGACAATCCACTTGTGACCCACTTGATCCAAACTGGCAGAGTGGGTGCATTGGGCTTTATAGGGATGCCCTGAGTCATATATATGCATATTAGTTCTCCAAAGGGTGATGTGAGGTCTCTACCAAGAGTCAAAGCAGAAAAGAGTCCTGTGGCACCTTATAGACTAACAGACGTATTGGAGCATGAGCATGCATCTGACGAAGTGGGTATTCACCCACGAAAGCTCATGCTCCAATACGTCTGTTAGTCTATAAGGTGCCACAGGATTCTTTGCTGCTTTTACAGATCCAGACTAACACGGCTACCAGGGCCGGCTCCAGGCGCCAGCTTCCCAAGCAGGTACTTGGGGCGGCAATCAGCAAGGGGCAGCAGTCCCTGTGTTTTTGCCCCCAAGCAGCGCGTGAATTGCCGCAGCGGACGGCGGGGGCAGTCCGTGTGCCATTAGGGCGGCTCGCGTTTCCGCGGCGGCAGCGATTCAGCGGCAGCTTCTATGTCCAGCTGTCTGTGGCGGCGCAGCTTCTGTCTTCAGCCACCACGGAAACGCGCAAGCCACCCTAAGGGCACACGGACTGCCCCCGCCCTCCACAGCGGCAATTCGGCACGCTGCCTGGGGCGGCAAAAATAGTAGAGCCGGCCCTGACGGCTACCCCTCTGATACTTGATACCGAGAGTCAGTAGCCCACTGGTTGTTATAATCATTGAAAAAATGTATGTTCGGGTAATATTTAAGGAGTTATAGATCTACACTGATTATTATCTTCTCAAAACCTTTAGAGCTGAAGCAGATAACAAGGAGGTTCAGGCAGAGGGAAACAGACACTTATTTCCCTGTCTGGTCAGTGTGTGTATTGTCCACTTCACAGTGGGTGTCTATTTGACTACTGAGCCACAAGCTAATCAAGACTGTGACATCTACAAGAGATGGCAAAATCCACAGGAAGGAGCAATCAGCAGGAGGGTGTCCACTTTATGAACAAAGATCAAAGGATTGTTTTGATATTCCTGGGGTAGCAAAAGAGACACCCAGGATCCTTTACCTAGGATACAAGTGGGCAGAATGTTTCATCTCATGTAGGAGGGACCACTTTGTGTGAGCTTTGCCCTATAAGACATGAAAGTGCGTAGTTAAATAAGTCTAGGTTCTAGAATGCATGGTATGATTTTATTTTATATGGAACCACTTGCTATTGCTTGAATCTCTGTTCTTTGTTAATTACACTTACATACGTCTATCGTGAAGTATAAGTGATGTGTGTGAAGCAAAGCAGTGATTGAGGTGAAACTAGTAAGCTGGGCTGTACTGCTTCTCTGGGAGCAGTACATCTGTGAATTCTGCGAGTGTCCAGTGGATGAGAGGCTGGACACTATGGAGAGAGAGAGAAGCTGAGGGGGCTCTAGGTTGGAGTGTACCTGTTGCTACCTGTAAAGAGAGAGCGGGGCCTGCAGAGGCCTAGTGGGGAGGGCTGATGTTGCCTGTGGCTGGTGACATTGGAAAACTGACCCCCAGCAGGCACAGATAAGCCTTCCTCAGACTCAGGGAAGGTGGTAATGAAGTGCCTCACAACCCTGGGCACCCCCAGGACGCATCACAACTCTACCTCGCTGTCTTTGGCTCTGTGAAAATCCTAACACAAAACAAAAAAGTTTTGTGCCTCTCTCATATGGTATTGAAGATGTACCCCCATCAGAAGTCTGGTCATGTAATAATTTGTAACTGCAATACATTTTTGCATTATATCACATCACGTATTTTGGCTTGATATTCATTAAACTGATGTTCGAGCAGCTGTTCAGAAACTGTCAAGAAGAAGCTGGTTCAATAAAAGATATTACCTCACCCACCCTGTGTCCCTGATACCTGGGACCTACACGACTACAGGTACACTGCATACAACCTACATTGCCACATTCACTCCACACTCTGCTTCAGGACATTCTCAAAGTCTTAATTTGTGACCAAGTCATTAAATTAAAAAAAAAACGGAAATAAGCTTAGACCTTGCATTTATTAAGACACCAAAACAGGCTACATGATTTGTGTCTGTTCACAATAATAGTTTCCATTCAGCATGCTAAATATCAAATGCAAGTTTTCTCATTTCATTAAAAACTGTGGGCGAGATCCTCCGCAGCTGGAAATAGACATAGCTCCACTGAAATCAAAAGTGGAAGCTCTGGCCATGTAATTTGAGAGCAGTTTAGGATGCGAATACTACAAACTATAAAAAATATTTATATTAAAATAGTTTCCTCTTTCACTATATGCACAAAGCAAATACAGTGTGTTGCTCAGTGCAAATTCACTAAGAATAAAGAAACTTCTATAAGATGAAAAGTTAGTGGTACGTTCAGCAAACTAAGATTGCAAAGCATTGCATCTTCACTGCCCCATCATCAGCCAAGGCAGTGTTTTTAACTAGGATCTAACTTGTAGTTGAAACTGATACATAGATGACAATCCAGTAATTGAATTGTCTACCTTGAATGGTCTCTTACAATACATGCTAACTATATATATGAAACAATCTGTTCCACTTTGCATTTTGCTGTGAGGCTGGGAGTTCCTTTCCAAGACCTGAGGAACAGCTCAGTGTTGCTCAAAAGCTCGTTTCTCTCACCAACAGACAGTGGTCCAATTAAAGATATTACCTCACCCACCTTGTCTCTCTTCAGTTCAGTCATGATTTATGGAATGACGATACAAAGGAGATTTGCATGCTTTGTAAGACATCTTGGGTTAAAAGCAGAGATAATTTACTCTGTAAGTGATCCATAGATTTTAGAGACAGAATGGGAGCATTATGATCTAGTCTGGCATCCAGCATAACACAGGCCATAGAACCTGCCCCTGTAATCTCTGCATGGAGCAAACATTGGATTCAGAAGATACAAATTGTATTCTTGAATATAAATAGGACTGCAAGGAGTGTAAAGCAGTATCAGTAAATCAGTGCAAAGGCTATGATCTTTTAGATTATCTGTCTGTTCAGTCCATTTTCTACTGATTATTTTAAATGTTTTTTGTTTAAAAAGGAGCAGCTGTTTATATTATAGCCAACCTTCAAGTGGTGTGACACAGGTACTGGTAACTAATAATGATGGTAACTTTGCATTTGGATTGCTTAAGAAATTTTACTTGTGGAGTGATTTTACTTACAAGTTATTATGCTGCCTCTCTCTCCATGCTGTGGAAACATCTGTCAGGTCAGGGATTGGGGCAGTGGAGGGAAGATCATGTCATGAGAGCTCCTGAAGAAGCAACTCACCATGGAGATGGGATTTCCCGAAAGCATTTGAGAGACATATTGGACCTCTGCACAAATGCCCTAGCCTTCTACAGGTGACCCAAGTTCCTGCTCATTTCCCCCACTATTCTTGGGTCTCCTGGGGTTTGGAAGGTCAAGGTGTTTGCCAGCAGTCTGCAGGGAAATCATCATGCTTTCCACAAGATGAGTAGCAGGAAACAGCAACTTGAAACTTGATTATTACTATACGCTGGCTAGCATACATATATGCTAGCCATATAGTAATTATAGTGGGTAGTATAGTGGGTAGTATTATCTGCATAATTATTACATATAGTAATAATTATGCAGATAATACTACCCACCATCTATATTCCAAGCATTTAAGTACACATATTATTAAGCATGAACATAGCAGTTATATATCCCAAACAGGCTTGTACCTAACCCTGTTCACTTATGCTAAGGATTCCATAACACCTTACATTAGCTGCAGTAAGCTTTGGCTTAACTAGATAGGAAAACTGTCAGTATCAGGACATATATTGTTTCCTCATAGCAACAGAAAGGGCGTTACCCTCAAAAATCTGTTTGTCCTAGCACAGATTTATGAGGTGTCCTCATGCCCTTAGTACCTGGAATGCATGTACCCAGAACAAAAGTAAGAGTGCATCATGATCTGGAATGCATGTGTTCAGGAAAAAAAAATAGAGGCATACACCGGGGAATCAGAAACAAGCAAGGTAAAAAGCTGATTACTTGAATCCAATTTCAGGTGACATACCTAGTACCTTTTACTGGGAAACAAGTAGGGATGTACCTCCATAGAGCACACCTTCTGTGTAAGGTGAATGCACAGGACTGCTCTTCGGAGCCTGATATCTTACAGAACCTTTTTCCTGTATGGCATTAATAACCTGACTTGCATTGGCTATTTGGTCTCTTGAGTATATTTCATAACAAACCAAAATGTGGTCAAGCAATTGATTATACAATTTATCAGACTAATCACATTTCTTGGCCCAGTGCTTATTTTTCCTTATACAGGGATGATCTAAGCCTTTCTTTCTTAAGTTTCCTTCTCCGCCTTAGAAACTAGGTGGTTTCAGTGCCATTCAGTGCAGCAGTAAAGCGATTAACCCAATGCAGGAGAGCATGAGATAACAACAACAGAAGAAAATACAGTGATCAAAATGTTAAAAAGGACATTTCTCAATTGACCATGAAAACAAAAATGGAGGAGCTGAACTGCAAGTGGCTGAGAGAGATTTTTAAGCAGGAGAATCTTGCGCATAGCTGGAACTGGAGCAATTGAGCTAGGAGGGAAAGGAGAAGTTCTATTCACAAATATTTTGAAAAGGGAAAACAGTGGTACACTTGCTGTAAAATGGGACTAAGAGGAGAGGTATGCTGTTCCTTGGCCTTGGGTCCCAGTTTATCCAGCTGAGAACTGAATTGCTGCCTCGTACAATGGAGTACCCAATCGAATATCCTGCAATTGTATTACACGTAGACGATCACAGCCAGTTAAAATGCAGCTCTACCATATAGTTTGTGTGTTGTGTGCTCTGGTGAGTAACAGACAGCGAAAAGAGATCAGGAGGAATATAGTCATATGTTGTAGTGATTGTTAACTTTGGGGATTCAATGTTGAGACAGATGACCACCGACATGAGAGATAATGGGAGCAAAATGATGTGCGAAGAAAAGCTGTTGCCATCTGTGTGTTGAGACGAGTTCCAGCTAAAAGACAAGAACAGAGAAATCATGCTGGAGAGGTGGGATCAGTAGTCTTCAGAAAAAATTAATGAGTGGCAAAGAACTGCTTAGGTGTCTTAGCTTCCAGAAGGAAGCTATTAGACAGTGTACTGCTGAGAGTATACTAGGCTGTTTATACATACATATTATGAGTCTGAATTGCATTTACACCAAGGCCTTGTTACACTTGCCAGAGACCTTGGTGTAAATGAGAATCAAGCCCTATAATTGATGGAGCCGACCCCCGTTCCAATTTTTCACAGTCACCCTATTTCCTCCCCCCAAGCCTGCACCTTAATCCAATCACAGTGAGGCAACCAGAGGATTCCTCTCTGATGAGGTGTTCTTTCTCTGGCTGGCTATGCACACAGACCAGTACAAAGCAGCCACAAAGCAGAGGATCAGAAGCGGCATGTCTAGCAGTTGCTGTTAAGATCTTTGTAAGCAGATACTTACTACAGTATTCCTTTTACTTTCTACCTGACATTCCGTGAATATCTCAGCAATGTTAAATGATTTACAAAGATATTAATAACTATCATAGTGATGAACCACCCTATGTACGTGCCAGTTGCATTTTCAAGCATGAGACTTCAGACCAGGAAAACTAGTTATTCGTAAGAGACAACAACAGTAGAAGTCTCCTGGAAACAGGAGCCCTGTGTGCTTTGTGGCATGATAAGTCCAAAATTTGGAAGTACCGCCCCCAAATTCTGGGGCAATTATTTATTTCACCACCATGAAATACCCTTCATTTCCAACCCTCCCACATTCAAATACACACAACAACAACTATGGCTTATACTAGGAAATATTCATTGTACAGCAAAAACGCTGAATTCTGTGGTATCTTGGAAAAAATACAAAATTCTCCAGCAGCATAGTCATGAAGTCCACGGGACCATGAGTGAGATGACAGGGGCAGTTCACACCACTACTTCAGGCTTTTTGCAGACTCAGATAAACATAGGTTTAGGCTCAGTTCAAATTTTCAAGTTTATCTTTGGAACTACAAGGGCTAGGAAGTCAATTTGAAAAAGAAAGGAAAAGAAAAAGAAAAACACACCACACACCCACAACCCTCAATGAAAGCTGAGATTCTGGAGCACAATTCTGTGGCATGGGGTAAATTCTGCAGCAAATTCTGCAATCACAGAATCATGGAACAAATGGGTTCCTGCCTATAAATATTGTGGTAAAAATTCCTTCAGATTCTGTATTTGACACATGGCACATGGCAATGGAAATGGTTACAGGCACATTACAAAGGTGGCATGTTATTTACTGTGAGCTAGAGCAGTGGCTCTCAACTTTTCCAGACTACTGTACCCCTTTCAGGACTCTGATTTGTCTTGCGTACCCACGAGTTTCACCTCACATAAAACCTACTTGGTTACAAAATCAGACACAAAAATACAGAAGTGTTACAACACACTATTTCTGACAAATTGCTTACTTTCTCCTTTTTACCATATAATTATAAAATAGATTGGAATATAAATATTGTACTTACATCTCAGTGTATAGTAAATACAGCAGTATAAACAAGTCATTGTCTGTATGAAATTTTAGTTTGTACTGACTTTGCTAGTGCTTTTTACATAGCCTGTTGTAAAACTAGGCAAATATCTAGACGAGTCGATGTACCCCCTGGAAGTCCTCTGCGTACCCCCAGGGCACCTGTACCCCTGATTGAGAACCACAGAGCTAGATTGTGCCATCATGCTATGAGGCCATGTAAGAAGATAAGGGGAAGCAACACACCTGTCCTCGGTATGGCCATGTAGGACCTACTTGGATCATGACTCTGGTGCAGGAAGGAAACACAGGAGCTGCATGCTCCATACTCCCCTTGATCCACAGCTGCAAGGGGATGGGAAGTTTTCTATTGGCTATATAATTACTGTCCACATCACTAAACTAAAAAATGCTTCAAGTTATTGAAGACAAATTTGTAGGCATTTCACAGTTTCCATTTTAGGAAGGGCTGGGCAGTTTAAAACTTAACTGATCACGGTTTAGTACTTACATGTGATTAATTGAAAATATTTAATCATAGAACACTTGGTAGCTAAAGTTGTCAGACTTGATTTTGAAGTTGTATCTCCCCGTCTTTCGTTGGTATTGGGAAACCGAAAGGGCCGCCACTCCCAGCACAAAAACAAACACAGCAATGACGATAAGGACGATGGACCCTACTCCTAGCCCAGCCGCCTTCTCACTTTTTGAATCAGATGCTAGAGAAAGAACGAGGGAAAGTTTTGAATCCCTGGAATCTGTTCATTTATTAAGAAGCCAACTTAGTGTTACAATCTTGCATGCAATTTAGGACACATCAAATAACCCAACGCAGCGGTAAGAGCATGGCACTCTGATACATTGATCTGGTCCTCTTGGAAGGATTATTCTCATGGCCATGTCTGTGCATTAGAGAAAATCCTGTCTTTAGATACTTGTGCAGAACCACTACTGACTGTGATGGGATATATGTACTCAAATTGGTATGGAGGATGTGGCTCTAGGCATTTTCTGTTATAATAAAATAATAATATATACATTTCTGAGCCACTGCCCTAGCTTCAGCATAACCCTGTAGGGAGAATGTTCTTTGATTTTAGTCCCGTCGTTCATCTGCAGTAATTAAGCATATTTGTAAAATTAATATGTTTACACCACATGAGATACAATTCATATTACTTGGGGGCAGGAACTAGTTAGTGCCATGACAGGCAATAATTGCATTTAAAAAGAACATTCAGCATCATGTTCAGATGGGGTGTAGAGTAGTGAGCAAGGTCTAGCTTGTACACCAACTCTTCCTTGCCCTCGCTTCCCCGCCCCGGAACTCAGTCTCCATTGGATTGATTTTTGGCCACTCCACCCATTTCTAAGCAGGCTAACTTATCAAGGAACCAGAAGAGGTGTAAATTAGACTGATCTCCACCTTAGTTTACACCTTATTCCAGTTCTTCAACATGTAAATTGTGCCAACTTTTCCTCCCTTACAGCATCAATAAAGTGGGTGTAAGGGAGCATAACAGACCTAACTTATATCACCTTACATAGCACATCTCTGAATTTGGCCCTCAAAGCCTAAGATATTGTGCTCTAAAAGGAACCTAGTCTAAGCACTGTGCAAAAGCTGATTGCAGTATAAGACTGAGCAGACTCAGAACATTACAGTTCAAATACTCATTACTTTCTGCAATTAATTCTACCTCCTCACTAGCACAAATAGTTGCACAGAACAGGCCCCCATCCCTCAAGTGTATCACCATTACTGCAGTCCAACAGGCAGAGATTGACTCATAAAGTATCAGTAATTGCTACCCAGCTTCAACTGACCATCTTATTTCTCAGCCAAGGGGGTTTATGCCTTACAAGGAAGGTTTTCAAGTTCACCCATCAGTACAGAATCTGTTAAATAATTAGCTTGTATACCTTTTTTGTAGCCATCTACTCATTACTCACCAGTGGCTCTGCACAGAGGCCCCCAGGATGTTCTGTGTGTGGCAATAATTTCACCACTTTTCAGGGATCGAACATCTCGGCAGCTCTGTAACAATTACAAAACCCTGATCATTTATAATATAAACATATGTAATATATGTGCAGTCTTGTAATGAGTCTAAAGAATGGAGAATTTATGCTGATTTATTGAAGGCAGTACCCAGTACCAGAGCTTTTTTTTATTTCCCAACGCTAACCTTTGTTACATTCTAACATAAACTGAAAAAGATCAGAGATCAGTACTGAAAAAAATATCCGCTTATCGAACACTGAAAAGAAACCTCTGTGGACAGGCCCTTGGGACAAATCAGGTTGTGTTGAGTCTATTTAAAAAAAATAACAAGTCTACAGAAGAATGTCTATCAACATTTTCTTTAAGCCAGGGGTAGGCAACCTATGGCACGGGTGCCGAAGTCAGCATGCGAGCTGATTTTCAGTGGCACTCACACTGCCTGGGTCCTGGCCACTGGTCCAGAGGGCTCTGCATTTTATTTAA
Organism: Mauremys reevesii; assembly: GCF_016161935.1. Classification (NCBI taxonomy): domain Eukaryota; kingdom Metazoa; phylum Chordata; order Testudines; family Geoemydidae; genus Mauremys; species Mauremys reevesii. Next base: position 161,147,197 of record NC_052623.1, read on the forward strand.
TTTTAAATGAAGCTTCTTAAACATTTAAAAAACCTAATTTACTTTACACACAACAATCGTTTAGTTATATATTATAGACTTATAGAACGAGACCTTCTAAGAACGTTAAAATGTGTTACTGGCACACAAAACCTTAAATTACAGTGAATGAATGAAGATTCGGCACACCACTTCTGAAAGGTTGCCAATCCCTGCTTTAAGCAATACAGTGTGTGTATGACTAAGTTTTCTCTCACACTCTTACAGTATGTAAGAAGGATCTGCAAAATAAGCCATAGCACACTACATGGCCTTCAGCATTCTTTTTTAACAGCATTGCTCATTATACTATTATTAATTATCATTATGAATCATAATACGTATTGTGTTGCCACCTGAAGGTCTCAGTCAGGATCAGTGCTCCATTGTGTTTACACGTAATAAGACTATCCCTCTCCTGAAAAGTTTACAGACTAGTTTGAAGCAAAATGCAACATGCAAACTTAATAAACAAAAGGAAGAAATGGACAGTAGGGGTAAGTAAGGGTTTGTTTACATGGGCCAGTTTTACCAGTTGTACTGGTATAACTAGATCACTATAGTTATAATGGCATAACTTCACTTGTTGATACACTTATTCCAGTATAACAGTGGCTTTCTCCTGCCTACCTTGAAACCTTTCCAAAGCCACATAAATGAAACAAACAAAAACACCAAAAAGCCACTCTTGTTCTGGAATTAGAGTATCCACATGGGTTGTTATACAGGTATAACTATATCGGTTTAAATTCACATCTTAGCAACAGGTATAACTTTCCTGTGTAGACAAGCCCTAAAATAAGAACATTTGGTTACATAAGTAGCCACTGTGCAATTTCATGGTTCCAAATCACTGTAATATTTTTTGCTCCAATCTGTTACTATGCTGCTGGCTGTGCCTAATGTTACTGTCCTGACTTTGTACTATGTTTTTCTTCCAAACTACTCTTTTCTGTTCCAGATTTAAAAGAGCCAAGACTCATCTACCAAAAAAACTGGGGAGTGACAAGAAGAGATGAAAAAATAGGTGAGTTCCAATCTTTGGGCTAGAATCCAGGCCTCAGATCAGCTCTGAAGTGAGCAAATATTCCTGGAGACAGAAGGTAGGTCAAGTACGAGGATATTGTGAGCCTTCACTTTCATGCTTCCCTAACTCGCTCTCTCACTTAGGTCACGTAGTGTTGGATGACGCCTTGCTATCCAGCCCACATAAGGAGCTGCCCCTGATTAGGGCAGGGACCAAACCTGGACTCAGAGTCACAGTTCAATCCTTGCTTTTCCCTTGCTCCATGGGGCGCTTGCCCTTTTCCTGTCATAGCTCTATTCCCCTGGGTGCCAGCTGACACGTGGTCAGGGAAGAGCCCAGGCTTCACCTGCTCCCCACCCACCTGTTTGTAGCAGCTGCTCTTCCTCGCTGCACAGGTCCTGGATATGTGGAGCCCCACAGAGGAGAAAGAGGGCTCCTTATTCCCCTTACTCCCATGGAGGAATATGCAAGCATGCTGACAAATAATCCCACAATAAAGCAGATTGGTCTACTATTGGAGACCCAGTCCTGCGTGCCAATTTCCCCGTGGCTCTTTGTGACCCTTCATGCACCCTCGCCCTGGCATTCTGAGTGGTTCCCTGTGCCCTACGCATGCTCTGGGCATCCCCAATGGTTTTCAAGTGCCTGTCATGTCACTGTTCTACTTTCTTGAGGGCTTCACTCCCCCAACAACTCCTCTGGTTTCCCAAAAGTTCCCCTCTCTGGATTTGCCGGATGCGGTCTAGTGCCTTCTGTGCTTATTATTTTAATTTAAATCCAATAAAAATATACTAAACTCACTACATTTTCATATGGGATACAGTTTACTTGGGATAAGGGATGATACAGTTTTCCTCTTTAAATTAATAAAGTTTCTAAATCCTACAAGAAAGATATAAAAGGGGTCTAAGTAATTAGTTGCTGTATCGTGCTAGACATTAATTTAGAATCAGCTACAAACTGGGGCATAATTTTGATCTCACTTGCAAACCAGGAGCAACTCCAATGAAGTCAATGAAATTACATCAGCATAAAAACAGCGTAACTGAGATCAGAATATGGTCCTCAATTAACATACTCTCTACCCCAATCTATATAATTAAAGATGTTAAAATCAGATCTATCACGATTCCTTGTAGCTCCTACTAAGCCTTTGCTCAGTGCATTGATGTTAACTTTTACCCTTTGTTTGCAGTCCTTCCGCCAATTTTCTATCCATGTGATAGTGCTCATATTCAAGCCAATGTGAACTAAATATGCAAGTAATATTTTGAGAGGCATTGTACTGAATGCTTTGCTAAATCGAGATACATTACATCAATTGCATTCTTTTTATGCATTAACTCTGCAATGGGATCAAAAAAACAACCACATACATTAGAGATGGAGACATTCTATTAGGTCATCTAGTGCATCCATACCCAGTACTTTAAACTGGACCTGTATGAGTCTCAGTTTATTAGATCGCCTATTATACTAAATGCAGGATATTACAGAAACAAAGAAGCTGAAGATAGAAGAAAGCTAGTTGATCTTCTAGTCCATCCATTGTTGGCCAATGCAGGATTGTTCTCTACAATGCATTTTTAAAGGCTTTGCCCAGCCTAGTTTGTCTGGCATTACCTGTGCTTTATAAAGGGACACAGTGCTAAAGACATTGGACTGAGAATTGGGAGATCTGGTTCTATTTCAGGCTCTGCTGCTGACCAGCTGTGTGACCTTGGGCAATGAACAAGGTCAGCTCCCAGACTACTGCACTGGGCAGCACAGCATGGGGAGGAGGTGACCAGCCTTCTGTGGAGAAAGAAGTGGTTCAGGACTATTTAGAAAAGCTGGATGAACACAAGTCCATGGGGCCGCATGCGCTGCATCCGAGGGTGCTAAAGGAGTTGGCGGATGTGATTGCAGAGCCATTGGCCATTATCTTTGAAAACTCGTGGCGATCAGGGGAGTCCTGGATGACTGGAAAAAGGCTAATGCAGTGCCCATCTTTAAAAAAGGAAAGGAGGAGGATCCGGGGAACTACAGGCCAGTCAGCCTCACCTCAGTCCTTGGAAAAATCATGGAGCAAGTCTTCAAGGCATCAGTTTTGAAGCACTTAGAGGAGAGGAAAGTGATCAGGAACAGTCAGCATGGATTCACCAAGGGCAAGTCATGCCTGACTAACCTAATTGCCTTCTATGACAAGATAACTGCCTCTGTGGATGAGGGGAAAGCAGTGGACGTGTTATTCCTTGACTTTAGCAAAGCTTTTGTTATGGTCTCCCACAGTATTCTTGCCAGCGAGTTGAAGTATGGGCTGGATGAATGGGACTATAAGGTGGATAGAAAGCTGGCTAGATCATCGGGCTCAATGGGTAGGGATCAATGGTTCCATGTCCAGTTGGCAGCCGGTATCTTCTAGTCCATCCATTGTTGGCCAATGCAGGGGTCGGTCCTGGGGCCGTTTTTGTTCAATATCTTCATTAATGATCTGGAGGATAGCGTAGACTGCACCCTCAGCAAGTTTGCAGATGACACTAAACTGGGAGGAGTGGTAGATACGCTAAAGGGTAGGGATAGGATACAGAGGGACCTAGACAAATTAGAGGATTGGGCCAAAAGAAATCTGATGAGCTTCAACAAGGACAAGTGCACAGTCCTGCACTTAGGATGGAAGAATCCCATGCACTGCTACAGACTAGGGACCGAGCGGCTAGGCAGCAGTTCTGCAGAAAAGAACCTAGGGGTTACAGTGGACAAGAAGCTGGATATGAGTTGGCAGTGTGCCCTCATTGCCAAGAAGGCCAACGGCATTTTGGGCTGTATAAGTAGGAGCATTGCCAGCAGATTGAGGGATGTGATCATTCCCCTCTACTTGACATTGGTGAGGCCTCATCTGGAGTACTGTGTCCAGTTTTGGGCCCCACACTACAAGAAGGATGTGGAAAAATTGGAAAGAATCCAGTGGAGGGCAACAAAAATGATTAGGGGTCTGGAGCAGATGACTTATGAGGAGAGGCTGAGGGAACTGGGATTGTTTAATCTGCAGAAGAGAAGAATGAGGAGGGATTTGATAGCTGCTTTCAACTACCTGAAAGGGGGTTCCAAAGAGGATGGATCTAGACTGTTCTCAGTGGTACCAGATGACAGAACAAGGAGTAATGACCTCAGGTTGCAGTGGGGGAGGTTTAGGTTGGATATTGTGAAAAAGTTTTTCCTAAGGAGGGTGGTGAAGCACTGGAATGGGTTACCTAGGGAGATGGTGGAATCTCCTTCTTGGAGGTTTTTAAGGTCAGGCTTGACAAAGCCCTGGCTGGAATGATTTAGTTGGGGATTGATCCTGCTATGAGCAGGGGGTTGGACTAGATGACCTCCTGAGGTCCCTTCCAATCCTGATATTCTATGATTCTAAGTCATATCCTCTCTCTGTGCCTCTGCTTCCTCTCTGTAAAATGGGGACAGTGACATGTACCCCACCCTTGTGGGACACAGATCCAGGAATTAAACATGCCCTATACGAGTTAAGTATGTTTGTCATACATTCATGCTCCTTGATGTTCATGATTCCATTGTCCTCTAGATGTTGATCCAAATTCAGTCCTCGTATGAATAGATGCAACTCTGCCCCTATCATCTCTTAGTATTTATTCCGTTATGTTATTAGGAGTTGAAGTTCTATGGTTTGAATACTTACCTGAATGTGAGTTTTGCTGTACTTTAAACATTCAAAATTACATTAGTGTCAAACCTATAGCCCTCCTTCCGTCACTCAAATTTCCTGTCCCCCTTTTCCTTTTTCCCTGGACAAAGCTCTGTAATTGGAGACAGGAAAAGGTTTTCTTCCTCCTGCTATCCATTCCTGATCTTCTAGGAGGAGTCATTTGATTTATACTGAGACCAAGTTGAGCAATTTAGAACAGGAGGGAACTATTAAATAACAGACAAATACCTAATGAAAACATTGTGTCACCACAGAGAAGATCTTTAGCAAAAAATAATAATAAATAATAATAATAATTCCTTTTATCTATGGTAAAAAGAGAGCCCTAATTTATCTTGTCTTCATGAGCAACAAATTATAAGTGCTGTTCACATACCTCAGAACTAAAAAGCAACAATGTGATAATCTTTGGATGTAGTAAGAGGATAATATTGTGTGTGTCCAACTTTACCAGAATACGTTTTTTTTTAAAGTGCTTTTGAAAAAGTTCTGGATTGAGAGCCCTAGAAACCAGGGAACTTGGGCAACAACAGTGTAAGCTTCCTCAGACTGTGCCCAAACCTTGATCTGGGGAAATAATCACTGGGCAAGAAAATACAGAGCCATCTCCTTGACAATTCCAACTTTGGCTTTTCTGATGAGACTGCACCCTTATCAGCTAATTAACTGATTTTTAATCTGTGGAACATATCCACTAGTATTTGTATTGAGATCACCTGCTCATTTCGCAAAGGCCGTCAGATGGTACTTTTTTTTTTCCAGGCACCCCCCAGAGCCATCCAGTTTCCCAGCCTTGATACCATTTTTTATTTATGTTCCATTCTTCAGCTGAAGGATAGGGAATTGAAAGAGAAATAAAGATTGAGGCTTACATGTGGCTATATTATTTCCCCACTTCACACTGCTGCGAGTTGAAAAATGAAGGAAAATGGAGAAGAGAAGTTTAAAGGATACCATCACCTTTCAGAAGCATGTTATCCCTTCATTTTCCAGGTACAGCATTGTCAGTCATATGTCACATAGAAAGTTAAATTTAAGGAGCAACCCCCTTACCGTCCTACAGGTGCTTTCAGAGGTTTCCACACAAATACGAATTTTGCAGTGTAGGTAAACCACAGAGTTGTTGACAAAGGAAAAGATTTTCAGCTTAAACTGAGCTTTTCTTGAATTTCCATTTTCAATCATGGTGGTGTAGGCCTCTGGGACTGGGCAGCTAAAAGAGAATAGGAAGACACACAAAATAACTAGAGCTATAGGCGCTATACCCCAGTCACAGCACCTTGTAGTTCTGTTTATAAGCTTCCTCTGAAAATCCGTATCTAGATATTCCATGGAGTGTTCTCCAGTATAGACACTGGTGGCCATGTTCTGAGTGTTGGCTTGTCCCTAGGATAGAACCCCACTGCACACGAAAGCCTGAGTAACTAAGTACACAGGGGATTCAGAGGTGAGTATTTAGTGAGATTCTTCAACTTCAGCATTGGAGAAAAAACAAAAACAAATTGAAGTCTGAGGTGACTGAAGGCAAAAGATGAAGTGGGTGTCACACAATACTGAATATTTTACACATAATACAGTAGTTTGACACAGTAAACTAAAAACCAGTCATGCCCAGCGCACCATTTGATCCGGGTTCAAATGTCCTGCTACATATAAGAATTAATTCTGACTTTTGGAAGGGTGGTGCTGGTGAAGCAATCCCATTCTTCAGAAATTAAATAGGATTTTTTAATATTTTCTTTTCAGCTCCTAAAGTGAGGTTCTACTTTGAAAGCTATTTTTGGAAACATATATCATAGGTTCTCCATCTTTATTGTCTCTCCACTATTTCCATATCAGATGGGCCTAGGTTACTATTAAATATTTTCATTAAAACTGCCACCCCTCCAAAATGAATCTGGACTTTGAGGGTACATCCCCACTGCAATAAAAGACCCATGGCATGGCCAAGGCTGGCCCGAGTCAGCTGACTTGGGCTCACAGGGCTCAGGTTGCAGGGCTAAAAATGGCTGAGTAGATGTTCTGGCTTGGACTGTAGTCCAGACACTGAAAGCTCAGGAGGCAGGTGAGTCTTAGAGCCTGGGATCCAGCCCAAGCCCAAATGTCTATGCTGTTATTTTTAGCCCTGCAGCCTGAGCCCTACAAAGCCAAATCAACGGAGTTGGGCCGAGACTTAATGCTGCAGGATTTTTATTGCACTGTAGCTGTACCCCGAGTGTCACCTAGGGCACTCTTCTCCTTTCTCATGCACATCACCAGTAACAAAGGTACTGCAAGCCAGGTGAGGTCCTCAGTTTCACTTGTTCAACCACTGTCTTAAAATTATGTCCTATTCTGCTTCACAAATCAGGCTACCGTACTCTACTTCATATGAAGATTCTGAATGTTCTTCGAGCATCACCCCATGTACAGCATACAGCAATAATCTAACTTCAAATCCATAAAGGCATGCATGCCTTTGGTAATGGCTGCATTAGAAAGAAATGGCTGCACCATAGATTTTTTGCACTATTGACTACCAAAGCCACCTACGCCTCCAGGATCAATCAGAAATCAAAGAGTAGACCTACACTGAACATCTCCTTTACAAATATTAGGGGGAGGCAACAGCACTCCCAGACTCTCTTTTAACGTGTCTGAAGTTAAGTATTTGGCTTTGAAAAGAACAAGGACTCAATGAGGGCATGTAAAAAGTACATTAAAAAGACAAGGTATTAATAGCCATCTTCGGCTTATGGAAAGGTTCCTCAAGTTCAGGGACTACACTGCTAGACAGCTTGCACATGCCTATGTCACTTCTAATGAGTGTGTGCTGTACCTGTTGTTAATAAAACCAAATGATAGAGGATCCCCTGAATTACTCGTTGGAGTTGCCCAGCACTCAGTGACGACCACCTTGAGCTTGCTGTCTTCTTTTTGAATTCCCACCTCAATCAGTATATCATCACTGGCAGAAACACTGAAATTTTGGGGGATTGAAGAGTTTCCAACAAACAATTGCATCTCAGTTATAAAATATCCAGATCCATGTAAATCCTCAAAAAAGGTATAAACCCTGAAAAGACAATAAGCTGTTTTTAAAGATCATAGATTTGATTATAGTGTTTTTACGGGTCACAAATATGATTCCTGTTTCTCTAGCACATGTGCACTACTGTAGTGAGGAAAAATCTGCAGTCCAGCATATTGTTAAGATTTGAAGAGGAAAGGGTGGTTGCTTGCTGCAGTCCAGGACCTTGGGATAGTGTGGAAGAAGGCATGGAGAAGACTCTGGTAGGCTACAAAGGTGGAAGTTATTGGCAGTATGAGCAGACAGCGTAATGAAGACGGTGATTTAAAGAAGTGGGAACAGAAGTATATTGCCAAAGCTCCGAACAAGAAACTTGAGCCTGATGCAAAAAACAAGAGGAAGCCAGTGAAGGGATTTGAAGGAGTGATGAGGTCAGAACGGTAAACGAGCAAGACTTTTTGATGCAGCTTTCTGGACACACTGCAAGGGGGGGGGGGAATCAAAGAGGCCAGAGGAGGTGATTGAAGTAATCAAGGCAAGAGATGATCAAGGTCCAGATGAGCAGTTTTGTTGTAAGAATGGAGAGGAAAGGATGGGTTTTCTAGCTGTATAGGACAGGAAGTGAGAGGATTTGGTGACGGCCTGGGTGTGGTGGAAAGAAAGAGAGAAGTGGTCCATCTAAGAATGGGATGAGGCTCATTGGCAAGACAATGTGAAGAAGTCTGGGCTGTCATTTCTTGTGCTCTGCCCATTCTATAGATATAAACAGAGGCTCTCATTCTACAGTGCTGCTAACCTGGAGCCTTTCACAAGAACTAAATTTGCATTACATATTTTTAAAGCTCATCAAGTAAGTTTGTGGATTTTAAAAATAATCATCATTATCTTCATCATAATGCATAGCAATTACACAGCACTGTACGTTCATTCATTCATTCCCAGAGGCAGTTATTTTGCTGATTGGGAATACGACTTGCCCATGACCACACAAGGAACCAGTGACACAGCTGGGATTACAGCACAGGAATTTCTGATTCCCAAGCTTGTGCGCATGCCACAAGAATACACCTTAGAAGACTACATTTCCCACCCTCCCCCCGCCCACACACACACAGTGCCAAACATTAGAACTTAGAAGTTGGGTGAGTTTTTATTTACCCTTCTGAACTATATCCAGATGAAGTCAAGAGATTATTCTGAAACACACAGTGGATTGGACAGACTATCTTCAAGTTGTGGATAACTTCCTGAGAGGAGTTGTCATTCCGAAGTATTGTTTTCACAATAGTCTTAGTCATATTCTGGAACAGAAAAAGGAGAGAGAGATACTTTATCAACCTTTATGTTTCTGAGAACACCTTAGTCCCACTAGTCAGCTACCTCTGGTAATTTTAATACCTCAGGAATTCTGTATACAACTGGCCATGAAAACCAAAACCATCAGCATCTACTAGCTTTGTCGTTGTGGGGCTAGCAAATGAAAACAAGTTTGTTGTTCTCATCTTAGTACATATTGTTCACTGCTCCATAAAACATCCATACCATTTGTATGACCTACTCTTTTTACTCCACATTGTCCCATCTAAACCAGTGGTTCTCAAACTTATTTGATCAGGCCCCCCTTCTTTGTATCTGTAGTTATTTATGCCCCGCTCCCAAGTACATATACCACCACCAGGACCTGAAGGCAGAGCAGAGAGCAGCGGCTGCTGGCCAGGCGCCCAGCTCCGAAGGCAGCACCGTGCCAGGAGCAGCAGAGAAGTAAGAATGGCAATGTGAAAAGTGATAGCTATCACTTTTCGCAGCAGATTTAGCTCCCGATTGCCGCCCTTACTTCCACACTGCTGCTACAACCCTGGGGCGGCAGCTGCAGACCTGCCACCCCAGTGCTAACAGCTGGAGCCCCACTGCCTCCAGGTGAGGGGTTGGTGGGGGAGGGGGAAGGAGACCCCAATCCCAGGTGGTGGAGCTTCAGCTGTCAGCCCTGGGGCAGTGGGCCTCTGGCTGTCCCCTTTATACCCACCTCCACAGCTGTGCACAGCCCTTCTGCACTAGCCCCACCCCTGGGGCTGAGAGCCAGAGATCTTTAAAAAATAAATACTGTAAATAAAAAACATATGGTTCGTACTCCCCTTGACACATTCCCGCACCTCCCTTGGGAGGCCCGCCCCATAGTTTGAGAACCACTGAGTCTAGATCAATCAATACAATCTTGTTTAAACTTATTTCATTCAGACCCCAAATTTTAAATATGCTACAGATTTGTGTACTGTCAGTGAGAAGTTAACAAAAGAAACTGGGGAGGGAACAACACTCAAGGCTGTTAGAACCCAGGAGGGTAGCAAATGGGTTTGATTGTGGGGGGTGCAATGTGGGTTTTGGTGTTGAGGATATAATCTTTACTTCCCTCCTCCTTACTCCCCAGGTAGAAGCGGAGGTGATTTTACTTTGGGAAAGCGGGATTGAATTCTTTGTTCACCATTTCAGGAAACCCTGATGGTAACAGGCTGCACCCCCAAGCTCAGTCTGTGCCACTCACTCTACAGTGACAAGTACATTAGCCAGGAGTTTCTTCATCTGTTCAGGTGACTTACACTTTGTACTTTAGTTCCACATCCGTTCCAACCTGTCCACAGCACCACATGAGTGTCGTTGCTGAAGCTCACGTTGCAGTGAGGCTCCCCAAGATAGAGTGCAGATTCTGGGATAGATTCCTGCTGCAGAAATATCTTCTGAATGGCAATGACAATCTTCTCAATCTCACAGAACACTCGCACTGCATCCTTTAAGGACATCCCCTGGGAAGTTTTAGTGAGTGGCGAGGTAGTGACATGTGGTGAGCTACGGGCATTCGACACAGACGCTGTGGAGGCATGCGGCATTGCTGTGCTAGAGAACATAGTACCCTCTTCAGCTTTGGTTTTAGCAGCAGATGAATCCTCTGTAGCAGGTGAAAACACATGAGCTGAAGTATGTGGACGTGTCACAGGTAAACTTGTGCTGCCTACATGTTTGCCATGTGCAGTTGTAGGGCCAAGGCTAAGAGGAAATGCTATGGAGCAACAAAAATAAAGGGATTGTAAATTACAGATTCAAATTTGATCTCTTAAGAATACTCAGATGAAAAAAAACATTATCAGGAAACTTTCAATCACTGGTAGAAAAACTGCTGCTCTTCTTTCTTAACTGGTCATGTGTAATTACCTCAAAATACACTATTGCTTTTTTCTTAATTAAAAATAAAGACACCAGCAAGAAAAGACCAAAGATTCCATTTCTCTCTGGCTGCAATAATTTACACACTCACAATGTGTATGTGTTCCCAATGTCTCTTGGGGGCCAGATTTTCAAAATAGCTCACCTCCCATTTAGGCATCAAATTAAATGGCTGTAAGGGTCACAATAGGAGCCTACTGGATGCGGAACACTTTTGAAAATCAGGCCCTTATTTTTGTCCCTAAATGAAAGCTGAGCTCTTTGTAAAATGTGGCTCCAGCTCCGAGCACTGGGCACACAAAAATCTGCCCCTGGCCTGAGTTTTTTGGAGAATCTGGTTCTTGTTGCCCCTTCAGCACAACAGTATTACAGCAGGTCGGTACTGTCTATAGACATATATAAGGAGCTTTACTGAAGAAGTTAGCAAATGTATGTCAGTAGTAGTTTTTTACTGGGGAGAGGGAGGGAGGAAAGAGAAGGAAACTGGAGGAGGTAGGAGGATGATAGTCTGGGTGCTGAATACCAAACTCCTTTCCCTCAGCCCCTTTTCTATCACAGGTTTTTGTTTACCTGTTAGATTACCCTATGATACTTTAAAGATACCCACAGCCCTACTCTGCACCCATCTTTGATCTTAGAGGGAACCAATGTAATGATCTACATTCACAACTAATACTGGGTTTGTTTTGAATAGTGTGGATTTTACTACGCAATATTTTACTGAATTACCGTATTTTCCGGCGTATAAGACGACTTTTTAAACTAAAAATCAACCCCCAAAAATCGGGGGTCGTCTTATACGCTGGGTATAAACAGCTTCGGCTGAGCCAATCCTGGGAGGGGTCTCACTGGTGTATTCTATTATTAATGCATACAAAGCCTGCTCGGATTGGCAAAGGTTGTAATAGCCCGCCTCTCTGACTCAGCCAATCCGAGCAGGCTTAATAGATGACACCGCTCCCATGAACGCTCCGCCCTCCTTCTCCTCCCCTTCCCCGGCTTCCCGCGAATCAAATGTTCGCAGGAAGCCTGAAAAAAGGAGCGGGCAGGTAAGCCGGGCGTGTGGGGGAGGGGGCGGGACGGCTCCTCCTGGCCCTGGCCGAGCGCCCCAGCCCGGTCCCAGCCAAGCACCCCTGGCTCGGGCTGGTCCCGCCTGCGCGGACCTGGACCTGCCTGGCCCAGCGGCTGCGGCGCTTGGCCCGGCCAGGGGAGTCGGGCCCCGCTGCCGCGCGCCGTCCCGGTGTCGGCCGGGCCCGGGAGTCGGGCCCGCGGCTGCGGCGCCGGTCCCGTGTCGGCCCGGGAGTCGGGCCCGCGGCTGCGGCTGCGCTCGGTGTTGGCCGGGCCCGGGAGTCGGGCCCGCTGCTGCGCGCCGGTCCCGGTGTCGGCCTGGGAGCCGGGCCCGGCTGCGGCGCCCGGTCCTGGTGTCGGCCCGGGAGTCGGGCCCGCGGCTCCGGCTCCGGTGTTGGCCGGACCCGGGGAGTCAGGCCCCGCGGCTGCGGCGCCAGTCCCGGTGTCGGCCCGGGGAGCCGGGCCCTGCGGCTGCGGCTCCGACCCTGGCCCCTGGTAGGGGTACGAGGCCAGGCCAGGGCTGGGCCTGGGGTGGGGGAGGAGGGGTTGGATCGGGCAGAGGTTCTGGGGGGGCAGACGGGGATGGGGAAGGGGGGGTTGGGTAGGCGCCGCGTGGGAGTTCCTGGGGTCTGTTGGGATGGTGGTGGATGAAGTCGGGGCAGTCAGGGGACAGGGAGCGGGGCAAGTTTGGCAGGGGGTGGGGTCCTGGGGGGGATTTAGGGTGGGGGTCTTGGGAAGGAGTGCTCAGGGGACAAGGAGCAGGGCAGGGGGGGTTATGGGTTGTGGTTTCTGAGGGGGGGCAGGACGTGGGTGGGGGGTGTACTCACTGGGCGGTTCCCTACCGGGTCTTCGGTGGTGGGTCCTTCAGCCGCCGGAGCCGTGCCGCCGAAGACCCAGTAGGGAACCGGTTCCTAAGATTTTGGCAGCTCATCACTGACTGTATTACCGCACATCCAGCGGCCCCATCATGGCTCCAGCAAGAAGGGGGGGTAGTCTTATACGGCGAGTATAGGCCAAAACCTATGTTTTAACTGGAAAATTAGGGGGTCGTCTTATACGCCCAGTCGTCTTATACGCCGGAAAATACGGTATATGCACAAATAGCATGTATTCACCAATCCAAATTTTTAAACAAATATATTTCCTAGGAAACTATCTTCATATCTTCTGAGAATCTCCTAAATTGAAAAATTACTGATCTCATGGCAGGAAAAAGGATCTGGGAGTTATTTCAGAAATGTCTTTCCCCAAATCCTTATAATCACAGTGCTAAGAAAATGTCCTGATTTACTGAAACCTAAAAAAGGTAGGCATCTATTTACAATACTTGAGATTTCAGCCAATACACACATTTCATCACTATGGTTACAAAAACAAATACAATCCATAGAAAAGTGGTTCAAAAGAAATGAGAAACTGAAAGACCTATTTTAGATGAACAAATAAATTATTTGAGGAAAGGTGGCATCGGCTGGATGCATTAACTAAAGACAAATCAATGAGTTATAACATCAATATTTATCAATACTATAACCCATAACATAAATGCTTCCACTCCGATTTAGTCTCTTGTATCTCTGATGTCCCATCTATTACTGCTCATGAAAGAAAATAACTGGTACTATCAACAATTCTGTTTACCTTTAAGGGGGAAAATGAGAAAAGAGAAATCATTGTTAAAAGAAAAAAAAATAAAAGAATGGACTGGGCCCATTAAATGTTCATACAGTAAATTTTTATGATAGAGCAAAAGTATAATAAATGCAATTAAATATAACAGAAATATGCAAAATACATTAAAATATGCATATTTTTCAGTAGCATGTGGTTGAACACATTGAGCCAAAGTCATCCCTAGTATACCTCCATGGACCAAAGTGGAGTTCCACCAAAAGTGGATGTAACCAAATGATTTTATGAAGACACCATCATTATAATTTCAAATAAATCACTAGGTAATGAAAAACAATATTGCCTTCACAGTTTCTCCCGGGCCTCTCTGAATTGAGATCAGCAAATCCTTCATTACAGCTGCACTGATAGCTCCCATATGTGTTGTGGCATGATGCATCTGGGGAACAGTCATCTTCTTCTCTTTCGCACTCATCATAATCTGTTGGGATTAGGAGTTTGGGGTTTTTTATTATTTTAAAAAAGAGAGAGAGAGAGAGAATGTATTACTGGCATTGTGATTATTCCTTAACTGGAACTACTATCATGGTACCCTAGACACTAGTTCTCATGTTGTTTATCTGTGAGATAGTAACACACACAGTCCGGAAGCTGCTGATGCTAGCAGAGCAAGAATACTCAGTGCCTGGAAGGTCAGAGTTAGCAAGAGCCTCCAGCGGCACTGCTGGCAGCTGATAATGGGAGGGCGGCTCCCCCAGGCCCCTTCCCCTCAGCACACCCAATTAATTCTCCCATCCCCCAAAACTGATAGCTGTCACAAGGGACTACTCCCAAACAGACTCTTCCATCCTACAGACTCAACACTCTTAAAAGGGAAGAGGGTGGCTGGTAATTTAAAGAATATTTGGAGCTGGTTGAAAAACAGGCCAAAAAGTTTGGGAAAGTTTCATCAAATTTGTTTTCCCATTCTTCGGCCAAAATTTAGAATTTCAAGGACAAATATTTGTTACAAATTTCAATTTTTGTACGGGTTCTACTCAGGATTGTGTATAAATGGAAACACAGCCACAGGTGGGTTTCAAATTTTCCACTTGTTACTCTCACTAACCACACCACTATAGGTGGCTCGTGTTAACTCTGTCCCTGAAGCCCCTCAGACTAATGCTAGTTTCAGGGGGCATATATAACCCTGCTCTCAATGAGGTGCTACCATGATATGGACATTCTTTTATTATTAATGAGACACGTGTTGCTGGTTGTGGTGAAGGTAGAGAAGAAGCACCACCATGTGGTCAACAGCATGGATTTCAGTGCCTTATGTAAATCAGACTCTGTGCCATAGGAGAACATGTATTTCGGTTTTACATGCAGGAGATTCAAAATAAGTGTTCACAGCCAAAAATGGGCACTAAAAATCCAAATAGATATAGAAATATCCAATCTGCACTCAGCTTTTGTAGACTGGCGGTGCACTACTTTCAGAGAATCTGGCCCTTAGAAAACAATAACTTGATGAACACTATCAGAGGGGTAGCCGTGTTAGTCTGGATCTGTAAAAAGCAACAGAGAGTCCTGTGGCACCTTTAAGACTAACAGACGTATTGGAGCATAAAAAGCTTATACATCTGTTAGTCTTAAAGGTGCCACAGGACTCTATGTTGATTAACACTGTGCAGCATGGCTTTATAAAGGACACAGAATGTCTGACAAAACCAATAGCCTTCTTTGATAAACAATTGTAAGTGTGGCAGGCAAGGAGAATGCACCAGATGGAATAAATCTATTTTAGTAGTTTTCCATACTGTCCTGCCTGCAATTCTAATTGAGAGGTTAGAAGAATATTATTTGGATAAGCATGATGTGGTGTAGATACTAAACTTGCTGATGTATCGTCAACAGAAGGATTAGAAATTATTTTATACAGAGACATCAATTTGAGGAGCTCTATAAAAAAGGATTATACTGCAGTCAATCATTGGACCATCATTGGACCAATCATTGGACTTATTTATCTTCTTTATCAATGATCTGTAAGAAGGAGGAAACTGTACAATAACTAGTGGCCCTGGTTGAACCAAACTGAGGGTCTACATCTGAGCCCTGCTACACCACACATCTCACTGTATCTTTTGAAGTTCTCTGAAAGAGCTCATGGGATGAACTGGAAGAAGTTCTAAGGAAAAGATAATGGGATTTTCATCCACACTGTCACAGATGCTGTACTCTCTAAATCACAAACAAAAAGACAGGTTTTATCCTGTTGCTAGTTTTGAAAAATTACAGTGATATAAAACTGCACCTTACCACGTATGGAGAGGCTGTTGTTGTCAACTGTAAAATAGGAACTATTTTTAAAGACATCATGAAAAGCTGTGGAAAGGTTGTGGATATCCAAGTCTTTTGCAGTCAGTAAATCGAAACCTACCACTATGCTTCCATTAGTAATACTGGTTATCAGCATTTTTATCAAACCAAGATCCATTTCCTGAAGACGGTTAAGAGGCAGAGATTTCCGTACCTGTGATCAAAATATAATGCATGTGAATATGAGCAGACAGTATGAATTAAATTTTATACTGTGAAGATACTGAATGTTCTGAATACTCCTGTTCGGCTCAAATATGTATTTAACTGTTAATATAAAACACAGGAATGATTCAGGTCAGGGCGTACACAGAAGGAGGTAGGCATAGATATTGGCAGGGGTCCCTGGTAACACTTAGCCTGCCAAGGAGAGAGATTCCATTGGTACCGTTCAGCCTCAATGCTCCCTCCATCAAGGGGCCTTTAAGGAGACAGTGCAACCCAATACTAAGAGGCTTTGGCTATGGAGACAGCATGGGCAGAGTGGACTCGGGATGCCCAGAGTAGGCATCTCTGCAACAGTATCTGCCAACAATCTCCTATGGAACCTCCACCCTATCTTATAGATGCTCCCATAGCACAAACCCTCAGTGAATGTAGCAGCCATACCACCCCCTGCCCTCCCTCAGGGTGGATCTCCACGGAGGGCAAGCCTGGTACAGAAAGTTCCTCTATGTATTATTAAGAGTAAATCTGGCCTCCATCTCTACCCAGTGATCAAGTCAGAGGGGAAATAATAAAACAGTTTCTCGTGCTTTCAGTATCTCCACGCAGCCTCAGCCCAGACTAACTCAAAAATGTTTCACAGGAGTCTTCCATGGGAGTCTTGCACTATCACTGCAGATCCTAACTGCCACCTGGACACACGTCCCAGGCTCCCACATTTCCCTAACAGCCTCATGGCCAGGCCAGAAAATAACTCTAAAATAATCTGAATGTGACTATTTACCCTCAGAGCACTACAATTAGGGCAGCTGATCATGACTAATTATAATACACACTTAAACGATATGTAGATGTTCTGGAATTTATCTTGGGCTGAAAAGAGAAAATACAGCCTTTCCCAGTGACTACTGAATCTCCACAATCACTAGGCTATAGCGACAACCTTTTGTACTACTTTGGATAGAAGGATGGTCTCGTGTACACAGGACTGGAATTCATAGTTCTACTTCTGGCTGTGCCACTGATTTGCTGCCCGTGTTTGGACAAGCTGTTCCACCTTTCTGTGCCTTAGCTTCCCTATATATTCCACATAGGATAATATTGACCTGTGTCTCAAGCTCTAGATAGGCTATGAGGCTGAAAATTAATTAACTTTGAATAGCATGTTGAGATCATTGGATGGAAAGCACTATGTAAATACAATGCATTACTACTGATACTACCACATGGTTAAAGAGTTTGAACACCAGTAACAAGAGAGAGCAGACAATACATCCAATTTATTTCCTCTACTGGGACAAAATACAACATGGTTTCACAAAAGGTAGATCATGCCAAACCAACCTGATCTCCTTCTTTGAGAAAGTAACAGATTTTTTAGACAAAGGAAATGCAGTGGATCTAATTTACCTCAATTTCAGTAAGGCATTTGACACGGTTCCACATGGGGAATTATTAGTTAAATTGGAAAAGATGGGGATAAATATGAAAATTGAAAGGTGGATAAGGAACTGGTTAAAGGGGAGACTACAATGGGTCATACTGAAAGGTGAACTGTCAGGCTGGAAGGAGGTTACTAGTGGAGGTCCTCAGGGATCAGTCTTGGGACCAATTTTATTTAACCTTTTTATTACTGACCTTGGCACAAAAAGCGGGAATGTGCTAATAAAGTTTGCGGATGACACAAAGCTGGGAGGTATTGCTAACACAGAGAAGGACCAGGATATCATACAGGAAGATCTGGATGACCTTGTAAACTGGAGTAATAGTAATAGAATGAAATTTAATAGTGAAAAGTGCAAGGTCATGCATTTAGGGATTAATAACAAGAATTTTAGTTATAAATTGGGGACACATCAGTTGGAAGTAACAGAGGAGGAGAAGGACCTCGGAGTATTGGTTGATCACAGGATGACTATGAGCCGCCAATGTGATATGGCCGTTAAAAAAGCTAATGCGGTTTTAGGATGCATCAGGCGAGGAATTTCCAGCAAAGATAAGGAGGTGTTAGTACCGTTATATAAGGCACTGGTGAGACCTCATCTGGAATACTGTGTGCAGTTCTGGTCTCCCATGTTTAAGAAGGATGAATTCAAACTGGAACAGGTTCAGAGACGGGCTACTAGGATGATCCGAGGAATGGAAAACCTGTCTTACGAAAGGAGACTGAAAGAGCTTGGCTTGTTTAGCCTAACCAAAAGAAGATTGAGGCGGGATATGATTGCTCTTTATAAATATATCAGAGGGATTAATATTAGGGAGGGAGAGGAATTATTTAAGCTTAGTAACAATGTGGACACAAGAACAAATGGATATAAACTGGACACTAGGAAGTTTAGACTTGAAATTAGACGAAGGTTTCTAACCATTAGAGGAGTGAAGTTCTGGAACAGCCTTCAAAGGGGAGTAGTGGGGGCAAAAGACATATCTGGCTTTAAGACTAAGCTTGATAAATTTATGGAGGGGATGGTATGATGGGATAGCCTAATTTTGGCAATTAATTTGGCAATTGATCTTTGATTATCAGCAGGTAAGTATGCCCAGTGGTCTGTAATGGGATGTTAGATGGGTTGGGATCTGAGTTACTACAGAGAATTCTTTCCTGGGTGCTGGCTGGTGAGTCTTGCCCACATGCTCAGGGTTTAACTGATCGCCATATTTGGGGTCGGGAAGCAATTTTCCTCCAGGGCAGATTGGCAGAGGCCCTGGAGGTTTTTCGCCTTCCTCTGCAGCATGGGGCACGGGTCACTTGCTGGAGGATTCTCTGCAGCTTGAGGTCTTCAAACCGCAATTTGGGGACTTCAATAACTCAGACATAGGCTAGGGGTTTGTTATAGAAGTGGATGGGTGAGATTCTGTGGCCTGCATTGTGCAGGAGGTCAGACTAGATGATCATAATGGTCCCTTCTGACCTTAAAGTCTATGAGTCTATGAGATGAAAATTGAGATGACCCATCCCAGCCACACTGAGTTCCACAGGAGGAGCCTACAACAATAATACAGAGTTTCTGAGAGAGGCCGTAGGTTTTGTGCTGAGGAAAACTGATAAAACCACTATCCATCACATAACTTTAAATAAAAAGATAGGAAAGTCAGCTGATTTGATAATATTTTATGTATCTATCATAGATTAAAAACCTTTCACAATATATGTGCAAAGGATGTGCAGAATGAATATGGGAGAGCAACACTGTACGCTGTTGACATAGCCTTCTCTCTCTTTAAAGTTAGACTGCTGAGTAAACTGCTGTTTCTATCTGCCTTCTAATATGCCACCAGTGTAATATCTAGATGCACTGAATTTGTCCATAAAGGGCCCTATTCTCCTCTCGTTCTTGCTTCAGAAGCTGCTAATAGGTTTCAGAGTAGCAGCCGTGTTAGTCTGTATCCATAAAAAGAACAGGAGTATTTGTGGCACCTTAGAGACTAACAAATTTATTTGAGCATAAGCTTTCGTGGGCTACAGCCCCACTTCATCGGATGCATAGACTGGAACATGTAGCAAGAAGATATTTATACATACATACATACATTCTCAAATCGTATCAAACCATCAAGCTCTCGATCAAGCTCTCAAGTGAGCAGCATTTCATAGATCAATGTTTGCGAGGTAGACAAAGAGCAGCTTTGCTATGTTCAGGCTATTTCTCTATTAAGGGCTAGATTGGGAAAGGCACGGCTACCAGTAAGTGGCAGCACACAGCTGCGCTCTCCAGGACAGCCACAATTCCTTCCCCACTCCCTCCTTGCTCCTGGGCCAGGGGAGTAAACTGACATATTTTGCAGGGTGCAGTTTCTCCCCTCCCATTAGTCCAGCTCTGCTCTCCAATGCATTGGGGGTAGAGACAGGCTTCACCCATTCCCCACCTACTTGCTCTTGGAAGGAATATCCAGGGTGCCACATCAGAGCTGGACTCAAAATCCAAGAAAGTCTTACTTTCCCAAACAGTGGGGTGGGGCCTTTCTCCCCTTTACTTTGAAACATCATGAAAGATAAGGCTAGATTTTGGTGTTAAATTTTCATCTTTCATATTTGTTATCTCAATTACAGCCATTAAGTATGTCTGCAATCTTCCCTTGGACCTTCCTCAGCATTCACCAATATTCCCTTCTCACAATTAGCTTTGTTTTGTGGACTCCATTTTAATGGAGGGTTTATTTTATTTTATTTTATTTTATTCAGAGCTAAGCACCCGGAAAACATTATAGTTATGTTCACATCATAGTTAGCCACTAGGTGACACTACTAGCCTCTCTCTTCAGATTACTGCATTACTTAACAATGCCCTACCATTAAAATAATGTGTGATAAAAGCGGGAGGCGGAGGGAGCTCCATGGTATATAAAAGGAAAGGAAATTTCTTTCTCTGACTTCTTAAAAGAAATAATTATATTAAAAAGGAAAATCCATCCCTCTGCTTTGAGGTTTTACTACCAGGAAATAAATCTAGCTATAATACCTTCAGTCTTCTTCGCATACATGCAACATGCCTCAGGTGGCATCCAAACAGATTCATCACTGAATTTGGTCTGCTGGTTAGATCAGGGTACAAAGGAAACACCAGGAACTCCTAAATAGAACAGGTAAAAGGTATGCCTACACTGCAAGTGAAGGTGTCATTGTAGCACAGGTAGGCATATCCAAGATAGCTTTAATCTAGCTAGCAAAGGTAACAACCATAGCATAGATGTGGTGGAATAGGATTCAGCACAGGCTAGCTATCCAAGTAATAGCTTCTGGGGAGATGGCGGGTATGTACTGGGTTGGCTAACCCACCCTGAAGTCCATGCCACTGGGTTTTCACTACAATAGTTACCTGTGCTAGCTAGATGAAAGCTAGCACAGCTGTGCTACAATTACACCTTCACCTGCAGTATAGTACATTAAAAGGTAAAAAGCAAAAGGCACATTAGTGCCAAAAGGAGAGTTACAAGAGAAGAGGAAAACACTGGCAAACTAACAGCTACAACATGAGACAGGAACCCCCTTTGGTAAAGTGAGAAAACCAGGAGGGAGATAAACCCAAAGTTAAGAAGCAGCCCTCACGGAGGAGACAGGGGAAGCCAGGCTGAAATGCTAGTGAAATTAAAGGAGCCTCAATAACATGGCTGGAGGTTTGGTGCTGTTGAGGGGTAAGAGACAGAAATAGGTTCAGAGTGGAGTGACTGTCTGTGTCAAAGGCAGTAGTAATTTCTGAAGGGTGCTGGTTAGAGATAATAGCCACCCTGCCGACAGATCCAGGGCAAAATGCTAGCAATACAGGCAGTACCTAATCTGGGTACTTCTAGACACATATGTAGGGAGCCCTGTTGAGCGGGAAAGAATTAGAATTGCAATGAAACCCTGGAGGCTGATAATAAAATGAGTAAGAGGCTATTTTAACAGAATAAGCTATTGCTATTTAGGATGACGTGTACCAATACTTCCCACCTCCCACTCTGCCCCCCATCGCTGCTGTCCTCACCTACTGCATTTTATGATGGGGCCAACTGGAAGAAAATTGCACCCTAGTGCAGCACTAATAGACTCAAGTTCACATCACCCAAACCACCCCCACAATTGACACTAACTGCCATCCTTCTTGGCAGACTCAACAGAGAGGCTGAGGAACATGCCCAGAGACAGAATTACCCTCTCACTCTCGGTGACAGTTCCTCCAAGCCAGGGCCAAAGGTTTCTCTATAGCAGCCTGCCTCTGTTTTTCCCCTTTTCAGGGCCCTTTAAGAACACACACAGTTCAAAAGTAGTTCAAACAATCCTGAGGTCCAATTTATTGAGTACCTCCCTCGTGTGTCCCGATATTTTCTTCATCTCATCTGGTCACCCTAGGTGGGGCTCATCTGTAATCAGGGTTGGTTTAACCCCAGGTTCTCCAGCCCATGGGGCAAGCCACCTTGTTACAAAGTGGCAGAACAGCATGGGGAAGCTAGCTTGGACATTGACAGTGCAATCTGTCAATTCAGGCTTTTACATCTTGCTTTTCTCCACACTGTAACATGAACAGGATTTCAATCTCCAGCATTGTCAATCTAGCACCTCTACAAAGCACTACAGTCATTTTTTAAAATAGGGTGATTTTTATAAATAAGTAAATATATGTGGATTGCAAAGACATAATTCCATAAAACAGATTTAAGGAAACCTTCTGGCAAAGTGTACTTAACCGGTGCTTGATCCTGCTCTTAAAATCAGTGGGACTTTTCCCATTTACTTTAATAGGATCAAGGTCTGGCCCTTACATCCCAAAAAGAAAATTGTAAAGATTTTCCAGACTCTCTCTTCTTTGACAGATAGGAACACAAGAATTGTCATAAGACACTATCAGGAGGAAGAGTATTTTGCCTCGGGCAGTGACTTATGTCCAATGGTTCACAGATGGATGGGAAAGACTCCATAATACACCTGGCCAGTAGTATTGTTGGAAGGAACAATTATTTCCTTATTTTCACAGGTGACCAACTTAAGCCTAAAGCATGAGTGTTGGGTATCAGTGTGACCTAGCTTACACTGCTATCAGTCTTACTTTAATTCTGCTACCTAATCTTTTTAAAGATAAACTACTTATGTCAATGATTTTCCGGAGCAGATAAGTTGATCGTATGCTGCATAAAGATAAAATATTTCATTTGATCCATTTTAATAAAATGTGAAAGGGACAGGGAGTGGGACAAGGCCTTGATCAAGGTTCTAATATCCAAAATAGCCTGAAACATAAAACAATGCTGAATAAGAGGGAGGTCAGTGGATGCTTGCTGCATTTTTACTTTGCATGAGCATGTCACTTTCATTTTATGGCTGTTGAACAAGTATTGCTAGGATGTGTCAGCCTGAGGCCTAAACAGCTTCAAGAAAGCTGTGACCCATTGACTGCACATAGGGAAGGTGTAAACTAGCAACAATGGGAAGTTATTTTATATCTTATACATTCTCTCTCTATCAAAATTCCCCTGTATTTTCATGCTGCATAAAGCATTCTTCACTTTCTATCCTGAACTCTTCTTGGGCATGGTTAAACTGTTGCCACTTTGCATCCCAGAGATGGCTGTATTTCATGGATACTTAAAGTGCTTTGCTGTCTTTGGATGAAAAGTTCTAGAATAGTCAATCACGAATTTATCATTGTCAGTATTAATCTCCCGAACAATGTATCAGTAACGCAGACTTGTGAGAGGAGACAGACAGCTGGAATATGTCCACTGGTTTTCCAATATAAAAGGACCTGGGTGTTTGTGGAATAAATGTGAAAAGGAACAACAAAGACAAACAATTGATGGATTAGCCAAAAAATAAGAAAAGGAGGGTGGCACCTCCAAAGGAAGTCCCTCTGAATTACAAGACTGTTACAGGAGATAAATAGATCTTCCAAGGTAGTTTGGTATTCTGTGCCCTAATTAAATGTGATATTAAAGCTGACCTAATAAAGGGTGGGGAAAATAGGCTGTAAAATTAGGGGATATGAAACAGGATAATAATAAAAATCTCTACTATATCAGACATGAGTGGATCTGAGAAAGGACAACAACAGTATTAAGTTGCATTGATATAGTGCCTTGCAGTCCAAAGATTTCTAAGTGCTTCACAAACATTCATTAGCCCCTCAAAACATGCCTATGAATTAAGTCTGCTTGATTATCCCCATGTTACTGATGGGGAAATTGAGGCACAGAGAGCCAGGAATAAACTCCCAAACTTCTGATTCCTGGGCTCATCCTCTAACCACTACACCATGCTTCCTCTTTTTTTTAATGTAATCAATGGGTCTCAATTCATTTAGGTATATGGGGATACATGTATGGTACATGTATTGGCCAATCATATTCCTCATTTTATGAAGAGCATTTACAAATAATGACCATTTTTAATCAACTTACTTCACCAAGAAACAGCTGTGTAAAGTTATGATACTCTTCACTACTTGCATTGTTCAAGCCTGCAGTGTATTTCACATTTGTTATTCTTACTGATCCATTCAGTTTTTGAACAGCTGCAAAATCAGAAAACAGTTATTTAGGAGAATGTGATCCACAGACCATTGGTGTTCTGCAGAAAGCTGTCTGGCACATGGCGTAGGTATTCTTCCTAGTTTCTACCTGCTGAATCGGGTCAAACTAATGTAAATAATTTCCCAGTATTACTTTCCCACAGAAGCAACTGCTGTAATTGCTACAGAGACATCCCAAGCCTATGAATGAGAATAGAGGCGATTCACAAGACATGATTTGTATCAATTGTACAATTCCAGTGCCAGCCTCAAGTGCTGACTTTATACCACAGTTAAATTTGCAGTCGTTGTCAGCCCATTGTTTTCTACCTGTCCACACATCCAGCAGCTGCCACTAAATCATCCTTAGTATGTCTACCAAACCCTGTCCTGGCCATGTGCTCTCTTATAATTAGAAGTCCATTTCCGTCATTGATTTCAGTGGCAGTAAGAGCTAACCCTTTAAGTTGCAATCATAAGAGTTGTTTCTAAATGAAATTACCAGTCTTTACTTTCTGGCGTGCTGGTTTACTTTCCTTGCCACAAACTTCTGTCATGATTTCAACTGTGTACAAGATCCCAGGTTCTAGCCCTGGCACTGTCAGGCTCGTGCTCTGGATTTTAGCCTCTGATATTAGCTGGTTTTCCCGAAGCAGTAGAAATCGGAAAGCAGGATTCAGTGCAGACTCTGTGGACCAGGCTACATGAAAGCTGATGCTAGTCACACTGGAGAAAATAATCCTTTGAGCTGGGACAGGTACTGGGAAGAAAAGAAATTATCATCAATCAAACCTCTGGGGCAAGGGGGAAAAGTACCACATCTCTCTTAGAACTAACTATTGAAGCAGGCTCTCTCTACTCTACAATGATTCTGTTGCAGAAGGAATGCCTTTAAAATTAAATGATAGATTATTGGAATTTAAGCATTTTTACTCAGTGTGTCTGCTGCAGTTTGTCTTGCAGCCTTGGAACGGATTCTAGAAAGGCTAGCCATGTTCAAGTTTCTGACTTCAGTGACCATTACTTAGGTAATTTTCAATATTAAAATATCTGCATGTAAATTTTAACAAATAAAACAAGTCTAATACTGGCTAAAGCCTGTACCGATAGCAAGCTGAGCAAGATTAGATAAGGAGAGTATTTGGATGGGTAAACTCCAGGGCAGAGATGTTGCACCAGGGAGATGCTATGGGACCCTTGACACACAGAGCAGATGGGTGGGTTCCTCAAAAATCCTGTACTTCCTGCCTCGAGCCAGCAAATGCTGTTATGATGTTTCCTCTTCTCAGTCACAGTAGCTAGCAGAAGTCCCTGGGCTGTCCCCTTTCTTGGCTTTCAGTATCTTCAGAGGAGGCAGCAAGCAGGGGCGGCTCCAGGCCCCAGCACGCCAAGCGCGTGCTTGGGGTGGCAAGCTGCGGGGGGCGCTCTGCCGGTCGCCGGGAGGGCGGCAGGCAGCCAGCCTTCGGCGGCGTGCCTGCGGAGGGTCCGCTGGTCCCGCGGCTCCGGTGGACCTCCCGCAGGTATGCTTGCGGAGGGTCCACCGGAGCCGCGGGACCAGCGATCGGCAGAGC
Source organism: Mauremys reevesii (assembly GCF_016161935.1). NCBI lineage: Eukaryota > Metazoa > Chordata > Testudines > Geoemydidae > Mauremys > Mauremys reevesii. Next base: position 161,172,953 of record NC_052623.1, read on the forward strand.
GCCCCCTGCGGCATGCCGCTGTGCTTGGGGCGGTGAAATGTCTAGAGCCACCCCTGCAGCAAGGGCAGGAGAAGCAGCCATCCAGCCAACATCCTGTGTGCTGTGCTAGGCAGCTTCACAAAGCACTAGAAGGGACTGGGGAGAGGGGGCTGGTGGTGGTAAGTGGCAGAAGGGGTGAGGGGATTCAAGAGAGCAGAGAGGAGTGAGGGTGGGACCTCAGGAACAAGTGGGAGAGAGTTTCCAAGAGATAAAATGAGGCCCAAGGAGGTAGAGAGCCTGAATAGAGTAAACAGAAGTTGAGGGGATGGGAAGGCAGGAGATCCAAGGAGCGGGAGACAGGATGGTGTCAGGAAGAGAATGGGGCAGAAAGGCCGGGAGGCTGGAGTCAGGGAAGGGACAGATTTAGAAGGAGTAAAAGAAAGGATAACTTGCGGGGATAGACACTGTAAAAGGAAAAAGAGACAGGCAGAGATCAAGAGGGAAGAAAAATGTTGAGAAAGACAGTGGGACAAACCCCAAGGTAGTAGTGAGTTAAGGGGAGAAGTGGATAGTGGACATGAGGGGAGCCATGGGGAAGCTAAGGATGGGTGGTAGAAATGAGGTGGTGAGTGAGTGGTTAGTGCTGGATTGTGGATAATGAGGAGAGGTGCAGAAGCCGAGGAAGGGCTGGGGAAAGGAAATAGGGCAAATAATGGATAGCGAATGATGATGGGTAAGAGGTGGTTAAAACAGAGTAGAGGAGAGACTAGGGAAGCTGAAGGAGCAGCACAGTAGGTGGCATGCAGAAGCAAGCAGCAGCCATACTGGCAAGTAAGGGTGGCTCTACTTTCTTTTCTGATATAAATAGGGTGACCAGACAGCAAATGTGAAAAATCGGGACAGGGGGTCGGGGGTAACAGGAGCCTATATTAGAAAAAGACCCAAAAATCAGGACTGTCCCTATAAAATCGGGACATCAGGTCACCCTAGATATAAACATTTTCCCTGAGCAAAGTAAAAGCAGAACACGTGCTCCTTTATGCCACCACAGCATTTTTATTATCAGTTTGCTTGTTGGCCTGGACCCAGAAGCATAGGGAGCCAGGTGTTTTCCAATATCTCCAGTGAGGAGGAGCACAGTCAGCCCTAAGACCCAGGCAGAGCCAGAGGGAAGTGGCAGGCCTCAACATAGAACCTCCAAGTTGCAAAATCTTGTTTATTTACTAGAAGGTGCTGAAAGCCTGTACAGTGTCTCCTTTATTTATAAAGTAAACCCGTGCTTTGCACTCCTTTCCCGACTGCTACTTCAAACACTAGCTCCTGTGAGGTTGAGACACTTTTATTCTCTGTTTATATCCAAAGGGTGAATTGTGAGCATTTTATGTTCCCAGTTTACTATATTAATTAAAAAGGGAAGGCAAAAAACAGCCTGTGGCCTCACAGGAGGCATTGCTCAATCCAGTGACCTGGCCCTGATGAAGAGACTGACACTTGCAATGTCTTCATTGCCTGCCCCACTATCACTCATAGCAGCATTTCCTTTAAGGCTGCAGAGGCTTCAGTAAAGCAGAAGCCTACACTGACTCTCCATTTCCTTTTCAGAAAGGACATTAGAAGCTAAAAGCAGGAGACATTGGTGAAAGCAGTGGCTGAGCCAACCGGAAATAATCAGGTCAGGCGCAACTCAATAATACATTAAGTAAATAAATATAATACTTGCAGATGGTGACATTCAGATCCAGACACAACCATAATTAGAATTTAAGGCCTGAATTTTTATCCAAACCCCAACTCTGGTTCAGAACCAAATGCTGAATCAAAAGGTGGAAAATTCATTAGAACCATTGTAGTACATCTTCCTAGATCCAAATAGATCATGCCTCCTCATTGCCCTAATCACTCCTCATTAGAAGTCTTCATGAAGTTGCTCTCAGATCGCCACACACTTCCCCTCTTTGCTGGGGTTTTCAGGCATCCGGCTGACCCTTGCCTGACTGGCAACTTTTAGGGAAGTGCAAGATCAGACCATCTCTCCCCTCCCACACACACCAAGTTATACAGACTCCTCAATCTATGTTCTCCTGTGCCAGGGAAACACTCCCTCAGCTGGCAAAGGAACTTCAAATAGTCTTTGTAGGCTGCAGCCTACAAGTGTCATAGCAAGAGAGAGCATCCCTCCCCAGATCATTGTGGACCAAGAGGTTTATCATAATGTTAAATGGAGCAACATTTAAGGTGTTACATGAGTCACTTCACTGTTTTTGAGGACAGACTTCTAAAGTGTTATAAATCAATGAAACTACTATCAAAACATTGGAAGGTTCAGTTATTTTGGCAATGCTCTGACATGCTTATTTAGAAAAATGTACCTAAGAATAATGCCAAGCCTACAAGAAAATATATATTTCAAAAAGACAAACTAAATTTTGGTCAGTCCCATCCCATACCCCAATACATACACTATGCATTTTTCAGAACCCTGACTTCTTTCTTCTTGTGAACAATTACCACGCATGCAGGACAGTGCTGTGATGCATACTTACTACAATCTGTGTTCGGGAAAGTAGTAGCACTGAAAGCTGGTGGTGAGAAGTCAGGGGAAACAGGTGGCACTGAGAATGATTCTCTAGGAGATGTCTCAGACCAAGAGTTGCTAACTCTTCCCATCTCTTCATGTACATCAAGGGTGGAATTTAGAGTATAAATTGTAGGGTGCTCTGTAGTAGGCAGGGATGTACTGGAGCCATCCTGAGAACTTGCTTCAGGAACCTGGAGAGGTATGTGGGTCTCTCCTATAGTTTTATTTCTCTCAACAGCAGAAGTTGTATTTGAAACCATAGATAATATGGGCAATGGTGAAGTGTGCTGCTCTTGACTGGTTGCATCCCTGGGTGCACTGGTAACAGTAGTCAGTTGCTTTGGTGCCCCAGTCAAAGTCTCTTCCATAGAGTTTTCAAGTGACGCACTTACATCTTTCCATTGTTCTGTCACCACGACTAGTGTTTTGATGGTTGTTGGACCCTCCATACCAATTGTGCTATTATTTCTTTCAAATCCAACTGATGATGTCATGCCTTGTCTCTGAGTTACTGGAGGACTGCTGATGGAAGAATGACTGCTTGATGCTTGTGTGCCACTTGATGGCAGCACAGTAGGCATATTTAATGTGGTACTCCTCTTGGAGCTGAGAGTGGTCGTTCTTATTTCAGTGATTGCTGGTGAAGCATGCAGTCCAGTACTTGTTTCAGGTGGTATTTCTGTCTTGCCTGATTCATATAGGGGCATCATTTCACTAACTGGGTTCACAATTTCACCTGTAACAACATTGGTATGACACTGAAATGGACGTTCAAACCGAAGGAATAAAACATTAGAATATTCTCTATTTTATTTTAAAATCTGTCAGATCATTTTAGTGTCATGTAAGCAAGACGTGTGAATTTCAACACATTTACCCAATAAGCTACTCAGAACAGCGTCTGATAGTGTGGTTTACTGCTCTGCCTTGATACACAAAAGAAACAGATTCAATTCCTGGTTTCCCTCTCTTCTGGTCAGCAGGACATGGATCACCGGTGAGGAGAGCACTTAGCTCCTGAGATGCACAGGAACTCATTACTCAAAAGCCACCCTTTTGGCTGATTAAGGAGTGCTATTGAGAGGTTCCAAAGGGAGATCTACCCAATTCTCCCTTCCTGGAAGGATGGTGGTCACAATGCAGGCCCTTGAGCATAGGAGATGGTACACTGTATGCTCCTGGGGCAAGGATCTTGTCTTATATACATATGTAAAGTACTGTGCACACATTCTGCACTATATAAATGCTAGATGACAATAAAAATAAAGTGGAGGTGGCAAAATGATGTTCCAACTCTTCCTGAAAAAAGAAACTAAATGCTCACCTTCACAGTTTCTTCCAGGCCGAGATGGATTGGTATCCATGGTTGTCTTGCATCTGCACATGTATGAGCCCATTAAATTGATACACTCTGCATACATACAGCAGTCATTCTCTGAACGAGATGCACATTCGTCCCAGTCTGTTATGCCAAAACCAAAGTCTCAGTAAAACAATCTCTTTTCTGCTGAATTGAGATATAACTAGAAATAATCACAAAATACTCTTGAACTTATTTAAATAGTTCTCAGTCCTCACAGTTTATCTGAGATCCAAGTTTTGAGTGACTTGGAACATTGACTGATCTTGATATCCTTGCAGATCAAAAAAAAAATGTGTGTTCTAGCCAGGGGATTCTTTAGATTTTTTTCATAGATTTAAAATAAGACATACTGTAAGCTTAAACCAGAGAAAGTTGGTTGGGCATTAGAAAATACTATGTGTATTTACACTAGAGAAACAAGTTACTTCAGATCATACACTCCACTGAATTCAATTTACCACATCTCATGAGATTTCATGTACCAATGAAGTTACAACCCCAGGATGCATCTGGATCAGCAAGTCCACTGGAAATGTACTTAGGTTTAAACAGACTTTGGATCCAATTTTTTCTTATTTGGAAGAAGTGATGCCGACAGGGAACACTCTTGAACAAGGCAGTTCTAAGGGTGAAAACTCACATTCTTTAAAAAAAAAGTGTCTTTGCAAAAGCAGTAGCATAAAATCTAGTGTCATAGCTGATACCCTTTTAGGCAGTCTCAGGAGAGAGACCATGGATTGGGTATGTAAGAAAATGCTTTAAAGGAGCCCTGCTATGGGAAAGTGGAAAAAGCTTCCACCACCACTGCCAGTGATATGTATGTGGCTAAATATAAGACTTAATTCTCCAGGGCGCTCTCTCTGACATCTTTCATGAACACTTGGACACCAATCCATCAAACCCGTAAACATGTGATTAACTTTACATATGTAAGTAGTCCCATTAAGTTCAATGTGATTACTCATACATGTAAAATTACTCTCATGGCTAAATCTTTACAGGATCAGAGCACTAGTTCACTTGAAAAAAAAAGACTATACTGAAAATGTAGTCCCAGGTACAAATCACTCTGATTAAAGGACTGGAAAATTGAGTTGCTCAACATAACATCTTAGGCTATGTCTACACTGGCAACTGAATGACAAAACTTTTGTCTTTCGGGGGTGTTCAGAAAACATCCCCCACCCCGAAAGACAAAAGTTTTGCGGACAACAACTCTCATGCTGACAACACTAACGCTGCTCATTGGAGGTGGAAGTTTTTTGTTGGCAGGAGAGCTGACAAACAGCAGCTACACTGCACGCCTTTTAGTGACACGCCTGTAGCGACACAGCCATGTTGCTAAAAGCCGTGTAGTGTAGACATAGCCTTAGGCTCCTGTTCTGAAAATGTACAGAGATTCATTACTGTGATATTTTTTTCTATAACAAAGGAAACTTCTATTCTAGAAATAGAAGAGGAAAAGTGTGTGTGCACACATGCATTTGTCTTTGTGCCTGAGCACATGCTTCATTTGGTACTGCCCACCCAGGTGACATTTTGTTTCTCTCTCTTTCAGACTCATGAGCTAATTGTCATATTTTATTTATCCAAAGTCCACATCCATTTTTAAGTTGAAACCAACCCTATTGATAGATGCTGAAGTACCACGATTTACCACATCATGAGGAATGCAAGAACTTCACTAATGTTTTACCAAGGCATGGGCTCACTGTGACTTTTGATAAAGTTTTATGCTGTTAGAAGGAAGTTTCCTCTCTAATTATAAAATAATTTACACATTCCATTACTCATGAGGATTTTCAGTGAGGTTTTCCTGTCATTTTGCTGAGTGTGCCCCCTGTATGCCAGTTCCCTTACGCCTCAAGACTGAGAGCCTTATTCCATGAGATAACAGTTACCACAGCTAAATTCTTTGTCCTGTGCTGATTGGTTGTTTGCGCCAACTGTCTCCCACTCCATCCCCAGTCTTTTCAGATCAGCATCATTCCACCTGCTCTCCATACTTCCCTCCTCTCTTTCCTCCCATGCTATTACCCCTCACTTCAATGTCTCTTATCCCTTCCTTAGGGCTTGTCTATACTTGAAATAGCAATTCAGTGTAGACACTCACTACAACAACAGGAGGGGTTCTCCGATCAGCGCAGTTATTCCACCTCCCTGAGAGGCAATAGTTAGGTTGATGGGAGAATTCTTCTGCTGACCTAGTGCTGTCTACACCGGGAGTTAAGTCAGTTTAACTATATTGTTCAGGGGTCTGGGTTTTTTAAACACCCTGAGAGACATAGCTGAGTTGACTTAATTTTTTAGTGTAATTTTTGGCCTTAGTCTTTTCATCCAGCTAATCCTCATCCCACTCAAACAATTCTAAAAATTCTTTCCAGGCCATCACTTTGTTCACTTGCTGGTATGTTATATTTGCATATGTAAGGGTACATACATATTGTATTATTTTTCTATCTTGTCTATTTAGACTGTCAGCTCTTTGGGGAAGGGCCTGTCTACTTCTCTGACTGTACAATGCCTAGGACAATGAGGACCCATTCTTGGTTAGTCTATTAGGCACTACCACAGTAGACATAATAGATAATGATAATAAATGATCCCAAAGAAAGATGCTTATGGCCCCAGTACTTTCAGCTATATTAGCCCTCCTGATTTTTTCAACTGTGCTGTTTTAGGGATGCCAAGTTCCCTTTGTGTCAAATCAAGCCTTTATTGTTAGCTAATGTAAAACAGTGTAGATTCATTCACAGAAATGGAGCTATACTGATTACACCAGCTGAAGATATGGCCACACTATTCAGGAATCGTTAGGAGATGCAATTTTGATACAGCTGGAAAGCCTGATATACAAATCTTTCCCTGTGTTTTCAGCTTTATTTTGTGCATTTAGTTTTCAGAAATTATTGATAAACAAATGTTTGTCCAGAGTTAAGACACATATGAGCCATTTTCTAGCTATACAGGAGAGTGGAGTAGGTCTCTATGCCATTCCGGGGAACTGCTGCTGGGTAAGAATGTTACTTGAACTCTCCTGGATTTTTGAATTAAAACATTTTAGAACGTTTGCCCTCCCTCATCCCTTCACACTCTAAATTCCCATATAATGTATGTGCAGCAAGGAGCAAACACTCCAATGACATATTTTGGCACATATCATTATCACTTTGCATCAGATGAACGTTTGATCAATATATGCTTCAGCTACAGTTTGTCTCTTCATTAATGCCATCCACCCAGATCTGCAAGTTGGAAGGGTGTTTTGCTTGACCATGCTAAATAAGCTTTTATAGGCCATGTTATTCAGAGAGCCAACCACCGATTTTGCTGCCTTTGGCAGCTGTCTGAACTCTGGTTGGCTCTGTGTTTTGAAGCCTTATGCCAGAACCATCTGATTAGAAAAAATAGTGGGTACTGTAGATCAAAAAAGGACTACTGCAACATATATTCCATGCACAGTTCTTTAGCTCATTTCACTGGGATGACATCAGGTAATTTCTCTGGCTGGACTTTTATCACAGAAATGTTGGATTACCCTTTTTAAAATCTGGATCAAACACAACAGCAGCAGCCTTGAATATACAGTATTCCAGAGAGGATGTGTCTTGCACATACCGATAGTAATCCACACACTACCCTCAGCTACCCACTAGATGGCAACCTCCTAGTATCCCACAAAGCAGTGGGGGGGCGGGGACTGGCCAATCCAGGCTTTGCTCATTCCCACATCAGGACCCACACACCATAAACAGAGGGAAGGATGCCTATAGAGGCATAAGATACCCACCATCCCTTCTGCCCTAGTCACTTGGGCCGAGGGGCAAAGGGTTGCAAGAGGCCCATTCTAGTTCTAAGCCTGTGAAGGGAGGTCTGATTTCACTATTTTCCTTACAACACTATTGCTGTCACCTTAACACTGTACCTTCTTTCTATGTAAAGTATTTTTGAAAAAGAATGTAAATGCTATTGCAGGTTATGAAAATACTATTTAAAAAAAGCTCTACCTTCTACTGAGGTGCTCTGCTGATCAACCAAAAACACTGAGCTTCTATACAGAGAAGAAAGCATAGGAGCAAATGTGGACACATCTGTTGGAAACTCAGGGTCCTGTACAATGATTCTAAGCCTCACAATGATACTTCCAGCTTTCAGGGACTCAATTTGCACCTTCAGCTTCCCAGTTTTGTATAATATAGAAATATTTGGTGGAAATGAGTTTTCAATCTGAAAAAAGTGAGAGAAATGTTGATAATACAATAAGAACACAATTAAAGCAGCACATTACAAATTTTAACATGTATGCTGTCTCTATCTTAATATTCTATATATATATCACTTACAGAAAAACATCATCCAGTCTGTGATATAAATCAGCAAAAAATGAGCAATTCAGCTGAGTCTAATACACCCACAACACAGTGGAAGGCCATAACAAGAATTAAGAACAGAGAATCAATACATTTTGAATATTTGTAGTGTCCAAGAAGAGATTTCAAAGCTATGATATCTATCTCTCTCCGGGTAAGTGCCCTTGCTGTCAAGCACTAATGGGTTTCTGAAGACTAATTCTCATTTACTTTAAGGCCCCTTTTTGCATCACTCTGACACCCTAAAGGAGTTTTGATTTGGGAGTGAATGTCATTTATACCCACCTTAATGCTTATTTGCTCTGCCAGAGCGGTTCAAAGGGCCACAGTGTAAATGAGAATTAAGCCCTAAAAGATTTGATATGTGGCAATAAGAGTGGAGATGGGTCAATTAGCATTTCAGATTCTGGGCCAACTCCTAAGCCCCAATGAGGCAGAAAATAGCTTCAGTTCTGATTTAGGTGGCTAGCTAGGGATTCTCCTGGCATAGGGGAATGCCAGGGTGCCTTTGGGCCAGCTAGGGTGACCAGATCTCCCCATTTTATAGGGACAATCCCGATTTTGGGGTCTTTTTCTTATATAGGCTCCTATTACCCACCCACCCCCTGTCCTGATTTTTCACATTTGCTGTCTGGTCACCCTAGGGCCAGCATAGCCAGAATCCATAACCAACCTCGTTTGTTCCCCCAAGAGTAAGGACCAGGTCACAGGCATGCTGGGGAGAAGGAGAGGTTGGAGCATTCTGTGGTAAACTACTGGACTGATCCCAGTTAGAGCAGCTCTGAGATGGTCTAATACACATCTGAGGTCAAATCAACCCCCAGCAGGTGCTGGGATCAGGGAGTGCAGAGGTGGTATAAATCCATCTTCCTATCCTTTTCCTGAGTTCTGTACTGAACCCTCTGGACCCAAGGATACAAGCTGTTCTCTGCTATGAAACTCATAGATTCATAGACTTTAAGGTCAGAAGGGACCATTATGATCATCTAGTCTGACCTCCTGCACAACGCAGGCCACAGAATCTCACCCATCCACTCCTGTAACAAACCCCTAACCTATGTCTGATTTATTGAAGTCCCCAAATTGCGGTTTGAAGACCTGAAGCTGCAGAGAATCCTCCAGCAAGTGACCCGTGCCCCACGCTGCAGAGGAAGGCGAAACTGAACTAGAGTAAAAAAAATGTAAAGCTCCTAAGTGATTTAGAAGCCTAAGTCTCATTTCCAGAAGTCACTCAGGTGCTTAGGAGCCTAAGACTCATTGATTCATTGACTTTCAGTGAGATTAAGGCACCTAAGTGACTTTTGAAAATGGGACTTGGGCACTTCTGAAAAATGTCGCCTAATGAACAATGATGCTACAGATCAAACTGAACCCTGGCTCAAATGAGCAGAATAGAAAAGGGCAACTATAATGATTAGGGGTTTGGAGAGGGTCCCATATGAGGAGAGATTAAAGAGGCTAGGACTTTTTGGCTTGGAAAAGAGGAGACTAAGGGGGGATATGATAGAGGTATATAAAATCATGAGTGCTGTGGAGAAAGTGAATAAGGAAAAGTTATTTACTTGTTCCCATAATAGAAGAACTAGGGGCCACCAAATTAAATTAATGGACAGCAGGTTTAAAATAAATAAAAGGACATTCTTCTTCATATAGCACACAGTTAACCTGTGGAACTCCTTGCCTGAGGAGGTTGTGAAGGCTAGGACTGTAACAGGGTTTAAAAGAGAACTAGATAAATTCATGGAGGTTAAGTCCATTAATGGCTATTAGCAAGGGTGGGTAAGGAATGGTGTCCCTAGCCTCTGTTTGTCATAGGGTGGTGATGGATGGCAGGAGAGAGATCACTTGATCATTACCTGTTAGGTTCACTACCTCTGGAGCACTTGACATTAGCCACTGTCGGTAGACAGGATACTGGGCTAGATCGACCTTTGGTCTGACCCAGTATGGCCTTTCTTATGTTCTTATGTTCACTGACTTCATTAGCCTTGAACTCACTTGCACGAGGCCTGTATGTGTCCCAGTGACTTCGTGTCCTAAACTTTTGATGCTAATATGGTACAATTCTAGAGCTCTCATCTGCTGGTTTGTCCCTAGTTCACCTGTTCAATTCCATGTGACCTGACTGAAACCCTCAAAGGCTGCAGTTTATCTGAAACACACAATCCCAACCCAATTGCAGTGGAATCCAATTACAAAGAAATCAGACTAGGACAAGACAAAATTGACTTTTTAAAAAATGGATAGCTTATATAAATCAATTTTGTTTGGATGAATTGACTGAAAGCCAACACAACAAATATATTATGCTTTCCCAGCAATGAGTTAAGTTGATGCATATCCTGAGCCAATGGAGTTATCTGAGGGATGAATCTAGTGCACTAATGTCAGTGTTAGAGTGTGCTACATTTAGCAGTTTTGCCTTGCAGATGCTTGAGCAGAATTTTTGCCAGGTTTCAGCCTTTGATTTCTGCATGATCCTGAACATTTTCGCTTTGAGTTTACAATATGAGGTTAGTGTGCAGGTGCTGGGAGGGAGGCCAGGGAGATCTCAGAGACCAGTGCCAGTCCATGGACCAGCTGTTGAGGAACACTGGACTAGATGATCTGGTGGTCTCTTCGAGCCTTAAACTCTATGATTGTATAAGAAAGCATAAAGCAGGTAAGGTTTGCTCAAACTGAGCTAAGGTTCACTCAAAATGTTCACGGATCTGAACAAACTATTTGACAGGTCTGAGTTCTGATTTTCCTGTGGCTTGGGATGGTGTTGAAAATATTTTGCCATTTGAGTCAGATAAACAGAGCCACAAAAATGCGCTCTACCACAAGGGTGGAGTATTCATGGCAGAAACCTACATCTTGCACTTATGCAAGAAATTACCCATTTTGCACGAGCAAATGTCCATTTAGGTAAGCAAATGTACCTGTTGTATCTTTCTTTGAAAATGTGGTCCTGTATGTCCAATCCTTTTGTTGTCAGTCTTTTTTTAACTTTATACGTACAAATGGCCCCAAGTCCCCTTTAGTTTTGGGAAATTCTGGGCTTGGCTTTAGATCTGAACTTCACAATGAAGTCCCATCTCTATAAGACAGAACTAAAACAGAATACCCTATCTGAAACTCCCCACTCTTTGTGAAAGTTCCTATCTGGAACCAAACTCGGGCCTCTTTATTTCATAGTTCATGACTGATGAATTGACAACACCTTAGATTCATGGCATGCAGTATGTGAATATCTAATGAGGTATTAGAAGCAATCCTGACCCAACCTCCTCTGCTTAAAGGAGAAAAAGCTCTGAAAATAGGTGAAAAATTGCTGAAAACACAACACAAAGAAGCCTGTGCCACATGAGCATTTCAAAGATCCATTAAAAATTTCAGATCAACTTGCAGCAAATTCCTTATCAATATAAAAATCTGAAGTAGAGAAGACCCCTCTGTATCACTGTTTTTCCTTCACTCCTCTGTAAGGCAAAACTTCCATTGACTTCAGTGGTAACTAGGTCAGGGCCCTGATCTGTTTTTTATTTTGCCAACAGCTTTTCTTTCAATTGTAAGTGAAGGTCCAAAGAAATGGCCTGAGGATTTTTACCAGACTTTGTAAATGTGTACAAGCTTCTCTGAGACATTAAGTAAATCCCAAGTTAAAAACAATTACACACATGTATTTTAGTGTTACCTCTGCGAGCAACAGTCTTGAAAACTCTTGATATTCTGAGCTACTGGTGTTGTGGAAATGTTCAGTGAAGTTATAGTTTAGGATCTTTATTGTAACACCAAATATCTGGGCATCTATAAGACACAATATTAAAATACGGATAAAGGAGAAGAGGAAGTGATTTGATCAAAACTGATGTACCTGAATCAAAACCTCAGATCTGGGTTCAGGTGCAAACTGAAACACTGAGGACCAGAAGTGGAACCTCGATGGTGTAAATTAGCATAGCTTCATTGAAGTCAATGGAGCGCCTCAGATTTACAACAGCTGAGGATCTGGCCTGAATCTGAACACTCTGAAGTTCGGGAAAGTTTAGATTTTAACCCCTAACATTTAGGAGTTTTCAGATCTGTTTTGTAATCACTCGTTATATACGAAGTTTGATCTAGAATTTGTATCCAAGTATTTGTTTTAGACCCATCTGTCCCCAAAATCAGTGAAAATCTATGTAGAAAGTAATTATGTGGAATGGGTATGGGGGTTTAGAAAAGAAAATATAATTGGAGAAATACTTAGTGCTGAAGGTGAGATTCTCTGTCCAATAACCTAGTACTACTATGAAGTAAATGGACCACTATATTTCTTAAGTGTTAATGCTAAACCAAGAAACTAGAGCCAGTTTTCTGTTACTGATCTTCTAAAGATTGAGACAAGCACTTAGAAATTCTCCAATGTGTTTTTAAATCCAGATCTGGGTTCCTATCAGGTCATCACAACTTGTCATTGGAAATTATGCTGCATGGTATTAACAGCATTCCTAAAATGAAGATAAAACAAAGTACATATAGTTTCCACTGCCTAACAAACAATAATGGCTTTCATGTAGAGTGTATTATCTGAAATCAGCAGCTTGAGAGCCTGTAGAAACTGCTTTACCCTATAACATAGCTAAGATAGACATTTTCAGTCTCCAGCTGAGACCTTTTTCTTTTTTTGATGGTTTTACCTTCATATCTGACTGATGTACCTGTATTTCCTCAGTCACTATAACCTCTATTTTCTCCTCCAAAAGAGATAAGGGAGGTAGCTCCTTACAGAGTCAAACCATTGTCATTCCTTAGCTGATTAAAGGGAAGAATCCTACAAAAAAGTGACTAGCAACATCCTTACAATGGCTGTAATTAAATATTTTACTTAGAACAGGTTGGAACATTTCTGATTAAATTTTCTCTTTTGTTGAAAACCAAATGTTTTTCAGAGACATTTGACAAAGCTTTTTGCTGGGAAGGTTTGTGAGGTCCAGGGCTAACCATGTATAACCAGAATGAAAAGAACAAAAACCTGACCTTTTCAACACACGTTGTGAAAACATTCCAAAGGTTTTGTCCTCAGTCCAATATGAAACTAAAACAAATTCTGAAACTTTGGAAGTCATCATGAAACAGAATTGTTGACCTCTGGCCAGCTCTGATTTTTACTGATGGATTTAAGAGGTCATGTGGGATCTCAGGAAATAATTTTAGACCAAAGGAACAGCAAAACTTCAGTAGACCTATAGTGCACCTAATATCCTATGTAAAAAATGGCTAATGTTAGATACTTCAGAGCCAGGTATAACACCCACAGGATGATGCAGCTAATTAAGCAGTGCTCTACCATGGGGGAAATTTCTTCTTCACCCCAGCTAGGGACCAGCTTATGCCTTGGACTGTGAGGCTCATTAACTCATATAACTGTAAATACTGACCTAGTTCAAACAAAGAAATTGTATCTTGTTAAAATTTAGGAGGGTGTTTGGTGCACATGAAAGCAAGAGGGTAGCAGCATTGGCTGAGTGGATGGAACTAGCTGTAATATAGCAGAGCTTTATACAGCTCTTGCCAATGTACTTCAATCCTGATCTGTTGCAAACTAACTCACCAAAATCTGGCCTTCACTCAAGCAGGTGTGTCAGTTATAATATTCTCAGAGAAGCCTCTGATTTATACCTAAGTAAATCACTTCACTTCCTTGTTCCTCTCTCAACTCAGTTCTAAATCAGACAAAAGCAGGAGCTCCCCCACAATTTATCTTGACTGGAAAAAAGGGGCAGCGCAGCAATGGCAGCTCACTGCACGGCCAAACTGGCAACACCACATTCTAGGTTAGATTTATGTCTCTAATTACCTGAGTCAGGAAGCAAGTGCTTCCCTTTACCAGCTGCGTAACAAAAGAGCCACATAGCTCCGCACAACCCCTGCTGGCTGGAATTACACTGGCATTGGGGTAAGGGGAAGAGAGCATGTGTGAGTGGAAGAAAGCTGAAGGTGGGGTCTTGAAGGCATTATGGGAAATCATCACAGGATAGAGATGTGGTGAGAAATGCAACATTTCTAAGGTGATATTTACCAGTTTTGACATTTTGATAGGAGATAATGTTCTTTCCACAAGCTTCATAGCTGATCTTCACTGTGTATTTTATACCTGCTTCCAGCCCGGACACATCCATTTTCATTTCTGTAGTCTCCATACTTCTGAGCAACTCTTTGCCCTTGTACACTTGTACTTGGAACGTGTGGTTCAGAGTAGAATTTACATTCCAAGATACTTCAAAACTGCTGCTGGTAACACTGACGATTCGGTGGTTTCCAATTGAAGAGAGGTCTATGATAGCACAGGAGAGCATCATCAAAAGTGAAAGAAACTTTTTTTCTAAGAGATGATGTATTCCAAATCCATTATATACATATACTGTTTTGATCAATAGAGTGAAATTGCTCATTGCAAAATAAACGACCAGATTCTCCCATTTTTAGATTGAGTAATATCCTACTCCGCAAGTAGCCCCACTGGAGCCATTAACTATACATTTACAATTTGTTTTCCTTTTTTTGTCTCCAGGATTTGTGACTGATCTATATAAATATAGATACCTGTCCAATAAGACACTGGCTTGAATGACAGATGCAAATGCAATCTCAATAGTACTACTCAGAGTAGAATACCACTCAATTTGAATAAGGGTTGCAGAATTAGGAATCAATAACTGAATTCAATACCTTTGGAATAATTATCATATGTACTACATGCACATGCAGTGTTATTGTAGCCATGTTGGTCTCAGGATATTACAAGAAAAAGTGGGTGAGGTAATATCCTTCACTGGACCGACTTCGAGCTAACAAAGGACCTGAAGAAGAGCTCTGTGTAAGCCCAAAAGTTTGTCTCTCTCGCCAACAGAAGTTGGTCCAGTAAAAGATATCACCTCACCCACCTCGTCTCTCTATATGCATGTACTCTTTATTTATTTTATACTTTGCTCTCCCAATACACTTCCTCAGCCAAACGCTACCCATCAGGGCAGCGTAAATCAGAGCAGAGCTTGGATCCAAGTTTTCATGCAGACACTCAACATAGACTGGAAGACTGTGGCATCAGTCAGTCACTATTTCAGTTCTTTTTATACTGATTGAACTTCCTAAGGAAAAGGGAATCAAAGTTTTTTTTTCAAACCAAACAATGTGGGTGCCTGTTTCAATGGTAAGGACTTGTTCCCAATCATTCAAGCCAGTGGCCCATCAGACAGATATTTTTACAAATCCTAGAGGCCAAAGACATAACGCCTATTGCTCTAAAATGACTGATTTAACTTCTGTCACTTTATGTTAAATGTCAAGTGGAGGACAAATATGAGGGTCAAAGTCATAATAACTGATAGTCTCAATGAACTAGACAAAAGGTCACTTCTTAAAACTTTCCCCTCTGTAAAGAAAAAGAGGGGGAGATAGTTAATGGGATTGTAACACTGCTCAAGTGAAGGAATTAAACTGGGTAACAGAAAAGCTAATCTATTGGGGGGTCATCCTTAGTATTGTCCCTCAGCTGGCACTGTAGACGTTGTAACTCAAACAGCCTTCAGGACAGAGGAGATTGAATTGGTGATGAACTTAAAATCAAGAAATATTAATTAACATCCAAGGTTTCTTATAGCATTCTGAATCAGTAGATTTATTAGCTGTTGATTTACTTATAGCGATAGAACTATTGCTTGTACTAACTGGATTGTGTGGTGAACTTGGTGTAGAGTGTATCATATTAAGGAAGAAAGGGCATTGTTAAGCAATTAGACATTCCTAGCAAAACAAATCCAAATTAAACATCATCCATATTTGCAACAGCTCATAAGACTAAATCAGTGCAATGTAAGTAATATAAGTGGAAACACAAATCAGAAAATTTGCTAAAGCCCTGATCCTACAGACACTAACCAACGTGTTTATCTTTAAGCACATGAGTAGTCTCATTGAAGTCAGTGGGATCTAAGCATGTTTAAATTACTTTCTGAATAGTGCCATAAGGAATAATTTCACCCATCACTGATTTGCAGCTATGTCTGACGTGGTACATAGCAACAGTTTAACAGCTTAAGGTTAACATTACACAACAGTTGAGGACCGTAACAATACTGTATGCAGCTGAAACTGCAAATGGACTTTAAGTATGCAGAATGTACTTACACATATCTGCATTTCCCGAGGACTCCACAGATATGAATTGATAATGCATGACTGGATCAAATAAGTTATTGCAGGTTGAAGCTGAGGCTTTGGCAGATGGATTTGGGGGCTTTTTGGCAATTGGCCAGGTATGGGAAATGGTTTGGTATTGTGGGATAAAGTACATGGATGGTTTTGCTAAAATGATCAGCAGGGAAACAGTTAACAGGCAGGTCCTATGCCATCTTCCACTCCCAACTCCATCATAAAGGGCAGAGAGCACACTATGCTCCAGAACTCCTTTGCTGGCACACAGACATTTAAAGTAGATTAGAGAACAGTCCTCGGACTTCTGAAAATCAGGCCCATGCTTCCTACCTTTAAATTCTTTCTGTGGCTGCCTAGAATCCCTGTCCACATGTTCATGTTCACAGGTGCAGTTATAATAACCTTCTAAATTTATGCAAAGCTCTGATCTGGAACAAGCATTGAGTTCAGCGTGGGAACATTCATTTACATCTAAGGAGAGGAACACAGTTTTTAGGACAGAACTTACAAGTATCTTGAAAGCAGCACAGGAATTTACCTGCAGTCTATAGCACAGGTAAGGCCAGACTACATACACAATTACAGCAATGTAAATCCATTGGAGTTACTCTGGATTTGCACCAACACAATTGAGATCAAAATCTGGCCAGTAAGCAATTTCAAAGCACTTACTGTAGAAAGAATGATTTGCTATTCTCAAAGCTAATGCCACAATGAAGCAATTGCATATGTACATTACGGAAAGTAGTTTGACTTTGGAAGCAGTTCATGGACTGGGACCAACCCAGTGTCAGTTTTACACATTTTTCAAGGAAATGCAAAAAAGTCATACAAGAATGCTAGTGTCCTCAGTGCTGCTCCCCTATTCTGTCTCCCCACCAAGAGAGTTCATCCCACAACCACCCTCTTCATGAAGTCTCTGTCACTCTCACCCCTTCCAGCTCGTTACCTTGCAAGAAAAATATGTATTTTATTGTTACCTCTCCCAGCCCCTGCATTTTGGCCACAGAGAGGAGTGTGGGAATGCCACTTGGGACTGCAATGTTACCACCTCCCTTGAGCCAGCTTTGATCCAATTATAACTCTCCCATAATTTATTTTTAAGATATGATTTCCAAAATTATTTTGACTTTCTTACTATTCTAGGGCATGAGCCAAAACCCACTGAAGTCAATGGGAGTCTTTCCATTGACTTCAGAGGGAGCTGGATTGAGTCTTTAAAGCATTTTTCAAATTGCGTTTTTATGCCAAGTAGTGTTTCGTACTGCATTTTTGGAGATTCAAATCTTCAAATACTTAAATAACAATGTTTTGGTAGATCAATCAGATTTAGGTGACTCTAAGAAAGTGGCCTAAATATAGGGGCTCATATACCACAGGGATGTGTGCACTCCAAATATCTATACAAATCATATTCTTATTTGATCATCCAAGTTATCTGCAGTAACACTTGCAACAAGTTTCCAAAATACAAAGCATTCTTGGTTTCAAAGTGCCCCACGAAAGTTTTCATTAAGACTATTACCTATTTAAAATGCCTACTACTGTGCCACAAATTCAGGCATGCTTTTCTTTTAAGTCTAAAGATATGCTACATTACAAAAGTATATTTCTTCTTGAGTGACCAAGGGAATCCCCCACCGAAATGCAGGTTTCCAAATAACTACTAATTAGAAACTTCATTTGCCACAGAGTGGGTATCTTAGACACCCAAATTTACAAAGTTTCACTTTAGATTTCCCATGGTCAATGGAGAGCCATAGGGCTAAAATTCTGAGTGACTGAAAAAGTTTCCCCGAGAGACAGAACCATAAAAAATAAAAACCTTGAACATCTATGTTGATAACTTCATACACACGCTTCACAATGCCTTTCAACAAAGAAGAAACTTTCATTAGTGGAGCTGGCTGATGTAATCCAATCAGAACCTGAGATGCTAATGTCCCAGCATATGTTTCTGCCTGAGTAGTCTGGATATGGTACACTGAGGAATTTAAGGGCCATAATGCACCAGTCATCTGTAAAAGAGGTGAATAAACTTTTATATCTGATTTGTTTAGCAATACAACTATACACCAATGAGGTATAACCTATCCAGTGATTATTATACTAAAAAAACTGAACAGAACAGAACAAGCATTAATTCAGAATTCAAAAACAGGAAAAACAAGCAGTATTTTAGTTTGAATTTGTGTAGAGTGAACATTTCTATTTCTCTTATTGCATAGAAAAGGATGCAGTGTGGTAACTGCTAGACTAATGAAGGAGTTGAACTCTTTGTCAGACCTAAAAGCTTTGCCAGGAACACATAAGAAAAGGAAGGTCTGGTTGTTAAGACAGGTCCTTTTTGAGTGTAGTACTTAATAACAGAGTCTCCATAACAAAATACTTATTACAGGCAGGGCTGGTAGCACCGCCTATTATTAAAAGGACCCAACACTTCCCTTATAAGCAACTGAAAACAGAGTCTTATGACTCTGCCAAAATTCAACATTTGGGCTGAAATTTTCTACACTGGGTATCTGCCTCAGGATGATTTTTTTTAAATGTTTCTGCCAGAATGGTTCCTGCTGTTTCCAAGGATGAGGCTAGAGTGGAAAACATTATTTTGCAATGTTAAGAAAATGTTAACAACCTTTCTTTGAGAAGTAGTACTGCCCCTTTGCTTTGGAGCAGTGACTTGCAAATATCACCCCATTGCTAAATTTCATCAGGGATGCCTTTTGTTTCCCCTGTGAAAATCCATCCAAATTTGAACAAGTTATAAGCCTCTTTAAAATCTGTTTGTACATGCTCAGTAGAGACTTGTTAGAGCTTAGCAGCTAACACCTTGGAAGATTCCATATGTCCTGGGCATGCTCCAGTCCCTCACAGCTCCTAGTGAGGACAAGATTGCACATGCACTATCCTAACAAAGCCACTGAGCTTGTTCAGAAGCTCATTGGATCTTTCCCTCTAACAGCAACTGCTGTTTACTCCTGGAGTTAAAACGATCAACATTTGGGGGATTCAGAATCTGACTGATATCTAGATCCCAGTTTCACAGCTGGCCCTTGTTACCAGAATGAGTCAAGCCAAAACCCCAGATCTGAAAACACCCAACTTTGGAGTTCTTTAAATCCAAGTCTAAATTGTGTCTCTCAAGTCCATCTCTGCTTTTAAGTGGGGCTTAGAGGCAGAGCAGATGTCACTGGAGTAGAAGGAAAATTAGATCTTATAGCATAAGAACTTTAAATTCCCTTTCAGTGTCTTAAGAAATGTCAAAGGAAGCTGTGAACTTGCTGTTACTTGAGATATGCAAGAGGGAAACTGGCATTCACCTATTGAGAATGCATGAGGAAAAATTAAATCAGTCCTGCTATGATATGGGGAAGTGGCTGGATAATAAGGTCCTGCCTAGCACCAAGAACCCTTCCAGCCCAATGTAGCTTGGCTGTGTTGGTATTGAGTATCAATGTTGATGCAATGAGAGAAATAAGAACATAAGAGATTTTGGTTCTTTGTATCCAGGGGCGGCTCTAGACACCAGCGCCGCCGCGGCGCGCGCGCGGCTTCCGGGGGGCGCGCGCATTTGGTGTGGAGCTCTCCCGCGCATGCCTGCGCGGGGTCCAGCCGGCCGGACCGGACCTGGACCTGCCGCAGGCATGGCGGCGCGGGTCCCGCCTTCCGCGCGAGCTCGGCGCGCTCCCGCGCAGGCGCGCGCGGCCCCGGGTCCCGACGCCGCCGCGGCGACACGCGCCGCAGCTCAAGCGCCAGCCAGAAACCCGAGCCGCGGACGAGAAGGGCGCCGAGAGCGGCGCGGCGCGCCGCGCGCTGCTTGGGGCAGCGTCATTTCTAGAGCCGCCCCTGTTTGTATCTATACGTACCATAGAGTGCAAAAGGCGTGAATGATTCAAAAGTCTTGGATCCACTCCGCTTAATTCATTAAAATCCATTTTCACAAGGACTGACACATTATACCAATATTTTTTCAGGTTTCTCTCTGAAATTGAACAAATTAAAATATAAAAGCATTTGGGGTCTGATCCAGAACAAATTGGAGTCAATAGAAAGGCTCCCATTGAATGCAGTGGGCTTTGACTCAGTATCTGTGAATGTACTATGTACAGCTATCATATAGCAAGGTATTTCTCATGTAATCCAGACAACAGAACTAGCCAGGGAGAAGAATTAGAGCAAGAAGGTTCCACCAAATCTTCAAAGCCAGTTTTCAGGGGCTCACAGATTCAATATTGAAACCAATCATCCTTTAATTGATGGAAATCAGAGTAATGTATTATGTTATGAAGATACACAATAACAATTACTTTGTCCTCATCTTCAGCAGAAAAAGTAAGGCTTACTTCTTTTGGAGGGAGTTTAGAATTTGTCAATAACATACCTTCTGGTACAGGATCCACACAGACAGTTCCTTTGGATGAGTTACAGCATTTTTTAAGTCCTGGACAGTCAGTATCAAGTGTGCATGAATAGTTTAATGAATCCATTTCCTCCTCTGGACAAACACCAGGACTTGAGGCAAATTCATTGGATCTGTTCAATGCTGTGTAATAAAAACATTTAACAGCAAAATTGCATGAGATATTTGGTTTCTTTAACATTGTGATATAGAATTTAAGGGATACATCTCCTCATAATCCTGGGTGAGGGTCTCTTCTTGGGGTCTTCCTGAGGGAAGGAGGGGAGAATAGCAACTTAAGACAAGAAGTGTTCTGTATAAATTGTCAGCATCATCAACATTTTCTGATTTTTGTGACTTTTTCCATGATATTTTTATCAAAATTTTGAGTTAATAGAAAAGACAGGTTGCAGTAAATGAAAAAAAATAAAAACTTTGCATAAAATATGTAAAATGGAACATTTGCAGCAAAACAGAAATAACTTGGAAATTTTCATGAGGTCATTTTCCTGTTTTTTGACCAGCTCTAGTCCAGACAGAATGAAATGTAAGGGTCAATAAACAGCAGAAAGGTGAAACATTCTGGGTTTTACCCCCACCAGCTCCTTCAGTTTTTATAATCTAAAATATTACACAGGGATGGAAATGGGTGTTTTCATGGGGATAAATTCTGCTCTCAGTTACACCACTGCCATGCAACTGAAAGCTATAGGGTTACATACTAAGAGAGGAGAGCAGAATTCAGCCCATGATTTGTAACCTGACAATGTTCATTTCATTTCTGGGAGTTACATGAGGTTGCTATCCTAAAACAGATTTAGCCAAGAAGAGGGTGGCTAAGGAAGAATATTACCACTTCCTAAGTAAAATGCACATGATTTTCCTGGCTTCATGCCAATAACTGGTTCCATTCTGAGGAAGACTAAAAATATTTTCTATGATTTAATATCAGGCTTCTCTGAGCCTTCCCTTCATACACTCCTGTCAGACATAGGCCCAACTGCAGCTCATCTCCACTAGTCTTTCCAAGTTGGGTCCTATGTTTCTCTTTTCTTCTCCATTCACTGTGCCCAGTGCTTTTTGGTCTCATTAAGTCCCATTCTGCTGAGTGGACAATTTACTTCAGCCAAGAGGAAAATGAAAATGATTCCTGTGATTGTAGCCAAAGGTGTTCAAGTGATGAAAAATACATTCACCATAACTGAACTTCTAGGGAATTAAATGGACACTGCCAATTTCTAATGGGGTTTCAATTTCTTGTATCCCAGTGTGCCAATTAAAAGTAAAATTTTGATTTTTCTGTCAAGTGGGCTGTAATATTGAATGAGATTCTTCTGTCTCCATTAAATATACTCCTTTAACAGGCTAGTGATCTTTAGTAATCAAGATTTAAAGTGAACATATGTAACCTACTGGTGGATGAGTGTTACAGGTCCGCCTCTTTGTTAATCCACAGAGGATAGGAGCCTAACCACAGCTAAGGAGACAGGGCTTTTTAGCTCAAGCTGCAGCAGCTCAGACTTTTAGGTCTGGAGGACCCCAGTTCCACCCCCAGTGTGTTGGTGATAGTGTCCATCATACACATGCAAAATTACATGTACATCATTTGCAGCACAGTTTCTGCAACTGGCCATGCAGTCATAGTAATTGCTTAAAGATATTACCAGCTATGGCCATGTCTACACTAGTGAACTGACAGCAGTACGGCTGTACCGATGCAGCTGCGCCACTATAAGATGGCTCGTGTAGCCGCTCTGTGCCGACAGAAGAGAGCTCTTTCCCATCGACATAACAAAACCACCTCAACAAGCAGCGGTAGCTCTCCCGCCGACATAGCGCTGTGCACACTATCACTTCTGCGGGCGAAACTTATGTCTTCTTCACACCCCTGAGCAGCATAAGTTTTGCCAATATAGGGGATAGTGTAGACATGGCCTTAGACTTCAGACTGGTCATTTGTACATTCAGTTACCTACACAGTCCAAGTAACTGGCATGCAAGTGATTTGCACATGCAGTTTTGAAGATTTGAGCCCAGAATTCCTTAGACTTTGTTAACGATATTTTGTTCTCAATATGTACAAAATAAATATTTGGGTGTTTTAGTAGAGCTGTATGCAACCTGGCAAAGAGCTACATGGATTTAGTTCTATAGTTTGCTCCAAAACGGCTGGCAGGAAACCAACCCTTAACATTTCAATTGAAAATTAGTTTTCAAAAAAGGTGAACCTCCAAGGTGAACCCCAGCAGCCCTACTCCCCCAATAAATATTGGGTTGCTTTAGCTCATATATCTTCAGACAGTGCCCTGGGAGTTTTGCAAGGGAGGGGCAGATATTTTGGAGAGAGCCTGGCTCAGAGGAGAGAGATTCGTCAGCTTGAGAGAAAGGATTGGTTAAAACACTGTATTGGGACACATGAGCTACAGAACTAACTCCCAGCTCTGCCACTGACTTCCTGTGTAATCATGGACAAAGCACTTCAGATCCCCATCTGTGAAAGAGGAGCCTTTCTTTCACCCTTTTCTGCCTGGTCTATTTGAATTGTAAGCTCTTTGAAGCAGGGACTCTCTCTCACAGTGCATGTGTACAGAGAGTAACACAATAGGTCCCCCAGTCAAAGCTGGGGACTGGCCCCTGGTCCTGGCCACCTCCCAAGCACCTCCTCTTGGGCAGATGTGGCTTCCCAGCATTGTGTCTCTTTCCCCTCTTCCATTCCCTTTGTGAACTTTACCCAGTCCTTTTGGTGACTAACACCATGTCCCGCCTGGAGCTTGCTTAATAACAGAAACAGTCCAAAAACAGTCTTCAACACTCCCCAAAATAAATCCCTGCACCACAACCCAAAAGTTCATACTCCTGTCTGGCTCTTCTACCACATGCAGAGCTCTTCCCGTGTTTCAGTCTGCGTCCTTGCCAAAATGTTACTGTCAGCCTTTCTTAGCAGGAGCTCAACCTTCTAGCTCTGGCTTCCTCCTCCTGCCAATTTCTCCCCTGTTCAGAGGGAGAAGACAGCATATTACACTGCTCTCCTTCTGAGAGCTCCTTCTAAGTGTATGAGAAATAGGGGACACACAGCCCTGCCCCACCCTACACTACAGAATTCCTGATCCCACACCCTTAAAGAAACAGTGTCCTGGGTTTTCTTCTTCCAACTATTAACTCCCCAGGACTACTTCCTCTCTTCCGTCTCTGGCCATTTCCTGTACCTTTGCTCACTCCAGTGTTCCAGGAACATGGACTTCAGGCTCCCTCTGAGCCTAACAGGCCAATACACCCCATTACAGGGACCTGTTGTGCTATATGCTACAGTAATACAAATAATAATAATAAGCTTCCCAATTCTGCAAACTACTACAAGCCAACATTTATTGAATTTTCTGAGCTTGGACTCAGAATTATGAACCTATCAAATCCTGAAACCAAGGCTCATTTTAAATAAGTCTGAGGTTCAATATAGCTATTTCACACAGTTCTTTTTTTAGCATGTGAAACTGCAGCATAAACCATTAATGAGTCATGTGCAAGCAATGGGAATGCCATTGAGTTCTGGCTGAAAGCCATATCATCCATTAATCTAGAATCTAAAGGTCATAATTTTTACATCAGCACAGAAACAAAGACGGACTCACATCACATTTCTGTCTAATCATATAAGACACACTTTAAAATCAATTTATTCTCTCTATTGTAACTATCATGGGAAGTCACCCACTAAGCCATCTGCAAAACATCATCATACTATCCGGGAGCAAAGCAATGGTCTCCTGTCAGTAGAATTATGTATAGTCTTTTCTTCTTCTATAACTTTACACAAATAATAAAGTAGAAATGCCGTTTCCATTGCCTAGCAACCAAAAGCTTAGTTACAAGCTTATTGCATATAATAACCACAATTTCTAGTTAGGCAGAAGAATCCTCCGGGATAGAGGTGCTAAGGGACATAATTAGCTTAGTATTAATCTCTCTCTGTCTCTCTACCTGATCAGAACTCATAATATACAGTTTTCTCCATAACGTCCCTTACCATATCATCCTGAGATGGCTTGAGGTTGTGGTATAGCATAAGATCAAAGTACTGCAACTGTCACAGGGACCCACATGTGGACTAACAAAGACAGATTATTATAGGCAGGGCTGCTGGCATCATCTATTATTAAAGTTGCCAACACTTTCCATTATAAGCCCCTGTGTTTTCAGTTACTTATGATTTTGCCATACTTGAACTATTTGGGATGAAATTTTCATACCAGGTTTCTGCCTCAGGCTGGTTTTTTTTCTTTTTCTTTTTTTTCTGCAGGGGATGGGGTGAGGGGGATTTTAGCCAAAATAGATCAGTAACTCCTGAGAACGAGGTTAGAGAAAAATACATTGTTTTGCCCATGTTACAAAATTCTGGCAACAGTTTTCTTTGCGAAGGACTAGCACCTCCATGCTTTGGAGCAGGGACTTGACATTTGGCAGGGGGGGGTTGTGTCAGGAATGTGCCTTTTGACATCCCTGGAAAAAGCTCAAATTTGGCCCAGTTGTAAGCCTCTGAGGAAAAATGCACTTTGCACATGTTCACTAGAGACTTGTAAATTTGCATAAACCGGTTTTGTAAAACAGATTTTATAAAATCGATGCGCGCCACACTAAACACATTAAATCCTCCTTCCTCTGGGAAAGCAACGACAAGCATTTCGCGACTTTTTTTTCCCCTGGATTGCCCTGGCAGATGCCATATGGCATGGGAATGGGTTTTGAGAAGCATGCTTTTGCTTTGCATGACAGCAGAGATGGTTACTAGCCATATTGCACCATCAAACCCTTCCATAAATTGGAACTGAGGATGATCATGGGCTACAGTCCTTTTGTACCATTTGCTGCTGTGCCCTGGCCAATCAGCCAGGGCGCAAAAAGCCAGATTTGTTACTAGCCCCATGCCTTATCTAAAAATAGAATCAGTGCTGCCTAATATAGGCAAGTGTGCTAGAGAACCACCGTATCATTAGAACCAGAGAGCACAGCTGCTCTGTGTCAGAGCCTGCAGAAATTATTATCTGTATGCTATTCACAGGGGGGCTCCTCTGTAACAACCATCTGTTGATTCCATTCTTCCCCCCAGCCTTTCTTGGCTACTGCATGTCCCCCCACTTGTGTGATGAATTAATAAAGAATGCAGGAAATAAAGACACACTGACTTGTTAGTGAGAAAGAGGAAGGAAGCAGCTAGCCAGCCTGCTATGTCCAGACAGGACAGTGTAAAGTGTGTGTGTAGAAGAGAAGCCCCCACTGCTAGTCCAGGGGCAGGGAATTTTCTTTCTTTATGAAGGGGGGGGGGGGGGGGGAGCTCAGCCCCCCCTTGCTTGAGGATGGATGGTTACAGTGCCACCCCACCCATCATCATCCCACAAAAATCAGCTGAGGCTGATGATGAGGATGGATTTCCATCTTTTGTGATCAGCTGATGCTGATGACAAGGGATGATTGCCATAGCATTCAGTAAAGATAGGGTGACATGTAAAAAAGTCAGAGATTGTTTGAGGCTGCAGGAACTGTGGGATAGCTTCAGTCCTCAGTCCATGAGGATTCTGAATTTCATCGTAGAGAGGCACAGCTAGTGTCTCTGAAGGTTCCATCTGCACAGAGCATGCTCCAGCACAGGGCTGTGCGGGACTTTCCCTGCAATTGCTACTCTAGGCTGCTATGGGCCATGCCAGGTCAACCTTCCTGCTCTATCCAGTGCTTTCAGTGACACCCCACCCCAAGCCTCCAAGAAGCACGGAGGAGAAAGCTGACTGATGCAAATCCAGAGGACAAGACCCAGACCAGGGTGGAAGGAGAAGATTAGATAAGGAGTCTTGGGGGGAAACTAGGACTGGAGTTTCGGGGAGGGAGGGAAGGGAATTGGGGCCTGAGGACGGGGAATGGTTCTGGCTGAGCAAGGAGACTGGAATTGGGAGCCAGGGAGGTGGAAGTCTGCTGCAATCTTAAAAATCAGAAACCCTGTGCAATCTTAATGAGGCCCCTTTGTGCCTATTTATCTATTATGATACAGTCTTTAATTACATGATCATATGATATTTTTCCACGGGACTCCTGCCGCAGTCAGTACACAGAATGGATAGTGCTCACTCACTTAATGAGCAGCTGTTCAGTATTTTCTTCTACCCTCATTGTTCAATGTGTGGCTTATTTACTGCACACTATTTCCACTGCTCTGAAGTCAGAACTATTGATTTCCTCAGGGGCTTTTCTATGGCGCTCATTACTATAGCATGAGTGCACCACAAATATTAATTCATTTACTTTTGCAACACCTTTGTGAGGTGGATGAGATATTAATATCCCTATTTTACAAATGGGAAAGTTAAGTCAAAGAGAGATTAAGGTCAAAAGTATCCACTACTTTTGGGTGCCCCATTTTAAGAGGCCTAGGACCTGATTTTTCAGAGTATGTAGCATTACATGGCACTTCTTATGTTCAAAGCACAGCTCATTGACTACAGTTGCAGCTGTGAGTATTCAGCTCTTCTCTAAATCAGATCCCAGGGTCTCAAGTCAAACACCCAGAAAATAAGGAACACACTATTAGTGACCACCTTTGAAAAGTCTGGCTTAAGTGGCGTGCTCAGCATCTCATGGGAACTCTGCAGCACAGGAAGGGATAGAATCCAATTCGTCAGGGCGACATTCAACTGCCTGAACCATGAAACTATCCTTTCTCTTCCCAAAGTCCCCTGCCTCGTTCACTACACACCTTCCAACTTCTATAATGACAAATAAAGCAGAAGTCCCATAGACAACAGTTTCTTTTACTACACAACTCTGATTCCTCCCCAGAGCTGAGCCATCTTGTGTACTAAATGAGGCAGGAGTCCTGCGGAAAAAATAGTAAGTGATCACGTAATTAAAGACGGTTTTATAACTTGTACCCACAAGGGAGCCAAACATAGATTGCACAGACAAGTTTCATTCTGGCATTTCCTAACTTCTGAGTTCTTGACTTTGCCACCATATTAATGTTCTTTTAACGTCTTTTCTTGGGTGTATAATATTGTCACAAGAGTGCAATTAACATTAGAAGGAGCTACTGAAGAAACTATACTAGTCATGTACTCTTAACCCTGCCCTCCACCCAAACGTTAAACAGAGAAAGCCTCTAGGCCTGCCTTCCCCGGCAAAGGGCTTTGATTGCTTCTAAAAAGTAAAGATGGGGAAATGGCCAGGAATAAGTTTCACTCCAAGGCTAAGCACATAGAGAAAGCCACTGTGGATAACATCGGGGGGAAAACAATAGTCCAATGGCATGCAGTGCAGTAATTCCAGCAGTTCCAAATGGCCTCCTTTCATCATGTATTTAAGACTTTGTCTAGACAGTGCATTACCATTCATAGAATTTACGACTAATGCAAAGTAAGATGCCTGAATAATCTAATGCCAGAAATCATCTAGAAATTATGCAAATTTGTTAGCTGTTTAAAATACTCCCAAATTAACTTTAAAAAGAATAGTCAAAGTTATAGCATGCCATAGGTAAACATTTCCAGAGTATAGGTGTGCTAATTAATGGTGTGGTGCTAATTAAAGGTTGGTTTGAGAATTGTATAGCTAACCAGTGCAGGCATTTTCTATATATTTTAATATTGGTTTTGTTTTTAAAATTTAAGTATATCGTGGTAGATGTTGTTTGCACTAGCACTGCTGCATCTGAACTGTTCATTAAAGAAGCTTTTTGTTTTAAAAATATACATCAATTACACAAGATATTTTTCAAAAGAGACTAGCAATTTTGGGTGCCTACATTTTTGAATGTCCAACTGAGGCTCTTTTAAAAGGGCCTGATTTTCAGAAATGTGCATCCATCCCAAAACAGAGACACCCAAAAATCACTAGTCACTTTTCAAACTCTTGGCCAAAATTGATTTTTGTTGGTTTGTGCTATATACACAAATATCAACTATCCTTGACTGCTACTCCACCTTGCCATTATTTGGTTAATTTTTTACACCGTAGAAGTAGTTCTTGAAGGAGAGATTTGATCTACAGTAGTTTTCCACCAACCTGAAGTTACTGCCTGGAAATTTTGTATAACCAACAGTAGCTTTCCACCAGCCTGAAGATACTGTCCGGAAATATTGCAGTCTGTGGCCAAATTCTGCATTGATTTACACCCTGTGCAAAACACTGAAGTCAACTGAATTGCATGAAGGACTAAGTCAGGGCAGAATTTGTGTCTCACTATGCTTTTTTTCCCTTAGATTATTTTGAGAAAAAGATGGATTAACAAAAACAGACACCACTTTTATGTTCCAGTCATTTCCACTGAAGTCTTACATTGCTAAAGAGTGATTTAATAAGCAATAAATGATCAACAACTTGCATAATGTATGATGTTATGGGATGGATTTTCAAATGCACCTACGTGACATAAGACATAAGGGCTTGTGTACACAAGAAAGTATAGTATAACCTGAATCATCTTTTAAACCAATATAGTTAAACCAATGCAAAAGACTGTGTGGACACATTTCGGTATTAAAGTGGCTTATTTCAGTTTAATTAACCCATTCCTAATTGACTTTATTAGGAATGGGTTAATTAAACTGAAATAGGCTACTTTTATCACCAAACTTGGTGCCCATACAAACTTTTGCACTGGTTTAACTATATAGGAAAGTCACACCTTAAGTTATACCAGTTTTTTCTTGTGTCTTCAAAGTCCCACTGAAAGTCAATGGTACTTGTGCTCTCAAGTCATGGAGGTATGTCTACACTGCAGCTGGGAGCATGCCTCCTAGCCCGGCTAGACAGACATGCTCTCTCTCTTTGATCTAGCATGTTAAAAATAGCAGTGTGGATGTTGTGGCAGAGGCATCGGTTTGAGCTAGCCACCTGAGTAAAAGCCCACCCAGACACCTGGGTCCATACTCAGGTAGCTAGCCAATGCTGCAAAGTCTTCACTGCTACTTTTAGCACACTAACTCAAGCCCTGCTAGTGCACATCTGTCTTCCGGAGCTGGGAGGCTGCAAGGTAGACATACCCTTAAGTTCTTTTGAAATTCCCACCCACTGTCTCTAAGGAACTCAATGTATCTGTAGCCTTTGGGAACTTTTTAAAATGTGGATTTGTTCACAACAAGCAGCCCTATGCAAAATGTTGAACGTGGTCTGACAGCAGGTGAAACTTATCAGATTTGGAATTTTGTTATAAACCAGAAAGTCAGATCAGATTCCGTGAAAGGTTCACTGCATTTTCCAACTTTTCAAGCAAACCTGGGACAACTTGTGGATTCATGAAGAAATCATGACATCAGGCAGCCATCACATACGTTTTCCTTTGAATTTTTAGGTTCATTTGAACTCAAAATTCAAAGCACAACTTGAAGATGGCCATGAAGTGCCATGGCTCCAAACTCAAGCAAATATTAAAATAAGTCCTTGTGAAATTAAATCAGCATGTTTCCAGCAGTCCTAACAGATAGCCCTGTAAAATGAAGTTGTCGGGGACTCGAACCCCAACAGCGAAGTTCGTTGTCTGACCGCAGAGTTACAGACAACACCAGCAAGCCAAAAAAAAAAAAAGTATTGATATATGCACGTATCAGTAAAAAGAACAGCTCAAAAGAAGAACCAGCCCCCCCCCCCCAGCTTAGTATTAGATTATAGACAGTTTTATTCGTTTATTATTTTTTCACTCACACAACCACACCCCACACCCCCTCCCCCCAAAACCCAACAAAAATAACAACATCTGTCTGTTCTTTCTTATAAAGTAAGTAAGTTGTGATGCCCCCCCAGCAACTTTATCAGCATAGTTGCACCACCAGACACTGGAACACAGGAAGACAGAACTGGACGCACAACATCCCTTTTCTTTCTCACTTTTTTTTTTCCTTTTTTTTTTATGATGAATGACATGAGTCAGCAGTGTGACATTTGTATTTTTTTTTTTTTTTATTTCAGGCTAACATAAAAGTCATCCACAGAACAGGTACAGCACCAGGCAATGGCTGTGCAAGCTACTCCACACTGCTCTACTAATGTGCATCCACCCTGACACATACAAAGACAAGCTGTAGGGGCGGCAAAGTAATGCATTTCCAAAATGGACATTTTGAACCAAGCTTACTGATGATCTATGCCAACTCAGCAGTTTCAGTGGACTGACACCAGCAGTGAACTTGGCCTTTTGAGTCAAAATCTATAGTGAATCACCTAACAAAAGGAATATTTATTTAAATAATTATTATAATACTTACATAAAGTGCAATAGAACCCAACTTGTTCATACCCTTCACAGCAATCTGTAAAATTCATAATCTCAGGGACTTCAGCGATGCGATACTGAGTTTTATAAGATGTCTTAAGACAAACCATCCATGGAATCCATCCTCCACAAGAAGAGTGTTTCTCATATGACTTTTGGTAGGCAACCATTTTAGACACAGTTTTAGTCATGCTATAGTTGCACAGATGGTAGCCTAACAAGGAGAGGCCTTTTTCTAAAAAAAAAAAAAAAAAAATCAGGGTTAGCTTCTAGCACTACAGAATGAGTTTCCTTCAATGTTTAGATGTAAACTGGGCTACGATATAGGAAAAAAGAGTCATCTAATGAATGATTGATTCTCAGAAAGGCCATTATTAGGAAGAATGTTACTGGAGAAAGTGGACAGGTGAAGTTTGCTGATGGCAATTACTGGTGGGAGTTGTTTTGGTTAGTAAAAACTATGCAGTTTGTGAGAAGCTCCAGATAAACATAAATGCCTTGAGAGATTGGGTAGAACAATGGCAATATAACTTGGATACGTTTTATGGACATTAACAAAATTAGTCTAAAATTCACATGTGAGCTAAGGAACTCAGAACTTCTATTATTTTCTGAGAAAAAAACAGAGTTCATAGTGTCTGGAAACATAAAAATCAGAGGTGGGAGCTCATTAGGTTTTTTATTTTTCCCGTGTGCTTCATCCCATCTTATTTTCAGTGCCTCGACAACATCCTTTGATAGACTATACTAGAAGACAAGAGCATGGTGACCCCACAACATTTGGAGACATGTTTCTGCTGACAAGCATTCCCAGAAGACCATGTCACTGGACTTTCTGTTTTACCTTTCTAATTTTTTAGTGTATCATCAGTGTAGATGCTATGGATCAGACCTCAGCTGTTATAAATTTGCACGAATCCACTGATTTCAGTGAATCTATGCCAATTTATACTGAGGCTGAAAATCTGATCCTATATCTTTTGAGACCTGAAATCAGTTTAGATGAGGTTAGATTTAACCGGGGTAAAATGGCCTCCATAAAGGCATGTGTTAAATTAAGCCTCGAATCTCTGCTGCTTAGGCCCTGGCAGTCATCTTCAAAATCATAAACAGGCCTGCTGTAGAAGGAAAGCAACAGAGGTGAGCTAGCATGGATTAGTGGGAGGTTGCTGATGAATTGCATTGGATGAGGGATCCACAAAACGAAAGACAAGTTTTCCTTAATTACACAACCCAGAATTTGCTGATAATCAGAGGGACAGATAACTTAAGAGAGAAGTGTTTTATTTTTATGCTGTCTCAAGTAAAGGCTTAGTGGTGATGCTTGGCTAAAGTCTTTGTTATATTAAAGACGAACTTATGAAGGATACAATGATAATATGTGTCAGTGTATTACAGATCACTTTATAAAAGAGGATCTTTTCAGTCCTCAATCCTGAAAAACCCTTATGAATGTGCTTATCTTTACACACGCAATGGAATTACTCATGTGAGTAAAGTTCTGCACATTCAGAAATGCTGGCAGGATCAGGGCTCTCCTAAGGATGGAATTGGTATCTATAGTATTTTCAGCAGATTTATTTCAGATTATGAGAAAACCATTTTAAACATTCAAATAATTCATTTGATAATAAAATCAACTGACTTATCTGAAAAGTTTAATAGGTGAATCCCAATCACATGCAACAAAATGAAAGTATCAAGAGGGAGCATTAAAAAAAGGTAGACTAGCAAGTCAAATGAAATACAGTATTTAATTAGAGTAAAATTGTAAGTAATTTTATTTAGGGTTGTGTGATAGACAACATGATTTCCATTTGAGATTTTATAAAAATGGGAGGGGCGACATTTGGAAATGTGAAAAGAATAATCAGATAAACACATCTTTATTGTATAACTTTACACACAGAAAAAGATGGAAAGGGCTTTTAATAACTTAAATGTGAAGTGGATACAGAAATCAAAGTGTGGTGGGACTACACCTTTCGGGGCTCTCAGAGAACTGTGGGCAGCCAAACAGAGAATGAAGCAAGAGAAGCATGCAATCAAAACATGTACAGTACAAATGATTCAAAGATGACAAAAAAATATAAACTAATTCAATGTAAAAATTTTAGATGCTGGTCCTTATACAACACATTTTCAAACACACACACACCCCAAAAAACATGCTTACCACATTTGTTAGCAAACGGTGTCCTGTATTTGTGTGCACATAAATGTGTAATTGAAAATTTCGTGGGTTCATTTTTAAGAGGTCTCTTTAGAAAGTTGGAACCCAGGGCCAGATCCTCAGCTAGTTTAAGTCAGTGTATTTTCACAGAATTCAATGGAGCTCCATTGACTTACATCTGTGGAGGATTTGGCCACAGACCACTTGTGCAATTGTGAGCAATTCATTTAATCTCTCTCTGCCTCAGTTCTCCAGCTATAAAACAGGGATAATGCTACCTGACTGGGGTGCTGTGAGCATAAATTAATTATGGCCTTCAGATTTTACAGGGATGGAGGGGGCCATACACATAGATAGACGGAGTCTGGTCCTGGGTTTCATAGATCAAAATTGTGATATTCAAGAATTGCAGTGTTAAAATTTTAAATGTTAGGATTGTGTGGGCTGTTCTGCATGCCCCCAGCCATCCCTATCACCACAACAACAGTGCTCAGATCCCACTACAATAAGTGTGGTATAAGAACCTGAACAGAACAGCACACTGAGATAAGAGGAAGGTTAAAGATACATGTTCTCACATCCAGAGCTGAAACGACAGTCTACAGATATCATCACAAATCTAAAACTTCCAGGGCAACCGAAACCAGCTTGGGATCTGTAGCAACATTCAACATATATACTGATATGAAATCTAGAAAGTAAAATGGTACAGATATGTGAAAACCAAGTGTAAGCATATCATTAAAAAGCACTGATGTCAGGATCATTAAAAAGCACTGATGTCAGGCCAGATGTATGCAATTCAATTGTATGGCTGTTTCACTAGGCACGGGATGAAACTGCCAGAGCCAAGAAAGCAGATTGAGGGATTCCCATGAGAGTGTAGAAAGATGCACTTCTAAAGAGATTGAACCAAAGCTAACAGAAGCAAGCACAGTTCCAGCTTCTCCTTCTCTGAAGCTAGTTCAGGCCCACAGTGCAGTCTTATTTTAAATAAGGCTTGTTACTAGGAGAGCTCGGTTCTCTGGGGACAGCAGTTTCTCCTGAGCACTGTGGCTTAGCACGATTTGGTCTGTTCAGCAAATTGGCATTCTCTGCTCATTAGCTCCCAATCAGCAGGAATTAAAGTGTACTGGACTGTGTTTCCACCAACTCACAATTGAAATTACTAGCAAAGCAGATAATCATCTGAAGTTACTTCTGTTACATGAGCAGGGGCGGCTCTACAAATTTGGCCGCCCCAAGCAATCATGCCCGGGAGGCGCCCCCGAGCCGCGGGAGCAGCGGAACTGCCGCGGGCATGACTGCGGAGGGTCCGCTGGTCGCGCGGCTCAGCTGGACCTCCCGCAGCTGCGGGCGGTTCACTGGTCCGGCGGCTCCGGTTGAGCTGCCGCAGTCATGCCTGCGGGAGGTCCAGCCGAGCCGCGGGACCAGCGAACCGTCCGCAGTCTTGCCTGCGGCAGGTCTGGTCGTCCCCGGGCTCCGGTGGACCTCCCGCAGGCATGACTGCGGCAGGTCCACCGGCCCAGCCTGCCGCCCCCCTGGGAAAGGGCCGCCCCAGGCGGGTGCTTGCCCCGCTGGGCTCTAGAGCCGCCCCTGTACATGAGTCAGTCATCTTTGAGCATTTCAGCTTTAATTTTAGCAATCTCAAGCACGGGCAGGCAAAGTACAAAGTTATTATACTAAATCAACAATAACAAAAGCACCTATGTGACTATTTTATTATAAGAGGTGAGCTGTGTTGGTTAGTCAGTATTCAGCTCAGACTCTGAATTAGGAATAGGCTGTGTTTTGATTTCAAGGTCAAGACCAAATCAGGCCTGGTATATGGGATCATTGTCAAATTTACCAGTGACAAAAACTTCTGAGCTTTTCATGCTAGATTTTCATCCCAAATTATGGAAATCTCACAAGATCAACTGCTGTCATGTTGGGTTGAAATTTGCAAGAATGCTTGAGATCTAAATCCAAACATGAACCAGAGACAAAGTCCTTAATTGCTTTGATGTGACCTACAATTAAACCCAAGGGCGTGGGTCCTCATCCAGGGGATTCAAACAACAGCTCTGTCTCCAAAATTTAAAAAGATTTGAATTAAAGGTTCTGTTTTCTAGGCTCTCATATCTGAAAACCTCAAACATTTTTTCTGAAGCAAGCACAAAAAGATCTCTGTATCTTCTGCCTTTCCCCCCTTCTGTAGGGGGATTATTTAAAATGTGGTTTTTGGTAGCATTATTGAGAAAAATCCATGTTTAAGTAGAGTGATCAGACAGCAAGTGTGAAAAATTGGGACGGGGGTGGTGAGTAATAGGACCCTCTATAAGAAAAAGCCCCAAATAGTGGGACTGTCCCTATAAAATCAGAACATCTGGTCACCCTATGTTTCAGAAATGGGTTATATATTTTGGCTGTGAATTTCAAGGCCACTGAGGCAATTTTTAAAAAATACAACAACAAAACCCCAGCCAAAAATTAAAAGCTGTTCAAATCTAAATAAATAATGAATTAGTCTAGAAATTAAGAGTAAACTAGGAATTAAAACTGGTGCTCTAAAGCCAGAAATTTGCATGGTTATTTGGCAGGATTATTCCTATTCACAGCCGATAACTGAATGTGAGAGTTAAAGATGTGGCATCTACACGCTTGCCTTTGCCACCTCATACATCTCTAGAAGTTTGCTAGGAAGGAAAAGGATTTTTCATCAAAATCGGCACATGACTGAGTATAAAGCTGCAATTTGAGCCTCTCTTTTCTGGCAAAAGGGTAATGACAGGTTTTTTTAACTGGTGGATTCTTATGTGGTCATTGAGACACAGCTGGGTTTCTGGAGAGCAGAAACAATCACTGGTTCATTTAGCATAAAGAGACATCTCATCATATCCAAACTAAAATATGCGTTGTGTATTACTCACCTGTGAAGACATTTCCTTTCCCTTGCCCTGTGGCTGTCCAGAGAATGAAGAAAGAAATAACAATGATCCGGGTCATTGTACCTGCAAAGATTGGCATCGTTTTTCTTATTTCTTTGTTCTCAGGGAACAAAAACTCAGTTGTTATTATATCCAGATTTTTAGAATAAGGAAAAAATTTCCTCTGTTTTTCTCCTTTGCAAATGGGTGATGACAACTAGCTTCTGAACAAAGAGAAAATCCAATGGGTATTTCATCTGTGTAGTCTCATTAATGCTTTCCCCATGGAACCCTTGCATCTCAATTACCGAGCCTACCAGTGCACAGCTTGAACCATCCAATGTAGTCATTTACAAAACAAGATATTAGAAAAACTGCTGCACTGGTCCGTGTCTATCCTTCTGAGCACTAATCTCCTTTTGTACCTTGAACATCAGGCAGACGGGAACCATATATCACACAGTTGACTGTACCTCAGCATTCATTTTAAACCCAATTTTGACTCTGGCCAAATCAGAGCTGATGTTATATTATAGTTCACACCTGGAAATTATTGGCCGCAGAAATTCTACCTCTTGAAGTCAAAGTTATTAAAAATAACTGTATATGTTAAAATAATGCTTCCCTCCTAACTTAAAGCTTCCTCACTGGCTGCTTTAGTGCCTCCCTCATTTTGTTGTGACCACACTGTCACCCATGTTGATGCCCAAGTGAGAGCTAGAATAGGGCTGGGCAGCGATAGGGCAGGATCAGGTTGTATATAAGCAAATTTGGGCATCCAGAAACCCCTTTCTTTTCACTATCTAAAACAGGAATGTAAATTGCAAAGACAAATGGATCCACACTGTTCAAACACAATATGCAAGCATAGAAATTGTTCTCTTTTATTGAAAAAGAAAGAAACAAAGAAAAACAAACAAACAACCACAAATCCTCACTAATGAAATGTTATAACTGAGATTTCAGAATGAAGCCTGGAAAGTTAGTTATGGTTATGGTATGCCTACACCACACAAATATATTAATACATAAATACAGTAGAACACCAGAGTTACCAACTGATCAGTCAACCACACACCTTATTTGGAACCAGAAGTACATAATCAGGCAGCAGCAGAGGGGGAAAAAAGCAAATGCAGTACAGTACTGTG
The DNA here is from genome assembly GCF_016161935.1 of Mauremys reevesii. Taxonomy (NCBI): domain Eukaryota; kingdom Metazoa; phylum Chordata; order Testudines; family Geoemydidae; genus Mauremys; species Mauremys reevesii. The sequence goes on from NC_052623.1 coordinate 161,210,305, forward strand.
TAAACTACTAAAAAAATAAAGGGAAAGTTTAAAAAAAAGACTTGACAAGGTAAAGAAACTGTTTCTATGCTTGTTTCATTTCAATTAAGATGGTTAAAAGCAGCATTTTTCATCTGCATAGTAAAGTTTCAAAGCTGCATTAAGTCGAAGTTCAGTTAACTATTTAAAGAACAATCATAACGTTTTGTTCAGCGTTACGAACAATTCAGAGCTCCGAACAACCTCCATTCCCAAGGTGTTCATAACTCTGACATTCTACTGTAATGCCATATAGCAATAGTACCAATTATTACCAGTGCTTAAGAGAACTAGGTAAAGTTTCTTTGGTGACCACAACTGTATGTTTAAAATCTCAGCCACAACAATGCAACCATACATCTTTGAACAATTACCTTGTTAGACCCCTCAAGTTAAATCGGTGTAGGCTTCCAGGAAACACGCAGAGGCAATGAGTGGTTCAATAAGTAGTTTATTTCCCTCTGAGTCAGTACTGAGCCAGAGCTCCAGCACAGTGTTGAGGACACCTAGCTGCTGTTGGTGCTACCCATCTGTTTTGATGCATGAGATTTAAAAACTTAGACCAGGCTGGGGAAAAAATTCCCTAGAAAATTGAGACAAAAATGAAAAAAAAATCATTTTCATCTAAACTTCCCACTGAAAATTTTGTTTTTTAGTGGAAACTCAAATATAAAAAAAAAATTCAGCCAAAAAAAATTTTTTTTGAGTTGGAAATGCTAACACAGTGTCTCATGGGAGTTGTAGTTTGGGTGCCTCCTGTTCCCATTCTTCTCCATAGGCCAGGATCCTTAGCTGGACAACACCTCCCATGATGCACTATGGTATCTCCTCTTAGAGAGGGGAGGCAGTCCCTCAGCACCATGCATCATGGTAGTCTGGCCAGGAAGCTCAGCCCAGCCCACAGAGAAAGAGGACATGTAGGGTGACCAGATGTCCCAATTTTATAGGGGCAGTCCTGATTTTTGGGTCTTTTTCTTATATAGGCTTCTATTACCCCCCACCCCCTGTCCCGATTTTTCACACCTGCTGTCTGGTCACCCTAAAGACATGAAGCAACTGAACTACAATTTCACCATAGCATAATTTCCAAACAGAAATATTTTGGGATTGGGGTGTTCATTTTTTACTAAAAAGCCAACATTTCCTGCTGAAAGTAGATTCTTCGTGAAAAAAAATTGTTTTGCCAAAAGCTCAATTTTCTGTCAAAAAATGTTAGAAAATTTTTAACTAATACTAATAAAACTTAAGTCCTGACTTTATGGTCATTAAAAACTCCATAGTACTTTTGGAAGAACAGAGAATGTTCTGCAATGTCCTGTAAAGATTTAAATGTAGGTAATTACATTCTGCCAACCTATACTTCCACTGAGGTTTCAAGGACATGTGGTATTCTTCACTTACTAACCTAGATTGTTGTATAGCAGAGGTCTCAAAGTCCCGGCCCAAGGGCCATCTGCAGCCCAAGAACCTCCCCACTCCGACCTGCAGAAACTTTTAATTAAGTTATTTCATCCAGCCCTCATGGCTGCCAGCCGAGGGGCGGTGGGGGAGTGGGCAGGAGCAGGGCCGCCCAGAGGGGGGGGCAAGGGGGGCAATTTGCCCCAGGCCCCGAGCCCCACGGGGGCCCCCACCAGAGTTTTTCGGGGCCCCTGGAGCGGGGTCCCTCACTCGCTCCGGGGTGCCCGGCAAACTCTTGTGCGGCCGGGCACAGGAGCTTCTTCGCTCCCGGTCTTCCCCAGCGGGGGGTCCTTCCGCTCCGGGGCGGAAGGACCCCCTGCTGGCGAATTACCGCCGAAGACGGAGCGGGACCCGCCGCCGAAGTTCAGCTCGGTCTTCGGCGGTAATTCGGCGGCGGGGGGCCCTTCCGTTCCGGGACCCGCCGCTGAAGTGCCCCGATGACCCGTGGCAGGGCCCCCCCGCCGCCGAATTACTGCCGAAGACCGGGCTGCGCTTCGGCGGTAATTCGGTGGAGGGGGGCCCCGCCGCGGGTCTTCGGGGCACTTCGGCGGCGGGTCCAGGAACGGAAGGGCCCCCCGCTGCCGAAGACCCCGGGCCCCCGGAATCCTCTGGGCGGCCCTGGGCAGGAGAGATTCACATGCCCCTCCCCCCAATGTTGTTCCATCCTGCTGCTCCTGGGACCCTCCCAGGGGTTGCACTCACCAAGGTGTCATTCACCTCAGGCAGCTCGGCTGCCTGCAAGCGGTTCTCTATCCCTGCTGTTGTTGGTGGAGCCACGGAGGAGAGACCCATGCAGCCACGCTGCCAGCTGTCTGCTGCAGGTGGCACCCCCCACAGCTCCCATTGGCTAGGGGAGAGGGACAGAGATACCATCACTAGTTGCTGGGCAGAGTCAGTCATGGAAGCAGCATCATTAATTGCTGGGCAGAGTCAGCATCACTAGTCACCTGGTAGAGTCAGCTGGGGCGGCATGAGACCAAGGGAGTGAGGGAAAAGGGTGTGAAATGGGCTGATTGGCCTGCTGGGAGGATTTGAGGACTGGCACTGGCCCTAAGGTAAATTGAGTTTGAGACCCCTGTTGTAGAGTGTTGCTTTAAAACAGCCACGGTATTCCAGAGTTGGCTGCATAACTGTCACCTTATCCATCTCTGACTTCTGAACCTAGCATTTCTGTAGCTAAAGCATGAGCCTCTGCATCTCGCAGTAGAGAACTAATGCTCCCAATTCTGAAAAGATTTATGCACATGCTTGAATTTAAGCTTATGAGTATTAAGTAAGCACATTGACTGGGGTTACTCGCATGCCTAAAGTTGAGCATATGGGTAAGACTTTTCAGGATCACAGCTCAAGCCTCTTGCTGGCAGCTGTAGAAGGCTGATGTCCTCTGTGGGCCAGGCACTTAACAGTGTGTTACAACAGCATGTCAGTGGTGGATGAAATGACTCCAGGATAAATAAGCAGAAGCCAATCCATCCTGAAGTTCTTACCTGACAAAATTCCCATTTAAGTCAATGGAAGTTTTGCCTGAAAATTAATACAAACCGAACATGGACTCCAGGATTTGTCCTATAGCTTGTTCTGGGGACCTGTGATTCACATTTCCAGTGTTTCTTATGTGATATTACTGTTTAGACCAGTGGTCCCCAACCTTTACCGGGTGGCGGGCGCCGGACGACGAGCCACCAAGGACCGTGGCCGGCGGACAAGCATCCGCTGAAATGCTGCCGAGAAGCAGCAACATCAAGAGGCGTCGCCGGCAAAATGCCGCCGAAAATCAGCGGCATTTCAGCGGCAATGCCTCTTGATGACGCCGTTTTCGGTGGCTTTTCAGCAGATGCTTGTCCGCCAGCCAGTACGCAGGCGCACATAGATGCCCCAGCGGGTGCCATGGTGCCCATGGGCACCGCGTCAGGGACCACTGGTTTAGACACATACAACTTTTATTTTCAATAATGCCTAAACACAGCTATGGAGATCACAGAGCCCTGTAAGATACTTAAGTACGAGTCTAATGTTAAGCATGTGAATCACCCTTTAGAAGCCAACAGGGCTACTCACACGCTTAGATGCTAGATATGTACTTTGATGAACTGTGGCTACAATCAAGAGACTGAGGAAGACCTGCTAGGTCATCTAGTCCATTACCCAAATGGTATGTACTGTGCATAGTTTAGCATTTTAAAAGAAAAATGTCCTGAGAATAGGCATCCAATTACAAATCTTTCAGAAGTCTTCTTGCAGAGATTCCCATGGTGCTTGGTGACTGTGTTACTTTTAAGAAGATTCTTCCTGTCCCAGGAGGCAAGTTGATCAAGTTGGCAAGAGCTAATGCCCACTTTTGCCAAAAAAGTGAGGTGCAGTGTGGCGGAACATGTAGGGGCTGAGCAGAGATGCCAGGCCTGTGCAGGGAGGAGGCTGGGCTGGAGGGGGAAAGGAGGAAGGGTTCCAGTGTGGGTAGCAGCAGTGGCAGTGGAAGGCCCAAGCCCTTTAAATCGCCACCCGAACCCCACTGCCAGAGCCCCGGGGTAGCAGCGGCAGCCGGGAGCTCGGGCGGGGATTTAAAAGGCTCAGGGCTCTGGCTGCGGCTACCACCCCAGGCCCTTTAAATCATCCCTGGAGCCCTGCTGCCAGATCCCTAGGGTAGCGGCGGCGGGCTTCCGGTGGCAAGTTAAAGGGCCTGGGGCGGTAACGGCGGCTGAGCCCCTGGCCCTTTAAATTGCCGCCTGAGTCCCACTGCTCAGGGCTCCAGCAGGCTCCAGGGACGATTTAAAGTGCCCAGGGTGGTAGCAGCTACTAGAGCCCCAGATCCTTTAAATATCCGCCAGAGCCCCACCGCTGCTTCCCCAGGGCTCCAGCAGCAGGGCTCTGGCAGCAATTTAAAGGGCCCGGGGCTCCAGCCACTGCTGGGAGCCCCAGGCCCTTTAAATTTCCAGCAGGGGAAGCCAATCTGCCCCAGTACACTGTACCAGGGCATACCGGCTTACTTTCACCTCTGGACCTAGACCATTTTTCCCTGTTCATTTCCCTCTAGGTCATGTGCTGTCCCTCAAGAGCCTAATGGAAAGATTGCTAATTGCTCCTTTGGCAGAGGGAAAAGAGAAAGAAAAGAAAAAACATGCACTGGAATGAACGCTCTCACTCTGGTCTACCAGCAGTGTGTGGTGGCAAACTGTGGGAGGAGCTCATTGCAAGGGCTCAAGCTATACAATTTGCAGCTGCTCAAGCATCCTGACTGCTTTGTTGATATTCTCTGCAATTACATTTTTAATATATTAATTTGGCCAAATAGATGCAATTTGCCCAAGGATGGGCTAACTGTGCCAGGTAAAACCAGGGCAAAAATAAATGAATGAATTAAATTAAGGGGTAAAGAAGCAGGTTGTTTCAGAAGGGGAGCACTGGATTTGAATCTTCTAGGTTGGGAGGTTATAATAATTTTATTGCAGCTGAAAAGTGATTTTCCCATTATAATTTATATGTACTTACTTCTTTTGACATGTTCAGCTTTTATTTTAACTAGTACTTTTGAAAAGGGTATGGAAACAGATTCCTTTGTTTGGGCCCAGCAGGGGCGGCTCTAGAAATTACGCCACCCCAAGCAGGGCGGCGCGCTCGCCGCCCTTCCCCGGTCCCGCGGCCGGGGCAGCAGTGTCTGCGGCGGGTGCGCTGTTTCCGCGGCTCCGGTGGCGGGTGCGCTGTTTCCGCGGCTCCGGTGGCGGGTGCGCTGGTTCCGTGGCTCCGGTGGAGCATGCCTGCGGGAGCTCCGTCCGAGCCGCGGGACCAGCGCACCCGCCGCAGTCATGCCTGCGGGAGCTCAAGTTGAGCCGCCGGAAGAGGGGACCCTCCGCAGTCATGCCTGCGGCAGGTCCGCTCGTTCCTGGCTCCGGTGGACCTCCCGCAGGCATGACTGCGGAAGGTCCGCCGGAGCCAAATGCCGCCCTGCCGGGACAATGCCGCCCCACGCGCCTGCTTGGCGTGCTGGGCTCTGGAGCCGGCCCTGGGGCCCAGGCATTTGATTGCAGAAGGTCAATTGATCCAATAATCACTTTGCTCTATAATTACTTATTTTGTATTTCAATTAGTAACAGCTACTTGAAATATCCTTAGGAGCCATGCTCTGTATGTGACAAGACAGTGAGTGGTTTACACATTTAGACCCAAAAATAGAGGGCTGTGCCCTTGGGTTCCAGAGGAACCCGATAAAGGCCTTTACATACTACTGGTACGGATGTTGTTTTGTAACTAGTTTGACAGCCTCATCTGGCTAGAGGTGGCAGGAAATTTTCAAACTAAACAGTTTTTCATCATAACATGCCAATTCATTGAAACCAAAATGTTTTGTGGAAGTGTATCAATTTCAATTAACTTCTGACAAAACTGGTTTCTTGCTAGCTCAGCTGGAGAGCTGCTGAGGAGCCTGGGCTCCTAGGAGCCACTGGCCCCTTTCTGAAGACCGCTTGTGAACTGGGGACCATAAGACTCCCAGGGTCTGCAGCTGTCCCATCATGTAAACTCTCTGAGGGTCAAAGACCCCAGGGCTTCCAAGCTCCCTGCCATGGAGCTGGGAGCCTGGAAGCCCTGAAAGTCACAGCTGAGCTGGGAATCTTGGAGCTTGGGCTCCCAGGCTCAATTTTGGTTTGAATGGCTTTAAACAAACTATTTCAATTATTTTGTAATAAAATAATTTCAGAATTTCCTTTTGAGAGAAGTTTTGAATTTTCTCTTTTTTGTTCCAAAATTATTCAGAATTTCCAATGGAATGAAAATTTTGACTTTTGATCCACCCTTCATCTAACCCAGTACAGGGTTAGATGAAGGGTGGATCAAAAGTCAAAATTTTCATTCCATTGGAAATTCTGAATAATTTTGGAACAAAATACAAACACAAACTGGGTTGAATACAAAGTACAAACTGGTTGAATTGTGTCTGTAACAAGGTCACTGCCTACACACAGAGTACCCCCTTCATTAGATGGGGTAGCTCTGCACCACCCCTGCCTCCCCTTTTCTTTCCCCTTTTGGGGGCTCCTTGAAAAACTCCATAGCCGGGTTTTGTTGGTACAGCGACTTTGCCCTCCAGCTAAGTCATTTAACAAAAAATCCACCTTTTGGGGGGTACGCCTGTCCAAAAGGAGGAACACAAAAAAAATCAAGAGTCTACACCCCAGCCTCAAGCTGGGCCCAGCCCTTCCATCCTGAGGATCTGGTCTGTCTTCCACCAAGACACACTTCACAAAGCCCTCTAGCTCAGTTTTCAACCTTTTCCAGGCTCTTTTCAATCTCCCCTCCTCCACTCCCCCGGCTCCTTTGGGTTGCTCCCTTCTCCTTTGCTCAGCAACAATTCCCAGGGCTTCCTTCCTAGAGTCTTCCTTCTCCTCCCCTGGAGGAAAAATAGCCTCTCTAGGCCCTCATATCTTTCTTAAGAGGCCTACTTAAGCCACTTGACTGCAAGTCATGTGACTTTGCAGTTTTTCACCACCTGCAGAGGCTAGCTAATTGTGTCACAGCTGAAGCTGAGGTCCATCTCCTCGTAAAGATCCAGCTACTCTATGACAGCATGTGATGCTTCCTGTGGGGTAGCTCAGGGTTATGAGCTATGTCACTATCACCTGCCCTATGTGTGAGGAAGCCTTGTCAGCACCTGCTGGGGTCAGCTCCCCAACTCCACGAGCCATGCACACAACACAAGCATTCCCCTCTAAGTGTTGCAGGCCCTGCTGTCATTCTACAGGTTAGCAACAGGCACGCTCCAATCCTCAAGCTCTCCAAGTGTCTCCCTGGAGTGTCCAGTCCCTGGCCCACTAAACACGCTCCGTATTTGCTCAGTCACCGCTCCCAGAGGAGCAGTACACTTCAGCTTACCAGTTCCACCTCAGATCACCGCTCTGCCAAACACACACAGCACTGAGATTTGCTTATAGTGAAATCAAGAATAAGTTTAACAACTCACGGAGATTCAAAGTAATAGCAAGAAGTAGTATCGGAAACAAATGGTTACATATAAAAGAAAGCCATAACACTCATTCAAGAGCTGAGACTTAATTAATGAGATACTCTCATGTCTCGCAGAGTTTGGCTTACCCAAATCCTTGCAGCACTTTTCAGCCAGGCTTCGCTGTGATCCTCCTTTGATGAGAGTAAGGCCTGTTCTATGCTACAAAGTTAGGTCAGTGTACGTTGCCTTGTGTCAATCTATTGATGTATGTGTCTATACTCAAATTTGCCTCCTGCCAACATAAGCACCCTGTTACGGCAACGCAGTAACGCCACCTCCAAGTTGCATTGAGCAATGGTTGACGAATTGTGGTGACACAGTGTGAGTGTAGACACTCTGTTACCTGTGTCAATCCTGCCAGTCCTTCAGTAGCTCTCCCACGATGTCTGACAACTGACAGCTCTGATCACAGTTGTGAACTCCACTGCCCAGGGGTCAGAGAGATGGGAAGCCACACCACCCCTTTTAAAACCCCTGTGTATTTTTGAAGTGCCTTTTCCTGATTTCCCAGCCTGGTGAGCACACCTCGCAGCTCTCCATTGTTGTGTGCAACTGCCTCTCTGACAATGCTGGCTACATGCTCCAGATGAGCTCCTGACTGGAGTAGACAGGAGATACTGGATCTCCTGGGCCTGTGGGGAGACTAGGCTGTGCAAGCATAACAATGGACCAGTAATAGAAATGTGGACATCTATGAGCAGATTGCATGGGAGAATCCGGAGAAGGACTACAACAGGGACCATCAGTAGGGCTGTGTGAAAGTGATGGAATTGCGTCAGGCATATCAGAAGGCTAGGGGGGCAACGGTCAAACTGGTGGTGAGCTGCAGACCTGCCCCTTTTACAGTGAGATTCGTGCCATATTTGAAGCCCCATCAGCACCTGGCAGAGTATTATACATATCTCCCAGAAGCCCAAGGTGCAGACACCTTCTATGAATACCGAGGAGGAGGAGAATGTAGTTCCATAAGCCAGGACTCCACTGCAGTCTGGTCAGTCCCAGCAGCTGAGTATGGCTGAGCCTGATGCTGGGGAAGGAACATCAGGTAAGTGTGTAAATGCATTTTCCATTACAATGTGTAAACGTACAGATGGTGCCTGACCTCCAGCTTAGCAGGACAGAGGTATAGATTTTTCATCAATGTATTCAACTGGAAGAAGTAGCGGTACAACAAACAGAGGTATTGGTGTTATCTGCTTTTCATTCCCCTACAGAGTAAGTGAAGCAGTTTGTTTACCTACATAGGGATGTACCTTGAAATCCTCCTGAGAGATCTCAATGAAACTTCCATGGAGGCACTCTGTAATCCTCACCTGAAGATTTCAAGGCAGCCTTATTTCCTCCTCCATGCTAGGACACTTTCCCACACCACTCTGTGATGACTTTGGCAGGCACCTTTGCCGTAAACAAGCTAGTGGCATATAGGCCCAGGTGGCTTCAGAATACCAGCAGCAGCTGTGGTCTCTGTGCCTTTGTTACCCTCCGGAGTGAAATATCAACTGAAATCGCCACCGCCTATGGAAAACAGTGCCAGTATTCAGCACCATTGCCTTATGCTCATATCCATAGAAACAGGGGCTTAAACTGTATTGTTTCATGCAGGGCCGCCCAGAGGATTCCGGGGGCCTGGGGTCTTCGGTGGCGGGGGGGCCCCTGCTTTGGCGGTAAGTCGGCGGCAGGGGGTCCTTCCGTTCCGGGACCCGCCACCAAAGTGCCCCAAAGACCCATGGCGGGGACCCCCCGCCGCCGAATTACCGCCGAAGCGGGATCCGCCGCCGAAGTGCAGCCCCCACCGCGGGTCTTCGGGGCACCTCGGCGGCAGGTCCCGGAAAGGAAGGACACCCCCCCCCCGCCGCCGAATTACCGCCGAAGATCCGACTGCACTCCGGCGGCGGGTCCCGCTTCGGTGGTAATTCGGCGGCAGGGGGGTCCTTCTATCCCGAGAGGAAGGACCCCCTGCCAGCGAAGACCGGGAGCGAAGAAGCTCTGGGGGCCCGGGCCCCGCGAGAGTTTTCCGGGGCCCCCGGCGCGAGTGAAGGTCCCCGCTCCAGGGGCCCCGAAAAACTCTCATGGGGGCCCTTGCTGGGCCCGGGGCCTGGGGTAAATTGCCCCTCTTTCCCCCCCCCCCCTCTGGGCGGCCCTGGTTTCATGCAGCCGAACAATTCCTTCCTCATTCTCCCCGTCCTCTCCTGCCTCTGGTGGGCCAAACTCACCATGACTGGGACTGGAGAACAGTACTGCGTGCTCCAAAGCTTCAATAAGCATCTCTTGTTTAAAACTTTAGGAGAACAAGGGAAGGATGTTCTGAAACTTCACTTCTGCTTTCCATTATGACCATAAATCCAATGATACCTCTGCAGGGCCGCCCAGAGGATTCCAGGGGCCCGGGGTCTTCGGCAGCGGGGGGCCCTTCCGTTCCGGGACCTGCCGCCGAAGTGCCCCGAAGACCCGCGGCGGGGACCCCCCGCCGCCGAATTACCACCGAAGTGGGACCCACCGCTGAAGTGCAGCCCGGTCTTCGGCAGTAATTTGGCGGCGGGGGGCCCCCGCCGCGGGTCTTCAGGGCACTTCGGCGGTGGGTCCCAGAATGGAAGGGCCCCCTGCCGCCAAATTACCGCTGAAGACCAGGCTGAACTTCGGCGGCGGGTCCCGCTTTGCCGGTAATTCGCCAGTGGGGGGTCCTTCCACCCCGGAGCGGAAGGATCCCCCGCCGGCGAAGACCGGGAGTGGAAGAAGCTCCTGAGCCCGGCCCCGCAAGAGTTTTCTGGGTCCCCCAGAGCGAGTGAAGGACCCCGCTCCAGGGGCCCCGAAAAACTCTCGTGGGGGCCCCGGCAGGACCCGGGGCCTGGGGCAAATTGCCCCTCTTGCCCCCCCCTCTGGGTGGCCCTGTACCTCTGTGTGTTTTAACTGTAGCTGCTGTGGCCTTCAGGGGTTCCCCTCCATACACACTGAATGCCAAACTATGATAAGGAGGAGAAAGAAGAAGAGGACTCAGGAGGACATGTTCTCCGGTATCTCACAAGGCAGTGCTGCATCTGACCATGAATAGAGGGCCTGGATGGTGAACATTTCAGTCAGCCCAGATAGGGCAAGAGCAGACAGGAGAAAGACCCAGGAGTTCCCGAGGAATAGGAGCGGGAGATGCACCAGGATATAATGGGGCTTCTCCAACAGCAAACACAGATGCTCCAGACTGTGGTTGACCTACAGGTTCAATAAGCACAGGCTCGTCACCCTTTGCAGTCAGTGGAGAACTCCATTTTAGCACCTCCCTGCATCCCACAACAATCAATGGGGCATCAGGGGCCACATTCTTACTCCTAACCCTCCACACAAGGGGATAGTTAGGAATCACAGCTTCACATACACTGACCTGTGAGAGCCAGGGTTAGTGTTTATGTATAGCTGAAATAGACATGAACGTTCTTTCACGTTGTTAAGGTCTGTTCCATTCATTTATTTCAGAAGTTTTTACTGTTTTTGTTTTTTAATAGCAGAGAGGATTTTTGCACTGATTTTGATATGCACTAAAATCTGTTTTGTTGGAAAATAATTCATCCTTATGACTTCACAACATATGCTGCAGAATGCCTAGCACTGCTGCCAACACCCACTACTTGTTCTTGTGCAGAGCTCCAGAACTCATAGGATCAGTGACAAACACAGCATAATAATTATAATGTACAAAGAGCAGCACAAAATTAATAAGTGCATTAACAGTGTTATATCATAGATGTACAGCAAGCACCACACCATTCCCTACAGCCCCAGAACTTTAGGACCACAGCCCACCACACCATATTACTGTGGCCCATGGTTAAAGTGCTCTTTCAAGGCATGGTGAGAGAGTCCTGCCCACACAGTGAAATAATAGTGTTACAAACTGGTCACACAAAGACAACCACATACCAACCGAAGCCTCTGCCAAGAGTGACACATGTTTAGCTGCCATGGCTACACACACCATGTTTAGAGCCAGCAACTGTTCACCAACTTAGTTAAAAGTTCTAGTGCAGACAGGAACTAAAGCTAAAAATCTAGTTTCCCCAAATACCTCCAGGACCCACTACTGTACAGAAGCCCCATGTGGTGAAGATACGTCCAGAGGCAGCAATACTTTAGTTACCCTTCTGCACCAAGGAATCCTCCTGCAACCTCTTCAAGTTAAACCCGTCTTCTCCCTGCAGCTTACTGAGGGACTGTGTTCTCTCTCCCTCTCCCTACTCAGAAACTCTCCTTTCCACTGCTGCACCCTTAACTTCATGAATGCCACAGCCTTTCTGCCTCCTCTCCGTGACATTGTTTCAACATTGCCAGCTCTCCTGTATGTGGTGGTTTGCTTAAAGCCACAGCTCCTGGAGTTATGTGATTTCAGCAGGCTCTTTGGTTTCATTGTGTGAAAAAGTAAGTTTCTATCCCATAAGGGTTGGTGGGGGAGGGCATCTTAAAAATGTGACCCCCTAAAGGTTCCAAAACCAGAAAGTGAATGGAGAGAATCCCCACATTATTTTTTAAATTCTGTCATGTTTAAGCCAATCTAATTTCTTTTGAACACTTGGGGTTAACAATACTGGTGCTGGCTCCTTCTGTTTTCCCACTCGCACCTGTCCTGGTCCTTACTGTTCCAACTATTGCTGAGTCCCTTCTTCCCTCTCTCCACTACTTCCTGTTCCTCTTTGGAACAGCTTCACTTATTAACTCATTTAACTTGCCTGTTCTCCTCTGCTCCACCCTTACCCTGACTCCTCTCAAGCTCTTTTAGACCCCCCAAACTAAGCACCACCCTCCCTCCACCTTGTCCCTTTTCCCACCCCCCACTCCCAACTGGTGTAAACACCAAGGAATGAGAATTAATTAGACCAATATAATGGGGTAACAGGACAAAACTAAGAAAGGGAAATAACTGTTAGGAAACCCTATCCAACAATGGAGTCTGTTAGGCTGTGGGATGACATTTAAAAATTAGCCTGCAAAGAGAACTACTGAGAGTACTCTAGGGAATAATCATAAATTGGCAGAGAAAAGGCCAAATAGCTCTTTTCCCATCTCTGGCTTCTCAATTCTATTTTTAGTTTAATATCACACAGCTCCAGTGAGAAGCCAAAACTAGTAGAAGAACTTGCTTTCATCAAGAGCAGCCTGACATTATTCAATGATAAATATGTTTGAATTTACCAAATATATTTTGCTGCAGCAGTAGAACCCCATCCTGCACCAGTGAGGTCAATTTGAATTTTGTTATTTACTTCAATGGGAGCAGCATCAGACCCTTAGCAGGAAAAGACGGTTACTCACCGTAGTAACTGGTGTTCTTCGAGATGTGTTGCTCCTATCCATTCCATGTAGGTGTGCGCGCCGCGCGTGCACGGCTCTCCGGAACTTTTTTACCCCAGCAACTCCGGCGGGCCGGCTGGCGCCCCCTGGAGTGGCGCCGCTATGGCGTCTGTCATATACCCCAGCCGGCCCGTCCGCTCCTCAGTTCCTTCTTGCCGGTTACTCCGACAGTGGGGAAGGAGGGCGGGTCTGGAATGGATAGGAGCAACACATCTCGAAGAACACCAGTTACTACGGTGAGTAACCATCTTTTCTTCTTCGAGTGATTGCTCCTATGCATTCCATGTAGGTGATTCCCAAGCCTTACCTAGGCGGTGGGGTCGGAGTGAGACGTGGCAGAGTGTAAGACTGCGGAGCCGAAGGCTGCATCATCTCTTGATTGCTGCACCAACGCGTAGTGGGAAGCGAAGGTTTGGACAGAGGACCAGGTGGCCGCTCTACAGATGTCCTGGATGGGAACATGGGCCAGGAAGGCGGCAGACGAGGCTTGCACTCTTGTAGAGTGGGCCGTCAGGCGACTAGGTGGTACACGAGCAAGCTCATAGCATGTTCGAATACATGCCGTCACCCAAGAGGAAATCCTTTGCGAGGAGACCGGCTCGCCCCTCATACGATCCACAATCGCGACGAAGAGCTGGGTCGAACGCCGAAAGGGCTTTGTGCGCTCTATATAAAAGGCGAGGGTCCTGCGGACGTCCAGGGTGTGAAGCTGCTGCTCCCGAAGCGAGGCGTGCGGCCTTGGGTAGAAGACCAGGAGGAAGATGTCCTGGTTAATATGGAAGACCGATACGACTTTAGGGAGGAAGGCCGGGTGCGGTCAAAGCTGTACCTTGTCTGCGTGGAAGACGGTATACGGGGGGCCAACGGTTAAGGCACTGAGTTCGGATACTCGTCTCGCAGATGTTATAGCGACGAGGAAGGCCGTCTTCCACGAGAGGTAGAGCAGGGAGCAAGTCGCCAGAGGCTCAAACGGCGGTCCCATAAGCCTGGCCAGAACCAGGTTCAAATCCCAGACCGGTGTAGGGCGCCGTATTGGCGGGTACAACCATTCCAGGCCCTTGAGGAAGCGAGAGACAATCTGGGCGGAGAAGATGGAGCGGCCTTCAACTGGTGGACGAATCGCAGATACGGCTGCTAGGTGCACCCTCAAGGAGGAGACTGCGAGGCCTTGCTCCTTAAGGGACCAGAGGTAGTCCAGGATAATCGGAATAGGGATGAGAAAGGGATTAAGGCCTTTCTGGTCGCACCAGATAGCGAAACGCTTCCATTTCGCGAGGTAGGTGGAGCGCGTTGAAGGCTTCCTGCTTTCAGTTAGGACTCGCTGCACCGCCTGCGAACAGTCACGCTCCGCGTGGGTCAACCAGTCAGGTACCAGGCTGTAAGATGTAGGGAGCGGAGGTCCGGGTGGCGAAGCCGGCCGAAGTCCTGCATGATAAGATCCGGCCACAACGGAAGAGGACGGAGAGCTCGAGCAACAGGGTGTACCAGTGCTGTCTCGGCCAGGCCAGAGTGATCAGGATGAGGCGGGCCTTGTCCCTCCGAAGCTTGAGAAGCACCCGATGAACGAGCGGGAACGGAGGGAAGGCGTAGAGGAGGTGATCCGTCCAGGAGCAGAGGAACGCGTCCGACAGGGAGCCGCGGGAGCGCCCCTGGTAGGAGCAGAACCGGTGGCACTTCCTGTTGACCTCGGAGGCAAATAGGTCTAGTTGGGGAAATCCCCACCTCCGGAAGATCGTATGCACCACGTCTGGGCGAAGGGACCACTCGTGGGTAAGGAAGGACCTGCTGAGGCGGTCGGCTAGCGTGTTCTGTACGCCCGGAAGAAACGACGCTGCCAGGTGAATTGAGTGGGCTACACAAAAGTCCCACAGGCGTAGCGCTTCCGTGCAAAGCAGGGAGGAGCAGGCCCCGCCCTGCTTGTTGACGTAGAACATCGCCGTCGTATTGTCCGTTAGCACTGTGACACAGCGCCCGCGGAGGTGGGCCTGAAAAGCTTGGCACGCCAACCGTATCGCCCGGAGCTCCCGGACGTTGATGTGCAGGGAGAGCTCTGGAGGCGACCAGAGGCCTTGGGTGTGAAGGTCGCCAAGGTGTGCCCCCCATCCCATGTCCGAGGCATCCGTGGTCAAGGTGACGGAGGGGCACGGCGGGCGAAATGGGACTCCTACACACACGACCTGAGGGGCTAGCCACCAACTGAGTGTATCGAGGGTAGGCCTCGGGACAGTGACGATCAAGTCCATGGGGTCGCGATGCGGGCGGTACACGGAGGCCAGCCAAGTCTGGAACGGGCGAAGGTGTAACCTGGCGTAAGCGGTCACGAAAGTGCAAGACGCCATGTGGCCCAGGAGCCGAAGGCAGGACCGCGCCATCGTCGTGGGAAAGGATTGGAGATCCCGGATACAGGCCACCAGCGCCTGGTGTCAAGTGTGTGGGAGGCAGGCCCTGGCCAATTGAGAATCCAGGACTGCTCCGATGAACTCCACCCTTTGAGCCGGAGTTAAAATGGACTTCTCGATGTTCACGAGAAGGCCCAGTTCTCGAAATAGGGCCAAGATATCGGTCACTTGGTCTGCTACCAGCTGATGTGATGGGCCGCGAATCAACCAGTCGTCGAGGTACGGATAAACGTGCACACGACGACGACGGAGGGCTGCGGCAACTACTGCCATGCATTTGGTGAAGACCCTCGGGGTGTTGGAGAGGCCGAAGGGAAGCACCGCAAACTGGTAGTGCATGCTGTTGACCATGAAGCGGAGATACCGTTGATGGGGAGGATAGATCGCGACATGGAAATATGCGTCCTTCATGTCGAGGGCGGCAAACCAGTCTCCTGGATCAAAGGAGGGAATGATGATCCCCAGGGTTACCATGTGGAACTTGAGTTTTAGCAGGTACCGGTTGAGCTCCCGGAGGTCTAGGATCGGACGAAGACCTCCCTTTGCCTTGGGGATGAGGAAATATCGGGAATAAAAACCCCTGCCCCGCCGGTCGGGCGCTACCTCCTCTATGGCACCCGAACTCAACAGAGTCTCGATCTCTTGTAGGAGGAATTGCTCATGAGAGGGGTCCCTGAAGAGGGACAGGGAGGGTGGATGGGAGGGAGGGGGCGAAACAAACTGAAGGCGGTACCCGGATTGGACCGTACGCAGGACCCAGCTGTCCGACGTTATGCGGGACCATGCCGGGAGGAAATGGGAGAGGCGGTCGGAAAACAACGGGGAAGGATCCGGTGGAGAGACTGGAGAGCCGTCCTCGGGCGTCCCATCAAAAGGACTGCTTAGGCCCTTGAGGGGCCTTAGAAGGCACCTGGGACTAGTTGCGCCTGCTGCCTGATGGTCGGCGGCGAGTCAGGTTGTTCCGGCAAGTATTATAGGGCCGAGACCTGGCCTGGGTAAACGGCCGGAACGGCTGCCTCCGGAACGACTGCCTCTGGGTTGCTGGCGTGTGCATTCCAAGGGTGCGGATAGCAACACGACCGTCCTTGAGGGTCTGTATCCGTGAGTCAGTCTTCTCGGAAAACAGACCAGTCGTGTCGAATGGCAGATCTTGGAGGGTGTACTGCACCTCCGGGGACAAGGTGGATGACTGCAGCCATGAGATACGCCGCATGGTCACCCCGGAGGCCAGAGTCCGGGCTCCAGAGTCAGCCGAGTCCAAAGCGGCCTGGATGGAGGAGCGCGCGGACTTCTTACCGTCCTCGAGGAGGGCGTTGAACTCCTGGCGGGAGGCTGATGGGACGAGTTCGGCAAATTTAGATAGAGAGAGCAGCATCTCATAAGTGTACTGGGCTAGCAGAGCCATTTGATTGGCAATGCGGAGTTGCAGGCCCCCCGCCGAATAGACCTTGCGGCCCAAGAGGTCCATGCGCCGTGCGTCCTTGGACTTGGGCGCTGCCGCAGGTTGGCCGTGCCGCTCCTGGTCGTTTACCAACTGCACGACTAGGGAGTCCGGAGCCGGATGAGTATACAAGTACTCGTATCCCGTGGGGGGAACCGAGTACTTGCGCTCTACGCCGCGGGCTGTGGGCGGGATGGACGCCGGCGTTTGCCAGATGGTAGTGGCGTTACGTTGGATCGTGCGTATAAACGGAAGGGCCACTCGCATGGGGGCCTCTGACCCGATCACATTGGTAACCGGGTCATCGTTTTCCACGACCTCTGCTACCAGGAGGTCTATCGCCTGTGCGATCCGACGGAGCAGGTCCTGATGAGCCCTCAAGTCGATCGGCGGGGGGTCTGCCATAGACGACCCCGCCACAGCCTCGTCTGGTGACGACGACGAAGAGAGACCTGGGACCGCTGGCTCCGGTGGTGGCTCGTCCATCGGGTGAGCAGCCGCGTCAGTATCCGGTTGCTCCGCAGGGACCGGTAGAGAGGCCTCGGCTGGTGGCGACGGGGGAGGCCTACTGATGGTTGCCTCCGGCACCCAACATTCGGAACTCGGCGGCCGTGGGGGCAAGGGCAGGCCCTGACCCTCGTACTGTGCCCACGGAACCCAGAAACCCCACTGTTGTGGACCATAGTTTTGTCCCTGGGGTGCAGCCCTGAGATCCGTGCCGCTGCAGACTTGTGAAGCGACGGAGGGCTGGCGCGACCACTGGGGGGCAGAGGCGCTGAATGAGTGCCCTGTGGAAGGCCCTTGCTTGTCCTCTGGCGGCGCCGTGGGATGGTGCCGGTCGTCGTGGTATCGGGAGCACGACTGGGACCATCGGTCGCATCGGTGCCGGGAAGGCGAGCAACTGTGGTTTCGGTGCCGGGAAGGGCTGCGGTCACGGTGCCTGGAGCGGCTGCGGTCACAGTGCCGAGAGGAGCTACGGTCACGGTGCCGAGAGAGGCTGCGGTCGCCGCGGTGTCGTGAACGGTCCCTAGAGGCGGACCTCCTTCGGTACCGCCGACTTGGGCTTCGGGATCGGTACCGCGATGGTGAGCGGTACCGTGAGGGAGACCGGCGCCGAGATGGTGAACGGTCCCGAGGTGTCGATCTACATCGGTACCTGGCTTGGCGGGACGGTGACCGGCTGCGGGAATGGGAGCAAGACCTGAATTCCCTTTGACGCCGATTGTCGGCACCGGGGTGCCTCATCATGGCTGGCTTCCCCGCGGAGGGCACAGTCCGCACCGGCGGTGCCGGGGGCCGGAGGCTCGGCGCCTCTGTCATGGAGATGAGCTCCCTCGCCTGCGAGTACGTCTCAGGCGTAGTCGGGAGACTGAGCTCAACCTCGGACGGTGCCAGGGAGCAGGGGGGCGCCGGGCTCAACGGCTCTTCAGGTGCCAGAGCTGCCGGGCCCGTGCACTGCGCGTGCACATCCACAGCCAGTGCCGGAGGTGTTGGCAGAGGCTGGGTTACCGGTCCCGGGGTCGGAATCTTCGCAGCCGCCGGCGCAGCTTTCTTTCTTGGCGCCGGAGAAGTGGAGCGGTGCCGGGACGCTGGTGCCGGTTTTGGAGGATGGGATGCGTCCGTGCCGGGCCGACTAGGTGCTGCCAGTGCGCTGCGGACCGAGGACGGTTTCGGCGCCGCTGGGGTCGGTGCCGCTGGGCGAAGCGCCGACTCCATGAGGAGCTGCTTCAATCTGGAGTCCCGCTCCTTCCGAGTCCGCGGCTTAAACGCTGCACAAATGGGGCACTTATCCGGGCGATGGGACTCCCCGAGGCAGCGAAGGCAGGAGTCGTGAGCGTCCCCAACGGGCATCAGCCGCTGACAAGCCGAGCACGGCTTGAATCCCGGTGTGTGGGGCATGAGCCCACACCGGGTGAGGAAAAAAGGAGGGCGAAACCCCCTTAATTCCTTAAATACTAACTAACTGTCTAAACTATGTACAAACTGACTAACTATATACAGAAATTTGGAGAAAACGCTAGGGGTGTGGAGGACTAAGGGAGCACTCCACAGTTCCAATTGGCCGTCACGGGCGGGAAGAAGGAACTGAGGAGCGGACGGGCCGGCTGGGGTATATAACAGGCGCCATAGCGGCGCCACTCCAGGGGGCGCCAGCCGGCCCGCCGGAGTTGCTGGGGTAAAAAAGTTCCGGAGAGCTGTACATGCGCGGCACGCACACCTACATGGAATGCATAGGAGCAATCACTCGAAGAAGAAGTAGTGGATTTTTTTATTCTTTGCAGTGTCACTCACAGGAGCATAATGCTACCAAATATGATCTATAATAATCAAAGTTAACATCTGAAAAATTAAAAAAAATTCTCCTTTTGTAAGCCAGGTATGGAAGGAAGATGATACGTGCTTATTTTTAATATACAGTACTGCTTTACCTCCCTATGGCCTTAAAAAAGCCAGAGGTAAACAAAGGCTAACAATGTATTCCCACACATACCACTACTCACCACAGCAGGGTCAAATGCTGGAGTGACTTATATGCTCTGCAGCTCCATTTACTTCAATAAGATAGCACAGGACACATATATTGCAAATTCGGGCCCAACTTTTTAATGCACATTATCACTATCAGACCTTTGGGGTCACTCCTTTGTAGTGTAACTCCACTGAAGTCAACAGAATTACACCTGAGATGAATGTGCTCGGTAAATCTTGCTAGCTGATAAAAATAAGCTGATCTTCCACAAGTAAACTTCCCGCAGTAAAAAAAAATCATCATTCCTATCATTCAAGATTCAAACCTGCTCCATTTCCTTTCTTGTTTCAGAAAATCAATTTTCATAACTGGCATCTTTGCCTAATTTCATAAGCAGTGAAATGTAAGTTTCCAGAATCCTTCTTCACCCTCATTCCCCAGAGTTAGAGCACTAGCTTGGGACTTGAGAGACCTGTGTTCATTTCCCACCTCTGCCACAGACATCCTGTGTGACCATGGGCCAAATCTATGCAAGACCTCTTGCCTGTGCAATGTCATTTAAGGGTATGATTTGTTTGCAACATTTCAATACCAACAGATGCCTTTGTTATACTGGCATAAAAGTGCTTTTGCTGTTATAATTTAGTTTGCTCGGGGAACCAGTATAAGTTATACCAGCAAAAGCATTTTTTTGCCAGTATAAGCTGTGTCTAAGCTAGGATGGATGGTTTGCTGGTATAGCTACACTGATATAGTTATACTGGCAAACCTTTTCTAGTGTGGATCTGGCCGTAATCCTGTTGTACCTCAGCTCCCCATCTGTAAAATGAGGATAATAGCACTGACCTACCTGAC
This sequence comes from Mauremys reevesii, assembly GCF_016161935.1. Classification (NCBI taxonomy): domain Eukaryota; kingdom Metazoa; phylum Chordata; order Testudines; family Geoemydidae; genus Mauremys; species Mauremys reevesii. Next base: position 161,230,275 of record NC_052623.1, read on the forward strand.
TGGAGTGTTGTGAGGATAAGTACATTAGAAATTGAGATGCTCAGATACTGCAGAAATGGGACTGAAGTGACTGACAGACAGTGATATACCCAGAAAAGTCCTCTCATATAGAACAGTCCCTTACTGTATTAAATTACTTGCTCTTTTTTAAACCAACCCACATTTCCATAGGCAAGTTGTTTTGGTTTTCCTCTAATATGCACAGCTATATAAAAATGATTCATGAGGAAAAAAGTTCTTATTGGTAGCAGCAAAAAAAAAATCCCATGAGTCAGGAGCAGGTCATGCTGAACATCTGACTGAGCTTATATCTCTGAGTGAACCAAGACTGTGTAATTTTGAGGTCATTGATGCATTCATTTTCTGTAGTTCTTTGATGGTACAATCCTGCTCAAAATGCAGACCTTATAAAACCTAAGAGCAGACTAAGACCTCACGCTGTATTTAGGAAATACTGCTGGAAAGAAGACATCCTTTTGAAAAGTTGTTATACAAGAAATAGTGCTGTTACTTTTTGTTTGCTCTCGATAAAAAACAACAGAGTTCTCAATATGATAGCAATCCAAGGGACAGAGCCTGCCTGCTGCTATGCAGGTTCACTAGTGAGGCAAGAGGGCACAAGAGCAGCCTTCCCTCCTCACTCTGCCCCTACCGTTGTGCAGGACCAGATTCTAATTTAGGGCTTGATTCAGCAAACTATTTAAGCGTGTGCCTGTGTTTAAATACACACATACTTGATGTCAATGAGGCTACTTACATGCTTGAAGTTAGGCATGTGCTTAAATACCTTGCTGAATCAGGGCCTTCTTAGTGCTCAAGAGTGGCAGACCCTTCCAAATGGCAACAGGACCATGGCAGCTAGGGGACATGATCAAACTACTGCTGTGGCATAGTCTCTAACACATGCTAGCTAAGGGTACATGCTGCTCCTTTTCAGCCTACTTCTTGTCTTCCTAACCTACCCCATTGAATCCTGCCCTGACCATTAAGATATAAGAAGCAAAGTATGCAACAACCAGACTTCTTGATTCCCCTCCACTCAGTTTTGGTCAATTGACCCTAGTTTACAACTAAGGAATGTCTAAATAATAAAATAAAATAGAGCAAGCTTAACACCTGAGGATTTTTTTTTTAATTGCAGAAAATGTTCTTTATTATAGACCTTAGAGAATTTTTCAAAATCGCTTTAGGTTCAGATTGTCCCAAGCTATAGGTGGGTATGAAAGGTCTTTATTTATTCAAAAAGCTTTACTACCACACTGTTTACCAAGAAAATGTTTTCTGTGTGCTCTAGTGACAGTGTCAATAAGTGACAGACAAACTCATAAAGAAGGATCATCCTGAATCTGCAGCACTGGATGGAGGTAAGCACATTAAGGCTGGGTCAAATTCCGATCTCCTCACTCACTTCTTACTCATGCCAACTGCCCAGTTAGCTTCAGGAAGGGTTTGCCTGAGTAATGACTAAGGATAACAGGATCTGTCTCAGTGCTTCTGAGGGTTAGAAGGAAACCAGCAGAGTTTTTCCAGTAGTAGTTCCAGAGAATTAATTGGATCAATTTACAGGAAAGTATGTAGAGGGGTGTCTTTTTTTAACACCTTGGCATTGTAACCCTCCCAGACAAAGACTGGATTGCTAGTGTACCAAGAAGGGAGGGTTTTTTTTAATAAAAATGAAACCAACCAAACAAAATCCCTCAGCTGCAAGAAGAGAGAGAAATAAATTGCATGCCAAAAAAAAACAGACAAGCTACAAACAGAAACGTATTTCTTTGCGTGAATTTGAACACACTGAGAATTTGCCAGTAGCTCCATGGTTCTCATTTCTGGATCTGAAAGACTGTTTTTTCTTTATTTTACAAAAAGCATTTGGATCCTCAATCATTTGTTTATGAAATTTTTTTTTAATTACACTCATTTTCAGATTCAGATTACATAATTAGAATGGAAAAGCCAAACACTTTGTGGCTTCTCTGCTCCTCACCCTCCACCCCTCTAAAGTTTACATTAATCCAATTAATCCCAGAGGGCCAAAACTGAGTAATTCAGACTTGATCAGAAGGCACTACAAAGTTAAAACTCATCATGAACAACTCTGCCATAGGCTTTTAGAGGTGGTGTTCTGATTCTTGATATTTACATATATGGATTTTTCCACTCTTTCTTTCTGCCACCAGATGACCTCTGTAATATGAAGGTAAGGTGATCAGATGTCCTGATTTTATAGGGACAGTCCTGATATTTGGCCTTTTTCTTATATAGGCTCTTATTACTCCCCACCCCGTCCCAATTTTTCACACTTGCTATCTGGTCACCCTATATAAAGGGTCCATTGACTTCAAAGCATTTAAAAAAAAAACAAAAAAACTCCTAACTATACAACCACATTCTAGCCTGCAAGCAGGATTCATTTCACCAGGTATACAAGAATAGATTTCAAATAGAGACCATTTTCAATTAGGTAATGGAACAGCGCACATCCTACTAATTGTAGCCTATAGTCTTCATATAATATGTACCCTTTGCATTACTTTCAGCAACAAGGAAGAAGCTTCCATTGGCATACACGGCACTGGAACATGATTTTCACACTAGTGTGGGTGAACTATCCTTCTGTCTCAACACAATCTACTCTGTACTCATATATCCACTTCTGATGCCAGGAAAGCTGTGCGGCTGTCTCCATACCCTCTGCTACAGAGAGCCACTGTCTGAGCTAGGTAGCACCCCCTGGCTCTCCAGATCCCAAGGCAAGTAACATCTATCCCAGTTCCCAAAAGCATGAACTGCTGCCACAAAAAAATAGCAGTTTCTCTATGATACTAGAGTGTTGAAAAGAGATGTTTAAAAACACTAAATACTGCTTTGGAATGACACCCTGTATTGCATCACGGGCAGGTACCCCATAAGAGAAACATAGGAAAGTACCAAATGAAATGGACAGTAGGACTTCCCTTGAGTTGCCTATGATGCATACTTGATCAAGAAAAGAGAGAAGCAATGAGACCTGCATGGGAAGAAAGTGATGCTCTTTTTGAAGTTGGACACTTGTAGGCACATTTTTACAGGGGTCTCAAACCAGATTCTAAGTATTCTGATGGAGAAAAGGCAATAACTAATAGAATGCACATTTTTATTTATTATTTATTTAGATTCACAGAACACAAACAAACTGAAAGAATTTCAGTTACTTTATATTTTTTAAAAACCCTCCTTTTTTGGTTAGAGAGCAAGAGCAGTTGCTACTAGAGAAACTTTCTGTGTTTCCTTCCATGCTGATCTTATATATGGGGAAAACTCCCCATCAAAATTATCCTCTTTTAAATCCCTCCTTAAAACCTAATGCCTGCTTCTGGATAAACAAGCACATTTGTCTGTTTTCTCTATCCTGTTTGAGACCTAGAATGCAAGCTCTGGAGCAGGGACTATCTTCTTTCTTAATTGCTCGTACAGTGCCTAGCACAATGGGGCCCAGATCTTAGACCCTACCATAAGAGAACAATAATAATAAATAATAATAATAATAATAATACCAGGTGACTCTCTAGATCCCAGTATACATTTCAGTATACAATATTCCATAAGACCAGATAAAAATTTTATACCCAAGCACGTCATCTTTGTAATTAGTTTCTAACAATCTACAGACAATCATAGTTTGTATATTTTGATCGACAGTCTCACATATGTTACAGTACAAGTGACAAGAGTTGAAAGATTTTTTTAAAATCCAATGTTCTTTTAGTTCCTTACGCTGAGTTTCCCATTCTGCATTTCTCTTAGCTTGAACAATAAAAATAGATTAGTCAGTATCACTTTTACTTATAGTTTGTTCCTTGTCAATATCACTGCCAAGTTCAGATGCAATAGCACAATATAAATACTCCGGGGAGACCTTGATTTGGTTCAAAAAAAGTGATATTAAAAATAAAAGTAATAGAATGTCACTTATCAATGCTTTTTTTTTAATAAATGCTAAATTTCAACCTTAATTTTAGTCCTAAAACATTACAAGTCACTGCCTTGACTAGTAGTAACAGCTTGAGATAAGGAAGAACCAACTCTGGAATGAGGTAGAAGAGACAGGAAGGCGCGGAATAAAATAAAATAAAAATAATGGGCTGAGTTTCATTCTTGGACAATCATGTCAGTGAGAATAGAAATGGCTCACTGTGCATTGTGTTATGGGACTGGATTTTTGTAAACTCTCTTTAAACCTTTTCTCTACCAGTACCATTCAAGCCTCTGCCTTTAACAAGCCTTTGTATGCACAGTGAAAAGGCAGGTCCCACGGCTCCTTATTAACTTGTTTATTCTTTCCAGCCATCTGCATTAAAAATAAATCATATTGCACAAATAGTAGGTATGAAAACAGTGACATTTATTTTGTTTTGAAATTTTTAAGGATCAATATAAAGTGTTTCTCTTTAAAGGGGCATTTGAAAGGTACATTTATAAACAGTTTGATGTTTGAAATATTTATCTATGCCTGTAAAAAAATAAAATTGAAATTACTGTTCTATGGTTATGTTTAAATAGAAGCGGGCAGTATAAGAAATCTGCAATTCAGCCTGAAACTTAATAACCTAATTTGGTCATTTGGGTGAATTGTTCATTTCACTTGTAGGAGCAGAAGAGCAAATTTGAATCTTTTTATATTTTTAGACCTCAAAAGAAAAAGGCTGCTTTTGACATCTGAGTGGTCTGATCCTGCAGTCTATTATTATCCTCTGCTTTCTAAATTCTTGTTTTCAAATTTTGGTGTTTACTCATGCTGTTATTAGCACCTTGTTTTGGAGATAAAAGGCAAAAATTCAGCTACACTACATGGCCTTTGCTTGTATGGGAGAGGGAAAGACAGTTACCATGTAAACAAACAAACAAAAAACAGACTTGCTCCCTTGAGCTCATCAGTAGCTAAGCTTGAATTTGATCAGCTCTCCTATCAACAGCAAGATCCAGTGTAACAAAATTTACTATAAAAGGAAATGTGGGGTTTTACTGTTATCAAATGGATTAAACAAAACAAAACACATCACTATTTGAAGCATTTCATTGTAGGATGTGCGTAATATTTTAAATACATACTATGCCCACTGTGGCAGTCATCAGAATGGCTCCTCATTTTTTATATATCATGATTATCTTCATCCGGTCGCTGCAAGGACTGTTTCCAGTTCTAAGCTATATATTCTCAATAAATGTTGCAGGAATTATTTGAATGTAAATGAGGGCAAACATGTCAAAGGTGCAGCCCAAGGAACCAACCCTTGTCCATGTCTCGCTAATATATCCACAGGAAGCACAAAGCTGTTCAATCAAAGAGTTTCATTATTGTTGAATTCACCAACAACCAGGCCCCAACATTCAGCTGAGAGCACAGGCAGACTGTTGTTCAATGGAGCTTTGCACAGGTCCAGCAGTCCATCCCTGTGAATTGGGGCCTTCACATTTGTCTCTCAAAGAAGACATATGTACAAACAAATACTACTTGTAAACTTTTATTTTTAAATGAATGTATATAAATACTAAATGCTACAAAATGTTGGGATATACTAATAAAATTTTTAATATATATTGACTAAAAGGTAGAAGTTCATTGCAAGCCATCTGAAGATATGGAAACTGAAAAGGGTATTTAAAATAAATCAGATAAATAAATTTTACAGTAACAAACATTTAGGGGAAGTTCAAAACAAACTTCCACTAAAAAATAATTTTGGGAAAATATATCTTTCAACAAATATATAGGGAAACATAAGCCATGATTATTACAGAAGTGGGAACAGAAACACAACCATAAATTTGCCAACATGAATGCAAAAATACAATTAACATTTACATTCTCAATATGTAATATGATCTCTTCTTGGGTAGAAAATTGATGGAGAATTGTAAACACATTTTTTCTGTGTAGAATAAATAGAATAAATTCCCAGTTCTCTACTCAGTGCTGGAAACTGTCCCCTCCTTAATTATAATATTCAAAAGAAAGGGGCATTTCCTCTGAATTTTTTTTAAATATTATCAACGGTTGCAGAAAAGGTACTGAATTTACTCAAACAGACAAAGGCATAATGAAACCCACTGTTTGGAAGATGAAGCCAGTCAAAGTTCAGGCAAAAGTAAGGCATATTTTTTAAGTGGGGGTGATTAATCATTCGAACAATTTACCTAGGGTTGTGGTGGCTTCTCCATCACTTGAAGTCTTTAACTCAAGACGAGATATCTTTCTAAAAGATATGCTCTAGCTCAACCAGAAGTTATGGGCTTGATGCAGAAAATACTCTGAGAGCTTCTGTGGCCTGTGTTATGCAGGAGACCAGACTATCCTAATGGTCCCTTTCTGCCTTAAAATATATGAACCCACCCCAAACACAGAATTGAGGGCAGATAATAGAGGGAGGATGAACTGATTTTCAAATTAGATCTCTGCAGTTGCATACCATAATTGCAGTCAGCTGGCAGGTGGTGATGTGATGAGGTTGAGCCTAGTTTTTGATCAAGGTACACTGAAGTGTCTGCTGATCTGTGCTGGTACAGAAACAGGTGGAATGTCCTCAGTGGTAGAAAGTCAACTTTGGAAGGGGGTAGAATGGGGGCGGGGGGGGGGGGGGAGAGTAACAATACCCACTCCATCAAGGGGCCTACAGATGCATAGTGCAGCTAAAAAATGAGCACCACTAACTGATTCAATACATCCTTGGCATCCTATGCCAGCAGGGTTCTTGCAGATACACAGCTGTAACTTGAAACTGCCATCTTTGCTGAAGCATGATAGTGAATCTCCCTTTGGCATTGGAGCTGCCCCCACTGGCACAGGGGATGACACAGACCTCGGTACAGGGGCAAACCAAACCCAAGAGCTACCATTTTCTCATAAATTGAAGAAGTAAGGGGGTAAAAAGACAAACAATTGGAAGGAAGTAGGAGAAAAACCAGCAGGGAAAATATAGAAGAGGAAAGAAGGAAGGGAAGGAATAGACAAACTCCATGTTGCTAGAAATAGCATTTGTCAATCACATATGATATGTAATGTCTCAAAAAGAGCCAATTAAGGCAATGGAAAGGCGGAAACAATAAGGAAGGGCTGAATCATCTAACCTAATATAGAGAACACTGAAGAGAAAAGGGAAGACGAGATAAAATTTATTTATTTTGGACATTAAAATGATTCCAGATTGAATCCATCTTTCAAGAATATTTCAACTCCAGCTCTACCCGCAGAATTTCTGATTCACCATGTTATTCCAATTTCACACTGATGTTTCTTCACTGAATGAATGGTACAGAACTGGGTAATACAGTGGAGAATCAGGCCCATGGATCTGATATGAACACCTTCAGTAAATGTAGCTCATTCGGATATTTATTTCTTCTTTCTTCTCTTTCTTCTGAATCAGCTGTAGCATGAACATATAGGGTTTTGGCACTGGATCCTATTAGATCTCAAGCAGTTTCCAACATTGACGGCTCTAACTTAAAATATGTAAATAGGCAGGTCTGCTCTTCTGCAGCTCTTGCGTTTCAAAACTAATCTACACACAATATTCTACATGTGTCAGCTAATCTCCAAAAGTGACACTGCAGTAAACGACACACTGTTACTCAAAGACTATTTCATCATCTCTGAAGGGTAATTTATCATGTCATGGCTGGATGAATTTCAGAATTTCCTCTTATTGTACCACTCCAGATTAGTATTATATATGTAAAAGGAGAGACTGCAGGTTAGATCTCCCTAGAGACCTTTCTGCCAGCACACCTCACACTCCAAACTTGCCACCAGTCAGCTCTAACATACCCCCTGTGCTGGTAGAGCCTTAGAGTGGTTACTATAAAGCAAAATCTGCTTGAGTTAAAAGCCTGTGAAGGTGAGCTATGTGGCACTATGGGAAGGGTCTACTAAAAAGTCTACAGGGAAGCATTCCAGGATGTTCCATGGCAGTTGGGGTAAGGAAAACTGTGTAAGAAGTAAGTTTGTGAGGAGCCTGGAGACCAAAATTATGTAATTTAAATAAATAAATTTAACATTTGAATTTAAACCCAAAACCATTTGTCCTGAGCATATGCTGTGGTTCTCAAATAAATATTCTGGTTATCTTGGTAGCACATGGTCCAATGCTATTATGCCTGCCAGCATTACTAATGTGGTGAATTTGTAGGCAACTATTTCAAATTCTCTCTCCTCACATACAGTAAGTGGCCTCCAAAAATGGCAGATGTATGCTGAAAAATCATTATTAATGTGTGCCTGTTTGGTAGCACCCTCGGTGCCTCATGCAGATTATTTATATTGGGAGCACAAATAATCTCTGGGTAAATGTATGTGTATTACTGCCAAGGACCGGGGGAATGAAGGCACAAAAATGCAGATCATGGCACAAGTCCTGCCTCAAACACCCAAACAGAATTGGGACAGAAAATTTACATCCTGTACACCCCATTTTTGTGTGTGGGTTTTCTGGTGTATTTCTGGTTTTCTATATTCAAGTAGCAAACAAAATAATTTGTCCAGCGTACTGAAGAAATTAGGCCAGTGACATACAGAGAAAACGATCAATAATTAGGCACCTCAGTTATTTTTGCTATACTACTTCAATTTTTCACTTAATAACAATTAACATATTGGACTAAATTCTCAGCAGACAATGAGATTGCACAGGCTTCACAAATGCTGAATTTGACTTGTTACAGAGCAGTATTTCTGCAGTAGCTCCCCTTTTAGGTAGAACAGGGAAGTATGGTCTAAACTTGTAATCAATCTTTTAAAAATAACTACTTTGTAGTCTTCATACTAAAACATAAATATAATCTACAAAGTGAGTGAATGATAAAACAACATCTTCACTAACCATGGCACATATGTAGCATGGTTAGTTTATATGAGCTGTGAAACTAAATAAAAATGACAAAATGCTTCTAACATTATTTGGTAAGAACTTAACTTAAAACACAAAGGTATTTTTGTGTGTAACGCTATAAGGAAAAACCATGATTTAACTGCATTTTTTCTAACACATGTATTCTTTATTTGATGAGAAGTTATGATAAAACACTTTGACTGAATATTCAGACACAATCTTTCCAGAAAAAAAATAATTTTGGCTTCCTCGGGGAAAGCACTGCATCATATTCCACACTTTTCAGTATATTAACCTCGCTCAAACAAATGCATTTGCTACATTCCTGAGAATTGTTATCCACTTCTGTGTAATTTCTGACACCAAAATGCTTTTGAGACCAAAATGTATGGTTGATATTAAGGAATGATGAAGATGTCTCATTGACTTTTTAAATATTCCGCAACACTAATAGCTCTTTGGAGCTTTCTCAGATCCACTTATATAAACCTTCTAGAGAATTGAGGCTCCACTAGCAGTAGTTTCTGCCAAGAAACGTAATCTCCAAAGCCTTGTTTACAGGAAAATAAACATAATTACTGTACTAAGGCAAAGATTCTGATTAATCTATCTTTCTTGAAAGTGAGTTTTTTGAATGTCAGCTAAAGGTAATCTAAAGTATCTGACAGCTACTTATTTATAATCAGTATAAACTCTGAATGAGATGCCAGTGCCTCCTCATCTTGCTTTGCCTTTACTCACTTTCATTTATGGTTATGCTACGCTAACAATTTATTTTTGTCTTTTTACTTTGCTTTTTCTATATTTCAATGTACTATATATGCTTGCTCTAAAACCAAGAGCCAAGATGTACACATTTGTATCTGGAAAATCCATGCCACAATTTATTTTTTATTGTCTTTATTATTATGCTTATACTACAACCAAAATACCTTGGGCCTTATTTCCTAAGAGCTCAGAAACCAAACTCCAGATGACATTAATAGGGGCTGTGGGAATTGACCGCTTATGACAATTAGGCCTTATAAACTGTACTGTGACAAGACAGAATTTTGTATCTGAATTATGTTTGTATTTTTTTCCTGAAACAATTAAAATCTTTTAAAAAACCTCTCTGCATTCATTACAATAGTTATATAGTGAGGAAAAGATACATTTTTCTATAACTAGTAACACTAGTAATTATTTGTTTTCTGTTCATGGCATACATGTCCATAAGTTTTCTAAAATACTTTCTTCTATATAACTGAATCTTTGTTTTGTAAATGAAACTGTTACCTTTTCAAAGGCTAGATTTGAACTTGCTATTTAAGGTTTTCTGTTTTAGAATCATAGAAATGTAAGAATGGGACAGATCTTGATAGGTCATCTAGTCCAGTCCCCTGCACTGAGGTAGAACTAAATATTATCTAGACCCTCCCTGACGGTGTTTGCCTAACCTGTTCTTAAAAACCTATAATGACAGATATCACACAATCTCCCTATAATTTGTTCCAATGCTTAACTATATTTACAGTTAGAAAGTTTTTCCTAATGCCTAACCTAAATCTCCCTTGCTGCAATTTAAGTCCACTACTTCTTGTCCTGTCCACAATGGTTAACAAGAATAATTTATCACCCTCCTCTTTATAACAAACTTTCACATACTTGTAAACTGTTTTGTCCCCCACTCCATCTTCTCCAGATTAAACACACCCATTTTTTTTCCACTTTCCTCATAGACCTTCAATCATTTTTGTTGCTCTCCTTTGGACTTTCTCCAATTTGTCCACATCTTTTCTGAAGTGTGGTGCCCAGAACTGGACACTATGCTCCAGTTGAGGCCTAATCAGTGCTGAATAGTGTTGAAGAATTGCTTCTCGTGTCTTGCTTACAATACTCCTGCTAATACATCACAGAATGATGTTCGCATTTTTTGCAACAGTATTACACTGTTGACTCATATTTACTTTGTGATCCACTAAAAGCCTCAGATCCTTTTCTGCAGTACTCCCTCCTTGGCAGCCGTTTTCTATTTTGTATTTGTGAGATTGATTAGTCCTTCCTAAGTATAGTACACTTTGCCTTTGTCCCTATTGAATTTCATCCTATTAATTTCAGACCATTGTTCCAGTTTGTCAAGATTATTTTGAATTCTAATCCTGTCCTCCAAAGCGCTTGCAAGCCCTCCCACCTTGGTATCATCCGCAGACTTTATAAGTGTACTCTCTATGCCATTATGCAAACCATTTATGAAGATATTGAATAAAACCAGACACCGGACAGATCCCTGCAGGACCCCACTCAATATGCCCTTCCAGCTTGATTGTGAACCATTGATAACTACTCTGAGTATGCTTTTCCAACTAGTTGTGCATCCACCCTATGGTAGATTCTTCTAGGCTATATTTCCCTAGTTTCCTTATGAGGTCATGTGAGACAGTATCAAAAGCCTTACTGAAGCTGAGATGCATCACATCTACTGCTTCCCCCTATCCACAAGGCTTGTTGCCCTGTCAATGAAGACTATCAGGTTGGTTTTACATGATTTGCTCTTTGCAAATCCTTGTTGACTGTTTCTTATCACCTTATGTTTTTCTAGGGGCTTTCAAATTGATTAATGATTTGCTCCATTATCTTTTGAGGTACCAAAGTTATGCTGATTGGTCTAGAATTCCCTGGGTTGTCCTTATTTCCCTTTTTATAAGATACATACTATATTTGCCCTTCTCCAGTCCTCTGGGATCTCTTCCATCTTCCACTAGTCTCAAAGATAATCGGTAACAGCTCAGAGATCTGTCCAGTCAGTTCCTTAAGTATTCCAGGATGTATTTCATAAGACCCTGATGACTTGAAGACATCTAACTTGTCTAAGTAATTCTTAACTTGTTCTTTTCCTATTTTAGCCTCACATCCTACCCTATTTACACTGGGGTTCACTATGTGAGTCATCCAACCACTGCTAACTTTTTTGGTGAAAACCTAAACCAACAAAGTCACTTAACACTTCGGGCATTGCTGCATTTTCCATTATTGTTTTTTCTGCCTCAAGGAGCAATGGGAGACTAAGGACATGTTAGGCCTTCTTGCTTATGTATTTGCATTTATAGTATTATAATCTACATGTAATAGGCTGGCAATGTTTGCCTGAAACACTCCACCCTCTAATCAGGTGTTGATTCTGATTTTAAAAGATTAAGTAGGTTTTGCTGACTCACCAAAGATGTCTATTACCCTATTCAGACATAAGGAGGTAAAACAGCTTTAAGGATCTAGGGCAGGGGTCTCAAACATGCAGCCCGCGGAGCTCTTCCCTGCGGAGTTTCCCGCGGCCCACGGAGCTCCCAGGGCCGCCCAGAGGGGGCAAAGGGGCAATTTGCCCTGGGCCCGGGCCGCAGGGGCCCCAAGAGAGAAAGCGGAGGCTCCCGCCTCCGCCTCTCCTGGAGCCTCGGCATAGAGCGCCAGTCTCCGTCCGAGCGCCTGAGCCGCCCGAGCCGCGTGGGGGGGCGGGGCTGGGAGCTTTGGGCTGAGCGCTGCGCTCGGCGTGGAGCTCCCAGCCCCGCCTCACCACGCGGCTCTGAGCGGGACGGCTCAGGCCTCGCCGGAGACGCGCTCGGGTAAGGGAGCGGGAGCGCCAGGGCCGGGCCGGGCCTGGGTGGGAAGCGGGACCCGCCGGGCCGGGCCGTGGGGAAAGGAAGGGAGGCGACAGCTGTTGGTGGCGCTAGCACTTTCCAGGAGGGAGGGGAGGTGCGGGAGCCGCGCTTAGGGAGGAGGTGGAGAAGAGACAGGGCAGGGCGGGGCCTCATGGAAGGGGTGGATTGGGGGTGGGGCCAGGGGCAGCAAGGGGGCGTGTCAGTGATGCGGCCCTCGGGCCAATGCACTAGTCCTCATGCGGCCCTCGGGGTCATTTGAGTTTGAGACCCCTGATCTAGGGTGTGGACTGTGCAATCTCGTAGTAGTAACCTTAGGAGCAGCCAAACATGGAGTGAAGACTTGAGCGCCACTTTAAGTTACATTATTGTCAGTTTCTTTGTTAATAAAGATAAAAACTTAGGAAACAGGTGAGGTTTAAACTTTTGTGAAGTGTGTTTCACAGTAGTTTGGGAAAAGTACTTGTTCACAATATACAAACAAAATATTGTATAGATTGGCTGTCTTTGTTCTATCCACATAATCCTAACCTTTGCAATCCTCTTCTATAACAAGTGATGATACCACTAAGAATGAATCTTTAGCATGCACCTATTTCACCTAGTATCAGTCACTAGTAGATGTGTCTTAATTTTAGTCAGAGTGTACTTTATACACACCAAATGGGCTTCCTTTCTCATAGATAGCTGTATCAGCAACAGGTGACCCAAGAGCATTATTTCCATATGTTTTGGCAAGTCATAAGCTACATAATTTTGGCAAGGAGTGACTTCTCAGATACTGGAAATCATTAATATTAAAATGTTTTCAGTATTCCCTGAAATATTTACTTCTGCAGTAACCTGACAGACAGACTGAAGTAGAGATTAATTCAATCATTTTCACTGATGTCCAGGCATTCCATTTCACTTCTTTGGAGTTCAGAGGTGGGGGTCTGAGGGGGTGGAGTAGCAGAGGTGCTGTGCACTGCAAAACCATCATCTGCTCATCTCCTTGATTTCTATGGACAATTCACACAGTACATATCACCAAATTACCTCCCTCTGCAGTCTAATTCTGAACTCATACCAGGGTAATTCAGAAATAACTCCATTGATTTCAGTGCAAAACGTGAGATTTTATTCTCACCTCAGGTATCCTACATTTTTACTACTATGTAGCTGTATGTGGACTCTGTCAATTGACAAGTTGTGCCATTGGGGGTAGGGGATGCAACTGAGCAGCAGCAGCTATCCCTCCAGGATGGCTTCTATGTGCAGAAGGGGGCTCTCTTCCTCACACATACCCAACGATCCACAGGAAATCCAATAACAGGGTGAGAAAACTCCACCATCCATTGTCCACAAAGACCTTTAAACAAGTAGGAGCAGTTCAAGGAAGAATCCATGAAATTCCCCTGGCTGATTTTTTTTCTCTCCCTTTGGGCCTTCTGACACAAGTTTTCCTGCAGGAGGAGGCATTCTGGATCTGTGATGCTGTTAAATTTCATATATTCTTGTATTGAAAATGCAATTATATATCCACTTTTCATCTTGAAAATGTTTACAAATACACATCTTTACAACACTCTGTGAACTAGGTATTACTATCCCCATTTAAAAAGTGAGAACACAGAAATTATCAATGTCAGAGCCAAGATTAGAATTCAAGAGTTCTGAGTTCCCAGTCTTGTGCTCAGACCACTCAATTATTCCACACCATTTTGTCCATCTAAATTTAACTCAATATAATTTTAACGAATCTTGAATCACTCTCTATTTGTACTGTTTCTTATAAATCACAAGTACTAATCAGACTACATTTAGAAGATATTTTTGGATAGCAAATGGAGATTTAAGTAATTACTAGTCTGTCAAAACTAATCTTCCTCAAACATCCTGACATTAAAATAATTTCACTGGTTTTGACCTCTCTGTATAAATACTCTATGAGAGCTTTAAAGCTGTTTTATATCTTATGAAGATGGTTAATAAATGCAACAGCAACCACAAAGTGGACATTTAAAATAAAAACATCAGATCCAGTTCCCCCCTCTTCCCCTCCCACACTAGACATGCCCTTAAAATTCTGGTTCAGCTGCTTAACTTCTTGAAATAGTGGCCTACCTGAAAATCCTGACAGCAACCTTTCTAGGAATTATTACAGAGTCTGAATATTTCATCGCCTGTTATAGAAACAGAGGGAGGTTAATATTAGGGCTGTCGATTAATCACAGTTAACTCAGGAGATTAATTCAAAAAAATTAATTGTGATTAAAGAAAATTAATCACGATTAATCACACTGTTAAACAGTAGAATACCAATTGAAATTTATTAAATATTTTTGGATTTTTTTCTACATTTTCAAATATATTGGTGTAAATTACAACACAGAATATAAAGTGTACAGTGCTCACTTTATAATATTTTATTACAGATATTTCACTGTAAAAATGATAAATAAAAGAAATTGTATTTTTCAATTCACCTCATACAATCTCTTTATCATGAAAGTGCGAATTACAAATTTTTTTTTTGTTACATAACTGCACTCAAAAACAAAACAATGCAAAACTTTAAAGCCTTCTAGTCCACTCAGTCCTACTTCTTGTTCAGCCAATTGGAAAGAGAAACAAGTTTGTTTACATTTACGGGAGATAATGCTGCCCACTTCGTAATTACATCATCTGAAAGTGAGAACAGGCATTCGCATGACACTGTTGTAGCTGGCGTCGAAAGATATTTGCCAGGCGCGCTAAAGATTCATATGCCTCTTCATGCTTCGGCCATTGTTCCAGAGGACAAACTTCCATACTGATGACGCTTGTTAAATAATGCGTTAATTAAATTTGTGAATTCCTGGGGGGAATTGTATATCTCCTGCTCTGTTTTACCCACATTCTGCCATATATTTCATGCTATAGCAGTCTCAGATGATAACCCAGCAGTACACGTTGTTCGTTTTAAGAACATTTTTACCACAAATTTGACAAAATGCAAAGAAGATACTAATGCGAGATTTCTAACGATAGCTACAGTACTTGACTGAAGATTTAAGAATCTGAAGTGCCTTCCAAAATCTGAGAGGGATGAGATGTCAAACATGCTTTCAGAAGTCTTAAAAGAGCAACACGCTGATGTGGAAACTACAGAACCCAAACCACCAAAAAAGAAAATCAACCTTCTGCTGGTGGCATCTGACTCAGATGATGAAAATGAACATGTGTCGGTCCTCACTGCTTTGCACAGTTATTGAGCAGAACCTGTCATCAGCATGGACGCATATCCTCTGGAATGGTGGTTGAAGCATCAAGGGACATATGAATCTTTAGCGCATTTGGCATGTAAGTATCTTGCGACTCCAGCTACAAGTGCCATGCAAACACCTGTTCTCACTTTCAGGTGACATTGTAAACAAGCAGCCAGCATTATCTTCTGCAAACGTAAACAAACTTGTTTGTCTGAGCGATTGGCTGAACAAGAAGTTGGACTGATTGGACTTGTAGGATCTAAAGTTTTACAATATTTTATTTTTGAATGCTTTTTGTACATAATTCTACATTTGTAAGTTCAACTTTCATGACAAAGAGAAAGCATTACAGTACTTGTATTAGGTGAACTGAAAAATGCTATTTCTTTTGGTTTTTTACAAAAATATTTATAATAAATAAATATAAAGTGAGCACTGTACATTTTGTATTCTGTGTTGTAATTTAAATCAATATATATGAAAATGCAGAAAAATCCAAAAATATTTAAATAAATGCTATTTTATTATTAACAGTGTGATTAATCAAGATTGATTTTTTTTAAGTGCTTGATAGTCCTAGTTAATATCTGTTACCCCCATTCAAGTACTATGGATTTTGTGTATTTCATAATACATGTATTGTTTGATTGGCTGTACACCAAAAAAAGTGAAACCAGTAAATCTGTGTTATAGGAATAGAAGTAGACTACATTATTATAAGTTAGTTGAAGTCAACTGGAGTTTTCCCCAAGTTAGGAGTGCAGGTCTGGACCCTATACAATGAAACATGTGAAATACAAACAAGCCAGAGTTACTTTATGTACTTGCACATGTAGCTGAAGCAAATGAACTTTTTTTTTTCATTTGTGCAAGTGAATATTTTGGGGGAGAGGAAACTTTATGTATTCGCTCAAATTTTTGAATATGTTTGAGTTCTGTTTGGGTTTACTTTCTGTTTATATTCCAATAAATGAGTTTACTGGCACGAATATTCAGATACAGTAAATTTTAACAAAATATTGGCTGGTAGAACGCATGATTTTAATTCATAAACATGAATATCTGCATCAGATTCTAAAAGCTGTGCTACTTCCTTCATATAACAGAAAAACATATGATAAAACCTAAGAATCCCACCAAAACATCATAAATTTTAAATATTTGCAAAACTATTCACAAAAAAAGTTACAAAGCAAGAACTGAGAAATCAAACAATTTTGAATAATAAATGAATTTGAGAAAATGAATGCACCCAAGAACAATTTAAAAACCAAAAAAAAAAAAAAAGGATATATTACAATCACTTGCCTCGGTTTTGTTAGCATCAACAAAAATGATTATGTCTCTAAGTCAGCAAAATACTTAAGTATCTGAGCAATTCCAGGTAACTCAATGAGACTATGCTCATGTTAAAGTACTTATATGCATGTAGTCCTATATCCTTTTAAACAATCAAATCTATAAGAATATTTCAAATTGGTATAGATAAGTACCTAATCCACCCAAGAAAGAAAAAACAGAAAACAAACTTGCTGATTATATTAGTGGCAGCAAAGAATCCTGTGGCACCTTATAGACTAAGTTATGCTGCAAAACTTCTGTTAGTCTATAAGGTGCCACAGGATTCTTTGCTGCCACTAATATATAGTATATTGTGTGTATATACATCTCTACGCCAATATAACGCGACCCGATATAACATGAATTTGGATATAATGCAGTAAATCAGTGCTCCGGGGGGGCAGGGCTGCGCACTCTGGTGGATCAAAGCAAGTTCAATATAACATAGTTTCACCAATAACGCAGTAAGATTTTTTGGCTCCCGAGGACAGCGTTATATAGGGGTAGAGGCAGGGGCGGCTCTAGAAATTGGGCTGCCCCAAGCAGCGCGGAGCGCTGCGCCGCCCTTCCCCGGTCCCGCGGCGGGTCCCCTCTTCCCGCGGCTCCGGTTGAGCTCCCGCCGGCATGCCTGCGGCAGGTCCACCGGAGCCCGGGACGAGCGGACCTGCCGCAGTCATGCCTGCGGGAGCTCAACCGAGCCGCGGAAGACGGGACCCGCCGCAGTCATGCCTGCGGCAGGTCCGCTCATCCCGGGCTCCGCTGGACCTGCCGCAGGCATGCCGGCGGGAGCTCCACCGGAGCCAAATGCCGCCCCCCCGGGAAACGGCCGCCCCAAGCGCCTGCTTGGCGCGCTGGTGTCTAGAGCCGCCCCTGGGTAGAGGTGTATTAGTATATTGTGTAGAAGCAGGCAGTGGGCCCTGTGAAATGTTCTGATGGCCATACACAGCCCACAGGTTGGGCACCCCTCACCTAGATTATTACTCAGGTATCTAACTCAAAATGGCTTGATTTTAGTCAAAAAACCAAGATAATAGTGCACATTTTATCAGATGTAATTTTCCAGGCCATTATTTCACCATATTATGTGGACTAGCAGGTATTTCTTATTGTTGTTAAATGTTCACTACAATCCTGATCCAAAGCCAATACGAATCTTTCCACTAATTTCAATGAGCTTCGAATCACACCTTAAAGACGCTAAATATACAGTACTAGATGTACACCTCTACCCAAATATAACGCTGTCCTCGGGAGCCAAAAAATCTTACTGCGTTATAGGTGAAACCACGTTATATCATACTTGCTTTGATCTGCTGGAGCGCGCAGCCCCCCTAGTGCTGCTTTACCGCTTTATGCCCAAATTCATGTTATATCGGGCTGCGTTATGTAGAGGTGTAGCTCTTTTACCTAGCCACACAGCATAGACACGGCCCAGAGTTATTTAATGTTATATTTTCACTTATCACTACATAAAGACATTATAATCTTAAAAACTGCCTGTAAATTAGTGTTAGAAGGAGCCATCCCTCTCCTGCTAAATAAGTGAGGCTCTGGGGCAGGTAGGAGGCACATGCTGTAAAAACAGAGCCTCATTAAAACATAACATAGGCAGTACAGGCATGCGTCCCAGGCCCCAGCTTCTGGGATCATGTCAAAATACCAGGGCTCACTTTAAAAAAGGTAAATAACATTTCTAGTCCTCGGGGCTACAACCCCCTGGAGAACATGACCTGAGTCTGCAGCGAGCTTGAGACCGCAGCTACAGGAGAGGTGATGTCCTGAGCTCTCTAATTCAGTGCGCGGCTAGACCTGAACCCCGCTGCTCTGGAAAGTCCCGCCAACCCCAGGGGGGCTGCGGTCTGTGCTGGGGGAGCCTGGCCTCTGCCCCTTGGGGCCTCTCAGGCAAGGCCGCCACGGACAAGGCAAGCCGACCCCAGCCCAAACGGACTCCGCGGCTGAGCGCAGCCAGGCCGGGAACGATACCGGGCAGCTCGGCAGGTGGCCCAGGAGAGGTCACGGTGCTACGGCTGGGCTGGGGGCGCCTCGGACCCGGACCCGGCCCCGGGAGCACGCGTGGGCCCCGGCGGGAAGCAGCTCAGCCCCGACTGTCCCCGAGCGCGGCACAGCTGCATTCCCCCCGAGTGTTGAGCCCGGATGCCGGCAGTCGTGCCCAGCCCACCCCGGGCGCTGCGAGACGCGTTGCGCACCCTGGGGACGGGGGATGCCCCGCTCTCTACCCCCCCCGCGCTCGGGCCAGGCTCGGCCCGGCCCGCAGCGCGTAGCGGGAAGGCGGCTCCCATCCGACGCAGCGACCGGGATGGGGTTTGGCGAGAGGCGCCTCCCCAGTCCCCGAGTGAGCGCAGGGCCGCCGCGCCAGCGGCAGGGGAAAGGCGCGAGAAGGGGCTGACGGTTGGGGGAACCCCGGTAACTCCCCCTAACCGCCACCCAGCGCACGCGCCTCGCCCGCACCCCCCACTCTGGGGCCGGCCAATCGCAACACTGCGCACGTGACGAGCGTTCCCTGCGATGACCTCATCCCTGGTGTGGGATGACGTCAAATTCAAGATGGATGGAATCACGGCGGTGGCAGCAGCGCGCGCGGACGAATCGTGAAGGGAGGCGCCCAGGGGGGCAGCAGGGTGGGGTGCTGCTAACGGCGGAAAGGGTGAGTAACGGCCGCGTCTCGTGCCCGTTTTGGGAGCTGCCCGCGCCGCGCGGGTCTCCCCGTGCACAAAGGCGTCTTTTCCTGACGTAACTCTGAGGTGTTTTTTTTTTCCCCCACCGAGCGGGGCTGCGGTCCCCAAACTCTTTAGTGCGCCTGCGCCACTTACAAAACTAGCCCATCCCTTCATCGCGTATGCTCCACTCCCGAAACGGACTAAGCCTGCCCATTGCGCGTGCACGCATCCGCCACATAGACTCATCGAAGGCTCTAGTGCGCATGTCTGTTGCCCATAGTTGGCTTCGCGTTCCCTTTTTTTTTGCGCGTGCGTAGTGCCCCTAAAAGAACCTCGAGCTTGCTTAGCTGCGCGCGCGTATTAGCCAAAATATGGCCTTTTGGCCTGAGGCGCGAGCTCACTGCGCAGGCGGGATAGTGGTGCCCGTGCGGGGAGGGGGCGGCAAGCGGGAGGGAGTTGCTGTGAGCATGCGCAATAGGGTAAGCGTGTCCCTGCGTGGGGAGGGGAACTATGGAGTGTAGTGATGTCACTGTAGGTTGTCTGAGTGCTCGTGCCTCCCCTGCTCACCCCAGCCCAAGCAGGGAGCTCCAGCAAGGCTGGGAGGGGAGAGGTACTGGTGCAGGCAGGCCGCGGGTGCAGGTGCTGCTGGTTACGGGGGCATCCGTGCCTGGCGTGGGGGCCCAGTTACCACCTGTTTGCCTGGTACCCTGGGCTGTCACTGCTGCGTTGGCTTCTCTGCAGCGAATGCAGAGGGCGCTGGACTGCCGTGACAGTGTGGTGTGCATGCACATATAGCAGCTACCGCTCACATTCGTGTTTCTCTCATCTGAACCACGAAGAAAGAGAGACCATATTTGTATATGGTACATTCTCCCTGCTGTGTCTCACAGAAGTGCTATGCTAATGTAAAAAATTAAAAGTAACTGCCGATTATGCTAGCCTCGTAGAATAGTCATGCACACCAGAGCTGGATGGATAACTGAGTATTTTTTCCAGTTTGCTGGCATTTCTGAAAAATTGGGGGAAGAATTTCAATTTGGGTTGAACTGAATCTGAAAATTGTGAAAAATTTCAGCATATTGAAAAAAATGTGTTTTGAGTCAAATGCAACATGTTTGACCTGGAACTTTTTGTTTTGGGTATTTTTATAAGGATTCACAAAATGCCAGGAAGAGGAGTAGATGGTGATGGTTTTGGTACCGATGCCCTTCTTATAACCTTTAGCCCAGCTTTTAGGCTACTCATCTGGAATGAGAACATAAGAATGGCCACCTAGTGAGTCATACCAATAGTCCATTTAGCTCAGTGTCCTGCCTTCTAACAGTTGCCGATGCCAGATGCTTCAGAAAGAATGAACAGAACAGGGTAATTATCAAGTGATCCAGTCCCTGTCGTCTAGTCCCAGCATCTGGCAGTCAGAGGCTTAGGGACATCCAGAGTGTAGGGTTGCATCCCTGATCATCTTGGGTAATAGCCATTGATGGACCTGTCCACTGTGAATTTTACTAAGTCTTTTTTGAACCCAGTTATACTTTTGGCTTCACAACATCCCCTAACAATTAGTTCCACAGGTTGACTGTGCATTGTGAGAAGCAGTACTTCCATTTGTTTGTTTTAAACCTGCTTCCTATTAATTTCATTGGGTGATCCCTGGTTCTTGTGTTATGTGACCAGGTAAATAACACTTTGTTTATTCACTTCATCCACACCATTCATGATTTTATAGACCTCTATCATATCCCTTCTTAATCATCTCCTTTACAAGCAAAACAGTCCCAATCTTTTTAATCACTCCTCATATCGAAGCTGTTCCATACTCCTAATCATTTTTGCTGTTCTTCTCTGTACCTTGTCCAATTTTAATTTATCTTTTTAGAGATGGGACAACCAGAACTGCACACAATATTCAAGGTGTGGTTGTACCATAGTTTTGTGATTTTTTTTTTGTCGTCTTATCTATCCCATTCTTAATGGTTCCTAACATTCTGTTAGCTTTTTTGTTTGCTGGTGCACATTGAACAGATGTTTTTCAGAGAACTATCCACAATGACTTCAAGATCTCTTTCTTGACTGGTAACAAGTAATTTAGACTCCATCATTTTGTATGTATAGTTGGGATTATGTTGCCAAAGGTGCATTGCTTTGCACTTATCAAGATTGAATTTCTTTTGCCATTTTCTTGCCCTCTCACCCAGTTTTGTCATTCTTCACGGTCTGCTTTGGACTATATTGAGAAATTTTGTATTGTCTGCAAACTGTGCTACCTCACTGTTTACCCCTTTTTCCAGGTCATTTATGAATAGCACTGATCCCAATACAGATCCTTGGGGGACCCCGCTATTTACCTCTCTCCACTGTGAAAACTGAGCATTTATTCCTTTTACTTTGTTTAACTTTCTCTTAATTTTTGTGTAGTTCCCCTTTTTGAAGATAAATGCTACTGTGGTGGACTTCTTTGGTATCCCTCTCCCCCACACACAGGGATGTTAAATTTAATTACATTATGGTCACTATTACCAGACCCTGTGTGTCATTTAGGACTAAATCAAAATTTGCCTCACCCATTGTAAATTCCAAAACTAGTTGCTCCGTGAAGCGGGGGAGACAGGTTCAGTTCTCTTCTCTGCCATGGGGAGAACAGATCTGAAATTGGATGTCATATGAAAGGAGTAATAACAAGGAGTCTTGTGGCACCTTAAAAACTAACAAATTTATTAGAGCATTAGCTTTCATGGGCTATGACCCACTTCTTCAGATGTATGGAGTGAAAATTACAGTAGGCAGGCATAAATATACAGCACAAGAAAAGATGGGAGTTGCCTTACCAAGTGGGGGGTCAATGATTCAATCAGGGTGGATGTGTCCCATTCCCCTTCTTGTCAGCCG
Organism: Mauremys reevesii; assembly: GCF_016161935.1. Taxonomy (NCBI): domain Eukaryota; kingdom Metazoa; phylum Chordata; order Testudines; family Geoemydidae; genus Mauremys; species Mauremys reevesii. The sequence goes on from NC_052623.1 coordinate 161,252,903, forward strand.
TTGCTTATGCTGGGTTGGGGAAGACCTGGGACTGAAGGGTGGCAAGTGGGGAAAGGTAAACTGGGACTGAGAGTTGGGATGTGGAGGAGACTGGTAATGGCTGGGGAATAAGACTGGGAACCAGTGGGTTGGAGTATGGAGATAGGAGGGATAGACCAATCTGATGAGAATTCAAGGTCTGGGAAGACAACTGGGACTGGCTGGACAAAGATTGGGACAAGGAACCAGGAAGGTGAGTGGGGATAAGGATACTGAAGCTGAACGAGAAGAATGAGTCTGGGGACAGGTATGGTGAGGGGGACAGTGAATGGAGGCTGAGATGGGAGAAAGAGGACAGATCTGGGGGGAACTGGGACTGGCTGGCCAAGGAGAGTGGACCAGGGATGAAAAAAGCCTATGGAGTGGAGACAGACTGGCTGGGTAAGGAAAATTGGCCTGGGATGAGAGGCTAGGATAGGGCCAGGGACAAACTGGAAGGGATAGAGCAGAAGTGGTGAAGCGTGGGGGAAACGAGTTTTACTCCCCTCATCCCCAGGATAAAGTTAGGGATTCTGGGTGGTGGAGTGGACCAAGGGACGTTCTGGATTCAATGTCTGGAACTGAAGTAGGAGAAATCAGGCATAAGGGGGGATCACTTATAGGATGAAGAACAAATTAGCTTTTATTATTTACAGCTGTCTGGCACCTCTGGATAAGTCCAGGAACAAGCTTCAGATCAAAGAGAAGGGGCTGCTCACCCACCTGCTGTCTGACTCCAAAAAACTGCCATCAGCCTCCTGCAGAGTTTGTGTTATCCTGTGGCCATTCCCTCATGGTTTCCGCCAGTAGTGGCCACAGTCATCCTTCAATTTGGTTAGTCAGGGCCAAGATCTCTGGAGGCCTCCCACTCTGACTGCCATAGAGTCAGCCACTCCCTATATCTGCTTTGGCCCTTTTGTACACACAAGCTAGAGGACTTCTGCAGATTCTGTCTCCATACCCCACAAGTCAGGCTTGTTACACAGGCAAAGGGTCCTGTGGGGAAAAATAGTATGTAATCATGTAATTAAAGAATATCTCAGAATGCATAAACATAAGGGGTTCAAATTAAGGTTGCACAGGCAATCTTTGTGTGTGTGTGTGTGTGTGTGTGTGCGCACACACACAAGACTGACTTAACATTGTAGAGAAAACTAAAATGTTTTTAACCTATTGAAGACACTACACATCACTGAAAACTACTTGATGCCAAGTGTGAGCTTTCTGAGTTCAGTTAGTTATGAGCTATTTCCATGGAGCTGGAAATTACTGATGATCAGAATATAAAATAAATTAGGGTTTTTTGGTCACCTTCCTAACAGTGGCCATAATTTGTGTTAAATTAAACACCTTTCAGTAGACGGCAAGCATGAAAAATTTCAGTCCAAAGGGAGCGTTTTTCACAAAGTTATGAGCAATTAATAATTATGAGTCACATTTATTATCACTGAAGTTTTGAAATCTTAACAATAGTAGTTGCTAATAGTGACTGTTTATAATATTCTTCAGTTTTGAAATACACAAATAAAAACTGTTGACTTTCCATATCTGCAAAGTACCATTATTAACTGTGAGTGAAGGCTCATTCAGAAGGCTATCACCTTCTAAATGAGTGAATTGTTTCATAAAAAAGAATAGTACTTGCACCTTCCATCTGAGGATCTCAGAAAACTAATTCTCTAAAAACACAGCAAAATCCTTCATCACAGATGGAGAAGGGTGTAACATACTCTGCTTTAAATCCATCCTCAGTTCAAAGGAGATCTCCTCCTCAACCCTCTCCCTAATGGCTCTCTGTCAGTGTAAGACCAGTCTCCATAAAGCAGTCGTTTTTCCCCCTCTTCCCAATTATTATGAAATTTGGGACAGCAGGTCTTTTTTTTTATTATTCATAGTTGAAAGAAGGGAAATGTATTTTTGAATGTCTTCACTAAATGAAGCTTTGTGTGTCATGTCATTCTGGAGCAGATCATGTACATCTCATAAACTGAATCATTCAAGGAACAAGAAACGAAACAAAAGTTTGTTTTTATGTTAGGCACCTGCTCCACTCTCCCATGTTTTTTCTTCTTTTTCATAATATTGTGATTAATATCACCTACCAAATTTTACTCATCTGGAATGGATGAAGAAATCCCTCATTTTGGATGATTTAAGATAATTCACCGTATATACTCAATCATAAGCCAGGTTGTTTTAAGCCGACCTCCCACCCCCACCCCCTCCAAGATGGATAAGTAAAAATGGAAAATTTTTATAACCCATTCACAAGCTGACCTTATAATTCAGGGGTCAGCAAACTTTGGCTCCTGGGCCATCAGGATAAGCCGCTGGTGGGCCGAGATGGTTTGTTTACCTCGAGCGTCTGCAGGCACGGAGGTAAACCTAAGTAAACAAAGTGTCCCAGTGCACCAGCTGCTTACCCTACAGGCCGGGACATCAACTAGGGGGGAGAAGCTGGGAGTCAGGGGAATAACCCCTGTGACCACCCTCCACATGACCCCACCCCTAGCCCGGGACCCCCACACTCTTCCCCATCCCTTCCCTTCCCACCTTATTTGGGGAGGGCCAGGGGAGGATGTCTCTGACCTGGCTGGCGAGCCAGACCGGGTGGTGCAGCCGCAGCATGTTCCAGCAGGCTGGACCAGGTGGCATGGACACAGCATGCTCTGGCGGGCTGGGTGGCGCGGCCACAGCCTGCCCTGGGAGGCGGGGCCGAGCGGCACGGCTGCAACCTGCCAGCCCCGGAGCTGCAGCTGCTTTGGAGGCTGGGGGGAGAGCAGTGTGGCTAGAAGCAGAGAGACTCTGGCCCCGCCTTTTCCCTTCTGGCAGTGCTGCCTCTCCTTGCTCCCTCTGTTGGGGGGAGGGGCTGGGTCCCACCTCTGCCTCTCTATACCCATTCATAAGCCGACTCCCTTCTCTGGTGCTTCCCTTTTTTACTAAAAAAATTCAGCTTATGAACGAGTATATACGGTAAATCTCCATAGAATTGAAGGGACCATCAGATCATCTAATCTGACTTGTATATCACAGGCCACTAAATTGCACCCAAATCCCCCTATGTGAAACCCAAAGACTTTAGTTTCCCAAGGATGAAATGTTTGGTCTAATTAAACTATGAGCCACAGGCAGAAAACAGGAGAGACCCAGGTGCCACCAGTGGCAGGGAAATCATGAAATGAGATATGCCCAAATGATCCCAGCAGGTGAACTGTGCCCCATGCTACAATGGAAAGTGAAAACCCCTTGAGGTCCCTGTCAAACTGAGCTGGTGGAAAATTCCTTCCTGAACCAAATCTGGGATCTGCATGATCCTGGGTGTGTACGCAAGACACACCAGTCAGGCATCTAGAAAGACACGCCAGCCAGGCATTTTCTATATGACCTCAGGGCACTGGTCTACCCTGGCCAGTGTCCCATCTCCAGCTATGACCAATTTAAGTTGCATCAGAAGGAGGAGGAGATTTTAATAAAATTCATCAAGCCAATTGTGTGGGGGGGAGGCCTCTGCAGATGCCTGCCTGAAACATGATATTTGATTATAGTCACTATTTTAATGCAGAACTACAAGTGTTATGAGCCAATACATGTTTTTTCCCACTCATATGGAAAAGAACACTTGTTTAGACAATAGGCAAAGGAGCTTGTTCAAAATTAACTTTTATTTGGAAGTGGAGGGGAAAGTCTCTCATATACTTGTCATAAGGATTAGGTTCTCCCAATTTACTCCAGCATCAAACCACCAGCTATCTTCCCATTACCATCCATATCATCTGTCACAGCTAACACTATTTTGCCTCTGACTCAGGACAGCTGAATGGAGTTTCCTTTGGAACCCAGCAAACTGCTCTTACATCACTAAAGAAGCAAAAAAAGTTAAAAGCTCAATATTTTAAATATCTTTTACATGTCACCTTGAAGTCTCTGTTGCTTGCCTTTTTTTTTTTTCTTTAAAAAAATGCTGCTGAAAGCCCCAATTCTGATTTGCTATTCATTAAGCTGAGGTGGAAAAGTGCTCTGCACCGAGTTGTGTCTGGCTTAATATGTCAGGATCTGGTTTATTCCCTCCCAAAACTACCTGGGGGTTCTAATCTGAATCACACTTGTAGAGTGCTGCTTTGTACATATACAGAAAGAGATTTAAAACTGTTATGTTTATAAATATAAAGTGACTTGTTACTTCTCTCATGGATTAGATGATGTAGGTAGAAAGAGAAATGTAGAGGTTCAGAAGTCTGGTATGAGCAGTAGGCTGAAAGGATGTAATGATTTATCACTCACCCAGCAATAAAAAGGGAAAAATTTGGGGCGGGGGAATAACAGGTACTTACCAGATGGAAACAGAAGCAGCCAGCTGTAAAAATGTCCATTTCATGCATGTACTTGGCTCTGAAGAATTTAAAGGACAACCTGAAAGGCTTTCTGGAAGAAAAGGATCCTATATGATGATAACCCTGTAGTGGGAACCTGTCTTTGGAATATCAGTGCTATATTATAGAGGAGATAAGTGCTATCTCCTTTCTCCCAGAATATTATAAAATCTAATTTTTATTCAACTAGTCCAATACTAATAATCTCCTAGTAATGTGTTATTTTTTACCTCTTTAATTTTTAAGGAGAACAATTAAATGTGTGTGGGTGGTGTAAATCAGTTGGGGTGAGAGTAATTGTAGAAGGATCACAAGGCAGTGGGAAACAAGCTGAGCCCCTTTGTGTGGTTATGCTTTTTAAAGAAATAGACTTTTTGTAAGGTGGGGGGAGATTAAATTTAATATCGACTAGTGTATTATCTGGACTTCCTTAAAACAGTGGTTCTCAACCAGGGGTACGCAGAGATCTTCCAGGCGGTACATCAGTTCATCTAGATATTCGACTAGTTTTACAACAGGCTACATAAAAAGCACTAGCAAAGTCAGTACAAACTAAAATTTGATACAGCCAATGACTTGTTTTATACTGCTCCATATATACTATACACTGAAATGTAAGTACAATATTTATATTCCAATATATTTATTTTATAATTATATGGTAAAAATTAGAAAGTAAGCAATTTTCAGTAATAGTGTGCTGTGACACTTCTTTATTTTTATGTCTGATTTTGTAAGCATGTAGTTTTTAAATGAGGTGAAACGTTGGGGTACGCAAGTCAAATCAGTCTCCTAAAAGGGAACAGTAGTCTGGAAGGGTTAAGAGCCACTGCCTTAAAGCACACTTACAATCTTAACTCGTCTGTCTTTTTGTTTGCAAATTAAGAATGTGAAGGATAAAGTGAAAATGAGGATGCAACCTACCCCTTGCTCCCTTGGCTCAAAAAGCTGTGCACCGGACACCTGGACAGCAGCAAGGAACAGTTCAACAATAGGTGCAGAGCAGGTGCAGAATGGTGGTTGAATGTGCCTTTGGCCGTTTAAAGGGTCGCTGGTGCAGTTTGTTTACTAGGTTAGACTTCAGTGAAAGCAATATCCCCTGGTTGTAGCTATCTGCTGTGTGCTCCATAAAATCTGTGAGGCAAAGAGGTAGAAGTTTCCCCAGGAGTAGGGCATGGAGGCAGATAGTCTGTCTGCTAATTTTGAGCAGCAAGATACAAGGGCAATAAGAGGAGCACATCGTGGAGCACTGTGTCTCAGGGAGGCTTTGAAAACGCGATTTAGTAATGACCCCCGGTAATGTGTGCTGCTTCTTGAGTTATGCCTTCCCTTACTGTGAACCTTGCTGTGCCTGCTGAGTTTCTGTCTCTGGCAAATGCCCTCTGTTTCTGTAGTTTCCCTGTACCTCTCCTTTCTCCATGGGATGAAGTAATAAAGATTATTTCATTCTCAGGACCTGTAGTTTTATTGCATAAACATATTGGAAGTGAAAGATCAGGAAAATAATGTAACCCGGGACAGTCATTGGAATAATATTTGGACAGGAAAAACACTGTGATCTTTTCTTTTAAATACAGTGGCCTTGCCTGTCAAAGATAATTGTATGTGTACCTTTTATTCCTAGTACCCTCCACTGGTGTGGAGTGGAAGAGATATAGTATTTTCTCCCTCACCTCCTGGAACATGAGGGGGAGGTGAGAATATGGTGATGCAGGAATGGTGTTTTGCAGGGGCTGTAGAGGGAGTCTAACCTCAAGGTGTTTCTCGTGAAGGTCTACCAGATGCCTCAACATGTCCTTCAGAATCCCCAGCATCTCCTGCTGCGTGCCATGCCATGCGCGTGCTCCTGAGCTGCTCTCCTGCTCGCAATGTCCATGTCCAGTTTTTCAGATAGAGAAATCCTCCTGCTCAGTGTCAGCCATCCCAGAGGTGTTCATAATCTCATTAAACACGTCATCACATGTTGTCTTCTTCTAATCTGAGACAGCCTCTCCACTGGTGTGGAGGATGAGCTAAAGGCCACACTTTCAGCTGTAAGACATGAAAGCACAAAGCAATAATTGTCAGTCCGTAATCAGGGTCTAGTGCACAGCTGATACTTAAAAATAACTCCCCTTATTCCACTGAAGTACAAGGCAGAACATTTTCATTGATACAAGGTATTCATTGAACTGGCTTGCTGTATCAGGCATAATGAGTATGGCCCGGGGACATGTGCAGACAGTTGCCTGGCGCCCATTGGGTGGGCAGCTCACAGCAGGAGCACAAGTGGCATTGGCCCCCTGCCCTTTGTAACATGGACGTTGATTGGGAACCACTGTTGACCTTCCCAAATTGCAAACCTGGGCAAAGGCAGCGTGGTGGGGGGAGTTGTGGCGGCAAGAGTGCACAAGCAAATTTCCCAAACTCCCCCTCCCTCATTATGCTGCTGCTAGCCGTGGCCTGAGGTTTGTAGTTTCTAAGCTCAATGCCTACCCCTACCACCCAAACCACCGGCATGCAGTGGTGCTGGAACAATTTTTATAGTGGGCTGAGAGCCATCGAACTAAACAGTAAACCCTATATATAATGGAAACCATTTCAAGTCAGGGGGTGCTGCAGCACCCCCCACACCCTTAGTTCAGCACCTATGCCAGCATGTCTGGGAAACCATGAGGGAACAGAAAAGCACAATAGGGGTGGGATCACATGCACTGTTGTTTGCATTCCCAGCAATCAAAATGAAAACTGCCACTATCTCTGCTAGATGACCCAAGCTGATATCACTCTCCTGAAGGTAACAGAGGCCACAAGGACCTCATTCAGTGCATAGAATAGACAGAGCTCAGGGAATTGATCAGAATTCTGTAGTGAAATGAAACTGCTGTCTCCAGGATCCCTGCCTCAGTTAGTGCAGAAGTTGGAAGGTATGTAGTGAATGAGTAGGAGGGCCTTCATTTTCAATTTCTTTTATTGTATTTAACTTTTCCTGGGAATATATCCGTGTTTATTACTACAACAAAAACAGGTGAAAATTGGTGGAAAAAACTATTAATAATTTTTCTGGGTAAATATCGGGATTTATTTTGGTGAACGGAAGGACAGGGGAAAACTATTCGGTAGATTAATGCTTTGATGAATGGAATTCAATGTGGTTGCTGCAGAACTCAAAACACAATGCTACTTCTGAGTTTAAGAAAACAGTACATCTCTAATCCCCAAATAAAACTTTTCATTTGATTAAACAGTTTACAGTTGTAGGCTTAAAACTATTAGCCTATAAATATTTACATTTAGTAATTGAGCCACACCATTTGCAGTGCATACAATCAACTTTATCTTTTTCTCCTGGTTTTGTTTTTTTAAAAACTTTAGAGGACTTCCTTGTACCCTGAAACGTATTCTGATACAGATTTTCGTTTTCTACCCATTTTAGTGTTTCAGATCTTTAAACCATTATCTGCTAACAGCTTGAAATGTGCATGTGGTGGGCATGAGATTCATCAGTATGTTAAGATGTGCATGCACTTCAGAGCTTGTGTGTGTACCTATTTGTTGTATCTTCTAAACTAATACATAGCCATACTTCAACAGGCAGCTTTGCATATACACACAGACTAATGTATTATTGTAATATATTTCTCATGCAATGTATTTTATTTTTCTAATAAAACAAGTTATTTTTTATATATTTGATACAAAAGTATGGTGAAAATTGGAGGGAAAATCAATAATACTTTTTGTAAAACCCAGGATTTTTTTGGTAAAAATACGTTTAAACTGAAAACGAAGGGACTTATGAATGAGGTTTTAGTAAAGGGAAATCATGCATCACCAATCTACTAGAATTCTTTGAGGGGGTCAACAAGCATGTAGACCAAGGGAATCCAATGGATATAGTGAACTTGGATTTTCAGAAAGCCTTTGACAAGGTCCCTCACGAAAGGCTCTTAATGCAAAGTAAGCTGTCACGTGATAAGAGGGAAGGTGCTCTCATGGATAGGAAACAAAGGGTAGGTATAAATGGTAAGTTTTCAGAATGGAGAGGAGGTAGATAGTGGTGTCCCCCAGGGGTCTGTTCTGGGACCAGTCCTATTCAACATATTCATAAATTATCTGGGAAAAGGGGTAAACAATGAGGTGGCAAAATTTGCAGATGATACAAAATTACTAAAGATAGTGGAGATCCAAGCAGACTGCTAAGAGCTACAAAAGGATTTCTCAAAATTGGGTGACTGGGCATCAAAATGGCAGATGAAATTTAATGTTGATAAATGCAAAGTAATACACATTGGAAAGCATAATCCCAACTATACATATAAAATGATGAGGTCTAAATTAGCTGTTACCACTCAAGAAAGAGATCTTGGAGTCATTGTGGATAGTTCTCTGAAAACATCCACTCAATGTGCAGAGCAGTCAAAAAAGCGAACAGAATGCTGGGAATAATTAAGAAAGGGATAGGTAATAGGACAAAATATCATGTTGCCTCTATATAAATCAATGGTGCACCCACATCTTGAGTACTGTGTGCAGATGTGGCCGCCCCATCTCTAAAAAGATATATTGGAATTGGAAAAGGTTCAGAAAAGGGCAACAAAAATTATTAGGGGTATGGAGCGGTTTCCATATGAAGCAAGATTAATAAGAGTGGGACTTTTCAGCTTGGAAAAGAGACAGCTAAGGGGAGATACGATTCAGGTCTATAAGATCATGACTGGTGTGGAGAAAGTAGATAAGGAAGTGTGGTTTACTACTTCTCATAACACAAGAACTAGGGGTTACCAAATGAAATTAATAGGCAGCAGGCTTAAAACAAATAAAAGGAAGTATTTCTTCACACAACGCACAGTCCTTGCCAGAGGATGTTGTGAAGGCCAAGACCATAACAAGGTTAAAAAAATAACTAGATAAATTCATGAAGGATAGGTCCATCAATGGCTGTTAGCCAGGATGGGCAGGAATGGTGTTCCTAGCCTCTGTTTGCCAGAAGCTGGGAATGAGCGACAAGGGATGGATCACTTGATGATTACCTGTTCTGTTCATTCCCTGTGAAGCACCTGGCACTGGCCACTGTCAGAAGACAGGATACTGGGCTAGATGGACCTTTGTTCTGACCCAGTAGGGCAGCTCTTATGAGCTAGGGAACTGCAGAAAGTGAAAGGTGGTCCCATGGTTGAGGAAGTTGAATGCTGCCCTGGAAAACTGAATTCTATCCCTGCCTCTGCCACAGAGGTCCTATATGATGCTGGGCAAGCCACTTAAACCAAAATGTTCATAGTTGGCCATTAATTATGTGTTCCTCATTTTCTGGGTGTCCAGTGTGTGACACTTGGGGTCTGACTTGCAGAAGTGGTGAGCACTCCTAACTGTATCCTAAGCTAATGGGAGCTGTGCTTTGAAACATATAAAGTGCTACAAAAATGCTAAGTACTCTGTAAGATTAGGTCCTCGTTGTTTATAATTGGGCAATCAAAATTAGTGGATGCTTGACTATGTTGGTCTTAATTTCTCTGTGCCTCCATCCACCATTTTACTGATGGAAAAAATACTACCACTTCATCTCATAGGAGTATTGTGAAGATAAATTCATTAGCGTGAAGCACTCATACTATGGTGATCGGAACCACAGGAAAAACATGAGAAAATTAATAATCTTGTATTCAGTGTAGTGTTGGATGATGTACAGTAAATAAAGCAGAGGCCACACATTGGATGCTGAAGATAAAAATAGTGAATAATTGTTCCTTTAGTGAGCACTATCCATCCTGTGCACTCGATCAGGCAGAGGTCATGTGGGAAAAGTAATATGTGATCTAGTAATTAAACACTGTACTATAATACAAGTAACCTGATAGGCCCCTGTGTCCTGGGGCAGTTTGCACAGTGATAGCAAATCTGTACAATGTATTTTTAGATTAATATTTGCCAATTCTTTCCCTTGAATATGCATTGTTGCACAAGGATTTCCTGAGACCAAATACACTGTGATTTGCTTAAGGATCTCTGTGGCATGTTAATACTGGAAAATATAGGAATACATAGTTTTTGCTAAGGACCTTTTCAATCCAGGAATATTGAAACAAAATTATCTTTTATTAGTTGTTACTGTCTTCATGATCTTGTGTCAATAGTCTTGATTTTGCCCCCTGGATATTTCAGCGATGGGCTTAATATTAGAAATATTTAAAGGAGAGAGTTTCACAGACACTAGCTCTGTACTGAACATAGTTTCAGTTCAGTTGAAGAAATGGAATTCTGCTGTTTTGTTCATGGTATTAGGCAGACTATGGTGTGTGTTTGACCTAGTACCTATAAGTCTGATCAGTTCTACTTCCTGCAGTGCACTGAACACCTGTAGGTTCACGCCCTGGCTGAGGCCAAGGTAGAACCTTTTGAGTTTCAAAGGGGATTTGATTGATTAAGAATTATAGGATAGGAATAATGGTTAATGCTAGTCAATCTGGTTTTACGGAAAATAGGTCTTGTCAAACAAACCTGATTTCATTGCTTGAGATTACAAGTTTGGTTGATAAAAGTAACTGCCTAGATGTAATATACTTAGATTTGTGTAAAGCATTTTACATAGTACTGCACAACATTCTGATTAAAAGATTAGCACTGTACAATATTGATAAAGCACCTGTTAAATGGATTAAGAACTGGCTAAGTGACAGATTTCAAAGTAGTCTTTTATGGCGAATCACCACTGAGTCAAGGTGGTTTCTAGTGGGGCCCCACACCCAGCTAGATTGCATGAATGCTCCCTGAGCTACTCACAAATCACACAGAGAAAGGCACAAGCAAATCTCCCAAGCCCCCAGCCTTGGACTCCTGGAATACACCCTTGCCCTGGTCAGACTCCTGGCCAGTATAAGTTTATTACCCAGTCCTCTGCTCCCTCGATGTGGAGAGGACATATGCTAGCCTTTGTAAACTGAGCTGAGATTTCCAAAGCACTTCATCCAAAACACACTGTTTTAGGTAAAATATAAAACAAATTTATATACTACAGAAAGATAGAATTTAAATTATTATAAGTGTTAGGCGCACACAGTCAGCGATAGTTACCAAAAAAAAATAAGTTAAGCGTACAGTCTAAATCTTAAACCTCATTAAACTAGGCAGTATTTAGATCAAGCAATTTTTCTGATCCTACTGGATGTTGTAGCTAAGTGACAGTTCTTACTACACAGGCTTCCCCTTTAAGCCTGGGACCAGTCTACACAGTTCAAGTCTTTGTCTTCCCAGCGTTCTTGTTGCTTCCCGGGTAGGTGGAGTAGGAGAAAGGCAAAAGCATGATGCCACTGTCCCTTATTTTATATCCTCAGTCCATGTGCTTGGAAAACACTAGCCCAGACACGTCCTGGTGGGTTTTGCTGAGTCACAGGATTGAGCAATCCCCCATTGTGTGGTGCTTCTCTTACAGAATTGTAAATTCTTTGTTTACAACTCCGCTGCTGATTATGAGATTTAAAAAAAACAGTATTTTTAATTGCCCTACTTGTATGAGGTGAATCTCTTTATTATGAAAGTGCAACTTAGAAATGTAGAATTATTTTTTCACATAACTGCACTCAAACAAAATGATGTAAAACTTTAGAGCCTACAAATCTACTCAGTCCTACTTCTTGTTCAGCCATTCGGTAAGACAAACAAGTTTGTTTACATCTATGGGAGATAATGCTGCTCGCTTCTTATTTACGATGTCACCTAAAAGTGAAAAGAGGCATTCGCATGGGACTGTTGTAGCCAATGTTGGCAAGGTATTTATATGCCAGATATGCTAAATATTCATATGCCCCTTTATGCTTTCACTTGTAGATTATTTTTTTACAGTGCAAATATTTGTAATAAAAAATATAAAGTGAGCACTCTACACTTTTTATTGAGTCATGTAATTGAAATGGATATATTTTGAAAATATGGAAAAACATCCAAAAATATGTATAATAAATTTAAATTGGTATTCTATTATTATTTAACAGTGTGATAAAAAAATTAATCATGATTAATCATAGTTTTAAATCTTGCAATTAATCAAGATTAATCTTTTTGATCATTTGACAGCACTAATCTTAATTATATGACAGGATGAATATGGGGGTTCCCGGATGCTGCTTTGAGGAACAGAGTGCCACACAGGTCATGCCTATAGAATGAGGTATTGTATCCCAGAAACCAGTGACCCTCAAAAGGATCTAGGGATCATAGCGGGCAAGCAACTCCACATGAGCTTCCAGAGTGATGCTGTCTCAAAAAGGCTAATGCTATCCATATATGTGTCATCTGAGGATTTGAGCACTACAGCTTCATGGCATGCAACAATACAGTGAGGAATAACCACTCTAGAACCGTGCTCAAAGGCACAAGGGCACCAACTTCATCTGTTGCTGGGGTCAAACGAGGGAGTTTAGTTGGTGGTACACTATATATTGAAGTCGTGACAAAAAAAATACTTGGACTCCATTGTAAAACTGTTAAATTCCCAGAAAGGCAGGATACCTGGCCACTCAATTACAAGTAAATTTTTTTTTTTAGTAATACACTTCCAAAGTTGTTAATGTATACGTTTTGCCTTTCCCTTAAATATAAGCAAATATGAGAGTTAATTACACCAGTCTTCATCAGAGACAATTAAGCAGTATAGGTTTTTTTCCATCATTTAAAAAAATAGCAACAAAAAACTTTAGTCTGTTCAGTTAACGGTACTGTCTATGTTGTTTGGCCTCAAAAATGAGTTACATTTAAAAATTAACCCATATTGTAGGTCTCAGATTCAGGATTTTAGCAATATTTTTTTAATATGTCTTTGCAGAAGTATTGGTTGGAAAAAGCTTCCTTCACACTCAGTCAACTTACTGGGTATTCCTGCATAAAGAGAAGTAGGCATATGCTAGCTACAGGAAGAGAACATAGCTTCCTTTATTGGTCAGCTATAATAATCTTAATGAAGAGTGACTACTTAAGGTGCATTGGAAAAGCAGAATCACAAATAGCTTTTTTTCATGCCCGTGTATCTATTGGAGTTATGGATACAGATTGCCTTTGTTCTTTTAAGTCCCAGGCATAGCCCCAAAACTTACAATTCTTTAATGTTAATAAAAAAAATAGCTATGTGGGCTATAATCAGAAACTAATTGGTTGTATAGGTTCATGTTATATTTTAGAAGTGTATATAAAACAGACCATAACTATCTTTATTTTTGTTTTTCAGATAAATCCAAATCATGGAGGGGCTCTTGCATTACATAAACCCAGCACATGCCATTTCTCTCTTAAGTGCTTTGAATGAGGAACGTCTAAAAGGACAGCTATGTGATGTTATTCTTATAGTGGGAGACCAAAAATTTAGAGCTCATAAAAATGTTCTGGCTGCCAGCAGTGAATACTTCCAGACTCTCTTCACAAATAAAGAGAATGAGTCTCAATCAGTGTTTCAGCTTGACTTCTGTGAACCAGATGCTTTTGAGAATGTATTAAACTACATTTACTCTTCGTCTTTGTTTGTTGAGAAAAGCAGTCTTGCGGCTGTTCAAGAATTGGGCTACAGCCTTGGAATTTCCTTTCTTACCAACATTGTTTCTAAGAGTCCTCAAGCTCCTTTTCCAGCATGTCCCATTAAAAAAATATTGTTTCAAGAAGATGATGAAAGCAGTTCTCAGAAGAGAAGTGTCATTGTTTGTCAGAGCAGAAATGAAGCACAAGTTAAAAATGTCAGTCAAACACATGATTTAAGCCATAGCTCTAAGCCTTCACACTCCATTGCCATCAAAACAAACAATAGACCACAAGTAACAAAACCAATTGACCCACTTCACAGTTTATCATTAAGTGACAGGAGGTGGCTAAAAGACAGTCCTGTGAGCTACACCAAACTTCATGAACCTTCTGGAACTGTGGATGACCAAAGTAGAAGTGGCTTGGTAAAGAGGAATGCAGTATTGCCACAAAAGCCTTTAGCTGAGAAAGAAACTTTGTGTGATGAGCCAGGAGTGAGTGGTCAGCTTCTAAGAGGAAAAGCTGCAGAGATATCATTAAAAAGACCACGTCCTCCAATCTTATCTCTGCATGGTTCATCAGAATCTACATTTTTGTTGCGAGAGACGGGAAAAGGAAATGGTCAAGGAGAAGATAGGAATTTGCTATACTACTCAAAATTAGGACTAGTGGTTCCATCTAGTGGATCTGGTCCTGAAAACCAAAGTATTGACCGGAGTGGCCCACTTGTAAAAAGTCTCCTTCGAAGGTCATTGTCCATGGATAGTCAGGTTCCTATTTATTCATCTTCTATTGATTTAAAAGCTTCACATGGATCATCATTGGTGACTAGTGACTCACAGGGAAAAACATTTAATGTTACATCTCAAAAGTCATCCTTGAAAGAGTCTTCAGAAAAGGCTGTCCTAGATGACAAAACACAGGTTATACACCCACACCGCCTTAGGTCCTTTAGTGCCTCTCAGTCGACTGATAGGGAGGTAGCTTCTCCTCTAACTGATGTACGAATAAAAACTGAACCTAGCAGCCCACTTTCAGAGCCTTCTGAAATAATAAGAGTTACAGTAGGAGATGCTTCAACATCTGCCAGTAAAGACTTCCCTTTTAAAACTGAGGATGATAATAGGGATATGAGTAGACTTCCAGCAAAAAGGAGGTTTCAAGCAGATAGAAGGCTACCATTTAAAAAACTGAAAGTGAATGAGCATGGTTCTCCTGGGTCAGAGGATAATTTTGAGGAAAGTTCAAGTCCTACGCGTCTTGATGCTGACTTTCCAGATTCTGATGTCAGTAAAGATGAATACACTGAATTGGAAGAAGTGAGACCAAACAAAAAGTTTAAATGCAAGCACTGCCTTAAGATTTTCAGATCTACAGCAGGCCTTCACCGTCATGTTAATATGTATCATAATCCAGAGAAACCATATGCTTGTGATATATGTCACAAGAGATTTCATACGAACTTCAAAGTATGGACTCATTGCCAGACACAGCATGGAATTGTGAAGAACCCCTCACCTGCTTCCAGTTCACATGCTGTCTTGGATGAAAAATTCCAAAGAAAATTAATTGATATTGTGAGAGAGAGAGAGATTAAGAAAGCACTGATTGTTAAACTACGACGTGGCAAACAAGGTTTTCAGGGACAGTCCAGTTCACAAGCACAGCAAGTCATCAAAAGGAACTTAAGATCAAGATCCAAAGGAGCCTACATTTGTACCTACTGTGGGAAAGCTTATCGTTTTCTCTCCCAATTTAAACAGCACATAAAAATGCATCCAGGGGAAAAACCAATTGGAGGAAATAAGGCTTCTAAGCAAAAAGAGCACATTCATATTGCAAGTCCAGTTGAAAATAAAGAGGTCTATCAGTGCCGTCTTTGTAATGCTAAGCTCTCCTCTCTTATTGAACAGGGAAATCATGAGCGACTTTGTAGAAATGCAACAGTCTGTCCTTATTGCAGCCTTAGATTTTCTTCTCCAGAGCTGAAGCATGAACATGAAAGCAAGTGTGAATATAAAAAGCTCACATGTCTTGAGTGTATGCGCACTTTTAAATCCTCCTTTAGTATTTGGCGTCATCAAGTTGAAGTTCACAACCAAAATACCATGTCCCCAACAGAGAATTTTTCTCTACCTATTCTTGATCACAATGGTGAAATAACGAATGCTTCAAGATTGCATTCTCAATCAGAATCTAATAAAATGAACAATTTTGTTACTGCAAAGGAAGATGGAGTATTCAGTGATTCTTCAGAACAAATTAATTTTGATTCTGAAGATTCTTCATGCCTCCCTGAAGATCTAAGTGTTTCCAAACAGTTTAAAATTCACGTCAAAGAAGAGCCTGCAGACGATATAGAGGATGAGGTCACTGAAACCAACAGAGAAGCTAAGGAAGTAGTTTCTAATAAAGTCACTGGCTTGTGGCCCTGTGAAAAATGTGGAAAAATTTTTACTGTACACAAGCAGTTGGAGCGTCACCAGGAGCTTTTGTGCTCTGTAAAACCATTTATTTGTCATGTGTGCAACAAGGCCTTCCGGACCAACTTCCGTCTATGGAGCCACTTCCAGTCTCATATGTCACAGGCTGCAGAGGAGTCAGTGAATAAAGATCTTGAGATATGTCCACCAGCTAACTCCCCATCACCGCCACCTCTGCCTCCACCCCCACCTCTACCCAAAATCCAGCCCTTAGAGCCTGATAGTCCGACAGGTTTGTCTGAGAGCCCAACTACTACTGAGAAATTA
This sequence comes from Mauremys reevesii, assembly GCF_016161935.1. Taxonomy (NCBI): domain Eukaryota; kingdom Metazoa; phylum Chordata; order Testudines; family Geoemydidae; genus Mauremys; species Mauremys reevesii. The sequence goes on from NC_052623.1 coordinate 161,269,521, forward strand.
TTTGTTCCACAAGAATCGGACACGCTCTTTTATCATGCCCCACCACTTTCAGCAATCACATTCAAAAGACAATATATGTGTAAACTTTGTCACAGGACATTCAAGACTGCATTTAGTCTTTGGAGCCATGAACAGACACACAATTAGCTAGAGATCTTCAACAGGTAGTTTAAAAAGCTGGTTAAATGGAGACCATTTCCAGGATATTTCAGAAGTATGCCATATAAACTAGAAATCTAAGGGGACAAGAAACATCAAAAAAGTAAAGATGGATTTATGATGCTGCTTGGATTTGAAGATTAAGGTAAACTAACTTTGATGTTAGTAGATAGAAATTTGAATAATTTAAAGTACTGTTGTCTGGGATCTTATAGTAACAGTATAATTCATTAACATTGAAATCCGATCACATCTTGATTGTATGCATGGATCCTCATCCTGTGGTGTCAATATATATAAATATACATTAAAAACAAAAAAGGAACAACAATGTAGATTCTAACTGTGAGTTTATAGTAGTGTTATACTGTAACCAACTTCTTGTTTTGAGTATAAATGAACACCTGAGCTCCCTATAAATATTAGCCCTGCACTTGAAGTTAGGAAAGAAGTGGATGGAATATTTTTCTTTCGTAATCTAGATTTTTAGTAATATTTTAGCAATAACAAATAAACCTCAAGTTTGAGTTACCCTGACATTTATTGGGAATGAATGTTTGCTATTTTATGGTAATGTGGAATTGTTTTGTTCTTATATGGAACTTGTGCAAAATACAATAGAATCTAAGATCAGCAATATTAATACTTGGATTTTATATTTAAAGTAGCAGCAAGCCTGCTTTCAGCCATTTAAATAGAAGTTTCTATGGAAGACTCTGGAAAAAATGTATGCTGCTTTATATAACGCCCCAAAGGCTAATTTACTATAGGTATTTCAGTAACTACAAGCATTGTAATAAAGCAGCACTTATAATACAAACAACAGTACTGTTCATGCATATGAACTAACATTGAATGGATGTCAAACAATTCACAATTTTGTTTCCTCTGGTTTGTACTGTTGTGTGTAATTCTGAGTACATTAGAATGTATGATACTTTCAATAGCAGAAGCTTGTAGGAGGAAGGGGTTGTGAAATAAACTCCTGTGTGTGGCAGTAAATGTGGCCATTAGCACAAAGATATGTTTTTTAAAAAAATGTAAATATTTACATAGACACCTGTATAAATGAACAAAATATGTATTTAAATTTTGTATTAAACAAACATATCCAGTTCAAAGCAGAGGAAAAAGCACCACACTACAATCATTGGATTTTGTAAATACGGTGTATAGAATATTTGTTTCTTTTCTGACACTTTCTATTGTTTCTGATCCTTTGCGTTAGAAGTGTTTATTTGGGTTTGTTTAAAATCATGGTGGTAATGGTTAAAAATAGTCACAATTGGAATGGTTGGCATCATTAGTATCAGATATTTGCCAGAAGCTATGGCAAGGATCCAGAATTAGTTTTTCACCTGCTTTTGACAATGTGCTTCTCTTGTTTAGAAGCTCAGAGTTAAAACCATCTTTCTACTGTTGGTATTTTAAATTTAATTGAGTGGAATGGATTAGAATAAACAGTGAGAATGTAAATGAATGAAATACTTGACAGTCCATTTTGGATTCAAGCCAACTTCAGATGGGAAAAGAAAAGAGAAAGTATTGCATTCAGTACTGTGTAATTAGGGCCCAGTCCTGCTTTCACTGGAGTCAATGAGAGTTTGGTTGCTGACTGCAGTGGGAGCAGGATCAAGCCCTTAATCCTGTAAGGTTCTGATACTGCATTCCTTCAGCATCCAGAATTCCCACAGAAGTCACAAGAAATGTAGGCTGAGGCCCAAAATACAAAGATATGGACAACAATGATAATATTCAGGACCAATGGCCCTGATTCAGCAAGGTTGAACATGGGTGCCTAACTTTAAGGTGCTGGGTAGGCCTGTTGACTTCAGTGGGTGGTTAGTTAGGCATACTTCGATACCTTAATCAAAGTCCATATTTGCCATCATTTGTTTTGTTTGTTTTAAAATAGCACTTTATTTTCATTGGGAAGTTCAGCATAAAAGAAGATGGCACAATATGACCCTCAGACTTTCAGCTACCAGCAAACTGCAATAATTAGCTACAAAGTCTTTTGCTACAACATTGTGGATTAAAAAAATTTAAAACTGCTACTAAACACACTAACACCTACCTATAGGTGTTTTTCCTTATTCCAAATGAATTATGTTAGAACATAATTACACTAATAATCTGCAACTATTTTTAGATGAAAACTGCAATCGAAACTACAGTTAGAGAACCACTGATCTAGTCTAACTTTTGTACTGGTGACCCCTTTCACATAGCAAGCCTCTGTGTGCGACCCCCTCTCCCCCTTTATAAATTAAAAACACTTTTTTATATATTTAACACCATTATAAATGCTGGAGGCAAAATAGAGTTTGGGGTGGAGGCTGACAGCTCATGACCCCCTGAGGGGTCCCGACCCCCAGTTTGAGAACCCCTGCACTAGATGACCCTTGAGGTCCCTGCTAATCCTATGATTCTATGAAACAAGGTTCCTATGTAATCATTTATAGGTGACGCTTCCAGATGTGACTTCTTTTTTTAATTCCAACTAACAAAACTAAACCATTTAATGAAAAGAAGTAATTTCAGCATAAAATAATAATTACTCAACCGTGTTTATTAAACAAAAGCAAAATGAAATAAAGCCATGTTAAATATATTTAGCACAGCTAAATAATTGTTTTGTGTTTACATTAAATGTCTTTTAGGAGAAGAAATCTATGTGGACAAAATGTGAAAGCAAGGTATTAAAATTGGTGCCTAAGTTTTCACCATTGATTCCCGTACAAAACAGCATGATATTTCCTTTTTAGTTTGTTGACAGTCTGTACCTAGCCTTCTAAGAATGAGTATACCCTTCTAAGAGGAAAATATGATCACCAGTTCAGCTATCAAATAATCATAATTTTCAACTGAAGCACTTCTTTGATGCATTTTTGGTGTACTAAGATTATAAATAGCACACACATAAAAACCTGGTGCTACATTTTGAAGTCTTGATTTTTTTTTCTTCCCCCAAGTGTAATATATATTGTACAAATCAGGAAAAAAATGGATATAACTAGTTTCCTTTATAAATTTGTTAGATTATTTTTAAAAGTTTGTTTTAATTTTGAGCATGTTCTGTGCTTTTTTAAATTAGTTCCTGTTTGTTGTCCAATAAAGGAATACAGGCGCTCTAAATAAAGTTTTAAATATGAGATATTTATACAGCAATTCTGGTTTTCTATTAGCTTTTATACAGTATCTTAAAAAGCCCTGAGACAGAAGTGTTTACTTTGGAGGATATGGAATAAATATGCTTCCACTCATGTAATTTTAATATATGTTAGAAAAGTTAAATTATGGAAGAAATTGTTAGTTGCTTGTTTATACAATAAAGGTCTTTTTAAGAATGTCTAGTTTGGCCATAACAAGAATAATAGGATAATTATTGATACAAAAAACCTGTCTTCATCATATTTTGTTTAGTTTTGCAACTGTGTGAATTGGATACTAAAGGCCTTGGCTTTTTGTCTGATTATTTAACAATTGCAGAAAGTTTGTATGATTTCTCTTAAACTTTGAGGTTTTGTGCTCTTTTTGGTATGGCATGACAGAAACATGCAGATGTTTTAATATATACTTTAGAATTTAATTCTATCTTCATTTGTTTTGTCCTCCATCAACAAAATTTGACAGAGACTCATCCTGTTCCAACTCAAGTCAGTGACAATTCCTGTTTACTTTAGTGGGAACAGGATTGGGCCTGTGAAGTAAAGCTAGTTCATGTAGGTACTGATTCAGCTAAGCACATGCTTAAGTCCCACTGCAGTCATTGGGCCTTAAAACATGATTAACGTTAAGCATATGCTTAAGTGCTGTGCTGAATTGGGGCCATAATCAACCACTCAAAGTAAGCAATGGAAATAATTACATGTTGTGGACTTTTAATGGTAGAAACAAAAATTTTATAAGTGAATATTCTTCTGAATAAAGGCTACATATATAGTCAGTGTGTAATTCTGCAGTTTTACCAAAATAGACAAAGGACATGAAATGGTATTGCTACTCTAATTTTGTAACTTTTTTAAAGAAAACAATAGACAGTTAAACTTCAGAGATGGCAGTTGAGGTGTCAGTCTCATTTCAGAACACAACTATAGCCTTACAACCCTCCAGTGAACCAAAACACACAGCTGTACGGGACCTGCTCCTGCATTCTCTCCTTAGGCAGTGCTCCCATTGACATCCATGAGGGCTTTTTGCCCAAATAGGAAGTGCAGGTTTCTTCCAGATCTGTATTGTACTCTAAGGCCTTGTCTACACTATGGGGGATGATCAATCTAAGTTACACAACTTCAGCTACGTGAATAACATAGCTGAAGTCGACGTACTTAGATCTACCTATCGCGGAGTTCACACTACACAAAGCTCTCCTGTTGACTCCCCTTGTGCTTCCCGTTCAGGTGGAGTACAGGAGTTGACGGGAGAGTGATCGGCGGTCGATTTAGTAGGTCTTCGCTAGACACACTAAATCGACTGCTGATGCATCGATCACCACCTGTCGAACCCCCAGTAAGTGTAGACAAGGCCTAAGATTTTGCCCAAAACTTCTATTGACATCAGTGGAAGGATAGAATATGGCCCTAACTCCTGAGCACTAGCAGTTACGGTGCAAATATCTGGCATGTGCCTATACTGTCTGTTTACATTTTCTTACCAGAAGTTCTAGATGAAAATCAAAGCAAGATAGATTTTTTTAATGTTGTAATTAGTGAATCAGTGTTAAAAAAAATTTGTGTTGAACTCAGCCTGATAGTATTTGGGATTTTGTTTTGTTTTGAAGTCCTATTGATTCTTGTTTGTTTAAAATGACTTGTGACAAAAATTGTACTAACTATTGTACATAAAGGGATACTATCGAGATAAACATACTGTAAACGTCTTTACCTGTGTTAACAATACTTGGTACTAATAAAGCTAATATAATTTTTAAACCCCAGTTGTTAACATTTAAGATGTTTGGGCATGAAAATCCCAGATAGGGATACCCTCAAACTATGGCAGTGTGTCTGAAATATGGATCTGAGCTTTGTGGATCTGTTGCATTTTGCTATTCTGAGACCGTTAAAACAGACAAATCAGTTTCCTTTTGTAGTTCTCATACACTGGCACAAATATTGCCAGTGTATGAGAATTTAAAATACCCTTTAAAATACAATATTTGAAAACTTATGAATAGTTACAAAACCAAAACTTCAGAGTCTAACCTTGACAGTGTCCCTTTTTAAAACAACAGGAAAAATGGGATCACTCGTAGTGTTTGGAAAAAGTCTCCTACGCTTTGTGGAAGTTGGAATAATCCAGCATAAACATGCAAACTGTAATATTTTCCAATTTAAAGTTACATAAAATCACATGTCATTTTAAAGTGTTATAGAATTAAGACAAATAAAAGCTGTTTTTATAATCCTGAATATCATGTAGCCATTGTATATTGGTTCAGTTACATCAGTGTTGGATTTTAATTAATAGGTTTTTACTTTTTTAGGACTGAGAAATAATAGTTTAGAATAACTCTTCCTTTAATGTAATGTAAATCCATTGCTGCTTTGTATGACTTTTTCTACTGTGTGTTTTCTTTACTTAGATTTTGACTAAGAAATGTTGGAGTCCAATAAACTTACACTTGTTTCTTTTGAGTTATTGTCTCATGTTGGAATCTTTTGGCAAATTTGATATTATTTATAGTGGGGTGGGAATTTTGCTCACAAAAGGGTACATTTCAGTCTATATGCTTTGTATATACAGCATGACCATTTTTAGCTGGTATGATTAGGATTAAAATAACATTTTATGTTTGTTTTTAGTAAGTATTTTATTGAAATATTATAAAGAAAGTGAGGTTACCATAGACAATATCCTTTTATAGCTTCAAAACCTGTGCTTTGAGGGTAGGGTTTTCAAAAATTTCAGCACTAGCTTAACTCTGTTCCCACTGCAGTCAATGGGAGTTGTACCATTGATCTATCTCTGCTTCCATTGAAGGCAATGGTAAAACTTAACCTCAGTGGCAGCAGAGTTAGGTTAACTGGGTGCATCTAAAAATCCCACCTCATGTTATTTAAAACTGGATTGAACTAAATGTTTTAAATAAACCATAGGGAACAATTGAGGGACCTGGTAGTGCTGCCATTGGAGTCAGTAGAGTTCTTATTGCCACCACTTCCCGTATTAAAACTTCTAGGAGAGAATGCAGGGGGAGGATTCACCTCACATTGAGAAGAATCTGTCATTGTCATGGGGGATGGGGTTTGCCCACCCTCATTCTTTTACAGAATAGGTTGTAGAATCCACCATTGAGCCATGCGGATTCTTAGGCTACAGCCATCCCCACAGAGTCCCTCTGCCTCACAGCGGCTCTGGCTTCCATACTCACTCTGTCTTCAAACACACATACACAGTAGCACGAGTCTATCAGAGCTGCACTACCAGGGACCCCTTGTTGTTTTCTTCTGGAAAAATCATTCAGCCCCAGTTAAAAGTCTAATATCCTATGACCCACAAGTGCTAGAAAAGAAGGCTTTATACTAGTGGTCTCCAAAGTGGGGTGCGCAAGAGGATCCTTCGGGGTGCGCGGCAGGAGGAGCAGCGCCGCTTCGGCAGTTCAGGCAGCTTTTTTTGCTTGGGATGGCAAAAATGGTAGAGGAGGTGTGTGCTCAACAATTTTTTACTAATAGGGGTGCATGATCAAAAAAATTTGGAGACCACTGAAAAGCACAGAGCGCTGGGGATCTCCCCGCTCTAAAGAAATACAGCACTTGTTTCTAATCCTGCCAGGTTACAAGACACCAGACCTGAAATCACAAAATGATATATAGAAAAGCTATTTCAGATAATTTAGAGGTTTCTGCTATTTATTTTTTTTTTTAAAAGGCTATACTTACAGTACTAAGGTAGCTTAATTTACAAGAAGAGGGGTATCAAAAATAATCCTAATACCATAAAAAATAAGTTACAGGTTTAATGAACTGGAGTCTTTCTACTTCCTCAAAAAAAACAGGAGTACTTGTGGCACCTTAGAGACTAACAAATTTATATGCCGAAATAAATTTGTTAGTCTCTAAAGTGCTACAAGTGCTCCTGTTCTTTTTTGTGGATACCGACTAACACGGCTGCTACTCTGAAACCTTTCTACTTCCTAACATTTAAAAAGCAAAGAACAAAGCCTTAATACTGCAATTTTTGAAAAGTAAACAAGAAGTGACCCCCTTTCTTGATGCAGGTGCAAAACAAGTTGGTGTTTGGTGTGCGTGCACAGCTGAACAGACCCAACAATTTTTTATTTTTTTTAAATACTGGTTAGTGTGAACCTAACCACAGAGCAAGGTACCAGTCAGTGGGGATTAAAAATCCTCAAAGGGGCAAATAAAGGTCCCTATAATACTCTCTCTCTCTCTCTCTCTCTCTCCATCCCCAGCTGAAGGGGGAAATGTTTTATTTTACTGTTTTGAGTGTGTAGTTATTGTGGAAAAGCTAGGTTCATGCATGAATGAACCTGAAGTTTGGAGTATCCTTTTTCTCTCTTGCCAAATTGAGATTACTGTTTGCTGCTAAGCACTTCAGAGGAAGATCCTTTCCTTTGCACTGCAGCACAAGAAGAGAGAATGACCCTAACACTGCCCAAACTGAAGTGTGTGCGGTTATGAATAAATTAAAGGCCTGATTGTATGAGGCAAAGGAAAAGTAACATAACACCCCAGTGCCCTGTAGTGAGACATTGGTTTAGTGGATAGAGCCACTGGCACTTGGACACCTGGTTCTAATCCTGGCTTTGTCACTGGCTTCCTCAGTGCCTTTGGGCAAGTGAATTCACTTCTTTGTGCCTTAATTTTCTTAGCTGTAAAATGGAGATGATACTGACCTCTTTGGTAAAGTGCTGTATAAGAACTAGGTGATATTAGTTTGCAGGCCCTTGTTTCTACAACCATTACACAAACAGTCCCACTGAAGTCCTTCTCCATTATTATCACTGAGGACTCAGATCTTCACAAAAAGAAGAAAAAGTCACAGTCCCTGCCTTGAAGAGTAGATAGCCTAGGTTCAACGTCAGGGTGAAGAAACATATCAACGGGGGAGGAAAGGCACAAGATCACTTAGTAAGGAATGTGCACATCTTCATGGTTCATTTTTTGGTTTCTACTTTTCTTGCCCCTCACTTCTCACAGCCTTGCTCCACAGATGGATCCAGTAAATTCCACTTATTGCCCCATCCACAGGACATTACTAACTACCATTTTGACAGATATTAAAGGCCAATGCTACCTTTTGGGGATAATATTGTTTATGATGGTATGTATGTACTAAAATACTCTGTGGCGAAGCAAACTTTCAAAGTATTAGATACTAGAAAAACAAATGCATCATATTTTCCCTTCTTAATTAGGTAGGTTGAAAAAATAGGTCATAGCGTACCTTAGATGGGTGGGTTCATGATATAATAAACCCCACAACCATAATCATTATGTTGTGCTGATATTCAAAGGAGTCATATGTAGTGAGTACTCCGAGTTGGTCCCTCTAGTCTTTTCCTTGCTTCCCTCATGCACAATTATCTTTGAGTTTTTTAAGGTTATCTTTATTTTGTGAGTTTCAAATGGTGCAACTATCTCTGGCTATCATGGCTGTGAACGAGCTAGATCACCCTCTCCATGGTAAAATCTGGGGGAGGAGACTGAAGAGAAGGAAATCTCCACAAGGACCCGCTATTGAAATTTCTCCAACATTGCCCTGCTAGAGGGGCAAGGCTTCCTCCTTCCAAAACAGGTTTTGAAACCCACCCAGAAACCTTGCAGATTCCCAAGGATCAACACCAGCTTTGATCTCCATCACTCTGGCAACATGACTTTAATGGTGCAGCACTGGGTGGGGGGGGGCTCCTTCTAGCCACAGGTGCCCCAGATCCCCTAATAAAGGTCCTCAACCTACTCAGTTCTCAAGCCTTCCCTCATGTAAATCTGTGCCCCCCCCCAGAGCACCCTGTATGGGGTACAGGGGGATGGTGGAATGGAGAGAGCTTACCCCACCTTCAAGATGGGAGAGGAGAGATCTGCATGTGGAGGTTCCTCTGTCTGCAAATGTAGGGGCTTGTCATTAAGCTTGTGCAGTTTGCCATTGCTGAGTACTAGCCTCGTTCTTCACTCAACCTGACAGCCAGAATGGCACAAGCAGGAAACTATTTCTTTTCTGATTTTATTCAGACCCTTTGTTTCAGGAGAAATTTGAATGGGACAAATAGAAAGAAGCAAGTGCAATTAAGAAAGAAAAGAAAAGCGTAAAGACAACTAGAAGTCAAGTACAGTGTCATCCTTAACAGGGGCATAAGAGATTCCAAAAATAATTTCATAGGCCTGCAAGAGGGTACTTCTCTGAAAGATATTAGTAAACTTAACTACAGGGAGAAAAAAGCAACTTTATCCCAGAAACCACAATAGGTGACAGGGTGGCCTGGTGATAATAGCTGCCGTCCACAGGAACCAGTACCCAGAGCCGTGATGTCGCATGCACTATACCAGCTGGGTGGACAAATATATTTTTTAAGATGCTTTGACTTCTAAACAAGTTCCATATTCAAATAAAATATCAACTACTACTATCAGGAACTGTAGGCATGGAAATTTGCTTTATGTGGTTTCACAAAATGGGAGGAAATTTCCACAGGAATTTGATGAAGATCATGTATCTGTACCCTTACTCTTCTCTGCTCTAGTTTTTACTTCATTCACCAGGCCACCTTACCAATGTGCTTTAATCTTGTTCTGGAAGGATAACATTGCAGACTGAGCAGATAGTTGTCTCTGTGTTATTTCGGTCCTCTCTTAGATCCTTTAGAGATTTGCCAATTAGTGTTGAATTTTTTTTGATTTTTGACCACCTGCCCAATAGAAAATGGACCATGGACATTCACATCATTCATCTATCAACGATAAACGAAATCATCATCATCAGATCTTTCAGTTCATCATTCTTCATTGATTGGGTCTATTAGGGTTAAAAACTGTGTTCAATAAACCTGTGTTCCATTTCCTCATTCAATTCTTCTCCTTTTGTCTTGTTTGGAGGAGGAGAAAGAAGAGGGAGAGAGGAGAGAGAAAAAGAGAAATAAATAAGTAACAAGAGACTTACTGCCTTAATACTGATACCTCAGCAACAGTGGTTATGTAAAAGAGAAGAGAAGACCCAGTTTTTTTTTGTTACTTACTTCGCAAATCAGTTAAATGGAAATCAAAAGGAAATCAAAAAAAAAAAGATAGAAGAGCTGGAAAACACAGGCCAAAGGAACTGTGGGATAGTGTTAGCAGATTCTCCGGACACATTGGGGGCCTGCTGCTGTTGTGTGTCTGCAAATTGCCTGTGCTTGGAGTCACATCACAGTCAGTCACAAGTCAGTTGCTCTGGGGCTGAGGTGGTCTGGGTGATTGTGTGAAAGATGGTGTGGTGTGTAGGGGCTTGGGCTTAACCCTGAGTCTGAGCCCCGGTTTACTATAGCACTAGTTACACATTACACTGCAGCCTTCTGAGGGGTGAGGTGTTCAGACAACACTGTAGGTAGGGCAAGTGATGGTGCACGGTAGGTAGTAGGGCTAGCTTGATAATTTAGCTAGCTTTATATAATATCAATATGCAGCAAGATGCAGATGCAGCATAGGATGAGATGTGACCAGACCAGTATACCAGGGCTGTTGTACTGTACTGGGGTATGTGTACTGTACTACTGTCCATACTGCTGCATATTTGCTATTATTGCTATGCCTGCTGCTATTATCTATCCAGGATTACCAGCTTCCAGGGCTTTCTTCACATCTCTGGCTGCAGTTTTTGCTTTTTTTGTTTGTTTTATTTTTTTTTTTTTATTTGTTTTTTTTTTTTTTTTTTTTTTTTTTTGATATAGATTGCCTTTTTTCTTATAGCCTCTTTTCTAATCATAGAATCAACATTAAAATCAATCTAGTCCCCCTGCTCAAAGCAGGACCAATTCCCAACTAAATCATCCCAGCTAGGGCTTTGTCAAGCCTGACCTTAAAACCTCTATGGAAGGAGATTCCACCACCTCCCTAGGTAACCCATTCCAGTGCTTCACCACTCTCTGAGTGAAAAAGTTTTTCCTAATATCCAACCTAAACCTCTCCCACTGCAACTTGAGACCATTACTCCTTGTTCTGTCATCAGGTACCACTGAGAACAGTCTAGATCCATTCTCTTTGGAACTCCCTTTCAGGTAGTTGAAAGCAGCTATCAAATCCCCCCTCATTCTTCTCTTCTGCAGACTAAACAATCCCAGTTCCCTCAGCCTCTCATCATAAGTCATGTGCTCCAGACCCCTAATCATTTTTGTTGCCCTCCACAGGACTCTTTCCAATTTTTCCACATCCTTCTTGTAGGGTGGGGCCCAAAACTGGACACAGTACTCCAGATGAGGCCTCACCAACGTCAAATAGAGGGGAATGATCACGTCCCTCGGTCTGCTGGCAATGCCCCTACTTATACAGCCCAAAATGCCGTTAGCCTTCTTGGCAACAAGGGCACACTGTTGACTCGTATCCAGCTTCTCGTCCACTGTAACCCTTAGGTCCTTTTCTGCAGAACTGCTTCCTAGCCATTCGGTCCCTCGTCTGTAACAGTGAATGGGATTCTTCCGTCCTAAGTGCAGGACTGTGCACTTGTCCTTGTTGAACCTCATCAGGTTTCTTTTGGCCCAGTCCTCTAATTTGTCTAGGTCCCTCTGTATCCTATTCCTGCCCTCCATGTATCTACCACTCCTCCAAGTTTAGTGTCATCTGCAAACTTGCTGAGAGTGCAGTCCACGCCATCCTCCAGATCATTAATGAAGATATTGAATAAAACCAGCCCCAGGACCGACCCTTGGGGCACTCCACTTGAAACCAGCTGCCAACTAGACATGGAGCCGTTGATCACTACCCATTGAGACCGATGATCTAGCCAGCTTTCTATCCACCTTATAGTCCAATCATCCAGCCCATACTTCTTTAACTTGCTGGCAAGAATACTGTGGGAGACAGTAATAGCCCAGCATGCAGCATAGAGCCTTCATAGGCTTATGTTTTTCTCTCTTACGTGTCTTTCTGTCTCTCTCTCTCATGTTAGTAAAAGAGGACCTTATAGTATAGGGGTGACAAACTGGTAAGAATTTTTTATTGTGTTTTTATCCCTGCATAATCACTATGTAAACAATTTGTAAATGAATTTACTGTGAAAGCTACACGTAAAATAAAAGAAAACATCATTAGTTAAATAATTGTGGACATGATCCTGCTCCCTTTGAAGTCATGGGAGTTTTGCCATTAACTGCAGTGCTAGTAGGCTCAGGCCAGCTGGGGAATGGATTAGAAGAGAATAAAATGCTAATCACATACCGTCCATGCCCCCATAATGCTCTATTTCAAATATCTTTAAATAATAACTTTAGGAATTTATGCTTCCTATGTAATGATTGCTTCCTATAGGAGTCCCACTGAATCAATAAATAGAGTCCAGGAGGGACCAAACTTGATGGAAAAAAAGATGATGATACACTTCCGAGCTTTGCCCATGTGAGTTTTCAAAATGAGGCATTGCTACAGTAGATTATGCAGATTTTCAAAATATGATCATGCAGCTGTCTGAGCTCCACTGGCCTCCTTGATCTGGGCTCAGTGGGGCTTGAGTATGACCACAAGCTCTGCTACATTCCACTGAGCTTGGATCCTTCTTGATTTGGGGGAAAAGATAAGTGGTGGTATCTCCCAACCACCACCTACTTGTTTTCCCTCACAGCATATTGTTCTGATCTGTGATCCTCTTCTTTCTGACATGAGGAATAAAACTATGGACGAAGCTTAAATTACCATCATTTGGACGTCTGAGTTAACGCCTCACTGAGGGTATGTTACACTACGGGATTATTCTGATTTTACATAAACCGGTTTTGTAAAACAGATTGTATAAAGTCAAGTGCACGCGGCCACACTAAGCACATTAATTCGGCGGTGTGCGTCCATGTACTGAGGCTAGCGTCGATTTCCGGAGCGTTGCACTGTGGGTAGCTATCCCATAGTTCCCACAGTCTCCCTCACCCATTGGAATTCTGGTTTGAGATCCCAATGCAAAAACAGTGTCATGGTTTATTCTGGGTAAATGTCATCACTCAATCCTTCCTCCGTGAAAGCAACAGCAGACAATCATTTCACGCCCTTTTTCCCTGGATTGCCCTGGCAGACGCCATAGCATGGCAACCCTGTAGCCCATTTTGCATTGTCACTGGCACCGTATGTGTACTGGATGCTGCTGACAGACACAGTACTGCAGTGCTACACAGCAGCATTCATTTGCCTTTGCAAGGTAGCAGAGATGGTTACCATCCCTATTGCACTGCCTGCCATTGTAAATTGGCGATGAGATGACGGTTATCACTCGTTTTGGACCGTCTGCTGCTGTCATGGGTGCTCCTGGCTGGCCTTGTTGAGGTCGGCCGGGGGCGCATGGACAAAAATGGGAATGACTCCCCGGGTCATTCCCTTCTTTATGTTTTGTCTAAAAATAGAGTCAGTCCTGCCTAGAATATTGGGAAAGTGTACTAGAGAACCAGAGAGCACAGCCGCTCCATGTCAGAGCCCCAGAGATCCTGCAGAAATGATGAGCTGAATGCCATTCTGGGGGGTGCCCCTGCAACAACCCTACCCATTGCTTCCCTCCTCTCCCAACCCTCCTTGGCTACCGTGGCAGTGTCCCCCCATTTGTGTGATGAAGTAATAAAGAATGCAGGAATAAGAAACACTGACTTTTTAGTGAGATAAAATGAGGGGGAGGATGCCTCCAGCTGCTATGATAGTCCAGGCAGGACATTAAAGGGTGGGCGGGGAGAGGAGTGCAGCCTCTTGCTGCTATGATAGTCCAGGCAGTACAGAATCTTTTCCTTAGACATCCCATTTTTACCCAGGTGCCCCCGGCCAACCTCACCGAGGCCAGCCAGGAGCACTTACGGGCTGATGATGAAGATGGATATCAGTCATATTGTACCATCTGCCACCGGGAAGGGGATGCTGGTGTTCAGCGCTGCAGCACCCCATCTACCAGCAGAATGCAGTAGACATAGGGTGACACTGAAAAAAGGCGAGAAACGATTTTTTCCCTTTTCTTTCGGGTGGGGGGAAGGGTGTAAATTGACGACATACACCCTGAAACACCCGGGAAAATGTTTTTAACCCTTCAGGCATTGGGAGCTCAGCCAAGAATGCAAATGCTTTTCGGAGACTGCAGGGACTGTGGGATAGCTGGAGTCCTCAGTACCCCCTCCCTCCTTCCATGAGCGTCCATTTGATTCTTTGGCTTTCTGTTACACTTGTCACACAGCACTGTGCTGTGGACTCTGTATCATAGCCTGGAGATTTTTTCAAATGCTTTGTCATTTCGTTTTCTGGAACGGAGCTCTGATAGAACAGATTTGTCTCCCCATACAGCGATCAGATCCAGTATCTCCCGTACGGTCCATGCCTGAGCTCTTTTTGGATTTGGGACTGCATCGCCACCCGTGCTGATCAGAGCTCCACGCTGGGCAAACAGTAAATGAAATTCAAAAGTTCGCAGGGCTTTTCCTGTCTACCTGGCCAGTGCATCCGAGTTCAGATTGCTTTCCAGAGCGGTCACAATGGTGCACTGTGGGATACCGCCTGGAGGCCAATACCTTCGATTTGCGGCCACACTAACCCTAATCCAACATGGCAATACCGATTTCAGTGCTACTCCCCTCGTCGGGGAGGAGTACAGAAATCGGTTTAAAGAGCCCTTTATATCGATATAAAGGGCTTCGTTGTGTGGACGGGTGCAGGGTTAAATTGGTTTAACGCTGCTAAATTCAGTTTAAACGCCTAGTGTAGACCAGGCCTGAGATGAATGGGATAGTTTGCATCTCTTAGAGCTATTGATTCAGGCTCTCTGCAGAGTCATCTCTACATCACTTAGGCTATGTCTACACTAGCACTTCTGTAGGTATAACTTATGTCTCTCAGGGGTGTGAAAAAAACACCGCTCTGAGCAACATGTTACTCTGACAGAAGCACCAGTGTGCACAGCACTATGTTGGCGGGAGATGCTTTCCTGCTGACATAGCTACCACTGCTCGTTGGAGGTAGTTTAATTATGTCAATGAGAGAGCTGTCTCCCATTGGCACAGAGTGGCTACACGAGCAATCTTACAGCGGCACAGCTGCATTGGTAGACATGGCCTTAAATTCAGTTTATTTTTCTGAGATTTTCTTCACAACCAAATCAGCTAGAGACTTACTAATTAAAAACAAGCTGAGAATTTGGAAAACAATATAGCAACTTAAGAGAGGTACCAGTACATGGTACTGCCAAGTACTGGCTGAATCTGAGCCTTGAAGTCCAGGCCCAAATTACACAATATTATGGACACTTAATTACTTTAACCACATCCTCGTTGCTGTACTCTGATAAGAGATCCTGCCTGTTCATGGAAGGCTATTTCAAATTCACACAGACACGTTGCTTCAGAAAAAAAGGACAAATGTTTAAATGTTTGCTGAGTCATAATTCTTCCCCCTCCCCCGATTGAGAGGTAAAAATGTAAAACAACAAACAGCTACTATTACTTGGAAATGACACTGGGGACCAGTGTTTTGTAAGAGATTAAAAAAGGGTGGTACTTAGTGTGCAGAATTGCTGTCCTGTTGATTGGGAGCTGCCAGCTGCTGCTCTGGAATGACAGGAAGTACTTCAGAGAATCTGAGAATTCAGCATTTCATAACTGATGGATTTCCAGCTCACAGAATAAATGGCACCTTAATTTGCTCTTTTTCTAGGGACTGAGACTCTGGCAGTGGCAGCATCAGGCCTATGCCATCTACATGGTTGTGTAGGGCCTGATTCTTCCAGGAAACCTGTCCTTTACACACATACACCACCACCAGCCCCTGGTGTCAGATGGAGCTATTCTCTCTCTGTCCCCTGTCTGACACAACACACAACAGATCAGACATTACATACATTTTCCAAACTTTTTCTTCTTTTTGGAGGGGTGGCCAACTTCTACAGTGCGGGGCAGCAGTTGGGGCAAGCCTGCTCTCACAGCTCACAGACATAGGCAAATATATAGCTCAGGAAGGTTCAGGGCAGTGGTTTGGTTGGTGGTTGGTAGGTGGGATCTGGATGGCTGCTGCAGGTGTTACTCTACACTTCTCTCTCTCTAGAGTACAAATACATAATTTAATTATGAAATTAAACTAGTCGATTCTAGTCTTTTTCTTTGCTTTTTTTACTTTTTTTTCTAGTCCTCCTTCCCCTCTGCTCCTTGGCAGTGAATGGGTTCCCTAGTGAAATGGTGCAGTGGGGAATACTAAGCTAAACCACAAAAAAAAAAACAAAAAAAAAAAAAAAAAAACACAAAAAATTAATTAAACAAATTCAACAGCAAAATATTTGAGAGTAATAATATATATTATAATATATAATAGCATGTCATATTTCATATTTATTTATATATATTATTATATATATATATATTATTTATATACAATATTGTATTTTATCACCATAACACTTTCATTATTTATAAGATTTTTAGCCATATAACTCAGAATAGATATAGACAGAATATGAGATGGGAAATAGATGGGATGGGGAGTGTTGTCAGGTGCTGAGTACAGTCCTACAGGTCCTCAGTCAGGCTGAGTGAGCTAGGAACTGTCGAACCTTCGTGTTCCGTCCATCTTCATACAGCAATATCCCACAAATAGCACAATGACAAAAATGACAACACAATTTTGAAACAATTAAACATACATAAAGATACAACAAGTACATAACAACAATAACATAAAGACAAATCACCAAATCCAAATCTCCTTAAATCAGGCAAATCTTAATCCATTTACTCTTTATTTTATAATGTTTATTAAAATAATTTAAATAATGTATTAATGTCCCATCCCCTCTTCTTCCTTTTTTTCTTTTTCTCCTTTTTCTCATTTCTCAGAATCATGAATGAGTGAGAGAGATGAGGAGACTTGGGAGTGGGAGAGGCAACAGAGCCAGAGAGCATGCACTGCTGCCAGAGGCCTGGGCTGCTGCCTGCTGCAGGCTCCTGCTGCAAGACAAGGAGCTGATTCTGGAAGAGAGCAGAGAGAGATCTGGAAGAAAGAGCAGCACATATATGAGCATATAGCACATGACCTTTATTTTTTTGATCCCCATCCAGATTTCAGATTTCTCAGAATAGAATTTTTAGATGCATTGGTAATATAGATTTTAATAATTTTGGAATATAGATTTTTGCACACCGGTAAGGGTCCTGTGGTCAGTCCCGGGGGGTAAGGGTCCCCAGTCCAGTAGTCCAGGTGTGATGTGAGAGGGGAGAGAGGATGTGTGTGAGATTTGCTGCTGCCAGCAAAGAGTGAGTGTGGCTGGCAGCTGCAGAGCTGTGTGGGGAGCAGTGAGCTGGAGGCTGCCTGGCTGATGGCCAATGGAGATCTCTCTCAGGAGATGGCAATTTCTGGTCTCTCTTCTCGATTTCTGCAGTGGGGCCACACCATGGCCCCACTGGCTGGAGGAGGTGCTCCTGGAGTGGAGCTCCCTCAGGAGACATGCCCCACAGTTTGAAAACTTCTCTGGCATTAATAAGCTGTCAATATTTTAACTTGCTGTGTTTTGTTGATCTGTTAAAATAATAATTTCTCTACTGTAATATTCAGGATAACTATTAAAATAATGTGAAAGAAACAAATTATGAGCAACAAAATGATGGGGAGTTGGGGTTCTGCAAGTTTGTCAATTTAAGTTTAGGGGTCCCTGGGTAAAAAAAGGTTGAGAACCACTGCTTTGGATGACACTTCAGTGCCAACATCAACTATTTAATCACTGATCATTTTAGTTGGTAGGTTGGGAAGAGGATGGGAGTGCAGCCTGGAATTTTTGCAGGGAAGAAGAGAAAGCAGAGAACAGAGGAGATTCCCAAAGACAAGGGAGGGAGAAGAAATTGAGAAAAGAAGAAGGAGAAACAAAGAGCATAAACAACAGTAGGCTTAAACCGGAACATATTTAAAACAAAAAGGGTGCATACTGAAGATGAATGTCACAATAAAGTACAGAACAAATAACAACAAAACATTTAGTTACTGCATAAAGACCACATCCTTTCCATGATATCTGTGCAAACTGCCAATTGACATCAATGTCTTATTGAGAGTATATAGTCCTGAATTTATACCAGGGGCCATGAACCATAATTAAATGAAGAATTCAGCCCTCTTCTTCCAATGAGTTTGACACCATAAAGGATAAGGAGACGTTCAGGATTTTGAGGTTGGAGGAGAGAATAGTTGAGCCTTGATTCCTCCCTCTGTCATGGGCTGGTGGAAGAATAGAAAATGTATAGTAAACTCTTGTACACTTCCCGCTTTCCTGCCTGCCAACAAAAAAAAAAATCTTGTGAAGTGGATGGGTGGGAAGGTAATTGTGGCCCTCTCTCCAAAAATGCTATTGCACAGTGTTACTCTTTCAAAAGTGTTATTATGGGGGCTGTCCTAAAATGCCCATATGCTGTTATAAAGAAGTAGGGGGTGACCCCTTTCAAAATGTTTACCAGTGATATAGCAATCTAAGGGGGTATTTTCAAAGGCAAAAAGGGCAGTGAAAGTCAATGGAAGTTAGGCACCTGCCTCCCATTTGTGTCCTGACCAATACCTTTATTTACATTTCCATCTGTTCCACATAGATTGAAGCAGTTATTCTCATCACACACCCTGCCTAAAGCACTTGTCTACACTAGAGCAATTCTAAAAACTGTTTGGTCCACTTAGCAGGCATGTAAAACACTCTGCAAGAAGTGCTCCAAACAGCCGAATAGTGTCTGTAATGTTTAATGCCAGTAGATGGACAATAGTTCAAATAGCCTTCCCACTACTATCCAATAGTGCACTGGTGGCCTTTGAAATCTCTCAGAATCCCTTGCTTCTGGAAGAGGTGCTTGAAATTGTGGGATAGATACCAAGGCAGCATTGCAACTAAAGCAATTCAGAACAGCACTAGTGAGAACATGGAGCAAAGCTGTAATGCTACAGAACACAAATCACTGTGTCTAACGTGGGTACACTCATTTACTTGGACTTCAATTGGTTCTGTTCCACCAGTTCAATTAGGAACAGTTAATTAACTAGGGTAGGCATGGTCAGAGAGTGAATGAGGAAGGAAACAATGGCTTCTACTAAAATTAGTGTAATTGGTGTAAGGAAGAGGCAAACATCCTGGGTCTGATATATGATCTTGGGCAAGTCACTTCACCGTTCTGTTTCTCTGCTTCTCCTCCCAACTAGTCTTATGTATTTAATTTGCAAACTATTCAGGCATAAACTTTCTCTTATGATTTTGTATGTTTCCTAGCACAATGGGGCCCTAAATTTGGTTGGGATCTCTGTGTGCTACTGGAATACAAATAATACTAAGATATTTGAATACCTTGTCCAAATTGTGATCCCATTGGCTCTGACCTCTACACACCCTTGGCCTGCATCATAAACTCCCCTGTGCCCCTGCAAAGCTGGCTCTGTGGCTTGCAAAGGACAAAGGAGCCTGTAAGCAGGCTCCATGCTTTCTCATCCTGCCATGCTAGGTACTCCATTCTGACCAATGCTGGTCAACATTTCAATCTTTTTTTAAATCATTTTTGCTGGGTTTTTAAAACCAGTTTATATAGAGCTGGTTGAAATGTTTCCAGTGCTGGATATTTCAACCACAGTTTTTGTATGGGAAATGTTTTAAAACTTCTCATAAATTGCCACCATTTTTTGACATAGACTGACCCAGCCAGGGAAAGGGTGGGGTCAATGATTCCACCCCAAGGAACAGGAGCGCTGGCCCAAAGGGGGACAATGTCAGTACAGCCGGGTGGCTTCTAGAATAGCGTCGAAGAGTTGTCTTTGCAGAGCTGCCGTGGGAACGTGGCGAGGGGAAGCTGTTCCAGGCCGAGGGGGCGGCATGAAGAAAGCGATGAATGCGGTGACCTCGCCGTATTTCCATGTCTGCTACACACACACGTGCAAGGAGGGACATCTTCTCTGTTACCGCTCTGCACGAACGACACCACTGCAGCCCATCGCTACACACTTCTGGGCCCCTTCGAAGCAACCTCGTCCCCCGCCCTGTCACCCCAAGCGCAGCCTGGGAGGCTGCGGCTCCTCGCTGGGCTGGCGATGCGCCTGTGTGCTTGCAAAGGCCGGGCGCGGGCGGGGGCTGCTGCTGCTGCGCCTTTAAGGACTCAGGAGCCTGTGGCTGCGCTGGGAGGGGGCGCAGGCTGGGAAGGGCCGAGGAAGGCGCGGTGGCGGTGGCCACCGGCTCCAGGTTGAAGCGGGGGCGGAGCAGCAGCTCGGCGCGCGGGGCGGGCGCTGGGCAGGACCAGAGAGGCCGCAGCGCCATGCGAGAGCGGTGCCCGCCCGCCCGGCCCGGCGCTTGCAAGGCTCCCGCCCCGCGCAGCCCGGGCTGGGCAGCGCGCAGAGGACGCGGCGGCGCAGGCTGCTGGCGAGGGCCCCGGGCCTCAGCGGGGCGCGGGACTCTAGCGGCCCCCGCGGGCAGCGCCTTCCCGGGCTGCGACTGGCGGCCGCCCCGCTCTGCTCCCGGCGGCGGCGGGTCTTCTGGCCTGCTCTGCCCTAGGGCGGCCTCGGGCCGGACCTTGCTCCCGCCGGCGCCTGTCACGGGATTGCAGGCGCCGCTGCTCGGGGCTCTCAGCGACCGGGCTGAGGTAGCGCGGGAGACGCCGATGTCTTGAGCTGTCCCCCCCGGCGAGGGGAGGGACCCTGGCACGCGAGGAGCGTCCGGGCGGAGCGGGCAGCCGGCTGGGTATGTGCAGTCATGGCTTGGCCGGCGTATTGGGTGGACGAGATCCAGTGGTTTGCCCTGGTCACTCTGTTTGTGGCCGCCCTGGTCACTCTGGCCATCTACCTGGTGCAATATGCGCTGGTCGCTCTGCGGAACAGCAGGAGGCAACCGGCGTCGTCGGCTGAACTTCTGCAGGGAAATGACACCCTATTGGCGTGGGTGCTGTCTCTGACCAGCTGGAGGACCCAGTGGCAGAAAGCTTGGATAACAGCCCTGAATGCAGAAGCCAAAGTGAGAGGGGTAAGTGGCCGTGTATCCTGGAAAAAAATGAAAACAAAAATAGTGACATTCTTGCACTGAAAACGACGTTGCAATCGTTTGTGTTACCATAATATGAGCATCTGCACTTATTGCAAGTATGTGTTCCTTGAGAGCTCATGGTTTTGAATGGAGATCTGTTTCCCCAGTCCTATTTCATGGGGGTGTAACCCTGTTGACTCTAATGGGGTTTCAAATCGGAGTGAAAAGAGAGTGGGGAACATGGCTTTATGTCTCTTATTCCAAAAGGATCCTATATGTAGTATTTTAAATACTGTTGTGACTTTTATATCTGCACTTTTGTGTAGGTTAAAGCCCTGGAAAGTAATTTGAAAACGGAGCCTCCGATTTTTAAGACCGCAGTGTAAGGACACTATCAAGTTACTTTTTCCCTTCCAAAAGTTGACGTTTTACTTACTGTTCATCATAGTTGCCTTCTGGAAGCTTTAAACTAAAATCTTTCTTCCCACTTCCTACCAAATCAGTATGATTCCTTCCACTTTTTTGAACTGTCATTCCATTAAAAAGGCAAATCTATTTTGGTAAATACGTATGAATTTGGAAATGCAAGAGCCAAATTTTGCTTTCCATTACAGCTGTACAAATCAGGAGTACAGCATAAAGCATCAATGAACTGGATGTACACTCGTGTAACTGAAAGTAAAATCCGACCCCAAAGACTTAAACCTCCCCTAGAGCACTCTTGTAGTTGTAGAGTCTGCCAGGAGAGCTAAGTAAGTGTTGTGTATCCCAGTAACATGCTAGAACTTCACTAGACTCCGGTTTTATTCTTCGTTTGCTAGCTGTGAATCAAGTCTTTTGGGGACTATGAAAAATGCTAACTGTTTATACATTTGTTAATAAAAGATACATAATGTTTACCTGATTTTATTATGTTGAAGTGAATGTCACTATTTGACTTCTGCTTTTCCTTGCCCACTATTCACCATGTTTGCCAAAACAAGAAGTAAATATGTGTATGGTTACACTTGTTCAGAATATCTTTGCCAGTGAAATCTAGAAATGTTCCTGTTCTAGCCAATATTTCCTTTAAAAATATATTGAAGGGAGATGGCTGGAAGTGCAGGAGAGAGGGTGTTACTGACCTCTCAACCAATCAAGATAGACTCTGCATATGCAATTGATAACATTGTCCTGTACCTCTGAGGTAAACAGTAGAAACTTCCTGACTTGTCACATGACTCTGTCAATCATGAGCCAGACTTTTCCCCCCTGTATATAACTCTCAAAACTCTCAGTTCCAGCCCCTCTTATTTATGCTTTTGAACACATTTCAGATTTTTGATGTTTACTTCTGTTTAACTTATTTTTGTTTATCTGGCAGATCTCAGTCTTGTAGTGTGGAGCAGAATGGAGTCAAATAAGATAATGTTCAACCTTATTATGCCAGTCATGCAACTTATGTTTGAATTTTATATAAAACTTAAAAAAAAAAAAAAAGTCTGAATTGGCATGCACAACATTTGACCTACCTTTCTACTCCCAGTATCCTTGTGTAAAGCATGTAAAACTTTTATATATAGTATTAAAAAAAAAACAAAAAAAACCTCTCTGGATCTGAAGAGGGGATGCAAGGGTAGGTCCGGCCACAACAACCTAATTTCCTGGACTGAAATTGAAACTTTGCTGTGTAGAATTGGAAATGCCCAGTTCTAACCATCTGGGAAATGTTATGTTTCTGAGTGTAGATTTTTGTGTGTTCTTCAGTACCATCTCCCCAAGCCAGTGATCTTTTGTTAGCCATCTATTATTTCTAAGCAACCCATATGTGTGCATGTGTGTGTGAGATTTAAAATTCTCCAGGCATTATTGTAAATGGGGAAGGTCGGTAGGAAATACTTTTGATTGTCCTCTTAAAATATCAGTGCTGTGTGAAAAAACTATGGGTGTTATGTATGATAAAGGATGAAAGTTCTGCAAAAATAAATATTTTAAGAATTGTTCTGAAGTGGGGATAATTTCTGTCTCCTGGAACCTAACACCACACTGTAGGCAAACAGATACAGAAAGTAACATTCTCTCGCTCTCTCTCTGTAGCCTTTTTTTTGCTGAATTTACTTTCTGACACTGCAGTATGTTACTCCCTCGGCTAGGCTCCCAACTGCTCAGAACAATGTCAGCATCGCAAGGCTAATGAAATTCCTCTATGTATATTAGGGATCTCTTTCTCCCCTCTTTGTGTGTGTTACGTTTACATCATATTCTTCTTCCTAGGTTCTGGTCAGTGTTGTAAGCGTGGGGTGTTTTTTGATTTTAATAATTAACAGAAATATTGTGGTGTGTTTCAAAATCTTGGGATAGATCATGCAGCCAACCATATAATGTGCTGTAGAATAGTATTAGAGTTATTAGGCCAGATCCTGAAAACAGTTATTACTATTATTTTTTAAATATTTATATTATGGTAGCTGTGAGAAAACCTTACTCATGAGAGTAGCTTCATTGAATTCAATAGAACTACCTGCAATATGTAAGTGCCCTCACCTCCCATTGCTGTCAGGATCAGGCCTTATGAGAGTGAAATTCAGCATAGGTTTTCCAGGATGTTCCTTGCATTATGTAGTGGAGCATAGTGGATAGGATTAAAAACCCCTGCAATTTTATATATGAAAACTCATACTTTCTATTATCTGATGGTTTCAAAAACGTTAATGACAATGTGTCTCTATTATGTTGAAGTGAAAATAATTTATTTAATTAAAACGTATTACTTGTTTCTTAGGATTCGTTGTTGCTTACATTTGAAGAAGACACAACTCCTCAGCTACTGGAGCTAGCAGTTAGACAGGTTGTAAGTGTTGTAAAGTCAGCCCAAGAGAAGGTAAATTTTAATGTTTTCTCTTAATTAAAATCATTAATCCTTTTTAAAATACTAAGCTTTGTCAAGTTGGACTTTCTGAATTATGGACCGTTGTAAACCCTGTGCATGCTTATTTGAGCTGATTATAAGTTTCA
The DNA here is from genome assembly GCF_016161935.1 of Mauremys reevesii. NCBI lineage: Eukaryota > Metazoa > Chordata > Testudines > Geoemydidae > Mauremys > Mauremys reevesii. The sequence continues at coordinate 161,293,794 of NC_052623.1, forward strand.
GTGTGTGTTTCAGGGCTATGAGCAATTGATCACAAAATTGAGCTCATTCTTAGTTTTATGTATGCGTCTGTTAAGGTCACATGGCCAAATGTTGTTTTCCTATTATTCCCCCTCCCATTACTGTTAAAATCTGCTTAGGGTGGGGAAGGAAAGGAACATTCTGGAGAATGTTTTGTTGATTTAAAGTTTTACTTAACTGCAACCAGATAAGAATAGGCCAAGTAGGTTCAAAGTCTAAGGGTGAAATCTTGGCCCTGTTGAACTCAATGGGAATTTTGTCCTGGTCTTTAATGGGTCTGGAAAGTCACCCTAAAAGGTACTAAGTGAGAACTAGCATATGAATGCCTTTTTTTTTTTTAAAAGACGCACACAACATTAAAACAAGACTGAATGTGGCCATTTGAATATGTACATTCTTTCCATGAGATGCACAAGCACAACTCTGTCTTCAGTGGAAGTTGCATTGGGTGGCATAATTTGGACAAAATTGTAGAGGCTAATGACCAAGTTTTCAAACTTAAGTGCCTATAGTTAGGCCCCTAACACAAAGTGGCCTGATTCTCACAGGTGCTAAGCACCCACTCTCTTATTACTTCTCTCTTCCTGTTAGTCTCCAGCAGTTGGGGCTAGGATGCTATTATGTTGGCTTCACATTATTTGAGGATTCCCCAACACGGGGGAATCCTCCGGAGGCTGGATCTGCTAGTACTGTGGCTATAGTACTTTGGGCCACCACTGGATCAGATCGATGTTTTTTCTAAGAGATGCTTTAGTGCAAGCAGGAATTAATTAAATCAGGGAAGCTCTGTGGCCTGTTTTATACAGGAGGTCAGACTAGATGATTATGGTAGATCCTTCTGGCCTTAATCTATGAATCTATTTAAATATTTTTTTGTGGAACAAACATAAGAGGGAGATTGGGGGATTTTGAGGAGGGGGAAGGAGAACCAGCCCAGACCAGAAAAGTCAATAGTCTGGTTATTAGGGCACTCCCCTGGGATGTACCTGCTCTAGAACCTGGGTCTCCCATATCCCATTTAGGCATTCATCTGAGTCTCTTCCATTTCTCTCCTTTCTCTTCCTCCCCCACCACTCCAAAATACCCCAAAACAAAACATCCTGGATCTAAAAATCTTTCTGATTGAAGCTTAGTTGAGATAAGTTTTGGTGTTGACAAATCTACATTTTCCAGTGAGAAACATTTTGGCAAAAAAGTCAGCCATAGACAGGACTGGGTTGAATGCTAATCTTAATCATATAGGCAGGTTTTTATGGAAATGGCTTCAACCTTATCTATGAATTTCTTTACTCTTCTTGGCTTAAGACACATCCTGCATGAAAATCAAATATATTTTGCCTCTCTGCACAATAGTTGTAAATTAAAGAAGGAGCCCTTTGATAGATACTTTCACTCTCTCTTTTTAAATGCATGGGTTTTTTTTCCCTAGCAAACTCTGGTAGTTTTCCTGTAGAACATTAATTGCAAATCCAAGGTGCATTGATAGTAAATTCACGGAAAAATAAGTAGCTCTTTTGTATTGTTCTGTTCCTGGAACTGGTCTACATTAAATTAGAATGGGAAATTCTATAATACAGAATGGAAACCTTTTTTTAGGCCCTGTCCACACTGCAACTTTCAACTTGAGTTTATAACTAGTTACTGGCATGGGTGGCTCTAAATTTGATGTGTGACCAGGCCCCACATGTTTATCAACAATGTGGCAGCCAAGAGCATTTTGCCCTTGCCAGAGGCCATGGCTGGCACATGGCTATCAGTTTGGCACCCTTTTATTTCTGATTGTATTACAAGAGCATCTAGAGGCCTCAGTCAAGGATCAGGGCTCCATTATGCCATGTGCTTTACAAACCTAATTTAAAAAAACACAGTCCCTTCCTCAGAGCTCCCAACTAGGATTATGACCAGACTCAACAGTGGATGCAACAGAGGAATTGGAGTGAAAGGACAAAACGACAGTAAAGTAAATACATGTATGCATAATAGTATGCATAAACACCATGGGGTTCTTTTTTTATGTTGAGTGTATCTCTTCTGTGTGATTAGTCTCCTTCCTCTCAGCTCTCTCTGCAGTAGGACATGCCTGAGTGCATTAGTCCACATGATGCAGGTTCTACTCTGTGAACAAGTCTACTAGGGCACTGTATCTTCTACTGAGGTATTAATGGATATCTGGCCAGAATGTTGTTTGTTTATTTTCGCAGTAGATCCAGAGACCCCACTTAGGATCAGGGCCCCATTATGCAAGGCACTGTAGAAACATATCCCAACACACTTTGTCCCTTCCTTGAAGAGCTTAAAATCTAAGAAACTGGTGCATTTCCCAGGAATCACTAATGGTTAGGCCGGGTGCCAGCTGTGGGCAAACAAACATGGTTGTAGTGGAAGAAAGGTGGCTGTGTGGATGCAAAGTGAACCATGTGACTTTGTTGCCAGCACAGAGTGCCCGAGGCAGCAACAGCGGTTCGTTGCCCGGTGTGCTTCGCTCCAATAAACACACCAAGGTGGAGAAGCAGACAAAGTTTATTTGAGATCTCAAAGCGGTTCCAGGAGACTGACTTGTCTCAGATCAAGCACCCAGCTACAAGCAGCTTTTCTCTTTTTTATACATAACTTTAACTAAGCCTCTTCTATTCCCCCCCCCCCACCTTTCATTCCCATGCAGCAGATTACACTTTGCAGTAGCAATTACATTAAGCAGTTAAGTCATACTTGGCAACAACCACTTTAGCTTGTTAGTAACTCTTCTGTGAACTGTTATCTTGTCCTGCTCTCTTTGATCTGTTATTTTGCCCCTTAGCCAGGAGCAAGCAGGCCTCATTATTACCTTCTGGTACAGGTGTTGCAACTGATAACCATTCTCTGTTGGTGGCCTGTTAGGTCGATTTAAAGTTCAAACATGGGAGTGCTTTGGTCAGACATGGAGTGACTTTAGTTCATTCAGGCCTACTACAGAAAGGCTTCATTGACACTGGTTTTCCACCCTCCTGAGTTACCTAGAGTCATGCCTAATGACACCAACAACTTGTTGCAAGTTAAGGTGACCAAGCCTCTAACCAGTTGCAAAATCAATACAAAATATAGTCTGGACAGGGCCTAACTGTATAGAATGAAGTGATTTTGTTTTTAGAAGTACTTGCATTGCTTTAGTTGACTTGGTCAGCATTTCCATCATCTGTTTCCAGAAGGCTTATTACTTGGCAGTAAAAGTTTTGTGTTTTGCTTTTGGTTTTTTCCCTCTTGTCTGGAACTTGGCACATAAGGATCTGGCCTAGGCAAGAGCAAGTTTTGAAATCGATTTAGTTGTTTTTAAGCTACAATCAAAAGTATCCCTCCTTTTCCTTCAAAACATTGACATTGCCTGCTTGACATAGTCTTCATACTCTAAAAATTCCCCCTGGGGTGAGGGGGAGAGGAAGTAGTTTAGAGAAAGGAAAGCTTCATTTAGTGGGCTAATCAGCCATGTGATTTTCAGCTGGGCTTTGCAGCCTGCCCTTGAGGGCCTAATTCAGGTACTCTGCCATTGCAACTGTGCTGCTTCTGTAGGTTGGCTGAGATTGTTGAGCAGTGCTGCCAAGAGCTGGTGGCATAGGGTAGCACTGTTGTAGTGGTTGGAACCTTTCAATCCCTTTTGGAGCTGCTCAAGAGCGATGAGGAGCAGGTAAAGACCAGTAATGCAAAAGGCAATCCATTAGTTTTAAAACACGCTTGAGATGTTTGATATCCATCATCTTACCCGGAACACCTGAGGAGAGACTCCCGGTTACTGGCAGGAGAGAAACATGATCTGTGATTCATGCTGCTTATTGAAGGTCACTGACTAATAAGGTTAACCCAGGCATGGCCTTGGATGAGGTCTCTGATTTTTGTATTTCTGAGATCTGGCTGAGATGAAACTGTTGTGGATGAAGAAGAGAGCCCTGCCTTTCTCCAGTCACTGCTCCAGGTGCAGAGTTAAGATAATTTGGGTGCCTAAGAATAAATTGGCATACCTTCAAACACTGGGGTTTATTGTAAATTTAACCTTCACTTTAATTTTCTGGCTTTCTAATGGTGTGGTTTTTCTTATAAGGATTTTTCGTCCTAAATTACTGATATGCACTCAACCTTCATTAAGCTAGTTATCTGGGAATAAAATTGTGTTGTATAGTAGCATCTGTTTCTTTTCCTTTCAAAGAAAAGGCCAGCCAATCCTACTGATGCACTGAGAGTTTTAATAAATACATATAGCCAGTCATCTTAACAAGCCCTAAATATACTGCTACTGGGAAGCTAAGAATTTACCACTTAAAATCTATTTCATTATGGGATATGACCCACTTGTTTAGAAGGGGTAGGAAGAAAAGAATGTCAGAGGCGTCGGCAACATTTGAAACAATGCATGGAGTGTGTGAGTTTATATATATCCGCATCCGATCCACATAAATGATCTATGGCTATCTGCATCCATGGTCATAAAGCAGATAGCCGTGGATTTGCAGGGCTCTACTGATGTTGATAAAGATATTAAGAGCTGTTGTGTTTTCTCTCCCACAGTCTTCCAGAGGATGCATTGACTTACTTAAAAAACTTAAATCTCTGATTGCAGAACAGATGAGTAGAGTAACAAATTCTACTTTTGTGCTTTAACAGCATACTTAAAATGTTCCTATGAAATGAATCCTGAATCAGAAATTGATGACTTCACGTTGAGCTAGTGTACTTGTGTTATAAGAGCATGACTGTTATGTCTATTCACTGAAGAGTGCTGATGTGATTCTGCCTCCTTAGTGAATTACCGTCTATATCTGGGGCTCCTCTGTGTTGCGAAATGTGTACTGCAAGTTCTTTGAATGTAGAAAGTTCCTGAACCAAATTGGTTTGGGGGAGGAGGGAGGATGAGATTTTGCATTTGTAGGAATATATTGAGGTATATAAATAAAGTTACTGTTCATAACAGCAAATGGACTGGCTACCTTGGGTTAAGCAACATGTTATTGCAGGCAGGCACTGTACAAGCTTTGTCCCTTGAATATTCACCCCAAATTCTGCCAGTACTAAATTTCAACACCTCTTCTGGTTTAACCAAAAATCTCTTAAGTAGAGGAGGCTAATTATGCCAAATTATATGATGGTGTTTTGTTATGTTCGCAACAAAATTAATCTTTGTGATAGCTGTGTGTCACAATGACACGTTACTTTTGTGAATTCCACAAAAGCGACTTCATTATTTTATCCAGGCCATCTTGTGACCCAGAAATCTTAATGTCTTGTGAAACTTTCACAAAATGGCTAGTTTCACATCAAAATATGAAAAAACTGGGATTTCATCATGTTTTGATGCAAAAATATGATCTTTGACTAAAATTTTGTATTTTTTTTGAAAGTGTGTGTGGGGGGGAAGGGGGAATGTTTGACAGTCAAGGAACGTTCTTGAAGCATTTTATTGATTCTCAAAAATTGGAGATTTTGACAAAGGTAGTGATTGTAAATGCTTTACACTACAGTCAGGATTTGAACTTTGGTCTCCAGAAATGAAAGTCTAGTGTCCTTGTCCCCTGCATTTCAGAACTTCATAATTTTTCTAACTGATCAAGGTAGAAAGTTTCTTGAATTAAAACCTTATTTATTCCCCACTAGGTGGTTTCTTGTAATGTAGTGGGAGACTCCATTCAATTTATTGTTCATGTGTCTCATACTTCACCTACTACCACAGAATGTCAGTCATACAGTGTGAAACTGTCTCCACTTCACTTACAGGTAATGTTTTTAAATTATATCCCTTGCTAAATATTACATTCAGATCCAAAAAGACTAATTGGACCAATTTTTTTACATATACGGTGGTCAAACTGAAAGATTGTTTTAACTTTTGAATCTCGTAGTTACAAAATGCTTAAATATTTGTTAGCGCTGTCCACAAAAGTTGGTGCTTTTTTTTTTTAAAGGTACTTTTGTCCCAATTCGTTGTATAATTAAAAGTAAATATTTGTGAAGACAATGCAAATAAATAATATTGCATTTATAATTGTGGACCATGAAAACACATTTTTTTTCCCCATGAGTCTGACGTTCTCAACCAGGGGTCTGGGGCCCCCTGGAGGGCCGTGAGCAGGTTTCAGGGCCAGCGTTGGACTCACTGGGGCCCAGGGCAGAAAGCCAAAGCCCCACCACGCGGGGCTACAGCCGAAGCCTGAGCAACATAGTTTCGCAGAGGCATCTGTGTCATGGGGCCCCAGGCAATTGCCATGCTTGGTATCTCTTAATTCCTCCCTGTCTTTTATATGTAGAAAGCCAGTTGTTCTGGCACAGGTGGGCCATGGAGTTTTTATAGTATGTGTGTGTGTGGGGGGGTGCTTAAAGAAGGGGGGGGGAAGGTTGAGAACCCCTGCCCTAGGTTATACTCATAAGAAATTATTTCACCTTTTAGCGTATTCTATGTTCTTCTCAGGCCACTATCATTTGAGATTTATTAAATTAAATGCTGGTATCACTCTGTCTTCAGTGATACTGCACTTGTTTACAGCAGTGATTAGCTTTGTCCAGTGCTTCTCTTAAAAGATATTTACAACAAGTCTGCAGATGACAAAAACTAACCTCTGTCATTTCAACAGCTGGAACTCTATCTGAAAGAGAAAGGAGAAGACATTGAAGTTGTGTGGTCCTTCCTTAATGCCCCTGAAACTAATAGTCATATCCAGCCAACAGCAGTGCAGGAGGTCAGTCAGTAAGTTTTTTTTATTTTTGTTTGTTTGTCTGTCTTAACCAGTCCTCTAAAACAAAACTAAAGGACACATTTTGAGTCCCCTCTTAAGCACCGTAACATCCCACGTGGATACTAAAGTGTTAAACCTAAGTTGAGGTAGAGTTGACCAGTTTTGACAGAGAAATCTTTTGTTGGGTCATTGGTTTCATCCAAATCTAAAAGCATGAAAAATCTTGCTTCTTAAATAAAATTATTTCTCAAAGCATTTTTGGACATCTGCGTCCCAATCAAAATATTTAAGTCACTGTTTGGATCACTTGCATTAGTATTAGAAGAGGACAACCTTATTTTAGAGTCAACTTGACAAATGACTAGTTTGGTGGGAGAGGGACTAAGAATCTTAAGGCTTTCCATAGTGCTAAGCACTTGATTTGTGCTCTCTGATTTGCGTATGTTATCTTTCAAGTTACAAATGAATTTTCTCACTATTTGGGACCTTCCTCTCCTCACTCAACTTTGTATTTTTCAGATTAGAGAAATTGTAAATTGTACCTTATCAATGGGAAATGGTTCTCTTGTGGGTTTTTTTTTTTGTTTTTTTGTTTTTTTAAACTATACACTTACTTTTTTCTGTCTTGCACTGTAACTTGTGTGGTGTTTTTTCCCTTCTTAAAAAGTTGACTTCAGTGCATGTTAGAGCTTCTTCTGAGGAGTTGTATTGACTGAATGATAACTGGGGGGGGAGGGATATTTAATTTTATTATCATGGGTATACAGCTAAATGTATTAAAAACCGATGTATGACAAAACACTCTTCAGAACACTTTAAAAAACAAAAACAAAAAAAAAAACCCTCAGATTTATTTTGCAGGTGTGGCAACCTAAATGACCTTAATCACTGGGAGTAATATCTAATATCTATGTATTGACAGGTCATAATGTCTCTGAAACAGTGTGGCCTGTTGTATTAAAAAAACTCTGCTTTTTGAAAAGTGCTTGACTGTGGATTTACAAGTGTAGTTATATTGCATTGGGTGTTGTACATGCTCTTAAAAGAATCTGTAAAATCTAAGTAACTAAAGGCTTCATTTTTCTCCATAATGTTAATGGGAACTGAGTATGCATCTTATAAGTCTAGAGTCAAAACCCCCCAAAATATTGACATTTGTAAATGAACTAAAGTTTGGAAATTATTTCGGCTCCTTCATTTAAATGACATTTTCCCTCTGTTCCTTATTTTTTTAAGTAAATACTTTTACATGCAAAAATAATAATGATAATTACTTAATGAACTTATCTTTACAGTGCTTCACACACACCAGTTAAACTGGATGAAATAGTAAGATTCTAATTTACACTGACAAAAGCTGGATTACTTTGAATCACACTTGGCACTCTGTACTTGGCTGAATTTTAGTATTGCAAATGATATGGCCTTGCATAGAAACTGCACTACCCAGTCACAAAAATAATATTTTACAGTTAGGAACAATAGTTCTAACATATTCTAGAAATGACGTGTTAAGGGTTCTTGAAGTAACTTATTCAGATGCAGTTTTAATGTTTCCTGTGTTGGATTCCAGAAAGAGGGTTGAATGTAAACGTTTACAGCTGAAGATGGGACACAGATAATGGAGTTCAAGTTTTTTCAAACATTTATATTTTGCTTGAAGCCAACAAGGAAGTGGAATATAATCTTTGGAAAAAAATTTATATGAACCTAATTCCCCCACAACCCCAAATGCCCATGACATTGGGTATTCGTCTTTCCAAGCCTTTGTATTTGGAACTAAATTTGGGTGAGTGGAGGTTTTTTGTTTTAAGTGAACTGCTTCACACATGGACATGAAAGCATCAGAAAAAGTCAATGAGTATCAGGCTAATTATAACAATTAGCATAACTTAGTTCATAGCAAAATTAGAACTCATTGAAAATTTGAAAAATTCCAATAACAGTTTCCATTAAACTAAATTTTCATTGAAAGTGGTCAGTGAGCGGGGGGGAAACACCCAAAAAGAGGGGTGGGTTGGTTGGTTGGTTTTATTTATTTATTTTATTTTAACTTTGGGGGGGCGGGGTTCAAGCAGGTGTAACGAAGGTTTGTTATCCGTACACTTACCAAATTGATACAGTGACACTGCCAAAATGGACACTGGAAATTTAATTGTAGCAGTCTTTTGGGGTATTTTTTTAAAATATTGGAGCACAACAACATGCAACTTGTAGAAATAGGCCCCTTAAGTAGGTTACAAGAGAGAGAAGCGGCAGTACAACATGAGAAAAATAAGGTTGAAGGGTGTTTTATATGAACAATATCTACACATCTTCAGAGTGTGACATCATAAAGCGGGTAGTGAAACAAGATGTATATACATAGCAGATTGGGATTGTTCAAACACACCTAATACTACCCCTCAACAAGTTTAGTGGTCAAGAAGGGACTCTGACTTTAAATTTATTAGGCCTGTGGTGAAGATTTGGGTGTCACTTGCACCAGTGCAGGAATATTTCATTAACTTATGCTAGTTCTAAAGCACAGTGTAGGTTTGCAAAATGAAGTGGTCAGTCCTGTGATGTGTTGAGCATTCTTGGCTCCCATCAAAATTGTTGAGAGTTAATGGAACTCAGTCAGAATGTTGCAGGACACTCATCTGCCAGGATTAGGCCTTTCGTCCCCATTGTGGTGATCATCTTGAGTTGCCTAGTCAGTTGTTGGGATATTTCTGCCAGGAATGCAGCTAAATAGTTTAGCTTCTGCAACAGGGCCTAGTTAATATCCATTTTTTGGTCTCTAACATTTTGCCAGAGAATGCGAGTCCTCCGATTGCATACAAAATGGCTGTGCATTCCCACCTGACCATAGCACGCATCAGGATACTCTTTCCATCTTACTGTAAGAATCAGGAGACATGAATGTTTCATATAAGACTCAGTAAATTGGCTCCATTCTTTTAAAAGTTATGGTCTGTAACAGTATAATCTTTCTAAATGAGATGTCAGTTTGAGACACTCCTCTATATACTTTCATCTTTAGGTATTCTCTGTCATGTAGGTCTATGCAGTGTCTCCATGTATAGCCTGCTTTACATCTCTCTGTACATTAGAAATTGAACCTCTTCTAGATTCTTCCTGGACCACTTCCAGTGCTCTTGAATTTCTTAATTGCTATCTATGTGCAATAATTTAATTAAATATCCCCTCAATTCCAAATATTGAAGAAACCTGAAGCATAGAATAGCATGCTGCCACTGATAGATTGTAGCTAAAAGTAAACCTCCTTTATCAGATCACTGGCAAGCAAACAATTACTGCATTGATGCGCTCAGGGGTGGCTCTAGGAATTGCACCGCCCCAAGCAGGGCGGCACGCCGCGGGGGGCGCTCTGGCAGTCGCCGGTCCCGCAGCTCCGGTGCACCTCCTGCAGACGTGCCTGCGGAGGGTCCGCTGGTCCCGCAGCTCCGGTGGAGCCACCAGAGCCGCGGGACCAGCGGACCCTCCGCAGGCATGCCTGCGGGAGGTCCACCGGAGCCGCCTGCTGCCCTCCCGCGGCACGCCGCCCCAAGCACGCACTTGGCGCGCTGGGGTCTGGAGCCGGCCCTGGATGTGCTTTATAAGTAACCTCAAAGCTACCATGTATAAGCAAAATTTTGCAATGCATTTTGATGCCTGCAATATAAAGGACCGAGCATAAATGAGTGCTGCAATGAACCATCAATATCTGGAAAGCATTTCTTGGATGACAAGCGGGGATGGGAATGATAGCTTAAGTTTCTTGACTGGAGCTGCCTGAATATTCATACAGAACTATTTTAGGCATGGCTGAGGTTTGCGCTTAAGAAGTACCAAAATGATCATTGTGTGCTGAATGGAAGTTGCCAAATTTCAGCTAATGGAAGTCCGCATAGTTCCATAGAAGTCAATGGTACTAGGCTGATAATCTGACCTGCTGTCTGTATGTACTGTATTGCTATCCTGGTGTGGCCCAGGTGGTAAAAGAGCTTTAACAGCATAACAAATATGTATGAAATCCTGACAGGTTCTTTTTGAGGTGAGTAATGACTCTACCCTTTCCATTTCTCTTTCAGAACTGCATGTGATTATAATGCATATATTGTGAATGTGGGTTTTTTATTTTTAATAGCTAAGATCAGTGACTATTTGTCTGACATTTCAGTATGTCTGCCTATTGGCACTAGACCTGCTCTCATTCTTACAACATTTGCTTTATGATATAGTGGTAGTCTGCATAGTCAGCTGTCCAGTGAATTTCTGCATTTATGTTTATTCTCCTGATTAATTAGAAGCATGATTCTTTTTTCTCCCCTACTAGGGCCAGATGGCTGAGACATGTGCAATATCTGAGCTATTCAGAGATGTTTTCCAGAATCTAATTAGTTCAGTTTCACCATCTGTAATTTTGAGTACAAAACCTACAGATATAATAAAGGAGGCACAGGTAAGTCTTGTATACATTTAGATAAATTTTGCAACCTGCTTTCTGTTAATATTAATATGTCTGGTCAGAGGACACTCATAATCCTGTGAATGAACTGCAAGTTTAACACTGTGCTATTTGATCAGAAATCATAGAGAAACACTTTAAAGCACATAACCTCTGGTACAGGAGGATTTTACCTTAAAATTCCTGGGTGACTACCTTGTTGCTAATGCTGCCCTGTAATTTTTAATATCAAATGACTTTTACCATGTTGATCTGTATGAGTATACACGTATTGAGTATTTTATATAGATGATCCCTTATGTCTTGTTTCCTTTTCACAGAATGTACAAAACATAGGAAGTCTCCCCCAGGGCACGAGCCCTCCGAAACCTCCCAGGATTCATGAACTAAAACTGCTAGTGAAGAACATTGTAGCCACACTGACTGATCACAGTGCTGCAGGTAAAACAAAATCTACTGCAGACAGATGTTCTGCTTCAAAGTTGTAAGGAGGGTGACTCTTAAACCTGTAGTGGTCATACTTTCAGACACAACAAAATACAATGAATGGATCAGATAACTCCTCCTTCTGATCTGCTGCCTCTGCGTCACTGGTGGGCCTTTTTCCTTTCCATCCTCTCCACTTCCAAGAACCTGTAGGTGGGGCGGAGTAACTGATTGATTTTAATTTGAATAATTAAAAGACTCATGCACAAAGCTAAGTGTCTTGGCGCATAATATTGTAACAAAATAAAACCCCAGAAGCACTAATTAATTATTCCAAAAAGGAATCCTGCCAAATTCCTTTCCATCCTGCCATCGTTACTGGAAGCAGACCTTCAGCCCTCCCTCAAAACCCTATAGAGCAGATTCCTTTGCACCATGCCCAGGTCACCAATTTTGGGTTGTTTCAAACCAAGATTATGCACTGTGCACATCATGACTCTCTCCTTCTATGCCCCCAGCAAACCATAGTCAATAAACTGCTCGGTACCATGAAGCACCCCTGCAATTAAGGAGGACAGGGAGTTCTGAGGCAGCAGAAGATGAAGTAATTGATAAGGTGGCTGTAATAGAGTTGCACTGCCAAGGAGCAAAGGGCCCTGTTGCCAATGTGAAGGCATAGGATCTTTATCAAGATGGTTCTGTCCTTTGGCAAGATGTGTACAGTCCTCAAGGGTGGTGTGGGAAGAGAGGAGGACATAGAATACAGTGCACTGATTGTGTTCAATTCTGTGTGTATGTGGGGTTAGGGTAATCATTCTGTTAGGGGCGTGGAGGGAACTCCAAAGGAAACCTCCTTAGTTCTTTCCTCAGTCAGGGCCTCTCCCCTGCAGGTCTGTTGGTGGGAAGGGGTTGAATATGGCCCAATATGAATTATGTCCAGAGATTTCCAAGAAAATTAATTTGTTACACATTGTATGGTCTGAAAAGTCACATTTTGGGGAGAGGAGAGGAAACAAAAGGAAGTAAAACCCCTTGAAAGACCCTTATTGTACTGTCACTTTTTAATAGAACTTTCCACTTAAATCATTTGGAAGCTCTGCTTAACAACTGATGACTCAACATAAGCCCTCCAAACATAGGTGGTGGTATCCAACTCACGGTCTTTTTTCTGTTTGGTTGAATATTACTCGATATGACACTGGTTTAGCTGTGCTCTGAGTAATTTGTTAACACTAGAACCCTCCATGAGATGTTTATTCAGGCAGGGATACTTTATTGAAGAAAGACATACTTTTTTCCAAAAAAAAAAAAAAAAAACCAGTCATTGGCTTGGGACACATGGAGCATGAAGCCAAGCAGGAGGTCGCTGCCTCCTAAAACGAGTTGTGCTGCTTATGTTTGGGGCGTAGGCGTTCAACCTGTCTTTCAAGTGCTAAGCTTCTTCATGATCAAGCCTGCCTGCTTCATTGCTTGAGGGCTTGAGCACCAACTAAGCTTTTCAGAAGTGTCTGATCCAGGGTTTTGGAGCTGTGCTCCGGCTCCGCTCCAGCTCCAGGCAAAAAGCTGCAGCTCCACTGCTCCGGAGCTGCTCCGTGCTCCAGCTCCAGGCTCTGCTTCAAAGCCCTGATCTGATCAGTGACCTTTGGGTGCCTCAATTTTGTGTGTGCCCAACTTGAGACCTTTCAAAAGGGTGCTTTTTCAATGTAGATTTCCCTCCACCCCCGAATATGGGTGATTGGAACTTTCTGAAAATCTTTTAACATGCCTTGATCTGAGCATCCAGAATCGCTAGTTACTTAAACAAACAAACAGATGCCCCTTCTGAAGTGCTTCAGGTTGGGTGCAGTCTTGGTCTCTGTGGCTTTTGTAATGTAAATAGGCCAGAATTCAACAGTCATTAAACCCTGTGCTTGGGTTTGACTCCCTACTGAGAATGGGGTGAATCCTTAGCACTGTCAGGCTAAGGGATTCTTTTTTTCTTTTCTTAAGTGACTGTTATTGTTATTGGATCATGTTAAAACATTTTAAAACATAGTTTGTTTTCGGCATTTGTAGGCAGGACTAAACTGAGTCTAACCATGTTGTTGGAGCCCTCTGTAGAATATTGATTAACCTGCATAGTTTCTTTACCTATGTTTTTACATAGGCTAAAACATGAATTTTTAACCTGTCCATAACAGGGTTTTGCCACATTAATATGCCTGTATGAGTTTGTATAGTGAGTTCTAACTGGTAAATAATCATTGTTTACAATTACTTTGTTAGTAGGCTCTACATATGTTTTTGTATAGGTCTTATGTGTATGAGGTTCAGGTAACACATCTTAGATTGATTTAATATAGCAAATTACGTGTGTGTGTGTAGATTCAGTATATAACTTTGTCTATTTCTGTGCACAACCTCAGTGCAAATTTGAGTATGTTCTTGCCTGTTGTCATTCTCCAGAGCCCCAAAGATGAAAAATAGTGACTTTTGGCATTGTAAAAGTTTACTCCTTTTTATTAAATGTGGTTTTTAGAAGCTAGAAATAATACCAACTGTTCCTACTTGGAATAACAGTAAAATTATTCACTTTTACCTTCAACTTGTTAGTAGACATTTCTGTGTTAGTAGAGCAATGCTCTTGAGTGGCATGATCTCTTTAAAAATAGCAGTCTGTAAATCATTGTTCATTAACAATATGGCAATCAATATCTGTTAACACAAGAAATAGTAGTTCCTCAAGAAACGGCTAGATAGACCGTCAGTAAGGACTTCAAATATTTTATCTAATTTTTGTTTTAAGTGACTTGAAACCATATAACTGTTCACATAACTTCTCTTGGTAACTACATTTCCGATTGTTATTACCCTCCTCCTCTCTCTAGCTCTCGTGATTTTGTTACACTGACACTCATAGCTCCTGGTCTTACACTTTAATTTTAAGGTCTTTGGGGCCTGGCTTGTTTGGGTTTTTTTAGTATGTTTATACAACACGTTGGGCAAAGATGCCCCAATCTTGACTGGGCATTAATGTAATACAAACAATAAGGGGTAGGAAGAAGGAATAACACTAGGGTGTGGGGGACTTTTTTTTTTTCCCCAGTGGTCTTGACAAAAAGGTGTCTTGTACTTGTTCAAGAGAAATAGGCTTATTGATGACTTGAAGTCAACAGTTGGATATTTGTTCCTTCCCTTTCCTTTCCCAATACAGGCAGCATAAATCCAGTATGTGTAACTCAGTTGAATGATCCTCTACAGAAATTTTCCAGCTCGATAGCTAAAAATGGCACTAACCTCTCTTGGAAAGAGGAGTTCATCTTGTAAGTAACCACCAACATAACATCTTCTATTAAATGTTTCTACAGTCTCAATTTATATAAGACATTGGAAGAGGAACTGTGTTTTTAACATATCCTATTAGTTTTATTTCCGATGATTTGACACTGACAGGGCATAACTGGTTTTTAAAGCAATTTTCTGGTACTAATGTCAGGGACTCGAAACCCCAACAATCTGTTAGCCTGACTTCGGTCAGGTTGGCATAACTGGTTTTGTGCTACATCTTTATTCAGGCCTAACACTAAGTTATAGCAAGTGTTAACATGGATTTCAGTCATTTTTTTACTTTTAATTGAGGATTGTTGAGCCTGGGATTGGGAATTACAGATGTGTGGTTTCTAATAGAGATGGATGGTGGCAAGTACCTACGGGCATTCCTACACCACAATCTTAAGTCGACCTATGTTAGGTCATCTTACAGCCATCTCAGTAGTTACTGTGGTGGCTGATGTCCACACTATCCTCCTCCTGTCAGTGGTGTGCGTCCTCGCTAGGAGCGCTTCTGCCGACTGAAGAGGGGTAGTGTGGGCACTCTGAGAGCCAGGGCTCTCAGCTCCACACAGCTCCTTGCCAGGAGCCCAACTGCTCCCTGCTCCCACCTGGGAGTGAGGGGAAGCCACCCAGGGCTCCTCACCTCTGGAAGGAGATCCATGCCCTTAGTCCAGTTAGTTGCTTTGCTCCCAGTGGGGATCCTGAGCAGCAGCCCAAGCCGAGAGCCTGGATGACAGCCCAGCTTGGAGCAGAGACCTGGCAGCACGACTGGGGAGCCGGCTTTCTTGTCAGTTCACAGTTTCAGCTGAGCCATGAAATTGACAAGACAGACGCTGTAAGGAACGCAGTGTCTACACAGACGCTGTGTCGCCCTAACTACGCTGACATAATTCCACCTCCGAAGTGTCGGACTTATATCTGTGTAGTAGGGCACATGCATCGGCGGGAGCAAGACTATAATGTAGACACTGACATAAGCTGCCTTATGTCAACCTAACTATGTAGTGTGGAGCCACTGATAGGGCCAGAGGCTTTTTACTTTACTGGCTAAAAGGAAGGGAGGGAGCAGAAGCAGGTTGTCATAATAAGTGAGAAAAAGAGAGGTGCTGCTGTGTGTACTGTGCTGTAGGTGCTTCTCTTCTCCCAGAGCATTAAAGCAAAAGGTGTTGGCTCCCATTGGGGTCTTCCTCTCCCTTACAGCCTATCAATAGTTTTCCTGCCTCAATCCATTTTAGGAACCTTCCCTCCTTTCTACTTCTTTAAAAGAAAAGTGCCACTTGCTGTGTCACCCTGTGTCCCCCTCACCACGGAGTCACTGTACAGCATCCATTGTCCCTTTTGCCTTCCTAAAAGGGCAGAGGGGCAAATTTCATGAAGACCTGATCTAGGAGAGGATTAGGTCAGTGCTCCTGCTGGGACTGGCAGCTGCTTTACCACCTGCTTAAGGATGGAGTGAACTGGGTATCTGTTCTTCATCCCTAGGGGGTGAGGGGCGCTGCAGTGCACAGCTCTGCAGAAGGGAAGCTTTCTCCCTCCTCATTGTTCCCGGCGCTGCATTTGTAGGTGCATGCATAGCACAGGTGAGAGCATTGCGAAGCAGCAGCAGCAGCCATGGATGGATTGTGAAGGAATTGTAGTCTGAGATAGTTTTAGGATGTGGAGACTGCAGCTCCCCCGATTTGAATGTATGATAAATGCTCTGAATATGACCTAGCCAGGAAGAGAAGCTTGGTAAGTATTTCTTAATGCAACCCTAAAAATCTTGTTTTTTATCATGCACTTAAATGGGAGATGTGTCCAGTGCATGCGGCTGTATGTTATCTTGCTGTTATGTTTAGTGAAAGATAATTAGCCTTGAAGCTGACATCTTAAGACACCTGAAGTCTAGTGACTTATGTTCTTTTCTGTGCTTGGTCTAATCACTGAAAAAGTCTCTCTCATCAAAGACAATGGCCTTGCAAGGCCACAGACCAGACACTCTGCCATGTGATTCTTTGCCACCACATTGCTGGGATGAGCATGATGCAACTCATTTGCATTAGTAATAGAAATAAACCAGTTGGATAGCATCTTTCATCTTGAAATATCTCAAAGTCCTTTACGAACTTCATATACTGTATTTGCAGATGGCTTCAGCTATCTGTTAGTGGAACAGAGTATCTGTTCGATGCTGCACAGCAGCCTTTACCTATGTTTTAGGACAGGAAGTGGAAAGGGTATTCTACAGCGAAAACTGCAAGGGGAGTTCAGGTGAGCAGGATGACTATTTTAACTGGAATTTGGTCATTACACCACAGTTATGGTATGCTTTCCATAGTGATGAGTGCTCTACATGTGCCTAAGGGAGATAAGTTTGCAAAGTCCTATGAGATCTTTGATGATGATAAGTAGTCAGGATTTGGTCTGTGTCTGCACTGCACACCTTACAGCAGCACAGTTGTGTCGCTACAGCAGTGCCACTGTAAGGTATGCAGTGTAGCCACTCTTTGTTGGCAGGAGAGAGCTCTCCCACCGACAAAATAAAACCACCCCCAACGAGGTGCATTGGCTCAATGGGAAGAGTGCCACCTACTGAATTGCTAACACCACTCCCCTTCCTGCTGCACTCTGTGTCTTCCTTGGAAGTGCGGCTCAGCACTGAGAGAGTTCCCACCTGAATAGAAGCATAGTGTTAAAATATGTTTCCAATATTAAAGTTCTCCACTGAACTCTTATACTTATTGCAGAAGGAACAGAATAAAGTTTTAGAGGAAATTTCACAATATCCATGTGCTTTAACAGCCCAGTTGATAGATTTGGGTGTGGTGTTTTTGTTTTTGACTTTTTTTTGTCTATTGCATAAAGCACCACAGGTTATACCAAAAGCAGTTGTGTCTAATGATTCGTGCTGGTCATGTCATGTAGCAACTGGTTCTTTACTCTCATCCCCTTCAGTCTAACTTTGTGCCAAAATAATATGGACCCTTCTTAGAAAAAATACCAGGGAGAAGCACCAATGATTTTTAAATCAGGAAGTTTCACAGTCAGTGGTCAGATATCTATGCCAGAAAACTATTTTATTTAAATGTAATATTTACCTCCCTTATTAAAATAATCTTACATTGGCAGGATGCTCCTCCACTTTTAATAGACCACTGGATCTGTTCCATCTTCTTGACTTATGAATTTGGGAGCTGTTGTTGCCTCAGCTGTACGCAGAAGGAATTGTTTCTCAGTCTTCGGGTAGAGCACATACATGGAAAACTTCATTCTGAAAGGCAAAGTTTTATAACCAACTGAAAAAAAAGGCCCTCTTATAAAGGAAATGTTTTGGCAATCCTAAATTTAGTGAGGAAGCTAGATAGATCCAGGGTTAGGCTCCACCTCAGCATTCCCTTCCCTCAAGTTAATTGAGGTCAAGAAGTGACGCACATGTTGTCTTGACAGTATTTGAAAGGCAGAGTGCTGTAAATGCTGTCTAACACTTTCCACTGGCTGGACAATAACACTGCACTGTATGGTGCAATATGCAAGGTGTGAGACAAATAAAGCCTTGTATAAAGAGTGATTTAAAATGAAGAGGGGAGAAACATTCCCAGTACAATAACTGGAGTAGGAATGAAAACTCTTCAAAGGCTTGACATCATTTTATTTATTCCACAGTGAATTAAATGCCAAATCAAAAGAGTTACAACTGCAGATCTTGGAAGATGGGAAATTGGATAGTAAGTACTGCAACTGAATTCTTTTGCATGGTCCCCTCATGGGCATTACTGAGATCTTGAAATAAATCCTCTTTTTTGTTTACACAGTTGAATAAGATCATGTGAGAAGCTGTCAGAAGTTGGTAGTTAATGTAGATCTGTTCTGCTGACTAATCCTGGTAGTCAGATCAGGTACACTTCAATAACTCCAGGAACAAAGAAGGCTAATAGTCGCTGGGGCAAGAGAGCCCTAAAAAGAGAAGCCGGGAGTTTTGCTAGCTTGGAACAATTTAAAAAAAAAAAAAAAAAGTCAACCCAGGAAGGATTTCAGAATTAAATTTGTTTGTAAGCCCAGTTCTGCTTTAGGGCTTAGCTACTTAAATTAAGGATCAAAGGCTAACTCCAGTGGTAGTTTTAGATGACCTCCTGCTGTGAAGCGGGTGGAGGTTTTTCGCTGTTTCCTTCTGTCCCCAAACACTGACACAAGGGTTGATATTGTGCAAATGCTTTTCCATATTCCTGGGTATTTTTTTAACAAAGCTCTAAGGCAGGACTGTGCAAATAAGACTTGAGTCTGAGTGCTGTCTTGAGCTTGTCTGCTGTTTTTTATGGTTCCACCCTCTAATATTCTCTTACTTTAGACTTCCCATGTTTTATGTTCCTGAATGGGCTTATGAGACCCACTTACTGTTTGGCAGGTCAGCAGAACAGTGCTGCACTTCTACACAGAGTGCAAAAGTTTGACTGCTTACCATAGCCCAGAAACAAACCCTTGTGCCACTTGTGTCTAGAACTGCTTACCAACTCTGAATAGTCTTGTGTTTATAAAATTTCAAATAAAACTTCTTGTGCCAGAGAAGGGAAAAATACATCCACCGCCTCTGAGTGGATGAATAGAAAGTAATCCTAACTTCCCTTCTGCCCAAACTGGCTGTTTCCAAGCACATAATCCCACTTATGTATAATCAAACTTTGACTATAGGAAATTGTACGCTACTATACCTGATTCTACCATCCCAGCTTAGAGCTCCTTATCCCTACTTACAAGAAAGACGTTTCCATTGCAGAGTAACTCTCTACTTGATGAGGAGAGGAGCAGGCATATATTTTTTTTCTTCTTGGATTGCTGGTGAGGGGATGGCGTAGGCAGGTTTTAAGATCAAAGGGAATGTTCAGTTTCACAACTTTCATATGAGCCATGGTACTTTGTACCAAATTTATTGTATTATTTGTTTTGTACAGTGATTGCACACAATTCTTAAACTTCTAATAGACCCTTCTAAATACAAGCCACCTTCCTCATCTGCTACTATTGCTAAACGCTGGACCAAGAATTCTCAGTGCAGGTTCTGTCGATACACTCCAATCCTTTCTCGTCTTCAATAATTAATTTAATGCCATTCCAACTAAATTTACTTTAAGCAGTATTTCTCTATCCTAGTGCTTCACTTTAGGTAAAAACTCTAAATTTAGTGTTACACCTCATGGGTCAGTTTGCTAATATGTCAGGATTATTCTGTAAAAATGGAAGCATCCTTTCTGAGTCTTAGCTATTCTCTTCTGTTTTGGTATTGTCAAATTTAGTTAACTTTAGATTAATAATGATTCAAAAACAAGTTAGAGTACTGTGATAAACTTTCCACAACCCACCAAGTAAACACTACACACCTTTCCTCCAGCCTTCTGCCTACTACTTATTAATTAAGCCCTTATCCAATATAACTTATGTAAGCCATATTTAGTAACTTGTTATCAAAGCCATATTTAGAGTGCCATGTTAGTCACATAGAATGTGTTTTTAAATTCAAGGTTGGCAAAAAGGAATTACAAAACTATCCGAAAACCATACAAGGGTGGGTGAGTTTTGTATTTTGTTACACTTTTGGCAATTGTGGCTGTTTTTAAAAGCTCTGTTGGGCCACAGATTTTTAAGTGGAAATAAGCCAGTTTTGGGGGAGAAATGGTTGTGTATCAGAAACATACAGAAAGTAACTTTTTTTTCCTCAGCAGACAAATGTGAGGGGGGCGGGGGGAATAGCCATTTTGTCAAAAACATATAAACAGAGATGTGGAGGATGGAAAGACTCACACACAAATAAAGGAAAAAACAAAAAAAAGTTTTGGTCTAATGTAGAGCCATATCCTAATAACACTTCACAGTAAGGGGGCAAAGTATGTATTATCACTTACCTGGGCAGGACAGATTTTTTTTGTAGGTGTCTTTAATAACAGTCTTTCAAGATGTGTCAACCACTACACATACCATACACCATTAATGGCACATTTTTATTACTTTATTTGATTTGCTTAAAAAGAGTCTAACAATAAATAAATATAAAATAGCAGACTTAAAATTTCTGAAAAAGTAATATTTAATTGGATATGTGGGTGGTGGTGGTGGTGGTAGTGATTGTTAAATCTTAGGAAGAGGAATGTGGGAAAGGATGGCCGCAGTCTAACTTTAATGTAGGTCCATCTATCGTACAGTTTTATACTGCTACCTTTCACCATGGCATCTGAGTGCCTTCCGTGTCAAATTGATAGCAACGCTGAAGAATAATGGCATTCCTGTCTCACGGTGAACATTCTGCGTGGGGTGGGGCTTACTGGGTAGAAGGGGTGTCAGTGTTGTGAGCGTCTTTTATAGTAGACTAATCTAAAAGGGCCTTTCTATGTCAGTTGAAGAAGCTAAGCTGTAGCACAGCAGTAAGGAGAATCATAAATGCTTGTCACCCTGAAATACGGAAATCCTGATGACTTAATACTTAATGGAGTGAAATCCTGACTCTACTGAAATCAGTGGCAAAACTCGCATTAACATGAAAGGGGCTAGGATTTTGCCCATGGACCTGCATAACAAAGTTTTAGATTCATGTTAATTTTGTTAACAATAGAATTCCACTTTAACATAACTATAAGATATCTGAGAGACAGAGAGAGAGAGAATCTAAACTTGCACTCTAAGACCAACATAAGGGAGTACTCTCAGTTGGCTATACCAATCCAAAATGAATCCAGGGAGCACCCTCTATGAAATACACCTCTACCCTACTATAACGCGATCCAATATAACACGGGTTCGCATATAGCGCGGTAGCAGCGGGGCTCGGGCAGTGCTTTAAAGGGTCCAGGGCTCTGGCTGCTGCAGGGAGCCCTGGGCCCTTTAAGTCACCGCTGGAGCCCTGCCGGCGCTACCCTGGGGCTGTGGCAGCAGGGCTCGGCTGGCGATTTAAAGGGCCTGGGGCTCTTTAAATCACTGCTGCAGCCCTGCCATCGCTACTCTGATATAACAGCGTTTCACTTATAACGCGGTAGGGGTTTTTGGCTCCCCACGACCACGTTATATCGGGGTAGAGGTGTACAAGACAAGGGCAGTTGAGGAGAAAATGAAAGAATTCAGCTGGATTGTATTTTGAACAATCTCATCAGTGTTCAGAATCTCTAGAGGTTTGTTTGTTTGTTTGTTCTCCAAGTGTCCTGGATGCAGAGGAAAAATTACTAAAACAAACAAAACCAGTGGAACTATTAATGATTCAGTATCTGCCTTATTTTCTGTCAAGCACTGTTATAACTATTCTAAAAACCTAGCCTGCAAGAACTACAGATCTTTCTTTAAAAATTTCCTCTGCAAATAATGCTGTCTCTTCATAAAGTAAATACCTTATTGTGCTGCAGAGATAATGCTTTGCAATATTAGGTGCCTCAGCAGTTTGAAGTAGCAATTGCTTCTGTTTTCCACCTTTTCAAAATAACTTCAAAGATATTGACAGCTCAGACAAGACCTTACTATGTCACTTTCATTTATTTTAGGTTCTTTTTCAGCATGGGCAACTGTACCTTTAGACTTGTTCAGGAAACAGCCTTCTGGACAACAAAGCTTTGCACTGAAGAGCAGGCCCAGCACCCATAGCCCTGTGCTAGGATCGGTCACTGCAGAGGTATCACATTCTTATGTTTATGGTTGACTTTTTGACTGTCAGATTGTCCATTTGAAGAATACAGGCCCAATACCCTATTGCCCAGCACGTTTTGTAACAACTTACAGAAGTGCCAACTGAGTGTTGTGCTACTTAATCAAAATGGTAGTGTTGTGACCTCTCTTTGTACTTGTGTAAATGACTGCATAAGGTGCAGGGTAACAGTGAATCATACCCTACCTACTTAAAGCAAAAGCTGTGACTGTTATGGATAAAGCTTTAAGGAATAATTTGGGTCTGATAAGGGCTTGTCTACATGAACACTTAGTTCATGGCAAGCTGGGGTGTCAATCTGCCCCACGCTACTCTGGTGCGTTCTTAAAGGTCTGTTGGTACCTTGCTAACATGCACTAACAGTTCATCAGTGTGCTTTGATCTAGTCCACTCTACAATTCCAGCTGCTGTTTCAAAGTGTCTCTCTTTCCTTTTAAGGTGTAATTTATTACTTTAATTACCAATTTTTCTCTTTTTAGTTCTCTTATGTAGAACCTAATGAGTCAAAATCCTGGCAAGTTCCTGCTCAGCTTCCTGCTACAAAAATAGAAAAGGATAGAACCGTGATGCCTTGTGGGACTGTAGTCACTACTGTTACTGCTGTGAAAACCAAACCTCGACTCGAAGGGAAACATTCTGCACTGAGCCCAGGTGAGGACATCAGTGGAACTTTAAAATATAAATCAAAGATTTTGTTTGGTTTGTGCTGGATTTTAGGAGTATAGTTCCTATGGGGAACGGGGAAAGAAAAAAGAATATTGTCTAGATCTATTTAGGTGGTGTTTTGTTTTGTTTTTTTGGGTTTTTTTGGTTATGTTTTGTTGATTGGTTTTATTTTTAATGTGGTCTTGGTTACTTTAGATAAAATATTTCTTTTGCATGAAGCCAGGTCCTGCCCCACTGAGGTCAATGGAAGTCTTGCTAATGACTTCAGTGGGAGCAGAATCAGCCTCCTAGTAAGTAAGGTGAGAAATGATCATGACTTCCTTTGCTTGGTACTGTGAATGTTACGTGTCTCTCTTTGGTGAGGTTGGGTTTTTGTGTGTGTGTTTAGTATTCCCTTTGAAAACACGAATCTCTAAGAGTGTGGTAGAGTAGCTAGTATGATGCTGCTATTAATGTATAAATCCATTGTATTTGAGGTGTTTTCTTACACCCTGTCAAGGTGATCATCTCTGTCTGCCCTTGTAAAAAAGATGGCACATGACTCTCTAAAAACATACAACAAGCTGTTAATGTAGGCGCTCTTATAAGATGTCAGATTGTCTGTGATGTATAGAAAACTTGAAAAAAAAAATAGACCAAGTGCAAAAGAGACAGGACAGTATTACCAGAATAGAAATTGAAGTTGTGGGGGTACCTTGCTTTAACATGCATAATGCTTTCTTGAAGTATATTACTTCTGTTGTCAGTCATGTGGGGGAAGGGAAGAAAATGTGGAGTTACCCACTTTTCTTCCACCCTCTTTATCCCTCCCACATCCCCATATGCATACATACCCACAAGAGAGGATATAAGTAAACCATATTACCTATATGGAAAATGCACTGCTTTAAAACTATTAACTTCTGACTTCTGTATTTCTTGACCTGTTTATCTCCTCTGCCCCCAACTCTTTAGTATGGATTGGAGTTGTTCTAAGCTACCATTCACACCTGACCAGGATTCCTCACAGGGATCTTCCTTATTAAACAGTTTGATTACATAGTGACGCTTCCCTGGGATAACCTGAGGTTGTGAGGCACCTTGCTACTCCCTGTCTTTAGCATGAAGAAGCCTTGTCTGTGCTTGCTGGGGTCAGCTTCCTAACTCTGCTGGCCACGGGCAACATAAACCCTCCTCTCTAGGCCTTACAGGCACCGCTGGTACTCTGTTGATTAGCGATAGGCACAGTCCAATCCCTGAACTCTCTGAGTGTCTCCCTGGAGCGGCCAGCCCCTGGTCCACTGGTCACTTGCAGTATGCACAAATCCATTTCTCCCAAAAGAGCAGTATATGCCAGTTTACCAGTTCCACCTCAGATCACTGCTCCACCAAACACACAGCACTTAGATATGTTTATGCTGCGATCATATCTAAGTTGATTTAACCAAGCATAGAGATTCAAGTTGTAGCAAGTAGAAGTATCGTATGCAAATGGTTACATATAAAATAGAATTATAGCTCTCTTTCTGGAGATGGGACTTATTAGACATGAGAGGCTCTTGTTAAATAAAGTACTACTCACCCAAAATCCCTGCAGTGCTTTACAGCCAGACAGGCTTTAACTCTTCTTTCATGAGACCCGCATGTTGTCAGTTTGCCACCTCACTGAAGGATTCTGTGTTTCTTTGCACTCCAAAGGCTTGTCTTCCCATACGGTGCTACAGCAGCGCTCGTGCGACTGATCTTTAGGGAAGATGCTACTATGTTGGTTGGAGACCTTCTCCTGTCAGTGGAGTTAATCCACCTCCCTGCGTGGCAGTAGCTGTGTCTGCGGGAGAAGCTCTCCTGTCAGCCTAGCAGTATCTGCATGGGGAGTCAGGCTGGTGTAACTGTATCGCTCAGGGGGTGGATTCTTCACACTTCGGAGTGAGGTAGTTGTACCGATACAGATCTGTAAGTATAGACCTGGCTCAAGATAAACCAGACCAGCCTTTGGTCTTTATTCATAAACAGGACACCCCCTGCTGTTTGTTTCTTCCTGTAGATTTCCTCTCTTCAATTTCACAATCTCTCAGTTCAGACTGAGGGCTTGTCTACACTGGCACTTTTACAGCGCTGCTACTTTCTCATTCAGGGGTGTGAAAATACACTCCCCGAGCGCTGCAAGTGTCAGCGCTCTAATGTGCCAATATAGAAAGTGCACCAGCGCTGGTAGCTGTTCCCCTCATGGAGGTGATTGGTTTTGGGAGAGCTCTCTCCCAGCGCTATTCTGCGACTACGCAAGCCACATTAAAGCGCTGCTGCGCCCAGCGCTTTAACGTTGCAAGTGAAGATGTGCCCTGAGTCTGCAAACAGGCCTACAGCGCGAGGCATACAATACACAATAGGCTGGACAGGGAGATACGTGCTAATTACCTCCTGCCTGAAAGGAATATTTCCAAGGTATGTCACCTCTTGGTGACCTCCCATAACTCCAAGACCTTAAAAATGTAATTTTAAGTATAGATACATAACTCCTTTAAGTATTATCTGCACATACATTTCTCAATGATTATGATGACCAGTGGGCTACCAACTCTTGGTAGAGACCCCAAGTACCACCCTTCAGTGAATTATTATGCAGTTACCCAGCCCAGGGAATCTCTTTAACACCGTATATCAAGAGCTCCCTGTGTTACTTACCTTAGTTGTTGTTGCTCTCAGAGCACTCAGTAATGTCTACACTTTATTTATAATATTAGACTTTTTGTTTTAGATCCCAATGGAAATGAGTTTGGCTTCTGGTGGATGCTTGTCCACATTACAACACTATCATACAACTTGATGAGACTGCTAGAGTCTGTGCTTATTACAGACCTGGCTGGTTCTTTCTAATCCTGATCGCTATAACTATTTTTAAAGTGGATTGGCAGTGTTGTGCGAGGAAACTTGTCCAGTGTTGGTCCAGACTGTGCCTTGCTATAACTAGTGTTATTAGCCCTTCTGTGACAGGCAGAAAGTTAAAACCCTCTTAAAATTTTGTGTGTGTGTGTTTGTAAATGTAAATATGAGTTACAGTCGTCAAATCATTGCACAAACTTTTTTTAGTTTTATTTATGTGGCTCTTTTGTCTAGAATGTTTTAAAATCAAAATTATAAACAGAAAAATGAGCTCATTTTAAGACTGAAGATTTGGCATTTACCAGTGACAGAACTTTTGCCCAGAATTATACTAGACAGGTTTTTTCAAATGCTAATTTGTATCAGTAAAAGCACTTTTTCAGATGCCCGTTATTTTTGTTATACACGTTTCTAAAATACCTATCACCAGAGTATCTAGGTGAGAGATAATAAATGAGAAACTTGCTTCTCAGATTCTCCTGTGAAAACTCCTGCTAAAGTGAAAGTGATTGAAAAGGATTTCTCAGTTCAAGCAATCCATTGTCAAGGTGCTCCAGTCAGCAAAGTGTTATCCTCTTCGGATACAGGTAAGAGAGAAACTTCCAAAGCCTGTATCTATATCCCTTTTTCTCTGCGCCATAGATTATCCTAAAACATTAAATTAACAGCAGGACCCATGCCTTAGTGCCTTCTGGCAGGTATCATAGCATTTATGTTAGTAAATATTACAGTTAGTGTAGAAGTCTGCATGTAACTAATTCCTAACTTCCTGAAAATCTGTCAAGGGGCTGTGCTGTTAAGAGAGAAGGGAAGCCAATGGAGCAGCAGCCAGGTTGGCGCCTCTCTACTTGTCAACTGAATATACCTCTACCCTGACATAACGCTGTTCTCAGGAGCCAAAAAATCGTACCGCGTTATAGGTGAATCTGCATTATATCAAACTTGCTTTGATCTGCCAGAGTGTGCAGCCCCCCCCGCCCCCCAGCACTGCTTTACTGCGTTATATCCGAATTCGTGTTATATCGGGGTAGAGGTGTATCTCTTTCCTACACATCCCTGGGCTCCATGGAATTAGGAAGGTGCCAAGACTCCCTAATCCACAGTTCCTAAACTTCTTCCACCGGAGGGGACAGTGCACAAAAGCCCTTGTGAGTGGGACCGCTGCTGAGTCCTCCTGTCAGAGACGGTGCTCTCTCCCTCGTGTCTAAATTACTGGAAGAGAGAGACCGCCTATGGAAGTCAGCAGACTGGATTCTCTTCTAGCTCTGCCACTGACTCACTTTGTGATCTTAAGCAACTTGAGTATCCTCACTGTGCCTGCTTCTCTACCTTTTGTAAATCACCCAGGAGATAGAAGATGAAGTGTGTTTAAAATTCTAGGTAGGGATGGTGGTGGTAGAACCATTCTTGAATTCACTTTTGGCATGTGGTTACATATGCTTTTTAATCTATTTCAATATAGACCCAAACCCTTCAAGTGTATATAAGTGCAAACACCTTTTCCCCCCTCCATATTTTGAATTTTCAATGTCCTTATTTAGATGGTCTTGTGGATGTCTTCCTACAATGCACTTTAAAAAAAAAAATTCCTTTATCCACTGTCCTTGTGTCCTTTGCTTCTTGTGTCACAGTGAACATCACTCCCTTCTTGGAACTATAGTATCATAGAAATTAATAATTGTAGAGACTCATTATGTCATGTTTAAATGGCACATGCTGTGGAATTTACTGCTCCTTTGGGGTAGAGATTAGAGTACATAGCACACTCTCTGGAGCCAATTCACACAGTTCCTGAAACAGTTGGAGGGTTTGCTGGACGATGAAGATCTGCTGGCCCAAGGACAAAGATCCACGGTAGGTAGGCTGTTGTACATCAGTGCAAGGGCTGGAGTTCATGCAGATTACTTGAAATTTTTTTTGTTTTGTTTTGGCTTAGGCTTCTTTAAGGCCTATTTGTTTACTTCATTTATAACATTTCAACCAACCTGATAGCTTTCTTTGACAGGGTAACAAGTCTTGTGGAAAGGGGGAGAGCAGTAGACATGGTATATATTGACTTTAGTATGGCTTTTAATACTTACTCACATGACCTTCTCTTAAACAATCCAGGGAAATACAACCTAGATGGAGCTATTATAAGGTGGGTGCATAACTGGTTGGAAAACCATTCCCAGAGAGTAGTTATCATTGGTTCACAGTCAAGATTGAAGGGCCTATTGAGTGGGATCCTGCAGGCTGTGTTCACTCTAAGCTGTGCGGTCGCATGGCAGCCCAGGAGTGAATCAGGTGCCGCACACTTGATTAGCAGAGCTGCACATGGCAGCATGTGTTCAGGTGACCCTCCCCCTGCTGTTCTGCAGCCGCATTGCTCCTGCCCTCTGCCTTGGAGTCCCAGGCCAGTTGCTCCTGGGACCCTCCTGCTTGCGCAGAAAAGGGGCGAGGAGGAGAGGCGCTGATGTTGGGATGTCTGCCTCCCCCGCCCATGTACGCTATCCCCACAGAGCAGGGGAGACAGGACAGGGCTCTGGAGCAGGATCGCCGCTGGCAACTGCTGCGCTCTGAGCCTTCTGGCGAGTGCCTTACAGAGACAGCGCTTGGTCTCTCATAGACTTCCCCAGCAGCTCTCTGACACACACACCCACACCCAGTCTCTTTCACACTCATCTCCCAACACATATTTGTGGTGTTGTTACTTCTTGGTACTTCCTGAATTGTACATATATTCTTTTAGTTTTTTGACTGGTCTGTGCATTTTATTTTATTTCTCTCTTATGCTTAAATTTGATTCTTTCAGTAGTGAGTTCTAAAATGCCTAACCTGTCCTGGCTGGAGTAATTATCCTTATGGTAACTTTAAAAAAATATATATATCTAGTTTTTTTTTGTTTGTTTCTACTGGTGCCGCACATTACCTCGATATTGGTGCACATAACAAAATTCATTCTGCACATGGATGGAAAAAATTAGAGGGAACGTTGCCCGCAGGGATCAGTTCTGTTCAGTATCTTCAACAATGATTTTGATAATATCATAGAGAGTACACTTTTATAAAGTTTGCAGATGATATCAAGACAGGAGTGGTTGCAAGTATTTTGGAGGATAGGATTAAAATTCAAATGTATCTGGATAAACTGGAGAAATGGCTGAAGTAAATAGGATGAAATTCAATAAGGACAAATGCAAAGTACTCCACTTTGGAAGGAACAATCAGTTGCACACATACAAAATGGGAAATGACTGCCTAGGAAGGAGTACTGCAGAAAAGGATCTAGGGGTCATAGTGGATCACAAGCTAAATATGAGAACCTCATTCTGGGATGTATTAGCAGGAGTGTTGTAAGCAAGACACAAGAAGTTATTCTTCTGCTCTACTCCATGCTGATTAGGCCTCAACTGGAGTCTTGTGTCCAGTTCTGGGCGCCACATTTCAGGAAAGATGTGGACAAATTGGAGAAAGTCCAGAGAAGAGCAGCAAAAATGATTAAAGGTCTAGAAAACATGACCTACGAGGGAAGATTGGGAAAAAAAGGGTTTTAGTCTGGAGAAGAGAAGACTGAGGGGGGACATAACAGTTTTCAAGACATAAACAGTTGTTACAAGGAGGAGGGAGAAAAATTGTTTTTCTTAACCGCTGAGGTTAGGACAAGAAGCAAAAGGCTTAAACTGCAGCAAGGGAGGTTTAGGTTGGACATTAGAAAAAACTTCCTAACTGTCAGAGTGGTTAAGCACTGGAATAAATTGCTCAAGGAGGTTGTGGAATCTCCATCATTGGAGGATTTTTAAGACCAGGTTAGGCAAACACCTGTCAGGGAAAGTCTAGATCAGGGGTCCTCAAACAATGGGCGCTCCCCCCACAGGGGGGCATGGAGGAACCTTCTGGGGGGGGGGGGCGGGACCCGGGCTAACTCCCACAGGGGGTGGTGATGGAGCGCCACCCAGCCCTGGTCCATCTCCAGCCCTGCCCCCAGCCGCGGCCCCGGTTCTTGACTGTGGCTCCGCTCCTGGCCCCAGCTCTGTCCCCACTCCGGTCTTGGCCCCCAGCTGCAGCCTGACGGTGGCTTCCACTCCTGGCCCCAGCCTCAGGCCCTGGCTGTGGCTCCGTTCCTGGCCCCAAACCTACCCCCAGCCTCTGCCCCCTTACCCCGTCCATGCCCTGTCCCTGGTTCAAGAGGTGCGGACGGGGTAAGGTGGGGTGCGACTGAAAAGTTTGGGGACCACTGAGCTAGATAATACTTAGTCCTGCCATGAGTTCAGGAGACAGGACTAGATGACCTATCAAGGTCCCTTCCAGTCTGACAATTCTATTATTCTATGTCCAGAGAGACTCTGAAGCTTCGTGTACAGTCTTGGAAGAGTGAATGATATACCTATTCCAGGATGCAAAGGAAGGATTTGGGAATGGATGGAAACTAATACTAAAATGATCATTTGGCTTATGTTTGATTATGTGGTGTTTAGTTACATGATTTCTGTTGATCTCTCTATTTTTGTGTTTAAAATTCAAGCTGTCTTCCTGCTCTTATGCTTTGCTCTGCACTTAAACCCTTGCCTACTTTTTATCTTAAAGCACTTTCCTTTCTTTTCAGAGCTGCTGGTGTTGAATGGCACTGATCCAGTTGCTGAAGCAGCCATTCGACAGTTAAGTGAGTCTGCAAAGCAGAAGCTGAAATCTCCAAGAAAGAAAAGCACCATTATCATATCAGGGGTTTCCAAGGTAGAGTTCAAAGTCACACTTGTGTTTAGTGCCCGACACTGAAGAGACACTTCGCTTTGCTGAGTATGATACTTGAACATGCACTCTGCTCTCTTCCATTCGACAGTTTTTGCAGAAGCTGGGTTTATATCCTTGTTGCTTCAGAAATTAAGTGTTGCAAGTTAAGCCTAAAAGC
Source organism: Mauremys reevesii (assembly GCF_016161935.1). Classification (NCBI taxonomy): domain Eukaryota; kingdom Metazoa; phylum Chordata; order Testudines; family Geoemydidae; genus Mauremys; species Mauremys reevesii. The sequence continues at coordinate 161,324,763 of NC_052623.1, forward strand.
AGAGAGTTAATCAGACACAATTTAGCTACACGACTAACTTTATTAGATAGAGGCCGTTTATCTTGGGAGATGGGGCTGTGGTTAGGGTTGGAGAGGACCTTTCCAGGCTCAACAGCCTGGTGAGAATTCCAGCTGCGAGGCGAGGAGATGGTGTTGGAATTGCTACCAGGCTACAGTCCCTAGGCTGGGCATGGGGGGCTTCATCTTTCACACTGAGCTCCCTGTAAAAGAGGTAGTTGATTTTTTTTTAATTACATTTTATTTATTTATTTATTAAATGTCCCACTGCTCTCTCCGGCTGCTGGAAAAGAGAAGACGCTTTTGGCTATGGCTACACTTAGCGCTGCACAGCGCTGCCGTGGGAGCGCTCCCGCAGCAGCGCTTTGAAGCGCGAGTGTGGTTGGAGCGCTGTCCGTACTCCACCTCCCCATGGGGATTAACGTACAGCGCTGGGAGCCATGCTCCCAGCGCTGGGGCTCTGATCACACTGGCGCTTTGCAGCGCCGCAACTTGCAGCACTGGAGAGGGTGTTTTTTCACACCCTGCTGCAGTGCTGCAAATCTGCAAGTGTAGCCAAGATCTTAGTCTCTTTATGTTCCCTGTCCTCATATAGCCTTTTGGCTGCTCTTTCCCAGCCCCCAACTTGTTCATTCTCCCTACCGAAGAGCTCCAAGGCCTCTGCTGCTTCTCATTTTTCCAAGCTGCCGTGCAGTGAAATTTACTGCCGTTCTTGTCATTGTTCATAGCTACTTGCAGGGTTCTGAGGAGAAGCAGTGCAAGCTGACATGACCCTTGTCTGTCTGCACTGTGCTGTGAAAGCTGGGAGCAGCAGCATTGAAACTGTCTGCAAAATGGGAGTGAGACACTATATAGACTTGCATGCAGCAGACTTTCATAAAGGTTCCTTTGCCACCATAAGGTCTTAAAAAAAAAAAAAGAAAAAGTTAAAAGAAACCTTTTTTTTTTTTTAACCAAAGCTTAGATTTTTCTGGAAGTTGATGTGTTTTTAGTTCCTTCCACACAGATGCTTACTTGCAAAGGAAAGTCTTCCACTGCGGTAATCACTACTGGTCAGTGGATTTTTTTTTGTTTTCTTTTAAACCAAGCCCTAATCCTTTTGTTAAAGCCAAAGTTAATTTAGCTCTGTGCTCTGCTAAGAAAAGGAGCAAAGAGAATATGCAATACTATGGATTTCTGGCAGTAACTGGGCAATGCAAACAGGGTGAAAAGAATGAATAAAATCCTTGGCATGGAGATTGGTTTGTCCAGCAAATAGTGTCTTTTTTTTTTTTTAATTATCTCTCTCTCTTTCACTGTGGTAGACCTCCTTATCTCAGGACAGTGAAGCTGCACTGATGATGGACTATGCAGCAGCCATGGATGACTCATATAAAGAGGAAGCCCCTTCCACGGTGGGGGATTCTACCACAGAAGTCCTCTCCAATAAAAAACTACCACTAGCTGCTTCACAAATGCTACCTGCCACTGATCCAGAGGAAAATAGCCATAATGCGTGGGACTTGGATAACAGCAGCCAACAATGGAACAGCAATGCTCTCTTAGGCCAGGACTGTGAAGAGATGTCCAGGAGTTCATTAAGTGTCTCAGAATCTGGGAGTGTGAAAAAATCTAAAGGTATATGAGCTCTCTTGATCCTTGTCTAGTATTGTATCCAAGTACTGATTTCTATAGTTGAACTTCAGTGTCTTTGTCAAGCAGTACTATCAGGTGATTCTTTTCTATTCTTACCCCTTTTTTTTTTTTTTTTTTTTTTGTGGTGGTAAAAAGTGCCTGACTGATAACCCCTGAAGAATGAAATCCTCTAGTTTAACCACAAAAAATACAGTACAGGCTTCCCCACACTGTGCCCCTCCATCACAATATGGAAAGATTTGTTCCAGGAGAGAGAGGGTAAAATTGCTCCAAATCCATTCAGTCATCTGGCTTCTCTGAGGAGATCAGTGACCAAACTGCAAATTCACTGATGCAAATTCTTTCTGGTAAATTAAGATCAAGAATAGTGAGGGCCCAAATAAAGAGCGAAAACAGTACAAATCCACAACCCCCTCCACCATCACCTCTGTGCACAACTTCCCTCTGTCTCCTCCCCACAAAAGGATATTTATGTCCCTGATAAACTTTTTACTCTTTGTGCATATTAAACTACCCATTGAACAGTTTGTCTCTTTCCCCTCTTGCCTTTTTCAATAATACAAGTGTTTACAAAAGAGAGCGACACACGGGATGTGATTGTTTTCTTTAAATAAGGGACAAATTGTTTTGTTATCATAACTGATACTTGCCTGAGTGTGTCTGCAGGCTGCAAATGACCTGGGCACGTCTTGTGCCTTGTGGCTCATTAGATTTTCTTCCACTGTCCTCAGACTAACTTTGGAGGCGAATTTGAGTCTCACTGCTTCTGTTGTGGCTGGTGGGATTTTGAACCTGAAAGAAACCAGCTGGGAGGTGAGCTGGGGACACTCTGTTCAATGGACTCCACTCACCACCTTGCCTGTTACTAGTGTAGGAGAGAGGCAAGTCTAAGGGCCACTGTCCAGTAGCTGCCAAAGTTTCTATGTATGCCATCCCCCTCAAGACCTTTTCTGACTTTTTTTTTTTTTATGGCCTTCATGAATAGTACTGAAAACCCCGCCACAAAATTTTTCCCTCTCGTGCTTTAAATTCATAATCTCTACCATAAAATATAACGTGGATCTTTACGTGCTGAGGTTTCTCCCATTCTGTCATGATTTTCCCATCTTGTCTTTCCTGGCAGTCACTTATTGTTAGCACCTTACCTGAAGCTGTCAAGGTAAATGAGCAGTTTGGCAAATGTGGCCATAAGCTGGCCATTAAGAAGTGCTTTTATAGAGGGTGGATTTTGCCTGTGCTTAACTCTCTCTCCTCTCTCTCTCTTATTTTGAGACCTGAATATTAGGAAATATATGATTCCAGGGTTCATTGTCACTAAGCCTCTGGACTCATTTCAAAATTTGCCTTCAGAAAACAAAGACTTACATTTGAGTAGCTGTTTGGGTGGGGTTGTTGTTAAAAATGCAGATCCAATAAAAAAAACATATATTATTTTCTTTCTCTGTACAATCTGACTGCTCAGACTTAAATGCTACTCTTTTCTATTTTTTTAAATAATTGTGTTCACCATCTCCTCACTTTTCAGTAGAAACATTGAGTTCATGATGCAATACAAGAGTGCAAAAAAACACAATACATCAGGTGTTAGATTCTTACATATTGTGAGGATGTTTGTGTCACACTCCACAAATAGCACAATGTTGTTCTATGCAAAAGCCTGTCAGAAAAAAGAAAATCACAGTCTAACTGTGGTGCTCTTGTATGTTGTGTTCTCTGACAGCATCATGGCTTTTGTGAAGTAAGACAGGAATATTTCCTCTTTCCCTCATCCGCCGCCCGCTTAGTTATGCTAGTACAAGATGTTTGTTGTTTAAAAATTCACATCTGCATTCATTTTGCAGGGGAAGCGTTTGCCAAATGTTCTACTTAACCAAAAAAAAATGCTTCAAGTACAATGTTAATGGTTCACAATTTGTACTGTCTTTCATTATTATTTTTGCTCTTGCCTGTGTTGCTTTTTACCTCTTATTACCTTTCTGACTTCATCTTTCTTACTCATGCTTTTTGTAAACTTAAGAGGACTACTATGCCAACCCGAATTAATTGCCTACACAGTAAGTTATTTTTGTTTTTACTTTTATTAAAGAAAATGTAGCTTTACTGTGAGACACATTGCAAAAGTGAAGCAAAACTTTCGTTTGTTTTCTCACCTGTTATCCTCTTCCCTGTGTGAGGGTTGGGTTTTTTCCTTCTCTCCGCAATACCTTTGTTTTTATGTAGAGAGTTCTTAGCAGCTTCGTCTGTAGTAGCAAGTCATTCTAATTGTAGGTGTGTTACCCTTACAAATAATTGATTTGGATGGCTGGGGGAGAAGATTCCCCTCTCCTTTGTCCAGATTGAAGATAACAGATTGGGGAAACTTGGATAATTACTGCAATTTTACTGACATCTTGCTGTATTTCTATGGCATTCATCCCTGTAGGAACCTACCAAAGACAGGCACGTACAAACTACAGATGATTACATAACCATACATGAATAGTGTGTGTGTGTGTTACAAATTGTTTATGGGTTTCTAACACTCTTTCCTAACAATCCCCAATTATTTGAGCTATAATATCTTTTATATTTAAAATATTGCAATATAGTTTCAAAAAACGTATTATTCATTACATACGTAGTACACGTCTGTTTGCCTTTATGGAGCCAAGCAAAACAATTAAGACTCGAATGTGACTTGAACTCCTTCAGAGTGCTTGCTAAGGATTCTACGTGCCCCACTCCCTTTCTCTTGCCAGAAATAACAAAAGGATTGCATGAGAATACAAATTGATTTTGTATTTGCTTTCACCTGTTTTCAGTCACTTGTCCTCCCATCCTACTGCCCAGCTAACCTGGCTGTTTCACCTCCTGAAAGAAAGATACTCCTGCTTCCAGAAGTATAGATTGAACATTAAAGTATAAGCAGTACCAGAGTGAAAGCAGAGGCATGTATTAAATAACTATATTGCACCTTCTGGATGAAAGCTACTTTTGTGGAATAGAGAAGACTGGGAGAAGGAGGGGCTTTAGTCCGAACCCACGAATAGTATGGAGACATGGGATATGAAACTCATTAATTAAACAAAAAATGTACTAAATACAGTTCTTCAATTTGAGTAGGAGTGGGGAACATTGTACAGGACAACTAATCTGGTATTAACTGTAAGGATATTGCACTGAATTTCATTAGGGTATGTCTTAATATGATGCATTTAACAGGAGACTCCATTGACAATAATGGTAGCCATATCCAACTTCCAGGACAGTGTAATGTAAAAAGTTCCCTGTCTGCCTTGGATTCTGTATTCATAGGTAATGACAGCAAAGCAAAGCGAATGGCATCAAGATGGTGACGGGTGCCAATAAAAGAACCTAGCTAGACTCGTTAGATTAGATAGTGGTGTGGATACAAGCTATTGTGACTGTACAGCACTGGCACTGTACAGTAATGGAGACCACATTTTGTTCTCTTGTACTAGTTTGAGCTCCAGAGAGGAAGATCATGAGTACTTGATGCTCACTGTTTGGGGACCTAAGCTGCACTCCCCCCCAAGTTCTTCACTTTAACTGCCAATTTCCAGTCTGCATGAACCCTCTAGAGGAGGAGATGAAAATGCCACCACCCCACTGTGCACAAAACCAAGTTGTCATTTTAAATCCGTATTGCTAGACCTTCCTTTTAATACCAATGTAGGCTGACCTCTCCTCTTAACTTCAGGGTTTTGTATCAGACACTGACTAATTCCATGCTTCAGCCTCACAGTTGAGGCTATGTGCGCACACAAAACAGGATCACTTACAGAAGAGAGAATTCTTAGAAGTGGGGGACTCCTGGCTCCCAAAAGCAATCCATTTTCTTACAGAAAGAAACGATTACTGATGACTTGTGTTACATATGCAAGTTTATTGAGGGGAGGCAGGCTGTAGTTGGCATGACCGCATAATACATGACACAGTTGCCTTTTCATGCATTAATCAGGATTGTATTAAAAGTATTTTTCATGTAATTGGAGAATTAATTTATTACGTAACTACTTATGTCTGTTCATTTTAACAACCCTGCTTGACAAGAAACTGGAGGGGGATTTTGAAGAGTTTGGTGGCTAAATTCTAACAAGTCTGTTCTGAGCATGTGCAAACTGAGATTTTTTTCAAAGATTTATTACTAGTCCAGATTTGGGCTTCTCCCCCTCCCCCCCCCGTCATGGAAACAGCAAATGGCACATCCTTGACAACAGGCTCCCTGCCAAATGCGAAGGCACTAGAGCGTCTCAATGAAACACTTGCAAGAATGTTTTTAACATGGGAAAAAAACAATGTATGTTTCCCTAGCCTCGTTTACTGAAACAGCTGAATCCTTTCTGCTGAAATTTTAAAAATGAAGAAATTTAGCCTGAGGTAGACACCTGCTGGAAATTTTCCATGCCCAGTCAGCTAAAGTTAGGCAAAGTTATAAGCATCTGACAACAGGGCCTTATAATGGCAAGTGTTAAGCAACTTAACTGTAGGTACCAGCTCCACCTATAATACACACTATGACTTGTACAGGCACATGGCATGCAGTGCTCTGAATAAATTAGCATTTACAGATGCCAGTGGGGATCCTGAACTTGGAATTTAAATGCCAACTTCATCTTGTGTATAAACTAGCTGTATACTCTTTCCCACCCCCCTCCACCCCCAAGTTCCTTGCTATTTCAGCAGCAATCCACGCACTAGATATCAGGGGGGAGGAGAGAGAGAGAGAGCGTGTGTGTGTATTTCTGAACATGTCATCCCATTCATTTCATATCTCTTCCCCCATACCACATGCTGTACTTCTTAGTGTATTGGAAGGATTAAATCAACCTGAATGAGATGTGAGAACTCAAAGATCCTGGAATGCTGCAGCCCACAATGAATGCTAGGCATGTATCATGGGCTTTGAGAGCAACTGAAACTAAGCAAATGGAAGGGAAGTCTACAATACTCATGGATTGGCCCTGAAAAGTTGGAGAATTCAAAGGATCTCCAATATAAACAATTCTCATCTGTACCTTGTTCTGTAATAGCATCTCTGTCCTTTTCAACCACTTTTTTTCGAGGACTGAAGGAAAACTGACATTCTCTTTAGTGCTCCTCTTAACAATAACAGTGAACGCCTACATTGCTTTTGTTGCAGATTAATATTTTCTTTTCTATTACCTGTAAGTGTCTGTGCATAGATAGAGATCTGTAGTTGCTGTAGGTCCTCATGAGTCTGAGTGATTAGGTTAGCATGAAAAGCACTATTTCCATGGAGTTGAGTGGAGGTAAAAGAATATATATATATATATATATATATAAAATATAATACACACACACACACACTCTTGCTCTTTCACTAACTTAAGAGCCTAGACTTTCCCAAAATTGTTCCATTTTGGGGCGGAGGGAGGCTGTGTGTGCATGTTGATGGAAATATAGTAGCATACAGTGTAGATGCATTCTGTCATGTGAGTGTCTAGTTGACAGCACAGATTGTGTACAGGCAAACTTCTGTTTTGTAGCTAGTCACAATAACTTAACTTTGATAGAGCATTGATGTTATCAAACCTAGAGAACGTTCATAATATTCTTGCTCCAGTACAGAGCATTCTTGGTTTCCTAGCTTGTCTTTCACACTAAGTATTTCAGAGGGCATAATTTAAAATTGGAAGCACACTAAAAATGATTTTTTTAACAGAATGTTAAAACAAAATAAAATGGTGATCCATCGGGAAAAGCATATTTATATATAAATTCTCCATCTTGTTCACCTCTGCAGGTGGAATTTTGAAAAAAAGTGCAAAGCTGTTTTTCCGTCGGCGGCATCATCAGAAGGATCCAGGAATGAGCCAGTCACACAATGACCTTGTTTACCTGCAGCAGCCAACATCTGATGAAACCCGAAGGAAGGGAGCAACGCTAACACGCATCCTTCACAAGAAAATTCTTTCTAAGAACAAAAGCAAGAACAAGCTGAATGGCACTTCCATGGAACCATGTCTATAAAACCTAATGCTCTCTCAATGATACTTGCACATCAATTGGTCAGCTGTTTACAAAACAGTACTAGAAGATGTACACACAGATTGTGACATGCATAAAATGATATTCACAAATGCAGTGGTTCCGGAATAAGCAGACAAGGCTCGGCTTTTATTTTTCCAAAACACTTTTTTTTTCTTTCTTTTTTAAAGCCTTTAAGCAAGAAGGATCCTGTCCCCACCAGCCTACCCTTAAGCATATATAGTGTTGATTGTATGATGACAACATGTTTCCCTCCCTCTCTAATCCAAGTTGTCACTCTGCATTCAATCCTGATTTGCAGAAGGTTTGAATCTACCACTCCTAGTGATAACATTTTTATTTTTGGGTGGGATGGGGGTAGAGAAGGTGGGTTGGATTGTAGAAGTGGTGTGACTCGGGAGGCTCACCTTTTTTTAAGTTTAGAATATTAAATCTAGTTTGCGTTTAACTTCTGGCCAACATGACTTCTTGGTTTCTAGGTATATGACCTGAACCACTGTAAAGAGGTAACGTACCACTGTGGTTTGTGCTTCTGTAATATGAAACAATAGTAGCAATGCAGATCTCAACTTGGGTTTCTAAAGAGGCTGAAAGTGGAAGCCGAGAGACCCTGATCTGGTTCCTGTTATAATTTGGAAACCAGTTTGTTTCTGGAAAAGGAAATTAAATGCTGATTAATACAACCTGCTGTAATAACTGCTAAATCAGTGTAGGTAGACACTTACCTTTGATATTAGCCATAATAATTGATGATTATGCAAATATGTATCCCCAAATATTTAATTATGTGCATATATTATGCTAAAACCCTTTTTTTCCCTAGGTTTACTTTGTTCCCATTTGCAAACAAAGTATTTAAAAGGTCTTACTGTTACTTTTATTTCCCCACTATATGAGAAGCTATAAGTGCTAATGCAACAGTTTTATTTTGGGGACTCTACACCCTTATCTACAATACTTTGTAGACAAGTATACTAGCAATCATATCAAAAACAAAGTTAGGAGCAATAAATGTTGTGTAGATCACGTTTAATCCTACTTAGATTTTTTTATTAGTTCATGATTTGATTTGCTAGTTACCAGTAGCCTGGAAAACAGAATTTTTGAAATGTTTCTCTTTCCCTTCCTTCAGTTACAAGTTTACAAGTTTTGTCATATGGTAAGGGTTTTTTTTTTTGGTTTTGGGGGTTTTTTTGTGTGTTTTAAAAGATATTGTAGTTAGCTCCTTTCTTTAAAATCTGATAAAAGAGAAATTGCAGTTCTCACTTAGTCCTCTCTTCTTAGGCAGTTTAACTAAAACTTCTGTATCTAGATACATTTTACAGATTACATATTTTTCATATATATGCCTGTTTACACATTCCTTTGCCATATATGCATTTCCTGCTGAGAACATAGTACCCAATCCTGCTGTCTTTACCCAGGCAAACACGCCCATTGCACCAATATCACCACTGATCTAAACTGATGCAATTCCATTGAAGTGAACAGAGTTGTGCCTGTTTCTGTCACTAGTGACTTTGGCCCAAAGACTTCAATAAGACATTTGACTGAGTAAGGATGGCAGTATTGGGCCTTAGCCTTAAAGGCATATTTTCCAAAAAATGGAAACTCTTGAATAATTGAACTAAGAGCTTTCAATACTTGTGGTAGGCTCCAAATTCCTTAGTAAAGATGTACTGAAGGGTATAAAACTTGGGGGAGAAATCTTTAGCAAAAAATAAAATATCCAAAGAAATGAACCACCAAATGCTTTTAACTGAGCCTCTAGTTCCAAATACATTTTCTTTGGCCTAGTAATAGCACTGTGACAGTACTGTCATGCATACCGTTTTACAGAAAATATGTACTGTCAACAGTCTTGCTGTATTTGTTGTTATAAATACTTGAAGGCATTTTTAAACACTATTTTAAAAAAATCTTAAGTTTGTTGCAGTTGCAATTTTTTGTAATATAACTATGCACTCTACAGCTTTTGTGGGGGGTTTTTTTGTTTTTGTTTTTTTTTTAAATCTGAAATCATTATGGCTTTGGGATTAGGTTCAAGTCCTACTTTAACATATTTGAGACTGTTTCTCCTTTTTACTAACTTGCAAAAAACCGAGGTTAGGATTCCATATCTACTTTAGAGCAGCTTATGCCATCAGCACTACAAGGCTGACACAGCACTCCTTCGGTACACACACAATTCCCCTTGACTTTGTTAGGTGGTGTTTGCACGTAATGGTAGGTAAAAGAGAGATCCCTGCCCTATTTAAAGTTTTTGATCTGGTCTACACTACAGACATATTGGTATAACTACGTTGCTCAGGGGTGTTTAAAAATCCACACCCTTGAGCAATGTAGTTATACCAACCTACCTCTTCCCCCTTCCCCCTCCATGGGAGGCAGATTAATTATGCCGATTGGAGAGCTCTCCTGTCAGTTTAGAGTGTCTTTATTTAAAGCACTATAGTGGCACAACTCAGTGCTGCCCTGATGCAGCGATTTAAGTATAAACTTGCCCTTAGTGATGCTGTTTGCTGAAAGGAGGAAAAACAAAATTAAACCCTGAATGTTGTGGCCTTTCTAAACTCAAGTTTAACTAAGGTGCATAGATATCACCATAGTATATAAGAACCTAGGAAGTGCAGGATTAGGCCCTGATGAGTGAAAGGAATCACTGATAGTAAACCAAACATTTGACACTAAATATGTAACATCTGTTAAATTACTGAGTTAGGATTTTCGTGTACAAAACCTGTGTGGTTCATTCGTCTTGACAGAATGCAAGCAGGAGGCTCTCTCCTCCACCCCCAGGAGACCAATAACTCTTGATTTTGATGGAAGTCTTGCATGACTGCCAAAATTTGAGTTTTGGTGGTGGGGAACTAAGGTGGAGACTAGAGTAGCCTATTCTCAAGATGGAGGGGACAAAGGCATTTGGGATAAAAGAGGGTCTTAATTTTTGTTAATAAATTAAAAACTTCTCAACGGCCCCTCCAAAATAGCCCTGTTCAGATGGATAGTGATTTAAGATTTGCCACATGTGGCTAGGTCATTTTTTTCCCCCCCTCTTCTAGAAATCGCCGTAGATAGCATTGAGAACATGTTAGCCATAGTCACTAGTTGTGAGCCCAAACCGACAGTTCAAATCCTCAGTATTTCAAATGTTCAAAATCATGGTCCAGCCCCTCCACCCCCCCCAAAGAAAAAATTCTGAGATTAAAAAGAAAGGTGAGGGGGTTATATGCCCTCTGGTTTTCTGGGCCTTCAGGATGAACTTGGTCATGTTTTTCAAGCTTTTCTCTGCAACCATGAGGGCTAGGAACTTAGCTTTCATTTAAAAATAAGAATGAGATTCTCATGTAATCATGTAAAAGCAGCAAAGAGTCCTGTGGCACCTTATAGACTAACAAAAGTTTTGGAGCATGAGCTTTCGTGGGTGAATACCCACTTTGTCGGATGCATGTAATCCATTTTATTTCCAGGCATTGGGGCTTTAAATAAAATCTCATATTGGAAAGCTCACTGTTAAAATTGCAAGAGTTAGCTATCTGGAAATAGATAGGCACATACCAGTAGTTCACCTACAGCCTGCTCCCTTTTACGTGAACATGGGATTTGCCTCAGAGCTCAGCAAGATTGAGCACTTAACGTTAACACTGGGTCCAATCCTCTCAGGTGCTGAATGCCTCCTGCAACGATCTGTGAAGAATACCAGTGGGCATTGGGGCAGCACAGCACCTTGCAATATCAGATCCAGCATGGTTCCCTAACTTTGGGGAAGGGCAGGGTTGTAAATATACAGACACACACACCTTAATGATTTTAGTAGTTCAGCATTTGAGAAGGAATATCACATCATGCACCAAAACCCTTGCATTGTGTTATATATTTCCTCATAATCAAATTATTTCAAAGCTGTATTGTGGAAATAATTCATGAAATCTTTTTGTGGTGATTTTTTAATTCTTATTTATTCGCACATTCTGTAAGCCAAAGAAAGTATACAGGGGTAGGTTTATTTGTTTTTTTTCCCCCATGTTTTCTCTTTATTGTTATGTAGAAATTGCAGAAGGAAACAGTGAAACTAACCATACTTTGTGTACTTGACAGCACTTCACCTCCCCATCCTCACTCCAAATTGCCCCTTTCAGTTCTAGTGATCCCTTAGGTGTTAGACCAATAGTACTATGGGGTTTGGGGAGTAGAGGAGGAATCACATAAATGTGACTTCTTTTTTTTATTGCTTGCGTCTCATTGAATATAAAGCTGAAAGTTAAGATACATGTGAGCAGGGTACCATAAAAAACCCAAGTACACCATAGCATAGGATTAAATGATTGCTCGAAGGGAACAGAGCCTGTTAATACAGTCCATATTTACATGTAGCTGCTCTACTGGAAAAGCTATGATATAAAGAGCAGAGTTGTTAAACTGCTTTTAGCAACAAATGGCCTCACATTTACTCATTGACATCCACATTGACTTCAGTGGGACGATTCATGTAGTTAAAGTAAGGCATGCGTTTAGGTACCTTGCTGACTCAGGGTCTTAATGATAAGGAAACTCTGAATACATTCAGTTAATCTTCCCACCATTCAATTAAAGGTGAGCGATGTATTACTCAGGACAGCTATACTGCTGTTGTGCGAGCTACTAGTGAGCTGCAAAAGTAGCCGACATATATGGAACTGGTTATCTTGCCAATCTTGTTATTTTAACAGCCCTATATAAAAAGTGTAGCTGTTTACCAAGGGTGTAATATGCTTGCATATTCCAAACAGGGTGAAAAATTTATTCTTAGCACTCAGCTGTGATAACTTTTTTTAATTTGTACACTAAAATAACAGTGCAATTACGAGGACTGTGCTGTACAGATTTATTAGACTATCACTAATATGCATGAAAAGAGAATCTTTTCTTTTTTAAAAGAAATAACTACTGCTGTACATAAAACAATAAACACCGATTGTCTCTGTGTAGTATCCTGTCATTTGTGCCCAGGTCTTCCAGGTGTACCAGACTGTCTGTCTGCTCATCTGCATTAATAACAAGACTCCATGTTTACAGGGCCTCTTTACCTGTTTTCTTCTAGCAGCAAGCTCCTCCTAGCTGTGCCTGACCATGTGTTGCTCAGTTCTTCTTGTGCCTGAACCCATCGAGGAAGGATGTCTTGCTGCTCTATTAGGTAGCACAGTAAAGCTGTGTTGGGAGGCAGCCTATCGGAGGGGATTGAGGGACTAATGAATGATTTGAGCCTAAGCTTTGATGTTTGCATAGTTTGTCCAGGTTTATGAACATGCCCAGCTCTTAATGGACAATTTGTTATATCCCAAAAACAACTATCACTTCATTTTTTGTCAGAAAAGGTCCTTTAGCAGAACAGAATGTCCAGATGTCATTTTGTGTGGAATCCTACAAAAGTAGGGCTGGGTGGCACCTCGACACGTAATGTAGTCCAGCCCCGTGCACTGAGGCAGGGTTATGTATACGTAGTAGTATAGCAGTATTGGTTGCCAAGATGCAGTGGTGTTTAGATGAACTGAATGGAGCTGTTTGCCTAGAGGATACTTAGTGTTCTGTGTGTTTAGTTTTTGTGTGTGGTTTAAAAAAAAAAAACACTGGAATTTTTTTATGTTCATTTTCCAAACATTAAAACTGGGATGAAATTGGGTTTTAAAAAATTGGGGGGGGGGATGTTCATAATATACACATTTTACTACAGTATAATTTAAATATTTTTATGTACAAAGATATTTTTGTCTCACTCGAAGCTAATAGTTTTTCCAGAAATCCTGATTTGCATACACTCCTATAATTTTCTTCAAAGTATCCTCACTCTTGTTGAGCCTCTTGCTGCTTTGGAGGTAGTCCAACTTTGAAAATAAGCACCCTGCATCAAGACATCCAGGGGGTACACTCAGAGCTCACCATGTCACTTGGCTGAAGTTGGGAAGTGTGTCTTGATGACTGTTCCAAAAAGGCAGCACATCCAGTTTCACATCAGGGTTAGGCATGCTCAGGTAAGTCAGTACCGGGTTTACAATGGCACCATGGAGCCAGGCCCTTGCTCAGAAGAGGCCCCAGCCTGCTCCGCTTGCACTGAGCCCCCGCCAGCCTCTGGTTCCCTCTCCCCCGCCCACCACTTGGCCGGCCGACCTGCCTGCCGGTCGGCCAAGGGCCCCTCTCCGCCCCCTGGCCCCACCTGCCAGCTCCTCTCTGCCTCCTGGTCGGACCCCAGTGCACCTCTGGCTCCAGGCAGTCTCTCTTCTTCCCATCATCTATGGGGCCCCACCTGTCTCCCCAGAGCTGAGCCGCCTGGGACTCGTACAGAGGCCTGGCCAGTTGGGGAGAGTCCTGGCCTGGCTGATCATGCCACTCCTGAAGAGCCAGAGTGATTCCCTGCCCCGGGACTAGCCCTGGCTGCACTGCCGGCTCAGCCCGGCAAACAGAGTCACCTCCCAGCAGAGCCGGTGAGTGCGGGAGTTGGGGAGTGGGTCCCTGGGGGGACTGAAGGGATGCTGGGCTGTGAGGAGGTGGGGAAGATCTGTGTGTGTGATGGGGCACTAAGGAGTGGAGGTTCTGTATGGGGCACTGGGCAGAGGTGCTGTTGTGCAGGGCGCAGTGCATTTGTGGCAGGATCTGGGGGGGCACTGGGCATAGGAAATCGGAGGGGTGTTCCCGTGTTGCATGGGCGAGCTCTGTGGTGTGGCATGGGCACACCCCCAAGGGGAAGGGGCACACTGACAGCACAGGGCCAGGCAGGCCATTGTGCAACTGGCAACTACCACTTTGTAAATAGTGCCCTCACACTGGGCTGGGTAGAGCAGGTCCCTGCCATGCCATGTCATGCCCCTGGCCAGCCCCTCACTCCAGGGACCGACTTCCCCACACCATGCTCCATTGCCCCCATGATGGCCCACAAATACGTTTGGGGCCAGATCCACAAAAGGTTAATCCTGCCCTGAGGTAAGTAGTAAATTCCCCTTTTCAGATTTGAAATTCCATCTTTAGTGGCAAATGGTTGAAACACTCTGGAATAAGGGTCATAGTTAGCTGCAAAATTCACCTCGAGGAAGGGGGTGCAACACTTGGATGACGTTCCAAAAAGAATCTTCAGCACCAAACACTTCAGGGTTCACATTACAGGCCATGGTTATCTCCCATTTCTTATTGTGTTGAAGGTTTTGTTTTCTTGTGTTCTGGGGTCAGAAGTATTTCTAAAAGCAGCTGGGTTTTCTTGTCGTATGTTTCTCCTGCAGTGTTTGTACTCAATTCAGCTGAAATTTTGGTTGTCAGGATATGGTAAATGTGTATATTGGCAAACATGTTGGCAGTAGTCAGGAAAAACTCCAATGTTTTCTGTGTGTCACACAGTGATACCAAGTTTTCAACAATGAACATTACCTTAGTGTGCAGAATCTGGTGGTCATTTTGGTTATTTGCCAGTCTCTTCAGAGTTTCTGCTTTAGAACCAACAAACTCAGGATGATCTAAGAGACACATTAGTACAGTCCATGTGTTATTTACATGACAGGCAGCGCAGTACAAGCTCATCCAACAATGTGGCACAAAGGGGTAGGTAATTGGCAGCCAGTTCTGCACTCATCTCCCACTGTGTAAAACAGAACCTTCAACTTGTTTGCAAATGGCCCCGAATCCAATGATTTATGATTTCATGCCTTTTATTTCTTCTGTAGCAAAGAAATAGGTGAGCAGTATCTCCTTGAGTCAATCATAGTGCAATATTAACGTTGTTTGATTTTCAACCTGTATCAGGTGTGTGTTCTGCATTTTACACTGCAGAACAGCTTCAGTCTCAGCACTGCAGGACACAACAATCGCATAAAGCGTTCGTGTTTAACAAAAATAAGTACCTGAAAAAAATATTAACTGGGTATAAGTCAGTAAAAAAACAAACTGGTAATTTATCGATGAAAATTGGTAAAAACTGAAAACCCGGAACACTAAGGGTACTCAAGAGCCCAGTCCTCGAATGAGCTCTGTGTGGGTGTTGGGGGCCATCTGAATGGAGCCCATTGTAGAATTGGAGCCTAAATTATTTTTAGTTCACTGGCCAAAATGAAAAATAAAGTTCTGGGTTGACCTAAAATGAACCATTTCATTTTTTTACTTTTTTAAACCTCTTTTTAATAATAAAGTGAATTTTGAAACAAAGTAATTTCAAATGAAAAAATCAAAATGTTTTGGTTGAACTTTTTTTAAAAACAATTTTGAATTTTTCAGAATTTTTTTCAGTCAAAGCACTTGGGCAAATGTGACCTGTTCACAAAATTTTGGGGGTCAACCTAAATCTGCGTTGTTTGGTGACAAAAAGTTTTGTTTGAAAAATTTCACCCAGCTCTACTTCTGGATAATCCTGCCAGCCTCTTAGCAGCTTCAACGCACGTTTTAGCGCTCTAATTATTCACTAGCCTCTTCCCTCTCTCAAAAGGGGTTGGTTGTAATGATTTTTCTGTTTTTCCCCCTCCTCCCCCACTCACATCTTTCTGTGGTGACTCTCCGCCTAAACTGACTTTTTTTCTATGGGTTTGGCCACACTGAACTAGAAATCTATTCAATGGCCCCTAAAAATGCAGAGTTAGTGTTGCTTGGTGGTATGTCGCCCCGTCCAGTATATTGAGTTGGGCAAAACTCAAACTTCTGAAACAGGGTCTTGTAGTGGGAAGAGCCAGGCAACTTTAAGCATGGTCAGTGCTTCCAGCCTCAGCTGTAATAGCATTGTGGAAATCCATTTAATGGCTTAATTTATTAATTCTGTGTAATCTGTTTCAACAGTCATATTACAGTAGCCATCCTACCTGTTTGTGAATGTGCTTTGTAACACGTGGCATGGGGACTGGGACATGTGAGGGTGTGAGTAATGCCCCACTGTTTACACTAACCATGTACTGTGGGAAGGCTGTAGCCTGTTTAGTAATACAGAAGATCTCATGTTTGTGTTAGCATCTGTGGTTTTAATTGTATGGTGCTGGCGTTTAAGTCCAGAGTATTCCAGTTAAAGCATAGAAATATGCCTACGCTACAAGCACTATCTATGGTAGAGGATAGACCCTTGCTACAGTGAGGGAAGTAACTTTTGTTACTGTAGTAAATCCAGGGTGTCCCTTATTTTAAGATGTATTGAAATGTATTAAAACCAATAGCTTCCATTTAAAATGGTATTTAACTGCATTGTATACAATAGAGCTGTGGGAAATGTACACTGGAAAGAATATATGATATCCTAAGGGCAACGATATTTCCCTGACATGTCCTTTAAATTAAATAGTGTTATCCTGTATTTTTCATGTAGTTTTCCCTTATTTTCATACACCACACGTGCGCACCCTAATCCATCCCCTGTGAGGCAGGACTTGGTCAATGGACGAATTCTTCTGTGGCCCAAGCTGTGCCTACAGAAGGGGTTAGGTCATCTTAACTGCATCATTTCCACAGGTCTGAGCGATGGAGCAGGTGCCTGTAAGTCAAGAGTTCTCAAACTAGGGGTCAGGACCCCTCGGGGTTGCCAAGTTATTACATGGGGGTGGGGCTCGTGAGCTGTCAGCCTCCACCCCAAACCCTGCTTTGCATCCAGCATTTATAATGTTAAATATATTAAAAAGTAGTTTTAATGTATAAGGATGGTCATACTCAGAGGCTTGCTGTGTGAAAGGGGTCACTAGTACAAAAGTTTGAGAACCACTGCTGTGAGTGCTAGGGGCAGAGCAGGGCCGCTCTGTGGCAGCCTGCAGCACACTGGGCTGAGCACGGGCTGGTCTGCCCCACGGAAGGGAGCTGCAAACGATCCCCAGGTGTGCAGCAAGGGGGGGGCCAAGAAGAAGGAGAATCGTTACACGGGGAGGGTGAGAGCTGCCAAACCAGCTACAAAAGCACTGACAGCAGGGAGGGCCCCTGAAACTGGGGCGGGCAGGCGCCCCCGTGCTGCAGGCGAGGTGGCTGAGCTCTGCCAGGCAGCCCCGCCGGTGCGTACAGCGCCCTGCACAGGGGCCCGGACCCTGCCGGCTGCAGCAGCGCTATGGGATAGCCCCGCCCCCACAGCCCGGCGCGGCGCGGCGCGAGAGTAGGCGGCCCCCGCCGCGAACTACGACTCCCATGGTGCTTTGCTGGCGGGCGGCCGGGCCGGCTTCCGGTGGCGCGTGGTTTCCGGAGCGGATCGGAACCTGGAGTCCGGATTCGATCCGGGTCGGAACATTCCAAAAGCAGGTAACGCAGAGCCCCGCATTCCAGCGCGGCGCGCGGCGCTGCCCGCCCCTGGCCAGCGGCCCCCGCCCTCCCCTGCGGCCCCACCGCCGCGCGGCCCCCGCCCCGGGGCTGCCCCTGGCGCGCGGGGCCCCGGTCCGGCTGCGCCCGAGCCGCCGCCGCCGCCTCCACCTCCATCTCCAGGCCGCCTGGTCTTTGTTACAGCGGCCGCGCCGCCGCCGCCGCCGGGGGGGCCGGGCGGGTCCGAGGCAAAACCCGGCGGAGCCGCTCCCGGATCCCGGCCCAGCCGCCGCCCCGCGGCGCCTTGGAGCTGCAGCCCGGAGCCGGGAGCGGCCGGGGCCGCGCGGAGCCCGGCTGGGGCGGGGCTGGGGCTGGGGCTCGGCAGGTGCCGGGGACGCGGGAGGCTGCAGGCCCCATGTCGCGCTGTGGTGGCTCGTGTGCAGAGCGCCCCCATTTCCCCGGGGCGCGGGGGGGAGAATCCGCCCCCCCCTCCCCAAACCCCTTGGCGGGGCTGCAGCCGCTGTGAGCCCGGGCAGGAGCTGGACGCGAGTAAATCCGATTTTAAATACAGCCCCCCCCGCCCCGCCCCTCCTGGGGAGCCCGACACAGGCTCGTTGCTGAGACCGAGAGAGATTGTATCTGTTGTCGCAGGGGTGAAATCACCGTAACTGAGGTGTTGATGAATAGACTCGCTGTGAGTCTTTCCAAGCCATAAATGCGCAAGCTGGTTATTTAAACAGCGTATTAAAATACAACGTGAAAACACTTTGCACGTCCACAGAGAGGCAGGGTTTATTGTATATTTCCAGGGAGGGTTGTTTTTACTTTTTCATCAAGCCCTTTATGAACTCTGTGAAGAGGTGAGATGTTTTGACTTCCAAATTTTAAGGGATTTTTTTGTTCTGACTTTGGGCTATACATTACCTAGACCTGAAAGGAGTTAGCTGTGACAAAGCATTATTCTGCCACATAAAGTGAAACCTGTGCTAAAGACCCCACCTCCAGTGAGGGAAACCACAGCTGTCAGAAGAAGCCACTTCAAAATCTCTCCAATTTTCTTCAATCTTTAAAGGCCACCTCTACCAGGCAGTGGGGCTTTTTCTGGTTGGTCCCTTATATATTTTTGAAGGATGACTCACTACTCTCTTGCATTTAATATAAACAGGATCTTAGTTGGCAATGTTAACAGATTGTTTTGGATGCAATCCTATCTTAAAGTTAAATTGGATCAGGCCCATTGTAAGCAGGTTGGGAAGTGGTCTCATTTAGGAAATTATTAAGTATTTATATAATACAGGCATTGCCATCATGGTATTGCTATATACATTTCTTAGTAGTTTTACATTTAAAATAGCTCAGCTCTATTGGCCTCCATGGGAAATCTACTTTTCAGGCAGTGGTGCTGAGGATGAAAGTCTGGTCCTCTCCACCCTGTAACTGTCATGGTTAGTTCTGTATTGTCATTCTGGCCTGTGGAAATGGAAGACACTTGAAAGTTTTGCAGTAACCGTATTTTATTTCGTAACAGTTAGATTTTAGCCTAAAATGTAATATTGTGGCCCTATTAGTATCCCATCTATATTTCTTCAAAAACATGTATCTTCTTATTGGGGTGCATTAAAATGGTATAAATGAATGTATCTGTTACCTAGGTTTATTGCTAAAGTATGTGGTTTAAAGGCATGATGAAAAGTCAGGAAGACAGGACTAAGGGAGGGCAAGATAACCTTTCATGTTACTAGGAAGTACTTTGAGTTTTCTGATGGCAGTTGGCAATGTAATGTTCTGGCTTTATTTCAAGCCATTTAAATTATAAAACATATTGGTCCTATCATTTTGATCCTGCATTATAAGTGATGGCCTATAACTAAGAACAAGGTGTGATGCTGTAGGTTGAATTATAGAGGGAAAATGCCCTTTTCCATGGTGCATTCAGTGCTGTTTCCTATAAAACATTCATTCCTTGCTGATGCCTTTCATTAAATACACTTTGAAGTTTACTTAGTACACACAAGTGATTATCATGTTCACAGAGGGGCTAAATAAAATATGCTGTTTTAAAAAGGTACAGCACAAAGTCAGTACTTTATGTTTTGCTAATCTGCACTCTAAATGGCGGGGGCATAAAAAATAAGACATCCTTTCCCCATCTCTCAGCAAAAAAATTAACAGTAGAATTGTATACTGAAGCCTTGTGTTACTAAAACTTTATTACTTGACAAAATATACTGCAAAATATCTTTAGTATGGTAAGAAGTATTATAAATAAACTACATCATGAAA
The DNA here is from genome assembly GCF_016161935.1 of Mauremys reevesii. NCBI lineage: Eukaryota > Metazoa > Chordata > Testudines > Geoemydidae > Mauremys > Mauremys reevesii. Next base: position 161,344,920 of record NC_052623.1, read on the forward strand.
TAAGTGAACAAAGTAAATTTTCTGATGAATTTTTCTTGTTTTATGTGTGATTTGCAACCTTCCTTCAGTTGTGTGTTCCAGTTATTTGTGCAAATTAGTGAAGTTCTACTGTAATGTAGAAAGGGAAACCTGTATCATACACTCTCATCCTCATTGGTTTTCATGATGACAGGTATCCTCATAAATTCAGACAAATTAAAGGTTTGCGTCTATGCATCTTACGCTTGAGTTTTAAAAAATTATATTGTTTCCCTTTTTATCTAGGTTACCAGTTCAATTTGTGAAACTAAAATTGTGCATCTTGCCACTATGACCTACATTTTCCAACTCTGTGTTTTAAATATGTAACAATGTGAACTCACTCTCCTTTGCTCAGATAAATGGAAATATTTTTATAAGTGCAATTTAAATGCGTTGGTTCTGATCGTGCAACTTGCATCGTGTGCCTGTATAGACCCTCAGTGAGGCTGACTTCAATGAGGCTCCACGTGGATTTTATAGTTCGTGCATATGGAAAAGCTTTCAGGATCGGAACCTTAGTACAATTGGAAAAGGGGAGTTTACCTGGTTATGTGCTTAGAGCTCTTGCTTACATACAAAATTGCTCAGTTAGGTATAAAATCAGAAAATAGGCATCACCTACATTTACAATCTGCCGATGATTATTAGATTATTACAGTAATGCTGCAAACGTTTGAGGGTTGGGTAAAATTCTCCCATTTACTTGCAAAATCTTAACTGATTTAACATATAATTATTTATAGAATGCTATTTATAGAATGCTATTCATCACTTGAGTATGGTTATGTATATTGGTAACTGAAGGGACAAACCAACAGATTCTCTTCACTAACTGTTATATTTAAAGTATATCAGGCTGATGATAGCTTGCTGTTTGTGGGCTGACAGAACTCGTATGCTCCCTGGTGTAGATAATTTGCTAAAGAAACTTGGCTGATCACACATCATTTCTTGACCTCCAAAACAAGTGCAGGTTGATAAATCAAAAATCGCCTATCAAGCTGATGTGAGTTCCTCGCCCTTTCTACTTAAAGGATATGCTGTCCTGCTCTTTCCCCCATTGCCGAGAGTACACTCTGCACCTGTGATCTAATGGCCATTGTCCCCTTAGCTGAAACGATATTTGCAGAACTCCTCATGCATAGTGATGGGACTAAGCTGTTCATTTGCTTAGTCACCACTGTACTATTCCTGTCAATGTTGTTGGGCTTCACAGAAGTTCATTATCATCTGTACAAGCAGATAACTATGTCCAGTGGAATGAGTAACTTAACAGATTTCTCTGCTAGTACAAATGTTAGTATCTTAGGGAAAAAATGAACATGGTCTCAGGGTTAGAGCAGAAACTGGGAGTAACAACTACCGGGTTCTATCTTCAGCTGTGCCACACAGTGTGACTTTGTACAAGTTTTTCCACCTCTTCAGGCCTCATTTACCTATGTGTTAAAGGGGTGTAATAACACATATTTCAAAAGGGTATTATGAAAACTTACTTCAGGTTTGCAAAGACCCTTGAGATCCTTGCCTGAAAAGTTCTATGTGAATGCAAAGAAGAATCATCAATCCAGTTGTAGGGTTACGCTTCCTTCTTCGAATTTGGAAAAACCAAAGATGTAGAGGACTAGACAGAAATCTGTATCATGAGTGCATATAGTAATGTACAGTAGTCTTTGAGATCTCTCTCTGTACCTGAGGTGTTTCATTTAGCAAATTTTATTAGCTAACTTTTAATGGATATATTTACACAGCAGTTTTGAGTCTACTTGATACATAATTACAGCTTCTGGTTTTCAGGATTTTTTAATTTAATTTTTCAGGGCTTATTTTTAGCAAGTTTTGAGTTCCATGTAGATGTCCAAAATTGTGTTTTGGGAGGGGCTTTCTCCTTGTACATATATGTAGTACTGTTTCCAAAACACCATGTTAAAGCGCACTAGGGTGCACTTTAGTGCACCCCAGCAGACTACACCAGTGGTGCCTGCGGACGGTCAGTGTCAGCAAAGTGTCTTGTGCCCTGCAATCAGATTACTGTGACGGGCCACAGGTTGTCCACCACTGCCTTAGATACAAGCTAGGGAGCAGGTACATTGCCTGTATAAACAAACTGCACTTGGAAAGGGGTGATGTCAACATGAATTGAGTGACCATTTCTGGTGTTTTTCTGGTGTTCATGGGATAAACAGCAATTTATTTAAGTGTTTCATTGGTGTGTGTTGGTGAAACCCTAAAATCAGAAACCTTATACATATTGCATTATCTGTTCTGTCTTTGCTCAACATAATACAGTAGATCATTGTGCTAAACTTGCTGAAAAGACCTCTCATGCATCAGAAATCATGCTGTGTAGGAAACAAAAACACTTGTTTAGAAAGGTGGACATTAAGTTGATGTAAAACATTTACTGAGAGTTGGTACCTTCTTATCAATTAATTAATGAAGTGTATTGGGGTGACCTCTTGTTTTCTATCCTCATCTCCTTAAAGGGTAGCATTATGATGTTACCGTGTTCTCCCCTTTCTCTGTTAAATCACTTGCACTTTCCCAAAGCAAATAGCAGTTTTGGTTCTTCCACAACAGTACACATCTGCAGCCTCATTATTATCAAAAACATGTTTTGATTTATTCTGCTGTTTGTGAAAAATGCCATTCTGATAATCCTGGAGCCAGAGTTACTTGCACAACAAGTCTGACACAGGCAGTGTGCCACATCAATGAGTCTCAGCCCAATTCTCTAGGGATTACTTTAGGACCCATCGACATGACCTATGGAAACTATTGCAAGGGCACAGACTATGTATAACCTAGAATTCCACAAGTGTCTCAGCCATTGTCAGCACTGAGCACACTACGGAGAAGCTGTGTGGGTTCCTTTACACTAGAACAGTGGTTCTCAACCTGTTTACCATTGTGGGCTACATATGCAGCTCTCTGTGTGTTATGTGGGCTGTATCCAGGCAATATACATACTATGTAAATGGCCCTGAGGATGTCACATGGGCTGCAGCTGTGTACTGATTGGACCATGGGTTGAGAACCACTGCACTGGAAGCACATTTCATTAAAGCTTGAATGAGTGGCAGTGGTTGGAAGTGGTGTTTGGTGGAATTCATAAGGAGACTGTGGATATCCAAATTATCGTCCCAGGGGGATGTTGCCTGGAGGACAGATCCAGGAGGAGTCTGAGTGACCGGACAATAGCGGCCCACCTGGTCCTCTTTCTTGCTATGGAACTTGCCCAGTGGAGTGTTAGCTCAGATCCACTTGGTAATGAAACAATGTTGTGCCTAATTGATTGGAAGTAGCTTCTTGATTTCAGGAGGAAGAACATGTTTAGTATCTCTGCAGAGCTGACCCTGTGTTTCAGTGATCATCAATACGGCTGAGAGCTGTAGAGGAAATATCAGATATTGCTTTCTGGTACATATGTGATACTGGCAAGTCTGCAACTTGGGCTATTGTACTAGGAGTGTGAATTGCAGGGACGCCTTAAAGGGAGGAGGGATAGCTCAGTGGCTTGAGCATTGGCCTGCTAAACCCAGGGTTGTGAGTTCAATCCTTGAGGGGGCCACTTAGAGAGATGGGGCAAAATCAGTACTTGGTCCTGCTAGTTAAGGCAGGGGGCTGCACTCACTGACCTTTCCAAAGTCCCTTCCAGTTCTAGGAGATAGGATATCTCCTTTAATTTATCCCTGAGGCTCAATAGAAAGAGTTGAGCATGAGTTGGCCTCACTTACATGGTAGGGCTGTTGATAAGAACATAAGAATAGCCATACTGCATCAGACCAGTATCCTGTCTGCCGACAGTGGCCAATGCCAGGTGCCCCAGAGGGAGTGAACCTAACAGATAATGATCAAATGATCTTTCTCCTGCCATTCATCTCCACCCTCTGACAAACAGAGGCTAGGGACACCATTCTTTACCCACCCTTGCTAATAGCCATTAATGGACTTAACCTCCATGAATTTATGGAGTTCTCTTTTAAACCCTGTTATAGTCCTAGCCTTCACAACCTCCTCAGGCAAGGAGTTCCACAGGTTGACTGTGCGCTGTGTGAAGAAGAACTTCCTTTTATTTGTTTTAAACCTGCTGCCCATTAATTTCATTTGGTGGCCCCTAGTTCTTATATTATGAGAACAAGTAAATAACTTTTCCTTATTCACTTTCTCTACAGCACTCATGATTTTATATACCTCTATCATATCCCCCCTTAGTCTCCTCTTTTCCAAGCTGAAAAGTCCTAGCCTCTTTAATCTCTCCTCATATGGGACCTGTTCCAACCCCCTAATCATTTTAGTTGCCCTTCACTGAACCTTTTTCTAATGCCAGTATATCTTTTTTGAGATGAGATCACATCTGTACGCAGTATTCAAGATTTGGGCGTACAATGGATTTACAGAAGGGCAATAAGATAGTCTCCGTCTTATTCTCTATCCCTTTTTTAATGATTCCTAACATCCTGGATGTCTTCAGAGAACTGTCCACTATGACTCCAAGATCTCTTTCCTGATTAGTTGTAGCTAAATTAGACCCCATCATATTGTATGTATAGTTGGGGTTATTTTTTCCAATGTGCATTACTTTACATTTATCCACGTTAAATTTCATTTGCCATTTTGTTGCCCAATCACTTAGTTTTGTGACATCTTTTTGAAATTCTTCACAGTCTGCTTTGGTCTTAACTATCTTGAGCAGTTTAGTATTGTCTGCAAACTTTGCCACCTCACTGTTTACCCCTTTCCCCAGATCATTTATGAATAAGTTGAATAGGATTTGTCTGAGGACTGGCCCTTGGGGAACACCACTAGTTACCCCTCTCCATTCTGAGAATCTACCATTAATTCCTACCCTTTGTTCCCTGTCTTTTAACCAGTTCTCAATCCATGAAAGGACCTCCCCTTTTATCCCATGACAACTTAATTTACGTAAGAGCCTTTAGTGAGGGACCTTGTCAAAGGCTTTCTGGAAATCTAAGTACACTATGTCCACTGGATCCCCCTTGTCCACATCTTTGATGACCCCTTCAAAGAGCTCTAATAGATTAGTAAGACATGGTTTCCCTTTACAGAAACCATGCTGACTTTTGCCCAACAATTTATGTTCTTTTATGTGTCTGACAATTTTATTCTTTACTATTGTTTCAATTAATTTGCCCAGTACTGATGCTAGATGTACGGATCTGTAATTGCCAGGATCACCTCAGGAGCCCTTTTTAAATATTGGTGTTACATTAACTATCTTCCAGTAATTGGGTACAGAAGCTGATTTAAAGGACAGGTTACAAATCGTAGTTAGTAGTTCCGCAATTTCACATTTGAGTTCTTTCAGAACTCTTGGGTGAATGCCATCTGGTCCCGGTGACTTGTTAATGTTAAGTTTATCAGTTAATTCCAAAAGCTCTTTTAATGACACTTCAGATTTGTCACCTACAAAGTATGGCTCAGGTTTGGGAATCTCCCTAACATCCTCAGGTGTGAAGACTGAAGCAAAGAATTCATTTAGTTTCTCCGCAATGACTTAGTCGTCTTTAGGTGCTCCTTTTGTATCTCGATCGTCCAGGGGCCCCACTGGTTGTTTAGCAGGCTTCCTGCTTCTGATGTACTTAAAAACATTTTATTATTACCTTTTGAGCTTTTGGCTAGTTGTTCTTCAAACTCCTTTTTGGCTTTTCTTATTACATTTTTACACTTAATTTGGCAGTGTTTATGCTCCTTTCTATTTACCTCACTAGGATTTGACTTCCACTTTTTAAAAGATGCCTTTTTATCTCTCACTGCTTCTTTTACATGGTTGTTAAGCCATGTGGGCTCTTTTTAATTCTTGTACTGTGTTCTTTAATTTGGGGTATACCTTTAAGTTGGGCTTCTATTATGATGTCTTTGAAAAGTGTCCATGCAGCTTGCAGGGATTTCACTCTAATCACTGTACCTTTTAATTTCTGTTTAACTAACCTCCTCATTTTTGCATAGTTCCCCTTTCTGAAATTAAATGCCACAGTGTTTATTATTATTATTATTATTATTTATTATTAAAAAAAATTATTATTAGTGTTGGGCTGTTGAGATGTTCTTCCCACCACAGGAATGTTAAATGTCGTTATATTATGCTCACTATTTCCAAACGGTCCTGTTATAGTTACCTCTTGGACCAGATCCTGCGCTCCACTCAGAACTAAATTGAGAATTGCCTCTCCCCTTGTGGGTTCCTGTATTAGCTGCTCCAAGAAGCAGTCATTTAAAGTATCGAGAAATTTTGTCTCTGCATTTTGTCCTGAGGTGACATGTACCCAGTCAATATGGGGATCAATTGAAATCCCCCACTATTGAGTTCTTTATTCTGATAGCCTCTTTAATCTCCCTTAGCATTTCATCATCACTATCACTGTCCTGGTCAGATGGTCGATAATAGATCCCTACTGTTATATTCTTATTAGACCATGGAATTACTATCCATTGAGATTCTATGGAACATGTGGATTCATTTAAGATTTTTACTTCATTTGATTCTACATTTTCTTTCACATATAGTGCCACTCCCCTCACCCCCGCCCCGCACTACCTGTTCTGTCCTTCCGATATATTTTGTGCCTCAGAATGATTGTGTCCCATTGATTGTCCTCACTCCACAGGTTTCTGTGATGCCTATTATATCAATATCCTCCTTTAACACGAGGCACTCTAGTTCACCCATCTTATTATTTAGACTTCTAGCATTTGTGTACAAGCACTTTAAAAACTTGTCACTGTTTATTTGTCTGCCCTGATGGAGCTTGCATGCTTATCCTATGCGCATTTTAGGAGCCATCACCCAGAATGACTATTGCGCCATTCAGAAGCAAGTGCTGGTGACTCTGAGATGGTTCTTGGATATTTCTGTTTGCTGGACAGGCAAAGTGCATGAAGCATGAATTTTTAAGAAATCTGGTTTGTACAAGAAGGGACAGTGTTTCCATTGTCAAGAGGGGTCTCTGCCTCACAGTGAACCTGGGTGACTGCTGTGCTAGGTGTATCTTTGGTGAGCGTTTCCTATGGCAGCTTGAAAATTCGATTCTCAGATCAGACTAGCTTTGCTGTTTATCACCCTCTGCTGGGTGTGTCTTTAGTTTTTCTCCGTCCTCCCTCTGTTTGCAGTTTTAATTTCTCATTCTTCTGCATTTATCCTCTCTCAAATGCATCCAGCCTCTTTCTCTCCTTCCTTAGTTCTTTTGCTAATGATTTTGCCGCCTCCTCTCCCACTACAGCGCTGGGAAGAGCCTGTCCCTTGTTTGGGGGTTCTGCTTCTCTTCCTTATGCCTCTGGATATGTCACTACAGGACCAGAATGACCTCTCGGAGTTGGGAGAGAAATGATCTTCCTGACCTTGTTTGTGCTTGCCCATTTTTTTTCTGTGAGCCCCAGATAATCACTAACAAAATATAGGGCCCAGTTATAACAACCGGCCATTGACAGTTTAGGTTATTTAGACATCAGTGAGAAGTAATTATCCAATGATTTTCATCCATTAACACTCAAAGTGCTTTAGAAGTGAGGGTACAGGTTCTTAGCTTCATTCCCTGGTGAGGGGAAACTTGTTTGCATAGAGGTCAGGTGACTTGAGTAAGAACAATCACACAAGTCAGTGGCAGAGCTCGGACTAGATTGTGCGTTTCCTAACTCCCAGGACTTAGATGGTAAGCTCTCTGAGGAAGAGACTGTCTTTTGTTATGTGTTTGTACTGCGTCTACCACCAGGGGATCCTGATCCATGACCGGGGCTCCCAGTAATAATAATACTGCATCCTCTCCATCAAAGCACGCTACCTCTCTGGACCAGATGTGCAAAGGCATACATGATTTACAGCCACCAAAATTTAACCCAAGCTTGTGGTGGTTGTGTATCAAAGAAGTAACTTTCCTCTCTCAAATAGAGTTTTTCCTTTGTTGTTCTGTAATACCCAAAAATAAATCAAATAAAATCAGTCTTCCACATCTGGGGTTGCAGTTTTTAGAATCCCAGCTCCTTAGCTCTGTGTCCCATGACCAAAAAACCCAGCATCATGACTTGAGCATTGGGATTCACATTGCAGCATTTCTCCATTCTGCTTGCTGTCTCCAATATTCCTAGTGAACATAGGATTCGTGTTACGGAGTCCTGTCATTTTCGACATCCTTCTGGCTCATGAGAACGGTATTTGCAGGTGGAAGGAGGAATGATGTGACGTGACTGTGCACCACATCAAAGCTGGCAGACCTCATTTCAGGCTTGTGAAGCAAAGGCATTGAGAAATAAGTCTTCTACTTCATGCTCAACTTGACACTTCATGGCCAAGAGTTGTGTGGGATCTGAGCTCATTGTGTGAGGTTATGCACCATGTGCTGTACTGTCTAGATGATAGAGGGTATGAGTTCCTGCATAGTTGGTGCACACTTAAACATTTCTGCCCCCTTTTCTGTGAACCTTGCCTTAGCTGACACATTACTAACAGGTGCTGTTGCAATGTACAGTGGAGTGCACTTAGAGTAAACTCAGAGAGAAAGTCAGTTTATAGTGAAATGGAATAAAAGTTCCACGTTGTTTAGTGGGTGTCTATCCGTAGTGAGCCATTATGTGGAAGGGAAAAAATACTTGACAATAAAAGAAAAAGTTAGATTGTGTTTGTGTGCCTGCTTGTAAAGGTGTGATAGTGCATGAGCTGGTGTGAACTGTTTGTTCATAAATGCTTGTATAAGGATTGAAATAATGTATTTGTTCTTTTCATTAAAAAAACTGCACAAACCAGAGTGGTTAGGAAAAGCATGATATTTATCATAGGAGGGGTCTTGCAAGGCACCTGACATCACCCTTAATATGGACATTAGTGGATCATTAACCACTTTAATTTGTATTTTACATTCTATGAATGATATACTCTGCTAGGGTTCAGTAGTCTCTTTGCACACGCATTGGGGTCAGTTAATATTATCACTCAGTAGGTAACTCTTTCATTAGATCTGCACTTTAGAACTGTGTCAGGAAGCAGCATTTACATTATGCTCAGTTTTCTCCTTTGTATTTTGACAGGTTTCAGAAATGGCAGAGGATGGCAGCGATGAGACCATGTTTATTTGTAAGTACTAGAAGAATAATGATGGAGTCATAATGTGACGTGTATTTAGAGAGCATTAATTTTAACGCTCAAACCATCTTACTCTTATATTGTTTTCCCAAAGGTGATTATTTAAGGGAAACCTGAATAGTTTATGGCAGTGTGGAGGGAATCACACTAAAGTTAAGAATACAGATTCTCAGTTTTTTGTTGGGAAATGCAAGAAGTGGCTAGATATGAATTAGTAGCTCAGCTTTTTAATTGCTAGCCTCCAAGAGACTAAGGGTATGTCTGCATTGCAATGAGACACCTGTGACTGGCTCATGCCAGCTGTCTCAGGCTCACGGGACTCAGGCTAAGGGCTCTTTAACTGCAGTACAGATGTTCGGGCTCAGGCTTGGACCCAGGCTCTAGGACCCTGCAAGATGGGAGGGTCCCAGAGCTGTGGCTCAGCTGGAGCGCGAACGTTTACACCGCAGCTAAACAGCCCCTTAGCCTGAGCCCCACGAGCCCAAATCAGCTGGCATGGGCCAACCGTGGGTGTCTAACTGCAGTGTAGACATATCCTAAAAGCCTAAAGGTCTTCCATGGCTAAATTGTTTCTTTAGGCTAGGTGACTGCTGACACACTGGGGAAGGAACTGAGGAGCTCCAGAGTTAAAAGCTTGAGCTGCTACAGCTTGGGCTAAAGAGTCAAGACTCTAGCGGGGGCTGTGACAGTATTGCATCCTCTGTGGATATGGCACAGAGGTGGAACTGGAACACACGCTCACCAATGAGCTGCACTTCCATAAGTGGACGAGACCATGATCTATCTGGCGTGGGGAGATCAAGAGCAGAGAGTGCTGCCTTGATGGTATGTGTTATAGTCCCTTTCCCTCGCAGTCCCTGTACGTGCCCTTCAGGGTTGGAGCTCCAAAGGTCAGGACGGGACTGACTGCGACATCTTCTCGCTTTCCAAAATTTGCTCGGGTTCCCCCCCAAACAGTAATGCTGATTCAGTTGATATAGTCTTACTTGGATTGTTCAACTCCAGAGTGAGCCTTTTTCCCCTGCCCCTCCTCAGAAGAGCTGTAGAAGCTGGAGAGGACCAGAAAGCAGAGAAAAAGGCTCTGATCATTATGGGTTTCAGGGGGGCAGTTATCTTGCCAGTTCCACAGTTGGTGTATGTCAAACAACCCCCCTCCCTCAACCCCAAATGGGACAAGATGGTTGAATTCATGAAGTTTCTTGCCTCCTATGTGAGATTTTTCCACAGAATTTAAGGGCCGCTTCTGTTTCAGAAAAGTGAATTTCTAGACCTGACATTGTGGGCTTCCATAGTTACTGACCATCAGTGAGTTTCATATCCAGTTACCTCAGTTTATAAGCCAGACAACTTGTTTCTAAAACGCCAGCTCTTACGTGCTCAGTTTGGGGCTTGAAAATTGTGGCTGCCTCTTTCTGTTCCATGCAGCATCACCAGAAATAAGGGTTGACAGTCGTGTTGGTAAACTTGAGGCCAAATATTTCCCTCCAGGGTAGATTGGCAGTGGCCCTGGAGGTTTTTCGCCTTCCTCCGAAGCATGGGGCAGGGGTCGCTTGCTGGTGGATTATCTGCTACCTGAAGTCTTTAAATCATGATTTGGAGCATTCAACAGCAGAGTAGAGGGAGAGAATTAGTTCAGGAGTGGATGGATCGGCTTATGTGGCCTGCATCTTGCAGGAGGTCAGACTAGATGATCATAATGGTCCCTTCTGATCTTGGATTCTATTAAATATAATATGCGGTGGCTCTTCAGCAATTATGATGACTTTGCAGTGCCAACAGCAGTGACACTTTTTCCCTTCTGACAGCAAACTAAGCATGTATGACTGAAAAGATGCATGTAAAGTCCCATACTTTGACTTCAGTGGGAGCAGGGAATTCTGTCTTGGAATTCAGTAGGTTGAGCCATCATTAGGTAATAGGAATATGCCATGGAGGGAGTTGTAGTCTAGTGGTTAGAGCTGGGAATTGGAAGCAGACTTCATATGTTCTGTTCAGAACTCTCCCAGTGACTGTTCCAAAGTTTACACAGTTGCAAAATGGATGTAATACCCACCTCTTATGTTACTGAGACTTAGTTGTTTGCAAAGTGCTCTGAGATCCTTGAATAAAAAGCACTATAAAAATGCAAAATATGAAGGTTTGTACTTGATTAGAGTTATTCTTCTGACATAAACTCGATTTTGAAAGGCATCTTCACTGCTAAAGCCAAACCGTATACACTCCCCTTAGAGAAATCTACGGTTTATCTCTTTGTGTCTGACTTTTTGTATTTCTTCTGTGGTCATAGGCCCTTAAGTCTCACATATGGTGAGCACTCTGATTCAGGGGAGACTCTGGTATGAGGCATCCTGTACAGATTCTGTAGACTTCAGAGACATATGTCAGAAAACACTAGCGTTCCCCACTTTGATGATTGTTCATCCACCAAAGGATTAAAGAAAATGATATATGCTTCTTGTACTCCTAAATAGTGCTGGACAATAAGAAATGTGGAGAGCCCCAGGCTGTACATTGTGTGCTATCTTTGCACAAGTTTCAGGCACTCTTAATTCCAATGCTGATCATTGAGTGAAAGCTACAGCTACAGCAAATCCTTTAAGGAAGTGCTATGTAAGTTTCACAGACATGAACCCTGCTGGTGAGAGTTTGGTTTCCCGTTGTAAAAGCAAGGTGTTCTGTCTCACTAGCTACAGTCTGGAATTAAATTCTGCATCATGTTAATTTACAAACATGGATGTAATAATATACTTGTGCAACCTTACTGAAATCCTCAAGGTTCCCCACGTTTCACTTGAAGTAGAATTTGGCAGCTGGGGAATATCCCCTCTGTGATGACTTCTTGTCCCTATCCAATCAACTGGCTTCACAGTAACATTTTGACAACTTTTTATGACATAGAAATGTATGTTTCAATTAGTCCTTAAATTGACTCTTACTTTATCATTATCCAGATCTAAAGATTGTTTCTTGGGATCCCTTTAGCCCTGGATAACTTACAGTATTTTAAAATAAAAGTCAGATATGGGGAACTGAAAGCTTGTATTATTTTGCCCTGTAATAAAGAATTGCCAGATTATATTGGAAAGGGACCAGAGGTCCAGAGGAGCTGTTTCCATAGTGCCAAATTTCCCCCCCAGCCATACACATTGCAAGGGAGGGTTGCACAGGTACAACTGTGGGCAGAGCTTGGTACCCGGGGGAAATCCAATGGCGGTTTTGCCATGGATTTCAGTAGGGTCAGGATTTCACCCCCGTCTCTGAGAGCCCATCAGATTTTGACTCTGCGTTTTAAACCCCTGGCTCCAGTGAACAGAATAGGGATTTTTTTTTAGTTGAGAGAGAGTAGCAGTCATTGTTTTAAATCCTCCTGCCTTTAAACAAAATATTTACTAGAGTTTTGTTTAGCAAATATTTTCTTCAGGAAAATATTTACATTTTTAAAGTGTCTTCTGGTAGTCCTAGGTATATGTTGAATGTTACCTTTGATTCAATTGTGTATATCCTTTGGGGCAGTAAAAATTACTACTTTATTGTATGTCATTAGTTTGGTGTTTGAATTTTCTGTCTGGCTGTTGACTGAGAGAGCACTGCCCAAGAACAGCATTTACTTTGCACCTCTATGTGCTGTTTACTTACAGGGTGCGAAGATTGTGGTCAGTACCATGATTCGGAGTGTCCTGAGCTGGGCCCAGTGGTGACAGTCAAAGACTCCTTTGTGTTGAGCAGGGCAAGGTAAGTAACTTTAGAATGATTATATGGCTTGTTTGTTTTTTAAAGAGAATTTCGCCTTTGTGAAAGGTGCCAGACTGACAGCTGAAAAATGAAGTCCTCTGTGGACAAAACAGATACAGCCTCAAGTAAACAAAGAATTGAAGCACATGCTTAAATGATTTCCTGAATCAAGGCCTAAGAGAGTCTGTTCATGCATTCCTTGGCAACTCTGAGATTGCCAGCAGAGGAGTCAGATAGTACCAGTTTTGGTGGAGACTTGTTTCCTATATTGGTTGAAAATCTTTGACATTTATCCTGTTCCTCCTCCTTACAAGTGCTGCACTACATTTTCAAAATTCAAAATGGTTCATGGGAATTTCCCAGTGGTGTTAATAAGAGTTACACAGCTTTGCACTGCCTCTGTAATTCCTCTACTGTGAGAGGCAAAACTTGGGAACAGTTCCATCTTTGTAAATCTTCTAAAGAGTGATCATCAGTCCCAGTTCTGTCTGTTAATCTAGGTCTATAATAAAATAGCAGAAGTATTTATGCTCCCCAAAAGAAATTAACAAATTAAGTAATAAAGGTAATAATTGGAGATATACCAATCTCCTAGAACTGGAAGGGACCTTGAAAGGTCATTGAGAGTCCAGCCCCCTGCTTTCACTAGCAGGACCAATTTTTGCCCCAGATCTCTACGTGGCCCCCTCAAGGATTGAACTCACAACCCTGGGTTTAGCAGGCCAATGCTCAAACCACTGAGCTATCCCTCCCCCATATAGATTTAGGAATGGGATAAAACAAAATTGAAGAGTAAACTTTATATTGAAGCATTAAATGTTTCCATCTGGAATTATATTCTGATGTAGAATGTTTGATTTTTTGCTAGGGGAAAGAGAGTTCACTTATAATGACTGTTGACACATGGTAGGAACACAGGAAATCAGAGGAGGATACTGATCTCTAACGTACAGCAGGGGGGCAATGCAGTGAATGTTTGATCACTACCAAACTGACTCATTGAGAGCTAAACTGTCCATATCAACTTTCTCTTCTTCATAGCGCCTCTGGTGGACGAACACCCCCCTCATATCACCAGCAATGACAGTAATGCTTAGATAACCCAGCTGATGTCACTGTAGAAATGTATTATAAGACATCTCGAGATGGTCCCTGTCCTGAAGAGCTTGCAGTCTAAATAAACAAGATAGGCAATGGGTGGGGGAAATATTGCCATCCCAGGTTTACATTTAGGGAGCTGAGGCTGAGCGAGATTGACTTGCCTAAGGTCAAATGGGAAGTCTGCAGCAGAGCTGGGCCTGGAACACAGATCTCTTAAGTACCAGTCCAGTGACTTAACCACAAGATCACCATTCTAACAAACGTCCTTTCCTCTCTTATAACAACATGATCTCTTAGGATATTAAAACTGCTTTTAAAACTCTCCTTTGCTTTTCACTAAAAGTTTAATTGGTTTGCTTTCTGTATTTCTCTCAGCCTTGACAGTGAAAATAGACTGGTCAGATTCACCTCTGTTGGTTTCTAGCCAATTTCATTCTCAGGTTCTCGTGCACTAGAGCCGTATTGAGAAGTTGCGTAGCTAGCAATGCAGGGGAGCGTTTGTCTTTTTATAAACTTGACTTAATTGGAATTTTAAAAATGTTTGGAAACCATTTCCCTTGCGCAAAGGCTTTGTAACAGCTTGCTTTTATAAAACTTATATTTGGGCCAAATTTGACTTTTGAAGGTTAAAGTTCTATAAATGCACGGGGTCAGATCACTCCTCCAGTGGGAAAACACATGGGAGGAATCTGGGGAGAAACTTTGAATTACCCCATGTGCCCCGTCCCTCCCTTCTGAGGTGAGTTATTGAGGAGGGAGAGGGGCATGGATTTTGGAAGCTCTGCCCTATGCCAACCCCACACATCTGGAGAACTTGGGAGCATGGAGGGAAAGGAACTCGCTGGCTTTTCTTTCTTGTAACACAGCTGTCACTGGAGCTGAGTTGCCATTGCCTCAGTCCCCCTGCAGGTGAGGAGCGCCGCTTAGTGGGAGGCAATGACAGCACTAGCGGTAGTATTTGCTGCCCAGATATGCATGAGGAAATCTGAGCCCAAAGGAAGGGATGGTATTGTGGAGAGCAGCCCCTCCCTGGTCTCCTTTCCTTACCCTTCTACAAAGCCATGTCAGCGCAGCTCTCACTGAGGGCATCCATGAGGGGCTGGAAGGGGGATAGTATAGAAAAAGACAGTCCCCCCTCCCCATTTCTATGCCTAAAATTTGGGCCACAATAAGTTAAATAGGAAAACAGATTTACTGGGTGTGGCTGCAACACTTGAATATAAATGCATGCTTAGGCTTCTTACACCAACATATTTTTCTTCTGTTTGTTACACCAGTATTGAAGAACAATGGAGAATGGTTTAGTCTCTTACATCAAGTTCCCATACAACTATTACCTAAACTGCATGGTGGCTCTCCTCACAGGAAGTTATTTTCAAATGTGTGTCACATTTGGGTACGGTTCCCCTTAAAAACAGATTTGGAAAAATGGTGAGGCACCAATGACCAAGGCATCTATAATCTGAAGGAAAGCTACTGCTAACCTCTGGATTTAGAAAGGAGACAGGATTCTGATTAAAGAGGAAAATATCTTGAAAACAAATGATCTTTGAAAAGATACTGGTGCTTAGATTTGGACCCAAAAAAAATTATTTTAAAAATCAGCTTTTATATAATTGAAGCTCAGTAGAAATGTTTTCATTTTTTTTATTTAAATTCCAATGGAAACTAGTTTTATTCAGCATAACAACCTCCTGTCATTGCAGCATTGAGAAATGGGTACTGCTTTCGTTTGGACATTGCAAGAATTGTGTTCTGCACAGCTTCTTTACATGATATTTCGATTCTCTCATTTTTGTTTTCAATAGGTCATCCCTTCCTTCCAATCTGGAGATCAGACAACTAGAAGATGGGACTGAAGGAGTATTTGCAGTGACGCAGCTTGTCAAACGTACCCAGTTTGGTCCATTTGAATCCAAGAGAGTTGCCAAACTGGAAAAGGAGTCAGCATTTCCACTGAAGGTACAGTATGGCACCAGCAAAATGATACTGACATGAGGTTAGTTTTAAGGTCGTCACCTACAAATGATGTAGAGACGGGTTCAAGCCACAAAACTTGGAGTCAGATATTGAACTGTGGGGTGCTCTGGGTATTTTTAATGAAGGGTTCGATATGATCCCACTTCTCTAACAGGTAATCACAAAAGCCGGTACGCTTTTGCCTTGACAAGAACATAAGATGTGGTGGTGCTGTTTACACAACATCCAGAAGAAAAGTTTGTTTCTTTTTCATTTTTGTTTCGTTCTCTCCCCTTGAAAAGTTCCAATGAAAAACTACTTCGGGTGTTTCAAACCATTCTTCCCTTCACAGTAATATCTGATTCAGCAATAAAGATCTAGAAACCAAATTCAAGGGTAAGAAGTGTTCAGGATTTTTTCCCTTACCCTTGATAGGTAAACAAATTAAATGACATTTCTGTTTTGAGGGAGGAATTGTGATCTAGAGGCTAAAGCAGCTTACTTTGAGTCAGAACTCCTGGGATTTTCTCCCACTTTGCCACTAGCTTTCTTTGTGACCTTGTGCAAGTCTTTGTGCCTCAGTTTACACATCTGAAAGCATATGTGAGACGTACCTTAAAGGAGTGTCGAGGCTTACTTTGTTTCTAAAGCATTTTGAGACCCATGGATGAAAGGCACCATCAAGGCACAAAATACAGAGTCTTATTTATTATTAATAACAATGATGTGTTATAGGGCTGTCAATTAATCACAGTTAACTCATGCGATTAACTCAAAAAAATTAATTGCGATTAATCACAGTTTAGTCGCACTGTTAAACAATAGAATACCAATTTAAATTTATTAAATATTTTGTATTTTTTCTACATTTTTAAAAATATTGATTTCAATTACAACACAGTATACAAAGGTGACAGTGCTCCCTTTATATTATTTTTTATTACAAATATTTGCATTGTAAAAATGATAAACAAAAGAAATAGTATTTTTCAATTCACCTCATACAAGTACTATAATGGGTTCCCTTTATTGTAAAAGTGCAACTTACAAATGTAGATTTCTTTTATTGCATAAATGAGCTCAAAAACAAAACACTGTAAAACTTTAGAGCCTACGCGTCCACTCAGTCCTGCTTGTTGTTCAGCCATGCTCAGAGACACACGTTTGTTTACATTTACAGGAGATAATGCTGCCTGCTTCTTATTTACAATGTCACCTGCAAGTGAGAACAGGCATTCACATGGCACTTTTGTAGCCAGCATTGCTAGGTATTTACGTGCCAGATATGCTAAACATTCATATGCCCCTTCATGCTTCGGCCACCATTCCAGAGGACATGCTTCCATGCTGATGATGCTCGTTAAAAAAAATAATGTGTTAATTAAATTAGTGAACTCCTTGGGGGAGAATTGTCTGTCTTCTGCTCTGTTTTACCTGCATTCTGCCATATATTTCATGTTACAGCAGTCTCAGATGATGACCCAGCACAGGTTGTTCATTTTAAGAACACTTTCACTGCAGATTTGACAAAATGCAAAGAAGGTACCAATGTGAGGTTTCTAAAGATAGCTACAGCAGTCGACCCAAAGTTTAAGAATCTGAAGTGCCTTCCAAAATCTGAGAGGGTCAAGGTGTGGAGCATGCTTCCAAAAGTTTTAAAAGACCAACACTCTGATGCAGAAACTACAGAATTTGAACTCCTAAAAAAGAAAATCAGCCTTCTGCAGGTGGCATCTGACTCATGATGAAAATGAACATGTCGGTCCTCACTGCTTTGCATCATTATCAAGCAGAACCCGTCATCAGCATGGATGCATGTCCTCTGGAATGGTGGTTGAAGCATGAAGGGACATATGAATCTTTAGCGCATGTAGCACTGAATATCTTCCATCGCCAGCTACAGCAGCGCCATGCGAACACCTGTTCTCACTTTCAGGTGACATTGTAAACAAGAAGAGGGCAGCATTATCTCCTGCAAATATAAACAAACTTGTTTGTCTGAGCAATTGGCTGAACAAGAAGTAGGACTGAGTGGACTTGTAGGCTCTGAAGTTTTACATTGTTTTGTTTTTTGAGTGCCA
This sequence comes from Mauremys reevesii, assembly GCF_016161935.1. Lineage (NCBI taxonomy): Eukaryota > Metazoa > Chordata > Testudines > Geoemydidae > Mauremys > Mauremys reevesii. The sequence continues at coordinate 161,362,905 of NC_052623.1, forward strand.
TTATTTTTTTGTACATAATTCTACATTTTTATGTTCAACTTTTGTGATAAAGAGAGATTGCACTACAGTACTTGTATTAGGTGAATTGAAAAAAACTATTTTTTTTACAGTGCAAATATTTGTAATAAATAAATATAAAGTGAGCACTGTACACTTTGTATTGTGTGTTGTAATTGAAATCAGTATATTTGGAAATATAGAAAACATCAAAAATATTTAAATAAATGGTATTCTATTATTGTTTAACAGTGCGATTAATCACAATTAAGTTTTTAAATTGCGCAATTAATCATGATTAATTTTTTTAATCGCTTGACAGCCCTAATTTATTATTGTGTTTGTATGTATTTACATTTTGTTTGTATGGGTGGCTCACAGGTTTTCCAGAAGGACGGGCCCCTGGTTTATTTTGATACCTCTAACGAAGATGACTGCAATTGGATGATGATGGTGAGAGCAGCCACTGAATATGAACACCAGAACCTGACTGCCTTCCAGCATGACAGTGATATTTACTTCACCACCTCCCGGGACATCCCACCAGGAACTGAGCTGCGAGTGTGGTATGCAGCTTTTTACGCCAAAAAAATGGAAAAGCCAGTGCTGAAGCAGGTCACTAGTATTGCCAATGGTACGTTTTGGGGGCCTTTTTCTTCTTCCCTAAAGGCCCAGTCCAACGAGGTGCTGATCATCCTCCTGAGCTAAGTGGCAGTTGAGGGTGCTCAGTACCTTGGAGGATCTGGTCCTGAATTTGTAAATTGTGTAAAAAATTGGACTCTCAGATGCATTTCTGCCCTACAAGAAAGAAGCCTAAGTTCTGCACCAAGAGGTATCTGAGTCTTTAAAAAAAGATGCACGTCCTAATTGATTCTGCAGCAGCTTGAGACCCAAGACTGGAGGCCTGGTCGTTATCTGCAGAATCAGTAATTTCATCAAAATGTTTCTTCATGGAAGAGCTTTCCAGTCTCTTCCCAAAGAAATTCAAATGTCAGGACAGTGCAAACACATAAATAGATCACCTGAGAAGCAGTTGTCTTTTCTTTTAATTGCAATGAAGCTTTCTGTCCTTGCCATGGGGTGTTGTACAATTGGGAGCAATTACATGTGCCTTCGGAAGTCTTATGTAGAGCTCTGTGAAACGAGATGAGTTCAAACTGAGCTTTTGTTCCACATGGTTACTCGAGCTTCTGCAAAGGACGGTAGACAGCTTTGTTAGAGTTCTGTAAACTGATGTTAAAGCTTCTATGCTTTGTGCTACGGTAATATAAATAATAATTTCCCCCTCAATTCTCTTCTACCTTTACATTTCTGTAGCCATAAAAACCACAACTTTTGCAGAAGTGTTACTGTTGCTGTTTAGTTGAGAATATACAGTGTGGTTCCTGGGCTGAGAAGAATTTCCAGGATTATGAATGTAGCCATGATTGCTTAGTGATGTGCCGGCACCATCAGTGTGCTTGGTAACTTTGTGTTCTTGACAGTGCAGCAGGCAACCTGAAATGCCGTAAAGCTGATTGGTATTTAGGTCATTCTGGCAAAGTAATTTTGGTCCCCCAGGATGTTTCTCAGTGGTGTAAATTGAAAGCCCACCTTTTTGTTTGGTTGGGTTTTCTGAGCAAAAGAGCACCAGAGTTGGTTAATCTTGTGAATGTGTTGCGAGATGAAATCAAATATCCTCTATCCAAGTTTTCTGATTAGCTTAGCTCAAGCTTCAAGTCTGTGCTAAATATTGAATGAATATATACATTTGTAGGTTAATCCCTTCCAAATGATTTCAACGCATTGGTGGCTTATATAGTGTTAGTGATCTTTGTTGTCGAAAGAAAATATGGAGACCGTACATACCTCTGTAAGGTAGTATATCCATACACAGTGAAATCCATATGTATGCATCCTGAGTGCACACCTGTGCTGTGCGATGCCGCTGTATCCTGGATTCTAAACTGGAAGCTATTCTGCAGAATTCAGGCATACATAATGTTTTGCCTTGATTAGGCTCTCTCGCAGAGTAAGTTGTCGAAGACCTGCTGGGTGGCATAGCCTGCAGCACCCACATATATCACACTGGCATGACAGCAAGGATACCAGTCAAATATTGGGAAAATAACAAAAAGGAACTATTTTTTCCTTCACCGCAGATATATGCTTAGTAGTGATGGAATGTGACAAGGAAGGGAACAAAATCTCTTCAAAGCCTCCCAATGCAGTCTTCTCTCTTAAAAAAATCAAGAAGTCCAGTGTGCCTGCAGCTGACTTTGCAGGTGAATAAAATATTTCATCCTCTGTTCCTGTCTGTGCTGTATGGAGCCAATAGTGACAGAGTAAGGGCAGATCTGGGTGGAGCAAAGAAGCTGCTCAGTGCACAGTGTTTCTGCGGTGATGGAAACATCATGATTATGTGACATACAGTAAATATGTATGAGCTTAATCCATCTCTGATAGTTAATGGGGAGAGAATTTAAATCTATGGATTTTCATTTTATTACCTTCCTGGGTGCTGTGCTTAAAAATCCACTGAAGATAGAAAAGGGAGTGAAGGGATGTGGAAACATTTTTTTTAAGCAAATGTTTCTTATCCTAAATGCCACTGACTGGTTTTAATTTATTTTTCTCATGTTACTTTTTTTTTTTTTTTGAAAGACTCAATATCTGAAATATGGTAGAATACAGGAAGAAAACCAAAAAGATACAGCAGAGTGGGAGCAACCCCATTTTGGAGATGGCAAGAACAGTGGTTAGCCCTGAATCTTGTGTTGGGTAAAGTAGAAGGATGTAGTTAAAAATCTTAAATAAACTTGTAAGCCAGGTGGATAATATTGATAAAGAACAGATCATTTGGAAAACCTAAATGTGTTATAAAGATTGGCTCCCACTTCCCATAGGCATGAAGCAGAAAAAATCTAATCTTTGGTAACTGGGGCAAAGAAAAATTTTAAAAAGCATTAAACTTTTAGAAATTGCCACACTAAAAACCCAAATCAGGGTACATTCATGATCCTGGAATACAGATTAAAAAAAAATCATCTGGGATTGTTCTTTGAAAAGTAGTTACACTAACTTTTGCACATTAATATTAAAGATGTCTTTTTCTTAGTTGCAGAAATGTAAAACACTCCACCAGAAGATCCCCCCTTTGTTAGCTCCAGTACTGTTATTGCTAGAATGTAGAGCTGGACAGGAAACTGAAATTCAGTTCTGTGAGAAATTTTAAATTTTCAGAAAAATTTTCATCCACAATTGGGACAAAATATAAGACTCAAGACATTTTCATGGAATTAAGATCCTGCAATATTCTGTGTTGGAAATGGGAATGTGTTTCCAAAATGAAATATGGCCCTCGGGATTCCTGGCTACCCACATGGCAGGCTGTGGGATTTCAATAGATTGTGAAATATTCACCTTTGGAGATCTTAAACAATCTGCAGAATGTTCTAGATTTCTCAGGTCCACCTGATGGATCCTTAGATTACCTGTTTAGAACTTAATCTCTGTTCACAGCGCACAGTTATTTAACAGTTTTCCTGATTCTGTTACCTTCCTTTTCCCTGAAAAATCCCTAATGGCATAATGTGTTGCATGGATACTTAAAATAACGTCCTACTTTTCTTTTTTTGTATATAAGAGCTGGGAAGTTGCTTAAGCAAAACATCAACATGCTTATCTGGCAAAATATCCAGCTCACTAAACTATTCAAATATGTGATTTCCTTATCACCACCCTTATTTACTTTAACCCAAATGTTAGTGTTTCCATGATGCTTTTCAGACAGTATTTTGTTCAGTCTGTATCCCCAGTTTGTCCAGAGCTGGATAACTCCGGTTTTGAAGGTGCCCAAGATTGGTTGCTCCAGGTGTGCTTTTTGTACAGTTTCTTTCATCTCCACTTAATTTAGGGACAAGGAGATCCAGTCTACAACTCGGATGAGACGTAGGAAGGCTCCCACCTCATAAATCTCTCCTGGTTTTTTTTTCCAGTTTCTATTTTGGCTCCTTAAATGTTGGTATGGGAAAGTCTTGTTTGCAGCCTTCTCATGGGGTAAACGTTAGTCTTTGAGTGTCATTTCTGGTATTTTGTACATCTTAAAGTATCTGAGGAGGTGTGGTTTTTATTCCTCCTATTCTTTGCCAGTCTACCATACTAGTGCCATGATAGCAGCAGCTGCCTCCTTGGGTCTTTCATGACTGATTGATTGTAATCTGCTCTTCTGGGGCTTCCTTACAGGATAAACAAGACAGTAAATCCCAGAAAGTTGCTGAAGGGTTTGCTATCTTCATTTTAAAAACTGTTAATAATTTCTCCTTGGCATGTCCTAGTGAGCGCTCCAGAGAGTAGTGGGCCCCTTGAAGCGGAGTCCAGCCAGTGGACGTGTAAAGTGTGTTCATCTGTTTTCCCGGAACCTCAGCTACTGACAGGTAAGGGGAATATGGAATTCGTATAAAAATATACCCAGAAATATTTTGGAAGTTCTATCCTTCCAAGCCAAGAGATTATGGCAGGGAAGTGGCTTCACAATACCATAAATTACACTTTTGTAGATTCTTTCCCTCCCCCCCCCCGCCCGATCCTAACAAAAAAAGAGTAAAACTGCAGTAGCAACTGATATTGACTATAGGCATCCTGTCTGATAAAAATGTTTGTGTTATTGGATCTGGAATGAAAGAAACACTTGTATAACATATGGTAGATGAATATTAAGACTGTCAAAGGATAGGGAATTGTATACGCAAAACGGTGCAAAATTAGTGACAGGCTTATGCTCAGTGTTGTTATCAACGAAGCGATTAGAGCTGAAAGCCACTATAAGTAAAAGCTAATGGAACTTGACATTTTCATACTTTGTGTTTATAGCTATTGGGCATAATTTTTGAGAGCACCTAAAAGGCTTAGCAGTGGCAGTCCCATTGACTTTCAATGAAACTTAGGCTACTAAGTCATTTTTAAAAAGGCACGCTGTTGAATCATTGAGGTACATCAGTGGGCCGCAGATCTGTTCAATAAAATATAATGTAATCATCTTGGCTGATACACCAGGGGTTGAACCAGGAACCTTCAGAGCAAAAAATATGAACTGCTGCAATTTGAGCTAAAAAGGCAAAGCTCTGTAGTTGGGGTGTGTAACAATTCATATCCTCTGCAGAGTGGCTCACAAGGGGGACCTGAGCATGCACTCAGCAATTTAATAACAAGTATTAAAACCTCTAAAATTTCAATCCATCTCAATGATCAATTTAGTTTATAATAGAGAGCATACTTTTAGTTAGAAAGGTGTTTTAACTGCAGTGAAATACTTGATCTAGGCAAGATTCAGTTAAATAAAGGAGATCTAATTATAAGTTTTGGTGCTGGAGCCGTCTACATGTTTCATGGCTGTGTTTCCCCCCCCCTCCCCCACATGCCTGCAGAACATCTGTTGAGTCACCTGGAACAAGCCAAAGGAGTCCCCCAGACAAGCCAAAATGATGCAGCTCCAGAGAAGCCTGCAGAGGCTCCCATTGCTGATCAGCCTGTAACTGGCGAAGGTGCTGGTGCCAATGTAGACTCCAGGAGGACTCCACGAAGGGGAAGAAAGCCCAAAGCAGCAAAAGCAGAAATACCTCTTGTTGTCGCTGAAGATAAAGACCCAGCAGGTGAGATGAGAAAGATTTAATAAAAGTAGTTGCCAAACATGCTTCCACCTTAATGATCTATTCTTAGCGAAGTCTGCCAAGTTCAGTGTCTAAATGGGGAAACCTGGAGATTTTTTTAGTTCACATAGAAAACCTTAGTGTCATTGCAGAAAATGATTGTCAGTCTTTTCTAGATGCCTCAGTGCTAAACACTGCAGCAGCTGCATTTAATCTGGTGGGCAGATTTACCACTGGGCAGCCAAAAGAAAGCCCAAACTTTCAAGTTCAGGTCCAGGTCCCTCTCTTTAGAGCTGGTTTTATTAAAGCAGAAGATGCAGAAAGCCTCAAAGACACACAAAATACTGGGTAATGGAGGCCTAACTTGCTTTCCGCAAGCTGGGAAGGGAAAGGACACATCCTTCTGCCTAGCCTCTCCTGGCTGTCCCGTAGGCCTTCTGCCTTGTTCCCATGAAGGGACTTCCCTCAGGTTGTTGCCTCGACCTTCATCTTTCCAAGATTGAGCCAGGAGCCTTCCTTCATATTGTCTCCATTAGGGCGTCACATAATGCATGGTCAGCCAACCCTTCATTGGCATGTGCCCTGTCTTGAAACCACTGTTCTTAAAAGGCTGTGCCCCTGTGACAGACACATTGGCTGTGCCTCAGCTACAGTCTGGCACTCTGTTACACGACGCCTCTGTTACCAGTGAAGCTGTTGAATGTGCCAGTGCCGCACAGGGCATAGCACCTGCTGTCCATGCCCTGAACACCAAACTGTGAACAGCTCTAGCTTTAACGCTCCCCTGGGGGAGTGGCTTGTGAACCTAAGTCTGCAAAATTAACTTGACTCCTCGTCCTTTGCAGTACACTATTCTGTGGGTGTAAAGTTTGTCTGAGGCCATTAGCTCAGCAGGAGAAAAAAATACATTGGACATTTATGTGGCTAACAAGAATATCTACAGTTACATTAAATAGGATAAAAACAAAATTTGGAAAGGAGATAAACCCCCGTGCTTCTGGGAGAATAAGGCAACCTCTAACTTGCGTTTGTTGGCAGAAACATTTGTTATGGGCAGATTTTTCTGTAATTGCCTACTTCCAGCTAAAGATCTGAATCCTGAATACTGCTGGTGCTGACTAGAGGCTGTGGCAATTCTCTTGTTCCTGTTCTTATTGTAGATTGGGGTGGGCAAACTTTTTGTCCCAAGGGCCACATCAGGGTTGTGCAACTGTATGGAGGGCCGGGTAGGGAAGGCTGTGCCTCCCCAAACAGCCTGACCCCCGCCCCTTCCCACTTCTCACCCCCTGACTGCCCCCCTCAGAATCCCCAACCCCCCTGCTCCTTGTCCCCGACTGTCCCCTTCCAGGACCCCCGCCCCTAACCGCCCCGGGACCCCACCACCTATCCAACCCCCCTGCTCCCTGACCCCTGACTGCCCCCTGGGACCTTCTGCCCCTAACCAACACCCCCAACCCCTGCTTTCTGACTGCCTTGACCCCTATCCACATCTCTGCCCCCTGACAGGCCACCCCGGTACTCCCACGCCTATCTAATCCCCCCATTCGCCTGACCGCCCCCTCCCAGAACCTCCACCCCATCCAACTGCTCCCTGTCTCCTGACCACTCCCCTGGGGCCCTCTGCCCCTTATCCAACCCCCCTCCGCTCCCCGCCCCCTTACCATGCCGTTCAGAGCAACAGGAGCTTGCAGACACGCCACCGTGCTGCCCAGAAGGAGCAGGGGAGGGGCTGGGGGCTCAAGGGCCTGGCAGGATGGTCCCATGGACCCAGATGGGATAGTTTGCCCACCTCTGTTGTAGATAGATCTGTCTGGAGACCTTGGTCTCTCTTATGTAAAGAAGGGTCCTGTGGAGAAAGATAAATGTTTTCTTTTCCTTCTGAGAATAAATTCCAAGAGTCCTGCCCTCCTCACATAATCAGATGGTTTTGTTTGTCTTGGAGGTGGCTGTTGAGTTGGGTTCTCATTATGGACTTGAATTTGAATCTTCATTTTTGACTGTCCTATCTATTTTTAACTCAATCAGATGCCAAGAGTTGAAGCTCCATTTCAGTTTATTTCTGGATCAAGAGTGTGTCAAAGTAAATATAATGGTTAACGTCTGCCTCAGAAATATTCTGAGTTTTATTCCTCTGTGTGTGTGTTTAAAACTCTTCATGTAAATATAGTGTTTTTATAATAATGTATTCACAGTGGATCGAGTAGCTGAAATTATAACAGAGATCCCACCTGATGAGGCAGCCCTTCCCTCTGCAGCGGAAGAAAGGATTATGGAACTGGTTTTAGGAAAGCTGCCAAGCACCACAAACAACATCAGTTCAGTAACAAAGTAAGTCAGAGCGGGATGCAATCCTTCATAACGGGATAGAACCTTCTCTCTTAACATCTGTAAAGCATCATTGTTGTTTCTCCCTGTTAGCATGGAGGGAAGGGCTCATTTGGAGCAATTGATGAGAGCCATATACACTTAGACAGACTTCTTCAGACTATAATGACTCTGATGAGAACTTGGACACATAGCCACATCCATTCAAAGCCTTCTGTCTTGCATGTGCATGCGCACGCTTGCATGCTGCCAGTGGAACAGCTGGTCAAGGAGTCTCTCCACCCTTGTATGCCACAAAGGGGGATTCATGCAGGCCCAATGCACTGTAAGCTGATGCTGGGTTGTAGCCGTGGGTGATGGGAGATTGGTGACATGATTTTCACCCTTAGAGTGCAGTGCAATAGGATTATTTCTCTGTCTTGCTACAGTTTTGTACAATGGGATATTTGAAACCCATAAGAGGCTGCAAAGTTAAATGTTACTCCCACTGAATGTTGGTGCTAAAGAAGCTAAAGATATGGATGTTTAAATAACATGCCTGGGAGAGATTTTGTCTCTCACTGATATTTGTAACTTGTGAATCGCGTCTCTTGCATCACTGCAAATGACATTTCAGAGTTTGTAATAAACCTTGAGCAAAGGGGAAAAATGTCTGTGAAATTTACAGAACCTCACAGTGGCCTTTGTTGTTCATTTAATTACATATTTCAAAACTTGTTCCAGTGAAGCTAGCTTCTTCAGAGACTTGGAGGTGATCGAGCCACTGGTGTTTTAAGGTTCTAGTTCATAGTGCTATAGATAAATTGAAGTCCACAGCAAGTAGATGGCAATAAGAAAGTACACATTCAAAAACATGTGCAGAATGGCATTTAGGCAGTGAAACAGAAACAGTGCTGCCTGATGGTTCCACACGTGCTCATTTTGTATGGTTCTTGCATGAAGACTATAAAGTTTTTAAGTGAAAAATGACATTGAGATACCTTTTGGAGTGAGAAGAGCCGTTCCTGTAAGAGCCCTGAACATACAGTCTTTGACTGTGGTGGCCACTGTTTTTCTGCCTGAGAGAGACCGGAGCAAATTCTCTTCCGACAGATCAGCTACTCTTCATATATAGCCAGGAGGAGTCACCGTTGTCTGAACGAGAGGCTGACTTCCCCCTAAAGGCTGAGGTAGCCCTCCTAGCCTTTGTCAGCGGGTGGAACTCTTAACTTTTTTTTTTTTTTTAACTATGGAATGCTGTTCTTCACTCACGGCCTTTCTTTCTCTAATCCAGTAGGTTTGCTCATCACCAAAACACCATGTCCCTCAAAAGAAGTTTAATTCTCTCCAGTAGACATGGAATACGTCGAAAGCTGATAAAGCAACTTGGGGAACACAAACGGGTATATCAGTGCAACATCTGCAGTAAGATCTTCCAGAACAGCAGCAACCTCAGCAGGCACATCCGGTCTCATGGTGGGTTTGCTTCAGCTCCCTACCATGCTGTGGTTCTCTCCAGTCAGTTCAGGGGTTCAGTAGAGGTATTCGAGATGCAGATGTTTTTCACAGGTTCCATCATTAATTACTAGAGGGCTCCTTAATCAAACGGACAAAAGCATGATAAGATCCAATGGCTGGAAGTTGAAGCTAGATAAATTGAGACTGGAAATAAGGTCCAGACTTTCAACAGCGAGACGGTGTAGTGTGTTCTCCGTCACTCTGAGTCTTTAAATCAAGATTAGTTGTCTCTCTAAAATACATGTTCTAGTTCAAGCAGGGGTTATTGGGCCTGTAGAACTAAACGCAGGAATTACGTTGGGGAAGTTCTATGTCCTGTGCTATACAGGAGGTCAGACTAGGTGATCACAATGGTCCCTTCTGACTTCAAACATCAGTGAATTAATCCTTTTAATGATTGAAGCTGCTCACATTTCAGCTAGCCTGTTTGTTTGGAGCAACCTACAGAATTGTTTAGCTATCACATGTGGAGTTCCCAGTTGGTTACATCAGTTGCTCACTCCTTGTTTTGTCTTGATGGATCCCTCAGGTGACAAACTGTTTAAATGTGAGGAATGTGCAAAGCTGTTCAGCCGTAAAGAGAGCTTGAAGCAGCATGTTTCATATAAACACAGCAGGAATGAGGTGAGTAGAAATAACCAGGTGGTTCTTCATGAGGAGAGATGAAAATGTGCTGAGAGTTCAGTGCTGACGATTGGGGCGTGTGAGTCAGTCCTGTGTGAATGGATCCCTGGTATGAATTGCCTAGGACAGTGGTTCCCAGACTTGTTCTGCCGCTTGTGCAGGGAAAGCCCCTGGCAGGCCGGGCCGGTTTGTTTACCTGCCACGTCTACAGGTTCGGCCGATCGCGGCTCCCACTGGCTGCGGTTCACCGTCCCAGGCCAATGGGGGCTGCTGGAAGCGGCAGCCAGTAAGTCCCTCGGCCTGCACTGCTTCCCGCAGCCCCCATTGGCCCGGAGCAGTGAACCGCGGCCAGTGGGAGCTGCGATCGGCCGGACCTGCAGACGGGGCAGGTAAACAAACTGGCCTGGCCCACCAGGGGCTTTCCCTACACAAACGGTGTCCCAAGTTTGGGAAACACTGGCCTATGGAAAAGTGCTCATGCATTTCTTACCTCCAGGGGGAGTGTCACTGAATCAGAGCTAGCTGGAGACTTGGGGCAGGATCTAAAGGTGTGCTCCGACTGCTGTTCACTATACTAAGTAGGATTGTTTCACTGTTGTCTTGTTTGATTGTCCTCTCTGGTTATTGCTACCTGTTGTCTCTTGTTGTATGTTTAGACTGTGAGCTCCCTAGAGCAGAGACCGTCGTGTGTGTGTGTGTGTGTGTGTGTGTGTGTGTACACGTACAGTGTTACTTACAGTGGGGCTCTGATCTTTGATTGAGGCCTCTGAATGCTATTGCAGTACAAATCATAATGCTAGTAAAACCCATTAATGGCAATGAGAGTCTTTCCATTAACTTTAGTCAGTTTTGGATCAGGCCCTAAACTCTCAGATTACTGTCATCTGATGCCAAGAATATTGTGGAGCCTGACTATGAGTCAGAAAACATCTTGTTTTTCCTAAATCAAATTCTTCATTGCAGGGCTTAGAGTAGCCAAAAAGAGACACTCTCTCTCACCTACACGTGTATATATACGTCTTTTATAGACCAGTAAGTACAGCACCATATTTTTTGCAGCAAGTTTAGAATTAGGAGTCATGCTCTGAAATTTAAAATGTCAGAATTCTGCACTGAAATGTACTCAAATGTTTTGAAGAAAAAAATTTCTGTTGAAGAAAATGAAATGTTTGTCACAATAAAAAAGCAGCCTAGAATTTTTTGCAAGCTCTCTTTCCATTGTGTATGGTTTGTGTTTCTTCTCCCTCTTTTAAATGTTTACTGTTTACAATCCTCAGGTCGACAGTGACTACAGGTACAAGTGTACTACCTGTGAAAAGGCCTTTCGGATAGAAAGTGCATTGGAATTCCACAACTGCAGAACAGGTGATAACTGCTCACCAACGTTATCTAATCTTGAATCAGCTTTATTAATTTCCCATATGTGATGGCGTTTACAGACCCCTCACTAAGAATAAATGAGCGATGGAGCAGTACTGGGCCAAGAGGCCCTGCCCCTCAGCCACTGTCGAACTTACTCCAGATGTAGGACTGGTTTAAAAGGGGACTCTGGCACTCAAGCAGGCAGGAGAGTGAAGAAAAAACTCTGCAAGAACGAAGCCAATTGCTAGCTTCTGGGACAGGAATCCACAGGGGAAGGGCCTGGACTGTGGGTAAGACCTGACCTAGTAGCCAGAGGCTCGACCCCTTTTTCTCTCCCCTTCTCTCTGACAGGGGGAATCGCTGGGAAGCCCTGAATGACTATCTGAATTGTTCAGTGTGTCTGAGCAACCCTCCCCCGGGGAGGGAAGCAGAGTGCTGTGACCCTGCCCACACTGAATAAAGAATAGAGAAGATAGGAAGTAGTCCAATGGTGGCTGGTCTGGTGTATCAGCAAGAGGGGGGCTGAGACACTCCTCACTCTTTTCCCCCTTGGGCTGGGACCCAGTGGAGAGGGAGAGCCCAGGTCCCTGTACCCTTCCCTCCCCACCCTTTGTCCAGCCGGGAGAACCCAGGGAACACCGGAGGAAGATAGCTGTAACTCAGCTGCCAGGCCCTCAGATTGCCTGACAAGGCCATCCCATGATTTTGGGGACTATTGAGCCATGCCTATGGACCCCCCAAGTGAAGTCTGCTACACCATAATTCATCTCTATAGCAACCAGGAGGGAAGAGTAGTCATTTCAGGCTTCACCTTCCTCACACTACAGTAGCACTGTAAAAACAAACACCTGTTACCGCATCATGGAAAACTATTTCAGGCAATCTGTACAGCAGCAATTTCACCTATGCGTTGTATTTTATCTCTTTCCCTCTCTCGAATCTCACATCCCCCGCTGTGTCTCGGATATCTCCTCCCAGATATCCTACCACTTTCTCCAGCTTGCTTTTTCTAAAACTAAACTTCTCACCTTTCCTCTCAGTCCATCTCTGCTTCCTCTTATCTTTGTCACTGTTGAAGGCTCCAGACTTGCAGCCTCCAGTTTCCCAGCCTTGCACTCTTCACCTGCTTTCTCATTCCTTCTCCCAGTAAATCCAGTCTCCCACTAGATCCTGTTGTTTCTTCCTCTGTGATATCAGTAGAACGTATCCTTTCCTCTGCATCTCCTCCCTAGAGCCCTTAGTCACTCCTTGGACACAATATATCCATCAGCCTGGAATCCTCTGGGTCATTGTTCCTCCAAGCAAAACTGGAAGTAACCTTACTTAAGACTTTTCTTCCAAGGGGCAATGCTTGTATAAAAGGACAGATGGTGCCAAGACCTCCCAGTAATCTGCCTTCATCAGTGGCAGCTCTCTCTCTCACAGAGTTGATTCTTTCCAAAATTAAAAACATTTTGGACCTATTGTTAACTGGCCTAATACTTCTTTCTTCTGTGTTATCCCTGTGGCATCTGCAGGACCATGCAACAACCCTCAGACTTCTGAACAGCCTCTGAGTTAGGAAGAAACTTCCCCAGTAGGCCTGTTGTTGTATAACTGTCCATTATGGGGGTTTTACACCGTCCTCTGAAGCACCTGGTACTGTCTGTTCTTGGAAGTCAGGTGCGGACTAGGTGTGCCTTTGTTTGAAGCTGGGACAGCAATTCCTATGCTACTGTGTTCCTCAGACAGTCCCGCTCCAAACAGGACATCGTATTTGGAAAACCTGTGACTGAACCCAGTTTGGACAGAATTAATGAGAATATACCAGACTGCAGGGTCAGGGGCCTATATGAGGAACTTATTGTGCTAGAATCAATGTACCTGTTAACATCTTTAATATTTACCATTGCTGAATTAACTTCAGAAGCAATTTTGGTGTGTTTTGGTGACTTCTAGACTTTCATAGAGCAAGACAAACCTGAGAGAGCGAGGGTGGAATCTCTAGTAGAGTTGCTGTGATTGGTTTTGAGGAGCAGATCTTAACCTGTCGAGACTCTAGATTGATTGATTTGATTTTTTGTCAGAAGACAAATTGATAAATAAGAACAAAAAACTGTCATGTTCTGCTTTCCCCAGATTCATGTGTGGTGCTTTGTAATGCTAGATCTAACTATAGAATAAATTTCTTATAGTTAAAAAAAAACAAAAAACATTTTTATCTTAAAATAATTGCTTTCTTTCCATTACCTACAGATGACAAGACATTCCAGTGTGAGATGTGTTTCAGGTTCTTTTCCACGAATAGTAACCTCTCAAAACACAAAAAGAAACACGGAGATAAGAAATTTGCATGTGAAATCTGCAATAAGATGTTCTACCGGAAGGACGTCATGTTGGATCATCAAAGGAGACACTTGGAAGGTAAGTACACTTGGCATGAACCTGACTGTCGCTTTTGAAGTGTCAGTTGGCTTGGGGAAATTACGTAAATCATTCTGCATCAGTTTTCACTTGATGCTGGCTATCATTTCAAAACTAATTAGCTGATCTGGTGTAGCTTGTCCTGGGGGCAGGGGAGGGGTTAGCAGATTTTTAACAATAAGGATAATGAACCATTGCAACTGATTACTGAGGGAAGTGGTAGATGCTCCATCATTTGGAGTGTTTAAATGAAGATTGGGTGTCTTTCTAGACTATATGCTGTAGTTCAATCACCAGTTGTTGGGCTACATGCATTAACTGCCTGGTGAAAATTGTGTGGTTTGTGTTGAATAGGAGGTCAGACTAGATGATCAAAGTGATCTCTTGTGATGTTAAAAATCCAAGTCTTCTGAAATTTCTGTGGTAACTGAAAAGCGTGTTGGCAGAGTTGCTGTCTTTCATTGGGAATTGGACGGCAGTGAGTAAGCACAGATCCATCCCAGAGAATGATATGGGATTGTGACTATCAGTTTAACAAATAAATTGAATGCGGCACAATATGTTGCCTTAAAACATTTAGAGCACTTATGAAACCAGACCAGAAGAGCTGAGCACTCACAAATCTCATTGAAGTCCGTGGGTGTTCCAGGTGCTCAGCACCTTTGATAATTAAGCCATAGCCTCTGAAGGAAATGACAGCCACAAAGAAGAGTTTAAAAATGAGAACATACAATGAAATCTGGGTATTTGTTTTAAACTGTCACTAGTAGTTTTTAGGGATAAGATTGAAAGTAATTTAGAAGTAGGGCCAGATTAAAAAATCTGGGCCCTAGGCACATGACGAGAGGCCCCTCCTTTTGTCCTGCCCCTCATACCACAGCCCCATCCCCCACTTTGAGTGGTGTTGGGGGCAGTGGGTCTCCCCTCACCTGTCACAGAGGTTGGGCCAGTGACCTGGGGCCCCCTTCTCTCCCTGGGAATAGAAGCAGGGGCCCTTCTCCCCTCGAAATCAGCGGGGGTGGTAATAGGTGTCTTTGTTAAGCATGAAGTGCCTGGGGTTGAGCGGCTGTGCATCTACAGCACCCGCTGACTGACTGGTTGGAAGAGTTTCTAGGTTAAACTTCTCACCACCCTAGATAAAGCACCTCACACCGGGTAGACTTTTCTGAAACAAATAATGAAAGTGATTTGCTTACAATAGAAGTATCTTTTCTCGCACTGTAAGATTGGTACAAGTAACCAATAGGAAAACAAAAATATATCTTCAACACGCCTCTCTTATATTTCTAAGATCCCTTTCACCACTGTAACTAAGCATTGGTTCGTTCATTCAGAGACAAAATTATACATAGAGTGCTACTTCCCTATCTCACTGAGCTTTACAGGAACGGTGTGTATTCAGCTGAAAAGGCATACAGGAGTGGAAAATGTGGTTTATTTTTTTTTATTTTTCTTTTGGTGGGGACTGTGACGTTAAGGGGTGAGGCGTGTGAAAAGAGAAGACTTTGAGCACAGCACGGAGAACATGGTGCGCTACAAGAAGGAACCCTCGGGATGCCCTGTGTGTGGGAAGGTAGGCTTTTTTTTGCCAGTTTGTGTCAGGCAGAGCTTTGCATTCAAGCGCCAGCAATCCTCCAGTCCTCACTACAGACGCACCAAGAAAAACTCTGTAGCCAGCATTCTGAGGAGCTTTTCACTTAAAGCAGCATTAAACAAAACCCTAGTCCAACCTCATATTTTCCAAGGGCCAGTTATAAACTGTTAACACTCCAGGTTTGTCTATTAATACAGTCTCTTTATTTGGCTTAGGTTGGAGTGAAGGGTTTGTGTTGGAGTGAGAGGAGCTGGATGTGAGCTTTGTGAGCAATTCTGCATTAGAACTGAAAGTGAGTGTGTTGCGTAGTGATGGAGGCTACGAGTGCAATTGGGCAGTGTTGGGTGGTAAAATATGCAATCCAAGATTAGTGTGAATGTGAATGGCATGGATGTGAATGTGGGCTTAACTACTGTTTCCGAGATGTTTAGTGATTTGTGGTGGTGGAATTTGCACTCAAGCAACCTTATTTCTGAGTAAATGATGGGCTTTTTTACTTGGGAATAGCTAAGTGTCACTGCAGTGTAGCATATATAGAAGGGGCCACCCTTCTTAGGCAATCCTGTTTCAAGAGACCATCCCCAAATATCTCCAAATGTATTAATTGTAATTCTACTCCACCTATATTGTATATGTCCACCTCTGTTACATAACTGATCTCTGCTAATCCTTTGAGTGATTATTGATGCATAAGTCACTATGTTAACAGCTTGTGTAGCCTGGTGTGGAGTGGATGATGGGAGCTCTTACTTCTCTGAAACACAAACAAATAGGTTGCCCTGCCCAGGAACTAGTAGAGCAGTATTTAAATACCTCCTAAACCTAATTGCAAATTAAGTTATGAAGAGGAGTAGCTCAGATGCCTCTTGAGGAATGACATTCTTCAGTGTTCTTCTACCTTAGGTATTTTCATGCAGAAGCAATATGAACAAACACCTCCTGACACACGGAGACAAGAAATACACCTGTGAAATCTGTGGACGTAAATTTTTCAGAGTGGATGTTCTTAGAGATCATATTCACGTCCATTTTAAGGTATTCTGTTAATATTCTGATAACTTGAATTTTTTATTGGAAAGCTGTTAGAGAATACTAAGGTGGTGTGATCGTGCTGGCCACGTAAGAGGGATCACCTACATCTCCTTACCCTCCACGTACATCTCTATAAGGGTCTGTTATACCTGTTTCTCGATTCAAGCCAGAATTTGGTGTTTGGAATCTCAGAAACAAGAGTTTTGGATTTTTTAAGGTAAAACCTTTGCAGCTTATCTTCAACACTGTGGGTGGTTAAGTATGAGAAAAAACTATGAAGTAGGAGAGTTGAGGGAACCATCACTTTAAACATTAATAGATAGGTTACATAGAGGAAGTGTGGTCTAATGGTTATGGCAAGCAACTGGAAGTCAGGAGGACAGCGTAGTTCAGGTCCCGAGATTGGCCCCTGACACTCGGCCTGCCCTTGGGCATGCCACTTAACCACAGTGCTTCAGTTCACCCACCTAAAGCAAAGAGAACACTTACTTCCTTTGGAGGGTGTGGAGGCTCAATTAACTAGTGTTGGTATGATCCCTTTTAGAGCTGTGGGTGGAAGGTGCTATGCGAGTGTTGGGTAGAAGTATTGTTGATTATTATAGCAGTTGTCACACTGATCCACGGAGCACAGGCTGGTGGTCTGCAGACATGGTGCTGCTGCTCCTCCTCCTGGTTGCTAGCTGCTAAACTGCATTCAAAGGCAGCTATATACTGAATCTTTTCTTGATGTTACTTTTCCATATAAGCAATTGCTATAGTTGCTACAGGGCTGTTAAGCAATTATGAATGGGAGGGGAGGCATGCCTGAAATAGGCTCCCTGCTATAACGTGTTCCATACTCTGAAACTCTTTCAGAATCACTGAGGTATTACATGATCCTCACGGGGAAACATCTTGCCTGGAGAACCCTTTTAATGCAGTTAAGAGTCAAGTGGTTTCGTGAAATGGTGCAATTTCTTTAACACAAACTGAAAGGTGTTACACTCTTCAATGGTGCCATTTAAAATGGTGCTATGGATTTAACACTGCTGCGGTTTAGTCCCTATTTATACTAATATTCATAAAATATGCATATATCTGGCATTTTAAAAATAACAAAATTGTGTCTGTCTACAAACTGGGGAACTTTTGCGGGGATTTCATTATATGGGAGAATGCCTTGAATCACATTATTGTTGCTGTTTATATAGTTAATCGGTGTGGCAGAAGGGTTGGGGCTGTATTAACTTTTGACATTAGATCTGATTAAGATGGAATCTCCTTCCCCACCCTGTATAGGACATTGCACTAATGGATGACCACCAGAGGGAAGAGTTCATTGGTAAAATTGGAATCTCATCAGAGGAAAACGATGACAACTCTGATGAAAGTGGAGATTCTGAGCCTCACAAGTATAGCTGCAAAAGGTGCCAGGTAGCTTTAAATTCTCCTTTCCAACTAAATGTGTGTGTTAGTTTCTTCTGTCACAGAAAAAGTTGTTATCAGAATTCCACAGAACATTGAAAATAAGCTAAGAGAGGGTCAGTCTGATGGTCTAGCAGCAGCACCCCAAGACCACAACCTAATTCTGGTCCTGCACTCCCACGTCAACAAGAGTTGGTAGCAATGAGAGGGTGCCACACTCCTCCCTGGCATCCGACGCTAATGGAATAGCATTCATGGCCTCTGGAGCATACTTGATTGAGCTGTGGGAGGAAGAGATGATCATCACAGGGCAGGGCTTTTGGGAGTTGGAAAGAAGTGGGGGTGGGGCACGTGGCCGAGGGAAAATTTCATCTTCAAGATTCTTAGAATTCTCTATCAGAGAACTGATTGGTTGGGACAGCTAAACTGACTGAATTATTGCTTATGTCAGAAAGGCAGAATGGCTTTGTGGTTAAGGCACTGGGCTGAGATTCAGGAGATCAGGGTTCAAGTCCTAGCTCTGCCACAGATTGTGTTACCTTGGGCAAGTCATTTAGTCTCTCTGTGCGTCATTTGTTCCCCATCTGTAAAACTGGGATAATAATACACCCCTTCTCCCAGCCTTGTCTGTTTAGATTGTCATCCCTTTTAGACAGGGACTTACCATCTACACCACCTCGCACAAAGGGGCCCTGATCTTATCTGGGGCTTCTGGATGCTGCTGTCATACAAATAATTATAATAAAGATGTGTGACCTCAGCAGTGACGTGCCTCACTTTCAGCTCAGTACAGTTTAAACAGCTGAGAAGCTAAATCCCTGAGACAGTGCTTTGTGGTAACTCTTCAGGCTGCCTGTTGTGCCAGGCTAACCGTGATATAAACCATTTGATAACGTAGGCGTCAAAATAAGAGAATTCACGCAATTCAGGTTAGAAAGCTGTTTTTTGGTCAGCTCTGGTATCAAGCGTCCCTGCAGTCCTAGGCAAACGCAACAATCCACTATCAGAGATGACAGCAACAGCTGTGGAAGATGAGTAAGTGCTGGGAAGGGAAGGTTCTTCCTGGCTGGAAATGTCTCTTCATGCATTCTGAAGGGAGAACAGAAAAGTAAATCTTAGCAAAATAAGACTCCTGCATGAGGAGACAATTTTTCTTTTTCCTCTCCGCTTTCCCTATGAAATGGGAAAGATCCTTAGAGTCCAAAAGCTACTCTCCCCCTCTGCAGGTCTGCTGCATTGATGGCTAAGGGAGGTTGGTTGTAGCTCCCCTGAGGGCCAGAAATAATCAGAGGATTCCTAGCAGAGCAATGTGACACATTTTTTTTTCCATTTCCAGCGGCTGAGTGAACTGCCTCTGCAGCATTCTCAGCCCCTGGGAAGGGAGCAGCAGCTTGCGCTAGTATCACAAACTAGTCTCCCATGTGGAGGGACTGGTTTTGGATGTTCTTTATAGGTGTGCTTAGTACTTCAGTGATAAAACAGGTTCCAGGAAGGAGTATAGATTTCCCTGTACTCTTTGTCTGATAGTGAGGACAGTATTTCTGATTATTGGCTATTTATGCTGTAGATCCCAGTACTAAATTAACTGGTCACTATTTCCTGAGAGATTTTTTTCCCATGTGTTCACTATTGGTTCGTTCTGCAGTTAACCTTTGGCAGAGGGAAGGAGTACCTAAAACACATAATGGAGGTTCACAAGGAGAAAGGCTATGGCTGTAGCATCTGTAATCGACGATTCGCCTTGAAGGCAACTTACCATGCTCACATGGTCATTCACCGGGAGAATCTGCCTGATCCAAATGTGCAGAAGTAAGATGACATGTCTGACTAATATTGTATGAACAACTACTTTTTTTTGAGCTCATGGTGGTTGTGCCAAATAGGGGTGCTTGGTTACTGAGGGATAGACACACATTGACGTTCTTGAGGCTTTTCTCTTTAATGTCAAGGTACCAGGAGAAATCCCTTCTTTTTTCAGTTTCTTTTGTGATATGAGTAGCTGATGTTTTCTGACATTGTCTCAGGTTTATACAGTCCTGCAGTTCTTGTGTCCCATTGGGACCTCTTGCTTCATTAAGGGCTGTAAGATCAGGTCCTCATTTACTAAAGGGTTAAAACATACCCCCGACTGTCAATATGTCATGTCATATATAGCAGGTACACCATTGGGCAGATAATAGTTCTGGATTTTTAAAGTAAAGATTTTTAATCAAATTAAAAAATGACTGTATAATTTGAGAGAGCAATACTGCCTGGCCACACTTACTTTCTGATGCACTTGTATGTTTTTTTTAAGGCTTATTTTATTTAACCCTATTTTATCATATGCTTATATTTCAAGGAAACCTTTCTAGTAACAGTCTTTTCAAACAAATTTCAGTTGCTGATTGAGATTCCTGAAACCATAGTCATGTCAAAAAGAGAATGGCAGAGTCTGCTTCTTTTTCTGTTTCAGATATATCCACCCATGTGAAATTTGTGGAAGGATTTTTAACAGCATCGGGAATTTGGAACGACATAAGCTTATACACACAGGTAACATGATGTTGTTGTTGTTCCTTTATTATTAATATCAAAGGCTTCCTTTTCTGGATGCTTTCTGAGGCCATATTTTTACTTGTCAGGAAGAAACTGGTTATGGTAGTTTACAGTAAGAACCCATACAATTATTGATACTTTTATGGTTTTATGGCAGGCCAATTTTATAAAGTATGTATGTATGTATAAAATTGATGAGGGTAAATGATACCAGAGCATGATTTAAGAGATTCCCTGATTTATATAATTTAGCTTTCATCCATTAAAAATTTGGCTCTCTACTTATCTCTGCTGAAATACTCATCCGGGACTTCATTTCTTCTGACCTTGAGAACTGCAGTTCCTTCCAGCTCTTTGGCATCCCAAAGTGCCAGCTCTTTACTCCAGCAAGTGCAGAAGGTTGCTCCCCATCTCCTCTGAGGTGGAGAGGAGCACATCCCCATCCCTTCATCCTTAAATGACTTTGCTGGCTCCCCACTGCACATTTCAGAATGCAGTTCAATCTAGCGCTCTTTGGTTTTTAAAAATCTCCAGTCAGACTTCTGTCCCTTGTCTCCATCTACTCCCCACAGCTGCTCACTTAGCACCACTCACTCTTCTGTCCCTTTACACAATCTCAGCACTGTTGATGCAGAAGGATAAGTCTCTGCGGCTCATCATGAGATCCTTCCCTAAAGCTTTCTTCTATCTCTCTCTGCCTCAGTCTTGTTTCAAAGCTCAGATGAAAACCTCTTCTCTCCCTTGCCTATCTCTCATAATTCATTTTGGGATTCAGTTTGTCTGAGAGGAGCTGTTCAGGAGACAGTTGGATTATTGCTCAGTGAATCTATTGCCAGAGGTTTGTCAGCTTTTAGCAACACACACATTTTCCCCTAGAGATTCTGCTTATACTGCAATAACTTTTTTTTTTTTTTGAAGGTGTAAAAAGTCATGCGTGTGAGCAGTGTGGAAAGTCATTTGCCAGAAAGGACATGTTAAAAGAGCACATGAGAGTCCACGATAACATCCGAGAATATCTGTGTGCGGAATGTGGTAAAGGTACAGACATCACCTTTGAATTAGACATTTTGTTTAGTTACATTTCCTATATTAAAACCAGTAGCTTCATTAAATACCAGGAAAGTCCTCAAAGTAATGAGTCTTGTATTTTGAATAGGAAGCCATGCTGATCAGGATGTTAGGGGCCTGCCTTAATTTTACATCCATCAGTTCCCTGGCCTGCAGCAAGCAAACCTGACTTGTAAAGGTTTCAGAGTCGGAGCCGTGTTAGTCTGTATCCGCAAAAAAAACAGGAGTACTTGTGGCACCTTAAAGACTAACAAATTTATTTAAGCATGCTTAAATAAATTTGTTAGTCTTTAAGGTGCCACAAGTACTCCTGGTTTTTTTGCTGACTTGTAAAGTTCTTCATCAGTCCTGCTGCTAATTTCAGGAATGCTTGCCTGCCTGACTTCCGTCGCATTTACATCCCAAAAAAGTGTCAGAAAGAAAACAGTTTAACTGTGCGTTCTAGGCTGAGTTTTCAGGAGTTAGCAGTTAGAATAAACATTTTTCTTTACTTTGTTACTTGAACAACCTTGAACTGGAATCCCTGCAAGACACTAATATCGTGCCTTAGATTACGTTCTTGTCAAATTCCCTGTCTCTTCGTGCTTTTCTCTTACCCTCCTTAGTGATTGTTTAAATGTTTTTCATAGATAGATAGATAGATATTTTTAACTTAAAAAACCCAAACGCACTATTCAAAGAGCATTTCTAGATCACCTATGGGCATTCGTGGACATCTTCTATTAGGGATGAAGTTAGGATCATCAGTTCAAAACATGCTCATCTTCAGTCCTTACTCAGGGTGGGGGGGTGAAGGGTAATGCAGATGAATTTTCCCACCTTGTCTTCAGTTACATGTTCATGGCTCACAGGAATGAAGACAAAACATGCTCTGCGTCACCACATGAAACTCCACAAAGGGATCAAGGAATATGAATGCAAGGAATGCCATCGTAAATTCGCACAGAAGGTCAACATGCTGAAGCACTACAAAAGGCACACAGGTGAGAGCAACCCAGAGGACTGGTCATCCTGCAGAAATCGCACTTAATCAGTTAAGTGGTTGTTTTGGAAATATATGACATTACCCTGCTCTGAGCAGTCAAAGAGCATGAACAACACAGTTAAAAAGAATATGCATATACTGTATTTTAAAAGGTGTGAAGACTTTGGCCTCTCATAAGCAGAGGCCTGCCCACTATGTCATGGTTTGTTTTTTTAACACAGACCATTGAGTCTAGGTTACACTTTTTGTCTTGAATTAGGGTTTGAACTCTGATCCCCAGATTCAATGTCTCACCCACTGCACCAGCTCCCATTAGTGCCTGCATTTCCTACAGTACTTTTGCAAACCCATGGAAAAAGTGGCTAGTGAAACTGATTTTTCATAACCTAAGATTCACAATTGTACCAGATACCTTAGTCAATTATCACTCCAGTTTTAAATGTAATCTCTCCATATAGGGATCAAAGATTTTATGTGTGAGCTCTGTGGGAAGACATTTAGTGAGAGAAACACAATGGAGACCCATAAACTGATTCATACAGGTAAGTGCTCTAATGCAGTGTATTGAAAGACAACAGCTTGACATTCTGCTTCAAGCAATCCTGAGTCAGCATTCTGCACTATGTAATTTTTTAAAAAATGTGTTCCTCTTAATGCACTATTACAATATTCACCCTTTAGGGATATCTACTAACTCCTTTTCATTTCATTTGCCACCAGTGGGGAAACAGTGGACGTGTTCAGTCTGTGATAAAAAATACGTAACCGATTACATGCTTCAGAAGCACATCCAGCTAACTCACGATAAGGTAGAAGCTCAGAGTTGTCAGCTCTGTGGGACAAAGGTTTCTACCAGAGCTTCAATGAGTCGACACATGAGGCGCAAACATCCCGAGGTGAGATCTGTGGCAGATGGATTGTGGCTTATTATAAAATCACTTGGCTTGGCTGTGACTTGAAGTGAGTCATCTACTTCCTCCTTCTTGCATTCTGACAGGATTGATCTTGGTTATTTGTAGACCAAGTGTCTGTGTTAGGCTTGATTTTCTGCATTAATGGCAATTCCACAACCCCTTGCCCTTCTATTTGTGTTCCTTCTAATGGCTGATTCATAAACATTTAATAATTACTTTTTCCTATTAATTCAGCTAATTTTTTCTGCTGTATCTTAACTCCTTATTTTTCTGTTTTGTCCTCATCAATTAGTGTGGATAATTGATCCCTGTTCCTTTTATGGCATCCCTTTCACAAGTTTGTGGATCATTGTCTATCATGTCTTCCCACAGCATTCCTTTAATCTAGCTCAGCTATGACCTGCTCTACTAACTTTTTTCCCTTGAAGATCTTACTTTATAAACCGTTTATCACTATTATTGCTCTTCCTTGATCATCTTTGTTTCCCAGTGAAGGCTGGGAAACAAAGTAAGGGGCAAAGCTCTTGCCCTCTCTCCTCTGCATTAAAACCAAGCTGAGTAATAAAGTACGAAATGTGGAGAGCTGGTTGTTTCTGGTCCTCAGTGAACTGAGATTTATAGATCCTGTTGTATACAGTGCAACACGCCACACTCCGAGACTTATAGTTCAGGGGCACTGTAATTTTTGTTGCTCACTGAGGCATCAGGGCAGGTAAATG
The DNA here is from genome assembly GCF_016161935.1 of Mauremys reevesii. Taxonomy (NCBI): domain Eukaryota; kingdom Metazoa; phylum Chordata; order Testudines; family Geoemydidae; genus Mauremys; species Mauremys reevesii. Next base: position 161,386,994 of record NC_052623.1, read on the forward strand.
ATGGTTTGTCTTCTCCTGAAGTCCTTCAGTTTTAATGGGGTATTGTCTGCCTAGGAAGCAAGGATAAAAAGATGGACTGCAGCTGCTGTTATGTTTAAACTAAATTTCCAAGGGTGTGGTCACTTTGTTCATATGGCAATATAGTGACCCATATATTATGCTTATTTTTTCCCACAGAAAGCAATGAGATTTGATGGAAACTAAATGTTATGAAATTGGTTGCTGTGGTGTCAGTGAAGGGAAGGAAGATTATATACCATAAGATTATTATAAATGAAAGTAAAATACATTAAACTCATAGACTTTAAGGTCAGAAGGGACCATTATGATCTAGTCTGACCTCCTGCACAATGCAGGCCACAGAATCTCACCCACCCACTCCTGTATCAGACCTGTGTCTGAGCCATTGAAGTCCTCAAATCATGGTTTAAAGACTTCAAGGCGCAGAGAATCTTCCAGCAAGTGGCCCGTGCCCCACGCTGCAGAGGAAGGCGAAAATCCCCCAGGGCTTCTGCCAATCTGCCCTGGAGGAAAATTCCTTCCTGACCCCAAATATGGCGATCAGTTAAACCCTGAGCATGTGGGCAAGACTCACCAGACACCCAGGGAAGAATTCTCTGTGGTAACTCAGATCCCACCCCATCTAACATCCCGTCACAGACCACTGGGCATATTTACCGATAGTAATCAAAGACGAATTAATTGCCAAAATTAGGCTATCCCATCATACCATCCCCTCCATAAACTTATCAAGCTTAGTCTTGAAGCCAGATATGTCTTTTGCCCCCACTACTCCCCTTGGAAGGCTGTTCCAGAACTTCACTCCTCTGATGGTTAGAAACCTTCATCTAATTTCAAGTCTAAACTTCCTGATGGCCAGTTTACATCCATTTGTTCTTGTGTCCACATTGGTACTGAGCTTAAATAATTCCTCTCCCTCCCTATTATATTGATTAACCAAATCAATTAAAATGTGTTGTGTTGTTACTTGTCAATGGATCTCTCCATTGCTGTTCTGTACTGGCCATAATTTATCAAGCTGACCAGGATCTGTTTATCTGTAGGTTCTTTCGGTTAGAATTGATGATTTAGAGCAGCTCCCAGAAGCTACCACCATTGATGCCTCCTCTATTGGGATTGTTCAGGTAAACTAACCGTGGCAGAATCCTAAATTCTTCTGTGGCTTTGGGTCCTTGCCATTCACATGCTGTTTCCATGGCACTGAATGACATACACCATGACATCCACCATCACTGGCGAGTGACCCCGGATAAAATTGGAACCTGCTCATGAATGCTGGGGTTGGATTCAGGATCCTATATCCACTATGGGCAAGTGTGTTGCATTTGTCCCAGGCTTAGTCTTAAATGAGGATGAATAAACTCCTTTTTCTGAAGGTGGAAAAACAGGTTTGAAAACTTTATTCTGACACTGCAGCTTATTATTACGGTAGTGTCTAGAGACTCCAATGGGGTTTGGGTTTGTTATCCGTTTATAGAGACAGTGAAAAAAGAAGCAGAGAGAAAATGCAGTGGAAAAATGGAGCAGAGAGTGGGAAGAGTTAACAAACATTATTAAGCGTTTCAGTACTGTCATTGTGTTTGGCTTTGTGCTGAATAGATCAGAAACAGGGGCCCTGCTTTCAAGGCTAACAGACCTGTGGTGATCAGACTGTGGAAGAAGCATCGCAGGGCAGATTTGAGCTGGGGCTTTATAGGCCTTGTGGAAGAAGTGTGTTTTAAGGTGGGACAGTAGAGAGAAGAGAGTGATCAAATCAGAAGCAGGATTCTGAAGAGGAAAACAGAAGATGAAGCCCTGGTCTTACTGAAGTCAATGGAAAAACTCCCATTGACTACAACTGAGCCAGGGTTTCAGAGAGGAGTAGGAGAAGGAAATGAAAAGTGAGCTTGAGTAGTAAGAGATGTGGTGGTCAGGGAGCAATGCTGGGCAGAAGGTGAGGACAGGGAGTTTTAATTTTATTTTAAGTGAGCAGAAGGCAGTGGAGGGATTCAAAGAGGCAACAAACATGATCAGACTGTGTGAAAAATGGAGCAGTGAGGGGACCAGCAAAAACTCCAAGAAAAAATAGAGTGAAAAATAGAAGAGGGGAGTGGGCAGAGTGAAAAACAAATCCAGAATGAGTGTGAAAGACATTGTAGAGAGAGGAGGAAAAATTCTAAGGAAAACCAGATTCTGTGCCTACTGTAAATAAGGGTTATGTCCTTTGCAAATATCTTAACCATGTTCAGCATGGTTGGTGGGGAATGCATTCTTCAGTGACTCAGCTCAGCTGGTGTAGGTCATCTTTTGACTGCACTACAGAGATGCTAATAACCCCTCTGCTTTGTGGTTTAGTAGGGGTACTGGTATTGTAAAGAGTTAATTACAGGGAGAAAAACCATTCCCTCAAATCTGGTCATCTTCACCTGGGGATGGACAGCAAACCAACCTCTGGTGACACTCTAAGATCTATGCTGAGCTAAATGACTTGAGCAGCGACATTCAGTTGTGTTGAAAACCCTGTTCTTGTAGCCTGAGTTAACCCTGGAACAGGGAGAGTTACCCGAAGGCAAGCATATGAAAACTAAACGTGGCCATAAGCGAAAGCAGAAGCCGGGTGAAGAGGAGGAAGTACAAGTGCCTGAGGATCCTGCCTTCAATGAATACACAGAGAAAGAAGCTGAATTCACAGGGAATGTGGGAGATGAAACCAATTCAGCTGTACAGAGTATTCAGCAGGTGAGTTCCCATGAAACGCTACTGGACAGACATTGCAACAGGGGTTGATGCTGTTGGAATCCTAAGGGCAAATGTGAATGAGCTAGGGATTTAAAGCTGAAGGTAGAAATCACAATTCAAAGAGATGTAGAAAGATGGGGAAGGAAGAGGGGTCTATTTAATCCCCTCCACTTCCAGTAAACTCCTTATCTTCATTTCAGCCCATTTGGTGCCACTGCTTCTTGCTGAAGCTGCACTTGCAAGTTTTGAATTAATTCAGTGAATCATTATCAATATTACATTTGTCTCTAGCTTGTTAGTTGCTTTCTTCCGCTTACAGCAGCAGATTCCCTTCAGCATGATATCCATGGCCAGCAGTAGGGGCACCAAAATGGTCTGCATCCAGCTAACATGTTTTATTTTAGAGAGCCAAACGGAAGGTTCAGGTTTTATTTCTGTTTTTCCTTAGGTGGTGGTGACCCTTGGCGACCCAAACGTCACAACCCCTTCTAGTTCTGTTGGGTTGACAAATATTACCGTCACCCCAATTACCACGGCAGCTGGAACCCAATTTACAAACCTCCAGCCAGTGGCTGTGGGCCACCTCACTGCTCCTGAACGCCAGTTACAACTCGACAATTCAATCCTTACTGTGACGTTTGATACTGTTAGTGGTTCTGCCATGCTGCACAATCGCCAAAACGATATTCAGATACAGCCACAGCCAGAGGCAGCCAATCCTCAGTCTGTGGCCCATTTTATAAACCTGACAACCCTGGTGAACTCCATTGCTCCTCTAGGGAATCAGATCGCAGAGCAGCATCCATTGACATGGAGGGCAGTGCCTCAGACCGATGTCCTGCCGCCCCAGTCGCAGCAAACACAACAGCAGTCAGGACAGCAGCAAGTTCAAACAGAGCAGCAACAGCAGATGTACAGCTACTGATTTATACTTGAAAAGTCTTGAAATGGACTGGACTATGAGACAATTTTTAAAAAAGTGGAAAACTATAAGTGAATTGTTTGCTGGATACCAAACAGAGATGGAAAAATGTTTATACAATGAAATGTAAACTAAAATTGGCATAGCACCCTGCAACACTGTGGTCTTGAAATTCACACACTATTTCTAAACGCAGCACCATCTAGAAGTATCATTCTAAATTCAGCACCCCAGTGTGGTGGTGTGTTTTGTGCAATGGTGGTTCTGGGTTTTGACAAGAGCATCACAATAGACCGTACACAAAGAGGGGAAATCACAAAAAGTAAATATGACTAACCCCTCAGCCATACAACTCAATTGTTTTCCAATCTGGAGGGAATGTATACACTGAGCTGGGGTTCACTGGTTGTCATCTTCTAGAGACTGAAAAGTAAAGATATAATTGAGCCCCCAAAAAAGGATTGTCTTGCTTTTTCCATCCTTAGAAGGTCTTGTATCTCTGGTAAAGTAAAGGTGAGGGTTTGGGGCTGGAAGTGGGGGAAAGTCTATGGGGTAAAAGAAAATGTACCCAATTTCACAAAGTATTTCCATTGTGGTGATGGAAAAATCTTTTATCCGTAAAACATGTCAGTGCTACCTGAAGCAAATAGCCAGTCTAATGTTAAAACAACTTTACTAGAAGACCATAAAAGTTGTTTGAATCAAACTGGTTATGAGCTGAAACCATAATGTGATAAAATTGTATGTAATTTTGTCAAAATTGCTCTTTCAATATTGCTTTTAGCTAGGAGGCCTGAAGAGCAATCAGTCCCCTTTGATCAAGTTCAGGATGTGAATTTACCAATTAGTCTTCTTTCATCATGTAATAAACATTTGAGAGAGTAATTTTTTATATAGCCTCTGTATTTCACTGTGTGTTCTTGGTGGATATTTATGTATTAACGGCTGGTCTGACTTGGTTTCATGTATCTTTTCATCTCCTTATTCTTCTGCATGGCAGAACTAGTGTGTGGATTCTGCTTGTAGAACTTCCAAATCTCATAGCCACACACGGGCTGTCATGAAGTCATAAAGTGCAATGTCTAACATTCATGTAGACTGCCACAAGGAGGCAGTCTGAGCCAATGGATATAGGCTTGCCTGGATATACAGGAAATGAAGTACAGATAGACCCATCTATGCTGAGACTGCCATTTCCAATGCCTGATAAGCTGTATCCTCCGTATCTTCTGTTTGTGCCAGTGCGCAGTCTGGATTGTTGCATATCAAAATGACGATGATATCCTCCCACGCAAAGGACAAAGCACCACTGTTGTCAAAGAGCAGTGAACAGTAAAAGTTGCTCTCTGCCACTGGACACCTGAAAGGCAAATTTTCCAAACCAGCAATGGATGAAGAAAAAGTTCCTTTGCTGCATTACAAACAGGCACTCAAACTTGCTAAGAGGGATATTCCTTGATACGGCAATTGCTGCACTTCACAATGGAGACAGACTGATGTTAATGAAAAGCCTATCTGTGCCTAACACATTAATGAAAATGTTCAATTTGTAAACAAAAATGTGATGAGGAATGAGTTAAACTTGAAAGTGTGTGTCAGCAAGATCTACCTCACCCTTAGAGAATGAATTATAATATCCGCAGAAGAAGAATTCTACTTAGAAACAAAAACAGATCCCTCAGAAGTATGAATGCCTGCAAATGAACAGTTAAGGGATATGCAACCACTTTGCTCATTATTAATTATTTGTATTGTAGCATTGTCTAGAGGCCTGAAATAGGAGTGGGACCCTATCGTGCCAAGCTCTGTACAAGCATTCAACAAAGAGAGTCCCTGCCCCACAACAAAAATAAAAAGTCAGAACCATATATTCTATTGCCCCATGCAAATTACACCTTCCCACGCAACTTAAATTATGCGCCCTTGTTGTGGTGTGAAATAACAACAGTGTTAGCGAGATAAGGAGAAAATAACATTCTCGTTAATTAGAACTAAAGATTTCAAAACTAACAAAGCCTGCAACTTGGCAGGGTGTTAGACTAGATCAGCATTTCTCAAATGCAGTCACGGCCTCCTGGGCAATGATTTGGGGGAAGGGGCAAAGCAGCAGCCTCTCTCCCCCAGCAGGGGTTGGGTCCTTTCCTCCTCTGCAGAGCAGATGCTGGAGGAGCACAGGCAGCTAGTGAGTTTCCCCACCTTCAGTGGGGTCAGGTTTCAGCCCGGGAGTGGATGACAGCAGGCTCCAGCTGTGGCCCCGGCTGCAGTGCTTCAGGCTCCGTCTCTGGGCCCCATCCCCTCAGTGCGGGGCGTCGGGCTCCATCCCCCAGCCGCATGATGACAGGCTGCAGCCCCAGGCTCAGCACCCCTCCCTCATCACCCTTGTGACCCACTGCCCTTCTCTGGCTCAGGGCTTCAGCCGCACCGTGGCAGGCTCCAGCCCTGAGCTCATCCCCCATCACCCCTGGCCTCCGTTGCCTCCTCCAGCCCTAGGCTTCAGCCACGTAGCAGTTGTCGGACACTGGCCCCTGCTGCCTTCCTATCCACCTCCCCATCCAGGGCTTAATTTGTCCTCAGGCTTACCAGGGCTGAATAAGTCTGCAGTGAAAGTGATACACCTCTACCCTGATATAACCGCAACCTGATATAACACGAATTCAGATATAACGCAGTAAAGCAATGCTGAGGGGGGCGGGGGGGCTGCGCGCTCCGGCGGATCAAAGCAAGTTTGATATAATGCGGTTTCACCTATAACGCAGTAAGATTTTTTGGCTCCCGAGGACAGCGTTATGTCAGGGTAGAGGTGTATTTGTAGGTTTGTTAATATTACTGTTCACAGCAAACTTAGTAGCTAGCTGGGAGGCTGTGAAAAGAGCTATTAACATACAAGCATCACTTTTCATAGCAGGAGACTTACTAGATTTAAGTCTAAAATAAAAAAAAGCAACCAAAAAAGCAAAAGAGACAACAGAAAAGACAAGAACGTGCAAAGCACCTTATTTGTGTTTCTATTCTGTTTAGACCCAGTAAAGAATAGAGACAACTGTACATTATTTTTATTATTGAGTCACAAAAAATGGCCACCAGCAAGAGTTGGGGCTGCACTCTGAGGCCACCAAAAAAATTGAGAACCCCTGGACTAGATGACCCTTGCTGTCCCTTCTAACTTTATGATTCTGTGCCCCAGGGTACATTTGCTTATGTTGGAACTCATTTTTCTGCAAGTGTGTTGTGCTGATTGAAAGTGTTTTTGAGAGAGAGAGAGAGCGCTAGCACTGGCAAAAAAACAAACAAACAAAAAAACTTGTTGCTGAAAGAATTCATTATGGAGTTACAAAATGTGTTGATATATGTTGGTGTAAAGTTAACTGGTACATTTTACCTAAATTTACTAACAAACATATGTATAGCTTTTTAAAAAGTGTACTATATGTTAGAGCCATATCACACTGAAAATAGACCTCTTGATAAGGAAATGTTTGGGTTTTTTTTTTTTTCCGTCTTTCATTTTCCTAGAAATATGTTTTCAACTTTATATGTATTTATGCAAATGGAAATTTGGCTGGGAGGTGTAAGTTCATCAGATGGCAGTAAGTAAAAGGAGTATGTGGCAAGAGTGTGTGTTTAGTTTCTTTCATTTCTCCAGAGCCTAGTAGATCGGTGTTTTTGCAATATAAATAATGAGCGCAGTGGCTTCATCCCTTAACTGTTCATTCTCAGACTATCACTGAGGATTTTTGAAGCAGAAGCATTATAATACATTTGCAGTGGGACAGGAGAGGCTCTATTGCTAAATGCTTTCAAAATCAACTCATTCCTACTGTAGTTTGTTGTTTGTGAATTTCCCTGCTTTTTTTTCCTTTAAGTGCCAAATGTTGAAAGAGGGTTGATGTTTATATGGTTTGCAATAGAGAGAGCCCTACTGAGACAGATTTTATGAGGACCAATTAAGCAGAGCTTTCCTCTGGATGTTAGCAAGGCCATAGAAGGAGAGTCCAGGGTGGGGAAGAGTTCCCTGTGGGTGGGATCAGAATGGGCACAGTGGAGAAGGAAAGGTTTTAATCTGTGTGATCATATAATGAATGTTTGCATGCCAACCATTCATTTGATCTGCTGTAATCATAGCAAAAGAAATGTTTCTCTTTTGATCCCCCAATAGCCTTCCCCTAACCCTAAAATACTAAAAGGCATTTCACCTCAGGAGAACAAAAAGCAAAAACATTGAAGTTCCTTGACCAGGCCACTTCGAAGAGATTATGAGCTAAAGAAGTATTAGAAAGTTTTTCAAAAAATAAACTTCAGCTAAATTTTTCAGAGCACCACAACTTTAAAACTGTTCTACGTGGGTCAGTATACCGCAAACATCACACTTGTCAGGGCATTCCTCTTTATTTTTTTCACTAAACTTCCCCCCCCAAAAGCCATGTACCCAGGGTGAGATGCAGCGTATGGAACTGCAGCACGATTGATGTCTTTTTGGAGAAGTTGGGGGTGGAGGATCTTAACAATGAGCTGATCTTGGAGAGCTAGTGAGTGCTGCAGCTTCACAACTGTTCTCCCTGTGAAAACATGTCCTTTGCAATGCTCCCTCAGGATTGGCCTGCTTTTAACTTTTTTCCTCAGAGTTTGTCAAGGATTTTTCTTTAATACTTTGGCCCAATATGAGGAACTTGCTTATCTGAGCAGTTTCTATATCTGCTATGCTCAAGAAATATTGTCTTTAGATAAAATGAATACCAAAGTTATGCCACTTTTGTTTCAAAGTAAAAATACAAGGGGTGTGTAATCCAGCACAGGGACATACATTTATTGAACAATATCTTTGCCAATACATCACCAGCCTTTTTTGACTAACGTTAAGTTATTCCCTGTCTTTTCAGCAATGATTTGGGAATTTTGCACATTGATAATAGCAAAATATTGAATTATTTGGAGCCAAAATAGCAACATTGTGTAGTGTTCCATGTACATACAATTGTCTAGTGGTAAAATATTTATTTAGTTCAACGGTGCTTATGGCACATGGACACTGAAACAAAGGAGCCTCAAGCTGCAGAATCTTTACTAGCACTATCATTCAAAACCAAAAAGGGATTAGTGTACCACAGGGCTTTGCCTACAAGTTACACAGAATTGCTCTAAAGGCAATAGGCTTACTCAATAGTTATGTCACGTTACATTTGTACATACCACAGAATACAAAAACACAGGGTACAGTTTTCAAATAATTATACTATAGCAGTGCCATTGTAAAGAAGTGGGATGAGGAAGAGGTTAAGTCCTTCTCACTTGTAGTCTGAGTTCTCTCAGGAAAACATACTGTATCAAGTGCTATTACACTGTCTACTATTAAACTTTTTTGAGACTTCTCAATATGGAAGGTGTATATTTTATGTAGAAACTTGTATCGCTTTTCCATCTGTCTAAATAGCCAAGTTCTCCGTACCTTTTAATGTTCTGGAAATTTTGTCTGAAGTTGACACATGGGTAGGTATTCAAGAGTTAATTTTTCAGAAAAGATTTCCTACCACTGTGTAATAGGATAATCCAGTAAATGTTGCTGTGTGTGTATGCAAAGGTAACTGAGGGCTTGGCCACACTTGCAGATGTGCAGCGGTGGGAGTTACAGCTGTCTTCGTACAGCTGTGTAGGGAAAGCGCTGGAGTGTGGCCACACTGACAGCTACCAGCACTGCAGTGTGGCCACATTTGCAGCGCTGTTGGGAGTGGTGCATTATGGGCAGCTATCCCACAGAGCACCTCGTCCCATTTTGACGCCGTGAGTTGTGGGAAGGGGACGGAAGGGTGCGGGTCATTCCACTTCCTGTCCCAACGCCCCGTGATGCATCGCTTCACATCCCAGCAGTCACTGTTTTTCCGTCCACGTTTGGCACCATTGTGACTCTCCCAATGGTTTCTGTGCAGCGCGATTTCTGTGGGAAATGAAGCCCGAGCTGCTGAGGAATATGCTGACGAGTCTCGCCAGCACATCATGTTTGGCAGTTGAGCTATTCCTTCAGCTCCAAAGTGACAGTGAGGAGTCCGACGATGATAGCGAGTCGCGTAATGCGTGCGACACGAAATTGCTTGTGGCATTCACGGACATGCTCAGCACCGTGGAACGCCGCTTTTGGGCTCGGGAAACAAGCACTGAGTGGTGGGATCACATCGTCATGGAAGTCTGGGATGACGAGCAGTGGCTGCAGAACTTTCGGATGAGAAAAGCCGCTTTCATGGGACTGTGTGCTGAGCTCGCCCCCACCCTGCGGCACAAGGACACGAGATTGAGAGCTGCCCTGATGGTGGAGAAGCAGGTGGCTATTACAATCTGGAAGCCGGCAGCTCCAGACAGCTACCGATCTGTCAGGAACCAGTTTGGAGTGGGAAAGTCGACCATTGGAATCATGTTGATGCAAGTTTGTAGGGCCATTAATCACATCCTGCTAAGAAGAAGCGTGACTCTGGGGAACGTGGAGGACATTGTGGATGGCTTTGCACAAATGGGTTTCCCTAACTGTGGAGGGGCGATAGATGGGACACATACTCCTATTGTGGCACCACTCCACCTAGCATCCGAGTATGTTAATCGGAAGGGGTATTACTCTGTGGTTCTCCAGGCGCTTGTGGATCACCGTGGGTGTTTCATTGACATTAACACAGGCTGGCCTGGAAAGGTGCATGATGCACGCATCTTTCGGAACAGTGGCCTGTTCAGGAAGATGCAGGCCGGGACTTTTTTCCCAGACAGGAAGATCACAGTAGGGGAAGTTGAAATGCCCATTGTAATCCTTGGAGACCCCGCTTACCTGTTAATGCCTTGGCTCATGAAACCGTATACAGGGAAGCTTGACAGGAGCAAGGACCGGTTCAACTACAGGCTGAGCCGGTGCCGAATGACTGTGGAGTGTGCTTTTGGCCATTTAGAAGGGTGCTGGCGATCTCTGTATGGGAAGCTAGACTTGGGGAAAAGCAGCATCCCTGCGGTTATATCCGCGTGCTGTACCCTCCATAATATTTGTAAAGGGAAGGGTGAAACATTCAGTCAGGCATGGACCACCAAGGTTCAACGCCTGGAGGCTGAATTTGCACAGCCAGAGAGCAGAGCTACTAGAGAGGCCCAGCACAGGGCTACAAGGATTAGGGATGCCTTGAGGGAGGAATTTGAGGCTGAAAGCCAACAGTAATGTTTGTTGCCTTGCACGGGAGTGAAGTGCAGTGGTTACAATGTTAGTAGGAATCTATTTTTCCTAAAATGATTTGCAGGGCCTGTTTCTTTCCTGGGCTACGGTATCTTTCAATTTCTGCAATAATAAAGACTGTTTTCAAAGCCAAGAATTCATTTATTGAAAAGAAAATAACTTTCTTGACAGACACACAACATTTTGGGAACCTAAAAGGGCAGGGTGGTGGGGTGGTGAACTGTACAGTCACAGGTTTGAATATGTCCTGTCTGGAGTGCTGTGCAATGACTGCTGCACTTCAGGATGAAAATACTGCATGGTGAGGGGGGTTGAGTGCAGAGGGTAAGGGTCGTAGTTCTCAGGGCTGGTTGGTGAACGTACAGGTGTTGGGGGCAGCTGGTGGAGGTAAGAACCTGGATGCTGGGGGAGGGGGTTTGGAGCTGACATTAGGGCACAAGGGAAAGAGCTTTGGGACGGGGGGGCCGGCACGGTAGTGCTCTACCTGCATGGCTACGAGTGACTGGATAGAGTCCGCTTGGCGCGCCAGGATGCTTATCAGCTGCTTTGTGCTTTTCTTCTTAGCCGCTGCGTTTCTCTGGCAGATCCTGCTTTCCCTTTCCCTCCATTCCTGCAGTTTTTTCCTCCAGTCCTGCTCTTTCTTACTCTCTCTGGCAGACTGATCCATAACTGCTTTCAGCAGGTCTTTGCTTTTTCGCGGCTTCTTCCTGAGGTTTTGTAGCCTCTGAGCAGTCGATGATACTGGCGGTCCAGTAGTCAAGGACACTTTTCGAAAGGCAAAAATGGCAACAGTTAACAGAGGGAGCATTGTTTATAATCTCATCCAGACAGTTATTCCCACACAGTGAAGGAGTTTACAGTCTTCACTTTAGCATACTTTTCCCATACCAAACAGAGCACACACAACCCAACAGGAGCCACGAAATGGTGAGTAAGGGGGACTGATTGCTTCAGGGCTGTGCAGGGGTTTCTGTGCGTTGGGGACAGCAAACAGCTACAGGGGCATCTACACTGAACACTCTCCCAACATTTTCCACAGGAGTTAATCCTGGAAGATACCTCGCTGCTGCGGGTCACCTGGGAAGAGTGGGAGGCTCTTCTACAGCAATGCGGATTCCGCCTTCGCCCCTATGCAGCTTGCCTGTGTGCAGCAATGGTCCCCGCACCCCTCGTGGCACAGTGGCGCGGATGCATTAGCCTGACTGGGACAAGGACCACAGTGGCTCTCCCAATAAACTTGCGCAAGCGCATTGCCCACGCGCTGGCTGAAACTTTTGAAGAGATTACCGAGGCCGATTACCGCAACGTGATAGACCACATCAATGGGCTATTCCACATCTAGGCATGCATGCATGCAGCCCTAACCCCCTCTCCTCTCCTGAAACATTTCCATCCTGAAAATAAAAGCCGCTTACCGGTAACCCGCTCCTCTGTTTGTCCTCCACCAAGTACCGGCTGCTGCGACTGGCTACCTTCCTCCTGGCTTGAGAAGAGCTCCTGGCTGCATGCCTCCTGGGACTCTGGGATGTCTCCCCCCAACCCCAGTACCCTCATTCTCGCTTTCCTCCCCCTCTTCTCCTCCTCCTCTCCCCCTGCTCTGAAGTGTCCGTCGTGGTCGTCGGATTGGCAGTGGGGTCACCCCCAAGTATCACGTCCAGCTCCTTGTAAAAACGGCAGGTCGTGGGGGCAGCGCCAGAGCGGCAGTTTCCCTCGCAGGCTTTGCAGTAGGCACTCCGCAGCTCCTTCACTTTAACCCTGCATTGCAGCGCGTCCCGGTCATGGCCCCTTTCCAGCATGGCCTTTGATACCTGGCCAAAGGTATCATAATTCCTACAGCTGGAGCGCAGCTGGGACTGCACAGCTTCCTCCCCCCAAACACTGATGAGGTCCAGCAACTTGCCATTGCTCCATGCTGGGGCTCGTTTGCCATGTGGAGCCATGGTCACCTGGAAAGATTCACTGATTGCACTCCACACCTGGCTGAGCAAACAGGAAGGGGATTTTTAAAATTCCCAGGGCATTTAAAGGGCAGGTCTGACGTTTGGTCATCTGGGGCCAGGGCAGTAGAGTTTGAACTGATGAGCAGAGTGGCTAAACAGGCATTCTGGGATACCTCCAAATACCTCTGGAGGCCAATAACAGTGCTTTTGGTGGCCACACTGGCAGAGAAGCACTGCATCACCAGCGCTGCAATAGTTATACCCGAGGCAGAGCAGGAGTACAGCCAGCACTGCAGCCAGGGAGATGCAGCGCTGTATGTGCCTTGCAAGTGTGGACGGTGTGTAAGTTGCAGCGCTGTAAAGCCACCACCAGCGCTGAAACTCTCCAGTGTAGCCAAGCCCTGAATTTCCCATCCTGCAATCCATGAGTAGAGCCATATACACAGCCTATATGTACGCAGACTATGGATGCCATAACATCTCCAATTCCTGGCTTCCTTAAAGAAGGGAAATTCAGTGTATTTGCCGTGGATTGGGCTTCCCACTGCCATGCAGGTCCTGCAGAATTTTGTAATTTTGCCTTCAGTTAACAAAGTTGTGAGTCACTGACTTCATTCATAGCATTGTTGTCCTCACATAGAAGCCACAGTAGCAATGGTAGAAAGAACAAGAAATAGCTGCAGACTCTTCTAGATTCTGTTGTTACTTTGAGAATCTATATGAATTTAATTTACAGCCGTTTGAATATTATCTAGAAATTGACATTTGTGTTCATTCCCGATGTAACAAGTAAAGACTCTCCCTGGTGGGGAGTCACAGGTATGAGGAAATACTAAGAGTGAAAGAGGAAAATCAAATTCCTATTTTTATTCTTGGAGCAAAATAGCTACTTTATACCATTACAAGTGTAAGATTTACAAGAGGGCATTGGAGGACATCAGGAACTTAGTAAAGAAATGAAACTGAATTCCTTGCAAAAGGGCAGGCGACGGGGTTAAAAATACCATTGAGACAATATCCAAAGGAGAAAATCTTATCGAAAGTGAGGATACTTATTAGGCCACTGGAGCTGGTGAGCCTTGCAGGGGAGAAAGGACAACGTGGTGCACCAGGAGAGACACTTCTCACAACAAATGTGGCATTTGTACTTTGCAACTCCATCACTCTGCAACCCCAAACAACAACAGACAAGCTCATGCCAACTAATGTCCAAAAAAATTAAAAATGACCAGTTTCAAGAAAACAACTGAACATGGGGAAAGACAGAGATGGTTGTTGTTAGGTTTTCCAAAGGGTGTTTCCTCCAGCGCTGAGATGTTTTATTTTTTTGCCACTAACCCATTTGCACCGCAATAGGTAAGAAGAAGCTGCAGTTTTCTTGATTAAACCCCTGATTTGGAAACCTTTATAATGTTGCTGTAAAAATTTACTTCAGGCTCTGACTTACACAAAGTGTAGCATGCAGCACATTTTAAAACAAACTTTGAGAACATTGTCTTGGATGTTTTCTTCGTACCTTTCTACACGCACTACTCATTTGAGCTATGGAACTCACATTTCCATTTCAAACTGAAATCCATCAAGCACCCATAATATAATCAAACCACATGTGATGTTTTGGATTGTTTTCTGAAGAATCCAAGAAATCCCCCACTGCCCTTGTACAGGGCCCTGAGCTCTCCCCTGACACTGCTATCCTCGCTCCTGAGTGTTCTCATGCATGCTGTCTCGGCACCCACACACGCAGTCCCCTACTGCTGCCCTGCATCCAGCTCTGAGCTCTTCCCCAGATAGATAGGCTGAAGAGCACCATCCTCACCAGGGGCCCAGCAATTCTGGGAACCCAAACTGCATTTGGTGCGTCTGCTTCTCCAGGAAGCACCAAATACCCAGATCCGGTCCTCCCATGCATCTGTGACTGGGGATTCCTAGTTAGGGTGACCAGATGTCCCAATTTTATAGGGACAGTCCCGATTTTGGGGTCTTTTTCTTATATAGGCACCTATTACCGTACACCCCCGTCCCAATTTTTCACACTTGCTGTCTGGTCACCCTATTCCTGGTGCTCCCTGCTTTGCTTCTCCCAAGGGTTGGGGGTGCCCAGGGACACCAGGACTACAAAAGAGGTGTTGCAATGTGGCACACGGAATTGCAGTGCCTTTCAAATTTGGCCATGGAAGGGTCTGGACTGCTCCCTCATTGTGCCCCTGCCTAGCAGTGAGTCCTCTAGCCCCACGCACCACCAGAAAGCTCCTGGGCATGACTGTGCCAGTACTCCTCCCAGAGCTGTGCTACACACGCTGCAAGGCTTGACTCTGCAAGGCGCTCAGCACACTGGCCCCAATTCAGCAACTCACTTAAGCACGTGCTTAACCTTCAGAAGCATGGAAGTCGAGAGGAACTACTTATGTCCTGAGAGTGAAGAATGTGCTTAAGTACTCTGCTGGCTGAGGACCAGAGTGCTCAGCACCTTGCAGGATCAAACCCTCTCACCTTTTCTCCTGCCTGCCTGTTATGTCTCTTGTGCCCTCCTTCCTCCAGCACAGCACTCCACCATCTCTATGCATCTAGAGCAGAGAGAATACATATGCACCAGCAGCAGACACAATTTTCTACACTCTGGGTCCTAGTGGCGCGCCTCCCCCTGCCCACAGTCTGGCACCTGAGGTGGCTGCTTCAGTTTGCCTCATGGTCAGGCCAGCCCTGGCTATCATGGTGCACCCAGCATGGAAAGGCAGGTTCCAGGTGGTTCTGGGGCAAGTGGGGGGCAGGCCTGGCCCTTGCACTGTGTCAGGGGTGGGTGCAGCCTTGTCACCGAGTCTGTGTCCCAGAAGGTATGGGAAGGGGGCTGCAGGATGATCCCCCACCTCTGGGATCAGAATTTTAAAATATTGTGCACAGAATTTTTGTTTTTTTTGGTGCAGAATTCCTTCAGAAGTAGTAAGGGGAAGGTTAACACAGTTGTAAATGGATTCAGAAGTTGGCTTTTTTTCATTTCACATTATTTTTACTATAAAACCAGAACACAGGCAAAAAAGCTGGAGCCGGCCCTGAAGAAAGACAATCCACTGACTCATTAGAGATGCTGTAACTGTGACAAGAATATTCTAAAACTTCAAAAGTTAGTTTTTAATACGTATTTTTATTGCTGTAATGCCCATGCAGCAAAACATCACAACTAATTGAAAGTACCAGGCCCTGGCATTCATTCCATTCAAGGAAAAGTATCCGATTTGTATCATCTTCCTTGCTCTCATTTCAAACAGTTTTTTTTAATACTGACCTATTTACTTGATCTAGCTATTTTGACTTTAAAATGTTTTAAAATAAACTCACAATTTTATAAAGATGGTTTATCTAAACAAATACAAAGAAGAAAAAATGCAGTATTGACAAGCTGAAGGTTTTCCAATTTTTCACTTAGAATTACCTAAATTGAAAGCAGCTTTAACTTCCAATTACGCCTAATGTGATCTCTGAGTAGCCTTTGGTTAAACAAACCTTTTACCACAGTGCTGGCAAAAAAATTGTGTTCTGAAGAATAAAATAAGTGGAGAAAATACTTAGTTGGTAGCATAGAACTGTATGTTGAATGCACTGTGAGGGGCCATACCATGTTAAAGACTGTTTAAAACTAAATTTTAGTGTTTATCAATTCCCATACAGTCATTCCTGGAAGGGCTCTTGTTCTGCACTCTGAAAGAGAGATCATTTTATCACGTTTAGTTCAACAGCAAATTAAAGGTGAAACGTACTCAATGCAAATAAGTTTGAGATGCTAGAATGATAAGGGAATGACTCATTTTGTCACTTTGTGGGAAGGGCAGCATGCTGCAGGGCTGTTATACATACTGTTTTGTGGATGGTCTCAGAAGAGAACAATTGAGAGATGTGTTTGTTCTTCCTCCCTCATTCACTCAACACCCCTACATATTTAAGGCCCTTTCAAAGGAATGCCTGTTTCTGACTTGAGAGAGACAAGGTGGGTGAGGTAATATCTTTTATTAGACCAAATTCTGCTGCTCAGAGACACAAGCTTTTGAGCTACATTGAGCTCTTCTTCAGGGCTGAGAAAGTTACTAAGGGTATGGCTACACTTGAGAGTTGCAGCACTGAGAGTTACAGCGCTGGTCGTCCAGCTGTGCAGGGACAGCACTGGTGTGTGGCCACACTCACAGCTACCAGTGCTGGTGTGTGGCCACATTTTCAGCATTTGCAGCGCTGTTGGGAGTGATGCATTATGGGCAGCTATCCCAGCGTTCAAGTGGCAGCAACATGCTTTTCAAAAGAGGGGGGTAGAGTGGGGTGGAGTGGAGTGTGACAGGGAGCAGAGGAGAGAGAAAGAGTGGATTTTTGGAGCCAACACTGTGAATCAATATTGAGCAAGTGGGGTGATCCAGGGTGCAGCTCACACATCCAGCTGGGCTGGCCAGAGGCAGACATCATGCCTGCCAGGGAAAGGTGGGTGTGGCAGTGACTTCACAAAGGCCTTTGGCAGGAACTCAGCCTATTGGGCAAAGATAATGAGGCGTCTGTGACCTCACAGAGCTCCCTTGCCAACAGCCAGGCAGGACAGGGATGCGGGGCAGGGGGAACCTCGCAGAGCCCTGGAGCCTTGCTGCAGCAAGCCTCCAGCTCGCAGTCTCTCCCTCAGGACCAAGAGACGTTGGTGTGCAGGAGATTCTGTGCATGTGTTTTTCATTCCCTAGTGGATTTGTTTCAAAGACATTGTCATCTGTGTAGAAGGTAAGAAAAAATATAGGCTCTAAGTACAAGATAGGGGACTCTATCCTAGCAGATTCAAAGGCATCACCACCCTCCTAGGGAAAAAGTTTTTGCTACTATCCGAGCCTTCCACACTGCAACTTGAGAGCATTGCTCCTTGTTCTGTCATCTACCAGCTCTAAGATTTCATGAGAATCACTCTTTCATTAGGAAAATAATTCAAAAATGGAAATACAAAAAACTTTGAGTGAAATCAACCCCTTCTGATCTTTAGTGTCTGGGGGTGTGGGCCTTGGGGGCCAGGCTGAGACCCTCATGGGCTAGTAACACCCAGGAAGCCAGTAAAATAATTCCAGTTCTCTTAGCATCCAGGCCTCTCTAATCCAAGGAACACCTGAGAGCTGCGGGAGACAGAGGGGTGCTGAGAAGGTCTAACTCATGACTGAAAATACAGAATGTGTTATTGGCTTTGGTTGGGGGACAAGTAACAAATCCGTCGGGATTCCTGCCCCAAACAACAATCGCCCATTGTCCTTTAGAGCACGAGGGCCCTAACACGCCTGACTTGCTCAATCTCTCTCCTGCTAGGACTGAGAGAATTTTCTCCATCCCCCATGATACCGAGGAAAGAGAAAAGAAGTGACCTCTCTTTGGTCACACAGCAGGGTCATGCCAGAGCTAGAAAGAGAAGCATTAGAAAGAAGCTGTATCAAAATGTTTTGCATTTCAAACTAACAGATTTCTTAAACAAAGGCAATTTGATGCGTGGTTAGTGAAGTGAAATGATACATTCTTGTCTCCACGAGTTTCTAGATTGATGAACCAGTAGATCTATCCCCTAGTGTTCATCCCTAGATTGAGGGAAGAAAACAAGTTTGCCTGTTTTGTGAATTCCCAATGGCTTTCTTGAATTTCAACAAACTAGTCGATTGAACTGAACGATTTGAATAAACTGAAAGGAAGACAATATTTTCTGCACCTTTACTGCTGCCCAAAGCTGGGTTAGCATTTCAGCTAACTTTGCTTCCAGGGCCTTAACTATCACATCAGTGGTGCGACTGTCTGAAAAACTTGGCAGTGAACATGTTCTACTGAATGTTATTTTTTCTCTTCTATTTAAATTATTTAAAAGATTGTCATAAATTTAGCCCTTATCAGAGATTGTCAATTTCCAATGTAATTTTGACAATGAGGGAGACTAGCCACTGGAACAAATTACCCAGGGGAGAGGTGCAGTCTCTGTTTCCTGGTGTCCTACCATCATACCTGGTTGGGAAGGTGCCTTTTAGTGAATTACAAGCAATTGGGCTTAATAGGGTGCTAAGAGTGTGAAATTTCATAGCCCGTGAAATAGAGGCCACATTAGGAGACTGAATTGTTTCACAACCGATGCCTCTATGAAAAACTCAGTGTGGGGTGTGGAACAGACTCTGCTGTTTTACTGGGTGGCCTGCTTGCTCCCCAGAATCAATATTGAGCAAGTGGGGTGATCCGGGGTGCAGCTCACACATCCAGCTGGGCTGGCCAGGGGCAGACATCAGGCCTGCCAGGAAAAGTGGGTGTGGCAGTGACTTCACAAAGGCCTTTGGCAGGAACTCAGCCTATTGGGCAAAGATGATGAGGCGTCTGTGACCTCACAGAGCTCCCTTGCCAACAGCCAGGCAGGACAGGGATGCGGGGCAGGGGGAACCTCACAGAGCCCTGGAGCCTTGCTGCAGCAAGCCTCCAGCTCGCGGTCTCTCCCTCAGGACCAAGAGACGTTGGTGTGCAGGAGATTCTGTGCATGTGTTTTTCATTCCCTAGTGGATTTGTTTCAAAGACATTGTCATCTGTGTAGAAGGTAAGAAAAAATATAGGCTCTAAGTACAAGATAGGGACTCTATCCTAGCAGATTCAAAGGCATCACCACCCTCCTAGGGAAAAAGTTTTTGCTACTATCCGAGCCTTCCACACTGCAACTTGAGAGCATTGCTCCTTGTTCTGTCATCTACCAACTCTAAGATTTCATGAGAATCACTCTTTCATTAGGAAAATAATTCAAAAATGGAAATACAAAAAACTTTGAGTGAAATCAACCCCTTCTGATCTTTAGTGTCTGGGGGTGTGGGCCTTGGGGGCCAGGCTGAGACCCTCATGGGCTAGTAACACCCAGGAAGCCAGTAAAATAATTCCAGTTCTCTTAGCATCCAGGCCTCTCTAATCCAAGGAACACCTGAGAGCTGCGGGAGACAGAGGGGCGCTGAGAAGGTCTAACTCATGACTGAAAATACAGAATGTGTTATTGGCTTTGGTTGGGGGACAAGTAACAAATCCGTCGGGATTCCTGCCCCAAACAACAATCGCCCATTGTCCTTTAGAGCACGAGGGCCCTAACACGCCTGACTTGCTCAATCTCTCTCCTGCTAGGACTGAGAGAATTTTCTCCATCCCCCATGATACCGAGGGAAAGAGAAAAGAAGTGACCTCTCTTTGGTCACACAGCAGGGTCATGCCAGAGCTAGAAAGAGAAGCATTAGAAAGAAGCTGTATCAAAATGTTTTGCATTTCAAACTAACAGATTTCTTAAACAAAGGCAATTTGATGCGTGGTTAGTGAAGTGAAATGATACATTCTTGTCTCCACGAGTTTCTAGATTGATGAACCAGTAGATCTATCCCCTAGTGTTCATCCCTAGATTGAGGGAAGAAAACAAGTTTGCCTGTTTTGTGAATTCCCAATGGCTTTCTTGAATTTCAACAAACTAGTCGATTGAACTGAACGATTTGAATAAACTGAAAGGAAGACAATATTTTCTGCACCTTTACTGCTGCCCAAAGCTGGGTTAGCATTTCAGCTAACTTTGCTTCCAGGGCCTTAACTATCACATCAGTGGTGCGACTGTCTGAAAAACTTGGCAGTGAACATGTTCTACTGAATGTTATTTTTTCTCTTCTATTTAAATTATTTAAAAGATTGTCATAAATTTAGCCCTTATCAGAGATTGTCAATTTCCAATGTAATTTTGACAATGAGGGAGACTAGCCACTGGAACAAATTACCCAGGGGAGAGGTGCAGTCTCTGTTTCCTGGTGTCCTACCATCATACCTGGTTGGGAAGGTGCCTTTTAGTGAATTACAAGCAATTGGGCTTAATAGGGTGCTAAGAGTGTGAAATTTCATAGCCCGTGAAATAGAGGCCACATTAGGAGACTGAATTGTTTCACAACCGATGCCTCTATGAAAAACTCAGTGTGGGGTGTGGAACAGACTCTGCTGTTTTACTGGGTGGCCTGCTTGCTCCCCAGAATCAATATTGAGCAAGTGGGGTGATCCGGGGTGCAGCTCACACATCCAGCTGGGCTGGCCAGGGGCAGACATCAGGCCTGCCAGGGAAAAGTGGGTGTGGCAGTGACTTCACAAAGGCCTTTGGCAGGAACTCAGCCTATTGGGCAAAGATGATGAGGCGTCTGTGACCTCACAGAGCTCCCTTGCCAACAGCCAGGCAGGACAGGGATGCGGGGCAGGGGGAACCTCACAGAGCCCTGGAGCCTTGCTGCAGCAAGCCTCCAGCTCGCGGTCTCTCCCTCAGGACCAAGAGACGTTGGTGTGCAGGAGATTCTGTGCATGTGTTTTTCATTCCCTAGTGGATTTGTTTCAAAGACATTGTCATCTGTGTAGAAGGTAAGAAAAAATATAGGCTCTAAGTACAAGATAGGGGACTCTATCCTAGCAGATTCAAAGGCATCACCACCCTCCTAGGGAAAAAGTTTTTGCTACTATCCGAGCCTTCCACACTGCAACTTGAGAGCATTGCTCCTTGTTCTGTCATCTACCACCTCTAAGATTTCATGAGAATCACTCTTTCATTAGGAAAATAATTCAAAAATGGAAATACAAAAAACTTTGAGTGAAATCAACCCCTCCTGATCTTTAGTGTCTGGGGGTGTGGGCCTTGGGGGCCAGGCTGAGACCCTCATGGGCTAGTAACACCCAGGAAGCCAGTAAAATAATTCCAGTTCTCTTAGCATCCAGGCCTCTCTAATCCAAGGAACACCTGAGAGCTGCGGGAGACAGAGGGGTGCTGAGAAGGTCTAACTCATGACTGAAAATACAGAATGTGTTATTGGCTTTGGTTGGGGGACAAGTAACAAATCCGTCGGGATTCCTGCCCCAAACAACAATCGCCCATTGTCCTTTAGAGCACGAGGGCCCTAACACGCCTGACTTGCTCAATCTCTCTCCTGCTAGGACTGAGAGAATTTTCTCCATCCCCCATGATACCGAGGGAAAAAGAAAAGAAGTGACCTCTCTTTGGTCACACAGCAGGGTCATGCCAGAGCTAGAAAGAGAAGCATAAGAAAGAAGCTGTATCAAAATGTTTTGCATTTCAAACTAACAGATTTCTTTAACAAAGGCAATTTGATGCGTGGTTAGTGAAGTGAAATGATACATTCTTGTCTCCACAAGTTTCTAGATTGATGAACCAGTAGATCTATCCCCTAGTGTTCATCCCTAGATTGAGGGAGGAAAACAAGTTTGCCTGTTTTGTGAATTCCCAATGGCTTTCTTGAATTTCAACAAACTAGTCGATTGAACTGAACGATTTGAATAAACTGAAAGGAAGACAATATTTTCTGCATCTTTACTGATGCCCGAAGCTGGGTTAGCATTTCAGCTAACTTTGCTTCCAGGGCCTTAACTATCACATCAGTGGTGCGACTGTCTGAAAACTTGGCAGTGAACATGTTCTACTGAATGTTATTTCTTCTCTTCTATTTAAATTATTTAAAAGATTGTCATAAATTTGGCCCTTATCAGAGGTTGTCAATTTCCAATGTAATTTTGACAGTGAGGGAGACTAGCCACTGGAACAAATTACCCAGTCTCTGGAGTCTCTGTTTCCTGGTGTCCTACCATCATACCTGGTTGGGAAGGTGCCTTTTAGTGAATTACAAGCAATTGGGCTTAATAGGGTGCTAAGAGTGTGAAATTTCATAGCCCGTGAAATAGAGGCCACATTAGGAGACTGAATTGTTTCACAACCGATGCCTCTATGAAAAACTCAGTGTGGGGTGTGGAACAGACTCTGCTGTTTTACTGGGTGGCCTGCTTGCTCCCCAGAATCAATATTGAGCAAGTGGGGTGATCCGGGGTGCAGCTCAAACATCCAGCTGGGCTGGCCAGGGGCAGACATCAGGCCTGCCAGGGAAAGGTGGGTGCGGCAGTGACTTCACAAAGGCCTTTGGCAGGAACTCAGCCCATTTGAGCAAAGACAATTAGTTGGGAATTGGTCCTGCTTTGAGCAGGGGGTTGGACTAGATACCTC
The DNA here is from genome assembly GCF_016161935.1 of Mauremys reevesii. NCBI lineage: Eukaryota > Metazoa > Chordata > Testudines > Geoemydidae > Mauremys > Mauremys reevesii. The sequence goes on from NC_052623.1 coordinate 161,409,820, forward strand.
CTGAGGTCCCTTCCAACCCTGATAGTCTATGATTCTATGAATGAGGCGTTTGTGACCTCACAGAGCTCCCTTGCCAACAGCCAGGCAGGACAGGGATGCGGGGCAGGGGGAACCTCCCAGAGCCCTGGAGCCTTGCTGCAGCAAGTCTCCATCTTCCCTTTACCAGATAAAGGTTCTGAGCAGACAATGGCTGGAAGTTGAAGCTAGACCAATACACATTGGAAAGAAGGCGAGGAGCATTTTTAACCTCAGAGTTTGGAGCAATTGACTGAGGGTTGTGCTGGATTTTCCACAACTGGCCTCTTTTAAAATCAAGCTCGTGTGTTTTACTAAAATATCTGCTCTAATTCCTATGGGAATTATTTTGAGGCACATTCTATGGCCGAAGTGAAACAGAAAGTCAGACGACAGTGGTTTCCTCTGGGCTTGGAATTAATCTGTGACTTGCTGGGGGCGTTTGGAAAGTGACCATTTTGCTTCCCTCTTCCTCCTTCCCTCTTGTCCCTTCTTCTCAATTGGAAAATGGGCCACCAGAAAAGCCTGATTTCCACCCTGTGCCCCTTCCATTAGTGCTGTAAGCTGAAGGGCATTGTGACTTGAGAGTGAATTCAGCCAGTCAGTGCTAACTCTCCACAGGTAATTTGCATAAGTCAGTAAATGAGCCTGCAGGTTTCCATGGGAGCGATGCCCAAGAAAGGGCTGAGGCTTCGGGTTTATGCTCAGGGTTAGTGGAGTCAGGGAGCGACAGGTGGCTGAGTTACCTCTGGTGTCACAGTGTTACTGCTCAGGTTCCTCTGCCTGCTGCACCATCTGGGCAGTGACTGTCAAGGGGAAGGTTTTGTGGATTTGAAACTTAGAAACCAGGAAGCGCAGGAGAGGAATGGCTTAGCGAGTTTGGCAGTAAAATGTAGGTTTTGTGGCAATATCCTGTGCAATTGCTACTGGATCCGGGACGGAGACAGCATTCCTGCCCCTCCTACCACCTCTTAGCTGGGCCTACATAAAAGAGACTAGCTAGAGTTTTGCACACTTGTTTGTTTGAGACTGAGCAAATAAGGCCCAACAAATTACTGCTAGGATGAATTTTGCTGCCTCCTCTCCTTGACTAGAATATAAGCAGTTTCTGATTCTCTCAGATGAAGTAGTTCTTCTAAAATCAAGGGCAAGACCAATCAATGGCTTTTTCACAACCCAACCCCCCCACCCCCAGAAAGAGATTTTTTTAAAATTGAAACTGGGTTTTTTAAATGTATATTGAAAGATTTTTTTAAAACCTATCAAGTATAAAATTTGAAACGATGACAAGTGATGTGAAGGCCTCTAGTTGCTCCAGCCTATTAAAGTAATTTAAATAAATACCTACATGAAGAAGTCCATGTTTGCTGCCAAGTGTCAGAGGAAGTCAAAGCACTGAACTGTTGGAAGTCATTGCCTAAGCACCTGGGGGTCCAGAAGTTATTGAAACACTCAGCCAGATTTTGGCAGCACTAGCCTCTTCTGCAGGTGCAGAAAGAATATTTTCTTCATTCCAGTTGATGCAGCTACTTCATTCAAATGTAAGAAACTGATTGAGAGTTGAAAAAGGATGAAGGCTTCTTTTCCTCTTGTAATATATGAATAAACGCTAGAGAGGAGGAGATGTGAGCTACTACTTCTAAAATCTGGAAGGACATTATGAGCAGGAACAATCAGTTCAGTGCACGAACTAGAGATACTTCTTTACCCCAGTTTGTTTGAAATGAAAACAAATGGTTCAGTCAACCTTTTTGTTTGTATGTATCCTGCAAAACCAGCAAGTCAACATGTTTGAATGGATCCCTATTCCTAGCATCATAGAAGACTAGGGCTGGACCAGACCTCAGGAGGTATCTAGTCCAACCCCCCTGCTCAAAGCAGGACCAACCCCAACTTCATCATCCCAGCCAGGGCTTTGTCAAGCTGCCCTTTAAAAACTTGTAAGGATGGCGATTCCACCACCTCCCTAGGGAACCCATTCCAGGGCTTCACCACCCTCCTAGTGAACTAATATCCAAGCTAAGCCTTTCACAGTGCAACTTGAGACCATTGCTCCGTGTTCTGTCATCGGCCACCACTAAGAATTTCATGAGAATCAATCCCTCGTTAGGAAAATAACTCAAAAATGCAACTACAAAACATTTGGAATGAAATCAATCCACCCTGACCTGTAGTGTCTGGGGGTGTGGGCCTCTGAGGCTAGACTGAGACCCTCATTGGCTAGAACCACCCAGTGAGCCAGTAACAATATCCAGTCCTGTTACCATCCAAGCCACCGCAATCCAAGGAACAGCTGGGGGCTGCGGGAGACAGAGGGATGCTGAGAAGGTCTAACTCATGACTGCCAACCCAGAGATGTGTTATTGGCTTTGGATGGGGGACAAGGAGCAAATCCGTCAGTCACTACAACAGATCCCACTCGGAGCCAGGGAGACTGGGAATTGAGTCCTGCTGGCACTTCCCAGCTCTGGCTTTCTGGAGGAGGAGGAAGACCCCAGCTCCCCTAGCTGACCCTGAGGCACCTTCTGGGCCCAAATGGAGGTGGCCCCCGGTACAGCTATGGAGTGTCCCAGGAGTGTTCCGCTAGTGGCATTTTATTGTTTTCACAGCCAGTTTCAATCTCTGGCTTCTACCCCTTGCCCTGCTGGCAGGGCATTGAGCGGCACCCGTTGCCGGCCACCTGGGTGCAGAGATCGAGGACGGTGAAGGGAGGAGCAACCCTGAGCATCTGCCATCCAGCTCCATCCAATCTAGAGCAAGTAAGTGGAGTTCTCCAGAGCCATCCCCCGTGTGGTGGGAATATCCCACCACTAGGGCTCCCAGCCCGTCCCTTGTCAGGGTTTGTTCCCCAGGTTGAGGGTTCCTGTGCCCTGGGGTGGGATGTGTCGGGAGGAGAAATTGCCTCAGCAGAGGGGAGGTGGGCAGGGGAGCAGGCAGGCTCATTAATGAGCGGCTGCTTTGAAGCCAGACTCATGGCTGCTCCCCACTCAGTTCCAGGATGGAGCGAATCAGGCGGATGCTCAGGAGGAAGGCCGGGCAGGTGGCTCCAGAGCCGGCAGCAAACATCCGCCAGCCTGCCCAGGAGGAGAGCGGCCCCTCTGTCCCCGCGGGCGGGGAAGAGGCTCGTGGCCAGGGGAAAGGGAGGAGCTGCGTCGCCTGCTGGAGGAGGAGGAAGACAGCAGCTCCCCTAGCTGAACCTGCGGCACCTTCTGGGCAGAAATGGAGGTGGCCCCGGGTTCAGCTGTGGAGGAGAGAGCCAGGGGGGCAGGAGCCGGGCAATGCAGCTCGGGGGATTCCTTTGCAGGAAGCCAAGGAGCCAGGAGCTGCGTCCCAGGGCCCAGCAGGAGCCGCCAACCACCCTGGCCCCAGAGGGGCCTCCCGCCAGCCCCACCCTGGCACCTGTGGCGCCTCCTCCCAGCCCAGAGCAGGAGTTGAGCAACTGCGGGACAAACACCAGCAGCTCTGTATTCTCCTGCGGGGCCAGCAGCTCCTCCGTGGGGTTTGGCAGCCCTGTGTTGCTAGGCTCCCTCTTTGGAGGTGAGGGGAGACCCAGGGGAAAGGGAGAAGGACTGGGGCAGTGGGGGACTAGTAACACCCTGTGCCCATCGGCTCACCAAGGCGCCGGGACTGACCCACGGAGCCCCACTACCCACCAGGGTGGTGGCACACACACACCCATGGGGATGCTGGGCAGAGTCGGGGAGCTCCAGCCTCCCCTGATCATGTTGTGGGGGGGGGGAGGGGCTGACTGCCACGGGGCCCTGAGGCTGACGGGGCTGAGGGCATCTCTGGGAGGGGCAGGGTGGGGCCCTCGCCACCATGGGGCTCCTTACAGAGAAAGGGGAAACATGGAGCCTTCTCTGTCCACTGCATCCCCCAGCAGCAGAAGGGATTAAACTTTCTCCTTCCCTCCCTGGTGCAGACACCCCCAGTGCCCAGGTGCCGTGGCCTGAGGAGGAGGAGCAGGAGGAGGAGGAGGAAGATTTGTCCCCCATTTTGGTGATCCAGCAGCACCTCCAGGGCAGAGCTGAGGTACAAAAATCCCCCAGCTGCGCTGCCCCCAAGTCTGTCCTGCTCCTTGTTCCATCCCCACCCAGGCAGGGGGCCTTGTCCCAGAGAATCCCTCACCCCCAGTGGGGGGACACATCTCCTCTGTTATCTGGCACCCCAAAGTGGGGACATTTGTCCCACACAGGCCGAGGTTTCCGCTCCCCGCAGACACTGTCCCAGTTCCAACCCCATGTCTGTGCAGGGCTACACTGGTTTCGGGAAGTGGGCAGCTTTCCCTGTCCAACCCCATGGAGGTCCTGAGCCCTGGAGCTGGTTTAGGTTGGGCGGGGAGGTCTCTATGTAACGGGCTCTCTCTCTCCCCCTCTCCCCCCCACTCCTAGCTGGTGGCGGACAGGGCCAAACAGCTCCGCTTCCTCCACGCTGTGCCGCGTCTCTGGTTCTCGGCACAGAAGCAGGGGCGGGACACTCTGGAGCCCCCGGTCTCCAAAGCGGCCCTCGTGGAGAGCATTGCGGTGAGTGGGACCCCGTGCTCGGCCCCTGGGGCGAGGGAGCCCGATATGGGAGGAAGCGTTAGTGGGGCCAGAGCGGGAAGCAGAAGACGGGGTCCTGGGGCGGAGCGCTGGAGAGCAGGGAAGGGGAGAATTGTGACACTGATGGGGAGCTGGCAGTGCGGGAGGGGAGGGAGGAGTGGGGGGTGAGAGGGGGACGGAAAGTTGAGGGACGGGAGGAAGGGGGGGCCCAGCGGGTGGGGGGGGGGGGTGACACTGGCTGTTTCTGCAGAGCACTTTGGGCTCCTCCCGGGGAAGTGCCAGTGCGTCTGCAGGGCCTGAGTCTCACATGCAGTTTTGTTTCCTTGGGGTCTCCCAGGAGCTGATTGAAAATGTCCCTGGTCCGTCAGAGCCAAGCTCCATCATGCCCAGCTCCATGGCCGCAGTTTGCAGCCTCAGGTACCAGGACCCTCCCATCCAGCTGCCCTAACCCTGGTGCTGACCGGGCCCAGAGCCGGGAGTCACAGCTCCTCCCCCGTCTAGGTTCCCCCCGGCTGTGGCTGTTCCCATCCCCCAGCAGAGGAGGCGGGAGCGTCCCCGTTTTCCTGGCCGGGGGGTTGATTTCAGTCCAGGAACGTAAGGAGGGGATCACTGCGGGGGAGGGGGTCATATCCATGGCAGTGCCAGCGCCACGCTGGTGCTGCAAAGTGTAACATGGGCTCCTCTCTCCTGCCAGCAAACTGAAGCCACCGCTCGCCCTGGAGCTAGAATCTCGCCTCCTGCGGGCTCTTCTGAACGGGATGTACACCCTGGGCACTGGGCAGGACACCACACACTGCCGGGTAGGTCCTGATCCTACCTCTCTGGCCCAGGAGCAGGAGCAGGCTCTGGTCCCTGCTCCCTCGCTTTGATGGAGCTGCTGAGAATAGGGGAGGGGTGGGCAGAGCTGGGAACAGGCCCGGGACAAACTGGCAGGGGGGGCCCCTTCCCTCCAGAGGGGATTGCGTTACCCCTCCATGGCTGATCCCAGCCTTCCCTCCTCTCCTCATTCTCTGATCTCCTGCCTGGACTCTCCCGGCGATCCTACCTCCCACCCATTGCAGTTTGGCTGGTCCATACTCTGCTGGGTACCAGGCCCTGCACAGAGAACTGCTAAGAACAAGGATTGACGAGGCAGCAGGCATCCGGCCATGAACTCTTGCTAAGTGTCCCTGGAGTGATGTGAATGGGAGAGGCCAGGATATGCCTTTTGAGTCTTGCCAGGGCTCCTGGAGAATCTTCCTAATTGTCCCCTGACTGGTGTAGCCCCATGTCCCATGACTGACGGGTGATCCCTCTTCTTGCAGGCTCTGTACATCAACTATTCGCAGAGCCTGGACATCCTGCTCAGGGGCCTTCTGACAGAGACCCCCACCGTGGAGAAGCTGCAGCACCTCCTGGAGGTGAGTAGAATGGACGGTCTGGGGTGGAATTGCCCCTGAACCCTGTGGGAGGGCAGCAAAGGAGAGACTAGAAAAGCCACGTTTCCATTGTGTCCTCCCAGCTTGGACCCAGCCGGCCACACTTTCCCAGAGCTGCCAGTGCAGGGGGAAGGAGCTGGGACTATGAGTCAGAGCTCTGCACGGTTGCATTAAGCACTAATAGTGAGCACCAGGCCTGGCTGGGGCCTGAGAGACTAAAACCTCTGTGAGATGCAGGACATGGGCCTCAGAGAAAAGTCACTGGCTCCTCTCTAGGGAGACCCTGAGATACAGGAGGAGCCTCAGGGAATCAGCTCTTATGTCCTAGGGACACTGCAGTTCCCGGAGGGATTGTCCTCAGGGCTGTTCCATCCATCGTACCGAGGCCTTTGCACGTTGCGTCTGGGGTCCAGGGCATGTGCCTTGATCCTGACGTGCTGTTCATGGATCAGGGGTTCAGAGCAAATAGACCAGCCCCAAGACTGACCATTGTCCCAGCCTGGACAGACAAGCAGCTTGTGCCCAGCAAGACGTGGGCAGTGTCATGAACCCCCTTTTCAAACTCTGCGACCAGGGCTCGGCTATTCCACCCTGAGCACAAAGTCTGAGCCCCTTGGGGAGGGGGAGAGGCTGGTTTGTAGAGCATGTACGCCTGCCCGCTGACCCTCCCCTGCCTCCTTCTCCCGCAGCACGTCCATCCCTCTCTCCTGTCAAACAACACCCAGGAGAGAGCCAGGGCCGTACAGACCAGCGCGGCCCTGCTCCAGTTTGCCACCTCCCTGCCTGGATTAGACGTACGTGACCTCTGACCCCAGCATCCTGCAGAGTCAAGTTCCTCGTCACCTGGCTAATTGGTCCCCCCTGGGTCCGTAAGGGACTGCGTTCCATAGGCCGCTGGCTGGCAGGGTCATGCCTGGCCTCAGGGCCCTTGTTATTCTGGAGCAGCGAGGCAGTGAGTGCTCAGCGAGGGCCCTTGCCCTGCTCCCTTTGCTCCAAGCTCCCTTGGGGACAGAGAGGAAGAGGGCTCTCGATCCTCTCCCCCAGCGCCTCCTACAGAGGGGTGGGAGCAGAGCTCAGGTCCAGGGGCACTGGGGAGCTGAAGGGAGAATGGTGATGGATTCCCCTCTCCTTCTACTTCCACCAGACCTCCTCCACCTTCTCCAAGGCAGGTGAATTCGTGCTGCAGCTGGGTCTCTGTGTATCCCACCCAGCCAGTGACCTCAGTTGGTATGCCAGGGGTGGGATATATTGGCTTTACTGGCTCCTGCTTCAGAAGAGGGGTAAGAAACCCAGCTGGGCAATGGGACCCCATGGAAACGAGCCTCTGGGAGACTAGCTCCAGCTGGCCATTGGGACGCCTCTAGAACTAAGGCCTCTCTGCTTAGACCTGCTGTAGCGGGGAAGAGGAACCCCAATAGAAACAAGGCCCCTCCTTTGAGACTCCCTCTGCTGGGCAATGGGACCCTACAGAAAGAAGCCCCCTCCTCTGAGACCGACCCCAGCTTAGATGGTGACTCTGTCTCTCCCCCTCTCTCTGAATTAGGGAGATGAGTGTGAAAGTGCCAAGGAAATTGGCTGCATTATCTCATAGCCCGGCTCTGTCCCCCAGCCCAGGGAAATCAGCCCACCCCCGTATGGGGCAGCCAGCTCGTGAGGGGACAGGAACGGAGCTATTGAGACACATGGAGGGAAAGAGCCCATCATGAGGGATGGGGCAGGAGCAGGCACCACAGGAGATGGACACAAAGCTTGTAGGGTGTCACCTGTCGGGTAGCCAGGGCCAGATCCTGACTTCAGTGGGTGTGGGGGGTTCTCAGTATTAGACACCCCCATGAACAGGCACCCACTCCCAGAGCACAGTGACAGTAAGGGTCACATGATTACTGTGATGGCTGAAACAAATCCCCCTTCTGGTACTAACCCGCCTGGCATGGACCCTGCGATTCCATTCGTCCGCGGATGCCACGAGGAGCCTGGCCAGTGTGCACCCAGAAGGAAACAGGCACTGAAAGCGGAAGGCCAAACCTCCCCAATGGGTGTGTCTTTCTCCCCCAGGGCTCAACACCAGAGAGGCCCCAGACCTGTGGTGCCGGGACGGGCTCCATGACCCCGAGCGCCTGGGGTATAGAAATCTGGCCAGGGTGGGAGAGGTAAGGACTCTCGGCCGGTGCATTGCAGTAGCTCAGGTGTGGAGCTGTCTCCCCCTGCAGTGAGTGTGTCATGGACACAGGGCAAGAGCCTGCTTCTTATTTCCACAGAGTATGTGAGGCTCCTGGGAATGTCCGTGGGGTGAGGCGTGGGAATGAACCAGATCTAAAAGACCCCGAACCTCTAGCGGGTGAGCTGCAGGAGCTATCGCTGCTGGGAGCAGTAGGGGTCCTGTGCTGTCTGTGTGAGCTGGGTTCCAGAGCGCGCAGACACATTCCCAGCATCTCATGGCACCTGCGGTGAATCCTGCTCCAGAAAGAGCTTTTTGAGGCCTCAGTGCCTGCAGCCTCCTACAGAAGGGGGTTCCTGGTCCATGGGACCCCAAAGGTTGGCTGCCCCAGGACTCTTCTCCACCTTGTGAAACACTTGAGGGATTTGGAGCCTGGTTCTGGGCCATTGTAAGGGCTCTGGTTCTTTTGGTTTTAGGTCTTTGGCGAACTCTTCACGGAGGAGCAGAAAAGATCTTTCCTCGAGGCGGGGCTGCTGGCCATCCACGACCCCCTACTCCGCGTCAGCCAGGCTGGCCTGGTGCTGACCTATTCCATCTTGGGGGAAGCCGGCCAGCTGCTAGAGGACGAGGTAACCAAAGAGGGGTCACCTGGGGAGGGAACCCCAGGGCCTTTCACCTCCAGGCCATTGAAAATCACTCCCATCCCATCCCCATGCGCTGACCAGGGAGCAAGGAGAGGGTGACCCCAGACAGGTGCCATTGGTCGGTGCCAGCTTGTCCCCTGAGCAGCTCAAAGCAGGGCAGACCCAGCTCTCCAGCAAGGCTATTTCCTAACAGGCGTCACATCAACACGACACACTGCCATTGCTCATGCTAGGGGCTGCCAACTCCCCTAGCCACCTCTGTGAGCCTTTCATCCCCCTCGGGGCCTCAGGCCGGTTCCTAGAGCTCTGGTATCATGTTATCCCAGCCCCCACCTGCTCTGGGAGAACTGGAGGAGTCAGTCAGCAGAGGCTGCTTAAGTGCCCCATTCACCAGAGCCACTGCCCATGGCATCATGTTAAGGACATGGGGATCCCTTGTGGAAAGGTGTCCACTTCCTCTCACCCCCCCGGCACTACGGCCCAAAGCCTCCCAGTCCCTCAGCTGGAGGGGGCGAGGGTGGCTGAGGGGACTCTGGGGAGCAGAGCTGGATTCCCGCTGGGTTGGGAGGTAGAACAGCTCTCAGGGGGGGACTGAGAGGAGTGGGGGCAGGAGTTCATTCCACAATGGTGGGAGAGGGGATGGAAGTCACTAGAGAAGAGAGAAGATTTCGTCTCAGGGTTTGGGAGGGGGAATCCGTCCCTCAGACATGGGGAGGAAATGTTGCTGGCTCCCGGTGCCGTTAATTCCCTTCGTTCTCGTGGGTGTCGGAGTCTCTGATTGATCCTTGTTCCCTTGCAACAGGGGGACATCACAGCCAACATCATGGTCCAGCTGTTTAATATCAGGGTCTTGGGCCAGGTGCCCGATGCCCTGCAGGGGCTGTGCTCCGTGGGGTAGCCTTGAAGACCCCCCCTCGCATGACCAGCTCCCACCCCCTGCCGCAGGTACTGCTCTGTCTCACTGTGCCTGGGGGGAAGGGCTGGGGGGAGCGGCCATAGAGCCCCCCGCAGCACTGAGAGAAACCAAGGCCGAGCACCTCGCTCTGGACACCCTGTCCCACCCCGACCCCTGGAGCTGGGGCCAGGCCAGATACTGGTTGGGAAGAATCAGGCTGTGGGGCTGGCCCAGAAGTGAGAGAATCCGCAGAGCCAGGGGTTATGCTCAATAGCTATTGCAGTCTGGGAGGGGTGGCCTGACATGGAGCCCCTCCCCCGTCATCACTGCTCAGACCCTCCCATGGCCCCTGTCACCCCTGACGCAGCAAATGTCCGACCATCCCCCACCTGGGGCCCAGTGCACCCACCTGGTCTCTGAACCCTTCCCAGCCAGGAATGAAACTCCCCCCGAACACCCTGGGGCAGGGGAGGAGCCTCCCCATCTGGCAGGTGGGAACTGAGATGCAGAGGAAGGGCTGTGGGCCTGGTCACACAATCCTGGGTGTAGATGTGGGAAGTGGACTGGGTCCCGGCCTAGAGCCTTTCCCCCAGGGGCACCTTCGCTTCTGCCCTTTGTTCTCCCCTCCAGCCAGGGGGTCTGTGAGTGTGAAATGAACAGGGAGGGTGACGGGGTCCTTGTACACAGCCTGGATGGGAGCTCCCCTTGGCTTGGACCCCAGGCTCAGAGACATCTTTGGCATCCCGCTGTCCTTCTCTTATTGCTAGGAAGGGAGTCCCCAGATGAGGGGTCTCCAGGGCTCCAGTAAGTCATCCACATTCCCGCCCGCATGTACCCCCTGCCCTGCCCTGCCCTCCGGTTTCTCACTGTTGACTCTGGCTGGGCTCTTGACTCCAGTCTCTGGCTATGACTTTGGCGTGACCCTTTTTGGCTCCAGATTTGGGTTCTGAACCCCGGCTCAGTATTCTCCTTGCCTTTCTCTAGCCTCGCTCCAGGCCCTCCAGCCACCCGCTCCAGCCCTGCCTCCTCCTCCTCCTGATCTTCCCCAACCCCTCCGATTTCGACTACACGGATTTGACCTTTGCATGGATACGGACTTTGGCTTGTACTTCTGACCACCCGGCTTCGACCTGTGGCCTGGACATGGACACTGGCTCCGGTTCTGCCTGGACATACTCAACACCCGGCAGCAGTAGAAAGGCCCCACCATTAATCAAAGCCTAACCCCGCCCCATGACCCCTTAGTCCCTCCCACCTGTCACCGGAAGCCCCGCCCCATGGGGGTATTTCTTTGTGGTCAAGTCGGCCACATAACTGGAAGCCAGGTGTGTCATGTGACCCCTCTAAGAACTCCTCCCACCACCCTCTACCAAGCTGGAAGGACCATCCCAAGAGGAGATTTGACCAATCAGGGTGAGCTCTGGGGTGGGAGGGTGACCCGTCCTGACGTGGGTCTTGTGACCTCTCTAGGAACTCCTCTCACTGCCCTTGACCAATTAGGATCGGTTTTGTCCTGACAGGACCACCCCAAGAGGAGATTCTGACCAATCAGGGTGAGTTCTGGGGCAGGGTGACCCGTCCAGGAGTGGGCTGTTTGACCCCACTAAGAACTCCTCCCAGGGCCCTCTGCCAATCAGAGTGCAGCACCATCACCTCATAAGTCCCAGTGCCGGACGGACGAGGCCATCTCTTACCAAGGACACATGGTTTAGAAATTGTGGGAAGGCTGCGGAGAGGAAACCTGGACTCCTACACCACCCCCGTGAGAACTTTGGACTCTGTCTTCGCCCGAGAGTCTTTGACCATCCGCGGAGAAAGCGCTACATCAGCGACAGTGCCGAGGAGGAGGAGGGAGCGACCGAGGGGAGCCCTTCGGCTCAGCCGTTGATGGATACGCCGGAACCTGAACCCAAAACCCAACTGCTTGTGAGACACCCCAATGAGCATGGTGGCCTCCCTTTGTCCACCCCCTTAGAGGTGGAATGTGATTGCGGCTCGGGGGAGTCACCGGCGCACAAGGTGTACACAGGTAAAGGAATGATTAAGTCAGGGGGGAAAGTAACTTCCAGGACTTACCGGTACTGCCGGAGTCCTGAGGGGGCGTGGCCTCAACCGGAAGAGGTGGGGCCTCTCAAGATTTAAAGGTCCTGGAGCATCACCTGTGGCTGGGAGCCCCAGGGCCTTTAAATTCCCCCCGCAGCTCTGGCAGCCGGGTTCAAGTGTGGATTTAAAGGGCCCAGAGCTCCTGCCGCTGTGGAGAGCTCTCAGCCCTTTAATTCCCTGCCCCAGCCTGGGTGCTGGAGCTGCGGGCGGGGCGGGGGGAATTAAAGGGCTCTGGGATCTACGCAGCCACGGGGAGTGCTGAGGCCATTAAATCCTGGTCCCAGCCCAGCTGCAGGAGCTGCCGGGGGAGGAGGGGGGAGATTTTATGGGCTCTGGGTTCCCAGCAACCGCCGGAGCTCTGAGCCCTTTAATTCCCAGCCCCAGCCCAGCTCCTGGAGCTGCGGGGGGAATTTAAAGGGCTCTGGGCTCCCCGCAGCCATAGGAGTTCTGAGCCAGAGATGAAAGTAAGCTGGTACGTGCCAGAACGGCGCAGCGACAGGAGCCAGTACGCTGTGCTGGACCGCACCGGCTTCCTCAGTGGAGATTTAAAGGGCTAAGAGCTCCGGCGGCTGCGGGGAGCCCAGAGCCCTTTAAATCCCTCCTCCCCTCCCACCGCAGCTCCAGCAACCGGGCTGGGGCTGGGAATTAAAGAGCTCGGTGCTCCCCGTAGTGGAAGGAGCCCCGGGCCCTTCAAATCTCGGCCCCAGCCCGGCAGTGCTCTGGCTCCCTGTAGCCGCGGGAGCTCTGAGTCCTTTAATTCACAGCCCCAGCCTGGCTTCTGGAGCTGCGGGGGGGTATTTAAAGACCTCTGGGCTCCCCACAGCTGTGAGATCTCTGAAGCAGAGATGAAAATAAGCCATTACGGGCCAGTACGGCGTACCAGGAAGAGCCAATATGCCGTGCCGGACCGCACCGGCTTCCTCAGCAGGGATTTGAACGACTCAGAGCTCTGGTGGTTGCAGGGAGCCCAGAGCCCTTTAATTTTCCCCCTCAGCTCTGGCAGCCGGGCTGGGGCCAGATTTAAAGGGCTCGGTGCTCCCCGCAGCCGTGGGAGCTCCGGGCCCTTTAAATCCACACATGAATCCGGCTGCCGGAGCTGCGGGGGGAATTTAAAGGGCTCGGGGCTTCGTGACGGCCTGAGCCCTGGGCCCTTTAATTTGCCCCTGAGCCCAGGGTTGATTTAAAGGCCCTGGGGCTCCCAGCCACAGCTGATCCTCCAGGACCTTTAAATCTTGAGAGGCCCCGTCTCTTCCGGTTGAGGCCACGCCCCCTCAGGATTCCGGCAGTACCGGTAAGTCCTGGAAGTTACTTTCACCCCTGCTGTGAGCCCTTTAAATCCCAGCCCCAACCCAGCTGCTGGAGCTGCGAGGGGAATTTAAAGGGCTCTGGGCTCCCTACAGCTGCCGGAGCTCTGAGCCCTTTAAATCCCCGCTGAGGAAGAAGGTGCGGTCTGGCACGGCGTACTGGCTCTGGCTGGTACTCCGTACTGGCCCGTACTGGCTTACTTTCACCTCTGGATTAAGTGACGGTCGAGGTCGTGAGACGTTCCATAGAGCTCTCTTGGCCGCAGTGCCCATGACGGAAGGTGGTATGTTGCGTTCCGCCATGACATTCATAAACACATCCCATCTTTAAGGTCCATGTCTGCTAGGAACAGAGCGGGTCTGGGTCACGGCCCTGACTAAGTCGAGCATGTTAGAACCATTAACCACAGAGCCTTTGAACACAAAAGCCCATTTATCGTTCCATGAAGAGAGATTTGTAGCCTGGCCCAGCTTCTTTAGCAATACGAATGCATTTTTCTTAGAACGCTTCTTCACGTTATCCAGCACCTGCTGAGCAACAGAGTGTGAGGTCTTTGGTGTTTCTGGGGGGTTTCAGTTACATTCAGTCTCTGTTCTGGTAGAAACAGACTGATTTTCACTTTCTCCGCATCGCTCGGCTTCACGTACATTAGGCACCTTTGAAGCTCGGCGCTGTAAGGTTTAGCCTTTTAGTATTCGGCTCAGTCGGTTCTTTGAAGAACAGACTCGTTTCAGCATCCAGTAAGTGAGTTGTGGTCAGTCGTTAGGCCCCCTGAGGATACAGAGGTCACCAGTGTTCTGAGCGAAGCGTCAGATTTTTCCCAACTCTCTTTAGAATGCCGTTCTTTTAGCGCCCCACACCCCCCGCCCTCCGGGGACACAGCGTCCATCAGTTTTCTGAATGAACCATCAAACTGTTCCCAAATACTAGAATATAGGGGAGCGGTGACGAGCTTATGGTTTTGGGAGAATGGTTTGTCAGTCCTTGGTGTTTTATTCACAACCCCTCGAGCGCGTTCTCCAGGTTTGTGAATGTGGATGTTTTCTCAGGGTTTGCTGTGGCAGTGGCCGCTGAGGAACTGGAGTTGTGGTTGTTGTTTACCAGAGTCTTGTTTTGCCCTTGGGTTTGACGGATATGAGGTTTGGACTGCCCGGATGCTTCATCTGCACTCTTGTGCTGTTTTGCGTTGTTAAAAGTCTCAAAGCAGATTCCTGGTTCTTTGGCGGTTCTGGAGGAGGTGTCCTTGTAGCGCAGACTAAGCATTGTCAGAAAAGTTGCCCATGCCTATGGGGGGTGGGGGGAATCATTTTACAAAACTGAACTTTACCATCTTTCTCACCCACACCTATGTATTCACTTCAAATACAAAACCTCACAGAACAACCCAACCAATAAGCAAAATATATTTACTGGGCTTCTTCCATCCATCAGTCACTGATGCTGGTGAATTTTCCCTTTCAGCTGTCTCGTTCCCTTTTCTTCTGAGCTTGTTTTCCCTCTGCTCTAAGGATCTCTCATGTTTTCACCGTACTGTGGAGCAAACAGCATTATTATAAAACACATGAAACCGTCTTGTAAACTTAAAAACTAAATATTCATTAGGGTGTTTTTCTGTTTAAAAAGTCACAGCTTTAAAACAAATCATCCAGTTCAGGCTGTACGAGAAACACCGGTTTTGAGTTTATTTCTACCACTTAAAACATAAACCAAAAAACAACAAACAAACAAACAACAACAAAAACCTCAAAAACATTTTTTTAAAATACATCTCATTTTGCAGAATAAAAACCAAACTGCTTTTAAAATCCATTTTAAACCACATTTTGCACAGGAAAAAACCCTGTTGGTTTGAAACAAACCAAGTACTTTTAAAACTCTACACCTATGCCTTGCCCAGACCTCTCTCACACACAAATCAGCAGCTTTAGAAACACACTAAACCAAGTTTGCCTCCATATTCTTTTCAATAACCCCCACCTCCCCATGCATTTAAAAGTCAGTTGCAAAAAAGTTCCCTTTCACTAAGGGATCATGTGTTGCAGGCACATGCTTGTTCTGTTCCCCCAATGTGTGTTTGGGCCTTCAGGTTAAAGAACAAGCAAAAATGTTAGTGACTATTACCACCAAATCCCTATACAAACTGTGCAATACTTAAAGTTTTTTAAAACAGTATTAAGCACAACTATAGTTAAAATGGTTTTTACCTTGGCCTGGTGGTGAACTGCAGCTTAAAGTTACTGGGTCCATGCTAAGCAGATCATGCTGCAATGAAGATAGGCACCATTATTTTCCTAAGACAGCCTGGGCAAAGAGTGGCATTATACAATGTATAGTTTCAGAGTTCAAGCCAGCAAGCCCTACCTCTGTCTGCCGTCCAGCAGCCTTTCAAGAAAGTTTCTGTTGAAAAGGACAGTCTCCAACAGACCTGAGGTTTTTATACCATCTTAGCCCATTGTTCAGACAGACTTCAGCATAGTAGCTAGCAGGTTAATTTAATCCCCACAGCTCTGAACTAATAGATCCTGAAGGACTTTAGGCACCCCTCCCGCAGCACCCCCTGTGGTGATCTGGGGTGGGGGAACCAAGCTGTCTGCACAACAGGGCTTTTTTTTTTTCTTTTTTCCTTTTTTCTGTAAGTTAAAATAAATGTTTCTGTGGGGCCTTCTTAGAGTTTTGAGCAGTATCCATTTCCAAGCGGGGGGCCCTTTGCAGATATAAATGAATGTCTTGGGGCTTGGGTTTTTTTTTTTAAACACGTTTCTTTCATGCTTAAAGTTTGGGGTGGGGGTGTTTTCTAGAAAGAATGACCCAGAGCATTCGACCAACTCCAGGGCCATATTTAATCTGTTCAATAGTGTTCCACCAACTCCTGGGGTCATATTGAAACTGTCTAATTGAGTTCTGCCAACTCCAGCAGTTATATCGAAACTGTCCAATAGCATCTGCGAATTCCTGAGGTTTTATTTCATTTCATATTAATCAGAACTCACCATCTACCCCCACCCAGCCCCATCACATTTAACCCTATGGCAACAAGGGTAAGTAATCGCAGTCACCCTGGCTATTCAGTGAGGGGGGGTTTAAACCCACTCAGTTCAACAGGATAAGTCAACTGTATTGTACTCAAACACAGGTCTGAACAGCCTGTTTGTTTTACTGTAAGCACATTTCTTAGGATTTTCCCCCCCACCCACAACATACATTTCAGCTTTTTGCTGTAAATGGGTCACTTTGACACACAAAACCCACAAGCGCTAGCTTCTCACAAACAATTGATTTTTTTATTTAAAAGACATACAGCTCCTTGAAACCAAGGCAAGATGCTTCATTAACACTTCTAGCTCATTTAAGGGCCAAAGGCCTTCGAACAGAAACACGGATAGTCACAAAGCCCTTTTCAATAGGGTTTATTTGTAAATTTAAAGCGACCAAGTTTTCTATTGCGTGTTTGTCCCCTCACCATTCTCTAGCTGAATCCTTTTAGATTCCTTACAATAGTCTTTTCCTTAAGCAGGAATCTGTAACTTTTTGTGCAGACTAGACGGCCAATATCACGCCGTGTCGTGGATAAATGACCCCGCATTGTGTTTGGATCAGAATCACACGAGGCCCCTTTATTACGCGCATACGGGGAGCAGGGAGCAGCGAACTGGCTTACCCCTGAATAGAGATTTTTCAACAGGTTTTATAGCAAAAACCCCACAATTCGTGATACACACGTCCTTGTTCACATGATTGCCATAACTGGAGAAATGCTGTGCAAGTGAGTGGAGACCCTGACTGTGTTTTAAAGAAAATGAACCAGAAGGTGCCTCCAGTTTTTCCACTCCAGCTGTAAGCAGGTTATTTTCTTTAAAACACAATCAGGGGCTCCACTCAACTGCACAGCATTGAACAAGGTCCCCCCTTGCGCTAAATGTTCTTGGCTTAGGCACAGACATTGCACAGCAGAACTTCTGGCAATCACGGTGTTTAATCAGCTTTCCAAACCCAGCTCAGCACATAGGCCCCAGAGCTTGTGGTTTATATCCACTGAAGTCCAAGTCACCCAGTCGTGGGGCTGTTGGCCTGGCGCATCTATGACACGGCTCTCGCAATCTTCACAAAGCTTTTCCCTAAGGCATTTCTTAAGGGCAGCATAAACAGCAACGTGTACAATAGTCCGCATGACTTTTTTACGCTCACGATGTGGCACTGGCCCAGTTAGTTCTATGCCAAGCCTCCTCCGAAACACCTCATGGCCATCATCCTCAGAGTCCGCTTCAACAATTTGTATCGGCATTGAGCAAAACCAAGGTGGGCCCGGTTCATCTTCCCTGCTTGATGCAACGCTGTCCAGGGCTTTCAGGCCGTCTAGAAAGGCATTGTCGCGCTGTTGAGAGATTTTCAGAACAGAAACAGTGTAAGCACCCCACTGTTTGTTTTTACACAACCCCCGGTTCCTTACCTGTTAAGAAGCGATTGCTTCTTAATCATTCATTTACCTGTGTGATGTCTTTTCCGTTCACCTTTGCCACTGGTGACTCCCCCCAGCCTCAATCACAGTCCACCTCTAAGGGGGTGGACAAAGAGAGGCCACCATGCTCATTGGGGTGTCTCACAAGCAGTTGGGTTTTGGGTTCGGGTTTATCCATCAATGGCTGGGCTGAAGGGCTCCCCTCGGCCGCTCCCTCCTCCTCCTCGGCACTGTCGCTGATGTAGCGCTGTCTCCGTGGATGGTCAAAGACCCTTGGGGATAAGACAGAGTCTGAAGTTCTCATGGGGGTGGTGAAGGAGTCCATGTTTCCTCTCAACAGCCTTTCCACAATTTCTAAACCATGTGTCCTTGGTAAGAGATGGCCTTGTCTGTCCGGTGCTGGGATTTATGGGGTAATGGTACTGCATCCTGATTGGCAGAGGGCCTTGGGAGTAGTTCTTAGTGGGGTCATACGGCCCACTTCCAGATGGGTCACCCTGCCCCAGAATTCTCCCTGATTGGTCAAAATCTCCTCTTAGGGCAGTCCTAAGACTGGGGGTGGTGAAGGAGTCCATGTTTCCTGGCACGGGGGTGAGACGATGACTGGCAGTAGCCATATACTGAGGTGAGGTGGGGATAGTGGGTGGGGGTTCCCTGGGCAGGGTAGACCCTGAGATAAAGGGGTTACTGCCAGGGGGCAGCACCTCAGCTAAAGGGGCACCGGGTCCAGGGAGGGGCACGGGGGCCAGGGGACAGGCGGATCACCGGCCTGCAAAGGGCGCTCCGGAGCTGGAACGAGCTGATTCCCAGAAGTCACCAGCAGGAGGTGCCGTGGGGGTGAGTCCGCACCTCTATAAGCTGTTAAACAGTGAAGCTTTTACTCATGCGTTGGTTCAGTCTATGTTTTATTGCCATGGTTATCTTTGTGAAAATCCCACTTTTACCACTCAGGGCTGTGCTGATCAGAGTATTGAAAGTAATGAAATTAAACTGCATTAAAACAAAACTCATTTTATGCAACTTCAGGGTCAGTGAAAGTTCTCAACTGTAACCCTGAATGTGCAAGAAGCAGAGAAACAATATCCAAGAAAAAGAGCTGGAATTTTGCATCTTGTTTTCATCTAGGCCTTACTGAGGAAAGTAGCAAACACCTGCCCTTTGTGAAGGAACACATCACTGTACCGCAGCACAAACCCCACTGAGCACAGCAGGGGCTGTCCCGGTTATCCAGCTCTGGCCCTGTTTCATTACAAACTTCCTGTCTGTGATGATGTTCTGGTAACAAGGGGGCAATCAGCTGTCAAAGGTAGCTGTTGCCATGACAGCCAGGGTGCTAGTCATTCTCCCCAAGTATGAAAATGAAGCGGAGGGAGGAAGTGCTGAGTTATATCTGATGTCACAAGGCTACTGCTCAGGCAGCACCAGTGGGCAGCAAATGTGTGGTGTGTATGTGTGTTTGGGGGTGGGGGGGCAGGCGTTCCCAGTGCTCCTGTTTCCCCAAATTTCCTAAAGAAGCCAACAACAGAACTACCCAGAATACACATTAATGGTGATTTCACCCACATGATAATTAGTGGCTGAAATTTGATTCAAATCATGCATGGCATGTTTAGAAACAAGGGTTCCAAAAAAAGGAGAGACCTCGTTAAACAGAAAATGTTGATGCTCTGGTGCATTTGTGGATGTGTTAAAATTGAATACTGTGACTTTAAACGTTGGGCAGGGTTCCTGGGCGTGCTTGCATGCTAGGGAGCTCAGTAGGGCAGCACACAATTGGGGCGTAGCAGCAGCCAGTCAGCAGGTACCCAGTGAGTTGTGCCTCTCTGTTATAGGCAGTAGCCTGCGTTCTCTCCCTCTGATTTTTGGGTTCTTATGTGTTGTTGTTCTGGCTCCTAAGAAACAAATTAGCGAGATGTTGGGAACTTCCATCAAGAGTATTTTATATTTTCTCTAACTTGTCTGCTTGTGTGGCACAAAACATGAAAGGCACAATCTCATCCAAAATAAAATAAACTTATGAAGCCTTTTGAAACAAAAAAATGGACCCATTTCATTCTGGTAATGTTGATCTTACTGAAGCACTTCACTTTTCCTTCCCCTTTCACAGGGAGGAGCCTAAATTAGGTTTCCCTAAATCCATGATTGGAATAGTGACGCAAAACCTCACTAGAAGCCAAGCAGCTCGGAAAGAATGGGATGATCACAATACAGTAGAACCCTATTTATCTGACCCTCTATTATCCGGTTCTCCGTATTAACCCAACAACCAGCGTGCACAGGTCCAGAAGTGGGCAATCTCTCTTATGGTCCCTAGATGGCGCTGCAGCCTGGCACTTTCCCATTCATCCGATCATCCGACGTTTTGGTTAACCAATCTGGCCCTGGTCCCAACTCGATGGGATAAAGGGTGTTCCGCTCTCCTTGTGAGCGATCGTTTGATGCAGGGGATCTGCTGCTGGTGTTATTCCTTGTGGAAAAGTACAAATTGCAAAACTGATGGGAGGGGCCTTCTGAGGTGGTAGGGAGGGGTCACGCTGTTACCTGCAATGTACACAGGCCCCGCAGCAGGGACGCACCTCGGACTGTGCATATAAACAGGTTAAAAGTGCTTCACAACAGTGAAGCCGTTGTCAAGATGCTATTCTGTGCAGAGGATTGTAAGACAGCCCCTGTTCCTGATCTGAGGCCTGAATGCCATAGAGATATCCTACTCGAGAGCATTGAGGTGTGTGAAGAGGTTAGCGTAACTGAAAAGACAGAGGTCATTGCTGTGCTGCAAAGTCACTGGCAGGTATTATCAAGCACTGTGGAGACTGTTTTAAACTAAATTTTAGTGTTTATCATTTCCAAACAGTCATTCCTGGAAGGGCTCTTGTTCTGCACTCTGAAAGAGAGACAATTTTATCATGTTTAGTTCAACAGCAAATTAAAGGTGAAACATACTCAATGCAAATAAGTTTGAGATGCTAGAATGATAAGGGAATGACTCATTTTGTCACTTTGTGGGAAGGGCAGCATGCTGCAGGGCTGTTTTGTGGATGGTCTCAGAAGAGAACAATTGAGAGATGTGTTTGTTCTTCCTCCCTCATTCACTCAACACCCCTACATATTTAAGGCCCTTTCAAAGGAATGCCTGTTTCTGACTTGAGAGAGACAAGGTGGGTGAGGTAATATCTTTTATTAGACCAAATTCTGCTGCTCAGAGACACAAGCTTTTGAGCTACATTGAGCTCTTCTTCAGGGCTGAGAAAGTTACTAAGAGTGTCATAGCTAAATACAGGATCAAACAGATAGTTTGATATGCTAAACTATCTGTTCGATCGTGTATTTAGCTGTTTTTCTGGTACGTGTGAAAAAGTCATGATTAGTCAATTTTTGCCCTAATCCTGCAGGCTTTACTCAGGCAAAAGAAAAGTCTTTGTACATATGCAAGTTAGAACTATTTAACTTGAGTAATCAAAAGAAAAAAATAGAAACTTGCTCCTGAGGGAAAATGTATCTTATTTTCGTTCACTATCCTCCCCACATTTTCCCATGCAGTACATACAGATCTCAACATGAACTAAGTTTTCCTGTAGGCATAATTTATTTGTGTGGTTAGCTAAGTGAGAAAAATGGGTTAAACAGGTGACAATCTCCAGAAACAGGGAGATACATAACATGCTGCTGGCAGAAAAGTTTTTACAAGGCACACCGTATTTATTGCTCTTGCATTAGAGGAATCCTATCATTCCTGAAAACATAGCTGGCTGGCAAATGGACAGCTATTATTTTCATTTTATAACACATTAAATTACCTTCCTATTTAACATTCTGACCTCGCATCATAGTCAGTAAACCAAGTGCAAAGACTTCACCAAAATGAACATTGACCTAAAAACTAATTTCAACTGAACACTGACTAGCTGTATTCAGTTGAAGTTTGTAACAATTTAAATTCTGGCTGTTTGATTATCATGCACCTTGGCTTACTGCTCAGGCAACCATCACAGTGTACAGCAAAATTAACCAGACATGTGGCTTTGATCTAGCTACGAATAAAGGCCAAGTCCTGTAAACACATACACACCTCTTTAACTTGAAATGTGTGCATAAGTATTTTCAGGATTGGGGCCAAAGAGTGTTGACATTTACAATTTTATTTTATTTTTTTAAGGACTTAGGACTGCAACATAAGCAAAACATTCAATGCTGCCATCCATTGTAACAGCAATATTAATGGCCGGCCACAGTGCTGCAGAAAATGCCCTGGGGAACCAATATCAGCTGAGTTAAAATGGAACAAAGTACACATGAAAAAGTAAGAAGGGGCAGAAAAGTCCCACTTTGTTTACAGAGGTTCTCTTTTTTTCGCCAGGAGTAGGGGATGGGAGTAAGGCTTAAATAATCTAAACTCTTTTTTTTTTTTTTCCCTCAATCCAAAAAGGTCTCCAAAGAGAGACCAGTTATAATTTATTTTGTAAATCAAGCTGTGACAGACCATGGTACAATCCAGAGTAAGGAGCAAGTGTGTCGCACCTGCCCAGCACTCCCTAGTGGACGTCTGGCATGACCACCACGCGGACGATGTCTCCACGTTTACCTATGTCCGGGTGAAAGCCCATCGGTCATGCCACTCCCGGTTGGACTGCATCTATTTGTCACGTTTCTATCTTTCACGGGCCCAGTCCTCCAGCATCCGTCCGGCCCCTTTTTCGGATCACCTCGTCACTGTGACGGCCTCTCTCTGTGCGGAGAGGCCGGGGCTGGCCTATTGGCATTTTAACAAAAAAAAAAACAAAAAACCTTGGGTGCCTTACAGTGCCTTGCTGAAGTAGCTCACACCTGGGCTGCTCACAGTCACAAACAGCCTTCCAGCATGCAAGCCACACCCTGAGTGTCTGTGTGTAACTGCAGCCTGCCAGCCACACTTTGGTTACAGTCTGGCTCTCACCAGCCTTGGTTATACTACAGGGTGACTCCAACGCCCCCCCCCCCCAGATTTCTGCCCCCAAAATGTACCCGTATTTTTCCGTGTATAAGATGCCCCCATGTATAAGACGACCCCCCACTTTTCTAACCCAAAATTCAGAAATCAATATTTTAAACATAAAACAGAACACATTTTTATTTAGTAATTACCGTAGGCAACATTTACATACCAGCTGTGAGCACGGGAAGCCTGGGAGGGCTGAGAAGCAAGCAGGCTTCCCGCTTAGGCCCAGGAAGAGGACGCCGAGGTAGGGGTAGAGGGAACGAGGAAGGCCGTGCGCCCCGGCTGGTCTCCAGCCACGGCCCTGCCTGGCTCCTGCTGCGTCCCTCCCCGGCCCCGCGTCCCCGGCCGCTCGACTCCTGCCCCGGCCGCTCGACTCCTGCCCTGGCCGCCCAGCCCTGGCCCTGCGGCCCCGGCCGCCTGGCTCCGGCCCCGGCCCCGTGGCCCCAGCCGCCCGGCTCCGGCCCTGGCCCTGCGTCCCCGGCTGCCCGACTCCGGTAGTGCGGGTCCGGGCACGGTGGCGGCCGCGACCCCACCTACCCGGACACTGCCTGGCCCCATGGCTCCAGCCGCCCGGCTCCTGCTGTTTTGCCACGCGGCCGGGCTCCGGCAGCGCGGGTCCGGGTGCGGAGGCAGCCCCGGCTGCCCAGCTCCAGCTCCGGCTGCGTGGCTCTGGCCGCAGCCCTCCCCGGCTCCCGCCACATCCTCCGGCTCCGGGCTCCGGCTGCGCGACTCCTGCCCCGGCCCAGCGTCCCGGGCTCCCAGCTCCAGCCGCGGCCGGACTGTAGCGCCACCAGCCACGTCCAGGCAGCGCGGTAAGGGGGCAGGGAGGGGGTGTTGGAGAGAGGGCAGGGGAGTTCGGGGGTGGGGGGGTGGATAGGGGTTGGGATTTTGGCAGCTCATCACTGGGTATGGGCAGTTTCGCAACCGCGTGGTTCTCTCCTCGGCTTACTTCCGAGATGACCCTCAATTTTTAGTGTAACGATTTTAGGAAAAAGTATAGTCTTATACACGGAAAAATACGGCAAATCATTTATTGCTAACCCTCTCCTGAACAGTACAAAATATCTGAAGTCCATTATTCCTTAAAGGGAATATGTCATTTTATTATCTCAAATAATTATCAAACACTTCAATTTAAACACACTGGCTTAGCTAAAACAATCAAATAAGCTTATTAACAGCCAAAGTCAGCACTCAGAACAACCTGCTCAGAAAATTGGCTGGTTCAACCTGGGGGCAAGCACCCAGATGCTTAGAACATCAGACTTTGCCCTCCGCTACTCAACAGCCGAGTAATGTGCTCCTGTCTGGTGTCGCTCATCTCCATGGGCGGTGGGTAAAACTTCCTCTGGGGGAGGTGAGCTCCTTGTCCTGCCTCTTCCGCCCACAGCCCCATCCACACTCCACCCCTGCTCTGCCCCAGGCCCCGCCCCACCCACCACTGATTCATCACTCATCTCTTCACCCACCTACCGAGATTCCCCTCCGCTCACCTCCTTCCCCACCTGCCTGCCGCTCACCTAGTCACCCCCACCTTGCCAGACCCTTTCCCTGCCCACCATGAGACCCCCACCCCCACCTGCTGTGCAGCTGGCTCTCTGCTCACCTCCTCACCGTGCTAATGCCCTCCCACCCTCGTGACACCCTCTCCCTTTTCACCTTAAAGCACTAATAACTTTCCCTAAGGGAACTGAACAGGCAACAGGCATAGCACAATTGCCAGACCGATTCTCCTCTGCATGGCAGGGAGTTTGTTGTATGCTGTATAGAGAGAGATGAAAGCCCAATCTCTCCTTTTGAAAAAGTGCTTGTCATTGACAGCCTGCTTTAAAGCAGTAGTTTAATCACCTTTCTTTCAGAGAATCCCCTGCCAGACTCATTTACTTAAACTGGGTTTGAAAAAAATGACTAGATCAAGAAATAAACTCACTGGCTAGGTCAGCTCCTCCTGGAGCCAGGTTAGCAGCTACTTCTTCTGGGTACAGAGAATAACTGAAGGGTCGGCATTTGGAAACTGTTTTTAACTCCAATAACACATTTTCCTATGATATAAAAGCCAGCTGAATGTGGCCAAAGGCTTCCTGGGCATTGGCAAATGCCTGTTAAATGGGTTTATTACCACTTTAATGTCTCTTTAACAGTTTCAGTGATCTCTGCTACTAGGTATCTGGAAGGCTTTTTCACTATGTAGTTACTCAGGGATCCCCTCCGCTTGCCTCCTCACTCCCTCCCACCCCCCTGTCTGCCGCTGACTCCCTGCTCGCATTCTCTCTCTCTCTCACACCCACCCCATGCGGAGGGTGGGGTGAGGAGAGATGCAGCTGGCAGCTGTGGGGACATCTGAGGGAGAAAGGGAATGGGGTGAAGGAGAGGAGAGGAGGAAAACTCACCCCAGGCGGCAGCAGCAAGCCGTGGGAGCACTGGGGAAGGGTCAGAGCAGGTAGGGGAAGAGGTGGGGGGCACCATGGAACAGGTGTCAGGCAGCAGGTATGGTTGTGCTAGGGGAGGCAATGCCTCCCCTTGCCTATTATACTCATCGCCCATGCTCATCTCACATGAGGCTGGTCGATGTTCAGCTTAACAAAGCGATGTGTATTTTTACTGGGACTTTACAGGCTACTCTGTTGCCCTGGCTACCGATACTTAGTAAGATAGCACTGTTCCATATTCACCATGAGAAAACCTGTCATGCTGCTGGCCAAGATCTGTGAGAACAGCAACCTGCCTTTGTACGCAGACCTCTTCAACCACCTGCCAACTCGCCTGTCTTCTAGACTCCCTTTATGGTCATTTATGCTACCACAGACATGACGGTGGAATCTTCTTGGCACAATGAATGGTCAGCGATGACAGTCATTAATCACTCTCTCGTCACTGACCCAACCATCTGCTCACCAGGTTTTGATCTATCAAGGCACCTGTGGTCATCTCTGAACCGCTTTCAAACAGGGCAGGGGAGCTGTGCAACCAATCTCTTTAAATGGGGTTTTTCCAATGATCTGAGATGCAGCTGCAGTCAACTTCAGACTATGTTGCATATCCTTGATGAGTGCCTACTGACTTATTTTGATGGCAGGCTACCAGCTCTCCACCTGGCTGATGACGACACTATCAAATGGCTGGGCACATTGTAGTTAATATATCAGGGTATGCACAAAGAGAGGGATTTTAAATGAGTACAAGTAATGAGGCAGAAAAGTCAGAAATGATTACAAGAAAAATGAAGATAAGATGTTTACTAATACCTAATTGGACAAACTATATCACATACAAGAAATCTACATGCTTTCATAAGTCTTACTGAACAAGCCATATAGGTCAGGACCCCTCTCCCAGAATCCAACAAATGCTTCCTTTGTCGCTTTGGGCCAGTGAATGCAATAGGCAGGGAGAGTGGGAAGTGGAAGACGTGGGATGTTTGTCCCTCCTTTTTATAGTTTCTGTCCCTCTCTTGAAAAACATTTCCTACTGGGCACTAGGAGACAGAGTCTATATGGAAGGATGTTCCCTGCTGGCTTTTTCTCACCTTTGTTTCCCTTCCTGCTCCACGACTCTGTTCGCTGCATAAATGCAAATTAAGCAGAGCACACATTCCAGTTTGCATAACAATCTAACCCTCAATTGCCCATTTCTAGTAATGGCCTACAACATGCATTACCCCTTATACTTAACAATCTATCCCAAACTGTATTTAGCTTAGACACTGTGATTTCCTTCCCCAGATCTGAAGAAGAGCTCTGTGTCGCTTGAAAGCTTGTACCTTCTACCAACAGAAGTTGGTCCAATAAAAGATTTTAAAAGTGTATTAATATGATGTTTTAAAAAAAGTGAATGGTACAGAGATTAAGTGTAGAAGTTTCTGGTTATCAGGGAATAACGTACAAATTATCAATGGGTGCGAAGTTCAGTTTAAGATCGGGTGGTGTAAGGAATACATAAACTGCAATATCCTCTGTTGGGGGTAAAAGGTTAATGGGTCAAAGTACAGACATTGAGATATGAGGGTATGTTGTTCATATAATGGCTATATTCAGGTGTGGAGTATAATGAGTGGTTAAGATGATGAGGATGGATTGACCCTCATCTGGTGAGATTTAACGTTCAGTGAGTTTACGGTTCCAGTTCATATGGTCCAGTGGAAAAAGTCTCTCGGTCCCTGTCTTGTAGTCGATGCACGATGTCGCTCCGGCTCATGCCTCCTGGTACTGTTGGCGGCCGGTATAGATGTCCCTGGACCATCAGATGGTGTCTGAGACCATGAGGTGCCATACGAGCAGTGTGTAGCATCGACCGATCCCACACGTCTGCAGGACATGCTTGTTGCAGGGGACCCAGGCACCCAGGGCTCCGACGATCAGGGCGTCCATCTGCATATTACCTCACCTACCAGATCTCTTTTTTTCCTTTGTTCCATGCAATACTCTATTTGGCTTAGAAAAAAAAATCTATTGAAAACAGGCAAAACAAAGATATAATGGAAAAATAAAAGTCACAAACAGCAATTGCTCAGTAGGCTACCATGAAAATGGTAAGACATCAACAACATCTCACATTTATTATGTGTATGTATTGTGATAGCACCAGCTACAGACCCCAGTCAGGACAAGGGCCTTATTGTAATGGAATTATACAGTCACATAGTAAAGAGATAGTGCCTGCCCCAAGGCATTTATAATCTAAAGCCCCAATCGCGCAAAGATTTACATGTTTAACTAAGCACAAGTCATCCTATAAAGCCCCAATCCTATATACACTTAACCACATGAATAACTTTTAAGATCTTGAGTAGTCCCACACTGACTTCAACAAGTCTACACATAAGTAAAATTAAACATTAATGTTACTTAGCACAGCAATGGCTTTCTAGACGGGCCAACACGGCTGACCTAGGCCTAAACCAAGCAGCCCAGGATACTGCTGTTCCTTTTGGAAAACCGGATTCTTACAATCACCCAGTTACCATAGCAACACTGCGTCCACCCTTTCTAGATGAGCGTGGCCATCGCTGGCAGGATCAAAGAGGAGTGATTACATTTAACGCAAGTTGCACGCCGCCTTTTCTGTGTCACATACAATGTCACAGCTGATAACTTACAAATCCCACGTACCATTTACAAATCTTACCCCATGCAAATGCAGTCAGTCTATGAAGGGAGGCCACACGGGTGGCATCTGTGGCCCTGTCTACACTAGGGACATCTGGGCCGTGTGGGGGGAGGGAGGGGTGGGCAATGGGCCAGGAAAGGCCCCACCCGGCCTGTGGGTGAGGGGTTTGTATCACACATCGCCCAGCATTGGACGAGGGGCCTGGGGGCTGGGTCACAGCAGCGGGAGGGG
This sequence comes from Mauremys reevesii, assembly GCF_016161935.1. Classification (NCBI taxonomy): domain Eukaryota; kingdom Metazoa; phylum Chordata; order Testudines; family Geoemydidae; genus Mauremys; species Mauremys reevesii. The sequence continues at coordinate 161,437,667 of NC_052623.1, forward strand.
GGCTGGGGAAATAGGGGGGAGCAGGTCACCAGCACGTGGGGGGGGGGGGAGCCGAGGCGACCCCGCCCCTGGCTTGTTCATTTCATGGGGGGCGGGGCTGGCCTCCTCCATGTCCCCCCTCCCTCTGGCGCGTGGAAGGGGGCGGGGCCGGCTCCCGGCGGCTCCTAGCCCCGCCCCTAGCTGATCCCAGAGGGCCGGGGGTGGTTGATCGAGGGCGCGCGCTCAGTCAGGGCGGGGGGGGTGGAGCGAGGAGCGCCGGGGCCATCCGTTGGCGGCGGCTGCGCGTTCCCCTCCCCCCACCCGCTGAGGCGAAGGGGCGGCACCGCAGGGGACTCGGTCACTCGCAGGGAGTCTCGGCCCCGCCCCCCGGGCTGCTATGAGGAGGAGCCGCCCCTCCCCTCCCCCCTTGCTAGGCACGTGAGTTATCCGGGCGCGCTGGCGGGAACCTCGATCCCGCTGCGGCGCGCGGGCTCCGGCCGCTGTAAGGCGCTTTCCCGCCTCCGACGTGTGCGTCCGCGCGCGTGGCTCGGCCGGCGCGTGTCTGTGTCCGGCCCCCGGCTCTGAGCCCCCCCCCGGTGGCCGTGGGGCTAATGGTGGGGGAGGCGCCTCTGAATGTCAACACCCCCCTTCCTCCGTCCGTGAGTCCCTAGGCGGGTGAGGGGGGGAGCAGTGACGGCAAAGGGACGTGTTTGGACCGTTGAAATTCAAATACACCGAGCCGTTCCCGCGGCCGGGACCGCTGCAGCCAGGGGCGGCTGCTCTGGCACAGCGCTCCGGAAATAGCGGCCCCGGGCCCGCGGTCCCTTCCAGAGAGTAGCTCCTGCTCTGCCCGGCCGTGCCGCAAGTGGCTCTTGTTCCCAGGGGAAGTTCCCGCCCCGGGGGCAGCGTGCTGGCGGGCCCCTTTGGGTGCAGCAAGGGCTCCATCAAAACAAAGACTAACGGTCACTTGGGATTTTTTGTTAATTATTCCAAATTTGGGTAATTTATTAATTCGGTGTTTGAAAATGAAAGACTCCGTGGGCAGAGTGCGGGGGGGGGGGGGGTCAGGACACGTGTGGGACCATCCCTGCGTTCTGCGCTACAGGTCAGGGAGTCAGTGACACCCAGCAGCACAATCAGGTGTAACTGCTGAGATGACACTGTTACAATTTGTTAGAGGCGCCTTTCACAGTATAACATTTTCAGCTATGTCAGCGGTTTTGGAAAACAGTGCTTAGTTAGTGTCTGTTCCTTTTGCTAGCACTTTCTCTAGTCAAAGTACAGAAATCCTGTCAGCAAATGCACTGAGTACCTATTTAATTTCATGATGTTGAAATAGAGAAACTGATTTAGGGCCCATTTCCTCACACGTCTGCCCAAGGCCTAGTCTTCACACAGATTTTGTATTGGTATTCTGTTATTAGGGATGAGGGTTTTTTACCAATATATAGTTATACCAGTACAAATCCCTAGTATGTTTATGCTGCTATACAGGTGCTTATATCAATATAGCTTAGTCCCCTTCCTATATGGGAATAAACTATACTAGTATTAAAAGATTTATATCAGTACGGTGCCTGCACTGTGTGTGTACCGCTTAAACTATATCAGTATTGTTAAAGAGGTACAACTTTTGTGTGTAGACAAGGCCTGTGCACATGTGAGATTAGGCCATAGAGTCTGAAAGATATTATCCACCCAGTTATAAAAAGGTACATATCATAATTTGGGAGGTAAATTATATGACGGTTGTTTTCATAAGAGAAATTTCTGTAAATCTAATAACAGATAAAACTACTCTGTACTTTTAAATAATGGCACCTGGAAACAAATTCAAGAACTCTGAACTGATATTACTGTGTGAATGGGAAGAATGCCTTTTTGTAGGAAAATGTATGGAGGAATTTTGTGATCACGTTGCAGAACACTTGAAAGAGTATCGACAACATCCTCTGGAAAGAACAGGTAATATATCTGTCTCATTCACCATACAAATAATATTGCAGTTTTGAAGATTTTTGTACTTTGTGGCCCTGATCTTGCACTGGCACTTTGCTGGTAGAATGAAGTCAATAGGACTCGTATGTGTGCGCTGGTGACTACACACCAGAGTCACTTGCAGGACTGGGGCCTATTTTTGTTTTTTTTATTTGCATCTGATTTTGCTGGTTTTCTCTTTTTCTAAAGCTATAGTAGTAAAATAGAAATAATACTAATGTAGCTGAAGTCATGAATCAGAAGTTTAAACTCAGTTTCTTCTTGAATTAGGGCTAAAGTGTGGTGTTTTTTTTTTTTTTTTAAATTGGTAGTCTCAAAAAAGAATTTTTGGATTTCTGGAACTTATGTGTTAAGATTTTTAACTTTAATGTGGAGGTTGGAGAAATCAACTTAGAGGAAACTTGCCCTTTTTTGTATCTGTTTTTTGTGAATAAATAAACGGTATTTACTTGCTCCTTTTATGTATCTTGCATCTTTCTTCTATTGGTATTACAGTTACTTACAAGAAAAACTCAGAAGTTGTATCCCACAGAAAATTATAAGCAGTCTTTGTAGACTGTAATAGCAATAGTGTAGTACAGTGGTTCCCATACTTGTCTCGCCGCTTGTGCAGGGAAAGCTCCTGGTGGGCCGGGCTGGTTTGTGTACCTGCTGCATCCACAGGTTTGGCCGATCGCGGCTCCCAGTGGCCGTGGTTTGTTGCTCCAGGCCAATGGGAGCTGCTGGAAGCAGCGCAGGCCGAGAGATGTACAGGCCGCTGCTTCCAGCTGCTCCTATTGGCCTGGAGCAGTGAACCGCGGCCAATGGGAGCCGCGATGGGCTGAACCTGCGGACGCGGCAGGTAAACAAACCGGCCCACCCCGCCAGGGGCTTTTCCTGCACAAGCGGTGGAACAAGTTTGGGAACCACTGGTGTAATAGATATTTTTAATATTGCTGTTGTAGCTCTTATGAATCCTGACCTTTATTCTTAACACTATTTTCACATATTTAATTGCTGGTGTAAATACTAGACTGAGTTTAATTAAAGGTACAGTAAATGGAAAGTAAAATTGAACCAACAACAATATGCACTCAATGCCTCCTCTTATCCAGAGTGACAGTATTTTAGCTCATACATAAGTAAAAAAACTAATTTTTACAACATTCTGTATTGGTCCTTTGAAACCACTGGGCTTGTCCTGGGTTTCTTTGGTGCTCCAGAATGAATAATTCTATGATGTTACAGCTGCGTATAACCTACTGTAGTACTAGGCATGGGAGACTCAAGTAATTCCTGTGTTAATTTTTGTTTTGTTGCCTTATTATGTGGGCCCTATCCTGCAGTTGAATCAATGTGGGCAGATCCTTGCACTCACATGGAGTCCCTTTCAAATTTAGAGCCTCTGCCAACTCACTGTATTGAAACAAGGCAGAACAAAGTGATGACAGTGTGAAAGCCTGCAAACTAAAAATGCCAAACAATCAGTTTCCGTATCAGATATTCTTAAGTGTCCTTTTGAATTCAAGATTTGCACTGTCAAAAATCAAATATTGTGCAACACTCAAATATCCAAACCAAAATTATCAGAAACTCTTTTATCTGAAATAGATATATCCTCTTCTTTCTATGACTTGGGATTTCCTTTGTGTTTCCATACTTAATCATTGTGCCCATTACATTTGGATAATCCAGTTTGTACTATATAACTAACTACTCAGTGGGTTCAGGAAAGATTATTGAATAATTAAAAGTTTGGTTGGCTGTTATACAGGCAGGAGTGCAAATTGATTGTAAAATTTGAAAACATAATCAAGATTTTTGGAGCAAGGACTGTCATTTGCTAAAAGTCCAGTGCCTAAGAATCAGGCCTCAAGTCTTTACTATTATCATTTATATTGTGGTAATGTGTGATAAGTTATATGCAGTGTTCTTGTAGCCATGTTGTTCCCAGGATGTTACAGAGACAAGGATATTACTTCGCCCAACTTGTCTTTTTAATAGTAATCAATAACACTGTAGAACCATTCAATAGTCCTTACTCAGACATTCTAAGCCCAGTGCTCTCTTTCTGGGGAAAATTCCACTAGAATTATCTGAGTTTTGAGAAAGTGAAAAAATCTTGTTCATTGCTGAGGCTTAAAATCTTTAGATGCTTAATTATCTGAACGTAGCCGTTATCCATCACTCTACTAGTTTTACCGATGGTTCAGTAGATCATCACCTAAAATGTAAGTAATAGTTATTTTCTGGTACCTTCTTGAAGATTGTCTCACGCAGTTCCTAACTTAATACAACATTCCTTTAAACATTATTTCTTTTTTTTTGTGTTTAGAGCAGTACCATTGTTGGTGGAGAAATTGTGAATTTTTGGCTACAGGTCCCAGGGAGCTGGTAACCCATGTAAATTTTCATAGTTACCACACCAAGTTGAAATTCTTAGGCTCTCAGTTAAGGGCATCCCACCAAGATTGGCCAGCATGTTCTCAGAACAGCCATAACCAGAATCAGATACCAAGGATTTCAGAGATGTATGTTTGCCAATGGGAGAATTGTGATGTAAGTGAAATGAATGTTGTTTCCTTTCTTGTCTCTTAACTCTACCTTAACCTTCCCCAGCTCCAGCACCTGGAAGAAAGAGGTTTCACTACTGAATTTTTTTATTATTTATTATTGAGTAGTGTTCCATTCCATCTTCATAAGTAGAAATGGTAATGATTGTGATAGTGTTTGCCAAAGTATATACTGTATATAAACACCATTTATTTTAGCATCTGCAACCAATTTATTTTAAATCCAAGTATTCTTTCTTTTGTTAGAACTAAAATGATTTTTTCCCCACTGCACTGCTTTTTCTGTGTTTTAGAAATATATCATACAAAATTGCAAAGTAAGCAGAAATATTCTAAGCCAATGAATATGCCATCAACCTAGTTAAGAGACCCACTGTATTTACTTTGACCATTTTCTGGAACAAAAATTAGACAAGAATATCTGATATTTTCTCAGATATTTGCAGCCTTTTAATGATTCTGGAACTAGATGGCTCAGAGGATGTGTTAATGAGTCTTTCATCTTTAGGTCACTAATTAAAATGTGACATAGCCTGGGAGCAACTGAAAAATGTCAGCTTCTGACAGCTCTTTGGTGGAATATGTAAAATTAATTAGTGGTCTCCATCCAACTCCTAGTGGACAGTGTCTGTATCAAGAGTTGTTTGCAGTGTTGTACCCATGTTGGCTGTTGAAGAGAGCTCTCTGTAAGCTTGAAAACTTGTCTCTTTCATCAGCAGAAGTTAGTCCAATAAAAGATATCACCTCCTCACTTTGTCTTTCTGTATGAAGAGAATGATTACATTTTACGCCAATTAATATCCTCTTTGCCAGTGTTTGCATAGTTGGTAATAACTGAATGGGCTCTGCTAGGAGTGGGACCATATTAGTAGGGCAGCGTGGGGAAGCATGTTGTCTGTCATCTTTGGCCCCCTAAACTCAGTTCCTGTCAGTGGGCATTATCTTTGCATCCATTGGGTTGAAGCCCTGCAACTGATGCTCCATCTGGAAGAGGACTCCTTAGGCATGCCCTTTAGATTGAGAACACTGAACAAGGTAGGCTTCAGAGAACCTTCCTTCACTACTACCTCTTTTTAAAGGCTGTTGCCCCTGTCCAGGTTGGTTTTCATGAAATTTACAAACATCAATCTTTGGCTCAAATAGTTTAATAACAAATAAGTCAATGAAGAATATAGAGAAAATCAGATTAAAACAAAAGACTTGGCATGCAGAACACAGAAACGCTATGAAACTCACTCTGCAAATCTCATCTAGATAGGTTCACTTCAAGTTTAATTCTACAGAGTTAAAAATAAGCAGATGCTTACATTTCTAGAAGAGCTCTCTCTCCCCTTCCCGCCCCCCACTCTTTTGCCCTTTCAAAGTCACATGGTTTCAGGAGTCTCAAGTATGTCCCCCCCATCAGCTTTCAGTTGTTTCTTGTTTGTGACCATTTTTCATTTTAAAGGTGTGCCAGTTCTGGTTGTGGGTACAAACAATGATCCTGATTCTTCAGTGAAGTCCGTGAGATGTACTCTATTTGACTTCACTGTTGCTCTGCCGAGGCACAGAGGTCTGGCTACATGGAGCTCATTGCTGAATTTAAGTCAGTGTAATGTTTGAACAAATGTACTATCTTGAGGGAGTGGAATAGTTTCCATTCTCTGTATAATGGCTATTGTCCCATGTTTCTATTAACATTCCCCCTATCTATCACTGGAGGTATTTCCCAATTTCTTCTGTCAAAATATAGTATTTCACAAGCCCTTTGATCTTAGTCTGCCTAAAGGGTGACTGGATCCTGGTCTGTGTGTCCTCTGAGATGTTAACCTAGAAGAAAGCTCATTTGTTCCTTTGGCTCTGAATTTAAAGAGACAGTGCTCATATAATTCTTAGATTTCTCTCTTCATGTTAATGCATTTCTACATCAAATAAGAATTATTGACAGATTAGTTTTAATCTGTCACAATCTGTACCTGTATAAATAGCAGATTTTAGTCACCAGGGCCTGTATCTACAAAGGTACTTAGGTGCCTGACCCCCAGATTTAGGTGCCTGTATAGCATTTTTAGGTGCCACTGTGATTCACAAAACCCCTGCTTCGCTGCTGCCTAACCCTGTAGGTATCTAAAGTCACTCAGCATCTAAATTTTTGCAGTAAAAGTTACTTAGGCACCTATGTTTCTGCCCCTGGGCAAGCACATTGCTGCCTCATTGTAGTGTTCATGTATTCCAAGGCCAGAAGGGATCATTGTGACCATCTAGTCTGAAAATTATTGGTACAAGTCCTTAATGACAATTGAAATCACAAACCCTGGTTTATAAGGCCAGTGTTCTGATCCATGTGCTAGAGGGCCTTTATGGTATGGATGCCTATCTGCCATCTAAGCCTCCATGTGAGTCATGACTCAGGAAGATAGGCGTCCCTCTGACTAAATTGCATGTGGTGCTCAATCCAGTAAGTGTGTTTCATAGGCCACCTAACACAACACCAATAATGGGGGATTGGCAGGTAATGAAAGAACCTTTATCTTTATCCCAGTGGTTAGGACACTCACCCAGAGTACTGGAGACCAGCAGTTTAAGTCCCCACTGAACTGTAATGATTCTCACTCTTTCTCTGGCCAAATTAATATTCAGTTATTTAAAGTGGAACAGCTTCAAAAGGAAAGAATGAGGGAGATCCACATGAGAATAGTCTAGTGATTTAGACCATGCACCTGAGAGGTGGTAGACCCTTTGTTCAAATACCTTTTCACTGGGCAGAGGCAAGACTTGAACTGGGGTTCCCACTCGCCCACCCACCATGTTTCTGTGCAAAGTTGGTGGCCTCAGAGCATGTCTACCAAATCAGGCCCCACATGTGACTTAGGCAGAGGAATGCTTATCTTCTCCCAGTTGTGGATCATAAGCAGAAATAGATACCTCCCTGCAGCATGGAATTAGACACTTATCTCCATGACAAGGGCGAGGCTTAGATCCCCTCTCATTGGCATCTCCCACTGACTAACTTAAGCAGTTCTGCGCCTAGTGTGCTGAGTTTTGTGGGTGGCCTTAGGCACCTATCTCTCCCCATTCATTGTATAGGAAGCCGTAGGTGCTTAACTCAGGGTTTGTGGATCACAGTGTTCTTGTGGTTTTCTAGGCACCTAAGTCCCTTTGTGGATCTGGGCTCAGTGTACGAAATACAGAACCTTTCACAAACATTCATTTCTCTTTAAAGTTAAAAACCAAAACAGATATAATTAATTACTGTATCATAAGATAATTAGCTGTATAGCTTGACCTGCAGGTTCCATTTCCATTGAGCCTCATAACTTATGGAGGTTACTTTTCCCACGGTGATTATTTTTAAAATATAAAGGTTAAAAAAAAAAAGTCCTTGTGTATGTACTTACTAGAACTGATCTTGCATGTTGATAGGCCTTTAATTTTAAGAAATACCAATAAAACTCAGAGATCTCACATTTTTTCAGGCCAGGAATCAAGAGCCGCCCTGGTTGTGCATGTCAGGAAACTCTTTCTCTTTTGTGGAACATGTATTTAAAAAAAACGTTAACATTTATGGGAGTTGTTCTGATGGGGTAGTAACTTCATTTTCAGTTAGCATATAATCAGTTTTTATGGGTAATTGGGGGTTTTTTGTATGGTTTTCTTCACTTAAGATGAAATATGCCCTTTAATTTTATTTCTTTCTATATGTAGCACTTTGCTAAATATTTCTATACATGTTCCTTCAAGCTTAAACTGTTGTTATGAATTGTATTAATTAAAACAGTGTTTCCCAACCTGGTAGGCAGGCTAGACTAGCCCAGAAAGGTGGGGTAAGATGCAAAACAAAAGAGGAGAGAGAGGGGGCAGGGAAAGCTGCTAACCATTTCCACTCCTATAGCAATGGATAAAGTCCTCCTTGAAAATCACCCATTTTGCCTCCCAGCTTCTGTGGTGGCTCCTAATGTATCAAACTGCAGATGGACTCAATGGTACAAACCATCTGGCTCAGGCAGCAGCCCTTAAGTTTCTCTCTCTCTCTCCTCCACTGCAGCAACACTTAAATATAAAGTTACTGAAATGATGTGCCACCTATGCCCACTCTGAGCAACCTGCACTAGTAGGTTTCTGGTGAGCGGGAGAGTGTAGGGGGGAAACAAAAAAACAAGGGAAAAGAAAGAATCTAGGGAAAAAGGAGAGAGAGAAAAACAATTTAAAAAAATGAGAATAGGTAAAGAAATACGGAGAGTCAGTGACAACTATACCAGGGCATGGTGTGATGGGATGGTGAGGGCTCCTATTTGCTAACCCATTAGAAGAGGGGGCTTCCAACAAAAGAAAAATCGGGAGCCACTGGACTAAAATAGACTGACTTTATCTTTAAGCTACTACAGCAGAGATCAGCAACCTTTGGCACGCAGCCCATCAGGGAAATCCACTGGCAGGTCGGGACGTTTTATTTACCTGCAGCGTCTGCAGGTTTGGCCGATCGCAGCGTCCATTGGTCGCAGTTTGTTGTTCCAGGCCAATGGGGGCTGCGGGAAGCAGTGTGGGCTGAGGGATGTGCTGGCTACCGCTTCCCACAGCCCCCATTGGCTTGGAACAGTGACCCACAGCCAGTAGGAGCTGTGATGGGCCGAACCTGCGGATGCTGCAGGTAAACAAACTGTCCTGGCCTGCCAGTGATTTCCCTGACGGCCGTGTGCCAAAAGTTGTCAATCCAGTGCAAATATCTGTAATAAAAATAATATAAAGTGAGCACTGTACACTTTGTATTGTGTGTTGTAACTGAAATCAGTATATTTGAAAATGTAGAAAAATGTCCAAAAATAATTAATAAATGTCAGTTGGTATTCTGTTGTTTTAAAGTGTGATTAATCATGATTAATTTTTTTAATTGCAATTAATTTGTTGAGTTAATCGCATGAGTTAACTGCAATTAATCGACAGCCCTATTCAAAATTTCTTCAACAGATGAGGCATCATTTACTCTGTGTAAATTCTCTAGAAATCACTTCTCTCAATGTGTTTTGTTTTTGTCATTTGATTTCCTGTCAATACTATCCATCATCTTCATGGTTCCATTTTGTCCTCAGGTTACCTACAACAACCCAGAATGGTTTTATCGGCATGTTGCTATGCATGCATACTCAACTGAGAAAGAAAACATTTCAAATAACAAGAAAGCTATTTGTTGTTGTCACTGGAAAGGTAGCTCACATTCTATATTTAATTTACAAAATATGGAATATTGCCCTAGTAATTTCACTGCCACTATAAAATTTACTGGGTGTCTCATGAAGCACAGGAATATGTTAGCTATCTTCATACAGCCTTTTTCCAGCAATCTTAAATAATTAAAGTACTTTACCTACATTGTAAGCTCCTGATTAGTTTAAATGGATTGCACTAGCAATGCCAAATCACTTAATTAAAAGCCTAGTATGCCAGAGTCCAATCCTTCAAGGTTCTGAGCACCCTCAATTCCCTTTTGACCTCAGTGGGAATTGAAAACTTTCAGCACCCATAGGCTTGGGGTCCTACACTGAAGGCATGTTTCTGAGCTAAGAGTAATGATTTTGCTGCCCTAAAACTTTTTCACACTTTGTAAGAATTCAAAAACAGTAATTTAATGGGTGTTCTGCACATAACTTCAATGGGAATTTTGCCTAAACCAGTAGTCCCCAAACTGTGGGGCATGCTCCAATGGGGGGGGGGGGATGGAGGAAAGTTTAAGGGGATGCATGGTGGGGCCCAGGCCAGCTCCAACAGGGGGCATGGAGGGAGTGCCATCCAGCCCGCTCTGCCCCCAGCCTAGCTCCAGCCCCAGCTCTGTTCTGCCCCCACTCCAGCTCCAACCACAGCTCTACTCTGCCCCCAGCCCAACTCTGCCCTCGTTCTCCCTCTGCCCTGACTCCAGGCCAGCTCCGCCCCCATCCTCAGTTCTGTCCTCATCTCTGCCATCGGCTCAAGCTCCTCTCCTGAGGAAACCGTGGCTGAGGAGTAATGGAGCGGGGGGCGCAGACAGGAAAAGTTTGGGCAACACTGGCCTAAGCCAAAGCCAACTGAAGTCACTGGGAATCAGTCCACTGATTTTTAGTAGGCTTTTGAACAGGCCCTGTGTAGCATTTGCAGAACTGAACTCTTTGTAGTGTTTGCAGTAGTAATGTTCTGACTTTTCCTAAAAACATTTTAGTTGTGCTCCTCTAAAAACTTATTGGTGGACTATATATAATACAATCTTTCCTGTTTGTACTCAAGAGAAAATAAAGTGCTCATATGCAACTGTTCTGTAATCTTATATAGGATGTGTTTTTAGATTGTTCAGGAACATTTAAAGGAAAGCATAAGCTATGGGATCACTTAAGAACCCACACTCAAGAAAGAGTGGTGGCCTGTCCCTCTTGTGGAGCGATGTTCTCCAATAATACCAAGTTTTTTGATCATGCTAAGCGACAGGTTTCAGAGGATCGTAAGTGGATTTGCTCTATTTCTGTTTACATTTATTTAGGGGTTTACTTTTGGGCTGGTTTATAACAGTACATATATAACACCTATTACTATTTTTCAGAAGTGTCAGTTAAATGCAAAATTGACTTTAGGAAGGAAATTATCTTCCTGAAGCATGGAAGTACTTTTGGCTTTGCAATGATTGCTTCATATAAATGATGAATTGGGGTAATGGGGGAAAGAGAGAGAGCACTCAGATGCATATTTAAATATAGTGGCTATCCACCTGACAGTTGTGGCATTCCATTGTAAAAATAGAGATTGCTTCTGACTCCATGCCCATGGCTTCTCAGGGTAACTGCATTCCACTGGAACAGTGAAACTGATGACCAGTAGGAGAAGCTGTTTAATACCAGAGACAGAGCTCTTACAGGAGTTGGACTTAAATTATGGACTTCACTTCTGAAAGTGATCTGAATGATCATGGAACTAAGCCAGGGGCGGCTCTAAATATTTTGCCGCCCCAAGCACGGCGGCATGCCGTGGGGGGCACTCTGCCGGTCGCCGGTCCCACGGCTCCGGTGGACCTCCCGCAGGTGTGCCTGCGGAGGGTCCACTGGTCCCGCGGCTCCACTGAAGCTGTGGGACCAGCAGACCCTCTGCAGTCACGCCTGCGGGAGGTCCACCGGAGCCGCCTGCCGCCCTCCCAGCGACCGGCAGAGCGCCCCCCGCGGCATGCTGCCCCAAACACGCGCTTGGCGTGCTGGGGCCTGGAGCTGCCCCTGAACTAAGCACTTTCAGAGCTAAATGTAACACTCTCTTGAGCTTAGATTTTACTCAATATGTTCTTCACTGCAGCACATTCTCCTACCACCCCCCACCACCGCCCTTCAGCAAACTATAAACTAAGCAGGATATTTTTCCTACAGGCCAGGAAGGAGGAGAGAGATTTTTGTTTTTTTAAATACTTGGAAAATGCTCAGGTACTATGGATGTTACGGTGATGGGGTCTATATAAGTACTCAAACCATAAAGCTCCAAAACTTGGCAGGTTTCAAACTGTTAATATTTGTTAACAGATTGTTGTCTTGTTAGGAGTAAAATTAATATATTGCTAATTAAAATTCTGCAATTACCCTAAACCAGATTTTTTCTGAAAAACATCTAGAATACAAAATAATACTGAAATTGTCCCACTGCTGTGACAGTTTAGTGATCAAATTGACAACTCTAATCTGTGTTTTAAAAATAGATCAATAAATATCAATTGCATCACTGATCAGTTCCCATTAAATTTCAGAACAAGTATTTGTTTGTCAGAATTGTGACAAACACTTTGCCAATGAGAGGTTACTACGAGACCATATGAGAGGACATGGTGAGTCAGTTTTTTTAAATAAATGTTCTACTAAACTGTAACACAACCATAGATAGATGATAATATTATTAAGATACCTTTTCATATGTCAGCTGAGAGAAGCAGTATACAGACTCAAGGCAATTATGATACAATTGTGGGGAAACAGACGTCTTACTATCAGATAAGACAGTCCATATGAGATGGCTTTCTCCTCTTCGCATGCCCACTTGTTTAGGACTTTCTCCTCTTTGTGTCCTCACTTGACTACAAAGTTTGAATATTACAATTCCCTCTTAGGGTTCGTCTTCATGGGGAGGTTATTATAGAGTATAAACTTAAAGCGCTAAAGCTATTCTGGAATAAAAGTGACTATCTGTAATTTAGTTTAATTAACTTTCCAAGTGTATTAAGCTCAATAAGAAAAGGGCACTCTTGTTCCGGGATAAGAGTGTCCATATGTGGATCTACCTAGCAGTAGCTAATGAGGAATAGCTTATTTTTCAGTTGCTATTCTGGTCACTTTCCCCATCCAGACAAGCCGTTAGCATGAGCACATTGTGCCAACCATACATATTTTATATTGGCTGCCATAAAGCATCAGATTATAAAATGACACACTTCTTTCAACTCCCCACCAAAGTGTAGATCCTGCCTACGTTCAGAATTTCCTGTTGCATGCACTCTCACAACATCCATCTTTTATGAATTCCCACCATTATGCCATAAGCAAGTAGGCAATTAGGCCTTTGTTTTACTAGTCCCTAGAGAGTGAAACAAACTCCCCCTTCCCCTCTGAAATTTGTCTCTCTCTCTCCATCGATGTTTTGAAAATACCTCAAAATGCTTTTTCATGTGCATGTTTATTGGAATGTCCACTGTTTGGCCCATATTTATTACCCCTCTGTTCTTTCTTCCCCCTTTTTTCCCCTTATGCATTGTATACCCAAATTAGCGTTAGTTGTTAATTTTAGTGTGAATGGGTTTTTCTAAATGTTTTTATCATAGTGCACTGCAGACTGAGTGTCTTGGCAAAGGAGTGACATAGAAATAAAAGTATTATTATTTCTCCAGTTACCCATGTTACATGTCCATTTTGTGATTTGGTATGTACAAGTGTCTCCTCTCTGAAAGCGCACATCAGATTCCGACACTGTGATGAACGCCCTTTCCACTGTGATCTCTGTGAGAGTAGGTAAGAAGATTTGGAACTCTTAGCTAATCAACAGAAGTTTGGAAATAATTCAGTGTTCAATGAATGTAAGAGGTAACAAAGGTAAGAAAAACGTTCAGCCCTTAAAATAGCAACCCTTTGCTTAAAAAATAAATAGATAGAGGGATGCATTAGTCTGTTGGAACTCATAAAGGCACTTCTTGAACTTATGGTGGAAGTAGGATTGATACTTGATTTCTAGTGCCAAAAGATGTCTTCCAAGTAAGACTATGCATACTGTAAGAAAAGGCCATCAATGATCAATGTAGATCATATTTAGCAACTATTTCCCCCCCTCAATTGATCAGCTGCAAGGGTTACTGGATATTTCTGAGAGAGTCAGATGCTCCTCTTCTGAACTGTCCTCCTGCCACTGGATCATTTTATCCATTTCCTCTCAGCTACCTCTATTTTTCCACTCCCGACTTGATTCTCTTAACTTCCTGGTGGCTCTCACAACTTTCTTTACTTTTTCCAGTTCGGTCAAAGGGAACACTGACTGCGGCATTACTGATGGAGCAAGACGTAATGATATAGGACACTTACATACGTAGGCAGGGGCTGAATTAAATAGGGCCTTGAAAGGGAGGATAAGAAGTTTAAACCTGATGCAGGGATGGATTTCAGGAGAGGTCAGATAAATGGATAACACTTTCATGTGCATGTTTTAGATAGACTGGAGGGAGTAACATGAATATTTGAGGGACTAGAGCGGAGGAAGTTGCTCTTATGACAACATTTGATCAGTGCATGGACAAGAGTTTTAGAGAACAGAGGCGTGGATGGATCATTGAAAAGTTATTGTGGGAAAAGTGGCAAGATTTGGACATAGCCTAGATGCCTAGGAAGAAAGTAGAATCAGAGATTACCCCCAAACCATAACAATGAGACTATTGGAAGTATATTCCCCTTGCACAGATTGTGAAATGGACGTAGAGAGGATAAGTGATTTGTACAAGGTCCCCATTGCTCATCATTGCCAGAACCAGGAATAGAACTCAAGAATTTGTGACTCCCACTCCGGTGCTTCAACCACTAGATCAGGGTTTCTCAACTTGTGGGTTGGAACCCAACATTGGGTACCTGGAATGTTTCCAGGGGTCACATGGCAGCTCCTGTCCCATGAGGCTGGCTGGGCTCGCCTCCCTGCTCCGGGCACTGCAACTTTTGGGGTCCCAGCACCACTCAGGTTTGGCCCAGCTGCCATGTCAGGAGTCTGGATAGACCAAATTTGAGTGAGTGGCACTGCAACCCCATGAGCCAGATCACAACTCCACTCAGACAAATTTGGTCCAATCAGGGGGGAAGGGCCAAACTTGAGTAATGCTGCAATCCCTGAGGTTGCAAAGCCTGGAGCTGAGCCAAGCCCAGCAAGCCCCACAGCACAGGAGCTGCCACTGTGAGGTGAGTGCCGGGCAGGACCCAACTCTCCCCTCCCCCAGGTGAGGGGCAGGATCCAACCAAAACCATCCCAGGGCCTCCACCCTCAGAGTATTTACTGGGTTGCAACAGGCCATTAACATTTTAAAAGGGGTCCTGAGCCTAAAAAAGTTGAGAACCACTGTACTAGACCACACCCTCTCTGCTATTATTGCTGTTATTTGAACAGTAAAAGTAATTTGTTTCACCTATATGCTCCTCAGTTTTAAGAATGCTTATGATCTCCATAAACATGTTGAAACACACAACGATTCAAATGCCTACAGCTGTGATGTAGAAGGATGTGTTTTTACTTCACGGACTTCACAGATCTTGAGGCAGCATTACAAGAGAGCACATATGGTGGGTATTAAAAAAGTAGATGGAAGTATCTTTTAATAGACAATAGGGGCTAATTTTCAAAATGCATGTGTATGTCAAAACACCTGACTTGTGCTTGCATCTAGGCTATTGGGTGCATAATTTAACCCTACAGAGTTGCATGTTCCCAATCTTGAAAACTGGGCCAATATCATGTTTTTCTTTCCTGTAAATCAACAAGCCATTCCTAGCCTGAGAAGCAAAATATTTGAGGACTATACTTCTGTGTCAATTTACTGCACTCGGTCCCTAGAACTAGTACAGCACACAAAAACACAACTAGAACCGGTACATATTTATTACGTGGTTTTTAAACTTGTCTGAGTTATAATCAGGGCCAGGCAAACGGGGCCCATGCCCAGGGTGCTGTACCCAGGGGGTTGCCACAAGGAGCTCGGGCTTCCCCTGGCTAGCTGTGGCTGGACTCCTCTCTTCTCCGGCCCCTCCCCCGCGCTGGGCCAGCGGGCTTCTCCCCGCCCCTCTGCCCCCTCCCACACACTCTTAGCCAGGTGGCTGAGGGCTCGGGCTCTGCCCTGGCCCCCGGGAGCCCAGAGCAGCGCGGCCAACCGCTCGCTGCCCGGAGCAAAGCCAAGTCCCTCCCTGCCTGTGGCCCTGCACCGTTCGGTCTCTGACGGGGCGGCCAGGCTGGGGCCAGGAGGAGTGAAACTTCCGTGGGGGGTGGGGTGGAGGATGGGGGAGCTGGGCTGAGCTGGGAGGAGGGGGGACTTAAAGTGACAGTGTCTCTCAAACTCCCTAGCACACACAGGTAGGGTGACCAGATGTCCTGATTTTATAGGGACAGTCCCGATTTTTGGGTCTCTTTCTTATATAGACTCCTATTACCCCTCACCCCTGTGCTGATTTTTCACATTTGCTGTCTGGTCACCCTACACAAAGGCTCTCACACCCACATACATTCTGTCTCTCACAACCCCCCAACACACAGTCACACACACACTCTCTCTCTCACACACAAACTGGCTCTCACACCCACATACTCTCTGCCTCTCACAGTCCCCCAACACAGGTTGTCTCACACGCAGTCTCACACTCCCCAACACACACACTGTCACACAGTCCCCCAGTACACAGTCTCACACACACACACACACCCTCTCTCTCTCTCTCTGTATTACTGCTTGGTACTTCCTGTCAAAATGCTTGTGGTGAGCCAGCAGTGGCTAGGGGCTGCAGGAGGGGTGTGGGCTCCAGCAAGTTGCAGCCTCCATGTGACAGTGCGAAGCCTGCCTTGAGCCACAGGCCAAGCGCCAGGCGCCACAAGCCACTGCAGCAGCACAGAAGTAAGTGTGCAATACACCATATACCATGCCACCTGCGCTTCTGCTGACAGTGGCCTAGGAATTTGCTAGTTGCAGCAGTTACTCATTGTGATGTTATCTGATTAAAACATGACCATGCAGATCATTGTTGGAACCACTGTTATATATTTGCAACAAATCTTGTACAAAATGTGGCATGTAAGATGTCTATAAAAAGGTTACGATTTGCTGAATATGTTTATGCTCTCTGTATGCACGTATCATGTTTGTACTTGAAGTTATAAGTATTGGCTCTATACCTGTATTTCAAATGTTTGCTCCTGGGTAACGCCCACAAGGTAGTTAGCAACACGTCTTGAAGGGACTAGTCAAAGTAAGTGGCTCATCAAGGGACACTTAACTCACAATGGACCATGGGAGACGCCCATCTACATTGAATGGACTTTCCTGTGGACATTCTATATGAAGTATAGGTAATGGCCAGGGGGAGCCCAGGGAGCCTGTAGGAGCCAGGGATGATGAGGGGAGAGGGAAGGAGGCGCCAAAATACAAGTTCGCCCAGGGCACCATTTTCACTAAAGCTGGCCCTGGTTACAATGGCTGATGTATTGCAATCCAGTACTATCCAGCTGATGTTCGTTTAAGCTGTAGTTGTTTCACGGGAAGCCATAGACCCTGCTATCAAGACTGAGGTATCTGCAGTATAATTTTAGATCAGAGAATTGCAATATTCAGTGGAGGTTATCTGTCAAAAATGTGTACTTAGAAAATAATGTAAGTATTACAGGAGTATAACATAGTTAATATAAATTTTTTCTTACTTTAATTTTACTTTGTATTTATCATCAACCTCAGTTACTGATTTCCCCACCATCTTTTCCTCAGAATAATGGCAATCTAAAATATAAATGTCACATCTGTCAGAAATGTTATTCCTGGTGTTACACATTGACTCTGCATCTTCGCAAGGTGCACAAACTCAGCTGTCATTCTCGCTTCAGGTATGTTATCAATTCTTACCCAAAGCAAAAAATGAAATCTTCTTTTTTCCTGGGGGGGTGGGGCAGTCTTGTATAAGGGATACAGATATTTGGTTGATTACCATATAATGCTCAATTTAGAGAATGAGGAGCTCTTCTAATAAAATATATTATGAATAGATATCTCTTCTATGCAGGTTCATGTTTAGAGTCGCACAAAGTAGTTAGTGCCATTATGTTTGTTTCTTTGCATAAATTTTGTTTCCTTTAACTACCGTTTCATACATTGCAATTTATGATTTGGGTTTTAAATGCTAGCTGTTTGGATTTAGTATGCATTTTTGTAATTTTGTATTTGTATAGATGTATATAAAAGCTACAGTCATTTTTATTTTCATTACTTTAATTTTACTTTCTTAGATACAAAGAATATGATGATGGGTACTTGAGGCTGAATGTAGCAGTTTATAATGCTGTCATGGGTTTAGATCAGGGTCTTGAGAACAAGATGGCACCAAAGAAGTCTTCAGTAGTTCAAAACAGTACTGGAAAAGACAGCTATGCCTCTTGCGAAAGAAGCCATTCATCAATGGAACTACATACCACAAGATGTCAGAGATGGTCACAGACTATTGCAGAAAAGGTTATGGTAGAATCAGACACCTCCATAATGGAGCCAGTGTATTTTGAACTTCAAACTACCCCACAGTCATTTGAAAACTCTGCTGTTCCCTCTGAACTTGATCAAGCAATGACACTGAATACAAAGGAAAAATTAATAGAAATTGCAATAGGCTTGGGAATTCAGGTTGCTGTTTAAGAAAAATGCATTTTTTTGGATTTTACCTTGGGATCTATTTAGTACTCCTGGAAGAGTTCATTATTTTAACTAAATATGAAATATACAAAGAGTCTGCATTGTTTTCACTTGTCAAATTTTGTATGTAACGTGTATATATTTGTTAAATATGCTAAATATACTAAATTATTTTATCTGAATAAATGATATACACCAGAAAGGTTTTGCTATATGTTCAATATGTGATACTTAGATAACTGACTATTCCAACAAGAAGGCATTGGATTTCATTAATCTGTGTGCTGTTGTTGTCTGTCTATACAAAAGAAACAAAACTATCCCATAAAGGCAAAATTCTGAGCCAGTACACTAGACAAAGGGTTTGATCTGGTAGATTGTGCATTGCTATTTTTTGATAAACATTTTTCATAATGCATCTGGTCTACAATATTTCTAAGAAGTGTCTTTGCCTTTAGTTAGTGATGTTAAGTATATTTCAAGTATATACTAGAGTAATTTTAAGTGTCTTTCAAGTAGTTTACTTTGGCTTTAAGCTATGATGTGTTTTGTAAATTAATATAATTTTAAAATCTTTTTCATTGTTTAAAGGTGATTACAATTCAAGAATTGTTTGCATTCATAGAATAGTGAAAAAGATGTTCAGAGAACTGACCTTGGTTTCAGATAGCACTCATTATAGTTGAGAGATTACGAAGTATTTCATAATAATCATTTGGGCACTAGAACTGGTGACTGTAGTTTTCAGAAATAATTCTATGCAGCCATGGTTATTAGAACCTGTTAAATAAAAAATGTTGGACGTGACTCCAGTATTATTTAGTTTTTTCATTCACTTATAAAGGGTGCCAATAATGAGACAGCTACTGCCATACAATAAAATACCTTTTATTTAAACCTAAAAAAGAATAAGCTCTCCAAATAAAATGTACAGGGATATACAGTTTCAGAAAAACGGGGACAGGGTCATACCCATTACAACTTAGAACAAACCTAGTATCCATCAAATCACCCAACCTACAGAGCGATCAGTTCTTGACCAATAAGAAGAGTGGAGAAACAAGAGTAGCAGATATAAAAGCAAGGGGAGGGAGCCCAGACAGCCAAAAATAGGCCAGCTGAAGTAAATGAAAATTTGATGTATACCCTAAAGGCAGCTAAGGAGGGGTTCTGGCAGACTTTTTCTGGGAGGGAATTCCACAATAAAGAACCCTCCTTTGAGAAAAATGTGTGTCCATTCCAGTCCTAATTGAATTAGCCACCAAGTTCAGACCTGCCCCTTATCACCTAATTGTTTCAGAAATTGTTATAGGATCTTTTACTTCTAATTAGATGCCTATCAGAGATGGAATCTTTGAGGTATTTTAATTAAACAAAAGCCACAGAAGTTTTTCATTTTTTGATCAAAATAATGCACTTTTTGACCAAGTTCCAATCTATACATCTGAACCACCACCACTGCAGCACAGATATCTACCACTTGAGCTATAGTGCCTATGCATTATGGTTGGAGTCCTGCTTGGCTCGCTCCCTCCTGTCCTAAAAATTGGGGGAGTACCTGCCCCTTGTAGTGCCCCCAGAGAAGGTTTGATTTGATGGGGCCATATGCTGGGTCAAGAGGGGTTTTTGTGGGAATCCCAGGTTGTCTCTCTCATCCCTCACCCTCCAGGAGTTGGGGGAGCATATGGTGATGCATATGGTGCCCCCTGAAGAGGGGTGAGTAGAAAATGGGATGCTGGTGTGAGATTGGAGGGATTGATGGGGGGGAGCCCAGCCTGGCTCTCCCCTCTGCAGTTGCTTTGGTAGCTCCCAAATGTTCCCAGCTGCTGCAATGTGTTGGCTGCTGCAGCTGCTTTGGTGGCAGCATGGACCAGGGTGTCTAGAATAGTGATTGATCTTGGTAGGCTGCCAATACTTATCTGTGGCATGCCAGTAAGAAAAAGAAAATTGGGATTATTTTTTGTTAACACTTTCCCTCTCACCCAAATCTGAATGGAATTTCATTAGGCAAAAAAAAGGCACTTCTGTGGCCTGAGGGATTTCTTCCTGCTGACTATCAAAGGCCTGCTGCAAACAATAGAGCTATTAATGCTTCTCAAAGAAAATAATCTTTTAAAATGGAAAGTGTTAAGCAACCTAAATCAACGGGTTATTACCAGTTCCCCTGTAAGGGGCACTAGAAAAATGTTAGGCCTCAATCCTGCCACTGATTCCCACAGCAGACCCCCATACCTGCACTGAGCTCTACTGCCATCACTGGGGACTCCATGCAGGTGCAGGCATCCACTTGCATAAAGTCAGTTGCAGGATTAAAGACTTAACACAAAATCAAAAGTCCATGTAGTGAATATCAATACATGAGAGGAGAGGAGGATGTAGCCCCCCCCCTCCATTCAATGGGTACATTATACTCAAATTCATCTAATCTGTGGAGTTGCTGCTCTCCCTGTGGAGCAAGGGGGTCATAACCCTCCCCATGGGGATGGGAGGGCTCTGCCCTGTATGTGGCCAGGAGCCACTTTCAGCCCTGCTTATTCCTGAGCTCCAGCAGTGTTGTTGGGAGTGGTGTCCCAAACCCCACTCTTACCTCTGGGCTATTGGCTTGGTGGATTGCCTCGGCTGGGTGTGGTGATGCCAGCAGCAGCAACAATGAGATCAGGGCCCAGCTGGGCCAGGCAAGTCCCTCCCCACGTTCTCATGATGGAAAGGCAGCAGACCAAACCTGAGATGGGTCCTGTGTAACTGGATAATCTGGGCCTGATTTCTGTGGGTGCAACTGAACCCATGCTACAGCTGCTTCTGCATGAGACAAGTAATAGGATGAATGCATGTAGTGGAGTAGTTAGTCTACAAACTCACTGTATATTATAAGCCTGCAGGAATTGCTAATAGTTAATGTGATCCTATTAAATGTACTGTTGTAAGGTATAACAATTCTGTTAGATCTGCAACCATGCAATGACAAGTTTTTTCAAAGGGAAATCATCCCTTTGAAAATCCATACTTTTATTTCCTCCTCTAGTTACTTTATTAATTACACCATACTCCCCCCATCCTGCAAACAGTTATACACATGTTTAACTTCACTATTATTCATGGTGGTAAAATTAATCATATGCATGTTTGCAGGACTGGGGTCTCAGAAAGCTGAAAGTGAAATTTGTTTTCAAATCAGATTTGTAATTCTCTAGCTTAATAATATGTTCATATACTAATTCCTGTGCAAATCAAGAGGCTTTGTTTACACTGCTTATTCTTACTGCTCATGTGCACCAGTACTTAGATCCAGTTGATAGGCAAAATGGTTTTCAGGGTTTATTGGTTTTGTTTTCAGCTGTGTGTGCGCCTGTTTGCACTATGCAAAACAAAATATAATATAAAATGTGATTCTGCTATTTTTTTTAAAGCTCTTCAGTGAAAAAAAAGCTTTTTCATTTCAATTTCACTACAGTGTTGTGATTCCAAACTGCAAAACCTATGTGTTAGTCATTCAGTCCAAAAAACCTGAAAAGTAAAGTCACCAGGAATGCTCTGGTGTTTGTAATTAGTTCCTGTTTAGCCTTTACTTTCAAGTTGTTTTCTTCTTAGGTTTCGCAGCTGTATTAAATATAATTGGAGGCTATAAAAGGTTGCCATTTCCTGGAGAGGCCTGTAGAGGGTGCAGGTGTACTGAATGCTCATGATGATAACCCAAATCTTGCCATTAGTTTGGTGTTATGCATTGTTCTGTGCAGTTTGTGTGTGTGTGTGTGTTTATTAAAAAAAACAAGATAATTTAATAAATGTTTTAAGCAGCTATTTCTTGGCTAGGAAAAGCTTTGTTAGAAATGTAAAATCATGTGATATGCTGTGTGAGACCCCGGCTGAAAAACTGCTGCTTTACTCCCACATATCAGGTATGAGAGAGCCATGATTCACTTAGGGCCAGATCCTGTTCTAATGGAGTCATTTCATCAGTCAATGTAAACTGGCATAGCACGATTGAAGTCTGTGCATCTATGGAAATGTATACTAGCTGAGGATCTGGCCTTTTAGCTTTAACGGATGTCAGTGCCACAGGACTGTGCCCTTGGCTTTGAGGAGATAACGGGAAAGCCAGCTCACCAGTGCCGCAGTACTGACGGACAAACAGTACAAACCAAATTCATTAGATGCCCTCCTGCTCACCTTGCAGAAGGAGGAAATGCACCACGAGATGGTTACACCTACCAGAAAGCAGCAAGACTGAGTTAGTGGAGATGGTAGAAGAGCAGCAATCTTTACTCAGGGGCTTGAGGAGCTCAGTGGGGAAGGGGGAGCCACACATTTTTTTCTTAATACTATAGAAACAACTTTGGTTTTCAGTTATTTATTTTAATATTCATTTGTTTTATTTTATTCATATTTTGCACTTTTATAGGTTCCCCCTTCATCTGAGGATCATGTTATTGTGGGTGGAGCCGGTAGTGACACATAGTTAAGGTTTCCTAACACTTTCCATTATAAGGTCCTGATTTGAGTAGTTTATATGTTTGCCAAATGTTAATAGTTCTGACTGAAATTTCTCATGCTAGATGTCTACCTTTGCCTGATTTGGGGGGAAAATATCAGCAAAAATAGTCCAGCTCTTTCTAAGAATGCAGTTAGGAAAAAACACAATGTTTTCTTCATATTATACGTATTATTACAACTGTTTAATTTAAAAGCATGGATTTGAAAATGGGCAGCGGCGTCTGCCTGGTGTCAGGGATGTGCCTTTTGCCATCCCCATGGAAATCTGCCCATTTGGCCAAATGATAAGCCTCTAAAAAAAAAAAATCACAATTCATACTTGCTCAGTAGAGGTTTATTGGAATATTGCAGCTAAATTCTCAGAAGATTCTGTCTGTACTGAGCATGCTTTATTCCCAGAAAGTGATGGAACATGCTCCTTCCCAAGGCTGCAGGGCTGAGTAGAACTTTCCCTGAAATTACTATTTCTGGCTGCAGAAACTATTGTGGTGACTGGCACAAGAACTAAGAGCACAGAAACTCTCTCCTGTGCTCTTGATACCTGCCTTTTTGGTGCCCAGGAGAATGGAGGTGAAGGATGCAGCCTAACTGGACTGCAGAGGGGTGAAGAGAAATTTTTGTGGGGGTGGTGGGAGAGAGTGGAGTGAGCCAGGAAAGGGAAAACCAAGACAGGAGCTTTGGGTGATGGTGTGGGCAGAAAGGGGCTGCTTGGAGAGGGCTGGGACAGGAACAGGCTGGAGGGGAGAAAGAAAGAAAGGGTCAGTCTTGATGGAGGGGGTGGAGAAATGGTGGTAAGAAGGGTCTAGTCTGTACCATTAGAGAATACTCACCTCCAAAACCAGAATTCTCCAATCTCACCATTCTTCTGTTGTCAACAAATGGGTATGAAACCCACTGATAAAATGTGCATCTCAGCCCTTCTCTAGTGATTGGTCCATGTAGAAAATGTCAACATACTACTACTACTACTACTATTAGTTGCTCCTTTAGCTCAAGTAGTAGAATTTGTGCTGTGGATCTAAAGGTTCCAATTCTGCTGATGACCCATGCAGAGGTCAATATGTTTTCACACGATGGATTTTTTTGTTGTTGCTTTTTAAAAAAAAAATAATTTGGAAATAACATTTGAAACAACAAGTTCAAAGACTATAAGGTTGCAAAGTCAAGCACTTAAAAGTTAGGAAATGCCAGAATTAGAGTTGCTTGTGCAACTTTAATTATGTGATCACCTATAATTTTTGCTACAGAACCTCTGCCTCATTCAGTGCACTATTTCTGGCATTCCTGAACTTCTGAGTGCTTGACTTTGCAATGTTACTGTTCTTTTAATATTTAATATAATTACATAAAATTGAGGTGTACTAAATAAAGTTCAAAGCATTCTTTGTATGCTAAAGCATAGAAACATTTACCCTCTTACTACAAAACATCAGTTGTTGCTAGATCATCAATTACGTGGTGACAATAGATTTTGGGGGAGACCCAAGTGTGACTATTCATTCCCTTTTTTTATACTGATCTTGCTCTAGGTCACACTCCTTTATATTGGCATAACTATGCTGTTTGCAGTCATTACTATGTTTGAACGAGCTTTCCCTTTTTTTGGTTCATGGTATGTTAGTGTTGCAACAGTCATTTTAATAGAATACCAGACTGTTGGGCAAGTCCATCTTTTCTGTGCTGGATTAAGTTAAGCAAATGAAGAGGAAGAATGGTCTACTGAGTCAGGCATAGGAATAGAAAGCTGGAGCGTTCTGTTCCGGTTCTGACACAGGCTGCCCCTGTGATCTGGAGCAAATCATTCTGGGTGGGATCCATGAATGCTGAGCGTTGCAGACCCTAACTTTTAGTTGTCTAGAAAATCACAAGAACACCACTGCGATCCACAAAGCCTGAATGAGGAGCCTAGGCTCCCTATACAATGAATGGGGATAGAGGCTTCACACTCTGATCCACAAAGCCAGCACACTAGGTGGGGAGCTGCTTAAGGTAGCCGATGGGAGATGCTGGTGAGAGGGGTGTGCACCAAGCTCTGCCCCTCTCTGATATAGGTGCATATGTCGAGGGTTCCGGGAACTGGGGGAAGATAGTCCTTCAGCAGCTTATGTTCCCTATGGGGCCTGAAACAAAATGGTTGGGAGAGAGGAGTAGCTCACTTATAGCCCTAAGGGATAGGCTATTCACCCAGGATGTGGGAGCCCCCCCAGTTCAAGTTCCCCCTTCTCCTAAGTGGGAGAAGGGATTTGAACAGGGCTTGGCTATCTCTCAGGTGAACTTGCTTTTGTGTGACCTCACCTGAGACAATCTATCTGGAAGGCATGCTTAGAAGTTGTCTACCAAATCAGGCCCCACCCACGAGTCTTGGGCAGCCAAATGCCTATTTATCCCAGTGTGTGAGTGGCTCTAGGGCTTAGGCGATAGGTGACCGGATGATTATGATGAGGCAGTAGAGTGTATGCTCAGGCAGAAGATAGGCTCCCTGGCACCTAGAGTGAAGCTGCAGTGAACATTTATAAAGGGAAAAACACAGGCACCAAGTGAATTTAGTTGCCTACAGGGATAGGTGGCAACCAAGCAGGACTTTTGTGGATTTCAGTGGTGTCTAAAAACAAGACTTAGGCACCTAAGTACCTTTGTGGATTGCACCAACTGTGCCTCAGTTTCCGCACCTCTAACATATTTCCCTACTTTCAGCTTTTTTATTTGTTCAAATATTACAGTGAAAAGCACAATCAAAATGCCTATAAAGGTCCTCACATTTTCAAAACCAGTCATTGATATCTTATGCCTCAGTTTTTGGGTGCTCAAGCTGAAACATATAGGACATGGTTTTCAGGATGCTGAGCACAGACAGCTTCCATTAACTTACTCCCTGAACCTACAAAGATACATGCACTTGCTTTTCTTTACACAGGGTGAGCAGTTCAATTAAAATCTTTACTTGACTTTAAGGGGATTGTTAAGTATGTGGAAAGCTGAGCATGTGCATAAATGTTTGCAGGACTGGGGCCTTAACCTGGAGATGTGAGTACTCTGCATGTATGGGTACCCAAGGTGTCACACGTTGGGCACCCAAAATCTGTGGCTACTTTTGACCAAATTGTGTATAACAATATATTGGTTTGGACTATAAGGTCATGTAGTTCCATATCTGCTATTCTGTTTTACAGTACAGTATAGCAGCCCAATATCACAGATCTTTCATGCATAGGGCAGAGCTGAAATCATAGAACCTTCAGATTGTTTTATTCCGTGTATATTGAGTAATATTTAAAGAAGAACCATCCTGAAAGAAAAGGTTGAAGTGCAGTACAAAATCTTGTTCTTCGGCATGACTTGGAAATGTAAGTCAGTGACAATGGAACACAACTAAGGGAGTGAGATTTCTTTGCAATAGCCACAGCAAGTGGGAAGGTGGAGAAATAGAGGGTGGAGAAACACACTGGGGAAAGTTTTCCAAATCCATTTTCCCATGTGACAATAAATGAGTCCTGTCAGGGTTAGGGAAAGCTAACATAATGTGCTGAATAAGTACTGTTTGTGCAAGTTAAATATACATCAAGGTCTAGCTGCCAGTCCGGCAAACACATGCTCATGTATCATCCCCAGGATGAAAGTTTCTTTAATTGACACCTATAGTTATTACAGGGACATCAGCTTGAAAAAAACACTTGTGTGAAAATACTGTACCTGCTATAGTTACAAGTAACCTTTGAGATGACTAGAGCTGAAAGAAATTCGGCTCCAATCCTGCAAACAAATAGACATGTGCTTAATTTAAATCTCACTAGTAAAATTAAGCACATTTAAAAGTGCTTGCAAGATCAGGGGCTTAACTCTTGTAGTTGCTTTCTCTCTCTCGCTCTCTTTCTCAGTATGTTTATTTTGGGTACTTAGCATTTTGTACACAGTCCTTTGCACTATTTCTCCATTATAGTCAGACAATCAGTCAACTTATTTCTATACACTTCTGTATAGAAAAACAGCAATTGAAATAAATCAGGACACATTTTCGAAAGGGACTTGTGAGAGATCTGCCTGCAGGAGACCTGGAGCAGGCTTGCTAAATGAGCCAGTTTGAAACACCTGGCATGGGTAAGGCACCTCAAGCAGTTTATAAGAGAGCTGAAGACTTTTTTTTTTTTTGGGGGGGGGGGGGGGTCGGTTGGTTGCTGACTCTGAGAGGGTTCTAAGGGAGTCAGTTCTGAGCAGCACAGCTGCAAGCTGACCCCAGAGTCATATCCTCTAAGAACTGATCATCAGGAGCCCTTTTACTCACCCAGGCTCTGAGGTAAGAGCTAAGGGGCTGGTCAACTCATTTATAACTCTATCAGAAGCTGGAATTTTGCTATGTGAGTGAATTTTAAACAAGTAGATAGAGATGACTGTGTGTTGGTAGCCTACGGTACTGCTTGGAAGTCTTAGGGTGACCAGATGTCCCAATTTTATAGGGACAGTCCTGATTTTGGGGTCTTCTTCTTATATAGGCTGTTATTACCCCCCACCCCTGTCCTGATTTTTCACACTTGCTGTCTGGTCCCCTTAGGGAGCCTCACTTACAGTACTGCTGCTCCTGCTGTGCCTATTCTGTGGGAGGCAGCTCTTTTCTCCTTTGCTGTCAGTGGGGCATGTCTCAGAAGTACTGAAGTCACCTATGACTTAACTCTTGTGCTGTCACACAGGTGTAACTTGGCTGAGAAATTAACAGCTGAATGGTAATAAATTGTGAATACCAGTGATGATTGAACATGGAGAGATTCTAAATAAAGAGCTCAACCATGTGTGTAGCTGCTTCTATTGCTTCACACTGACCCAACAGATGGAGTAGGCTCCAGAGTGATATTTGGGGTTAGCATGAGTGTGGGTGGGCTGTGTTGTGTGGGTGTGGGTGTGGGTGGACAATGAGGGCTGTGTGCTGCAGTGAGGGGCTATGTGTCTTTTGAATTATCATGTGTGCTGGCTGTGACAGGGCTGCCCAGAGGATTCAGGGGGCCTGGGGAAAAGCAATTTTGAGGGCCCCTTCTATTAAAAAAAAGTTGCAATATTATAGACTACTGTATTCTCGTGGGGGCCCCTGTGGGGCCTGGGGCAAATTGCCCCACTTGCCCCCCACCCCCAGGCAGCCCTGGGCTGTGTTGCTGCTGTGTGGGTGATTCTGAAGAACAGTCTCCCTCATGCAACAGATGAAACTAGCCTCCACCTAGCATATGGGTGGTGATTGGCTGAGTTACCTCTGATATCACAATGGTCTGAGACTTTTGCATAGCATAGATACCTGCCTTACTGTAGCTGTACACTGCACAGGTGTAATTCATAAAGTGAAAATGGCTGAGAACTTAAAAACTGGATGTTAACAGACAGTGAAACCCAGTGATGAATCAACCTGGTGATGCTCTGAACACAAAGAGCTCTCAACCCTGCTTGCAGCTGTTTCCATCACTTCACACTGACTCAGCTGGCATTTTAGGCTTCAGAGTGAGATTCCTGGAACGTTGTTCTAGATTCATAAGCTTTTCTTCAAAAGAAAAAAGTTAATGTACAAAACATTAAATGACAGAAAGCGCCCAAATCAAGTTCCCAGGCTTTTTTTGCACCTTTGATTTCAAATGCCTCTGCTCATTATCAGGCTGCTGTAAGGAGCTAGGGCCCTCAGTGAGTGGAAATTTCAACAGGTTACCTAGGAGATCCAGACCCATGTGGAACTCTTGTCCTATCTCCCAGGGTCATTGCCAAAAAGGGCCACTTTGGAGGTAGTAGCTGGTTTGACAGCGTAAGTGGTGGCTTTCTGAGTTCTAGAACCATGGCCAGACTGCAGTGAGGTAGCTCTACTGTCACTTTAGAGTTAGTGAATGTAACTTTCCCTCCTCTCCCTAAAGAATTCACTTGTTTGACATCCTGGAAAATTCCAGTGCTTTAAGGCCAAAGAGTTCCTGTGCATTACTTAGGTGTTAAGGGTACCCTTTCCTATCAGCAAAATGCCATGTGAAGTGTTTGTTAAAGGATATCATGCTCATCTAAGACATGCAAATATTTACATTGTACATATGAAATTGCCAAAAGACTAAAATGCTCCCTTTTAGGTGGCAAAAAATAGAATCTCTGTGCTCTTATTTGAAACCTTCACTGGCACATACCATCATCTGTTCCCCACCCAGAAACCAGGATGAAGCTGTCTACTGTGGCTTTTATTTAGGAAGAAACAATATTATACAACTAACTCACCCATCATGATCTTCAAGATAAAGCCAATATGGGAATAAGTCAGTTGAGGCAGAACAGTGTTAGATCACTTTTTATTTTTGGATACAGTGAAATACAAATGTGTTGTAAGGAGTAAGGTGGAGGAATTTTCCTTGCTAATTATAATGTAATTGCTTACTAGTAATGTTATGGGGTATGAATCTTGATTAATCAGGGCACACAAAATTATTTGGCACTCTAGGCTCCAGTCCTGCTTGTGCTTAGCCTCACAGTGTGTAAAGTAATCACAGTGCATATGTCACAGTTCAGAGCAACAGCACCTGTATTCACCTCTGTGGTGCAGCAAGGGCATCTGCTCTAGGTTTCTGGCATCACCTCTCTGGGGACAGAGACCTTCATCTTTCTCCTTCTTGATGGGTATTTCAAGGCTGCACAGTTTCTTACCTATGCTGGCAGTTCCCCAGCAAGCCAGACTGCTTAAACAGGACAGTGTCTGTGCTTTGCTCTCTCTTTGAAGGCTATGAACTGCTGTAATTGCCAGCAGTTATAAGTTATCACATAGGCCTTTCTAAGCAAGCACACTTATTCTTAAGGTGAAAGCATTACAAAGAGAACATTTTAAAAACAATGCAAGAACCTACCCCTCACTCCAACCTTAGGTTCTGGCAAGTGTCCATCCTCCTAACCCTTCATTAAGGATTCAGGATCTGCCTTGAACAGAAAGTCCTTTCCATTTGCTTGATCAGAAAGAAGGGCCTGAGTCAATTTAAACTCTTTATCCAAAAGTCCTTTCTTTGTCTGTTGGTATCCAGAAGCCACTTCAAACCAATATACATGAACCTCTCCAGGTGGTGGTACCTTTCTTGAGGTGTTACAACCTGAGTGAATTTGCCTAATCACTCCCCACTGTTCTAAGTTCCTGGAGGACTGCAATCACCCTCCCCCATGGGTTTACATATAATCTCTGGCCCACAACTGTACACAAACTTAATGTAGTAAGATATTGCAGGAAATGGCTGTAACTGTCACACCCTAAAGTTAAGCAGGTGCTTTTGCAGGATCAGGCCTTAGAGAGCTTTCTACTAACAATAAAGCAGCTTTGGTGCATAATAATCTGTGTATAAGTGGTTTTCTAGGGCTTTGATTGCATGGGGTTCAGAGTCATGCTAACTGGGTTCTTATGGCATGATTTTATAATATGGCTCTTTGCGGAAAAAGACTTTTGTGCTTTGATCAGACAAATGCTGATGGAACCTGGTTAGCAACACTCCTGTTTAAACATGATTAGAGCTGGCAGGCACCTGATCCCAGAATGGACAGGACCTGGTTTCATGTGGCTGCTTTTTTAGGCCTTAGAATCATAGAATCTCAGGGTTGGAAGGGACCTCAGGAGGTCATCTAGTCCAACCCCCTGCTCAAAGCAGGACCAAACCCAACTAAATCATCCCGGCCAGGGCTTTGTCAAGCCTGACCTTAAAAACCTCTAAGGAAGGGGATTCCACCACCTCCCTAGGTAACCTATTCCAGTGCTTCACCACCCTACTAGTGAAAAAGTTTTTCCTAATGTCCAACCTAAACCTCCCACTCTGCAACTTGAGACCATTACTCCTTGTTCTATCATCTACCACTGAGAACAGTCTAGATCCATCCTCTTTGGAACCCCCTTTCAGGTAGTTGAAAGCAGCTATCAAATCCCCCCTCATTCTTCTCTTCTGCAGACTAAACAATCCCAGTTCTTCTTCGAGTGATTGCTCCTATGCATTCCAGTTAGGTGTGTGCGCCGTGCATGCACGGCATCTCGGAACTTTTTTACCCTAGCAACACCGGCGGGCCGGCTGGGCGCCCCCTGGAGTGGTGCCGCTATGGCGCTGAATATATACCCCAGCCGGCCCGTCCGCTCCTCAGTTCCTTCTTACCGCCCGTGACGGCCAGTTGGAACTGTGGAGTGCTCTTTGTCCTCCACTACCCTAGCTCTCGCTACAGGTTTTTTGTATATAGTTATCTTAGTACATATAGTTAGTTGTGATAGTTGTAGTTATAGTTAGTTGGTTAAGTTTAGTGTTAGGGTTAGGGGGGGTTTCCCTCCCTTTCCTGCCCCGGTGCGGGCTCATGCCCAAGGCACCGGGCTTTAAGCCCTGCGCAATTTGCCAGAGGCCTATGCCGATTGGGGACCCGCACGACGCCTGTCTTCACTGCCTCGGCGAGGGTCATCGCACGGACAAGTGCCAAATTTGTTCCGCCTTCAAGCCGAGAACGCGTAAGGAGCGGGACAATAGACTAAAGCCGCTCCTTATGGAGGCGTCGCTGCAGCCCCCGGCACCGGCCGCGCCGGCACCGAGAGCATCATCGGTGCAGAGCGCACCGGTGGCTCCGAGCCGCTCCGGCACCGCGGCACCGCAGCCTCAGTCAGACACTGAGAAGACCCGGCACCGATCTCTTTCGCCTGCCAGAAAGCGCAGACTGGCTAAGGCTATTGCTAAGTCCCGCGCGCAGGACTCAGCCAGGTCTATTGCGCCATCGGCGCCTCCCGCGGTGGCCGTGCGCCAAGCAGGCACCGGGCCGTTGACTCCGGCGCCGCAAGGCCCGTCGAGTCCGGCACCGCCACGCTCCCCGGCACCGTCCGCGGTTGAGCCACGGCTGCCTTCGACGCCGGAGACATTCTCTGCAGCCCGAGAGCTCATACAGCTTGTAGAGGCACCGAGCCTCCGGCCCCCGGCACCGCCGGTGCGGGCTGTACCATCCGTCGGGAAGCCGGCAATGATGCTCCGCCCGCCCTCCGCGGACCGCCGGCACAAGTGACACTCCCGGTCCCGATCACGCTCCCGGTCCCGACGGAGGTTGCCTTCTCGATCTCGGCACCGTTCGCCGTCTCGGTACCGGTCGCCATCCCGCCTCCGGTCAGAGTCCCGGTACCGTTCGTCATCTCGGTACCGGTCGCACTCCCGGCGCAGATCCAGGTCCCGATCGCCGTCGCGTCGGCACCACCGGAGGTCTCCATCCCGGCGTCGTTCCCGACATCGCGATTCCCGCAGCCTCTCCCAGCACCGCAGATCCCACTCCCGGTCGAGCTCCCGGCACCGGTCGAGCTCCCGGCACCGCAGTGACCGACGGTCTTGATCACCGTCCCGGTACCGGACATACTCACGCCGTCCCTCGGTACCATCTGCGGAGAGGCTACCGCCTTCAGCTGTGCAGTCTGTCAGCGCCTCAGCGCCTCCTTGGCCATCCCGCCCGGCATCGGTGGCCTCTGGTGTGGACAGCGCCGCGCATCTGCCACCGACCCCACATGGCGATCCTCAGGGGTCTCAACAGTGGGGCTTCTGGGTTCCATGGGCCCAGCATGAGGCACAGGGGGTACCGTTTCCCCTGAGAGACTTAGCCGCCGAGCGCAGGGTCCCCGAGGCGACGGTTAGCCGGCCGGCTCCTTCTCCTCACCATGAGTCCCCCATTCCACCGGATCCAACCGAGGCACAGTCTACAGCCCCTGCGGCGGAGGCCGTAGTGCAGGGCTTGTCCTCTTCATCCTCCCCGGACGAGGCGGTGGCCGGCGCTTCAGCCAAAGATCCACCGCCTATTGACCTGAAGGCCCATCAGGACCTGCTTCGCCGGGTGGCGACGGCCATGGATCTCCCGGTGGCGGAGGTCCAGGAGGACGAGGACCCTATCACCAATGTGGTGGGCGCGGACGCTCCCGTGCGCGTGGCGTTACCCTTCGTCAGGACAATTCAAAAGAACGCCACTATGCTCTGGCAAACCCCTGCATCCATTCCTCCCACGGCCCGCAGGGTTGAGCGTAAATACTCGATTCCCCCGACGGGATACGAGTACCTTTACACCCACCCGACCCCGGACTCGTTAGTGGTGCAGTCGGTTAATGACCGCGAGAGACACGGTCAACCTGCCCCTGCGCCTAAATCCAAGGATGCTCGGCGCATGGACCTGCTAGGCCGCAAGGTCTACTCGGCAGGCGGTTTGCAGATGAGAATTGCCAATCAGATGGTCCTCCTCGCCAGGTACGTCTACGACATCTTGATGTCCCTGGCGAAGTTCACGGAGCTCCTGCCTTCAGCCTCCCGCCAGGAGTTCACGGCGTTGTTGGAGGAGGGCAGAAGGTCATCTCGATCCTCCATCACGGCCGCCCTCGACGCTGCGGACTCCGGAGCTCGGACCTTGGCCTCCGGCGTGTCAATGCGGCGCATCGCCTGGCTGCAGTCCTCTACCCTGCCGCCAGAGGTGCAGTATACTCTACAGGACCTGCCCTTCGACACACAGGGTCTCTTTTCCGAAAAGACGGATTCTCGAATCCAGACCCTGAAAGACGGCCGTATTGCAATCCGTACTCTCGGCATGCACACGCCGGCGACGCAGCGCAGGTCCTTCCGGCAGCAGCCCTCCTGGCCCTTTTATCAGCAGCGGTATCGGCCATACAATAGCCGGCGACCGGCCCAAAATCGCCGTCGTCCCTCGGGCAACCGCCGTAACCAGGGCCAGGCCACTTCCAAGGCCCCTCAGGGGGCTAAGCAGGCCTTTTGATGGGATGCTCGAGGACGGCCCATCTCTCTCCCTACCGGATCCTTCCCCGTTATTTTACAACCGCCTTTCCCATTTCTTTTCGGCGTGGTCCCAGTTAACAACAGACAACTGGGTGCTTCAAACGGTCCAGTCGGGATACCGCCTACAATTTGTTTCGCCCCCTCCTTCCCACCCACCCTCCCTGTCCCTCTTCAGGGACCCCTCTCACGAGCAAGTCCTCTTACAAGAGGTTCAGACTCTGAGCGTGGGTGCCATAGAAGCAGTGCCTCAAGACAGGCGGGGCAGGGGTTTCTATTCCCGTTATTTTCTCATCCCCAAAGCGAAAGGGGGGCTACGTCCTATCCTGGACCTTCGCGAGCTGAACAAGTACCTGCTCAAGCCCAAGTTTCGCATGGTCACCTTGGGGACCATCATTCCCTCTCTGGATCCGGGAGACTGGTTTGCTGCCCTCGACATGAAGGACGCCTACTTCCATGTTGTGATCTATCCTCCCCATCGTCGTTATCTGCGGTTTGTGGTCAACAACACCCACTACCAGTTCGCCGTGTTGCCGTTTGGACTCGCCACCTCCCCGAGGGTGTTTACCAAATGCATGGCGGTGGTTGCCACAGCCCTCCGGCGTCGTCAAGTACACGTCTACCCGTATCTCGACAACTGGCTGGTTCGCGGACAGTCTCAACATCTCGTGATGGCCCAGATGACAGAAATCCTGTCTCTCTTTCAACGGCTCGGTCTTCTCATCAACGCCGAGAAGTCCACTTTGATTCCGTCACAGCGAGTGGAGTTCATCGGAGCGGTTCTCGACTCCACGGTAGTCAGGGCCTCTCTCCCTCGCGCTCGACACCAGACGATGGTCTCCATCATCCGGGACCTCGTCACCTTTCCGACCACGACGGTGCGCTCCTGCCTCCGTCTCCTGGGCCACGTGGCTTCGTGCACGTATGTCACCGCGTACGCACGGCTCCGCCTCCGTCCGTTCCAGTCTTGGCTTGCGTCGGTGTACCGACCGCATCGGGATCCCATCGACATGGTGGTCATGGTCACCAGGCCGACCCTCGAGTCCCTCAACTGGTGGCTCGACCCGGAGGTCGTGTGTGCCGGAGTCCCATTCCGCCCTCCTCGTCCGTCGGCCACTCTGACCACGGATGCCTCAGCACTCGGTTGGGGAGCTCACCTGGGCGACCTTCACACCCAAGGCCTGTGGTCGCCCCAGGAGCTCGTCCTGCACATCAATGTCCGCGAGCTGCGCGCGATCCGCCTGGCCTGTCGCACCTTCTGCACCCACCTGCAACGCCGCTGTGTGACAGAATTCACGGACAACACCACCGCAATGTTCTATGTGAACAAACAGGGCGGAGTCCGCTCCTCCCCGCTCTGCAAGGAAGCGATGCTCCTGTGGGACTTCTGCGTAACCCACTCAATTCACCTGGAAGCGTCCTTTCTTCCGGGAGTGCAGAACACACTGGCCGACCATCTCAGCAGGTCGTTCCTCTCCCACGAGTGGTCCCTCCGTCCAGATGTCGTCCACACAATCTTCTGGAGGTGGGGGTTTCCCCAAATAGACCTATTTGCCTCCAGGGAGAACAGGAAGTGCCACCGCATTTGCTCATACCAGGGTCGCTCGCCAGGCTCCCTGTCGGACGCCTTCCTTTACCCCTGGACGGATCGCCTCCTCTATGCCTTCCCTCCGCTCCCGCTCGTGCACCGAGTGCTCATGAAGCTTCGGAGGGACAGAGCCCATATCATACTCGTAGCGCCGGCCTGGCCGAGGCAGCACTGGTACACCCTGCTGCTCGAGCTCTCCGTTCGGGAACCCGTTCCCCTTCCGTTGTGGCCGGACCTCATCACCCAGGACTTCGGCAGACTCCGCCATCCGAACCTGCAGTCCCTCCATCTTACAGCTTGGTACCTGAGTGGTTGACCCACGCGGAGAGGGGCTGTTCTACAGCGGTTCAGCAAGTCCTGCTTGAGAGCAGAAAGCCTTCCACTCGCTCCACTTACCTAGCAAAGTGGAAGAGATTTGCACTCTGGTGTGATCATCAAGGTCTCAATCCATTCGTGGTCCCGGTTCCTACCATCCTGGACTACCTCTGGCACCTTAAGGAGCAAGGTCTTGCGGTCTCCTCCTTGAGAGTTCACCTGGCAGCGGTGTCCGCCTTTCGTCCGTCCGTGGAAGGTCGGTCCATCTTCTCGAACCAGATGGTTTCCCGCTTCCTCAAAGGCCTGGACCGCTTGTACCCGCCGGTGCGGCGTCCTACCCCGACATGGGATTTGAACCTCGTGCTCGCTAAGCTGATGGGCCCTCCGTTCAAGCCCTTAGCTACGTGCTCCCTGCTCTACCTCTCCTGGAAGACGGCCTTCCTCGTCGCCATTACATCAGCTAGACGAGTTTCTGAGCTCCGCGCTCTGACTGTTAGCCCGCCGTACACCGTCTTCCATGGGGACAAGGTGCAGCTTCGCCCTCATCCGGCCTTCCTCCCGAAGGTAGTGTCAGCTTTCCATCTCAACCAGGAGATCTTCCTCCCGGTGTTCTTCCCGAAACCACATGCCTCGCCTCGGGAGCAACAGCTGCATACCCTCGACGTCCGCAGGGCGCTCGCTTTCTACATCGAGCGGACTAAGCCCTTCCGGCGTTCGCCTCAGCTGTTCGTGGCGGTGGCTGACTGCATGAAGGGCGAACTGATATCCTCCCAGCGGATTTCCTCCTGGGTCACTGCGTGTATCCGGACCTGCTACGAGCTTGCTCGCGTACCGCCATGCCGCCTCACGGCACACTCGACAAGGGCGCACGCCTCGTCGGCCGCCTTCCTGGCCCACGTTCCAATCCAGGACATCTGCCGAGCGGCCACCTGGTCTTCGGTCCACACCTTCGCCTCCCACTACGCGTTGGTGCAGCAGTCTCCAGACGACGCAGCCTTCGGCTCCGCGGTATTACACTCTGCCACGTCTCACTCCGACCCCACCGCCTAGGTAAGGCTTGGGAATCACCTAACTGGAATGCATAGGAGCAATCACTCGAAGAAGAAAAGACGGTTACTCACCGTAGTAACTGTTGTTCTTCGAGATGTGTTGCTCCTATCCATTCCAGACCCGCCCTCCTTCCCCACTGTCGGAGTAGCCGGCAAGAAGGAACTGAGGAGTGGACGGGCCAGCTGGGGTATATATTCAGCGCCATAGCGGCGCCACTCCAGGGGGCGCCCAGCCGGCCCGCCGGTGTTGCTAGGGTAAAAAAGTTCCGAGATGCCGTGCACACGTGGCGCGCACACCTAACTGGAATGGATAGGAGCAACACATCTCGAAGAACAACAGTTACTACGGTGAGTAACCGTCTTTTCCCTCAGCCTCTCCTCATAAGTCATGTGCGCCAGCCCCCTAATCATTTTTGTTGCCCTCCGCTGGACTCTTTCCAATTTTTCCACATCCTTCTTGTAGTGTGGGGCCCAAAACTGGACA
This sequence comes from Mauremys reevesii, assembly GCF_016161935.1. Taxonomy (NCBI): domain Eukaryota; kingdom Metazoa; phylum Chordata; order Testudines; family Geoemydidae; genus Mauremys; species Mauremys reevesii. The sequence goes on from NC_052623.1 coordinate 161,474,741, forward strand.
CAGTACTCTAGATGACGCCTCACCAATGCCGAATAGAAGGGAATGATCACATCCCTCGATCTGCTGGAAATGCCCCTCCTTATACAACCCAAAATGCCATTAGCCTTCTTGGCAACAAGGGCACACTGTTGACTCATATTCAGCTTTTCGTCCACTGTAACACCTAGGTCCCTTTCTGCAGAACTGCTGCCCAGCCATTCGGTCCCTAGTCTGTAGCAGTGCATGGGATTCTTCCGTCCTAAATGCAGGACTCTGCACTTGTCCTTGTTGAACCTCATCATATTTCTTTTGGCCCAATCCTCTAATTTGTCTAGGTCCCTCTGTATCCTATCCCTACCCTCCAGCATATCAACCACTCCTCCCAGTTTAGTGTCATCTGCAAACTTGCTAAGGGTGCAGTCCACACCATCCTCCAGATCGTTAATGAAGATATTGAACAAAACCGGCCCCAGCACCGACCCTTGGGGCACTCCGCTTGATACTGGCTGCCAACTAGACATGGAACCATTGATCACTACCCGTTGAGCCCGACCATCTAGCCAGTTTTCTATCCACCTTACCATCCATTCATCCAGCCCAGACTTCTTTAACTTGCTGGCAAGAATACTGTGGGAGACTGTATCAAAAGCTTTGCTAAAGTCCAGAAATAGCACATCCACTGCTTTCCCCTCATCCACAGAGCCGGTTATCTCATCATAGAAGGCAATTAGGTTAGTCAGGCATGACTTGCCCTTGGAGAATCCATGCTGACTGTTCCTGATCACTTTCCCCTCCTTTAAGTGGTTCAGAATTGATTCCTTGAGGACCTGTTCCATGATTTTGACCCTTCACTACTGCAGTATGCCATTCCTTCGCTCTCAGCTAAGTGCATCTGGATGGATTTTTTTCCCCCCAGTTAACTCGTATTTTTGCTAAAATATCGTAACTAGCTTAGTTCTAACAATGTTCTCAATTATTCCAGTCAGGCAAATGTTTGTCTATTACTTTATTATTATTGGAGTGGGGCCCACAGGCCCCATTGTACTAGGTGCTGCACAAAGAGTGTACAGTCTAAGCCCCTGATTCTGCAAATTGCTCTGACTTACTGGGGCTCTCTGAGGGCACAAATGTCTACCTGCGCTGATCTGATTCCATGACTGTGGTCCAATTCAAGACAAGAAACAAGTTAGCCCAACAAACAATAGGAGGGAGGGCAAGAGTAACGCATAGGCTGGATAACAGCTTGTCTACACATGAATTTGTTCCTGATTAACTCTTAATCCAAGCAGGACTAACCCAACTATTAAGCCAAGCAGGAACTGTGGAGTATTGTGGATGGTTAGAATTACAAGCTATCATGTTAAGAGAGGAGGGGTTTCTGGGTCCTATTTGCAGGTTAGAGGCTTTGTAGCAAAGTTTGCCCAACACACAGTCTGGAAAGAGAGTTTAAAGCACGGGGACTGATGTTTCCCTGCATTGGAGAGCAGGCTGTTTTCTCTCTCTCTGTTTTGGGGTTTTCAGGTGTTGTTCTGAATTCTAAGTAATTAGTATTGTTATGTTGCAAGTGTCCAGCAAAAGTATTTGTTTTTATCCAATGTCTTTGTCTAGATGCTGTGAAAGTAACAGGATGTAACGCCCAGTGGCCAAAGCAGGCTAGAGTCAATCTGGAGCCATGGTCAAGTGGTCCGGAAGCTGGGAGATCAATTGGTATTAAAGGCATCTGGGGCAATGGTTGGAATTCTCACAGGGGTCAGTGGCCAGGTTGCAGGACAGGGAGACAAGGTCAGTCAAGCTGGCAAGGCACAGTCAGGCAAGACAGCAGGGCAACAAGGCGGTCTGGACAGCAATGGCCTGTTGCTCAGAGAACTTCCTCTGCCCGCTGGGACTTTGTATAATCCAGGTATCCACTGGTAATGCTTTCTGCCCATCCAATCAGGGGCTCGGCTGCTGTGGTGCTGTAGACCTTTAGCATTAATGCTGCTGATCAAGGGGAGAAGCAAAGTGTTACCGCTCTGACACGGAGGCTAGGGATGCCATTTTGGGGGCCTGGGTTCAATATTAGGGTCCTGCCACAGAAACAAGGCATTGTCATTTCAGAATGAGCGTATCACACATGGAGTTAGTCAAGAACTACTCTGTGAATAGACAAGCCCTTAAATCCCAAACTGGATGTTCCTGAAGCATTTGGGTGACTACTGGGCTGCTATCCCTAATTAATAGATTTAGCATGCATTTTCTGTTTGATATTTAATTTGCCAGATTAAATAGTTCAAACACTAGCTGCCAGAACAATAGCCTCAATAATCTGGTATTCACTTTAAAAATCAGAGATTTGTTTTGTGAGATGACTTTGCACATTGAGTGTTGCCCTGTATCATGTGACCTTCACACCTCGTATATTTTTCATGTGCAGAGCACCACAGTAAAGAGAATCTATAACAAAGGTTGCAGACTGCCTCCCTCCACCCCCAATATCTCAGATAATCCCTGCTTGGATTAAGGCTACTGCCTCATTTCTTTTCCTTCATCCCTTTGGGTCAAATCCCACAGTATTTGCCCTTCCTCCAGCAAAACATCCATACTCTCAGTGAATGTTGCTTGAGTAGAGACCAGATTTGTCCCTTTGCCAGTCAGGTTGCAAGATAATATCCCTGCTGGATCTGGAGATTACCCCTCCATGAGAGAGGGGTGGGTGTGTGAGACGGATATAAAACCTTTGCTGTCACTTGAACAGACCCTTGCTTTTTTTAACTGAAAACAAAGCAGGACATTTTGAAGAATAACCAAATCGGTAGCCAGTTTCTGAGGACTTTAGTTGGGCCTACTGGTAGCTTTTTGCCACAGCCCTGCACTGGAATGGCATTGAGTTTAACAATATGAGTGAGAGAACTAGGACTAGATCTGCAAAGGCACTTGGGTGCTTAAGGGCCAGATTTAAGCACCACTGTGATCCACAAAACTCCTGCTCGGCAGCCACCTAACTCTAGGTGCCTAAACTCTCTTGGCACCTAAGTTTTTGCTATAACAGTTCTCTAGGCACCTACATTTCTGCCTCAGGCATGTGGAAGCCTGCCCAAGGTAGCAGTACATATTCTCAGTCTCCTTCCTAAACCCCACTGCAATCATCAAATCAGGGGAAGATAGGTGTGCCTCCACGTACCTTGCTTGTGGGGCATACCTAGCTCCACACACAACAGCTGGGGGGAGGAGGCAAGACCCCCCCTCCCCAATAACCTTTAGGCTGGTGGTTAGAGAACTCACCTGGGATGTGGGAGATCCTAGCCTAAGCAGTGACTCTGTGGGTGCTCTGGGGCTGTTCAGGAGTGAGCAGGGGCAGGAAGAGGTGTAACAAGGGTGGGACCTTAGGAGGAGGGAGGGGCAGATTGGGGCAGGATCTCAGGATGGAGTGGGGGTGGAGCACCCACCCAGAAAAATGAGTCAGTGCCTGTGGAACCCAGTTCAATTTCCCTGGTGAGAAGGGATTTGAACAGGGTTCCCTACTTCCCAGGTGAGTGCCCCAACCATGGAGGTATGGGATACGCTGATTGTGGGGGTTTCTCAGGCCATGTCTACGCTTACAAGCATACAGTGGCACAGCTGTACTGATGCAGCTGTGCCACTGTAAGAGCACTCATGTACCTGCATTATGCAGATGGGAGAGAACTCTCCCATCAACATCATAAAACCAGCTCAACAAGCAGTGGTAGCTATGCTGGTGGGAGAGCGTCTCCCACTAACATAGCTCTGTGCAGACGAGCACCTAAGTGTTGCTCGCATATGTTGCTCAGGGGTGTGTTGGGGTTTTTTCACACCTCTGAGTGATACGTTTTGCCAACGTTAGTGTAGACATGGTCTCAGTCTCTCTTGTTGAAGCCATTCCTCTTTAACTGAGGCAGAGCAAAACTCACTCTGGTAGTCCAGTGGTTAGGCGTTCACCTGAGAGTGGGAGGTCCTTATTCAATTCCCGTCTCCTTATCAGGCAGCAGGAGGGACTGAACCAGGATCTCCTACATCCTCAGTGAATACACCAATCACTGGGCTAAAGGTTATACGGGAGGCTCCTGCCTTGTCCTCCCATGCAGTGTTGCAACACCACCTAAGTCCCTTTGGGGATCTAGCCCTTTGTCCCCAGTGACTAAGCAAGCAATGAAAACACACCTTCTGCTGTTCTCCTTCAGGGGTGTATCATATTCTCCCCGGCTGGACTGAGCATGGCCCTGCTTCCTACCCCTTGTCCCGTGGTCAGGAGAAAGATACAAGGAGCTGAGCAGTCCCTGCCCTCAGGAAAGCCCAGAGACTGACTGAGGGCAGTTCTACATTTAAAAAGCTGCCACTGGGTCACTGTAGCACTTTAGTGAAGATGCTTGTATGTTGATGGGAGAGCTTCTCCTGTTGACATAGCACTGTCTACATGGTGGGTTAGGTTGGTATAACTATGTCACTCAGAGGAGTAGATTTTTTTCAAATCCAGAGTGACATAGTTATACTGGTGTAAGTTTGTGGTTGGCTCTCCCATGGGGGCTGTTGGGGCACCTAGCATCTCACCCCCTTGACCGGTTCCCAGTTTTACTACTCAGGCAAAACTTCCATTGCCTTCAATTAATCAGAAAAGGGCTTAACTTTATGCTTGTTGAAGTCAATGGTGCTCCTCAGAGTCTTTGCAGGATCAGGTCACGAGCAACAACTCCAGGATTCGTCCCATTATGATTAAAACATTATATTTTTGTGTGCATCTCAATTTATTTTTGTCACAACTCAGCTGAACCAAACCCACAATTTTATTAAAATGATGGGGTTGGTCCTAGGAAATGTATATGCAGACATACCAATGACGACTGTTCTGTTTTGGTAAGTAATGGATGAGATATCTTATGAATGATAGAGTATCTACAATATAATTTGGCTAAATTGTACTTAGCAATAAGAGGTTTAAAACATTAAACAGTCTCACCTGACATTGGCAGATCAAATTTGGCCAAAATTGACACTTTTTAAAAATAAGCTTTAATGAAACCTAAGACCAGTTAAATAAGATTTAACATTGTTCAACTTGATATATATATTTTTTAAACACCTAATCCAACAAATTGTTGTTCATGGATTGATACATCATGAAGAGCTTTGCAGAATCAGGGGTGAACAAAATTCCCTGGGTGACACTGTATGCTCTGTTACAATACTACCAACCCGAATTATTAAAAATTAATGTGTCAGACTCCCCAAATCATCATTGGCTTAAAAATAAGGAGATTTTAAAATATTGGGTTCTTTTTATTTCCTTCTGGTTTTTGAGTGTTTAGGGGTCACATTTACAAACTTTTCTCCAGGACCAAGAGGGTTGCAAACTTAACTTATTTTTAAAAATGAAGCCTGAGATTCTCATGTAACCACCTGACTACAGGAGCTGTGGCTTTAAGATAAGATGAAACAGCAAATATTGTGTGATTTGCAATACAATCACAAAAGTTGGTAACAATGATTGTTGTGCAATAGGTCAGACTAGACCACAATGGTCCTTTTCGGCCATAAAATCTGTGGGGAGAAAATCTATTCCTTGCAATATCTGCAAACCAAACACTTCAGCATTGTGCTCTTACCTGAGAACTGGGAAGTGAAATGTTCTAGAAAATGGCTATAAAAAAACCACAAAATTGACTAGTACATTTTCATTGAAACATGCAACATAAAAAGTGAACATTGAACTAGTTTTATTAAGTTTTAATAGCATAAGGTGTGTAATTTAGGCAAGGAAATCTGTTTTGTTTAGTATCAGAGGGGTAGCCGTGTTAGTCTGGATCTGTAAAAGCAGCAAAGAGTCTTGTGGCACCTTATAGACTAACAGTTGTTTTGGAGCATGAGCTTTCGTGTGTGAATACCCACTTCGTCGGATGCACATTCACCCACGAAAGCTTATGCTCCAAAACGTCTGTTAGTCTACAAGGTGCCACAAGACTCTTTGCTGCTGTTTTGTTTAATGTATCTGGCCCTGATGCTGCAAAGACTAATACAGCTGCTTACCTTTAAACATGAGTAATCCCATTGATTTAAACAGGATTACTCAAGTGCATAAAGTTAAGCAAATGTGTAAGACTCTGCAGGATCAGAAGCTTCTTTTTTTAACTGATATTGCTATTGGGGGATAAGGAGCCTTGAAATCTAAGGAGGAAGAAGTTACTTTTTCATATTTAATATACTCTATTGGTTTCAGATGATGGTACACATGCACACTGCATGTAGTTTTCTATTAAGTGAGGGGGAAATAATATAACAGTTATAAATTGCCTTTGGAACTATGCTGATGAGTTAGGATTGAGGTGGCTATTCAGTATTGTTTTGTTTTTAGGGATGTGGCAATGAGGGGGGAAGAAGTTGCTTAGTGCTCCAGGGAAATGTAGGGATGTTTGTCTATAACTAAGACAGATAAAGCAAATACAAAAGGATAGCTGTAAATCCACTTTTTCCAGAACAGTTTTATAACCTTTGTCCAGTAAAGACTCCTAACTACACCCACACTTGGAACGGCTTGTCTGATTGGAACTGTTGTGTCTGCTCAGATTACATAGATAGCACAGCAGCAAGAAGTGAACTCAGGAAGTGATGTAATTGTTTGGTTAATGAATACACCTTAGTCACCTGGGTAGGGAAAGGCAGAGCAGCAAACAAGTGGGGACTGGAAGAGAGGGAAGCAGTCTGTCAGAAATTCTCAAGTGGCCAGAGAAATCACCCTGGGAGGAATAGGAGGACACCATGGAAAAGGAAAGCGGTTCCCATTGGGAAATGGGGCTGCTGAAAACCTTCGATTCCAGTGAATTTGTTAGTTGGGAGAAGATTGGTTCGGGTGGATTTGGGCAGGTTTACAAAGTGCGACATATACACTGGAAAACATGGCTAGCCATCAAGTGCTCCCCAAGCCTTCATGTGGATGAAAAGTAAGTGCCTGTCCCAATTACAATGTGTACTGTTCATGCTTTCCTATTAAATGTGTATGCAGAAGTGCACGGGATGAGGCGTCTCTGTGGAAATTGGCATGTAGTTCTAGCTGACAGCTGAAAAGCCCTAAGCGGGCTCTCTCAAATAAAAGGTTTACCTGTAGTAAGTGAGGATTTGCGATGATTAATGAAAAAGGGCTGGCATTATTTTAGCCAAAAATAAGGTAGAATAACCTATTTATCTGCTGGTCTTTTAAATGTGGCTTTAAATTGTGCATCGAGTTTCATTTTTTCCTGATAGCTTCTGTAGAGACTATATTGCAAAGAGTTACAGGCGTTGCAATTCACATGCAAAAACCCAGACGGGCTTTTTAATGACAATTTTGGGGCTTGTGTTATTCCTTAGAGCACGTGCTTCATTTCACCAATGCATTTAAAAACTGAAATGCTTTTTGATTGAGACTGTCGCACCCGGAGCGCTAAGCTGAAGGGAGTAGAACACGACGGGGGTTTTTTCCGCCGGTTTTGATTTGGAAGCAAATGAAGCCAATTTATCAGTGCAGCTCTTTTGCACTGACGCACGCAAAGTGACTCGTCTGCTGAAATGTGTAGTTGGAGATTTTTGACATGCAAGCCTACAAAGAGGTGCGTGCAATTACTGCCATTGAAAGGGGGACAGCCAACTTCCAATTCACACTTCTCTCTGTCTTTCTGCTGTTGTTAAAAGTAACACCCAAGGTTGCTGGGACTGAGAGAGAGAAATATTTTCCCTCTAATCTCTCTTTTGAGTTTGTTTGCTCTGTGTATTTGCAAAGCCCTTCATACATAGTTCAATTCCTCTGTTTCCTCTGTCTCTGGTCAATTTCTCCTGTTTGTGTGTGACTTCAACGCAGCAAGAGTGGAGAGAAAAACCCGGCGTAAAACAGAAAAATGACTCTAAAATCACAAACTGCCAGGGGTTGTAGGAGCAAGTGTAGTACCTGTCGCTATCTAACTCCTTTCTTAAAAAAAAGAACAGGAGTCCTTGTGGCACCGTAGAGACCAACACATTTATTTGAGCATAAGCTTTCATGGGCTTATGCTCAAATAAGGTGCCACAAGGACTCCTGTTCTTTTTGCAGATACAGATTAACACGGCTGCTACTCTGAAATCTAACTCCTTTCTGTTAACTGACAAGATTTCCATTTTACGATCTCGGATGAAATGTCTGATTAGCAATGGAAAGTCACTTGCAAGAGAACTCCACACCCTCCTGTTACCCCTGGATTTTTTATTTATTTGTTGCATGAAGTTCTTGGTATAGTGCTTCTGCTGTGCATGTTAACCTATGAAAATAATCACTGGAAACAGCTTTACAGAGTCGGCAGGGTGAGGCAAGAGTGTAAATACTGGAGTTAAATTGCAATAGTATCTCTAATAGGAAAGTCCAATTTGCTTTAATAAGCAAAATGTTTTGAGGAGAACAGATGCTAAAACGAAAAAGCTTGTTAGCATGCAGTGCTGTACAGTACTTTTTTCCTGCCCCTTCAGCAGGGCACTTGAGAGCTGGAAGGAGAGAGGTGGGGATGGGGTGGCTTTGGCAGGAAGGAGTTGTTTGTGCTGGAGGAAAAGGCCTGGGACTTAGAAAGAAGTCCCGTTTGGACAGCTGTGTGTGGGGAATGGGGATTTGACAGTCCATATCCTGTTACCGCTTCTCTGTCCATAAGCGTTTGCAGGATTTTAGCCTTACACTCAAGGGGCATTTGGTATCTGTTCATATTCCTTATTCACAGTCTGCTGGTGAAGGATGTGCAGGTTTTAAAAATTGCTTCAAAACCTACCTTGGCCTATCTTGTTACAAAAAAGGGTTCTATATATCACTTGGTAATTTTCATACCACTTAGAGTACTAAAGGGTTGGTGTGTACTTATTGACAAAATGTAAGTTGCTTGAGTCAAATATGTTAGGAAGAGCTTCCCACCATTATGTTGATTGCTTTTTGTAGCTAGACGGGCAAAAATCTTAAGTGCCCAAACTCAGATATTTTAACAGGGCCACATTTTTGGTCACTGGTGCTCCAAGTTGTCTGAAAATCATGGTCCTTAAAGTCACAAGTTGAGCCCTCAAAATCACCAGTCACTTCTGGAAATCTTACTCTTTTTTTGAGAACATTGTTTGGGGAGGGGAGAGTGCAGTAGAAGAATTTTTACTGTTGAGTGAGTTCTGAATTAGTAAAGTGCTGTAGTAGGTTTTCATTACAAAGACTTCATTACTCTGAAAATGTACTGCAGAAAACTTACTAGTAACTGTTGCATTACTGTCACCCTCAAATGTTCTGAAATCCTCAGACAAGGTGGGTGAGGTCATATCTTTTATTGGACCAACTTCTGTTGGTGTCTCCCTCACTACAGAAGTTAGTCCAGTAAAAGATATGACCTCACCCACAGTGTTTCTGTAATATCCTGGGACTGACACAGCTACAGCTGTAGTGCATGTAGAAATCCTGAGTCAGACACCAAAATACCATGTGATTAGTTAAAAATTATGAGATGGGGGAGGGAGGAGATAAGGGTGTGCTTTGTTTTGGTCATGGAGCCCTTAAATTATATTCATGTCATGTCACTCAAGCTTTTCTTCATAACTAGAGGTTTCAAAACTTTTTTTTTAAAATGAAGTGGGGATTCTCATGTAATCACTAGGGTTCTCAAGTGATTTAAAAAAATTAAATGTGATTAATCGCACAATTAATTCTACTGTTAATAGAATACCATTTATTTAAATATTTGTGGATATTTTCTACATTTTCAAATATTGATTTGTTACAACACAGAATACAAAGTATATAGTGCTCACTTTATATTTTTGATTTACAAGTTTTTGCACTGTAATAAAACAAAGGAAATATATTAGGTGAATTGAAAAATACTAAGTACTGTAGTACAATATCTCTATCATGAAGTTGAACTTACAAATGTAGAATTATGTACAAAAAAACCCTGCATTAAAAATAATGTAAAATTTTAGAATATGCAAGTCCACTCAGTCCTGCTTCTTGTTCAGCCAGTTGCTCAGGCAAACAAGTTTATTTACATTTGCAGGAGATAATGCTGCTCATTTCTTGTTTACAATGTCATCTGAAAGTGAGACGAGGCATTTGCATGGCACTGTTGTAGCCAGGGTAGCAAAATACTTGCACCAGATGCACTAAAGATTCATATGTCCCTTCATGCTTCAACCACTATTCCAGGGGATATGCATGTGTGCTGGTGACTGGTTCTGCTAGATAACAATCCAAAGCAGTGTGGACCGACATATGTTCATCTTCATTATCTGAGTCAGAGATGCCACCAGCAGATGGTTGATTTTCTTTTTTGGTGGTTTGGGTTCTGTAGTTTCCATATTGGAATGCTGCTCTTTTAAGACTTCTGAAAGCATGCTCCACACCTCGTCCCTCTCAGATTTTGGAAGGCACTTCAATTTCTTAAACCTTGGTTCAAGTGCTGTAGCTATCTTTTTAGAAATCTCACATTCTTTGCATTTTGTCAAATCTGCAGTGAAAGTTTTTCCTTAAAATGAACAGCATGTGCTGGGTCATCATCTGAGACTGTTATAACATGAAATATATGGCAGGATGTGGGTAAAACAGAATGGGAGACATACAATTCTCCTCCAAGGAGTTCAATCACAAATTTAATTAACACATTATTTTATTAATGAGCATCATCAGCATGGAAGCATGTCCTCTGGAATGGTGGCTGAAGCATGAAGGGGCATATGAATGTTCAGCATATCTGGCATGTAAATACCTCGCAATTCCGACTACAAAAGTGCCATGCAAATGCCTGGTCTCACTTTCTGGTGATATTGTAAATAAGAAGACAGCATTATCTCCTGTAAATATAAACAAACTTGTCTTAGCAATTGGCCAAACAAACAAGAATTAGGACTGAGTGGACTTGTAGGCTCTAAAGCAGGGGTCGGCAGCCTTTCAGAAGTGGTGTGCCGAGCCGTCATTTATTCACTCTAATTTAAGTTTTTGCGTGCCAGTAATACATTTAACGTTTTTAGAAGGTCTGTATCTACAATTCTATAATATATAACTAAATTATCGTTGTATATAAAGTAAATAAGGTTTTTAATTTTAAATGAAGCTTTTTAAAAATTTTAAGTTAAAATGCAGAGCCCCCTGGACCAGTGGCCAGGCCCCAGGCAGTGTGAGTGCCACTGAAAATCAGCTCGCGTGCCGCCTTCGGCACGTGTGCCATAGGTTGCCTACCCCTGCTCTACAATTTTACATTGTTTTGTTTTGAATGAAGTATGTAATCCCCCCTGCCCCAAAATCTACACTTGTAAATTGCACGTTCACAACAGAGATTGCACTACAGTACTTGTATGAGGTGAACTGAAAAATACTATTTTTTATCATTTTTACAATGCAAATATTTGTAAAAAAATACGTTGATTTCAATTACAACACAATACATGTGAAAATGTAGAAAAACATTCAAAATATTTAATAAATTTCAATTTATTCTATTTAACATTGCGATTAAAACTGTGATTAATTACAATTTTTTTAGTTAATTGGTGAGTTAACTGTGATTAATCTACCGCCCTAATAATCACATGACTGCAGGGGTTCTCAAAGTGGGGGTCAGGACCCCTCAAGGGGTCATGAGGTTATTACATGGGGGAGGGGGGTCACAAGCTGTCAATCTCCACTCCAAACCCGGCTTTGTCTCCAGCATTTATAATGGTGTTAAATATGTTTAAAAACACTTTTTTAAATATAAAAAGGGGGGGTTGCACACAGAGGCTTGCTATGTGAAAGGGGTCACCAGTACAAAAGTTTGAGAGTCACTGAGCTTTCTTGTTTTAAGAAGAAACAAATCATGAGATGTAATTAAAATCATGAGTTGGTTACATTGCTATTTAGTAATGCTTAGTTGGTCTCTTGGTCACTATTTCTAACTTGCAAGGTTTGAGTGTGCTTGTCAGAAATAAGGGCAGTTGTGGGATGAGTACCAGTATTTTTGAAACAATAGATATTGTAGAATAGGGAAACTGACTGATCTCGACTGGTAATGTCCACTCCTGTGGCTCAGCCTTTTAGATGCTCCACTCAATGGCTCTCAACCTTTCCAGACCACTGTGCCCCTTTCAGGAGTCTGATTTGTCTTGTGTACAGCGGCGTATTATTGCCTAGGCCTGGGGCGGCAAATTTGCTCACTCCCCTTCCCCAAATCCCCGGCCTGCTTCCTCCCCCAGAAGTGATGCACTTCCCTCCTTCCACCTCCCTCCCAGGCTTGCCGCGTGAAAGTGCTGGGAGGGAGAAGTGAGTAGCGGCACTTGGAGGAGGCAGAGCAGAGGTGAGCTGGGGCCTGCGGGTGCGGGGAGTAACCCCGGGGGGGGCGGGGGGGCCGGGAAGCGCTCCCTGCCCAGCTCACCTCCGCTCTACCGCTGCCATCCTCAGAGTGCGCCGCAACTCCCCTCCCAGGCTTACTGCGCGAAAGCGCTGCGGGGGAGAGAGAAGCGAGTAGTGGCGTGCTCGGTGGGATAGTGGAGGTGACCTGGGGCCGGCGGGCGTGGGAAGTAACTCTTGGGAGGAGGGGGGGGGGGGAGAGGAGGCAGGGAACTGCTCCCTGCTCTAGCTCACCATCACTCCACCCTCATCATCCCCCCTCCCCCCCCCCCAAGCACACCACATCTCCCCTCCTCCCTCCCAGGCTTGCTGTGGGGGAGCAGAGATGAGCGGGCGTGGAGGGGGGACAATTTTTTGAGGGCCTAGGGGTGCCAGATTTGTTAATCTGCCACTGCTTGTGTACCCCCAAGTTTCACCTCACTTAAACTCCTTGTTTACAAAATCAGACATAAAAATACAGAAGTGTCACAGCACACTAGTACTGACAAATTGCTTGCTTTCTCATTTTGTCTGTATGAAATTTTAGTTTGTACTGACTTTGTTAGTGCTTTTCATGTAGTCTATTGTAAACTAGGCAAATATCTAGATGAGTTGATGTACACCTTCAGGGGTATGTGTACCCTTGGTTGAGAACCACTGATCTAACTCTTCAACATCCAGAGCAGGCTTTCTTATCCTTGCTTCCTCCCCGATATTTCTATGAGATGCTTCAACTGTCCCTCCCTTTTTTTGTGAAGGTATTTTAAGCATGTGACTAGGAAAGTTGGGGTCCTTGTGGAATGCTTGCATACTAACTCTTTGCATGTTAAAGACCCAGCCCTGGTCTTGGCGGGGGAGGGGGGGGAGAATCTCCCAAGGGGGGAAAAGTGAATCACTTAGACTTCAGAATAAGGGACGCAGGTTGGCTTTTTAAAAATATAGAGCAATTTCAGTAGGGCTGAGAGCTGCCCCGTCAGCTAGAGGCTGACTGCCATCGCTCTTACAGAATTCCTTTGGTATAGGTGTTGAGTCTGAACATAGGCATCAGGCTTATTGTAATAAATATCAAGGACTCTTATTCTCCTGTAAATAGAAATTATTGCTGTGAGTGAGAGCATAACTTGGGACTTTGCAGGTGCAGTATGTAATGTAGTGGTGAAACATAAGAGGAATTAGGAAGACCCTATTCGACTCTTTAGCTCCCTTAAGAACTTACATTTTTTACCTGGGTTACTCAGGATAAACAACCATACTTGCATTTAAGCACAATTTCAGTGCTGCTGTGGCCAGACTGGATTTATCTCACAGTTTGCTCTACCACCGTAAACTAGTTTTAAATGAAAAGCAATTTAGGCCAGAGCTATGGGCCAGAACACTGACTTTTAAAAAAAACTTTGGCTATATTATAGCCAATGTGGCCAACAAATGTGAATGGAGCCTATATAATAACCTGGTGTGCAAACAGTGTACGTAGAGACTGTGATTAAACACAGTGAATACGTACCCCCAGCTGCTAAACTTTCCCTGAATATATGTGGCCATTGTCATACTTAAATGAGGACAAGGCCAACAGCTTTTGTCTTGTGTGCGCCGTGCTGGGCTGGCCTCTTCAGACACTGGCTATCTGCTTTGCCACTTGAGGCAGGCTAAGAATATTGCATTAGCTCCAATTCAGTCCGGCTTTTGCCTATTAGCTGGGAGCCATTGCCAAAGTGTTCTGCCCTGTCTTAATCAGGCATGTGTCGGCTTGTGCTGCTAATGGGCTCCACCCGCCGATGCTCAAGAGGTCAACAAAAGGCAGCATTGAACGGGAAGTGCTCTGGCACTTTCCATTCAAAGTGCAAATGAGGGAGGAGCAGGATGTGAGGTGGAGCTTCTTTTGTCCCATTTTCCTGGTAAAACCCATTGTGCTGAGGGACCTGATTGTGACTAGGGTAGGGTAGGGTTTGGGCGTGACTACTGCAGAATCTGTTCCCATCCCGCTTCAAGACCGAGCCATATCTTAACTAGGTCAGATTTACCATGTTGTAACTGGGTTAGTTTGCATGGTTGACTTTATAGTCTGGATGAGACCTCTGGTGCTGTTTTGTTTCAGCTGTAAATTGTGCTAGCTGCAGCCACTTCTGAGAGCTGCTGTTGAGCATTAAATCTGCTTAACGTGGCTTTGCTTCACTGGACAATGCACAAGTCTGTAGGGTTGGGGTCTGTGCATGGTTAGGGGCCACATCTCCTGGGAAAGAAGACAATGTATTCCTTGGCAATAGAAGAAGACAGAGCCCCATCTCCTAGATGGGGTCAGCTGTCTCTTGTGCTCCGTTTTGTTTCCTTTTATTCTGGTTGTTTCATGCCCTCATTAGGGAATAAATTTGGTTCTTCTGTAGACAAGGCCCTAGCTTAGGTGTAACATGGTATAGGGCACTTGGGTGGAGTGTTGCAACTGTTCTAGGCCAGATTTTTGCCCCCACAATCAGTATATGGTGTGGACCCTCTGTGCAAGGAGCACTCTCCTCTCTTGTGAGAAGGGTCACCAGCCACCTCCATGGCATTCTCTCTCCCTTCCTAGGAATCGCAGAAGATTCTGCAGAATCAGGATCTGCATGGCGAGAGGAGACCAGAGGTGGGTAGCCCTGTGTTGGGTAGAAGCCCATGGTCTCCCCCACCAAGTGGTGTCCTGATGTGGTAATTGTTAGGTCAGAATAAAAGATTTAAGATTAAAGTAGGCCAAAAAGTTGCAGATGATTCAATAAAAGAGAACACCAAAAAACTTAAAAGGGTAAATTTGGTTAGGGATACTCAAACAATTGCTTAGGCTTTTTTATTTTGTGTTCAACTGAAGTGAAAATAACTTTCTCTTACAATTGGTGAATTTGCTAGACCTGTTTTGTTTTCAATATTGGATTAGGCTAAAGGACTGTCACTTCCATTTACTCAACCTGCTACTGCTTTTCTCTTCAGGCGCTTGGGAGTGTGGAGAGAAGCAGTATTCACATATTAGATTTAAGGAATCTGAAACAATAAACAAAATTGTCTCCTGGTTTGACATAGTGAAAACTCATATTAAGTTAAGAGATTTCCCCAAGTTGGTCTTCATATTTAATATTATACTTTGCAATTGGATAACATCTTTCATCCAGTGATTTCAAAGTAGTTAAACAATTAAATGGATGCTCTTAACTTGAAAAATGTGTTAAGCCTTTCAAAGCTGATGTATTTCCTAGCTAGATCGTAAAACCTCAGCCATTAGTAATAACATCTTTTTAGATTATTACATTGGATATAAATTTCTATTCCTCACTGTATCTTTGCATATTGTAAGGTGAAAATATATGAAGTCAGTTTCACTTTCAGGTTCTCAGTGCTTCAATGTTTTGCCGCAATGCCTACAAAAACACTTAACTAGGCTGCTGCTATGTGCTGAGATCACAGCCTATAATGCCGATCAATACTGTCTCATTGTTTACTTGTAATCCTTTGACTGTCTGTCTAGCTAATTATCTATTGTCGCTTAGACCAGGTCTACACTACAGCCCTGTATTGGTATAACTCCGGGGTTCTCAAACTGGGGGTTGGGACCCCTCAGGGGGCTGTGAGGTTATTTTATGGGGGGGGTTATGAGCTGTCAGCCTGCACCCCAAACCCCGCGTTGCCTCCAGCATTTATAATGGTGTTAAATATGTGTGTTGGGGTGTTTTTTAATTTTTATAAGGGGAGGGGAATGTCACACTCAGAGGCTTGGTATGTAAAAGGGGTCACCAGTACAAGAGTTTGGGAACCACTGGTATAACTACTGTTGCTCAGGTAGAGTGACCAAATGTCTCGATTTTTGAGCCTTTTTCTTATATAGGCTCCTATTAGACTCCTCCTCTCCCTCCCTCCCGATTTTTCATATTTGCTGTCTGGTCACCCTATGCTCAGGGGTGTGAAAAATCTACATCCCTGAGCAATCTAGTTATACAGACCTTTTTCCCGTTCCCCCCCCCCCCCCCCCCCAGTGTAGATGGTGCTATGTTGATGGAAGAAGCTCTCCCATAGCTACTGGCTTTCGGGGAAGTGGATTAACTATGTCAAAGGGAGAAGCTCTCATGTCAGTGTAAGTGCTGCAGCTGCATTGGTACAGCTGCACCACTGTAGCGCTGTATGTGAAGACAAGTCCTTATACTTGAATTGTAAGCCCATTGGAATGGGGAATGTCATTTGTTCGCTGTTGTACAGTGCCTAGCACAGTTGGGCCGTGGTCTAGGACTAGGGCTCCTAGGTGCTACACATAATTGAAGAGGATTGTACTTATTTTAGAACCTCATCCTGCATTGCAAGTTTTCTATAATGAATTGTAGAAATGTTAATGGTGGCCTAGGGTATTGAAAACTTGATTTGTGTGGGTTTTTTTTTTTTTTTTAAATAAAGGTTGACTTTTATTTGACTGTTCCTTTGAGTCTCACAGCATGCCACCAAATCTCCTTCAGGAGTTTGTCGAAGCAACACTGCCAATAAATGAATGGATTTCCTTTTGAAGCTTTTCTAAGTAGCTGTACTGCTCAGAAATTTGGGGTGGGATTGGGGGGAGGCAGTACTAAATAAACACTAACTCTTCGGCTACAGATTTTAAGGCTAGTTCAAACTAGCCTGAGTAATCCATGGATCAGCAACTGTTGTTAATTAGTCTAGTCGTCGTCTTGGAATCTTAAAAATAAACTTGGAAAAGCTCCAGGAAATGTCTGTAATATAGAATTATTTTAACTGGCTTGGTACCAAATTTAAAACATGGGTCTGTAGTAATGGAATGTGGTCTTATTAGGAACATCTCGGTCTTTGCTGCATTTCTGTAGGCAAATTCTGGTGGTGGTAGTTGGTAGTTCTGATTATTGAGCTCTAGGTGAGGTTTAATGAGGAGTAAGTGTGAAGCCAAAAGCACTTTTCCTTTAAAGCCAAGTCATCTTGGGGGTATTGAGCCAAATTCCATTCCTAGAAACGTATTGCCTGAGCCTTCCAGTTGACTTTCATGGGAGACACCTATGTATCTGGGGGTAGAACTGGGCCTATGTTGACTTTCTTCTTGAAAGAGGGGAGAGGATCAATGGAAGCCCAAGAAAGAGCACCAAAAGAGGGTATGCACCAGAGAGAAGTAAAGCAAGCTAATCTGAAGGACTAGTGGTGGACGAAGCAAGTTTATTAGCCCTGTGCCTAGAATGGCTTTTATATGGGGATATCAGAGGCAAAGGGGAACAAAATTGCAGGGAGAAATCCAGAAGTTCTTGTATGCACTTGTTTATTGAAGATATCTCATTCCCATTCTAGGTTGTGCACGTAAAGGTCATGAAAGGGGACTTTTTGACTGAACATATTGGTATCTGACTCTTTTTTTTGTGGTGGATTCTGGGGGAAAAGGAATCTTAGTTAAACCACACACATCCTACAGTGGGATCCTCATAGTACTAAGAAACATCCTACTGGTAGAGAGTGCTGCATTGTTGCTTGGATGTAAAAGGAGCTTTTTTCAAGAAGTTGACTTTCTGTCAATCTCTGCTGAATGTGTGGGTATAAGTTCAATGTTCATGTAACGCTCCTTGAGAGAGAACCTAAATGTCCTAGTTAATGTTCTCTCACTGCCTATAAAAGGTTCAGTCTCCCATCTTTAACTACCACTAAGTTGGGGAGGGGGGGTTAGTTACAATTGCATAGTGAGCCAGTATGGTCAACAGTGTTTGTCTGCCAGTGTAGAATGGACTGAGAACTATATTAACGTGAATGAAGGAATCTTTTTGGACGCAAATATGTAGTAGCCCAATAAAGTGTATTATCGTCCTTGTCCGCATACCATTTTGAGGGTCAATAAGATGTTAGTAATACCATATATTTAATCATAAGTGTTCTTCAAAACATTGTGTTGCTGAAAATTTGGTGGAGAAGCTTGAAATGAGCAGCAGAAGACGGACGTGTCAGAAGTGGTTACTGTGGCATGACACAGTTGAAAGGATTAGTATGTAAAACCCAGGTGTGAAAAGCTGCTCGGTAATTGTCCTGCTTCTGGATCACGGCTCAGCCAGTGACAGTTGGTTCTGATGATATTACTTGTATTCCTTGCTAGAGAGTTGTGTGGTGGAGTTCTTTGTAAATGGGATGGGTCTCTCCTTGCCTGAGAGCATTCCAGCTGTTTTGCTTGTGAGGTTGTCCAGAGATTAATACTCCTGATTCTTTCTGACTTCCCTCTGGATCACTATCTATGTCTGGAGTAATAGTTAACTTTGTTTAGATTCCTCTCAGGAAATGCATAACTGTTAAAATTGTATTCCTCTTCACAGAGTGCAATCCTTAGGGCATAACAAAAGGAGATAAATGCCAATGTAGAGGTTCTCAAATGGCTTTCATCCTGACTACAATACAAAGGAAATAATCAAGGTTGTCTTTAGAAGAAGACTGGGAGGGAGACTTAACAAAACTGAACAATGGGTTATCACGTTTATTCAAATCACTGACAATCACTTCTGATTTTGATCAGCCCTTGTGGGCACATGTCAATTAACATCTGGGTCTGTCTCTTGTGTGTTTTGAAGGAGGGTCTCTATTGTGATAGAGGAGGCATTTGACACAGCCTCATTCCTTTTGGAGTGGGTTGCAAAAAAATAAAACTCAAAGAATGAAGTGACATCAGAGTTGATCTCTCTAATTGATATATTGAAAAAGACCTTTAGGCAAATCAGAAACAACCTTTTTAGGTATGCCAAAGGTCCAAGGTGTTAGAGTAGACCTTCAAGCAGTATGCATATTTATCTAATTAGCTGCTAGTATATTGTTCTGATACAATTTATGCTCAAATAAATGTTAGTCTCTAAGGTGCCACAAGTACTCCTGTTCTTTTTGTGGATACAGACTAACAGGGGTGCTACTCTGAAACCTGTTCTGATACAGTGCATTCTGCTGGGGTAGTCCTAGTTACAGAACACAGAATAAAAAAAATTTATTAACTGGAATTATGTGAGAGAGTCCTTGATGGAAGCTCATTTCTTCTTCTACTCTCAGTAGTGACCAGCATGTAGGGAGATAAAGCAACACACAACACTGAATAGAGAAGATCATTACGGTAGGATAATGACCTCTCAAGTTGTAATGTAGAATATTGCAGCTGATGGGGGTAATAATTGGGATTAGTCTTGTGCCCTTTGATTAAATAACATCAGTTAGAATGAACATTGTTTCTTCACATAGGTGCATTTAAAAGTGGTGGTGTTCCCCAGCACCAGCAACTTGTACTGAATGTCTAGCTGAATAACTAAGAGCATGTATAAAAAACCTCTTGATCTGTTTAAAAAGTTTTAATCCAATTTCTCTCTCCCTCTCCCCCCACACTGCTCTGTGTGGTACTGTTAGCACCTAGATATCCAGGTGATAAGCACTTTCAGAATACAATCCTCAGTGTTCTTAAAGTGCAAAATTTGATGGGCAATCAGAAAGGACTAGTTAAAGATCGCTCATCTTTGACTGCTGTTATTGAAAAGAACTTGTTAGCCCATTGATCCAAACTATAAACACTGCCCAAGATTTTCAAACTAACTAATGATTTTGGGTGCACTGAGAGACCCTTTTAGGCACTTTATTTTCAGGAAATGCTGAGCAGCTGCCCTCTGAAAATCCTTTAGCGCTTCTCAAGTTGGGCACCCAAATCTACTAGTCACTTTTTAAAAACTTTTTGAGCACTAACTATACAGGGAGGTTACTCTCCTGTAGGGGAGGAGGTGGAAGGCAGAATCTTGGATCTTGCTTTAACTTCAGACCCCTTCATAACCAAGAAACCCTATATTTGTGAATGTGTCTCATGTGGCTCCATTTACATGGTTAAGTGGTTGCTGGATGATTCTTGCTAACTCCACCTTGGAGTGTTCATACAGATTTTACATCTCTTAGGCTTGAGCTAGCTTTGGAGTCTGATGAATTATGCTGGCTATGTATGTGGCTTGAGGGCAAGGAGTTGGTTGTCCTGTTCATGGGAGCTCCCTTCCAGCATGCCAAAGAGCAGCCTCCGTGCTTGTCTACAAAGGCAATTATTTCAAAGGAAAATTGCTGAAGGCAGCAACAAGAGCCAACATGGATAATAGAGGAGAGGTTCCTGCCCACACTCCAGCTTTTCCTTCCTTCGTCTCCAAAAAAAACACCACTTTTTCTCCTCCCCCTCCTCCCTCCCCCCCCCCCCAAATTCTCATGGATTCGAATTCTAAAAAGTTAAAGTTGGCTATTAGGTTAGTGTCTTCTTCCTGCTAACTGCGAGTCACTCATCACTCAACAGTACCACACCAGATTGTTACATCTGCTAGACAGGATTTTTAGTTACCACTTGCATTTCTAATTTTAATGACTGATGTTGATTCATATACATTTCCCATGAACGACCCAATGGAATCTTTTCCGGCCCCAGAGTGTGGAGAAATACTTCAAGATAAAATCTTACGCTCTTCAATTGAAAAGTGCTAAGCCTCAAGGCTTAGTTTGTAGGTTGATGGCTAGCATCTGAAATCTGTTAAGAAGCATTGTTAATATTTAATTTTGTAGCAGATGTTTATCTTGCTTGGGTCCAGAGGCGGATTTACCATGATGGGGGACCCCCAAAATGCAGGACAAATATCATCTGACAACCTGCCCCTGAGTCCCGGCCAATGGTGCAGCAGGGCTCAGGCAGGCAGGCTACCTGCATGCCTTGGCCAGTGGACCCATGTTGCTCCCGGAAGCGGCTGGCTACTGGCACATCTCTGCATACCCCTGGCACGTGCGGAGGCGGCTCCGCGCGCTGCTCCTGTCCCAGGCACCTCACGGAGACCTCCTGCCCTCCACCCCCCCAAGGGGCATGCAGAGACATGCCAGCAGCAGGGCTAAGGCGGCTCCCTGCCCATGCTGCCTCCTTCACTCTACGCCATGCTGCTCCCAGAAACAGACAGCATGTCCCTGCGGCCCCTGGGGGCGGTGTGTGTGTGTGTCTCCATGCATTGCATCGCTCCCGCCCCGAGCACTGACTCCGCAGCTCCCATTGGCCGGGAATTGCTGTGGGGGCAGTGCTTGCAGGCAGTGGAGCACAGAGACCCCTGGTCTACCCCCACCCTCCACCTAGGAGCTGCTGCCAGAGGGGTGTGCTGGTCTCTTTGGGAGCTGCGCCACCCAAGGTAAACACCGTACTCCTGCCCCAGCCCAGAGCCTGCACCCCACCCCCAAACTTCCTCCCAGAGCTCACTGAGAATGTTGGGCAAAGAGAGTCACATGGCTCATGTAGCTGAATGCTTGGTTCAACACAGCGATTATGCCGGACAGTGCAAAGCACCACCTTTTACTTACGAAGTTGATTCATAAAATCAGTGGGTAAATACTTGGAGCACAGTAAGTGTTTGGCATGTTGTCTTGATTTTGTTAAACTGGTTTCATAGAGTAACTGTCCTTTTTCTAGCAGAATAATGATTTTCTTCTGTGCCAGAGGAATTTAAATTCCTACTCTAGAAGAGTAGTGGACTAGATCTTGCTCAACTCAATACCTCTTTTCAAATTTTACAAGGTTGCATTAGCAGCTATGGCATTTGCTGTGGAATTCTATGGATCTTTCCATTCTTTGCACTTCAGATCAGAGCATAAGTAGCAGCAAAGTTTTTGTGATTTTTCTTTATAAGCTCTATCAGCACTTAACTTTTCTGAGTAGTAGTTGAATCATGTGATTAAAAAAAGTCAGTGTCTATATAATAGTTTCATAAGGTATGCAACACACTTAGGACCAAATCATCAGATCATATAAATTGTGGTATTTTTCAATTAAAGTCAACAGAGCTTTGCTGACTTCCATCAGTCTGGGATCTGGCCCTGGGCATATATCAGACCTGCTGGTTCTAGTTGACTGAAATGACAAACCACACAAGAATTAGGGTATGTCTAAACTTTTCATTGCATTTTAAGGGGAAACTAGTGAGTCAAATCCACCATGCTGAAGAACCAAAATGCAGAAGTTTTATCTATTCTTGAATGTTAGGCTATAAAAAAAAAATAAAACCATCTTCCAGAATGCTTCACAAAGGTTTTAAGAACATATGATGTTTCATTTAGAAATGACTGAACTCTAGCTGCACTAAGGAGTGAAAGTTTAAGTCCTCCCAACTTGGATAGCTTGTGTGTATGTTGGGGGCTTGCATGGAAGAGCTTGCTCTGGTCTGTGGTCTGAACGGAAAAAAAAAAATCGAGATACGCATTCAGCTTCGCGTACGTGAATAAGAATGAAGAATCTATCTCTCTGTACTACCCACCCTCACGTCCTCACGCCGCGGATCGATGTCCGCGTCTCCCCATGTCTCTCCGTTTACTGCTGGTTGGGTTGGGAGTTCGATCGGACAGATCGATATATCGGGATATATATATATAGATATAGGATGTGATATATGAATCGATCGCGAGAACGACGGCGCCCGCGTGAGAAGTAGTGGTACTGATGATACATGACTTTTATACCTCTCTTTGTTGCTTGGAGAACAGAAGCAACCTGGTTTTATTGTTACCCATGAGCCAAAGTTGCACAGTATGTTGTCCTATTGTTAATTTTTGGTTGTATTCCTTCCTAAAAAGTGACCCTCTCTATTTCTGGTTCTCTGTCCTTTATATAAACTTAGAATGGGGACCCTTGTATTGTCAGATTTGGGCTTAACTTCAGGTAAACAAATATTAATGACTAGATTGTGAAATCAGCAGCAAGTCTTCTGCCTTATTGCTTGCAGTGGGATCTTGTTCTGGGAGGTAGTGAATGGCCTCAACTCCCATTTACTTTAAAAGGAGCAACTCATGGGGTCAGACCGCACATGGTTTGTAAATAATGCTTGTGTTGCACAGTGTGGTGATAAGTCTGGATACATTAGATACTTACCCTACTGGGCCTGCTAACTTAAAATGAAGGTCAAAGTTTCCAGTGCCAGCTAGAGCTGGAGAACTGTAGTAACAAACGGGACTTGACCCATGTTGGAAAGGGGATTTTCATGGTACTGTATTCATCTAATTGGAAAAACTCCCCTATCTAAGGAGCTAGTTTGAGGTGTTTGTCCCCAGACCCAATGTAGCTTTGGTTACTTAAATGTAGCAAGGCAGTCTGAGCAATACTGTCCTATTGTGATTAGAAATGAACTTGTCTTATGATTCACAAAAGGCTAATGATTTTAATAGCCAAGGGAGTTATGATTATGGTAAATCTAAGCATTAAATGTGCTCTGTTAAAAGCAAGTGCCATGCATGTAATCAGTGGACGAATGGACTTAACACTAATTGTGGATACTGGACATCATCTGAGGCTCAACCAAGTAAGGATTATTAAATGCTTTATTCAGTGCTGTGAGCTAATGCGCAGAGGTACTTTGTCAGAACGAGATAACCGTTTCTGTGTATGAGTGTTTTTGAATGACCATTGAACCCTGTATGGTATGTTCCATTTCATCTAGGGAGCGTATGGAGCTATTGGAAGAGGCCAAGAAGATGGAAATGGCAAAGTTTCGTTACATTCTTCCTGTGTATGGCATCTGTAAAGAACCTGTTGGCTTGGTCATGGAATACATGGAGACAGGATCACTGGAAAAGCTCCTGGCCTCAGAACCGCTGCCATGGGAGCTACGCTTCCGAATTATCCATGAGACAGCTGTGGGTATGAACTTCCTGCACTGCATGTCCCCGCCATTACTCCATTTGGACCTCAAGCCAGCCAACATCCTGCTGGATGCTCATTACCATGTGAAGGTAATGCCAGGGGGTGTACCCCTACTTGTATGTGCTTTTAAGTCTCACTTCTGTCCGACGGTATCTTTGCATGACTTTTCTGATTTCAAAGGGAGTTGTACAGGTATGTGAGAGCAAAACTGTGCCCAGAGGGTTCAAAATAAATACTTCGAAGCCTGATTTGTACCATGTGAAACCTGTTTTTTGGGTTTAGTTAGTAATCCTCTTTCCCCCACCCTATTCTGAAGTGTTGCACAACTGGCTTGGTACAGGCTATAAGGGCTCCTTCTGAAGAAGAGACAAGTTATAGTAGATCTAGGGCTCGATCAGTTAAAAAATAGCAGCGTCAAAGTTTAGCAGAAAACTCTGGCTTTTAGGTCTTTAGCAAATAGCTGACTCCTGTGATGGGGGTAAGGCAGCAAACAAGGAGAGAAGAGGGATGTGGCCCTTGAAGGGAAGGCTTCTTAGTCATTTTGTGTATATTCCAAGATCTTCCACAGCACCCACTTAGGAACCCTATTCCATCTGGGGCCTCTCCCTGAATGCCCAAGTCTAGTCAGTATTAGGAGGCTTCGCGCTGGAATCCGCAGGAATGACTGAATTCCTGGAGGTGCTCTCCCCCCCACCCCACTGGTTTTCTAGGAGTTGATACAGTGAAAAGTGAACCTCCCTTAGCCAGCCACACTCATCATAACGTTCACTCGGATGTTTTCATGGGCTTAGTGTTAAGAAATTCTTTTTTTGCTTAATTTCCCACTCATTAGCCAAGTGATGACCATTTGAGGTGGATTTTTCTAGTCCTGTCATCCACTCTGTTAAAAATGTGGGCTTTCCTGGTGTTTGGAATTTGAGCTCAGTGCTTGTTTTCTAGTTTTGGGCCTGATCCTGCCCCTGCTGAAGTTAGTGGTAAAACTATCTCTTTTATCTTCAAGGGTGCAGGATTTAGTTTGGTGGTCATGTGTCTCTTGTGACCTGCTCCCCCAAATGGATAAACAGCTTGTTCTAGTCTGTCAGCTCCTTTTTGAGTTCTTTACCTTGGAATGAACCCAACTCTTAAATGGTAAATCAATAATTGTAGTACAAAATCATTTAAAAGACACGCTCATGCACAGCTCCTTGCTGTTCCTGACCCAATCAGATCTTTGTATATATGCTGCGAACATGAGTGGTGCACTGGGCCAGCTCTGTATATGTTCTAGGTGTGGAACGCTATCAGCTCCCAATAACGTCAGAGGTGGTTGTGATTTTTACTTGTACTTCTCCTCTGAAAATCATTTGGCAGACCTACAAAAGTCAGGCTTTGATTTTTGTTTGTTTGCAACATTTAACAACTACCAGATTTACCCCCGCCCCCCCCCCTCCCCCCCGCCCCTCCAATCTCCTTTACTGGTGGGATGGAGGTTCAGAGCTATAGTAAACATGGTTTTTAGGTAAGTCAGGCCGTGTCTACCCTACAGACTTCTGGCAGCACAGCTATGTTGGTCGGGGTGTGAAGAGCTGTGAATCCTGACCAATGCAACTGTGCCAGCAAAAGCCCCTACCGTAGCTGCAGTGGTATCCACAAACTGCGCCTTTGGCCAGTATAGATGATCTAGCTCAAGGGTGGTGGAATAAGTTATGCTGGCAAAAATGAATGTTGCCCATATAAACTGTGACTGCGCTAGTCGCCTCCTGCCTGCAAAGCACCTTGACACACACACACACGGCCTCAGACTTGAAGCAGGGTCTAAACATCTCACTGGTGGCTAAGCCTTTTGGTGGCCTACTTCTTGGGTGGCTCCTTCCCAAGAACTAGATTGCAATATAGTGGCCCAATGGTGCTCGGATAGTAACATAAAGGACTATCTACATGGCTGTTCAAAGCATGCTCTGCATAGCTATTAAATGCTTGGAGGTGATTCCCAAGCATTTATTTATTTAAGTATTAAGACTAAAGTTCTCCATTGCCTATGTTTATTGAACCCCAAATTCTTGGCTCATCTGTAATCAGTCTGAAAGTATTTTGCATTTTTCTCTCCATGTTAGGATTACTAGAAAGACGCATGGCAAGCGGGTACTAGTTGGCATATATTTGGATGATAGAATGGGAAGGGGGCAAAGTGCTAACGGCACTAACAAATGAGGGTGGTGCTGAAGTCCGTAACTTGCTATGCTTGGAGGATGCAGTACAGTTTAGCAAGCTGAGAGCCAAATCTGGCTCCCAGTAACTTCGGTGAGAGTTGGATTCCACCCTGAGCAGGCAGACATGCAAGGTTAAAGCCATACTTTTCAGGCACGTGCAAGTGCAAATGCCAATGTGGCGCACACATAGCTACAGACAAATTGGAGAGACTGAAGATGCCTTAATTCATGAGTATGTAAGTGAGTTCCTGCACTCAAGAAAATGTGGCCTCAAAGCTCCCTTTTGTGTAGGGTGAAACCCTTCACTGAATCTCAGGGCTGGTCTATGCCAAAAACGTACGCTCCTGAGCAATGTAGCTATGCCATGCCAGCCTCCCTACCATGTAGACAGAATTCTTCTGTTGACCTAGCTACCGCGTCTCAGGGAGGTGGATTAACTACAGCAAAGGGAAAACCCCTCCCTTCACTGTAGTGAGTGTCCACACTTAAAATACTACAGTGTGCAGGTGTTGTGCCACTGTAGCATTTGAAGTGTAGACATAGCCACACACCCTGCAGCCTGGCGACTTAATATGCGTTTTTCTTCCTGACAGGCTAATGGATCCTGTGATTCAGGTGCTTTTCCTTTTAAATGGCAGCATAATTAGCAGGTGATGGTTCCTGATGGAATCCTAAAATGAGGCCATGGCTACACTTAAGAGTTAGAGCACATTTAAAGCAGTCCCGGGCGCCCTAACTCATGATGCGTCCACACTGGCAAGGCATGTAGAGCACCCGGACTCCACGGCTGGAGCACTCCTGGTAATCCACCTCCATGAGAAGCATAACGCTTGATGTGCCCCGGCTGCAGCATCGTGGCACCAGTGTGGACGCCCTGGTCTATTAATGCGCTCTGATCGGCCTCCAGAAGTGTCCCACAATGCCTCTTCTAGCCACTCTGGTCATCACTTTGAACTCTTCTGCCCTGTCCTCAGGTGACCAACTGTCAGACCCGCCCTTTAAATTCTCTGGGAATTTTGAAAATCCCCCTTCCTGTTTGCTCAGCCAGGTGTGGCGTGCTCTCAGCGAATCTTTCCAGGTGACCATGCCTCCACGTGCCAGGCAATCCCCAGTATGGAGCAATGGCAAGTTGCTGGACCTCATCAGTGTTTTGAGGGGGAGGAAGCTGTCCAGTCCCAGCTGCGCTCCAGACATAGGAATTGTGATGCCTTCGGGCAGCTATCAAGGGACATGATGGAAAGGGGCCATGACTGGGACGTACAGCAGTGCAGGGTTAAAGTGAAGGAGCTGCAGGATGCCCACTACAAAGCCTGTGAGTCAAACTGCTGCTCCGGTGCTGCCCCCGTGACCTGCCATTTGTACAAAGAGCTGGACGCAATGCTTGGGGGCGACCCCACTTCTACTCCAAGGACCACCATGGGCACTTCAGAGTCCAGTCCCACAAGGCGGGAGGAGGAGAAGGAGGAGGAACAAACCGGGAGCGAGGGTGCTGAGGAGGAGGAGGGAGACACCCCAGCATCCCTAGATACATGCAGCCAGGAGCTGGTCTCAAGCCAGGAGGAAGGTAGCCAGTAGCAGCAGCTGGTTCTTGGGGAAGGACAAAGACCAGAGGAGGTGCCTGTTAAGTGGCTTTTATTGTGGGAAGGAAGTTGTTCGGTGCAGGCTCTTGGGGTGAGGAGGGTTAGGGCTGCAAGCATGCCTAGATGCAGAATAGGGCGTTGATGTGCTCTCACATTGCTGTAATCAGCCTCTGTGATCTCTGCCCAGCTTCTGCATGAGACCTTTGAAATGTGCTTGCACAGGTCCTTTGGGAGAGCTACTGTGTTTCTTGTCCCAGTAAGGCTAACCTGTCCGCACCACTGTGCCGTGGCACACAGGCAAGCTGCATGTGGGCCAGGGTGGAAGCTGCATTGCAGTAGAAGACTCTCCCTTGCTTCCCAGGTCACCCTCAGCAGCGAGATCTTTCAGGACAAACTGCTGTGGAAAATGGGGGGACAGTGTTCAGTATAGGGGGCCCCCTGCATCAGTGAGCTTTCCCCAAGGCACAGAACCCAGAGGACAGTATGGCCATGAAACAATCAGTCCCCCTTGCCCCTGTGCTTACTCACCATTTTGGGGCTCCTGTGGGTTATGTGCGCTCACTTTGGGACTAGCAAATTCTGCTATTGTGTAGACTGTGCTCGTCTTTAAGTACGGGCAAATCATTGCTCTGTCTGGTGTGAACAATGCTGCCTCTTAAGCATTGCATTTTGCCTTTAGAGATGCAACCTTGAGATCTCAGTCATCCTTGTTATCACCGACCGAAAGACTCCAAAGAATGGGAAGAGGTGCTCTGTGGGATAGCTGCCCATAATGCACCGCTGCAAGTGCCGCAAATCTGACCAAGCCAGTGCGCTTGCAGCTGACGGCGTGAACACACTGCAGCGCTTTCCTTACTGCACACTCCGAGGGCTGGTTTAACACACAGCGCTCTCCATCTGCAAGTGTAGCCTGCCCCGAGTGAACAAACAGTTGCAGGCTGCAAAAGAAGAGTAGATTCGTGTTCTGGGGGAAAAGGTTCTTTACAAAGTAGGTGTCCTTAAGCCAGGAAACAAACAAAACAGCTCCCAAATGCAGTAAATAGGAAATGCTCCTGTATGTCCTTCCATTGCCTAAAATAAAAACCACCCCTGTCTCTTTTTACAAGCACAATATTTATTTTAAATTCCATGCAGGGATGATATTAACTTCTGTGCAGCCCTATTGCATTAGTCATCAAGTGGATGCCTTTGTACAATAAAGTTGTCTCTGGGGTATTGCATAATATTTTTGTTTAATTTTATTATTGAGGAATAATTAACAGGGTGGTGTAAACCACAGCCGGAAACAAATGAATATAAGAAATCTATTTCAAAGAGTTCAAAGTGATGTCTTGTCATCTTTAAATGATGCATTTATGGTAAAGCTTTGCTAAGCATTTTTTTTAGTTCGTGCAGCTATTTACAAGTATCCTAGAAGTTAGAGATGGAAAAGACCCAGTAGATCATCTAGTCCAGTTCTCTGCTCATGCAGGACTGTTTTCCTTTTTATGGTGTCTTGTTCAGTTCCAAGCAATGGGTCTTTCCAATACTTCCATTGGGAAGATGATTCCACATTATTAATAAGCTTCACTATCAGAATCTTTTCCTGATATTCAGCCTGTATTTTCACTTTCTTAATTCTGACCCATCACTCCTTGTTCCCACTTGTACCAACCTAAATAATTCCTCTCTCTGCGTAGTGTTTGCCCCCTTCAACTATAGACTGTAGACTGTCTCCACTTCTCACTTAGCCAAGCTAGACATAATGGGCTCTGGCAATCTTTCTTGATGATCTTATGATTTGGACTGCTTGAAATAACTCTTCTCTGCATTCCCTGTGATTTCCCAGTATGTCTAGTAATTGGATGCCGAGGAACAAATGCAATTTCTCATGTGCTGCCATAAGGAGCTATTAGAATAGATCTGATGCCTCATGTTCATCCATAAAGTGCATTGGCCTCTTGTGCTGCAGCACCTACTCTTAACTTTCTGGCAGCTGCTTCTCCTAGGTCTTTTTCAGCATTACCGCTTTCCAGGTTTCTCCTCCCATTAAATATCAGTTTCAGATCACTTTCTCTGGATGTACTAATCATTTTTTTCCCTCTCTAGGCTAACTTCATTTTGCTGCTTTCTGCTTCAGTTCCTGATCTATCTCTAGATTCTTCTGGGTATTTTTTTCTACCCTGGCTGGTATTTACAACTTCTCTCAACACAATCCACAGGATTCTTTGGTCTACTCTTCATTCCTCCTTCCAGTTCTCTAATAAGACCAGATCTAAGGACAACTATTTAGCTAGACCCCACCTTAATGCCTGCCCCCCCCACCCTTTGTATCATTAGTGTTCCTATCTAAACAAATGTTAGGAGTGAGACTTAGTAAAGCCTTTGATACAATGTTTCACAAACATTTAAATGTTGTTGCATCTACCATTTTCCTGTCACTTGCTAATTTTGTTCTATTAAAGAAGTGAATGTGAACTTTAAAGGGGCACAGTCAAGTTGAAAGATGTATTTCTGTCTGGCAATGTCATGCGTACCTAGTGTAGTAACTAATAATGTCCAAAATTACTGGAACTGAAAAGTTAGAATAGTTTTTTTCTGTTCTGCAGTTTACTTTCTGTTAGTTTTAGTGTTCTTTTGTCAGCTTCTCCTTTGCTAAAAAGATTGTTCTGAATATTCACTGAGGAACAGAATTTTTTTTTCCAAAAGGTTTTTAACATTTCAGGGTATTGTTTAAAGGATGCCCTATCAGAAACTGGGATTCTTTTTAAATTAGTCAGATTCATACAATTAAGAAATATTTCTGTTAACAAAGGCTTTAAATAAATTGGGGATGTTTCAGGAAAATGGAGACAAAAGCAGAAGTTAAACGAAGCTGTATAGATAGATAGATTGTATTAGTTAATGTAGCAATTTGCTTTGACTCCATCATATGTGATAGTTATCAAGAAATGCAAAAAAACTAAAGTTTAACTTTTTGAAGCTAAAACATGCAGATCGCTGCACTAATTCAATGCAAGCTTAAACACCCGTCTGTTTCCAAAAGTCATCAAAGAAAAACCTAGCATCTCTGTAGCTCTTTGGGTGTGTGTTCATATCTAACAATGAAATAAACACCAGGCACGCCAACAGAGATTAATATTTAATCTTGTTTTAGATTACCTAACCTGTTTATGAACTCTGTCACTGAGTGTGATGCAATGAACCCCAGTTGATGACTAAATGCTTTGGTTTTATTCACAGAAAAATAACACACATGAGATTAAAGGCTCAAAGCACCAAGTGCCTTCCACAATTCTGGCTTGTATAACATACAGAAAATTGTGTGCAAAAATCACAATTTAAACTCACTGTTTAATTCCCAGTATTCAGACCTCAGTACTGTTATGAAACAGCTGACAGCTCAGAGGGCATTATGGATAAAGATCTGCAAATATAATGAGTAATACCAGGTATGCCAATGTACTATGCAGGGGCGGCTCTAGACATTTCGCCGCCCCAAGCACGGCAGCATGTCACGGGGGGGGCTCTGCCGATCGCCGGTCCCATGCCTGCGGGAGGTCCACCGGAGCCGCGGGACCAGAGGACTCTCCGCAGGCATGCTGCCGAAGGCTGGCTGCCTGCCGGCGACCAGCAGAGCGCCCCCCGCGGCTTGCCACCCCAAGCACGCGCTTGGCATGCTGGGGCCAGAAGCTGCCCCTGGTACTATGTCTCTTTTTGAGAATCAGTTTATCCAGAATGGTCATTAAAAGTAGCTTTTGAAATCATGTTTGACCGGACCAGAATTCTGAAAGTTATTCTGAGCACATTATACTGATGATCAGAATAGAAATGTGTGAGCTGAACAAGCCAAAAATGCTGCAACAAAGCTCCATGAACAAACTGAAACCTATGGGGGAGAAATGATTTGATGTCCTCAAGTTCAGTACCAAATGCTATTCTGATATATGTACAGAAACACATGTATAAATACTTTAGCTACTCTTTCCTCCTCATTGTCCATATGAAATTCAAAGGAAGAGGCCCTGTAAACGCTCTGAATATGAAAGATCCTGTGGGAGCAGGAAACTGTTTCTCAATGTCTCCTCACCTCAATACACATGCTATATAGAATGCTGTCCTCCACCCCAGAAGTGGCAGCAATTTTTAACTGCTTTTATTATATAAGCTCATGAATCACATTGAAATGAAAGGCGCCATATGAAAGTAAATTACTATTCTAAGGAATTAAGGTTAAGGTTTCCTCTAACAATGATGTCACCCACAAATGCCTTTTGGGAGTTTCCAGATGCCTGTAGTTGTGTGTATTTGCTAGTTAGAGAAGATATCCATTCCAAGAACACACACACATGTCAAACTCTGAATCACTACATTTAACATTGTCATTTTGCATAACTTAATAGGTGTGTTTTGGGGGACATCTCTAAGAAGCTAATTAAAGGGGAAAACCTACATTAAATGGTTACATTTTCCACCTGCCGTATGCTTCTTACTGGCGTTAATAAGAGCTGGGTGACTAAATACCCCCCACACTGTTGAAAACTTACTTCAAAGGACCTAATTTAATCCCACAAAAGCTCCCTCCAGAAAATGCCTGTTTGATTGGGGTGTTGCAGCCCTCAGGTACAGTACTTTAATTTTCAGTGCCCTTTGCAGTACGTTAGCACGTTCAAGGTGGAAATTTGCTGTTGGATTTTCCTTTTATATAGATACATTTGACTTTTTGTGTTGTCCTTTTGCACATTGATGCTAGTGTGTTTACAAAACAGAAACCCAACAGACCCACAGAGATGTACTGTACAGTTCCAATGGTACCTTCGTTGGTTCTAAGACCTTTAATCTATATTGTAGTTCTGGGAATTGCTGACTTGGATCTATACAGAAAAGGTGAATGAGGAGCTGTTCTGAACTTGGGAACTTTTACACGTGTGCTGTTTTATATTTCACTTTAACTGAACACTACACTTTTACATTGTTTGTTTATTTTAAGGTAGTACATTACTTCCATGATGAGCAAACACTCACATGCCCTGTAAATCTCATGGGAAGTGCACAATCTACTACCTTGCACTGTGTTAGTCATATAATACAGGTATCAGTACTCTTCCAAGTTGGATCTGTTCAGACTTGCATAGTCAGATCGCTGATTAAACAGACATTTTTGAGGCTGTATTTTTCAGAAGCACTGAGCAACCAGGACTCCTATGCAGTTAATAGGAGCTGCAGGTTCTCGGCCCCTCTGAAACGCAACATGATTTTCAGCATTTGCCTGTCTGGGAGGTCTCTCTTCCCTATTCCTTCTGCTCTGCATTTTCCTAGGTACCAAGCTTGATTCCACTGTTGTATTGGCTCTCTAAGTGGGTTAGGATCATACTTGTCCATTACTACACCATTACGAATACTAGAAATTACCCTTCCAGGCAATTCTGGAGTAAGAATGTCTGATTCCTTGCTCCCAGAGGGAAATTTTTCTTAACCCTTATGGTAAGGGAATGTTTTGAAATTTGTTGAAAATTAACAGGGAGATCAAATGTTCTTTGAGACTGAAGTCTCTGAGTTCTAACACCATAAAACTGGTTATAATGTATATGGGGCGGGGGAAGGAGTCCCCAAAGTATAAGTCAGGATCTCCCACAAACTTCTTATTTTAATAATTTTTAACATTGCCTCAAATCAATAGCTGATACAAATGTATAGAATTTTCTCAAGGGAGAGGGTATAAAGAGCCAAAAGATGATGTTACATGAATGAGGTGTGTGGTTCTCCCCCCACCCCGCCCCAAAGCATAAACGTTACTTAGGAGCACAAGTCCCATTGAAAATCAATGGGATTTATGCTCTTAAATCACTTAATTGCCTTTGAAATTCTCACCTGTATTCTAAAATCTTCTCTAAAATAGCTGGGAAAATATCAAGTAGAACACGAGAGAATTTTTTATCTAGTTGTGTTTGATTTATGACTGAGATGTACCTTGGAGGACAAATTAATGCACATTTGTTTGATCCTTCAGATTACATTGGAGGTGTTTCCTTTTAAAAAATAACTTGCTGTTACTTGTTCTTTTCTCTTCAGCTGGCTCCACTGCTTCCCTCCAACTTGCTATATGTGTTGCTTGTTAGAAAAATCCCTACTTCTCTTTTACATTATTGTGTCTTCCTCTGTGCATGTCACTTGTTAGTCTATGTAGACATAATCACTATAACATAGATGATCCTGATAACCGTTCTCTAAATAGCATTTGTGAATCTTTTCTGGGCTTTGAGCAAGCTACAAAGTTTCTCTGAAACATACATGATCAGAACTCTTTCTAGCTTGATGTTGCTTGGAAGGAAAAAAAGTGATAGTTGTATTAATTTGTGGGCTCCATTAGCCAAACTCACAATCTGAATCATGTGAAGTAGCCCTACTGAGGTAATAGAAGTGTAAATGTCTGTAATGGGCTAACTGGAAAAAGAAACATGTCTCTCTTTAGTTTATGGGCTAATATCTTTTATTTTTCATAGAAAAACCTTTTAAAAATTATTTCTTAAGCCAATAAAAAGCAAGCCTATCATATCTTAGTATTTTCAAAATTTATTAGCTTGATATTTCCACATGACAGTTCACTGTAATGTAGGGATATAACTCATTAGAGAAAAGTTTAGGTGAAATCATCTGAAGTGTAATTGTTGGTTTTATGGGTAATTTTTTTTCTTTCCTGTTTTTGCAGATTTCTGATTTTGGATTAGCAAAGTGCAATGGACTTTCACATTCCCATGATCTTAGCATAGATGGTCTGTGTGGAACTATTGCATATCTGCCTCCAGAACGTATAAAAGAGAAGAACAGATACTTTGACACTAAACATGATGTGTACAGGTCAGTGCATACTTCTCAGTAGATATCAGTAGAGCTATCAAAAACCCTTGGTTAAATGATACAACGTTGTAATTGTAATAATGAGCCTTGTTTCTCTCAAGTTCTGGACGTCTCTCTCTAAAATATCAAGCCAAGCACAATTTAAAAACTAAATAAATCCCAGATTAGGCCCTGATCCTGCAACGACGTACATGCTTCACTTTAAGAGGAAGAGTAGACCTACTGAAGTCTTTCCAGGATTAAGGTCTTGGTGACTAATTGCTTGTTTTGGTCTTATTTTATTTTGTTTTAATGTTTTCTCAAGTGAAGCATTGTTAAATTGTACAGTGTGGTATTAAACACACTGATAATCTAAGTTTACAATTATATCATACACTGATGGGTTGATCCTATGACTTCAGTATTGTGGAAACTAATTTAGAACTCATTAACTATGTAAAGATTATGCTGATTTGTTAGTGACTAGCTTGGCATGCATTTCTACATGTAGCATAGATGTACCCTAAGAGTGTAAGTGCAACCCCCTTTTCTCCCCCCCCCCCCCAAAAAAAAAAAAAGAAAGAGGAGGGGGAGGAAAAGAAACAACCAGAAACCTTTGCAACAGTGAGACTCTGAGTCCAGGCCTACAGACTCACCTTCATGATACAGTGCTAAAATTAGCAATGTAGACACACCCACTTGGTCCGGAAGTCTGGCTCTGAGACTCCCTCTCCCGACATCGCTGGGTTTTAGAGCCCAAACTTCAGTTTGAGCAGTAATGTCCCCACTGCTATTTTTAGCACTGAGGCTTGAACTCCAGTCTGTATGAGACTCGCTGTGGCAGGGTGTCTTATCAGTGTAGATGTACCCTTCGGTTCCTGACCCTATTGAGTGAGAGTTTCACCACTAACTTCTGTGAGGACAGAGTACACAAGGGGTGAAATCATCTTCAGTTTGCTATGAGTGTGTTGGCAGTGAATATTTTGTTCTAATAATAATGCATGTTCTAAGCGAATGGAAGACAAACTGTGGGCTTCAGTTTAAATATTTACGTTTTTACTTAGCAACTTTCTTAGAAATTTCACCTGCATTCAGATTTCCTTGGTTTTGGCATATATGGTGACTTGGTGTAAACTAGTAGCGAATGTAACCATAATTCTGACTCTCTCAGGTCACTCACTAATGCCTGGACACTGTTAGTTAGTCCTCACCATAAGATCCATAATTTCATTTTAACTGCCATTCAGGCATCCCAGCCTATAAATACACCTAATCACATAGGGGCCATCTGTACACTAGTAGCTCAGGCACGCCTCAAAGACTCAAAAGCACTGGATTGACACTAATGAAAATAAACTGTTTTTATGAGGTGAACTTCTAATTTTTCTTCCTTAGGATTAACAGACATAATATCTATTTACAGTTTTTCTATAGTGATTTGGGGAGTCCTCACACAGAAAAAGCCGTTTGCAGGTAAGCCAATGCTACTTTGTTCATGAGCTTCATATTTTGGATGTACATAACAGAAACAGGATTCTTTGCTCCCTCTGTGTGCATATCCCAAATTGAGGTGTCATGTCTGGTGTCTTGACTGACCAACCTCAATTTCTACAGCATATCAATGGGCTGGTCCCTAACTAAAGTTCTCAGCTCATACATTTCAAGTATGATTGATTGATTATATTTAAAAAAAAAAAAAAGTCCAACTTCTCCTTTGTATTCTGAAAGCGTAACCCGTAAGACTGCCCTCAATCAGTGACCCAATGGGAGTTTGCATACAGTTCTAGAGTAGCATGTGGTCCAGTGTATTCTAAAAAATCCTTGGCTTTGCTATTGGAAGTTCATGGAAGGCAATTGTCAAGAAATCCAGGGTGGATTGATTTTTTTTTTTTAAATCAGTTATTTAAAAAAAAAAAAAATTCCACTTGTACTTCAGTTATTTCTAAAGAGATGCATTTTCATTGGTTGATATAACCATTAAAACGTTGATTTACAGCTAAATAGAGCCTTTAGGCTAGATTTTGTACATCTGTGCTACCTAACGATATACCTTCATGTAAGCAATTATTTAACCTAATATTTTCCAATTCTTCTTATACATTTTTTTAAGTATGTTAAAAAATGGTGAATGATATATTGCTTATTTACTAGATAATTATTTTGCTCATGACTTTGTCAAGCTGCATTAGGGTGGTAACTGGAAATTACACACACACCAACATATACAATTTATTTTTATTTAAAACCTCAAATGTGTTGAATATATAAACCTTCTCATCAAAACATATTTCACATTTATAACTATTTGACTAATTAAACAGAGGGATTGACTGTAGTCAATGAATTACATTGATTATTTCACATCAGCCTGGGGAAAATTTTCACACGTACCTAAGTGAAAGTGACTGGAGCACAAATTCCTACTTGCCTAAGTCTCCTGAAAAATGAGAAGTCTCCTAAGTTGTACAGGTTGACCTACTATGCCATATTTGTAAAACTTGACCTCACAAGTTGGTTTTCCCTCTAATTTTTGCTTTATGTAGGAAAGCAGCCTTTAATTCAGCATTTTTGATAGAGGCTCATGGATTCAGCATTTATTTAAATGTGTTAAGAGATTATAATTTTTGGCCTTAACATAACTAGTGTTACATTTAGCTTTAACTTTACTTTTAAGCAGGTTTACTTTTTTTTAAATTGACATGTATCCATCCTGCAAGAAAAGGGCCCCAGAGGAAGAGTTTTTGTTCAAGTCCTGATGTGTATCTCTCGCCTTTTCAGGGGCGGCTCTAGGTATTTTGCCACCCCAAGCACGGCAGGCAGGCTGCCCTCGGCGGCTTGCCTGCGGGAGGTCCCTGGTCCCGCAGATTCGGTGGCAGCCTGTGGGAGGTCCGCCGAAGCCGCGGGACCAGCGGACTCTCCGCAGGCATGCCGCCGAAGGCAACCTGCCTGCCGCCCTCGTGGTGACCAGCAGAGTGCCCCCCACGGCTTGGCATGCTGGTGCCTGGAGCCGCCCCTGCTCCTTTTTTAGTATTGCCTCCCCATAATAAATGTACTGAAATGCAAATCTTACCCTTTGGTTAGCTTCTCAAATCTATAACAAACTTGTTTGGGCAGGTTACTCTTCTCCCCCCCCCCCACCCCACCCTCCCCAATCCATTTTCTGGAGAACAAGATCTTCTCTGTCCCTATTTGCTTAATTTCAACATACAGTAGAACCTCAGAGTTACTGGGACTGGAATACTGGGTATCAGGAATCCTGGTTCTATTCCTGGGATCAGCATATGTTACCGTGGTTAGACAGAGCGTACTTGTGTTGAATGAAACCCCTGTTTGGATCATCTGAAGGGACTTTGCTTTGGATCACTGGATCTAAAAGTGTACGCTTTCATCACTTGAATCACATGATCATGCACATTAGCATGGAGACCATGGTAGATTCACCAACTATTATATACAGTATGTCTGGAGGTTGAATTGCTGTGTGGTCTTGTTAGCTTGTATGAAAAGCTGAGGCACACGAATAAGAGAACAAGTCCCTTCCTCTTTGCCTACTGCAGATAGGCAAGTGCAAAATACTGTACAGTAACACAGATCAGTATTTCTCTCTAACCTGCGGTTTTGTAAAGTGACCTGACATAGGTGGTAGAAACATAGCACTGTCATTCAGTGACATCAGTATCACCATCCGTTCTGAAAGCAAATATGGTTGGGTACTTCAACTTATTGTCTAGCAATTAGATTTTAAATTCAAATTTCAGTTTTTATACCATAATATAAATATATTCCCAACCCTGGAAAAATGTGGAGAACCCAAGTTTCAACTGAAGTAATTGAACTTTCATATAACAGCTCAAGGAAAAGAATCTCATCATTTTGTTAAACTGTTTCTATTTGTGTGCCCTTACTTTGCAGAGGAAAACAACATTTTGCATATTATGGTAAAAGTGGTTAAAGGCCACCGCCCAGAGCTACCTGCCATATCAAAATCCAGACCTCGCTCGTGTAATAACTTGATCAAACTGATGCAAAAGTGCTGGCAAGACGATCCTAGCAAACGGCCAACATTTCAAGGTACCTTTCCTGATAATGCAGCTACCCATTTCTCCTGTGAATCATTAAGTGCTGAGGGCTAAATCCTATATAAACTGATGGTAACACAATGCATTGAGCATATTGTGTAGTGAAGACAAGGATACAGGAAGCTTATTCACTTGGGGAAGGGATTATACGAAGACAAGTCTGACCATGAAGAAATGTTGTGTAAACGTTCTAGAAGTAAGACATGTACTGAACTGGGTAATCCCTGTAGCCATTGCCTGGGGAGTGTGTGCGTAGGTTGACTTCCTAAAGCACATATCCTAGCCAAGATTGAGTTTGTTGTGGTGAAGGAGAGCATTGGATGCCCTGGGCCATGATGCCTAACGTTATAAACCAATGAATGGGATTGGTCTTTCTACAACTGACATGTTTCTGGCAGTTTAATTTAAAAAAAAAAAAAAAAAAGCCTTCAGCATATCCAAAACCAAACACACAAGTGCTCCAACTGTAAACACATAAGAGAATACAGTAATCCTCCTACAGATGGTTTTAATGCTAATTGCTAAAGTGTGATTATTTTTTTTTTTTAAATCTCCACCCCACCCCACCCCTTTCCTCCCACCCCAGATGAAGTACAGGACTGGATGATGACTGAGGTCTGGTCTACACCTTAAAAGTTAGGTCGACCCAGCTACAATGCTCAGGGGTGTGAAAAATCCACACTCCTTGAGCAATGTAGTTAAGCCGACCTAACACCCTGTGTAGACAGAGCTAGGTCGACGGAAGAGTTATTCCGTTGACCTAGCTACCAACTCTCATGGAAGTGGATTTACCTATGCTGATGGGAGAACCCCTCCTGTTGGCAGAGGTAGTGTCTATACCAGGGGTAAGCAACGTATGGCACGGGTGCCAAAGGCGGCACGCGAGCTGATTTTCAGTGGCACTCACACTGTCCGGGTCCTGGCCACTAGTCCAGGGGGCTCTGCATTTTAATTTAGTTTTAAATGAAGCTTCTTAAACATTTTAAAAACCTTATTTACTTTACATACAACAATAGTTTAGTTATATATTATAGACTTATAGAAAGAGACCTTCTAAAAACATTTAAAATGTATTACTGGCACGCAAAACCTTAAATTAGAATGAATAAATGAAGACTCGGCACACTACTTCTGAAAGGTTGCTGACCCCTGGTCTATACGGACATGTTGCAGCTGTGCTACTGTAGCATTTCAAATGTAGACAAGCCCTGAGGATGAGGAGACTTCCACATCTTAGTCACATGTCTGAATCTGGACCAGGAGGGTACTGACGATATTTTTACCATCTCACAGGTGATCATTAGCTTATGTGTAATGAGTTATTGTTAGGCTCTGTTCAGTTTTTAGTGGCTAGTTGGCCACTGGCATTTCGATAAAGCCATAATTCAGTGTCCAGGAAGACTGAGATAAGGTGAAAATAACACACTGATAGTGGGTAGTGTTGGGGGGGGGGGAAACTTACATTGCTGCCCTTGATGTGTGTGCTGTGGGGTGAAAGGGGAGGGGAAGTAAATCTCCAGTACTGTTGACCCAAGCACCTTTCATTAGCATTAAATGCCACTCAGACAAATAACCACTGGTTTGTCTATTAAATCTTTCTTGCCTCTTTCA
Organism: Mauremys reevesii; assembly: GCF_016161935.1. Lineage (NCBI taxonomy): Eukaryota > Metazoa > Chordata > Testudines > Geoemydidae > Mauremys > Mauremys reevesii. The sequence goes on from NC_052623.1 coordinate 161,514,949, forward strand.
AAGAAATCACCTCGGAAACAGAGGACCTCTGTGAAAAACCAGAAGATGAAACAAAGGAAATGATAGCTCAGGACCTGACCACCAAAAGATCTCCGGAACCACATTCAGAGGTAGTTCTTGTTCCCATATTTAATGCAAAGTTTAATATGAAACTTGCTCTAAACAAATCTTAAATTGTTGCCAGAAGTGAAATCTACAAGAGTCAAACACTGCCCTGACCTAACCCCCCTATAGTACCATTGTAATACTCCCAGTATCCCTCCACTAGTGGTTTAGTTGGGCAACTTTGTGTAGGCATTGTGGTAGAAGTGGATCTCGATGAGGGATTTGAATGCAAACTGGAGTAGCAGACTTGCAGATCAGAAAGGACCTTCTATGCATTGGGGTGGACTTGTAAGGAAGCACAAAAACTGCTGTGGGAGAAAAGGATAAGAGGAGGGTGAGGTTGGGCCCATTAGTGAAACAGCAGGAGTGATGTGATCAGAAACAAGGTGGGTGTGCTTGGGAGGGCAGTATTATGCAGGGCAGTGAAGGCTAAGACTTTTTTTTGGGGGGGGGGGGTGAGGGAGTCAGTGGAAGGGCTTCAAAGGTGGATAACAAGGGCAGATTGGGCAAAAAAAATATCAGTGGGTGCTTCTTGTGTAGATTAAAGTGTGTGTGTGTGAGAGAGGGGGGGGGGGGCGGGGGAAGGGGGAAGAGACATAGTGTGAGGAAAGCCAGAGAAGAGATAGCTACAGTAACTGAGGTGATGAGGGCCTGATTGAGAGAGTGTTAACTATCTGGATGGGAGAAAGGTTTGATCTTCAAAATGCTGTGGAGGAACAGCTAGATTTGGAGAATCCCTGTCATTGTTTCCTAGTACTGAAGTCTCCCAGACACCTTTTCATTTTGTTTTTGTCTTTAACAACATTTAAAGATACCTGCAAGTGAACACGTTTTGATTTCATGCTGTTAGTTTTCCCCACTGCCAAGTGAAATTCAGACACTTTTAAAACACATGTTTTTCCTTTCTTTTGAAGGGAATGCCTGTGTTATCCCAGCCAAAACGGGAGTCCACTCCAGTATCTGCTAAGGATTATAGCCTCTCTGAGTTGTTGTCCCAGCTGGATTCAGGGATCTCGCAGTCAATGGAAGGCCCTGAAGAACTCAGTCGTAGTGCTTCTGAGTCAAAACTTGCTTCCAGTGACAAGAGGCTTTCAGGGGTTTCGTCTGTGGATTCTGCCTTTTCCTCTAGAGGTTCCTTGTCACTGTCCTTTGAGAGAGAGAACTCTGGAAGCGGTAAGTGTTGGTGATTTTACTGGAATGAGTCATGGGAGACAAGGTGGGGAGTAAGAGGGGTATTTTATAAACACCACTATTACATAAATCAGAGCATTGACTGTTTTGCTCTTAGCACTATTAATTTGTTCAATGTTTTTGTAAATGTTGGATAAACCTTCAGCCTGAAATGGGAAAGCATTATGTGATTTGAAACTAGGGCAAAGATTTTTATTTTTTCTTCAAAAATGGGTCCCTAAACCTGAGTTCCAGGGTGCCTAAATATGAGCTTAATGCGAGATGTATGGTCACTTACTTTACTATGGAAAATCAAGTAACTTTAGTTGCCTAAATACAGACTTCAGGTGCCTATAATTGGGCTCCTTTTTTGAATATCTGAGCCTAGCATCATACAGTTGGTTTAATACAGACATGATGAGAACTGTAATAGATTTTTTTTTCCCCCCACTTCCAAGCTAGTGCTCCTAAAGACCCTATTTTAGTCCTGGATTAAATTGAGATAATTGCAGGGGTGAGGACAGATCACCTGCGGAATGTCTTTCCCACCCCACCATGCTCTCCTGCCTACTTTCACGAGAGAAGACAAGAACAGAGTTAGCACACGTTCCAAATCTGATTTTAAAATTGTCCTAACTATACTGCAAAGTGGTGTGGATTAAACTGTAGTTTAATTCCTAGGCAAGGAAAGGTAATGACTTTATTCACTGTTAGCCTGTTTTCAGTCATGAAAATAAAATTCTTGGTTGTAATAGAATTTTGATGCTCTTTACCCACTCAGATATTGGCACAACAGATATTCAGAAGAGAAAACTGGCCGAGGCAATTATATCTGGAGACACGAGCAAATTGATGAAGATTCTCCAGCCCCAGGATGTTGATCTTGTCTTAGATGGAAGCTCCAGCCTTTTACACTTGGCTGTTGAAGCAGGTGAAGAAGAATGTGTCAAGTGGCTTCTTCTATATAATGCCAACCCCAACCTGACCAACAAGAAAGGGTCCACTCCTCTCCATGTGGCCATAGAGAAGAAAATGAAGAGCATTGTGGAACTTATTCTGGCACGGAAAATCAATGTGAATGCCAAAGACGAGGATCAGTGGACTGCTCTTCACTTTGCTGCACAGAATGGGGATGAGTTCAGTACCCGAATGCTGCTTGATAAAAATGCATTACTGAATGAAGTGGATTTTGAAGGAAGAGCCCCCGTACACATAGCCTGCCAGCATGGACAAGAGCACATAGTGCGGATACTGTTGAGAAGAGGTGTCAATGTGGATATCAAAGGCAAGGATGGCTGGGTGCCACTGCACTATGCTGCGTGGCAAGGTCATCTCTCCATTGTAAAGCTTCTGGCAAAACAGCCGGGCGTGAATGTGAATGCACAGACAGTGGATGGAAGGACCCCATTGCACCTGGCAGCACAAAGAGGGCATTACAGAGTTGCCCGCATTCTTATAGAACTACAGTCTGATGTCAACGTACGGAACGTGCTTCTGCAAACAGCTCTCCACGTAGCTGCTGAAACTGGCCATACCAGCACTTCGAGGCTGCTTCTCAATCGTGGTGCAGAAATAGAGGTAGCAACAGCGGAGGGATGCACCGCACTTCATTTAGCCTCTCGCAATGGACATCTAGCAACTACCAAACTGTTGCTAGATGAAATGGCTAATGCTCTGGCTAGAGGCCCTTTGAACAGGACAGCGCTCCACCTTGCTGCTGAAAATGGACATGCCGAAGTAGTCGAAGAACTCGTAAATTCAGAAAATGTCAATGATTGTGATGAGGAAGGGCTGACAGCTCTTCATCTGGCCGCGAGAGGCGGGCATGCAAAAACAGTTGAGATTCTGCTAAAACATGGGGCCCTTGATAACTTGCAAAGCCTCAAGTTTCAGACTCCACTGCAGCTGGCTAAGCAAAGTGGGAATAGCTCTGTTGTCATGCTGCTGAGTGAGACTTAGCTGAACAAATTCTGACTCTTGAGATCTTTACTGGAGCTTGACTCTCTTGGGGAGTTCTCCTGGAATTGCACAGTGACCTGCTTTTCTATTAAGTCTGCAGATAAGTCTGAATTCCAGCCAGTCAGAAACTGCATTTTAGAGAGGTAGCATGGCCTAATGAACTGTGTGTAGGACCAAGAGCCAGGAACTCCTGAGTACTGATTCCAGGTCTGTCATTTGTGTGGTCTTGGGCAAGGCATTTTGTTTCCTTCCCGACCTGTATAGTGGAGATGAAAGTACTTATATAACTAACCTCACAGGGATGTTGTGAGGGTTAATTAGATGGGGTTTAAATAGTGCCTTAATTTTTTCAATGTGCCATACCCACATTTAAGTATTATCATCCTGCCTTCTGATTTCTTCAGGCACATGGTGGGACAAGCATATTATTTCAGATGATTGGATTATTACATAATCCATCCTTTTGTGTGTGTTTTTAATATCACTTGTTACCATGGAGGCATTGACAGCACACAAATCAATTTGAAATGACCATTTTGGAAAGATGCAAGCTATTTATTTAAAATGTGTTTTAGGATAGACCTGTTTCAACCTGGACCATGTGGCTGAGTGTCATAATTTCATTTTCAGAAGATACAAAATGGAATATATGAAAATGCTCTGCTTCTTTCATTGTAATATAGAGATGTTGATTATAAAGCCACACATTTCTGTTTACTCAGAATGGTCAAGAGACTATCTTCAGCCAATGCATATGGTAGAAGAATTCTCAGACTAGCTGGTGGAGTGAAGCACAGAAGTTCACTTTTGATATACAATAGTAACTTGTATATAGTGTAAGATCAGTAAAATATAAGATTATTTTTGTTACCAGTCAGTTGTGAAATAAGGATCTGTTAGTGTGTAATGTGAAACTAGAAGCAACTAAGTTTTTTAGGGTGTTTTTTTGTTCGTTTGGCTGAAATGAATTCATGATGAACTGTAGTTAAATGTTATATTCTAATAACATTATAGAACTCTTCACAAGCAGTTTGTTTAGATTAGTATGTAATAGAACCACGTGTACAGTGGCACGCTATGTGTCCTAAATGAATGAACTGTGGTGAATTCTCTAATATAAATATACTGTGTATATAGTATTTCTACCAGTTGTATACATTTTCTACAGCAGAAAATATTGAGACTGTTTAGGCCTGGGTATGTTTTAATACGCCTCTTAATGTTCACGCTTTTCAAAGTTCAGATGTGATCTGTTTATCAATAAATATAATGTTCTATATCTATTGCATGTAAATTCTTCTACTTAGGCAAAGTTTGCTGTAATTAGTAGAAAAACAAGGTAGAGTACATCATGCAGTTAAACAAACTGAACTACTAAACCTTACTGGGGTGGAGGGGTGTGTGTGTGGGGGCGCGGGGGGGAATATACAAATTACTATCTTTCCATTATTAAAGGAGTAGGGCTTTGTTCTGTTTTGGGGCAATAAACCAAATTGGTCAACAGGGACAGGTTAAGTAGCTCTTTATTGACTGACTGAGGAAAATAGCAGTTTATTTTGCTATTATATACATGATTTAATGCTGCCTGTCTTAAGTTTAAAAGCTTGAGGCATTAATTAAAACAAATCAAGGGCTAGCCAGTCATATCAGCTTTCTTCACTTATATTTTTAGATTGAATTTGTTGCTCATAAAAGGTGCCATATGACAGTCCTGGAGAATGACTGAATGTGCATATATTAGTGCCATATAGCAAAGCGCTTCACAGAGTAATCGGATGAAAAAATCTAAACCATTCCAAATACATATTCAACTGTTTCAAACTGTTTGGTACATTCCCTAGAGCAGCTGTGTGAAGAATTCTGTTAAAGAGAAAGTAACATCAAGATTTAAAAAAAACACAAAAACCCCAAAAAAAACCCCAGGAGTCTGAAGTTAGGCTCTAAATCCATACATAGCACTTATATTTGGAACTGCAGGCTGCTTAGCACTTTTTTAAAAATCACCTGCTTGGATGGGATACTTCACTGACTGCCCATGCTGGTTATATTAGAGCGTAGCTATTTACTGCATGCCAATGGATAGTATTTATTACCCAGTACGCTGGATTACATACACAATGCAGCCTTTAAATCTCTGCCGCGTTTAAGAGCATGGAGTCCTCAGAATGCACTTTCTAAAGCAGAGGCCAGAAAGAAACTGACTTTAAAATAAACCTAGTGCTAACTTTGTTCTGTTCTTCATAATCTCTCCTGAGATAGGTGCATCTATCAGTATCTTGATTATTCTGAATCCCTTCAATGTGTTCCATGTAAAATAGATATCCTTGTGGAAAATGCAAACGCATGAAAATTCTTTTATCAGAAAAATTTCTGGGTCCATTGTAATTTGCCTCAATCCTAATCACCAACACCTTACTTAAATTGTAATCCTTTTGAACAGTGTTGGTGGTGATCATTCTACATTTTGTGATTGGTAATAGTTGCTGATGTCCACTAGAAATGGGGGTGATCTCAAACTTGCTTTTACCTGAAATCTGAACTAGATTTCAAGTTAGACTTGAAAAGCTTGGTATAACCTACTCGGCAATCTAGTTCCCATTAGCAGCGACCCTGAGGGTTGATGTTACCTAATCTGTCTTTTGGGAATAGTTTGACTGACTGACTGGACAACATCCTGTATTTTGCAATATGTCCCCAAACTATTTATTTTTTCATTACACAGAAAAGGAATTCTGTAACCTACTGCATCTGAACCACTTAGCGTAGAGTGTGGAAGGTGCCTAGAAGGCTACTATCCACAAACACCAGAAGTTGCAGCAGAGGGAAAGGCTCACTCATGTAACTCCTTATTATAAGTTGTCAGCCACCACCTTGCCAGTACATTCCTTCCAAACAGATTAATAATCATGCATCAGCTTCTAATTGAACACAAGGCCACATACTCATGAACATTTTCCATGCAGCCTTTCGCAATAAGAGGCATCGGCTACACCTTGCAAAAGAGTAGGTGAGGCTGGCACTGAAGCCATTCCTGAGGGACAAAATTAACTCTTCAGCAAAGGCTTAAACATTATGAGGGGGGAAAAAATTAAGGATGATGTGCTGTCACTCGAAGATGCTGCTCCATGTCCACTAATGGAATATGAGGGAAAAGTTGAGCTCAAATGAGTGGGAACTTTTGATATTTCAGCTAGTACAATGTGCATATCCAAAACTCTTGTGTGTGTTTGCACTATTGTTTTTTGGATACCAGACATGATCCTTTGAGGGGACCTGATTTTCAGAAATTGCCAACTACCTGTCTTCTGAAAATCAGGCCCTTTAAAAGGTATCAAGTTGGGCACCTACATAGTGCACAAAATCACTAGTGTCTCTTTAAAGATTGGGACCATCAATCCAGATTGTCCAATATCAATATTATGCTATGTCTACACAAGGAAGTTGTACTAGTTTAATACCCTAGTGCTAAAAGTTGTGTGAATACTCTCATCTTGGTTTAATTAAGAAGGGCGTATTTTGGCTTAGCTTAAATGAATTCCTAATCAAGTCAAAAATTTTTTTTGAAAAAATGAAAATAAGTACCCACTCTGTGTTTTGCACCACTTTAAATGACTTCTGTTTAAAATCAGATTGGAAGTTAAACAAGTGCAATTTCAACACACATAGTCTTTCAAATTGGAGGCTCTGCCCACTCAACCCTCTGGCTCCCCAAAAACCTGGGAAAATAGGTAGTTTGAAAGTCAGTAAAGTTGGACTCTTTAGAATCAAACGTTGCTTGAGGGCCTCTGCTGCAGGGGCGGCTCTAGAAATTACGCCGCCCTTCAGTGGTCCCGCGGCCGGGGCAGAAGTGTCTGCGGACGGTCCTGTGGTCCCGCGGCTCCGGTGGAGCATCCGTAGGCATGCCTGCGGGAGCTCCGTCTGAGCCGCGGGACCAGCGCACCCGCCGCAGTCATGCCTGCAGGAGCTCAAGCAGAGCCGCGGGAAGAGGGGACCCTCCGCAGTCATGCCTGCGGCAGGTCCGCTCGTCCCGGGGCTCTGGTGGACCTCCCGCAGGCATGACTGCGGAAGGTCCACCGGAGCCAAATGCCGCCCTGCCACGAAATGCCGCCCCACGCGCCTGCTTGGCGCGCTGGGGTCTGGAGCCGGCCCTGCTCTGCTGAGAACCTCTATCCTCCTGCGATCCTCTAGAGATTTAGTCAATCTGTCAAAAGAGTTCAGGCATGCAACTCCACCTCATGCTATGGTGCTAATGGCAAAGGTGATCCTTAGAGTTTCGATGCATGGTCATCTGGTTCTGTGTATCCTCAGGCCACAATGCTACTGAAGCTTTTTCCAAGAGGTAGCAAGGAGGAAAAAGGCTCAGCCAGTTACTGACTGAAATCTTGCTAATGTTGAAATATGCTCTGGCTAGAGAATACTAGCCTCAGCTTTTCAAAGCAGTTTTCTTTCATAGGCGGTGCATGTGACTTTTTTTAAAAGTCTCCCAATGTACATGTGCAACTCTTCATGAAGGATTGTTTTGTAAATGGCTTTTCCACAAGGAATGCCAACTCCTGTGCATGCATGAGAGAGATTATCAACTGCTCATGCATATGTTAGTGCACAGAAGTACATATTCAGGGCTATGCATATGTATGAAGCTGCACATACGCAACAGGCTGGGTAGAAGTCGCACTGAAAATCGGGCACTACATAGGTAGACTCAGTGTTTCCTTTTGTTGGCATTGATGCAAACTTGTGAATGATGAAAATTATTTGTATTTAGGAGTGGGCTGAATGGTACAAGGCACATTTCTCCACTCTTGCACCTCATGCCAGGACCTGGCACGAGAGCATTCCCTGCAGGTTGCGAAGCACAGAGCTGCTTTCTCCCACTCCTCCAAAGAGGGTGGGAAGGAGGTTGGGTTAAGGCTAGATGAAGTCTGCTGCACTTTCCTAAGAAATTATGCAGAATGTGCACTTCCTTTGTGTAGAGGGGGATTGCACCTGGGATGGTGCCTAAGAAGTCTCCTGGCCTCTGCACCATCCACAGTCCAGGCTTGTTCAGTTTGTTCTCGGTCGCTGATAGTTTTGTTTTAGCTTCTGCATAAAGCAAAAAGCTGTTGAACATTGTTGCTACAGGCCTCAGAAGGAAGCATCAGGCTTGCAGTTCAAACATGCTTTGGTTCCTCTGTGGTAACAGAAAAGAATGTGAATTTATTGCTAACATCCCCACAGGCAAATCTAAACCCTTCCATTCATTTCCCTTCTGTTGCGTCATCTTGATTCTGCACGGCAGGTTACAAGAAAAACAAGACACACCTGAGGGCTGTGCTGTAGAAGAGATTGTGGGGAGGTTGAAGGTCAACTCTCCCCACCCATCCACAGACAGTATGGTGGCTGGTGAGAGGCAAAGGAGCAGCTTTCTTAGGGATGTGGCAGATTTTCCATCACAGAAAGGTTTTATATCCAGACTTAATAAAAGACTTAGTCTAGCTCAGCTGGACATCCTGGGCTTGATGAAGGAATCACTGGTGAAGTTCTCTGCCTGTGTTCTGGAAGAGGTCAGACTAGATCTTAATGATCCCTTAAAATCTGGCTGCTGGAGAGCCACCTTCCCCTCAGAGTATATTTTCCAAATTTGAGAGAGGGAGGCCTTTCCTCAAGGACCAGCAAGATATACGCCCCCTATTTAAGACACCAGGATCCTCCCACAGAGAGATGCTCTTCCTCATTCTGTGGTACTTTGGCCCCTGTGAAGATGGTTTCTCCAATTTAGCACCTTTTTCTGACCGAAGCTCTTCCGCTCCCTCCCATTCTCTTGACACCACCGCCCCTTCCAGGGGCATGCCCTCTTTGACACAGCCTGGTGCCTCTCTTCCCCCTGTACTCTGGCTCACCTGCTAGAGAACCCAAGAGCTCTTCTCCATTTCCTCCAGTGGGAGGCTGAACCTCTTGTTATATGGAAATAACATCACATTTTTAAGGACTCCATTGTTGTCTTTGACTAAGAACAGTATTTTGAGGCTTTTTTCCCTTGTTAACAGCACTAAGTGCCTGCGATAAGAAAATAATCCCAGTTTCTATTTTAATTCTGAGTGGTTGGTTTGGCTGCAGGAGGGCTGTGCCCCAAGAAGGAAAGGGGTGTGTAGTGTCCCCATATGTAAATAGCTGTGGCCAGTGTTCAAGGGAAGGTGGCGCTTTGCCATGTCTCCTCCCATATGAGGGTAAATCATACTCCATCTCCCTTAAGCTCAGCTGCTGGAGCATTTCATAGAATCATAGAATCTCAGGGTTGGAAGGGACCTCAGGAAGTCATCTAGTCCAACCCCCTGCTCGAAGCAGGACCAATCCCCAACTAAATCATCAATCAATGCATTAGCCCTTGCATTGTGCCTCCAAGTGCCTTCGCAATAGAGATGCAATATCACACTTCAGATGTTACCGTGCTGTGACATTCCAGTTCCATGTGATCCATCTCCTTTCGGGACACGCTTTAACCCCAGGCGGTGGCGCAGCATGGAATAATAGCTCTGCTGCTCCTAGTGCTGAACTAAGCCAGAAAAAGAACCACAGCCCAAAGCTCCCACTGATTAAATAGACCATAATAACACAGGAAGTTGTTTCAACAGATAATGGAGTGTACGGCAGATCCTAACTTGTTGTGCACTGACAGTAATTCAACAGTTCAGCATCACTGGCTGCCTCCAATCAAGTGAGGCTTGGGCCTGAATTAGCAGCCGTGTTGCAGGGCAGGAGTGGAAGAGCTGAGTAGGGAAACTGGTGCTACTCAGCCCTGCAAAGTTCAGCCATGAGGTATTTGTGCAGCAGCTGCCAGCAGTAAATATGGCTCCAGGCAGGGCTAGTTACTCCTCAGGACCAGGGGAGCACCAAATTCGTATGCAGGCTGTAAAATCCTCCATTGAGCTTTGCAGGGAACAGTGTCACAAACCCCAAGCTCTTAACAAGGAGGAGATTTTACAAGTACTACAGCTTCGGTTCCTTTTAGTTGCTTTCTGTTTTTTGAGCTTTAGGGGTTCATGTTTTCAAGCTTTTTTTTAATGCAACTATGAAGGCTACGGCCTTTTTTTTTTAATCAAGCTGAGATCTCCATGTGATCACCTGACTCCATGCACTGATGCTTTAAGAAAAACACCAAAAATCACAACACTTGTGTTAAAATTGTGAGCATTGGCAACACTGAAATTTCTCCACACTCTTTTTGAGTCAGGTTTCATTAGTTCCCTGTTTCCCTCTACTGAACCAGAGCCCAAATCTGAGCAGTGTTATTTCCTTGGGAAAGAACTAGCGAGAGTCTTGAACCAACTGTCCAGATCCTTCCCTGGGGGATTCCCTCTGCACCTCCAAACTGAAACTGAAATTTGGGTTTTACTTTGTCAATGGCCTGAACCAGGAACCCGAACCCAAACACCTCTCAACTATGAGAAATTCCAAGTTCAATCCAATGTCACGACTCAGGTCCATTGCTAGGGAAAACAAAAGTTTCAAGTGTGAAGGTCTTTCTTCTCCCAAGGGCAGACTGTGCAAGATTGTCCCTGGCCATTGCAGAGGTACCAGGGGAGGGAAGGATACCAGGAGCGCAGCAGCCCAGGAGCATTAGCAGGCACAGGCTGCGCTAATTCTATAGGCCACTCACTAGGTTGCTCGGAGACAGATTCTGCTTTCCTAAGGCAAGCTCCTTGCCCAAGTGCTCTCTGGGTCAGCCTGCCTCAAGGTAGGCCAGTCCCTTAAAGGCACAATTTGGCTATGTGTGTGTATATATATTTTTTTTAAACAGGAAGCCTGATTGGGGTAACCCTCACCTTATTCAAGTGTGTTCAATGAGATTATTCATGTGGCTAAGTGCTGCTTGGGGTCGATAAGGGCTGCAAAATTACTCCTATTCTTACATGGTCCATTTACGCCTCAGAAATAGTCCATGGAAATGAATCCTGACCATGTGAACTTTGATTTGAGACTCAGCCCTGGGGCTGCCTTCCTTCACTTATTTAAAAGGCCAAGCCTGGGCCACTAAACATTTTGGATATGATTTTTGAATATAGCTGCTCCACAAGTGGAAGACAGATGACATTTAAGTGTTTGTCATGTAACACAGTGACAGTATCTTCTGACGCTTAGTGGTGAAATTCATGCTTTAGTTTCCCATTATTTTGTGTTTTCCAAAGGCACCTCGCTAAGAAAATGTTTAGTCCAAGTGTAATCTGTGATAGTCACACATGGAGCAATTCTATTAAATGTTTGGCACAAATGTTTGTCACAGAAACCGGTCTCAAATGTACAAGATGTAGCAGGTCTCAGGTATTTACAGTATGATCATTTAGATTTACATTCCTGGGGAATACAGAGGTTAAAGTTTAAAAAAACCCCAGAGATCTCATTCATGTTTGTATTACATTTTTAAATATTTTTATCTAATCAGCAGATGCCTCCATTATAGCCTGGACAAGGAAGCTGACTAAAGCTTCAGGTTGACTTAACCTAACCATTAACTTCCCAAAGTATGTATAAAACCTTTTGTTCCATAGTATCTTTCCATTTGATTTTGATTTTCAAATGATGTAACAATCCCAGTCATGCTCAGTCTAGCCCTGTGTTGCTCTTCTGTCATTGATTTACTAAGTGGCTTTAGTGCTTATGGAAAGTGGAAGACAGCCCTTGAGACAGAAGTTTTTTGTTTGTTCATACAACAGAGCAAGGTTCCACACCCCCACAGAAGTGTCTCAGCTAAGAATCAGAGAGACCATTGCTTGGGATGAGCAGGTAGTTGTGCATTCTTGGTCTCTTTGCTGAGAGATCAGCAGGAATACCATAAGTGCCAGTTGTGATGGTAGACCACCAAACAGCCATCAGGTGAGAATGACCTTCTGTCTCACCCTGACCTGGTCCAGGTTTGAACAATGACCTACTAGCAAAAGCTTCTGTATTGCATTACCAGTCTCCAAGCCAACCAGTCCTTCTGGCCTGCTCTTTTCTCCCTTTGTTGTTGTTCATGAGATAGTGCTAACATTTTTCAATGCATTGGTGAAATTCACCCCGGCACAAATGCCCATGACCCACTTAAACACTCAGGTCTTGTGCTGGTGCTCTGTGCAGGGGTGATCGTCATCCTCCTTTTTATGGATGTGATATTTGCTCTAAAAAGGTACAAGCTTCCATAGCACTTTCCAAAATTTAAAGCACAAAGGCTCCACCTGCCCCCATGGGTAGAGACCTATAACTAGCCCTGTTTTACAACTGGGAAACTTCCTTAAGGCAGAGAGGTGAGATGATGTGCCCAAAATCACATGCACAAGGCTGGGACAGAACCCAGAACTCCTGACACTGAGCTTTGGGCTCTCACCACAAGACCATAGTTCCTCACACACATGGTGTGTCAGTTGTTCTCACACAAACCCTTTGACTTGGGCGGCAAGCTAACACTGGCAATATATCTGGCTTGTACTGGCATGTAGAGTAAAACAGGTGGCTATGAGTAACAGTAAACAATCCTGCCTTTTAAAACAGGAGGGTCAGCGGTTACTTTTTAAAAAAATGTTTTCCAGCAGAGTTTAGTTTTGTACCATGAGTAGATTGTTTTCAGAGGTTGCCATTTTTCCTCAGTTCATTTCTCCCTCCCCACCATTAGCTATCAAAAGCAATTTCTTAATTAAGCGCCCCCCTCCCAGTTTTTCTCCCTAGTAGTTAATCAGGGGTGTGGCTGGTTAGTTACTAGTTAATTTGGCAAAGCAACATTATTCAATAGCTATGGGTTTATGGCACATAATCAACTTTTCCTGCTGTGAGGGGGCTGGAGCTCCCTGCTCCTCTCCTTTTCCTTCTATTGAGCCGCTCTTTGGTTGTCTAGATAATTAATTGTCTCTTGCCTGGGTGTGTTTATGAAGAAGAATGTAGAGGCATAAGTTTTGTTCTTTCTCCAACCTTGTGAAATGTGCTTGCGTTCCGGTGAAGCATTTCTTCCATTAATGAGTTAGGTGGTGGTCTTTGACAAAGCAAATGTTTTCAATCAGAAGCTTTCCAAATACAAAGGCTCAGAAGAAAAGTAATGGCCCTGCTTTGGTTTAGCTGGTAACATTGTATTAACTATTTCTTTTCTTTGGAGCCCCCCCAAAGGTACTTTCTTTTATTATTTATATCATGGTAGCACCTAGTCCCTCCCCCACCCTATTATGCTAGTCACTATAGATGCAAATAGGAAGAGATTGTTCCTGCTCTGAAGAATGTACAATCTAGATAAAGGATTTGAGATAGGAAGCATTATTATCTCTATTTTGGAGATGGGGAACTGAGGCTTAAAGAGGAGTCTCAAGATATTTAGGCACCTAACTCCTATTGAAATCAATAGAAGTTAGGGGCCTAAGTACCTGTGTAGATCTGAGCCTAAATGACTTGCCCAAGTTCATACAGTAAGTCAGTGGCAGAGCCAGCATCTGAACCCATATCTCCAGAGTCCCACTGTAATGCCTTAATCACACGACTGTCCTTCTTCCACCTGTCTGTCTCTCGACCTTTAGTCAGGGCAAGGACTGATCCCTATAGGTGTCATCTCTGAGCCACTGACTCCTGCATTAATTCACATTGCTGGGTCATCATTTTCCCCAGCTCATGGAAAATCACTGCTGTTTTACCCTTTTGCACAATAGATTTCTGCTGTGTTTCTCCTGGAGATAATAGACCCACACTCGCCAAGCAGCTGGAAAATACCTGCATTTCAGGGATAGTTGCTTGCTTTTAAATATCTCGACTTTGTACATTCTGAGGTTCACCCATCACTAGTCCTAGCATGTGGCACTGGTTTGCTCCTTGCTCTTTGTACATGAGTGTAAAGGCTGGGTTCTTTTATTACCCAACTTCTTTCCATTTTCCTTGTACCACCCAGAAGATTGTCTTAAGGCAGCTTATGTCAACCTGTGTCTACACTTAAATTTCACTTCTGCCAATGTAACTGCCCCATTATGCTGACTCAATAACTCCACCTCCATGAGTGGCATAAAGTCAAGGTCAATGTAGTTAGGTTGAGGCAGTGTCAGTGTAGACATTGTGTTGCTTACGTCATTACTGGCTTTCAGGAGCCATCCTACAATGCCCCATACTGACAGCACAATTGATACAACAAGCCCTCCTAGTGAGGATGCTCACCGCCGACACAAGGAGCAAAGCATAGACATGCCCATGCAATGTAATTATTGTGGTGGCTGTATGCTGATTTAACTTAGGTTGACTAAATTTTGTAGTGCAGACATGGTGTAAATAACACTGTATACAGAGAGCAATGCTCGATTAGGAGTGTTGTCTCTAGCTAGGATGCGTCAGAGGGTACGTCTACACTACCTGCTGGATTGGCGGGTAGCGATGGATCCCCAAACACGCTCCTGTCGACTCCGGAACTCCATCAGGGCGAGTGGCAGTAGCGGGGTCGACGGGGGAGCTGCAGCTGTCGACCCTGCACCGTGAGGACAGGAGGTAAGTCAAAATAAGATAGGTCGACTTCAGCTACGCTATTCCTGTAGCTGAAGTTGTGTATCTTACATCGATTTCCTGCACCCCTCCCCCCCTGCTCCAGTGTAGACCAGGCCAGAGATTTACAACAGGTCTTTAAAGCACACAGACGTAGGAACAGAACTTCTGTTCAATCTTGTATAGAATTCTGGCTCTGGTTGCACATGCATACATGCTATTATTTGCAAACAATTCATAGGGACATGGGACAGGGTGGAGTAGGGTGAGGTAACACAACCGGAGGCAATAGGGACATGGCTTTAGTTCTTGTTGAATATATTAGACTTTTAAATGTTGCTATTTCTTCACTTTGATCCTTTTAAAAGTTCATAGGGATGGTCTGGTCACTCCCTGTATATAATGGAAGCTGAATATTAACTTCCAGTTAGAGACAAAGGGAGTGAGGTAATATCTTTTATTGGACCAGCTTCTGTTGTTGTGAGAGACAACTTACACAGCTCTTCTTCCGATCTGGGAAACATAGTGTCACGGATAAATACAAGGTGGAACAGGTAGCTTTGCATAAATATTTAACATATATCTCAAGGAACAATTCAAGGTGTAGTGGCCAGTTAACACCTCTCCAGTCATAGGGGAGAAAGAAGAAAAAATAAAAGCTGAGGCGGGAGGGTTAGTGGGTTATAGATTGTTGTAATAAGCCATAAATTCAGTCTATGATTTTTAGTGTCTAGCAAAGTTATGAATTTATGCTCTTAAACCTTGAAATATGTGTTAACTGCTTATGCTAAACAATCTGTACCACCTTATATTTGACGGAGACTCTCTGACATTTACCAGACCTGAAGAAGCTGTGTAAGCTTGAAAGCTTCTCTGTCTGACCAGCAGAAGTTGGTCCAAAAAAAGATATTACCTCACTCACATTGTCTCCCTAATATCCTGGGACCAGCACAGCTACAACACTGCATACCAGTTTCCTGTCAGTCAGTTGAGAAATAACCACGTCTTAGATGCCCAGCCAACACAGGGGATTTTCACACTAGACTAGTGTATCTATATTGGTGCAAAAAACCCCAACCAAACAAAAAACCTGTCATCATTCTTTGCTTTTACAGGTGAACTGCAAAGTCCAAAAGGAAACCTGAGTGAAGTACTGAAATAGGTGTTGGATACACATCTAACCAGGCCAGGTGATGCATTCAGCACATAACTACATTATACCTTTCCCTTAATTTTTTTTTCAGGTGTCATGGGGTCCACTGCAAATTCTGGACTCACTAAAGATGCCTCAGAATGTATCACTCTGAGATGTTGCATATACCATAAAAGTCAACAACTACATGATATATTTCTGCTGTGACCACAGCACACTTTAAGCTTTCCCAGTGAGAGAGAGCCATTATTTTAATGCAGACAGGATGGTTTTCCTTGCTAGCAGGCACATCAAAGAAATGAAATTCATGGCGGGAAGGACTGGCAAAAGCAAGCCAGTTATGAGGCTGTGTATACTTTTAAGTGTATATATAATGCAGTTACATTTTAAGGTTCCTTACCTAGGAACACAGGAATTGCCATATTGGATCAGACCAATGTCCATCTACTTTGGTAACCCGCTTCTGATAGTATTCAGTACCAGAAGCTTAAGAGAGGCAGAAAACCCTGTTCTAGGTGGTTATGGAATAACCTGCCCATAGGGGAAATGTCTTCCTCAAGAATAAAAACAACGAGGAGTCCTTCTGGCACCTTAGAGAATAACACATTTATTTGGGTTTAATCTTTTGTGGGCTAGAACCCACTTCATCAGATGCATGGAGTGAAAAATACAGGAGCAGGTATAAATACATGAAAGGATGGGGGTTGCTAATGAGATAAATCAATTAACAGCAGGATACCAAGGGAGGAAAAATAGCTATTGAAGTGGTAAGAGAGTGGCCCATTGCAGACAATTGACAAAAGGTGTAAGTAACAGTAGGCCTAATCTGATGGTATTGCAAATTAATTCCAGTTCTGCAGCTTCATGTTGGAGTCTGTTTTTGAAGTTTTTTTGCTGAAGAATTGCCACTTTTAGATCTGTTACTGAGTGACCAGAGAGGTTGAAGTGTTCTCCTACTGGTTTTTTAATGTTATGATTCCTGATGTCAGATTTGTGTCCATTTATTCTTTTGCATAGAGACTGTCCAGTTTGGCCAATGTACATGGCAGAGGGGCATTGCTGGCATATATCACATTAGTAGATGTGCAGGTGAACGAGCCCCGGATGGTGTGACTGATGTGGTTAGATCCTATGATGGTGTCCCTTGAATAGATATGTGGACAGAGTTGGCACCGGGGTTTGTAGCAGGGTTTGGTTCCTGGGTTGGTGTTTTTGTTGTGTGGTGTGTGGTTGCTGGTGAGTATTTACTTCAGGTTGGGGGCTTCCTCAAAATATCTTCCTGAAGAAGAGCTCTGTGTGGCTCAAAAGTTCGTCTCTCTCACCAGCAGAAGTTGGTCCAATAAAAGATTACCTCACCCACCTTGTCTCTCTTCCTCATCTCAGTCAGTCAGTGTGGATGTTGTCATTATCTCCATAAATGTCTGGTCCTTTATAGAATCCTACTATGCTATTGGCACCAATAACAACTTGTAGCTGAGTTCCACCGGTTAATTATCCATTGTATAAAGATGTATTTCCTTTTGTCAGCTGTAAAATTTGTTGCCATTCAATTTTACTGAATGTCCTTTTGTTTTGTTTTTTATTATGAGAGAGGGTAATGAAGATATAAAATAATGTATATAACCTCTATCATGTCCCCCTTTTATCTTATCTTAGGGTTTTATACTGCTGCCCATCATCATACTAGATGAGGCTCAGATACTAGAAGGTATTTAAATGCTGAACTCTGAATCAAAATACCTTTGAGGATCTGGGTCTGCGTGTTTCTCTATAAAATCAACTGCAATACATGAAGTCCCTAGTGCAGTCTGTGGCATGTCTGGGGTAAAAACTCTTCGTAAGGTAGGGTTGGTGCTTTGGGTTTTTTAAAAAATGTTATTAATTTTTTGTTGTTTTTTACGTTGATTTGTTTCAGATTGTTCCAATCTTTTCTTTAACATTTACTTACTGAAGGGTCAACATCTGACCTGGAGGGTTAGCAGGAACCTCAGGTATGTATTAGAGAACAGAATTTGGCCCATGGAAAAGATATGTATACACAAGTGGCTTTGAAGAGAGAGTATACACTGAAAAGACGTGTTTTGGAGTGTACACTGTACTCCAGGTGCAGTAGGCAGAGAGAGAATGCCAGTACCTGACATGAGAAAAACAAGTCCGAATTCTGACACTTGTTTTCTAACATTCTGTAAGAAAATTGGTTAAATTCTACATAACATTTACTGTTAATGTTCGGCACTAACTTTATAAATACTCACAAATCAAATTTTTCCCCGCCTGCTGCTGTTTTTGCATTCTGTTTGACTCCCTGACTGTCTGCTAAAGAGGTAGCCAAATGCAACATTTCATCCTAACAAAATGAATCGGAGACCATGATGGAAGAGGAAACCCCCTTTGCCAATTGGACCGTTGCTCTCAATGGAGCTGTGTTAATTTACACCAGCAGAGGCTCTCACCCTGAATCCTTACGTATTCCTACGTGTATAAAGCCCGCACTACTCAGCCCTGTCCATGGCATCTGATCAACCATAGGTGACTGTAAGCCTGCTGTGTGCAGTCTTGGGTGTAGCTGCATGTTTGTCCAAGTGGGGAGTGTTCAAGGCAAGCCCCAGAATGGGGAGTGGTAGTGGCAAGCCCCATCCACTCCCAGACAGCGAGGGGGTGGACATGTGCTAGTGCATGTGCCAAGGCAGAGAGCTTCCTAGAAGGTACCCAAATCCACTTCAGCTGGTGTCCTCAAGCTGCTACTGAAGCTGTTCAGCCAATAGAAAGTGACAGAAACAACACCGGGGAAAGCCAGGCACTTAAAAACTAGTCCTCGTTTCCATGAAGGGTCTGATGTTCTGATTCTCCAACAGCCTGCTGTGTTCTTTGATGGGTGGCAGCATGCTGCGCTCAGGTTATTCATCACACTCAAGGAAACAAGCTTGTGCATGTCAACTATGCATGAAGTTCATGGATTGCGCAAAACCACACCACGGCCCTTTCCCTCACCCCCTCATGTGTCTTTCTCCTTTTCATTCCTGTGCTCCTTGGGGCAGGAACTGTGTCGTGGTCTGTGTTCAGAAAGTGCCAGGCACAATGTAGGTGCTACCGCAAACTAAACAATAATAGGTGCTTGCCATTTGTGTTTTCCAGAGTTGCCTGTTTTGAGGGAACATAGCGGTCAGATGTTGCAAATGGGCTGTCTGTGGAGGGGACCCTGTGCACTAGAGTTGGGGGAAGCAGGTGAGAGGAGCGGGGATGACCCGATTTAAAGAAATATGTGCGAATCCTGGGATGGTTCTTTGAATGTTCAGCAACACTTTTTAAGCCTTATGAGCCAGTGGGCTCAGTCCTTCTCTTAGTGAAGTCAATGCGAATTTGAGCAGGGATTGGGCTCTAAGTCAGTTGTTAGTACAAACTCCCCTATATTCCATGGCTGTAGTAATGTGGTTCAGTTTCAAAACAATTAAGCTCAAAAAAAAAAACCCACAAAAACATTAGGGAGAATATAATTTTCACTTTTTAAATACATAATTATTACAGAATGTTTTAAAAAGTCCCCTTGGCTACAGCTTACCTTCAGCTTCTTGTAACCCCTCGCCCTTCATCCAAACTATTAAAAAAGCAGGCCAGGTAGCAATCCTCCCCCCATCACTGGAAATGTTTTAATCAAGCTTAGATGTTTTTCTAAAAGAGATGCTCTAGTTCAACCAGGAATTAATTCAGGGAAGTCCTATGGCCTGTGCTATACAGGAGGTCAGACTAGAAGATCACAATGGTGCCTTCTGGACAGGGGTGGCAGGTTTGCAGAAATTTTGGTGGTGCCCAGAACCCCCCCCCCAAACTCTGCCCCCCACCTGCCTAAGGTGCTGGGAGGGAGTTTGGGTGGGGGGAGGAGGTCTAGGGTGCAGGCCCTGGACTGGGGAAGGGGATTGGGGTGCAGGGTGCAGGCTCTGGGAGGGAGTTTGGGTGGGGAAGGGAGTCTGGGGTGCAGGCTTTGGGATGGAGTTTGGGTGCAGGAGAGGGCTCTATGCTGGGGCGATGGGTGGGGGTGCAGACTCTGGGACAGAGTTTGGTTGCAGGCTCCAGGCTGGGGCAAGGGGTGGGAGTGCAGGGTGGGGGTGAGGGGTACAGGCTCTGCAATGGAGTTTGGGGATGGGAGGGTGTGTGAGAAGGGGTGGGGGTGTAGGCTCTGGGAGGGAGTTTGGGGAGGGTACAGAAGGAGAGGGTGCAGGGGGGAGGGCTGTGGGGTGGGGTTGGGGATGAGAGGTTCATGATACAGGAGGGAGCTCAGGGATGGGGCAGATGGTTAGGGTGTGGGGGGGATGAGGGCTCTGTCTGGGGCTGGGGATGAGGGGTTTGGGGTGTGGTAGGGGCTCAGGGCTAGGGCAGAGGGTTGGGTGCGGGGGGTGAGGGCTCTGGCTGGGGGTGCAGGCTCTGGGGTGGGGCCAGGGATGAGGAGCTTGGGGTGCAGACAGGTTGCCCTGGGGCTGGGGCCAGAGAGGAGGGCTCCCCCCTAGCCCTCTGCCCCCTGGCAGCAGCGAGCTCTGGGGGAGAGGCCCTCCTCTCACCCCTGGCAGCACACTCACCTTGCACCACTGTCACTGCACGTGCTTCTAGGCCCCCTCTCAGGTCCAGGAAGCCCCCTCGCTTCCCCTGTGGTGGGTGCTGGGGGGGGGGGCTACCATCACATGTGCACCTCCTCCCCTGCTGCCTCTCACTGTAGCCTCACTGCGGGTGGGAGATGGAGCTAAGCTACCCCTTGCTCAGTGTGGGGCAGGAGTGGTGACTGCGGGCGGGGGGGGGGGGGGGGCCTGTGCTGGTGGAGGGTCCTGCCGGAAAAGGGAAGGGTCCAAGGAGGAAGGGCAGCCAGCCCTGCCACTTGTGCATGGGGGGCACTAGGACCCTACAGCGACAGTTGATTCTGGGAGCCAGCAGAGCAGAGTCAGCATGGAGCTGCAGGGGAGAGGCAGGGACGCAGGGAGACACAGGGGAGGCACACAGGGGACAGCAAGTGGGGCCGGGGGACACTCGGGGGAGGTGCCAGGGGGCGGCAGGCAGGGCTAGGGGAGAGATCCGGCACCAAACATTGGTGGAGCTGGGCCCTGGGCCTTGAATATTGCTAGAGCCCGGGCACCACGGGCCCACACAGCTCGCCGCCCCTGCTTCTGGCCTTAGAATTTATGAATCTAGTCAGCAGGGACGGCATGGTAGCCTTCCAAACTGACCACGTAGCAGTCAAATACTGAGGTGTGATGCAAGAAACAAAAATAAATTATTTCCAGTTCATACAGCCTGTACTGACTGAGTCATTCCTTCAAACCCTGCCTGGGAAAGGCCAACAGCTGAGATGACACACACACTATAGTAATAGATGATTACATACATCTGGCTGAAGCTAGACAAATTCAGACTAGAAATAAGGTGCACACTGTTAATGGTGAGGGTAAGAGATGTTCTAGCTCAAACAGAAGTTGTGGGCTTGATGCAGGAATTACTGGGGAAGATTCTATGGCCTGTGTTATGCAGAAGTCAGACTGTACAATCATAATGGTGTGACCCAAGAACCGCTTAATGCCAACTGGCAAAGGGGTTACAGGAATATCTTGATTCTGTTGTGTATATTCAGGCTCACCAAAGAATGGCATGTGAGGTCTCAAATGAAAGTCGAGGTCACTCTGGTCCTTAATATCATTAAGGTTGCATCTGATGAAGTGGGTTTTTTACCCACGAAAGCTTGTGCCCAAATATATCTGTTAGTTTTTAAGGTGCCACTGGACTCCGCGTTGTTTTTGTGAATACAGACTAACACAGCTACCCCTCGTATACTTAATATCATTGTGAACTGTATGCACAGATTCTATGGAAGGAGTTATGCATATATACACTGAAAACATGTTTTAGTCTGTATCAATGTATTAGTCACCAGCAAAGGTGGAAAACAGGTTTCCCTCCAGGCAGGAGGTAAGGATTGTGCATCTCTCTGTCAAGATGCAAATGAAGCATTGTAAGCCAACACAATGGATATCCATTTACATACAAAGTCAAATGTTAGTGAGTAGATGGGAAGTCAACAGGGAAGAAGCAGCACACAGGAATAATAAGGCAGGGGCAGGCATCCTGAGTACAGACCATGAATTTTGGGGGTGTAGGTAGGAAGCAAACAGGAGGGAAGGCAGAATGACAGGAGGACAAGCTGGAAAAGAACTATTGTGGCACTATGGCAATGAGGTCAATTATTCAGCTGTTTGTGAGGGCACCTAATTGCATTATTCATGGAGCCCAAATAGCAACACTATTGAAGTTTTTGACAAACTAGTTTGTTACCTTCCACCCAATGCCCCTTTGTCCCTTGATGCTCAGCAACTGCAATAGGTAAAGTAGCACTAGTAGATTTTTTTTGTGTGTGCCTTCCAGCTTTGCTTCACCCTACTGCTCTTCCCATCTTTGTCAGATAGGGTCTATTCAATTTTTATAATTGCTTTCTTATCTATCGCCTTTTGGACTGCCCTTCTTTTATTTGCATTGGTTTAGTCTCTCTCACAGCTTGAACATTCTTGTAACACAGGTCTTGATACAGCATGCCTCCATCACCAATGACTGCAACCTGGCAACTCAAGTTCAGCTTTCTGCTCGTGTTCCTGATGCTCCTTGGCAAAAACATTTTTTTTCATTGCTGCATTTCTCCACTGTCTCCTCTCACTAGTAGCTGCTGCGCTGCATGTGTTGTATGAAGAAAGATGCAATGTCTGAGATAATTTTTCAAAACACATTTGAGTGAGTTTAGTGTTTGTGGAAGCAGTAGGCTGACTGCCCCGGACACTAAGGTCCAGATCTTCAGAGGTATTTAGGCATCTGACTCCTGTTGATTTCAATGGACTTTAGGAGCCTAAATTACTTTGAGGAGCTAGGCCTAAAGCCCTTTGTGGGCAGCAGTGGTGCAATCTACTCTCCACTGTGCCTCAACTCATAATTCAAGGGCCCATCTTTGGCACTGAAAGGTTAATTGCATTTTCATGTCCACTCAGTCCTTTGCTTCTGCTGAGAATGCTGATAAAGCAGCCCAGCTTACTGTGACTGTTGGCCAACCACATAACAACAATTCATGGACACCAGGTTGAAAATTTCCCACCAAAATTGTCTTTCAACAGATTTTTTTTTTTTGGACTAAATGATATTTTTCACAAAAAGTGTCAGCTTTCCATAGAAAATGTTAATTTTTTTATTGAAAAAACAAATGCCTGAAAATGAAAATATTTTGGCCAAAAACTAAAATATGTTGATTTGGAAACAGAAACACTTAAATTTTCAGCTGATTTTTTTTTCAGTTTTGGGCAAAACTGTTCAATTTCTTAAAAAAAAAAAAAAAAGGAGGGGGGGAAATTTAGGAGCAAATATTTTTTTTGTTTTCATAAAAATTTTCAGGGGAAAAATATTTCAACCATCTCTAAAGTTCATCACCAATTGCGCAGGCTTAGACCTACTGACTTTAAGGCTATGGCTACACTAGAGAGTTTACAGCGGCGGAGCTGCACCAATGGAGCTGCGCCGCAGTAAGCTCTCTGTGTAGCCACTCTAAGCAGATGGGAGAAAGCTCTGTCAGCTTAATTACTCCCGCCCCTGCGAGCACCGGTAGCTATGTTGGCAGGAGCTCTCCTGCTGATGTAGCACTGTCCACACTGGTGCTTAAGTTGGCATAAGTTATATCACGGGGGGATGGGGGCGCAAATTCCCATCTCTGAGCAGGGCCGGCTCCAGGGTTTTTGCTGCCCCAAGAGGCGAAAAAAAAGGCGCGATCGGCGGCACCTCCACAGTGCTGCTTTCTTCTTCGGCGGCAATTCAGCGGCAGGTCCTTCCCTCCAAGAGGGACCAAGGGACCCGCCACTGAATTGCCGCCGAAAAGCCCGATGTGCTGATCCTTCCCATTGGCCGCCCCAAGCACCTGCTTGTTGAGCTGGTGCCTGGAGCCGGCCCTGCTTCTGAGTGACGTAACTTATGTTGACTTAAGCTGTCATGTAGCCATAGCCTAAGATGAGTGACTACATATCCTGTCCCCAAATCCCCTGAGCTAGCCAATTTCCCCACCATCCCCCACAGAAAATGTCCAATGAATGGGTAGCATAGGGCTGACACACCCAGCTCTACGTACCCCCCTCCATGGGATGGAAAGGACTCACCTGCAGAACCACTGGGAGCTGCAGCCACCCGATGCCGGTAGGAGGTGACCCTGGCTGAGCAGGGGCTAGCTCAGGTAATGACTCAGCACCTCTCCACCTCCTCCAGCTGCAGTAACTGGACTTTGGGTGTCCAGTCAATAGATTTGACTGGACACCTTCAGGTCCTTTTTGACAGGACTTTCTGGTCAAAAACTGGACATCTAGCCACCCTACTAACATTCTAGCCATGTAAGTGCAGACTGCCTCCTCCAAACTCTCCCCTCCTCCAACCTGTGTACCTCCCACCAAGTTCCATGCTGGTTGCTACAAACCAGAGGAGTGAGGCTGCACAGTGCACACTGTACTTGCAATACACTATAAAGGCTTTAGATAGCAAACATATCCTACCTCTGAGGCAGATTTGTGCTACGCTGTATCCCTCAATATGACAGTAAAGTTGGATATCAGAACTTCCTGACAGTAAGATCTATTAAGCCGTGGAGTACTGTCCCTGAGGAACTGGTGGAAACTCTATTCTTTTGGAACATGTAAAAATAGAATGGTCCATATTCTCAAAAATGTTTTGTAGGGAACAATGTTGGCAGGGGGCTGGACTAGGTGACCTAAAGGATTTTTTTTCCCCATTTCTGACGTACCCCCCTCCGTGGGATGGAAAGGACTCACCTGCAGAACCACTGGGAGCTGCAGCCTCCCGATGCAGGTAGGAGGTGACCCTGGCTGAGCAGGGGCTAGCTCAGGTAATGACTCAGCACCTCTCCACCTCCTCCAGCTGCAGTAACTGGACTTTGGGTGCATACTAAATGCATCAAGATCTAGCTAACAATAAACCAAGGACCCAATTCAGGAAAGTATTTACACAAGATAATATGAGTAGCCCCCTAGATGCCAATGAGACTATTCATGTGTTTAAGTTCGGTATGTGCTTAACTACCTGTCTGAATTAGTGCCTTTATGCAGAAATCCAACTCGGGACTTATAAATTAACATTTCCCTCCTTGTACTTCTTTATTTTGGTGATGCTGCTTTCTCATATGAGCAGCCCTCTCCCCTGCTGGATGTGCAGATGCATTGCTCATGAATGTTAATAGGTGTTAGAAATGTGCACTGGAGGGAGAATAGGTTCTTTTTGTTGGCCACATAAATATTACAATGGCAGAAACCATTTCTCCACCTCATTCACTTTTTGATCCTAGCAGCTCATAATATTAAACTAGGCTTGTGAACATGTTGACTCCTCTCTTGATTTCTCAAAATAGTGCAAGTTTATCTTTTTAATCAGTAACCACCTGAAATTACTGAATGTCTTTTGTGATATGAAGGCATTTAGTTTGTTTTCTGTTAAGAACAAATATGTAGGTGGCTGTAGGTTGAATGTCAAGACTGAATGGTATGGCTTTATTGACAGTTCAGTAAAAGAAAGATCAGACGTCATGGAAAAAATGACTTGCTGAACAGGAAATGCTAGATTACAGTAAACAGTAAAATACAGTAATACAGTAACAGTAAAAGGAACCTGTACCACTTGCTAACAGACCACTGTTGCATTATGGTTGTCTTATGGCCCGTTTACAAGTATTATCAAATCAGCGGGTGTTGTTAAAAAAAGGAAGTCAACGGACATGGAATACTCTTCCATTTTGCAAAGTAGATGAGATCTTAATCATGTCCCTGAATTGTGCTAAAGTTGTAGGCAAAGAGTTTGGCTTGGTGTGGGGGTCTCGGGTAAGGTTTGTGTATGTTACAATGGAGGCCCATCCTGGGCAGACTAAGACGTTTAACCTAATTAAGAAACACATTTAGAATCCAGGCTGTACTACAAATGGGATATTTGTAACTGGATTTAGAAGACAACTATGTTGTACCCAGGTTTAGGATTACCATACGTCTGGGTTTTCCTGAACTCAGCCTCTTTTTTTGAGCCTCCTTTCTCCGTCAGGGTGGATTTTTCAAATAACAAGAAATGTCCGGTGTTTTTGAAGAGCAGGCAAACTGCAGTTCAGAAAGATCCCAGATTGGTCGCTTTGCTTCCTGATTGGTCCTAGCATCTGCAGCTGATTAGTCCATTCCCCAGCAAGCCACAGCTGCTGGATCCCGCCGTCCCAGCTCCCACCCCTGGGGAGGGGGTCCCAGAGGGAGGTGTTGACTGAAGTCTATTGCTGCATCCTGGGCTCGTGCTGGCAGCCCTGCCACTGGACAGGGGGTGACATTGCCCCCCACCTCCAGTGCATACCCCTGCTGAAGGTACCCCTGCCAGCACCCCTAACAGTACCCTCCTAGTGCCCCTCCCCCCTCTCCCTCCTGCCCCAGCTCCCCCCAGTGTCCTCTTTCTGGAAACCTAAAATATGGTAACCCTACCCAGGTTCACAGCCATGGTTTTAATTTGCTTTCATGTCGCTTTTTTGATTTTCTGGGTACTTCAGTAAAGCTTTACAAAGAAATGTGCTGGGACAAGAGAAATCCACAGATGTGGAAAATCAAGTAACTTCTAAGGATTTTGTGTCATCTCACAGATCTTGCTGTGTGCTCCAGAATATACAATGGCATTATAAAAGATACTCCTAAGCCTTTTGGGATTTAGAAAATGTGGAATTTTTTGTCCTGTTCTACTCAGTGGCGTTGAGCCCTCAGCTGGCATACTGTGTCCACTTCTGGGTGCCACACTTTAGGAAAAACATGGACAAACTGGAATTAGTCCTCAGGAGAACAAAAAAAAAAATGATAAAAGCTTTAGAAAACCTGGCCTGTGAGGAAAGGTTAAAAAATCTGGACATGTTTAGTCTTGAGAAAAGAAGACTGATAGTCTTCAAATATGTTGAAGACTGGTATAAAAAGGATGTTGATCATTTTTTTCCTCCTTGTCCACTGAAGGTAGGACAAGAATAGGCTTAATCGGCAGCAAGGGAGATTTAGGCTGGATGTTAAGTAAAACTTTCTAACTATAAAGGATTGTTAAATTCTGCAATAGGCTTCCAAGCGAGGTTGTGGAATCTCCCTCATTAGAGGTTTTAAAGAATAGGTTGGACAAACACCTGTCAGGGATGGTCTAGGTATACCTGGTCCTGCCTCTGTGAAGAGGGCTAGACTAGATGACCTCTTGAGAT
This sequence comes from Mauremys reevesii, assembly GCF_016161935.1. Classification (NCBI taxonomy): domain Eukaryota; kingdom Metazoa; phylum Chordata; order Testudines; family Geoemydidae; genus Mauremys; species Mauremys reevesii. The sequence continues at coordinate 161,542,050 of NC_052623.1, forward strand.
CCCTTCCAGTCTTACATTTCTTACATCATCTGATACCCTATTTCCCAGATTTGAGCAGAAACTCTTGTGTGTATTGGCAAAATTAGTTGCAGTTCTATTGTTTATACATTAGAAATTGATGTGGCAAAGCATTATGTTCTTAGCAACATCTTACACACAGCATTGGACATTAGAATTTATTACAGCAATTAGTGGAATGGTAACTAGAACAACAGATTTCTTTCCTACACTTTTAGAAAATTATAGGCCATGTCTCTCTAGGACAGCCACCTAGGCGGCTGATAAATCTCAGTTTTGCTGTAACAATCTGGAATCTATGATCTGGTGGTCCATATCCCAAAGACATAATGAGTGCCCCCAGACTGCCCATATTAACCATTAGTTAATGCTAGAGGTACATTTAATCATTTAAATAAGGTAACTGAGAGATTGGTTCTGAGTCACTGGGGCCACTCTGTCCTAAATGAGAAGAAATCAAAGGTGATTATAGTCACCAGCGAGAAGCAAAAATTCCCTCTATTTAACTTCCCATCTGAAGTTATTTAAATAGGGAGAGTTAAACAGGATATCGAACAGTGTAGCAGTCACCCTTGAACTGCACAGTCAATATTAAGTGTAATCCCAAATTTCAGAACAGTATTTCAACTCTCAGCCTTCTACAGTTTGAACTCATGCGCATCATGCCCAGAGGCAAGGGTGTTACCAGCTGAGTCATACTACTGCTCACTATGGTTATTGTAACCCTGATTTTGAGCTTTGTCACATCCCTGCTGATGTGCATTGAACCTAGCCCTATAAGAAACATGACATTGAGATATTTTAAGACAACCTTTCTATAACAAACATATAAAAAAAATTGACCTGAAGAAGATCTCTGTGTAAACTCAAAAACTTGTCTCTCTCATCAGCAGAAGTTGGTTCAATAAACGATATTACCTCACCCACTTTGCCCTTCTAGTGCAATGGAAAGGATATCTCCTGAACTCTTTTCATTCTCAATACCTCATTATCCTTAAACTATCATGGTATCTGACACTAAACACTGTTATTATTAGTCTTATCATTAGGAATAGAGCAGTCCCTACACTCTATAGCTTATAGTGGAACACAAACAAGTCAGAAGATGGGGCAACAGTTAAGGTGAAGTGGTGAGAGATCATCAGTGAGGGGAATCAATGTAGGAAAACTTATAGAAGAAGTATTTTTAAGTAGAGCTGGTCAAAAATTGTCAATGAAAATCAAAATGTGCACTTTTCCGTATCTGGAAATATTTCTTGAAAATTTCCATTATGTGAAAATGTTCTCAAAATATTTTCATGATTTTTTTAAATTGAAAATAAAATGAATTGTATAAACTTTTAAAATATCCACGCTCAATAGTTTAATAAATGTTATCCCTATTTCATATCGATATTTCTGAGGTTTTTTTGTTGTTGTTTATCTTGGTGACATGGTGTCTACTTAAGACAAGCGGTGAATGCATGGTTGCCAACATTGCATTTAAAAAATAAGAGACTGTTTTCTTAGCAGCCCCACCCACTCCTCCTTCCATTATCATCATCATCATTATTTATTATAATAAGCAGTACTCATCTACATTTGCCAGGGGTATTTCTTGCTGCTAGGGATGATGGCAGAGACTCTGCGAGTGTGGAGGCTACATTCTGGAGGTAGTGACCCCACTGCCAGACAGAGCCACTTCCTCACCCTGGCCCTTCAGCACAGCTCCAGGGCTCACAGCCCTGTCCACTTGCCTTGCCAGACAAAGCCTGTGCAGGGAAAGCAGATGGGGCAGCACTCATGGGCTGGAATCAGCAGGGGACCCTGTCCAGGAGGGGGCCAGTACTCATGGGTTACAGGTACATTTTTCCACGCCTCTCCCTACTGTGGCCCTCCAGTGCTGTGCAGGGACAAAAAATGGGGCCATGCTCGAGGGCTGGATCGGGAGGGGAGTGGAAATATGCACCCATGAGTACTGGCTCCCCACTGTTGAAATGCAGGATAAAAGGCATCCTGTGCTGAGTTAGTATGGGACGGGCAATTTTCTATTTAAATAAGGGATGTCCCTTGTAGTACGGAACTGTTGGCAACCCTAAGTGAAAGGGTTAATATGGGCCTAAGAAGCCAATTAACCCACCTTGGCTGCACTTGGAGGATGGACCAGGCCTAATTAGAAACGAAGCCCAAGATGGGAGAAGCTGGGTGTGCTATAGAGAGAGGAAGTTTGGTGCAGAAGGGGGCTGTGGGGTAAGGAGGAATAACTCTGTGGTTATTCGTTTATTTTGGCAATAGGATGTGGAGAGACATGAAGGGAGTGGGAAGGCTCCTGTAGAGTGAGGTGAATGCCTGGGGGAAGGCCTGGATTGGAGCAAGCTTCTCTGGCTGACCCTGACACATGGGCAGCAAGCGGGTCTCTGGAAAGAAGCCCTGGGAGGTGCTGAGGAAAAGGCCTGGAGAAAGGCTAGAGGTAGGAAGAAGTCCAGGGAGGCAGCGGCAAGATGTCTGATGGAGCAGGCTTTGGCTGCTTGTCCTAGGTTCCCTGGGCTGGAACTCAGGGTAGAAGGTGGTCCTAGGTTTCCCTACAAGCCACTGGGAAGGTGGTGTGAAGCCCCCTGACATAAGAGGATAATGATTATTCAATGCCCCAGAGAGAAGACTGTAAGGATCATGGGGCCAAAAGTTGGGGCTGAAGACTTTGTTTGTTTGTTTTTTCTTTTTGTCCTTTCTGTTACCCTGGAAGGGGTGGAACTAAAACACGACCTGTCTGGGGTGCTGAGCTGTGAGATGAGACGGCCCATCACAGGTCTGAGCAATTGTTGATAGATGGTATTAGAGAGGAGAAAGCTCTTTTATGTCATGGCCAGCCATGAGGGGTTGTGCCAGGCCAGCGGCACATCCACTCTGCTACAATCTTAAATAGTAACATTTCAGATATGAACTTTTTCTTGTTTTTTGTTTTTAAATCCCAGTCTGAGTAAGCTGGCTGTTCAAAGGTTACATGGGAGCAAAATGAAATAAGGAGGGGAAAAACAAAAAAACAACAACTTTCCCCTGTTTTCCCTCTTTTGCTAGGTTGTTATTATTTTGAGGGGTCAGATTAGTCACATGGTGGGATTTTTTTTAAAATTCACCATTTTAACAAATCACTTTCAAAAACTTCCAATTTACAAATGAAATATGAGAGAACTCACCAGCTTCTTATGAAAAATCAGTAAGAATAGCAATACCATTTTGAAAAAAAATGAACAAAAAATTTAAAATGGGTCTATTTAAAATACTAATGACATAGAAATTATTTCAAAATCTCCCCCTCACCTTTTGACTAGCACTAGTTTTAAGAACAGATTCGAAAGAGGGGTGGTGGTGGGGAGTCTTGAAAAGAAACAGAACACTGCTCCATGTGTGCAGGGCAGGATAAAAAGGAAGTGAAAAGCTGAAAGTGGGAGAAAGAAGCAAGGCACAGAGATGTGAGGAATGAAAAATGTAAGACAGAGCAGAAAGAAACATATGTGGAACTGTAGGTGAGAGAGCTTGAGGAAAAATTCTCACTTGTTGCCTCTTCTAATTGGAAGCTCCGCATGAGCTTTCACTCTGTAATGTCTCATGAGCCAAAAATGATGAGTTAGCATAACTGACACATTTCCTGTACAATTCTCCCAGGACTTACATCACTTATTTATCATCACTATTTGAACACTGCCAAATAAGATTATCATGTCAATAATACAGGCACTGTACAAAACACACTTTGAATACTAATCCCTGGCTAATCAGTTGCTGAGGATCAGGACAAATTGGGTTTACATAGTTAAAGGTGACTTGTAAACAGGAAAAGCTAGGTTTGTGCCCTTTTTCATTCCTTGCCATGTGTACAGAAGGCCTGACTTTTTTTCCCTTAGGTCAATTAGGTCCCTCCCCCCTTCAATAATGTTTAAATTTTGTTCTGTTTGTCTTATCTTAGAAATATCCTAGATTTATCTTTCCTGTTTAAACTTCTGTTGGAGGCACATTTCTCTATAATACAGTTTTCTATCTGAGGTGGACTAAACTTGAGGTGTGTTGCTGCCTTCTCATGGCTGGGTGACAAAGGATAAAAGTCCTTCTCCTGCCACCTACTACAGCCATGCAAAGAGTTTGCACAGTGCCTACTCAACATCTGAGTGTTTTGAAGGTTGTGTGTGTGAACCTCAGCCCAGGTGTGGGCAAACAGGGCCAGTCTGAGGCACCTGGGGAGTTTTGTTTGTTTCAAAACCTTACAGTTGGACCCTCTTCATGGCTCTTTATGAACTGAATTCTCCAGGGCTTGGATTGTAAGTTCTTTGGGGCAGGGGGCCATCTTTTTGTTATGTTTCTACAGTACCTAGCACAGGACAGTCCTGGTACATGACTGGGCTTTCCAGGTGTTCTTGTAATACAAATAATAAATAACAATAATATGAACAGTCTTAAAATACTGACAACTACAAAAGCTTATTCTTTAGCACAAGCACTAGAAGGCTCTGATTCTGTTTCCATTACTACATGGATGTGGTATAGATGGTACCTCTGGGCACATAGATTTGTTATAAATTGTGTGTTACTATACCTCAGCGTCTGATCATGAGGATTGATAGCCCATTTAACTTTCTCCTAGCTAGTATAACTGCAGCTGCATATCTCATCACTAGGTTCATATTATGGGCCTAATTTTTAGAAGTGTTGAATGCCCATAAACAGGCCCAGATTAAAAAAATGTTGGGGCCCTGTGCACTAGACAGAGCATGTGATATGCGAGACAATCACTGCCCTCCGCAAAACAGAGGTTCTCAACTGGGTGTATGTGTCCCCGGCCCCCACCCCGGGGAGAGCATGTTGGACTTTTTGAAGGGGTATGGTGAGCCTTCTGATGATTTGGGAGTTATGGTAGAAGCATGGGGGTCAGCTACTCACTCAGATTTGCCCCAGCTGCCCCCCATCATGACTGAAGGGTACGGGTGCTGGAACAATTTGTATAGTGGGGATGCTGAGAGCCATTGAACCAAACTGTAAACCCTGTATATAATGGAAACCACTTCCAACCGGGTGTAGTGGGGGCTGCAGCACCCCCAACACGCCTACTCCCAGCAACTTTGCTGAATGGCAGTCAGGCCAAATTTGAGTGCGTGGTATCGTGACCGGGCACACAGGTTTGCAACCTCATTATGTTTTTTTTCCGATGGTCAGGAAAACCCCTAAAATGGGTGGATGGGCAAGTGCACACTGGCTAATTTGAGTCAACTGAATGGGAACTGCTGTTGTTCAGCACCTGTGAAAACGAGGTTCTGAGATTACAATCAACTCGACAGAGCTGGTCAAAATGTTTTCAACAGAACAGTTTTCTGTCCGTACTGCAATTTTATTGAAACTGAAACATTTTGCAGGAACATGGTGATTTTGATGTGAAAGTCAAAACATCTCTTCAGCCTTCTCTTATTGTCGAAGTACTTCCTTTTGACTTTATCATTTTGATTTGAGGTTTATTACATGTAACTATTTTAATAAAGTTGTTATAATTCAACAACTATTGAAATGAAATGTTTTGCCTTAGTGTCAAAACAATTGGGTATTTGCAAATCAAAAATTCTGGAGAGTTTTTGTTTCATAGGGAATTTTGGCTTCTTGTTCTGACTTGAGGAAAAAAAAAAGTTGAAATGTCAGAATTTTCTGTCCAATGGAAATTGGGGCCCTGTGCACTAGACAGAGCATGTGATATGCGAGACAATCACTGCCCTCCGCAAAACAGAGGTTCTCAACTGGGTGTATGTGTCCCCGGCCCCCACCCCGGGTTCAACCAGCTCTGATACTAAACCACATTCCCCATGGCTGGATTCCTTTGATAATCCCTGTAGTGAAGGCAGGCAACTGATGTAGATTTTGAGGGTGGTGATGGAGAGAGGGGGGAGAATTTTAACCTATTCCCAGGCAAATGTAGGTTGAAGTCTATATACCTATCACAGTGTATATAATTCTTTGGCATGCACACAGCACATACAAAAACACCTAATCACATATCAATGTCAATTCACTTTACCCCATCTCACAGACATTGTTTCTCTAGTAACTGATTGCCAACCGATCCCAAGGTTAATTAAATCACAGCATTGCTATTTTTAGTCCTGGAATATACTTAACATTTTTTACCATAACACTGAAAGCTTCCCAGACAGCTCAAGTGACAGTCATAAATTGGTCATGTCCTCAGTCATAGAACCTTGATCAAGTGGGCTGCAGTGAGTGACAGAGTGAATTGTGAATAAAATAGCCATGGTGTAAGCTTGGATTCGTAATGCTGCTATCACCATGATTCATTCCTGAGCAGATATCACACACACAGATGGGTGGAGTGATGAGACACCACACCTTTTCCATGTAAACTGGTTAATAATAGGTTTTCTCTAACAGGAAGCTCTTCCAGGAGAAAACCTTCCCATTCCCAATACCCATGTAAATGGCAATGGAAACTCTTTCATTCCAAAAACACAGAAGGAAAGTGTCAAGGTTGCATAAAGTAACAAGGTAGACACTTGGCAAGCCTGAATGTAAAAGTAAAACCAACATAATGCTTAAGAGCATAGGTGTGGGAACCAGGGGTGCTGTTGCATCCTCCGCTTGAAGTGATTTCCATTCTATACAGGGTTTACAGTTTGGTTCAATGTCTCTCAGCAGCACCCCCACTGTACAAATTGTTCCAGCACCGTTGCTTAAGGGAGAGCTTTTCAGTGATAATGTGGCAGTTGGGTACTCAACAATCATTGAAAATCAGTGAGAGTTGGATGCCTATGTGCTATTTGTTTTCTTGAAAATCTCCCCCTAAGGTATTTTCTCCATCTTGTTGACCCATATGTACAACTGGGGTGGCTGTCAGACTCCATTCCAGACAACTAGAGTTTTGTCTGGACTAGGATTGAAAGGTGTGATTTAAAGCCATCTTGATCTACAGGGGAAATTGACTGAAATAGTTACTGGAAGGCAATCGCCATTCTGGAACAGCTTTCTATGTAGTCACTTATTCCAGAATAGTTTCCCCATGTAGAGAAGCCCTAAAAAACACCTTCCAAAACTCTAGGCAGGACAAGGCAAGTTGTACTTTAACAAGTGCAATACTGGTTGCCTTAAAGCCTCATGAAGCTTAGCTCATGCTAATGTACAACTTGCCTTGTGCAGGCTAGCGTTTTTAGAAGGTGTTAGACTGAGCTAGATAACATGATCTCACACATTTTTTAAGTCCTAGTCTAGACAAGGCCCTATTTGCCTTGTTTATTCTCATAGGCTTTTTCCTAGTATTAATAGCCACTTCTAATCAAGTTCTCTTTTCCCTAAAAGAAACAAATCAAAGGGAAGAAACCTCATCTCAAATGTGGCTCCAGACCTAGGAGCTCATTGGGTTCCTGCTGAAATAGTTTGTTTTAGGGGTGTGATTCACCTCTCTTAGGTCTGGTCTATGCTACGCGTTTAGGTCGAATTTAGCAGCACTAAATTGAATTAAGCCTGCACCCATCCACACAACGAAGTCATTTACTTCGATATAAAGGGCTCTTAAAACCGATTTCTGTACTCCTCCCCGACGAGGGGAGTAGCACAGAAATCAACATTGCCATTTCGAATTAGGGTTAGTGTGGCTGCAATTCGACAGTATTGGCCTCTGGGAGCTATCCCACAGTGCACCATTGTGACCGCTCTGGACAGCAATCTGAACTCATATGCACTGGCCAGGTAGACAGGAAAAGCCCTGGGAACTTTTGAATTGCATTTCCTGTTTGCCCAGTGTGGAGCTCTGATCAGCACAAGTGACCATGCAGAGTTCATGAGCACAGGTAACCATGCAGTCCGAGAATCGAAAAAGAGCTTCAGCATGGACTGTATGGGAGATATTGATCTGATCACTGTATGGGGAGAGGATTCCATGCTAGCAGAACTACGTTCCAAAAGATGAAATGCCAAAACATTTGAAAAAGTCTCCAAGGGCATGATGGAGAGAGGACACAATAGAGACTCACTACAGTGCGGCATGAAAGTTAAGGAGCTCAGGCAAGCCTACCAGAAAACCAAAGAAGCAAACGGACAGTCCTGTGCAGAGCCGCAGACATGCTGCTACTACGCTGAGCTGCATGCAGTTCTGGGCCACGGTGCCAACACTACCCCACCCCAACCATGGATTCCGAGGAGGGGGTACTCCCAGCCATGCCTGAGGATTCTGTGGACTGGGAAGATGAGGAGGAGGAGGACGACAAGCTTGCGGAGAGCACACAGCACACCGTTCTCCCCAACAGCCAGGATCTTTTTCTCAGCCTGACTGAAGTAGTCTCCCAACCCTCCCAAGGCATTATCCCAGACCATGAAGCCATGGAAGGGCCCTCTGGTGAGTGTACCTTTGTAAATATAAAACATGGTTTAAAAGCAAACTTTTTTAATGATTAATTTGCCCTGAGGACTTGGGATGCATTCACAGCCAGTACAGCTACTGGAAAAGTCTGTTACGTGTCTGGGGATGGAGCGGAAATCCTCCAGGGACATCTCCATGAAGCTCTCCTGGAGGTACTCCAAAAGCCTTTGCAGAAGGTTTCTGGGCAGGTCAGCTTTATTCCGTCCTCCATGGTAGGACACTTGACCACGCCATGCTAGTAGCAAGTAATCTGGTATCATTGCATGACAAAGCCTAGTAGCGCATGGTCCCGGTGTTTGCTGGCATTCAAGCAACATCCGTTCTTTATCTCGCTGTGTTATCCTCAGGAGAGTGATATCGTTCATGGTAACCTGGTTGAAATACAGGAATTTTAATTAAGGGGACAGAGGTGGCCATTCCTACGGGGCTGTTTGCCTGTGGCTGAAAAGAAATCCTTCCCTGCAGTTAGCCACGCGGGGACGGGGGTCATTGGCGCTGAGCTGTTTGCGTTTGGCTAGCAGGGATCTTCCCTGATACCAGCCATGTGGTGGGGGGAGGGCTAAAGCGATCATCCCAGAGAACTGGATGCGGGGGGATTAGTTTAGTTTCTGCTGATGCACATTAACACGAAAACAGCAGCACTCAATGGGCTTTGCTTAGTATGGGAAAGGAGGGCGCTGCTTTTATGAAGGTTGCAGAAGCCGAAAGACAATGGCTTACCATGGCTGCCTGCAAGCTGAATTCTGTTGCCCGGCCCTGTGTCTGTGATCTCTAACATCAAAGCCGCAGGCACTCAATATTAAGATGCAAAATGCGAACTTGTACCGAAATCACATGTGCTATGTAATGTGAACAGTGTTGTTCACTGTGAAAGAGTACACACATTGTTCTGTAAAATGTATCTTTTTAAATACTTCTCTTCCTTTTTTCCCTCCCACAGCTGCAAATTTTTCAAGCCTCCCTCCTCCGTCCCGAAGGCTATCTCAGATAAGGCGGTGAAAAAAACGCACGCGAGATGAAATGTTCTCTGAGATCATGCAGTTGACCCGCAGTGAAAGAGCTCATTTGAATGAGTGGAAGGACACAATATCACAGTACAGGAAAGCAGCCAATGAATGTGAGGACAGAAGGGACGAACGCGAGAACAGGAGGGACGCTCGAGATGAGAGGTGGCAGCAGGAAGATCAGAGAAGGCAGGATGCAATGCTGCAGCTACTGCAGGATCAAACGGACATGCTCCGGAGTCTGGTGGAGCTTCAGGAATGGCAGCAGGATCACAGAGTGCCGCTGCAGCCCCTGTATAACCGCCCTCCCCATGTTCCATAGCCGCCTCACCCAGACGCCCAAGAACGTGGGGGAGAGAGGCTCCATGCACCCTGCCACTCCACCCTAGTGGACAGCCCAAGCAAAAGGCTGTCATTCAACAAGTTTTGAAGTGACCTTTTCCTTCCTTCCCTCCTCCCACACCCCACCCGGGCTACCTTGTCAGTTCTCTCCCTATTTTTATAATCAAGTAATAAAGAATACATGGTTTTTAAATGATTGTGATCAAAGGAAATAAAGTCACTGCTTGCTTTCAAAGTGGGGAGGGTGGATGGCTTACAGGGAATGAGTCAATCAAGGGGGCAGGTTTTCATCAAGGAGAAACAAACAGAACTCTCACACCGTAGCCTGGCCAGTCATGAAACTGGTTTTCAAAGTTTCTATGATGCACAGTACTTCCTGGTGTGCTCTTCTAACTGCCCTGGTGTCTGGCTGCACATAATCAGTGGCCAGGCGATTTGCCTCAACCTCCCACCCCACCAGAAATGTCTCCCCCTTACTCTCACAGAGATTGTGGAGCACACAGCAAGCAGCAATAACAATGAGAATATTGGTTTGGCTGAGGTCTGAGCGAGTCAGTAAAATGCACCAGCGTCCCTTTAAACGTCCAAATGCACCTTCTACCACCATTCTGCACTTGCTCAGCCTATAGTTGAACAGCTCCTGACTACTGTCCAGGCTGCCTGTGTATGGCTTTATGAGCCATGGCATTAAGGGGTAGGCTGAGTCCCCAAGGATAATTATAGGCATTTCAACATCCCCAATGGTTATTTTCTGGTCTAGGAAGTAAATCGCTTGCTGCAGCTGTTTAAACAGATTAGTGTTCCTGAAGACGCGAGCGTTATGAACCCTTCCCAGCCATCCCACGTTGATGTTGGTGAAATGTCCCTTGTAATCCACCAGTGCTTGCAGCACCATTGAAAAGTCCCCCTTGCAGTTTATGTACTGGTTGTCCTGGTGCTCCAGTGCCAAGATAGGGATATGGGTTCCATCTATCGCTCCACCACAGTTAGGGAACCCCAGTGCAGCAAAGTCATCCAATATGACCTGCACATGTCCCAGAGTCACTATCTTTGGTAGCAGCAGCTTAGTGATTGCTTTGGCTACCTGGATCACAGCAGCCCCCACAGTAGATTTTCCAACTCCAAATTGATTCCTGACTGACCGGTAGCTGTCTGGCATTGCAAGCTTCCAGAGGGCTATCGCCACTCACTTCTCAATTGTGAGAGCTGCTCTCATTTTGGTGTCTTTGCACTTCAGGGCAGGGGAAAGCAAGTCACAAAGTTCCATGAAAGTGGCCCTATGCATTACGAAAGTTTCGCAGCCAATGGGAACCGTCCCACACCTGCAACACTATGCGGTCCCACCAGTCTGTGCTTGTTTCCTGGGCCCAGAATCGGCGTTCCATGGCATGAACCTGCTCCAATAACACCATGATCTCCAAAGCGCTGGGGCCCGCGGTTTGCGAGAATTGTGTGTCCATGTCCTCATCACTCTCGTCGCCGCACTGCCGCCTCCTCCTTGCCTGGTTTTGCAGGTTCTGGTTCAGCACAAACTGCACGATCATGTACGAGGTGTTTACAATGTTTATGACTGCTGTGTTGAGCTGAGCGGGCTCCATGCTTGCCGTGGTATGGCGTCTGCACAGGTAACCCAGGAAAAAAGGCACGAAACAGTTGTCTGCCGTTGCTTTCACAGGGGGTGGGGAGAGGGGGCCTGATGACATGTACCCAGAACCACCCGCGACAATGTTTTTTGCCCCATCATGCATTGGGATCTCAACCCAGAATTCCAATGGGCAGGGGAGACTGTGGGAACTATGGGATAACTATGGGATAGCTACACACAGTGCAACGCTCCAGAAGTCGAAGTTAGCCTCGGTACTATGGACGCACACCGCCGAATTAATGTGCTTAGTGTGGCCACGTGCACTCGACTTTATACAATCTGTTTTCAAAAATTGATTTCTGTAAAATCGGAATAATCCCGTAGTGTAGACATACCCTTATACAGTAGCTCCATTTATTTCAGTTGCTCATGATTTACACTTACATTTACTCTACCTGGGATACAGTGTGTGACAGAGGCCCAAAATGAGGGTCACAAACATTATTCATAGAGGAGATTTAAAATGCTGTGGGATTTGGCCTGTTAGTGTAAATGGTTTTCTTCACCTGCAGTTGCATGATCTTCTCTTTTGGATATAGCTTTCAGTAATGACAGTGGAATTGGTGTGGAATACAGGTAACGTTAGCACTAAAATGAATGTCAACCCTTGGAATGAGGCTTATTTAAGTGGTAAGCAGCAGAAGAATTAAGCCAGAATGTATACCTTTAGATTGTGTTACTAAACTCCTGCTAAATGTGTCGTCGTTCTTGCCACAGCCTGCCCGCCCTGTAACTAAATGTGCTGTCTTTTCTCCCATGGATATGTCTGTTTGAATTATTTATATGCATATAGCCACAGAGCATGGAGTTTCCTTTTAGACAACTACAAACCTTTTTTTATGCTGCCAGTTGTAGTAACGTGCATTTCGGGTAACTTGATAGCAATTACTGAGCAAGGGAAGCCATGTCTAACAGGCAACTCGGTGGCATTTCTCTGCTGTGGTGGAGCAATGAGGAAATTGGGGGGAGGTGCATGGTGGTGGCACAGACAGCCACTGGCCTGTGGGGAAAGAGGACATGGCATGGGGTGGGGGAAGAAAGGGTACAGAGCCCCTAGTTTGGGAGGGAGAATGGGGGAATCTAGTGTGTGGGCAAAGGCAATGGAGAACACAGGCGTGGAGGTGGGTTGCAAAAATGTCTCTAAAATAGAGGGGATAACAGAGTGGCACACAGGGAACTTGCAGGCGGGAATAGAGGGATGCAAGGAGCTCCTGGTGTGGCAATGTGCTTGGCCTACAGAAGCAATAAAGTGTGTAACCCACTATTATATGTTGCTTTCATACTACCTGGGTAATAGCTTGATAATATAGATCTACCCATAGCAATGGGCACTGAGGGACTATAGTCAGACATGACTGTCTCCCAGCTAGCAGGCAGATGGAGGCCCCATCCAACAACTCCAGTGGTTTCCCCATTATGTACTGAAACCTTAGGATCTATCAGCATGGATCAGCTGTCAGGAGCAGGCTGGCCTCAGCACCTGCAGGGAACCCCACTAAAGTCACTAAGGCTCCTGGCATCTGCAGGGACTGGACTGCACAGAACCCATTGACTTCAGTGGGGATCTGCATGGGTGTCGGGACCCACCTGTCTGGATAAACTTGCTGAACTGGGGCCTTAGTTTGCCACCCTACTCCCTCCCCTCACCCTCCCACCCTTCCAAAAAAAGCTTGAAAGGAGAAGGAATAAAAGATACACTGTAAACCAGAGCTATAGTGGTGGTGGTCATTATTTGTAATGTGGTAGTACCCCGGGACCCTAGTTAAGGCTCACAACCCCATTGGGCTAGGTGCAGTACAAACACACAACACAAAGATGGCCCCTGCCTCAAAGAGCTTACGGTCTCTGAGATGAGGGACAACAGGTGGATACAGACAGATAGGGAATACAATGAGACAACGGGCAATGGGTAGTGGTCTTAGCATACCCACTGCCCAGCCATTGTCAAGTTTTGAAGGAGGACAATGAGTAGAGCTCTGTGATGGTGTGGGGACTGTTGAAAATGAAGCTGCAGATACAGGCACTGCCTCATGTCTTCACTCAGCAAAACCCTGAGCCTGACACAGGCTCGCAAATGTTCATAACATGCTTTGAGATCATTGCCTGCAAAGCTCTCTGGCAGTGTAAAATCATATCAATGGATCAAATCCTGAAATTACCTACTCAAGCCTTACTCATTGGGGATTTTGCCTGAATATTAACTGAGTAATGACTGAGATTTGGCCTATACATATTACACATCATTATTGTTTAAATGGGAGTTGTCTGTCTGGGTTTTTTAATTAGTTTGCATTTGGCTTGGTTACATTTGGATGGAACAAGTACTGAATAAGTATATTTGCTGGTGTTCCCTGCTGTGTTTAATACTACGTGTGCTGTTTCTAGACCACCACTCTTCACTGGCTCTTGCCTGGTTTGCCAGAAGGCCGAGGATGAATTGTCAAGTGAGTGGGAGATTGCCCCGTGAAAAGTGCTGCCAACCTGCCCCAGTCCTAGACCCTGCTACATCCCTTCCTAGGTCACAAGCAGCTAGACTCACATCCTGACACACACACACATGCTTGTACCTTGAAGGCGTGCCCCCACACCTGACTTCCCTAACTGTCAATTCCCCCAACTCTCTTGTGCACACCTCTCAGATGACAAACTCAGAGTAACTCTCTTAGCCTCATAGAGGTAGCCGTGTTAGTCTATAAGGTGCCACAGGATTCTTTGCTTCTCTTAGCCTCCTGTAATAATATTAAGAGTCTCACCTTTGGGGTGAAAATATGTAATCAGCCCACAAATTATTTGTTGCAGAAAAAATTACAACATAAAACAGTCCAGCATTGCTCATAAAAATCTACTGAGTATTTTTCTTTGTTTAGATCTTGTTCCAAGACATACAAGGTCAGATTCTCAGTTGATTTTAAACCAGCTCCATATGGAGCTGTGCTGATTTATACCATCTGAGGATCTGTCCTCTAATTTAACGCAGAATTGGCTCTAGCACGTCTTTCTAAATGCATAAACGGAAAATGTCTCGCTGTAACTTCCCAGCAGTATGTCCTATAAGTGCGGATTTCATAACAAAGAATAAAACTGGAATTATGCCAAGCCAAATATTGGCCTTACTATGAAGTAATAAGTGGCAATAGCAGATCCAGCCACAGAAAATTATCTATAGCATCAGCTTCAAGCAAAGGAAAGGGTTCTTATCATACTGGAAAATGGGGAGGAGTCAAGGTTTTGATTTTTCTCCCATAACCATTGCAGCTGTTCAGTGTTCAGCATTGCTACTAAAATAAACCTGATATCTTGTTAGATCTAAAACCTGATCTGTCCTGACACATTGTTCATGATCTATCTTCATGATAACAAAACTAAGGCATTTGGCACCTTTAAAATACATATTTGATTTATCTATAGTTAAGAACAGTTTACAAAAAATAAAGAGCTCAGTTTACAGGCTTAGCAAATAATACCAGGGGCTAAAGTTTCAAACATAGGCACCTAAATGAAGGCACTCAGTTTCAGTGTGGGTACTCAAGTTGGCATGTAGGTGCCCAAATACCCATTTTAAGTACTAAGTACTGATTTGAGTGTCCAAATGTGGACCTGAGTGCCATAATTTAGTGTAGATGGGTCGGACTCACCCCTGCGGCGCCTCCTGCTGGTGACTCTGGGAATTAGCTCTGTCCAGTGCTGGAGCGCCCTCTGCAGGCTGGTGATCCACCTGTCTTCTCCTGGCCCCCGCTGTCCCTCCCTGGACCCGGTGCCCTTTCACATGGGGTGTTGCCCCTGGCAGTAACCCCTTTCTCTCTGGGTCTCCCCTCCTTGGGGAACCCTCACCCTCTATCCCCACCTTGCCTCAGTGTATGGCCACTGCCAGTCATTGTCTAGCCCCACACTCTGGGGCAGACTGCAGTATCAGCCTATTCATCACAGGCAAAGGGGTTTGGACCTGCTGCCTTGGCCTACCCCTGGGCTGCCCTCTGCAACCCCCAGTACCAGTTGGCCCTTCCCAGGCTGCGGCCTAGCGGCTTTCTAGGCTGGAGCTCCCCAGCTCCTCAGCCTTTCCCCAGCCCTGCTTCACTCAGGTACCTTGTCTCAGTTCCCTGCAGCCAGGGGCGGCTCTAGGCACCAGCAAAACAAGCTGGTGCCTAGGGCGGCCAAATCTAGGGGGCGTCCCCTGCCGCCGAGGGGGGGCGGCAGGCTGGGCCGGTGGACCTGCCGCAGTCATGCCTGCGGGAGGTCCACCGGAGCCCCGGGATGACCGGACCTGCCGCAGGCACGACTGTGGAGGGGGCGCTCATCCCGCGGCTCGGCTGGACCTCCCGCAGGCATGACTGCGGCAGCTCAAGCGGAGCCGCCGCGTCCGCGAACCGTCCGCAGCCGCGGGGGGTACAGCCAAGCCACGCGGGACCAGCGGACCCTCCGCAGTCATGCCCGCGGGAGGTCCGCTGCTCCCGCGGCTCCGGGGCGCCTCCCGCGCATGACTGCTTGGGGCGGCCAAAACGCTAGAGCCGCCCCTGCCTGCAGCCAGGCCCTTCTCTCTCTGAAGGCAGAGAGAGAGACTGTGTTGGGCTTCTGGCTGCCCTGGCCTTTTATAGGGGCCAGCTGTGGCCTGACTGGGGTGTGGCCCAGCTACAGCCACTTCCCCAATCAGCCCAGCTTTTAGAGCAGCAGCTCTCAAGCCCTGGCAGGCCGCTTTTAAACCCCTCAGGGCAGGAGCAGGGGTCCACCCTGCTACATTTAGGCACCAAATATTACATGGAGGACCTCTGAGATTTTTCAGAGTTGACTCATCTATCTATTACATTTCAGTGGGAGTTGAAATGGCTAAATCCTCTATTCAGCTGTGAAAATCTCAGCCTTATGTTTTATGGTAAACTGGTCTTGATAGCTTGCCAATCACTCTGTGAGCTACCAGTTTGCATAGGGACTATGTAGACCTGTTTATTCTCACTAATTTGGGAAGATGGCTCCCTTGTACTGAAGAGTACTGCTCACAGTAACTTGGCTGTATTTTGACAGGACACTTAAAGCCAGGACTCTGGAGCTGTGCTCCGGCTCCGCTTCGCTCCAGCTCCAAGTGAAAACCTGCAGCTCCACTGCTCTGGAGCTGCTCCGCGCTCCAGCTCCGGGCTCCACTCCAAAGCCCTGCTTAAAGCTGCTCTCTAAGAAAAAAAAAATCTTACTCATTTAGATTTGTCATTGTTTGACTGCGCTAGAGTAGGAAGCAATACTTATGTGTATGGAATCGTTCAAAAGGCCTGCCTTTCCTATGGACAGATAAAAATACTAGAGCTGATTGGGAATTTTCTATCCTTTTTTTTGGATGGAAAATGTTTCTGCAAAATTGAAATTTTCAGTGGGGAAAACAAACAAAATATTTCATTTGGGTCAGTTCATCATTAAACTGCCTCTGTTTGCAGTGCACCATGGACGTTGTAGTTTAGGTGCTTTATGCTCCCATTCTCTCCTATGGGCTGGGCTCCTTGACTGGACTATATCTCCCATGATGCACCCTGGTGTCCCCTCTGACTAAAGAAAACAGTGCAATGGAGGAATCACATAACACCAGGGAGCCTGGTCCATAGCGAAAGAAGAGGGCATGAAGCAACGGAACTAAAACTCCCATGAGGCACCATGGCACCCTAGGCAATTGTACTTTAATGTCAAACTGACAACTGAACTGAAATGTTGATTCAGAAGTGTCCAAATTTTGGAATTTTTTGTTCTGCACTTGGGATGAAAACATGGAAAGAAATGAGAGGAGTGATCTGCGACAGGAGAATCCCTATCAAATTGAAAAGTAAGATCTATAAGATGATAGTTAGGCCTGGACTTTTGTGTGGCTCCAAAAGATGGGCACTCAGGAAGAGACAGGAGCAGATCTTGAATGTAGTGGAAATGAAAATATTAAGCTGGATGCTTGGACTTACAAAGATGAACCATGTTCAGAACAAACAAATTAGAGGAAGTATGAAGGTGGTACCTATTCTAAAAAAAGCTGAGGGAATCCAGATGGAGATGGTTTGAACATATGAAAAGATGAGAAGACTATATAGAAAGGTGTTAAACTTAGAAGTGGAGGGTACAAGAAAGGTTGGAAGACCCAAAACTAGATGGATGGATGTCATATGAAAGGATTTTATTAGCTGTGGAGTTTCCAAGGAATTGCTTCAAGACAGACTAGAATGGAGAGAGATTCAAAGAGCCCACCAATATAGATAGGCCAAAGGCTAGAAGAATTGGGATGAAAACAAATGTGAAAATATCAGAATTTCCCACAGGACAAATTCCAATTTTTGCTGAGCTGTAATAGATATCTATTTACATCTATGGAGATATAGAATATTACCTAGCCGCCCACACACTGACCTCTGTACTTCTCAAAACATTCCTGTCCCGACAATGAGCTTGTGTTGCATGAATGGTTCCTTTTGTTCTGAACTTATATAACTTAGTGTCTCTGATAATCAAGTCAAATTCTATCCATCTTGGACACGTTTATTATTCTTCCCATGTGAAAAATGCAACGTATTTTATATGTGGGCAAGTGCTTCCTCTGAGAAGCAGTGAGGCAATGAAGTGACAGACAAGTGCTGTTCAAACAGTGATAACATTCATGACAAATACATATATGTAGCAGTAAATGGCTTCTGTGGGCAATATAGTTTTGAAGTGGTCAGGATACTTGCCAACCATTGGATCTGTTTATTGTGAATATTCCTCTTTCTTGAATAACTGTGGACACTCACCAGCGCTACCTGTCCTCCAGGGAATAGGGGAGCCATCCAGATTCCTGTTCAGCCACACTGCACATCAGTTCTGCTGCTCTTGCTCTTTCATGAGCAGATATCAAGGGACATGCTGGATCAATCCCAGGGTACGGATGGACACTTCTGAGCAGGCTGGGGAGGAGGAGGAGGAGGCAACCAGATTCCTGGAGGCATGCAGCCAGGAGCTCTTCTCAAGCCAGGAGGAGTACCCAAATCGCAGCAGCAGCAGCAGCAGGCAGAAGGACAACAGATTATTTTCTGGGTGGAAATGTTTCTGGAGAGGGGGGGGGTTGGGGATGCATGCATGGCAGCGCCTAGATGGGAATAGGGGATAAGAATGCAAGTGAGACTTGCAAGTGAGAACTCCCCAGTGTAACACATTGTTGGGAGATAGTGGATACAATGCTGCCCGTGTTAAATGTTGTCTGTCTGTGTGTGTGTGTGTACTTGACTGGGACCCATGTTCAACATCACAAGAGGACATGCTGAAAACTGTTCTTCAGCACTCTGCTGCATTCAACCCCATCACCATGCAGTATATGCACCTGAAGTGCAGGATTCATTAAACAGCAATCCAGACATGGCATATGCAAACCCTCTTGTGTTAATGAAATGTTGTGTGTCTGTCTGTCTGTAAAGGCACTGCAAATCATATTATTATTATGGATAATAGAACACAACAGTGTAAGCAATGCAATTCACTCCAGCAAAGCAGCAAAACATTATTGTTGGCAAAGAGGCACTGCAAATCATATTATTATTATGGATATAATAGAATAACAGTGTAAGTAATGCACTCATGCAAGGCAGCAACAGCATTTGGGGCTTTCTCTTCTCTCTATTAGCCCTGCTCTCTGGCTGTGCATATTCAGCCTCCAGACTTGAACCTCAGTGGTCCATGCCTCACTGAATGTTTCACCCTTTCCTTCCAAATATTATGGACAGTCATTCTGCACCGGCTCAGCCTGTAGTTGAATCCTGAACAGGCCACTTTCGCCCCACAGTTAGGGACCCATTTGTGCAAAGCCCCACACACAATGTCACGCTCCCCCCAGTCACGGTCTTTCTTAGCAGGATGCGATTTATTGCCTTGCTTTGCAAACTCAAAAAATCCACGGGTCGACTTTCCCTTTCCCAAACTGGTTCCGACCGACCGTAGCTGTCTGGATGTGCCATCTCCAGATTGCAATAGCCACCTAGACAAATCCATATTGATATCATGTGCTGGTGACACTCATCAGCAGAGTCCTCAGCAGTAAGATAAAATCCAACACACTGCAGTATAAAACACCCAAACAACTCCCGCCCCCCCGCCCCCATTGCTTTGCCTCACCAGTTGGAAAGTGCTGTGTTTCTGCTTTCTTTGACTTTCTTGTCATGTCATTGTGGGGGTGACACTGAGGTAAATAGTTGTACAAAGGCAGGTTTAAAAAACAATTGTGTGATGGCATGGCCTGTTTGGAAAAAAATTGCATAACAACTCCCTCAGCGACCCCGTCAATAAAGATTTCAATGCAGTTTGTAGGAAGTTCATGTTTGATATGTTTGTGTTGTGACTGGCTGAAATCCTTCTCTTTTATATAACTAGTGTATTATCATTAGCATTTAAAGGCCTAAAAGATATAGGGTCAGCCTACCTTCTATATCCTATGGGAGTGGGACTGGTGACCATCATGAAGAAGAATCTTGTCAGGAGAGAGGAGAGTCTCGTCTATCAAGTCCTCACAACACTAGAATTTGTAGCTTTGTATAAAACTCTACCTAAGTTTTCCCAAGTGTAAAACTGGTATGATGACAATAATAGTAATCTGCCTTATAGAGATGTTGAGGATGCCTTTATTTCTTGGTAACTAATAGTTGGTTCACATTTTTCAAATGAATAAATATCCTCTTTAAAGGCAAACTTTCATTAAAATTGTTGACATTTTTCTTCTCAGGACAAATTGAGACTTTTTAAAAAAAAATTCATTTTTTCCCCAAAAATGTTATTTAAAATATCAGCATCTTTTTGTTAACCCCAAAACCTGGCTTTTGGTAAATGAACAATGTCTATAACCATCTTGATTTTTTTAAATGTCTCTTAAAAACACTCAGAAAAACCATTTTTCAAACATTTGTTGAAAAATTTAAAACAATCAGAAAATGGATGTGTTTCAGTCAGTTTGAAATGAAAACAATTTCAAAGTTTCTCTCTCTCTATTTTATTTTATTTTATTTTATTTTATTTTTGGTGTGTGAAAATAGGTTTGCATTGTTTAACCATCTATAGTAATTAGTTAGCCGAGGATAGGTATTATTTTCCTTTCTTTCTTTCTTTCTTTTTCTATTTCCTTGATGACTTTCTTGTCCTGGCAGCTTGTTTGCAACTTGAGTTGCTTTGATTATAGGATGGTTAATGGCTGTGGTTCATTCCATAATACTTTGTATGAGAAACACTATGCAGAAATAAATTTCACTGTAATGTAACATTGCTTGTCTTAACTCTAGCATCGTATTAGAAATAATCCAAAATGGAGTATTGGCTCCAAATTGCTCCTAAACACTTCAGAATATCGGATCCAAACCTGAGTTTTTCAGTCGGGTCCCTTACTATAATGAGGCTGAACCAGAATCCATACCAAACCATATTCAACTGCTCCTGAACTTTGAGGAAGTTTGGACTTGGATGCAAGTCTTGTTGTGGCCTTTATGATTCAGGCTCATATTTAATCAGTATTCTGAATTATCCAAGTACATTTTGGCAGATGAACTAAGACAGTAGGACTGATGAAGAGGATGATAATGACCCCATGAAACTTGGGATGACCTTCTCTTTTGAAGAGGTGTGAAACAGACGGCCCATGAGCCAGATTCAGCCTGCTTCATGTATTCATGAGGCCTGAAGGATATTATCAGATTATCCAGGTTCTAAACCTTTGTTTTCTGATCTGATGTGCTATGTGCCTATGCAAAAATGATGATAATATGGCTGAGCTGGTGGAAAGCATTTTTACTTGGTGCTGTGAAGATGAACAGGGTATGGCCTCGTGAGCAAGGGGTAGGCAGCTCCTCTCAAATCACTATTGGCATTTCAATATCATCAATGGTAATCTGCTGGTTGTGGGGGCAGGGAAAGTCCTTGATTGCAGCTTCCTGAAAAGGCCTGTGTTCTTAAAGATGGGAGTGTCATGCACCTTCCCCAACCAACCCACCCTGATGTCAGTGAAGCATCTCCAGTGGTCCACTAACGGTTGCATGATCATAGAAAAGTAGCTCTTTCTGTTGATGTACGCTGTGTCAACTTGGGCTGGGGTCAAAATCATGCTGTTTATTGCCCCACTATAGATCAGAAACCCCATAGCTGCAAATCTATCCATTACATCCTGCATGTTGCTGAGATTCACAGTTCTGCATTGTAGGAGATCATTAATGTGGGACAGTGGCCCCCCCATGGTGAATTTCCTAACTCCCACTGATCAGTAGCAAGTCAGCATTGCAAGTTTCCACAGTATGATCACCACTTGCTTCTCCACTGCCAGTGCAGCTCACATGTTGGTTTCCCTGCACTGGAGGGCTGGAGCGAGCTCAGCTCACAGATCCAAGAATGTGGCCTTCTGCATCTGAAAATTCTGCAGCCACTGCTCGTCATTCTACACCTGCACTCTGAGGCCGTTCCACTAGCCAGTACTCATTTCTCAGGCCCCGAAGCAGTACCCTGGTGTCTGCAGCTGCTCCGTGAATGCCTCCAATCTTGCACTGTTTTATTTCTATGTCCCACAGCAATCTGTCCTCAAAGAAATTATCACATCCCCCATTGTTGCAGTAATTCCTGCAGGTCTGCAACAACACGTTGTGAAAATTCCCCAAAAGGCATTACTCCAGAGGGCGGCGCATGGCACACTGGAATACATACCTTCGGTGCACCACATTTTATGTCAACACAAACACTCCTGGTGAGGACACAGTGTGTCTAAAAGTTAGTAGTGAATACATGTCTTGTAGGCAGGTGCTGTGCCAGCTTCCCCCTCAGAGCAGTGACAGTGCACTGTCATACCTCTGCCTTGCAGCCATCCTTGACCCTCATGTGAGCAGATTCCCAGTCCAAAGCTATGTCGGGGGTTTAAGATGTTTACTGGAGATTAGAGTAAAAGCCTTAAAAAAAAATAAATAAAAAAAGGCAGAAGTGTGATAAATGGTTATCTTCCCACAAGACAATAGACTGCCGCCTGACAATACCCCAAGGGCATGACTACAGAGGGTTTTAGGAGAACAAGAACACTCCCTAAAGCATGCTGGAAAGATCTTAGAATGTAGAAAACTAAGGTTTGTCTTCTGTGCCTCATCTGACTTTGCAGCTGTTAATCCCCTGTGTGTTTAAACTAAAACCAATTCTCAATCTGGCATCAGGTCACAAAAAGGGTTATTTGAAGCTGGGTGGAACTGTATCAATAGTGACCTAAAGAGGTGGGAGTGTTCATTTTGACACTAATAAAACTGGGAAATCTGTGGGTGGATGAATACAAGAACAAAGGGCTGCAGAATAGAATGGAGTTGAGATAAAAAAGCCAGGAAGAAAAGCACCCATAAAACACTCTGATTTTAGTCCTAGTAAGGCAAAAAAAAAAAAATAATTAGATAACATGGAAGAAATTCTGGGTAGGGTGATATGCTATTGAAGTGTTACACTTAGCCAGACTGACTCCTGTCCTCAAGAGATTTTCCTTCCTAGGAGAAGCAACTGTAACAGATCTCCCTGTCTGATATCTGAGAGAAACAGCTATCGTCTTCAAATGAATTAATGCTAATGCTCAGACAGGGCTAACAACTTTTGAGTGGGGCTGGCATGTGTATATATTTAGAGAAGTGTCAATTGTATATAGGGTCAGCGGGTTCTCTGTATTGAGATCTTTAATATTTGGACTATTGTAGCGAGAGAGGGGGAAGAAACATTGGTTCAAATGTGTGTGACTTAAACAAATCAAAATTATGCCAAGGTTGTGGTACTTTGGCACATGTACCACAACCTTCTGCCCATGTTGCATCTGCCCATGTTGCATCTGTTCTGTGGATAAGCAGAACTTTATCCTCCAAAGTTGTCACTTTCCTGTAGAACTAAATGGATTTTGCACATTTTCTAAATCTTTCAAACCATTTTTCATCTGGAAGTACAAAATGGTTTCAGCATTTTGAAATAGCAAGATATACACTGCTTTAAAAAATGAAAAGGCTGCTCAGCCCTGTACTGTAAAAATGTGTGTTATGGGAACATTCAGATAAGGTTATATATCATGCCAGATATCAAGTCTGTTAAGGGTTAAATGAATATAGAGGATTAAGATAAATTACATACATGTTTTAAGTACCGAATGCTATAATTTTGACTTCCAATGGCTTTGGCCATGGTATTGGTATGTTTTGTTTTTTCTTACAGCTATAAACCATTAACCATGATGTCAGCATGGAAATGACTAGAATTAGCATTGGCTGAGCATGGATGCTTGCCTAGCTCCGTTCTGAAGATCATTCTTCTAATATAACTTTTGTGTTGATTTTAATTTTTTTAAAAATCCCTTAGGAGGCTTGCTGGTAACAAGCCTGCCATTCTATCAGACCTGTTCACAAAATACAATTTGAAGATAGGAAATTGGAATGGAAAGTTGAAATATAAAAAAATGTAACCCAATATAAATTTTCTGAAACGTTTCTAATAGCAAGTGTCAAAACAAAAATACTGACAGTTTTGAACATAATTGTTGTTTTTAATTGACATTTCAACATACAATGTTTCTGTTTCAGTTAAACTGAAACAATCTGTTCAAACCTTGTATTTTGCAGTGACACTGAGTTAGTTTCCCAGACCTGAAGAAGAGCCCTGTGAAAGCTTGAACACTTTTCTCTCTCACCAACAGAAATTGGTCCAATAAAAGATATTACCTCACCTGACTTGTCTCTCTGATATCCTGGGTCCAACACAGCTAGAGTAACACTGCATACAACAAACAGTGTCATTTTGACATTTTATGCCAGAAAAGCTAACTCTCTCATTGGACCCAACCTTAACCTGCCATATATTTTGGTCTCAACTAAACTGTACTTTTCAGCACTGCAGTTTTCTACATAAAAATTTCAGCCAGCTCTGTAACCTGCACAGATTTTGAACCCTTGCTATCAGTACATCCCAGCAGATAGCAAATGGGACGGATGAACCAGATTGTCTGAAACAAGCACAGATTTGCACCATCATTGCCCCAAATTACAAGGAATCCTTACATGAACTTTTCTTGATGTATGAAAGAGTTTCATAACTTTTTAATGTCCTGTTTGTTTATTTAGTTCTAACAGGTCTACAAATCCTTGCCATGTAAGTATCAAACAATGCAATAATCATTACAACAGTAAGCTTTTGTTTAGAGAAACATTATACAGGAATATAGTCATCAGATCTCTCTAACAGAGTGTTTCCATATTACAGAGTGATTATCATCACAACATCTGTAACATTTCATTTCTACTGATACTATTAAATTGAGTGAAATCTCTCATTACATATATAGAACTGACCAGGCATATCTATCAAATGTTAATATTTCAGACAAACTGAATAGGTGTGGTGGGGCTTTTTGCAGATGAATGTATCTTGTCTGAGTATTAAATAAAAGGTAACTAAACATCTAAGTTATCTATTTGTCCTCTGTATATTTTGCTGTAATGTGTGTTAGCTATTCCTCTATGGTTGGACTATTTTTCTTTTTCCACGGGCCAAGCAGCTAACGGATGAGAGATTAATTCTTCATTTCTTTTTGTGTGACCATGTCTGCTAGTAAGCCCCAGGAACAGTACCAAAGGATCAGTTGTTAATAAGTACAGTTTGATAACTTTTACACAATTGCCACATTCCCCTGCATCGCTAGGGGCTGGCAGAGGAAAAGCTGAGATACTCCTAGGAAGGCTGTTCTCATGGTATTTCTGTCCTGGCCAGGAGCGGTGAGTTCCAGAAGACTCATGATAAAACCTCTGTTTCCTGCCCAATTTTGCAGACCCAAGAGGTTTATATAATTTTGATGAGGTGGCTAAACACCTAATGTTGGGTTACTTTCCAAACAGAAGCTTCTAATATTGAGGTTTCTTGACAGTTCAGATATGGCTGTCATACAATGGATTGCTTTACACTCCTAATATGAAACACCTAGAAACTGCATCTCAGCACATAGCCTAAATATTACTGTGAGGGGCACACGAAAATATAGTAGATAAAGAGGTCATCTGCTACTGTAGTACATGAAATGTGCCTTTCTAAATGTATTCAAAAGGATGTATCCAGCATCTTACATATGGAGTCTTCATATCATAACATAGCAATAATAGGATGTGCTTCATTGTTGGCACAGCTGAACTATAAAGGCAAGTGAAAATAGTTATAGTATTAAAAAACACACGGAAAAGAGCTTATTCCATCCCAAACCACATCCAGATGGCTCCATTTGTTCCCAAACCTCAGACCACAGCTCTATTGTGAAAACAGGTTGTTACTGCACATGAATTGTTATTGACTGAGTCCACCTAGTGGAGTTTTCCAGTAAATACAGCAGGCAAAACATGAAGTTATCTATAATAGAGAATGATTCTATTACAGACACTTGCATTAGCATCAAAGATAATATAATGTTATTGCGTACCAAGCCCCCGTAAGATCAATAATACCACTTTTTAAACCAAATAATTAGCTTAGGGACAATAAGATACACATAGGGATACACATAATAACGAATAAATAATACATTCATAAATACAGTTTTTCTTTGTTGTGAGAAAAAATCCAAACAAAACTAACAACACTGTCAAGACATTCAGTACAACTGCAACATTCATGCACTCAGCTTTTCTTTGCTTTTGTTCTATCCCCCTCTGCCTTTCTCTAGTGCTCATCTAGATTATAACCGCTTTTGGGCAGGGAATTTGTCTTCAGACCTGTTTTTAAAGAATAATACCCTTTTGTCACTACACAAACAAATATGTACACTGGAGAGCTCACACCCTCCAGTGTGCTGTTCTTGGTCAAATCACTGTGGCTAAAAACTATATGAATTGAGTCAGACTGTGATATGTATGTGGTTGGCTGGGTTTTAGTAGGATCGGATGATATAGTAGGACAGAGTCATAGCTTCACTTTTCTGGACAGATAGACTAGAAAGGAAGAAGAAAAATGATTGCCTCTTTGTGTGGCTGAGGTGTGTCTAGCCTTCAGCTTTCTCCAGAGCAGAAATGTTTGGTTGAGATTATTAAAGTAGTGCAGGAGGTTTAACCATGAAATTAGTGGAATATGTGGGGTTAAATCCCTTGTGTTGCTCAGTCTTCATCTTCTGCTTGAAAATCTGGTGAGATTTCCCTTCCCTCGGCCCCTTCCCAGCCCATCCCTCAATTCCTCCAGAGGATGATCTGCGATGATCAGAAATGTGTTTGTACAAAGGTAAACCAACAGACTGTGGCTACTTCATGGATTAAAAAAATTAACCTGCCATACTTGATATCTGACTGACATGTTAGGATATTGCTATGGGGGAGGCCTCATATTTCTTCATATACAGCCTGTGGAGATTGATGACATGGGTTGTGTTCCAGCATGCCCATCTATTGCCATAACCATCATGATTCAAGACCGTCTCTGTATGTGCTAATGATTGTAAAACATGGCACTGTGCAACCCAGAGGCCTCTCTGTTTTACACAATTAAAAGTAGTAGTGGCTGGGCAGAATGAACTCTCCTCCACTAAGGGCCCACGGGAAGCCAGTGCAGTCCCGAAAGTGTGTGACGCTGGCCAGGAAAATGGGGCGTGGGCAGAATGGCTGAGGTATAAGTTGTATCAACAAATTCCAGCTACATCATCCAACAACAGGACTCCTAGGGAATCCCAAGAGAAACTCAAGTGAGCTTCTGGGTGGAAGTCCACATGGCAGCTTGGCAGCGCCACCATTATTTGTTCTCTGTGTGGGTGAATTCCCCCAAGGTCCAGAGGGATTCACTAGCACATGGAAGTGTAGTTCAGACACTCCTTCCCCAGTGCAGGAATCTCTCTTTTATCTAAGTGCTGAGTACATGGAGGGTGCTGTAGGAATAACAAATGCAATAATAACAAAGGACCACAGACTAATGGACTAGCTGTTGTCCTGGCTGGCATGCCGTAGCCCCAAGGCTAGGGAGTGTGGTCAGGTGCCCAGAGCACATGTTGGCAAGTGCTAGACAGGCACGCATGAGGCACCTTTTGGGAGCGGTAGCAAGGGGCACACCCACGTGTTGTTTTCCTCCTCCCTTGGTTGCCATGAGTCATCCTGTCCTGCACCTGCAGGATTTCCCTCCTCCCTGCTGAGTGGTTGGCACTGCTTTATCAGCACCTCATAATGCGAGCCCCTATAATAAGGGCAGGATTTTAGCTTAACAATAGAGCATAGTTTTCTACTCTGATCAAGAGTTATTCATATTACATGACATGGTTGCACTCTGCCTGCACTTTGTTATTGGAAAGTGTCACGCTGAGGCCATTTGGCTCAAATGAGAAAGTAAGAGAAAAGCAAAGCTCTGATATGAAAAGCAGAGTTATTCGTGCACAAATTGACTCCTGAGTGCTGCATGACAGCCTAAATGCCAAACACAATTCCATTGCTCTGACTTGGTATGTGTACCGCTTCTACATGGAGCACACATCTCACACTAACACCACAGCCATTGTTTGTGTGTCAGTTTTTCTTCCCAACACCCACATTAGCAAAGCATAAGGATTTAGTCACGTGACTCCCATTGACATCAAAGAGTGTCCCTCTACTACAGCAAGGAGTTATAGCTAGGCTTAGATTTTTATCTGTAAATATTGATTTTTTCTGTACACATAAACTAACCAAAAAATATTTCCACCAATGATAATAGAAATTTACAGATAGACAAAGAAAGAAAAATGCTGCTTGGGAACATTAGTGTTTCATATAAAGATATATTCTGTATATTTTGACATATGACGTTGACAATTTGTTTTTTAACAGTTATCAAGCTTTAACTTTTTGAATCTCAGTATCTACTGTCAGTCAATAATTATTTAATTCCCCCATAATTTCCCGCAACTGTGAACATTTAAATAGATTAAAAAAATTAAAAATGCACAAAACCCATAATTTTATGCAACTGTGAATATTTAAATTGACAAAAATAGAAACAAATGCTTAAAACATCTATATTAGCTGTCAAGATTATAAAAAAAAATTGAATTCTGGCAAGTCTAATTATAGTACAAAACAAAGGAGAGACCTGCTGTGTTATCTATTCCTTCTCCCTGCCAATGAGGGATTATGCATTAATATAAACTTTTGAGGCCTTTATCCAGCCCAACTGTAAATGTCTCAAGTGACAGGGCTTCTACCACTTTTCTTGGGAGACTATTATTTTTCCAGCACTCCAAAGTGAGCAGGGCATCTCAAAGAGTAAGTGAAGTTGCAACCCTTCCCCCAAGGAGCATACAAACTCAAATTTAACAAGGCAATGATAAGGGAGGTCATCAACAGAAAGGGGAAAGGAAAGAGAATAGAAGAGGATGATGATGAGGATAATAAGATCTCATGGAGATAAGGCATGTACACATCTTGTTGGTTTAATTCCATATTTTTTCTCTCTCTCTTTAGTTGTAGGCTACCTAATCTCTCCATCATTTCTCATAGGCTTTGTAGCAGCTCATTATGCTATATCACCACCATCTGGAAAGTTTTCCAGCTACTCAACCTAAAATTTTTCTCTTCTTCGGTTCATTTCTCTGCGTGATAGAGAAATTGTCCATGTTGTCAACTCTTGTGATTTTGATGGCGAATCGGAGGATATTTGCTGTTTTACTCAAAGCCTCAGCTCCTCAAAACAAGCAATTGTGGTGACAAACTTAGCTTTCACTTAAAAATCAAAGTAAGTTTCTAGCCCTCATGGTGGCTGAGAAAAGCTTGAATAGGGACCCAAATGCACCCTACAGGCTCAAAAATCAGAAGGAAAATACCAAGAACTTAGGGTTTTGTTGTTTTTTTTAAATGATGATTTTTAATTACAATTTGGGGGGGGGCGACTCATTTCTGAACATTTGTGGTTGGTAATACTGAATTTTAGAACTAACATTGTTTGAAATAAACCTGATTAGTTCAAAACAGGTCCAGTAATTCCATTTTGTGACCTTTTATCTGGAAAAGGAATGGAAGATGCTAAAATGTGCTTATTGGTGAAAACCTTGTTATATAAACAGCAGCAGGTTTCTTGAAAATTAAGGCTCATGCTTTATTTTTATTATTGTTTGCATAGCCCCAACAGTGTAACATCTAAACACACAAAACTCAAATGAGGAATGGAGGTTGGGTTTTCTTTAACCATTTACTGTGACTGGATCCAGGTTGTATCTTTTTTCTAATTGTCCACATAGCATTAAAACCAGAAAATGCATGTTTCATGGTCCGCTGGCACCAGGCAGAGACAGATTTAAGGACGGTATTGTTGAACTGTTCCTAGAGGATATCTATGTGCTATTCAAATGCTGAAATACGATCAGCTGTCGACAGGTGTCTGTATTATAGCTACTGTAAATTCTCATATGCAAATGTATTGATACAGTTACTTCCTCTAAGGGCTTGTCTACGTGGTGCCTGAGTCCACACCAGCTGGGCTGTAAATTCTAGTGTGTGCACCAGTGTGTCACACACTAACTGGGCCATGTGGGCCTTGCTAAGGTTCACTAAAAGTTCCCTAGTGCGTGTTAATGTAGTACTGTTTGATATGGGAATACCTTAATGTGCACTGGAGAACTTTTAGTGTGAGCCAGCCTGCTGTTAGGAGGGCTGCATTTTGGCCCCTGCACTCTTTTGTCAGGCAATAGATTTCAAAATGCAGCATTCCATCAGGTCCATGGGCATCGAGATTGGTGATGTCTCACTCACAGACCTTGACTACGCTGATGACGTTGTTCTTTTAGTGCAGAACCCCAACAGGTTTTCTGAGGCACTCCAGCATATAGAGGAGGAGTCAGCTAAGGTTGGTCTCCATGTTTCATGGTCAGAGACAAAACTGCAAAATCTAGGATCAGGTCCACCTGCGACTCCAGTCTCTTTGAACAACGAAACTGTTGAATCAGTTCCCAGCTTTTGCTATGTGGGTTCTATACTTACCAGCTCCTCCAGTTCTCACACGGAGGTTCTCTATCGGATTGGCATCACAGCATCTGCCATGGGCCGTTTACAATGGATATGGAATCAGCATCATGTTAGTATGACAACTAAGTTCAGGATTAATTCGAGCTGTATCCTTCCCATACTGTTGTACGGCTGCGAAGCATGCACACTATGCCGCTCAGACTGGACAAAGCTGGAGACTTTCCACAGAAAATGTCAACGTCAGGTATTGGGCATAAAGTGGAATGACTTCATCTATAATGCAGATGTTTATGTCCACTTGCGTCTACAGAGTACTAGGGCCATTGTCTGCAGGCGGCGCCTTATGCTTTTCGGACATGTCACAAGGATGACACAAGACGTTCCAGCCAGTGCTGTTCTCTCGGTGGCTTGTAACATCTGGGATAAAATTCCACCAACCGAGGGGTGGAGGCAGCCCAGAGGCAGACCCCCTATTACATGGGTTCATCAAGTCTGTTCCAATGTTGGACTCTCAGGCCATCAAGCCGTTGCAGTTGCGCAGGAATGGACCAAATGGTGAACGATCGCTATGGCCAACTGTCTGGCTAAGCATTGAAGGAGGAGAAGCAGAGCCCCCAGGGGCCACCTGGTGCGGATTAGAATTTACACCACAGCTGGGTCGGACAAAGGCACCATGTAGAGGTTTTTTCCTTCAGCTCTAATTTTATTTATTTCCACTGCAGTAGCCCCTAGGGATCCCAAAACAGGGATTAGGCCCCCGTTGTACAGTCTAAACAAATAACACAAAACAGTCCCTTCCACAGATTACTCACGCAGGTCACAATCTAGAATTGTTTATTAATTGTCAGGGTGACTAGCGCTTCTGGCATTTTACATTATTACTTAAATCTAATGCTGTTCACCTATTTTTTCAGTTAGAGACACTTTCATTAAATCAGAGGATGTAGGAAGAAGTTCAGGGCCAGGTCCTTTACTTGTGTAAACAGGTGCTGTGACAAGGTAAGGCAGCAGCCTGGAAAGGGTTAAAGACACACGGCGGCTGAGAGAGAGATCAGGGAGAGAAAGCTGGGCCCAGGCTAGCATCTGGGCACCATATTCAGTTTGATCATTGGAGTTGTTTTATTTTGGATTTAAATGTCTATGTTCAAAAAACAAATCATACCCTCAGGCTGGGCCTCAAAAGGATTTGAGTATGGTGCTGCTTCCCCTCCTGGCTGCTGAAACAGTCCACTTTACAGGCACTTTACAGGATTAGACCAGCTGAGGATCTGGCATTCATTGCCTATGTCAGTTTACAATGTGGGCTTGATTGTATTACAACTTCTATCTAGACCATTCTTTCTGTAAGACTGCAGAAGAGTCTCTCAAGACTAGACGTGGAGGCTCCATCTTTGAGACATTTCAAACTAGGCTGGCCAAAGCACTACAAAATATACTAGACCAGGGGTCGGCAACCTTTCAGAAGTGGTGTGCAGAGTCTTCCTTTATTCACTCTAATTTAAGGTTTCACATGCCAGTAATACATGTTAACGTTTTTAGAAGGTCTCTTTCTATAAGTCTATAATAGATAACTAAACTATTGTTGTATGTAAAGTATATAAGGTTTTAAAAATGTTTAAGAAGCTTCATTTAAAATTAAATTAAAATGCAGAGCCCCCTGGACTGGTGGCCAGGACCCAGGCAGTGTGAGTGCCACTGAAAATCAGCTTGCGTGCCGCCTTTGGCACCTGTGCCATAGGTTGCCTACCCCTGTACTAGACTATAGAACAACTTGGCAGCACCAGGGGAAGGGTCTATGACCTAACAGTCTTTTCCATCTCTAATTTCTGAATTTCATCCTGTGGCTCTTTCCAGACACCTGCTTAAAGAATCTAAAAACTCTTGTGTAGCTTCAGTGAAGTCAGTAGCTTAAGGGAAGTCGGTGACGAGGGACTTTTTAGGGTACTGGGTCAGACAGAGGTTCAGGTTAAACTGAAAGCACTATGGCTACTTCGAACTGAACACTGAAAGACAAATGGTAAGGAAAGCAGTGGGAAAGAGGGACTCGATGTGGAAGAGGAGTTAGAGACCATGAGAATGCAGGAATGGGGATATACTTTATTACCTAGCATCAGTGGACAGAGTCTGAAATTTCTGCCAGCAGACCTTCTGTCAAAGACCTAATGCATTTTCTAACACATTTACTCTCTACTTTCTAGATTCCGGGTTAAGAAATTGGTGTGAAACTCAAATTGGAGAGGCCAGGGGCTTTCCATACAGCTTATATGTCTAGTAGCTCACCTCCACTTAGTGTGGTACTCAGGCTAACTTGATTTTCTTGCATCCAGCATAAGAAAAAGTGAGGTGTACAGGTGAAGAAGCAATACAAGGAGGTATAAGCAGTGATGAAAGTAACTGCATTAAATAGATTAATAGATATTGCCCACTGCAGATGTAATAGAATCTTAGAGCTGATTTAAAACCTGAATTTCCATTCCATGGTGAATTCTAGTTTTTTGGCCTGAATTGGGATAAAAAAGTCAAAATAGTGAAACTTTTCACAGAACATAATTCTGGTTCAAAAATGTTTTGACATTTTTGATCAGAATGAAATGTTTTGACATTCCTAAATCAAAAATATTTCATTTCAGGTAGACAAACAAATGTTTCAATTTGGATAAACCTGAAATGAAACATTTCATTTGGTTTTTCCCCCAATGGAAAATTCCACCAAAATTGATTTCTCTCTCCTCCCCCCGGCCGTCCTGCTGGAACACTTCAATTCTGGTGAAACCTGTTTTCCAACAGGAAAATGGTTTGTTCAAAAGCTTTTGACCAGCCGTCATACAGATTTCTGGCATATGTTAGATGTAACAGTAAGAGATTTTTCCCAGAAAAATTGTTCAGTAGTTGAAGATATTTCCTAAAGGAATGATAAAAAAAAATCTTGAAAGCTATTAATCAAGCTTGACAGATTTATAATGGACCTAATTATTGTCCACAGCTCAGACAAGATGAAATACAGTAGCAGGCAGATGATGGCTTGCCAAACAGCTGAATGGCGGAAAGCTACTGTACTGTGGGTTGTGATCGTATAAATCTTGATTGCATGCTTAACAGTTCAAGCTGTCCACTACCACAAGCTCCTTACTACACACTTACTGGTATCAACATTCTAAAAGAATAACTAAAACTAAGCTTGAAAAGATTAGATTTGTATTGCTAAATTTTGATAAATGTCAATTTCATAGTAGCACAAACCTGAAAAAATATTTCCATCAATAACTGAAACTTACAGATAGGCAAAGCATGAAAAATGCATCTTAAGAACTTAGAGTTTGTTTTAAGGCTAAATCAATGACATATGATGACAATTTGTGTATTTATGGTTCTAAAGCTTTAACTTTTTGATCTCAATGGCAACTATCGTTATTGTCTGATCCCCCATAATTTCCTAGAACTGAAAATTTAAACTGAAAAAATGTTTAAAATCCCATAACATTGCTCAACTGAAAATTTAAGTCAACATTTGAAAAAAATGCTTAGAAATATCCATATTCTCCATCAAAATAATAAAAATGTAATTCTGCCAAGCCTAATTAAAATTCAACCATAAGGAACAGTTTTCATTTGACCCACCTGTATGATACAGTATATGCTAGCACAGTTTAGTAGCTTGGGGAAGAAAAGCATTTTCATAAGTGAAGTCTAAGCATTTACTTTTAGCTGAGTAAAGATTGTTTAGATATGACTCTATTGTGTTTTACAGAGTTTCAGTAAAAATGTAAAAGCATAATGCAAAGACAGCACACTAATGAAGCCCTGCTAAAGCCGTTGTATTCAGTGTTGTTGTTCATTATTTGTATTACAGCTGCATTCTGGATCCTCAAAGAATTAGTCACATTGTACTAGGTGTTGTACAAACAAATAAAAAACAGACCTTGCTACAGGCAGCGCATGATCTAGTCTTGTATCATAAGACACAGTGGGTGGAGAAAAAGAGAATGAGGAGTGAAGGGGCGGAAGTTCCTAAGGGACACATCACAGGATCCATTGTCTACAGACAAGCCCTAAGATACAATCCCTCAGACAGAGACAAACATCTACAAGACCTTTATCAAGCATTTTTAAAACTACAATACCCACCTGGGGAATTGAGGAAACAGTTTGACAGAGCGAGAGGGATACCCAGAAGTCACCTACTACAGGACAGGCCCAACAGGGAAAACAACAGAACACCACTGGCCATCATGTACCGCCCCCAGCTAAAACCTCTCCAGCGCAGCATCAATGATCTAAAACATTGGTTCTCAAACTGGGGATTGTGACCCCTTGGGAGGTCGCGACCTGGTTATGGGACGGGTTGCAAGCCCTGACCCTGGCGCAAGGCTGCAAGCTGCCAACCCCGATCTCTGTGCCGGGCTGTGAGCCCTGACAGTGTGGCTGTGAGCCCTGACCACCGTGTGGGACTGTGAGCCCCGACGCCTGTGTAGAGCTGCGGGGTTGTGAGCCCCAACCCCAACCCTGGCCAGGAGCGGAGCTGCGAGCTCCGGCCTAGTGCAGGGCTGCGAGTCCCGACCCCCGTGTGGGGCTGCAAGCCCCAACCCCGGCCAGGCGTGGTGTTGTGATCCCCGACCTCAGTCAGGAGAAGGGCTGTGAACCCTGAGCTGGGGTATCCAGGATGCTGTGAGCCCCGATCCCTGTACTGGGGTTGTCAGGCGGAGCCCAGACATGCTGAGGGTTGTCAGCTGGGAGCTCCACCGAGCACAAGGTTGTTAACCCCCAGCCCTGCCAAGCACAGAGTTGTCAGCCCCGAGCCTGCAACCTGTTGTGAGCCCCGCCAGGCGCTTGGTTGTGTGAGCCACCATCACCACCACTTGCCGACCTCAGAGCCTGAAGCTCCTCCAGCCCAGCTCCACCCCCAACTCCATGCCACCTCCAGGGCAGCTCCACCACCAAAGAAAGGGCACCAAATAGAAGTTTGCTCAGGGCGCCATTATTCTTATGGCTGGCCCTGGTACTGAGACAATATTAGAGGGCTTGATTCGCAGCTGAACAAGTACTTTATTAATTACCAGTCAGACACACATGAGCAAACTTTCTCCTGAAAATAATGGCCACCTGTACTGCTAAAACCACTAAAAAACAAAAGTATCTCGAGTCTTACATTAAACTTGGTTTTGCCAGTATCATCACTTCTGGTATTGAAAAACCGCAATGCGTCATTTGCTGTGAAGTTTTTCTGCTGAATCAATGAAACCATGCAAACTGCAGCAACATCTTGAAACTAGACATCCCGAGCATAAAAATCAAAACGTGGATTTTGTCAAACGCAGAGAAGAAGCAACAAAGAAGGCCAGGCTTGATGCTGATGGAAGTTTCTGACAGCAAACATCCTCAGCTGTGGAGGCTTTTTATGTTGTGTCACTATGAATTGCCTGTACCAAAACACCACATACGGTAGGTGAGGAGCTTATTCTGCCAGCATGCAAAGATATTGTGGCACTTATGGTTAGCAATAATACTGCCAAAAAACTGCTTTCCATGTCTAATGATACTGTGAATGCAGAATATGTGAGATGTCTGAAGAGATCAACAAACAAGTTATGCATGAAATTAAACATTCTGCTTTCAGTATGTTCAGCCTGCTACTTGATGAAACTATTGATGTTACTCACTGTGCACAACTGATAGCATTCATAAGGTATTTTAATGCCGGGGTCGTTAAAGATGAGTTCTTATTCTGTGAACAACTTCAAACAACCACAACAGCACAGGCCATTTTCAATAAGGTGAATGTCTTTCTTGAAAGCAATGGCATTGAGTGGAAAAATCTTTGTGGTATCTGTACCGATGGTGCTCCAGCAATGATGGGTGCATGGTCTGGCTTTCAGCAGAAGGTACAGTGTGTCTCACTGTAGCAGGGTGGACCCCTGCTCCTGCCCTGAAGGGGTTAAAAACAGCCCTGGGAAGGGGCTGTGGCTGGAGAAAGCAGCCTTTAGGCTGGGGCAAGAAGCCTGGGCTGATTGGGGAAAGTAGGCTCAGCTGTGGCCATGCTCCAATCAGGCCCAGTTGGCCCCTATAAGAGGCTGTGAGCCAGAAGCCAAGACAGTCTCTCTCTAGCTATAGCGGGAGATGGGCGTGGCTGCAGGGAGCTGGACATAAGGTACCTGAGTGAAGCAGGGCTGGGGAAAGGCTGAGGAGCTGGGGAGCTCCAGCCTGGAAAGCCCCAGGCTGCGGCCTAGCATTGGGCCAACAGGTACTGGGGGTTGCAGAGGGCAGCCCAGGGGTAGGCCAAGGCAGCAGGTCCAAACCCTCCTTGCCAGTGATGAGTAGGCTGATACTGCAGTCTGCCCCAGGACGTGGGGCTAGACAATGGCTGGCAGTAGCCATATACTGAGGCAAGGTGGGGATAGAGGGTGGGGGTTCCCTGGGGAGGGGAGACCCTGAGAGAAAGGGGTTACTGCCAGGGGGCAGCACCCCATGTAAAAGGGCACCGGGTCCAGGGAGGGACACGGGGGCCAGAGGACAGGCGGATTACCTGCCTGCAGAGGGCGCTCTGGACTGGAAATTGAGCTAATTCCCAGAAGATACCAGCAGGAGGCGCCGCAGGGGTGAGTCCACTCCTCTACACTCACCTAATGTTATTGTCACTCATTGTGGAATCCATCCTCATGTCCTATCTGCAAAGACATTGCCTTAATGCTGTGGTGGATGTTGTTATACGAGCAGCGAACTACCTTAAAGCTCATGCTCTGAATAGTCGTCTCTTTCGAGAGCTCTGCAATGAAATGGGTGGTGAATATGAAGTTCTGCTTTTCCACACTCAAGTCTCATAGATTCATAGACTTTAAGGTCAGAAGGGACCATTATGATTATCTAGTCTGACCTCCTGCACAATGCAGGCCACAGAATCTCACCCATCCACTCCTGTAACAAACCCCTAACCTATGTCTGAGTTACTGAAGTCCTCAAATTGTGGTTTGAAGACCTCAAGCTGCTGAGAATCCTCCAGCAAGTGACCTGTGCCCCACGCTGCAGAGGAAGGCGAAAAACCTTCTGATGGCTTTCTAGGGGATGCGGATTAAAACACGTTTTTATACTTCATGAAGAGATGGCAGAGTTTTTCCTGCGAAAACAGAAACAAGAGCTGAACATAATGTTCAGTGACAAGAAATGGCTTCTCTGCTTGGCATACCTAGTTGATAGCTTTGGTAGCCTTAATGATCTCAATCTGTCACTTCAGGGAAAATGTTCAACATTAGTAGACCTGTTTAATAAAACTTCATCTGGAAGGCTTTGATTTTATCTGTGGTGCAGGAAGCTGGACACAGACAGATATGGCATGTTTTGGACACTCTCTTGTTCAGCGAGGAGGAGGATGTTAACATTGATAGTGCTTTCAAGTCAGCAATCAGTGAACATTTGAGAGCCCTTCATGAAGAGTTCTCACACTACTTCCCAGCACTACCAGAAGCTCTTCATTCCCTGGTAAAGAACCCTTTCAGTGTGACAGCTGAGCAGTTACCTACTGACGATATTCATGCACAGGAACAGTTTGTTGACATGATCAATGATGCTGAAGTGAAAGCAAAATTCACACAGCTGCCTCCAAACCAGTTCTGGTGCTCAGTTTCAAGTGAATACCCACTGCTGTCTGAAATGGTCCTGAGAGTCCTTCTGCCATTTCCCACTACCTACGAATGCGAGAGTGGATTCTCTAGCCTTTTCACAATAAAGACGAAATCTTGAAACCAGCTTGATGTGAAGGACCTCAGATGCGCCCTTTCTAAAACAACACCAAGAATAAAACTTCTTGTGTCAAATAAACAGCATCATCAATCTCACTGATTTTTGGCTGCTTCAGGTCATTAATTGCTGTCAAGTATTAAAATAAAATTCTTCTTAAAAATAACTTCCATTTATAATTAATTTGATAAAAAATGTGTTTTAGTCTTAATTTAAAAGCAGTGAGAAAAGGTAAATTCATTTTAAGCAATAGGGTTTAAATGTAGTATTTAACATAGTGTTAAATATAAAAATGTGTTTTTAATTTCTGGGGTGGGGGTCACACTCAGAGGTCTGGTGTTCAAAATGGGTTACCAATACAAAAAAGTTTGAGAACCACTGATCTACAACCTATTCTGGAAAACGATCCCTCACTCTCACAGACCTTGGAAGACAGGCCAGTCCTTGCTTACAGACAGCCCCCCAATCTGAAGCAAATACTCACCAACAACTACACACCACACCACAGAAACACTAACCCAGGAACCAATCCCTGTAACAAACCCCATTGCCTACTCTGTCCCCATATCTACTCTAGCGACACCATCAGAGGACTCAACCACATGAGCCACACCATCAGGGGGGGCTCATTCACCTGCACATCTATTAATGTGATATATGCCATCATGTGCCAGCAATTCCCCTCTGCCATGTACATTGGCTAAACCGGACGGTCTCCATGTAAAAGAATAAATGGACACAAATCAGACACTCGGAATGGTAACATACAAAATCCCAGTAGGAGAACACTTCAACCTCCCTGGACATTCAATAACAGATTTATAAGTGGCCATCCTTCAACAAAAAAACTTCAAAAAAAGACTTCAAAGAGAAACTGCAGAGCTACAATTCATTTGCAAACTTAACACCATTAATTTGGGCTTGAATAGGGACTGGGAGTGGCTGGCTCACTACAAACGCAATTTTCCCTCTCTTGGGATCGACACCTCCTCATCAATTATTGGGAGTGGACCACATCCACTCTGACTGAATTGGCCTTGTCAACACTTGGTTCTCCACTTGTGAGGTAACTCCCTTCTCTTCATGTGCCAGTATATTTATGCCTGTATCTGTAATTTTCACTCCATGCATCTTAAGAAATGTGGGTTCTTTTACCCAGAAAGCTTATGCCCAAATAAATCTATTAATCTTTAAGGTGCCACTGGACTCCTCATTGTTTTTAAAGGTAACATCAGCTATGGGAACTATACTACATACAAAAAATTGCATTGATTTGACTAAATTCGTTGTTAAAACTAGTGATACCTCTGTCATTTACTTTTGTACCATATATAGACTGGTCAGAGCTTGCTTATATACACCAGATGTGTTCATCATCATATATGTTAATACTCTGCGAGGTCTGACTAGTGAGCTTAAATAAGGTAACTTATACAGTGCCACCTTGTGGC
The DNA here is from genome assembly GCF_016161935.1 of Mauremys reevesii. Classification (NCBI taxonomy): domain Eukaryota; kingdom Metazoa; phylum Chordata; order Testudines; family Geoemydidae; genus Mauremys; species Mauremys reevesii. Next base: position 161,581,529 of record NC_052623.1, read on the forward strand.
TGAACAGTATGATACAGGTTAACATTCCATTACAGTTGCCCCTTTAAGTTCTACATTCCTACATACAATATTTATATTACCACGCCATCTTTAAAGTTTGGTATGTATCAGTCTTTAAGCATCTCTGAATCTACTGTTTTCTAATTACACAATGTATAATGCATAACTTGGTCATCTGGCTGTCCATTAGCTGCAACATCTGGCTGTGGTTGGTCTGGAATTCGTGAGTCCTCTTGTTCTACATCACCTTCTGTAGGGTTTGCTCTGTTGATTGTTCTTTCTTTGGAAAGAACTGTAGATGTTGATGGTTTCTGGTTATCCCTCCACTGTGGGGGTCTTGACCACAGATGATCTGGGTGCTGAATTTTTTTTAGGACAGCTAGAGTAGTCAAATTGGATTGGGAAAAAAGAATGAACATGACACTTATGAGGTTCTAGACCTGGCAAGTCTCTGAGTGATCTAAGTGCTCTTAAATTGACGTTAGCATGGCTAATATTGAGTTAGCTCAATTTCTTTTGTTATTGCAAACAGGAATAATGTTTACTCAACTTTCTGAAGAGCACAATACCTATGGATGAAATCTATGGATGAAAAGTGCTATGGGAATGCTTAGTATTATTAGGTCTGATTCCTACTTATTTTAGGCAGGCAAAAACTCTGCTTGGGAATAGAACCAGAATTTATAGGCATTTGGAGGAAAACAGGTTTTGGTATAGGTGAGTTCAACACCACGCTAAGGTCTGGTCTACACTGTGTGCATGTGTGGGGATCGATCTAAGTTACATAACTTCAGCTACATCAGTAATGTAGCTGAAGTCACCATACTTAGACCTACTCACCGCGGTGTCTTCACTGCGGTGAGTTGACTGCTGCCGCTCCCCTGTCAACTCTGCCTGCGCCTCTCATGGCGGTGGAGTACAGGAGTAGACGGGAGAGTGCTCGGGGGTCAATTTATTGCATCTAGACTAGACACGATAAATCAATCCCTGCTGGATCAATCGCTGCCCACTGATCTGGCAGGTAGTGTAGACATACCCTTAGAGTCCAACCCTGCAAATACCTACATGAGTGACTTAATTGTGTGAGGAGTCCCAGGCATTGATCATATGAAACCAGGGCCGGTGCAACCATTTAGGCGACCTAGGCGGTCGCCTAGGGTGCTGGGATTTGGGGGGGGCACCATTTTCTTTGGCAGCTACCGCGGCGGCCGGAGCTTCAGCCGCCCCAGTTGCTGCTGGCATTTAGGTGGAGGGAGCTGGGGTAGCGGAGTGCGGGGAGGGCCGCCTGCAGCAAGTAAGGTGGGGGGCGGCACTCAGGGGAACTCCCTGCCCCAGGTCTCCCCAGCCCCGCCTCCTCCCCGAGCATGCCGTGGTTGCTTCACTTCTCCCGCCTCCCAGGCTTGCGGTGCCAATCAGCTTAGGCGCCGCAAGACTGGGAGGTGGGAGAAGTGAAGCAGCGACGGAGTGCTTGAGGTGCTCGTGCTCGGAGCAGGGGTGAGCTGGGGAGGGGCCTCAGGGCAGAGAGTGGGGAGCTGCCACAAGGGGGGCGCCTCAGAGCGGAGGGGGAGAGCTGCCACGGGGGGGGGTGTACCTCAGGGAGGGGGCGCAAGGTGGAAGTTTCGCCTAGGGCGCAAAACATCCTTGCACCGGCTCTGTATGAAACATTGATAAAAGAGCTAAAAAAACCCTGGAAGCCCCCCTTCATGATGCAACTGCAAGCTGATGAAGTCTCCCTACAAATGATTTGATACTCTACCACATTGTCACTTTTTAAAACAAGAGTGTTAGGGTCAGTCAATCAGGTATGTTTGAGTCCTTATCTAAAAGCACCCCCTAGTGTCTTTAAAGTTTTCTTTTATTCCCCAATGGTCATTTAGCCTTGTTCTGCATCACATTAAGGTGACACTAATAGCTGCATGTGCTCTAGATAGACTGAAACTAGTTTAAGGTAATTTGATTTAAGGGAGGGTTAATTTGGTAATTTCTTGAAACAAGTTATACCAATTTAAGCAAGGAGTAAATTGGTTTAAGTGCATCTAAACAGGGTATTTGCACCAGTGTGACTAGATGACTTTAAAACCTATTGTTTTACCAGTGCAAATTTTCTTGTATACACAACAAAGCTTAATGCATGAGAGTGATTAGCATGAGTACAAAACAGCTTTCAAGGTGAAGCTTAAGAAATAGGACTAAACTGAGCCATATGACCAAAATTGGTATTGGCTTTAAAAAAGAAAGTCCACGCTACCTTAAATAAAATTCAGTCTGCCACTTTACAGGAAGTAAAGTACACAAGGTGATCATGGCTTGTCAAACAAAAGAGCAAAGCACTCTGAACAAGCTGTGAGGGCTGCTCTGCTCCCATACTGGTCCAAGTCTGTGTGTAGATGCCTATTTCAGAATAAAAGGGGTTAAAGCTTTTCTAGCTGAAGTTGGTTTGTTACCAATGTTAACCAAGTAAGTGCATTTAGCTAGATCATTGTTAGCCACTCTTATTCTGAAATAAGAATGTCCACACCTGGACTTAACTAACGAAAGGTGTGAATTAACAGATTTAGTTATTTCAGTGCAAGTTTGTATGGAGACCAGCCTTAAGTAATAGAGAAGCCCTGCTAAGGAGACTGGAAAGGGGAAATTACAGTAATTTAGCCTTGGGGTCAGGAAGATGTGTTTCTTTTGAGGTTGTCATCAGACTAAATAAGGACACAACAGGGGGAATTCATGGCCTGGGCACCCTGCAAACACTTTGCACTGGTTCTGCCAATGTAAAATAGCTTCAGAGCAGCTGTAAGTCTCTGTTATGGAGTATTCCTGGTATAGGGAGCATTGCCTGCATCAGGGGGATGAATGGGCCCCTATCATCACCAGGATACTGCAGGTGCAAGCGGCTTTGCCATCAGGGTCCCTGCACTGGGATGTGCCCTGGCTCAGGGATTAATCTAGGCCACCTTGGGCAAACTGTATCTGAAAACCACTTTAGTACCAAGTACAACGACACGTGGGACTTTCCATGGGAAGCAGCTGGCCTTAAGAGGCATCCATTACCTGACTCAGCCGCCGGGAAAATCCTCTAAACAAGAGGGGACATGAAGGAAGAGAGAATCTTCACAGTGACCACCCAGTACAACAGCCACATGAAGGTGAAGGTGAGCTGACATGCTTTGCATAATGGAAAAAAACACCCCAAATTGGGGGGGTGTCCGAGTGATGAACATAATAAGTGAATAGGCTTCATAATAGTAAATAAAGACATTTTAAAGGTCACCTGAACGGCTTTAAAAGCCTGATTTGAGCACTTAATTTTATTCTTGCCAAAATGAGGCCACATGTTCTCTGAAGAGTTTGGGACTGTCACCCTCTGGCACTGCCGAACTCCCTTAAAGAGCTGTAACACACCTTTGGGCAGCTGCCCCTATATTCCATCCAAGGCTGCCCAGTCTAGTCTGGTCCTCTTGCTACAATGCTACCTCCCAGCTCCTCCCAAGCCTCCTTGATTCCCCGCCACCCCGTCTCACTACCCTTCCTCCTACTTCACAGCAGCCCAGTGTCCTGTCTAGCTCCCTTTTGGGCCTCTCTTTCCTCTAATGCTCCCAGTTCACCATCATCCCAGTTCAATGGAGTCTAGCTTCCAGACTGCCTCCACACGATCACCTCAATACAGTTTCTGCTCCACCTGAATCCCCTCTGGGCCTCTGAGCTACATTTCTCACCTGATCCAAACAGCCTCTCAGTTGACTCTTCTAGCCCCATTTACTGCTCCAGCCTTCTACCTCCCACTTCCGATCCTTCTCCTTCCAAGCCTCTTCCTGTCTCCTCTAGCTGCCACTTCATCCAACTCCAGTGGCTCACTGATCCTGCACAAGGACTGGAAGTGAAATATGCTGTACACTGGCCCTTCAGTTCTGAGGTGAAGGCAATGCCCATAGTGCACTGGGCTAGGGAAGCTCTACAGCTACTGTATTAGGTGATGGCACTGTAGTCAATGAGGAGTCTTGCACACTCCCTGTGCTGCAGCATCCAGGGATTGACTTGTCTCCTGGTGTGGGTTAATTAGAGGCAAATCTTGCCCACCCCCACTGCAGTGGCTGCTTGAACCTGCTGTAGGAGTGTTATTTCTATCACCGTACAGATAAAAGATAGTCCCTTCCCAGAGAGGTTACAGATGAGTGAGAACATCTGATTGCTCCTGTGCTCGCTAAAATATGATTGATTTTTTTTTAGTAATCAATCTAACTTCGGAAAATTATCCAGCAGAAAAATACCCATCCTCTAATCTTACATAACGTAGTACAACAGCCAGTGAGTGGGACTCTGTTGGGGGGCAATTCATTTTACAATAGTGTTTAGAATCTCTCCCTGGTGAGGTGAAGGGCATTTGAATCACACATTCCATCTCCCACATTTAAACTGTTGCAGCTCCTGGCCTTCTCCTGGTGCCTGCTTGGGCCTTGCAGCACATAGGCGCCGACTCTGTGGAGCACTCATGGGGGAAAAATTGGTGGGTGCTCTGCACCCACCAGCAGCTCCCCACCCCGCCCCAGCTCACCTCCACCTCCTCCCCTGAGCATGCTGCCGCGTCCTGCTTCTCTCCCCTCCCTCCCAGCTGTTTTGCCCGGCAAGCAGTGGGAGGGAGGGGGAGGAGGAGGAGGAGGAAGGTGGCACACTCGGGGATGGGTCCAGGGTTGGGATTTGGGGAGGGATCCAATGGGGCAGGGAGAGGTGGAGTTGGGGCGGGGCCAAAGGGGCGTGAGCACCCACCGGCGCCAAGGAGAGTTGGTGCCTGTGTCTTGCAGTGAAAGTGAGCGAGGGGGAGAGGGAGCGACTGAGAGAGCGGGGGGATGGAGTGAGCGGTGGCAGGGCCTGCGGAAAAGGCAGGGCCTCAGAGCAGGACAAGGGGGTTTGGTTTTCTTCAATTAGAAAGTTGGCAACCCTACCCCCACCCTGGGGGAAGGAAGACAGTTGGGAACTCCTGTCAGTAAGCTCCAGGAAGGGCACTGGTGTCTGTCCTACAACAGAGAGGCCGACAGCCTGAGCCTGGCTGAAGAGGAACAAGCGTGTGCTGGTAAAAAGAAAGTTACTTGCCCCCTTCTAGGGAATCTAGCTCCCTAAGAAAGATTAGCTGGACTAGAGACTGAAAGCTAGTGTGAGCAAGGACCAGAGCCGTTGAGTCTGTGAGCCAAGAGGGGCTGCTGGCTATGTACTGATGAGAAAGGGGGAAGGAGAAGAATAAGACTGGTAAGGAAGAAACAGAAGCCATGGATTATGTCTTTATCTTGATTTAGTGGTTGTTGATCAAGAGTGTCCCCTGAATAAGGGATTGACTGAGGCAAAGCCCTGGGCAGAGTTTGATTTATATGATGGGGGAAACAGAGGCACGGCACAGGGCTTGGCCTGGGACAACTCTCATGGTCAGTACACTTCTTTCTTCCTTTCTCTGTCTGCTTGGTGTGTGTTACATGGGGATGTTCAAGGACAGGGGTCTCAAACATGCGGCCTGCCGGGTTATTTTCTGCAGCCCCCCCCAGCGTTTACCTAGAGCGGCTCTGGCCTGACCCACACCGGGGCAGGACAGGCTCCCTGCCTGCCTGCCCTGCCCCCGCGCTGCTCCAGGAAGCGGCCAGAACCTGGGGAAGGAGGGGTGCAGGAGTGTGTGTGGCTGTTGCTTCAGGCACCGGCCCCAGCAGCTCCCATTGGCTGCGGTTCCCCATTCCCGTGAGAAGCCTGCTCTGCCCCCAGTGCAAGTTGGGCTGGAGCCCACCCCCCGATCATCTCCTGCATCCCAACCCCCTGCCCTGAGTCCCCTGCCGCACCCTGCACCCCAACCCCCTGCACTGAGCCCCCTGCCACACCCTGTACCCTGACCCCCTGCCGCACCCCTCACCCCTCCTGCACCCCACACCCCAACTCCCTGCCCTGAGCCCCCACCACACCCCTCCTGCACCCCCTGGGGGCAGGGAGGGGGCGGAGTTGGGGTGGGAATTTCAGGAAAGGGGTTGGAATGGGGGCAGGGAAGGGGTGGGAAGAGGCAAGGCAGGGGCAGGGCCTCATGGAAGGGATGGAGTGGGGGCGGGGCTGAGGGGGCCGGAGGGAGGTGTCAGTAAATGCGGCCCTCAGGCCAATGGACTAGTCCTCATGTGGCCCTTGTGGTCATTTGACTTTGAGACCCCTGTTCTAGGACATACTGTACCAGCAGCTACCTAAAATCACAATAGTTTAACTTTAAATATTGTATTTAATATTGTACTACAATTGTATTTGTATTGTAGATTAAATGTCTAGCAAATGAAAGCCCTAAAAAGCAGCTTGACTTTCACTAACCTAAAGTGTAATGATTTCACAGCTAAAAAATAAATCAATCTCTTAACCACTAGTGTCTTCAAAAATCAATCTCTTAACCACTAGTGTCTGTTTACTCAGTGACTCATTTACCTAAATAGAAAATTAGTATCTGTAACGCAGATGCTAGCCAGACTGATCACCAAGAAAACTTTCTCTGTGCAGTTAATGATATCAGTTCTCTCCTTTAATGATTCCCTAAGCCTGTTTACATTCAAAATAATTCCATTATTCATTATGTGAACAAAATAGCCCAAGGGCCTTAACTACTGTGCAGTTGCTAAGTGACACACATACATCGCTTGAAGACTGTAGCCACTTCCATTGTTCTACTGTCAGCTGGTACAGTGATTCCATCTTTGTGGTTAAAAACATTTATTCAGTTTGTCTGAGAAACAGATTGTATTGTTTATTATCTGAAGGTTTCATTGCTGTTGGAGTTTCCTTCATGGCATGTCCACTGTTTGAAATCCAGGTGCTCCTAGATCAGGTGCCTTAACAACAGACAAGTTCTCAGTGGCACACAACATCAAAAGCTGGGTGGTCTTGTTCTTTGGGTAACCTGAGCCAAAGGGACCTATCACAGCTTCATACCCAGTTCAATTGCAGCCAGTCATGGCATGGAAATCTGAGCACTAACAGTGTGTTGAAATCTCCCCAGGTCTTTGGTGGTATAGAAATGCCAGCAAACTCAGACCATAGACCGGTTGCTCGGCTCTCTCACTGCATCTTCCACCTCCTCACAAACCAGACATCTACCAACAATACAATGTCCAGCCTCAGAGGATCCTGTTGAAGCGGTGAAGTACACAGGCCATTGAGGATCACATATAGCCTCAGTACTCTCTTGGACAACATGGAGCTCGCCTGGAGTGGTATATATGCGATATTCCAATGGTGGCATGTGATGATCAGCTTCAGGTGGCAACACAAGAAACTCTGGCTTTCTGAAGAGGCCTTTGATATATTAGCACAAAAGGCAAAGCCATGCAAACTGAGATGTCCACGGACATAAATAACTAAAAGGCATTTTTCCAGGCTTTGGCAAAACATGACAGCAAGGTCTGTCAACTCCCTGGCTGACAAAACAGAGGATGGCCTAAACAACAGCGATCTGAGTCTTGCCTACAGAGCCATCATGCACTTGCCTGGCACCCATAAACAGCTTTCTAACATCCTCATTATGAAACCAGACAACTCCCCCTGCTCAACCACGGATGGCATCCTTGATATATGGAAAATGCATTATGGAAGCATAGAATCATAGAATATCAGGGTTGGAAGGGACCTCAGGAGGTCATCTAGTCCAACCCCCTGCTCAAAGCAGGACCAATCCCCAACTAAATCATCCCAGCCAGGGCTTTGTCAAGCCTGACCTTAGAAACCTCTAAGGAAGGAGATTCCACCACCTCCCTAGGTAACCCATTCCAGTGCTTCACCACCCTCCTAGTGAAACAGTGTTCCCTAATATCCAACCTAACCCTCCTCCACTGCAACTTGAGAGCATTACTCCTTGTTCTGAGGGAACCATGAACCTGCTGAACCATAAACCTGCTGATGACTGACCAGAGCTATCTGACCTGGCAACCAGCATAGCTGCAGATCCAGGGGTGAATGCTGATCATCCACCACTCAAGGAAGTACAAACAGCCATCCAAAATTTATGGAATGAACATGCTGTTGGCCCTGAGCTGCTCAAAGATGCCTTGAAACCAGCGAGCATCAGCCTGCATCAACTGTTCTTAATAGCATGGGTGTTAGGCAAAGTACCAGCAGAATGGAAAGCTGGCATCATGGTGTCCCTGTACAATGTCAAAGAATCTCTCCCTGAGTGTGGCAGCTATGGGCGTATCTCATTATTGGTCCCTGGGAAGGTGTTTGCTCATGTTCAGCTTGTTCGGATGCAGCTGGTCCTTAACAGACATTGCAGTGAAATCTGATTGTTCTGGATGACAAGGTAGTCAACAATGGATACTGTCCTTACCCTCCAGTTTCTGGCTGAGTAGCACTGAGAATTTAATCACGTGCTTTATACATCAATGTCATAGAGGCTTTTGATTTGGTTGACAGGTCTGCTCTTTGTCTTCCACTGAAAGTAGTTGGTGTTCCAAATGTTTTCCTAAATGTGGTGCATGATCTTCACACTGCTCCTGGTGCAAAAGTGCATGTTGGTTCATGACTTTCAGTGTTTCTGCACAACCTCAGATGTATGGCAGGGATGCAGTCTCATCCCTGGCACTATTATCTTGAGCCATCAACTGGATATTTGGACTTGCTGCTCCACATGTTGGAATCAAGATTGGTCAAGTAGTGTTTACTGACCAAGACTATGCTGATGAATTCACCTTGCTTGTGGAGAAGTCTCTCCAAGGTCTCCAAGACACTGCCTGCAATATAGGATTGAATATCTCATGGAAAAGACCAAGATCCAGAGCCTCAAGGCTGGACCACCAGAACCCCTGCTGGAGCTGGGATTGAGTTCCATAGAGAGTGTTACATTCATCTACTTAAGTTGCAAGCAGAGTTCAAACAATCATAGCAAACTGGGCACTCTTCATTCTGGAGGCAGAAAGACTTATGGACTCCATCAAACAGATCACTTATGAATGCAAACACATCTTTGCACTGAGACAAAGTTCAGGATCTAACAAAGCTGTATTACCTGTGTAATGATTTTGAGGTTCAATAAACAAACTGGAGAGCTTCTGTAGTGAGCTTCTGCACACAGCCATGGGATGTTCCCAATACATCTCCAAATTCCTGCACACAACACTGTCCCTTCTGAGGGAGTGTCTCCAAATCATAACTTTCATAAACATCTTGCTACAACCTGTGTTGCTAGGGTCAAAAACCTGGACCCTCTTACAGGCAGACTTGGAGCAGCTGGAGGCATTCCATATGCTCTGTCAGTACCAAATCCTGAGGATAAAGTGGTTTGACTTTGTGAAAAAATGTCACAATCTTGCAAAGACCTGACTTTCCTTCAATCACTCATTGTATCCAAAAGTGGCATTGCATGCTCTTTGGCCATGTTGCCAGGTTGGACAAAGACACCCGAGCACACCATGCTCTTGAACGCTTCATTGATGCGCAAAGGGGTACACTTCTCCACCCTACTTGGTGCTGCCCCAGAGATTCATGGATTTGTAGGATTGAGCCAGATCTGAGAACTTCTTTACCAATCAGGTAAGTGAGCTTAGAACGTGCCTACCAGATCAGGCTTTGCAGATGCGTTAGGCAGGGAAGATAGATGTTCCTCCCAATTTATGCATCGGTCTGAGGCTTAGCTAACTGGATGCATGGTGTGGGGCTGTATTATGCATGCTCAGAAGCAGAAACATAGGTGCCTAGGGAACTTTTACTGCAAAAATGTAGGTGCAGAACACTTTTAGATGCTTATAGAGCTTGGGGACAACAGAATAGGGTGAATACCAGTGGGGTTGAATCTGGGATTTAGGCAGGGCCGTCCTTACCCATATGCAAAGTACGCAGCTGTGTAGAGCACCAGAAAATGTGGGGCACCAAATTTCCTGATGCCCTGCGCAGCTGCGTGCTGCTCCAGCCCCTGCTCCACTCCTTCCCCAAAGCCCCTGCCGTGCTCCACCCCAGCCCTGCCTCTTCCCGCCCCTGAGGAGTGCAGCAGGGCCGGGCCGGCACTCACCAGCGGTGGGAAGTTCAGGGACCCGGCCCCAGCCACGTCGCCGGGGAGTGCTAGGGGGTGGTTCCCCCACCAAGCCAGCCCCCCCACTCCTTTACAAAATTAGTAAAAACGTAGCCCCAATCCAGCAAACACACATGTTCAAGTAAAGTAGGACCTTATTTCCACAGGCGCCAGCTTCCTCTGGGCCTGGGGGTGCTCAAACCCCCGCTCTGCCCCAGGCTCTACCCCACCCCTTCTCCCAACCCCCCATCCCCATCCCGCCTCTTTCCACCCAGTTCTGTTCCTTCCCCAGAGCGTGCCCTGTCCCCGCTCCTCCTCCCTCCCAGTGCCTCCTGCATGCCACAAAACAGCTGTTGCCACGAGGGGAGGCACTGGGAGGGAGGAGGAGGAGTTGATCTGTGGGGCCACTGGCGGGCAGGAGAATGCTGGGGGCAGGGGAGGGAGACGTAGGTGCTAAGAACCTACTAACTTTTTTTCCATGGGTGCTCCAGCCCTCGAGCACCCATGGAGTTGGCGCCTATACTTATTTCTGTCACTAACCACACAGGAGAGCCAGATCTGATGAGTGAGAAATTGCTATTTTTGAACTGCTTTTCAGAGCTGAACCACAGTTTATAATGACAAATTACATTCACTGGTCCTCCCTTACAGAACACTCACTGAGATTCAGTTCTGCTGATCATGCAACATTCAAATCACAGCATAGACAGAAAGGATTTCCCCTTTGGTTTCATCCCAAATGGAATGAATCCAAGAAGGCTGACTAATATGAACGAATAAATAATAAATAGTTACAAGACACCACCACACACGTTATCCCATCTGTAAGCGTGTCTCTCCCACATGCAATTTTAAATGAAATATGGGGAAAGATTTGACTTGTATTCTGTCACCCTAACAATGCTGTTCCAACAGCATTCCTGTTCAGGTGAGAGCTGCCAGCATATGTCTGCTGGTGAACAGTAATTTGTTGTCTGCAGAGTAGCTCTCTGAGTAGTGCTACAGTAAGCTGTGCACAAAGAATCTGATCATTCCATGCTGTGCAGTAAACATCTTCACACTTTTTGAAGGTGACCTTTGATATTAATAATATCTCATTCTCTCCACATTGTCATGTCTGTATAAGATCTGTTTGGTTAAATTAAAGAACTTACTTTGAGATTTCTTTTGTTTTCTAAATGGCATGTGCAGTAATTGTATACTAATATGGTATTTAGTTATAGGAAACAATTCAAACATAAGGGGTTTTATCTCCACAACAGTCAGCGTGGACCACAATTGGGAGTGGACCACATGCACCCTGACTGAATTGACCTTGTCAACACTGGGTCTCCATTTGTGAGGTAACTCCCTTCTCTTCATGTGCCAGTATATTTACGCCTGTATCTGTAATTTTCACTCCATGCATCTGAAGAAGTGGGTTTTTTTACCCACGAAAGCTTATCCCAAATAAATCTGTTAGACTTTAAGGTGCCACCAGACTCCTTTTTTTTTTTTTTTAGCACAATCTAATTTCTTCTGTGAGGGTAAGGAAGAAAACTGCACATGACAGGTGTGTGACCTATTGTATAGATTATGATTACAAGGAATGTAGTTGGGTGACTAGCAGCTAATATTAGAACACTATGTAGAGTACTGGTAAACACAGCAAAAAGGAAATGAGTTTTGATTCATTCACATTATATAAGGTCATTATGTGTAGCTTCTTAATTTTAAGTCAAAATGCACATCTTGATCTGTGTAAACATTAATATCTTTGTCATCTTGTGGCAGTTCCTGAAACAAGCAGGAAGAGATGAAAACAAGTTTTCTTATGTATAACTGATTGTGAAATTAAATATCTTGGTCTTACTGAACAAAATAAACAGTGACTGTGCCACACAGCCAGTGTGTGGCAAATGAGACTAAATAAATAAGCAAGAATGTAAGAACATAAGAACGGTCATACTGGGTCAGAACAAATGTCCATTTAGCCGAGTATCCTGTCGTCCGACATTGAGCAATGCCAGGTGCCCCAGAGGGAATGAACAGGTAATCATCAAGTGATCAATCCCTGTTGGCCATTCCTAGCTTCTGGCAAACAGAGGCTAGGGACACCATCCCTGCCCATCCAACTTCACCTTCCTATTGCAGCCTTGTTCTCACTAATGAAGACCCATGCCATCTCTAGGAGGGATATGTAGGAATTACTTCATACAACTCTGCAGTGAAACACAGCAGCTGTTTCACAGTGCACAGCAATAGATGGATGGAAAATGATTTTCCCATACCATGAAAATTTCTCCATTTTCCATTGGGACAAAACAAAATCAAGTTATTTTGGTGACTAACCAGAGGGGGAGACCCCAACCCAGAGTAGCCAATAGCCCTCTGGTTAGGGCACTCTCCTGGTATGGGGGAGATCCAGGAACCACTGAGCTACTGCCTAGTCTGGGAAGGTGCAGGAACACACCCTCCCCCTACCATCCCAGACTTGAGAAGCCTTTAATTGAAACTGGTATGTTCCCATGAAAGTTTTGGTTTCAGTGATAAACTGTTTCATAAAAAAAATTCCTGACCAGATCCTAATAAGCAACACCACACAGCAGATTAGGATCAGAAGCAAAGACTGGAAAGAGATGAGGAGTGCCTCGCATTAGTCTACAACCTCACCAGTAGCTGAACATCTGATTCAACTCCTACTGAAATCAATGGAAAGATTCCCACAGGGTCTGAACTGACTCCCACTGAAGTCTGAGTAACGAGCAGTGAGGGAATCCAAGTCGGTGCTTCGTGGCTAGAAAGCTGGTGGCTGTGCCCAGGAGTGGGGTGAAAATGGGGAATTTTAGGAGTTCAGCAAATATAATGGACAACTTTTAGTGGGAAAACAAGAGAACATTACGACCTGGTGCCAGGGAATTTTGGTTCATGCTTTCTCTGCTGCTGAAGAAGTCTTGAGCTATATTGCTTGAGAAACCTGGTACAGCTATCCAGTGTATTGTGCACATTTATGAAAAATCAAACCTGATTAGACTGGGTTTAGTTTAGCGTTGAACAGGAAATAGGTCATTGCACTTACTGCTTTCTTTCAGAAAAATGAACAGGAAGGCAGATAATGGAAATTTAAAAACAATCTCTGATTGGGGGGAAAAAAGTGTTTAGGACCAAGTCACTATTTTCTTCCCCCCCATTTTATAGCGATAAATAGAACAGAGATGGGGAAAATCTGTTAGAAGTTAGATCCAGGATTGTTCCCTACTGGAGATATTCTAGTGTTCTCCTGTCTAGGGCTATGGGTACTCTACAAGCTCGCGTTGTGATTCCCCTGCTCGTGTACACATACTCATTCTTGCTCTCCTTGATGAGAGCTAGTGTGAGTATGTGTACATGAGTTGGGGAATTACCCCCCTAGCTTATACACTATATAGACATAGACTCACACACCCCTTGGAAGACTAGTCCAGAGCCGTGTACCTGTCACCTCAGGAAATTCTTCCTGATAATCAGCCTAAGTTTCCCCTCTTATATCATCCATTCACATGCCCATGTATTTAAATAAATCAATCCCAATCCTTGGCATTAACATTCTTTAATGGTTTGTAGATTGGTATCCTTTAGTGTTTATTGTTGCCGAGCTAATATTCTTATTTTACCTTTTGAGGCTTTTCTCCTAAACCAGATAATCTTTGTTGATGTTCTCTGATCAATATCAAATTTGTTACTATATTGTAGGTGCATGCACACCAGTATCAGAGGGAAAAGGACTATTACCTTGCTGATATGGGAAATGTTACACAGCCTAAATCTGCATTAGCCTTTTTGTGCACACATCCCACTGGAAATTCATATGCAGCTTGCAACTCTTATCGTTCTGTCAAGTCTTTCAGTATTAACACTTTCTAAGTTTCTCCATCCCAGGGATGGTTGCCTCCACTCCCATGTTAAATTCACTTTCAGCCCCTGTTACTAATCCCTCTAGGTCTCTTAATCTTACTTCTCTCCTTGTGTGCTAGCTCCTCCGAATTTAGTGTCAGCTGTGACTTTCATTAAGGTAGGGTATAGTCTCTCTCTGTCAGATCTTGCAATCAACATGTTCAACAGGCATGGTGAATGAGCACTATTATAAAAAATGCAAACACCTTATGTGCCAAAATAATTCATGGTATGCTCTACCTTCAATGAAGTTACACCAGGAGTACACTTGATCTGGTAGCTAAGGATGTGACTTTATTCAGATAGCTACAGTAAATCAATCAGTATTAATGTCAAGGATTTTAAAAATCCAACAATTCCATATGATCTGAAAAGTTTCCACTTTTAAGTGCTACGGCTTCCCGTGAAGTGGAGGCTCTTGGGACAAGATAAGGCGGGCTTTGATTTCAAAACAGAAGCTGTAAGTAGATTGAAGGCTAGTAAAGGTGAATATCCCCAAATGGTCATTGTCATGTATAAAGTTTTCCACACTTTACCTACTCAGCTGAAGAAGTTAAAATAAAACAGCCAGATTGTTTAGCTCACCTCTGGCAGTTAATGAGGCGAGTCATGCTTCCGCTTGAATAGGTTTCTTATAATTCATGGCAAAACACATACATTATGTTGCAGTAGGTACATGCTAAGGGTCTGATTTTCAGAAGATCTAACCCCCACCTACAACTCCAGTGAGAATCAGTGGGAATTGTAGGTGCTCAGTACCTCTTACAACCCTCCAGGTTCACTCCCAGGCTCCTTCCCAGCAATTACTTCCCTCTCCCTCATCGCTTCCATTACTCCTAATTCCCCCAAGCCTTTGCACTGCTTCTGAGAGGGGTGGGAAATATAGTTCTGTAGTGTAGTTTAAATGAATTATTACTCAGAGTTCTGTATTAATATGCCTAGGACAGAATCTATTTGTCAAAAAACATTTCCTGAATCTTCTTTGTTCTCTGTATTGTAACAGACATACTTGCTGACAGGTATTTTGAAATAAATTACCAAAATTGAAACTGGCGTGAGTATATTGTGTTATTTTGACAAATAAAATATGCAGAATTTTAAAATATTGTGCACAGAATTTTTAATTTGTTAGCATAGAACTCCCCCAGGAGTAAAAAAATAAGACACCGAAGTCACCCATATGGACGGATCAGTAAAATGATCTCATTCCTTTTTCTTGTACACAAGAGATCTTCACCCTAACCTAATATCATTCATGTGACTGCCTGATTGATGAGGCCTGCTTTACACCAGGCCCTACAGGCCTCCAAACTCTGGGTCTGAGGGACTGTCTGGGGACTTGTCTATACTGAGAGAATGGATTGTGTTAGAACATGGAGGATATATCAAAACTTGTTTGCTTCCTTACAGTTCTTGAATATAAAACACTTTCCCAGTGTAGAAAATGACAGGGCAGGTTCCTCAGGAGAGGGCCCTCTGTTGAGGATACCTGCTTGTAATTCCTGGAAACTTCAGTTCTAAGAAGTGACTCCAAGAGCAGCTAGTATTTACTGTCATGGGTGCTGTAAACAAGTGGGGGAAATCTCTCTCCATTCCCTGCAATCAGGGGCGGCTCTAGGAATTTTGCCGCCCCAAGGACGGCACCACGCTGCGGGGAGCGCTCTGGCGGTCGCCGGTCCCGCGGCTCCAGTGGACCTCCTGCAGACGTGCCTGCGGAGGGTCCGCTGGTCCCGTGGCTCCGGTGGAGCATCCACAGACATGCCTGCGAGAGGTCCACCGGAGCCGCGGGACCAGCGGACCCTCCACAGGCACGCCTGCGGGAGGTCCACTGGAGCCACCTGCCGCCCTCCCGGTGACAGGCAGAGCACCTCCCGCGGCATGCCGCCCCAAGCACGCGTCTTGGCGCGCTGGGGTCTGGAGCCGGCCCTGCCTGCAATGTTGTGGTTAATTTCAATCTTGGATTTTTAGGCAATATTTGTTCAAAGATTAACTTCAAGAGGAATGTTCAGATGTAAATGCAGCATACTTGCATAGTTCAGTGTTAACACTAAGCTCTATTGAGAACCAGGAAAGCAAACTGTACTCTTAATGATGAAGTACTGTACTTGCTATGGCAGGAGAAAACAGAGTTGCTTTTAAAAAGCCTACTCGTTTGTACCTATTTCAAAAAATGTAGCTGTTTTTTGCAATGTTGGCTCAGCCTATGATGAGTAAATTGCAAGTTGTTATAAATCTCACTTCTGAGGATTTGTATACATGGGAAATAATTCTGGAATAGCTATTCCTGATTAATTACTCCTGATTAACTCTGTGACATTATCTGATTAAAATATGACCATGTAGATCATTGTTGCTATCACTGTTATATAATTGCAAGAAATCTTATACAAAGTATGTCAAGTAAGATGTCAATAGAAAAGTTATGATTTTCTGAATATGATTGCTATTTGTAAACATGTATCATTTTTGTATCTGAAGTTATTAATATTAACAGTGTACCTGTATTTCAAATGTTTGCTCATGGGTAACACCCACAAGGTATGTATCCTGCACATTGTGAAGGGACTATTCATACACTTAACTCACAATGGGCCATGGAAGACACCCATCCACACCTGATGGACTTTCCTGTGAACCTGCTAACTAGAGCATGGATAATGCCTTCTATTATGACCAAGTGAAGCATGCATAGACATATGACTTGCCCACGTGACTCCAAACACTATCTTGTTCCCTGTAATTTTCCACAGTGAGAAGGCTGGGTTTCCCTTCACTTGTCAGAAGTTATAAAAATTGCTTCTTTCCTGCTCAAACCTTTCAGCTATGAACTTATACTAATGGGAGCATTCTAACCAAGGGACTGAGAACTTTCCAATGATTTGGAAGCAACCAGAGACTTAATAAGCCAGCAGTTTATTCCATCTCTGCTACAAGCTTGAACCAAGAACTTTGCAATTGTTGTATGTATTTGACTCCTTTAGCCAATTTTAATTCTCACCTTTCTTTTTTTATAAATAAACCTTTAGATATTAGATACTAAAAGACTGGCAACACCGTGATTATTGGATAAGATCTGAGTTATATATTGACCTGAGGATGTGGCTGGTCCTTTGGGATCAGAAGAACCCTTTTGTTTGATGATATTTGTTTTAAATAACCACTCATCATTAAGTCTAGTGTCTGAGTGTTGAATCTTGGACTGGAATACCTAAAAAGGCTGCATTTCTGACTTCTTGTTAGCCAGTGTGATGAGACAGAGGCTTACTTTTGTTGCTGGATTGATATATCTCATGGAAGAATAACCACTGGTTTTGGAGTGTGTCTGCCCTTTTCCCCAGCAGCTTGTCCTGAATTTGTTATTCTCAGTTGTGAGAATAGCACACTGGAAAACATAATCCCAACTATATATATATAAAATGATGGGGTCTAAATTGGCTGTTACCACTCAAGAAAGAGATCTTGGAGTCATTGTGAGTAGTTCTCTGAAAACATCCACTCAATGTTCAGCGGCAGTCAAAAAAGCGAACAGAATGTTGGGCATCATTAGGAAAGGGATAGATAATAAACAGAAAATATCATATTGCCTCTATATAAGTCCATGGTATGCTCACATCTCGAATACTGTGTGCAGATGTGGTCAAAAAAGATAGATATATTGGATTTGGAAAAGATTCAGAAAAGGGCAACAAAAATTATTAGAGGTATGGAACAGTTTCCATATGAGAAGAGATTAAAAAGACTGGGACTTTTCAGCTTGGAAAAGAGACGGCTAGGGGGAGATATGATTGAGGTCTATAAAATCATGACTGGTGTAGAGAAAGTAGATGAGGAAGTGTTGTTTACTGCTTCTCATAACACAAGAACTAGGTGCCACCAAATGAAATTAATAGGCAGCAGGTTTAAAACAAACAAAACGAAGTATTTCTTCACACAACACACAGTCAACCTGTGGAACTCCTTGTCAGGGAATGTTGTGAAGGCCAAGACCATAACAGGGTTTAAAAAAAAGAACTAGATAAATTCATGAAGGATAGATTCATCAGTGGCTATTAGCCAGGATGGGCAGGGATGGTGTCCCTAGCCTCTGTTTGCCAGCAGAGCCGCAGAGAGCGGGTTTGGGCCCCAGTGAAAATTTTTTCTCAGGCTCCCCAGCAAGGGTGGACCGGCTAAACAGGGCCAACGAAGCCAGGGAAGCCGGGCCCCCTTCTGGACCGCCAGGCCCCAGTAATTTGTACTGCCTCCCCCGCTTCCTCGTCGGCCCTGTTTGCCAGAAGCAGGAAATGGGCGACGGGGTGGATCACTTGAGGATTACCTGTTCTGTTCATTCCCTCTGGGGCACCTGGCACTGGCCACGGTTGGACGACAGGATACTGGGCTGGATGGACCTTTGGTCTGACTGAGTATGGCCATTCTTATATTCTTATGTGACACACGGAGGCACAGTGACAAACTTCATGTGTGGACACTCTTATTATGGAATAAGAGCGCCTTCACCCCTTCCCCTGTCCTCCAATTAGTTTAAGTGGATTAAGATAATTCAGAATAAGGCATTTTTATTCTGGAATAAGAGCAGCCACATATGGATTTAATTAGGAATAGTTAATCGGCTTTAAACTCACATCTTAATTTATTCTGGATACATTTTCATGTATTGACAAACCCTAATTTTATTACTTGTTTAATACCAATAATATACTTCTTACTATGCACAACAGATAAAGACAGCAGCTACCCGGAAAAGCTTACAGTTTAGGCCAGGGATCAGCAACCTTTGGCCTGCAGCCCACCAGGGTAAGCCCCCTGGAGGGCCGGGCTGGTTTGTTTACCTGCCGTGTCCACAGATTTGACCAATCACAGCTCCCACTGACAACGGTTCGCCATTCTAGGCCAACGGGGGCTGTAAGAAGTGGCGGCCAGCACATCCCTCAGCCTGCACCGCTTCCCGCAGCTCCCATTGGCCTGGGAGCCGCAATCGGTTGAACCTGCAGAGGGGGCAGGTAAACAAACCGGCCTGGCCCACCGGGGGGCTTACCCTGTTGGGCCATGTGCCAAAGGTTGCCGATCCCTGGTCTAGGCAGATGGGCCCAGAGAAGGAAGGACAAACTAGGAAAACTAGAGGAAGAACTGACATGTTATCTCCATCCCACATTTCTCTTTAGAGCATTTGTGTGCCACACAGAAGAAGTGAATATTTGGAAAGGATTTAAATGAGGAGATATAGACCTTGCAAACCCAGGACTGGGATGATTTTCCATACATAGAAGCAACAGGGGAAAAAGGCATGGAGATAGGAGTGAGGAAAAAAGAACAAATATGTCACGATCCTAACAAGGGCAGTCAGAGCCAAGGGTCAGAGCAAGGGCAAATCTGAGGCTGGGAGTAGCAGAGGAGTTCATAGTCAGATCCAGGTCAGGGTCAATACCAAGGGTCAGAGTCCAAGTCAGGTTTCAGGGTCTGAGTCAGGAAGCAAAGTCCAAATCAAGCTGATGTCAAGCCAGAAATTCAAGACCAAAGACCAGTCATGGTGGCTACAGAAAATCCACACAATTGCCTGGACACTTCCTGGAATGCCCCTTGGGTTTATATTGGGCAGGGAGCCAATCAGGAGCCATGACGCTGCTGTCTGTCAAACCTTTAAGGCAGAACATCCCACGGGCTGTGTCCACAGCCGGTCATGGAAAGTGGAGCACAAATTGGTTACAAGTGCTGCTGTGTGGCAGCCTGGAGCTGTCTACTGCCTGATTGCTCTATAGGCCTGGGTTCTAGATCTCTAAGGCTTTACAAAACAGGCCATTAAGACTGTCAGAGCAGAATGGTTGTGAGGAATAGGGCATGGGTGGTGCGTGAACCACCTGTTGGGGGAGGCTAGCCCCTGTCTCCACCCCTTCTGCCCAAGGCCCAGGCAGGCCCCCCAGCCCCAAGCTGCCCGAGCGCCCCCAGTGACGGAGCTCTAGGCAGGCGGCATGGCCTCAGCGACCCCAGCCCCAGAGCACTGGGCGGGTGGTGTGGCTCTGGTGTCCCCAGCCCCAGTGCCAGGCAGGTGGCATGGCCCCAGTGCCCCCAGCCCTGGAGTGCCAGGTGGCGTGAGCACCGGCCCGAGCCACCCCAAGTTCCAGATGCAGGCTGCAATAGTCCCAGGTGTGGGGAAGAGCAGGAAGCCAGAGGGGATCTGGGGTAGCGCGTGGGTGGGGCCACACCGGGTTGTTTGGAGAGTCTTAGCCTCCCCTGGCCTGTGATACCCACCACCCATCGAATAGGGCTAGCCATAGATACAAGCAAAGCAGGTTGTCATTTGGATCTCTGCATACAGTTCAAGTTCAGTCACTGATGGACTGGCATATTTTACCCTCTGGCAATTGACCAAAGTCATGCCCATATTAATCATTCCAGAAGAAGAAGTCACCAAGGCTGATAACTTTCATCTTTTCTGCCTGCCTGAGCCCTCACAAATTGTCAGGCTGGTCTTGCTTATTGGTAGAAAAGCATATCCTATATATTATAATACCACAGGATGGGAACAGTACAGTTATGGAAGAGTGAACCCAATTCTATTTCAAATTGGGGGATTATCAACAAAATAGCTAAGTATATACCACTACTTTTATACCAGGTACTTTTACTTTTTATATTTCATGAGCCACACAGAACCCAATTTAACTTTCAGATTGCAGACTGAGTTTGCCGTTCGAAATAGAATTTTAAATTTGAAAACAATGTGGATTTTATCTGCAAACTACTGAGATGCAAAAAATGCCAACTTTAAGAGTAACTCTTTAAAGTAAAACTGCACTCTAAATGTGGGAAAAACTCTTATCTGTTTCAATGGGGTTAGGATTTCATCTTAGGTGTTTTGTAGAGCCAGTCCAAAATACGGGAAAAACTGGCATGAAAAATGTTGTGAAAAATTTGTCCCCTTTTTGTTGGAAATTTTTAAAATGTGAAGTTTATTTTATCAGCTTAAGTGTTTTTATTTTAGACAGACATACACCATTTCTGCAACTTTTTCAACAAAAGGCTCATCTCAACAATAGACTCTTATTCTTACACAGAGCTAGAACCAATGCTTTTGCTAATGACAAGCCCAATTATGTGATATGGTGAATGACAGGCTCAACATTGGCTGGTATGCTCTGTTACGGTGCATATGTATTTTTCTCTAGACAGCTGAACACAATGGTTTGAGAGAACTGCTGAACATGTTGCTTGGTTCTGCTAACTGATTCTCCATTGACCATACCAGATCTAATTGCAGAACACTCCCTGCTCTGACACGTGTATATAATGGATCAAGCATGGTGAGTGCCAGAAGGAGGAAAAGAAGAATGGACTCCTCCCCTCGGCACAGAAACAAGAGTATAGTGCCCGTTCTTCCACCAGTCAAATGGGAGAAATGAAGGCACGGCCCATTCCTCCCCCAGCAGCCAGAGGAAAGACTAAGGAATATAGGTAGGCCTCTTGATATTTTAATCAGGAGTAAATGATTACAAAATATTATATTGCCGGTATAGTTATATGCTACTTAAACAGCACAGTGAGGTGGACATAGTTCCTGGGCAGCGCTGCGGAGAAAGATTAATCTGTACTTTTTTTGTGTTTGTACCATTTCCACTGGGATGGGGACAAAGAGAAAATAGTTTGCGCTGGCTAAACACTGGTTTACTTATTGTACAGTGTGTAGTGCACAGCTAAATGTTCTAGTTCCTGCTGATGGCTGTGTGATAAATAGAAGTGTAATTAAAGAGAGCGAATGCTGGCACCAGGAAGTACACATTGTTCCGATAGCCTACACCGCAGAGGTTTGGAGAGAATGCTAATAGGGGAGTAGTTTTTATCAGTGTTGGCTCATGTTTGGCAGAATAAAAGAACTCACATACAATCCTCTCCACCAGGAAAGAGCATGCATTAGCCTGCTACTCACTAGCTCTTGTAACACCAACCATCATGAAATCCTATTTTCCTCCCTATTAAAAGTAGTAAACCCAAGCACAAAAAGGTGGGAAACAAACAGGAGAGAAGCACAGGTGCATGCACCACCCAGCAGGTAGTGAAAATAAAACAAAGTCTTGAAAGAGACCTAGAAGCAAAAGCCACCCCTCCTTTATTCAGTACCCAGGGGCTATTAAGCAGTTGAAAATCACAACTATGCCATTACCGTCTGCGACTTGATGTTGGTGCGATTCTATGCTGCTACAATGAGGGATCCATTTTTCTGGATCAAGACCAAAATTCTGTTGTTTTAAAGCAACAAGGTGGGTGATGTAATATCTTTCATTGGACCAGCTTCTGTTGGTGAGAGAGACAAGCTTTTGATCTTGCACAGAGCTCTTCTTCAGGTCTGGGTAAGGTACTCAGAGTGTCATGGCTAAATACAAGGGAACAGATGGTTAGAGTATAAGGAGTTAACTTGTTGTAAGAGATCATTCAAGGTGAAGTGGGCAATTATCACCTTTCTAGTTGTAGGACATAGGAGGGCTAGTTTGTTGATTGTAGTAATTTGCCATAAATCCCATGCCTTTAAATCCATGATTTTTAGTGTCTAGCAAAGTTATGAATTTAAGCTCTCAGGCTCGTCTTCTGAAAGTGTGCAGGTTTCCTTCAAGGACGAGGACTGATAGGTCAGATATAGAGAGATGGTTTTGGGAAAGGTGTTTGCCCACTGATAGTATGTTGTTTTTGTCTTTTACCATTTTCCTGTGTGAGTTCTTTTGAGAGCACAGCAATTGTCTGGTTTCCCCCAAATAGTTGTTATTGGGGCATTTAGAGCACTAGATGAGATGCACCACATACTGTGATAGGCAGGTTTAGGACCAGGGATGCTGAAAGGTGTTTTGTGGGGGGTGTTGATCATTGTAGCAGTAGAGATATGCTGCAGGTTTTGCATCTGTTGTTGTAGCGGGGTGTGGAAGCGCTTTGAGTTGCTGTGTTCTGATCTGTGCGGAGCTTGTTTTTGATTATGAGCTTGGTGAAGTTTGTTATGTGAAGGCCAGAAGAGGGGGTTCAGGAAAGATTTTTCAGGATGTGCTCCCCATCGAGTATGGGTTATAATTGTTTAATATCTCATATGTGTTCCAGTGTTAGATGGTAGATGACAACTAGGGGTGTGCAGTCAGAGGGATTTTTTTCCTGAATTGAAGAATGTTCTCTTGGGGTATTTGGGTGGCCCGTGCCATGATGCAATCTACTTCTCTGTCAGAGTGGCCTTGTTTGGTGAAGGAGGTCTTAAGTGTGTTAAGATGCATACCCCAGACTTTATCCTCAGTGCATCATCTGTAGTATCTGAGTGCCTGGTTGTAGATAGATGTCTTGGTGTGTTACTGGATCTGTGAAGGTAGGTGTGGTGAGTCCTTGGGTTCTTGTATACAGTTGTCTGTAGGGCTCCATTGATGAAGCTGATCATGGTTTCCAGGAAATAGTGCTGGTGTGGGAGTATTCTAGGGGGAGTTTGATGGATGGGCAGTGGTTATTAAGGAGCTATGGTGGAAATTTATGAGGAAGTTTAGGCCATCTGTCCCAAGGATGAAAATATCATTGATGTATCTCAGGTATATCATTGATATATCATTGCATTTAAGGCAGTGTGCAATTTCGCTAAAGCATGTTAAGGAATTTCAAGAGTCCTCTCTTAAAATTCTTTTTGCAGTACCAGGAACTTGATCTCATGCTTTAAATATGTTAACTCCACTTATCTCAAAATTGAATTTAATTCAACACATTGTTGCTACATTAACTTTGGCTTGTTTAGTTTTGTACTCTTTTGTGCAAAGCTGTAACTGTTTGATATTAATATGTGACTTCCTTATCATTTGTCTGGATTTACCTTACAGTGTATATCACTATTTTGGCTGCAACAAGTCATTAATGATTTACAGTTTTCTGACTTAAGCTATATAGTTTATCATGGAATTAAAACAATGTCTGATTCTTGATAAATCAACTGTTGTAACTGATGTAGACAAGGGACACAAAAGCTTGAATGATAACAGTATATACTAAAATACAAAACTACTTTGCACTTCAGTAGCATATTCCATTTAAAAATCTCTAAGCTCTTTACAAATATTAATATTAATACTTTGTCTCCGAGGGTGGTAATATTTTGGACTAATTTTGGTTGTTGGGTTGTGTGTAGGTGCTGGGTGTGTTGGTGATCTGTGATATACACGAGGTCAGAATATGGATCTGGTGGTCCCTGCTAGCATTATAATCTATGATTCTATAAATTAAGTATCACAATAACTCTGTAGGCAGGTATTAACCCCCATTTATGAGTGGGAGAATGATGCACAGAGAAGAGAGTTGCTCCAAATCATGCAGCAAGTCTTTAACAAAACTGAGGGGGAAAAACACTGCTTCCTGTCATGTTTTAGCAGAAGACCATGCTTTTCTGCCACAAATCATCTCTGCTTATCACATACAGGTGCTCAGTAAAATAATACAGCAGTTAAAAAGTCTGTCACTAACCATACTTTGGACAACACTCGATGAAAAAGTGATCCAGAACGGCAATTGGTCCATAGATCTTTCTTCAGTAGAGAAATTATCAATGGAATTCCAAGATTCCATTATTTCTGGATTGGCATATGATCTTTTTACAAGTTCTAAATGTCTCCCTACACAAGCTTCAAGCATCTAGAATGATAGTTTGATTCAATGGAAATCAGTAAGAGTGTTGCCACTGACTATGCTGGGGCCAGAACTTCACTCCTAGTTTTCACTTGTCAGAAGTTATCCTTATTCAGGAGCTGGTAGTTTTCATTTTATTGGGTTTACTTTTATTTAGCTTTTCAGAATATTTGTCTGAGTATGTATCACTGATGCCAGTGAATTTGCTCCCATAGTAATTAATTAGAACTGACAATATTGCTGTTTTGAGATTAATTCAATTTAAATTCCAATTGCTTTCTTTTATTTAAAACACATTTTAAAAATTCACTTTTCAAATAACATTCAAATGTGCACTGACTCTGCATCGAAGGTCAGATTTACTGGTGCATTCCAATTGTATCAAGCCACTCTGACACAAAAGTAGCCATAATTGTCCAATTATGCTGGATTTATGGCTGCTTTGCCTTACTGGAGTAGCACAGAGAAGCCAAAGCATATCATTGAAAATGACTTCCTTATCATTTGTCTGGATTTACCTTACAGTGTATATCACTATTTTGGCTGCAACAAGTCATTAATGATTTACAGTTTTCTGACTTAAGCTATATAGTTTATCATGGAATTAAAACAATGTCTGATTCTTGATAAATCAACTGTTGTAACTGATGTAGACAAGGGACATAAAAGCTTGAATGATAACAGTATATACTAAAATACAAAACTACTTTGCACTTCAGTAGCATATTCCATTTAAAAATCTCTAAGCTCTTTACAAATATTAATATTAATACTTTGTCTCCGAGGGTGGTAATATTTTGGACTAATTTTGGTTGTTGGGTTGTGTGTAGGTGCTGGGTGTGTTGGTGATCTGTGATATACACGAGGTCAGAATATGGATCTGGTGGTCCCTGCTAGCATTATAATCTATGATTCTATAAATTAAGTATCACAATAACTCTGTAGGCAGGTATTAACCCCCATTTATGAGTGGGAGAATGATGCACAGAGAAGAGAGTTGCTCCAAATCATGCAGCAAGTCTTTAACAAAACTGAGGGGGAAAAACACTGCTTCCTGTCATGTTTTAGCAGAAGACCACGCTTTTCTGCCACAAATCATCTCTGCTTATCACATGCAGGTGCTCAGTAAAATAATACAGCAGTTAAAAAGTCTGTCACTAACCATACTTTGGACAACACTCGATGAAAAAGTGATCCAGAACGGCAATTGGTCCATAGATCTTTCTTCAGTAGAGAACTTATCAATGGAATTCCAAGATTCCATTATTTCTGGATTGGCATATGATCTTTTTACAAGTTCTAAATGTCTCCCTACACAAGCTTCAAGCATCTAGAATGATAATTTGATTCAATGGAAATCAGTAAGAGTGTTGCCACTGACTATGCTGGGGCCAGAACTTCACTCCTAGTTTTCACTTGTCAGAAGTTATCCTTATTCAGGAGCTGGTAGTTTTCATTTTATTGGGTTTACTTTTATTTAGCTTTTCGGAATATTTGTCTGAGTATGTATCACTGATGCCAGTGAATTTGCTCCCATAGTAATTAATTAGAACTGACAATATTGCTGTTTTGAGATTAATTCAATTTAAATTCCAATTGCTTTCTTTTATTTAAAACACATTTTAAAAATTCACTTTTCAAATAACATTCAAATGTGCACTGTCTCTGCATTGAAGGTCAGATTTACTGGTGCATTCCAATTGTATCAAGCCACTCTGACACAAAAGTAGCCATAATTGTCCAATTATGCTGGAGTTATGGCTGCTTTGCCTTACTGGAGTAACACAGAGAAGCCAAAGCATATCATTGAAAATGGCCCCAAGTATTTATAAATGTATATGATACGTACAAGTTGTTCAGTGTTTGTTTTTCTTTATAATAGACACCAGTATTTTGATTAAGGTTGCAGGCTTCGTTCTGTTCTCAGTTACAACAATGAACACTTAATGTACACTGAATTTCAATGGATGTAAACCAAGGACATTGTTTGAATTTTTATTCAGTCTCGTTTTTCTAGTTTTAGATAACAGATAAGCTGCTCGCCGAGGCAGCCTTAGTGGTATGTACACAGAGAAAAGGAAAGGTTACTTATGACGATTCCTGACAGTATTGTTGCTCCAGGGAAGGGTGAGAGGAGTTTCACCCCCACCACACTGTGATATTCTTTGCCTCTGAAAATTGAAAGCCTCTAAGTTCTCCATCCTACTCTTTGGTATAGCTGTGGGCTTTACTTTTGAGAATAGTTTACTTCTATTCTAGTACTTATGGAAAAGCTACAGCAAAAAGGTGGGTCTTGTGGCATGACCTGAAAATGGCAAGGTTAGATTTTTCCTGATTTTCTTTGAAGCGGTACTTGGGAGCCTGGGGCCTGCTATTGAGAAGTCTTTACTTCAGGCTCTCTTGAGTCTTAACCTAGACTGTTAAACATGTGTGCAAAATTCAGGAATGATGTAAAGAGTGGAGTAAGTTACAAGATGGCTGCAAGTTGATTAGCAAATGAAGTAGGTATTAAGATAATGTAACCTGTATTGCTTTGATGATCAATGGACATGCAAAATGAATGTAAGGGGCATGCTAAGAGTATTTCACAAAAAAGGCATGAAACAGAAGAGTGTAAGACATAGTAAGATGATGGCCTATACTGGCATCTCTGAAAAATCAGGCCACTTGTTTATATGCCTAAATATGAATTTAAGTACCTAATATTTGGTATACATGTTTGAAAATATTGGCCTGTATATTTGTAAATAATGGAGACTAAATGGGATGCTGATAATTTAGATTTCACCTATATAAATGAGAGGGAAAATCTGGGATAGTTACTGTTGCTATGGGTCACGTATGGTCACCACTTTCCACTCAGGATAAATGTAAAGAAACTATTGTAATCAGGTGGTTGAAACAGCCTAGCAGTAGCATTCCAAAACACAGGCACATGGAAAAGCTGAGTAGATGCTCAGTCATGTGACCCAAGGGGTTTGGTCTGTTGTGAGGGCACAAGGAGAGACAAACAGAGCACACACACAGAGAGAATGCCAACTGGACATGGCCTGGAAGCACAGAAATGGAACTGTGAGATAAAGGGAAGAGAAAAAGCTTTTTGGGTATATAGTGTTGGCTGGAAAGGCTGCCTTGGTCAGCAAACAAAGGAACCGGTTCCTTCTTTTTGGTTCTTCCTGCATTTGGGAAAACAGGATTTTGTACATTTCTTGTAAATAAACAAGGTTTCATCAAAGGTACCAGCCTTCAGCCTCAATTTCTCATCCCAACTGGAACAGCACTCAGGGCCCTGAACTGTGACCAGCTGCTTGGGTCAAAAGGGATAGCAACATATTCTTCAATTGGATACATTCCCTCAATTCTAGATATCTGACAAATTGATTGTTACTAGGAATGTTACATTTTTCTTGAAAAACTCTGAGAGAATATGTTCACATCTGATATGCACTCACTGGCCCAGATCCTCAAGTGATGTAAATCCATGGAGCTCTACTAATTTCAGTAGAACTGAACTGAGTCACTCCAGCTGAGGATCTGGTTCATTACTTGTTCATTCATAAAGCTACATGGACACCAGTTAAAATGTTTAATGCTGTTCGGTCAAAAATATGTCATTCCTGGACAGGTCAGACAACACAGGGCATTCTTGCTTTTATGCTGCCCCTTCACTTGTTTGTTCTGCCCCCTAAGGTGGTTGTACTACTATGGAAACATCTGTACAGATGCACAATACATATTTACACCCATACACAGATATAAACATAAGGGTATCTTACACCACCAATTACAACAATCTGTAGTTGTCAAGTAAATTGTCTGGGCAAGCCCAGACTGAGAACTAACCCTTCTTTTTATGTTCAAAAGAAATAGTCTTAGGTACAGTTATTAGAATACACCTACCCATTTCCAACATTTTCTTTGGGGCAATTATTTAGAATACATCTGGTGATTTCCAAATTTCTCTTTTTTTTTAAATAATGTGATTAAACTTATAACTGGGCACAATGACAATGTAAAATTTTGAAGAAAAGCAGGGTAAACAAGAATTGAATTTCTAAATGTAGAAAGTTTGTATTTTTTTAAAAAAAAATCAGGCCTTCTTTATACATCATAAAGAAACCAAAATGGACAAAATCCCATTTTACAGGTCACCTCTAACATGTGTCCTTTTGCTGCACAGTTTCTTTGGGAGAAGAAAAGGAACAAGAAGATCATGGCAATATGCAGAATGCCATCAAGAGCAGCCATCGCACTCCAAATCCATAGGCTGCCTGTGCAGAGCCATCCATAGTGTTGGGGGAAAGGGAACCTGTCACAGAACTAGGATTCTAGAGGAATCAGAAAGGGGGAGGGAAAGACATTTTGGCTGTAGGTATAGACTGATCATATATGTTTTTTAAGGTGAAATTTAAGGCCCAAATCCTCTAACTGGATCCACATTGGCAAATATCTGTGTGGATTCATATAGTTTCTATTTGGGATCTATATGGGTAAAAAGATGATTCTGAACCTAAGATTTCAAGACACACCGACACTCTTGTCACATTCAGACATGTTTTTATACTATTGGGGCAAAATAAATGTGCCCCTTTAAATAAACAGGTGCTGCCAGTCCTAATTTTAGGGTCCATCTTGCATTCTTTATGCACCCAACAGCCAGCCATTTCAAGAAAAGTGGGAAATGTCCCTTTGTCAAACAAAAGAATGAAAATTAACAATGTGCTGGCTTCTATATGCTGTAATAACAGGAAGAGAAACCAGGCTTTTCAACCTGGAGGTCTGCAAAATTCCTCTCTCTCACTAGATAAAGTGTTGCTATTGACTTAACAGCAAGGAGAGATGTCCAGACTTAAATCTTATTAGTAATGTAACTTATTTCTGGAAGGTCATTTAAGTCATAGTTTTCAAGACCGATAGCACCCAGGTCTAACAGAGGCCATTTTGGACTCTGATTTAAAAGGGTTTAGCACACGTTTTCCCAGTCGCTAACCCAATGACCTATTTGCGAAATTCCTGGAAGGGCGAGGAAGTCAAACTAAGGCCCCGGAGCTGCGGGAGGTGGCAAATAGCATGTTGCAATGCACTTAACATATGCTAATGCAAATTACAGAATAATGCATAGAGGATCTAAAGACAAATACATTTCCTGGGGCTGGTAAACTACTGAACTTTAGAAGGAAGACAGCTAAAAAAGGAGCAATCTTCCTCCATATCCTCCTCAGGTGTGAGGCGAGCCCATTAACGCTCACTCTTCGTCCTTTCCAAATGCAAAAGGCAGCCCCTTAAAAGCAAAGGGCGGAGACGGTGAGGTGTCAGGAAGGGGTCTGATCTTTCCTGGGATGAGCGCGCTTTGCAAATCGCCAGGGGGAGGAAGAAGTAGCTACACGTGCTTGCTCGCTAGGAGAGGACCTAAGTCACAGGACCACCTGCTGCACCCGGCAGGGTTCCTGGTGAAGCTGATCCCAGGCGCTCCTCCCACTGAGCCCTCGCCTGCCTTCTCAGAGAGGAAACCCTGAGCTCCCACTCGCCTGCAGAGGGTTCCCCTGGCGCCGGGATGTAACTCGCCGGTGCAGTGCGGCTGTAACGAGAGCTGGGCTGCTCCAGAGGCTGAAACACAAACACCTGCCAGCCCAGGGAAGGCGAGAAGGGAGCCCCACGGCCAGCCGGTGGCTCTCTGGGGTTCTTTAATCGCACCAAAATGCGCATTGAGCTTCAGCCGTCAGGGCGCCTTGCCACCCCTCACCCCGGCCTGAAAGATCTCGCGGCGCAGCGAGCCCCTCCCCACCCCGGAGCAGCGGGGGCGCGTTACAACCCCCCGGGCGCCCTGGGCCGGAGATCTGGCTGGGGCGGCCCGCGGGGACCGGCCGGCTGGTTTCTACGCCCCGGGGATGAGCGGACTGGCGCCCGCCGCCCCCGGACTCCCTGTCACACCTGCCCCCTCCCCGAGCGCGGTGCGGCCACCAGCCTCCCGCCCTCCCGCGCCGGGGGGGGGGGGGCAGTGACTCCGCGCCACGCCGCCACCTGCCCCTTTGCCAGCCGCTCCCCCCCGCTCCCCGCCAGGCTCCTCCCCGCCCGCCCGCGGCCGCCGCTCCGTGGCTTTCCCGGCTCGGGGCAGGGCAAGGGGCGAACTCCACAGCCTGCGCGGCCCGGCGGGGACAGGAGCGCGGCGGACCCCGCCTCAGCTTCCCGGCGGTGAGTGGGTCGGGGCCGGGGTGGGCGTGTGGCGGGGGCTCCTTGACCCGCCCGCGGCGGCTCGTGTGTGCCCTGGGCAGGGATTTGGCAGCTCTCTTTGGAAACTCGCTTTCAACTTGTTGGCTGGCTCGAAGGCAGCGCCTCGGGTGGCCCCGGCGGCTTTTGCCAATGGTGAGATCCCGGCCTTGGAGTTGCATGCGGCTCCGGGCGGTGGTGGCTGGAGCAGGTTCGTCCCTTGGCTGTGATGGGGGGGATCAGCAGGGAATGTAGTTAGCGGGTGGTTAGAGATCGCTGAAAAATAACCCTGTCCATGTGCAGGGTGTTGGGTGACCATTCAGGAGTTTATGTGGAGCAGCAAATGTTGCCTTTCCAAAGGGATCTTTTAATGCCCCTTCTAGTCCCCCTTGTATGACATCTGGTGCTTCATAAATAACCCATCCTTCACGCTAGGCAGGTGGCTCAGAAAGAGGTGTAATTAGACGAGGATGAGATGGCTTTTGTTTCTAGGATCACAAAGGAAATGAGAGAGTTGTTACCTGCCTTGTCTTAGCTGTTTGAAATTTGGCAGCTTTACGCTGGATGTTCTCGGGGAATACAGATCTTATGTGAACATAGAACTGGGTGCTAGGAACTCTTGAATTTTGCAACAAACTTGCTACCTGCTATTGGGCGATTCATGTAGCTGCTCCATGACTGGGTTTCCCCATTGGTAAAATGGGGATAACGGATATTTTCCTTATGGGGGTGTGGTGAGGCTTTACTTGGCAAACCACTTTGAGGTCCTTGGATGGAAAGCATGATGTAGAGCAAAACAGTAACGTGCATCCTGATCACTGTATGTAATAGTAATGTCATTGGTAGATATGGTGTCTTAAAGGCAAAAAAGACACTTCCTTATATTGTAATCATTTCAGAGGAACATCTAATTTATGAAATTGTGCAAATAGTCTTTACATATGTGAGTAGCTCATTGGTTTCAGTGGGGCTAGTAGCAAGTATGACTCAAATGAGTAAGGAGTGAAGCATTAGGCCCTAAATTGCTTAGCCACCCACCACTTTATTCCCTTGCCCACCACGCACATCTCTTGGGTATCACAGTGGTCGGTGAGCACAATACACAACCCCGGATAAATACATTTTTCCATCCTCTGTCCCACAGTAGGTAAGAGGAATGGGAAAGCGAATACAGTGGATGGAATAATAGAGTACTTTGGTATCCCTGGAAAAAAAGGCTATGAGTGCTCTACAAACACTAAATTAAAGCTCCTAATAACTCCTGAGTAAATATTATCTACCTTTCACAGTTGTGGGGGAGGGGAACTGAGGCACTGAGAGAGTGAGCAATTTGTCCAAGGTCATGCTGAATGGCTGTCAGAGGTGAGAATAGCTCAGAATTTTTTACTAGTCCTGTACTCTTATCATTCAGTATAAAAATATGTTTGTACTGCTATATTCTTACAAAAGACCCCATTTCTGGGGACACATTTCCTGCATTTTCATCTAAATTCATATAAAGTAACTCTCCCCACCCTCAAACTATCTCTTCTCTCCCCCCACCCCTGCCCAGCCCAATTTAAAAATGGATTCTAGGGGTGAAATTTTTGACCCCTTTGAAGTCAATAGCAGAACTTTCATTGACCTCAGTAGGGCCTGGATTCACCCCAGGGTTTTTCAGCAGTAGACCAAAAAGACACAAGTATATTCCGACTTGTAGGGGGTCACAAGTGAATGATGACAGGTAGCCGTGTTAGACTGTATCAGCAAAAACAACGAGGAGTCCTTGTGGCACCTTGGAGGCTAACAAATTTATTTGGGCATAGGCTTTCGTGGGCTAGAACCCACTTCATCAGATGCATGACGTGAAAAATACAGGAGCAGGTATAAATACATGAAAGAATGGGGGTTGCTTTACCAAATGTGAGGTCAGTCTAACGAGAGAGATCAATTAACAGCAGGATACTAAAGGAGGAAAAATAACTTTTGAAGTGGTAAGAGAGTGGCCCATTACAGACAGTTGACAAGAAGGTGTGAGTAACAGTAGGGAGAAATTAGTATTGGGGAAATTAAGTTTAGGTTTTGTAATGACCCAACCACTCCCAGTCTTTATTCAGGACTAATCTGATGGTGTCCAGTTTGCAAATTAATTCCAGTTCTGCAGCTTTACGTTGGAGTCTGAAGTTTTTGTTGTTGAAGAATTGCCAGTTTTAGGTCTGTTGTTGAGTGACCAGAGAGATTAAAGTGTTTTCCTACTGGTTTTTGAATGTTATGATTCCTCATGTTAGATTTGTGTCCATTTATTCTTTTGCGTAGAGACTGTCCGGTTTGGCCAATGTACATGGCAGAGGGGCATTGCTGGCACATGATGGCATATATCACATTGGTAGATGTTCAGGTGAACGAGCCCCTGATGGTGTGACTAATGTGGTTAGGTCCTATGCTGGTGTCCCTTGAATAGATATGTGGACAGAGTTGGCACCAGGGTTTGTAGCAGGGTTTGGTTCCTGGGTTGGTGTTCTTGCTGTGTGGTTGCTGGTGAGTATTTGCTTCAGGTTGGGGGGTTGTCTGTAGGCAAGGACTGGCCTGTCTCCCAAGGTCTGTGAGAGTGAGGGATCGTTTTCCAGAATAGGTTGTAGATCAGTGGTTCTCAAACTTTTTTGTATTGGTAACCCACTTCGTCCGTCAGGATAGCTTGTAGATCCTTGATGATGTGCTGGAGAGGTTTTAGTTGGGGGCCATAGGTGACGGCTAGTGGTGTTCTGTTACTTTCTTTGCTGGGCCTGTCCTGTAGTAGGTGACTTCTCGGTACCCTTCTGGCTCTGTCAATCTGTTTCTTCACTTCACCAGGTGGGTATTGCAGTTTTAAGAATGCTTGGTAGAGATTCTGTAGGTGTTTGTGTCTGTCTGAGGTATCGGAGCAAATGTGACTGTATCTTAGAGCTTGGCTGTAGACAATGGATCGTGTGATGTGGTCTGGATGAAAGCTGGAGTCATGGAGGTAAGTATAGGGATCAGTAGGTTTCCGGTATAGGGTGGTGTTTATGTGATTAGCACTGTAGTGTCTAGGAAGTGGACCTCTTGTGTGGACTGGTCCAGGCTGAGGTTGATGGTGGGGTGGAAATCGTTGAAATCTTGGTGGAATTCCTCAAGGGTTTCTTTTCCCTGGGTCCAGATGATGATGTTATCAGTGTAGCGCAAGTAGAGCAGGGGCGTAAGGAGACGAGAGCTGAGGAAACATTGTTCTAAGTCAGCCATAAAAATGTTGGCATACTGTGGGGCCATGTGGGTACCCATAGCAGTGCTCTGACTTGAAGGTATAAATTGTCCCCAAATCTGAACTAGTTGTGGGTGAGGACAAAGTCACAAAGTTCAGCCACCAGGTTTGCCGTGATGGTATCGGGGATGCTATTCCTGATGGCTTGTAGTCCATCTTTGTGTGGAATGTTGGTGTAGAGGGCTTCTACATCCATAGTGGCTAGGACGGTGTTTTCTGGAAGATCACTAATGGACTGTAGTTTCCTCAGGAAGTCAGTTGTGTCTCGAAGATAGCTGGGAGTGCTGGTAGCGTAAAGCCTGAGGAGAGAGTCTACATAGCCAGAGAATCCTGCTGTCAGGGTGCCAGTGCCTGAGATGATGAGATGTACAGGATTCCCAGGTTTATGGATTTTGGGTAGCAGATAGAATACCTCTGGTTGGGGCTCTAGGGGTGTGTCAGTGTAGATTTATTTCTGTGCTTCTTTAGGGAGTTTCTTGAGCAGGTGATGTTTCTTTTGGTAATCCTCAGTGGGGTCAGAGGGTAATGGTCTGTAGAATGTGGTCTCAGAGTTGTCTAGCAGCCACTGATCAAAGGTGGGGGAGGATTTGTGGTACACATAACAAAATGGCTATAAAGTATAGTATATCATTTTAAAGACAAAGCTTTGCAATGGAATTGTACTATTGCTTACTGTGTGAATTTGGGCAAGCCTCTTAATCTATCTATGCCCCAGTTCTCCATCTGCAAAATAGGAATTATATTCTTTCTCCCATGCTTTGTCTGTCTTGTCTATTTAAATTTTAACTTTTTGGGGCAGGGATTCTCTTTTGTGTATGTAGTGTCTAGCACAACAGGGTCAGGATCTCAGATGGGTCTATTGGAGTTACTGTGCGACAAATAATAGTGTGGATGTTTTAATATACTGCAATGTACCTGTTCTAAGGCCATGTCTACATTCCAGTTATGTAAGTAAAATGTATATTGCCCAAGGGTGTGAATATTCCACCCCCCTGAGCAACATAAATGACACCAGCATAAGTGGCAGAGTGCACAGTGCTATGTCGGCAGGAGAATTTCTCCAGCTAATGTAGCTACCACCGCTCGTTAGGGGTGGTTTAATTATGCTGACAGAAGAGCTCTCTGCCATTTGCATAGAATGGCTACACAAGAGATCTTATAGCAGCGCTGCTGCATTGCTACAGCTGTGCCAGTGTAAGGTCTCTAGTGTAGACATAACCTAAGTAACCATTCTTTAGTAACTTGGGAGTTTTTCTACCTGTAATGTTGTGTGTTTTGTTTAACCATGACTATAAATCAGCACCATGACTTCGCATAGTTTAAAGTTTAGTTTGTTTACTTGTTTTATTTTATACTTCCTTCCTTGTCTTTTATACTTCATCATCAAAGTGTTTGCTCTTACGTAGCTAGACCTATAAATAACTGGTCTGATTTATTTACTGCTGATTCGTATCTCAGAAACTGGGCAAACAACTAAGATTCAAGTTTCAGGACACAAGATTGCTAAAATGTATAGTGAGTACAAAGGTGGAGGACATACTGTCGTCAGGAGGCTGTAGATATCTAGACTAAGGTGAGTGAGTTTGCTTAAATTAGGCTTCTGAAAGTACTAGCACAGTGCTGGTTTCCAGACCGTTTTTACAGCAACACAACATAACACTGTCTTTCCTTTTAGCTTATATCTACGCTACCACGTACGTAGGTATAATTTATGTCGCCTAGTGGTGTGAAAAAGCCACCTTCCTGAGCGACGTAAGTCACACCGACCCAAGTGCTGGTGTCAAAAGCACTATGTACTGGTGAGAGAGCATCTCACACCAGCATAGCTACTACCACTCGTGGGGGCTGGAGTATGTCGGCTTAGAGTGGCTACATTAGAGAGCTTACAGCTGCACTGCTCTAAACTCTCTAATCTAGTGTAGCTGTAGCCAATTACAGAGTCTCAGGAAGCTAATGTAATTAATAATAGCACTTTTTGTTTCCAAAGCTCTGTACAACTATAAAGTAATTCAGAATGCTGTGTGTGGTGTGTAAGCATTATTGCCATTTTTTCAGATGGGGAACCAGAGATAGAAAGCAGCAAAGAATCCTGTGGCACCTTATAGACTAACAGACGTTTTGCAGCATGAGCTTTCGTGGGTGAATACCCACTTCTTGCATCTGACGAAGTGGGTATTCACCCACGAAAGCTCATGCTGCAAAACGTCTGTTAGTCTATAAGGTGCCACAGGATTCTTTGCTGCTTTTACAGATCCAGACTAACACGGCTACCCCCTCTGATACAGAGATAGAAAGAAATTACTTACTGTCGAGTTACGAGGAAGTCATTGGCAGAGCTGAGATTAAAAGTCAGGATTTCCTGACCCGCAATTCCTTCCTCTAGAGACAACTTGCTTGTTTTAGTAATAAGAGTAAAGGCTCCTAACTAGTGGGACTTCTGGGAATATTATGTTGTGAAAGGTCTTTCTTACAGTGTGCAATAAGCTCTCAAACACCACACAGTGATTTCAAATATTTTAAAGTCATTGATCACTGTTAGTTTGCTCCTAAATTTAGTAGCTGCTTTATATTTGAACAATGACAGGTCTTTTGTTTTACTTTTAGTTTAGCTATAGATATATGTTTCAGTTGTGACTGATTAGAACAAACAAACACAGGAATTTGATGTCCTCTTTCCTTAAACATTTGTCTCAATTTCAAATTGAGGAGACTGGGAGGAAATGACTGATTTTGTTGACTGTATTTTTGAGGTGCAAAACTTATTGTAAAACTAAATTAAGATATTGCTCGCTTCGACACTGAGTAGCTTCAGGCTTCCCATAGGGTGAAATCAGATGGCTAGAATCTTTTTGAGGAATTTTCCCCGATTTCTTAAGAACATTATTGAGGCACTGCATTTTATGTGTTAAACATTAGAACCATTACAAATTCCACATTAGTAACTGTACCGTGACAATGCAAATGCACCAGGACTTAAGCTCCCCTTTTTTCCAGGTCTGTGATGGGTGTTCAGGGCTAAAATTTCACCTTTGTTATTGCACAGTGTTTTGCCAGCTACCTAGCAGTGACTGAAGGGCTCAGATTTAACATATACAATATAATAGATTTAACAATATAATAGGAATATGTCTAATGCCCAATTAGTCTTGGAAAATGTATCTACTGCTCTAAAATATGCTTTGCAGCATCCTCTGCCTGGCAATCCTATGATAACAAGCACAATTGCACGTATGTGACATTCTTCTACTCTGGAGGAAGTGCCTGGGGGAGAAACTGTGGGAGAAGAAGGTTAGAGAGGTTGCGGTGAAAATATTTAAAAAAAAAAAAGGCTTTCAAAATTCTTTCTGGCCACTTTTAGTATGTTGGTTATTCAAACATTTTTAGTATTTTGATCCACTCTTTTGTTTCTGACGGTTGTGAGGTCATCTGAATTGTGTGTCATGATCAACTCTCTGCATAGCCAAGGAACTACCCAATAACAGCCTACACTTTCATAGAGACTATTTTAATAGCCTCTGTTAAGGGATCTAGCTGTTTCTAATAGCAAGGACCGGTTATGAGACCTTTTTTCCCCCCACCCGCCTTTTAATAAGCCATCTCCTGTCTAGGCACTGAAAAAACCCAAACCCTTTACTTTTGCATAACACTTTTGGAAAGTTTCTGGTTCAGTCATAGCAATTTTTATTTACACAAACATTTCTGATTCATGCTTTGAAATATTCTCTTACTGGTTTTATTTACAATATGCACTGGCAGGCCTGCAAGCTGACAAAACACCTTTCAAACTGAACAAAAACAGATTTTGGAATGACCATATAGTCACAATATCATAATTAATTTGATCTATAGCTTTAATGGAAATTTTAATAGGTAGAAAACTATAAATGTGCCCATTATGCAGATAAAAACCCTTTTTGGACAACCCAAGCTAAGGAATGTCCAGTATTTTACCTTGGACGGCTGGTCTTGAAGATAAATCTAGAGTGCATCAGGAAGTGTTCCTGGTGGTCTCCCAAAAGGCTTCACTCTTCCCTGTAAACTAGTTATCAGCTAATGATGCAGCATTTTGAGGTCATCAGATATTCCAGGGCACTGTTTCTGAGCGTGGGTGTAAGACAGAGGAAAAGAGTTCTAAGAGAGCACCTAGTGAGGTGACCACTCCAACTTCCATAAAGTCAGTGAGAGTTTTTCTGTTAACTTCAATGATTATTGGATCAGGCCCCAGGTGCACAACCATTCTTCAGAAGGAGTTAAAGGATAACTTAAACATTCACAATTCCTTCAGACAGAGAGCTGCAGTATGATAAGCAGTCCCAGTGAGTTACATGGAGGTTGTGTTGGCATTTTTATCCAAAGCCATTGGGTGGTGGTGGGCAGGGGGACTCCCACGCATCTTGTGAATAAGGATATGATGGAAAGTTATTTCCCAAGTGAATACTGAGGCATTTACTTCAGTTATCAACATGCAGAGATACAAAAGTTAAACTTTATTAAAATTCAGTCATTGTAACATCTTTTCATCTGAAAGTATTTGCACTGCTTCTTTCCTGCTGTTAGAAGAAAATTGTACTTTGAAAGTTTACACTACACTCTGGAAAGAAAACATGAGTTTGTTTTTACATAGGATGGAAATCAAGTGCAGCTTTAATTACTAGGAGATTAATAGTCTCTCAATAATAGTAGCTAGCATTTTAAGAACATAAGAATGGCTATACTGGGTCAGACCAAAGGTCCATCCAGCCCAGCATCCTGTCTGCAGGTCCCCCAGAGGGAGTGATCTCTCTCCTGCCATCCATCACCACTCTCTGACAAACAGAGGCTAGGGACACCATTCCTTACCCATCCTGGCTAATAGCCATTAATGGACTTAACCTCTATGAATTTATCTAGTTCTCTTTTAAACCCTGCTATAGTCCTTCACAACCTCCTCAGGCAAGGAGTTCCACAAGTTGACTGTACGCTGTGTGAAGAAGAACTTCCTTTTATTTGTTTTAAACCTGCTGCCCATTAATTTCATTTGGTGGCCCCTAGTTCTTATATTATAGGAACAAGTAAATAACTTTTTCTTATTCACTTTCTCCACAGCACTCATGATTTTATATACCTCTATCATATCCCCCCTTAGTTTCCTCTTTTCCAAGCTGAAAAGTCCTAGCCTCTTTAATCTCTCCTCATATGGGACCCATTTCAAACCCCTGATCATTTTAGTTGCCCTTCTCTGAACCTTTTCTAATGCCAGTATATCTTTTTTGAGATGAGACTACATCTGTATGCAGTATTCAAGATGTGGGTATACCATGGATTTGTATAAGGGCAATAAGATATTCTCCGTCTTATTCTCTATCCCTTTTTTAATGATTCCTAACATCCTGTTCGCTTTTTTTGACTGCCGCTGCACGCTGCGTGGACGTCTTCAGAGAACTATCCATGATGACTCCAAGATCTCTTTCCTGATTAGTTGTAGCTAAATTAGCCCCCATCATATTGTATGTATAGTTGGGGTTATTTTTTCTAATGTGCATTACTTTACATTTATCCACATTAAATTTCTTTTGCCATTTTGTTGCCCAATCACTTAGTTTTGTGAGATCTTTTTGAAATTCTTCACAATCTGCTTTGGTCTTAACTATCTTGAGCAGTTTAGTATCACCGGCAAACTTTGCCACCTCACTGTTTACCCCTTTCTCCAGATCATTTATGAATAAGTTGAATAGGATTGGTCCTAGGACTGACCCTTGGGGAACACCACTAGTTACCCCTCTCCATTCTGAAAATTTACCATTTATTCCTGCCCTTTGTTCCCTGTCTTTTAACCAGTTCTCAATCCATGAAAGAATCTTCCCTCTTACTACCTTTAGGACGTCTTTAAATCTAGTACAGTTTTACATGAGGTGGGGTAGTATTTTAAATAGACCTTATTAATCAGTTTACAATCTGGCCTACTTTAAAATCTAGCAAAATATGATGTGATTTTTAATACTTTTTGTATAAATATTTATTAATAAATAGATGCTGTATCACTAGGGCCTATATTTAGTGATTTGTTAACACACAACAATCATCAGCCAGGAAAGGGAGGGCATGGTAACGCAAACGGTATAGGTAATTCTGGTGCAAAAGCGAGTGACTGATGAGGCACTATAACTTAATCTCTTTCTGCAAACGCAGGAGGAAATAGTTGGTGAAATAACAAAGGATAAAGTGGGTATGAGAAACTTACTTTAAAAATTCCTAGCAGTATCTTGCACTATGGAGAGTAAAAATGCCTAGTGTTTTTTGTAGTGGCAGCATTTGGCATGGTCTACCTTACAAATTTGGGTTGACATAGTTACAGCACTTGTGGTGTTAAAAGAAGAAAAAAATCCACATCCCTGAGCACTATCCTGCCCTAATTCTTGCTGTAGGAGCAGCTAAGCTGACAGAAGAATGCTTCTGTTGGCCTAGCTACCATTACTTAGGGAGGTGGAGTTCCTACAGTGATGGAAAAACATCTTCCGTTGCTGTAGTCTTATGTTTATACTAGCAGGTTACAATGGCATAGCTACCCGGCCGTAACTATACTGCTGTAGTGCAAACATGTTCTAATCCTGGTCTATATCGAAAACTTAGGTCGACCTAGCTATGTTGCTCAGGGGTATGAAAAATTCACACCCTCGAGATGTTGTTAGGCCAAACTAAGCCCCAGTTTAAATGCCATTGGGTTGATGGAAGAATTCTTCTATCGATCTAGCTTAGCTACCACCACTCAGGGGGGTGGATTAACTACAGCAATGGAAACCCCTCTTCTGTTACTATAGCAATTGTTTACGCTATGGCGCTACAGCAGCACAGCTGTAGCTTCATAACTGTGCCACTGTAGCATCTGTAGTGTAGACATAGCCTAAGTCTTCTATTTAAGAAGCTGACAAAGCAGCAGGTATTTCTAAGGTTGTGTTGATTACCATTCTGTTTTCATATCGCCTTTTCCAGAGAATAGAAAAACCCCTTCTGCGAAGTGTTACTCATCCACTGAGGTGGGGCAGAACTGTATTCCACCATTATATGCTGTGAACATCTGAGTAAGAATGGATGAGACATAAAACAGAGATACTGACGACTTGTGTTCACTGGATTCAGTGCCTTTCCTGTAAGTAGGAGTAAATGGTGTTAACCCCAGTGTCCTGCCCAAATAAGACTAATAGCATTCTACTGACCTAAATTTCTCCTGTAGCGTTGACCGGTTCTGTTTCCGCCCCCCCACCCCACCCCTGTGGCTTTCCTATTCTAAATTGCTGTGGAGTGTTGGTATATTCTAGCTGTTTATGCCATTGCTGCAATCCGCTAAAGAGGTGGCTGCAATTTAGTCATATTCTTCCCATTACCAATCTTCCTATACCACAGTCTCCTATGCCAGGGCTCTGTGCTATCCCATCCTTCCTTCCCCTCCCCGCTCATGGGCTCCAGCCTGAGCCTGGATATCTACGCTGCAATTTTTTAGCCCTGTGAGCCTAACACAGGCCTGCTGTGGGTTTTTGACTGCAGTGTACCCTGAGGCAAAAAATTACACCTTTCTTAGAGGTGAGACAAGGCCTGGGAGTATCAGTACTCTTGTTTTGAGAGCGAGTGTGGCACTCAGTTAACCTTTTGGGCTGTGGGGCACTTATGCAGCTGGCTGTTACTTGCTGCTGTACAATAGTTAAGGCTGCATCAGTGTGTTAAGATTATAAAAGCATGTTTGCATTTCGCTTGAATGTAAAGATGAACTTTGAGCTGAAACTTGCATAGGAACATTCCTTTCTGCCTCTCCTTCAGTGCTCCCAACAGGAGTTCATTTTTAATGTTTGGCTCCTTAATAGAGAGCAGACTTTTTTTCTGGGTGTGCGTGGTGGTCTAACTGAACTTGAAATTGAAAATTTCCATGCAATTTTATTCTTAGTCCATAATGTAGCATAGAACCAGTGTTAATTTTATAGTGTAGGGGAAGAGGATGGCTTTTTTAGTTTTTGTCTCTTGTTGGTTAACAGTCACTGCCTCCCTCCTCAACAATATTATTACATATTTGAGAGCTAGAGTCTAACAAGAAAACTAAGGTATTAAATCTGTAATGCTGATAGGTTTATTTCATGCTGTTAAATTTAGTTAATGTTAGAGGGTTGAGAAAGGTTGAGAAACTAATTATCTTTAATTTATGCAATACATTTCTAGGTAGAAGTGGATGAGTTAAGAGTGAAATGACAGTCATAACTAAGAACATCACTGTGCTTGTTTGTTTGCAGCTTAACTAGAGATGGTTGAAAAATGGTATTTCTGTCCTGCAGGAAATTGAAACTTTGAAATTGCCAAAGTGGGACAAAAAGTTAATCTCTGATTATTTTTTTTGTTTGGTTTTGTTTTTCAACCAATGGAATATTCTGAAAAATTTAGTTTTAACCTTTATTATTTTGACAAGATCAAAACATTCTTGTATAGTATATACATATTTCAGTAATTTCCCATTACGAATTTTGAAATCATATGTTCCTGCAGAACGTTTTGATTCTGTTTGGAAATGGCATTTTCCAACTGAAAATTGCTGTCACTTTTTTCAGCCAGCTCTAATTGTAACGCTATGAACGCATGTGTTTTTGGTGTATATTTACAGGTTATCCCAAGTTTTTCAAACACTTGAGCTGTCTCAGCACTGTTGACAAAGCTAAAATGGCTGTAAACTCAGTAAGTAGTTAAATATTCAGTTTTATTTTCTGTGGGTAGCAGCCTACTGAGTAATGAATTAATAATCAGGTTCATTAAAAGTGGACATAGGTATACATGACTTTATTTATTTATTTATTTATTTTATTTAAAAAGTTTCTTGCCTTTAGTTTCCTAATCTATAAAATAGGGAAAATATTTGCTGGCATCTCAGGGTATTGTGGGGATGAATGAACTAATGCTTCAAGTCTCTGATATCACAGTGATAGATGTAGTTTATGAATCTAGCACTCTGTGATTCTCAGAGGGTACTATGAAAATACAAAACTACCTATCATATAATTACAGTAAAACTTTGCTAATTTACATTAATCATTGGGTGACCAGTTATTGATTACTGTCCTATGGCTAGAAGGAGGAAAAAATACACAACATAAAGTATTCTGCATGACAAGATGTACCTTGCTGATTATAATGAGTAGTTTTCATTATAATTTAGAATGTAATGATATTTGGTCTATAGTGTATTTGGTAAAAGTAATGAAGTCTTAGCAGAGTTCTGTAGTGAGATCTGATAATTGGCACTGAAGCGACGCTGTCAACTGGAAAATCAAATTTATCACTGAAAAATTTGCACCTAACGTAGTAACTATCCCCTAAATTATTACAGTTGAAATGAGTTATCAGTAAAAAACCCCTCTATTTTTCCAGTTTTTTTTTAAATTATTATTTTCACTGTTTTTTTTCAATAAAAGAGAAGCTAACTGTCCAGAAGAGACTCTTAATGAAGCAAAAAATAAAATAAAATCTCTTTGTAAAGGAAATTTGAAATCTAAATTTAAAACATATTTAGAGGGTGATGTGATCTATTGGAAACTAGTTGTATTTTCTTTTTAAATTAATCCCTCAGTTGAATGTCTCTAAGTCTCTCATTCCACTTCTCAGGAGACTCTGTATATCTATTTTTTTGTGAGTGTAATGAATTTCTGAATGAGTGCAATGAGAATTAGTGGGCTTTTACTGTATTTACATAAGTGACAATGTTTTTTTTAGAAATGATTATATTGTTTTAACTTTGCAACATTAATGTTTTTTCCCACCTTCACCTCAATTTTGCTATTTAGGGGCCACCACCATACTACGAAAATCATGGTTATCAGCCAGAAAACTTCTATATTTCCAGACAGCCTGTGGATGCTAACATGTAT
The DNA here is from genome assembly GCF_016161935.1 of Mauremys reevesii. NCBI lineage: Eukaryota > Metazoa > Chordata > Testudines > Geoemydidae > Mauremys > Mauremys reevesii. The sequence goes on from NC_052623.1 coordinate 161,625,402, forward strand.
CCACAATATCCTCCTCCATATTATCCTCCATCAGTGCCACATTATGTCCCAAGAGTTCCTGTTCATCAGTCAGCTCCCCCAGTAGTACAGCCAAAGCCTCCATCAGCAAAAATGTGCACAAGTAAGATTTATCTGGTTTTCTTTTTATGTAGACCGATTGCAGTCTGGCATGTGTTTAACAGATGAAACTTGTTTTCTTTCAAGCTCTTATGTTGAGGGACTATCCCAGGAGTACCTCTTTGTCCCTGAGAGTGCTAGATAGCCGAACAAGTCAATTACTGTTTTATTTTTTTGTAAAAGGTATGAGGTGTTGGGTGGTTCTTTGACGTGATGATGAGATGGAGAGAGTAACATCTGAATTGCAGATTCACGCCTGCTTAGTAGTGATTGAAAACTGTCCATCTAAGGGCATGTCTTCACTAGCAATGTTAAAACGCTAGCTTTAACGTGGCTGTGTAGTCAGGGCATAGCTATAAAAAAAAAAAAAAAAAAAACACAACCTCCACGAGGGGAATAGTTACCAGCGCTGGGAGCGTGGCTTCCAGTGCTGGGGCACTGTCTACACTGGTGCTTTACAGCACTGAAACTTACAGTGCTCAGGGGGGTGTTTTTTCACACGCCTGAGCAAGAAAGTTGCAGTGCTGTAAAGTGCCAGTGTAGACAAGCCCTAGGTTTACTTGCAGGGAGATAGGGATGGAGGCTAGCCTAGTAAAATAATTAGTTTGCAAACCTAACTCATCTTTTTCTCCCTTTTTAATTGCAGAAGTTAAGAAAACTCTATGCATCGTTTTGTCTGTTGCAATAATACTATCGGGTGCCGTAATTGCAGCTATCCTTATCTGGTATTTTGGTAAGGATGTGTTGTTTGTGTTGATAGAAATCTTTTATTCAAAGCTAAAATGTCTTGAGATTTTCTATTTCCCAACATAAGTGTGTCATCTTCCAGAAGGGTAAATTAGAACAGGAAATTCTTGTTATCTATCTCTTTTATGAATGCAACTTATTTTAATATCTAAAAGCTTAATTATTTGTCATAACCAGTGTCACTGTTGCTGTTGTCCTTTCCTTTAACTTCAAATATATTTACATTTCATAAGTGGCCTTGACTCAGCAGCAACCTCTTATTCAGCTGAATTCTCTGAGATCCCACAAACTGTTTAGCAATAATTGGTCTAGGACAAGCTTTTGTACAACTATTTTAGTAATGTGACATCTAAATATAACTGTGCCTCAGTGGGTCACAACTGAGGGTGCCAAATTCAGGACGAATTGCTGAGAAATAGGGCAGATACACCCCAAGACTGGTGGCTAATCCCCCATAGGATTTACCAATCCAGCAACAAAAGTAAACTTCTGTTTCACCACACTGGCTAACAAGAAGTCATAAAAGCAGTTTCCTTGGGCATTCCAGTTCTTATGTCACCACCAAAAACACTGGATTTAAGTGAGTGGTTCTTTACAACCAAATCAAATAAATGGTTCTTCTGATCCCAAAGGGCCAGCCACACACCCAGATAAATATACAACTTAGCTCTTACCCAAAAATCATGCTGATGCCAATCCTTTAGTATCTAAAATCTAAAGGTTTATTCATAGAAAGAAAGAAAGGTGAGAGTTAAAATTGGTTAGAGGAATTAAATACATACAGTAATTGCAAAGTTCTTGGTTCAGGCTTGTAGCAGTGATGGAATAAACTTCTGTCTTGATATGTCTTTGGTTGCTTCCAAATCATTGGAAGGTCCTCAGTCCCTTGGTTAGAATGCTCCCATTAGTATAAATTCATAGTCCAGAGGCTTGAGCAAGAAAGAGGCTGGAGCAGGATAGAGGCAAAATGGGCCTTTTATAGCTTCTGCCTTGTGGAGGGAATGCCATTGTTCTTACTGTGGAAAATTAGAGCAACAAGATGGAGTTTGGAGTCTCACATCCATGCATTTTTGCCTAGTCGCATCAGGAAATTCCATTAATTGTAGATGGGCATCTCCCATGGCCCATTGTTAGTTGAATGTTCTTTTGATGGGCCACTCAATTTGAATAGTCCCTCCAAGATGTGCTGGCTAGCTACCTTGTGGGCATTACCCCAGGAGCAAACATTTGAAATCCAGGTATAGAGCCAATACTCATAACTTCAAATACAAAAATGACACGTATACAAATAGCAGAATTATAGTCAGAGAGTCATAACCTTTCCACAGACACCTCACTTGACAACTTTATACAAGATTTGTTGCAAATATATAACAGTGGTTACAACAATGATCTATATGGTCATATTTTAATCAGATAATGTCACACTAGGGTTAAGAGTGCAGTTTGCCCCAGAGCAAAGGACTTCTATGCCCAGTGTCACTTAAACCTTATAAAAGTTTTAAGTTACACAGCTTCCCCCTAACTGCAACCCTGAAGGGAAGTGAAGGGGAAGGGAAGAAAGGAAGGATCAGGTATGTGTAGACATGTTAGGCCTGACTAATTTTTTTGCAAGTGCTTCATAGAACTGATTGGAGCACTTCATTTCCATGCAATATGCTGTTTGGTCAAAGCTGGAATGTTTTGTGGAGATGTATTGGTTTTCACTAAACTTTTGAAGGGAAGGTTTTTGGGTCTGGGGCAGAGGCAGATAGTTGGAGGTGCAGACACACCCAACACAACTTCCTATGTCAAAAGTGAACGCATTTCCTTAAAACTTTGGCAAATTGAATAGACCAGGGGTGGCCAACCTGTGGCTCTTCAGAAGTTAATATGTGGCTCCTTGTATAGGCACCAACTCTGGGGCTGGAGCTACAGGCGCCAAAATTCCAATGTGTAGGGGGATGCTCACTGTTCAACCTCTGGCTCGGCCACAGGCCCTGCCCCCACTCCACCCCTTCCCGCCGCCTCCCCTGAGCCTGCCATGCCCTTGCTCCTCCCCCACCCTCCCCGAGCCTCCTGCATGCCATGAAACAGCAGATCGGGAGCAGGGCTGCCCGGGGGGGGCAAAGGGGGCAATTTGCCCTGGGCCCTGGGCTCCGCAGGGGCCCCCAGAGAACAGCTGAGGCTCCCGCCTCCGCCCCTCTCCTGGAGCCCTAGTGCATCAAGCGCTGTCCTCAGACAGCGGCGCAGCGTGGCTCCGGCGGGGCCCCTGAGCCCCGCCCCGCTCCGAGCCGTGTGGTGAGGGGGCGGAGCTGGGAGCTCCAGGCTGAGCTCAGCTCCCTCTGCTTGGCGTGGAGCTCCCAGCCCCGCCCCCTGACCACGCGGCTCAGAGCGGGACGGAGCTCAGGCCCCAGCCGTCACACGCTGCGGCTGTTCAGCGACGCGCTGAGACTCCAGGTGAGGAGGGAGCCGGGGGTAAGAGGCTGGGGCCGGGGGGGTTGGCGAAGGGGCAGGGAGTCCTGGGGACAGGGAGGGGGCGGAGGTTGGGGAGCGGTCAGGGGCAGGGAATCGGGGGTTGGATTGTGGGTGTTCTGGGGTGGATAGGGTCAGGGCCGCCCAGAGGGGGCAGGGCAAGAGGGTGCAGGAGCTTCTTCGCTCCCGGTCTTCGCCGGCGGGGGTCCTTCCGCCCACTGGCGAATTACCGCCGAAGCGGGACCCGCCGCCGAAGTGCCCCGAAGACCCGCGGCGGGGACCCCCCCCCGCCGCCGAATACCAGGCTGCATTTCGGCGGCGGGTCCCGCTTCGGCGGTAATTCGGCGGCGGGGGGTTCCCGCCGCGGGTCTTCGGGGCACTTCGGCGGCGGGTCCCGGAACGGAAGGGCCCCCCGCCACCGAAGACCCCGGGCCCCCGGAATCCTCTGGGCGGCCCTGATCGGGAGGTGTGGGGAGGGATGGGGAGGTGCTGATCGGCAGAGCTGCCGGTGGGCAGGAGGCACTGGGAATGGGGTTGGGGAGCTGATGCGGGGGCTGCTGATGTATTACTGTAGTTCTTTGGCAATGTACATTTGTAAATGCTGGCTCCTTCTCAGGCTCAGGTTGGCCACCCCTGGAATAGACCTTCTCTAGTCCACTGGTGCTAAACACCAACAGCTCCCACTTGCTTCAAGTGGAGTCAGGAGAACTCATCAGATCTTTAAAAAATATAAAATAAGACCCTCTATTCCATCTTCTAATATTAGAGCTGGTTCAAATACACCTCTACCCCGATATAATGTGACCCGATCTAATACGAATTTGGATATAAGGTGGTAAAGCAGTGCTCCGGGGGGGCACGGGGCTGCGCACTCCAGTGGATCAAAGCAAGTTCGATATAATGCGGTTTCACCTATAATGCAGCAAGATTTTTTGACTCCCAAGGACAGCGTTATATCGAGGTAGAGGTGTAGTTTAACTGAAGCATTTTTTCAGTGAAGAAACTGATTTTCACTAAAACACAAATGTTCATTTTGGTAGAAGTTTTCTGGTGGGAAGAACTAAAAAACTTGCAGTTTTCTGAGGCTTTTTGCCCTCTTTTCTTTTTCCTTCCCCACCTTTTTCCATTGTGTGTATGTGTGTGATGATGGTAATGGAAGGAACAGGTGTGAAGAAGAGTGAGGGGGAGAATTCAAAAAAGAGAATATTTCAACTCTCAAACTGGAAGACCAAAGAATTCTGGGGTTGGGTGTAGGAGAGGAGAAAAAAACCTGACACTGCACACCCCCTTCCCAAGTTTGAAGTTTTTGATAGAGAAAAATATAGCATTTTTTGACCGGTTTTAATGAACATATACAAAAAAATTGCAGAATGACACATTCAGTACAGAGTGGATTTTTCTCAATATTGAATTAACTTCCTCCCCACAAGAAGAAACTTTCTAATTTTTATAGTGGTGATTTGAAATGGAACAAGCTGACTTAATTGACATCCTAACAGAAATCTGGCTCCCAAGCAGACTGTTTGAAACCTTAAGTATGTGTTTAGTTTCCTTAAATTTAGTTAAACACCTGTTGTGGGCTCAAAGCAGGGGCACCTGGGTAAAACTTAATGGATTGTGTTATTCAGGAGGTCAGTCTAGATGGTCTAATAATTTAATTGTGCCACTTCCCGCAGCTCCCATTGTCTGGGAACAGCAAACCGTGGACACTGGGAGCTGAGGGGCTCTGTGCCTGCAGACGCTCCAAATAAACAAAATGTCCCAACCTGCCAGCGGCTTACCCTGACGGGCCGGGAGCCAAAGTTTGCCAACCCCTGAAATATAGGGTCAGCTTATGAAAGGGTCATACAGTTTTTGCTATTTTTACCTAACCATCCTGGGGGGTCAGCTTATAAATGAACAGGCTAATGAATGAGTATATATGATACATTCTTCCATTTTACCAGCCCTCTTGCCCATATTTCTTTTGTATGTGCTCTCCCCAAATTGTACAAACAATCAAAAGCTCTTTCAACATATGCCTTGATTAAATTCATATTCTCCTAGAGAACTCAGCAGAAATCATAACAATTTGAGGCTCACTCTTTTTTCTTAAGGATCCATTTTAATGACCACACACCTATCTCCTTTCCACTCTGATCCCCTTGCAGTGACCAATAGCTGTCTTGGCTCATCAATAGAGTGTGGATCTTCAGGAATATGTGTTTCACCATCTCAGTGGTGCGATGGAGTGGCCCACTGTTCCAATGGCGAAGATGAAAACCGATGTGGTAAGTATTTCAAGTATGCCAAGGTAAAATTGTTCTTGGAAGCCTCTTGGTGATGTCTCCTTCCTTAGCCCTTGTCTACATTAGAAAGTGGCATTAGCTTAGTTTAAGGTGTGACTTTAACCAATTTAGTTAAACCAGTGCAAATCCCTGTATGGACAGTCTTCTTTTGGTTTTAGAATGGCTTAATATCAGTTAGCTTAAGTCCATTGCTAATTGAGTTGCTGGACTAAAATAACCCATACTTAAACCAAATCAAAACGTCCCACACAGGATTTTGTGCCAGATCAGTTTAAAATCACACCTTAAATTAAACTGGTGCAACTTTCTAATATAGACAAGGCCCCAGAAATGTTTGCATTACCTATTGTGTAGCTGCTTTCTTACAACAATCTCAGGGGTGGTAGTGGTGGTGGTACTATCTGCTTGAGTTCAATGATATGGCTTGGCTCATTCTTATTAAAGTTCCTTTTCCACCAGCTCCCCTCACTTTTCAACCTCTCCCTAGCATGCCTCCCCCGTGAAAAAATCCACCTGTCTCATATTAGTGTGTGCCAGTCTAACAAAAGCAAAACAAAGCTGGAAGCTTACTACCCCCACCAAAGAGCTTCACCTTCCAAAGATTGCTTTACATAATGTTCAGGGTAGGAGTCTATCTAACTCAATGGTTCTCAGAGCTGGTCCGCTGCTTGTTCAGGGAAAGCCCCTGGCAGGCTGGGCTGGTTTGTTTACCTGTCTCGTCCGCAGGTTCGGCCAATCACGGCTCCCGCTGGCCGCTGTTGGCCGCTCCAGGCCAATGGGGGCTGCGGGAAGCGGTACGGACTGAGGGACGTACTGGCTGCCGCTTTCCGCAGCCCCCATTGGCCTGGAGCGGCGAACCGCGGTCAGCAGGAGCAGCAATTAGCCGAACCTGCGGACGTGGCAGGTAAACAGCCCGACCCGCCAGGGGCTTTCCCTGAACAAGCGGTGGACCAGCTTTGAGAACCACTGGTCTAACTGATTTTAGTGACTTCAGCTGAAGAAATGGCGAGAGGGAGACTTTCATGATGAACTGGTTGTAGTCACCAGAGAATATTTGGTTGTGAATATCATTGTGTACGCTCAAAAGCCACATCCGTCTTGTTTTTAATATCTGTGTTCTGTAATACATGACTTCCAGAAAATGGTCTTGAAGAGGACACGCTGCTCCATTTGATCCTATCGTTAAAGCTGAGCAAGAAACAGTTTTCCTGTCCCATGAAAATTTCTGAGATTTCAAAGAGAGACCTTTGAAACAGAGACCTTTCAAACTCTTGAGAGAAACAACTAGCTATCCAGCCCAGAATAGTCCACCTGGGAGATAGGAGATCTGGGTTCAAGTCCCTGCTCCAATTTAGGCAGAACAGGGATTTAAACTAGAGTGCCTCGCATCCCAGTTAAGTACCCCAACTACTTAGGGTAGTGGTTATCGTCAGTCTCTTCCTGACCAGAGATTCCATCCTGGACTATTGAAACTGAACCTTTACTGGAAATTTTTCAGTTTTAACTAATCAGAATTTTCTGACCCCCAAAAAAGTTTTTTGTTTTTTTTTCAATAATAAAAAACCACACCAAAAAACAACCCCCCCAAACTAGTGCATTACCTATACATGCTTTTGGAACTCTGCTCGTCTGACATATTCTGCATAGTACTGATACTTAGCTGATGAATTTTCTTGTTTAGTTGCATAATTGGGTCTCTCTCAGTAATATAGCTTATTCCTGCCATATCTTGCTCTTGAACTTTTCATATTGAACTCTTTTCGGTCTTCCCTCTGTGACACACTATCTCTTTAAATCAGATATATATAATAGGGCTTGACAGTATAGGGCAAGCTGTTCCATGTTAAAATCTTTGCTTTGTGATCTTCTATACTAGTACAGGACATAATTTTCTTATCCTTTGATCAGCTTATCTGTTATTGCCATTCACTTAGGCTGAGGGTGGAGCATGGGAAAGACTTGTGCTAATTTTAAAATGTTCATACAATTAAAAAATGAACATTAAAATGTAAATACAACTTCAGGTAGTAACTCATTTGAATGGCTTTAGAAAAAGGAATTAAAATGATACGTAAAAATCTAGTATATAAAAACTTCATAAAAAGTGTGTCAAAATAAAGCATCAACTGGAAGTTTTTATTTAAAAGCAAAAAGTAATTTCAGGTGCTACACCTGTCTGTGGAGCCCGTGACAACTTTTGTGGTTTCACAATCATATTTTTATTTATAGTATTAGAAAATGAATATACAGGGAAAAAAACTGAAACTAGCTATTCACAAAGTGCTGTCAAATGAAGAAGTAAACTGAAACAATATCCTTCTATCTTTTCCTTAATCTTGCAACTCTAGTACTCTTAGAGCTTGCTTGTAAGAGTAGTTGGTGCAAAATACTTTTTAGGAATATGAAAATTGTAGGCTTTGAACAGGATGGTCAGCAATTTTGTCGTCTTTGATTGCAGTTAGACTCTATGGACCAAATTTTATCCTAGAGGTCTATTCATCTATCAGCAAATCCTGGTATCCAGTATGCAAAGATGACTGGAATGATAACTATGGAAAGATCGCTTGTAAAGACATGGGATATAATGTGTAAGTATAACAATCTAATTGTGAAAGATGTACAGCCAACACAACTGTTTCATTACACTTTTCAAAGAATGGACCCCTGCAGCAAAAAACCAGTTAACTGCTTTTTCTGTTGCTAGTCTAATTTTCATGAATAGAAAACAGTCCCAGTTAAAACAAAAATCAGTAGGTGTTGCTGAATCAAAGTGACATTTCTTCAAAACCATGTAATGCATATGCCATATACAATAGTTGTGGGATCTGTTTGTGCATTAATACATGCATGCACACGCACAGTGCTTAGGATCCTCTTGGACTGAGAGTGCTGTCTCAACTTAAAACCTTATCAAAAAAACCTATTCATTGTGACCAATATTATATAGACAACCCTGACCTCTGGAGGACACTAAAGGTTTTATTGTTTTCTTTCACAAGAGCGTTGACATTTAACCGGTTTCTGGACAAATTCCAACCACAGCAACTTATTTTTATCTACCTGAAATCCTCTGTAGCTATAATTACCTATGTTGTTGCTCTTGGGAGCGAGGGGTGGGGGGAGGGGAAGACTCACAAATGAAGATGGGCTGGTAGTGCTACATTTCTATTCATGAGGTGGTTGGAGTGATGGATTAGTCTGGTCAGACCTTGGCGATCTTCACCATGAAAAAGTGTTAGATGAAAGCAAGGTCTTATTTGATTGTAATAGTGGACATAGCAAATAGTTACTTAGAAACTAAAATTTAATTCTGCCATGGTACAGCGCCTTTGTGGTTCTTATGATATATAGTATTCCATAATATTGTTCATGTTATACGCTTTAGATTGGTGGAAAGTTTTACGTTACTAAAAGGAACTTTCGATAGGATTTGAAATATCTGAGTTTCTTACTAAATATTTTGTTTTATACAGAGATACTTATTACTCTAGTCAAGGAATAACACCTGAAAGAGGTTTTACAAGCTTTATGAGGTTGAATACAAGTGCTGGGAACATAGACCTATACAAAAAACTGTATAACAGGTATTTATATTTCATGTAAGCTTTTTTTATATTTGTTTACTTTTAACTGTTGGAAGCAAGGTGGCTTTCACCTTCACTATGATGCAAACACCTCTGATGGGAATTAGTAGAGCTGGTCAAAAATTTTTGCTTGAAGTCTTTATCAGCAAAATATGCAGATTTGGTGACAGTGAAATAGTTAATCAATTTATGTAGATTTTTGCCAAATTGTTTTCGGTGGAGGGAAAAAACAAAGCAAAAAAAATGCCAATAACATCAAAACATCTGTATGGGTGTTTTATTTTGCTTTTGTTTTGAAATTACTTTTGTTTCAAAATTTCCTTTTAAAAAGAATAAAATTAAATGATTAAAAATGGTCAAAATTTAAATGCAACTGTTTGTTTCAGATCAAACAAAATATTTAATTTAACCCCAAACAAATTTTTGACTTTTTTTTTTCAGACTTGCCAGTGAACCAAAAAATCCATTATCCACTCTGCTCTATTTAATTTTTTTAAAATGGGGGGGAAGAGAAGTTCCTGTGGCTGATCACAATAACTGCTTTTCATTAAATTAATTCCACAACTTTTGAATAATTCCTGGCACTGTCTCTTTAAAGGTTATTTTTCAGTGTCCACTTAATAAAACTTGATTTCTTGAGGACACTTGATTTTTTCTCTCTTGCGTTCAATCCTATTCTTTGCACACCATCCAAAAGACTGTTTTGGAGAAAACTCATGATGTTAGTTACTATATGAAAATTTGAGTTCACAGTGGTAACAACCATAAAGTATTAAAAGACCCACAGCATTATTTTGGTATCACTTTTTTAGAGCTGTATTAATATGCATGTAGCAGAGTTAAAAGGACACCTTCTAGAGTGGCAGACTGCAAGTTAAACTACTTTATGAAACATATGTATGTTCTCATTTCAGTTCCCTGGTATGTGCGCAGCTGCACTTACAAAATTCACCAATTCCCTCCCCTTTTTATTTTTTAAAATATTGCTGTATGAAGGATCGAGGGCCACTCCACACCATGAGTAATAGGGACTAGTGTGATCACACCTCTCTTCCACTGCCCTTCACCTCACTCTCTTCATTGTACTGATGTACCTCACAGTTCTATGTTTCTGCTGGTTACAATCAGAACGGCATGCTTCCTACTAATGCTCCTGCTCTGAGTGGAGGAAACAGAAGTGAAGGTTGTGTGAGCACCGGCAGGGCAGTCAGAGAGAGTGAGCGGGGGAAGGAGACAAGTGTGGCTGGTTGGGAGGGCACAATGTATTGCTGTGGCTGGAGAGTTGTCTCTAACTGCCATTTGCTAAGCAGAGTCTTTATATGCACTAACTAACTGTATGCTGATTTATTTTAGTGACTCGTGTGTGTCTGGAGCAGTGGTATCTCTGCGTTGCATAGGTAAGTGTTTTGTGTTTCTTTAGAAGAATATAACTTTTTCATTTGTCTGTGCTTTCAGTGACTGTCTAGAAAGCAGCTGTGCAAGGGTTCTGTGTATTGAAGTACATCTTATTCAGATGGGATAGGCGTCTTGGTTGTAGTTTTAAGTGCAGAATCTGGATGGGAGGGGGAGGGCTAGCAGATTTGGGGAGACAAGCAGGATGCTGGATCCTGAAATTTCTTTGTCTAACTGCATTGTTGCTGGCTTTATCAGATCCTCTGAATAATCTGCCCAAGATTAAATTTATATAGAAATTGCCATATAAAAATCAGACCAGTAGGGCCATTTAATCCAGAATCCTGTTTGACAGTGACCAGTATCAAATGTTCTAGAGGCAAGTCCAAAAAACCCTGAATTGAGCAATTGAGGAATAACTTGCCCGTAGTGTAAATCAGGGGTCAGCAACCTATGGCACGCAAGCCAATTTTGGGTGGCATGCTGTTGCCTGCTGTGGTCCCGGCCCCCAGTCCCACTCAGCCCCCCTGCCCACTGCTCTCCCCTGCGGGGGCAGGAGGTAGAAGCTAGGTCCTGCAGCAGCCAAGCTTCCCCATTCCCTCGCTTCTTCCCCCGGCATGGTGCTTTCCTGCCCCGCCCCCTCTCCTTCCCTGCCCCAATCAGCTGATGGCCCTTGCGAGGGGGATAGGGAAGAGTGGCAGCATGCTCCCTGCTCTGTAGAGGAGGCAGAGAAGAGATAGGGACAGGCCTTGGGGAAGGGGGTGGAACAGGGCATATTCCTTCCAGCCCCCTGCCATGAGCCGCTCAGGGCAGTGAGCTGGGAGCACCCCCAAGAGCCAAGCACCCCAGTCCTCTGTCCTGACCCCGGAACCCCCCCCATGCCTAGCCTTCTGCCATTCACCCCCACAGCCCCCATCCCTCTGCTCTGACCCTGATTCCCCCCTCCACCCAGCCTTCTGCCCTGAACCTCCTCCCACACCTGCCAGCCCTCTGCCCTGACCCCTGAACCCCCACCCAGCCTTCTGCCCTGCACCCCCAGCCCTCTGCCCTGACCCCTGAACCCCCTACACACACCCAGCCATCTGACCTGAACCCCCCACAGCCCTCTGCTCTGACCCCTGAACCCCTCTACACCCCAGTCCTCTGCCCTGACCCCTGAACCCCCTACACACACCCAGCCTTCTGACCTGAACCCCCCCAGCCCTCTGCTCTGACCCCTGAAACCCCTACACACACCCAGCCTTCTGACCTGAACCCCCCTAGCCCTTTGCCTTGACCCCTGAACCCTCCCCCCAGATCTGGGGTCCCGGCCGCAGGCCCCACTCAGCCTGCTGCCGGCCTAGGTGAACAGAACCCCAGGCTGGCATTTTGCTGAGCAGGCTGGCGGCGTAAGATCAGCATTTTAATTTAATTTTAAATGAAGCTTCTTAAACATTTTAAAAACTTTTTTTGTTTGCTTTACATACAACAATAGTTTAGTTATATAATATAGACTTATAGAAAGAGACCTTCTAAAAATGTTAACATGTATTACTGGCATGCGAAACCTTAAATTAGAGTGAATAAATGAAGACTTGGCACACCACTTCTGAAAGGTTGCTGACCCCTGATGTAAATTTTTTCATGAATCCCTGATAGTTAGTGAAACATTTATCCCTTCTAGCTGCTTTTATTCCTATCCTGTCTGTGGATGTTCTCATTATCCATAGTAATATTTATTCTCTGTGGCTCAGAGGGGAGAAAAGCTCTCTCCTCAGTTCTGCTTATGCTTAAGTGTAGTTTTCCCCTTACCTTTATGGTAAGGTACTTTTTGTTCTATATAAATAAGGGACATTTTATTATATAGTTTTGCAAGGACAGTCTGCCATCCTGGCAAACATCTAGGGACAGATTCTTGTGTCTGTAGTAATGATACTTCATGCCTGTTATATCTTTTATATATTGTATGATACTATATATTGTATGATGGGGTTGTCTGCAATAGAGGGGGCTGAACATAACCCAGGTCCTATGTTCTTTCCAGTCCTGTGTTCTTATATTTATCCCTACAATTATACATAGGATCCAGAATGATTAGAATACGATGATGTCTGGCCTTTTAGCCTATATTTATGAGTGTGGGAGCTCTTCTTTCTCCCTTGTGCAGGGTCTAGTACAGGAACACTAGTATGTGTGACAGCATGTTACAAATTCATATAGTTATGCAGTTCTTCTAAGCCCACCCCAATAGTCATCCTTCTGTCAGTCATTTACAAGTAATCGTGCATCTACTTCTTCCACATACCTTCTCCAAGTTTGATGGAAAGAAAGGTGGAATGAAAAATTAAGCTAGTCCCATGTCATTTTGTTAGAGAAGTAACCTGGTGACTCCTCTCCATCTCTTCATTAGTGAGATTTTTAAGGATGCAACTTGGAGACCAAGTACCTTGGGGGTGCGTGGGAATGAGGAGGAGGGGAAGGGGAAATCTCTGAATTGTTATGTATTCTAGTGGTAAGCAGAAAGCAACAACTCATATAGACTTACATTCCAAAACAAACTCTGGGGGAAGAGGGTAAGTAATCCTACATACTGGGGGTCTCCCTTACGTGGGTTTGTTTGTCTTCCATCTGAAATTCTGATAGTTAAAAGGATCCACCTTTTCATTTCCCATCCAGAGATCAGCAACTACGTGCAATAGTTCACCCTGCAAGAGCAGTGTAAGTGAGAATTGGGCCTTTAGTATGGAATTTTGAACCCATGAGTTTGTTAGACTGCTGATCCTGACTAATTTAGACACCCTGGCAGACAATTTAAAAAGCTACCAAGTAACACCCCGAGAGTAGAGAAGCTATATGTATGTCATCTAGATTGATACCAGTGTGAGTCTACATCCCCTCTAGTGAGTGGACCATGTAAGGAATGTTACAGGTCTGCTACTGCCACTGACCCTCTAATTCAGGCAGCAGAAGCTTATACTTTCAGAGCCAAAGGTCCTGGATTCAGTCTCTTCAAAGACCCATCCAGAGGGTCATGACATTTTTGTTGATAAACTGCATTTAAAATCTTCAGCCTCCAGAGTTCCAGTTTTCCACCTGGTGGTGGTTTTTTAAATGGGAAAATCCCAACATAATTTTGAATTATCGTTATCCTGAGACTAGCAGCCAATAATAGTTGAAAACAATCTCTCTTCCACACACCCCATCTTTGTGTATTTTTTCAGTGTGTGGCTTATCTCGTAAAAATGTGAATCCTGCCGGCAGAATTGTGGGTGGCAGTGCTGCACTGGTGAAGGAATGGCCATGGCAGGTCAGCCTTCAAATCCAAGGCTCCCATGTATGTGGAGGCTCCATTATCACCCCTGAATGGATAGTGACAGCTGCTCACTGTGTGGAAGGGTAAGTCCTAAGCTACTGCATTCTGTCAATTGATTCCCCAAAGTGAGGGATTCTGGTACTGCACAACATATATGGTTGGGTGTAGATTTTTGGGATGGTGGACATACTGCCTTCAGGTTGTAGAGGAAGTCAAATCTAAGAGAACTCCTCCTGGGTTTCAAACTGAATTGATCATTTTTTTCCTCTTTTGCATACACATCTTGCACTGATTGTATGTGCATGTGGGGGCTGGGGAGAGACGATTTGGTTGTATGTTCTATGGTATTCTAACTTCATATCATTTTAACCTTATTAAAAGGAAATCACTTTGTAAGAGGGTTGTTGGAAATTCGCTGTTTGCTTTCAATGGGAAGCATCTGTTTCCATTCATGTCATGGGTGGGGCCTGCCCCCCTGCTTCTCCCCCCCCCCTTTTTTAAAATTGGACTTCCCTATATGGCATAGGGATGCAGATACACTTGAAGATACAGAGGACTTTGGGTAATTATGCTGATTATTGAGGGAACAAAAACCTACACCAGAAAGCACAAAGCTAATTCCAGTTAAAACTATACAAAACACTGGATAAATCATTTTTCAATACACTTAATTAAAAAAAAAATCTATATCAGAGGTGGGCAAACTACGACCCACCAGGTCACATCCGTCCTGCGGGACCGTCCTGCCCATCTCTTGAGCTCCCGGCCGGGAATGCTAGCCCCTGTCCCCTCCCCAGCAGCCTCAGTTCGCCATGCCGCCAGCGCTTTGGGCGATGGGGCTGCGAGGTCCTGCCAAGCAGTGTGGCTGCAAGATCCGCTGAGTGTAGTGTATTAAATTGCTCCACATAGGAATGTGCTACTTATGGAGCACCAGGACTGGCAGCCATAAGTAAGTAGTACACCATAAGTGGCACATACCTATGGGGAGCAATTTAATACACTACACCCAGGTAGGGAAGGCTGTGCCTCCTCAAACAGTCTAGCCCCTGCCCCCATCCGCCCCCTCCCACTTCCCGCCTCCTGGCACCCCTTGCCCCTTATCCAACCCCTATACTCCCCGCCCCCTTACCATGTGCTCAGAGCACCAGGACTGGCAGCTGTAAGTAGTACACCATAAGTAGCACATTCCTACGGGGAGCAGTTTAATACACTACACTGGCCCCCCATACAGTTTCGGAACCCTGATGTGGCCCTCAGGCTAAAAAGTTTGCCCACCTCTGATCTATAGCATCACAATGTAAAATGCATACTGATTTAATCTATATTTGCCTGGATCAGCATTGCAGTTCATTTTAGTTCATACCATCTTTCCCTTAAGGCCTCTTGGAATCTCAGCACTAAATATTAAATACAGCACGGGCCCATATTGTAAATTCACGCTGTAAAGACCTGTCATTTTCTGTTGTCTTTCCCATCTTGTTCTGAGGGCTAGTGCCACAAAGAGGACTAAGGCTCAGCATTGCAATGCCTAAATTTAGGTGCTCTGCCCCTAGTGGAGTTCTCAGCACCCAGGTTCCCTATGCAATGCATGGGGAGTGTTATTCACCTAAGAATGAGATCCACACACAAGCAGCAAGCTGAGCTGCCTAAGCTACCAAGTAGGACATGGTAAGGAGAGGGGTGGGTGCTAAGCCCTGCCTCTCTGATAGACTTCAATGCCTAACTTTGGGTCTGAGGAAAGCATCTATCTCCACTCGAGATTCATACATGAGAACTTTCCCTTGGAGTTAGGACTGACCTGGTTTAGGAGCCTCTCTGTGATGGTGGTTTTATATACTCCGTAGCCCAGTGATTAACATTCTGGGTGAGTGCTCTAGAGACTGGGTTCAGAGCCTCCCTCTGCCAGATATGGAAAAGGGATTTGAACCCAGGTCACCCACCTCCCAGATGAGCGTCCTAACCACTGTGCTGTTGGGTATAAGTGACCACCATCTCTTCTGGCTGGGTTTTGTGTGAGGCCCAGTCCAGTAAACATGGTCTAAGGTGGCCTCAGAGCACATTTTACTGGATTGAACCCTGAAGGTGAGGTAAGTGGGGAATACCTAGTTTGTGAATCCCACTTGGTCTTACATGTGACTTAAGTGCTGAACTCCTCTACAGTGTCAGGATTGAGGTGACAGTGCGGATGCCCACTGTCAGAAATCTGAGTGTCTAGGAAATTTAAGGCACCTACAGCTTTTGGTGGCACCTGAGTAGGAGTTTTCCAAGCTGAACACTACCAATCTTTTTAATCTCTCCTTATATGGAAGCTGTTCCATATCCCCAATCTGCATTTTGTTGGCCAATCACCCAGTTTCATGAGATCTTTGTACTCTTTGCAGTCTGCTTTGGACTTAACTATCTTGAGTAATTTTGTATTGTCTGCAAACTTTGCTACCTCACTGATTTATTAATATGTTGAACAACACAAGTCCCAGTACAGATCCTTGAGGGACCTTGCTGTTTACCTTTCTACTATGAAAACTCCCCATTTATTCCTACCCTCTGTTTCTTTTTTTTTACCACTTACTGATCCATGAGAGGACCTTCCCTCTTATCCCATGACTGCTTACTTTCCTGAAGAGCCTTTGGTGTGGGACCTTGTCAAAGGCTTTCTGAAAGTCCAAGTACACTATATCCACTGGATCATCCTTTTCCACATGTTGGACACCTGCAGACAATTCTGATAGCTTGATGAGGCACGATTTCCCTTTACAGAAGATGTGTTGACTCTTCCCCAACAATCATGTTCATCTGTTTGATAATTCTGTTCTTTACTATTGTTCCAACTAATTTGCCTGAGGCTAAAGCTATGCTTACCAGCCTGTAATTGCCGTGATCACCTCTGGAGCCTTTTTAAAAAATCAGCATTACATTAGCTATCCACAAATCATCTGGTACAGAGGCTGATTTAAGTGATAGGTTACATATCACAGTTATTCTGCAATTTCTTATTTGAGTTCCTTCAGAACTCTTGGGTGAATACCATCTGGTCCTGAGGATTTTTACTGTTTCATTTATGAATTTTGTTGTTCCAAAAATCTCCTCTATTGATATCTCAGGCCATGGCTACGCTTGCAAATTTGCAGCGCTGCAGCAGGGTGTGAAAACACATCCTCTCCAGAGCTGCAAATTGCGGCGCTGCAAAGCGCCAGTGTGGTCAAAGCCCCAGCGCTGGGAGCACGGCTCCCAGCGCTGTACGTTATTCCCCACAGGGAGGTGAAGTACAGACAGCGCTGGGAGAGCTCTCTCCCAGCGCTGGCGCTTTGACTACACTTAGCGCTTTGAAGTGCAAGTGTAGCCATAGCCTCAGTCTGGGTTTGTCTCTTAGGTTTGTCACCTAAAAAGAATGGCTCAGATGTGGGAGTCTCCCTCTAATCCTCTGCAGTGAAGACAGGTGCAAATAATTCATTTAGCTTCTTTGCAATGGCCTTGTCTTCCTTGAGTGCTCTTTTAGCACCTCAATTGTCCAATGGCTCCACTGATTGTTAGGCAGGCTTCCTGCTTCTGATGTACTTAAAAATGTTTACTGTTAGTTTTTGTGTCTTTAGTTGCTCTTCTAAGGGCTTGGCTACACTTACAAATTTGCAGCGCTGCAGCAGGGTGTGAAAACACACCCTCTGCAGCGCTGCGGCGCTATAAACGCCCAGTGCCAGTGTAGCGCAAGCCAGCGCGCCCAGCGCTCCGCTCCCCAGCCTGTCCCCGAGGGAGAGACAGAGGTGGAGGAGGAGGGAGAGCTCCCAGCGCTGCTGCTGGCTGGCGCTACACTTAGCTCGCGCGCTGCAGCGCGCGGCGCGCGCGCGCGCAGCGCAGCGCTAGTGTAGCCACAGCCTAAATCTTTTTTTGGCCTGCCTAATTACACTTGATTTGTCAGAGTTTGTTCCTTTCTATTTTCCTCAGTCAGATTTGACTTTCAATTTTTGCAAAGGATGTCTTTTTTTTCCCTCACTGCCTCTTTTACTCTGTTGATATGCCATGTTGGTGTGGTGGTTTTTTTTTGTGTGGTCCTTTTACTGTTTTTTATTTTTATTTAGGGTATATATAGTTTGAGCCTCTATTATGGTGTTTTAAAAAAGTTTCCATGCAGCTTGCAGGCATTTCCCTTGTGTGACTGTTCCTTTTAATTTGTGATTAACTAGCCTCCTCAAACCTCTGCTTTTTGGAAATTAAATACTACTGTGGTGGGTTTCTTTGGAATTTCCCCCCCTACAAGGATGTTTAACAACCATAATGTAATTCATTACCACTTAGACCAGATCCTGTGCTCCACTTAGGACTAAATCAAGAATTGCCTCTCCTCTTGTGTGTTCCAGGATTAGCTTCTCCAAGAAGCAGTCATTTAAGGTGTCAAGAAACTTTATTTCTTCATCCTGTCCTGAGGTGATATGTACCCAGTCAACATGGGGATAATTGAAATCCCCCATTATTATTGGGTTTTCTGTTTTTGCAGTTTGTCTAACTTCCCCGAGAATTTCACAGTCACTATCAGTATCCTGATAAGGGGGTGGGTAGTGTATTCCTACTGCTTTACTCTTATTGTTCAAGCATGGAATTTCTGTCTATAGAGATTCTGTGATACAGTTTGATTAATCAAAGACTGGTACTATCTTTCACTCTATGCTTTCGTTCACATATAGTGTCACTCCCCCACCAGTGTGACCTACCCTGTCATTCCTATATATTTTGTACCCTGGTATTACTGTGCCCCTTAGATTATCATTGTTCCACCAAGTTTCTGGGATGTCCATTATGTCAAAATCCTCACTTTAATATCAGGAACTCAAGTTCACCCGTCGTAGTATTTAGACTCCTTGCATTTGTATATAAGCACTTATAAAATTTGTCAATATTTGGTTGTCTGCCTTCATGTGATGCAGTTAAATGGGACTCCTTTTCATTTTCTTTCTCTTCAGTTCCTATCTGTACTTTATCAACGTCTATCCTCTCCTCTTTGCTAGGATATAGGGTATCTATCCCCTTTAATAAATCCTCCCCTATGGGATATATCTGTCTGAACCTTGTGCTCCTTTGCACCTGTTTGGCTTTCCCCCCACCCTTAGTTTAAAAACTCCTCTATAGCCTTTTTAATTTTGCATGCTAGCAGTCTGGTTCCGTATTGGTTTAGGTAGAACCCATCCCTTCTGTATAGGCTTACCTTTCCCAAAAGGTCCCTCACTTCCTACTAAATATAAATTCCTCCTCTGAACACCATCATCACATCCATGCACTGACACCCTGCAGTTCTGCCTGTCTAACTGGTCCTGCATGTGGAACTGGAAGCATTTCAGAGAATGCTACCATGGAGGTCCTGGACTTTAATCTCTTTCCTAGCAGCCTAAATTTGGCCTCCAGAACCTCTTGCCTATCCTTCCTTATGTCATTGGTACCTTCATGTATCACTGCCACCGGCTCCTCCTCAGCCCTGCACTTAAGTGTATCTAGATGTCTTGAGAGGTCTGCAACCTTTGCTCCAAGCAGGCAATTCGCTCTGCAGTTCTCCTGGTCATCACAAACCCAACTATCTGTATTTCTAATAATTGAATCCCCCATTACTATTGCCTGTCTCTTCCTAATAACTGGGGTTCTCCCCCCTGCCCCCCGAGCTACATTTTGGTAGTTAGGCCCCCTTGTGAATCCTATCATTGTGATCTGCTGTCTTCATGGTCAGTCACTGAAATGGCACCAAGACTACAAAAATGTGACTGTCTCTTTCTTATATTGTATGTGTACATCTTCACCTTGTGAATAAATATGGAATGTCTGTGCCAGGATTTCTGTTACTCTTTGGGCTTGTCTACATTGCCTGCTGGATTGAGGGGCAGTGATCGATCCAGCGGGGGTCGATTTATCACGTCTAGTTTAGACACGATAAATCGACTGCTGAGCGCTCTCCCGTGTCAACTCTGGTACTTCACCAGGGCAAGAGGTGCAGGCGGAGTCTATGGGAGAGCGTCAGCCGTTGACTTCCCACAGTGAAGACACCGCGGTAAGTAGATCTAAGTACATCGACTTCGGCTACGTTATTCACGTAGCTGAAGTTGCTTAACTTAGATCGATCCCTCCTCCTCCCCAGTGTAGACCAGGTCTTTGTTTCTTCTTTCACTACTGTCTCCATTGTGAACACTGGCTTTCTCAGCTTCATTGCCACATATAGATTAAATGTATTAACATTCTTCTTGCTGTTAAATTTGGCAACTGAAGGAGGATTGGGAACAATAGGTATCTATTGTTTACAACTCTCTTAGTATGTAATAGTTCAATGTGTGTGCTTACCCATTCACAGTAAAAAGTCCATGAGATCTGAAATCATTTGACTGCCGCAGGAGAAAGTATATGGGGCTCTGCTTAATACAGAAGCAAATAGTCTAACCTTATTTTACTCTCCAGACAGCTTTCTTCTCCATCCTACTGGAGTGTGTATGCTGGGATTCTGAAGCAAACGGAAACGCGCTACAGAAGTGGATCCAGAGTGCAGAAAATAATTTCCCACCCAAATTATGATTCAGATTCTAAAAACAATGACGTTGCCCTGATGAAGTTACAGACACCGCTGAGTTTTACTGGTAGGTATTCTCTTGTGTGCTTAAGCCCAAAAACTCAGCTGCAGAAATTGCCCACCCTCTTTTATTTATTTTTTTAAATTGCGTCAGCCGTTAAAGAGGAAGGGCTTGCTCTGCAGACACTTAGAAAACATGAGAAAAATACAAAGCATGAGAAGATATTTTAATAACATGTAGTCAGCAAGCCAGGATTGAACACTAAGCTGCTACAAAATAGAAACTGTAATAAAATGTGCTTTTTTAATTGGGTGTCAATTTATCAGCTGTCAGAGGTCTGCAGGGATGGCAGGGGTGTCATGTCAGCACTACTCTCCTCAAAGGACACTTAAATGACCTGCCAACTCTACTGAAACCCAGGATTCTTCATGAATGAGAATTGAAATCCTTGCTCTGTGTTGATAACCTGGTCATTCTATTAACTACCCATAGTGGCCTTCTAGAGAGCCTATATATGCAAGGAATATACTGCAACATATGGGACTTACACATCAAATGTGACGAGCGATCTTTTTATGAAAAGAGGAGGTACATAAGGAAACACTCTAAATCCAGTGTGTGTGTACCACATAATCCATTCATCAGGGATTTTCAGACTAGCTATAACTCCTAGTGTCCTCTCCATCAAAACAGCACACAGTTCTTCCACTATAAAGCACTTGAAAATGAACTACTAAAATCAAACACACAGTCCATTCTGGTGTCCATAACTCCAAGGCCTTGATACTAACTTCTGTACTTTGCCCTAAGCTGAGTAGTGCACAATGGATCAAGACCTAAAACAGTTTCCAGAAAGAAGCAAAACTATTTCAGACCCCGGAAGAGCATGCAAAACTGAAGTGGGTTCTTTTTTAAATGAACCACAGTGGCCAAACTAGAAGTGAAAACTGGAAGACAAGGCATAATGCAAACCCAGAGAGAGATGGCAGAGAGGATGCTCTCAACTCCAGTGCCACAGATTTGAAGGCATTCAAGAGACTTTTCAAATTCCTGAAGTCCTAAGACTTTCTAATAAGATGCAATGAAGAAAAACAACATATAGTGCTTGGAAAAATGGCAAAAATAGCATGAAGAAAACTCCCCCTTGCTGCTGGTGATAGGCAAGTGTGTCTGTTCAATAGGAATAGCATGAGCCCTACATGCTAAGGGGCAAACAAAAGTTTAACAAATATTTTACTGCTAGTTTGCATGCTGTGCACAACCTATTTGGAATCTGTGGAAGACGCAGCATGCTAATTTCAATAGGACTTTGCATGGAAAGTGCACAATGCTCATGTGAATTAGGCATTCTTGACCAATGTTTGCCCTCAGTCTGTGTCCTAGTGGATCAGTGTCTCATCTCCATGTCTTGCTCCTTCTGTCCCCCTCCACCCACCCCCCAGAAATAAACCCTGTCAAAACAGTTGGCATTAACTTGTTAATTAAATGTTACCTGAGTGATGGAGAGGGAACTAACCTCCCTCTGACTCCCCAGAGGCTGAAACTTTAGGTCAAGGCTTAGAAACATTCGGAAGCCTACACTCCTTCTACCCATCCTGTACTTCTTGTGGATAAAGAGGTCTTCAGTGTTCTCAGGCTGGCAGCTTTTATGACCACAATACTTGCTTAGATGCTAGGAAGCTAAGTGGACAGGGGCAGAGCCTTTATATTTAAAGCGCTAGCGTGTACTTAGAGTCCCTAGTATTCAGTGTAGCATGGGTCTCCTGGGTGGAAGACCCTCTAATAGATTTTTTTTTTTTTTTTACATTTATTTATGTCCTCTTACTTAGGCTTGCTAATCACCAGTATATTCTTACTTTACAGACACTGTAGCACCTGTTTGTTTGCCTAACCCTGGAATGATGTTCCAGCCTGATCAACAGTGCTGGATATCTGGATGGGGAGCAGAATACCAAGGGGGTGAGACTTCTGGTTCTAAAATACTGGGACAATCATCTAGTTTTGTTCTAAGTTTGTACTAAACTAAAAAATGCTCATCATCTGCAGTCTGCCTGTAACTTTTGTGGGCTAGGAGACAATTTGAAAGATCCCTGCCAACTTGCTGTCACTCACTCTGTATTGATGTCTTCTTTCTGAGGCAAAATGTCTGGTATTATCAAAAAAAACTTGTAACGTGTCTCTCCACAGCAGTCTGCAAAGCAGCTCAGCTAAGTATGGGGTTAGAAATATTAGCACAGGAAAAAGAAGAGAAATTAGGATCATCCTGGCAGTCTAGCAATAGGACAGTCTTCTGTATCTCTGCTAGCAGGGGCTTGAAACCCAGTAGTGACCACGTGCCCCACTCATGTGGCAGAGTGTAGTGGGGTGCATTCTACAGCAGTGCCTCATGAGGGGGTGTGGATTTTTGTCTGGGAGTGTAGAGAATATAAACACTACAACACCCTTATAGAGTGGATAATCTCCTTGGGACAAGAGGACAGAGTTGCAGTGGTATGAGTAAAGCTGCAGTGAGTGAGTGGGAAAAGGAGAGCTTTTTCAGGCCAAGGAGGAGGGTGGAGCCTGATTAGGGAAAGTGCCAAGTACCTCCTGTAAGGTGCAGGGCACCCTAACTCATAGTGTTCGCTAACTTGATCACTGCCTGTCAGGTTCACTCCCTCTGGGGCACTGGGCATTGGCCACTATCGGCAGACAGGATGCTGGGCTGGATGGACCCTTGGTCTGACCCAGGATGGCCATTCTTATGTTGTTCAGGATAATGTATCATCATCTTCAAAGTGGTTTTTAATATCTGTGTTCTTTTTTTAATCAAATGTCAGTGTTTATGCCAAAGCATCACTGACTGGTTTTTGATCTTGTGCACCACTGAAAGCAAATTTAGGGTTTTGTAACTTCTACACATGACAATCTGACTGTTCTAACTTCATTTTTGTGTGTGCGTGTGTTTCAACTTTAGGTAAAACTTCAAATGTCTTGAATGCCGTAATGGTGCATTTAATAGAACGTTCTATATGTAATTCTGCTGGATACTATAATGGCTTAGTTTTGCCTACCATGATATGTGCTGGGCATCTGAAAGGAGGAAAGGATTCCTGCCAGGTAATAATGTGTGTTTATTTTAGCTCTTAAAGATTAATTTTTTGATTATTCTAACACTTGCTGGAGAGGGTATTTAAAATGCTAGTGACTATGACAGGTCTAGTTAAATAGACAAGTGACTGTCTTTGGAGCATTGCAGTCGGGCTTACAGTTTTCATCATGCTGAGAGAACTGCTAGAGGTAGCGCTGATAGTTGGATTCTCCCATCCCAGTTCCTCAGTCCTCAATGCCAGTATCGACATGTTGCTAAATTTGTGCAAAGTGCTAGCCCCTCATTTTCAAATGCAAATCTGTAACAATTTCTTGGGAGCACTGAAAATGAGTGACTTTTCACAAATTTAGCAACACTTTTTTCTCATGCTTTTGAGAAAAGAGAACCAGTCTCTCCCACCCTTAATATGCATCCAACAACATATGAATTCTTGCATTTTTGGTGGGTAAGCTAACTGTAGTACTGTAACTGAGGTAGCACTTGTTTTAGATCATTTGCTTTTTAAACTAGGGTGTGGCCTCCCGGTGTTGGGGATGGGGCACAACAGGGTTATCGGGGAGGCAAGGACCTGGCTGGTTAAGAATTGTCCTGTTTCTTCAAAACATCATTGATAAAATAAGAATTTCTTCCAATAGCTGAGCCTCCTGCTCATCTCCTGCTGCCAGGCTGAAATAACAAGGAGGAGGGAGGGATGGACTGAGAGAGCATGGCCTCTCCCCATGCAGGAGGGGTGGGGTGGGTGATCGCAGCTCTCTGGCCTCTCCTTGGGCGGTAGTTCCTCTCTGCCCACTTCAAAAAGTTTTTTCCTCCTGCTAACGATAGCTCATCTCAATTGATTAGACTCTGCCTGTTGGTATGCATACTTCCACCTTTTCATGTTCTCTGTATGTATAAATATCCCCTGTCTGTGTGTTCCATTCTATGCATCCGAAGAAGTGAGCTGTAGCTCACGAAAGCTCATGCTTAAATAAATTTGTTAGTCTTTAAGGTGCCACAAGTACTCCTGTTTTTTTTTCTGCCCACATAGTCTCTTGCACATGTGTGCTGGGGATCATGCTAAGGCCTGAGGAGCCTGCAGCCTGTTAGTGATTCTGGCAGGGACACAAGGAGAGCGCACAGCATGGCTGGCTGTGTCCTGCTGAGGCTGTCTGCCTGAAATGTGTCCTGGGCAGGGGAGGCTTGTGGGCAGGGGAGCAGTGGGGTGGGGTCCTGGACCCTAGGTGTCCATGGAATACTGTTTCTTAGAAAGAGGAGGGCATGCTTGGACACGAATCTCCACAGGGGATTGCAGCAAAAAAGTTTGGGAACCTCTGTTTTAGATGCAGTGTGGAAGCAATGCTCAGTGGGTGTGTTTTTTTTTTTTTTTTATTGTTCCCTCTGAGACTTGGCTACAGTGCTTGAATCTGTATTTATCAGCTCTTTCCAATGGGCAAGGTCACTAATAGCATGCTTGTGGGGCTCGTGTTTTTGCCCAGGGTGACAGTGGAGGTCCGTTAGTAACTGAGAAAAACTCAGTGTGGTGGCTAGTTGGTGACACAAGCTGGGGAACTGGCTGTGCCAATGCTAGAAGACCTGGAGTTTATGGAAATATGACTGTGTTCACCGACTGGATTTACAGAAATATGCAGGTAAAATATATATTCATGCTCTTTCTTCAACATTTTATACAGGTTTATAGAGTTTAAACTTTTAAGGCTAGAAGGGACCATTGTGATCATCTAGTTTGACCTCCTGCACGTTGCAGGCCATAGAACCTCACTGACCCACCCCTGTAATAGACCCCTAACCTCTGGCTGAGTAACTGAAGTCCTCAAATCATGATTCAAAGTCTTTGAGTTAGAGAACCCCCACTATTTATTATTCCAAATTCCCATTATTCATATTATGAAAAGTAACATCACGTTTTTAATGACCTTGAGAACCATTAGCTGGCTCTATCATATCAAGTAATTGAGAAAACTGAGAGAGATGATACTCACCATTTTTTTTTTTTTGTTTCTTTATTTTTTTAAACAGGCAAATAGATGATCATGGTATCTGCTGTTCTTGCTGAATCACTTTCAAGAACAATCCTAAATGGAGTTATGGCTTTCTTGGCTATCTTACTATGTACTTTTAAAAAGAATTTCTAGATCCTTACAATTTTTTTAGTACTTGCAAATAACCTGAAGTTTTGCACACTCAGTTCTGTGCTGGCTGCAGTGACTGATCTATTTAATGAAGTAGAAGACTGACAAGCACCTTTCTCATTATGGTGCCTGGTGGCACAAAATTGCTGTCCACTGGTAACTGACATGTTCCTTTAATTTTGTAGCTTCCAAGTTTATAGGGTTTTCTATAATCACATTTGTAATTGAAATAATCACTGTTTCAATTACAAGCAGGGTGGTTTGACACTTGCTTTACTGGCATAATTTAATTTAAATGTAAGTAGTGGTGTAAATATGAATCTCTGGGGTCCTAGCTAGTGACTTAAAGAGGAAAACACATGGTGCATGACAGTCAGGGCATTATAGGTAAAGGGAAGCTGTTTTGCACATTGGAGAGTAGAGGCAGGGAGAGATGTCTTGGCGTATATTCAGGTGATTAAAAATCCTCAGGATCTTTACAGGTGCGGTAACAGCCAGGGTGATCTCTTTGGATTTACCCCAACATAAATAGGATTAGCATTTAGCTCAGTAATTGAAATGTGCCATTGTTCTTCACGGTTACCTTTCCTGGGTCCCACATCTAGCCTGCAGGAGAAATACAGTAACTACTGTTCTAAAGCTAGACAGCACAGGTAGGCTGCTGAGAACAGCTCTTCTGGCTTGTAGCAGGACACTGTGTACCAGTAGCATGCTCAGTTTTATGAGCTGGGAGCTGCTAACTGATTCTGAGAACTCTCTTCCCTCTGAAATGCAAAGAACAAAGCTTTGCTGTGTGGCTGCCTTCCATGTAGTCATTCTGTGTGATCAAAGTGTAGGTATGGAAGGCTGGGAAAGTGTGGAAATCAGAGATGCAAAAAAACCCCATTTCCACCAAACACATGACTACCTCAGTTTTAAAGTAATCTGGCTTTTAATTCCATAGGAAGCTCTCTGTACCTGTCCCTGTAGCTATTTTAGCAGGAGACCAACCACTTAAGCTTTTTTTTTTTAAAAAACAAAACACAAAGCCACTAACCAGTCACATACGTCTGATTTTAATGTTCTAGGAGAGGAAAAATAAAACTTTATAGTTTTAGAGGGGGACAAAAAGACACTGGTATGGCGCTGACAAATTGACCAAAAGTAATGAGACTCAGTATGTCTCTTCTCCTGCTTTGTGCTCTCCAATGCAGTGAAATGACCAAGTTTGCTGTTACTTTAATGGTACTTTAATTCCCAAAGCTTTGAGTTGGAGAAATTTCCACTTCAGTTTTGGAACCACAATCTGTTATATATCAGAGTGCCACTTAAATAATACGTTAAAAATGGTTGTAAAGGCTAGAATGTTCAGGGGGACACACAAGCCATAATGAGTCACTTTCTATTGGAATGACAAATCTCTTCAGGGGAATGACTTTTTTAAAAAATAGCAATGTATACCAGAACAAGACAACATTTCTTAAGAAAACAAATGCAGTTGTCTTGCACATAAGTGGTACAGCTAATAAATCTTTTACAAATCATTTCTCCTTGCAGTAATTTATTACAGCATTTCTACCTCCCTCAAGCTTTTTGTTTTGACTGAAAGTCTATAAAGCACCTTGAGAGCCTCAGAGATGAAGGATACTCTTCTGATTTAAGCACAAGATGGGACACCTAAGGGAGCTGGTTTTTTCTCCAACCTTTCAGCAAGCTTCCTCGTAGTCCTTTAAACAGGTTACTTGGCTTGACTTTTAGAAGTGCTGACTACCCCCCACTGCTAAATAACATCGGTGGGAAGGACAATTTTAGTGATACTTAGTGGACTTACTTCCCCTCAGCCCTTACTGCCTTTAAGATGAGCTTCCTTGCCACTTGTATCTATTTTGCTACTTGGATGGATAGAAGGTTGGATTTGAGTCAGTACTGGACCTATCTTTAGTTGTAACAGGCACATGCTGTGTTCCAATGATACTTGAAAGAAAAGTATTGACCAAGTTCACTACTGAATGCATATGAAGGATAAGTTGAAGTTTAATCAAAGAGAACTTGTGTGTGTCCAAAAGTGTTACTTTCAGGGCTTTTTTTCTTTTAAGACCATAAGCTCACGTTACTGTTGACGGAATAGCAGCAGCATAATGTAGCTCTTTTTATAAATAGAGACTTCAGTTTCTGGAGCTGTGTGGGGCCAAGAAAACTTCCACACTAAAGAAAGCTCAGTCTATGCCCATTTGCCCCTCAGCTCTTCCATTGTGTCTAACAAACACAGGTCAACATGAGCTATGTATGCTTCTCTACCACCCCTTTGGGTAGGCCATTCAACCGTCTGATGGGATCAACCTCAGTCACTTTACAAGTTCAATATAAGAAGTTTGAATAGAGTTTCATAGAAGCATAATTACAGTACACACTCACAGAAACAACTTGGTCTCAACTCATGATTTGTTGAGCTACATTAAGATTAGGTTCTTTGCCAGTGATTGGGCCAGGACCTCAGGTGACATACAGAGGATCTCAGTCCAGGATCTAACAACTTTATATCCTCACACTACACTTGCAAAGTGATATTTACCTTTGTTTTTTTTAATATGTACCATACTACCAAAATGTCAAAATAGATTAACTAGTTTCCATGGCTGAAATAAAGCATGTGGAAGAACACAAAAAAAAGGTAAGAAGGAAAGCACACATTTAAAATATACTTGCAGTGAGAGACTGAATCAAAAGTGTAAAATAGTTTAATTCATTTGCCTACTGTAGGATGCATGTTCTGTAGCGGAGAGCTCGTGTCCTCACTTGTTAAAATGAACACATTCAGAATGTTTTGCAGTAGCAACATAATTACGGGGAAGCATAAGAAAGTCTTAATGCTATACATTAAACTAAAACAAAATAAAATGGTTCACAGGTGAACATGAGAGAGACACATAACTGATGAGGTTAAAGCAATTATGTGATTTAGCTAATCTCTGACTTGGCCTTAAAAACGTAACTACTGTAGACAGATGCACAATTTTTAAAGAGTTATACAAAGCTCTGATTATAGATCTGTCCAGTACCAAGAACTGACATTTGAAACAGACTGTTTAAAGCGGAGAGGCTACAGCACAGATTTTATTAAGCGAAGGCGAGCTTGTGTGAGACGATGAATTCGTCCACTCAGAAAATGCCTTTGATCGGCAGCATCTTTCCGTTCCTGAAGAAAGAAGCTCAATTTTTCTTTTTCCTGTAAAAGTTGCAGCATTGAATTCTGTAATTTATCTCCAAAGTCCTGAAGGATGTAGAACTGCATGATCAGAGGAATTTGGCTGGAGAGACGTTTACCTGCACTCTGAAAACAGAAGATGGTTATAAAACATTATTATCAAAGAGAGGACATGGGACGGGCTCTCTAGTGAAAGTCAGTAAGAAGCTACAACATTCTGTGTCAAGTGATTGTTCCAGCATCTTCATGAATTAGTCTGTAAATGGTTCAGACGGCTGAGATGCAACTTTTCCTTTAAAATCCCATTTGAAAACATGAATGAGACGCACTGCTAATTTCAACCATAAGTATTCTCAGGGGCATAAACACAAGGCAGACCAGTCACTGCTGATTACCTGTATAACCTAATCAATGCTGACATTTGTCAGCAGAGAACCATCCAATAAACAACACTTACAGTAACTCCTCACTCAAGGTCGTCCCGGTTAATGTTGTTATGTTGCTGATCAATTAGAGAACATGCTCGTTTAAAGTTGCGCAGTGCTCTCTTATAATATTATTTGGCAGCAGCCTGCTTCGTCCACTGCTTGCAGAAAGAGCAGCACATGGGAGCTTGGAGTCAGTGTGGACCAGCAGCCCTCCTAAGTTCCCTGTGTGGTAGCTGCCCAATTGCCGGGCAGTTCAGCTGTCCCTTCCTGCTGCTCCTGCAAGCTCTATGCTGCTCCTGCAAGCCTCACGCTTGCTGTGCAGAGCGGGGAAAGAGGGGTGGTAATGTCAGGGTGTCCTCCTACCCCTCCCCCCCATCTCCACAGAGCGGGGTGGGGACATGACAAGGCTCAGGATGGAGAGAGCTTGCTGGCAGCAGCTGCTGTCTCAGCTTGCTGATCTATTTAAAAAGGCAATGTACTTAGCGTGTGAGGCTGTATTAACAATGTGTTAACCCTTGAGGGCTCAGCAGAGTGCTAGTTCATCATTTAGCAGTAAGGCATTCCCTGAGAAATATCCCACCCTCTGACACCACCACCTCAACCAAGCTTCACAATCATCATTGCTGTTTATAATATTAAATTGTTTAAAACTTATACTCTGTGTGTGTGTGTGTGTGTGTATGTATATATATATATATATATATATATTTCTGGAACCTAACCCCCCATTTACATTAATTCATATGGGGACATTAGATTTGCTTAACATTATTTTGCTTAGAGTTGCATTTTTCAGGAACATAACTACACCGTTAAGCAAGGAGTCACTGTACTGTTGTAAAGAAAACTCCTTCCACAGAAGCCATAGCATGTGGCTGACCTGCTTCCACAAACTGCTGGGGGTAGTAATGAAATGGCTTATAGTACATTAGGTTTTGTCCTACAATAATTACTGATCACAAACATCACATCTTAGGATTCTAGCTTGAACCCCTTTAACATTATCAACCTGTGTGGGTTGTGCCCATTTGACTGCTTGTGCCAAAGTCAACTTCCAGTGTTCAGAACTTATTTGTACTAGTCCTGTGAAGTACAGGGCTGCCTTAGTGCTATGCCCTAGCCTTAAAGGATGTCAATGGGGGGATTTGATCACTTATTTAGAACCATGAAAGCTCACTGCATTTTCCTGGGCTAGTTCCCCTCTTAATCTAACTAACAAATCAGAGTACAACAGAGGCAGCAATTTATTATTCACACAAGCTATTCAAGATGATTGACTAGCAGAAGGAACTTAAATGAAGGGCACTTTTGTGAGAAATCTCAGTCTATTGCCCAACATTTCTCCTTTCAAATCATTAAGCTGAGGGTAAAATTTTCCAAGAGTACTTAGGTGCTTAAATCCCATTAACAGACGTGACAAACCTAGGAGCCTAATTCTCATGGAAAATTGATGATATTTAACTGCATAGTGTCTCTTGAAAATGTAGCTTAGTTAGGGTTGCCAACTTTTTACTCACACAAAACCGAATATCTTTGCCCCGCCCCTGCCCCTCCTCCAAAGCCCCACACCCACTCACTCCATCCCCCTCCCTGTGTCGCTCGCTCTCCTCACCCTCACTCGTTCATTTTCACCGGGCTGACTCGGGGTTGGGATGAAGGAGAGGGGGAGGGCTCTAGCAATGAGTTCAGGTGTGGGAGGGGGCTCTGGCCTGAGGCAGTGGGTTGGGATGTGGAAGGGGGTGAGGGAGGGGGCTCTGGGCTGCAGCAGGGGGTTGGAGTGGGGGATGAGGCCTCCAGCTGGAGGTGTGGGCCTCTAGGTTGGGCCTGGGGATGCAGGGCTTGGGGTGCCAGGAGGGTGCTCTGGGCTGGGATCGAGGTGTTCAGAGGGTGGGAGGAGGATCAGAGATGGTGCAGGAGGCAGGGGGCTGGGGCATGGGGTGAGGGGGTAGGCTCCGGGCAGTGCTTACCTCAAAAGCTCCAGGAAGCAGCAGCATGTGCCCATCTGGCTCCTATGCCAAAGTGTGACCAGGCGGCTCTGCTCCATCTGCAGGCGCCGTCCCCACTGGCTGCGGTTCCCAGCCAATGGGAGCTGCGGAGCTAGCACTTGGGATGGAGGCAGCGCACAGAGTCCCCTGGCTGCCCCTAGGCCTAGGTGCTGGAGCGGGGGATGTGCTGCTGCCTTCCAGGAGGCACGTGGAGCCAAGTCAGGCAGGGAGTCTGCCTTAGCCCCACTGCACTGCCGATCGGCCTTTTAGCGGTGCAGTCAGCACCTCCCAACCCTATGCTGAGTGTCTAATGGCTCTTTGCTGCAGATTCACTGCGCTAGTGTTATTTAACCTATTGCCAAGTGAAGCACTTTAGGATACTGTAAGTGTGTGAGAGATGATGTAAAAGCAAGTTCTCTTTTGCCTTTTCACCCTACCTCATAACATCTATGGCTAAAATAACCACTTCTACTTACAGGAGCTACATGTAGTTTCCATTTTGTTCTCAGAGAGAGAACAGAGGCCCGGTGGTTCAATAGCTGCCTCTAGTATTATGAATGCACTGATTTGTATCTACACATGCATCCATTTTGTGCCACTGTACTTGAATTTTGCCGGTAGTGCATCGCTACAGACCAGACTATAA
This sequence comes from Mauremys reevesii, assembly GCF_016161935.1. NCBI lineage: Eukaryota > Metazoa > Chordata > Testudines > Geoemydidae > Mauremys > Mauremys reevesii. The sequence goes on from NC_052623.1 coordinate 161,657,272, forward strand.
CTCACCTAAAGATCAGGGCCTTAATCTCCGAGTTGATGTAGGGCTAAAATCAGAGGTGGCATACATTTTGTCATTAAGTTGATGAAAGTTGGTGTAATTTGAAAACTGAGGTAGACTTATAGCAGGAAAAGCAATCAAAAGGCAGATGCTACACACTCAGCCTGTAACTACCCCTACATAATGATTCTGTACATTGATACTGTACATGCCTTTCACATCACTTCCGAATTTGCCCATAGACATTTTACATCAGCTGTTCAAAATTCCAGTTAATGCAAAAAGATGTTATCCATGGACAGCGGGGTGGGGGGGAATTATATGCCTTATAAATGGTACCAGAGTTTTCTTAAATTAAAAACTCCTCCTATTGACTGCAAAAGGAACGGGATTAGTACATGCTGAAGGATTTGGAATGGAATAAAAACTGTGGTAGGAATCCATAAACTCACACTGAAGTATGCTGCCAGGTGATAACCCATTTCCATAACGGCAGAGTGGTTCTGGTTTGGAACAGTGCCAAAATTGAAACTCAAGGCGGCCGGGTTCAGACCATTGGCTGCTTCCTTTGGTGTTTCTTCTCTGATAACTTTTAAGTCTTGGCTGTAAACATTGTCCGGGCAGTATACAAGCTGCTCCATTTTAAACTGGACTCGGATCATTGTTTCAGCTTTCTCTGCTTGTTTGTCTCTAATGTCTTCAATTTTGTCCTGTGAAGGTGGGGGGGGGGTGGGAGAGAAAACTATCAAAATCTAGTAAGCAACCGGTGTACAGGTGAGTACAGGACCAGCCCCATGTGACAGGTAACATGTGACATGGTGTCACAGGTTCTCACGAGCACACGGTAAGAGCCAGATTCTGGTTCTGTGTCAGCGGGCAGGAGAGGCTGCATTGCTCTGTGTCTCCATTACACTTGTGGACAGGAACAGCCAAAAGCCTGCCGCTTGGTTCTCTGAGTACGAACAACAGAGGAGTGTTTGTGCTGCCAACTATGTGAGAAACCCCACGAGGGATGAGTTTGCAGGGCAGGGGTAATATTGATGGGATCTGATACAGCATGTAGCGACTGCCGATGCTGTATTCAGCCTCAACATATTCATAAAGGTGATATGTCTGCAGGAATCTCCACAAGTTGCTTAAAGGTACAACAATCAAATAACTGACTGATAAGGAGTAACATGTAGTTCTATATACAATACATTATGCCATTCAGTATTGCTGGTCTTATACCAGGTTACATAAAATCATAGCAGTGTCAGACTGGAAGGGATCTCGAGAGGTCATCTAGTCCAGTCCCCTGCACTCAAGCCAGGACTACATAATAACGAGACCATTCCTGAGAGTTGTTTGTGTAACCTGTTCTATAAACCTCAGATGACTGAGATTCCACAGCTTCCCTCAACAATTTTTTTCCAGAGCTTACCTTGACAGTTAGGAAGTTTTTGCTAATGTCCAACCTAACCCCACCTTGCTGCAATTTAAGCCCATTGCTTCTTGTCCTATCCTCAGAGAAAAGGAGAACAATTTTTCATCTTTGCCTTTATAACAACCTTTTCTGTACTTTAAAACTTATGATGTCCTCCCTCAGTCTTCTCATCTCCAAACAAAACAAACTCAATTTTAATCAATCTTTCCTCATAGGTCACGTTTTCCAGCTCTTCAATAATTTTTGATGTTTTCTGGACAGCATGTGGTGTCTCACCTTAGCAGCTCTGTTAAGATTGTGAAAATCCTCAAAATGATCTTTGGCAACTTCTGTAAAAGATTTTCGGACAAGTTCTGAGGGGAGAAAAGAGATAAAATAAAAGTAGCAGTGTAAATGTGATTACTGAGCTACTGGTAGTACAAAATTTGTGAAAACTGATCATTTACCATATCTATCCATGGAGCTATGCCTCATCAATGCAATTTTTAATTCCTCCTTGTCATATCTACGATGATCTTTCATTTTCCTATCGTGGTTGATTTCTAACTTTTTCAGAAATAATGCCCATTTAGGAATTTGTACTTTCAAAGTTTGAAGGTCAGAGATTGAGGTCTAGATATCTGTCTCATGCCATGAAACTGGTTTGATTCAGATTCATTTTCCCCTGCCTGAAGCAGCCAAGATACAGCTCTTGCCATGTTAACCAAAATCTAGATAAACCAATATTTCCAAAGCTTAGGATAAGCTTAGTAAATGAAACTCACCAATTACTTTCTTCAGTATCTCAATAGCTGGTTCTTCTAGTGCCATGATTTGCTGTCTTACAATGGTCTCAAATGCCTTGTAACTGACAAACCCTGGGAGCTCTCTTCCCCGATATTGTTTTTCAAATCTCCACACTTCATGTTGTATAGTTTTTCTAACTATAACATTAAAACAACAGCACTATTTAAATACACCAAATCCGATGAATTTCTAAAAGAAAATTATGGATTTAAAACAAGTTCAGTTCTTTTTTCTGAAGACACTTGACTGGAAGAACTAGTACACAGATGATCATTTAAGCAAGTTGATTTCCATAGAACTGAGCCAAAATATGCCATTACTACTTTTAAGAATGAGCTGTTTCATTCACTGAAATGAACATATAAAATAATGGAAAAAGGAAAAAGGACCAGTATTCTGATCCAGTACAGCAACTCCTATCAGTCTGATATGTTTTCTGCAACTGAAAAACTGCACAATAATAAGTCTATTCTAGACCTTCTAGTACACTCAGACAACACCATCACTAAAACATTGTCAACACTGGAGAAATTTGCCATCCTAAATAACATTTGTTCTCCTTTTTGATACATGTGTACTTTGCCTCCACATGTACAAGTGCTTTAAAAAGTGTCCAATCTTGATTGATCATGTGTGGATTTAGAAATTATAGCATAATCATGCCTGACTGGAGGCAGGAGGTGCACAGGTAATGCTGCATTCAATTATTAAGGACCATTCCTCCTAGAAGTTCCAAGAGATACCAAAAAACTTATGGGCTTGACACAAAGTACACTGCAATTTTTTTTTTTGCAGTGTTTAATGATAAGTAGACTCGAGTTTGAGGCAAAACTTCAGAAAGAAGGTGTATAGGGGTTTGTAAAATTAATCAGTCAACCAGAAAAACATCTTCCAATGGAATTTACAATAGAAAGCCCAAAAACTTGAATAATTTAGTAAAAAGGCTTGTTTATTCCATTTATCTGCTATTTTTAATATTTATTCCAGCTCTCTCATGAGCTGCAACTAGAACGGTTAGATGAACTTACCTTGCAATGACTTCAGTTTATATAAACAATAATAACTGCCTCATACACTGTGCTTTTCATGGGTCGATATCAAGGAAGGCAGAAGTATCATCATCTCCATTTTACATGCAATGAAGGTGCACTTCCCATTCACACACATAAGCGCTTCAACTGATTCCAAAGGGAATAAGTAACATCATAAAGAAGCTAGTTTTCCCTGGCTTTCTCCTCTTCTATTTTTCCTGTGGTTTTGTTCACCAGCTATCTCCTCTTTCCACCTGTTTTCCTACTTTTTTCACTCACCTAATACCTGTAGATTAACTGGCTCTGGGTATGTGGTGGGATAGGACAGATTAGACAATAGAAAACACCTTTGTCTGAATGTAGTTGCCCCTCAGTGACATGTACCCTACATACATTTTGTAACTATTCATTTAAAATTACACTTAACAATGTTTATGTCAACATTCACGGACAGCTAAAAACATATAGCAATAGGTGCTGCTCGACAGAAATAATGCTTCATGTCCACCAAAAGGAAGAATTAATGGGTATTCTGAGCAATTTAGAAATGTTTTGAGCTGATGTTAAAGTCAAATTTCAGTGAGACAGTCTTCTCCTTTTAGATCTGGATTCAGTAAGCAATTAGCAGACTGGGTTATCTGTGAAACATGGGTGTTCTTTAGGTGGTTATTTTATTACTCACAACTTGCTAGACTTTAAACCATAGACTTTTAAAAATCTTTTTAACATAAGTTAGTCAAAGAATCAAGGGCATATTGTCAGCTGGTGAAATTGTCCTTGCATCATTGACTTCAATGGAAATGGAGGGACTCCATTGATTTCAATGGAGCTATGTGCGTTCACACCAGTTGGGGATCGTGGTAGATAAATTCTCATCACTTCAAGTTTTTAATTTAATTAACATGATCTATTAGCTGTCTTACAACTTCAGTCAAAAGAAGTGAAGTTGAGTATTTCATAGCAGCTTCACAGGCAAGCCCCTGTACTTACCAGTCAATGCGCTGTCATCAAGTATCTTCCCCCATTTTTGAAACTCTGTGCGGATTTTTGTAAACAGTCTAATTTCATTTTCAAACAACTTTTCTTCTCCTGCCACTGAACCCGCAATGTCTTGATTAAACAGTTTGATTTTCTGTAATAAGATTTTTAAAAAAACACTCTGAATTCTGTAAAGGCAGCATAGCTAAGCAAGAGTGAACTTGATTCTATTTTCCTTGTGGATCAAGGCAATCTTTTATTAAATTCCAATCAGTTAGATTTATGCAAAGCCAATCAAGATTGGTGGAGTTACACAGCTATCAATGCTGAGGGCCTATTCTTTTCCTGCAGAACTTCTATTACTGGGAGGACATTCAAAAAGAACAGTATCCAGACTGACTTGCAGATCCCAGGTTGAGATTGCAGGCCTGGCAGTTAGAAAAAACAACCACCATCTTATATTTGTAAACTGAGGACGTGTGTTATGGAAATCATTGAGACGTAACCATGGAACGCTATAATGTTATATTAACCAAGTTCTGTCCAGCGTTGAACTGCTCTACAAGTCAATGGGATTTGCCCTGCTAACTCATTTTGGTGCTTTTGAAAATCCCAACCTAAATCTTAATTCACCTCCTTTGTCCCTTTCTCTTTACCCTAAAAGATGATCTAACAGCAGCCAAGATTTTCAGAAATGGTGCCTATAACTAGGCTCCTAAATCCAGATTTGGGCACCTGTACAAGTGGCCTGATTTTCGTGGCACTGGGTGGGTGCCTAGCATTTTTGAAAATCAGACCATTTGTTTGGGTGCCTATATGTGGTATCCAATTTTAAACACCTACTTTTGAAAAACTTGTTCTTTTTTTTTTTTTTAAATTTACTGCTCCTGACAGCCTTTGAGTCTGAAGTTGTCTAGTTATCAGCCAGGACAGTAGATGTACATGCTTCTCCACCAGCATTCTGTCCATGTGCCTCAGTCCTGTTCTGGAGGGGTAGTTCATTCTCAATGTTCATTTAGTCCTTGGTTTCTTTGCTGAGAAAGCTGGCATATCAGATTGTGAGGTTTCTTTTTTCCTCACTGTGGACACTTGTCCACTGAGAACTGCTGAGACCACCAACTCATTTCATACAGACCACTGAGCAGCCATCATAGCAATTAGCAGTAACAATTTTCCACACAGACCAAGAGGGGGCAGATGACAATAGCTAGGCTAGGTAGAAGCTGCCATACATTATCCCCGTTTTCTTAGTTTCATTTTTCACACAGAAAGATGTGGTTTTGTTGGGGGCCAGCTAGATATGTGGATATGAAGATTAAAACCTTTGAGTAAATGTACTAATCTCAGTTTCCCCTATACTGCATTACTCTGAAACTTATATTATTTGACCAAAGCCCTTGGCTTTCTCAGGAGCTCATTGTCTGTATTATTTCTAGTGAATATTATGTTTGACCTGGTTTCCCTGTTCCATTTCGTTTTGCTGCCTGCTTGAACTCAAAGGGTTAAATCAGACTGGAATTGGGGATTGTCCTAGGCAGAAAACAAAACTAGGATTAACAGATCAGACAGCTTCAGGTACACATCTTCATAGCAACAAGGAGAGCAATGGGGCCATTACTGGGAGATGCTACATCCAGATGCCAGTGAAATAAACAGGTTTTATTTTGCTAAAGCTGAGACCTCACAGACAGTATCCAAGGGAGGGAACTTCAAGTGACAGGGGAGGGGTGGCCCTGCAAGTGTCTGTAAAACAGCTGACAGGCTGAGAGGTCTCATTCAGAGGCAGAGGAAGCTTGTTGCAAGCAGTGTAGACTGGTTCTCCCAACTCAGGGATGAAAAAGAAGCTCCAGACCTGCCTGAGCTGTGGACAGAGGGGTTAAGCTTGGGTAAGGGAATAGACATATACATTATTTTATATCCACTTCTCTAAGTTCTGTGAACCTTTTGGGCAAAATACATCATCAGACTGGACACCATGAGCCAAATGCATCCATGGTTTAAATTCAGGGATGCGCTTAGGGTTGTATGTGTTGTAAGCAGTGAAAGCCCTACAAAGTGTTGATGGCAGAAATGAATTTGTTCCCTTTGAAATTCCTGATTTTTGATAAGCTCAGGAAAATTTAGTAATTGTTCAGCTCTCTTTGCTGTGCCACAAAGCCAAATACATATTTATACTTACATCTATTAGGAAAAACAACTTCTCGCCTTCTGCTTTTGGTGTGCCTTTGCCATATTTGCGAAACTCTTCAGTTGTTTTTTGGAGTTGAATGTTTATTTGCTCTTCTAAAGCAGGCAAAGATTTCTAGGGGAGAAAAAAGAACAATACTTGTACAGTTTGGACAATTCCATTCTTTGAAAGAAATAGACCATTTCAGAGTGTGACACAGAGATCTATGAATCTTGCACTGCTCTTAAAAGTCCAGGTATGCTCTGTAGTCTAAACCAACACTGCCTGGCCTGAGAAAAGAATGGGGAAGGTTTAAAGTGCGGTGTTCTTCAGTGATTTTCTTACATGAAAAAGCAGTGTTGCTTTGCTGGGCTAGTACAGCATCCTATTTAGAGAACCAGTGCATCTCAGCAACCTTTTCATTATTATTCAATAGTTGTTTATAAAAAGGACACATAGTATCTAAAATATATCATATTTACTGTATATAAATTATTCAGGCTTCCGAAAGTTGATGATGATACTAGTTCGCTCTAGTTAGCACTATTCATCCATAGATTTCAAAGCGCTTTACAAAGGAAAGCAAGTATCAGAATCCCTACTTTAAAGACAGGAACACTGAGTCACAGAGTGATTTGCCCACGTTTAAAGAGTAGGTCAGCAGCAAAGCTGAGAATAGAATACTGGTCAACTGATTATCGCCGAGTAAAAATTTTTGGATGAATAATTTATTCACTCTAAAAAGCAGTTTCAGTTGACCCAAAGCTATCTGAATATGAGCTGATGGTTTCAGCTGGGGAAGAGCTGGACTTTTCTAATTTACTGACAAATTCCAAACATTATTGGAACCAAAATGAATATTTTCCCTGATTATACCCCCGTTTTGGCAGCTGAACTGAAAAATCCATTATCCGCCCAGCTTTACACCTGACTGCCAAGCCAAGGCCCAGTATAGTGGACCATGTACTTCCAGATTGCCATCAGGCAGGGTAATTAAAGGCTATTCATAGAAATAATTTCTACAGGCCCAGTCCTCCAAAACTGCAGGATCGTGTCCTATTTTTTGAAAAATGGTTACTCATGTAAAGTGTTACTTTGGTAGCTTACATTAATGTGTTCCACAAGCTCAGCTGTAAGTTTCTCTGCCAAAATGGGGATAGTAGCCTTGTTTTCATCCAGAAGAACTCTGAAACAGAATAAGGAATATGAATAGAGACGACTTGCATTTGCCAAACAAGAAAGCAGTGTCTTCCCTAGTTCTGCCACACAAAGCAGGTAAATACACCTCTACACCAATATAACGTGACCCGATATAACAGGAATTTGGCTATAACGTGGTAAAGCAGCGCTCCGAGGGGGCGGGGCTGCGTGTTCCGGCGGATCAAAGCAAGCTCAATATAATGCGGTTCACCTATAACTCGGTAAGATTTGTTAGCTCCCAAGGACAGCGTTATATCGGGGTAGAGGTGTACAGTTTCTTCTGATCAAGCAGGGGAATGCTAGTTAAGGTGCAGCCGTAGCCTCACTACATCCTGCCAAATCTGCTTTTGTGCAAGATTAGATCTGAAATGATGAGCAGTTTGCTGAACAGACTGAGAATTCAGAACTGTAACTTCAGAAAAAGATCATGAGATAAAAATATCCACATTTATTTCTGTATTATAAGAACATATGTACTGCTATATATGGCAGGGATACTCATTCAGAACCACTTCCGGGTTCAAAAATTCTCTTCATACATGAAATGCAGTAGAGCAATAGTTTGTGGAGGAGGACAGTGTTCTCCTGACACAGACCATATCTTTCCTGCGAGTTTCCCCATTCTTTCCAGTGGATAGAACGATATGCATTAACGCCTGAGCCAACAAAGCACTTTAAAGCCTGTGCTTAACTTGACTCCTTTGGGATTACTTCAGAGTTTAATGGTCACCATGTTTTTAAATGGTTTTCTGAATCAGGGCTTAAATCAAACTTGAATCTGAAAAGAAGTTGAGTTTAAGTTGAGAAGTTATTTGACATGTAAATTCTTCCTTACATTTTGGAAAACTCTACCACACAGACAATGCAAACAAACAAAGAAACCCACCCCAAACTAAGCTCAAGAATAATTCTCAATGTGGGCCTAATCCAAATCCGATGGGAGTCGGTAGGAATCTTTCCATTGACCTCAATGGACTTTGGATCAGGCCCTTTAACTGTTTGAAAACTACCTAAAATGTTCATGCTGCTCAAAGAAAGCTCTCTCCTTCTGGATTGCAGAGGCCAGGGTGAGCTTGTCATGAATATCTTGCTGCCCACGACATTTAACAATCATATAACCCTTCCTTAGGTGGATGACAAGGTTTTGTACGATATCAACAACCGACGACTCAGTTCCTCTGTCCACCAAATCTGGTTTTGTTAGGATCCCTGAGAAGTAATATGATGAGAAGATTAGACATGCACAGAAATGAATGATGGGAAAGATCTATTGTGAGTATCTAGTTACCCAATGCAGCATTGTTCCTGACAGCATATGCTAAAGAGATTTCTCCAGCAGTCCTGTAAGTTCCCTCCCCTCCCCCCAACCTCTCTCTCCCTCCCCCCACCTTTTTCAGGAACACCTCAGGGATATCAAATTAATAGCAGAGCTTTTACAATATTAACTTTTAATCTTTTCAGTTTTCAAGATATTTATAGGCATAGTATCAATGGCAGTAGGGCCCCAAATTAAGCTATCCCTTTCGCTATCTGTTCCCTTTTATCGGTGTGCAAAATTCATGTTATTCCATAGAGCTTGTTTTTGGGGCAGTGAGAAGAATGTTAGAACTCTATGACCTAACTTCCCCCCATTTATATTTTTAAAAGTATGTCTCACCTAGAGTTCTCTCCCCATCAGGGTCTACCTCTTGAGCCATTTTCAGTGCCTCTGTTGTTGCAATATCCACATTACTTGGCACCACTACCAAATTTATAGTCTCTTGCTTCTCAATAAATTTTTTAATTAGCCTTTTGATCTGTAATAAAATATGGTAAGAAAGAAATACAGTAAAGTTTGATGTGACAAATGCCATTGGATGCCGGGCTCCTCATCATCTGACTAGGTGGAATGTCATACACATAATGGATACAATCATACAATAGAAGCTAGGGTGCAAATTTCAGTGGCTGAATTCAGCCTGATTATCTAAAGGTAATCCAAATGTGTAACATGGTCCAGAACAGACTGCTATTATATCGGCCTTGGGAAATTATCATAAAAATGTACTAGCCCAGGTGTACAATCTATTTGATGATGAATATGCTAATGATATTTTACCTGCATTAGAGACAACCAAATTCTATTGTCTAAATGCACAGCTAAGAAAAAAAAATCAAGTTGGATTATATTGACACGTCAAGATCAGATAAAATGTAGAGCTAAATACATCCATCTCAAAAGTGTACCTATCAAAAGAAAACAAAATGTCTTGTCTTTGTCTTTCAGTGAGAGATTGGTAAAAAGTAAAAAAAAAAAAAAAGACATGAAACTTTGCTGTTTTCCCCCCCATGTTTGAATCCCAAACTAGCAGAGTTTCTCGTGGTTTTGTGTTGAGTTGCCTAAGGTTCACGCAGCTCTACTTATATTGAATTAATGTAACTATTATCCTGTCTGAGTTTCCATAAATCTTCCCTTGTCTTCTATATTTCCCTTCAACACCATTTTCTGTCACGTTAAAAAAGTAAGATGCTTTATCTCCCTTATTTTGCAACTGGAGAATGTGGGCCATTCAGGACAATTGACATGTGCAGCTGGTGTCACACCAACCATTTTATTGTGGATAAAATTAGTAGAGTTGTACAAATTACGACAGTAATTTCATGGCAAACTACTGATTTTTTTTTTACCTGCATTCTGGCTGGATAAGGGAGCCCACTTGTATTATCTTTGACATTGTTGCAATACATGGCCAACCCCTTCTCATTTAATCAACCTTTGATGACATTTGTGAAGTCTTTGCAACTCTCATGACAGTTTACCATTTACATGTATTGTGGAGAAGGTACTAATACACATATCTACTGTATACCACCATCCACCCCTTAAGCTCCTCCTAACACTAGGGCTACATTACAAGTGGCCTTGTTCTCGCAGAATTCTAATTTGAATTAAAAATATTTTAGTTTGTTACCTTTTCTATAATAAAGACGGGAAAATCATCACTCACTTCTATTTTATGCATTATCTTCTTCACTCCGTAAAGTGTTCAACATGGTTCGGAAAAAAATGGATCAAATACTGCTGCCATTTACACTGCTGTAAGTTTGCGGTAACGTTGCTGAAGTTAGACTTTGATCCATTATGTGGGGAAGCACTGAGACAGTAAAATTAATGTCTTTTCCTTACTACACAACATGATCCTCTGTTGTAGAAGAATACACTAGACAGAGATTTCTTTAGTTTTGAGCCTTCCTTTTGCTGAATTTTGTCTGTAGGGCTGACCAGCATGTGTTTCATTCTAAGTGACCATCACTCTTATTTTCAGCACTTCCTCCACCAATAACTGTCCTGTGTGTTGTCTACAACATCTTTAATGCTGGTTGTGAGCTAAGTGAACTGTATAGAACATTATTGTCTAGATCCTCCAGCAAAACCTTCTGTTTAAGATAATTTGTGCATTAGATCCCTACTAATGTAACTTAGCTGTTTCCTAGCTCAGAACATGTATGTGCATTACCTGTTCGCCAATGTCTTGTGGCTGATTCCCTACAGCCACCCTAGCAATCCCTGGAAGATCAATCAGTGTCAGATCTGGAACATTCGGGGAGCTAATTTCTAGGGAAATTAATTCCTGGCTAATGCCCACTCCTTCACCAGCTATTGCATCCTGGGCTACAAAGGAGGAAAGGGAAAGAGAGGAAAAGCAAGGTTTAGAAACTCATCATGGGAATTTCAGATTAGCACATATCAGAACTGGAAAGCTCCTGTTGCATCTATTTTTTTTTATTTAATTTTTTTTTTTTTTTTAAGAAAAGCATTTTGGGGGACAATTCTGCCCAGGCAAAAATCCCATGGAAATCAATAGACTCCTTTTCAGGATTTGAGCCTTAATAAAAATTGAAGAATACATTGTCTATGACAGGGATCGGCAACCTTTGGCATGCAGACCGTCAGGGAAATCCGCTGGCGGGCTGGGACCGTTTGTTTACCTGCAGTGTCCACAGGTTTGGCCTATCACAGCTCCCACTGGCCACGGTTCACTGTTGCAGGCCAATGGGGGCAGAGATCAGCTGAACTTGTGGACGCTGCAGGTAAACAAACCGTCCCGGCCCACCAGTGGATTTCCTGACGGGATGCATGCCAAAGGTTGGTGATCCCTGGTCTCTGAATTAAACTTTCAGAAATCTCAATGTACAAAAATCACATATCTGGAGATGGCTTATAAAAATAATATAGTGGTACAATAAATTACTTAGTATTTACACAATTGCTTCCTCATCTTCAAAATTGACACGCATTAATTAATCCTTGACAACCTTGCAAAGTAGCAAAGGGTTATTATACACATTCTATAAATGGATAAAGTGAGGCACAGAATTAAGTGACCTGTCCAAGGTCATATAGCAAAGCAGTGGCTATGAACAGACTGGAAGGATATTGAGTGCCAGTACTTTGCTTTAACCATCAGACCACACTGTCTAAATCAAACACCACCTCACAGAAGCCTGCTAGTACATGCAACTGATTTGTTAATTCTACATAACTACATCATTTTATAGCTGTGTTGCTGCTATTTCTTGATACCAAAGTAAATAATTTCTCATGAGAAACCTTCAGATGCATAATTAGCCTATTTGACTTTTATGTCACTTACCTCACTACCTTACCTGTTTGTTTGTTTTATTATTTCTTGAAAACCTTAGAGAATAAATGTACACAATATGCAGTATAAAAGGAAGGTGACCATGTATATCACTGTTGATGGTCACCTTCCTTTTATACTGCATCATAGTATACATTTATTAGATGTAGACAATAGACTGCTAAGTATAATAATCCTGTTTATCTGCATGTATCATATTTGTATGTGAAGTTATGAATATTTGCTATGTATTTGTATCTCAAACATGTGTTGTATTCCTGGGTAACCCCCTGCCCCCAAATCAGATTTCCATCAGTTCCAACCGTTTTAATGTGTTGATGGGCCATTGAAGAGACTCAACTCAGCCAGTGAGTTTCTCCTGTAGACATTTCAGAGGGCACTGAGTATGGTGACCATATTTCCAAAAAGGAAGATGGGATATGGCGCTGGGCTGTCCCTCTCTCTCCTCCCCATGAGGCTGGCCCAAGCCGCTCACCCGAGCCCCCCTCTCCACATGGCGGGGGAGGCAGGGCTCGGGTGATCAGCAACATAATTACTGGATAGAGTGACCTTATTTGCCAAAGGCTAGGGCTGGTGTTTGTGCTTGGCCCCCTCCCGCCCCCGCCCCAAACATTCCTCCGTTCCCACCTTTTTTGACAAAAGCAGGAATTTGTGACATTTGCTCTTGCCAGCTGATCAAGTTGACAAGAACAAATGGGACAAATACCCGCTTTTGCCAAATAAGTCAGGACAGGGCTTAAAAAAGGGACTGTCCCTGCCAAAATGGGATGTATGGTCACCCTAGCACTGAGGCAATCGCTGCCCAGTCACTCACCAAGACATGTGATAAGGACATGCGACCTAAGAATCCAACTTGTTGCCAGTACCTTTCCAGGCACATAGGCTGACAGTATAAAATAGGATAACATGGCATCACTACTTTGTCTACATTCCTACTTCACCCCTGTGGACTGTGATTTCTAACAAGGAAGCTTTGAACAAGGGACTGATGACCTCCAACTTGTCTGGGTGATCCAGAGAGATTTTTTGCAAGCTAGCAGACTTACCATCACTGCTATGATCCTAACCTAATGACTCTAAAATCAGCTGTATGTGATCCTTTTAATCATCTAATAACTCTCTTCTTTTATATCAATAAACATTTAGTTTTAGATTACTGAAGGATTGGCATTTGTGTTGTATTTGGTAAAATGCTAATTTTATAATTTGACCAGGCATGTGTGTCTGACCCTTTGGAATTAGAAGAACCTCATGTATGGTGAATCTGGTTTTCAGTAACCTTTCATCATACAGTCCAGTGGTCTGGGTGGTGAGCCAGGGACTGGAATGCCTAAGGAGACTGTGGTTTTGGCTTCTTGTTAACCAGTTTGATGATACACAAAATCACTTTTTGTTACTGGCTAGATAAGCTTTAACGACAGGATAACCACCAGTTTAGAGTGTGCCTCCTCTGTTTCTCAGCAGTCTGTCCTGAGCTGGCATTTGCAGCTATGTCCCACTTAGGCACAGTGACATATACTTAAAACCAAACAATGTTATGACCAGTAACGATGTATGTAAGTATGCAAGCTACGACAAGGACAATGAAATGTTAAGCTTCAGAGCATAAGTTGATAGCCCTTAGGAGTAGGAGAGATGTTTTCTCCCATCATGTGGATCACTACAACTAGCTAGCTACATGTTTTTTTTGTCTTCCCTTAGAATACTAGGTATTGGCCAATGGCAAGTGCAAGGATACACTATGGCCTGAGCTGGTCTGAAAACTCCTGGAGCAAATCACTTCTGATGTAAAATGCTGCAACTCACTGTGAACATGGCTCCCTGTGTTCTTGGCATTCTCAGCAGTCATGATCAAGGTGTTAATTTGGGAAATGTTATGCTACCTAACAGAAGGGAATAAAGGATGAAAAGGAGGATCTGATGAATTAAATCAGAATGCAATAAATAGCACTTACCTTTTCTTATTTCCTTATCCACCACTGAGGGATCGTGGAGTTCTTCATCTATATCCTGGTAACTAATTTTCCCTTTCCATTCCTGCTGAGGAGCCAGTTTTTTCAGTTTGAGCACTAAGGGACATCTGGTAACAATACCTGCAGTTGTCCATAAAGAGAGTTAATTCTGTTAACGATCATCCTTGTTACTTTGAATGGGTGCAGAGCACCCCACAAATGTAGCTTTTCCCACAGTATGCAGAAGAATGCCCAAAGCGCTTCAGTGTGTTCACACAGCTCATACACTATGGAATATCTGAGAGTTGGGAAAGCAGGCTGGGCATTGGTAGGGCAGTGAGGAAAACTATCATCCCATTTGTATGTGGCACTGCACAGTGACCATATTTTAAAAGTTCTTTCTGTTTTGAAAGATTTCACATTTGTTTGAAAGCTATTTCATATAGTTAAAGTGGGTAATGGAAACCAGTAATATATATCTGAAGAGAGAGGAAACTTTAAAGGTGTGCATATGTATGCTAGATGCTTTATATCTTGCACAGCCATTGTAAGTATATCCCTACTACAGAATTGTACACTGATCCTGTTCTATAGTAGGGAAATGATTTTGTATTGTATGGGATTGTTTTAAAAAATCTATACATTTATTAATTTCTATAGGTTTTTAAGAGTAATTTCTATAGAACCCTGTTTAATTTTAATAAATGTTAAGGCCAGAAAGGACAATGACAATATAGTTTGACCTTCTACATAACACAGGCCATAGAATTGCACCCAGTGATTCCTGCATCAGGCCAATATCTTCCTGTCATGCTAGTGCATATCTTTTAGAAAAACGTCCAGTCTTGATTTTCATTTTAATAGACCCCTATTAGTTTCAACTCTATTAATCTCCATGGCACTTTCCCTTCGGGAATAGCAGCCAAACTTGACAGATACAAAAAAGGAGGAGACTTCCACTCTGGCCAGCCTCACACCCAGAAAGTGTGAAAATGAAGCAAAGATGCGGAAGAATGCTCTGGAAGTAGTGTGGTTTACCTGCCGTGTCCCTGGCAGTTCTTCTGTTGTTAGACAGAGTAAAGTGGCTCAGAATAACAACACCTTTTGCAGAGCTTTAACATAGTGTCTTTCGTAAATACCTGGAACACAATGCATGTGTCTCCCGTTTAGTCACTAGCTTCAGCATATGCTGTCAGAAGGTCTTTTGCATGCCCATACTGCTGCCTGGGTCTTGAGAGCTGCAGGTGGGTGTCCTCCTGTGCAAGCACAGGGCTCATATTCTGCTTCTTTACCAAATGACTGGAGGACAACTAATGTGATGCCAATTTTTAAAAAGGGGTCCAGAGGTGATTCAGGCAATTACAAGCCAGTAAGCCTAACTTTACTACCGGGCTAACTGGTTGAAACTCCAGTAAAAAACAGAATTGTCAGACACATAGATGAACGTAATTTGTTGTGGAAGAGTCAGCATGGTTTTTGTAAAGAGAAATCATGTCTCACCAATCTACTAGAATTCTTTGAGGGGGTCAACAAGCATGTGGAGAAGGGGGAGCCAGTGGATCTAGTGTACTTAGATTTTCAAAAAGGCTTTGACAAGGTCCCTCACCAAAGACTCACCAAAGCAAAGTAAGATGTCATGGGATAAGAAGGAAAGTCCTCTCATGGACTGATAACTGGTGAAAAGATAGGAAATAAAGCATAGGAATAAATGGTCAGTTTTCAGAATGGAGAGAGGTAAATAGTGGTGTCCCTCAGCGGTCTGTACTGGGACTGGGACTATTCAACATATTCATAAATGATCTGGAAAAATGGGTAAATAGTGAGGTGGCAAAATTTGTAGATGATACAAAACTACTCAAGATAGTTAAGTCCAAAGCAGACTACCAACAGCTACAAAGGGATTGCACAAAACTGGGTGATTGTGTAACAAAATGGCAGATGAAATTCAGTGTTGATAAATGCAAAGTATTGCACATTGGAAAACATAATCCCAACTATACATATAAAATGATGGGGTCTGTGATGGGGCAGCCCCGCCCAGCACTAGCCCCAGCAGTGTCAGACCAGTAGCTCTGATGGAGGAAGTCCCGCCCTGTTCATACTGGGCATGCTCCAAGTGCTCTGGGAGTATAAAAGAGAGACTTCAGCTCAGTCTGGGCTGGTGGCTGCAGGGGAAGGACCTATCCGGGAAGCTCCTGCAGAGGACCAGCCACCACCCTTGAACTTGCTGGGAACTGAAGCTTCCCCTGGCCAGCACAAAGCCCTGCTACGGGAGAAGCCCGAGGGATGATGGACCTGGAGACCTGCGGAGAACTTTAGGACTTGTGGGAGACCCCAGCTCTCAAGCCAGTAGGAAGTGATCTGGAGGGGTGGGGTGACAGACTGGTACCTTGCCTCCGTTAAGCCTCAGTGTGTTTCGGTAGGCCCCCCCTGCTGAGCCAGTGTCAAGGTCCTACATTGTTGTTAGGGCCATGGGCCAAGGCCCGGTCGAGTGGGAGAGACTCTGGCCATTGGGCCATACCATCTGGCAACCAAGGGTGATCCTAGAGAGTGGCCATTGTGCCATACTTCCCCACAGCCAGGGGCATAAGCCCTCACAGGGTCTAAATTAGCTGTTACCACTCAAGAGAGAGATCTTGGAGTCATTGTGGATAATTCTCTGAAAACATCCACTCAATGTGCAGTGGCAGTCAAAAAGCTAACAGAATGTTGGGAATCATTAGGAAAGGGATAGATAATAAGACAGAAAATATCATATTGCCTCTATATAAATCCATGGTATGCCCACAACTTGAATACTGCGTGCAGATGTGATCGTCCCATCTCAAAAAAGATATATTGGATTTGGAAAAGGTTCAGAAAAGGGCAACAAAAATTATTAGGGGCATGGAAAGGCTTCTGTATTAGGAGAGATTAATAAGATTGGGACTTTTCAGCTTGGAAAAGAGACGACTACGGGGGGAATATGATTGAAGTCTATAAAATCATGACTGGTGTGAAGAAAGTAAATAAGGAAGTGTTAGCCAGGATGGCCAGGGATGGTGTTCCTAGTCTCTGCTTGCCAGAAGCTGGCAATGGGCAACAGGTAGGGTGACCAGATGTCCTGATTTTATAGGGAGAGTCCTGATATTTGGGGCTTTGTCTTATATAGACACCTATTAATCCCTACCCCTGTCCTGATTTTTTCACACTAGATGTCTGGTCACTTTAGTGACAAAGGATGGATCACTTGATGATTACCTGTTCTGTTCATTCCCTCTGGAGCACCTGGATTTGGCCATTGTCAGAAGACAGGATACTGGGCTAGATGGACCTTTGGTCTGACCCAGTATGGCCATTCTTATGTTCTTTGGAACAAAGGTTGCTACTATCTGGCTAGGTAGCAGTGTTGATTCCCTTTCAAAAGGTTTCACTCCACACAATTACTCTGCTATTAATACTGCAGACGGAGTGTTGCACTGACACATGCTCCTCAGCTAGCTGAAGTGGGAGATATACCAACCCATGGGAAAGATATGCAGAGGGAGAAGTGCAACAGATGTTCTAAGGCAGTGGTTTTCACACTTTTTTTCTGGCAACCTAGTTGAAGAAAATTGTTGATGGCCATGACCCAACAGAGCTGTGGATGAGGGGTTGGGGTGTGGGAGAGGGCTCAGGGCTGGGGCAGAGGTTTGGAGTGAGGAATAAGGGGTTCGGGGTGTCAGAGGGGGCTCTGGATTGGGGCGGGGGTTAGAGTGCAGGGGGGTGAGGCTCTGGCTGGGGGCACAGGCTCTCGGATAGGGCTGGGGATGAGGGGTTTGGGGTGCAGGAGGGGGCTCTGGTTTGGAGGGTAGCTCAGGGCTGGGGCATAGGATTGGGGTGTGGGGTTGGGGCACAGGCTTAGCTCTGGTGGCTCCTAGTCAGTGGCGCAGGCGGGGTGCAGAGGCAGGCTTCCTGTCTCTTCCTGGAACCGCAGACTGCGCTGTGCCCCGGAAGCAGCCAGCAGCAGGTCTGGCTCCACATGGCTCTTGCCTGCAGGCACCGCGGTGCTCGATGTGGGGGCAGCATGCAGTGCCCCATGGCCCCCCTGCCTAGGAGCTGCTTCTGGGGTGCAGCACAGTGTCAGAACAGGTAGGGACTACCAGTTTTTACTGGCCAGCTGCCAGGGTCCCTGAGCGCTGAGCAAGGCGACCCAGTGCCTTCCATTCTGTGACGTAGCACTGGGTCACGACCCAAAGTTTGAAATCCACTGTTCTAAGGCATTGGTCTGTGTTTAAAATCTTTCTGTAGCTCTGATGAAGGAAAACTCTATTTTAAATATGAAAATAGAGCCTATGGAAAACAAAATTAAAAGCTGCATCTTGGCATAAGGGATAGTGTGGAATACACTAAACCACCGGATGTTATCAGAAAATAGTTTCATGTGCTTGAGACATTACTGCCCACCAAATATGAGCCACTCTGAAACTGTGGAGGTGTAGTAGATTTCTTGGGGAATTTCAGTCACATACTCACTGAATGCGGCAACCCCCCTGAAAACATGACTAAGCTAAAGTATCAAGTCCCCTTTATATCCTTCAGTGATTGGAATTGGGTGCTGGTTATGAAGAGATCTAAACAAATGCATTTCTTCAACTAAAAATGTTTCCTTAATGTTTCCTGATCTGTGTAGATCAACCATAATGAGAAAGCAAAAATTAGATATCCTATAGCAAAAGTTATAAAAATTCAAGTATTTACTGAGGAATTGAGAGATTTTTTCAACTGGTAGGGAGTTTGCCGTTTGTTTGTTTTATTGTAATGAGTAAGGATGGGCACCCTTCTGAGCCACCAATAGTCCCTCTTACCCGGTAGAACACGTTTAGATGTTTCCCACCTGACTGGAAAAAGTGACTTACTGCTCGAGGCTATGGTCATAACTTGAACTGGTCAAAAATTCTGACAATTTCCAGCAACGTTCTGAATCAGAAAATTTTGATTCAACAAAATCAAAATGTTCATAGAATCACAGAACTGAAAGGGACCTCAAGAGTTCATCTAGTCCAGTCCCCTGCACTCATGGCAGGATTAGGTATTATCTAATTCTAAACCATCCCTGACAGGTGTTTGTCTAACCCAGAGGTGGGCAAACTATGGCCCATGGGACCCTCTTGCCCGGCCCCTGAGCACCTGGCCCGGGAGGCTAGCCCCCGGCCCTGCCCTGCGGTTCCCCCACAGCCTCAGCTCACCCCGCAACCGGAGCAATGCTCTGGGCGGTGGGGATGCCAACTGCTGGGGCAGAGCAGCTGCAGAGCCCGGTGCTCTGTGCTGCACGGCGGTGTGGCTGGCTCCAGCCAGGCGGCGCAGCTGTAGCGCCGCCAGCCACCGGTGCTCCAGGCAGTGCGGTAAGGGGCTGGGGGCAGGGGGGGTTGGATAGAGGGCAAGGGAGTTCAAGGGGTCCCGGGGGGCCAGTCAGGAAGGAGAGAGGGGTTGGACGGGGCAGTGGGGGACAGTTGGGGCAGGGGTTCTGGGAGAGGTCAAGGGACGGGGGGTGGGGGGTTGATGGGACAGGAGTCCCAGGGGGGCCGTCAGTTGAGGCCTAACCAGTGTGGAGTAGAGCGGAAGAATTGCTTCTCACATCTTGCTTACAATGTTCCTGCTAATACATCCCAGAATGATGTTTGCTTTTTTTGCAACAGTGTTACACTGTTCACTCATATTTAACTTATGGTCCACTATGACCCCCAGATCCCTTTCCATAGTACTCCTTCCTAGGCAGTCATTTTCCATTTTGTATGTGTGCAACTGATTGTACTCTATTTAGGAAGGAACAAAAGTCATTAAGCACCTCTGCCATTTCCACATTTTCTGTTATTATTTCCTCCTCTCTCACTGAGTAACGGATGTACCCTGTCTGTGGTTTTCCTCTTGCTTCTAATGTATTTGTAGAATGTTTTCTTGTTACCCTTTATGTCTCTAGCTAGTTTGATCTCGTTTTGTGCCGTGGCCTTTCTAACTTTGTCCCTACATACTCGTGTTATTTGTTTATGTTCATCCTTTGTAATTTGACCTAGTTTTCACTTTTTGTAGGACTCTTCTTTGATTTTTAGATCATTGACGATCTCCTGGTTAAGCCACGGAGGTCTCTTCCCATACTTTCTATCTTTCCTATGCAGTGGGATAGTTTGCTCTTTTGCCCTTAATAATGTCTCTCTGAAAAACTGCCAACTGTCTTCAATTGTTTTTCCTCTTAGACTTGCTTCCCAAGAACTCTTAACTACCAACTCCCTGAGTTTGCTAAGTCTGCCTTCTTGAAATCCATTGTCTTTATTGTGCTGTTCTCCCTCCTACCATTCCTTAGAATCACAAACTTGTATCATTTCATGATAACTTTCACCCCAAACTACCTTCCACTTTCAAATTCTCAACCAGTTCCTCCCTATTTGTCAAAATCAAATGTAGAACAGCCTCTCCCCTAGTAGCTTTCTCCACCTGCTGAAATAAAGAATTGTCTCCAATTCATTCCAAGAACTTGTTGGACAATCTGTACCCTGCTGTTGTTTTCCCAACATATATCTGCATAGTTGAAGTCCCCCATCACCATCAAATCCTATGCTTTGGATGATTTTGTTAGTTGTTTAAAAAAAGCCTCATCCACCTGGCTAGGTGGTCTGTAGTAGACCCCTACCATGACATCACCCTTGTTTTTTTTACCCCTTTTATCCTTACCCAGAGACTTTCAACAAGTCTGTCTCCTATTTCCATCTCAACCTCAGTCCAAGTGTATACATATTTAATATATAAGGCTACACCTCCTCCCTTTTTCCCCGCCTGTCCTTCCTGAGCAAGCTGTATCCTTCTATACCAATTGTCCAGTCATGCATATTATCCCACCAAGTCTCTCTGATGCCAGCTATGTCATAGTTGTATTTATTTACTAGCATTTTGAGTTCCTGATTATTCCCCATACTTTTCACATTAGTATACAGATATCTAAGACACTGATTTGATTTCCAGCCCCCCAGTTCTGTACCATCTTTCCTTTATGTTGCAGGGGGATGTGTTGACCTTTCCAAAATTTAATTTAGAAAAACCTAAACTATTGACTTTGATTTTTTTTTCATTTCAAATGACTGTTTCAATTTTTATTTTATATTCTAAGTTATAATAGAACACAAAAACAACATTGAAACAAAACATTTTGATGTTATTGAATCTAAATGTTTCAATTGACCCCAAATAACATTTCCAAAAATTGTTTCACACAAGGGATATGCCAGTTGCTGCACAGTTCTCATCATAACAGTGTTTTCTATATGATGGGATTGGGAAAATACAAATTCTTTTGGGTTGTGCCAGGAATGGATCTAAACCCAACTTTCAGTGTCCCCAAGCTGACATGAATTACAGAATATCAGATAGAAACACACCACTGCAACTCGGGGAAGAGTCAGATTTCTGACATGAAAAGCTAAGAGGTAAATTCTTACCACTGCCTCTAGGAAGAGCGACTCCGGACAGGGCTTCTAGAACCGAGCTTTTTCCAGAACTCTGGTCTCCAATCACTGCAATTGCTGGCAAAGCCAGGTCCTTTTCTACTCCGAGCGCTCTCAGGGAGTCAATGAGATCAATACAGGGACGGATTTTCTCCTCATAGTAGTTGTACAAGGTGTGTTCTGCATTCTGTAAGAATAACATTACATTTCATTTGAGCTTGTTTCACAGAATCAGGCATAGTTAAACATGTCTATGCCATAAATGATGTACATCAGCAGCAAACTGTACTTCACCCCACCATACCACTCGCTTTGTACTGTGAGCTACAAGCCTTCTGCAGTATTCTTGACAAGGTAAACACATTTCTGTAAATTCAGCAAAATTTAGCTAATTTGCACCAATGGCTGAAAGATCTATTGCAAATTACTGAATTTTATAAATTAGCAAGTGACTACACAACAAGAAAAGTAAGAACACCCCCCCATCAAATGTACTTTGTTCAGTTATTTTTGGTACCTGCCGTTTTTTCTTTCATTTATTTATAATGCATCATACATTTACAGTGCAAATATTTGTAATAAAAATATAAAGTGAGCATTGTACACTTTGTATTCTGTGTTGTAACTGAAAATATATTTGAAAATGTACTAAAAATCTAAAAATATTTAAAATAAATGGTATTTTATAGTTTAACAGAATGATTAATCAAATGATTAATCGTGATTAACTTTTAAAATCGTTTGACAGCCCTAATTTTATGATTTAACAGGTCAGGCAGCTTCCTATATTAATCTAAAATTTGGTATCTGTGTATAGAGATAAAGAGCTAAATTCTTATCTTCCAGCCTGAATTAAAAACACTATTTCAGGAAATAAATATATGAAAAGACAAATACAGAATCACGATCTTTAGTGATAAGTATTGTCCAGGAGAAAATGCTTTTGAACCCCCAGATCATAACTGCAATGCTTATTATCTAATAAAGTTATTATTTAACTGCTTTATTAACTTTAGTATAAACTTTTCAAATATCTATTCTGGTTTTCTCAGTGTTAAACATAGGAAATATTAAATAAGAGTCTTGATATTTCTATCATGCACTGGAGTCTCATGTAGAAGAACAAAAACCCAAATCCCATAATATCTGTTTAAAGTTTCTTATTGTGAATATTCATTAAGGTATACATTCTAGGGGAAAGTTGGAGTTAGGCTGTGGCCCTTCTAT
Source organism: Mauremys reevesii (assembly GCF_016161935.1). Taxonomy (NCBI): domain Eukaryota; kingdom Metazoa; phylum Chordata; order Testudines; family Geoemydidae; genus Mauremys; species Mauremys reevesii. The sequence goes on from NC_052623.1 coordinate 161,680,133, forward strand.
TTTTGATGCCTACATTAAAAAAAAAAATCTGTACATGAAATGCAGGTGCAAATCTTAGGGCTTGGCTACACTTGCAAGTTAGAGCACATTAAAGCAGCCCAGGTGCCCTAACTCTCAACCCGTCTACACTGGCAAGGCACTTAGAATGCCTGGACTCCGCAGCTGGAGCACTCCTGGTAATCCACCCCCAGGAGAAGCATAGAGCTTGCTGCGCCCTGGCTGAAACGCCCAGGTGTCAGTGTGGCCAATGTGTTGCATTACTGTGCTGTGATTGGCCTCTGGAAACGTCCCATAATCCCCTGAAGTCAAGTGGCCACTCTTGTCATTGTTTTGAACTCTGCTGCAGGCATGCGGATATCCCCTTTCAAAGCTCTGTTTCTAACAGCCAGCATGCTTATCTGCCCGGGACAAAGCAACCATTACTGTGGAATGCTGCTTGCTGTGAGTGTGTGTGAGAGAGCGGGAGGCAGGGTGGTCTGCTGCTATCTGAATTTACAAGACAGCATGCTGACATACTCTCAGCACCCCAAAAATCCACTCTCTCTCCCCCCACATACACACAGCACACTCCCCGTCACACCTCACCCCATTTGAAAAGCATGTTGCAGCCACTTGAACGCTGGGATAGCTATCACAATGAACTGCTCTCTGTGGTATTGCAAGAGCTATTAACACACAGTGCTCTACATCTGCAAGTGTAGCCATGCCCTTAGTAATTACATGACTGAGCACCTAGCCCCTGATCCTGCAAAGATTTACGCATATGATTTACAAAGTATTATACGAGTCAAAAGGATTTACACATGTGCATGAAGTTAAACATCTGCATCAGTGTTTGCAGGATTGGTGCCCAGACTTTCACACACACAATCACACACAGAGACAGAATTATTTTGATCCGTGCCTGCAAATCATGTGTGTAGAAGTGAGGTCAGATGGCTGAAAATTTAGCCCTAAATGACAGCAGCAACTGAGCATTAAAATCTCAGAAGAAGTGTCAGTTTTCACTCAAGTGCTAAGTATCCGACTTGCCTTAGTCTGTTGCTCTTCGAGATCAGAGATTCCCCCTTGCTGTTTCATCTTTTCTTGATGATATTTCTCAGACTCCGCCCCCTGGGCTGCTGCTATGTCTCCCTGAAGCATCTCATTCCACTCTGGAGGTGCACTCTGCATGCAAGGGTGTGGTACTGCAGTAGCTCCTTTTGACTCTGTTGGTTGCAGTCTTGTTAAAGCTTCTTTTGACTGTGTTGGGAGTGATCCTGGAAAAACTGCATTTGACTGTGTGTGGGGGGGTGTTCCTCCAAGGAATACTTGTGATTCTTTGGTCATCAAGTTAGCTCCAGGCCCTGCCTCTGCCTGCATCGCTTACTGTGACCTTTTACGCACTACCTGCCTGCTTCTTTGCTTCCCAGATGAAGATGCCCAGCAGCCCTGGGATTTGTTCATTAACTGTCACTGAAAAGCAAATGTCTAGTCCAACAACTCTTCAGTAGTGCTCCTGAAATTATAGACGGGCTTGAGTGGATTCAGCTCTGCAATAATACCTATGGACAAAGTCAGAACAATATTGTTATTGGTTGGGCCAAATCTCTGCTGGAACCAGCTGGTGTAATTCTTTTCAAACCAATGGATCTGTGTTAGTTTGTACCAGCTGAGGTTCTGACCCCTTATTTTGCTCCTGTGGGAATTCTGCACCAAAAAATTAAAAATTCTGTGCATATTTTAAAATCCCACATACTATATTTGTCAAAATAACACAATATAATCACTCCCATTTCAATTATTTTGGTGATTTATTTCAAAATACCTGTCAGCATGTAGGTCTGTAACAATACAGACAACACAAAAGATTCCCCCAGGAGCAGAGAGCTAAAGAAACCCCTGCACACACATGAGCCGCACTGCAGGATCAAGGTATAAGTTACTCTAAAGTAAGAGAGATGGGGAGGAAGGCAGAGAGCACATTAGTCAGTTGAGAGACTGCATTAACTTAGTGGGGTCTGTCCCCAGCCTCTTCCCAGTGAGAGGTGAGGATGCTTCCTGCTTCTCTCAGGGCAAACAGACCCCAAGACCCACTTAACTGCTTCTAGCCCCCCCCCCAACTTCTTTCACTCCCCATCCCTCAGGATCCTTGCCCCAGCGTCTTTTCTCCCTCAGCTGCTTCTCCCTCAGGGCACAGCCCTGGGCCCTCACCTCTCCCTAGAGATTGACTCTCCTTTTCCCATCCCACCGGCCCCCCCAGGTTCCAACCCCCCCCAATCACTGGGGATTCTCTGCTTCTTCCCCACCACAACCGGGGCCCCTGTGCTTCCCCTCCCACCTTGACTGACTCTTTACTTGCCTGACCCATCCCCAGAGGCCCTAGTGCAGTGAAGGAAACTGACTGTGGGAGCCGCAACCAGACAACCCCAGCTCCTGGAGGAGCGGACCTGCCTGCATGGTGCAGCAGGTAAGAGCTCCAACTGGGGCTGGGGTGTGCTGCGAGCAGACCTCTGGTGCGAAACTTGGGAGGGGAAGGCGGAATCCCTCCACCCTCCTTAAATGGCACCCCTGGCCAAGGCTCCCACATAGCTACTTGTGTCAGCCCTAGGCCATTGCATTTTTCTAAAGGACAAATCTGGACAACAAGTGGCTGGCTCTTTACAAGTGTCCCGGAGACTCTGCTTCTTGGGGACACTCCCTTTGCTTAAAAGTGGCCTGTAAAAGAAAAAAAGGGGTTGTGGCCTTTTTGCTGCATTATATTGTGAAAAGGAGAATTGGAAGTTTACTCTTTTTTTCTTTTCCTGTTTAGTTTTAATGTAGTAAAAATTCAGGTCTTGTCTCCCCTCTGTCCTAGAAGAATGCCTGGAGAAATAGGAGGTTCATGATCTCAGTTACTAGACTGACAGAGAGGCAGTGATTTTTTTTCTTTAATGCAGTTGGTTTAAAAATGGAGGGGCCTTTTTTTTATTAAAACCCTACTTAAGTGAGATGCTTGAAAAAAGAATAATAAGAAAAAATTCTTTAGTGGAAGTATCATAACCCTCGTCCCTTTAATTAATGGCTGATCCAGACTTCCCGCTCTTCTAAAACAAGCCTATAACAAAATGGGGAAGACTAGACTTGACATTAGTTACAGTTCTAATGCATAAAAGGGGCAGCAGGAAAAACAAAACAGACTTTAAACCCCCCCCCCCAACCATTTAGGGTTCCTTTATACTTCATGAACAAGAAAAAGTTGTACATGTCCAACTTCATTGTTAAAGTCACCTTAAATCAACACTTTGCAGGCCTTCAGTCCTGGCACTCAGGCAGCTGAGCTAGACTGGATAGCAATCAGTCCCAAAATGCTCGTGAAAACCCGTGTTGATCAGTGGAGATACCTCATGCAAGGAAAAATACATGGTTGAAATAGGGACAACATTTGGAAATGAAAAAAAAATAATGAAGGAATTTTTTGAAAAAATTGTCATTTTTTAGCTAGCTATAGAGCTGGATGATTTTTTTTTTCAAATTTTGTGGGGAAAAAAAGTTATTTTTCAAAAGTATTCCACAATTCTCTCCTCCTTCTTTCCCTCCCCTTTGTTGTCGACATGATTGCTGCTAGTAAAGTCACACATTATTCCCTTCCAGAGCAACCTGTAACCCCATTTATCAATATAATGCTGGATTCATTTTTTCCTTCGCCTTTATGTATTTATCTCCCAGTGTGTCATGAATCCATTCCTAAATATACATGAAATAGCACCCACTGATTTCATCATTAGTAATTAAAATTAGGCATTAATTAACACATTTTTAATATGTGACCTTGACTAGAATTCTGCTCACTTTCCCATGGCTGTTTTGGAGATGTGGTGCTAAAAGAAATGACCTAAATTTAGGCCATGTCTACACTACCACTTCTAATGATAAAATTTATGTCGCTCAGGGGTTTGAATATTCCAGCCCCTTGAGTGACATAAATTACACTGGCATAAGTGGGAGTGTGCACAGTGCTATGTCGGCAGAGGAGTTTCTCCCATTGCCCATTAGGAGTGGTTTAATTATGCCAACGGGAGATCTCCCTCCTGTTATCTTAGGGATTGGCTACACTTGCAAGTTAGAGCACATTAAATAAGCTCTGGGCACCCTAACTCCTGAGGTGTCCACACTGGCAAGGCACTTAGGGTGCCCGGACTCCGCAGCTGGAGCACTCCTGATAATCCACCCCCACAAGAAGCATAGTGCTTGCTGCACCCTGGCTGAAACGCCTAGGTGTGAGTGTGGACAATGTGTTGCATTACTGTGCTGTGATTGGCCTCTGGACACATCCCATAATCCCCTGAAGTCAAGTGGCCACTCTTGTCATTGTTTTGAACTCGGCTGCAGGCATGCAGATATCCCCTTTCAAAGCTCCGTTTCTGACAGTAGGCATGTTTATCTGCTCCGGGACACAAAGCAAACCATTACTGTGGACTGCTCCTGTTGCAGAGGCAGAGGCAGAGGTGTGTGTGTGTGTGTGTGTGTGTGTGTGTGAGAGAGAGAGAGAGAGAGAGAGAGAGAGAGGTGAGTCTGCTGCTGTCTGAACTTACAAGACAGCATGCTAACACACTCGCTGTACCCCAAAACATACTGTCTCTCCCTTCACAGACACACAACACACTCCCTATCACACTCCACCCCGCCATTTGAAAAGCATGCTCCAGCCACTTGCATACTGGGATATTGCATACTGGGATAGCTACCACAATGCACTGCTGAGCTCCCATGTCCTGGGCAGCAGGGGCAGATTTACCATGAAATACACAGTGCCCTGGCATGAGGCCCCCCAACAACAAGGGGCCCCAAGGCCAGGCACTCAGGCAGCTCAGGATCAGCGCACCTCCTGCAGGGGGTCTGCTCCAGGAGTAGGGCTGCGGGGGTAGAAGCTGTGGGGAGCAGGGAGGGAGGCTCACCCACAGCCTCAGGGGAGCAGGCAGGAGGTGCGGGTGGTGGAAGGAGCACAGGGCAGATGTGCAGCCGGCCAGAGAGAAGTGGCGCTTTGATGGGGAAACCGCTGCTTCTCTCCGGCTGCGTGGCTGACCCTGCTCCACCTGAGTCCTCCAGCCCATGCTCGCAGGGCTGGATTCAGAAAGGGGGCGGGGCTTTAGGGGCTGCAGCCTGCAGCCCAGGACTCCAGGGCCCACTTAGCCTGGGCTGCAGCCCCTAAAGCCCTTGTGTTCCAGCCCTGCCTGGTGGGGGAGGCGCCAAGAATCGCAGCCAATGGGCCGTGGGGCAAGCACAGGGCAGCATGGAGCCACCTGAACTCCCCACACCTGCACCCCCTGAACCAAACAGGAACTGCCCCAGGTAAGTGCTCTGCACCCCAACCCCCTGGCCCAGCACTGAGCCCCCCTCCTACACCTGAACTCCTGGCCAGACCCCCCCCCCATCCCCATTCTGCTCCCAAAGCCTAACTCCCTCCCAGACCCTCCACCTCCAGCCCTGAGCCCCAGGGGGGAGAGATAAGAGACAATGCTCCCCGCAGGGGGAGGGCAAAAATGAAGCTGAGCACAGGGCCCCACTGACTCTAAATCCGCCTCTGCTGGGCAGAGTCCTTTGAGGCTGGGGACGCCACTCCCCAGCAGTGCTTCCGCCAGTGCCCCCTTGCCTTCCTGGGGGGACTCTCACGAGGAGGCTGCTGTCCCCTGAAGCCCAGGAGGGGCAGAGACTCCCCAGTGGTGGCAGCGAGGCGAGAGGTGAGGAGTCAGGGACTGGAGAGGTATCACCCTAGCTACCAGGACATCATCCCTGGATAGCTGGATAGGGGGGATATAGAGAGCATCACCACCAGATATTGTGGGGGCAAGGAGTGGGGATGCATTACTCCAGATATCATGTGTCATCCTTAGGTCATGGGGGAACATGGGAGGCATCCCTCCAGATGGATGGGCAGGGACTGGTTGGGGGTGGGGGGGGAATGGCACCCTCGGATAACAGGAGCCATGGCAGGGTGTCACCCCCCCAAAGTGGCGGGGCATGGACTGGTGGGGGCATCACTATCAGATAAGAGGGGACATGAGGAGTGTCACCCCACCCAAATGGGGGGGCAAAGACTGGTGGGGGGCATCACCCCCAGATGGCGGGCCCAGGGAGATTCTCCCCCAGCAACAGGAAGTGAGGGGGAGGAGGAGTGTGGGTTCAGGGAGGGGATCTCCCTGCTCTTCACCACCTCTCTGTTTGTTGCCTAGCAGAGGAAATCCCCCCATGGGGTGGGCAGGTGGAGGAATCCTAGTTGTGGGGAACTCACATTGGGGTCCTGCCCCTTTCCTGGTGTCCAAAGTGAAGTTAGCCAGGTTTGTCCCTGTGGGGTGCAGGAGGGTCCACAGGGAGGGGTGCATCTATTGGGCCCTCCCTGGAGTGGGGGGAGGTGTCTTGAGGGGAATCCCCAGGGACAGTATGTGGGGGAGCTCTATCAGTTCCTCCCTTGGTTAGGGGGTGTGGGATCGTGGGGAGGTTCTCTATGGTCTGGCATTCCTGCCCCGAGGCAGGTGGTGCGAGATCTGGGGAAGGGTCCCTTATAGAGGATACAGTGGTCCCTGTGAGAGGGCACTGGATCCTGGGGGCTTCCCTAAGGGGAGTGCGGGGGCCGGGAGGAGTATGGGGCTCTGTCGTGCCCTCCCCAGGACGGGTGTGGGACTCTGGGAGATTCCCTGTGGAAGGGTGCAGGGAAGGTGTCCCTGGGTGGAGTGTGTATTGGTGTCCATTGGTCCCTTCCTAGGGCAGGGGGTGCCGGAGCCAGGGAGGGCTCCCAGTGGGAGTGTGGGAGGGGTCTGTTGGTCCTTCCCAAGAGTGAGGGGGTGCAGGGTTGGCCTGTCAGTCCCTCCCGAGGACGGTCAGGGTCCATGGGGGTTCCCTATGATGTATGGGGGAGTCTGCAGAAGTGCAGGATCTGCGGGATGGGGGGCTATGGGGATACAGGGTGGGGGAGATAATCTCTGGGAGTGAGGGGTGATCTGTCAATACCTCCTTGGAGTGGGAGTGGGCAGAATCTGGGGAGGGAATCTGTTGGTCCCTTCCCAGGGCTACAGGATCTAGGGAGGGCCCTATGGGGTGCAGGGGATTCCTGGAGGGTGAAGGGGGGGTCTGTTGGTCCCTCCTTGGGGCAGGGGGGATGGGATATGGGGGGGTTGGTCCCCATGCAAGTGCAGGGGTGTCCATGGGGCTGTGGAGGGGGTCTGTCAATTGGTAAATCTGAAAGTTAGACCTATACCTACTGTTGATAGTATTAAGCCCCCCAATGCCCTCCAAATATAGAAGTCAAACTATGCCTCTGTCTAAAGCCCAGCCTCTTTGCTATACTTTAACTTCACACAGACTCCCACAGGAGATGAAAGTCAGACCAGACATAGTGCTCACAGCACTGAAAACTATTAGAGGGTTACCCAGGCTGTCTCTCTCTCTCACACACTCATCTAAAAATGGATCATACTTTAACAAATTAAAACGTTGGCTCCCAGCACATCCTCATAAAGAGGTAACAAACTCTATTTATTTTGTATCCTGTATCCATATGCTGGTAGAGATACTGATAATTTTATAGGGAAAATGCCTATGCCCAGTAACTCATTTAGTCCTCTCTTATTTCAGCTTTCCTTGCAGTGTCTGCCAGCCTACCCACACTTAGCTATAAAAAGAGATGAACTAAACATACCCACAAACTTTTAAATACTTACTGAAAAGAGGCAAAAGAAAAAATTCCTACCTGTGTTGAGCTTGGTTCAAGAGGAAACTACCTACTACAGAATTTCTTTGTTCTGCAGCTTGTCACCATCTCCACCCACAATCCATGACAGAAAACAGGAGAAATGAAAGTAACTCAAAAGCTTACCATTGGTGGCAGCACTGTGAATTGATTTTGCAATGCAATACATTTTCTTTTTTTTTACACTTCTGTCACGAACTCCATCCACATTCTCAGGGGAGAATGTAATCAGGGGAAACGAAACTAACTTGAAAGAGTATCCTTAGCATCACTTTAAATTAGTTTCACAATGGAATGAATGTTTCTAGAATCAGTGTTGCATTTACTCTCATATGTTGTATTTATATATGGCAGGGGTGGCTAACCTGAGCCTGAGAAGGAGCCAGAATTTACCAATGTGCATTGCCAAAGAGCCACAGTAATACGGCAGCAGCCCCGCATCTGCTCCCCAGCCCCAGGTTGCTCCCGCCTGCCGGTATCCCGCACCAATCAGCACCTACTCCCCCCTCCCTCCATAATCAGCTGTTTCATTTGCGCAGGAGGCAATGGGGAGGAGGAGTGAGGGCATGCAAGGCTCAGGGAAAGGGGCATGGGCCTTGGGGGAAGGGGTGGAGTGGGGGCAAGGCTTGGGGCAGAGCATGGGGTAGAGCAGCGAGCATCCCCCAGCACATTGGAAAGTTGGCATCTATAGCTCCAGCCCTGGAATCAGTGCCTACGTAAGGAGCTGCATATTAACCTCTGAAGAGCCGCACGTGGCTCCAGAGCCACAGGTTGGACACCCCTGATATATGGTTAATGCAACTTATAGTTACAGATGGCTGCAGTTACTGATCTGTTTTACTACAAGGTGGCGGGGTCTAGTGCAGGGGAGCCAAAACTTTACAGCAGTATGTACTGCCTCGCAGTCTCGCCACCGCCAAAAATTCAAAAATAATGAGTCAGGTCCCAAAAAATCAAAAGAGTGGCTTAAAAATCTTGAGATTTTAAAAAATAATAAATGTTGGGTCTTTTTACAGTATTTGCCTTTGGGGTTTTTAGCCTTTAGATTTCATGCATACAAGCTTTTCTCTGCAACCAGGAGGACTAGACACCAACTTTAAAATGAATCTGAGGTTCCTGACTCCAGGAGCTGGGGCTCTGAGAAAAACAACAAATAATCTTGAGCGTTGGCACCACTGCTGTAGTAAGGCTAAGACATGGACAACAATCCAAAGCAAATCAATCCACACCCAAGATCGATTTCTGATCCATTCAAAAAAAAATCAGACTTAATGCCCCCCCCACATTCAAAAACCAATTTCCTCAACAATCCCAGTCAATCTCCCCAAACACACAAACTCGAGTCTACTCCCCCTAATCCGTTGTCTCTTCAGCCTCCAGACTCATTTGTCCTGGTCGTCTCCTCTCCATAGAGGGCCCCTAGCTCCAGGTTCCTTCTCTACTTCCCCTTACTCCCATCCAGGCTCCCTGGCCTCTTTTCTCTTCTTTCCACACCCCCCACAGTTCTCCACCCAAGTCCTTTTTTTTCTGCCCAGGCTAATCTCCCATTGAGGGGCCCCAGCACCAGGGTCCCCAATTCTCCCTCTCAGATGCAAAAGTATCATTATTATTAGGGCTATGTGGGAAATAGTTTTTCCCTTCCCATGAACATTTCAAGATATTGAAAAATTGTCCCATCCTGAATCAGGATGTGTAGGGTTCCTTGGGTCTCCTTTGAGGCGCCCCCTTCAGTGGCAATGGGGAATTGGTGCTTGCATCAAGTGGGGTGATCAGTCGTCCTGGTTTGCAGCTGAGCCATGGGGCAAGTGGCAGTTCTGGCTCCTGGATGGGGGCTAGGCTAGTAAGAAGTCTGTGGCTCACGGCTCCTGCCCAAGGGCTAAACTGACAAATAGTCAATAGCTCAGTCCTTCTGCAATGCGCTCTCTGTGGGATATTTAAGTAGTATTTTAATTCCTCTGCCAAGAGGTAAAGTGTGTGTGTGGGGGGCACATGGGGTCAGATGCCCACAGACTTCTGCTATTATTTGTCAGCCCCGCTCGGTCACACGGTGCGGCGGGGCCTCTTCCTGGTGCGGCAGCTGCTGGAGCTGGTGAGCTGGGAGCTGCACCCTGTGGGGAGAGGCAGGAGCAACAGCTGGGATCTGCAAGGAGGGAAGACTGAGGATAATGGGGAGGGGCTGCTTGCGGGGGGAAGGAGGGAGGATGTTTAAATTGTGCCCCCCCACCCACTATCAGCAGGTACAGGTGGGCTTTGCCTCCGCCACTTTGGCCTTGTAGAAGTTGGGAGGGCAAAGGTTCTGGTGCCCTTGTCATGAGGTCTTAGATTATCACACGAAGAGGAATCCCATTCTGCTTCCTGCGTCAGGAAGCCCATCAGGTGCGGGGGTGGGCTCTGTCCCCCAGGAAGTTCCGAGGTGTTGCTCACATAGTGGCGTGGGAAAGCAGTTCAGCTGCCGAGCCATCTCCCTCCGTGATGAAGAGCCCTGGCTTCATTAGTGGTAGATCTATACCAAAAGAGCTGAGGAACTCAGGTGAGAGATGGACCCTCCCAAGAATGAGGGACATTAATATGGGACAGCACTTACAGGAACATTCCTGCCCCTTCCCCATATGTGTGCAGTTATATCCCCTGCCATATATATCCCATCTCTCCCACTGTCATTCCCCCGCCCCCCCACAGTGTGGGGGAAGACAAGCCATCCATGCCCCCCTCATCCATGAAACCCTTAGTAATGTTCTCCATGTAGGCCCCTTGGACTCCCCATCAGCAGAGGGGGAGACATGGAGCTGAAGCTGTCTGAGACACTGAGACACCGTCACCAGCTCTACTCCTGTGGCTCCATCCTTGTCTGGTGAGCTGTCTGCAGATCAGCAACAGGGATTCCCACTCTGCCAAACTTGAGGTGATTCATCATCACACCAGGAAGCAGCAGGGAGGCTGATGATGTCCCTTGGAGCCAGAAGAGCTTATGAGGGGAGCCAGAGATGAGTCCCTAAACTCCTCTATAATTGCAATCTTCCCAGCTGCCTGAATTTGATCTCATTCTCCCTGCCACACGCCCCTCCTCTCTCTCCTCCAATTGGGAAGATTTGCTCCCCTATTCACAAGTCTTTGGCTGGGGGAAAAAAACATCTGTTTCTCCAGTGACTGGGTTTGGGATCAAGTTACACTTTGGGCTCTATCTCTGCCGTGAAAAAGGCAAGAGAACTACTTTTTGTTTAAAGAAAGCGTATTGTTCCGACTGTGCCTGACAAGCATTCCTAAGCATACCAGATATGAAGAACTACAGCATTCTCCCAGGCTGTATGGCCCAGTAGCTAGGAAACCAGAATAGGACACAAAAAAATCTAAGTTCTAGTCCCAGCTATGCCAATAAGCTTGTGTAACCTTAGGCAAGTCACTTCACTGCCTTGTGTCTTCCAACTCCCCACCCATATTTGCTGTCTTCTCCAGTTCAATTGTAAAAGCAGCAAAGAATCCAGTGGCACCTTATAGACTAACAGACGTTTTGGAGCATAAGCTTTCGTGGGTGAATACCCATTCGTCGGATGCATGTAGTGGCATGTAGACTAACATGGCTACCCCTCTGATACTTGATAGTTCAATTGTAAGCTTTTTGGAGCAAGAACTGTCTCTCATTATGTGTTTACACAGTGCATAGCACAATGGGGGTCCTATACCTTTTGGAACCTCTAGGTGCTAAAAATAATTAATAGTAATGTTGATGATTAGCTTCATACAACTATATTTTGGTACTGTGCACCAGATATCATCTAGGGGAATCCATCCAGTGACATTAATTTTATTTCTCTACTCTTTTTCTTTTCCACTACAAAATTACCAAAAAAAACCCCAAAAAATTTAGAAACTGAAAAACTCCTCTATTGTTATGGCATTATAAAACAGCAAGCCCATGTCCAAATCACTTTACATTTTCCAGAAGAATTCAATGGCAGCCCAAGACTTAACCTATCATCAATTTGGAGGCTAAGCTGTCTTTCTCTTTTTATTATTATTATTATTATTATTATTATTTAAAAGGGTGGGGGGGACTCAGACTTATCATGAAAACTCAGCAGCACCTTTATGTAGCAACTGGTATAGCTGCATTACAGGAGCAAAGATGAGGAAAAAAGGATGTGACAGCTAGCAGTGAGTAAACAAAAATTACCCTGTGTGTTGCAATTTAATGAGAAGCTCCTCAGACATTCTCTTTTTCTGCTGTTGGATTGCTCCCTTTAACAGCAATTTCACAAGAATTCTCTTTTGGCAGCTTATAATTTTATCCATTCTTCCCTTTTAATCACCTCAAAATGACATGGATGCAAACTTCTCTGGGGCTCATGCACATTCGGTCATTCATGGGAGTGTTTCCTCTTTGCCTACATTAGTTTCAGTTTCCGTGCTTCAGACCCAAGAACTGAAACTTAAATTTAGCAGAGCAGAAGAAAACAGAAGTAAGAAGACAGTGATGGGGGAGATGAGAAGAGGGGGAAAAAAGTGGGTGAAGGGAGTGATAGAAAAAGAGGTGGAGAGAAAGGAGGGAGACTGGAAAGAGAGGGAAATGTGATAGACAAAGATAAGGGAAAGAAAGAGGAAAACGGGAGGGCAAGACTAAGAACAGGGAGGGGAAGTTATAATCCCTGAAGGAGAGAGGAAGGAAATGGAAGGGGAAGTGCTGCTATTCCCCAATGCTAGATGGTTGGGCTTGTTGCTGTCGAAGATGAGTTCTGGGGCATTTATTCCAGTGCTCCTAGTATAGAGAGGCAGCTGCAGACATTGCTGGGATGCAATGTGCTGCGCTCCCAGGTTCATTGCCAAGAATAAGGTACACATCTGTCCCCCTAAACGGCCTGTTCCAGCAGTGTCTTTTATTGACTGGTCCAGGAGGGTCTCCCAACTCAGTAAAGAATCTGCTCTTAAGCTTTCATGCCTTTCCCAGACTTGAAGTATGAAGGGTAGTAGCTGGGCTAGGAATGGTCGGAGCCTGGTGTTGGTGTTTAGAGGGGAAGCTGAGAAGGTTGGCACATCTTGGAAGCAGGGGCGGCTCTAGGAATTTGGCCGCCCCAAGCAGTCATGCCTGCGGGAGGTGCACCGGAGCCGCGGGACCAGCAGACCTCCCACAGGCATGACTGCAGAGGGTCCACCCGAGCCGCGGGACCAGCGAACCGTCCTCAGTCATGCCTGCAGGAGGTCCGCTGGTCCCGCGGCTCCAGTGCACCTCCCGCAGGCATGACTGCAGAAGGGCCGCCGGACCCGCCTGCCGCCCTCCCGGCAAAAGGCTGCCCCAAGTGCGCACTTGGCGCGCTGGGGTCTGGAGCCGGCCCTGCTTGGAAGTGACTCTATAAAGGACCGTAGGAAAAGCTTCTGCGGGGAAATAGTTTCATACAAATGAAGTAGTGCACCCTTCATTTTAGAGCCTAAGGAGTAGCAGCAGGCCAGGAAGGTAGCTTGTCATTTCCACCTGAGACCTAACATGTTCATAACTATCAGAGAGACACTTAGGCACTGATCATAAAAGAGACAGCTGTAATTTGCATGATTAAGCCACTCCCTTTGGAATTGCTCTGCAAAGACCTGAGACCCTTGATAAGGGGATTATATATGCTTGAAAAAAAAATAGCATTAATGGAAACAAAGTTGGAATATCATGTTTTCAAAGGCCAGGACAAATTAAAAGCTAGAGGCTGCCACTACCTCTTTAACATGGCTATGATCTGCATCTTTTTATATAAATACATTTTTATAAACAACAATATATTGAAGTTAACATTTAAAAAGGAAAACAAGAATAGAAAACATACATCTGTTCAAAGTAGCTGAGTTAACTTTGGTGGAGCAACCTTAACTTCAGGAATTTCATAATGACACCAGAGTGCTTGAATATTTCAGCCTTAACATTGTTTATTACTATTATTTCATTGCACTAGTATTTGAATGGGTTAAAAAGAAAACTGAGGGGTTTTGGCTTCACCAATGGAGTTTGTAGCTCTTTGGGCCTGAGTTTATGCTAAAGGCTCCTTGGCTCAACAATGGTCTCCTCTGTAGAATTTATAAACATTGCAGGGTACTGGCCATAGCAACTCTGAGAGCTGTTCCTAAGGCCCCAATTCAGGAAAGCTCTTAAGCAAATCTTTACATTCATCTCTATTCAGGACTGCACTTAAGCCTCACTGAAGTCCCCACATACAAATAAGCTAAGTTTCTAGCTTCTGCCATTTTTCAGCTCAATGTAGCTAGCTGCTAAGACCAGAGAGCTTAAAGTGTGTTTTCCTAGTACTCAAAATTCACAAACAACTCATCTGATTCTGCTACCATATTTCTAAAAGGGGAAATGTTGGACTTACCCCTCAGTTTTTCTTCTCTGATAAACGCATGAGTCCCTTCCTTGCAGCCTCTGGAGGCAGAGTTCTGAAGTGTTACTCCTGTCATTCAGCACCAAAAAATTAAAAATTCTGGGCATGAATATTTTAAAATTTTGAAAAATTCTGTATATTTTATTTGTCAAAATAACACAATATAATCATGCCACTCAATTATTTTGGTAATTTATTTCAAAATGCCTGTCAGCAAATATGTCTGTAACAATACAGGAAATGTTTTTTGACAAATAGATTCCTTACTAGGCAAATTAATACAGAACTTTGCCTAATAATTCATTTAAACTACACTACAGAACCATATTTCCCACATCCCTCAGAAGCAGTGCAAAGGCTTGGGGGAGTCGGTGTAACAGAGGAGCTGAGGGAAAGGGAAGTAATTGTGGGAAGGAGCCTGAGAGTGAAACTGGAGGGTTCTTGGGTGTGGGTGGGAGAAATAAGGAAAAGGAGTTTTTTTGGAGGGGGAGGGATTGTTAGGGAGTTGGGGAGCCTCCCCTCTAGCTTCTCCCATTCAGTCAGGCACATCTGCCCCAGTCCCCATGTGTCCCTGCACCCTCCTCCCCCCCCTCATCCCTATATGTCTCTGTATCCCCACTCAGCCACCCCTCACTCCCCAGCCCTATACGATGTTGCTCCACATTTCCATTTAGCCCCTGTCCCAGTCAGTCCCCCCCCACTAGCCCTTTTGAACCTCAGTCGGAGACCCCCCCAGCAGCCATGCGTGCATCGTCCACCTACATGTCCCATGCTTCCTCACCTAGCTCCACGGCAGGGTGCTGTGAGGAATGCAGCCAGCTGTTGGCTGCTACTGCTGGTGAGCCAGCTGCTCTGTTCTGGTGCCACCTCATGGGCAAAAGGTGTAACTGCAGTGCCTCTCCAGCCAAATATATTTTGTACAGAGAAAAAAATTCTGTGGGGGACATGAATTCTGTGCATGTGCAGTGATGCAGAATTCCCCCAGTGGTAACATAAGACTTCTCTTTCTGGAGCTAAGTCGGGCCAAGAAAGCTTCCACACCACTGGGCTGTCACCAACACTAAAGATAGGTCAGTCTATGCCCATTTGCTCCGCAGCTCTTCCATGGTGGCTAACAAACACAGGTCCACCTGAGCTATGTATACTTCTCTACCACCCTTTTGGGTGGGCCATTGAACTGTCTGATAGTATCAACCTCAGTTGCTTTATTAAAACTCATACTGTACTTGTAGAGTTTCATAGAAGCATAATTACAGTACACACTCACAGAAACAACTTAGTCTCAACTCATTATTTATTGAGCCACATTAAGATTAGTTTCTTTGCCACTGATTGGGCCAGGACATCAGGTATCAAACATATACACAGGATCTCAGTCCAGCATCTAATAACTTTATATCCTCATACTTTCAAAGTGACATTTACCTTTGGTTTTTTTAATATGTACCATACTTCCAAAATGTTAAAATAGACTAATTAGTTTCCATGGCTAAAATAAAGCATGTGGAAGAACACAACAAAGAAAGTGAGTAGGAAAGCACACATTTAAAATATACTTACACTTTTTGTTCAGTCTCTCACTGCAATATGGTTTAATTCATTTGCCTACTGAAGGTTGTATGGTCTGTACCAGAGAGCTCATGCCCTCCCTTGTTAAAATGAAGACATTCAGAATGTTTCCCAGTAGCAACATAATTACAAGGAAGCATAGGAAATTCATAATGCTATACATTAAACTAGCTAAAACAAGACTTTAAAAATGAAATTATGACATGGTTCACAGATGAACATGTGGCATATACATAACTGATGATGTTAAAGCAATTATGTGATTTAGCTAAACTCTGACTTAGTTAATTCAGTTTTTAAGGCCAATGTAGACAGATGTACAATTTCTAAAGGGTTATATAAAGCTCTGATTATAGATCTTTCCAGTACCAAGAACTGACATTTGAAACAGACCATTTAAAGCAGAGAGGCTACAGCACAGAAGATTTCATTAAGCGAAAGTAAGCTTGTGTCAGACGATCAATTCGTCCACTCAGAAAATGCCTCTTATCGGCAGCATCTTTCCGTTCCTGAAGAAAGAAGCTCAATTTTTCTTTTTCTTGTAAAAGTTGCAGCATTGAATTCTGTAATTTATCTCCAAAGTCCTGAAGGACGTAGAACTGGATGATCAGAGGAATTTGGTTGGAGAGACGTTTACCTGCACTCTGAAAACAGAAGATGGTTATAAAACATTACTATCAAAGAAAGGACATGGGAAGGGCTCTCTAGTGAAAGTCAGTAAGAAGCTACAACATTCTGTGTCAAGTGATTGTTCCAGCATCTTCATGAATTAGTCTGTAAATGGTTCAGACAGCTGAGATGCAACTTTTCCTTTAAAATCCCATTTGAAAACATGAATGAGACGCACTGCTAATTTCAACCATAAGTATTCTCAGAGGCATAAACACAAAGCAGACCAGTCACTGCTGACTACCTGTATAACCTAATTAATGCTGACATTTGCCAGCAGAGGGCCATCCACTAAATAATACTTACTATTGTAAAGTACAAGCTCAGAAACTCCTTCCACAGAAGCCACAGCGTGTGGCTGACCTGCTTCCACAAACTGCTGGGGGTAGTAATGGAGTGGCTCATAGGTAATTACGTAGGACTGACAAAAACCTAATGTACTATCCTAAATTTCAAATCTTAGGATTTTAGTTTGAACTCCTTTAACATTATCAACCCATCTGGCACAAGCAGTCAAATTGACACAGCCCAAAGTCAACTCCCAGTATCCAGAACTTATTAGTCCTGTGAAGTACAGGGCTGCCTTAGTGCTATGCCCTAGCCTTAAAGGATGTCATCGTGGGGATTTGATCACTTATTTAGAACCATGAAAGCTCACTGCATTTTCCTGAGCTAGTTCCCTCTTAATCTAACTAACAAATCAGAGTACAACAGAGGCAGCAATTTATTATTCACACAAGCTATTCAAGATGATTGACTAGCAGAGGAAACTTATATGAAGGACACTTTTGTGAGAAATCTCAGTCTATTGCCCAACACTTCTCCTTTCAAATCATCAAGCTGAGGGTAAAATTCTCAAGAGTATTTAGTATTAAAATCCCCTTTTAAGAAGCGACACACCTAGGAACCTAATTCTCATATAAAATCAATGGCACTTAACTGCATGGGGTCTCGAAAATTTTGCTGAATGTCTAATGGCTCTTTGCTGCAGATTCACTGCTCTGGTGTTATTTAACCTATTGCCAAGTGAAGCACTTTAGGACACCACAAGTCTGTGTGAGATGGTATAAAAGCAAGTTCTCTTTTGCTTTTTCACCCTACCTCATAACATCTACTGATAAAATAACCACTTCTAATAACTGACATAATATGCAGAGGTGGCTCTATGTTTTTTGCCGCCCCAAGCACGGCAGTCAGGCAGCCTTCGGTGACGAGGCACGTGGATTCGTCGGCGTTTCTGCAGGTGATCTGCCGGTCATGCGCCTACCGGCCGCCGAATTGCCGCCAAAGCTGCGGGACCGGCGGATCTTCCGTAGGCATGCTGTCAAAGGCTGCCTGAGACTGCTGCCCTCACGGCGACCGGCAGGCTGCCCCCGGCGGCTTGGTGCCCCAGACACACGGTTGCTGCTCTGGTGCCTGGAGTCACCCCTGATAATATGTTTATTCTCTCCATGAGAACAAACTGGAAAGTGAAGCCTGCTTGTTCAATAGCTGCCTCTAGTTTTATGGATGTACTGATTTGTATCTCCAGATGCATCCATTTGGTGCCATTGCACCTGCATTTTGGTGGTGGTGCATTGCTGTAGACCAGGCTGAGGCTAAAGATCAGAGCCTTAATTTCTCAGTTGATGGACATAGGGCAAAATTCAGAGGTGGCAGAAGTTTTGTCATTAAGTTGGCGAAAGTTGGTGTACCTTAGAGCAGGAAAAGCAATCAAAAGGCAGATGCAGCATGCATAGCATGCCAACTTCCCTGCTTTCCTGTGGGTGCTCGATCCCCCCTCTGCCCCTGGCCCTACCCCCACACTCCAGCCCTTCCATGAGGCCCTGCCCCACCTCTTCCCACCCCTGCCCTGCCCCCAATTCAACCCCTTCCCCAAAGTCCCTGCCCCAATTCCGCCCCCATTCCAACTCCTTCCCCAAATCCCTGCCCTGACACCACCTCTTCCCCTGAGTGTGCCATGTTCCCATTTCTCCCCCTCCCTCCTGGAGCTTGCTGATGCCACCAGACAGCTGTTTGGCGGCGGCTGGGTGTGAAGCACTGGGAGGTAAGTGGAGGAGCAGGGACGCAGCCCAATCAGGGGCGGAGCAGGAGGTGGTGGGGCGGGGGGGGGTAAGGGGAGCTTGGCTGCCAGTGGGTACAGAGCACCCACTAATTTTTCCCTGTGGTTGCTCGAACCCTGGAGCACCCACAGAGTCAGCGCCTATGGCAGCATGATGAAGCAAGCCTCTGTTATACACTCAACCTGTAACTATACCTACATAACAATTCTGTACATTGATACTGTACATGCCTTTCACATCACGTCTACATTTGCCCATAGACATTTTGCATCGGCTGTTCAAAATTCCAGTTACTACAAAAAGATCTTATCCATGGACATCAAGGGGGGGGGGGGTTATATGCCTTATAAATGTTTCCAGTGTTTTCTTAAATTAAA
Source organism: Mauremys reevesii (assembly GCF_016161935.1). NCBI lineage: Eukaryota > Metazoa > Chordata > Testudines > Geoemydidae > Mauremys > Mauremys reevesii. Next base: position 161,698,872 of record NC_052623.1, read on the forward strand.
AACAAAGAGAGACTCTTTCTATTGACTGCAAAGGGAACGGGATTAGTACATGCTGCAGGATTTGGAATGGAATAAAAACTGCTGTGGTAGGAATCCATAAACTCACACTGAAGTATGCCTCCAGGTGATAAGTCATATCCTTAATGGCAGGGTGGTTCTGGACAGTTCCAAAACTGAAACTCAAGGCGGCCGGGTTCAGACCATTGGCTGCTTCCTTTGGTGTTTCTTCCCTGATAACTTTTAAGTCTTCTCTGTAAACATTGTCCTGGCAGTATACAATCTGCTCCATTTTAAAATGGATTCTGATAATTGTTTCGGCTTCCTCTGATTGTTTCTTGGTAATGTCTTCAATTCTGTCCTGTGAAGGGAGAGTGAGGGGGAAGAAAACTATCAAAATCCACTAAGCAACAGGTGGTACAGGTGAGTACAGGACCAGCCCCATATGACAGGTAACATGTGACATGGTGTCACAGGGTTCCCAAGAGCACACGGTAAGAGCTAGATTCTGGCTCTCTGTCACCTGGTGCAAGGGGGCAGGAGAGGCCACATTGCCTTGTGCCCCCATTACACTTGTGGACAGGAAAAGCCAAAAGCCTGCCCACTAGAGTTCCCTGAGTACAAACAAAATCCACACCTTTGGCCACGCCCAACCAACCGACCTTCAGCTAGGCACTGTGCAGCTATAGCAGGTGTCGGCAACCTTTCAGAAGCAGTGTGCCAAGTCTTCATTTATTCACTTTAATTTAAGGTTTCACGTGTCGGTAATACATTTTAATGTTTTTTAAAAGATCTCTCTCTATAAGTCTATATATTATATAACTAAACTATTGTTGTATTGTAAAATAAACGTTTTCAAAATGTTTAAGAAGCTTCATTTAAAATTAAATTAAAATGTTGATCTTACACCGCTGGCCCACTCAGCCCTCTGCTGGTCTGGGGTTCTGTTCACCCGGCAGTGGGCTGAGCGGGGCCTGCGGCCGGGACCCCAGACCAGCAGTGGGCTGAGCCACTCAGCTCACTGCCGCTCAGGGGTTCCATCTGCTGGCTCCTGCCAGCTGGGATCCCGGCTGCCAGACCCGCTCACCCCGCTGCCGGTCTGGGGTCCCGGCCTTGCCCACATACAGTGGGTACCTACCTTCTCCCTGGTTCTGGCCCATTCTCTTCCTCTCGCTGCGCTGAGCTGAGGGTGGGGGTGCACTGAGCACAGGGCTGGGGGTTGGGGTGCAGGGTCTGGCCAGGAGCTAGAATGAGGGAAGGGGCTCAGGGTTGGGGCAGGAGGTTTGGATGTGGGGCACTTACCTGGGCAACTCCTATTTGGTGCAAGGGGTGCAGGTGGGAGTGTGGGGGTGGGGTGCAGGAGCTCCCGTTTGGAGCTCAGGGTGAGGGTAGGGATGTAGGGGGTGCACGAGTCAGGATGTGTGGGGTGCATGGGGTGTGGGGGGGCTGGGTATGTGGGGGGTGCAAGAGTCAGGGCAGAGGGCTGTGGGCATGTGAGGGAGGTGCAGGTGTCAGGGCAGGGGGGGCTGGGTATGTGTGTGGGTGCCAGAGTCAGAGTCGGGATTGTGTGTGTGGGGGTGAAGGAACCAAGCAGAGGGCTGGGTGTGTATGAGAGGGGTACAGGGCTCAGGGCAGAGGGCTGGGTGTGTGTGATGGGGATCAGGGCAGGGGGCTGGAGGGAATATTCCCCTATTCCACCACCCTCCTTCCCCAAGGTCCTGCCCCTGCTTCTTCTCTGCCTCTGCAGGGAGCAGCGAGCATGCTGACTCTGCTCCTTCCTGACCCCCTCCCTTGCAAGGACCATCAGCTGATCAGCCGGCAGGGAGGGAGGGAGGGATGGAGAGGCGGAGGAGGGGCAGGACCAAGCTTCTGCCCCCTGCCCCCGTGGGGGCGGGGGTGGGGCGGAGGGCGGAGAAGAGCGGGCCAGGCCAGGCTGGGCAGGATTTTTAATAGCACACTGCTGCCTGCCATAGGTTGCTGAACCCTGAGCTATAGCAACCCCTCCTCTCTGGCCTTCCAGATTCCTTACCCTTTCAATCCACCCAAAGCTTTAGTGGGAAAATCATCTACCTCTCCTCAGTGCTACAATTACATTCAAACCTTCTTAAAATCCTTTCACAGGATTCACATTGCCTCCCAAGCCAAATTCAGCCTTGTTCTCAGCTTCAAGGGCTTCCACAAGGCGGTGCCTTCCTTCCTCCCCATCTGCTCTTGTCTCCCTTTAATCTCCCTGCCCTCTTCTTTGCTCACTTCATAGAATAGAATCATAGAATCTCAGGGTTGGAAGGGACCTCAGGAGGTCATCTAGTCCAACCCTCTGCTCAAAGCAGGACCAATCCCCAACTAAATCATCCCAGCCAGGGCTTTGTCAAGCCTGACCTTAAAAACCTCTAAGGAAGGAGATTCCATGACCTCTCTAGGTAACCCATTCCAGTGCTTCACCGCTCTCTGAGTGAAAAAGTTTTTCCTAATATCCAACCTAAACCTCCCCCGCTGCAACTTGAGACTATTACTCCTTGTTCTGTCCTCTGCTACCACTGAGAACAGTCTAGATCCATCCTCTTTGGAACCTCCTTTCAGGTAGTTGAAAGCAGCTATCAAATCCCCCCTCTTTCTTCTCTTCTGCAGACTAAACAATCCCAGTTCCCTCAGCCTCTCCTCATAAGTCATGTGCTCCAGCCCCCTAATCATTTTTGTTGCCCTCCGCTGGACTCTTTCCAATTTTCCTACATCCTTCTTGTAGTGTGGGGCCCAAAACTGAACACACTACTCCAGATGAGGTCTCACCAATGTCAAATAGAGGGAATGATCACATCCGTCGATCTGCTGGCAATGCCCCTACTTATACAGCCCAAAATGCCATTAGCCTTCTTGGCAACAAGGGCACACTGTTGACTCATGTCCAGGTTCTTGTCCGCTGTAACCCCTAGGTCCCTTACCTGATTGCTGCCTGATTTTTCAAAGCTTCTGAGCCCCTGCATCTCCCAGAGATTTCAAAATGACTTTTGAAAATTAGGCCATAAATGTCTCTATCTTGTGTATGCCTCTGGGCCTTCTTTCAGGCAGTTCCTTGTGAGTGGCAGCCCTTTCCTGACTGTCCATTTATGGCTTCCAATCTCTCTCTCAAAGCCTTTTCTCAAATCTTAGTTCTTCAGTGACCACAGTCACATTAAAAAGGAAAAACAAACAAACAAAAGAGTTCCCCCACATTATATATATAAATCTCCTAAGCAGCCCCATCATCATATTGTCTTTGGCCTTTCCACTCCCTGTGGTGTTGTTTTCTGTTCTTGGCTTAACACAGGCACTGCAAAGACTTACGCATGCTTGACTTTAAGTAGTTCCATTTAACAATCTGGGAGTAATTACATGCTTAAATCCCTGCAGGAATGAAATCTGAGATTATAAACACTTTGGGACAGGGACTCAATCCATAGCACATATATAGTGTAAAGTATAGTGCAATCCATTCAAGAAACTGGGAAATGTACAGTTTATAGCAATGACAATGTTACTGGATGATGTAACAAACCTTAATTTCTCCTGTGTATAAAAATTTCCATTTATTTACAGTTTCTCTGTTACCTTATTGCACAACATATTCATAAAGGTGCAGGAATCTCCACAAGTTGCTTAAAGGTACAACAATTAAATAAGTGACTTATCAAGAGTGAATGAGTAACATGTAGTTCTGTATACAATACGTTATGCCATTCAGTATTGCTTGTCTTATATCAGGTTCCATAAAACCATAGAAGTGTCAGATTAGAAGGGACCTCAAGAGGTCATCTAGTCCAGTCCTCTTCACTCAAGGCAGGACTACACAATAATTAGACTATTCTTAACAGATGTTTGTGTAACCTGTTCTAAAAACTTCAGATGATGGAGATTCCACAGCTTCCCTTGACAATATTTTCCAGTACTTAACTACCTTGACAGTTAGGAAGTTTTTCCTCATGTTCAACCTAAATCTCCCTTGCTGCAATTAAAGCCCATTGCTTCCTGCCCTATCCTGGGAGGCTAAGGAGAACAATTTTTAATCTTTGCCCTTGTAACAACCTTTTATGTACTTGAAAACTTCTGATGTCCTCCCTCAGTCTTCTCTCCTCCAAACTAAACAAACCCAATTTTATCAACCTTCCCTCATAGGTCATGTTTTCCAGACTTTTAATCATTTTTGTTGCTCTTCTCTGGACTGCATGTGGTGTCTCACCTTAGTAGCTCTGTTAAGATTTTGAAAATCCTCAAAATGATCTTTGGCAATCTCTGTGAAAGATTTTCGGACAATTTCTGAGGGGAGAAAAGAGACATAAAATAAAGGACTGAGCTACTGGTAGTACAAGATTTGTGAAAAGTTGTCAGTCTCCATATCTATCCAAAGGACACTGCCTCATCTATTCAATTTTTAATCCCTCCTTGTCATATCTATGATGATTTTTTATTTTCCTATCATGGTCCATTTCTAACTTTTTCAGAAATACTGTCAATTTAGGAATTTTGTACTGTCAGAGTCTGAAGACTAGGCATAGAAGTTTGAGGTCTAATGATCAGTCTCATGGCTTGAAACTGGTTTGATTCAGATTCATTTTCCCCTGCCTGAAGCAGCCAAGATACAGCTCTTGCCATGTCAACCAAAATCTAGACAAACCAGTATTTCTGAAGCTTGGGATAAACTTTGTAAATGAAACTCACCAATTACTTTCTTCAGCATCTCAATAGCTGGTTTTTCTAATACCATGATTCTCTGTCTTACAATGGCCTCAAATGTCTTGTAACTGGTAAACCCTGGGAGCTCTCTTCCACGATACTGTTCTTCAAATCGCCACACTTCATGTTGTATAGTTTTTCTATCTATAACATTAAAACAACAGCACTATTTTAATATAACAAATCTAATGAATTTATAAAGACAATTATGGATTTAAAGTGGAAGCTTAGTTCTTTGTTCTGAAGACACTTTTGACTGGAAGAACTAATACACAGCTCATAAATTTAAGCAAGTTCATTTTTGTAGAATTGAGCCAAAATATGCCATTACTACTTCTAAGAATGAACCGTTTCACTCATTGAGATGACCATATAAACTAACGGAAACAGGAACATGGGCCAGTATTCTGATCCAGTACAGCAATTCCTATCAGTCTGATAGCCACTGCTGAAAGGGTAATACATGATGCTTTAGAGGAAGATGTAAAATAATTTTACAGCCATATATAAGGAAGTCTAGTCTAAACTTCCTGGAACACTCAAACAACATTGTCACTAAAACATCGTTAACATTGGAGAAATTTGCCATCCTAAATAATATTTGTTCCTCTTTGACTGATACATGCGTACGTCACATCCACATTTACTAGTGCTTTAAAGGTGTCCAATCTTGACTTATTGTGGATAAATATAGGAATTATAGCATAATCATGCACAACTGGAGGCAGGAAGTACACAGGTAATGCTGCATTCAGTTCTACCTATGAGCTTATAGTCAAACACTACAAAAAAAATTGCAGTCTAGTTTGTGTCAAATAGATTGGAGTTTGAGAGGCAAAACTTTAGAAGGATGGTGTATAGGGGTGTCATAAACAGTTAGTTAAGGGTTAAGGTCTCTTTCACCTGTAAAGGGTTAACAAGCAGTACCTGAGGAACACCTGACCAGAGGACCAATCAGGGACAAGATAATTTCAAATCTCCGTGGAGGGAAGTTTTTTTCCCCTGTGTTCTTTGTTTTTGAGTTGAGTTCTCTTTGGGATCTAAGAGAGTCCAGACATCTTAATCAAGTCCTCCCAGGTTTCTGCAGTACTTTTCATCTATTCAGTCTAGTGAGTATTAGAAAGGCGTACTAGTATTATAAGTTTATTTCTACATTTGCAATTGTGTGTTTTGCTCAAGGAATATCTTTATTTCTGTTGTTGCTACTTTGCTTTTACTGAGAAAGAAAGGGGGAGGGGGAATTCTCTCCAGGTTTATGGGTTAGACTCTGTGTATTGTTCCATCCTGGTATTACAGAGATAGTGTACTTTCTTTTTGTTCTTTTAATAAATTCTTTTCTTTTCTTTGGACTTGGTTAATTCCTTCTCTTGTGGAAATTCAGGGGAAGGGGAGGGGGGAAGAGTGAGTTCCTCCTGGGTTTGATTCACGGAGTTGAATCGGTGTGTATCTCTCCGGAGTAGGCTAGGAGAAAGAGGGAGAGGGGAAGTGGGCTGCTTCCCTTTGTGTTGAGATTCAGGGAGATTGAATCTGTGTTCCCAGGGGAAGTTTTTGGGGGAACAGGCAGTGTGTCAGACACTTAGAAAACTGACTGGTGGCAGCGAGAACCAGATCTAAACTAGGATTTTAGTTTAGAGGAGTCCATGCAGGTCCCCATCTTGGAACCCAACAGCTCCAAGTGGGGGAGAAGACCTATGACAAGGGGTTTGTAAAATTAATCAGTCAACCAGAAAAACATCTTCCAATGTACTTTACAATAGAAAGCCCCAAATCCTGCATAATTTAGTAAAAGTACTGACAGTTCCATTTATCTGCTATTTTTAATATTTATTCCAGCTCTCTAATGATCTGCAACTAGAACTGTTAGATGAACTTACCTTGCAACGACTTCAGTTTATATAAACAATAATACCTGCCTCATACACAGTTCTTTTCGGGGGTAGATCTCAAATTATTTTCTAAAGGAAGGCAGAAATATCATTATCTCCATTTTACATGCAATGCAGGTGCACCTCCCATTCACACACATAAGTGCTTCAACTGATTCCAAAAGGGAATAAGTAACATCATAAAGAAGCTAGTTTTTACTGACTCTCTCTTCTATTTTTCCTGTGGTTTTGTTCACCAGCTATCTCCTCTTTCCACCTGTTTTCCTACTTTTTTCACTCACCTAATACCTGTAGATTAACTGGCTCTGGGTATGTGGTGGGATAGGACAGATTAGACAATAGAAAACACCTTTGTCTGAATGTAGTTGCCCCTCAGTGACATGTACCCTACATACATTTTGTAACTATTCATTTAAAATTACACTTAATGTTTATGTCGACATTCAGGGACAGCTAAAAACATATAGCAATAGGTGCTGCTCGACAGAAATACCTGCTTCATGTTCACCAAAAGGAAGAATTAATGGGTATTCTGAGTGGTTTAGAAATGTTTTGAGCTGTTGTTAAAGTTAAATTTCTGTGAGACAGTCTTCTTTTAGATCTGGATTCAGTAAGCAATTAGCAGACTGGGTTATCTGTGAAACATGGGTGTTCTTTAGGTGGTTATTTTATTACTCACAACTTGCTAGACTTTAAACCATAGACTTTTAAAAATCTTTTTAACATAAGTTATTCAAAGAATCAAGGGCATATTGTCAGCCGGTGAAATTGTCCTTGCATCATTGACTTCAATGGAAATGGAGGGAATCCATCGATTTCAATGGAGCTATGTGAGTTCACACCAGTTGGGGATCTTGGTAGATAAATTCTCATCACTTCAAGTTTTTAATTTCATTAACATGATCTATTAGCTGTCTTACAACTTCAGTCAAAAGAAGTGAAGTTGAGTATTTCATAGCAGCTTCACAGGCAAGCCCCTGTACTTACCAGTCAATGCGCTGTCATCAAGTATCTTCCCCCATTTTTGAAACTCTGTGCGGATTTTTGTAAACAGTCTAATTTCATTTTCAAACAACTTTTCTTCTCCCGCCACTGTATCCACAATGTCTTGATTAAACATTTTGATTTTCTGTAATGAGATTTAAAAAAAACACTCTGAATTCTGTAAAGGCAGCATAGCTAAGCAAGAGTGAACTTGATTCTATTTTCCTTGTGGATCAAGGCAATCTTTTATTAAATTCCAATCAGTTAGATTTATGCAAAGCCAATCAAGATTGGTGGAGTTACACAGCTATCAATGCTGAGGGCCTATTCTTTTCCTGCAGAACTTCTATTACTGGGAGGACATTCAAAAAGAACAGTATCCAGACTGACTTGCAGATCCCAGGTTGAGATTGCAGTTAGAAAAAACAACCACCATCTTATATTTGTAAACTGAGGACGTGTGTTATGGAAATCATTGAGACGTAACCACGGAACGCTATAATGTCATATTAACCAAGTTCTGTCCAGCGTTGAACTGCTCTACAAGTAAATGGGATTTGCCCTGCTACCTCATTTTGGTGCTTTTGAAAATCCCAACCTAAATCTTAATTCACCTCCTTTTTCCCTTTCTCTTTACCCTAAAAGCTGATCTAACAGCAGCCAAGATTTTCAGAAATGGTGCCTATAACTAGGCTCCTTAATCCAGATTCAGGCACCTATACAAGTGGCCTGACTTTCGTGGCACTGGGTGGGTGCCCAGCATTTTTGAAAATCAGATCATTTGTTTGAGTGCCTATATGTGGCTTGAGGTATCCAAGTTTAAACACCTACTTTTGAAAAACTTGTGGGTTTTTTTTTTTTAAATTTACTGCTCCTGACAGCCTTTGAGTCTGAAGTTGTCTAGTTATCAGCCAGGACAGTAGATGTACGTGCTTCTCCACCAGCATTCTGTCCATGTGCCTCAGTCCTGTTCTGGAGGGGTAGTTCATTCTCAATGTTCATTTAGTCCTTGGTTTCTTTGCTGAGAGAGCTGGCATATCAGATTGTGAGGTTTCTTTTTTCCTCACTGTGGACACTTGTCCACTGAGAACTGCTGAGACCACCAACTCATTTCATACAGACCACTGAGCAGCCATCATAGCAATTAGCAGTAACAATTTTGCAGAGTGAGCAATAGAGCCAGCAATAGCGAGGCTGAGTAGAAGCTGCCATACGTTATCCTACTTTTGTTAGTTTCATTTTTCTTACTGGGAGATGTGCTTTTATTGGGGGACAGCTAGATATGTGGATATGAAGATTAAAACCTTTGAGTTAATATACTAATCTCAGCTTCCCCTATCCTGAGTTGCCCTGAAATTTATATTGTGTGACCAAAGCCTTTGGCTGTCTCAGGAGCTCATGGTCTGTATTATTTCTTCTGGAAATTATGTCATCTGGTTTCCCTGTTCCATTTTGTATTGCTTCCTACTTGAACTCAAAGGGTTACATCAGTCTGGAGTTGGGGACTAGCCTAGGCAGAAAACAAACTAGGATTAACTGATCGGGCAGTTTCAGGTACCCACCTTCACAGCAGCTAAGAGAGCCATGGGGCCATTACTGGGAGATGTTGCTTCTAGGCGCCAGTGAAATTAATGTAATCCAAGGATTCTCAAACTCGATTGCACCATGACTCCTTTCTGACAGCAACAATTACTATACAACCCCAGGCGGATCGTATAGAAGTCTGAGCCCGCTGAAGCTCCGCCGCCCCGAGTTGGGAGGCCAAAGCCAAAGGACTTCAGCCCCGGGCAGAGGGCCTATAACCTGAGCCCTGACACCCAGGACTGAAGCCCTTGGGCTTTAGTCCCAGGCAGTGGGGCTCGGGCTTCAGCCCCAGACCCCAGCAAGTCTAACGCCAGCCCTGGCAACCTCATTACAATAGGGTCATGACCATAGGCGCCAACTCCGTGGGTGCTCTGGGGCTGGAGCACCCACAGGGAAAAATTGGTGGGTGCTTAGCACCCACCAGCAGCTCCCTCCCTCCCCGTCCCAGCTCACCTCCGCTTCTGCTCCGCCTCCTCCCCTGGGTGCACCTCGTGCCTGCTTTTTCCCCCTGGCTCCCAGTGCTTGCACTGCAAAACAGCTGATTCACGCGGCAAGCGCTGGGAGGGAGGGGGGAGGAGGGGGAACGCGGCACGCTTGGGGAAGAGGCAGGGCCGTGGCGGGGATCTGGGGAAGGCGTCCAATAGGGGCAGGTAGGAGGTGGAGACTTTGGGGAAGGGGTTGGAATGGGGGCGGGGAAAAGGTGGGGTGGAGCAGGGCCTGGAGGTCACGAGCACCCACCACCACCGGGAAAAGTTGGCGCCTATGGTCATGACCCACTTTGGGGTCCCGACCCACAGTTTGAGAACCGCTGATGTAACCCATTTGCCTAATAGGGAGCTATCTCTTTAAGAGACCCATAGGGGGAGGTATGTTGTGTGTTTGGGTCATTGTTGCTCGGCAGATTTAGCACTCCACATCCAGAAGCTTCTGGAATTAGGTGTGGTAGTTTTGGGTCCGCTCCAATAGGTTCCCTGTTGCTGGGGTCAGACTGCTTGAGGGCAAGCAGTCAGGGCAGCTGCTTGATGAAGGGTCATGTGCCCTGGGGGGGTTGGGAGAAGCTGAGCCCAGGAGCAGACAGCAGGTTGTTTTCCTTAACTCTGAAGCATTTTGCAGCAGGTCAGTGATACTGTCAACCCTCCAACAGGCAATGTTAATTATGGACAGGGGAACTTGGGAGGGAAAAATAATGTATCCTATTTTCGTTTTATACTTTGAATATTGTTTGATTTTAGCCAGACTGTTTTAGTTAAATTGTCTCAAGTAGTGCAATGCACCAACTTTTCTTTCAATGTGATAATGGGGAAGGAGTCATTTGTGTTTTGCTATTCTCAGTTTTATATTTTCTTGTAACGGTGTTTTTAAAAAATATCTATATACTTACCTGCATAGGTGCTGACTCTGTGGGTGCTCTAGGGCTGGAGCACCCATGAAAAAAATTAGTGGGTGCTTAGCACCCCCCTCCCCACTCCAGCCATCGGTAGCCCTGCTGATCAACTTCTCCCTCTCCCTCCCAGTGCCTCCCACCCGCCGTGGATCAGCTGTTCCATGGTGTGCAGGAGGAGCTGGGAGGGAGAGGGAAGAGCGGCGATGGGGGGTGCTCAGGGGAGGGAGCAGAAAGAGGCAGCAAAGAGGTGGGCTGGAGGTGAGAAGAGGCGGGGTGGGTGTGGCCTTGGGAGCAGGGCGGAGCGGGACAGGGCCAAGGGCGGAGTGAGGGCGGGAAGAGGTGGGGTGGGGGTGAGGGTTTGGGGGAAAGGGATGAAGTGGAGGCTGGACCTAGGGCAGAGGGGGTGGGATTGAGCACCCCCACCCCTCCCCTAGAGAGGAAGTCAGTGCCTATGCTTAACTTAATGGTTGGTCAGAGCCGGCTCCAGACCCCAGTGCGCCAAGCACGCGCTTGGGGCGGCGTGCCACGGGAGGGCGGCAGGCGGCTCCGGACGGTCCGCTGGTCCCGCAGCTTCAGTGGAGCATCCGCAGGCGTGCCTGCGGGAGGTCCACTGAAGCCGCAGGACCAGCCGACCCTCCGCTGGCACGTCTGCAGGAGGTCCACCGGAGCCACGGGACCGGCGACCGGCAGAGCGCCCCCTGCAGCGTGCCGCCCTGCTTGGGGCGGCACAATTCCTAGAGCCGCCCCTGGGGTTGGTTAATCAGTTAGCTGACTGGCTAACATTGATTTCAGCAGAGGAAGAATCTACATGGATTCCAACAAGCAAGCGGAGGGAAGATGTTGTTTTTGACTCAGCAAACTGAATAGATTTGTTGATCAAAGACTCTAACTGAGATTCGGGTGAACTCAACCTAAGCTTTTGGGAACTCTCAGTTTCTTCTCACTGTTTCTGTGGGGACTGAACTGTTCAGATTTTAATTTGTTTTCATTATTTATGTTAATGTACGACTGTGAAGATAATGCCTGTGGATTATAAAATAGCCATATTAGGCTGTAAAATTAAATTACTGTTATTTGTTTCTTTATCATAAGAGTTTATAAAGTTGTTACTTAAATTAATTTCTTTCGGGACTTGAACGTGGGGTGGTTGACCCTGTGCAATCCTTGCTGAAAATCCATAGAGACTGAATTCTGGGTCTCCAGCTACTTCTGTGGGAGTTGGATTTTTTTAGGCACTGGAGAACGGCAATGAAGTTTTGTTTTGCCAAAGCTGCAACCTCACAGACTATATCAAAGGGAGGGAACTTCAAGTGACAGGGGAGGGGTGGCCCTGAGAGTGTCTGTAAAACAGCTGACAGGCTGAGAGGTCTCATCCAGAGGCAGAGGAAGCTTGTTGCAAGCAGTGTAGACTGGTTCTCCCAACTCAGGGATAGGGAAAAAGTTAGATCTGCCTGAGCTGTGGACAGAGAGGTTAAGCTTGGGTAAGGGAATATGCGTGTAAGTCTGTTATTTTATATCCACTTCCAGGGCCGGCTCCAGGCACCAGCCGAGCAAGCTCATGCTTGGGGCGGCAGATTCTACAGGGCGGCATTCCAGCCCATCCTAGGGCAGCACGGCAGGTTTTTTTTTTTGGTTGGTTCTCTGATCCAGCCGCCCTGTAGGGCGCGGAGGAGGGGAGCGCCCTGCAGCAAACTCGGCAGGGCAGCCTGCGTCCTTCCCTCCCAGCCAACTGGAGCGGAGAGCCCTCCCAGCAGGTGGTGCGGCGGGAGGGGCTGCGTGGCGAGTGCCCCGCTGAAGCCCTGGCCGCCCCCCTTCTCTCTCTCCCCCCCCACTCCCTCCCCCTCCCCCCTATTAGACCAGGCATGCACTCTGCAGCACAGGGAGGCCCCCTGGACCCTGGCTCTGGCCGCCCTGTAGGGGTTTGGTTTTGTTTTTTAACCTCCTTTGCCATCCATGCCACTCTGTGCCCCCCCCCATTTGCCGCTCCAGCTGTACTGTTTTTTGGGGGGTTTTTCCCCCCTACTTTGCCGCTCCAGCAGTGCCACAGGTTCCCCCCCACCCCTGCTTTGCCGCTCCAGCCGCGCCTTTTTTTGTTTTGTTCCCCCGCCCCCACTTTGCCGCTCTGGCTGCGCCGTGTTTTGTCCCCCCTCCCCCGCTTTGCCGCTCCGGCTGTGCCGCAGGGTTCCCCCCCCGCTTTGCCGCCTCCCCCCCCCCCTTTTTTTTTTTTTTTGCTTGGGGTGACAAAAAAGCCAGAGCAGGCCCTGTCCACATCTCTAAGTCCTGTGAACCTTTTGGGTAAAATACATCCCGCTTTGTTTTGAAGTGTTTCTCTCTTCCAGAGGCAATGCATGGTGGTGGTGGGGTGTGTGTGTGTGAGAGGAGAGGCATGTGGGGCCATGTCGCCCTCCAGATGTCTGCCAGGGTTTGCCAGCCCTGCTTGGTCACATGGTGCTGCTGGAGCTTGAGCTGCACCCCACAGGGAAAGGCAGCAGCAACACCTGGGAGCTGCAGGGAGGGGACCACTGCTTTCTGGGATGGGGTGGGGAGGAGAGACTGAGGGTAAATGGGGGAGCCTTCCTCGGGGGGCAGGGGAAAGAGGCATGACTTGAGCTGTTCTGGGGGTGGCCGAACCTTTAAATTGTGCCCCCTCCCACTATCAGCACTTATGGATGGTCTCTGCTGTCTCCCTGCAAACACAGGGTAACACGTAATCCCAGAGGAGAACTTTGGCAGGGCCCAAGATCAGCTGGACCTGCTAAATAGTACGGTTGGCAGCCAGGGAGGTGTAACCTGGAGACCCAGTCAGAGAGTGATTGGATCACAGCATCCCACCCCAAAGAGAAGTAGAGGCACGGGCCTGTGTCCTGATGGGGGTGCACTTGGGGGACTGGAAGGTGGTCTCTGTGGGAGCAGCCTACCCAGGGACTGTGTGAACAGCCATTCACCACAGTAGGTCTCATAAAGTTTAAGGCCAGAAAGAATCATCGTGATCATCTAGTCTGACTTCCTAGACACCGCAGACCACCAAATCTCACCCACCCACACCAGTAATAGACCCATAACCTCTGCATAGGGTTTATAGTAAAGAGATAGGTGGAAGAGCATCATCACACTGGACACCATGAGCCAAGCACATCCATGGTTTAAATTCAGGGATGCACTTAGGTTTATGTGTGTTGTAAGCAATGAAAGTCCTACAAACTGTTGATGGCAGAAATGAATTTGTTTCCTTTGAAATTCCTGAGCTTATCAAAATCGGGAAAGTTTAGTAATTGTTCAGCTCTCTTTGCTGTGCCACACAACCAAATACATATTTATACTTACATCTACTAGGAAAAACATCTTCTCGTCTTCTGCTTTTGGTGTGCCTTTGCCATATTTGAGTAACTCTTCAGTTGTTTTTTGGAGTTGAATGTTTATTTGCTCTTCTAAAGCAGGCAAAGATTTCTAGGGGAGAAAAAACAACAATACTTGTACAGTTTGGACAATTCCATTCTTTGAAAGAAATAGACCATTTCAGAGTGTGACAGAGAGATCTATGAATCTTGCACTGCCCTTAAAAGTCCAGGTATGCTCTGTAGTCTAAACCAACACTGCCTGGACTGAGAAAAGAATGGGGAAGGTTTAAAGTGCGGTGTTCTTCAGTGATTTTCTTACATAAAAAAAGCAGTGTTGCTTTGCTGGTCTAGTACAGCATCCTATTTAGAGAACCAGTGCAGCTCAGCAACCTTTTCATTATTATTAAACAGTTGTTTATAAAAAGCACACATAGTATCTAAAATATATCATATTTACTGTATATAAATTATTCAGGATTCCAAAAGTTGACAATTATGATAATAGTTTCCTCTTGTTAGCACTATTCATCCATAGATCTCCAAGCGCTGTACAAAGGAAAGCAAGTATCAGAATCCCTATTTTAAAAACAAGTACCCGGTATCAGGGTGTAGCCGTGTTAGTCTGTATCCACAAAAACAACAAGGAGTCTGGTGGCCCCTTAAAGTCTAAGGCTTTGGCTACACTTGCATTTCAAAGCGCTGCCGCGCAGCGCCTCCGCGCGCGCGCTTTGAGCGCGTAAGTAGTCCCAGCCCAGCCAGCGCTGGGAGAAAAGCTGTCCGTGTCCCAGCAGCTCCTCCCTGTGTGGGGATACGGACAGCGCTGGGAGCCGCTGCTGGGCTGGGCTGGGCTTTGACTGCTGGCGGCGCTTAGGCTTTGCAGCTGCAGAGCAGGTGTGTCACACCACCCTGCTGCGCTGCTGCAAAATTGCAGCCCTAACAGATTTATTTGGGCATAAGCTTTCGTGGGTAAAAAACCTCACTTCTTCAGATGTATGGAGTGAAAGTTACACATGAAGAGAAGGGAGTTACCTCACAAGTGGAGAACCAGTGTTGACAGGGCCAATTCGATCAGAGTGGATGTAGTCCACTCCCAATAATAGATGAGGAAGTGTCAATTCTAGGAGAGGCAAAGCTGCTTCTGTAATGAGCCAGCCACTCCCAGTCCCTATTCAAGCCCAAATTAATGGTGTTAAATTTGCAAATGAATTTTAGCTCTGCTGTTTCTCTTTGAAGTCTGTTCCTGAAGTTTTTTTGTTCAAGAATAGTTACTTTTAAATCTGTTATAGAGTCTCCAGGGAGGCTGAAGTGTTCTCCTACTGGCTTTTGTATGTTACCATTCCTGATGTCCACTTTGTGTCCATTTATTCTTTTACGTAGGGACTGTCTGTTTTTTTACCCACGAAAGCTTATGTCCAAATAAATGTTAGTCTTTAAGGTGCCACTGGACTCCTTTTTATTTTAAAGACAGGAACACTGAGTCACAGAGAGATTACGTGATTTGCCCATGGTTAAACTGTAGGTCAGCAGCGAAGCTGAGAACAGAATACTGGTCAGCTGACTATCGCTGGGTAAAATTTTTCAATGAATAATTTATTCACCTGAAAAATTAAGTTTCACTCCACCCAATAGTTTCAGCTGGGGAAGAGCTGGACTTTTTAAATTTACTGACAAATTCCAAACGTTATTGGAACCAAACCAAGTAATTCCCCTGGCTGGCATCTGAACTGAAAAATCCATTATCTGCCCAGCTTGACACCTGACTGCCAAGCCAAGGCTCAGTATAGTGGACCATGTACTTCCAGATTGCCATCAGGCAGGGTAATTAAAGGCTATTCATAGAAGTAATTTCTACAGGCCCAGTCCTCCAAAACTGCAGGATCGGGTCCTATTTTAAAAAAAAATGGTTACTCATGTAAAGTGTTTCTTTGGTAGCTTACATTAATGTGTTCCACAAGCTCAGCTGTAAGCTTCTCTGCCAAAATGGGGATAGTAGCCTTGTTTTCATCCAGAAGAACTCTGAAACAGAATAAGGAATATGAATAGAGACGACTCGCATTTGCCAAACAAGAGAGCAGTGTCTTCCCTAGTTCTGCCACACAAAGCAGGTAAATACACCTCTACACCAATATAACGTGACCCGATATAACAAGCGTGGTAAAGCAGCGCTCCGAGAAGGTGGGGCTGCGTGCTCCAGCGGATCAAAGCAAGTTCAGTATAATGCGGTTTCACCTATAACTCGGTAAGATTTGTTAGCTCCCAAGGACAGTGTTATATCGGGGTAGAGGTGTACAGTTTCTTCTGATCAAGCAGGGGAATGCTAGTTAAGGTGAAGCCGTAGCCTCACTACATCCTGCCAAATCTGCTTTTGTGCAAGATTAGATCTGAAATGATGAGCAGTTTGCTGAACAGACTGAGAACAGAAAAAGGTTCAGAACTGTAACTTCAGAAAAAGATCATGAGATAAAAATATCCACCTTTAGATGCTGTATTATAAGAATGTATGTACTGCTATATATGGTAGAGATACTCATTCAGAACCACTTCCGGGTTCAAAAATTCTCTTTATACATGAAATGCAGAAGAGCAATAGTTTGTGGAGGAGGACAGTGTTCTCCTGACACAGACCATATCTTTCCTGCGAGTTTCCCCATTCTTTCCAGTGGATAGAACGATAACCATTAATACCTGAGCCAACAAAGCATTTTAAAGCCTGTGCTTAACTTGACTCCTTTGGGACTACTTCAGAGTTTAATGGTCACCATGTTTTTAAATGGTTTTCTGAATCAGGGCTTAAATCAAACTAGAATCTGAAAAGAAGTTGAGTTTATGAGAAGTAATTTGACATGTAAATTCTTCCTTACATTTTGGAAACCTCAACCACACAGACAATGCAAACAAACAAAAGCCCCACCTCAAGCTAAGTTTGAGGATAATTCTCATCGTGGGCCTAAGCTAAATCCGACAGGAGTCGGCAGGAATCTTTCCATTGATCTCAATGGACTTTGGATCAGGCCCTTTAACTGTTTGAAAACTACCTAAAATGTTCATGCTGCTCAAAGAAAGCTCTCTCCTTCTGGATTGCAGAGGTCAGGGTGAGCTTGTCACGAATATCTTGCTGCCCACGACATTTAACAATCATATAACCCTTCCTTAGGTGGATGACAAGGTTTTGTACGATATCAACAACCAATGACTCAGTTCCTCTGTCCACCAAATCTGGTTTTGTTAGGATCCCTGAGAAGTAATATGATGAGAAGATTAGACATGCACAGAAATGAATGATGGGAAAGTGAGTATCTAGTTACCCAATGCAGCATTGTTCCTGACAGCATATGCTAAAGAGATTTCTCCAGCGGTGCTGTAAGTTCCCTCCCCTCCCCACAACCTCTCTCTTCCCCCCACCTTTTTCAGGAACACCTCAGGGATATCAAATTAATAGCAGAACTTTTACAATATTAACTTTTAATCTTTTCAGTTTTCAAGATATTTATAGGCATAGTATCAATGGCAGTAGGTCCCCAAATTAAGCTATCCCTTTAGATATTGGTTCCCTTTTATCGGTGTGCAAAATTCATGTTATTTCATACTGGTTGTCTTTTCCTCATAGCGGGTAATTCTTTCCAGGGTTAGGGCAGGGTCGGAAGAATATTAGAATGCCATGAAAAATGATCTACTTTCCCCACATTTGCAGTTTTTTAAAAGTATGTCTCACCTAGAGTTCTCTCCCCATCAGGGTCTACCTCTTGAGCCATTTTCAGTGCCTCTGTTGTTGCGATATCCACATTACTTGGCACCACTACCAAATTTATAGTCTCTTGCTTCGCAATAAATTTTTTAATTAGGTTTTTGATCTGTAATAAAGTATGGTAAGAAAGAAATACAGTAAAGTTTGATGTGACAAATGCCATTGGATGCCAGGCTCCTCATCATCTGACTAGGTGGAATGTCATACACATAATGGATACAATCATACAATAGAAGCTAGGGTGCAAATTTCAGCGGCTGAATTCAGCCTGATTATCTAAAGGTAATCCAAATGTGTAACATGGTCCAGAACAGACTGCTATTATATCGGCCTTGGGAAATTATCATAAAAATGTACTAGACCAGGTGCACAATCTATTTGATGATGAATATGCTAATGATATTTTACCTGCATTAGAGACAACCAAATTCTATTGTCTAAATGCACAGCTAAGAAAAAAAAATCAAGTTGGATTATATTGACACGTCAAGATCAGATAAAATGTAGAGCTAAATACATCCATCTCAAAAGTGTACCTATCAAAAGAAAACAAAATGTCTTGTCTTTGCCTTTCAGTGAGAGATTGGTAAAAAGTAAATAAAACTGACATGAAATTTGGCTGTGTTTCCCCCCATATTTGAATCCCAACGATCAGAGTTTCTCATGGTTTTGTGTTGTTTTGCCAAATGTTCACACAGCTCTACTTATATTGAATTCATGTAACTATTATTTGCTTACTCCTCCTGCTGAGGTGGAGTATCCAGATGAGACGCGATAAATCAGTCCCTGATACATCGAACACTACCCGCCGATCCCACGGGTAGTATAGACGTATCCTGAGTTTCCATAAATCTTCCCTTGTCTTCTATATTTCCCTTCAACACCATTTTCTGTCACATTCAAAAAGTAAGATGCTTTATCTCACTTATTTTGCAACTGGAGAATGTGGGCCATTCAGGACAATTGACATGTGCAGCTGGTGTCACACCAATCATTTTATTGTGGATAAAATTAGTAGAGTTGTACAAATTACTATAGTAATTTCATCACAAAATAAAGTCTTACTGCACTGAGAGACAGTAAAATTAATGGAGCCAGTTTGTCTTTTCCTTACTATACACCATAGTCCTCCGTTGTAGAAGAATACACTAGACAGAGATTTCTTTAATTATGAGCCTTCCTTTTGCTAAATTTTGTCTGTAGGGCTGACCAGCATGTGTTTCATTCTAAGTGACCATCACTCTTATTTTCAGCACTTCCTCCACCAATAACTGTCCTGTGTGTTGTCTGCAACATCTTTAATGCTGGTTGTGAGGCAAGTTAACTGTACACAATACTATGGTCTAGATCAGTGGCGGGCTGCGAGACAGTTTGTGTATATTGACTGTCCATAGCTCCCAGGGGCCACGGTTCACCGTTCCCAACCAATGGGAGCTGTGGGAAGCAGGGCTGCCCAGAGGATTCAGGGGGCCTGGGGTCTTCGGCAGCGGGGGGCCCCCACTTCGGCGGTAATTCGGCAGCCAGGGGGGTCCTTCTGCTCCGGGACCCGCTGCCGAAGTGCCCCGAAGACCCTGACGGGCCATGTGTGGTCCGTAGGATGCAGGTTGCCCACCACTGGTCTAGATCCTCCAGCAAAATCTTCTGTTTAAGATAATTTGTGCATTTGATCTCTTCTAATGTAACTTAGCTGTTTCCTAGCTCAGAACATGTATGTGCATTACCTGTTCTCCAATGTCTTGTGGCTGATTCCCTACAGCCACCCTAGCAATCCCTGGAAGATCAATCAGTGTCAGATCTGGAACATTCGGGGAGCTAATTTCGAGGGAAATTATTTCTTGGCTAATGCCCACTCCTTCACCAGCTATTGCATTCTGGGCTACAAAGGAGGAAAGGGAAAGACAAGAAAAGCAAATTTAAGAAACTCCTCGTGGGAATTTCAGATTAGAACATATCAGAACTGGAAAGCTCCTGTTGCCCCCTGGGATTTTCTTTATTTTATTATTATTATTATTATTATTTTAAAGAAAGGCATTTTGGAATCCAATCCTGCCCACACAAAATCCCATGGAAATCAATGAGATATGATTGGACTCCTTTTCAGGATTTGAGCCTTAATAAAAATTGAAGAATACACTGTCTACGAATTAAACTTTCAGAAATCTCAATGTACAAAAATCAAATACATGGAGCTGTTTTTATAAAAATAATAATATAGTGATACAATAAAATACTTAACATTTACATAAGTGGTTCCTCATCTCCAAAATGCTGGACATGCATTAGTTAATCCTTGACAACCTTGCCAGGTAGCAAAGTATTATTATACACATTCTATAAACGGATGCAGTGAGGCACAGAGATTAAGTGACTTGTCCAAGATCATATAGCAAATCACTGGCAGAGCCATGAACAGAATAGAAGGATATTGAGTGCCAGTACTCTGTTTTAACCATCAAACACCACCTCACAGAAGTGTAGAAGTACATACAACTGATTTGTTAATTCAAAATAACATCATTTTTATATCAGAGGGGTAGCCGTGTTAGTCTGGATCTGTAAAAGCAGCAAAGAATCCTGTGGCACCTTATAGACTAACAGACGTTTTGGAGCATGAGCTTTCGTGCATGCATCCAACGAAGTGGGTATTCACCCACGAAAGCTCATGCTCCAAAACGTCTGTTAGTCTATAAGGTGCCACAGGATTCTTTGCTGCTTTTATCATTTTTATAGCTGTGTATTTCTGCTATTTCTTGATATCAAAATAAATAATTTCTCATGAGAAACCTTCAGTCGCATAATTAGCTTATTTGACTTTTATGTCACTTACCTTGCTACCATACCGGGTTTTTTTTAATTATTTCTTGAAAACCTCAGAGAATAAATATATATGTAAAAACAAACAATGTTATGACCAATAACAATGTAGGTAACTACACAAGCTAAGCCAAGGTCAGTCAAACCTTAAGCTTCAGGCATAAGCTGATAGCCCTTGGGGTAGGAGAGGTGTTTTCTCCCATCATGTAAAATGCTGCAATGCCACTAAGATCAGCTGAGTTGTGCCGCTTTATTCCAGCTGTGAATGTGGCTCCCTGTGTTCTTTGCATTCTCAGCAGTCATAATCAAGGTGTTAATTTGGGAAATGTTATGCTGCCTAACAGAAGGAAATAAAGGATGAAAAGGAGGATCTGATGAATTAAATCAGAATGCAATAAATAGCACTTACCTTTTCTTATTTCCTTATCCACCACTGAGGGATGGTGGAGTTCTTCATCTATATCCAGGTAACTAATTCTCCCTTTCCATTCCTGCTGAGGAGCCAGTTTTTTCAGTCTGAGCACTAAGGGACATCTGGTGGTAATACCTGCAGTTGTCCATAAAGAGAGTTAATTCTGTTAACGATCATCCTTGTTACTTTGAATGGGTGCAGAGCACCCCACAGAATGTAGCTTTTCCCATAGTATGCAGAAGAATGCCCAAAGCGCTTCAGTGTGTTCACACAGCTCACACACTGGAATATCTGAGAGTTGGGAAAGCAGGCTGGGCATGGGTAATAGGTAATAATAGGAGATATACCAATCTCCTAGAACTGGAAGGGACCTTGAAAGGTCATCAAGTCCAGCCCCCTGCCTTCACTAGCAGGACCAATTTTTTGCCCCAGATCCCTAAGTGGCCTTCTCAAGGATTGAACTCACAACCGTGGGTTTAGCAGGCTGATACTCAAACCACTGAGCTATCCCTCCCCCCTAGGGCAGTGAGGAAAACTATCATCCCATTTGTATGTAGCACTGTGCAGTGACCATATTTTAAAAGTTCTGTTTTGAAAGATTTCACATTTGTTTGAAAGCTATTTCATATACTTAAAGTGGGTAATGGAAACCAGTAATATATATCTGGAGAGAGAGGAAACTTTAAAGGTGTGCGTATTGCTAGATGTTTTATACTTTTAAAAATAGCTGTTTAGTATCATATCCCTACTATAGAATTGTACCCTGATCCGGTTCTATAGTAGGGAGATCATTTTATATTGCATAGGCTTGTTTAAATATTCTGTAGATGTATTAATTTCCATAGATTTTTAAGAGTACTTTCTATAGAACCCTGTTAAGAGTGCTAGTGACAATGTAGGATTCAGGCTTGTATTTTCACTTGAGATAGTATTTTGGGTTTTGCTTGCTGTTTAATTTTTTGATACACATACATTCTTACTAATATGTGTGAACAAAGGATAAAGACACTGTGTATGTTGCTTCTGCCTAGCTAGATGGGTTTGTTAGTATAATGGGAACTGATAAGAGCAGTTAAAGTGTTACTGGGATGGTGGGAGTATAATATACAAGCAAGCAACTCTTATCTCAAGGCAAGATCAAGCAACCAGTCGGGTCGGGCAAGGGCGGGTTGGGAAAAATAAAACAATAAAAGGCCAGAGAAACGCCTGCCCTTGACCGTAGCACATTCTCATTCCTTACCCCTCCCTTGGGGTACAAAAGAGGTTGGACGAAGACTCCAGACCCATGGACACCCCCCACCCCCCAACAGAACATGACCATAAATTGTAAGCGGTGGGCATGCATTTCAGGTATAATTATGCCTGCGGAGGAGTGGGGGACGAGACACTGTGAAACATGCTCTGCAGCATCAGAGTTATGGTATACACACTTGCTGGAAACTAACCCAATAAACATCACATTGCCTGCACTTTGGACTTCTAGTCTTCTGTTTCCTGTCTGCGTGACAAGAACCAGGGGAGAGGGTGAAGGGAAAGCCCTCTAACAAACCCTGTTTAATTTTAATAGATTTTAAGGCCAGAAAGGATCATTATGACCATTAGTCTACATAACACAGGCCATAGAATTGCACCCAGTGATTCCTGCATCAGGCCAATATCTTCCTGTCATGCTAGTGAATATCTTTTAGAAAAACATCCAGTCCTGATTTTCATTTTCATAGACCCCTATTGGTTTCAACTCTATTAATCTCCATGGCACTTTCCCTTCGGGAATAGCAGCCAAACTTGACAGATACAAAAAAGGAGGAGACTTCCACTCTGGCCAGCCTCACACCCAGAAGGTGTGAAGATGAAGCAAAGATGCGGAAGAATGCTCTGGAAGTAGTGTGGTTTACCTGCCGTGTCCCTGGCAGTTCTTCTATTGTTAGACAGAGTAAAATGGTTCAGAATAACACCACCTTTTGCAGAGCTTTAACATAGTGTCTTTCGTAAATACCTGGAGCACAATGCGTGTGTCTCCTGTTTAGACACTAGCTTCAGCATATGCTGTCAGATGGTCTTTTGAGTGCCCATACTGCTGCCTCTGCTTGGGTCATGAGAGCTGCAGTCAGGTGTCCTCCTGTGCCAGCACAGGCGTCTCTGGCACAAAGGTTACTATTATCTGGCTAAGGAGCAGTTGATTCCCTCCACACAATTACCTCTTCTGAATATAAAGTCAACATCGAAACAAAACATTTTGATGTTATTGAATCTAAATGCTTCAACTGACTCAAAATAATGTTTCCAAAAGTTGTTTCACAATTAAGTCTGGAATACAAGGTTTTATTCCCTTAGGGAACGAAAGCAAATTTCAAAATAGTGGAATTTCCCACAAAAGGGATATTCCAGTTGCCGCACAGTTCTCATCATAACAGTGTTTTCTGTATGATGGGATTGGGAAAATACAAATTCTTTTGGGTTGTGCCAGGGACGAATCTTAACCCAACTTTCAGTGTCCCCAAACTGACATGAATTACAGAATATCAGATAGAAACACACCACTGCAACTCGGGGAAGAGTCAGATTTCTGACATGAAAAGCTAAGAGGTAAATTCTTACCACTGCTTCTAGGAAGAGCGACTCCGGACAGGGCTTCTAGAACTGAGCTTTTTCCAGAACTCTGGTCTCCAATCACTGCAATTGCTGGCAAAGCCAGGTCCTTTTCTACTCCGAGCGCTCTCAGGGAGTCAATGAGATCAATACAGGGACGGACTCTCTCCTCATATTGGTTGTACAAGGTGTGTTCTGCATTCTGTAAGAATAACATTACATTTCATTTGAGCTTGTTTCACAGAATCAGGCATAGTTAAACATGTCTATGCCATAAATGATGTACATCAGCAGCAAACTGTACTTCACCCCACCATACCACTCGCTTTGTACTGTGAGCTACAAGCCTTCTGCAGTATTCTTGACAAGGTAAACACATTTCTGTAAATTCAGCAAAATTTATCTAATTTGCACCAATATCTATTGCAAATTACTGAATTTTATAAATTAGCAAGTGAATACACAATAAGAAAAGCAAGAACAACACCCCATCAAATGTCCTTTGTTCAGTTATTTTTGGTAACTGCATTTTTTTCTTTTATTTATTTATAATGCATCATAATGTGCTAGTTCATGTAGATATAGTAAAATAATGAAGGTCTTAGTAATAAGAAACCTCAGTACATTATCCCTATTAAATCACTGCTGTGCGCTCTGGAGAAATGTACAGTTTGTATGTGAGTCAGAGTGTGCAGAGATAAGTGAGGTTCTGCTGTAATTTCTTTATGGGCTAACAGCTGGTCAGTATCTTTTCGATTATTATGTTGATCCTTCCCGTACCTCCTCCCTTCCATGGAAGGATATTGTGCCCTGGGAAAGAATAAATCACCTTTTTTAAAAAAAAGGTGATTACTTTGATGTCGCTTATTACACAGCAGGTGGTATGTGAGACAACACATGAGGACTCCACTTTTATTAAACAAAACTGGCTGTTTATTAGAGCAGTTATTTACAGTGCTGTTCCAACTATATTTTAGCGTCCCTGACTGTGCATACAGTCTGACTTCCTGCTGCCTCCTCCAAATTCTTCCCGCAGGCAACCTCTCTTCAGCAGGGACGGCTCTGTGTATTTTGCTGCCCCAAGCACAGCAGTCAGGCGGCTTTTGGCGGCACACCTGCGGGAGGTCTGCCAGTCCCGCACCTTTGGCGTACCCGCTGCCAAATTGACGCTGAAGCCATGGTACCAGAGGACCTCCCGCAGGCATGCCGCCAAAGGCAGCCTGACAGCCGCCCTCATGGCGACCGCCAGGCCACCCTCCACAGTTTGCCGCCCCAGGCACGCGCTTGGTGCACTGGTGCCTGGAGCCGTCCCTGCTCTCCAGGTTTCAAGCAGGTTGCTGCACTTAAGGTACCCATGTCACTTTGAGAAAACTAGTATTTTATGATTTAACAGGTCAGGCAGCTTCCCATCTTAATCTAAAATCTGTTATCTGTGTATGGAGATAAAAAGCTAAATTCTTATCTTCCACTCTGAATTAAGAACACTATTTCAAGAAATAGATATATATTGAAACAAAATACAGAATAGCTGAATTTAGTGATAAGTAAGACAATACTTATCACCATGGGGAAAATATTTTTGTACCCCCTGATCATAACTGCAATGCTTATTATCTAATAATATTATTTGACTGCTTTAATATAAACTTTTCTTATGTCTATTCTGATTTTCTCAGTGTTAAACATAGAATATTAAATAAGAGTCTTCGTACTTCTATCAATTTCTATTGAAAGCACTGGAGCCTCATGTAAAAAAAAACAAAACAACCAAAAACTCAAATCCCATAATATCTGTTTAAAGTTTCTTAATGTGACTATTCATTAAGATATACATTCAAGGGGAAAGTTGGAGTTAGGTTGTGGCCCTTCTATTTTCTATGCCTACATTTTTTTACACCTGCAAATGAAATGGAGGGGCAAATCTTAGTAATTACACAACTAAGCACCTGGCCCCTAATCCTGGAAATAGTTACGCATGTGATTTACAAAGTACTATACGAGTCAAAGGGATTTACACATGTGCATGAAGTTAAACATGTGCGTAAGTGTTCGTTTGCAGGATTGGTGCCCAGACTTACACAATCACACACAGAGACAGAACTGTTTTGATCTGTGTCTGCAGACTGTGTATGCAGAAGTGAGCCCAGACCACTGAAAATTCAGCCCTGACAGCAGCTGAACATTAATCTCAGAGTCATCAGTTTTCACTCAAATGCCAAATATGTGACTTGCCTTATTCTTTTGCTCTTGGAAATGATATATTCCCCCTTGCTGTTTCTGAGAAATATCATCAAGAGAAGATGACTCAGCCCGCTGGGCTGCTGCTATGTGTCTCTGAATCATCTCATTCCACTCCGGATGTGCATTCTGCACGCAAGGGTATGGCACTGCAGTAGCTCCTTTTGACTCTGTTGGTTGCAGTCTTGTTAAAGCTTCTTTTGACTGTGTTGGGAGTGATCCTGGAAAAACTGCTTTAGTCTGGGCCGGGAAATATCCTGGGAAAGCTCCTTTTGATTGGGCCGGGTGTGATCCTGCAAACATTGCATTTGACTGCGTTGAGAGCAATCCTGTAAAACCTGTGTTAGTCTGTGCCGGTGCGGGCGATGTTACAAAATTGTCATCTGACTCTGGCGGGAGAGGTACTGCAAAACCGTCTTCTGACTGAGTTGGGAATGATCCCGCAAAAACTGTTTGAGTCCGTGTTGACAGCGATGCTGCAAAAGCTGCATTTGACTGTGGGGGGTGTCTTCCTCCATGGAATACTTGTGCTTCTTTGGCCATCAAGTAAGTTTCAGGCCTTGACTGTGCCGTCATCCTATGCAGTGATGGTTTATACATTACTTGTCTGCTTCTTTGCTTGCCAGATGAAGATGCCCAGCAGCTCTGGGACTTGTTCATTAACTGTCACTGAAAAGCAAATGTCTAGTCCAGCAACTCTTCTGTATTGCTCTGAAAACAATACGTGGGCTTGAATGGATTCAGCTCTGCAATAGTAATAACTAGGGAGAAAATCAAAACCATATTGTTATTGCTTGGGCCAGATCTTTGCTGGAACCAGCTGGTGTAATTCTTTTCAAACCAATGGATCTGTGTTGGTTTGTACCAGCTGAGGTTCTGACCCCTTATTTGTACTGCATCACTGTGCTGAGTTGGTCCAAAAAAATGCCAATTACTTTTAATGGGAGATTTTGAAACATTTTAACATTTTCCCAAATTTCCCTCAAAAATGCCTTTTTAACAATGATCAGGTCTCAAAAAATGATTTTCAATCATTTTTCTTTTTCATTTTAAAAAAATCAGAACATTTTGACCAAAGTTAAAAAAAATTGTTCCCCCCACCACCATTATATTTGAAAAAACATTTTTTCATCAATAAAATGCTTTGATGGAAAAAATTGTGAGCAGCTCTAGCAGTGTGATAGAGGGTATAAGCAGAATGCTTCTGCCTCATGAGTGTCCTATTTAAAGCCCAGATCCTGCAAATATTCACCCTCACACTTAAATTTACTTGCATGAGTTGGGAGTTTAGCACGTGTGTGTCTACAGCAGGGGTGGGCAAACTTTTTGGGCTGAGGGCCATATATGGGTGGGGAAATTGTATGCAGGGCCAGGGCAGGGGATTAGGGTGCAAGAGGGAGTGCGGGGTGTGGCAGGGGGCTCAGGGCAGGGGGTTGGGGTCCACAGGGGTGCATCAGGGAGCTCAGGGCAGGGGGTTGGGGTGCACAGGGGTGCAGGGTGCAGCAGGGAGCTCAGGGAAGGGGGTTGGGGTGCAGGAGGGGTGCGAGGTGCAGGCAGGGGGCTTAGGGCAGGGAGTTGAGGAGCGAGGTGCAGAAGGGGTTTGGGCTCTGGCCCGGTGCCGCTTACCTCTAGCAGCTCCAGGGTGGCAGCGGTGTGCACCAAGGCCAGGGCAGGCTCCCTGTCCGCCCTGTCCCCGGCCCCGCGCCGCTCCCGGAAGCGCTGCGGCCCCTGGGGAACGGGGCGGGAGGCAGAGGGTTCTGCACGCGCTGCCGTTGCCGTGCCTCCAGGTACCTCCCCCAAAGCTCTTATTGGCCATGGTTCCCCATTCCTGGCCAGTGGGAGCTGCGGGGGGCGGTGCCTGGAGGCAAGGGCAACACACAGAGCCCTCTGCCTCCCACCCAGGGGCCGCAGGTACGTGGTGCCGGTGGTGCCACAGGCCAGATCCAAAGCCCTGAGGGGCCGGATCCAGCCAGCGGCCGTAGTTTGCCCACCCCTGATCTACCGGAATGGGGCCCAAATGGACAGTTGGCAAACAGAGGTAAGAAGCACAAACCAACACTCCACACTCCAGCCATTCTTTTTGTGGAGAGTTTCCATGAACCTGTGGATTTAGAAAAATGACATTTCATTTTTCAAAAAGGCAAATCTGGCCAACTGGTGGCTGGCTCTTTACAAGTGGGCCACTCCCTTTGCTTAAAAGTGGCCTGTAAAAGAACAAAAAAGGGGTTGTGGCCTTTTTGCTGCATTATATTGTGAAAAGAAGTATTGGAAGTTTACTCTTTTTCTCTTTTCCTGTTTAGTTTTAATGTAGTAAAAATTCAGGTCTTGTCTCCCCTCTTTGTCCTGGAAGAACGTCTGGAGAAATAGGAGGTTCATGATCTCACAGTTACTAGACTGACAGAGAGGCAGTGATTTTTTTTTTCTTTAATGCAGTTGGCTTAAAAATGGAGGGGACGTTTGTTTTATTAAAACCCTACTTAAGTGAGATGCTTGAAAAAAGAAGAAGAAGAAAAAATTCTTTTGTGGAAGTATCATAACCTTCGTCCCTTTAATTAATGGCTGATCCAGACTTCCAGCTCTTCTAAAACAAGCCTATAGCAAAATGGGGAAGACTAGACTTGACATTAGTTACAGTTCTAATGGATAAAAGGGGCAGCAGGGAAAACAAAACAACAGACTTTAAAAACAAACAAACAAAAAAACCCAACCATTTAGGGTTTCTTTATACTTTATGAACAAGAAAAAAATGGTATGTGTCCAATTTTGTTTTTAAAGTCACCTTAAATCAACACTTTGCAGGCCTTCAGTCCTGGCCCTGAGGCAGCTGAGCTAGACTGGATAGCAATCAGTCCCAAAATGCTCCTGAAAACCCCTGTTGGTCAGTGGAGACATCTCAGCCAAGGAAAAATACATGGTTGAAATAGGGACAATATTTAGAAATGAGAAAAATAAACAAAAAATAGAGCAATTTTTTGAAAAAAATTGTCATTTTTTAACTAGCTATAGAGCTGGATGAATTTTTTTTTTCAAATTTTGTGAAAAAATTATATTTTCCAAAAGTATTCCACAATTCTCTCCTCCTTTTTCCCACCCTCTTTTTGTTGTTGTTCATAGGCTGTCCGGTAATAAAGTCACACATATTATTTTCCTCCAGAGCAACCTGTACCCCATTCATCAATATAATGGTGGATTAATTTTTCCCTTGCTTTCATGTGTTTATCTCCCAATGTGTCATTAATCCATTCCTAAATATACATTAAATTTTACCCATTGATTTTGTTAGTAATGAAAATTATGCATTAATTTGCACAATTATTTTAATATGTGAACCTGACTAGAATCCTGCTCACTTTTCCATAGCTGTCTTGGAGCTGTGGTGCTAAAAGAAATAGCCAAAACTTACTTAGTCACTAAATCAAGCAACTATTGACACTAAATGCATAGGGGGCCTGACTGTTTAGTAAGAAGGTGCCATTTTCACACACCGCCTTTCCCAAACATATGAAAAGTGGCACAGATGATATTGTGATTTCCTCAGAATTACTGGCTCTAAACCCCATCCTCTTTGTTATACTTTAATTCCATGCAGCTTCCCACAGGAACGAAAATCTGAGCGGACACAGTGTTCACAGCACTGAAAACAATTAGATGGTTATCCAGGCTATTAGGCTGAATTCCTGTAACAACTCCAGCCTTCTCAACACACAAACACCTAAAAATGCATCACACTTCAGCAATTTAAAACTTTGGCTCCCAAATACATCCTTATAAAGAGGAAACAATCATATTTATTTTGTAACCTGTATCTATATGCTGGTAGAGATACTGATAATTTTATAGGGAGAAAGCCTGTGCCCAAAAACTCATTTATTCTTCTCTCTTATTTCAGATATCCTTACAGTGTCTACCAGCCTACCCACATTTAGCTATGAAAAGAGATGAATTAAAGATACACACAAACTTTTAAATAGTTACTGAAAAGAGAAGGAGAAAAATTCCTACCTGCCTTGTACTCAGCCCAACAGGAAAGTACTGTATAACCCAATATAGACTTTCTTCTTTTCTTGATCAGAAGCCCCACCCAAGATACCAGACAGAAAACAGAAGAAATGAAACTAACTCAAAAGCATTCCACTAGCATTACTATGAATTGATTTAACAATACAATACAATTTCTTTTGTCACTGACTCCACCCAGATTCTCAGACAAAATCAGGGGAAATGAAACTAAGCTGAAAGAGTTCCCTTAGCATCACCTTAAATTGGCTTCACAATGGAATGCATCATCCTTCTCTCCTATGCCTTATGTCCAGGGGCGGCTCCAGGCCCCAGCACGCCAAGCGCGTGCTTGGGATGGCAAGCCGCGGGGGGCGCTCTGCCGGCGCCGCGAGGGTGGCAGGCAGGCTGCCCTCGGCGGCTTGCCTGCGGAGGGTCCGCTGGTCCTGCAGCTTCGACGGACCTCCCGGGGGTCTGCTGGTCCCGCGGCTTTGACGAACCAGCGGACCGTCCGCAGGCAAGCCGCAGAAGGCAGCCTGCCTGCCATGCTTGGGGCGGCAAAATTCCTAGAGCCGCCCCTGCTTATGTCAGGCTGTGAGATCTTTCAACAGACAAGTGATTCAAGTTTCCAGAATCAGTGTTGCATTTACTCTCACATGTTGTATTCAGATATGGTTATTGCAACTTATATTTATAGAAGGTTGCATTAAAATCAGTAACTACAAGGTGGCAGGATCTAGTGCAGGGGATCCAAAACTTTACAGTAGTATGTACTGCCTTGCAGTCTCTCCACCACCAAGAATTCAAAAATGATGAATCAAGTCCCCCAAAATCAAAAGATTGGCTTAAAAATCTTGAGATTTTAAAAAATAATAAATGTTGGGTTGTTTTTTTTGTTTGTTTTTTTGCCTTTGTGGTTTTTGAGCCTTTAGATTTCATGCATACACACTTTTCTTTGCAACCATAAGGACTAGAAACCAACTTTAAATGAATTCGAGACACCTGACTCCAGGAGCTGGGGCTCTGAGAAAAACAACAAATATCATGGAGACTCAGGGCTTGGCTACACTGGAGAGTTGCAGTGCTGGCGGTGGCTTTACAGCGCTGCAACTCACTCACCGTCCACACTTGCAAGGCACATACAGCGCTGTATCTCCCTGGCTACAGCGCTGGCTGTACGCCACCTCGAACTGGGGAATAACGACTATAGCGCTGCTGATGCAGCGCTGCTCCACCAGTGTGGCCACCAAAGCGCTGTTATTGGCCTCCAGAGGTATTTGGAGGTATCCCAGAATGCCTGTTCAGCCACTCTGCTCATCAGTTCAAACTCTACTGCCCTTGCCTCAGGTGACCCGCCCTTTAAATGCCCCAGGAATTTTAAAAATCCCCTTCCTGTTTGCTCAGCCAGGTGTGGCGTGCAATCAGTGAATCTTTCCAGGTGACCATGGCTCCATGTGGCAAACGAGACCCAGCATGGAGCAATGGCAAGTTGCTGGACCCTGTTTGGGGGGAGGAAGCTGTGCAGTCTCAGCTGTGCTCCAGCTGTAGGAATTACGATACCTATGGGCAGATATCAAGGGCCATGCTGGAAAGGGGCCATGACCAGGACACACTGCAGTGCAGGGTTAAAGTGAAGGAGCTGCGGAGTGCCTATTGCAAAGCCCGTGAGGGAAACCGCCACTCTGGCGCTGCCCCCACGACCTGCCATTTTTACAAAGAGCTGGACGCGATACTTGGGAGTGACCCCACCTCCACTCCAAGGACCACGATGGACACTTCAGAGCAGGGGGGAGGAGGAGGAGGAGAAGGAAAGCGAGAGTGAGGGTACTGGGGTGGGGGGAGACACCCCGGAGTCCCAGGGGGCATGCAGCCAGGAGCTCTTCTCAAGCCAGGAGGAAGGTAGCCAGTCGCAGCAGCCGGTACTTGGTGGAGGACAAACAGAGGAGCGGGTTCCCAGTAAGCGGCTTTTATTTTCAGGACTGAAATTATTCGGGAGAGGAGGGAGGGTTAGGGCTGCATGCATGCATGCCTAGATGCGGAACAGCGCATTGATGTGGTCTATCACGTCGCGGTAATCTGCCTCGGTAATCTCTTCAAAAGTCTCAGCCAGAGCATGGGCAATGCACTTGCGCAGGTTTCTTGGGAGAGCCACTGTGGTCCTTGTCCCAGTCAGGCTAACGCATCCGTGCCACTGTGCCGCGAGGGGTGGGGGGACCATTGCTGCACACAGGCAAGCTGCATAGGGGCCAGGGCGGAATCCACATTGCAGTAGAAGAGCCTCCCGCTCTTCCCAGGTGACCCGCAGCAGTGAGATATCTTCCAGGATAAACTCTTGTGGAAAATGTTGGGATAGTGTTCAGCGTAGGTGCCTGCTGCAGCTGTTTGCTTTCCTCAATGCACAGAAAGCCCGAGGACAGTACAGCCCTGAAATAATCAGTCCCCCTTACTCACCATTTCGGGGCTCCCGTGGGTTATGTGGGCTCTCTTTGGGATGCTATTGTGAAGACTGTTACCCTCCTTAACTGCGGGGAAATAACTGTCTGGTATAAACAATGCTGCCTCTGTTAAGTGTTGCATTTTTGCCCTTACAGATGCAACCTTGAGATCTCGACTGCCCGTGTTATTAACGGCTGAGAGATTACAAAACCTCCGGAAGAAGCTGCAAAAAGGCAAAGAATACCTGCTGCAAGCAGTTATGCAGCACTCTGTCACAGAGAATCAAAAAGTGCAGGACTGGAGGGAAAGGGAAAGCAGGATCCGCCAGAGAAATGCAGCGGACAGGAAGAAAAGCACAAAGCAGTTGATAAGCATCCTGGAGCGCCAAGCAGACTCTATCCAGTCACTCGTAGCCATGCAGGTAGAGCACTACTGCGCCCCCCCCCCCCCTCCTCCTCCCCCCAAGCTCTTGTGTCCTGTCCCCTGTCAGCTCAAACCCCCCCCCCAGCATCCAGGTTCCACCACCACCACCAGCTGCCCTCCACACCCTGTCACCACACACCCCTGACCCCTACCCCTCCCCCTCTGCACTCAACCCCCACTCAACCCCCATATGCACCAGCTGTGCAGCCTGAAGTGCAGCAGTCACTCCAGACAAGACATATTCAAACCTGTGACTGTACAGATCCCACCCACCCCCCTGCCCTTTCCCCCCCCCTTTTAGGTTCCAAAAAATTCTGTCTGTCAATAAAGTTTTTATTTATTCTTTTGAAAGAGTCTTTATTATTATTGCAGAAAGTCAAAGATACCTTAGCCCAGGAAAGAAACAGGCACTGCAAATCAGCTTAGCAAACACAGATTCCTACTAACATTGAAACCACTGCACTTCACTCCCGTGCAAGGCAACAAACAGTACTGTTGGTTTTCAGCCTCAAATTCCTTCCTCAAGGCATCCCTAATCCTTGTAGCCCTGTGCTGGGCCTCTCTAGTAGCTCTGCTCTCTGGCTGTGCAAATTCAGCATCCAGGCGTTGAACCTCAGAGGTCCATGCCTGACTGAATCTTTCACCCTTCCCTTCACAGATATTATGGAGGGTACAGCACGCGGATATAACTGTGGGGATGCTGCTTTCCCCCAAGTCCAGCTTCCCATACAGAGATCGCCAGCGCCCCTTTAAACGGCCAAAAGCACACTCCACAGTCATTCAGCACCGGCTCAGCCTGTAGTTGAACCGTTCCTTGCTGCTGTCAAGGCTCCCTGTGTACGGTTTCATGAGCCACGGCATTAATGGGTAAGTGGGGTCTCCAAGGATCACAATGGGCATTTTGATGTCCCCTACTGTGATCTTCCAGTCTGGGAAAAAAGTCCCAGCCTGCAGCTTCCTGAACAGGCCAGTGTTCCAAAAGATGCGTGCATCATGCACCTTTCCAGGCCAGCCTGTGTTAATGTCAGTGAAACGCCCATGGTGATCCACAAGCGCCTGGAGAACCATGGAGAAATACCCCGTCCGATTAACATACTCGGATGCTAGGTGGAGTGGTGCCACAATAGGAATATGTGTTCCATCTATCGCCCCTCCACAATTAGAGAAACCCATTTGTGCAAAGCCATCCACAATGTCCTGCACGTTCCCCAGAGTCACGGTTCTTCTTAGCAGGATGCGATTAATGGCCCCGCAAACTTGCATCAACACGATTCCAACGGTCAACTTTCCCACTCCAAACTGGTTTGCGACCGATCGGTAGCTGTCTGGAGTTGCCAGCTTCCAGATTGCAATAGCCACCTGCTTCTCCACTGGCAGGGCAGCTCTCAATCTCGTGTCCTTACACTGCAGGGTGGGGGCGAGCTCAGCACACAGTCCCATGAAAGCGGCTTTTCTCATCTGAAAGTTCTGCAGCCACTGCTCGTCATCCCAGACTTCCATGACGATGTGATCCCACCACTCAGTGCTTGTTTCCCGAGCCCAAAAGCGGCGTTCCACGGTGCTGAGCATGTCCGTGAATGACACAAGCAATTTTCATGTTGCACGCATTATGCAACTCTCTATCATCGTCGGACTCCTCACTGTCACTTTGGATCTTAAGGAATAGCTCAACTGCCAAACATGATGTGCTGGCGAGACTTGTCAGCATACTCCTCAGCAGTTCGGGCTCCATTTCCCACAGAAATCGCGCTGCACAGAAACCATTGAAAGAGGCAAGATGGCGCCAAACCTGGACGGGAAAAAAGGGATTGCTGGGATGTGAAGCGATGCATCACGGGGCGTTGGGACAGGAAGCTGAATGACCCGCCCCCTCCGCCCCCTTCCCACAACCCACGGTGCCAGAATGGGAAGAGGTGCTCTGTGGGATAGCTGCCCATAATGCACCACTCCCAACACCGCTGCAAATGCTGCAAATGTGGCCACACTGCAGCGCTGGTAGCTGTCAGTGTGGCCACACTGCAGCGCTTTCCCTACACATCTGTACAAAGACAGCTTTAACTCCCAGCGCCGCACACCTGCAAGTGTAGCCAAACTCATATGGTATAAAAGTCTCTTACTTTGTAGGTGTTGGAGTAAGGCTGTAATAAGGCTAAGACATGGACAACAACCCAAAGCAAAAGGAATCCACACCTAAGATCAATTTCTGATCCATTCAAAAAAATCAGTTTTAGTGCCCCCCCTGCACATTCAAAAATCAGTTTCCTCAACAATCCTAGTCAATCTCCCCAAACACACAAACTCAAGCCTACTCCCCAGTCCATTGTCTCTCAGCTTCCAGATTCTTTTGTCCTGTTGCGTCACTCTTGTGACAGTCTGAACCCCTATGTTCACCCTTTTTATAGGACTATGATAAATTCTGTATGAACTATGCCTTGTGAAGTGTCATTTGAAAACTCAATTTGCTGATCATTATTGTCCTGGTAAAATGTGTGGGGCAACACTGTACGTAAAGTTATGAGAATCTACTCTATGATATTACTAAGACATGTTCCAAGTCTGCAAAAATAGTCACAACCCAGGAGTCAACAAAATCAAATGGACTATCGCCGGTATAAGTGGCCAAGCTTTGGCAGACAAAAGGGTGTGAATGAGTAATCTACATCTTGGCAAAGAAACAGCTGGAGGTTCCTGTCACCAGACTTCCTGTCTTCGGAACCTCAGCTGGAAATGATTTTCAAAGAAAAAGGGAACTGTAAGAAAGGAGAACTGATGCCACAAAATACTTCTTCATTTCTCTCTGCCCATGGCATCAACAACACCTGAAGGATGAGGAAAGTAACACTGAACTGCTGGAGGCAGGGCCAGATTGATCCCTTATGCTCTCCCTAGGCACAACATCTTCAGCGCCCCTCTGCCTAAAGCTGACCTTCATATTTTCTGTAAAAAATGAAATTTTTAACCCACTTTAAACATTTAGGCACCTTTGGAATGCCGGCTCTTAAACACAACACTACAGTGACTGAATTGTAGTTCTCCCAAGAGAATATTTACAACCAAACACATTTTAAAGCTGAGAAAAAAATGGAGTCTTCTGAGGTATATCAGAGCCACTTCAGGCAGAAAAGGAAAATAAACAGGCAAAAAAATTCTGGGCAGCTCTTCCTCTTGAAAGGAAGTTAGAAGTGTGACAGTGCACTTCATATGAGGTTATGAAAATATGCTAATGAGTATGAATATAACATAACTGCAATATGCTTCATGCAAAAGGTCTCTTGTAAGGTGTCATTACAAAGCTTATAATCTACTGAGTGTGTTCATCCTATTTGTACAAATGTATCATTCTTGTATCTGAAACTAGAAATATGAAGTATAACTCTGAGGTCCTACTGTAATTATAAAAAGTGTGGACCATTAATGGTGGTTTGGAATCTTGATGGCTCCCATTAACCAGGACAATTGGTTGTAAATGGATCTGTTTACTTGGAAGTTGTCTGTATACCTGTGTGCTGGCAAGTGGGTAATGAAGTCTTGCAATGACATGTGATCATGTCACCTGAACTGGAATCCATTTTTAACCTGGGGCTTTTCCATTTACAAGGAGGGGTGGGAACCCAGAGAGGGACAAAGGATTCCCGCCTTGTGCAAAAGATATACAAGGGATGGAACAGAACAAAGAGGACTGCAGTCATGAGAAATCCCCTAGCTACCACCTGAGCTGGAACAAGGACTGTACCAGGGGAAAGGATTGGACCCAGACTCGGAGGAGGCTAGTCTGTCAAAGAGCTTATTGGAACATCTCTGAGGGTGAGATTTACCTGCATTTAGTTTCCTACTGTATTAGGCATAGACTTGTGTGTTTTATTTTGTTTGGTAATTTACCTTGTTCTGTCTGTTATTACATAGAACCACTTAAATCCTACTTTTTGTATTTAATAAAGTCACTTTTTACTTACTAATTAACCCAGAGTATGCATTAATACCTGGGGGCGGGGGGGAACAGCTGTGCATCTCTCTCTATCAATGTTATAGAAGGCAAACAATTTATGAGCTTACCCTGTATAAGATTTATACAGGGTAAAACAGATTTATGTGGGGTTTGGACCCTATTGGGAGCTGGGTATCTGAGCGCTGGAGACAGGAGCTCTTCTTAAGTTTTTTTTTAAGCCGGCTGTTGGGGGGGGGGTTTTGACTTGGATCTGTGTTTGCAGCAGGCAAGTGTGTCTGGCTCAAACAAGGCAGGGTACTGAAGTCCCAAGCTGGCAGGGAAAACGGGCTCAGAGGTAGTCGAGGCACATCAGGTGGCAGTGCCAAGGGGGTTTCTGTGACCCAGCCCATCACAGCGGCGTAGTCGGCAGGCTCTGTGCGCAGCTGATTTCTTTGAGCTACCAGTAGTGATTTTAAGTGAGTTTTGGGTGTGGTGTGGTGGCACCCAGAACAGACAAAGTGGTTACTGGTTTGTTATTTTCTGTTTGTTTATTTCAGGTGAGGGAAATAAGCACAAGAAAGCAGGAAAATGACTACTAGTGAGGCAGCTACAAAACTAGAGCAGGCCAGACTGGAAGCAGAAGAGAAGGCAAAGGACTGTGAGTTTCAATTGAAGCTCAAAGAAGAAGAGGCAGCCAGGGAGGAAGCTGCTCACAAAAGGGCTATGGAGGCAGAGGCAGCCAGGGAGGAAGCTGCTCACAAAAGAGCCCGGGGGTTAAGAGACAGAGAGAAATACAGGCCCAGATGGAGCCCAGAAGCATGAACTGGCTGTTATGGAGTGGAAGAGACAAAACCGTTCAGCAGCTGGCTCCACTTCCTGAAAAATCCACAAATGGAAGCAACTATGTCCGCAGCATGATGAATTCAGTGATATTCCCAAATATTTCATCACCTTTGAGAGACTATGCACCCTCCATGCAATCCCTGAAGATCAAAATATGACCATATTAGTAGCAAAATTGACTGGCGGAGCTCTGGACATATTCAATAAGATGCCTATTGATGATGCTTCAAACTATGGTAAATTTAAGGAACTGGTTTTGAAACAGTTTCAGATTACACCTGAAACCTACAGGGTTAAATTCAGGAGTCTTAAGAGGGTATCTGGATTGAGTAATGTGGCTTATGTAAATGAAATGAGAGACTTGTTAGATAAGTGGGTGAGGGGAAAAGGCATTATAAGCTTTGAAGGAACGTGTGATTTGGTTACTCAGGAACAATTCCTGAATATGTGCAGTGATGATGTAAAACAGTATTTGTGGGACAAAAAGGTGGATGCAGTGGGTGAATTGGCTGAGGTTGCAGACTCTTTTGAGCAGTCACAAGCTGCAATTAAACATAACTCATTGGCAGAGGGGTACAGGGTTGGTGGAAAGCAGAATCACCATTATATCCCTGGGAAAAAGGAGGCTGGGCGTTCACCTCCCCATTCCTCTGTTACTCATCCCAAATCTCCTGTACAGGCAGAGGAGCCCAAGAGGTGCTATAATTGTAAGTCCACTGGGCATCTAGGAAGTAAATGTCCTTGGCTGAGAGGGAACAGGCAGCAGGTAACACATGAAGCTGCTGCTTCTCAGAGCCAGGCTACTGCCTCTTTCTACGTAGGATTTGTAAAGCCTGCTTTTACACAACCAAGCAGTGAGCATATGCATGCTGTTAAACTTAATGGGAAAGCACTCCTAGGATGGAGAGACACGGGGGCAGAGATTTCTGTGGTCAGGAGGGACCTGATTCAGGAGAAGGATTCGTTGCCAGGGAAAATGGCAGAATTAGAGCTGGTGGGAGGTTACAAAGTCCTTACACCTTTAGCTAAGGTACACATGGAAACTGGTGATTTGCAGACTGAGCTGACTGTTTCAACAGTGGCACACAATTTTGCACTGTTTCTACTGGGGAATGATTTTTTTGATGTGGCAAAATCTGTCCCAGGGTTGGTTAGCAGCAAGAAGGAATCTTCTGCTAAAAGCCCCGGTGTGTGTGTGTTCACATGGGCTTCTGGGGGAATAGGAGTGTCTCTCTTGAATTCCTCTGCAGCAGTGAAGAATGCAGCTTTTGGGGCAGGACTGGTCGTAACCAGTTCCTGTAGCCCGGGGCTCAAGGCAAGTCTCTGTGGGAGGGGTTGGACAAAGCCAGCTCTGTTGCACCTCAGACGCCTCATGCGGGCGTGGACACATATTCAACAGTCAATATGATTGGTAACAGAGTCATTTATTTCTCTCCAGCATACATCTTTATACTCTTGAAGCAGGCAAGCAAGCAATTGCTAATTGGTTAACAAAATACACACAAGCACTGCTATAACTTCATAGGGTAACATCATCCTAGACAACTTCTAATTCATTATCCTATTATTGCCTGCTAGAGAGAAGTTAGCCAAGGCCAACTTCTCATAACAAAACTCACAGCCTAATTAACCCAACCTGAAAACCTAAACATCTCAGGCTTCCCACACTACCAGCTGCCACGCTAGCAAAATATTCCCAACACCTCCCCCCTTAACTCAAAATCAAAACAAGAAGGGAAAGAAAAAAGGGATAAAAACATTCGCAAAACATTTCCAACTTATAACAACATAACACCACAATCTATCAATAGCCAAAATTAAAACTTTATAAAGCCAACCTATATAACCATGCAATTCTTAACATAACCCCAACAACACCAAACAAAAACAAAGCACAACAAATAAATGGTGTAAATTCTACAGGATTCCCCCTTTCTCTATAGCACACCAACTTGTGGCAAACTTCTATTACCAAATCATCCCTCAGATGACAGGCGATCAAACTGACACTGAGGGAGGGTGGGGGGGGGGTCCTAGAAAAAAACACAACATAAACCACATAAAACGCAAAAACAATTCTGGCCAGAAAACAAACAAACACCACAAAACAAAACAGAAAACACATAACATAAATTTCACTCTATAAATAAATGCATGGTACATAAAATGCTATGCAGCTAACACCAATTTTCTTAATATCTAAAAAACAAAACAAAACTACCCCTACTGGGCAAGCAATCATTACATACAATATACAAATACCCTTAGTACCATCAGGCAAAAAAGGAAAATTACATCATCAATTAAATCATTTACAGTAATACAATTGCATCCTGGCTTACTTCTAAATCCAAAGCTATTCACAGCTTAAGGGTTCTTACTATTAACTTCTACTTTTAAACACACACAAAAAAATCACCACTTATATACCCTTAGCCTAATACAATTACCGGTACAATTACATAGCACAATATACAATCTTCAACTAATGCAACAAAATTATTTATGGCCAAACAATTGCAAACTAATTTCTTTGCCTAAATTTGTTTACAAACATTTCAAAAACACCAAAAACTTTTCTCTTTAGCATCCTTACAAAATTCAACTGCTATTCCCTCCAGCAACCACAGAGTTAACTTTGTACTCTGCCTAACATTACTCGCTTGTAGTTAATTACCTTTTCTATCAACTACACCCTCAAGGTTATCAACCAGTTTTCCAAGCTTGTTGTCTGTTGCCCGCCGCCTGGGCCCGATCCTTTTTTCCTCTTCAAGTTCTCTATCTATTGCGTGCCTGCCTGGGCCCGATCCATATTTCCTCTTGCTAAACCGTTCCTTTTATGGACACCAACTTATCCCACTATCAATTTAGCTAGGAGGGTATACTTCTTAACTAGCCCCTACCCTTCTGGTATCTTCTGTGAACAACTATCTATACTTTCCCACCGTGGGGGCTACATCAAATAATCATACAACTGCCAATAATCAGTACATAATACAAAATTTACAAAAATCTAAAAAGGCTAACAAAAGCACTTTACATAAAGGTATTTTGGGTCACATAAATTCAAAGCCATTCTCCCAAATTACCTAGATTTATGCCTACAACTCCCCCCTTTGAGAATACTCAACAAACCTTTAGGCTGAGTTTTCTCAAACTTTAGAAACAAAAAACAAATAGGCTCTAAAAAACAGGGGTTAGTAATGGGGGGGGGGGGGTAATATCATTTCCAATCCAATTAGGGAGGGCAATACATGCTAAAAAAAAATTCCACAACACAGGGCGCAGCCTGTAAAATAAACCCCAAAATCCAATTAATACCACACTTCTCAGCAGGAGTCCCAAATTCCTTCCTGCCAGTGTGCAATTCTTTGCTTCTTTACCAGGGTCAGTTCTCAATGTCCTTTTAGTCAGGAATTTCTAGACATTGGCAATATCAATGAGGTAAGTGTTTTTTCTTCTTTTCCACCACCGTTGTGGTTCAACTTCTATGGGGGAAATTATCAGGACATCATCCTATACATTCAGGCAAAGCAAGAATTATCTCAATCAATTAAATCATTCAGGGAGGATCAAACAAAAAGGATCCTGGCACAGCTAACAAGCAGTTGTCCTCCAGGGGCTCAGGTTGTGTAAATCTTGTTGCTTTCTCAGTCATTCCATCCACCATTGCAGCAGTCATCTCTAATACTGACACTGTTGCAGTTTCTTCAGTCCTACTGTTTGCAGCCTCAAATCCCGAATGAGCAGTGGTAATATCTTGGACTAGTTCAGGAAATAGTTTTCCAGGCACTGCTTCTAAAGGCTTTAAAGTTTCAGCTGAGGTTTCCATAGATGTTACAGTTTCTGCAATGATTTGTTCTTCAATTGCTGCAGCTGTAACAGGCACAAATGTTTTTTGAGCCCCAGAGCTTTCAATACTAAAAATGGGTGAGCCAGTATCTGCCAGCTGCACAGCTAAACTCTCTTGCTCCTCTTCGTCTCCCTTTCCACACACAGGCAGTTCTTGAGGACACATGTCGCTCTGTAGAGGGGCCCCATTTACAACTACCCCTGGGCATTCTGATACTAGGTTAGATGGCGCATCTCCTACATCATTCTGCATGGGGGCCTCAGCTGCAACCGCTTCAGTGGGCTCTGATTCCAAGGTAAACACAGGATCTTCTACCTCTGTCGTCACAGGTGCCTCAGTTACCCCACTCTGCATTGCATCTCCAATAAAAGCTCCCTGAGTGATCTGCCGCCCATCAGATCCCTGAAGCCGAGCAGTTCGGGTGGGCTTGCGCAAAGTGATGTCCATAGCAAAGGCAGTTTGGGGAGGGCCAGTGGATCCAAACCCTCGAGACCCCCGGTCAATCGGGGCACACATCCTTTGAAAGGTATTAATTGAGCAAGACATGTACCAGCAGTTATAGTCACAGGGGGACAGAGGGCACGTACCATTATCCCAATATTCCCCATATAGTCGGCATCAATAAGGCCAGGCAAAACAAAAATACCTTGTTTCGATGTTGACGAACGGCCAATCAAAAGGGCACTCAGGCCAAATCCTAATGGACCATCGGTGTTGGAAGGAAGAACTTGAACCTCGTCAGTCTCTAAAACTACATCTGTCGCTGTGGCCAAGTCCACTCCGGCACTGCCACGGGTTGCTCCGGTGAGGTGTTCCGGGCAGCCGGGTTGGTGGGTGGAGGCACTTGTGTCGTCGCGCTCCTCCAAGGGGCGCTTCATGATCCGTTTCCCAGCAGCGGTGTTCCATCCTTCTTGTAACGCGCCCAACAGTCGGCGGCGCGATGTCCAAACTTATCACATCGTGTGCAAGCGCCAGTTGCAGCTTCAGGTAACACATCAGAGGCCCGCTGCCCATTTTGCATAGGGCAGTCCCGCCGGAAATGCCCGGATTTTCCACAACCAAAACAGGGGCCGGCTGGCCGGGTCGGTCTTCTAGCCCCCCGCTGTCGCCCGAGCAGGGGTTGTAATGCCATGGCCAGTGCAGAGGCCTGTGCCTTAGCATGAATTGCCGCCTTATCCGTCTCCTCAAGCATAGCGGCCCTACCACATGCCTCAATCATTTCCATCAGGGTCGCAGTCTTGGGCAAGGTGGCTAATATACGGCGGCAAGTGGGATTTGCATTCTGGGTTGCAAGATCAAGTCCAACTGCAGTTCTGGCCTCTGGCGTCAGATTAGGAGATCTATCAATAGCCTCTCGAAGGTGATCCAAAAAGGTGGAATACGGTTCCGATGGGCCTTGTGTAATTTTAGCATAGGGAGGGGTCGGCTTCCCCATCTGGGGCACCGCTTTAAAGGCAGCCAAAGCCAGTTCCTGCGACTGCTGCAGGATCCGGGGATCGAGGCGGGCTTGCAAATGCGGGTCAACAAAGCGACCGGCTCCCAAAAACATATCAGCAGTGGCCACGCCGAGGATCATCATCCGTAAATCCAAATTGCGGACAAGAGCCAAGTCAACTCTCTTAGCCCAATCATCTTTCCACAACAGTTTCTGTGTAGGTGTAAGAAGCATGTCAGCTAGCTTAATCGCATCGTACGGACACATTGCTTGGCCAGCAAATACCTGTTCAATGATAGACTGTACATACGGATTATCTAGTCCATAAGCCATGATCGATTTCTGTGCCTCACGGATCAACTTCCAGTCCAAAGGGGCCCACCGTCTATGATTAGGGTGTTGAGGGTCTGGCGTAATCACCGGAAAGGCCTCAGGTGTTAGACCTTCAAGGATGGCTTCTCTTAAAACCCCATGCCAGCGCTGTAGCGGATCCGGAGGGTCCCCAGTTGGAGGGTCCCCGGGGCCAGGCGGGGCGGGGGGGCGAGTCGAATGAAAGCACTTGTGAAGATGCGATCGCGATGATCCAGGTGGAAAACCTTCCAATTGGTCCAACTTGTCACATATATGCTGCAGCTGTCGACCCTGGCGCTCCATCTCCTTATAGAAGGCATCAGACTGAGTAAACTGAGTAAACGTAGTCAAATTGGGATATGGGTTTGATGGCACATGTTCCACCCGAGCCTCCTCTGTCCCCCCGCAATCGTGGCACCCCCAGGCCCCGTGGACACGGCATGGCTTTGGAGGGG
The DNA here is from genome assembly GCF_016161935.1 of Mauremys reevesii. NCBI lineage: Eukaryota > Metazoa > Chordata > Testudines > Geoemydidae > Mauremys > Mauremys reevesii. The sequence continues at coordinate 161,742,267 of NC_052623.1, forward strand.
GTGCATACGGCAAGGCTGTCTCCATAGGCTCGGGGGACCATAGCAGGATCAATCATGTCGGGGCCGATAGCCACATTGGAGGGTAGTGGGGCGCAGGGCAACATCATCCATGGGGAAGGGGTCGGAAGCCAAAGGTATCACCGTGTCCTCACCACCGAAAAACTCTCTGGCTCCAACCGGCAACACAGAAGGCATTCGCAAAGCTCAGAAAGGGCCGCCTGCACTCCTGCCTCGGCCGCGAGAGTTTCTACTATCTCCTTCGCCTTATTCCATACTGGACTCAGGGAGAAGGCCTCCTTATCGCCCTGAGCCACCGACTTCCAAAGCTCGGAGCCTAGCCGATCCCAAACAGTTTTATCAAAAGTTGTACTTGGTTGAACAGAAAGTCCCCTTCTCCGTTCCCACCGCAGCAGACAGGATAACGTATTAGAGGGGAGCTTCTCTCCCTGCCGCTCCGCGATGCGCATCAAATATTCATGCACCGTCCTTTCTTCCGCTGATGCAGCGGTTCCCATGTTAGCTGCTCACCTCTGGGCTGGGGTGTGCCTCCCTTTTCAGACGCCCTGCGGCTTGCCGCTCGACACTGAGCTCAGGTGCGCCCCTCTTTTCGGACGCCCTGCGGCTCCTAGCCGCTCGACACTGAGACTCAGGTGTGCCTCCTTTTCTTCTTTTCAGTTCAGGCCACCAACACTATCCTCATTCGATACGAATCACGTCAGGGTCACCATTTGTTGCACCTCAGACGCCTCATGCGGGCGTGGACACATATTCAACAGTCAATATGATTGGTAACAGAGTCATTTATTTCTCTCCAGCATACATCTTTATACTCTTGAAGCAGGCAAGCAAGCAATTGCTAATTGGTTAACAAAATACACACAAGCACTGCTATAACTTCATAGGGTAACATCATCCTAGACAACTTCTAATTCATTATCCTATTATTGCCTGCTAGAGAGAAGTTAGCCAAGGCCAACTTCTCATAACAAAACTCACAGCCTAATTAACCCAACCTGAAAACCTAAACATCTCAGGCTTCCCACACTACCAGCTGCCAAGCTAGCAAAATATTCCCAACACAGCTCCTGTCCTGTTATCTCCCGGAGTGAGGGGAATATTCCACCTTGTAACAGGGAGGCAGGGTCGGCTCCAGACCCCAGCGCGCCAAGCGCGCTCTTGGGGCGGCATTTTGCCGGCAGGGCGGCAGGCGGGTCCGGCGGACCTTCCGCAGTCATGCCTGCGGGAGGTGCACCGGAGCCGCGGGTTCACCAGACCTCCCGCAGGCATGACTGCGGATGCTCCACTGGCGCCGCGGGACCAGCAGACCCTCCGCAGTCATGTCTGCGGGAGGTCCGGTGGACCCGCGGCTCCGGTGCACCTCCCGCAGGCATGACTGCTTGGGGCGGCCAAATTCCTAGAGCTGCCCCTGCAGGGAGGCTGTCCCAGCTGCTGACTGCCAGGAAGTTGCAAGTCAGCAGGGGACAGGTCCTGCCCAGGGGTGCACAGAGACATGTATCCTGAAGGTGGAAGTTGGGATTCTGGTGACCGCTGTGGTGGGAACAGATTCCAAGGACTCTGTAGCTGGAAGCAAGCCCAACCTGAGTAAGGTGTGTGGCGGGGGAGGGGGGAATTTTGCTGGCCAGTGAAGGGTCTGTTGTAGCTGTGAGCCCACAGCTGGACCAGGGTCACCTTCCCTTTTGGGGGACACAGGAGTGTCTGACCAGTGGGGAGCCCAGAGAGGGAAGTCCAGACAGCTGATGAGGGGAGACCAGAAGGTCTGCCCACCTTTTGTAGCGAGGCTTTTCCCCAGGAGGAGGATGAAAAATCTGCATTTAAAATGCCAGACCCCTCTCCTGTGAATCAGGTCTTACTGGGGGTCAGATCTGGAGGGGAGCGCCCACCCAGCTGACGTGTTGGGGGCAGAATGTGGAGTAACTGAGGGGATAATCCAAAGCACTCCATTAAAGAATATTATTCCTGCTACCCTTGTAACAAATAACACTGTCTCTTCAAGGCTGGGGGGTGGGGGGAATCTGCACTTGGAGGGCTTTGAAAGGGGTGGGGCCAACCCAAAGAAATTCCAGAGGGAGAGGCTGAGGGCAGGCATGGTTGCAGTGCACCTTTTCCATGCCAAAGCCCCAAATACAGACCTGAATTAAAAGCCTTCTCCAAAGAGGCAGAAGAATCTGCATCAGAGCACCTGCCAAGGTACACAAAGGAACTGGGAAATGCAATAGACACTAAACAAGCTAAATTGCGTGAATAAAGCCTGTCCACTGTAGATTTGCTGTTAATCTTGTGTCTTTTGCTACTTCATCTATGGGTCAAAACAAAGGAATTAATACTAGTGGTAAACCCTTTAAAGATGTGGGACACACCTGATTTGTGGAAAAACTGTTGTACATGCTAGGGATAGTGACAAGACAGTCCCACAAGCATGTTGCTTTTCAGCTTATACCCGTAAACAGACTGGAAGTTTGGCACAGCAGCAAAAGCATAACAGGCCTATGCTGCTGTGTGGAAGGGGAAACTGAGGCACACAGCTTCATGGCATTGGTGGCTAACTGCCAAAACACCTACACTTTAATAGATATTGATGTCTGCATTCTGTTAGCAATACTACACCCCAACCTGTTTTCAGGCACCCAGGGACCAGGAACCCCAAAACTTGCTAGAACACCTATGAATGACATCATACGGTTTAAAGGTACTGAAAGGGGGTGTGACCAGAGACAAACCGGGATTTTACATGTACTGCCTCCGCCATGGACAGTATCCAAGTCTCTGGCAGTAAGTTCAGGAGGAGGGTGTGACATTGCACGCCATATGATGTTATGAAAATATGCTAATGAGTGTGACTATTATGTAACTGGAATAAGTTTCATGCAAAAGGTCTCCTGTAAGGTATCATTACAAAGCTTATAATCTACTGAGGGTGGTCATCTTATGTGTGTAAATGCATCACTTTTGTATCTGAAACTAGAAATATGAAATATAACTCTGAGGGCCTATTGTAATTATGCAAAGTGTGGGCCATTAATGGTGGCTTGGAAACTTGATGGCTCCCAGCAACCAGGACAATTGGTTGTAAATGGCTCTGTTTACCTGTAAGTCTTCCTGTATACATGTGTGCTGGCAAGTGGGTAACGAAGTCTTACAGTGACATATGATCACGTCACCTGAACCGGAATCCATCTTCTGGGGCTTTTCCATTTAGAACATCTGTACACTGGGGATAACAGCACTGCTCTACCTCACTGAGGGGGTGCGAGGAGAAATAGGTTGGACCATGTGAGGGGCCACATAAGTACCACAAGTAGAGTGGGAACCTCTCTATACCACTGCCATCCCTTCCCTTGGTTTTAGCCCCTTTTCACCAACACCCCTCAAATCTCTCTTTTCCCGAATAACCTTGGCTTAGAGGGCTTGGCTGTATTTCATCTGAGTCCCTTGTGTTCTCTCAAAAACAACTCCCCCTCCCCTGTCCAAGGGTCCTGTTTTACAGGCTTGATTTCCAGATCCTTAATTTAATCACCAGCCCTTTCTCATTTTAATCACCCATCTCTGTAAACAAAATACTGACTCACTGCCCCAGGGGCACCTCTCCTCTGCAGAGCTTACATTTTCCACTAATGCTGTGCTGTAGTAGTTAAGGGTGGGGGAAGGGGGGAAACGGACTAGAAGTATATAATGTGAGGCCTGGTCTACACTAGGCGTTTAAATGTTTTTTTAGCGTAAAAACCGATTTAGCATAAAAAAATCCACACTACTACCTTATATATCGATTTTTTTTTCTTTTCTTTAAATTTTTTTCTGTGCTGCCCCCGACGAGGGAGTAGCGCCTCTCGGTATTATTAACATATCGAATAGGGATGTGTGGCCGCATCGTGGTGTGGCCTCGGGGGGCTATATCCTATCCCACACACCACCACTCTGGACAGCATCAGCAACTCGATGCACACTGGCCAGGTAGACAGGAAAAGCCCGCGAACTTTTGAAATTCATTTTTTCCTGTTTGGCCAGCGTCATCTCATCATCATCACATCACACCACAGCACTCACACAACAGCACAATGCAGTCTCCTGAGAATCGAAAAAGAGAGCCCAGCATGGACATGCATGGAGACGCTATATGATAGGAGATGGGATAGAGAGGATGAGAGGATTCAGGAAAATAACAGAAAAAAAAAAAAAAAAAAAGAAAAGAAAAGAAACTGGCCAGAAAGACTGAGCAAGGCCAGAGGCCAGAGCAGGTGCAGTGCAAGTGCAGTCAGAAAGAAAAGAGAAGAAACAAAGAAAACAAAAAAAAAAAGAAGCAAAAAAAGGTCGTCAGGCATGCTGAGCTGCATGCTCTGCATGCTGCTGCATGCAATTGCACCCCCACCCTACCCGTACCCTCCCCCCTGGGACCGTGGGGTTGAGGATTCTGCCATGTCTGAGGAATGTGAAGGATGAAGAGAGAGAGGAAGAAGAGCAGAAGAAGAGCACACAGCAGCAGGCACACAGCAGCGCCCAGCAGCCAGCAGCCTGGAGCTTTTTATCACCCCCAGCAGATTACCCCTCTCTCCAGAGAATGACAACAATTCCAGAGAAGCTCTGGAGGAAGGGAGCTCTGGTACCTTTGCTTATTTTTTTTTAAATTTTTGTTTTTTTTTTTTTTTTTTTTATGCATTGGCAGACGGTGTATGCGGATGATTTAGACGTGAACAAGTTGATACTAAAAGTCCGAGGATTGAGTTAACATCCTCGAGAGAAGCGGAGGGAGACATCCCCAGGAAGCGCTCCAGAAGCGCTCCTGTAAGGCATCTTGTTCTTCCTTTGGCTGGGTTTTCCATCACCATGGTGCCACGCCTTACATGCATGTGCATGCATGTGTAGCATGCATGCATTCAGCATATGGCAATGGCGCGTAGCATAGCGTATGGTGTATGGTGGCATTCTGTTATCCTCAGCAAAGTGATATCTCAGCAAAGTATCATCATTCAGGATTCATCAGTCAAAATAACCAAATTAAAGTAAGGGGTGGCCATTTTTGCAAAAAACACGTTCCTTTGGAGCAAAAGCAAAAGGGAGGAGGTGAAATGCCGGAGCGAGGAAGGAGGAGGAGCTGCGCGAGCTGTCTTCTGTTTGGAGCGCGCGGCGGCGATGTTTGAGGGCGGCCGGACAAGCGGGGGGGGGGGCCAGTTTGGTGGGGAAAGGGGAGCGTGGTTGGATATTAGCTGCGCGCTGGGAGGGGGACGGTGGCAGCTGGTGGAGAGGGCCCACCTGATGATGCAAGCTGACAAGCTGACTGGACTGATGTGTCCTGACTGAGATCTGTAAAGTGTAAAGTGTGAGATGACTAAATGTGTGAAATGAAAACCTTGTAGAAATGAAATGATGTATGTGTGGTGTGATGTTCACTGTGATGCAGAAACAATATTATTCTATGTTCTATTAATCTATCCTCTATAAATCAGATTCCTCCATCCCAAAAATTTCAACATCATTCCATCCCAGGCGATTCAACCAAAGAAGGAGCGGAGGTGAGAGGAGAAGGAATGATGAGATAGGAAGAGGAAAAGAAGGAATTGAGATAAGTGAAGCTCATCTGAATGAGTGGAAGAGGCAGGTTCAAAGAGAGGGGAGGGCAAGTGAACGTGGGACGAGGGAGACGACAGTGGAGGCAGGAGGGCGGGCAGAGAGGCAGGGCGTGGAAGCGGATGAGGCGGGAAAAAGATCAGCGGTGGCGGATGCAACTCTGGGGGGTCAAAGCAGGATCTCCCGGCGTCTTGTGCGCTTCAGGAGGAGGGGCTGGAGCACCAGGTGCCTCTGCAGCCCCACCCTAACCACCCTCCCCCTCCCTCCCCTCCCCATCACCTCCCCTCCTCTCGTGCCTGTCCTCAACAGCCCCGTGGAAAGCCCACTCCACCCATCCACCCCCGGCCCCACTCTCCGCGTTTTTTTTTCCAATTTTTCTCCATGGCTTCTCTCTCTCCTCCCCTTTTCCTATCCCGCTCTCTCCTCCCTTTTTTTTTTTATGAATCTTTTTCATTTTTATAATGAATAAATTTAGAATTTATGTTTTGAAAATTATTGTCTTAGTGTTTGAGGGGAGGAGGGAGTGGCTACAGGGGGGAGGTGTTCAGGTAAGGGGAGTCAATCAAGGGGGGTTACACACACAGGGTCTGGTCTGGTTCAAGATTGATGAATCCTATTTCTCTGATGGCTTCATGCTTCTTCTGGCCTCTGATATCTCCTGGTGCTCGTGTAAGCCTCTTTTAATCAGCGGGCTGCAGCATCAAGGCCCTCAGCCTCCCTCCTATAAGTCTCCCCTCCTGCCTCAGAGATTAGCAAGCCTACAGCAACCAAAATACAGCAAGCAGCAACATCAGTCAACTGCATGTCATCTGGGCCAGTGCAAATTTAAAGTGAGCAAGCATTTCCCACATGCACCATCATGCCACATTCATTCCCTGCTTGCTCTGCCTGACACCATTCCAGGCTGGCAGCCTGTACAACTTCAGATCCCTCATGATGTCTGGCTGCCCTGTGTGGAGGATGGGCTGCCTTTCCAAACACCACAGCTGGGTTCCCCCATCGCCATGCAGCGGCTCACTGGCCCCCCCACGGAACCCGCGAAACAGCGTTTAAACAGAGTAGTGCCTCTTCGTCAGAACCATCCTGGCTGCCCCCCCCGTTTAAACAGTGATGTACCTGATGCTTGCTTGCAGTTATATGAACCCAGCTTGCAAGATACCCCTTGCAGCGCAGTGCAGCGTGGCAAGATAGTGCCTGCATTTGTGCAGCCTCTTGTATGTGTGCAGTCGTGCCTCCCCCCCGCAGTTAGGGAATCCCACTATGGCAAACCATCCACTAGAGCCTGCACATTTCCCCCCAGTACTAGCCTTTTGACCAAGTCACTTAGTTTAGCTTTGGCAGATTCCAACAGTGGTGCAGCAGCTTTCCTTTGGCTTTGCCTACTTTGTAGCGACTGACTCACTTGTGTATGGTGTTTCCTGTTCTCTTCAGCTGCAAGTTTGTCTATCGCTGTGAGGTGCAACTCGGCGAGTGCAGGGCAGGGGCTGGGGCAGAATGGCAAGTTCCAGCACAGGTAGCTGCACCCATCTGAGCACAAGCAAGCCACAGCAATCCCCACCAGTCGCTTCGCGGTTCCCACACAAAGTGCACGTTTCCCGGGCCAAAATTGCGCCCAATGGTCGCCCCTCATGCATCCTCATTCAGCCCGGGCGCATGGAGGGAGTACCGCCCAAGGGCCTCCGTCTGCAGGTCCATCCACCTCGTTTCGCGCCGTCGCAGTCTATGTCGTCTCCTGCGTCTCTGACGCAGCACGCTTGGCGCTCTTACGGCCACACGAGCGGCGTTGTGAGGTTGACACCCCGCATGCTTGCTGTGCTTGAGTGTTGGGTCCATGCAAGCTTGCGTATGGTGGCTGCTGGTATCTCCACTTGCTGCGCGGAAGGAGTTGTCTGCTGGCCCTCAAAGCAAAGGAGGGGAATGATTTTGGCCCGGGAGGCACTGGGGGAGGGAGGGAGGGGGAGAGGGGCGGGGGAATCGCACCAACTATGGATTTGCCCCGGATAGCCACCGAGGAGTGCAACACTATGATCAGGGCTGGGGAGGGGGGGGGCGACTGCCTATGTTTAATTATAATAAGTCAGAGCCGCACGATTATGCAAATTCGAATACACAATGGTGGCATGCACTTATGAATTTATCGCACAGTGTTACATTTACCTGACAATTCCTCCTCTACCTTGGTGGGTCCTGCGCTTATTTGGCAGATTTGCTTACCTCAGTGATCTACCCCACAGTCTGGGTCAACTTCTCCTGTGTCTGATCAGGAGTTGGGAGGTTTGGGGGGAACCTGGGCCCACCCTCTACTCTGGGTTCTAGCCCAGGGCCCTGTGGATTGCAGCTGTCTATAGTGCCTCCTGTAACAGCTGCATGACAGCTACAACTCCCTGGGTACTTCCCCATGGCATCCTCCAAACACCTTCTTTATCCTCACCACAGGACCTTCCTCCTGGTGTCTGATAACGCTTGTGCTCCTCAGTCCTCCAGTAGCACACCCTCTCACTCTCAGCTCCTTGCACCTCTTGCTCCCAGCTCCTCACACGCACTTCCTCTCCTCTGGCTCCCCCATGCCTGACTGGAGTGAGCTCCTTTTTAAACCCAGGTGCCCTGATTAGCTTGCCTTGATTGGCTGCAGGTGTTCTAATTAGCCTGTCTGCCTTAATTGGTTCTAGCAGGTTCTTGATTACTCTAGTGCAGCCCTTGCTCTGGTCACTCAGGGAACAGAAAACTACTCACGCAGTGACCAGTATATTTGCCCTCTACCAGACTCCTGTACCCCACTGGCCTGGGTCTGTCACAATAGCTAGCTAGAATCACATTGGTGTGAGGATACCGGGGAGGGGGGGGGGAAGAGGGCAGTGACATGGGGGCTCCCCAGATCTTTCCCCACCCCAATACTGAACATTTCCAATATTCAAGTGCCCCTCACCAGTACCAGGGAAGGTGGGTTATTGGGGGAGAGGGAGATTAAAATGCTCCTGCACCCTGAAAGTAGGTAGGTGGTGATGGTGGAAGACTGGCTCCTGAAATATCCCCAGCCTCCTACACTAACACCTCCCTTTAGGATGAGTAAGCTGAGAGCTGGGGAGCATGGGGAACTGGGAGTTCAGAGTATGGCATGCAGAAGGGGGACCTTGAAGATGTGAGGAACATCCTGAGAACTGGGAGGCTGGGACCTGTGGGGCAGAGGGAGAGGCCTCCTGGGAACTGTGTGGGCACAGAAGGGAGCTGGGGGCACAGGGAGGGGTTCCCCAGGAGCTAGGGCACAGGCAGGGGTCCCTCAGGAGATGAGGGCACAGAGAGGGCCCCCCCTGAGAGCTGGGTGGGCTGGGATCTAGAGGCACATGGAGGGCCCCTGGAAGCTGGAAAGGCTGGGCACTGGGGGCATAGAGATGGGTCTGGGGAGGGAGCAGGGGGAACAGGAAAGGGGCCCCTGGGATCTGGGGAGAGCTGGGAGATGGGGACACAGAGAGGAGTCTCCCAGGGGCTGGGAGCTGAGGCACAGGCTCAGGACCCCTTAAAACTTACTGGTCTCTTCTTTACCCTGCGGTTTTAGTTCCCATCCCCTCCCAACCTGAGAGGCCGGCAACTTGAAATCTGATGAGGTTCAACAAGGACAAGTGCAGAGTCCTGCACTTAGAATGGAAGAATCCCATGCACTGCTACAGGCTGGGGACCAACGGGCTAAGCAGCAGTTCTACAGAAAAGGACCTGGGGATTACAGTGGACGAGAAGCTGGATACGAGTCAATAGTATGCCCTTGTTGCCAAGAAGGGCAACAGCATATTGGGCTGTATTAGTAGGAGCAAGAATGCTTACCCGCTATCATGGATGCATTAGGAGGTGCAAGAGTGTTTTCAACCCTCGATCTAACCTCTGCTTACTTCCAGGTTGCGGTGGAAAAACAAGACCAGGAAAAGATGGTAGTGACAACTCTGTTTGGGCTGTTCAAATGGATCCATGTGCCATTCGGCTTGTCCATTGCACCCGCTACATTCCAGAGACTAATGGAGCGGGAGTGTTAGGAGACTCTCTTAGGGCTTGTCTACACTTACGTTTTATAGTGCTCTAACTTGCTGGCTCAGGAGGGTGAAAAATCACCCCCCTGAGTGCAGCAAGTCTGAGCGCTTTAAAGCGCTAGTGTAGACAGGAGCCGCACTCCCAGCACTCGGAGCTAATCCTCTTGTGGAGGTGGATTACCAGGAGCGCGCACGACCACACTCGCACTTCGTGGCAGCGCTTTGAAGTTTCCAGTGTAGACATACCCTTGACACCTTGCTGATATACCTGGGTAATGTCATTTGTGTTTTCAAAGATTTCAAGAGTCATATGGAAAAATTGGACTTGGTTTTCACACGATTGAAGGAACATAGATTGAAGCTGAAGCTGAGCAAGTGCTGCCTCCTATGTGAAAAAGTCAAATTCTTGAGCCATGAGATTTTGAAGGATGGAATCCAGGTAGATGAGAAGACGACCAGGGCACTGGAAAATGGCCAATACCCAAGAATGCCAAGCAAGTGCAGCAGGCTCTAGGTTTCATGAGCTATTACAGACGATTGATCCCAAAGTTTGCGCACATTGCTTCACCCCTATAGTCAAGAGGGCCAGCTGGCTCAAAGAAAGGGAAAGGACCAATGCTTTGTGTGGGATGACGCCTGTCAGACAGCTTTTGACAAATTAAGACACCAGCTAAGTCACCACCTGTGCTTTAGGCCGTGAGTTATATCTGCCCGAGGTGCCCAGGCTCTATCAATATTCATGAAGGTGGGCCCAGCTCCACCAATGTTTGGGCCCCAGGCCCCACACTTTGGGGGGGTCCCGCTCCATGGGTCGGCAACATGGGGTACTCTCACCTTGGGGGCAGCTCCCCCCGTCCCCGAGTGCCATGGAGAGTCTTGGCAGAGACAGGGCAGCTCCACATGCTGCTTCCGTCCCCCTCCCCCACAGCGCTGACCCGGCTCCCAGCCAGCTGGCCCCAGTCCCAGAGCTGCCTGGCTGCACCTCCACAGCAGGGAGGGGGAGATAGCTGCAGGCAGCAGCTCTCAGCCCTGGGCAGAGAGTAGCAGGAGTCTGTCACTGTCAGACACAGACACAGCTGGGGGGAGCGGGGTTGTGGGGACAGAAAAATGGAGCCAGTGGAGGGACAAGGTAAGAGCAACGATGAGTACAGAGGGTGCTTCCTAGGGGGCTATAGCAACCCCTCCCCCAGAGCAGACCTGGGCTGCAGCTGGCTCCATCCATCATTTCCCCCTCTGCCCCCCTGAAAGACCCCCACCTGCCCCATGTCCCCAGCACCCCTCTCCAGAGAACCCCCCCTTTGTGCATCCAGACAGCTCCCCTCCCCCCTGCTCCCAAGCTCCCCACAATCTCCCCCTTTGCCTTCCCCCTCCCCCTCCCAGTCCATTGGCCGGGAGGCTCCCCATATTGGCCACTACTGCCAATGGGAGCCTCACCTGAGGCAAGGCGCCTGCTTACAGATGCAAACCTGCCTGACTGTGCTTCCACAGCATCGGGAAGGGGAGTCACAGGTGAGCAAGCCCTGGTCATCATCATTTCTCTGGCTATTTAATTTCACTGAGGCAAGTAATTCAATCTACTCTTCCTTTCCAGGCAGGTTGTGGCTTTTCCTGTAAGAAAACTTACAGTTTCTTTGCCAAGAAGTCCATTTATAGTTTTTCACTTGAGAAGTACAGTATATTTTCTGGTTGTTCATAAGCTCATTTATTTTGTTAGCTCAGTTTCATAGGCAATTTTAAAAGTCACTTGGATTGTACCTAGTTTTTTCCATTGGTCCAGAAACACATGGAAGATGTGCAGATTTTTATTTCTGTGGGCCAAACCACCCTGTGAAGAAATGTAAATGTCAGAGCTAGAAAAGCTCTGCAAGGGTAAGTGTCCCTTCTGGAAATTGTCCTCAGCTCATTCATTCTTCTGGGCATTCCATTCTACTGGTCCCTCCTACAGGGATAGTGATCCATGTTTCCACCCACAGGGGAGAGGCAGAAGACTGGGCCAACCCTGCAGTAACTCTGCTTCTACCCTTATTCTCTGTCTGCTCCCTCTACCAGCGCCTTTGGTCTCCCTAGGATTGCCCCTACCACTGCTCCCTCTACGTCGTCTTTCTCTGGAGCTTCTCATGAAGTAAAGTCTGTCATGACAGGTTCTTATCTCTGTATTGTATTTAATTTTGATGTATTTATTAAATGTTAATTAATGCACTATGGGAGTCCCCCATCAGCCCTCTGTATAAATTGATCTCTTTCTTTCCATAGGGTTTTTTGCAGCCCTAGGGCAGCCAACAATAACCCCTGTACCTTTGCAATGGGGTGAAGGAAGGGAACCAAGAGTTCCCTATTTATGTGATTTGCAAGAAGTGTTACTACTACTCAGGGTACCAAATGTGTTTAAATGATACAGGTGACTTGTAAAATCCCAAAGCAAGCTCACTTTCATTTCTCATGTAATAATCTCATATACAGTATACGCACATTTTTCATTAATTATATGAGTTGAATTTATTATTATTGTTGTTGTTATTATTATTAGCTAGGTTACTGTTTTTTTCCAGTGTGGAAAATTGTGTGCTATTTTACAAGTTGAATTAGTGAATGACATAATTACACCCCCCCTTCCCCAGTGTCCATCACTAAGTCCAGTCATTTTGTCAAGTGTCCGTCACACAGCATGGTGGTGCCTACCCCTGCCCTGCGCTTCAGGGGGACGCAGGGTCCAGGGTGGCCTGGGGGGTTAGTGTGGGAGGGCATAGCACTGGCTGCAGCAAGTGACCTGGCCCCAGCCCACTCCAGCATTGCTCAGGGTTGAGGGCTTGGAGGACGGGGGCGGGGGGGGAAAGAGGTGGGGCAAGGTGGTCTGGGGGCAGGTTGCTTGCTGCTTCCGGCGCCAGCCCCCCCGCTAACCCTCTAGGCCACCCTGGACCCCACATCCCCCTGAAGCGCAGGGCCCCCCTGTGACGTTATTGATATAAATGGGGACCATATAGAACATGGGTTGCAACCCAGGTCCTGTAGTGGCACCAAATCCTAAGTAAAGGGGGTCTTATAAGGTGTCTAAGACCAGGTTCTGGGTTGCTGGTTATGATTATGCTGTCTGTATGTCTGTGTATTATTTTGTAGTTGAAGTTATAAGTATTGGCTCTGTAATGTCTGTAATTTTGTATTATGCTCTGCCTCTGGGAAGTGTCCCAGACAAAGCTGATGTTAGGCATAGCTGGCTTGATGGGGCCATCAGCTTGACCCATGGAGAGAAGGCAGACACGCCTTGTGACTCAGCAAAGTATGCAGGGACTGGCCCATGTGACTCCAGACTCCATTTTATTTTTGCTGTAAATTTCCACAGTGAAGACAAAGGGATTCTTACACCTGGAAAAATCTATATAAGGCTAATGACTCATCTCCATCTTGTCTTCAATCCTGCTTCTGACCTCTGGAGGAACTTTGCTACAAACTGAAGCTCTACACCAGGGACTGAGGACCCATCCCAGCGGGGGATGCATTCCAGAGACTTAAATTGAACCTGCAGTTTACTCCATCACTGCTGCAAGCCTGAACTAAGAACTTTGCCATCACTGTATGTAATTGATTCCATTTAACCAATTCTACCTCTCTTCTCTACCTTTTTCCCTTTGTAAATAAACCTTTAGATTTTAGATTCTAAAGGATTGGCAACAGCGTGATTTGTGGGTAAGATCTGATGTGTATATTGTCCTGGGTCTGGGGCTTGGTCCTTTGGGATTGAGAGAACCTTTTTCTTTTATTGGGGTGTTGGTTTTCATAACCATTCATCCCCAGGACGAGTGCACTGGTGGTGATGCTGGGAGACTGGAGTGTCTAAGGAAATTGCTTGTGTGACTTGTGGTTAGCCAGTGGGGTGAGACCAAAGTCCTTCTTGTCTGGCTGGTTTGGTTTGCCTTAGAGGTGGAAAAACCCCCACCTAGGGCTGTAACTGCCCTGTTTGAGCAATTGGTCTTGATTTGGCACTCTCAGTTGGGTCCCGCCAGAATCGCTCCGTCACAGTGGCGTAGTCGTGCTTGGATCCACAGAACCAGGTCAATTAAGCTTTGGGTCAGAACCCCACGCTATCCAAATTTTAACTGTGGGATTGAGAGTTTGGTTGGTTAAAGATCAGTGACCATGAGACAGAAAGCATCAGGAAAAGCAAGGAAACTGCAAGCCTTGAGAGACAGCCTGCAGTTTGATTATGAGCAAGAACTGGCAGAAATTCGAATGGAGAAAGAGGCTGATGAGAGAAAGAAAGAAGTTGCTAAGAGAGAAGAAAAAGCTCGTAAGAGGCGTCTGGAGCTGCTGGCTGCTGAGGAGAAAACTCGACAGATGCAGCAAGAGACAGCTAGACTCCAACTCCAAGTCAAAAAAGCAATGGAAGAACAGCAGAGACAGTATCCTCTTGAAAGTCCAGTTTGTAACAATGTTGGTATGTTGTATAACTCTGAGCAGTTGTCTGGGGGTAACCAAATGTACCCCAACAATGCCACCTTTTATGTCAATGCTGTTACTGTGTGTTCAGTAGGGGGTGGCCCCATAAATGGTGCCAGTGCTATGTATGAGAGTGTAAAAGTCAATGGTAAAAGCTGTTTAGGGCAAACTATGGCTTCTAACATCACTCTTGTTAAAGCAGATCTGGTCAAAGAGGAAGATTATTTACCAAATCAGAGTGTGAATGTTGTGATCCTCTGTGAGTTTACTGTCCTTGTGCCTTTAGCCAGAATCCACCTTGAGTGGAATGGGGCTCAGCATGAAGTGATAGCTGGCGTCAGGAAGTTATTGCCTAAAGATCTTTTAATTGGGGAAAATGTTAAAGATTTGTTCAGTCCAGGTAGCCAGTCACAGGAGAGGAATGATCTTAAACCTGTGTCTATTGTGGGCAATGATTTGCCTGAGGTGGGTTGCTCCAAAGGTTTGTCTGTGCCAAGAAGCAGTGTGTCTGTGAGTGGAGTTTCTGAATGTCTGTCTGATGTCTCAGAAGTGAATCTGGAGTTAGATCAAGAGCAGAAAGATCTCATTGGTGAGGAAAATGTTTCTCAGGAGCAGATTAAAGTAGATGGTCAGGTTAAATCCCTAACTGAGGAAGGAAAGGGTAAATTTGTAATGGGTAATGAATTGTTGGCTAGTGCAGCTTGTAGAAGTAAACCTGAAATGGGTAACTGTGATTTGCTAAAAGTAGCTCAGTGTAGTGAAAAGAGCAGCAGCTTATCTGTTGGGAGAGGCAATGTGCCTGGTAGGGAAAGTTTGGAGGGGCCTAGGCAGCCTTGTGAGCTAATGGCTTTGTCTAATCAGCAGTTTGGGAAGACAGGGATAGTGGAAGAGGAGTGTCCCTATCCCTTACCTGTGTCCTGTGTGGAGAAATGTGACAGTGGAGGGAATGTGCCTGTCTCTGTCAGGGGTATTGACTTGCCTATGAAGGGAGCTACCTCGGTCTCCAAGCAGTTGTCTGTGAACAGCCCTGTGTGCTGGGACAAGGGAAGTGAAATCCCAAGCTGTGTGTCTGGTGAAGGAGAATGTGTCTCCGGCTCTTCTGTGTATGTGGAGCAGACAGAAGGGGCCTTTCAGCCTGTGATGGTTGAGGGTGATTCAGTTGTCTCGGAGTTGGTTGTAAATACAGCTAAAGCCCAGGAAGGGAATGGTCCTGAGTTTGCGTCTGCTGGGGAGAATGGCACTGTGACTAGGTTGCATCCAGTTAGTGTCTTAGCAAAATCCCAAAGACCAGACAGTTCTGGTGCTTGTAGTTTGCCAGTTGCTAATGTGTGGTTGGAAAAGGGTGTAGCAACTCTGTCTGATCAGGGTGATACCCTAGCCAGGGCACAAGGAGAGCATGAAGGTGATTTAATTGTGTTACCTACTGACAGTTTGACAACTTGTAGCAAGAAGGAAAAGATTCCTGAACTTGTTCATGGCCAAGGGAAGGAGATTGCTTCTAACCTGTTATCTAGAAAGTTTGTAGGTGTGCCTAAAAGGGGATTGTGTAGAAATCCGCCTGTTGGGCCTAAGGTGGTTCTGAATGTAAGTGAGACCCAGAAAGCATCTGGGGTTGCTCAGGGAAGTGTTCCTTTAGAGCAAGCCCTAGGTGAAGAGGGGAAAGGCAGAATTTCTGTGAGGGGTGAATTGCTGCTTAGAGAAGCTCCTAGGGAAAGGGATCCTCAAGGTAGCCTGTGCAAGCAGTTTACTGCAACTGAAGGGTGTAAAAGTGATTTAATCAAGAAAGTTTCAGTTCCTAACAGCCAGAAATTTTCGGTTGTGAATGGATCCACTGACTTTCCTTTTGAAAGATCCAGTGTGGGCAGCTTTGAAAAGGTCTCAGGAGGAGTAGCAGCTGTTAAGGAAGTTGAGCAGCCCTATAACCACCTGGCTGTGTGTGGCCAGCTTGTTGGGGAGACAATGCTGTTGGGACAGGAATGTCTCCAGGATGAATCTGTAAGTGAGCAGTCTGTGCTTCAGAATCTGAGGACAGATTCAGTTACTGGTGTTTCAAAGCAAAACAGTTTTATGGCTGAATGCTTAAGGAGGCAGGGGAGAGCAAGCCAGCTCTCACCCTCAGACCCTTTAAATTGGTGTAATGTCTCTGTAAGACAAAGTCCAGCCTTGAAATCCATAGCAGCTGAAGAGTTAAAAGCTAGTGTCTGTGTTAGTGCAAATTACTTGGCTGGCAGGGAGAAGAAAGACTTGCTAATAGCTGTTAGCACAGAGGGCCCACCCCACCAGCCAGTGAATTCTGTTAAGCAAGAGAAATCAGGGTTTGATCCAAAAGGAAAGAGAAGACTGAATTTTGCAAAGGGAAGCCACAGGTTAACCCTAAAATGCCCAAACTCCAATGGTATTGAGCCAAGGGTGTGGCATGACAAACATGATTGTAAATGGACACTTGCAATGAATTTGTTGTTATTGCTAATGCTAATTTTTGTAACTAATGTGTTGCTATTGCCAAGAACTGTAACAATGTACAATGGGCCTAATCTTTTGGAAAATCCCTTGAACATGTTGGAAGGAATACATGAAAACACACTTTATGTTGAAGGGCCTTGCTATACTGATGTTTCACAGTTAATGCCTGTAAACGGTATTGGAACTTTTCACAGGGAAAAATACATTCCAGACCTAAGGTGCTGTATGAAAGGGGAAACTGAGGCACACTACCATATTGCTTTCATGGCTAAATGCCAAGAGTCCTGTACTATGAACAACATCAATATCTACATGGGTTTAATGTTAATTGGGTTCAAAACATTGGCCAGAGCTGGTATGGATAAAGTAGCTGTTTTCTTTAGCTCTTGGCAAGATCACATGAAACATATAGGAACCATGCTGCAAAAGCTAATCAAGTTATACCTTGAGTTTGTAAAGAGATTCATTCATGTTATTGAACATGACTTTGATAAACCATTTCGGTTATACACTGGTACGGCCTCTAGCCCAACACTAGCTGTAGTGAGACAGACCCAAGGAAAGGGGGCTCTTGGGATGCAGTCAGTGATGTTTTGTCATCCCTTCCTGCATCAATTTTGCGTTGGGGGTGTGACGTTATTGATATAAATGGGGACCATATAGAACATGGGTTGCAACCAAGGTCCTGTAGTGGCACCAAATCCTAAGTAAAGGGGGTCATATAAGGTGTCTAAGACCAGGTTCTGGGTTGCTGGTTATGATTATGCTGTCTGTATGTCTGTGTATTATTTTGTAGTTTAAGTTATAAGTATTGGCTCTGTAATGTCTGTAATTTTGTATTATGCTCTGCCTCTGGGAAGTGTCCCAGACAAAGCTGATGTTAGCCCGGCATAGCTGGCTTGATGGCCCGTTAAAGGGCCATCAGCTACACAATTGACCCATGGAGAGAAGGCAGACACGCCTTGTGACTCAGCAAAGTATGCAGGGACTGGCCCATGTGACTCCAGACTCCATTTTATTTTTGCTGTAAATTTCCACAGTGAAGACAAAGGGATTCTTACACCTGGAAAAGTCTATATAAGGCTAATGACTCATCTCCATCTTGTCTTCAATCCTGCTTCTGACCTCTGGAGGAACTTTGCTACAAACTGAAGCTCTACACCAGGGACTGAGGACCCATCCCAGCGGGGGATGCATTCCAGAGACTTAAATTGAACCTGCAGTTTACTCCATCACTGCTGCAAGCCTGAACTAAGAACTTTGCCATCACTGTATGTAATTGATTCCATTTAACCAATTCTACCTCTCTTCTCTACCTTTTTCCCTTTGTAAATAAACCTTTAGATTTTAGATTCTAAAGGATTGGCAACAGCGTGATTTGTGGGTAAGATCTGATGTGTATATTGACCTGGGTCTGGGGCTTGGTCCTTTGGGATTGAGAGAACCTTTTTCTTTTATTGGGGTGTTGGTTTTCATAACCATTCATCCCCAGGACGAGTGCACTGGTGGTGATGCTGGGAGACTGGAGTGTCTAAGGAAATTGCTTGTGTGACTTGTGGTTAGCCAGTGGGGTGAGACGAAAGTCCTTTTTGTCTGGCTGGTTTGGTTTGCCTTAGAGGTGGAAAAACCCCAGCCTAGGGCTGTAACTGCCCTGTTTGAGCAATTGGTCCTGATTTGGCACTCTCAGTTGGGTCCCGCCAGAATCGCTCCGTCACACCCCCGCAGTGAGAGGCCCGGGGCGGTTGCCCCGTCTGTCCATGCTCTGCTTGGGCACCACCAAAAATTATACAAACCTGGCGTCCATGGTGCTTGCATCTCCTGACTTTAGCCTGCCCTTTATAGTGACAACTGATGGAAGCCTGCATGACCTGGGGGCAGTGCTCAGCCAGAGGGGGCCAAGTGCATGATCACATATGTAAGCCAAGGGCTGAAGAGGTTAGAAAGACAGTGGTTTTAAACTAAACTGCTGGCCTTTGAAGTGGGCTGAAATATTTAAGGATTATTTAGCATACTCTAAGGTCACAATGATCTCAGACCACAATCCACTCTGATACCTCGCAATGGCTAACTTAGGTACAATTGAACAGTGGTGGGTGGCCCAACTTGCTGAATTCACTTCTGAATTACAGTATAAACCTGCAAAAACAACGAGGAGTCCTTGTGGCACCTTAGAGACTAACAAATTTATTTGGGCATAAGCTTTCATGGGCTAAAATCCATTTAATCAGATGCATGGAGTGAAAAATACAATAAGCAGTATATATATGTAAAGATGGTATAAACCTGGAAGGCAGAACATCAGTGCAGACACCCTATCTAGACTGCCTCTACAGGAGGAATCAGAAGAGGGCAAAGATCTGGAAAAAGACTTGCTGGTCATTCCTGCAGATGTTGTGCAGATCTGTTTGTGGCTAGAGAATCCAAAGCCCGAGGATGAAGAGATAGTAAAGAATGCAATACAAAACCTGGTAAAAGGGGAGTGCCATAATCTTGGAGTACTCATGGGAAGAGATCCAAACTCTGCAACGAGAAGGCGACGTCTGACCTGTCTTAGTGGCAGTCACAAGCCAAATGAGGCCAGACTGCACATTTGGGGCCAGATAGTAGGAACGACTTAGAATACACCGCAGAGTGCTGCTCCAGATGATCTACCATCCCCCGAGATGGCGAAAAAGTGTGGCAGTTAGTGGTGTCTATATCGCTACACTGGCGAGTTTATGAAGCCAGACATGATCATGGGGGGCATTTTGGAGACAGAAGCACTCGAGGTGCTGAGGAGAAACTATTACTGGACCACAATGGGTAGCGAAGTACAATCAGGGATCCATCAGTGCAAATGGTGTTTCCTCCCACCCGAGCCCCTTTAACCTGTACTAATGTGACTGTCCCAATGGCGGTCTTAGCAATGGACTACACACAGCTAGAGAGATCTTCAGAGGGAGTATGAGAACATAATGGTTCTCATGGACATGTTTACCCAATTCAATGTCACAGTTCCAACTAGAAACTATACAGTGTGGACAACGGCCGAAGTCCTCATGAAACACTGGTTTGCAGATCAGGGGAGGAATTTTGAGTCAGAGGTGATGTCTGAATTGTGCAAACTGTACAGCATAGGCAAAAGCTGACCACCACCCTATCATATGCAAGAAAATGCTCAGTGTGAAAGGTTTAACTGGACACTGCATGACATGCTAAGTTCACTCCCACCCAAAAAAGAAGCGAACCTGGCAAGAACATCTCCCTGAGCTGCTGTTGACCTAGAATAGCCATTTCCATTCGTCAACGGGTTATGGTCCTTTTTATCTCATGTTCAGGAGAGATCCCAGGTTGCCATTAGATATTCTAGACAGAGAAGGCCCTGAAGACGACGACGTGACCAGTTTGGATGACTGGGTCAAAGGTCACCATGACAGGCTGAAGACAACCTGTAAATTTGCTCTCAGTACAACTAAAGACACAGCCCAAAGTAGGAAAAGGACTTATAATCACAAGTCCAGTGGGGCTCTCATCAAGCCAGGTAACTGTACTAGTTTGTAACCATAGACACAGAGTGCATAATAAAATAAAGGACAAGTGGGAGTTGAATTCGCCACATTGTAATCGCGCACAACAATCCCAAGCTGCCAGTTTACACTATCCGGCCTGAATGCCTAGTTTCTTCTCATGCAAGAAGGCTTTTGGAAGATGAAGAGTTTTGCGACATGTTCTGACCATTGTCAGATTTGGAAATATTCTGATTTCTTCTGTGGGATCACTGTCAAGGACTCTCTACCCAAAACATCTTGACCTCAGTAGTTTCACCCTGGGAACCAAATTCCAATGTCCCTAGTAGGTGCAGATGTCTGTGTATCATGCATGGAAAGGCTATCTCAGAACATCTCACATTAACATGATGCCTTAGAGAAGCATGTTGCACTCAAGGATGCAATATTATAGAACGAGGCAATGTGCTGAAAAGAGTCAGAGATTTCATCTTGCTTATATAAAAGAGTTTTAATTAAAATCCCCAGCTGACTTCCAAAATATATTGTATGCTTCTAGAATAAATTGAAGAATGGATGGAGTTGTGAAATACCATGCAAGACAAAAACACACATTCTGCTACTTTCAACTATTTATTTACCAACTCAGAATAATTCTTCATTGAATGGGAGTCTCCACTGAGTCCCCAGAGCAAAAATACACACACAGTACCAACCTACACTCACATGTGTCACTCAGCTCAAATTCCAGAGGACACTATGCAATATATAGGAATATGCTTTAAATAACATATCACATCATTATCAAAGCATTATTTAAAGCAGAATATGTTAAAAACCTTGGCAAAAGCACTAGCTGGAAGCATCACAAGGAGGCAAAAGCACTAACCACAAACCTAAACTCCCCTATTGGTAGATCCCTCCCTTATGGAAAGGTGGGAGAAGGGCCTCTCTCCCAGCATGGTAAGGAAACCCCTTATCCTCATGAGGGAGAGTTTTGTATGAAGGCCCACAACAGGAGTTCCATGTGCTCCCGGTTCTATGTATTTGGAGACGGCTGCTAGAGGAGTAGGTCAGCTCTGCGGAATCCTCTCCCTCCCTTCAGAAATGTACAGGGCTTAAGCAAAACTAACTACTGCAGTAAATTAGGCTGTTGTCCCTCTCCATTACTGGAAAAATCCCTTTGAAGAGGGGTTCTAGACTAGAGGCAGCAGACATGTGAGGAGACAGGCTATCAGGGGATCATGAGAGCTGGACAGCAGTGCAGCTGGAAGGTGCCTCTGCATGGGTGTCTCAGATATTGTGGGATGGGAACGTAATACGGGTCTGGCACAGACAGAGGAATTCTGGCAGGAAATTGAGACTTTATTTCCTTGCCCCAGTTGTAAGAACTGGGTCAGGGATCCAGGATGGCTAGTGTTACAAAGGAACTCTCCCCTGAAGACAGGAGAATCCACAAGGAACTCTACACACACTGAAAGGTACCCCTCTACCCTATGCAGGCTATTCCCAATTAGAGGTGAATGGGTCACAAAACAGGATTTTCAAAAACAGGAACCTAAAGTTAGGCACCAAAATCCATATTTAGACATGTAATAAGTGGCCTGATTTTCAAAAGTCCTGAGTACCCAACACTTCCCACTGAATATTTAGGTCTCAGTTAACTAACTCACACAAAAGAGAAATAAAGAAAAGTACTGGTGCTTAGCACATCTGCTTTAACCTGGGAACTTTGCTAATCGTTGTCGAGCTTGTGTCAGACGTTTAATTCTTTCTTTCAAATTTTTCCTTTCAGTGGCAGCATCTTTCTTCTCAAGAAGAAGAATGCTGAATCGATCTTTATCTTGCAAAAGTTGCAACATTGCATTCTGTAACTTTTCAGTGTAGTCCTGGAGGACGTAGGACTGAATAATCAAAGGAATTTGAGTGGAGAGACGATTGCCTGCACCCTAAGAGAAAAGAAGATTATCAATAGGATGATGTATCAATAGTCAAGGATGTATGAGGGAAATACAGAAAATAGGATTCTACAATTTTACAAGTGATCATTCCACTTACAGGCTTTCTAACTATTAGGCTGGGAATATAAAAGTATAGTTAATTAACTCCCTTTCATGGTGAGGTTATGACTTCTCAATGTTACAACACTCCTAGCAATAGGGCACACTATTACACCTGGCAGCAAGTGGTTATTTTATAGCTTACTGCAAATCGTGAACAGTAATGGGAACAAGTGCCAAAAAGCAATGACTACAACTAGGGATATTTGAACATTTGTTGTCCATAAAGATCTTCTGTGTCCAGTACTGTTAATCCAGTATTTACTCGAAGCACTACTATTTTATTTACAAAAAATGCTACGAGTAAAGGAATCATCCCTCTCCTTAAATTTCAGCTGTACATTTCCCCCCAGGTAATTATGTTCTACAAAGTAGGACCGATGGGGGGGAAATACACAGACAAGAAACTCACCTTGAAATAGGCATTCAAGTGATAAGCCATTTCATCAATGGAATACTGTTTTTGAGATGCAATAGACTTAACATGAGTAACAGCAACTCCAAAAGAGACGACTCCAGTAGTTTTTCTAATTTCCTGTAAATCCTCACTGTAAAGACTGTCCTGACAGTAAACGATACGTTCCATTTTGAACTGATTGGCAATTACAGTTTCAGCTTCCTCCTCTTGTTTTTGTTTTAGGTCTTCAATTCTAGTCTGTGATTTAAAAATAGAAGAAGAATCAATAGAGCAGACCCAATTCCACCCAACAATTTATAAAGCGACTCATGACTCTTAAACATCCATCTAAATGTATCTACTTCCCCAAAAGAAGCAACATTCAGCACTGACCTCAGTCTGTAGAGGCAAAGGGTCCAATCATGACAAAGGTGTTATTAGACACTCACTAAATCATCAACCCTTGCTCAAAAACAGCTGTAGAGCACTTTCCACTCTAAGCACAGATCCAGAAACAGATTTAAAGTTTATTAGAGAACGATTGTCAAGGCAGACATGAGATACCAATCTGACTCAATACAGCTTTCCTCTGCGTAGACATCAAAGCCACCCAGAACAACAAGCCTCAGTGATTTCATTCGCAGGCTGCACAAAGCTGTAGTCAGCTTGGCTGGAATGCAGAGGGGCAATAGACTAATCTGAACCCCCCACCAGCGGTGGCTCCAGGCACCAGCACTCCAAGTGTGTGCCTGGGGTGGCAAGCCACGGAGGGCGCCCTGCCGGTCTCTGTGAGGGCGGCTGTCAGGCTGCTTTCGGCGGCTTGCCTGTGGGAGGTTCCCAGGCCCATGGATTCGGCAGCGGGTACGCTGAAGCTGCGGGACCGGCGGACCTCCCACAGGCAAGCTGCCGAATCCACGGGACCGGAGACCTCCCACAGGCAAGCTGCAGGGAGATTCCCACTTTTGAAGTCAGCTTAAGTCTTCGCTTCTATACCACCACCCTGAGCCTTTCAGACCATACTGAGAATGCAGATGGAGTGTACTAGCAAAGCAGCAGCTGCACCCTCCACCCAAGTCTTTGTGACACCTTCAGAGTCAGGAATCTCCTCCATGGTTAAATTATGGATCAGTTTATTGACCAAATTAACCTATCTACTAACAAACAATCTTGCATTAAAGGAAACTAAATGAAAGTCAAGGTCTCCGCTAATTGTGCTCTGTATACCTGAGGCAAGACCTCACAGGACAGACTAAGTGCCAGCCTACATGTGAAGTCCTTAGTCTGTTCACGTATCCGGGCGGAGTTCCTCTGAGCGGCGTCCACTGGCCCCCTTGACGCCTTCGACGAGCAGTGGGCGCTGTCCGGGGTTCTCTGCTCGGTGTCCCCGTCAGGCTCCCTTCTTATGACCCTTTGACCGCACTCCTGTCCCTGTTCTTTTATTAGTTGTCCCCCAAAATTAGTGGGTTTCTGAGGTCCTGTAGATCCTCCCCGTAGGCTGGGGGGGGGGATCCTTTAGCATTGGGCGGGCTTCCGCCCGCCCAGTTTTCCGGAAACCCAATAGATACATGTGAAGATTGCTGTCAAAGGGAGAACTGGTGGGACAATCAGGGAACTAAAGTCCTACAAACTATGCACCCAGTGGGACTTCATGAGTTTAACCATGATTCTGGTCTCAGCATAATTCTGGAGTAACTCTATAGAGGCCTGTGAAGTTACACTGGTGTAAAACCAGTTAAGTGAGATCAGAATCAGGCCCCACGCCATCAAGCTCATAGCACTATTGTTCAGCACCCTCACTTTTATAGCTCTATTGCTTCACTATGTAACTTTACACCATTCACTGAATACAGTGGTAGACATTTTACCAATCAGTGGGAAGTTATACAGCTAGACAATAGATTGACCAAAGAGTAAAGATAGTTCTAAGCACATGCCATTAATGATGATTTAGGTATAAGATACCATAAATCAGTGGCTCTCAATCTTTCCAGACTACTGTGCCCCTTTCAAGAGTCTGATTTGTCTTGTGTACCCCCAAGTTTCACCTCATTTAAAAACTATTTGCTTACAAAACCAGTCTCTCTCTCTCTCTCTCATATATACATATACACACACACACATATATACACACACACACACATATATATACATACACACACACACACACACACAAAGTGTCAGAGTACACTAATACTGAAAAATTGCTCTCTCATTTTTACCATATAATTATAAAATCAACCGGAATATAAATATTGTGCTTATATTTAAGAACATAAGAATGGCCATACTGGGTCAGACCAAAGGTCCATCTAACCCAGTATCCTGTCTTCCAACAGTGGCCAGTGCCAAGTGCCCCAGAGGGAATGAACAGAACAGGCAATCATCAAGTGATTCATCCCCTGTCGTCCATTCCCAGCTTCTGTCAAACAGAAGGTAGGGAAACCATCCCTGCCCATCCTGGCTAATAGCCATTGATGGACCTATCCTCCATGAACTTACCTAGTTCTTTTTTGAACCCTGTTCTAGTCTTGGCCTTCACAACATCCTCTGGCAAAGAGTTCCACAGGTTGACAGTGCATTGTGTGAAGAGTATTTCAGTGTATATAGAGCAGTATAAACAAGTTATTGTCTGAATGACATTTTAGTTTTTCTGATTTTGCTAGTGCTTTTTATGTAACCTGTTGTAAAACTAGGCAAATATCTAGATGAGCTGATGTACCCTCAGGAAGACCTCTGCATACCCCTGGATGAGAACCACTGACATAAATAGCCCCTTACCTTAGCTTCTCTGAAAAGATAGAAAAAGTTCTCAAAGTGTTGCATGGCAATTTCAGTAAAAGTTTCTCGTACAAGCTCTAAAAAGAGAGGGAGGAATAACTATAATTTAATGTTCCCAGCATAAATGTAAGAACTGTATGAGTCATTAACAAATTGGGTTCAGCTGTAGCTTAAATAATGTTTTAATTTGAAAGCTTCTTGGTTTGTGTATTTCTGTTCTGTGTGGGTGGTGGTTTTGTGATGTGCATTATTTTGTGTTTTCACTTGCAAATAAGTTGAATAAAAATATTTAAACTTAAAGTTTATAATTAAGTAATTTCAGTTCATTCCCCTTTGAGGCCCTAGTCTAGCAAAACTCTGTAAACACATTCTTATCTTTAAAGACTTGAATAATTCCATCCATTTGGGGATTTGGAGCCTGGGTATGGAAAACTTGTAGCACTGCCACTAAAATCATATTGAGTCCAGGGGTCCTGTGGAGATTGTAATGGCACTTGCACGAAACAGAGTAAAATGAATTTGACACTTCCACCAAAATTATCTCTATCATACTTCCAAAGTTTGTAGTAATATATTGCTACTTTAAATTTGATATAATTTTAGTGATAACTCTCTAATCTATACTATTCTCCTACTTACATTTAAAAATGTCATTTGGTATTTATGGTCTCAGTGAAAACATTTGCATTTATATATTTGATCTGAAGCAGTACGTGAAGGACTGAATATTTCAATATTTTACCAGTTAGCTACACTCCACAAGTTGTAATTACCATCATTCTGATTCCAGCCCCAAAACTCATCTGCTCCGTAAAAACTTGCTATATGAATTAAAGCTAAGCGGTTATAAAAGCAGCTAGGTGAATATAGTCAAAGTTTATGGCAAACTCAGTGAATGAAACTCACCAGTCACTGTCTTCAGTATCATGATAGCTGGTGATTTCAGCAGCACAATTTGTTGTTTCACAATGGTCTCAAATGTCTTGTAATTGACAAACCCTGGGAGCTCTCTTCCACGATAGTGATTTTCAAAGCCCCACACTTCTTCTTTCATAATTTCTTTTACTACAGCAGTTAAAACAGCACTGTTATTTCTAATAATTCCAGATGTGTTTGTTTTTATACTAAACATCTATGTGAAAAGGCCTGGATTTAATAAGGGGTCAAAACTATTTCTTAGTTCTCATGTGTATTTGGATGCAGAACAGCTACAGCACAACTCAGGTTAGCTTAAGGAATAAGATTGTAGATATAAAGTTTTGAAGCATGTAGTGCTGTAGATATTTGAGGGGGCAGAGTTAAAGTCACTGCAGGAAGGATGTCTGAGTTGTGTGTAACAGGCTGAGTTATCAAAGGGGCCTAAGGCACTTGGGTATCTATCTCCATTTGACCATTTTGAAAACACAGCTTATCTCAAATTTAACATTACAATAATGTTGTTGTTTAGCATGCAGAGAGCTTGACAATCAGTTTTAGCGTAATTGACAGGCTGTGTTACCTTTAGCAAGCTGCAGGGCCGTCCTTACCTGTCGGGTTACATCATCCCTATGCTGCCTTGGCGGAAAGTTACAGCAGCAGGACAACAAGAATAGAGGAGTTAGATAAAGTTGTTATGAGAAAGTAGGGAACTGCCAGAGCGAGGCAAATGCCAGGTGGCCTAATTGGAATCAGATAAGTTGCATGGGAAATGGGAAACCAGTAAGCAAAGGGCCATGCATGTGAAAAGTGTGTGTATCAGACAAAGAACCAATCAGCAGCAATGTAATGTTGGTGTGTCTGACGTTTGCTAATATGGAGAAGCCTATATAATATGATGCATTGTAAATAATAAATGATTCAGCTTGCAATCATATTGGTTGTTGTGCTTTATCCGGCCCGCCTGCAACGCAACAAATGGTGACCCCGACGTGATTCGTATCGAATGAAAGTGTCGGTGGCCTGACCCAGGCGGAGGAGCCTGAGCCCAGAGGCGGGGAGTGCTTATCCGATGTGACTCGTATCGAGTGATGATAGTGTCGGGAGCCTGAGCCCAGAGGCGAACGGCCAGGAGCCTGAGCCCAGAGGCGGGCGGCTGGGAGCCGCAGCGGGGAGTGCTTGAGAAGCCCCCAGACCCCGACGTGACTCGTATCGAATGATGATAGTGTCGGGAGCCTGAACCCAGAGGCGAACGGCCAGGAGCCTGAGCCCAGAGGCGAGCGGAGGAGCTGCAGCGGGGAGTGCTGGAGAAGCCCCCGGGCGTCCGAAAAGAGAGACGCACCTGAGCCCTGAGGAGAGCGGCTATAAGCCGCGGAGGAGAAGGGCAGAGCAGCTAACGTGAGTACCGCTGTATCAGCTGAAGAAAAGATAACACAGAAGCTTTATTTGCACATTATGAACCGACAGGGGGAAAAGATTTCCCCTGCTGTACTGATTTACTCATTAAGAAGAGAGGGGGAGTTGGGGAGGCTCCTCCTGACCGGCCTTCGGGCACAGGACGAGGAGGTGCTCCGTTGGAAGCAAGCCCTGGACGGGAAGACGTTGGAGTGCATGGCGCAGGCAGAGGCTCGTGAGCAGGCAAAGGCTCGTGAGGAGGTGCTCCGCTGGAAGCGAGCCCTGGACGGGAAAGTTTTGGAGTGCATGGCACAGGCAGAGGCTCGTGAGCAGGCAGAGGCACGTGAGGAGGTGCTCCGCTGCAAGCGAGCCCTGGACGGGAAAACTTTGGAGTGCATGGCGCAGGCAGAGGCTCGTACGGGGACAGTGCCGGGAATACCGTTATGCTTCTCCGGTATGAGCAGCAACAGCTGGGTGTTCTGACACAGGATTTACAGTTTAAAAGAAGCCAAGCAGGGAAAGAAAAGGACAAGGTAACGTGCTGGCTAATCTCTCCCTCGTTCGCTGCAGCCGCCACGTCCTGATTATTTCCCCCGTAGAAGCTGAACCATGACGGTGGTGGAAAAGAAGAAAAAACACTCACGTTGTTGATATTGCCAAAGACCAGAAATTCCTGACTAAAAAGACATTGAGAACTGACCCTGGTGAAGAAATAAAGAATTGTACACTGGCAGGAAGAAATTTGGGACTCCTGCTGAGAAATGTGATGTTAATTGGATTTTGGGACTTATTCTACAGGCTGCGCCCTGTGTTTTGGATAAAATTTTTAGCATATATTGCCCTCCCTAATTGGATTGTAATGATATTACCCCCCCCCATTACTAACCCCGGTTTTTTAGAGTTTAATTGTTTTTTGTTTTTAAAGTTTGAGAAAACTCAGCCAAAAGCTTTGTTGAGTATTCTCAAGGGGGGGGGGGGGAGTTTATGGTGTTATTAGGCATGTATTTAGGTAATTTGGGAGAATGGCTTTGAATTTATGTGACCCAAAGTACCTTTATGTAAAGTGCTTTTGTTAGCCTTATTAGATTTTGTTAATTTTGTGTTATGTGCTGATTATTGGTTGTTGTAGATTGCTTGATACTAGATGTAGCCTATATTTAAAATAGATAGGCTGATTGCAGATGTTGTAATTAAAGTTTTATGCATAAAATGTAGCCCCCATGGTGGGAAAGTATAGATAATTGCTTGCAGTAGAGATTAGAAGGGTGGGGGCTAGTTAAGAAGTACACCCTCCTAGCTAATTGATAGTGAAATAAGTTGGTGTTTATGTAGGAACGGTTTAGCAAGAGGAAAAAAGGATCGGGCCCAGGCGGCGGGCAACAGACAACAAGCTTGGAAAACTGGTTGATAACCTTGAGGGTGTAGTTGATAGAAAAGGTAATTAACTACAAGTGAGTAATGTTAGGCAGAGTAAAAAGTTAACTCTGTGGTTGCTAAAGGGAATAATAGCTGAATTTTGTAAAAATGCTGAGAGAGAAAAGTTTTTGGTGTTTTGAAATTTTTGTAAATACATGTAGGCAAAGAAATTAGTTTGTAATTGTTTGGCCATAAATAATTTTGTTGCATTAATTGAAGATTGTATATTGTGCTATGTAATTGTAATTGTATTAGGCTAAGGGTATATAAGTGATTTCCCTGTTTTGTACGCCCTTTGCAATGAAGTTTGAAGAGGTTTATTGGATGTTTTTCTTTTTTTTAAGAAAAGAGGGGGAGATGTCGGGTTATATCATCCCTATGCTGCCTTGGTGGAAAGTTACAGCAGCAGGACAACAAGAATAGAGGAGTTAGATAAAGTTGTTATGAGAAAGTAGGGAACTGCCAGAGCGAGGCAGATGCCAGGTGGCCTAATTGGAATCAGATAAGTTGCATGGGAAATGGGAAACCAGTAAGCAAAGGGCCATGCATGTGAAAAGTGTGTGTATCAGACAAAGAACCAATCAGCAGCAATGTAATGTTGGTGTGTCTGACGTTTGCTAATATGGAGAAGCCTATATAATATGATGCATTGTAAATAATAAATGATTCAGCTTGCAATCATATTGGTTGTTGTGCTTTATCCGGCCCGCCTGCAACGCAACACTTACCCATACGCAAAGTATGCGGCTGCGTAGGCACCAGGAAATTTGGGGCACCACATTTCCTGGTGCCCTGCGCAGCTGTGTACTGCTCTGCCCCTGCCCTGCCTATTCCCACCCCTTCCCCAAAGCCCCTGCCCTGCTCCACCGCTTCCCCACCCTTGCCCCGCCTCTTCCTGCCCCTGCTCTGCCCCAACCCCACCCCCACCCACTCCCCTGAGGAGTGCGGGCAGGACTGGGCCTGCACTCACTGGCGGCAGGAAATGCAACGGCCTGGCCCCAGCGGCGCTGCTGGTGAGTACTGGGGGGTGGTTCCCTCTGTCCCTGAGGCCAGCCCTGCCCCACCCATGGAGGCCTGCTCTCCCACCCCGTGGGGAGGCTGTGTAAGGCCCCAGAATAGCTAGGGACAGCCCTGCTGTCAGCACAGAACAACTTTCAGGCCAAATGCCAACGTTTGGTGCTTACCTTTCAGTGTACTGTTATTAACATGGGCTTCCCATTCATTAAAGTACTTGCGAACTTTTGTGAATAGTCTTTGTTTTGTTTTATCAGTTACAATTTCTTCTCCTTGCACTGAATTCATGATGTCCTGGTTAAAGAGTTTGAGTTTCTGTAAAGAGAAACAGGAAATTGCCAGTTAAACAAAACTCAGGGGACTAAATTCAGACCCTGAGCTGTTTGCAAGGATATATAACCCAAACTTTGCAGCAGGGAGGGGAAATGCTGGAGCAAATGTTACACACTGCTCCCTGCAAAACTATGGAATTCACACTCTGCAGGTTGTAGCTCCAGCTGTGGAAGTGACATTCTGATATGCTGTCAGAGCTCATAGGCTGTGTATTTCAGCACAGTAGTGCTCAGACTGCGTGGCCTGTGACCTGCTGCTGGTCTGAGGACATTGAGGTTCAGTGTTTAGGGTAAAGACTCAGGAGGAGGCCTAGGGTTCTATTCCCAGCTCTGCCACTGACTTGCTGTGTGGTCTTGGGAAGGTCACTTCATTTCTCAGGGTCTGTTTCCCTCTCATCCTTTCTTTGCTTTGTCTATTTAGGTTGCAAGCTGTTTTGGGAAGCAAGTATCTTTTAGTCTGTGTATGTACAGTGCTTAGCCTTATGAGGTCTTGATCTCAATTTGGACTGTTCTAGATGCTCCAGTAATACAAATGAATAACAACAATACTCCTGGTTTCCAGCAGCTAAATTTCATCAAAAGAAACTAAAAATATATTGAATACTTCCCGAATATTGTTTTTCCATGTAAGCAATTGCTGTAGCAGAATGCTGTGTTATTCTGAATGTGAGTGGAGGTGATGCACAAGGCAGTTTCTGTATTAAAATATGGCCACTCCAGATTTAAAGTTTGAGAGGCTATTTCAGCGCACATCCCCGATCCCTACTCACTGCATACTGCTGGGATTGAGTAGTGGCTGTGAAGGGGTAGTATGGGATTACCTGGGCTGGTTAGAATACAGGTGGAAAATAATGTTGCTTTTAAAAATCACTGGAATTTTGTGCAAAATATTATGGCCTTGTAAATATGGAATATGACTACTTATTCTTGATTTCTATTACACTTTTGCCTAATACAGCATCTTCTATTACCAGCAACTTTCAGTGAATTGATATAGTTAATACAACCAAATGTAATTCACCCATTGTATTATCAAAGCTAACATTGATAAAACAGGAACAATCTTATTTTTAATCTGGTTTATTTTATTTGTGAGTATATAGTCTGGATTTATGAAGATCAGGAATTGAGAATAATACTCATGGCCTAGTTCTCCTATGTTAAGAAAAGTGCATATGGATGTGTCTGTAGTTAGTGATTTCATGAAGCAACACACTGAGTACACAGCCTAGAAAGAGAGACCAACTTGCAATATCCACACAATTCCAATGCTAACCAATGGTTTTTATTCAAATGAGTTACCAGATCCATATTTATACTCACATCTACTAGGAAGAGCATCTGCTCTTGTACTGATTCTGGCACACCTTGGCCATATTTTTGTAGCTTGTTGTTTGCCACCCGGAGTTTGTCCTTTATCTGATTTTCTAAAGTTGGAAGTGATTTCTGTGGGGGAAAAATAATAGAATCATAGAAATGGAGGGCTGGAAGGGACTTTGCGAAGCCATTAAGTCCAGCCCTCTGTGCTGAGGCAGGACCAAGTAAACCTAGACCAACCCAGACCAGTGTTTGTTTAACCTGTTGTTAAAAACCTCCAGTGATAGTAATTCCACAATTTCCATTGGAAACCTGTTCCAGAACTTGACTATTATTATAATTAGAAAGTTTTTCCTAATATCTAACCTAAATCTCCATGGCTGCAGACTGAGCCCATTGCTTCCTGTCCTACCTACATTGGACATGGAGAACAATTGATAACAGTCCTTAACAGATTTGATCAGGGCCGCCCAGAGAATTCAGGGGGCCTGGGGCAAAGCAATTTCGGGGGCCCCTTCCATAAAAAAATGCAATACTATAGAATACTATATTCTCGTGGGGGGCCCTGCGGGGCCTGGCACAAATTGCCCCACTTGCTCCCCCCCATGGGCGGCCCTGGGAAAAATAAACCTTCTGCATCTCGGCACAAACCCAGTTTTGAGAAAACTTCTTTACAAGGTATCACTGGTTCTCAGCATCAGCTAGTGCTAAAAGGCACTGAAGCTCATTAAAAGGGTTGGACAAATATTTTCCGTCAAAACTTTTTCTGGATCGAAATCTAGGGGTTTTTAAAAAGCAGAAAAAAATCACGGACAATGTCCGCGTTCCTTCAAAATTTGTTGTGTTTTTTTTTTAAATGAAAAGCTGAAATTAGTCTGCCAAAACCTGAATATGGTTTGGGGTTTCAGAAGTGTGTGGCCAAATATTTGCTGCTTGCTGTGTTTGATTGTTTAAAGAAACAATAAAAAAATTCTACTTAAAAAAAATCCAAAACTTTTGAACCACCTCAGCTTGTGACCAAACGCCTGAGCCCATCCAGTCAGAGATTTTTCCAGGTTTCTGATACTCTGCTGGCTTCCTTGACTCATATCTGTCTCCATAACTTTGGGTTCATTTAGGTTAGAACATAAGAACAGCCATACTGGGTCAAACCAAAGGTCCATCCAGCCCAGTATCCTGTCTACCAACAATGGCCAATGCCAAGTGCCCCAGAGGGGGTGAACCTAACAGGTAATGATCAAGTGATCTCGCTCCTGCCATCCATCTCCACCCTCTGACAGAGACTAGGGACACCATTCCTTACCCATCCTGGCTAATAGCCATTAATGGACTTAACCTCCATGCATTTATCTGCTTCCTAGAGGCTGGCTCCATGGGATCCCTCACAAACTGGAGACGGTCACTGTGGGTTTGTCTGGAGCCTCAGGGAATGTAGGGGGAGGGGGGCCTCCCTTGGTAGGGTTGGGAAGGATATTGCTCTTCTCATGTGATCCCTCCCCCAGTGGCTAATTTTAAATGAAGCTACCCTCCCCTGACATGAATCTCCCTATGGCACTGAAATTAAATATAGACTATAATTTGGCATTTGAGAAGTGAAAGGGATGGTAGCTTTTCCATTAGGGCTAACAGCTTGGCTCTTCTGCAAGCCTCAAACTGCTGAATGAGCTTTAGGGTAGGGAAGGCTGTGCCTCCCAAACAGCCTGGCCCTGCCCCCTATCTGACCCCCACCCACTTCCTGCCCCTCGACTGCCCCCCCTCAGAATCCCCGCCCCATCCTGCTCCTTGTCCCCTCACTGTCCCCCAGAGACCCCACCCTCAACCACCACCCCGGGACCCCACCCCTGTTCCCTGTCCTCTGACTGCCCCGACCCCTATCCACCCCCCCCCCTCACTGAGTCCTGACAGACCCCTGGAACGCCCACAATCCAACCTGCCCCATTCCCTGTCCCCTGACCGCCCTCCGCCCCCAATCTCTGACCCCTCTCTATCCTCTGACTATCCCCGGGACTTCCTGCCCCTTAAGCCAACCCCCGCCCCCCCAACCCCGGCCCCTTACCCCCAGCTCTCCTCACCCGGAGCCTCAGCACATCCAGCAGCGACCCTCAACAGCTGCAGCATGGCTCCAGCGGGGCTCCTGAGCTCCTCCTGCTCAGAGACGCGTGATAAGGAGGTGGGGCTGCGAGCTCCAGGCTGAGCAGAGGGAGCTCAGGCCCCACTGGAGCTCCCAGCCCCGCCCCCTTACCACGCGGCTCTGAGCAGAGCAGAGCTCAGGAGCCCCGCCGGAGTCACCATGCAGCGCTGTTCAGGGACGCTCCTGGATGGGCTGAGGCTCCGGGAGAGGGGCGGAGGCGGGGTCGGGTGGGGCCGGGGAGGGAGCCTCAGCCATTCTTGTGGGGGCCCCTGTGGAGCCCGGGGCAAATTGCCCCACTTGCCCCCCCACTCTGGGCAGCCCTGGATTTGATGACTTACCAGGTCCCTCCTCACTGTTATTTTCTCAAGACTAAACATAGCCAGTTTTTTTTAAACCTTTCCTGATAGGTCAGGTTTTCTAAACCTTTTATCATTTTTGTTGCTCTGTTCTGGACTGTCTCCAGTTTGCCCAAATCTTTCCTAAAGTTTGGTGCTCTGAACTGGACACAGTACTCCAGCTGAAGCCTCACCAGTGCCAAGTAGAGAAGGACAATTACCTCCCATGTCTTAAATATGACACTCTTGTTAATACACGAAGGATTTAAGACTTTTTTTTGCAACTGCATCACGTTGTTGACTCATATTCAGTTTGTGATTCACTATAACCCCAGATCCTTTACAGCAGTACTACAACCTAGCCGGTGATTCCCATTTTGCACATATGCATTTGTTTTTTCCTTCTTAAACAAAATACTTTTCACTTGTCTTTATTGAATTTCATTTTGTTGATTTCAGACCAATTCTCTAATTTGTCAAGGTCATTTTAAATTCTAATGCTGTCCTCCAAAGTACTCGCAACCCCTTCCAGCTTGTTGTCATCCACAGATTTTATAAGCACACTTTCCACTCCATTGCCCAAGTCATTAACAAAAATATTGAATAGTACTGGACTCAAGACTGACCCATGTGGCCCCACTAGATATGCCTTTCCAGTTTGACAGCAATCCATTGATAACTACTCTGACTATGGTCTTCCAACCAATTGTGCACCCACCTTATAGTAATTTCATTAAGACCACATTTCCCTAGTTTGTTTATGAGAATGTCATGTGGGACTGTGTCAAAAGACTTACTAAAATCAAGATATACAACAGCTACTGCTTCTCCCCTATCCACTATGCCAGTAACATTGTCAAAGAAGGAAATTAGGTAGGTGTGGCATGATTTTTTCTTGACAAATCCATGCTGACTATTCCTGATAACCCTATTATCCTCCAGGTGCTTACACATTGAAAAGAAATAAAACAACTGGTAAGATGGTCCCAAGTAAAAGGTTTGATTTTTGTTGGGGGGGTGGGGGACGACTTACATTTAAAAAAAGTTTTAAATGTATAATACGGCATGGAACAATTATAATTTTCTACTAGCGATTTTCTGAAGTGAATTCTGGGTCATCACTATCCTACAACTGAAAGTGTGAATTGTCACTTGGTATTAACAAGGTGAGGCAAAAATGTTTTTATCCGCAACCCGTTCTAAGAGAATAGTGTGCAAAACTTCTGATTAGCCAAGACTATTTTATCCATATATAAGGCATTGACATAAAGCTGGTATGGATCTCCTACTCCCTGGTTTAAATCAGGGGATACATATAAAAAATGTACCTAATGCTTCTTAAAGATCTGTAAATTGCTTTATGGTAAACCAGGGGTTGGCAACCTTTGGCACGCGGCTCGCCAGGGTAAGCACCCTGGCAGGCCGGGCCGGTTTGTTTACCTACCACGTCTGCAGGTTCGGCCGCGGTTCGCTGCTCCAGGCCAATGGGGGCTGCATGAAGCCGCGGCCAGCACATCCCTCGGCCTGTGCCACTTCCCGCCGCTCCCATTGGCCAGGAGCGGCGAACCGCGGCCAGTGGGAGCCGTGATCAGCTGAATCTGCAGATGCGGCAGGTAAACAAACCGGCCTGGCCTGCCAGGGTGCTTACCCTGGCGAGCCATGTGCCAAAGGTTGCCGACCCCTGTGCTAAACCATTAGCCAAAGATATGAATTTAGGAGAAAAGGTCTCCTTTATATTTATTTTCTACAAGCTAGTTAAGGTTTCAGAAAGGTCTGACCTGCTACTACACTGCTTAAATAAATACCTTGGCAAAGGAGCCAAACAACATTTGCTCTTTTGTGTGTTCACCAAATAGTTTAAAGAGCCAGTAGTCCAAGTTTGCTAACTTACATTAATGTGCTCTATCAGTTCCTGCGTAAGTTTCTCTGCCAAAAGTGGGATAGTAGCTTTTCTTTCTTCCAAAAGAATACTGAAAGAGATTAAAGAATACAATAAATAATATCTTCCCAAAGAATTCCCTTTCATCCCAAAGGCTACCCCCTAAACTACTCCAATTACAAGTGTATCAAAAGTCTCTATGCCATTGTCAGTGAACTACTTCTATTCCTGAATGAGTGAATTTACTCTGTTCTATATGCACAACACCACACGGCTAGACTGTGACTTCAGGCACAATGCTAAACTAGAGGTTGTGTGTAAGCTGCACCTCCCCAGGAGGCACTATAACACAGAGACACACCGCTGAGTCACAATTCCTCCCCTGCTTCCGCCTTCTCCTCAGCGGGTGGTAATTTACTGATGGCCATAACCACAAGCGAACTCCTGACTATCCTGGCAAGTAAGATGATAAAGCCAAGGCACCACTCACCTGCTCCAGTTGGGATGTAAGCAAGCAAGTACCTCTACTTACTCCTGTGTGTTTGCACCCAAAGCCTGAAGAGCTCATGTAGAGGCATATACTTACTCCATCTACTTCCCTTTGTGTGTGCATAGTCCAACTCATAATGTGTCCCGATGACTGGTTTTAACCATTGCATAGATGTATAAGGGCATGCATTTACTCAATTGTCTGATTTTTTTAAAAACTCTTAATAGGGAAAAACCTGTCCAATATTCAGTGTGTATTGATTTTAAAGCTACCTAAAATATTCATGCTCCTCAAAGAATTCTCTCTCTTTCTGAATTGCAGAGGCCAGTGTCAAGTTGTCATGGATGTCTTGCTGCCCACGACATTTAACAATCATGTAGCCCTTCCTCAGGGGGATGCTGAGATTTCGGACGATGTCAACTACATTGCTCTCAGTTCCCCTGTCGACCAAATCAGGTTTTGTGAGAATCCCTGTGAAGTGACAAAAGAATAATTGTATTTAGAGATTATATATAGATGGAAGCACCACTCATGCTTCCACAGTTAGGACTTAGTTGACTTTTGCACTTAAAGCAGGGATCCAATCTCCCCCCTTTCCCCTCCCCCCCCAAAAATCACAGCATTTACTCTCTTTTTTTAAAGAATTTACAAGTAAATTGGTTAGTTGATGAATTAAAATTATTTTAAAACAGGCCCTTAAGAAATTTAACACTTAGTGTCATATTATCTGATATCCTAAATAATCTCAGTAAAGGAACAAAACAGAGTTTTCACCATGAAAGAAAAAAGACAAATTCTAATGTGTCTTTAAAAATCAGTTTAATTTAACTTGGGGACACTAAAGTGCCTCAGTCATAACCATACAGCTTTTCCATGGCGTCACTACAGGTCAGACTTAAGGTTGTTTGGGTGCCTTACCTGTGGATTTCCACATCCTAACATTTTTATTTCTTCTAAGTTTAACCTTATCTCTGAATTTCCTTGGTTTATAATGCTTGGCTATTTTTTGGATAATTACATCAGTGTAATCTTTACTTACTGTAAATTACTGATCTATTCGCCCAACCTGAACTCCATCTTAACATAGTTTTATGTGTGTGTATATATCATTATCCACACACAGGGCCAGATCCTCAACTGGTATAAATTGGAGTAGCTCCACTGAAACGGAGGATCTGACCCACTGTCAAATATACTTCTTTTTGAATACTTGATGTTACTACCTTATTAATGCACTATGAATGTAGCACACTTGCACCTATGTCCTCTTTCCATAGATTTCTACATACTACACTATATATTTTAAAAGAACTTGTGAGGGCTAAGTGCCATGGAGTGCCCAGGAAAGGACTTTCACGCAAGAATATATTCTCTCTGGAGAGTCATTAAAAGAAACTCCCAAATGATTCTAGGCTTACAAAGTATCAGAACAGACATTTGCAGGAACATTTTACAAAACAGGATAACACTCATAAATTCGGGGGCAAAGGTTGTCGCTCCTTTAGCCATTTTCCCCTAAAGCATTTGTGGTTTTTGTATCTGAAATTCAGATTCTGAAACGAAGCATTGATAGGAAAATCCTGCATGGATTTCAAATCATAGCAAGTCCATCATCAAAATACAAATCTTGTGTTCCTTTGCTGCTTTCCTATGACTCTTTTAGCAACCTGGGTAACTGGCAGAAAATGCTCAACCTCTCCAGTGTTTATTACTGAACATTCTTTGCAAGTACAATGACTTTTTGCACAACCCAATCCCATTTTCTTTTTAAATATATGTATCTTTACTTACCTAGAGTTCTTTCCCCCTTAGGGTCCACCTCTTTAGCCATTCTTAGGGCCTCTGTAGTTGCAATATCCACATTACTTGGTACCACTACCAGATTTATAGTTTGTTGCTTACAAATATACTTTTTAATTAGATTTATGATCTGTAATGAAATAAGAAATGTAATAAAAGTATTACCCACCACAGCCTATGTGAAGTAAGTCCTATTACAAGTGGTAGGTTTGGTTCTTCCAGAGTTCATAGCTTTCGAAGGAATTTAGCATTATGATGGTCTTTACTGTAATAGGTTTACAAGTCCAAGCAGGTATACTTAGAACTAAATTAGAAATGATTAAGCAACAGCAAATTTTAGCTTTTTGTGATGCTATTGAAAACTTGAAGATAAGTCTCACAATTTAACATTTAGGCCCAGATCCTGAGAGGCAGCTCAGGAGATGGATGAGTGCAAATGAGTTTAAAACACTTGTGTCTCCCCTCAATCTTGGGGCTGGTAGTCAGTAGACTGATACTGAGCATAAATTAGGGTAGCCTCAGAGTTGCTCTATTTTATACCAGATGCCCATGGCCTCAAAGGACCATGACTCTTAGGGGTTGCTGGGGCATAAGGAAGCCCTGAGCATGCCATTTTCAGATGTTCACCTTCTCTTCCCATGCATTTAAAATACTGTTTTGAAAGAGACAATGAGAAGTCATTTGCCTCAGTGTAAATGTCAGAGGGTCATTACTAAAATAAAAACACTAGATCAAAAATTTCAGTGAAGCCACAGAAAGTAATTTCTGCGGGTTGACTATCATCCTCATCGGTGTTTGAATGAGAAAAGCTTTCTAGACCATTCTTCTTTCTTCCCCCCAAAATGCAGAGTCAGCTTTTGGGACACCACTGAGGCTGTAAAAATCAGATGCCCTCAGTTCTGGTTAAGTCCAAGGGAGATTTTGAATGGACAGAAAATCTAACAACCACCTTCTCCTTCAATTAGAATAGAGTAGGGAAAAGGAAGGATGGAAAATAAAAAGGAAAGATTGAGGAGAATTAATGGGGATGGACAGGAAAGATAGCAGGATGGGTGCCTGGAAAAATGACCTTCCTGGGGGCCAAAAATCCCTGTAACCAGCTCTGCTGAAACCTCTGCAAGGTGAATGAACGCACACACACACACGGTTCCATTAGAGCACAAAGACATTTCCAAA
The DNA here is from genome assembly GCF_016161935.1 of Mauremys reevesii. Classification (NCBI taxonomy): domain Eukaryota; kingdom Metazoa; phylum Chordata; order Testudines; family Geoemydidae; genus Mauremys; species Mauremys reevesii. The sequence continues at coordinate 161,781,677 of NC_052623.1, forward strand.
CAAATATTCTTGTCTACAGAACCTAGAGTTTTCCCCTCTTTTGTATATGGCACATCCTTCTCAATGCTAGCACTTCCTCCACTAAAACCCTGTTTTGTTATATCTTAATTCTTCTTGGTAAATTACGTATCTGTCTGTTCTGTACCATCATTAAGCAGAAGATTATGCAGATTAAGACACTTATTTCTTTTGCCATCATTGATCAGTTTCCCAGTCTAGAATTGCTTCATACTTTACCTGATTTCCAATGTCTTTTGGCTGATTTCCCACAGCCACCCTAGCAATCCCTGGCAGATCAATCAGTGTCAGATCTGGAACATTTGGGGAGCTGATTTCTAGGGAAATTAATTCTTGGCTAATGCCCACTCCTTCACCAGCCATTGCATCCTGGGCTAGAGGAAGGAGACACAAAAGCAACGATTAGACGCTCGTCATGGAATTTAGACTAGAAAATGATGTAGATTAAGAAAAAAAACTATTGCTAAATTTATTTCTATATAAAATGTGGTCTCAGAAAAGTTATCCCTTCATTTTAGCTTTGAAAGAAGATTTATAAATATAGTATAAAATAATAAAGATCAGTCTTCATTTTTTATACTGTAAAGGACAATATCCAAGACTTGGCCCAGGGAAGGGAATAGCAAATATCAGCTCAAAGAACAGTGGAGTGCTAAACCATAAGCTTGCTGCTAATCTGTCAGCATCCAGCATAAGTGTATGTCTGGTTTGAAGCACAGAGTAGAGCTGGGTGAAATTTTTCGCACATTTTTTTGAGCGAGAAATGTAGATTTGGCGATACCAAAACATTTCACAAATTCATGTCAATTTCGCAAAAATGGTTTCAGTTAAAAATACGTAAAACAAATTTCAAAACAAAACAACTCCATTTTATTTCAAAACCATTCAAATGGCTGATATCAAATAAACAAGTTTCGAGTTGGTTGAAAGGAAATGTTCTATTTGACCCGAAACAATTTTTTTTCCCAATTCACTGACCATTTTCAGTTTGACCCAAAACAAGATTTTCCCCCTCCCCAAAAATTCACCAGTGAACCAATAAATCTGTTATTTGGCCAGCTCAGCAGGGAGCTCACTTGCAAATGTTACTTATTGTAAGCACTATGCACTCTTATGGAGCTATAGAAAAGCGTAAGTGATAATGTCTTAACTAGGCACAAACATCCAGAACAGAAGAGTGAAAAATCCCCACTTTTTATGATGTCATTGCAAACGCAGGCCTCAATGCTGCAAGAAGCTCCTGTGTCCACACAGACATCATTGCAGAATCAGGGCCACAAGGAAATACAAGATTCAAAGCATGTTATTTACGTCCCAGGTTACATTTACCTTTCCTTATTTCTTTTTCCACTTCTGAAGGACCATTCAGTTCTTGCTTTATCTCCAAGTAAGTAATTTTTCCTTTCCATTCCTGCGTGTAATGCACTTTCTTCAGTTTGAGCTCTAAAGGACATCTGGTAACAATACCTATCAAATTAAACAAACAAAGCACCAGTCATGTATGAAGAATGAAACATGTTTCCCTCCTCTTTGGAAGCCATTGAAATACAGTACCAGCATATTGTCTTTAGCTTTTTTCCCCACATGTATCGTATTCAAAAGGTACTACTACGACTTTGCCATTACACAATAGTAGGGCTCAAATGTAATATTCATTGCAGTAATAGTCTTTCCACTGGAGTTGAAGAACCTCTAGAGTAGGCTCTGTGTGCGCTTCATCTGAAGAACTCAAAGTTCATTACATAGGTGTGTTAATATATTGCAGCTTTCCTCATTTTGCAGAAAGGGGTACCTGAAGATCAGGGAAGTGAAGTGAGTTGTACAAGGTCACATGAGAAGTCCCTGGCAGAGCTGACAACATAGCCCAGGTCTCCTGCCTTGCAGCCCCACGCTCAGTCTCCCAGATCACAGGCTCCCCTCTCCCCCGCATTTCAAAGCAGTCCTCCAGCACCCTTACAGAACAACACACCACTGTGACCCAGGGAAATGTCAGATTTCTGACATGAAAAGCTGAGAGGTAAATTCTTACCACTGCCTCTAGGAAGAGCAACTCCGGACAGGGCTTCTAGAACTGAGCTTTTTCCAGAACTCTGGTCTCCAATCACTGCAATTGCTGGCAAACCCAGATCCTTTTCTACTCCGAGGGCTCTCAGGGAGTCAATGAGATCAATACAGGGACGAACCTTCTCCTCATATTGACTGCACAAGGTGAGTTCTGCTTTCTGATAAAAAAAAAATTGCTTATAAATGGAAGAAGGACCTTGACCTCCAGTTTCAATAAAAGGTCTCTACAAATATAGACACAGCATAAGTGATGAGATACTGTGACACCCAGTACCCCATGTTCACCACTTTTATAAAGGTTATGATATATTTTGTGCAAAGTATGCCTTGAGGTATAATTTGAAAATTCATAATCTACTGAATATTATCCTGTTGAAATGTGTAGCAACATTATGTGTAAATGTATAAGTTTCTACTGTATGATTCCTTACTGAAATACGCTGTAATTCTGGGTAACACCCACAAACAAGTTACTCAGAGACAAAGACAAACTGGCACACCAACAAGGTGTTAAAAAGCTATCACCAGCTTAAGCAGTCATTCTCCAGCACAGGAGAAGGTATAAACAAGAAATTTACATTTTATCTCAGAGATGGTTCAAACCTCACCTATACAGAAGGCTGTATGTCTGCACCCCAGCGAGGGGGGGATCCTCAAAGAGGCGAGAGGAGTATAAAACTGAGAGACAGTGACCACCACATCACCTGTCCTCCTCCTATCTCTCTGCTCACAGCATCAACAAATTCCTGAAGGACATTGAACAGGGTGAGGGGTCTCAGGCTGGAAGGAGACCCAGCCTGTGAAATTTACTGCAGCTTATGGTGACACAGACCGTTTTGCTTTTATAGTATTAACTTGGTAAAGTTAGGAATTAGCTTGCATTTTTATCTTTTTATTTCTTTTTTAACCAATTTGACTTTTCTGCCTCATCACTTAAAATCCATCTTTCTAGAGTTGATAAACTCGTTTTATTTTGTTTTATCTAAACCAGTGATAGGGAAAATATCCCCTCCAACCCGCTTATAGGCCCAGAATTTTGAGCGTACCTTAACCCCCCTTGGCTCGCAGGCCCAAGGCCTGTAGCTAGAACAATTGCTATATAAGAGCAAAAGGTTTAAACTTCTGCTAAACTTGTTTATCTGTACAAGGGGCACTGGGAAAGCAAGAAGCCAGGAAAAGGGGAACTAGGGAGAGGGACAAAAGAGGACCCCATATGTGCCAGCTCAGCTTGTGACAATTAGAATGTGGCAAGAGCCTTTGCACAATGTAACCGCAAGGTAGGGGTCGTTAAGACAGTCAGATCACCAACTTGACTGCCAAAGAACAATAACAGGAAAAACCTAAAATGGAAAATAGTGAGGTGGCTTGCTTGTTTGCAAAATATTAATTCCAAATAAGGCAATGTATCGAATTATAGTTTGCGGTTTTAGCCTTTATAAGCTTGATGAAATTTGTAAAGGGTAGAGCAGCGTGGGGCCATGCTGACTCTCCCTGCATATATGCTTGTATGAAATAAAGGTGCCTCAGGCTGTCTGATCTAAAATCAACCGTGTAGTCAATTTTCCACAACACCAGTGTACATTAGGATTGAAGTGTTTGGGAACCTCTACTTGAGAAAACAAGACTGGGGCATAATCATTTTCCTTTGTTGAAATGACGGACTATGTATGAGCTTGTACTGTCCAGGAGGGTACTGAACAGTAGAAGATGCACATTTCTGGGCAGCAAGGCTAGGACTAAGAATTTGCTGGTGTCACCCTGTACATAATTCAGGAGTGGCTTGCTAGAAACATTCCTATAATCCAGTGGAATGATTTTGTATGCTAAAAGCTGTGTGAGAGCAGCACCAAGGGGTGGAAGCTAAGCAGTGTAAAAGTCATCCCAGGCTAGAGAGCTGAGGGGGGAGGAGACAGCTGTCCAATGGTCCAGATTGTACCCTGGGGAACATCACAGGTACACAGCATTATGCCAGGAGTTTTTTTGCAGCAGTGTGCTATAAACAGCTCTGTAGTAAAAAGAGTGATTGCTACAGTGACGGATACTCCCTGAGACACTAAAATACATAATATTGGGAAAAACTGTGTATTCCATATATATTGCGAATAACAAAACCCACATATCTCAATGTGTCAGGTTGGGAGACTACGTCCCTTCTCGTGCCATCCCTGCTGCAGTTGAAATGTAAGGAGGTGCTTCAGCTAGACCCCGTCCACCTCAGGATGAGACAGTGGGACAGCTGGCAGGGCCTTTTCCATAAGGACCCCTTCCCTTTGGAATGCACCCAGATCCTCCCAGCTATTTGGTTCAGAACAGTCTGATCTGTTGATATTCAGAGCACCTTGGAAGACACATCTTCTTAAGAGGGCTGGTGAGGCTGGGAAGATTACTCAAGGGGTGGGTGAGGCATGGGGAAAATGGGGGGAGTCCTTTTAATCTGTTTCATCATTCTTGTCTGTGGTTTCTCTTTGTATTGATTCCATCGGTACTAGTGTTTTGAATTGCCGTTGGAGATGCCTAATGTATCAGCTAGGCACCTCTTGTCAATTTGTAGACCCAGATACATAAAATAGCTCTGTATAACCACACATCTCTGACACAAGGACAGCGTGGCATTTCTGTACAGATAAACAAGTCAAATACCAACCAATAGTGCTTTATAAAGGGCACTCACATTTCTCTGCCCCCAAAGCTCTAACATGGCTCTGCCCATCCCATTCATAGACTTAAGACTTTAAAGTCAGAAGGGATCATCATGATCATCTAGTCTGACCTCCTGCACATTGCAGGCCAGAGCCTGCCCCACCCACTCTTGTAATAGACCCCGCACTTACCAGCCTCACACAATCCCTTGCCTGAAAGCCTCCCTGCTTGTACCCCAATAATTATTTTAAGGTATTTCAATTTCAAAACAGCTCCAACTTTGAAGGCTCATATGGAGATTATTTGGTGGCTTTTTCTCCACCCTTCTCTGATGAGCTTTCCTAACTGACGAGGGATATGATAGAAAGGGGGCACACACTCAGTCTAGTGCATTATGCTGCACAGTTAGATCAACACTGAGAGGTTCGAAGACCGTTAAGCAGCCTTCAGAAGTGCCCACAGTTATTGTCATCTACTAACTATTCAGCTGCCCGAGTGAAATGAGCTGGGCATTGCCGTCCAGTCCCCAACTGGTGTCCACCCCACAAAAGCAAACACCACGACTGGCACGGATCGGTTCTCTGGTTAGCACTCTCACTGGAGGGGCCTAAGTCGGAATGGCCACAGAAACTGAATGACACTTTTACCCTGAGAGGCAGTCCCTGCAGAAAAGGGTTGGGATACATTGGCAAGGCCTTCTGGGGAAACATATGCTGCTGCTGCTAGTGCCCACAGGGTAACTGTTCTGTGGCTAAAAGCATTTCAGTCACTAGGGCTGTCATTCCAGCACCTTCCACGAGCACTAACAAGAACTGACAATACCGTGCAGTTACTACACATTCCAAAACGGAGATTTTTTTTAAAAGCAGATACCCAAAGTGAGCCTGAAGACTCAAGCATTTTCTATGTATAATTAATCGCATTTCTCCTACACAGCAGGAAACTAGCAAAAGTTCTTAAATAACATGCACTGAGACTATTAACAGTTAGGGCTAAATCTGGGCTTGCCCAGTGCAGGTGTGCTGGGGATGTGCAGGGACGGAGGGCCTTGTCAGTCCCTCCCCCTTCCAGAGCATCCACTTGGGACCCCGGCAGAACGCTGAGATTAGTGCTCCTGGGAAGAGCAGTAAGAGAAGAGGGTTCACTAGCACAACTGGCACAATGCAAGGGATTGTGACCAGACCAATTGGTGAGATGGCCAGGGCTCTACCTTCACTATTTGCCCAAGAGCTTCTGGTAGCAAGTCCATTGCACCTTACGCTAGCACATGCTAGGAATGCTACTCAGCATACGCCTTTCCCTAGCGCTACCTGAGGCATTCGGCTTGCATCAGCTCTGCACAAACAGAACATCCCAGAGCTTCTCTGCTTGGAGGCACAGCTCTGCTTCCACCTCCTAAGCTCTCCAGAGAGGAGGATGTACGCATATACACCATTCTCACAAACCTTGTTGACTGACGATGAAACCAATGTCCAATACTACGTGCGTAGTTAATACAGCAGATTTCAGTGGAGCTATGCCCACCATACACCAGCCAAATATCTGGCCTTGTATTTCATCAAAATGATGGCTGTATAGTCCTTGCAAATTTCAGTGTATGGTCCTCCAAATACATATTTGTCACTCACCTGTGCTTTGTTATTCACCATGGGAGATGGGTTTTTTTTCTCTCCCTTGACATTCTTCCCAGACATCATGCTACACTGGAGTCTTCAGGATGTTTTCCTAGGATAAAAATCAAGTCATTAGGCCTTACGAAAAATATGGCCACATTTCATAATCAAAAGAGCATTGTTAATTTAGCTCATATACCAATCTGCTAAAATCTTATTAGGCCAGATGCTCAGCTACTGTAAATTAGGAAGCTCCACTGAAATCAAAACACTAAATTTACATCAGCTGGTGGTGGATCTAGCCCATTATCTCCAACCTTACTGGACTAAAAGAACAGAAGTGGAGTAAATATTTAAGTTCTAATTAGTTCTTCATAAACTGTTGTTACACAGCATACTTCATTTTATAAACAAGTTGTTTGGGCCTACTGCACGATCTGAGTCCCCCAGAATTATCATACGTAACCACTGAACAACAGTGAACAACTCTAGCCATTATCAGCAGTGTCTTGGGAAGATCTTGGGTACTTTTATTGTTTCCTCCCCATAAGATACAGTAAACTAGGCCAAAATTAGGACCTGTAGTAAGAATCCATATATCAAGATTTATGGTCCACCCAGATAAAGTTAACAGCACCAGCTATCATGGTCATCATAAGAAATAAAACATTTACTTTGCAGCTGCAAACAGGGTTTTTTTAAAAAGCTGGAAATACCATAACATTCCTATTAACAAATCTCAGTTTCTTTTGACAAAATATAATCACACACATAAACCATCACTTGATCCAATGAGGACTAATAAATCTAAAATTCTTAGCTACACTGATTTATAGCAGTTGAGGATCTGCCCCCCCCCCCCGCTCTTTTTTTTAAGGAAGCTTACTAACCATATAGAAATACATTTTGTAAAGAGTGTTTTTCAAAACATCCTTAATATACATCGTGTCGCCTGCTCATTTCATCTAGATTCTCAGAGTTGTTTGCAGTGGATTCTGTGCTATTTCCCTATAATCCAGATTTCTGTCAGATAAGTCATTTGGGTTCTCATACAGTAACACCTGCTAACAAGTAATTACTTAAAGAGAAAGAGGACCTTTACCTGGCACATGCTAGGAGTATTGCCACGGTTGCCAGGCATCCGTGTTTTGTTTTGTTTTTAAACCAGAATGACCAGTCAAAAAGGGACCCTGGCAGCTCTGGTCGGCATCGCTTATTGGGACATTAAAAGTCCGGTCGGCAGCACAGCGGGGGACTAGGGCTCGGGCTAAGGCAGGCTCCCTACCTGCCCTGGCTCCACATGGCTCCCGGAAGTGGCTGTCAGGGCCCTGCGGCCGCCAGGTACATTGGTGGCCAGGGAAGCTCCGTGCACTCCTCCCTCCCACCCCGCTCCGAGTGCCAGCTCCGCAGCTCCCATTGGCCAGGACCGTGACAGAGCATCCCTGGCCATTCATGCGCCTAGGGCAGTGTTTCTCAAATGTAGTCACCGTGGCTGTGGCCACCAAGGGGTTTTTCTGTGGCCACGACAGCCTCCTCGGCAGAGATGTGGGAGGGGACAAAGCAGCAGCCTCTTCCTGAAGTGCTGAGGGGCTCTGGGGGCAGGCTTCAGCCCCATCCCCCTCAAGAGCCCTGGGACTCTGGCAGCAGTTTCTGGGCTTCAGCCCCCCACCCCTGCTCCAGCCATATGGCCAGGGACGGCTCCAGGCCCCAGCACGCCAAGCGCATGCTTGGGGCGGCATGCCATGGGGGGCGCTCTGCCGGTCGCCGGGAGGGCGGCAGGCGGCTCCGGTGGACCTCCCACAGACGTGCCTGTGGAGGGTCCGCTGGTCCCATGGCTTCGGTGGAGCATTCGCAGGCGTGCCTGCAGGAGGGCCACCGGAGCCGTGGGACCAGCGACTGGCAGAGTGCCCCCCTGCGGCTTGCCGCCATGCTTGGGGCGGCGAAATGGCTAAAGCCGCCCCTGCATATGGCTCTGGATGTGGGCTTCAGCACAGGTTGATGGGGCTTCAGCAGTACAGGCCTTATCTGGTGCTGTGGTCAAGAGGCAAAGAGAGAGGTCAGAGGCCATGGAAGGGAGTTGGGGTGATGGGGGGCTGGGGGAGGCAGTGGAGGCCCGGGGGATCAGTGGAGGCCCAGGGAAGGCAGCGGGGACAAGGAGCACCAAAATACAACTGTATATTATTTTTATTATTGAGTCCACAAAAAAACTCAACATAAATAAATTACAATGATTTGGACATGTAGATGTGCATATTTATAAGTTTTTCCTAATGCTAATTAAGAATTTTAGGAAAATTTGTTGGGAGTGGCCACGAAAAATTTTGTTATGAAAACCCCTGGCCTAGGGGCCACTTTCTGGGAGCTGTGGTAAGCACCACCAGGAGCCTGCACTCTGAACCCCCTCCCACAGCACGGAGTCCCCTCCCACACCCAAACTCTCTCCCAGAGCCCACCCCTCCCTCCTGCACCCCAAACTCCTCATCCCTGACCCCACCCCAGAGCCCTCACCCCCACCCCGACTCCCTGCCCCAGCCTGGTGAGAGTGAGGGAGGGTGGGGGAGAGCGAGCAATGGAGTGAGGGGAGATGGTGCGAGTGGGGGTGGGGCCTCAGAAGGGGCAGAGCAGGGGTGGGTCAGGGGGTGTTCAGTTTGTGCGATTAGACAGTTGGCAACCCTATCTGTCTTACACATCTCCATCCTTCTCTTTGACAGAACTTAGGGAAACTAAGGTAACCTCTGAGCGCTAGAATAACCAAAATCTTTGGCTCCCAAGAATTTTACCTATATAGTTAAGGACCAGTCATTATCTTTTGCCCTGTATTTTTAGGCTACTAGCAGACCGGGTAGTATTGAAAGCAAAACAGAAATTTTTATATTATTCCAGTGAAACAACCTCTATGCATAACAATTTATTCAAACTCTCGCTGCAGAATCCTAGGCAGTGGCTCCTGTACCACTGCCAAAGGGCTACATATGTAAAATACACTCTCTCCTAACAGTATAATTATTTATACAAACTTTTAGATCATCATACAAGTGAGGAGAGGTACAAAGAGAGCTGTGGTAGAAAATAAAAACTCTCCTACTTACATCTTACTTATTTCAGAAACTGTCAGAAATTTGGTAGCTCCAATCCAAGCTCTTTTTTGGCGTGTGCTTGGTTGGCCAAATTCTGATATCCGTTACACTGGTGGAAATCGGGTGTAATTCTACTGAACTCAGCTGTGTTTCTCCTGATTTTCACTAGTGTTAGCAACAGCAGCCTCTACGTCACTAACTCTCCGCAGCTTCCTCCACAGCAAATAGCAGAAACGAAACTAACCAGGAGGCGTGATCTCAGCATCACAGTGCAGCGCCCTCACTGTCTCCTACACCTGTGACATAATGCTGTAATGCTCCCAATAGCAGAGGGCAATTCCTTGTAATCACAGTAATGTTTTCTCTCCTCTGTTTATTTGAGCTTTCAGAGGTATTCATCTGGTTTCCCTGAATCCCCGAGAGACTGCAGCTGAAAATGAAACTAAGTTAAGGCAATGTACATAGTGCTATCGTTTGTCTCACAATGTGATACACTCTCTCTCGCTAGCCGCGAGGTTACCTATGCTGTAAGGCTATGTAAAACACTGGATATCAACTCCATCAAATACCATTACAATCTCCTGTTTTAAAAATCTAATTAACAATCATTAGCGATTCCTCCCACAAACATCCTCTTAAGATAGAAACGGCATTTCCCCCTGCAACGTTATGCTAGTAGTAGAGATTTTACAATACAGAGTCATTTGTTTTTGTCTAGTGAGAGAAAAAACGTTTGTTCGCAGTTATATCACTTTGTTTCAGGCTCCCTAGTAGCGGCTCTTTGTGTTACCCACATCTGGCTACCAAAAGTAATTCCTCTCTCTTGCAACAGAAAAAGCACAGATGTCCACACTGCAGGGGTAAGTGATTAATTGAGAAGGAACATAGGAGAAAGGTTCTTACCTGTTTCAGATGTTAACCTGAGAGGGAACTGCTAATACTCTTGATGCTTTTGGCTATACAGTGCTCATTAGCTCCACCCAACTTCTGTGACACAGTTCAGGAGAAATGAAACAAACCACAGGAGCTTCTCTGTGAAAGAATCTTACAAGGTAGTGCTATTATCTTTGGAAAATCACGGGAGACAGGAGAGATTTCAGAAGACTGGAAAAGGGCAAATATAATGCCCATCTATAAAAAGGGGAAATAAAAACAACCCAGGAAACTACAGACCAGTTAGTTTGCTTCCGTGCCAGGGAAGATAATGGAGCAAGTAATTAAGGAAATCATCTGCAAACACTTGGAAGGTGGTAAGGTGACAGGGAATAGCCAACATGGATTTGCAAAGAACAAATCATGTCAAACCAATCTGATAGCTTTCTTTGATAGGATAACAAGTCTTGTGGATAAAGGAGAAGCAGTGGTTGTGGTATACCTAGACTTTAGTAAGGCATTTGATACAGTCTCAAATGATATTCTTATCAATAAACTAGGCAAATACAACTTAGATGAGGCTACTATAAGGTGGGTGCATAACTGGCTGGATAACCGTACTCAGAGAGTAGTTATTAATGGATCCCAATCCTGCTGAAAAGGTATAACAAGTGGGGTTCCATAGGGGTCTGTTTTGGGACTGGCTCTGTTCAATATCTTCATCAATGACTTAGATGTTGGCATAGAAAGTACATTTATTAAGTTTGCAGATGATACCAAGCTGGGAGGGATTGCAACTGCTTTGGAGGATAGGGTCATAATTCAAAATGATCTGGACAAATTGGAGAAATGGGCTGAGGTAAACAGGATGAAGTTTAATAAAGACAAATGCAAAGTGCTCCACTTAGGAAGGAACAATCTGTTTCACACATACAGAATGGGAAGAGACTGTCTAGGAAAGAGTACGGCAGAAAGGGATCTAGGGGTTATAGTGGACCACAAGCTAAATATGAGTCAACAGTGTGATGCTGTTGCAAAAAAAGCAAACATGATTCTGGGATGCATTAACAGGTGTGTAGTGAGCAAGACACGAGAAGTCATTCTTCCGCTCTACTCTGCACTGGTTAGGCCTCAACTGGAGGATTGTGTCCAGTTCTGGGCACCGCATTTCAAGAAATGTGGAGAAATTGGAGAGGGTCCAGAGAAGAACAGCAAGAATGATTAAAGGTCTAGAGAACATGACCTATGAAGGAAGGCTGAAAGAATTGGGTTTGTTTAGTTTGGAAAAGAGACGACTGAGAGGGGACACGATAGCAGTTTTCAGGTATCTAAAAGGGTGTCTATCTAAAAGGAGGAGGGAGAAAACTTGTTCCTCTTAGCCTCTAAGGATAGAGCAAGAAGCAATGGGCTTAAACTGCAGCAAGGGAGGTTTAGGTTGGACATTAGGAAAAAGTTCCTGTCAGGGTGGTTAAACACTGGAATAAATTGCCTAGGGAGGTTTTGGAATCTCCATCTCTGGAGATATTTAAGAGTAGGTTAGATAAATGTCTATCCAGGATGGTCTAGACAATATTTGGTCCTGCAATGAGGGCAGGGAACTGGACTTGATGACCTCTCAAGGTCCCTTACAGCCCTGGAATCTATTAAGTCTACAGAAATTGCACTGGGCAGAAATGATTTGCAGTTTGTATTTACTGTACACAATTAAGGCAGCATGAGGCAACCCCCCCCCCCCCCCAAGAATATTAAAGATAAATAACTAGGGTCAATTTCTCTTTGATGGAAGATGCTGAGTAGTGGGCCTATTTTTTAATATTTGGCTGATCTAGGCCCTAATTCTCCAAATTTACCATGCATAGGAAGTCCCCTGCAACTTACCAGAGCTCCACTCAAGTTCATGAGACTCTTCATGGGCACAGGAGCCGACCTGTGTGTGATAAGGTATGTGGATGCTGCAATCACAAGGTGATCTGGGAATTACACCGCCCTGCCACTGTGTAGACAGACTCTTAAGTGTGTATTGCATATTCTGCTCCAGCTGCCCACGTCACACCTGCCTTCTCAGGGCCCAGATATGCCACTGTTGCTGCTGTTGAGCAGTTCCAGTGACATCAATAGAACAGCTTAGGTAATACAGAACAAGTTACAGGAGCAAGGGATGGGAGCAAAATTGGGAATGAGATTTTCAGTGGGATTTAGGTTTCTAGGTCACTTAGGAATTTTGCTGAATCCTCATGCTCCAGTTCTCTCTTTTCCAGGTAGCACATACCCTAGGGCATCAGCACTCCCAGTATCATTGAGATGGGAAAACCCTCCAGAGTGCTGCCTCAGTGGTCAGCTAGGAACACCCGGGGAGAGAAGGCAGTGACCACAGACTCAGAAGCAGATGGTTTAAAATACACACATTAGCTCTGGCTGAAACATAATGAGTAGCTAATTTTTGTCAAACATAAGGAGCTAATGTATCAGTTTGGATAGTGGTGGTTTCATCATTATCCTTCATAGGAACAGTTCTTATAATTTAATTTTTTTAAAATAGCAAGTATAGGTCCAGATTGTGATGCCTTTACTCATGCTGAGTAGTACCTTACTCCACAAGTAGCTCCATTGATCTGACTTGGAGTTTTTGCAGAGTAAGGTACTATCCAATGGAAAAGTATCAGACTGGCCCACACAGATATCTTTCTGCCTTAGTCCAGTCTAACAGGTCATATACTCCTCTACCTCGATATAACGCTGTCCTCAGGAGCCAAAATATCTTACTGCATTATAGGTGAAACCACGTTATATCAAACTTGCTTTGATCCACCGGAGTGTGTAGCCCCCCCCCTCCTCCTCTGGAGCACTGCTTTACCGCATTATATCCAAATTTGTGTTATATCGGGTAGCGTTATATCGGGGTAGAGGTGTATTTGAAATCTCCCAAATACAGCTGACAAATGTATTTCAATACTATGGGTACAAAACCAAATACCCTTCTATGGAAATGTGACTCAAAAGAATGAATTTGTCACAATACCATATCCGCCCCCATTGGGTTCCCCTGGGTAAGCACCAGCGTTGTATATTGCTAATGCCTTTGTATGCATCAGAAAGTATCTTGGGAAGGGCTGAAGGTGTGAGTGTGGAATGGAAGATTTCTTTGCAGGTTACAAGAGGCCGGAGGAGGAGGAAAGGAGAAAGGAACAGGTTAACTCGACGATCCAGCTAGGCCCAAAGATAAGGAACGAAACTGCAGCCCCAGGCCAGTGCACACAATCAAGCTCTCTGCTGCCAAACAGCCAGAAGCCTGTAGCTCACCCCAGCTAGCCATGAGAAAGGAGAACTGAGCCAGACAGAATTGAAGGGGTGCAAAACTTGTAAGACTGCGAAGGTCAGTGAGTTGAAAAACAACCGTCTCGCGACCCTGAGACCGGTGTGTTTTGGGGAAACTAAGGGAGCCGCAAAAGGCCGGTTTGGACTGGTACCGAGAGCATGGGGGACAAGGGTCCCTGGACGAAAACACCCAGGGCGTAAAACCCTCCAGAGAGCTGAAGCAAGTCAGAGATTTACAGCGGACCCTAGACAACCTGTGCACAGGGCAGAACTCCCATCTACCCTTCCCCCTCTTCTTCTTCTTCTGTTACACCCAGGCTTGGCCAGCCTCAGCTGTTATTTGGTTAATAAAGCTTTAAACTTAGTCACTTGGTGTGCTCCTTCATCTCCTGCCCTAAAGATCCTGCAGCCTCAGCCTGATCACCTGAAGGCTCAGGCAGATTGGTAAATCTGTCACAAATTCATTAGGAGAAATGGAAAGACTTACTGCAACTGAGCTATGTGGAAACTATGATGGAACAAACAGGATGAACTGATACCATAGATAACTTTTATAGCAAAGAATAAAGTAACCTGTAACCTTCACTTTTACTAGCTCAACTCTGCTGTATTCCCTGAGCTTGCACCTCCATGTCCACCCCATTACTCTTTATATAATTAAAAAAAAACTTGTCTAAGTGAAAAGAATTGTTGACAGCACAACTGAAAACATTTAATACAGGGGAATCAAATGATTCTACCATTTCTTCTGCTGCTGAGAATCTCCCTCAGTAAAACAGCCTTCTCATACTGTATCCTTATAACTACAGTTTTGCTGTCTTACATCAAAGTGGAGAAATGAAACCAATGTTTCTAGGAATGGACAAGCTGTTCTCACTGGAATGATATTCAAGAGATCCAACCTTAACCCCCTTATTTCTAGTCTCTTTCAGCATTTCAGCTGCAGCTAGTCAGAATGGCTGGAACTTTTGAACCTGCCTGTTCATTTCTAAACAAGCATTATGCATACCCGAGGGTGCTTCTTCACTTGCTATTCTTTCAATCTGACTTAAATCAAGGGGATTTTTGCCTGAGCAATTGTGCCTGAGCAAAGACTGTGTAAGTTCTAGGTAAGGATATGAGGTTGTGCCTTTTGGTTATTAAATCTTTTTCCTTTCCTGTATTTTTGTTCCTTCTAATAGCTCAATAAAACTTCCTACTTTGAGATTAGTAGCATAAAATTCATGAGATTACATTCAGGACCCAGAGAATTAGTTATTGATCAATGTAAATATTGTTTTATGCACCACCGATACCTGATTAATTGTTCTCATAGCTCTTCATCAGAAGGTCCTTCAATAGGAGCCATAAGAATAAAAAAGTATTAATAGCCATGTCAAGATTTGAAATGCGTTTTATTCTCTTACACAACACAGTTAAAGAGGAAAATCAGTTGCAGCAGATTCAATATTTTTAAATGAGTCATTTGTGCCAGCTCTCTCTACACTGTGTTACCACGAAATAGGACAGAATTTAGCTCCTGTCCTTGCAACTTACTTAAATGGTCAAGGGTGAGCCATGATCTGCTTAAGCCACTGCTTCTTGTGACAGAAGGTGAAGCAAGACCAGCAAGTTTGGATTTTTACCGTGGAGAATGAGGATAACAGACACTTCACTCCTATGTGCTACAGGGCCCTGTAGATAATGGCTTGTGTGGAAATACCTCTCTAAACAGCATTCCTTGCTCCAGCAAAGTATCAAAATCCAGTTGAGAGGAGTTCCTCATAACATGATTTACCTGTATGTTGTCTTAATGCCTTTATTTGTAGCCAAGTGAGAACCCAAAAGGATGTGGTCAGGATGCTGCCTCTACAGCTTTATGGGCAATGTAGCCTGCAGAAGGGAGGTTATGTACTTCTGCAGTATGGATATCACCTATAGAGAGCCGATACTCACCAAGTGTAAATCAGTAGCGCTTCATTGAAGTTAGTGGAGCTATGCTGATTTATATCGGCTAAGGATCAGGCTCATTGTATCTACTAATGAGTCCTAAGTAGCTAGCAAAAAGTTCATGTCTGGTATAACTCTGGTAGATATAACACAAGCCACAGATCTAGAGCAGATAGTTAAGACCAAAGCAGATTGTGAAGAACTTCAAAAAGATCTCACAAAACTAAGTGATTGGGCAACAAAATGGCAAATGAAATTTAATGTGGATAAATGTAAAGTAATGCACATTGGAAAAAATAACCCCAACTATACATACAACATGATGGGGGCTAATTTAGCTACAACGAGTCAGGAAAAAGATCTTGGCGTCATCGTGGATAGTTCTCTGAAGATGTCCACGCAGTGTGCAGAGGCGGTCAAAAAAGCAAACAGGATGTTAGGAATCATTAAAAAGGGGATAGAGAATAAGACTGAGAATATATTATTGCCCTTATATAAATCCATGGTATGCCCACATCTCGAATACTGTGTACAGATGTGGTCTCCTCACCTCAAAAAAGATATTCTAGCACTAGAAAAGGTTCAGAAAAGGGCAACTAAAATGATTAGGGGTTTAGAGAGGGTCCCATATGAGGAAAGATTAAAGAGGCTAGGACTCTTCAGCTTGGAAAAGAGAAGACTAAGGGGGGACATGATAGAGGTATATAAAATCATGAGTGATGTTGAGAAAGTGGATAAGGAAAAGTTATTTACTTATTCCCATAATACAAGAACTAGGGGTCACCAAATGAAATTAATAGGCAGCAGGTTTAAAACAAATAAAAGGAAGTTCTTCTTCACGCAGCGCACAGTCAACTTTTGGAACTCCTTACCTGAGGAGGTTGTGAAGGCTAGGACTATAACAATGTTTAAAAGGGGACTGGATAAATTCATGGTGGCTAAGTCCATAAATGGCTATTAGCCAGAATGGGTAAGAATGGTGTCCCTAGCCTCTGTTCGTCAGAGGATGGCGATGGATGGCAGGAGAGAGATCACTTGATCATTGCCTGTTAGATTCACTCCCTCAGGGGCACCTGGCATTGGCCACTGTCGGTAGACAGATACTGGGCTAGATGGACCTTTGGTCTGACCCGGTACGGCCTCTCTTATGTTCTTATGTTCTCTCAACCTTTTCCCAATAACTGGACCCCTTTCAGGAGTCTAATTTGTCTTGAGAAGCAGCAAGGAATCCTGTGGCACCTTATAGACTAACAGACGTTTTGCAGCATGAGCTTTCGTGGGTGAATACCCACTTCTTCAGATGCAAGCAGTGGAAATTTCCAGGGGCAGGTGTATATATAAGCAAGCAAGAAGCAAGCTAGAGATAACGAGGTTAGATCAATCAGGGAGGATGAGGCCCTGGTCCAGCAACTGAGGTGTGAAAACCAAGGGAGGAGAAACTGGTTCTGTAATTGGCAAGCCATTCACAGTCTTTGTTTAGTCCTGAGCTGATGGTGTTAAATTTGCAGATGAACTGGAGCTCAGCAGTTTCTCTTTGAAGTCTGGTCCTAAAGTTTTTTTGCTGTAGGATGGCCACCTTAAAATCTGCTATTGTGTGGCCAGGGAGGTTGAAGTGTTCTCCTACAGGTTTTTGTATATTGCCATTCCTAATGTCTGATTTGTGTCCATTTATCCTTTTCCTTAGAGACTGTCCAGTTTGGCCGATGTACATAGCAGAGGGGCATTGCTGGCATATATTACATTGGTGGACGTGCAGGTGAATGAACCGGTGATGGTGTGGCTGATCTGGTTAGGTCCTGTGATGGTGTTGCTGGTGTAGATATGTGGGCAGAGTTGGCATCGAGGTTTGTTGCATGGGTTGGTTCCTGAGCTTATAATTTGTCTTGTGTAACTCCAAGTTTCACCTCACTGAAAGTACTACTTGCTTACAAAATCAGACATAAAAATACAAGTATCACAGCACACTAGTACTGACAATAGCATACTTCATTTTTCATAAATTAATCATAAAATAAACCAATTGGAATATAAATATTGTACTTACATTTCAGTGTATAGTATATAGAGCAGTATAAACAAGTCATTGTATGAAATTTTAGTTTGTACTGGTTTTGCTAGTGCTTTTTATATAGCCTGTTGTAAAACTAGACAAATCTCTAGATGTACTCCCTGGAAGACCTCTGCGTAGCCTGAGAACCACTGCTCTAGTGGGCTTGATAATCTCTTTACCAGCTAAATCATATAAGGACAAGCCACTCAAATTGCACAATACATTTTTATTACAGCTTTATTAACATTCATAGAAGAATACACTACACGAACACTACCAGTTAGGCCCAAAGCTCAGCAAAGCACTTAAACAGGTGGTTAAATGATTAGCTGAATCAAGGTCCTAATGAGGGATCAGCCTTGCTCTCACTGGTCTTAGTGGAATTAGGAGCGGGCTCTATATTACTTCCAGTAAACAAGGTAATCTAAGATGATACAGAGCCAAACCTTGCCATTTACTGCACTGATGGGATGCTGGGGCTCACCAATGACAATTAGAATGAGCATGCTACCTATACAAAAACCAAACATAGGTCCTGCTGCTTAAAATATTGTCCTGTTTTACAGAACAATGTACTGTATTTCTAAAAGAATAAATGGTTGACACTTTATAGACATGCATCACATAGCCATAAATTTAAAAAAAATGGAAGCAGTTCCACAGTTAAATCAAGCATGTTATCTTTTCTAAAATATAATTATCCCTCTAAACTAATCAGGGCAATTAAAGAGAAAACGAAAGTCTGCCACTAGTAAGGTGCAAGAAACAATTGAGATGGAGCAAGTTGTAGATAAAACTACTTGTTTACTAGCTACAAGTAAAACTACAGTATCACTTTCCAATTTATATCAACGTACACTCCCAATCAGGGCTGCAAGTACATTTACAAACACTTTTGAGAAAAAAATAGTTATCAAAAAAACCCAACATAAATTGGAAATATTTTGCTGCCTTCTGGTTTGCAGTTTTGCTTTTAAATATAATAAACCAAGTCACATGCACTATAATGAGTTTTTAAATAAACTGATGAAATTAAAAGTGAGTTATGATTTAGAACAGTCAACTTGACACTTGAATCTGCTCTGTAATACTGCAAATGGGAAAACAAGGAAATAAGATTAGCTACCTAGTGCACTATGAGTTATGGTAAATATTTAAAATTAGAATACACTTGTTAAATGAACAAAATACATTTTATGATGCATTTACTCTTGCTTTTAAGTGTTTTCACTTATCTGCCAATTCAGTAACATGCCATCATTAGTCTAACTTGTGCAAGTTCTACTGTGCATAAAAGTTAAATGTAAATAAAATGTGGCAGTGTTTAGACTGAACATCTCCAGTCATAAGTGCTTAAGTTAAAAACAAACAAAAACAAAAATGTTTGCCCCATCTTGTAAATTAAAACAATCTTTAGATGAGCTTAGGGATTTTTTGTTACCCTCCAGGAGTCCACATGCAGATATTTGTACTCCTCTCCACTCCAGACCCTGTACTTGGACACCCTCCAACCAAAGAGGGCTCCACCACCACAGAGCACCAATGCCACATAACAGTAAAGGTTCTGTAGTGCATTCTTCTTTTGGTAATGTCCAATTCTTTCCCTCTCTTCACCATCCCTGTCCAGTGATGATGTCATGTGGGCCAGTTTCTTCCTCCAAACACTAACACTTTCTTTCGGTAAAGTGAGACTGAGAGTCCTTGAGCAAGGTTACATAAACTCTATATCTACACCAACCCAGTCCTCTGGGATTTGTTCTTTCCTACTTCCATGAGGTACAAGCCTGAAGGAACAACACTGGTCCAATTCTGAGTTGCATCCAAGATGAACATGGTGGAGGATTGTTGTAATTCCCACCTAACTGCCCATGTCTCTAAGGCAGAGGTTCCCAATCTGTGGGGTGTGCCCCTAGGGTGGTGCTGAGGAACAATCAGGGGGACATGGCTGGGGCCACATGGGGGGTGGGGCGGGAGTGCCATCCAGCTCCACTCCTGGCCCAGGGTCTCGGCTGCTGGCTCCACGACTGAGGTCCTGGCCCCCAGCTATGGCCCCAGCCTCGGTCCCCTATCACGGAGCATGGGGGAGTCAGGGCCCTGCACCCCCGCACGTCCTGCGATTCACCGTGACTCTGTCAGCCATTAAAACAGAAGGTTTATTAGATGACAGGAACACAGTCCCAAGCAGGGCTTGTAGGTACAGCCAGGACCCCTCTCAGCCAGGTCCCTCTGGGGGGCAAGGATCTTAGACCCCAGACTTGGGGTTCCCTGCCTCTTCCCAGCCAGCCCAAAACTGAAACCAAAAACCCCTCCAGCAGGCTCTCTCCCCCTCCTTCTCTCCCTCTCCCCCTTCGTCCAGTTTCCCAGGCAAAGGTGACAACTTGCCCCACCCCCTTTCCTGGCTCAGGTACCGTCCCTCACCTAAAGTCACCCCTGCTCTCTCATCCCCCCCATGCAGACAGTCCTAGTAAAACTTATTGACATTCCCAGGTCAATCCACCCTGCTCTCTACTGCATTACATCCCCTTACCTGTGTCCACGTCCCTCCCTTCCTGGAGCTGTGGCCCTGCTCCCGGCTGTGGGGGTGGGTGGGGCATGGACAGGAGCAAGGGGGGCACGAGGTAAAACGTTTGGGGACCACTGCTCTAAGGCATCATTCTGGCAACTGGCAATACCAGAGCACAAAGGTCACACCCCCTTCACCGGTGGCATAGAACCGCCATGCTGCTGCAGGGAGCTGGCTACCCTGGTTTTCTGGCTGCTTTGCACTTGTACAACAGCACAAAGCTGCTGGAGCCATTAAATTACACAATCGCCTCCAGAACACTGGCGGCTGGTGCATCTTCATAGCTTCAGAAAACGGCATCCATCACAAAGTCCCATTAAAGACAAAAACAGTTTGATCAACTTCCCATTCTCTTGGTACATCATCCAATGTGCGTAAGAAAGAGCAGTCATGAAGACATGTCCACGGCTAAGGGTCTGTTTACACTGCAATTAAATACCCATGGCTGGCTCGTGGGGCTCAGACTAATGGGCTATTCCATTGCTGTGTAGACATTTGGGCTCAGGCTACAGCCCGAGCTCTGGGACATTCCTGCCTCACAATGCTCCAGATCCCACGCTTGAATATCTGTACCGTGTAACTTTAGTGCCCTCATGGCCAAGATGGAGTCTGCTCTGCAGGCAGCTCTGGCCAAGAAAAGTCACACGCAGGAATGCAGCAGGGAAAGTCCCTTCCACCCCAGGGGCACCTGTTCCAACCCCCCCAGAGTGAACATATGTGTATGCATACGCACCCCTCACACCCGCCCAGAAGAGTACAATGAATATAAGAGAAATATTGATTTACAGAAGGACGAAAGGAGAAAACAGGGGGATGGGGAGATAAAGGGAGCGATAAAGCAGGGTTACATTTAAACCAAGGCCCCACAGGCCCAGTGGTAGCACAGTCTGGAAGGGCAGACACTGAACAATGCATCTGCACTCAGAGTTCAGGAGTCCTGGGCAAAGTTCTAGTACAGTGAGTCTTGGGGGCTCCTGGTTGTCTTCAGTGATAGAAAACTTTCCCCAACAAACCCCTTTGGTGCCCTCTTCTGCCGCTCTCTGAGAAGCCACACAGAGTGATAACCTCCCCACGTGGCTAGGTACAGCCTCCCTCCTTATTCCCAATGCAAAGTCACAAGCCCAGGTACTCATGGCCCATGTTCCCTCTAATTTTTTCCACCCATGTGCAGACCGAATTTTGTTATGTGCACCTATATCAAGGTAATGTGTGGATGTACACCACCAGTAGAAACAAAAAACCTAGATTTTTTTTTTAAAGTTACTATAGGGATAATTACTCCAGGTTAGGCATTTTAGAACTCACTACTCAAAGAATTAAATTTAAGCATAAGAGAAGTAAAAATTATGAAATGCACAGACCAGTAAAAAAACTAAAATAGCACTTTGAAAGAATAAAATTACAGAGAATATACATGCATTGCAGGAAGTACCAAGTAACAACACTACAAGTACGTGTTGGGAGGTGAGTATGTGTGTGTGAGAGAGACACAGACAGAGACACGGACACACTGTGAGAGAGAGAGACGGAGACAGACAAACACACGTTTCTCCCCCGCTGCTGCAGCCCCGGCTGGAGCTGGGGCCAGGGGAGAGAGGCATCTCCTGTCCCCACCAGAGGCTGGGGAAGAGATGTCTTTCCCGTCGCTGCCACAGCCCCGGCTGGCACTGGGGCTGGGGCTGGGGAAGAGGCGTGTCTCTCCTGGGACATTTTAGGATCTTATATCAATATTCTAAAATTGCAATGAGTTGTGCCAGATATGCCGTGTAAGATATCTGCAAAAATGTTAGTTTGCCAAGTATGATAATCTTGTTTATATGTTTGTATCACCTTTGTATTATGAGTTATAGATATATAATATACGTCTGTACTTCAAACTTGTGCTGTGCTTCTGGGTGACAGTGACACCCCCAGACAATCTGGCATCAGCTCTGCCTAGCCTGCTTGATGGCCCATTAAGGACCATCGGCTGTACAATGAACCCATTGAAAAGGTCAAGGGCTACACCATATGACTCAGCAAGGCAGGCAGGGACAGGCTTATGGACAGAACTCAGGCTTCCAGGCCATGTGCTGGGCAGCTTGTGTTTGGAACAAAGGGAAGCACAAGCACAAGCCGCCTGGCAAAAGACTGTAAAAGGCAGCTGCATCTTCTCCATTTTGTCTTCAGTCCTGCTTCTTACCTCTGGAGTAACCAAGCTGTGGATGTGTTCCAGTGGGACTTTCAAGCCAGCAAATTCACCAAGACTGCTAGGAACCCGATATATGGACTCTGAAGTCTTTGTATGTATGTGACTGTTTTACCATTTAGTCTTGTTCTTTTTTCTTTACAATAAACCTTTAATTTTAGACACTAAAGGATTGGCTGGCAGCGTGGTATTTTGGGTAACATCCAAACCTATACTGACCTGGTGACGTGGCTGACCCTTTGCGGTCAGAAGAACGCTTTGTATAGGTGAGCAGAGTTTTTAAATAACTTCTCACTGTACTGGACCTAGGTGCTGATTGGGAGCCAGAGAACTGGAATGCAATAAAGGGGCTGTGTGATTTCTTTTTTGCTTCTTGATAACCAGTGTGTGTGTGGGGGGGGGGGGGCGGGAGGAAAATAAGAAGCGCAGTTTGTGACTGGTTGGGGAGTTTAACTTCAGTGTTACCCACCAGTCTTGGGAGTATCTGCTCTACCTTGTGCAACCTGCCCCAACCTTGGCATTTCCAGTGAGGGCTGCCCCAGGCACCCCGGGTCACATCTCTTGTCCCCGCTGCAGCCCTGAGGCTGGGGCAGAGAGGTGTCTCTCTTCTTCCTCCCCCCCCCCCCAATCAGTCCTGCATGCCCTAAGCTCCCCCAAACCCCCATCACCTCACCCCGCTGACCCCACCCTCCACATTCTCCCCACTCACCTGTGTGCACACCTGCTGGGCAGCCCTAGATGGGCCCTTAGAGGGAGCACAGCTCACGGCCCCACACAGCTCTGGGCAGCAGCAACACTGGGTCCAGCTCCGGTTTGTCTTTCTCGGGTAATTCCTCCCTGGCACAGTGCTCCTCCTGGCTCCTGTCCTGGGCTGTCCCTGATCCGCCACTCTGTGCCTTCCAGGCTTCGAGCAGGGTCTCAGCTGCTTCACTCTGTGAGGCCTAATTGCTGTAGCCCTTGGAGCCACACACACACACACACCCCCCTCCTGTCGCTCTCCCTCTCTCATTGCTCCCTCCTGCCAAAACAGCACTTCCTCCTCTTCAGAACAAAGATTTAAAGGGGCCATGATCTCTAAACCCCAAAGGTGATACAACCACAATTAAACAGCCCTTTAGCCTGAGCCCCACGAACTCGAGTCAGCTCACATGGGCCAGCCATGGGTTTTTAATTGCAGTGCAGACATACCCTAAGCAGCCCAAAAGTGTCAGTAAATCATCTGCCTTACAGTATGAGCCAGCCTCGTTATATCTAGATGAAAACTTCATTACACAAATTATAGGAATGAGGCCACATTCAGCAGGAGCTACACTGGATCTGAATTTACTAGGGGGTTTGTAGTGCCAACAGTCTGCTAGGTGGTTTACAGACAAATATAACAATAATATATCTGACCTGAGGAGCTTGCAGTCTAAACAGGCAACATCCAAACAAAGGAAATGGAAGAGAACCAACACACACAACAGTGACTGAATAGTGAAGCTAGGCATCTATCTTGTAGGTTCCATGACTTTTGCATGAAGTTACTTTGCACAATTTTTTTTTTCAGTAAATGAAAGGTGGGGGGTGGAGGAGCAAACCCATGAAATTTAAGGGTGTAGATCATCAGCACAGACTTCTTGTAAGTGACTCTGGTGATTGCTAGAATAGGTTAATCATCAGTACACAATTGGCAATTCAAACTTTTCTTAGGAGATAAAGAATTACTAATTCACTGCATCAGAGTAATCTGTTTCACTGCTAGGGATTCTGTGATAGAAGAAATAGAATTTGGTTTTATATCATGTTTCCTCCTAAAAGCAGAAAGCACCCTACAAAAAAATTAGGCTTGCCATTTACAGTGACAATACAGTACCATTTTGATAATCCTGGCAGATCTACCATACCATCCTACTTACAGACCAGAAAATGGATTATTTTATATGCACCTGTCATTGAAACAGGTATTTGCTTTCAGACCAATTACAGAATAACACCTCTGAAGGACAAGTGGTTAAAATTGTATATATGACTTTATTAATTTATAGCAGCTGTTTAGATTTTAATCCATTTTATGACTGCAACCATATATAAAAATAATTTATATGACTTTATTAGCAAAATGTAAGATCAGATCAGGTCTACTGGGATACAACCTTCTATCTGGATTTCAGCTGGCCAGCCGTTATATCTGTTCTTGCTATTGTCAGAATGGTTGATCTGGTTATAAAAAAAAACACAAACAAAAAAACCCCTTCAGTTTATCATTTATAGGCTGTCATCACTAGTCTGGAAAACTTCATGCCTCCCTGTGTAGCAAGAGGGAAAGATATGGGGACAGAGGCTTGGAAATCATCAGATATACTTCATGTTTTGCTTATCTTAAACTGGCACCTCCTCATCTCATCATCTTTGAGGAATGATTATATAATAATGTTATAACCCAAACCCCTTATTGCCCAGAAGACCTCATAGCACAGGACATTGATGTTGAAGTATTTCCTGTAGGTACCGTATTTTCCGCACTATAAGGCGCACCTAAGAGCCTTACATTTTCTCAAAAATTGGCCATGCGTCTTATAATCTGGTGCGCCTTATGTGTGCACTGAGTTCCAAAATCTTTGGTAAGCGCTTTGCTTGATTGACCGTCGGATCATTTTTCGCTGACACAGGGATGTAATACGTAAACTACGTACGCTGGCAGCGATAAACCAATCAGAGAACATTACGTAATACGTACAGTGCGTACAGTACGTACGTTTACCTTCTCCACTCCTCCTTAGACATTTGTTTGTCTAAGGACCCCCGAAAATGGCACCAGTGAAGAGACATGCTTACGAGGCACAATTCAAACTACAGGCTATCAGTTACGCGGTTGTAAATGGGAATAGAGCAGCTGCGAAAGAATTCAACATCAATGAATCTATGGTTCGGAAGTGGAGGAAGCAAGAAAATGAACTGCGCCAAGTTAAGAAGACGAAACAGAGTTTCCACAGGAACAAATCGAGGTGGCCACAGTTAGAAGACCAACTTGAACAATGGATTATTGAACAAAGAACAGCCGGGAGAAGCGTCTCTACAGTCACCATTCGACTGAAGGCAACAACGATAGCACAAGACATGAAGATCGAACACTTTCAAGGAGGTCCGTCTTGACGCCTTTTCATAAAACGAAAGCACCATCTCTCCATCCGCGCAAGAACTACCGTGGCGCAGCAACTGCCGGCGGATTACAAAGAAAAGCTGGCCATCTTCCGCACCTACTGCAGTAACAAGATTACCGACAAAAAGATCCAGCCCAACCACATCACCAACATGGACGAGGTCCCCCTCGCTTTTGACATCCCCGTGAACCATACTGTGGAGAAAAAGGGGACCAGCACGGTATCGATACGCACCACGAGGCATGAGAAGTCGGCTTTCACTGTTGTTCTTGGTTGCCACGGTAATGGACAGAAACTACCACCTATGGTCATTTTTAAGAGGAAGACGCTGCCAAAAGAAAAGTTTCCAGCTGGAATCATCGTTAAGGCCAATCAAAAGGGCTGGATGGACGAGGAGAAAATGAGAGAGTGGCTGAGAGAGGTGTATGTAAAGAGACCGGATGGTTTTTTCCACGCATCACCGTCCCTGTTGATCTGCGATTCCATGCGTTCCCATCTTACCACTACTGTGAAAAACCAAGTGAAGCAAATGAATTCGGAGCTTGCCATCATTCCGGGAGGATTAACAAAAGAACTCCAATCGCTGGACATTGGTGTAAACAGGGCGTTCAAAGTGAAGTTACGAACGGCGTGGGAGCGATGGATGACAGACGGCGAACACACCTTTACTAACAGTGGGAGGCAGCGCCGGGCGAGTTACGCCACCATATGTGAATGGATTGTGGATGCCTGGGCTAAGGTATCTGCTTTAACTGTTGTCCGAGCTTTCGCAAAAGCTGGCATCATTGCTGAACAGCCACCTGGCAACGAGACTGACTCCGACAATGATGAGAGAGAATCCGGCATGTTTGATGGCGAAATTGCCCAGCTGTTCAATTCAGACACAGAAGATGAGGACTTTGATGGATTTGTGGGAGAAGAATGATTAAAAAATAATGTGAGTGTATTGTTAAATAGTAGAATAAAGTTTTTTTACTATGAACACCGTTACCTTTTTTTGTAGACCGTATGTTTTAGCATGCGCCTTATAATACGGTGCGCCTTATGTATGGGTTAAGTACAGAAATAGACTCCGTAATTGAGACTGCGCCTTATAATCCGGTGCGCCTTATGGTGCGGAAAATACGGTAATTTGTTTCAGTAAGTAACACCCAACAACATTCTGGAAAAGACGTGAAACTAGGGATAATTCCGTATATCTTCGGAAAATAGAATAGTTAGAGAATTCTGTGGAAACTGAGCTGGGCTAAGCATATTGATTTCTTTTCCCCTCCTTGCATCACAGAAAAATGACTGCACTGAGTATATAAATTAAAACACACTGCTATGAGGAGAAGTTCTGATACAGAAATGATTCCTGTTACATTTTCCTCAAGTCTGAGGAGGCGAAGATTTTAAAAAATGACTTGTGATTTTGGGCATCTCCCTGCCTGGGTGTCCATCTTGAGACTCTTAAAGAGTCCTGATTTTCAGAAAGTGCTGAGCACCTACCCTCTGAAATTCAGATCTCCTTAAAGGTGTCTCAAAAGTTGGGCTTTCAAAAATTGAGACACCCTAAATGACTAGTCACTTTTGGAAACCTGTTTCGAGAAAGAAGTCACAAAACACAAGGTTGTGAAGGCTTTGTGAAAATTACAGTTTAAAAAAACAAAACAAAACAGAAAACAAAATAAACCCTACCTTTTCTTTTTCAATGTTATCTGGTAGGTTGAAACCTTTGGCAGCTATAAAGACCCAGCTTGACCTGAACTTCATGTTCCATATTTCTTTACTGCCAAGCTCTGCTATTGCTTTTTTTGCATCAACGTTTAATCTAGTAGAAGAGTTGAAAAATGTAACATTGGAGACTTGGAAATTCAGAACTTTAAAAATAAGTTATGTAAAAAAGGATATAGTCGGTTGATATTATATGGTGTAATTTCTGTTTTCCTATTAATGAATAATTTTTAAAACTTTCCTGTATCTTCTACTGGAGAACTGTCCAGTAATGTGCCATAAAATTCATGAAACCAAATTCTACCCCCACTTATACTTGTGCAACTCCACCAATGTTAATAAAAGACAATGAGTTTGCACAAGGGAGCAGAGAGAAGAATTCTATGTTACGAGGGATTCTCTCTCTTTTGTATATTTTATTGTTGGAAGAAATTTCATGTAATCTCAGTGTCTGAGAGAGGTTCAGGCCATGTTATATGGGCAAGTGTTGAATGGAACGGCATCAAATGACTGAGAGGAGGTAAGTGATTAAACTTGGTCATAGCTCAAGCTGTAACAACTTTTGCTTCTCAGAAGGTTGCCACCCTGAGTTTATAGAATATCAGGGTTGGAAGGGACCTCAGGAGGTCATCTAGTCCAACCCCCTGCTCAAAGCAGGACCAATTCCCAACTAAATCATCCCAGTCAAGCCAGGCCTTAAAAACCTCTAAGAAAGGAGATTCCACCACCTCCCTAGGTAACCCATTCCAGTGCTTCACCACCCTCCTAGTGAAATAGTGTTTTCTAATATCCAACCTAGACCTCCCCCACTGCAACTTGAGACCATTACTCCTTGTTCTGTCATCTGGTACCACTGCGAACAGTCTAGATCCATCCTCTTTGGAACCCCCTTTCAGGTAGTTGAAAGCAACTATCAAATCCCCCTTCATTCTTCTCTTCTGCAGACTAAATAATCCCAGTTCCTTCAGCCTCTCCTCATAAGTCATGTGCTCCAGCTCCCTAATCATTTTTGTTGCCCTCCGCTGGACTCTCTCCAATTTTTCCACATCCTTCTTGTACTGTGGGCCCCAAAACTGGACACAGTACTCCAGATGAGGCCTCAACAATGCCGAATAGAGGGGAACGATCACATCCCTCAATCTGCTGGCAATGCTCCTACTTATACAGCCCAAAATGCCGTTAGCCTTCTTGGCAACAAGGGCACACTGTCGAGTCAACCAGTTTCTCGTCCACTGTAACCCCTAAGTCCTTTTCTGCAAAACTGCTGCCTAGCCACTCGGTCCCTAATCTGTAGCAGTGCATGGGATTCTTCTGTCCTAAGTGCAGGACTCTGCACTTGTCCTTGTTGAACCTCATCAGATTTCTTTTGGCCCAATTCTCTAATTTGTCTAGGTCTCTCTGTATCCTATTCCTACTCTCCAGCGTATCTACCACTCCTCCCAGTTTATGTCATCTGCAAACCTGCTGAGGGTGCAATCCATGCCATCCTTCAGATTATTAATGAAGATATTGAACAAAACCGGCCCCAGGACCGACCCTTGGGGCACTCCGCTTGATACCAGCTGCCAACTAGACATGGAGTCATTGATCACCACCCGTTAAGCCTGATGATCTAGCCAGCTTTCTATCCACCTTAGTCCCATTCATCCAGCCCATACTTCTTTTAACTTGTTGGCAAGAATACTGTGCGAGACCATAACAAAAGCTTTGCTAAAGTCAAGGAATAACACGTCCACTGCTTTCCCCTCATCCACAGAGCCAGTTCTCTAATCATAGAAGGCAATCTGGTTAGTCAGGCATGACTTGCCCTTGGTGAATCCATGCTGACTGTTCCTGATCACTTTCCTCTCCTCTAAGAGTTGTAAGCCATTTATTATTCTAGCACTGGGCTGGTACACAAATGCTTGCTTACCTGGTGCTTCCATCATCATGGGTCACCATCAAGAGAAGTGACCCTTTAGGTGCATTTTTAATGAAAGTAGTCATGGGTCCCGAGAAGTCTGTTGATATAACAAATGATTATTCATTACCACATTACCCCCATGCCGATGCACAAAACACCTTATACTCATCTTATTGCTACTTTGCTTCTCCAAAAAACAGAAGTAAGTTACTTATTTTTCTCTAGCCAGGTAATTCCCCCATTCCCATGCAGAAGGCCCAATCCTGAAACATACTGAGTGCGTTCAACGCCCCCCCCCCCGAAGACAGTGAGCGTACAGAATGATCAGCACCTCTCAGGAGCTCTGGAGTAAGTAGGAAGAGACAGATTAGACTCAGACTAAGGTAAGAAGGGACCATCGTGATCACCTAGTCTGATCGCCTACAGCACAGCAATCTAGAAATAAAACAAAGGCCTGATGCACTTTAGTTTTTTTCTTTAGTATTAAACTGTGAAGTACTCCAGATGAGCAGAGAAATTTGTTTTGCCATCTGTTTTATATTAAATTACTGATCATTCTTTAGCAACTGTCAAATATTTAATTGAAAAAAATACTTTTAGTCCAAATTTCTTCTGTATGGGGAAAAAAAGTGTCTACAAGAGACCCTCTGCCACTTTTATTTGGTGATACTTTAGCTCTTACCTCCTTCCCACATGTCAAAAAACTCTGTAGATATAACTTTTCCTGTTTTATCTGCAATAAAGAATGATACACTTTAAATACGGGGAAGGAAAGGGATATGTAAGGGGAAAGTAAACAATGGTTACAACTAAAAATAAAAACAATGAGGAGTCCGGTGGCACCTTAAAGACTAACAGATTTATTTAAAATCTAAAGGTGTCACCGGACTCCTCATTGTTTTTGTGAATACAGACTAACACAGCTACCCCTCTGATAAATATAAAATAGTAGATGCACTTATTTTTAGTTATTACTACAGTTTCAAGTTTTCATTAGTGCCAGATTTCCTTCCAAGTTCAGAAAATTAATCTGGTGAAGGAAATCTATAACCATGGTGATTGTCCTTGACAGCATTAATTCCTGCCCACCAATGGCACACAGAAGTGATCAATTAAAGCTATCGTGCAAGTGAACTCCGCCAAAACTGTAGCATGATAGAAAAGATTTCTGCCCAGATTCTTTCAAATAAAGTAAAAAAGTAAAGCCAATTCCATTATGTTTAAAAGAATGAGTGAATTGTATTATGAACTTTGGTACTTGCATATATACTTTATGCTAGTTCCTAACAATGGCTAAGGTTTTCAAGTGGCTATTGATTTTGGAGGCCCAAATTGAGACAATTTCAATAGCCCTAATTTTCAGTGAAATTTCTGAAAAATTTCTGAAAAATTTGGCCTCTTTCTAGTGGCTCAAGTTAGGCTCCCAGACTCACTAGTCATTTTAGAAAATCTTGGTCAATAATCATAATTAATTTCATTGTTGTTCAGATGGGCCTATTTTTTAGTTCATGAAACAGATGTAAAACTGGAGGTAATTCTCAAGATTTCAAAATTCTTTGACAAATTCATGGAACATCTTTTTTTGCTAGTAGGAAAACTGCAAAACCAGTAACCAATTTTCATGCTATGCTTTCAAATGCCACACTGAGTTAGGCACTGATCAGTTACATAAGACACACACATCTAGGTAGAGGAGGATGCTTTCCTCTGGAGCACTGCATGCTGCCACTCAGTGAGAAGATCTGGCAATTGCTGCCCTCTTTCTGGCTCATCTTGGCTCTCATCCTTGGCAGGATCATGGCAGAGGGGGAAGTATCTTAAAAGCATAGGACTCTGTAAAAGTTTATTTTCCTCCTGAAGCAGAGAAACAACATTCCAGACCTGGGCCTCTCCTGCACAGATACCAGAGATCACACCAAACTGAGGATCCTGGATTTTACTGTGCTTGTATGTGGAATATCACTTTTTTCTCTGTGTTGTTAATCTTGGTTTATAATTTTCTCTTCCTTAACAACAAAAACTGTTCATTCAGAACAGAAAGGGGATAGCAATGTGAATTAACATATTAAAGTGATGCTACCAAAAAAACCAAACAATGGGTTGGATACAGTCTGTAGTGGAGAGGTTTAATTAATTAGAAAATATGCAGAGGATGTTTTACTGTATTGCAATGTTAGATATGTCCACTTTTCTATCTGAACCAGTGGATAAAAGAAGCAAGATAATTAAGGAGTACATGTAAATATTTGTTTAGCCAGAAACTACCTCTCAGTGGAAGGATGGAAGATATTCTATTCTGCAATATTTTCACAGATTTTAAGGCCCAAAGGACCACTGTGATTATCTGGTCTGACCTCCTGCATAGTATAGGCCACAGAACCCCACCAAATAATTTCAACATCAAATCCATAATATCTGTTTAAGTTGTAGCAGATCCTTCCGAAAGATATTTAGTTTTGATGTAAAGACTTGAAGAGAATTCACTATATTAGTAAGTTGCCCCAATGGTTAATTACCTTCACAGTTTAAAATTTGCACTGTATTTCTAGTCTGAATTTGTAGTTTCCAATCACTGGATCTTGTTATGCCTTTTTTTGCTAGATTAAACAGCTGTCTCTTCCCCATGTAGGTACTTGAAGTCCATAATGAAGTCACCTCAGTCTTTTCTTGGATAAACTAATTAGGTTTAGCTTCTGTAGTTTCTCATTATTACAGTTTTGCTGCTCTCAAATCATTCATGTTGCTCTTTGCTGAACCCTTTCCAATTCTTCAACATTTTCTTTAAGTGTAGACCCCAGAGCTAGACACAATATTCCAGTAATGGTCTCACTAATACCACGTACAGAGGTAATAGCACCTCCCTATTCTACTTGATATTCCTCTACTTACATTCTACACGATCATCCTCTTAACTACAGTCTCACACGAAGAACTCATGTTCAGTTGGTTGTCTACTGTGGTCACTAAATCCTTTATGATTTTTTTTAATAGAAAGTAAAAATGCAAGATAAGTTTGGTAACAAGGAAATGAAACCTTTGGACCATCTCCTCAGCTGGTATAAACAGGATATCTCCTTTCTCATTGGAGCCACACCAACGTACACAACTTGGTTCTTTGCCTACTCACTTGGAAGGTAAATGGATGCATAAACAGAACAAAAAAAATTTTTTTTTTAAATATATATTGCAACATTTTGAGGTCAAAGTAAACACCACACTACATATGAGCTTGTTTTCCAGACTCGGGGCTCTTATTCCTCACAGGAGGGGCCACTATTAAATATATTGCACCTCATCCTAGTTATTAGAGAACTAAGAAATTTCTTTTATGTGACATGCAAAGTAATTCTACTTTCTCCAATTTAAAATCCAGGGCCACTTGCACAACTTTTCATGGTTGTCCATTCTCATCCACTGAAAATTTAACAAAAACATTTTTTTTTTGTTTACCCACTATTCTAAGATTTTTTTTCTTCAAGTGCTTCTTTTTATTGTTGTTAAAGCTAAGATGAATTTGAATCTGATAAAACTAGAAAGTTACCAGCTGCTGCTGTGTAAGGAAACACAACTCCTCTAAGGCAGTGAAAGATGTGAATGCGGCACTCTCTGTACTACTGCCACAGAGAAGGCTGTGGTTTTCAGTCATTCATACATTGCAAGGCCACACTAAAAGTGACTGGGAATGACAGACCATTATTGTGCTTCGTTACTTTAGTTTCGTAAGTGTCCAATAGAGAGGAAATGGTAGTTTAAAAAATATAGAGGGAAGACTGTTACATTGCATCTCAGACATGCAAAATCATTTTTCTTAGTGTACTACCATTGTCCCCATAACATTCTTCTCTTACTTACAATTCACAATGGCAATGTTT
Organism: Mauremys reevesii; assembly: GCF_016161935.1. Classification (NCBI taxonomy): domain Eukaryota; kingdom Metazoa; phylum Chordata; order Testudines; family Geoemydidae; genus Mauremys; species Mauremys reevesii. The sequence goes on from NC_052623.1 coordinate 161,814,641, forward strand.
ATACCTCTTCCAACATTACCCTTCTGTTCACTTATGAGCCTGAAATTGAAATAAATACACCATCAGTCAGGAATTGTACTTCCAGAAGGGTGTGATATTTACCTATGCAAAGTCATTCCTGGTATTCTTGTTCTTAGGTTAATCGTTTAATTGAGGAGTCTGCTGAAAGCAATGGAGCCATGTCTTAAAAAATCTATGGCGCATTGGACAGTTTCCTCCGGAGAGCCCATAATGAGTCTAATTCAACACTGTAACCTGTACAAGTACAGCACAAGCAGAGTAAAAACGCCAGAGAAAATAATTAGTTTTGTGGCATCATTCCATGCAGCTTTATAGTATAGGCCAGTGTATTTTCACAGCAGCTCCACACCAAGATTTTCCAAAGTGACTATTGATTTTAAGGGCCTCAGTTTTTGAGCCCCTAACTTGAGATACTGTAAAGAGTCCTGATTTTCAGAATACACTGAGCATCCAATCTCTGAAAATTAGGCCCGTTTCCAGTCTGAAACCTGAGACATCCACAACCATTAGTCACTTTTGAAAATCTTGGCCCAAAGCAGTTTATATGAACAAAAGAGAAAAGCCAAGATACAAGGTTAAAAAAAAGTTAGAGATAGAACAGGAAGATTACTTTAGTGACACAAGCACAGAGAAAACAAAATGATGAAGTAGACTAACAGGAAAAAATCTTAAGTGTCAAAGAAACAAATATACTTTCAGAATACATACAGCGAGGGAGATTGGAAAGATGCAATGGAACAGAGAAAATTAGGTGCGGCTTAGTGTTGGTAATGGGCTAAAAAAAGGGAGGGGTTATTCTCTACACAGATGGAACAGAATTATTCAGGGATCCAAGAGTTGACACAATGAAGCCAATCATGTAGTCAGAAGAGAGAGAAATTAAAATGTCAGGAGTGCGTCAGCTGAACAGAAATAAGGACACCGAGTCAAATTTTTGCCTCAGTAAAGTCAGTGAAAATTTTGGCACTGACTTCAATGAAAACAGCATTTGGACACAATGATGAGAAAGCAATGAGCTATCCAAAGGGAGAAAACACATGGATCAGAGGTAACAAAAATTGATGAGGATTTAAAAAAAAGTTTAGAATCATTAAATTAAAAACCACAACATCTAAATGAATCCCACCTCTGGATTTCCAAGCGTGCCTCATTTGCTGTGTGACTGTCCTAGAATCGCAGCTATACTTTACAGAGGAGACCCGAGATGGTGGTTTCTTGCTTGAGGGACTTAAGGAGCATAGCATGGTAAATAGTATTGAAAGGGGAAAACCCCAAGATTGGTGGTTTTGTGTCACGAAGTTTGCGTTAATCTAAGAAATGTCTCTTAATAATAAATGTTTAGTCTGTTGCTAAACCAAAATGTCCCTACTACTCCAGGTAGTCCTTGCTTCAACTCGAAGTAGACTGGTACTTACAGCTCATCTTCAAAACAAATCTTGGCAAACTTTTCATTGCCACCACCACTGAGTAATCGATAAGCATAGCTCCCAGGTGAGCACGGAGACCAATGGTCACATTTCTGTCTTTTGGGGGGTGGCGCTGCAGTGAATAAGAAAGCAGAACATGCTTTATTTGAGCACTGTGTAAACATAATTCATATACCAAAATGACCAATTAATTTCAGTATATAAGAGCAAGGTCACACAAGTACTTCCAAAGGCAAACCTTGCCAATCTACAAACATCCTATCAAAAACACTGCAGATTTATATGAGCTTGAAATTGGCACCTGCTTGCCAAATGAGGGTAAAGAGGTAAGAGGAATTTGATTGGGAAGAATGGGTCCCAGCAGTCCTCTGAGATGATCTTTTGACCAGTGCTCTAGAGTACTACAAACATAGACAATTGCTCAGACAAACTAGTTTGGTTACAATTTTGCAGGAGAGAATGTTGCTCGTTTCTTGCTTACAACAACGTCGCCTGAAAGGGAAATCAGGCATTCGCATGGCACTTTCGTAGGCAGTGTCACAAGGTATTTATGTGCCAGATGCACTGAAGAGTCATATGTCCCTTCGTGCCCCAACCACTGTTCCAGGGGACATGTAACCATGCTGATGATGGGTTCTGCTTGATAACGATCCAAAGCAGTGCAGACCAACACATGTTCATTTTCATCATCTGAGTCAGATGCCACCAGCAAAAGGTTGATTTTCTTTTTTGGTGGTTCACATTCTGCAGTTTCTGCATCAAAGTGTTGCTCTTTTAAGACTTCGGAAAGCATGCTCCACACCTTGTCCCTTTCAGATTTTGGAATGCACTTTGGATTCTTAAACCTTGAGTCGAGTGCCATAGCTATCTTTAGCAATCTCACATTGGTACCTTCTTTGCGTTTTGTCAAATCTGCAGTGAAAATGTTCTTAAAATGATCATGTGCTGGGTCCTCATCTGAGACTGCTCTAACATGAAATATATGGCAGAATGCAGGTAAAACAGACCAGGAGACATATAATTCTCCCCCCCCCCGAAGTTCAGTCACAGATGTAATCAACACATTATTTTTAACGAGCGTCTTCAGCATGGAAGCTTGTCCTCTGGAATGGTGGCCAAAGCATGAAGGGGAATACGAACGTTTAGCATATCTGTCACGTAAATACCTTGTAATGCTGGCTACAAAAGTGCCATGTGAACGCCTGTTCTCACTTTCAAGTGACATTGTAAATAAGAAGCAGGCAGCATTACCTCCTATAAATGTAAACAAACTTTTTTATCTTAGTGATTGGCTGAACAAGAAGTAGGACTGAATAGACTTGTAGACTCTAAAGTTTTACATGGTTTTGTTTTTGAGTGCAGTTATGTAACAAAACAAATCTACATTTGTAAGTTGCACTTTCACAATAAAGAGATTGCACTACAATACTTGCTTAAGGTGAAATGAAAATTATTTTATCATTTTTCCAGTGGAAATATTTGTAATAAAAATAAAGTCAGCACTGTACACTTTGTATTCTGTGTTGCAACTGAAATAAATAAATTTGAAAATGTAGAAAACATCCAAAAATATTTAATAAATTTCTATTGTTTAAGAACACAATTAAAACTGTGATTAATCACAACTGGTTTTTTTTTTTTGAGTTAATCACATGAGTTAACTGTGATTAATTGATAGCTCTCTTAGGAGAGCAACACAACCAATTATTCAGTAACTAACAACTCATTTGCAGGTTAAATTACAAACACTGTGCTTCACTTATAATATACTGCATATTAGCAGAAAAAAAGTCATGTGACCACATACCCTTAAGTACTGGTTTCTCTCCAATACTCTGAAGATTTTCGATAGCTGATGATAGTGAATCTTCAGGTACGATATCTGCAAACATGTATCCCAAATACCAAGCACACACCGATGCTAACATAAGTCCTGATAACTTCACAAGGTCTGATAAGAAAGAACAAATCCATTATTTAATGCGAAAAAAGGCAGCATGTGATAAGAAGTCTACACAGGGCTACTAAAAATCTAGTATCTTCTATGGTTCTGCTACACAAATACACTACTGTAAGAGTGTGAAATTCAGTCCTGATGCACAGGCATTCCACACTATTGGACATCTTCGGTGGGGCTGCAGACAGAGTGAGCGCAGCAGTCAACGACAACCCCTTCCACCCTAAAAAAAAAAGTCTTAAAACACAACTAACCCAAAAAACCCCACTTTACCCCCAAGCAGAGGTTTGATCCTGGAAAAGGAGACACGCCAGAGATTCCATGAAATCATCTAGAGACTTAGCTATTGTTATCCATTTTAGATTGGCGGCACCCAGATGCTACGGTGATAGGTGACAGTTTAAAACCCTACCCTACAGATAGCTCACAGTGGGCTCTTCGTATCCTCTTTGAAATACAGGAGACGACTACACTAGGCCTGAATAGGCAGATATGTAAATGGAGCTGGGGTTTAGATTGAGGGTGGAGATGTGATATCTAGATTTGCACACATCTGGATGCCCAGAAGCCTGCAGAGAGATGTGGACAGCAGCCACTAAGTCCAGCGACTCTCAATTATACTATAATTTCCACCACTATTGTAGAAGCTATAGTAATGTCTATATAGGCAAGGAGACAGGTGTGTATTTGCTATGTTTTTGGGAGTGAAACTGATAAATACAGTCACATTGTACCAGACACTTGGTTACCCCTTCCCCAGAAATAAAAATGTATACCTGGAGATAAGTGTCAGACCCCCTTCCTCCATGTTAATAAAATATCACATTTCTATTGCATCTTCATCCCAAAATGACCCAAGTGCTTCACATTGAGAGTATGTACACTCTGTTCATTAAGGAACTACTTTGACCATCACTGAAATGCAGTCTTTTTTGGGGGCTGGAAAATGGGGAAGGGCCAGGGAAAACATGGGAGCTTTTTTACAATACTCAGCAGTTCAGACAAGAAAAATCAGGACTGAACAGATTCTCCTGTTTATTTTTAAGTTTCCTGTCCCAGGAATAAATATGGGATATATGCGTAGTTCCCAAATCAAATTCTTGAGCAAGAAGTTCACAAATTCCCTATGCTTTAGCACAATCCCAGCAAGCTAGGTCCCATCTATGCTGGAGTGGTAGGTGCGTTGAGTTTAAAATGATGTAAGCTAACATGATTTATTTAAATGCTGCTTTAAAACGCTAACACTAGGGCTGTACAGGAACCATCATTTCTGTTTCACGTCAAATTCTGAAATGCTGAATTTTTTTCATTCTGATTTGCTATGTGGTGTGACAAAGCTCCGACCTTGTCTTAGTGGGTCCCGCGCTTCCAGGAGGATTACGCTAGCCTCAGAGGCTCACTGTGACCTCCACGTAGCTCTTCTCTCTAGGCACAAGGGTCACAGCCTACTGAGCCATTTCCATCATAAGCCAGCAAGGGAGGTGAGGAGACGCTACCCTCCCTCGCACAGTCTCTGTTGTGTCTCAGTCTCGCTGAATTAATCAAGGAAAGGGGGGGGGGAGCGAGGCCCAGACCCGCCCTCTACTTTGGGCTCCAGCCCAGGGACCCTAATAGTAGCAGCTATCTGTAGCTGACTTTTTGAAACAGGATGAGTACAATTCCCTGGGCCGCTTCCCCACAGCAGCCTCCACTTCTTCAACGGGGATAGCTCAGTGGTTTGAGCATTGGCCTGCTAAACCCAGGGTTGAGAGTTCAATCCTTGAGGGGGCCATTTACGGATCTGGGGCAAAAATCTGTCTGGGATTGGTCCTGCTTTGAGCAGGGGGTTGGACTAGATGACCTCCTGAGGTCCCTTCCAACCCTGATAGTCTATGATACTTCACCCTTACCTTGGGGCCTCCTTCCTTGCGCCTGATGGGTTTTTCCTGCCCCGTTTCTCAGGCAGTGCGGCTTCCTCCTACAGCTCCTGACACATGCCACTAACTGGGAGGCTTTTAACTAGTTCCAGCCAGCCCTTAATTGGCTTCATTTGTCCCAATCAACCTAGCTGTCTCCACTGCTTTCTAGAAGGCTCTTAATTGGCCCCAGGTATCCTGATTAACCCTAGAGCAACTGCCAGTTGGTTACCATGGTAACAGGGATTTGTTTAGTCCAGGGGTCAGCAACCTTTCAGAAGTGGTGTGGGGAGTCTTCATATATTCACTCTAATTTAAGGTTTCGTCTGCCAGTAACACATTTTAACCTTTTTAGACGGTCTCTTTCTATAAGTCTATAATATATAACTAAACCACTGTATGTAAAGTAAATAAGGTTTTTAAAATGTTTAAGAAGCTTCTTTTAAAATTAAATTAAAATGCAGAGCCCCCCCGGACCGATGGCCAGGACCCGCGCACTGTGAGTGCCACTGAAAATCAGCTCACGTGCCGCCTTCGGCACGTGTGCCATAGGTTGCCTACCCCTGGTGTAGCCTGTGACTAACGTACTTGTTTCACTCTACTTTCCTATAGTTATCTAGCCTTGCCCCATCACAGTGTAAATTTCTAAATTTCCCGCAAAATGGAATTTGCTAAAAAATAAATAAATAAAAAAATCAATTTCAGGTCAGGTGAAACATTATACTTCAATAAAATCAAAATATTTTGTATCCATTTTGACTTTTTATATTATAATTTAGATCGTAAAATAAAAATTGGAGAAAAAATCATTTCAAAATGGAAAATTGAAATGTCCCAGTCCACAGAAGTCAAAACAGAACATTTTGACCGTAACAGAATGCTTCATTTTGATTTTTTTTAAAATGAAATTTCATCAACAGTGACACATTACTGAGAGTTTAGAATGCAACAAAATGGCATTTCTAATGGAGGTAATTAGCTATTGCAAAAGAGTGCTTTGTATTAGAGCTAGTTGAAAACAGGACGTAATTTTTGCAAAATATGTCAAAAATTACATTTTTTTGGTCAAAATTTGACTTTTCCAATAAAAAAATTGTATTGAAAAATTGAGTCAAGTTTTAGTACATTTTGGCTAGCTCTATTTAGCACAGGGGTTCTCAAACTGGGGATCCTCAGAGGGTCGTGAGGTTATTACATGGGAGATCACGAGCTGTCACCCTCCACCCTAAACCCTGCTTTGCCTCCAGCATTTATAATGGTGTTAAATATATAAAAAAGCGTTTTTAATGCATAAGGGGGGCTGCAATCAGAGGCTTGCTGTGTGAAAGGGGTCACCAGTACAAAAGCCTGAGAACCTCTGATTTAGCATTCACTGATTGCTAAACCCTAGCGTATGATTTATCTGAGTCAGCATGTCTGAAGTTGAAGGGAGTGGTAGAAAAACCAAACAATTGAATGGATTTAAGTAATGAAAACAGAGGATTCTTCTAAAGTAAAATGTGAACAATGTCAAGAGTTGCTAAGCAGCAAGCTAGACAGGATTCATGGTCACCGTCAAAAAAGTACAGAAACTCAGTTTCTTTCACCTTTTGTAGATCAAATGTGACACTGAATATAACTGTAAAAGTGAAGAGCAGAACTTTGATGAGTTTGGTGATCATGTGAGAGATTTTCATGATCATAAAAAATATCCACTCTGTTCTGTTAAGAACCTTGTTCCAGGCTTATTTAGCTTTTTAACATTAGCTTAATTCAAGAGAAGTCTTGTTCATTTTCAGCATCCAAAGAAAGGCAAAGGTCAATCAATGTTTATACCATTTAAAACAAATCTGAAAAGCAAAATTTTCCACTTGATTAAAAAAAAAATTAAATTAAAAAAAACCCAACACATGCAACCTTCCTTTACACATTAACAGCAATGAAGTACAAAATAAGCATTTTAAAGAAATAATTGATGCACTTAGCTTTGGGTATACTCCGACAGACTAATTTCAACCGACAGACCCACTCTTAGTGATTGTCTCCATTGAAAAATAACTCAAGTTTTCTATGCTTGAGTATTCCTCTTGAGCTAGCCTAGCCCTAGCGGGAGCAGCAACACACCAAACACGTAACACTTGAGCTAATTTGTCCACACAAGCACAGCACTCACTCATGTGGCATTACACTTTTGTCTTCACTAACACAAAGGTGTGTAGGATGATGGGTTTTTTTTGTTTGTTTACAGCTAGATAATAGACAACAGTTATCCCACTGTAAAATCCTAAGTACAGACAAAGCACTTATATTGTTTATCGCAAGATGTCTAGGTGAGGCCAGCACTATATTCCTGTCTGTAGTTGACTTTTCAATAAAAGTAGTGCCTTATCTCCACTAGGATTTTACAGCAGTATAGCTAACGTATTTGTTAGTTATCCTGTGGTAAAACACACCATTTTTGTCAGTAATGATATAGCCTAAGACTTCTGGGGGCATATCCCAGGGTTTTTAGTGTTGCAGTTAGCTGAGTTGCCCCATGAATTCTTTCCCAGTGAATTGTGGGAAGCCTTTTCTATATTTCCTGGGCACCTGGGAGGAATTGTGGGAAAGTGCTGGAGGACTAGCAGCATTTGAAGGGAGATAACAAGACCACTCTGTAGCATGGACACAAGTTAGCAGCTGATGAGTTGTACTAACTCAAGCGTTAGCCTATACCCCCCAATGGGACAGCCAACAAGGGTTAAAAGTGTTAGGCCTGAATAAAGATATAGCAGACAAAACAGGTATACCAACCTGACTGAAGTCAGGCTAACAGAGGTTTCTGGGTAAACCCAGAGTGGAAAAAGCAGCATTGTCTCACAAAGCACTGGAAAGAGTGAGAAAAACCAGGGATTGCATTCCTGGCATAGTACCAGCTGTGTTATGTTAAGAACAGTGTTAGAAGAACTGATAAGAAACTCTAGTATCTCACAGTTCAGATTCTAACTCCCTGGTTGAGTTATAGGCTTGTTTAAAACTCCCCTGTATTTCTAACTTTTGGTGTTTGTTAAGATATAATTAATAATCTAAAGTTGTAGACAAAGTCTAGGCATGTGTGTTTATTAAAAGTGTCTAGTTTCAAGTTGTTAGACAAAGGGGGTGGGTTGCTCAAGTGAGTGATGTATGACGTAATAAAACTGTCTATAAAGGCTAATACTAAGTTGTAAAGAGTGGCTGGTTCTCGCTGGAGACGAGCTGCTCTTTACTGACGCGTGCACTTGTCAATAAAGAGCTTCTGATCGGACCTTGCTGGTGTTGCCTGTTTCTCTGTGGTCAGACAACAAACTTCGCTGTCGGGGTTAGAGTCCCTGACAAAAGCACCACCACATTCAAGTTCAGAGTTTGTCTGTGTGGATGTGGGACTCAAGTTAGGCACAACACTCAAATTCTACGTTGAGTTAACTTTGCAGTGAAGACAAGTCCAAAGTGTGTCCACATTCTCTCAAGTTAGCCTAGCTCAAGAGATGCAATTTTAAATAACTCTAGTTAAGGCTATGTCTTCACAACAGAGTTAAGTAGTCCAATGGAAATAGAGGAAATAGTAAAGGAAGAACTAAAAGGATCAGCGTTGACATTAAGGAAAGATGATGAAACATGAAAAATGACCCTACAAGAGCTATAAGCAGCCATCCTTGGAAAACTGCACCCTTAATTAATGCTACTGAGTTTATTTCTAAATAGAAAAAAGGAGAACATTGTGTCCAAGCTGCTGAAGATACCATCCAAGAATACAAAGAGAAATATCCAGAGGAAGTCTTTGCCACTGGCTCTGGCAATAAAAATAAAATGAAAAAAAGATGAGTGAATGTCTCAGGTGGATTCATCCTTAGCTTCCGATATCTGAGTGTTCACCACAGTATTTGAACCTCACTGAGTAAAAAGGAATACCTAAACCGTTCTAAAATGCATTCAAATTTTCTTCTGTAACCACCGTCAAATTCATTTTGTTTGGAAAAAAAAGGGAACTTAATGTCCCAGTTTCCCCAAGACATTTGAGAAAATCTCAAAAAGTTTCTCTCTCCATAACCACACCCAGCTACCATAAATAATGTTGAAATTTGCATATATATATAAAAAGCACATTTTTCACATGGCACTAGAATTACAAAAGCAAACTTAGAGGCTTCAGAGGGTATGTCTACACAGCTGCAGAAGCGAGCCTCCCAGTCCAGGTCGACAGACTTGGGCTAGTGAACTAAAAGAGCTGTGTAGACAGTGCTTTAAAGTTGTGCCTCAGAAAGGAGCCCTCCATAGGCTTCAAAGCCAAAGTCGCAACTTCAAAGCACTGTCTACACAGCTATTTGTAGAGTGCTAACATGAGCCTTGCAACCCCGAAGCTGTTGGGCTGGGGGAGTCTACAGAGCTGATGGAAGTCAGACCTACCCAGACAAACACAATATATTATAAATCACTGCAGTCTCAGTAGAAACGTGGCCTGATCTAATTAACTAAGAAATGGAACAACACAAGGATCAAATTGAAAATGATTCAGGGAGCCTGTTACTGAGCCAAAACAAAAAGGTCAGAAGTCAAGCCAGAAAGAAGAAGGTGAAAAGTTTCTGATGGAATGTAAAAGTTAAAGATCCAGGTTTCTACCACAAGTCCATATTTGTGAAGGAGGTTGAGTCACAGCATTTTGCATCAAAATGGTTGAAATTTTTAGAACTAAATATCATAGAAAAAAGAATTGATTTTAGAACTTTAAAAAAAATAGCAAAGGCTCTGCAGCCCTGTCCACCCAGTTGAGCATCAGTCAAGTGTTCCTTATTGTTCAGTTGGGGGTATTATTATTATTAGTTTTTAATGACTGGTTTGGTCAAATTCTGTAATGGACTTGGTGTTGAAAGAGCAAATAAATTAGTCAAAAGTGTATTGATGCCTAAGAAAGATACAAAAGAGCAGAAGGCCTAATTAGTTAATAGAGGAAGGACTCAGTTATCGCATCCTTGTTGTTTACTTAAATAACTGCACGTTTGTTAATTTTTCCAATATGTGCTCATCTCTCTCCCCTTCCCCAATCCTTCCTCCTCATTTAAGACTAGTCGCTGCTCACTACACCCCCACCACTATGCCACCTGGCATCATGGTGTACATCTGTATGCGTATCACTCCACACTGAACAACAAGGAGAACAATAGCTACACATAAATCAGTACCTGTGAAAACCACCTGGCAGTGTATATGCTGCCAAATTGTTGCAGGTTTCAGATACATGGACGTAAATGTTCCCCTGCCCTACCACTGTTTTCACTTGGGATTTCAAAGTCACAATGTGGGTAAAAGATTTTTAACTTTGTATTTGTTTGTTTGCGCTTTGACTCTGCTCTCTGCTTCATTGCACATAATGAAGTTCTATTTTTTGGAGACTCAGTATCTTTATTAGTTTATACCAGGAATTACAGTGACTAGCAGGAAGCAAAGCCCCACCCATAATAAGAACACCCAAGAGACTTTATGTAACAACAACAACAACATTAGATAATACCACTATGGCTGACTGTTAAACTGGCCTTTTAAGATCTCCCTCAGCTGCATAGCTCCACAGTTGGCTGTTCCAATAGCCCTTGCTGTTCAAATTCAGCAGACAGTCTGTCCATCTCACCCCTTCATCCTGATGGCAGCTTTTACCCCTTTGCCTCACAGATATTACGCATTACACAACATGTAGCTAGAACTAGGAGGCTATTTTTCCTCTCTGAGATCCAACCTACTGAATAAGCTGTGCTAGTGTCCATTCAATCGGTACCAAAAGCATATGCTAAAGTCATTCTGCACCTGTTGAGATAGTAGTTGAATTTTTCCTTGATGCTGCCAAGGTGACCAGTGTACAGCTTCATGAGCCAGAGGACCAAGGGATAGGCTGTATCCCCCCAGGATCAATATTGGCATTTCAATATCACCTGTGGTAATCTGCCTGTTGGGGACAATGTCCCTTCTTGCAGTTTTTTTTTTTAAAATCACATGTTCTTAAACATGCAAACATCATGCACCTTCCCTAACCAGTCTACCTTGATATCAATGACTTAGGTCACCAGTGATTCACTAGCAGTTATATAACCGTGAAGAAATATCCCTCTCCTTTGATATACACCAGTACCTCGATATAACACCACCCGATATAACGAATTCAGATATAACACGGTAAAGCAGTGCTCGGGGGGAGGAGGCTGTGCACTCCGGTGGATCAAAGCAAGTTCAATATAACACAGTTTCACCTGTAACGCAGTAAGATTTAAGATTTTTTGGCTCCCAAAGACAGTGTTATATCGAGGTAGAGGTGTACTGGGTGGCAAAGTGGATTAGAGCCAGAAGAGAGGTGTGTGTGTGTTATCACCCCACCCGAGCTCAGTGGGGTTCCAGAACATGATCCCCAGCTCCCCAAAATCCCCTGGCAAATGGCTGGTATCCCACAGAACCCGGTGCAAATGATCCACAAGGCCGTGAGCCAGAGGGTGCAGGGCCCACTGGGGCAGTTACCTATCTGTGGGGCACTACATTTTACACCAGTGCAAGCATTCGCTGGGAGTACACGCACCAGCGCTGACACACCGGGCATGGGCCAAAGGGTGGCTGTACTAGCCAATCAATCTTGGGAGTGTAGAGGTGGCCAGACGGGGCAGAGAGCGAGTCCCAGGCGGCGCCAGTGTGGCTGGGGAGAGGGGAGCCGCCCAGGAGAAGTGCAAAGAGAGGCACCGATGGGAGAGGGGACGAGAAGCCCCAACACGTCTAACGTCCCAAGCGCCTCCCGGAAGCGATCGGGGGACAAACATCAGGAAGCAGCAACAGGCTTCTGCTCCGGGTCCAGCGCTGGGCGGCCAAGCACACCCGCCCGGCCCGAGCGAAGCAGGAAGCTGAGCTCCGGCGGCCGCCCAACACCCTTGCAAGGGCGCGCGGGGAAAGGGGATCTGCCCGCCAGCTGCTGCCCGCCCCACTGCTCCGCTCCCCCCAAGCCCCGGGAGAAGCGAGCAGCGCCCGCCCCCCCTTCCCCGCAGCCCGGCCCCAGGGCAGGGGGGCAGCCCGCTAGCTCCCGGCCCCCCTTCCCCGCAGCCCGGCCCCAGGGCAGGGGGGCAGCCCGCTAGCTCCCGCTCCCTCCTGTGCGCGGCGCCTACTCACTGCTCCAGCCCAGTCGCATCTTCCCGGGCAGCGGGGCTCCTCCGCAGCGCTCCCGCCGGCCCCCACCACCTGCACCGCCGAGAGCCCAGCCGCGCTCCGGGCTGGGGTGGGGTGGGGGGGGCAACAGGGAGAGCGCAAACTCGCCGCACCTGGGCGCCCGGGCGGGCACGCCCCGGGGGCGGGATGAGTCACACGTGGTAATGGCTGGGAGCGGGGCTTGCTGCCCGGCCAGGGACCGGTTTGCCGCCAGGAGGCGGCGCTGCCCCGGGGGGAGCGGCCGCTGGGCAATCGCGGTGCCAAAGGCCGCTCGGCCGCCGCGCACCCTGGGGGCTGGGCTGTAGGGCGAAGCAGCAGCGATAGCAGCGCTCCCCGCCCCCCGGCCGTGTGCATCCGCCCTGGCAGCGCTGCCGGCACTTGTCTCCACTGCCAGCGCTTTCGGTTTCAGGCTGAGGAACTGCTGCACTTGGACAACATACGCAACCCTTGCCCGCAGGAAATGCTCTGTGGGCTGCCCTCGTGGGCTCAACCAGCGTTCAAAAGGTTGCCTCACTCACCCGCACAAGCATGGGTGGCAAGTTTGTAAAAATTTTGGTGGGGCCCAGAACCCGCCCCCAACTCCGCCCCCCCAACTCCGCCCCCACCTGCCTAAGGCTCTGGGAGGGGGCTCGGCGGGGGAGGTCTGGGGTGCAGATCCTGGGCTGGGGATTAGGGTGCAGGAAGGGTGCTGGGTGCAGGCTCTGGTCTGGGGCAGGGGGTGGGTGTGCAGGAGGAGGTGAAGGGTGCAGGCTTTGGGATGGAGTTTGGGGTTGGGAAGGGGTGTGTGGGAAGGGGGAGGGAGTTTGGGGATAGGAGGGAGTGCAGGGTGAGGACTGTGGGGCTGAGGATGAGGGGTACATGATGCAGGAGGGGGCTCAGGGCTAGGGAAGAGGGTTGGGCTGTGGGTGAGGGGTGGGGAGGAGGGGTTCCTGATGTAGGGGCGCTCTGGGCTGGGGCAGAGGATTAGGATGCGGAGGGATGAGGGGTTCATGATGTGGGGGCGCTCAGGGCTGGGGCTGAGGATTAGGGTGCGGGGGGAATGAGGGCTCTGGCTGGGGCTGAGGGTTTGGGGTTGGAGAGGCTCAGGGTAAGGGCAGCCTGCCTTGCCAGTACTGGCGGAGGGCAGGCACTAGGACCCTGCGGCAGCAGACAGCAAATCTGCTGGGAGCCCTCCCGGCAGCAGCGCGCTGCGTTCTGTCAGGCAGGGACGCAACACAACGCGGCGGAGGAGGGGGGGGGAACACGCGGAGGGGGGGTGGCAGGCGGGGGCTGGGACCTGCTCCAGGCAGGGTCGCGGCGGCGGGGGGAGACTTGCGGTGGCTGGGGCCGATCCAGGCAGGACGGGGTGGGCGGGAAGAGACCCAGCTCCAACTATTGCTGGAGCAGGGCGCCCAGCCCTGAATATTGGTGGGGCCCGAGCCCCACACAAGTATATAACCTGCCGCCCATGCGCACAAGCTGGTCCAATGAAAGCTATTACCTCACCCACCTTGTCTCTTGAGCAGATGGTGCAGTTTCTTTTGGTACCCCTCAGTGGGATCGGAGGGGAGTGGCCTGTGGAATGTGGTGGAGGAGCGTTGTCTGGCAGCCTCCTGTTCATAAGCCGACCTGTTCATGACTACAGCACCTCTGTTGTCAGCTCTTTTGATTATAATGTCGGAGTTGTTTCTGGGGCTGTGAATGGCATGGCATTCTGTACAGCTGAGGTTATGGGAAAGTAATGCTGTTTGTTCACAACTTCAGCCTGTGCACGCCTGCAGAAGCACTCTATGTAAAAGTCCAGTCTGTCATTTCGACCATCTGGAGGACAGAACAGGTGGGTGCAAGACAACATCCAACACCACATTCTACAGGCCCCTATCCTCCAATCCTACTGAGTACCACCAAAAGAAACTACACCATCTGTTCAAGAAACTCCCTGCTACAGCATAGGAACAAATCTACACAGACACACCCCTAGAGCCCTGACCAGGTGTATTCTATCTGCTCCTTAAGATCCATAAACCTGGAAACCCTGGATGCCCCATCATCTCAGGCATTGGCACTCTTACAGCAGGATTATCTGGCTATTTGGACTCTCTCCTCAGACTCTACACTACCAGCACTCCTAGTTATCTGCGAGACACCACTGACTTCCTGAGGCAACTACAATGCATTGGTGATCTTCCTGAAAACACCATCCTGGCCCCCATTGGCTCTTTACACCAATATTCCACATCAGGATGAACTACAAGTTGTCAGGAAGAGTATCCCTGATGAAGCCACGGCTGAGCTCTGTGACTTAGTCCTCACCCACAATCATTTCAGATTTGGGGACAATTTATACCTTCAAGTCAGTGGCACTGCTATGGATACCCGCATGGTCCCACAGCATGCCAACATTTTTATGGCTGACTTAGAACAACGCTTCCTCAGCTCTCGTCCCCTAGTGCCCCTCCTCTATTTCCGCTACACTGATGACATCTTCATCATATGGACCCACAGGAAGGAGGTTCTTGAAGAATTTCACCTGGATTTCAACAATTTCCACCCTACCATCAACTTCATCCTGGACCAGTCCACACAATAGAGCCACTTCCTGGACACTATAGTGCAAATAAATGATGGTCACAAACACCACCCTATATGGGAAATCTACTGATGGCTATACTTACTTACCTACATGCCTCCAGCTTTCATCCAGGATACATCACATGATCCGTTGTCTACAGCAAGCCCTAAGATACAACCTACAAGATCTCTATCAAACATTCTTAAAACTACAATACCCACCTGGGGAAATGAGGAAACAGATTGATAGAGCAAGATGGATACCCAGAAGTCACCTACTCAACGACAGGCCCAACAAGGAAAACAACAGACCACCACTGGGCACTACGTACAGCCCCCAGCTAAAACCTCTCCAGCACATCATCAACAGTCTACAACCTATCCTGGAAAATGACACACACACACCCAGGCCTTGGAAGGCAGGCCAATCATCGCTTACAGACAGCCCCTCAAACTGAAGCAAATACTCACCAGCAACTACCCACTACACCAACCCAGGAACCAATCCCTGTAACAAACCCCATTGCCGTCTCTGTCCCCATATCTACTCTAGAAACACCATCATAGGACCCAACCACACCAGCCACACCATCAGGGGCTCATTCACCTGCACATCTACTAAGGTGATATATGCCATCATGTGCCAGCAATGCCCCTCTGCCATGTACATTGGCCAAACTGGACAGTCTCTACATAAAAGGATAAATGGACACAAATCAGACATCAGGAATGGTAACATACAAAAGCCAGTAGGAGAACACTTCAGTCTCCCTGGACACTCAATTACAGATTTAAAAGTAGCCATTCTTCAACAACAAAAAACTTCAAAAACAGACTTGGAAGAGAAACTGCTGAGCTACAATTCATTTGCAAACTTAACACCATCAATTTGGGCTTGAATAGGGACTGGAGTGGCTGGCTCACTACAAACGCAATTTTCCCCTCTCTTGATGGCACCTCCTCATCAGTTATTGGGAGTGGACCACATCCACCCTGACTGAATTGGCTTTCAACATTGTTCCTCCACTTGTAAGGTAACTCCCTTCTCTTCATGTGCCAATATATATTTATGCCTGTATTTGTAATTTTCACTCCATGCATCTGAAGAAGTGGGTTTTTTTACCCACGAAAGCTTATGCCCAAATAAATCTGTTAGTCTTTAAGGTGCCCTTCACAAGAAGTTGAAGTACCCAGATCGCCTCTCTATAGAGTTCAGGTAGTAAAACATCTCCTTGATTTTGTTTCCTGCTCTTGTTTCACCTCATTGCATGGCATAGATTACATAACATATTGAATCCTGACTAGACCGCTCAAGTGAAAAACAGAAACGGGATGTGCAAAAAAACCAAAACCAACCAACCAACCAAAAACCCCAGGACAGAACACACCAGCATCTGTTGTCCCCCCTATTTAAAAGAGGCTTTATACCTAATTTTCACAAATGTGAAGGTCTATACCCATAATGCTTCTGGAAGGGCTTGACAATAAATATTTAAATAAATCAATCCAGAGAAGAAAAAACAAGAGGGGTGATAGTATTTGAGGAACAGCTAGCCAAAGACTCAAAATAATAGCAATATTTTTTTTTAAAGTACATCAGAAGCAGGAAGCCTGCTAAACAACCAGTGGGGCCACTGGAAGATCGATGTGCTAAAGGAGCACTCAAGGATCATAAGGCCACTGTGGAGAAACTAAATGAATTCTTTGCATTGGTCTTCGTGGCTGAGGATGTGAGGGAGATTCCCAAACCTGAGCCATTCTTTTTAGGTGACAGATCTGAGGAACTGCCTCAGACTGAGGTATCAGAGGTGGTTTTGGAACAAATTGATAAATTAAACAGCAATAAGTCACCAGGACCAGATGGTATTCACCCAAGAGTTCGAAGGAATACAAATGTGAAATTGTAGAACTACTAGCTGTAGTAGTAAAATCGTTTAAATCGGCTTCTGTACCAGATGACTAGAGGATAGCTAATGTGACGCCAATTTTTAAAAAGGGCTCCAGAGGTGATCCCAGCAATTACAGGTCAGTAACCCTGACTTCAGTACCGGGCAAACTGGTTGAAACTATAATAAAGAACAATATTGTCAGACGTATAGATGAACATAATTTGTTGAGGAAGAGTCAATATTGTTTTAGTAATGGGAAATCATGCCTCACCAATCTACTAGAATTCTTTGGGGTGGGGGGGTCCAACAAGCACGTGGACCAAGGGGATATAGTGCACTTAGATTTTCAGAAAGTCTTTGACAAGGTCCCTCACCAAAGGCTCTTCTGCAAAGTAAGCTGTCATGGGATAAGAGAGAAGGTGCTCTCATGGATTGGTAACTGGTGAAAAGATAGGAAACAAAGGTATAAATGGTCAGTTTTCAGAATGGAGAAAGGTAAATAGTGGTGTCCCCAAGGGGTCTGTTCTGGGACCAATCCTATTCAGCGTATTCATAAATTATTTGGAAAAAGGGGTAAACAGTGAGGTGGCAAAATTTGCAGATGATACAAAATTACTAAAGATAGTTAAGACCCAGGCAGACTGCAAAGAGCTACAAAAAGATCTCTCAAAACTGGGTGACTGGACAACAAAACGGCAGATGAAATTTAATGTTGATAAATGCAAAGTAATGCATACTGGAAAGCATAATCCCAACTATACACATAAAATGATGAGGTTTAAATTAGCTGTTACCACTCAAGAAAGAGATCTTGGACTCATTGTGGTTAGTACTCTGAAAACATCCACTCAATATGCAGTGGCAGTCAAAAAAGCAATCAGAATGCTAGGAATAATTAAGAAAGGGATAGATAATAGGACAGAAAATATGTTACCTCTGTATAAAACCATGATACGCCCACAGCTTGAATACTGTGTGCAGATGTGGTTGCCCCCTCCCAAAAAAGATATATTGGAATTGGAAAAAGTTCAGAAAAGGGCAACAAAAATGATTAGGGGTATGGAACGGCTTCCATATGCGGAGAGGAGAGATTAATAAAACTGGGACTTTTCAGCTTGGAAAAGAGACGGCTAGGGGGAGATATGATTGAGGTCTATAAAATCATGATTGGTGTCGAGAAAGTAGATAAGGAAGTGTTTACTACTTCTCATAAAACAAGAACAAGGGGTCACCAAGTGCAGGGGAGGGATTTAAAACAAAAGGAAATATTTTTTCACATAATGCACAGTCAACCTGTGGAACTTCTTGCCAGAGGAAGGTGTGAAGGCCAAGCCCATAGCAGGGTTCAAAAAAGAACTAGATAAATTCATGGAGGATAGGTCAATCAGTAGCTATTAGCCAGGATGGGCAGGGATGGTGTTCCTAGTCTCTATTTGCCAGAAGCTGGGAATGAGCGACAGGATGGATCACTTGAACAGAACAGGTAATCATCATTCCCTCTGGGGCACCTGGCACTGGATACCTCTTGGAAGACAGGATACTGGGCTAGATGGCCCTTTGGTCTGACTCAGTAGGGCCATTTTTATGTTCTTATAAAGAAGAGGGGAAATCTTTTATGCCAAACAAAAACAAAACAAAAATCAGTGAATTGACTAAGCTATTCAAAATGATTCCAACTGATTTAAATGAAAAATTTTAGAGCCGTTTAATAAAAAAATATGAAAATATCAGGAAAGTTTACAATTTTTTTTGGTATAATTCAAAAAGGTATTTTTTTGTTTAAAAATATAAATGATTTTAACCAGCCCTAATTATCAATCAGCCTACACAGAAGAGTGATGGGAAGTCTGCTCTAGGGTTGTGCAAGGAACAAGGAATAATTAATAGGGTAGCAAAATTCAGAACTTAGTCATGGCAAATTTTGATCAAATAATCCAACCCCCTCCATATCTATGATTTATCTTGTTTCCCTTGTGCTCCCCCTCCCTTTAATAAAAAAATCCAACATATTCACCTTACACATTGAGGCAGATCCATGACAATATTTCTAACCTCTTCTCCAGGGAGAGTGACAGCAAGACTTCCTCTACCTTGCCAGGATCAGCTTCTGTGCCCTCCCCTGCACTCTTAAAAGATACCCCTTCCCCCCATTTCAGGGAGCCCTGAGATTAAAAATATAGAAAGATTTGCAGTGTTCACTCTCTTCCCTCCAGCAGTAGGGGAGTGTGCTGTGAGAAGGATGCCCCTGCCAACACAGAGGGAGTCACTCCCTGCCCTACTGGAGGTTGGGATAGTGTAGTCCGCCCTCCCACCACCAGGAGTTCGCCAGCCACCTGCAGCCATTGCCACTCCTTGTCAACATGACTAGAACTGACGGGTGAAAAGGAACGTCCAGGAGCCATGAACTAACTGGGCAACGTCACCAGGATATCCAAACAGGATCAGGCAGTAAGGAAGCAGCTGCCAGGAGACAAGACAGGTGGAAAACATGGGTAGGTGGGTGGGTGTGTGAGAGAGAGAGGAAGTAAAGCTATGAGAGAATGAGCTGAAGTGCTATTACTTTTTAAAGTGTCAAAGTTAAAATCAAGACTCACAATTTGTCAGACCACTCTGTTTTTATTAGCAAAGCGCTTCGCCAATAACATTCAGATAATGTGAGTGGCCATGCAAGGCCCAAACAGTCTTATTTATACAGATAAAAGAGCGGAAATCAAACAAAGGGACAAAAGAGTAAAACAGCAAAATTCACCTGGGGCATAGCATGCATATCCTACTTCCTTACTAACTCCTATCGATCTAAGGCTAATGCTTCACCAATTGCCCTTAAACGGTGCAATTGTTTTATGTTAATGTCTGTTTTCCTGACACCTGGACTCCAGCATTCCAGCGACTTTCCTTAAAGGTACAGACAGCATTTCTTTAATCCTATCTATTTTGTAACATAATTCATTCTACTTTCACAATCCCTCCTTTTGGTCACGCTTCGCCATGACCAACGATGGACTGGGTTCCACATATTAACCGTTCTTTATCTTTTTGTTCATCAGCAATATTTAAAATCATCATATTAGCACTCTGTTTTGGGGCAGTCACCTGGGTGGCATATTTTACACAATTTTGGATACAACAGGAGATTAACTGAAAACATACAAAAATCACTAAGATTCCAAACAGGATAGTCAGGGCTCCCTGAAACAACCAGTTTCCTAGGCCAGAGAAATTGAACAGGTTGCTTAGCCACTTCCATAAAGAACTCGGCTCTTCATGGGGAAGATATGCGATTTGTTCTAAGTGGCTAGCGCGATCTATTACCTCATTGGTATTGTCAGGTATATACACACAACATTCTTTTCCAATGAGTGCACAGGTCCCTCCTTTGGCCGCCAGCACTATGTCCAATGCCTGACGGTTTTGAAGGGCCACCTGTCGGACCGCCCCTGTTTCTTTGGCCAGAGTTTTTAAACTTTCTCCGGTTTCATTTGCCATTATTTCAACTACTGCTTGTAACCTCAGGAGCCTTTTTGCATGGTGTATTACTCCCCCAAGTGGGATAAAGGAACTGCCAATAGTCTCTTCCCAGGTGTCATTACTGTTCCATATTGTGTTAAACGGACAAGGTCCTCCAGTGAGGTCTGGGGAATTGAGCCAGGACAGGAACATCAGTTTGAGAGTGGGCTGGGATGTGGCTGCAGACCCAGCATTTAGAAATATTAAGGGTCTGAGCTATCCACACTTGCTGCTGGATAAAAGAATTGTCATTGTGGACTCCCCAGACCTTCAGACACCAACAGCTGAGGAACAGGCACCACATGTTGGAGGCAGGGCCCTTCTGGTTCTGACAACCTCAACTGAGGGAACTGTAGTCACAGTTTTATGTCCACCAGGCAGGCGCTAGGCTCACTACTGCTTTTTCTTGGGCCTTGCTTTAGGTAGTCGTCTGCTTCTGGCAACCCTTACGAGAACGTAGATTGTAAGGTATTGCAGGCTGTTCCTCTACGTCATCTTCTGGAGTCAAAATTGACTCTGCGTGGTCCTGAGGTGGTGATTGGTTCACTGGGGGTGGTGCATTCTTACACGGCAAAGCATGTACTCATGCTGCGGATGCCAGACAGTTTAACAGCCATCTGGGTAGTAAGCAGTGCCTGATGATTCTTTGATACTCTTTAAGTCTTTTTGCTTCTTTCCTTGACTCTGGCTATAACAATGGCCTTCACACCTTATCTTTTCCTGATGCATTCATTCCTCATTCACACAAACAGATTGAGAATACAAACAGTAGTATTTTATATAGAGCAAAAAAAGGCATTGCAAATTGAACCTTGCTAAGTTTTACAATTAATAACCAAGACAATTTACATTGAGACCCAGGCCTTCAATGTTTCTCTAATTTACTTAACATAGACACAATAGAGAATCCTGTCTCTTACTACCTAAATCTTAAAACAAAGAGTTAGAGAGAGGGCCCAATTTGTAATGCATATGGGAAAACAGAATCTTATAGTCCCAGAGGGTCATTTCTTTCTGCTATTCAAAAAGGGTGGCTGGTAGGATGAAATCAAATTATACATTATAAAGTCCAGCTCCTACATATCCCCCTTTTGACACTAAGATTATTCATCGCCAGTGTCACTTCTTATGTAGTAAAATACTGGGAGGTGATTTGGGCCTGTGGCTCTAGCTTTGCATACATTTGTTTTATCCACCAGTATATTTTAAACATTTCAATTAAACACATACAATTTAAAACCAAAAACAATTAGGGGTAGTAACATTAGTATGCCAGTAGTTGTGGGAGACCATCCAGATAATATGAATGGTTCTGTTTTCCATATTGTTTTGTTTGTTTTTAGGAACTATGTTACCTTTTACCTTTTAAACAGATAATTGGTAACTGTTTGCCATTCAATGCTAAGACTGATAGAGAACTCAGCTAAATCAGTGCTTACAGTAAGCTGAGACTTTTGGTTGTGGCAAATAGTAAATGTGATTATTGGTAAACACAGTACTTACATTACATGTACATTTGTCTACTGATGGGTTGCTAACACTTTTATCCTTTTAAAACACTTCTTTCCAAGAATTAACACACACATTGCCCGTTATACAATACTTTGGCCTAATTATTAATTGTATCCCACATACAGGATCCTAGTGAGATGCCTTTACTACAGGGCTTTGGAGCAACAGGCATGGATAAGCATACCCACTTTTGAGGAGTCCACTTGGTACAACCTCTAGTGTCCAATAGTTTCCCTTCCTTCCCAGCCCACTGGCTTGAGGTCTGAGGTAGCCAGAAGGATCCCAGGTGCAATCTGTGGAGTGGGCTAACTTTCCATATCTTTGCTTCCAGAGCCTGTTGGTGTGCAATTTTAATAACAATTTTTTTCACTTAACAAATTTTGTCTTACCGTACTGGAGACATACTGCATCCACAAAACATTTTATGTTCTAAATATCTGCATTTCAGTACATTTCATAGCTATTGCAGTATGTTTTTTTTTTAAACTTTCATTTGTTTTTGTAATAGGTTGTTCTGTAGCTGGTATTAGCTTTTTTTTTTTTTTGATTTTCTGAAAGACAAAAAACATTTTTCTACCCCTTTCAGGGTGGCATTGATTGTCGCTTAAAAGATTCCTTTCTTTTACAAATACCCTTGCTGATTGCAGGGAAAACAGAGGAATTACCTCCATATTTTCCTGTGGTTTTTTTTTTTATGTAGGCATGCCAGGTTTTAATGGCTTCTACTTTTTAAGGGTTATGGGGAAATTATTCCACTGTTTAGTTATTAAATTCATGAGATGGTATACCTCAAGTTTTTCTTCTTATATAGCAGACCAAGTTTGTAATGTTTTTCCTGCTGTGTTAAGCTTTAAGTTTATTCACAGGTAATAGCTGAGAAGCATCATTACCATATTACCTTAAAGGATTTTTCCAAAAATCATACATACTATACGTTGTTACAGGGGTACTTACTAATATTACATTTATTTCAATGTTTAATATTAAACAATAACATTAGCATCAAATCTATTAAAGATATCTTGTTATACCATGTTTTTTTGTTGTTGTTGTTGTTTTTGGATTCAAAGCCATCAGCAGAGCTCAGAGACTCTGCCTTAAAAGGGACACAATCAACTTTCACCAGAGTTTTGATTTCTTTCCACTTTCAACTCCTGCTTACAAAACACACAGAGATCTGAAAAAGAAAACAGTCTATTGCGCTCTTTTTGGAGCCCTAATAGGATTTTAATTCAGTAGCATATTTCATTTGTATTTCTTTTACCCCTTTTTACAATATACACTGCACATGTTCTAGGGAAAAAGCACATTCCTTCTATACTACAACTTTTTTTTTTAAACATTAGCCATATCAATTTTTACATACGATGTAACTGTTTTTTTTTTCTTACAGAGTTTTCATGTACCCTTATCAAAAGTGACAGTCTGATTACACAGAGCCATTTTAAGGCTCAATGTTTTTAACATTGCTTCTTTTTGTTTTATGCACCTCACCTGTTGCTTCAGAGGGGCACTGTTAAAAATTTTTTTTTTCTTTCACTACAGTTCGTATCTGCTATTGTTACAAAAAAAACCAACCAAACAAACAAAAGACTCCAGAATCTCTCCCTATTCTCCTGATTTTGACTGCCCTATTGCAGCCATGACTTGGTTTTTATTTAAAAAAAACATTTTAAATTTTATAAAGAATCAAGTTACCCCTTAAGGGTTAAATGCTAAATCCCAAAGCCAAACAACACTAATTACCTGTGTCTTACAAAAAGGTCTGTCAGTTTTGCAACTTTGAATTAAGAGTCAAATGAATTTTTAGTGGCATTAAAAACAAAAACAAAACCAATTTATCTTACACCTACAAAACAGGAGTTTTACAAACCAGATGTGCTGGTTTAGCTTCTTAGAACTTTACATATTTTCACAGACAAATAGATACATACACATTTTCTATTCCTTTACACTGCTTTGTTTTTACATAGCTCTATATATATTTGGATTATTTACAGGCACTCTTTTGGAAAAGGGCCCATTTTCCCTTCAGAATGGCTGCAAAGAAACCAAGAATTCTCTCTCTTTAACATGGTCCTTTTTAACATTTTCACAAAGTTTAACTGCTTAATTCTCTCCAGCCTTTGTAGAGTTAACTTTTCACTCTTTCCTTAAATCACTCATTTATCTCCCAAAACAACACCTTTATCACCTCAGATTTCACCATTTTAAGTATTGTTCCAGGGGTTCATGCCTGCACTTACTGCTTACTGCCAACACTATGCCCTTAGGGCTTCCAACCTGTTTTTCAGTTTCTTTATCTGTTGCTTGCCTGCTTTTCTGGGCCCGATCCTGCTTTTTTTTTTTCCAATGAACTGTTTGTGAGTGATATTGTGGTCACTTCACAATTTTGAAATAAATGTATAAGGAAAGGGACCAGGAAGGGTGGGGGCTAGTTGAGGAGCCAACCCTCCTTGCTGAATTGGTAGTGGAACTCTAAAGAATCAGTTTTTGAGGCAGACAACAAAGGGGAACAGAACAAGGGGCTTTTTGTCCTTTTTACAATGAGATGGGAGTATTAAGGGCGTTGGATCGATCCGGGGTGGGTTTTTGAGAACGGGGTAAAGGGGAGCGCTCGGTCTGGTGGTGGGAGAGGAGGCTTTTAATAAAGCTTTTAACTGATTATTTGAATATTTGAGAGAGGCGAGTTTTTTTTTTCTTTGTCCAGCTACGATTTGCCTCTTCCCACCACTGAATGAAACAATTAACCTCCTCTTTAGCCAATTTAGTTTTAGGTTGGCCGAGTTTGTCCTTTAAGACGTCCACTCGGTCTTTGTTCCAAGATTTTAACAGTGGCCACTGAGTTTTGGGATCCCCCTGAGTTAGCCTAGACCATTTTTCCAGAAATTTACAGGAGTCCGGACCCTTCTTACAGGAGTCTGGACCCATCCTAAATATATAAAATGAGCCAGCGTTCGTTTAGGGAACTGTCCTGACTTAGACGTCTGGTTACCCATACAGGAGGACTTCACACACCAATCGCACAAGAAGGAAATTCGGGTTAGGAGCCCACAGGCTACTGCCTCAATCGCCCTTGCTTTCACACCAGGGCTTTTACCCAAAGTGCGGTGCGGCTGCGATTGTGCAGATTCCACTCACTCAGACCGCGGGGACAGGAACCCCTTGGTCGGCCAATCCCCGGACGGAGATGGCACCCAGACTCAAACACTCCACAGGAAGACGGATAGACACAGAGACAGGACAGTCCTCAGTCCGGACAAAACACAGATATAATTACCTGACCAGATTCCTGATGCCAGATCCTGGGATCCCTACCAGAACAGAGTGGGAACCAACAGGTTCGATGGCGTAGACTTCACTGTGGTTGTGCACCCTTCTTGTTATAGTGGAGGACCGCTCGGGCCAAATGCCCAGGTGCCGGCTGCCACGGTCATCCTACAAAAACAGTCAGGAATCACACAGCCCCAGTGAAGACGGTTGCCATCTCGGTGGGACCTCCAAATTGTCAAAGTTAAAATCAAGACTCACAATTTGTCAGACCACTCTGTTTTTATTAGCAAAGCGCTTCGCCAATAACATTCAGATAATGTGAGTGGCCATGCAAGGCCCAAACAGTCTTATTTATACAGATAAAAGAGCGGAAATCAAACAAAGGGACAAAAGAGTAAAACAGCAAAATTCACCTGGGGCATAGCATGCATATCCTACTTCCTTACTAACTCCTATCGATCTAAGGCTAATGCTTCACCAATTGCCCTTAAACGGTGCAATTGTTTTATGTTAATGTCTGTTTTCCTGACACCTGGACTCCAGCATTCCAGCGACTTTCCTTAAAGGTACAGACAGCATTTCTTTAATCCTATCTATTTTGTAACATAATTCATTCTACTTTCACAAAAGTAAGCATTTGCTGTGGTTGCCACAGGAATGTTGCAGGACAGCAAATAAGAGGGGAGGGAGCCAGGAGCTGTAGTCTTCCCTATTAAAAGTTTTTAGCTAGCTGTAATAGAGAATTAGAATGGCTTTGAATCTAAAACTTGACAAGTGAAGGTTTCTTTTCTCCAGTCTGTGGTCAAGACACTGAATTAAGACTCACAACAACTGTGCAAGATTCCGTGTTTCACAATATGCTTCCTGTGTGACCTTAAGCAAGTCACTTAATCTCTATGGGTAACACTTTCCAAAAGTGAAGGGATTGGATATCCTATGTGCCTCAGTTCCACATCTATAAAATGGGGATACTTCCCTCTAACTTTATAATACCACTGGGGGTAAATTAGTTAATGAGAAATGCCCAGTGCTCAGCACTTTGGAAATACCATGCAACTTTCTTAGGTGCCTAATTATGGCTTGTAGAGTTTAACACTTGGCACCTATTTTGGAAAATTTTGGTCATGAATGTTTGTGAGGTGCTCAGCTGCTATGGTGATGAAGGACATAGAAAATCTACTAAAGAAAAAAAAAAGCAGCTCTGGCAAACAGCCTGCAATTGTGCTAGAACAGAGATGTTTAAGAATTACTCAGTGTCAGTATTTTTATAACATCAGGAAAGTCATGGTTCTGAGAGTTGGTAAGGCAACTCCCATCTTTTCATGTGCTGTATCTTTATACTTGTCTACTGTATTTTTCACTCCATGCATCTGATGAAGTGGGGTTTAGCCCACAAAAGCTTATGCCCAAATAAATTTGTTAGTCTCTAAGGTGTCACAAGGACTCCTCGTTGTTTTTCCATGCCGGTGGACTCTTGCAGTCTCATGAAGTTCTCTTCACAGAGTAACTTGCAGGATCAGGGTCTATGACTACTTCAAAACAAAAATAATGAAATAGTCTCTCTTGGGACCCCTGAAGTCCTTCATGAAACCTGGAAGCAAAGGTTTGGGACACAGGCCAGACTTTGAGAATATTAGATTAAGCCTTCTGCTTTTCAGTGAAGCTAAACAAAATACAAAAAACCACAAAACCATAGGAATTAAATAACTAACAGAAAAAGAATGGTGAGCAATAAAATAAGCACTTTCAAATGATGAGCTGGAAAAGCCAGTGAGACTGGAATCCAATGGGTTGGTGGCAACCAATTTATGGTTTTGTTTATGCTTAACATTCTTTAACCTGAGGGGTGGAGGGTTGGCACATACTATTAGCCCAGAGTCACCTCTTCCAGATAAAGGACATTAAAACTGACATTACAAGCTTGAATCAGTACTCGTGGTAGAGGCACAGGATTAGAGATGGGCAAAATGAGTGGAGATGGGTTGGACTTGCAGGACTGAATGAGGGAGAATGGTAGGAATGAGTTTAACTGGTGAAATAGAGTGTAGGAGTGAACTGAAGGCGGTATCAGTAATTTGAGCATTGTAGGTAGCAACACAATCCCGAAGAAACAACCCCCTAAAAAGACCCCAACTAACCAAACCAACACCCACCCCAAAAATTAAAAAAAAAAAAAAGATGGAAGTCAGATTTAAGGCTATACGTAAGAAACTCAAACATTGAAAAGTAGGAACATTCACACCTAAGCAGGGCTGCCTGAAAGATTCAGGGGGCCCAGGGCAAAGCAATTTTGGGGGCCCCTTCCATTTAAAAAAAGTTGCAATACTATAAAATACTATATTCTCATGGGGGCCCTTGCGGGGCCTGGGGCAAATTGCCCCACTTGTCCCCCCCCTCTGGGCAGCCCTGCACTTAAGATCCCCCAAACTAATTTAACTGTCCATGCAGCAATGTTCTGAGAAAGTCATACTACCTTATGTATCCATTACAAAGTTTCATATTATCAATGACCATGAATACTATATGATCATCATCTTCTTAGTCATACATTTGCTAGAGCTGACAACTCTAGCCTTCTTTACAATTATAGGAAAAAATAAATTCCTGGTTCGTCAAACAGCATATTAAGGCAATTAGTCCCTGTTCCCCTTTTAAATGCTGAGTCTTGTGCGGTATTGAAGGCATTCGGCACCTCTTAGAATAAAGCCCAATGATTCCAAGTACCAAAAATGCAAGTGCCATTAGACGCATATCTGACATCAATGAGGACATGAAACCAAGGTCTGTGGAGCACAGTTCACTATTCCATCTCATTTGCCAGCTGTACAAATACCATGGCTGTTCAAAGTTTAAGACTTTAGGTAGACAAGTTCTTATAATTCTCAGAAACATTTCCTCAAAAATTAGGTATATTGCAAAGCCACTATTTAAAAAAAACCGGAAAGTTGGGCAGCTGTAATTGTTGAGGGAGCAGACAAGTTAGTTTGGGAACTTTCATACTTTCAGATATTTGAGGTATTACATATTTAACCGTAACTCTGAACATTCTGGCTTTGAATAGGGTTTGTGCTAAAGACAGTATTCTTTGTAGGAATTTTTATTCTTAACCTTGTACTCAAATTTAACAAGTGTTTTGTCTGCACATGGTAAGCCAAACCAATCCAATTGTGGATGTGACGGTGCCCTCCATTAGGATTTGTGGAAATATGCTTATGAATATATATATGACAACTGGAATCTGTTCTGTGCTACATATGATATGTAACATATCTATGTAAAGGTTATGATCTACTGAATCTATTAATCCTATTTGTATGCATGTATCATTTCTGTACTCAAAGTTATGAATATTGGCCGTGTACTGGCTTGATTTCTAAATAACCTTAGTAGAGCATTTGGTCAGTTCCTGGAGAAAGGAATTCGCAAACTTAAGTGCCCAATCAGGAAGCACTTAAGGAACAATGCATCTTGGAATGCTCCAATCCACATAAGAAGTCTTCCTGGAGACATTCAAGATACCAGGTGGGCAATGGCTTCTGCCTGTAAAAACTGAGTCATGCATGGACATGTGACTTGCCCAGGTGACTCCAGAACTCCATCTTGGGCTGGACTTTGCATAGGAGAGAGGAGGAGGTCTTCACCCACAAGAGAAAGTCTATTTAAGCCCATGGGAAACCTCTCCATTTGGTCTTCAGCGGGCTAAAGAAGGAGCCTCTCCACCCCCGAAGTTACCTGAAAGAAACTGGAACAAAGGACAGTGACTGCAAGGGGTGTGAGTGATTGCTGGACCCAGACTAAAGGGAGATTAGTCTGTAACAGGGAGCATTCTGGAACTGGTGAGAATTTTATCTGTATTCAGTTGGATTAGACATAGAGTTGCGCATTTTATTTTACTTGGTAATTCACTTTGTTCTGTCTACTATTACTTGGAACCACTTAAATCCTACTTTCTGTATTTAATAAAAATCACTTTTTACTTAATACCTGGGGGGCGGGCAAACAGCTGTGCATCTCTATCAGTGTTATAGAGGGCAAACAATTTATGAGTTTACCCTGCATAAGCTTTATACAGGGTAAAATGGATTTATTTGGGTTTAGACCCCATTGGGAGTTGGGCATCTGAGTGTTAAAGACAAAAACACTTCTGTGAGCTGCTTTCAGTTAAGTTTGCAGCTGTGGGGCAAGTAATTCAGACCCTGGGTCTATATTGGAGCAGACGGACGTGTCTGGCTCAGCAAGCCAGGGTGCTGGGGTCCCGAGCTGGCAGGGAAAGCAGGGGCAGTAGTCTTGGCACATGACTTGGCAGTGCCCAAGGGGGGGGTTCTGTGATCCAACCTGTCACAGTGGCGTAGTTGAGCAGGATCTGTGCACAGCTGATTGCTTTGAGATAGTGGTAGTGATTTTGAGTGAGTTTTAAGTGTGGTGGCTGGAGAACAGACCAACTGGTTACTGGTTTGTTATTTTCTCTTTGCTTATTTTGGACAAGGGAAGCAGGGACAGAAAAGGAAGCAAAATAGTCTGAACACTGGGCGCTGGGAAAGTCTCTTAACTAAGAATCCCCTGAACTGAGTGCATCCCAGTTTCAGTGAACTGCAAAAGGGGTTCTGTGATCTAACCCATCACAGTGATATTTGTATTGGTTAGGACAAAGACAAAAAGTTTATATATAGTCTTAGAGAAAAAACTTTCAGGAGTACAGATGGACATTTTATGGGCTATACTCTGAAGCAGTGGAAGTTTTAGAAGTGTAGGAGAAAGTCAAGCACAGAAACAAACTCTTATCTGACCTGTTACAAATAAGTTGGAAACATGGATGTGTTACAACCAGGCTTCATTGAACAGGAAAAGGCAACTGAAATATATAGTTATATATGCAAAAGTATTGGGTAAATTGAAAATACTGTTCCATTTTATAATATAAAAATGTATCGTTTGACCAAATATTCCTGGTATCCATTGACTAGCAACATATTTTGTACAAATACATAAAAGATGGCACGTAGCAGCTTAGAAATAAAGGATTTTAAAAAATAGAATCCTGATTCTTCAACAAAAAGAATGATGGTCTGATTCAACAAAAAGAATCAGACCATCATTATGGCATAAGATTATTTATGTATATGGGTATTTTAAAAAAGGAAAACTTATAAACTGCTTTGATTTTATTGACCTATCAGTTGTGAAGAAAGTCTCAAAGAAGTCACATCTGAAAGATGTCACAGGAGTGCCACCTTGTGAGAGAGAATCCAATAAGCAGAGCAAATTTAGTATTTCTAGACCTCTCTCTATGACACCAAAAGAAAATAAATACCTAAAAAGATGTAGTATTAAAAATAGTACTATGAAGTTTGTGTCCCTTTGTATCTTATAGCTGGAGCATTAGAGATAGCTATAATTAAAATAGCCAAAGTGTTATTAGTATAACTGTTTTCCATCTGTCTTACTAAATGATCCAAAAGTTTCACTTACTGGACTAAAATTTTCCATGTCTGATCTCTGTCCAATGGTGAATACTTTTGAGGGAAAGATAGAAATAAATTATTTTTGCTTCAAGTATGAATGTGAAAATCTCACTCTCACATACAGCAGTCAGCCTTCTGCAGGTTTTAACTTTCAAGCACTTATAGACAAGTTCTACTCTCTCTTTAGAGCTGAAGCCATATCGAGGGGTTATTGTTGAGAATCTTTCATTTGATCACAGGTATCCTGAATTTCATTGCATTGGGAATAATTTGGTTGGATACTGAACACTAGTGACCAGGAATTGAAATACAACATGTATAAAAGGTACACTGAACAAGTTAGAACAATTATTCATTTATTTAAACAAGCAGAAATTTTAATTTTTATATAGCGTACATCAAAGAACAGTGGAACTTGTACAAAAATACCAACCTTTAGAAAATCCAGTAATGATGCTTAGCAGTCATTGGGAACAACATTCCACAGCAGCTGAAGACTGGCTTTATAAATGTAGCATCCCCCTTTCTCAAGATTTTGGCCCCATCTTCCTTTAATTAACATGCAACTCTGAACCATTAAAATAAAATTGAATCCTCAGGTGGAGAAATTTCTCCAGTAAATGGAATCATTTCCTTAAGTGAAAATTCCATCTGGTGTATCATGTGGAACTAAATGTATTCAGTTTTAGAAATTTATATATGGATTTTCTCTTAAATTGCAAGGCAACTTAAAACACTATTTGCTCATTTATGTTTTTCCTTCCAGATGAGAGACATTTCAGAACTCAAATTCTTAAAGTCACTCAGACTCATTCGCTTTTGGCCAGTTATGCACACTTCAGATGAGGCATTAGAGTAACATGTTTTGACTGTTGAAGGGGAACTCACACCAGCTGTCTGCTCCTCTGGTGTTTGTGGAGGAGAGGGGGGGGGCCCAACTCCTTCTGGCAGCCCCAGAGGAGGGGCCGCTACTCCCCCTCCCCCCCCCACCCAGGAGGCTGTGGCTGCAAGAAAAGCCCCTGGTGGCCACGTTTGACAAATGCAGGCTTAAGGGCTGGTCCTGACTTACTGCTGACTTTCTTGCAATTATTTCCTGATGTCACCTCCTTTAGAATTTCTTCTTTCTGTCCCCCCCAGCATTTCCCAAGTGGTGAGAGAGAAGATGTACACGTAGATAATATTTTGACACAAGTTTAGAAACATTATTTTAGCTACCATTATTAGTTGGTGTGATGACAGCCATAATTTAATTCTTTGGTCACTTGTTCAGTTTTATTCCAAAAGGGAAAGAATAAGTTGTGTCAGAAGTGTCTTTCCCTATTTTGCTCATAATATACAAACTGGAGTCAAATTCACAGTTAAATTCTGATGACAATGATCACTTAAATTTAAATAAGACATTAAACATTTAATTGAAAGTTACGTTCATTTGGAAAGTTAGAGTTACTTTCTATATTTAACCTTTGTTGGCTGAAAACGTATCCTGTCTGTGTTTTTTGTCAGAATATAAACTATCTGCCTAACACTGGAGAGCCAAACATGCTGAATTAACAATGAAAAGAAAAAAAAATTAAATATTTGGGAAGCTATGCAAGTAGTAACTAATATTTAATATATTTAAAAAATATATATAAGAACCTAGTTTCATTTGCCTGCAAATACGCTATCGGCAATGCAGAAAAACATGGTTATCTGCAATCATTACACAGTGTGTGAAAAACTATGTAGTGGATGCATTGAGATTCCAGTTTGGAATTATTACACTTGTTAATGAGAATTATGCGTCCACTCTGGTGTGAACAACAGGAGATGGTCTTATTTTTTAAAAACATACCTACAAGTGAATTCTCACAAAAGGTGCCAGACTGTGAACTACGATCCAAGTATCCACGGCAGAGGTAAAGCAAGAGCAGCAGCAATGCAAGCTTTTCTAGTCTGCCCTGCCAACAAATATGCTTCAGCCAGGATCCATCTTTTAGTAGGGGCAGAGTACAGTCTCTTCCCATACTATTTTACAAAACTGATCCATTTCAGCTAATCCTTAGCCTCTCTGCCTCTTAGTGCCAGTAGCAACAGAGCAGCTCAAGAGATGAGAGGATGGTAATGGGATACAACCTAGCTCACCTATCATAGTCAAACAGCAGCAAGAATGTCAATGGATATAAAACCAGTGTTTGCAACAGTCAGGGAGTAGAGTCTGACGTAACTTGAACTTATGTGAGGCATATACTAGTCTACAATCAATTGTAATATTTTGGCAAATTGTTACCTGAAATTCATTTAAAGAATGCCAATTTTGTAGATTTTAAACTGTTTGACAATAGAAACCAATTACAAATTATGGGCAGCTTACTTTTCTGATTTACACATTTCATTTACTTTCACTCATTTCTATAAGTTACCTTTCCAAGCTTCTTCATGCTGGCAAATTTGATGTCAGAATTGGAAGACGGACCATTAAAGAAGTCAAAAATCACTTCAATAGAACAATCATTCTGGAGTACCTCTGAGCCATAGAATCTAGTCTCTTGTATTTAGCAAATCCTACGTAGAATTGCTACGTGTTGGAATAGTTGCTCCAGTGATTTTCATATACAGACAATACAAACCACCTACTACCAAAACAATCAATACCAAGTAAGACTTCCACTCTTATAAGAAAACACCTTAGGATTCTACTCAATTACTGCAAAGAGTCCTGTGGCACCTTATAAACTGACAGATGTATTGGAGCATGAGCTTTCGTGGGTGAATATGACAAAGTGGGTATTCACCCACGAAAGCTCATGCTCCAATACATCTGTCAGTCTATAAGGTGCCACAGGACTCTCTGCTGCTTTTACAGATCCAGACTAACACGGCTACCCCTCTGAAACTCAATTACTTGCTTTCAATTAATACAGATAATATTGTTAAGAGGTTAGTGTTTCTTTTTTAAAAAGACATACAGATTCTTAATTCTGAGGAGTCTGTGATTTACTATCTATTAATCTACACAAAGGCAAAGCTCAGAAGTAGAATGTTAATGCCTGATATCAGTGTGATGTAAGTAAGTTCAATATCTATAGCAGAAGGATGCTAAGTGTAGGCTATTTAATTAATGTTAATGTTCAGCTCAACTTCATTACAATATATAAAAAATGCTTTCAAAGTCATATTTATCTGTTCTCGTCACTGCCTGAGTTGAGCACGGGAGCCCAAAATAAGATCCCTGAAATGGAACTTGGAGCAACAGAACAGTGAAGACAGAATTGTTGTTTTCCCTTGCTGCAGCTCCAAATCCTGCATGTAATTCATTCGGAAACAACTAAATATTATTAATGATTGAAGCAGCTGTATGCAATGAACTATGACTTTCCCAATTTGCCTGGTAAATAAATGTTATGTTAAAATTGGGAATGTGTTGCATCAGAAACTACTATGGTTATATTAGCATTGGGATATATTGGTCTATTACCCATTTGGGGGTACATTTTTTTTTTAAAGTGACAAATTGTCTTGGAAATCAATACCTATTTTTCCCTATAACCTTGTTTTTGAAGGCATGGTTTAAAAATCTGTTGATTTATTTCAGGGATATTCATAGGAGTATCAAATACCTTATAGCACTATTTCAAAATTGGGAAAAAAAAATCCTCCTGAATAAGAAACACTTCAAAAGATTCTAGTTCATCATTGAGCGTCATCTTTCATAGAAAAATGCTCAAGTGCATTATTTTCTTAATGTGCTGCTGGCTAACAATTGAAACCTGTAACAGTTCCCATTGCTTTTCTGTTGCCAGAGCAACAAAGAAATACCCACCTGAATATCTGCCACTGTAAGTATCAATTTAGTAGCTGAGATGAAGTTTGTGTGGCTAGCGGATGTAACTAATAGCATTTTAACTATAAGCCAGATTTTTAGTGGCAAGGGATGCCATGAAAACTCACACTGTATTACCATCTATTTAATTTCTGTTACTGGATTATTGCTTATGTACCGTATATACTCGTTCATAAGCCAAATTTTTTTTTAGTAAAAAAGGGAAGCATCAGAGAAGGGGGTCGTCTTATGAACAGGTATAGAGAGGGGGAGAGATGAGACACAGCTCCCCCCCGCCCCCGCCCCAACAGAGGGAGCAAGGAGAGGCAGCACAGCCAGCAGAGTCAGAAGGGAAGAGGCGGGGCCAGAGTGTCTCCGGCCACGCTGCTCTCCCCGCAGCCTCCAAAGCAGCTGCAGCTCCGGGGTTGGCAGGCTGCGGCCGTGCCACCTGGGGCAGCTGTGGCCAGGCCAGAGACATCCTCCCCTGGCCCACCCCAGGTAAGGTGGGAAGGGAAGGGATGGGATGGGGGCATGTGGGGGATGGTCACGGGTTACTCCCCCTTACCCCCAGCTTCTCCCCCCCCCCCCAAATTTCCCCACCAGTTGCTGTCCCGGCCCATCAGGGTAAGCAGCTGACGTGCTGGGACACTTTGTTTACTTAGGTTTAACTCCGTGCCTGCGGACGCTCAAGGAAAACAACCAGTCTCAGCCCCGCAGCAGCTTATCCTGATGGCCCGGGAGCTAAAGTTTGCTGACCCCTGAATTATAGGATCGGCTTATGAATGGGTCATAAAAATTTTCCATTTTTACTTATCCATCTTTTTGGGGTGGGGTGGGGTGTCCGCTTATAAACGAACCGGCTTATGATCAAGTATATATGGTAATTCAAGTATTTCTATTAAAATGTCTTGACTGATGACATTTAAAATGAAACAAACTGAAGGGCTTTTATATGAAATACAGTGCATTAAAAATACTTTATTGAACTACTCTGGAGAGAGCTAACTTGTTAATACAAAGCATACCAAGAATTTTGTCCAATATTTGCTTCTTAAGATCTTTTTCAGTAATCAGAAAACTAATGTGAAAATATTTCAAGGGTATGCAGTTTTCCCCCTTCAAAAGTAATAAAGATGGTTCCATTCTGCCTTGCACTATTAATCCAGACTCTGTACAAAAATTCAAAAATATTTTAATTTAAAACAAAATATGACAAGAGTATTAAATATATTTCCTTAACAAAACACAAAAAGATATTTTCAGTCACATTCCTATGTGCCAAGTCGAACCCAGGAGGACTAAATGGAGCTAGATTGAAGAACTAGAAACACCATTCTTTCCAAAGCAAAAATCTTTGGGTAAAACTCAAAAAAGGAACTTTCTTTTTATGTTTCAACTCAATGCTCCTAATGCAAATTTGTTTCAACAGTATAACAATTCAGTTATGAAGAAACACAGGGCCTCATTTTCAAAAGTGCTGAGCGCCCCAATGCCAGGTGAAATCAACAGGAGCTGTGGGAACTCAAGACTTCAGAAAATCAGGAGCATTGCATTTTATTCTCCTTTTGTGCAAAGAAAAAAAAATCCAAACAAACTGAAAGTACACTATGGAACAGAAATGTCATGATACGTGAAAGAAAAAGGAACTCAGTCACGTAGCACACATGAGGAATCAAAGATAGTGCTTTCTTAGCACAATTTTAGTCATCTTCATATTAGAACTGACAAAGAAAAAAAGTCTAATTTTTTAACAATATAAAAAGGGAAGCTGTGTGGATTTAGAGAGATAAATATAGGGATAAAAATCTATGAAAATAAGCCTAATTGTAACACATTTTTATCATTCTTGCTATGCAGATCTTTACATTTCTTAGTATAGTTTTTTATAAGGCCAGGAGAAAAACAAAATAAGACAAGCCATATGCAGAAGTTTCCTACTACTAGTTCCAAGAAAAGCATTTTCAGATGTAAAAACAAAACTCCAGCTATTTCCTCAGCCAGCCCAGCAATCCAAAACTGTAATAAAACACCTTAAAAGGCACTTTTAGCCAGGATGCAAAATGTAGGTGGTGGTTAAAAAAAAAGTGTAATTATAATTTAATTTCTGAGCCTAGCACTGTTTCTCCCTCCCTTCCCCCACCCCCTCACACACACACACTCAGTGACTGTGCAAGAACTTTACAAAGGAAACCAAGGTTGAGCAACTGCAACACTGGCTTACTAGCTATAAGAAAATACTCATCAATATTTAAAGAAAGGGCCACATTCTGATCTCAGTTAAACTCCAGATTTATACTTGTACAACTGAGATAATAATCTGGTCCAGAATGTTTTTTTTAATTTTTAATATTCTTTTTAGGATTACTGGACCAGTACTTTTCAGTCTCTTACCTAGCGTTCCAATCACTCTGTGTAATATAATATATTTTTCACCAAGATGGACATGCCAGAGCTAAGCTGACATACCTTAATGTGTTTAACTGAAAAATTATTTTATAAAAGGAGGATTAAGCAATAACTATTTGGGAGTCAAGAAAATGCATCTTGTGGTACAGGATTTCTTGTAGTTTAAGAACAGTTTTATGTGCACCACACTTACCAGGAGTAAGTATCCTTATAAATTAACAGAGGTAGTCTTGTTTTACACTAAGGCTGAGTAGTTTTGGTTTCCCATTTTTCCTCTTCAATATATTTAGAAAGGACAGCCTACAAAGGGAGACCCACTCAAATGACAGCAGTTTATTTTCTTGAAAAATAAAATTTCTTCTTGACCTGACTTTCTTCCATCTGCTGCACAAGACTCACCTTTCCCTCTCCCCCACACTGTGAGCACTGTTCCAAAATGAATTGCTTTAAACAGAAAATAGTATTTCTTTAATGGGATTAATAAGAAAAATCAATAAAACTTATGATCTTTTTTCTTTTTCTATACTCAAGGCTTGATTAATGTTAGAAACTTGACAGTTCTTTTCTTCTTTGAGGAAGGGATGAGCAACATTGTGCATCTGATGGAAGAACATCACAATGTATTTTTTTTTGTTTTTTTTAAAGCATTACTGAGATCTTAAAGGTTCAGCTGTGCTACTGAGGAGCAGAACCAGTAAGGTAGCACTTGAGAGTGGTTATAATGTTTTGGTTCAGAATCAGTGTTAGAAATAAAGCGTAAAAGTTATGATGCAATATGCCTGGAGAGTATCCAGCAGTAGAACAGTGATTTGAGATTAATGTATACGGAACAAGGCCTTGGCTTTCTCTCCGGGGTTAGAAACTTTATCCTTAATTGTGTTAGAGAATCCAAGGTTCCTTGAGTTTTATCAAGTTCCTCATTTCCATCGATGACGCACTAACGATGACTCATCACTGACTACATCATTGTCAGTGAAGCGATGCTGACAGCGAGGTGGAAGAAGCAGTAAGATTATCAAAACAAGGAGGATGATTCCACATAAACTCATGAGAGCATAGGAGATAATCCACAACATCGGTTCGTGCAAGGTCATTGTGGCGACACAGTTGCTTGCTATATCTGCTGTTGTGAAAGGGCCTTCAATCTCAGATACTGGAGAGCCACCAACTTCTGAGAAATTACAAAAAGAGAAACATTATCTAAACAGCCAATGCCTAAGGATGGGAAGAGATGACTTTTCTTAGCAAGATTTAAAATAAAAAACTACAACAATAGCAAATTCAAATAGTTCTGTACTTTAGATATTTGGAATAACTGCAGTAGCTCTGTGTTCTTCACACAGTTTTTGGATAAGAGTTATGCTTTATCTACATTTTTGGAAAAAACAGGGAACAGTTGTGGTAGAAACCCTAACACATTAACCTGATGTCAACTCTGTATGACAAAAAAACAATGCTTTTCTATCCCTTCTTACTACTTCTACATAATAAACACTTTCCCTGTCAACTAATTTCTAGTGATATGTCATTCAGGGGTGAAAGTGAGCTGATACGGGCCAGTACTCTGTACCGGTAAGAACCGGCCCCGGCCCATACCCAGCCCACATTAAAGCGCTGCTGCGGCAGCGCTTTAAACATCGCTGCCCCTTTCCTCCATCGGTGGTCTTGCTGGTAGGGTCCGTACTGGCAGGGCCGTCGATGGGAGGCAAAAGGGGCAGGGACATTAAAGCACTGCTGCAGCAGCACTTTAAGGACGGTCCTTTGCCGCGGCAGCACTTTAACGTTCCTGCGCTCCCCGCTTCCCCCAGTCAGCGGGGGCCACAGCAATGTTAAAGCGCTGCCGCAGCAAAGGGCCCTGCAGCACTTTAATGTCCCTGCCCCATTGCCCCCTTCCCCCTCCGCAGCCTCTGACAAGCGGGGGGGGGGGGGGGAGAGGGCGGGGGAGGGCAAAGGGAGCAGTTGCCCTGGGGCCAGCGATTTCAATGGGCCCGGGGCTCCAAAGGGACACATCAAAAGCAAAAGGGACACAGTTTTACTGCTTTGCAGGTAGCCTTTAAATATATACAGTCCCTACTCTCAAAATAAATTGAGAGATTAACAAAAAGGCTATCAAAAATGGTTGTCAGAGCAGCTGACAGGAGCATAAAAACATCCCACAAAAATACAACTGAATAAAATAGGGAAACTTGTCTAACTTATTAAAAAAGTTTTTTTTAATATGAGCCAACAATTATGACCATTGTTGCACTTTAGCTATGTTATGGTATAAAAATGGAGCCAGGATTCCATCCTAGGTGCCCATGATACAACTTAAAATTCCAACAAATTTAAATCAGTGTATGTTTTGCCATTGCCTTCAATAGGGCAAGAATTTCACTTCTGGGGCAGTGCTCCTTTTAAAACATACATGCATCCATAATTTGAAAGATTTATAGTGAGACCAAGCAAATTTCAGCACACATTTATTTCCATGGTTTGTATTTTTAAATGTTGGCAGTGTCTGATAATTACTTCAGATAAAAGTTTAATGACTGTAAATGTGACCATTTTATACTGTATCTACTTTCTGTGTTTGGCCATGAGAATCCCTCAGAAGATGCTTTGACAGATTTAGCTTAGAAAATGATTAACCAGCAATATGGTCAAACTAGTTTTAAAAAAAAATACTGCTATTTAATACTTTTATCTCTTGTATTGCTACCACTCAGTATATTTCTTCCATAATTCATTCATGAGACAGTCTTACATTCTTATCACTTAGTACAAAAAAATTAAAAGGCAGAATCTTACTACATGTAGGAGTTATGGTTAATGAGAGCTGCATTGCTTAAAAAGAAAAAAAAAATCATATGATCTGAACATCATCTATTCCTGAGTCAGAATTTAGGGCCTGATCCAAAACCCTTTGTTTTCATTTTGCAGAGACACTGACAGGCTGCAGTGGCTCTAACGAGGCAGCCACAGTTTATGAACCTGCCTCCTCTTCCCTTCATCCCCCCCAAAAGCTTGTTTTTGTTATGAATTTTTCCAACAGTTTTAAAATAAACTAGATCTTCAGACTCTGGAATACTCTCCCCAGCCTATCACCTGAGAACTTTTCACAAATTCTTATGAAAAAAGACAGTCTACTTCAGAATACTCCTTTAAATAACATTGGGGCGGATTTGAAATTAGCAATAGGTGAGACATTTTGAAGCTTCCCTTAAATTAAGCTCAAAAGCTTATCTGAACTAGGAATAGTTTGGATTTCTTCTCTTCCTGCAATAATTGACAATAAATAATCCCCTAGCCCTCTATCAGACTCCTCAAACTTCAGCTCTCTCCTGAACAGGCAAGGCAAGTACTGGAGAAACTGAAGGGGTAAGTAAGTGAGCAAGAAGGGTGTGAAGATTTGGGGACATCTGTCTGTACAACTTGTAAATTCTCTCCTCCAGGGTGGTGAGGAAAGGGAAAGGAGTGTAGTGTAGTTTATTATTTTTGTACAGATCTGTGTATTTATTGTGCCCTTAAAGAGCAATGGCGTTAGAATCCTGTCCCAAGTCTGTATGTGTGTTTTTTGTTAACCTCGGACCCCCAAAGCACCCACACTACTGGAATTCTCAGAGAGGGTGTGTTTAAAATGGGGGGAGGGAGGGGAGTCTGAGGAGTCAGCCCTAGTCCCAGAAACTAGGCAGTTGGACCACAGGATCTGTGCTCTCAGGAAGATTAGCACCCCAGGAGAGTGCCCAGGGTCTCCAAGATGGGGCAGTGCCTGGACTCTGAGGTCCAGAGGCTGAAAGCACATGGGATCCAGCCAGCAGTTAGTTCCCTCACAGCAGTGTGGTGCATGCGTGATAGGGGATGTTTGCCTGGCACATCCTGGAGAACTTGACTCTACCAAGTCAAACCTCAAAACTGGTTTTGGTCCAGTTCTTAATGTTTGCTAATTGTATTTTTAATCTCTATTTAAAAAGGCCATAAAACCCAGCAAATTCAGAGTGCAGGTCAAGTTTCTATCATTAATCACTAACCTGGTTTCATCATAAAACCAGGGACAAGAAATTATGTATTCAACAAACTCTCAAAAGTGAGGAAACAATCAGTAATTCTGTTTATTTTAAGCCCGTGAATAGGCTTAAGAGTCCCAACTAAAATACAGTAATAGAGTTGCTATGGAAGTCATGGATTGGCCCCTGTGGGAAGCCAGTTATGCTGCTTAATCTCTGCACACCATGCTGACTGTTTACCATGTATAGTCATGGTTTTCTGATTAAAAAAAAATTCTTTTACTAGACCTCTTGTATATCCACAATATGGAATCTGTGAAGAAGTGACTTCAGAGTAACTAGTGTATCAACTCTCACGTGTATGTGGGAATTGCCACATCAGCACAATAGCCTGTCTTAGACAGTGGCTTACATCACATGATTTCTGAAGAAAGCAAGTTCTCATAATAAACATGGACAAATGTGAGATACTGTACCACAGAGCTGAGGAGGTTGGTTGAAAGAGGAATTCTTCCTGGCACCAGCTAGTGATCAGTTTATATCCTAGCTAATGTAAATGCAGATTCTATTCTTATTCAGCAAGTGCAATCCCTTTTCTTTGAAGAACGATTCTCAGAACTGAGTGAAGTATCCAAGTTTCAGGATTAATGACAACAAGAGGGCACAGAATGGGAGGATGCCGTCAGGCAGCCAGTTATGGCTCATTTGGCTCTCTGATGCACCAGCTTAGAAGCTGCTCTAAACTAAGCAAGCTGTCTTGGCTCACTTAAGGAATGTCTATACAGCAATAAAAGACCCATGGCAGCAAGTGTCAAAGCCTGGGTCATTTGACTCAAGCTCACACTGTGGGGCTAAAAATAGCAAATATGGGAATTTAGGCTTGTGAAGGAGCCTAGGCTCTGGCACACCACAAGGAGAATTACTGATGCACTCTCTTGTGTTTCCCTAAAGACTAGGTGAGCAATGAGTGACAGGAGTTCACTCTTTATCCCTTGGTAACAACATTTCCTTAACCATTTGCTTAAGACCATCAAAAACCTGTAAAAGTCTTTAATAAATTATATACGCCGTTTCCTCCCTTAATCTTTTCAGATATTGGTGAAAGGTCAGAAAGTCACAATTTTTACTCTTTCACAAGCTGTGCTGGCTTATTACTCTGATCTCATCTTTACTGGCAGTGGTGGAAAGTTCGCATTAGCCTCTACTTATCTGCAAATTGTGAACTTATAAAGTTATAGTCCTTGTTGACAGAGCAGCTGATAGAGCTCCAATTTTGAAAATGGCAGATAATTTCCTACGGGGAATGTTTCTCTTACCTGCGCATGGACTAACTGCAAAGCCCACTCTCTTCAGAGCCCTGTCAAAGATAACGTAGAAGCCCTCCATAACTGTAGCACCAATAACCAGGGCACTGCTGGAGGAAGAGATGCCAAAACGGTAGCATTCTAAATTCTGTCCAATCCCAAGGATGGGTTGAATATAAAGCTGTTCATTCAAATAAATAAATAATAAAATAAGTAGCAGTAATCCACAGTATTTAGAAGATAATGACATTAGCTCATAACTGTGGAAGCATGCATAAACACAGCCCTTAATCTGGAGTGTTCTCCAGAGCTTTTGATTTCTAATTTTGAGCGCTCAGGGAGTTCATAAGAAATGAATGAATTAGAGCAAGATGAGTATTGTAAGATACTTAAAACTGGGCAGAGTGTCAGTGGAGTTAAGAACCAGAAACACAGGTTAAATTTGGATTTTAATTAGCTGACACTTAAAGGTCACCTTCACTTTCATCTAAGTGACCTTTTTACATTTTGTATTGTGTGTGTACGCACATGCGGGGAAGCCGGGGGTGGAGGGAGGGAGCCAGGGATATGCAATCAAGTTACAGGAATATTCAAAAGGATTCTCTGAAAGCAGTGGATCTAGAGAGCATTCATGTCAGGTTCAAGCCTCTAAATGAATAACTAAAGTCAGTTCCACACCCTTGTTTCTCACTCAGGGGATGAAAGACTGTCAAGCTACATGGTCAATACAGAAAAGGCTTACATCAAGCCTTTGCTCTATTTCACGTTAAGTATACCTATATGTTTTAGCCGAGGTAAGAGGGTGTGAAACTGATGTTAATTGATGTTTAGTTCATATTGCCACCAATGCTGAAAAGGCAATCAGGAATTATATTGGTTTATGATTAAAGCAGAAGTGGCACATTATATTTTAAAAACCAGGCAGTTCATACTGCATGGAGACTATAATGACAATAAAAACAAATTGACCAAGTTATGGAAATTGGCAA
Source organism: Mauremys reevesii (assembly GCF_016161935.1). NCBI lineage: Eukaryota > Metazoa > Chordata > Testudines > Geoemydidae > Mauremys > Mauremys reevesii. The sequence goes on from NC_052623.1 coordinate 161,857,788, forward strand.
AGGGCACATAGAGGTCCTTTGCCAAGAGTGCCATTTTCAGGAAAACGTGCCTTACCTCACACTATCAAGGGGGAGGAATAAATTTGTTTGCCAAAATGGAAAGATCAAAATCAGCTGAAGAAAAATATGTATTGGTGTCTGATGTAGACAGAGCTGCTGCTTTAGAGGGCGGGAGGGAGTACAAAAGCATTCTTGGAAATTTTTCCTAACAATTTGAAAAATCTCCCTTCTGCTCCACAGTTAGTGAAAAAATGGGGATTTTTTGCAAAGTGTCATTGACATTTTTCCCTTTTAAAATTTATTTTTCAAATTTCATCAAAAATGTTCAGCAGATCTAGAAGTAGCCCAGTTCAGACAACCATTCAAAATGTTTTTTGTAAGTAGGAACTTCAATGATAGTTAAAAGAAATGACTGGGCTTAATTATCTCTGCATCACCAAAATAGTTTTATACAAATGAGATGAGCAGGGAAGCTGTACAATGCAATGAAGAAAGAACTAGGTCATCATAAAGTTTACTTCTTTATTGATGTAAGGAATTATTAGACTGTAGTGTGGCTGATCAAATCCAAATAAGATGACAAGTTCAAACCTGTGGTAGGATAGTTATCCGAAATGATCTGCTGGAGTTTTCATCTCTCAGGTAGATAGAAAGTTTAGGAAATAAGGACCATGGTGTTTCAGTCTTATCCCAGCATGCAAGCTGGGAACCAGTCCAGAATCCAGAGGAGAATGTTTGGATCTACAGGAAAAAAATATGATACATACATGTCACATGTCCTCTGATAGATGCATATAACAATTTTAATCTCTTTATTATTCAGGCATGCTTTCTTCTCCCTTAACTAGGGGAGCTCAGGGGTGGACAAGTCCAGTGGAGGCGTTTGTCTTCTTCTGTGATATGACGCATGAAGCTTGTGTACATTATAAGCCATCAGTGAGGTCACGTCAACCCTTCAGGCTGTTCTAATGCATCAAACTGATGAGTGTTAAGACAGTCTATTAAAAAATCTTATTGTGGTATAAACCTATAAGGACTAATATGCGTAGTGGTAGGATTTTGGAAGGACTGTGGGACATGAACATCTCTATTAGGTCTGTGGATCAAAAAACTAATTTCGCCTTGGCAGCAGGGAAAGAATCATTAGAAACTATTTAACTAACTGCAGTAAATATGTAGGTAGGATGGTCAAACTCATGAGCTTCCTGAGCAATTACTGCAATATCAACAAACTGGAGAAGTAGTAAACTAGCCTTTGCTCCTTCCCCACCCACTCCACGAACTTTCATGTACATCTGGAGCTGAGCACAGATACAAAGGAGTAGGTACATTTTAAACACAAACAAACAGTCTAACAAAGTCAAGAACCTCCTCCCTTCTCCAGAGACACACTATTGTCTTCATGCGACTTCCAAGCTAGGAATTTAGGGCCTGATCCAAAGCCCTTTGAAATCAAAGGGAACCTTTCCGCAGACTTCAGCAGACTTTGGATCAGGCCGTTAGTCCCTTTTCCTGCCTTGCGGCTCATACAACTTGACATGCTTTTGAAATAAAATTGATTAACAGCATTTCTGAATACAGCCCTGGTACTAACCAAGCAAACAATAAACCCTTGCAGAGCTTCCCCACCCAAGACAAACATCCCGTCCTACTCCCTGAAGTACATAAATGTTGACACGATGCCAGACAAGACAAACACACTTCCTTAATCCTGTGCAGTATTTTGTGCCTGTTCCGGTTTCTTATGAAAGACACCACACAGTACCTTGCTGTAAAAAACACCATTACACCAAACATTTTGTGTAGGCGAACAAAAAAGCTAAACCCAACTTCCTCTTACATGGTTTATTTATGCATATTTCACCATAATAGACTCTCATAACAAATTGAAGCCATATACCCAGAAATTAGTTATAGAAAATTCCAGTGGTGACATGTATTTGCAAACAGGGCTTAAAACTTTCTCCAAGTCTTAAAATAAATATGTGAATAAAAAAACCGTCCTGCCTGGAAGTCAGAACACAGCCGTCAATCATTTAGACTTCAACATTTCCTAATGAAATGCCTATCATTCTTGTATAACCCCCACTACTATAGTATCTGAGCACCTCACAATCTTTAATTTAGCCTCATGTCACCACTAAGGTAGAGAAGGGTCATTATCCCTGTTTCACACATGGGGAACTGAGGCACATAAAGATTAAGTGACTTACTCAAGGTCACACACAGAGCAGGGGATTCAGCCTGGATTTCCCAAGTCTCAGCCTAACATCCTAACTACTGAACTGACCTTGATCCCTTTAGGGCAAGGTCAGCTGAACTGATGCCATAGTACTCCTCCCACACGTTGTATAGGGATCACTTATTTTACAAAGAATGGGTGGCATCATCATAACAGCAGTGTTTGGAGAAATGTTTTGAGATGGTGACCTGCTCATTTCCACAAAGGACTCTGGAAGATATATGTTGCCCGTGGGCTATCCAGCATTGAACAGGCTGCTCTGTGTTAAGGGCTTCAGTATGGCAAGGGGGAAGCACTGTTCCTGGGCCAGCGAAGCACTTAATCATGGGAGTTGTCCCATTGAAGTCAATGGACTACTTGTGTGCTTGAAGTTAAGCACTTGCCAAGTGGTTGGCTGGCCCAGGACAGGGTGCTCAGCACTGAAGGTCTCAGCCTTTGGTCTGTCCTACTGAAAAATAATCTAGAAAGAAAATACTTCTTTTCTCTCTCAACCGTCTCTAGGAAGACAGACCTTGCAGTCTGAAAAACACTGTGTGCTGGCATACAGCTTGGAGAGGGCAAGACTGTAAGGATTTGAATGCTTGCTTTGATTTCAAGAATAATAGTTTCTTACATTACACTTGCCTGCCTTATTTTTATATGTCAAACCAATATATTTTGGGAGGCATGGCTTTATACCACATAAATGGACCCTGCAGGTCACTGAAATAAAGATTTTAGCTGTATTTAAGAATCCCCCTCCCACCATCACTTTTTAACAGAATGTTAATCTAAGCAAATGTCATATTTCAATGAAACAGTGCTTTTCACAAGCAAAGCATGTTGAAAGTGCTACTACAGCACTGTGTTGCAGTAGGAAGTACAGCTACTGAAATATATCGGATGCTAAACATGATCCTGCTAACATTACTCACGTGAGTCAGAGTCTGACACTCCGACTCCCTCTCCATGAACAGTCCTGATTTCAGTAGGACTGGTTCCAGAGCAAGATGCTTCTAAACATAATGGTGGCAGAATCAGACCCATAAGTAGCTTTATAGATATGAATAGTCTCATTGAAGTCCACGAGACTCTAATGACAGTAGGCATTATGCCCGACAGGAAGCGCTTGCAGAATCAGCCCTTTATGTTTCATGAACATTTACTTTTGAATCAGTGAACTATTTGTCAGGCCCAAGAACACTGAATTTGAGAAGCAGGGATTCCATGAATGGTTCCTCAGTGCATCAGAACAAGTATTACGCCACTGCAAAAGTTCTCAAACTTTTCCATATTAGGACCCCTTTTTCCATTCTGGGACCCAACTCTACCCAGAGCCATCGCCCATTTAGCAACATGCGCAGGGTGATTGCAACCTCCAAAACAGACCAGTTCAGGACCCACCCCCGGTTGAGAACTCATGAACTCTTGTGCTAGACAACACCCGAAAACATTCACATGCAGGTTCTCCTTCAAGGAACAAGGCAGGTTTTACAAGATCAGCTTACCAAAGATGTGCTCACAATTGCTTCGACCACAGCATTGAAGACTTTCTGGGGAAGGCGGAGGAGAGTGGTGCCACTGTCTACTATTGCTTTGTCTGCATTATACTAAGAGGGAAGGAACAGAGTTAATATACTGTATGCAGGTTAAATGATGTAGTCAGTTGCTTCATAACAATGACTAGGACTGTTCTTTTTCAGTAGCAGTCATCATAAAAATCTTTACTTCATGTAAAGTGACAGCACTCTACAGCTGGCAACCTGCATTAAAATGAGGACTAAGAATGAAAGACATTGAATTAAGGTTTCCCCCATAGTTGAAATGGCTCACCATAACTTGAACATACTACTGCAGGCTAACGTATTATGACCTACAGTACTATGCACCTGACTTAAAAAGTAATTGGGGAACTTCAGTCCTCCCTCCTGCTTGTCATACTGAGTCACCACCAAGATGTCAAACACTTCACCTACTTTTTACCTCTTTTTTTTGTGTGCCTATTATAGAAAGAAACAAAAAAAAGTCAGAAGTGCAAAAGGAACTACTAAACCAGAATGGTGAATTCAAGTCTTGTCACGTTATAATCCATGCTTGCAAAATGGGCATGTTTCTCTTCACTATACAAAATCCAATAAATTAAGAAGCTTCTCTAGCATGAGTACAGTATATGAATACATAAACATTAACAAGGCATGCCTTTTACAAAATACATGTTAGTGATTATTGTTAATGATAAAAACCATGTGGAAATGGTAGGTTTTTCTATGAACTGCTTTTTCTTTCAATTGAACCAATATAATTTGAGAGTTGGATGTTTATGGCACAATTAAAAAAGAAACAAACAAGGAATGCTTCTATAGAGCAGAGGGAAAGGGAACTGGGGGAGGAGGTTGTGGCCAAGACATGTTGTTGTATGTTCAAAACAAACCACCACCACCACCACGCTAGCAAACACAAATGATAAACACTGCAGCTTCCCTTCTAGTTTTACCCTCACAGAATTTCCTCAGACCCTTTATAGCCCAAAGGCAGCCCTGCCCTCTTAATTGGCTCAACTGGGAGCAGCTGTACTGGCACAGAGGCATTGGACCTATTTCAGGCACCCTGGGCCAGCCACCCTGCAACAGTGCTGTTTGAAACATTTTCCTTTTAATGTGCTTGGCATATACACACACATCGTATTGTTTAAGATGTACAAAGTTTGTTCTTTTTCACAGGTTGTCACTGACTTTTAAATCTTATAAAGAGGGCTGCAACATACTTCCATTTAGAAGGGCGGTACGCTTCAGAATTTAACTTTGATTGCTTCACTTTTGTTCTAAACCAAATGGATGGAATCTTTGCTTAAAAAATAGTTAGGTTTTTGTTTGTTTTTTTAATGTCTAGACAAACAGTTCTCTCACTGCAAATACCTCTCTGCAGTCCAAGTTAAGGTTCTGGCCTCCAACCTCCAGTTTGAGAATTTCAACCTGGTAATACCATTCCTCCTTTATAGGTGTGTACCAGATATCACCCTTGTACAAACTTGGTTCAATTCCACCCAGGACCTGAAGAGAGAAAATCGTAAGTTTCAGAGTAATGCAAACTTTTTTTTTCCTGTACGTGCATAAAAACTAAGACAACTGTGATTACACAGGGCAAAGAAATTTTACTGAGCTCCATCTGCAAAAATTCGGTTGTTGAACACAATTGGATAAAAGGATACATTTCAAGTATTTCAAACATCAAGATGCCAGAGGGCACTTGCTATAGTTAACAAGTCAAACTCCTCTTGAAATATCCTAAGTACCCGCAATGCCTGCCAACTTCAAAATTGATTTCCTTATGGGCGTTCCCTTCTTGAGTTAAAATTAAACAGGGTTTTTAATGGTACTGCCAAGGCTGAAACTAGGCAACACACAAGAACGGGAAAGAGCATTAAGCCTTCACATTAAAAATTCACTTAAGAGTACAAGAGTTAATATAGCCTAATAACGCAATTTTTAGATGCACTTAAGAGAAATGCAAGCATCTAAAATTAAAAAGGTTGTAGAGGATTTTTTTTAAACTAAGGGCTGGCAGAAAGCCAACAGGTGCAGAGGAGCATGCAGTTTGGGCAGAGACATCCCTTAGGGATTAATTTATTAAAGGGGGAACTCTATAGTCTAACACAAAGAATAGGAAATAAATTGGTAAAGTGCAGGTAGTAGCTAGTGAGGAACAGTCACACATAAAAGAATCCCATTAAAATATAAACACATGGAGGCAAACTGACTATTGACAAAATGTACAAGTGCGTATATACAAATGCTAGAAGACTAAATACTAAGATGAGTGAACTAGAGTGCCTGGCATTAAATGAGGATATTGATATAATAGGCATTGCAGAAATTTGGTGGAATGAAGATAATCCATGAAACACAGTAACAGTGGGGTACAAAATATGCTGGAATGACAGTAGTTCGTGCTGGTGGGTGAGTGGAACTCATTGCCAAGGGATGTTGTGAAGGCCAATAGGATAATTGGGTTCAAAAAAGAATTAGATAAATTCATAGAGGATAGGTCATTGATGGTATTAGCCAAGATAACCAGGGACACAACCCCATGGCTCTACGTGTCCCTAGATCTTCAACTGCCAGATGCTGGGATTAAATGACAGAAGACAGATCACACAAAAATTATCCTGTTCTCTTCATTCCGTCTAAAGGCTCTGGTACAGGCCACTGTCAGAAGACAGAATATTGGGCTAGATGACTTGTACATAAGAATGGCCATACAATAGGATCAGAATTTGGTCTTTGTCATACACATTTCTCAAGTGTATTAACTTACACATTTGTCAAAAATAACGGTAGCAAAAATCTGTAAGGAGTAGAGCCCAGATTCTGCCAGCCTTATTCACATCAAGTACTACTTTATTCTGAGTATTCCTGCTAACTGGAATTATGTTACTTGCAGAGTAAGGTACAACACAGTTTGAGCAAAGGTGGTGAATCTGGCCTCAAGTGAAGATGTTAAGGGACAGTGCTTCTTTCTTACAAGTTTCTAATTAAAAAGACAAAATTCAATATACAATGTAGTGGTTGGCTCAAAAAAAAAAAAAAAGTAATTAAGCATATTTAAGTAAAAATGGATGAAGGATGGAAAGAATAAAGAGGCACTTTAAACTTTTTAAATTAAAAAATAGATTTCTCATGTTTATTAATTTTGGAAAGTGAGAGAATGATTAGTTTGGATGATTTTTCCCTTTCAGACTGACAGATACCCACAAGACTACCTCCGTTGGTACCACTTCCAGGAACAGGCATTCCAGCACCACACATTTGCAGGGAGAAAACGTTGGGAATCTTTGCTTGACTCACAAGGGAATCAAAGAATGTCTCCACCGAACTTGAAGGCTAGAGTATGTGGGGGGGGGGGGGGGGAGAGAAAGAAAAGCAGATAAATATAGGATTATTCACACAGATGATAAACTGTTTTAAGAATCTTTTTAAAAAAGGTTTTGTAGAAACAAGCAAATCAATCACATAAAATCCCTCTTCACTGGATGAAGATGAATTTCTGACAATTGTGTGATGAACAAACACTCCAGATTTAAATAATTAAAAGGAGAATGGAACAGACAAACTTTTGTCATTTCCCTTTCTCTAAATATTTCTCACACACATTTTTATTCTTGGACATTGTTACATGCATCCAGAAGACATCATGTACTCACTGATTGCAGTATTGGCTCCTGACAAATGTTGCTGCTAAAAGTGTCCAAGGACACTCAATTTCTGCAGAAGTATTTGCCATATATTGCATTGTGGGTCAGCAGAAGAATCAGGAATCAGTTTTCCCTGCCACTTCTCCATGGTCAAATGGCAGCATTTTAGAGCTGAATCATCCAGCATTTCAGATTTTAACTCTAATCTTCAGTGACTTTAAGTCTCACCTTCCTTCCTTTGGAAGGGGCGGAATATCAAAATGCACTTAACTAACTATTAGTTTAATAAGTGGTGTCACGCACTACATATCTAGAGCAATACTGTGCCCTCACGCTAGCCTTTACACTTTCTATAAAAGTAGTTAGGCTGGGCAGGTTTTATACTGCGATATATCAGCTCTGCATTTCATAACAGTTGGCTATTTGTTTGGCACACAGAATACTAGGGCCTGATCCTGTGAGGTGAGCACTCGTAGAACTTCGCAAGACCAAGGCCTTAAAAAAAAGAGCAAAATCCTTGAGTATGTAACATACAACTGATAACACATTGTATGTTATAAGTGGGTAAGTGAGTTTCTGGATTTCTCAGCGCAGCACAACGAACATAGAGTTAAAGTAGTTTGGGTGGTCTGATTTTCATTTCCAGATCTCTAGAGTTATTGTAAATTTAATCTTCTCTCTCCAAATTTCCTGGTTTTTTAATAGTAGGGCTGTGTGTGGTTTATAAAAATAACACGCTATGCATGTTTTTGTAAAAGTTCCCCCCCTTACATTACAGATATGTATACTCCGACTCTTAATGTACATTTTGTTTGTTTGAATAAAATAAGCAACGTGGGGCTTTGTCTAGGACATGCATCAGGTTCCAAGCAAGCATAAAGAGATTCATCAAGAACGCTCCATGTCCCAGCCTTATATGTATTACGAGACGTGTGGCCTCCTACCAGACTTTACTTACCCTGTGGTCAACAGCCAACCCTTCCACCACTAGAAGACTGTTCAGCCCAAATGAGCAAAAACTGGATCATCAGCCCCCAGACAAGCCTAAATCCTCATTGGGGGCACCAGCTCCATTTAGGCTTGCTGGGATCTGCCAAACCTGATAGGCTCCCAGTGGATGTGGGGTAACTGGCAGGAAGCGTTGACAACTTTGCTAAGGGCTTGTGGGGAGAAGCAGGAGTAGAAAAAACAAGGCGTCTAAAGCCTTCAGGGGAGTGCTCCATGACATTTGAAATCACCTTCCTTCATTACCTTGTTTTTATTTTTGGCTTTGTTTTAATCATGAAAGGTGGGGTGGAAGAGGAGCCTTACCTTGGCTAAGGCATCATAGGCAAGTCCAAGGATCCCATGCCATTTAACCCCCGGTAAAAAGAAATTCTCCGATTCCAGAATGGTAGCAATGTTGATAGTGTACGTGCCATTGATTCCCTTTGGAATAGTAATGACATCAGTGCCAAGTACTCCAGTCCAACTTCCTTGCGTATACCGGACAGTGACATCAGTGCCTTGTGACTTATATGTACTTGACCTATACAACGGGGCAGGAGACAAAAGAGATGCTATAAAATAAGTGAACTGCTCCTTTATAATGCTAATCATACAAATGCTGTTTAACAAAATTATTTCTACTCAAGAAAAAAAAGTGACTTCTTGCAAACAAATCACATGTACTCAAAGACGATTGTAAGGGAATGGAAAGAGAAAGTTGACCCCCTGTTTTGGTACTTAACCCCTTCAGTGACTAAACTCTTCAGAATTTGAGATGGCTTTTTAATCTGGGATTGTACGTGTCTAGTACAATAGGACCCTGATTCTGGTTGCACCACTACCACTATAGAAATAAATAATAGTGCATTAAATTTACAGTGAGAAGGTCGGTAAAGCTTACACAGAGCTTTTCTTTGGGTCTGAGTTAGTTTCCCAGACCTGAAGAAGAGCTCTGTGTGAGCTTGAATGCTTGTCTCTCTCACCAACAGAAGTTGGTCCAATAAAAGAGATTACCTCACCCACCTTGTCTCTCTAATATCCTGGGACCAACACAGCTACAACACCACTGCAAATATTCAATTTACAGGAAACTGAAAAGCTCTGTGTTAAAAACTGAAATGCCAAGCTAATTGAATAGTTTTAGACAGACACCTAATTAACATTATTAAAAATTCCATTTTGGGTAAATAGGAATTAATTCCTAGTTACATACCAACAAAACATAGGTTATATGCATTTCAGACCATCTTAATTGTAATTCAAGGAAGGAGACTTAGATTTAATAGTGACTCCGGCCTTGTCTACACTACAGGACTATTTCGAATCTACTTAAGTCGAATTTGTGGATTCGACCTTATGAAGTCGAATTTGTGTATCCATACTAAATACACTAATTCGAACTTCTGAGTCCACATTAACGGCGGCGCCGACTGAAGTGGTGCACTGTGGAAGCCTATCCACAGTTCCGTGAGTCCCCGCTGCCCATTGAATGCTGGGTAGCTGAGCATGCCTGCTGCTGGGGGGAAAAAAATCGTGTCGGGGGCGGTTGGGGACCGTCATTGAACCCACTCCTGAAATCACGCCTCCCTGGCGCCGGCGGCCGTGCTGATGGCGCCGCGCTCTTCTCTGCGAGCCGCAGCAGCGCCGGCACATCCTAGCCTCAGCGCGCGTCGCGCTGCTTCGGCTGCTGTCAACTCACTTGTCGCAACTCCTCTCCCCAGTCAGATGATGCTGAGAAATGAGGCGAAAAGCAACGTGGCGAGGCTCGTGGAGCGTCGAGAGCAGGGTGAGGGCGCAGACCTCTACTAAAGCAGATGCAGTGGGTGCCATGGATGGTGGCAATGGGTGGGGGTCATGGGCATGGTGGACTGGTGGGGGAATTCTGGGCCGAAACACAAGGACTGGTGAGACCACATAGTGCTGCAGGTGGGAGGATGCAGAGTGGCTGCGTTCTTGAACTGTGGGATTTGCTGGCACTGCTTTGAACTGTGTGACCAGCCCACCCTCTGCGCCAGCCCTGAGAGTGCAGAGCGCAGCTGGCCATGTGCTGGCGAGTGCCGCCACGCCCTCTGAAACACCGTCAGTAGCAAAACCGCTTCAGAGCCAACAAAAATGGGCAACGTGATTCAAGTGGCTGGGGTTGCTGTGATTCAACTGCTCACGCAGGTAGTGACTCTCAAAGGTCTCAACTCTAGTGACTCCAGGACGCATGGATTCCCCCCAGCGGGCCAGCCAAACTGATTCGGGGGGATAGATAGGACTGCGGCACCTATCCAGGCCTGAACCACATGGCCAGCGCCAGGCCTTAACGCACCAGGCCTGTGAAGGGGGTGCTGCAATGGGCATCTTCAATGGTGTCAAGACTGGGGTGTTTACCAACATCTGTTGGGACGGTTTGTTGGCATGGTTGTGTGCAGAGGTTCAGTGGTCTGTTTAGTTGACCCTCAATCAGGTCAGAGGTTTCTTCCTCACTACAGGACTCTTCTGTGATGCCTGCCCCGCTAATGCCTCCGGGATGTGCAGTACAGCACAGGCTGCTCGGCTGATGAAGGCCCTATACATGCCCTGGCTCAGTGAGAAGGAACTCTTCAACTACCGGGGGAGCAGCAAGCAGAATGGTCGGAGGGCTGTGGGCCGGCAGTCGAAGCGACAGAGCTTATTTTCTTGCTTTCGCGCTGGAGCTAGAATATGTATCTGTGTTGCTGTGCTACTTTTGCTCTGTGTGAGGATCTCTGTGAGAGCAAGGGAGTGGGGCTTTTGGGATGGGAGAGGGAGAGTTTAGCCCGAGACCCTGACACCGGATTTTACGATCACCCACCAGTTTTGGCGCTGCCTGATCAGAGAAGAGGAGCCGTGCTTGGGCACCAGCGCTGAGCTGGAGCACCTGATTTTGCTGTGTGTGTATGTGTGTGTGGTTGTCCACTGTGATGTGACTGTGCTCACGTAATTTAAGTTCTGATCAGTTATCCACTTTTCCCTTAAAACTACAAAAATGTAACCCTCCTTATAACTAATTAATTAATTGAATGTAAATTCATTCACGAATAATAACTAATGAAACATAACAGCATTTCTTGGTGGGTTGGGAAATGACTTGTACTTACTGTGGCGCTGTGTAAGTGTGATATGACAGCTAGTCTGCTCCAGGATTGAAGACAGCCTGGTCCTCTTTGGTTATAGGGTGGGGTGGGGTGGGTTTGCAGTGTGTTTGCAGGTGTGGGTGGGGGCGCAGGGGTGCTCTGGAATGGTGGGTTTGGGCGTTTGGGCGAGGGGGTTTGGGGGTTGGGGTTGGGGGTGGGGGTGGGGGGTTGGGTGGGGTTTGAAGTGGGTGAGGGCAGGGGGGAGGGGCGCGGGTCTGTGCTGGATGAGGCCTCTTGGGTTCCTGTGGCTGGGCATAGGGCCTCAGATTTGGAAAAGGGCCTGCAGGGCGCCAGACGCTGGACAAGGAAGTGCCACGCCAGACCACCTGAGCATACATACACAGCACTGACCCTGGGTGGTGACCCTGGCAGCTGGTGACTGCACCCCTGTTGTGTGCCCCCTGAGTCTGTACCCCCTGCTGGTGTGCAGTGCCTGCAGTCTGAATCCCCACAACCCACAAAAAGCACCCGAGAGCAGTGACCCAACTAAAAACACAAAGTCACAGTAACAAAAAACTGCCACACAGGGGAGTGGGACAACGTTGATTTAATAATGTTATACTTCTGTAAGGGAAACTTGGATTTGGGACTGGGTGATCCTGTAAGGTTGGAGATTCACACTCTCTGAGACCTCTCCTGTCTTGTTCATTCCCCTCTGGGCCTCCGGTGTGTAAGCTCTGGCGGCGCCTACGGCCTTGGTCTTGTTGCTTGGGGGGTGCAGGGGCTCTCTCCTCTGCCTGCTCTGCCTGCTGCAGATCTTGGCGGCGCCGGGGTCAAGGTCCTTCTGCTTGGCTGCCTGCTCATCTCGCTGCCTCCTCCCGCCCGCCGTGCGCCACCTATCCTCCCGTTCGCCGTGTGTGCCTCCTCATTAGACCCAGGCGCTCCTCCACTGTCACATGCTCCCGCCACGCTGCCTCCCGTTCGATGTGTTCCGCGTCCATACCTGCCCCTCTCCCCTAGTCTGCGCCTAATGTGCTCTGTGACGGCAGCTGTGGGAAGGGCAGTGGCTGGAAAGAAAGCTGTGTGGCTTGAAAGAAAAAGTAGATATGCCGGGCAGTCGAGATGCGAAGTTAAACAGTGAGAACAGTCTAGTCAGTTTCTGGTGAGCAGAAAGCGTGTTTGATTTAGTCTCCTCAGATTTCAGCAGTCAGTTTCTATTCAGAACAGGCTTTGCAGTTGCATGGGTTCTAGAGTTCAGAGGGGCAGTGGAGGAACGAGAATGTGCACGGAGAGCACCCAGCACAGGAGAGCTTTCTTGGTTGGCTGTCTGGCATTTCCTGCATCGCTCTGGCATACCTAGCAAAGAGCAGTTACAGCATCCGTAGTCTGCAAGCTCTAAAGCCCCCTCTGTATAATCGTTAAGCGCAGGCCACTGTGCATTATGCCTCACTTGGAAAGCATAAAGTCTGAGCCTTTCTAAGCCCAAGTTGCCCAACGACAATCTAGATGCAACACTAGTTATAGCACTTAAACCCTGCACAGACCAGGACCATATGCTGCCTGCTTGTCGAGGCCATGATTCCCTTACATTAGGGATGGCCTGCTCATGAAGTGTGCCCCACACGAGCACAATGGCCACCTCTCCCAGGAACCTCCCTGCTGGAGCTTTGAGCTTTTCAGCTGAGAGCTTTTGAACTGTTTTGAGAGGATTATTGCTCTATTCCTATATGTGTGATATGTGTTTTTGTAGTTTTTGAGATTTAAAATTTTATATAATATTTATTTTTTTTTTTATTTTTATTCTTAAAAAAAATAAAAATTAATGTGTTTCTGTTTACCGCCTTATCCCTCCCTGATTCTCTGTCCGGTTGGGGGGCGGGGGGGCGGGTGGGGGTCTCTGGATGGTGATGAGAAGAGATGGCTGTCTCAGGGAAAGCGGGAGGGGTTCGCGCCTGCGCCGCCCTCCTCATCTAGTGTAGAGGCCTCATTGACTTACAGGAGGAGGGAGAAAAGTTCTTTATAGACTGGGGGCAGCAAAAGTTTAGGAATAGCAAGTCAAAGAGAAGGGCAGAAGGAATCATGAGTTCTGAAAGGAAGGAAGGGGCAAATCCACACGGGGTTTTGGAAATTAGAAATGTTATTGGGTTTGGAGATTGACAAGGAAACAGATAAGGTGAGGTTGGTACGGACCTACTTCCTGAAGAAAGTCTGAGTACAGCATTCTGAACTCTAACATTCAGGACTTGATCCTATACCACTAAAGTCAGAGGGAGTTTTGCCCTTGACTTCAAGGAGAGAAGGATCAGGGCCTAAGCAAGCACATGTGTGCAGGGCTGGAGTGGGGAGGATTGGTATCAGAAAATGGAATTGCCATAGCCTAGTGCTTTGTTTCAAGACAGACATGCCAACAGACATTCTTTAAAAGCTAAAAGTGTAAGTCATATTTAGGAGCCTTGACAAGGCACTAAAACAGAGTGATGAGGATTTTATTTTGAATGCCCTGTTTCTAACAAGAACACAACCATCATCTCGTAACTTCACAAGGATTATTTTTTTGAACATTACAGGAGAGCAATGAAACTCAAATTTCTTTCAATTCAGTTTTGTTCTAATTTCCTGGCACTCAGTGTTTTAGTGCCAAATGACAGGGCTCAATTTAGTTCAATACGCCTTTACTATCACAGAGTAAAAACTGCCTTTGCTGGGAGCTTTTAAGTTAGTGAGTTTTATAGTGATGACTATATATGTGTAAATACATAAAAAAAAATGTACATGTGCAAGCAATGTATAATTTAAATATATAGCAAGGAATATACACATTAAAGACAAGCTGTGCTTGTTGAACCATCTGCATTTGGTTCTCACATTTACATTTATATTCAGTTATATATGAATATGTGCTGGATGAAATTTTTTTGCATAGTTTTGGATTTTGATACAAAACTTGCCCGGGGGTTGATACAAATCCCCTAACCTCTAATATTCATGGCAATCTTGAGGAAGAGTGCAGCGAGCCTATGCAACACAACACAGCATCTTCTCCCAAAATTGTGCGTTGTATCTTTGCAAATCACGGTGAAGTTGAACAGTTTGCCTTACATGCTTTTTATTAATTATTATCATCATCATCTACTACTACTACTACTACTACAACTACAACAAATAAATAAAAATTGTCCAACCTCCAAGGACAGGCACATTTTGACTTTATAACCTGATACCTTTTCCCCAAAAAACTGGGGGGGAACCCCCACCAAAATGGTTATCACATTAACATACCTAAGCACTTTTTTTCCTTGAGAACCAACATAGCTGTGAATATTTTTGTTTTAAGGATTCCAGATTTTTCCCCCCTCCCAAGAGAGAAGTGGAAACTGGTCAACTCACTTCCTTTCCTGTGAACTTGCTCTGTAACAGGGCCTTTACTCAGCAGAGCCAGGGAAAAAACACATGAAACTTATTAGGTCAGTAGCAATGCGTGTAGTGTATAAGAGACTGCATGAGCATCCAAGATTGCATAGAAGGCTCCCAGTTTTTCCATATCATCACATTCCCTAGAAAGGAGAGCTCCTTTCATGCTCAATGGAAAACTCCTTAAGAAACCCCAGCCTGGTCTGCATGCGATTCCCACAGCCCTCGTTGAAGAGAAAGATGCAAAAGCTTTCTTTGGAGCTCAACCTCCAGTCCAAAAAGGGGGGAAAAGGCAAGCAATCTCAAGAAGCAGAGTGTCAGCTTTCTTGCATACCCAAACTGCTGGCCCATGAACAAAAGACCAAATTATAGTTTCAAATGCTGCCATCCATCCATCCCTGGACAGGGGGCACATGGCTATTTTGTGGGACTATCAGGCAGTCAAACTGCAGTTCTCAACTTAAAAATTTTCATTTAAATTTGAAGCCCTTACGCCTAGTGGTAGGGGAAAGGAAAAAAACCTGAACTCCATTCTCAATTAGTTCTTCATAGCCCTGAATTTTAGGGAATCTGTCTAACCATTAAAAGGTCATTGTGGTCCGTTAGAGTCCATAATCTCCAAGAAGAAAAAAAGAAAGGTGAACTAATGCACCACTTCTAGGGGGCACATCTTCAATGCCACTTTCCTAGTGCTATCTTTAGTGCAGTACATACAGAAACTGTACTTTTGTCTTATCTTAATGGCACTTCTTTTCTAATGCACTTATGGATTTCTTTAGGAAGTCTGCCTACAGGGTCTGACCTCCTCTTCTCCATCAGGGAAAAAAAAAAATCACTTCCTTCATGCATCTGAATTTGAGATCGTCTTCTTTGATTGCAGTTTTATTAAGCACATTCCCTGACAAATTTTGGAAATATCTGCTTCCAACAGCATACCTTCATGAACTTCCTGCCAGGTGTGTACCTCAGTCACTAAACATGTCCCAGAACCAGCTGAGCATCCGCCTTTTTTAAATTTCAGAAGCAGTCATACCACCTTTATTTGTCACTGCTACAGTTGTGTTAATGTGACTATGTATACCTCTGCATTTGTACAGCACCTAGCACAATGGGGCACCTGATCCCAAGTAAAGTCTCAAAGCAGTACCGTAATGTTAAAACAACTCTATAAAGTCAAAATAGGGTCTGAATAATTGGCAATTTTTATGAAAGAAACTGAAGGGTGTGGGGAAAGAGAGAGAAGATGGTGGCAGGTAAATTTGGTGGGGGGCCTGTGTGGGACAACAGAGTACGGGAGAGCCTGGAGGGAGTGTGAGAATTGGTGAGGGAGGGGCTGGGAGGATAAAGGGGGCAAAAGAGTGGGAAAAGTTACAGCTTCCCAAACACCAGAAGATAGGAGGGATTAAGAAGAGTCCTACTCTGAGCAAGCAACGAGATCTCGTGTGAATGTATTTAAAGGTTGAATTTGAAGCTTGAAATGATCATACACAGATTAGGGGTGAAGGCTTCCATATAAAATGCTCAAAAATACCTGAAGGCAAAAAAAAAAAAAAATCATTTATAAAAGGTCACTGTTTTTAAGCCCGCTTTTGGGGGGTGGGAAGGAAAAGAAAAGAAAAATCATACTTCTGAGAGCATATAACCCTTATTCTATAAATCACTTTCCCTCATTTATTAGGAGAGTGATAACCCATCAGCATCCTGGGGATCTGATGAGACCCTGGCAGAGGCAGTTTCAGTCTATAGCGTGTATATACACTGCCTACATCTGCTCTGGACTGCATGACCAGAGTCAGCCAATATTTTCATATGACTGATCCAAGAATGCTTTGGCTTCTAGTAAGTTGTTCAAATTCACGGTCCCAGAATTTTAAACTAACACAGAAAGAATCCCATGCAAACCATATTAGAAAATATAAGAGACTCCAGCACTCCCTGAAGGGGGCGCACCGGAACTGCTGGGATAAGCAAAGGACCCTGACTTGCCCCCATGGAAAGCAACTATGGGGGTTGTAGGGCCACTAGCACCCTACTTCTCCCCAGTAGCCCCTACAATGTCTCCTGTGATGCAGCCTACAGAAGCCCCCAGGCTCTTTCTAGGAGGCAGAAGGCACAAGTTGAGGAGGCAGCCGAAGCAGCAGGGCATGGACTTCAGGAGCATCACTGACACCAGCACCTGTAGTTGACGGGCATTTTTTTGTGACAGAGGAGATAATTATTTCTGAGGGAGGGGGCAATGACTAGATCTGGGAGAGGGAAGAGGAGAGGGAAATGAGTAATTGAAATTTCAGAGTTTACTTTATGTTGCTAACAAAATAGAAAACGTATATTAAAAGCCAAACTATTTGGAAGGCTTTTCTTTAGGCCCCGATCCTGCACACCTGGGTCCAGATCCACATGGGCACGGCAGTCTGCCCACACGTTACAGGATTTGGGCCTTAGACCAGCGTTTTTCAAAGTTCAAGTTGCAACCCAGTACTGGGTCATGGCATGTAAGGCACTGGGTCACCTTGCTCAGCACCCAGAGACCCTGGCTGCTCTGGTCAGCACCACCGTCTGGGACGTTAAAAGTCCCATTGGCGGTGCTGCCTAGGTAAGGCAGGCTAGTTCCTACCTGCTCTAACACCGCACTGCGCCCTGGAAGTGGCCAGCAGTGGGTCCGGCTTCTAGGCAGGGGGTTCACAGGGCTCCATCCCCTGCCCCACCCCAAACGCCGGCTCTGCACTCCCGCTAGCTGGTTCCCAGCCAATGGGAGCTGGGGCGGGCGGTGGCTGCAGGTAAGAGCTGTGTGGCGCCAGACCTGCTGCTTGACACTTCCAGGGTGCAGCATGGTCCACGGTGCCAGGACAGGCAGGAAATCTGCCTTAGAACCCCCACTGCGCCACTGACCAGGAGCCGCCAGAAGGAAGTCTGTATCTCAACCCCCTGCCCCGAGCCACACCCAAACCCAGATCCCCTCCTGCACCCCAAACTCCTTATCCCTGGCCCCACCCCAGAGCCCTGACACCCTCCTACACCCCAGCCCCCTGCCCCAGCCCAGAGCCCCCTCCCACACCCTGAACCCCTCATTCGCAGCCCCACCCCAACCCTCTGCCCCAGCCCTGAGCCCCTCCCAAACCCCTCATCCCCAGCTCCCTTGGGTTGTGGACATCAACAGTTTTCTTCAACTGGGTCCCCAGAAAAAAAAGTTTGAAAACCACTGCCTTAGACTAACCTCTTTTGTACTTAGAGCATGCCTAGCATAACATATATGCTACTATAATATTTAAAAAAAAAACAAAACAAAAAAAAAAACACATGCAGAGAACAAAACCAAGAAGAATCAGTTTCACAAATCACAAAACACTTCAAGTTTGGCTTCAGTCAAAAATGGAAATAAGCTGTGGTCTCATTTGAGTGCTAGTTGTGTACCTGTCTTTAGGTATTAATAAAACGTAACCCAATACCTGTCTGTCTTCCTTGAAAGCAGATCAGTTCAGGAGAAGTTTCACTGACAGAGCAATGTGAGGAAAACCTAGCACCCAATTTGTCCATGATCAGTACATGGAATTCTTCCATAATCCCTGTGACAGGTTAGATCACAGAACCCCCCTTGGGAGCTGCCACCCAATCTGCCAAGACTACCTCTTGCTCCTGCTTTCCCTGCCAGCTCAGGACCCCAGCACCCTGGCTTGCAGAGCCAGACACACCAATCTGCTCCAACAAAGACCCAGGGTCTGAATTACTTGCCCCAAAGCTGCAGGTTTACCTGAAAGCAGCTAACAGAAGTGCTCCTGTCTTTAACACTCAGATACCCAGTTCTCGATGGGGTCTAAACCCAAATAAATCTGTTTCAGGGTAAACTCAAATTGTTCGCCCTCTATAACACTGATAGAGAGAGATGCACAGCTGTTTGCTCCCCCAGGTATTAATACATTCTCTGAGTTAATTAATAAGTAAAAAGTGATTTTATTAAATACAGAAAGTAGGATTTAAGTGGTTCCAAGTAGTAACAGACAGAACAAAGTAAGTCACCAAACAAAATAAAATAAAATTCATAAATCTATGTCTAATCAAACTGAATACAGATAATCTCACCCTCAGAAATGCTTCAGTAAGTTTTTTCCTCAGACTGGACGCCTTCCAGGCCTGGGCACAATTCTTTTCCCTAGTACAGCTCTTGTTCCAGCTCAGGTGGTAGCTAGGGGATTCTTAATGATGGCTCCTCTCCTCCCTTTGTTCTCTTTCACCCCTTTATATATATATATATATATATATATATATCTTTTGCATAAGGCAGGAATCCTTTGTCCCTCTCTGGGTTCCCACCCCTACTTTTCAATGGAAAGACACCAGGTTAAAGATGGATTCCAGTTTGGGTGACATGATCACTGCAAGACTTCATTACCCACTTGCCAGGGCGCGTGCGCGTACGTACACGTACACACACCCTGCCTGCAGACAGTTGTCCTGGTTAATGGGAGTCATCAAGATTCCAAACCACCATTAATGGCCCACACTTTGCATAATTACAATAGGCCCTCAGATTTATATTTCATATTCCTAGTTTCAGATACAAGAGTGGTACATTTATACAAATAGGATGATCACACTCAGTAGATTACAAGCTTTGTAATGATACCTTACAAGAGACCTGTTGCATGAAGCATATTCCAGTTACATTATATTCACTCATTAGCATATTTTTATAAAACCATATTGAATGCAATCCCTATCTTGCCACTCAAAAATGCCAGACCCCAAAAGCCAGTAAAACCAGGCAGCGAAAGTTTGCTTCATATTTTCCTGTAAATCCCTTACAGTCTCCACCGATCCAAGTCAATGTCTAAAGAAACTCAAACAATAGCAAAGAATGAGAGAATCAATAGATTAAACTATTTTAATGAAAAGTTGTTTCGGTCTCTCTCTCTCTTCTCCCCTCCCCCCCGCCAATCACAAAAACATCAAAATGCCAAGCAGACCTTCAATCATTTCCCTTGTTGCCAATTCTTCCTCTAAGGCAAAAAACAAAAAAGCCACCAAACCAAAACAATAAAACTCCTCAAGTCTTCTCCAGGGTTTAAATTACCAAATATTTAACCAAAAAGACAAAGTTGGGTATTCTATTTGGACTCGGTTCTTCAGTGCATGTACCATTAAAACCACACATAACATACATGTCATGCAGAAGGTCCAACTAGATTATCCTAGCAGTCCCTTCTGGCTGTAGACTCTTAATTTATGGATATTCCTGGTTCTCAATTTTTAGGTGTGTTTGATTGGGAAGTTAGATTTACCTCCCAAGTCCAAGGGATGATAAAATACACGAATGCCTCAGTAGACGTTTCAGATCAGTTCTAAGGCAGAAGACTTAGCTAACATAACTGATTAGTTAAAAGGTTTTAGAGATGAAAACTAGATGGATTTTTATGACCAAACAATTTGAAAATGTAACTTCAAAAAAAAAAAATTAGGCTAATTGAAGATTCAACATGACATAATCTGAAATATCATATTAAAAACCCTACACAATGGTTCCAGTAAATCCTTTGTGGAAAAGTAACAAGCTACAATCACCAACACGCAGGGGCGGCTCTAGGCATTTTGCCGCTCCAAGCACGGCAGACAGGCTGCCTTCGGCGGCTTGCCTGCGGGAGGTCCCTGGTTCTGCAGATTCGGCAGCAGCCTGCGGGAGGTCCGCCGAAGCCGCGGGACCAGCAGACCCTCCGGAGGCGTGCCGCCAAAGGCAGCCTGCCTGCCGCCCTCGCGGCTACCGGCAGAGTGCCCCTCAGGGCTTGCTGCCACAAGCACGTGCTTGGCATGCTGGTGCCTGGAGCCGCCCCTGCCAACATGTATTTTTGAGCGGTATGAGAAATAGAATGTTCAAGAACTTTTTTCTTGACAATCCACTTGCAAAAAAGTCTCAAGTGGTTTCCATCCATTACCAGAGAACATTCTCACTATCCCATTTCAGGATTACTGAAACAGATCCTTGTGAATGGTAATTTACACACTAAACTAACAATAGTTGAACTATTAACTTCTCAAATTAAAGATTGTCAGAGCACCTCATAATCTTCAGCTACTGAAGTGATCCAGATAGTATTCAAGATAATATCAATCTACTTGCATATTATACTGCTGGACTGCCCAGTTACAATATTTTGCTTGGTTTATAGAAAAATCCAACCTGTTGAGCAGGCAATAGAACATACTTCATGAATAAAACATTATACAGGACCTTCTCAGCAAAACAAACTCTTTTTCTAGAACACTGAGTTCAAGGTTTCCTCTAAAACCCCATAGTTCCAAGTGGTTTTCCTGGAGACTCAAAGGTAGCAAAATAATTTTCTGATCTACACAAAAAACGGAATTAAGTTGAAATTAAGGATGTATATTTTGTCATTTGAATTAAAAGAAGCCACAAAAAACTAGACATTCAGGAAATTCAGAGTTAAGGTTCCATTTCTAACATTGCACTGACATTCTAATAAAAAAAAGGACACACATCCATAACTTTTTCAATAGTTTTACAACAAAGCACTAATTCTTCCTTTTCTCCCACCCCCTTTTTTTGCATTTTTGTAACTGTAGTGGAAGCGTGTACTGCTGTTGTTTAATGGAATTGAAATTGCATGAGATATAATTGAAGGGGAGGAGGGATTTGAAATAATTTTTATTTCCTTTTAGAGCAATAAGAATAGGCACCCATCTTTAGCCTCTGTAAACTGCAAAGGGATGGAATCCTGGTTCCACTGACATCAGTTGTAAAACTCCCCTTGCCTTCAGTGGGGCCAGGATTCCACCACAGTATGTCTATGCTTTAAAGAAGTGTTTGGAATTAGAAATGTGTGATCTATCCATGTTTGTATGTTAAAGTGCTTGTGCTACAAAGTCTTATGCTATGTTTAGTTAGGATTTGCTGAATGTTTTTGTTCCTCTCTGCATTCCTTCAATGTCACTTACCTTTTGTTAACTATCTCCCAGGAGTGAGTTACAGTTGTGGTTATTTTAGTTAAACTCATTACACACACAACAAAGAGCAACCTTAACTCTGAATTTCCTAGATTTCAATGTCCATTTTTCCTGCCAGTTTTTTCCAAAAGATGACATACACAAAACACTGACATGTAATTACAACCTTCAAGTGTTTTGAATGGCATTTCTGCAGGGGGTGGGGGGTGTAGATTTGTTTTTAAGTGGTCCTAAATCCTAGAGATAAGACCTGTCCCTACAGATACTAAGAAGTCCCTGGAGAAGAGAAGGAGGGCAAGGAAGGATCCTCCATCCCTGCCCAGTCTGTTGGCCATGAAGTCTCCTCGTAACCCAGTCCTCACCTACCAGCCTGTGAAAGTAGTCCCTAAGCTTCTAATGCCCTAAAGTTTCTATAAAAAGGGAGACCCACTCTCTGCAGGTCCTCAAGATAGGGGATCATTTGCTACGCAGCCTAGGAGGTATATGGGAATTAGGCTCTCCTCTTGTGAGCCTCTGGATGTCTGCAGGACTGGGGCTGTTTTAAGGCTTGCTGGGGCATGAGCAAGAAAGAGCATGGTTTACTGGAGGATTGGGGATCAGCAGACCCCAGAGGGTGTAAGGTAACAGGAAAACTGCTTTCCCCTACTACCACTGCTCCCCAGCCCCCATGGAGGAGGGTCACAAGGATCGAGAAATATCTTCCTGGCTGTTCCTGCAACTCTCCAGCCTCTGGGTATGGCTACACTTGAGAGTTGCAGCGCTGGTGGAGGCTTTCCAGCGCTGCAATTAGTAACTGTCCACACCTGCAGGGCACATCCAGCGCTGCAACTCCGTGGCTGCAGCGCTGGCCGTACACCTGGGTCTGCTTGGGGAATAAGCATTGCAGCGCTGGTTCTGCAGCGCTGGTCATAAAGTGTGGGCCACACACCAGCGCTGTTATTGGCCTCCAGGGTATTAGGAGATATCCCAGAATGCTTTTAACTAAATTATTCCCTTTGTTTTGTTATGCAGCTTCTCTTTGTTTTGTTGTGAACGCGGCTCCGGGCGCCGCTTATCTAAAAAAAAAAAAAAAACACAGCTCCTGTTTGCTGTGATCAATCTGTGAACAATCAAATGAGATATCCCCCTCCCTGCCTGATTCACAGGGGCTGAGTGTTTGCTTTTTGCTTGACCAGCAGCGAGTCGGCAGCTGCTTATCTGGTCTGCAGGCTTTTGCAGTTAAAGAGTAAGGGGTCGGAAAAAGTTTCTGATTTTGCAAGTCAGGGAGCTGATACACAGTGTTGGCTCCAAAAAATCCACTCTCTCTCTCTCTCCCCCGCTCCCTGTCACACTACACTCCACCCCACCCCCCTCTTTTGAAAAGCACATTGCTGCCACTTGAACGCTGGGATAGCTGCCCACAATGCATCACTCCCAACAGCGCTGCAAATGCTGCAAATGTGGCCACACTGCAGCGCTGGTAGCTGTGAGTGCGGCCACACACCAGCGCTGTCCCTGCACAGCTGGACGACCAGCGCTGTAACTGCCAGCGCTGCAACTCTCAAGTGTAGCCATACCCTCTATCTATCTATGGGGTCCCAGTGAGGAAACACTTCCTCTCCTCCTCCTCTGCTCCCACCCTTTGAGCCTTAGGATACTCATCAAGGCCTCCCACAACCCCCACCCCATGGCCCTGGAGAGGCTCTGTGGGCCCTTGCTGTAAAGCTCACAGGCCCTCCCCATGATCCTTAACTAGTAAGTTGAAACCCCACTTTCACACCTAGGTCTTAAGTTCTTGGGAGAGGTGGGGCCTCTCAAATTCTCCCCCAAAACCAAACCCTTAGAGAGCTAGCCACTGCTCCTCCTCTGGCTCCCACCCCATCACCTGTCCGCATAAGTCTACTAAAACTCACAGGAGGGCTGGAATTGGCCCCCCTGCTTAGCTTCTGAAAACTTACTGGCCGGGATGTGGGGGCGGGGTTGGCATTTCCCTTCATTCACAACTCAGGAGTAGAGCTGGCTGAAAATTTTCAGCCAAAATTTTTTCAGGGAAAAAAAAAAAAAAAAAAAAGCAGATCCAGCAACATTTAAACATTTTGCAGACATTCATGTCAGCTTTGCTGACTTGTTCATGTAGAAAAAAAAAATAATAATTCCAAAACAGTCAAAGCCTTTCCTTTAGACATTTTAAAACAAAAAACATTTTGATTTTTTTTTTATTCAAAACTGCTTTTGATTTAGAAACTTCCTTCAAATTTAATACATTTTAAGACATTAAAAATGCTCTAAATCCAAGTGAAATGTTTGGTTTGACCCACAATGATTTTTTTTGCGCCCAGGTTTTTCTGAGTTGCCAGCAAACTGAAAAAAATAACACCTATATCCTCCTTAAAACCATTAATGAATAGGGGTTGTTCAGTTGGTATACAAAGACTCCAATATTAAGAATCCCAAGGTTAGCATTGAAGTGGAAATTCTGGAATCGTCAAAAATGTCTTATTTCTAGAATATACTGTGCAAACTCTGCACTGGTGTTTCCTGGATAAAGTGCTGTCTTATCTGTTGCCATGTCTGTGGAAATGCATTATTTGTCACCACCCCAAGTATGTTTCACTGAAGATATTAAAAAAAAAGCCAAAAATGAAAAAGACCACCCATCTAAGATGTATAAAGAGGTATCAAGAATAGAAAGTATCTTTCAGCATCCCTATCTTCTAAATAGTTTTGGTCATATACATCAATTAAAGATCAACAGTTGGGCTTGGAAGGATTAGATTTCTTATTTTATTTTACCATCTACACATGAACCAAAGAAAATATTGTTAGATGAGTCTGTCTTTCTGTAAATTTTGAATAAGAAAAATGCTGCTTCAGAATGCAGAGTTTGATTTAAAGATATTTACTCTCTATATTTGGACAACATTGACAAGTCATATTTTAATGGTTATAAAGCTCTAACTTTTTGAATCTCGATGTCTATAGTCATTAAATAATTCTCTAACCACCTCCATAATTTCCTACAACTGTGAAATTTTAAATATAATAAAAATGATTACAATGCATAAGTTTCCACATTAAAATTAAAAATAAAAATTTTAAAAATGCTTTAAAACATACATTGATATCACAATTGCCAACTTTCACATGGTAAATAAGCACCCCGACTTTAACAATAAGCCAAAAATCAAGCTAATCCCATTTCAAAACATGGCCAAAATAAGCCAGTCCCTAAGAACCTGTACTCTCTATGTGACTAGATCCCCCCCTAGCGTGCAGTCTGGGACTGTGGCGGGCCTGCTGCGTACCCCTGACTTGCTCCCCTGTTCCCCCTGCTTGCCAGGAGCCGATTAAAAAAAAAAAAAAAAGAAAAAAAAGGCAACAAGCTACAAGCCAAAAAACTAGCAAATAAGCAACTCAAGCCAATTAAGCCAAAAACAAGCCCAATTTCTGTTTTTTGGGGTTTTTTTGGTGTATGTGTGGGTTTGGCATGTCTGATTCATATCAGTTAAAATTATAAAAAAAGTAAACGTCAAATTTCTGGCAAACCTAGATATAGTTAGGGCCGGTGCAACCACTAGGCAAACTACGCGGTCGCCTAGGGTGCCAAGTGGTTGGGGGTGCCAAAAAGCGGCAAGCTCCAGCCATGGAGGAGTCGGCGTGGTGCAGGGTGGGCAGCAGCCCTGCAAAGGCAGCAGTGCCACTAGCAGGGAGCAGCCACACACCCCGCTCCTCCTGCCCAGGCTGAGGCCCGGCGCCCCCCCCCCCCGCAGGCTGCAGCAGATGCATGCACGTGGCAGCACCTGTGCACCCCCCCAGCTTCCCCTCGCTGTGCTCAGGCTCTGAGGCTCCCGGGCATGTGAGCTGCCGCCAGGCCCTGAGCCTGCTCCCAGGAGCTGCAGAGCCCCGAGCGTGGTGTGGAGGGATGCACGGAGGAGGGATGCATGGGGGGCTGCCACCCCCATGCATCCGCTGCAGGAGCCCCCCAAGAGGGGGGTGCTGGGCTTCAGCCCAGGCAGGCGCACCCCCCGGTTCCCTTCTCACTGTGCTCAGGTTCTGCGGCTCCCCGGCATGTGAGCTGCTGCTGCTGCCACCGCCACTGTCCCTACTGGAGGGCTCCGGTGATCTGCAGGGGACAGAGGCAGCAGGCGGCATCCGAGCGCGCAGACTCCTCCTCCCTGGGCTCCAACTTTCCCAACTCCCGCTGCTCTCCAGCCCGTGCGCTCCCGGCCAGGCACTTCTCCAGCACAGCAGCAGCCGGAGCTGTGGGGGCAGGAAGTTGCTTCGGGCCCCGTGGTTCAGGGAGCTGGGAAAGTTGGAGCCCGGGGAGGAGGTGGCTGCACGCTCAGATGCCGCCCACCGCCTCTGTCCCCCGCAGATCTCCGGAGCCCAGTGTTGGCTCCTGCCCTGGGAGTAGCAGTTGGAGGCGGCGCAGGACTAGGAGGGATGCTGCTGTGGACCGTGGTCACCAGGCAGAGTGGGGTTCCCGGGAAATGTTCCTGACCATTGCCATCTGGCTGGTTTGGCAGGAAACCTTCGCGGTGCCGACCTGAACCTGGGAGTTGTAAGTTGCAGCCACTCGGGGTCCCCTTCCCCACATGTTGCACGGGCCAAGCCTCCACAGCTCAAAAAACCGCCCGGACTTACTAGTCGTATTTCCCTGTATGGATTAATCTGGGATTTCTATGAGAAAACAACCTATTTAAAAAAAGTTACAAGATTAAATACTTGATATTTGCATTAACCTAACTTTCAAAAATATGCCTCAACTTTTATTTGCAGTGTTTAAATCAAGAAAACAATTCCAGTTGCAGTGATGTATCCTGCTCTTTAAACTGTTCAGAAAGCCACAGGATACAAAGAAATTAATGTAGCTAACATTTTAAAAAGTAATTCAACTGATTATAAAAACACAGCCACAAAACTAGGAAAATCATGCCAAGACAGTTGGTTTCACACTTCCCACACAAGGAAGTGATCAGTAAAGTAAGAAACACATATTATGCATAAGCGGAGTCAATGTCAAATAGAAACAGAAGTTTCAGTAAATATTAGTTTAAACTTAAAGACAAACTTTACAATATGAAATCATATGGGAAGGGCCTATTTTATAAAGAATATATTTCAAAAAAGCACTTTTCATCAGTTGTTGGAAAGTTGTCAGGTCATTTTTAAGTAGAGATATCAAAGGTCTGCAAATCTGATATTGAACTTATTACTATGAACACTTGAAAAGGACCACGGTGATGGGGTTTAGCTACAGGAACCCATGATTTTTATACAATCCCTTGTGCGGTCACATTATTTAAAAGAGAAAGTGTGTGAGGTGATATCTTTTATTGGACCAACTTCTGTTAGGCTTTGGCTACACTTACACTTCAAAGCGCTGCCGCGGTAGCGCTGCCGCGGCAGCGCTTTGAAGCGCTAAGTGTAGTCAAAGCGCCAGCGCTGGGAGAAAGCTCTCCCAGCGCTGTCCGTACTCCACCTCCCTGTGGGGAATAACGGACAGCGCTGGGAGCCGCACTCCCAGCGCTGGGGCTTTGATCACACTGGCGCTTTGCAGCGCCGCAGTTTGCAGCGCTGGAGAGGGTGTGTTTTCACACCCTGCTGCAGCGCTGCAAATTTGCAAGTGTAGCCAAGCCCTTAGTGAGAAGGGCAAGTTTTCGAGCTACACAGAGTTCTTCTTCAGGTCTGAAAAGGTACTAACAGTGTCACAGCTAAACACTAGATCTAACAGATAGTTTAGCACAAGCAGTTAGCACATATTCAAGGGAACCATTCAAGGTGAAATAGCCCATTAACTCCCTTGTAATCCCAGGACAAAAGGGGAGATTAGTGGGTTGCAGGTTGTTGTAATTAACCATAAATCCAGTATCTTTATGAAGATCGTTGCTAGACATTAAAAATCATGTTTTGAATTCAAGCTCCCAGGCTCATCTTTTGAAAAGTGTTTTGCAGGTTTCCTTTGAGGATGAGGACTGATAGGTCAGATATCAAGTGATTTTGTGGGGGCCTAACTCATAAGTTCTGAATGTTTGAGGTTGGCAATACTGAATATTACATCATGTCACCAAAGAAATTTAAGTCAAGGTTTCTCAAACTTTTTCACAGGCTGCATCTTAATACAGTTATTGTTTCTTGGGCCAAATCCTCCCTCTCTGTTCATTAGAATTAATACAATGCCACATTATGCAGTATTCATTTTTGAAAGTTTATAATAAGCGATACTCGGGCGGGGGGGGAGGGCGTTCTAGTTACAAGATTTAGCAAGGCTTGATTTACAATGTATTCTGCTGAATATAAGATACTGCTGTCTGTATACCATTGAAGATTTCTGTGAGAGATTGTTTGTGTGAACGAGGAATGCATGCATCAGGAAAAGATAAGGTGTGAAAGCCATCACAAAACGTCCAGATGGTCAAGAAGAAGTGAGAAACTTGGAAAGACCAGGAGACAATCAGAAAACATCCATTGTATCCAATGCTAAACATGTTAGCAGCATTGATGACCTCAGAGGTGAGGCAGACACCCCCCAAAGGTGAGACAACAAATAGGAGATAACGACAGGAAGCCCGACAATAACCATCAAATAACAACACCACTTAAGAACTAATGGTTACAGGATGACATTGCAAAAATGCACGGACTCAAATGAGAATTTAGAACTATAAAGCTGGGGTGTTTTGCTATGGAACTCCGAGTTCAGTCCTGCAAAGCCTCAGAGCATCGGATCATGACCGACAAGAGCCCAGCTCCACACTCGTGCTCAATCAAACTGGCCATTAGATTGACTCGAGGTACAACAGACTGTTAACTATAAACATCACTGGCAGGTGTGAGAGTGAGAGTCAGGGCCAGCTCCAGGCACCAGCCAAGCAAGCTCGTGCGTGGGGTGGCAGATTCTAAGGGGTGGCATTCCGTCCAATCCTAGGGCAGCACGGCCACCGGTTTTTTTTGTTTGTTTTATTTTCCGCTCTGGCTGCCCCGTAGGGGGCAGCAGCGTGGAGGAGGGGAGTGCTCTGCTGGGAGCTGGCTGCGTGCTCTGTCTGTCCCAGCTGGTGCCAGATCTGCAGCAAGCCTGGCAGCCCATGTCCTTCCCTCCCCGCCAACCAGAGCAGCGCAGAGCCCTCCCAGCAGGTGGCACGGCGGGAGGGGCCGAGTGCCCTGGCTGAAGGAAGCCCTGGCTGCCCCCCTTCTCTCTCTCCGCCCTGCTAGCCGTGGCGTGCACTCCACTGCCCAGGGCAGGTCTGCAGTGCAGGGAGTCCCGCTAGCCAAAAGTTGGCGCCCTGGCTCCGGCTGCCCCGCAGGTTGTTTTTTTTTGCTTCACCGCTCCAGCCACCCGCAGGTTTTTTTTGCTTGGCTTTTTTGCCGCCCCAGAGCTGGCCCTGGTATGTGTATGTGTGTGTGACTGAAAAGCATATGCTAACTGTTGTATTTTCAATAAATGCTGCATATTTGCCTTCCTCTATAAAGATCCCATGTGCTTTGTATAAGCATAACACTAGAGCATATGGTATCCTACAAGCAATTCAGGGCCAGATTTAAAAACACCTCATGCCGCAAGTAGGTTCACTGAAATCAATGGAACCAGTTGTGGAGCAAGGAGCTACTCAGCGTGAGGAAGGGTGACAGACTCTGGTGCTAAAAACAAGAGACATATACACCACATTCAGCAACAGAAGCCCATCCACCTGCTTTGCATTGTCTTTCCCATATACAGGCCAGAACCCAGGACATTCAATCCTATTCAAAGAATTTTAAAAAGATACTTACTCCTCTGTATTGAAGTACGACGTTACATCAGGGTTTGGGGCACCTGCAACTGCAAAATTACTGCTTCCAGTGTCAACCAGAATATTTAACTGCAAAACCAGAAAAGAAGGGGGGGGGTTATTTTCATTTAAGTTTAAGCTTAGATGAAAATATAAAGTACAATCTTAAATTTATAAATGAAGATGAACATTGCTGTGGAGAATAAACTCAAATATTTATGCAAAAATCACTGTAAGGGAAGATATATTCTTGTGATCTTTCATCAAATTAGCCCACTACAGTAAAATACTTATGCTCAAATAAATTTGTTAGTCTCTAAGGTACCACAAGTACTCTTGTTCTTTTTGCGGATACAGACTAACACGGCTGCTACTCTGAAACCTGTCACTATGCAAGGTCTTGAGACACATTTAACTTAAGACACACAAGTAGTCAATGGAACTATATGCATACTTAAAGTTAACAACATGTATATGTGTTGTCAGGATTGGGGCTGTAGGGATCAAAGGCATATGTTAATAACCTGGGCTTGAAAATATGGCCATTGTATAATCAATGTAAATAGAGAGGGTAGTTGGGGGAAGAGGGATTCCCAATGTAGCGCAATTAAAATATTAGATATGTTAGAACTTATGGAGTTTTTGCCTCAGGGCTCACTGGTAGCAGAACTAAGAAGAGATGAAATGTTTCCTCTAACTGAAAGTTGAGGTAAGTAAAACACAGATTTCAAATATCTATAGCACTAGCAGCAGGGAGAGATCTGAGAATGGGAAGGAAAAGTCAGGTTAGAAGTGGAAGAGGAAGTGGAGAAACAAGGATAAAATATGGGGGAAGCAGGAGCATTATAACACAGATTAAAAATAAAAGGTAGAGTTTGGGTGAAGATATTTTAGTTCACAGTTCATCCTGAAATGATCATTTTAGCAGCATTGAGTAGAAATGCTCCAAAAAATCAGAAATTCTCCATTTAACCTTTCAAGATCATCATCATCATCAGCAGCAGCAGGAGGGGCGGCTCTAGATATTTTGCCGCCCCAGGCACGGCAGTCAGGCTGCCTTCGGTGCCTTGCCTGTGGGAGGTCCCCAGTCCCGCGGATTCGGCGGCACGCCTGCGGGAGGTCCCCAGTCCCGCGGATTCGGCGGCACACCTGCGGGAGGTCCGCTGAAGCCGCGGGACCAGCGGACCCTCCGCAGGCATGCCGCCGAAGGCAACCTGCCTGCCGCCCTCGTGGCGACTGGCAGAGCTTGCTGCCCCAGGCACACGCTTGGCGTGCTGGTGCCTGGAGCCGCCCCTGATCATTAGATGACCTTATGATTTGTCACTTTCAAACTTGCATTGGGAGTGCATCTGTCACAGAGTCCCCGGGCGATGCTCTGGAACTGCTTCCCACAAAGCCAGTCAGGACTTTGGGGAGCCTCCTCTGCCTTGGAGCAGACTGTCTTCAGGGCAAGAAGCTCACACGGTTTCACCTCCTAGGTCTGTCCTTGGAGCATTCAGCATATGCCCCGCCGTGCACTTCCCACAGCGAGTCTGCCCAGGTGGGGTCCTGGGGAAGCCAAACGGTTCTGCACGCACCCCCACTTCGCTCAAACTGAGGCACCCACACAGTATTCAGAGAAAACATTAAGAACAGCCCCACTTTGTCACAGCATCTCAGGTAACTTTTATTGGGCAGTTATCAGCAATTCCAAGAAGCAGATTTAAAAACAAAACAAAACAAAAAAAACCCCAACATTTCCATTCTCACTTTCTTGGGTAACTTTACCTAGTTAATAAATGATATGGGATTGAACAGATAAGTAGAGATAAAATAATTGACCATCAGTCTATGGCACAATGTTCTGAACTGCTCACTTGTTGACAGAATAGCTTATCCTCATTGCTACCAATGCCGAAAGCATTCAAAAATTACTAGTAAGTTAAAATAATAGCTTTTGGGTACTTTTTACTTGTCTTCTGGTTTCTCAGACTTTGGGGTACATTTAGATCATGTTTTCAAGCTTTACTCTGCAACTCTAAGAGCTAGAAACTTACTTTTTCCCTAAAAAACAAAAGCTGAAATACTCATCCTCACTTGATTCCAGGAGCTGAGGCTTTAAGAAAAAACACTATATATAACTGGCAATAAAATAATGAGCTGACAAACTGTATCTTTCATTTAAGAATAGCTTGGAATAATGTCTTACAATTTATCTACAGAGAATAACAATTTTATTCTATTTTTCTGTACAGTAGAAATGAGTATTCTTTCAGAAAGAAAAGGCTACAGTGACTAAGCCTGTTAGAAACAACAAATATTACCTCAGAGAGGGTCTGCATAGAGAGCTGGGCAAATAATGGATTGGTTCACTGGCAATTCCCCCCAAAATTGAAAAAATAAATTTATTTTGAAACAAAACATTTTGTTCAACCTGAAATGAAACACTTCATTTTGATTCCAAGCATTTTTACATTTAATTTATAATAAACAAATTTACACTAAAACAGAAGAGTAATCTGAAATAAAACAATTGAAACATTTCATTTCAAGTGTGTAGAAATAAAATTTTAAAAAGTTTTTTTTTTTAACTGAAATAATTTGGTGTAACAGACAAATTCACAAAACATTTTGGTGTTACCAAATTTGCTTTTTTTGCTGGAAAAACAACAACATTTCAGTTGAAAAATTATGTCCACCTCTAGATGCAAGACTTCAAATTAATTAGTGTTTCTAAAGCAATTTGTGATCCTTGAGTGAAGTAATATTATACATGTATGTGTTCAGCCTTGACATCCGTAAAATACATGGCACCATACATGGAGGAGTTTAATTTAAAAATCAAAATCTAATAGCTCATATATGAAAGATACTTTAAAACCACAGAAAGGCAGCACCACACAATTCATGAATCCCTGAATAAAGTCAATTTTACTGCCCACTTCACTGAGCAATACAGGATTCACTCTGTCTGGTTCTTAAACAAAGAAAAAAAAAACCATAAAATACAAAGAACAGTAGAACACAAAAAAAAGTTGCAAGCCCACTCTAGTATAACCAGCATTCACATGACAAATTGCTATTCAAACTGACATTCTGTATGTATATGTTTATGCATAACTAGACACAGACAGCTAATACAAACACACATATATTGTAGTTTTCACAATAGATCCAGTGAGTAGTGGAACATTTTGGCAGGGGTGTGTAAATTACTGAGTTTTCCTCTTTTAGGTCTGCAATTCCTTTCAGCTCCTTCACAACTCATCATGAAGGAAACACTTTCTGCATTGCCAGTACCAAAGCCTACTTTACATTGTGCTGTACATTGCCAATATAACAGAAGCAGCTATCATTGTTACTTATGCACGGGTATACAAAGGTTTTGTCATGAAGTGTCAGAGGAAGTTATTGAGAAATCCAAGAGCATAGCAACACAACTGAACAGAGATACCAACTTAATCTTTTTTGTTTGCAAGACTGCTTAAGTGCAAAGCATTATTTAAAATCAAAAACAAAAAAAACACACACCAGACATGCTTCTTTGCTCCTATTTGATGCATAAAGGAAAGCCTGAAAGGTTTTTTTTTTAAATTGCTGTTTCTAACTTTAAATAATATATATTATAAAAATAAAGGTACAAGTTACTTTTTCCTTTGTAGGTCACCTTTAATAGAACTGTAGGACATGCAATGAAAATCTATAGGGACACTTGAGTATTATGTTGTTGGATTTAAATCCTATGCAGAGGTGGATTAAGGTTTTGTGTGTCCTGGGGCCAGAGCAACTGGCGGCCCCTCCCCATCCCTCCCATCTGCAGTCCCTCCTCCCAGCACGTCTGCCGGGTAATGGGGGCTTGCCCCACTCCACCTGCCCAGCACTCCTTCTGGGGAATGGGGATGCCCACTTTTCTGGAGCCCTCCAATTGGCCGGGGCCCCACGTGCCCATTGGCACAGTTGCTAATTCACCACTAATTCGATGAATGTTGGGTTGACCACTATGAGGATTACACTAAGAGCATCTAACCCAAAAAGCAGACAAGGTAGTGACATTTATCTTTGCTATGCCAAATTTGAACATGACATTTTACACACTATTCTTTGCAGCTCTTTTGCTGAAGACACTAATCTAAAATATCATCAAGCTGTGCTAGTGAACAGAAACAAAACCAAACCATAAATTTATTTAAAATCCCATATGCTAAACATGTTATGACAGTGAGGAGGTGGGAACGCTGGACATATATATATGGCATAATCTATATCTATTCTGAAATGGCCAAGATATTAAACCCACGCACGTCTATTGGGGAGTCAAACTCCCTGCCAATACATCATTTAAAGGGTTCCTCAAATCTTCCAGTATTTGGTTTTGATCCAGCATCGAGCAGAGTTTTCTGTATAGTGCTCTACTTCCATTTAAAAACAAGGATGCAATGATTTGGGGAAGCTATTCACCACTTATGAATTCTGGCTCATTTTATGAAATTGCTGTGTCTTTTATTGTGTTTCAGCATATGTGGAATCAACCATCTGCTATCAGAGCTGGTGTCATATGTCTCCCAGACCTGGGACAATCCCAAGTCATTAACCTGAATAGCTCCCATTCAAATGGGAGAACCTTTGAACAATGGGATGGCTAACGCCTACAAAAACCAGTTCGACCCAGCTTGTCTGCAGGAAGAGATGATGGAATTCCCCCACAAGGTCAACAAAAAAGCCAGTTATCCACACTAGCACACAAAGGCGGAGATATTGAGGAAGTACTCACAGAGGGACTCAATGGGGCAGGTTGCCTGAGTAAGAGGCAACCTCTTTGATCAAATGGAGCCAAAGGACATTGACTGCAGGAGTCAGAGAGAAAGACTCCATATGTTTCGGAGGAGAAGCCATGAGCTGGAGGAGTACAGTACAACACAGGGGACTTGGAACCCTGAAAGAATACTGACCCAAATTCCAAAGAACACTCAAGAGTGCTGAGGAAACTGGGTCAGGGAATGGCCTACAGTGTTTATATTTTACCTAGAGCTCTCTCTCTTGTGCTGTGTGAAGTAAAAACAGTGATTTAAAAAAAAAAAACCTCTTTTGCAAAGTCTGTGTCTATTTCCTTTAACTATAAAGTGTCCCAGAATGATTAAACAGTGAACCAGAAATGCCCATGAGAGGGACCTCTTGGAAACAGGTACGCATAAAGTACTGGCACTGGTCCTGGGGGCCCAGGCAGTTAGGCTACGGACTCCCACTTCCAAAAGGGGTACCAGACAGGGAGTGTGCCAGAAATGCCAGGTTTACCCAGTGACCAAGGGGAGCTTACAGGCAGAAAGGCCCAGCATGTGGGCCTAAAACCAGCAGCTGGGTGAGCTTTCTAGGGAGCTCGACCAGGGCTGAGACAGACTTACCAGAGTGCCTTTAGAGATTTTTTTTGTTTTTAAACCTCTCCATTGATTAATATCAATTTTAAAGCTACAAAACATTTG
This sequence comes from Mauremys reevesii, assembly GCF_016161935.1. NCBI lineage: Eukaryota > Metazoa > Chordata > Testudines > Geoemydidae > Mauremys > Mauremys reevesii. Next base: position 161,892,836 of record NC_052623.1, read on the forward strand.
ACTATTGATTTGTTTTCTTTTTCCATTTGGCAACACCTCAGTCATCTCTGGTTCTGATCCCTGTTCCACTTATTTGCTAGAACAAGTGGTGTTGCTATAGTATCATTATTGATAGTTATGTGAAGTATTGATAATGCCTAAGGGTGGGAGTTAAATATTCAAAACATGCAGTCATCAGCCACCCCATCAGGAAACCATCTCCTGCCAATCACTGAGAGTCTCAACATTTCGTATTTTCTTGAAAAGGCAAATGAGAAGGCAGTGATCATTCAAATTTACATGCACTTGAACCCTCCCATAGAGCTGTTACCTGCTTGAATCCTGGCCTTCTTTTAGAGTTGAGACCACACTGGTCAGAGTTATTAGTGATCTCTTGCTGGTTTTTGATGGGAGTCAGCTGGCCATTCCCTACTTTCTACCACATGGCACCCCTCACTTCACTGAAACTGCTCCCACCATTGCCAACATTTAACACAACCTTTTCCTGGTCAAGTCCCAGGACCTGCACTCCATTCTCATAGACCACTCTGCTGCTTTTGATGCTATTTGTTGTATAATCCACATTAAACCATAGCTGATCTTTGACTCTGAAGACTGGACCACGCAAATCGGGTTTTTTTGTTTGTTTTGAGTCCACTACTGCCTCCAAACTAGTGGACCTGATCCTTTTAGCTGCAGCAGCAGAGGTTTATACTTTTAGATCGAAAGGTCACACGTTCAATTTCTTGTGGGCCTTATCTTTACTGAGATGGTGATTTGGGGGGGGGGGGACAGGGACTCGGTAGGTAAATTTTTACCTCAAGGTGAAATCCTAGTGAAGAGAAGACATTTTGTAGTTTTCACCTGAGTTAGTAGCTTGAGTTAAAACACTTAACTTGACCTGCTAAATTATGGGAAAAACTATGAACTCTGGTCTTCACTAGGATTTCACCTCAATTTAAGAACATACCACCCCACCCCACACACCCCCAATGAAGATATAAAGACGCATTCAGGGGAGTCGTTACAGTCTCACGCTGCTCAAAACTTGGCCTCCCTTGCTTTCATGCTCCCTACTTCTCCTGCTTCAAATAAGATTTATAGTCCGACTCTCTTGCTGGAGTGTGCCCATACAATAAGCTATTCAAGGGGCTGCTGCCCACCTTTAGGGACTATTCCCTTAATATGTATAGAAACTCCAACGCTTGCACAAGTGAGAAGCTTAGTTAGTAAAGCAGTGCAGTCTGACACATGCAAATCTCATGAGACACTGAAAACCTACCATAGTTGAAAAAACCCAAACATGTAGCATTAATTCATCTCTTATTTTGTTTTACACATCCGTAATCAACCTTACCAGAAGTAATTTGCTAAACAATACATTAAAAGAGGGAAAACAATTAGGTTTGTAGTTGGTGATTAGCAGCCAGAAATCGTTGAGATAACACTTTTTTTTTTTTAAAGCTGGTTAATAGATAGGAAAATTAGCAGCCAATTTAAATACTGCCTCATTTAACACAATGATTCCTAATTACATTATCAGCCCATCTGGTAAGAATTGCTTGCAACCAAACAAGACAGAAAATGCAATCTAACTACTATATATTATGTTTGCCCATAGTTGTGTGATTTATTGGCACTGATTTTGCTAGTTGGGTTCTTTTACAATTTCATTTCTGAAAGTTAATCATTTTATAATTCTGAAATATTAGCTTTTTTAAAAACAGTTACAGTATTATTTTATTATCTGGAATGAGATTATAACATTTACAGACAGATTTCTCAAAAGACTGAGCTTCACTATAGTTTTTTTTCACCTGTTCCTTTTGAAGATTCACTTGAATTTAAAATAAATAAAATGTATTAGAGGAATATTTGGAAGAATGCCTAGGCATAATATAGGATCCTAGTGTTGTGCACAGCAATCAGAAACATGTCCCCACTTTTTTTGCACATAAAGTAAAGTAGAGTATACATTTACAGCTAATGCTTTTCAAGTGAGCCTGAAACAAAGTACTGTCCAGCTTTGCTAATTTCTACAAATGACTGAGATCCTGTTGTGGAACTCCACAGGTGACAAAGAATTCCCAGGTTTGCCATCATTTCTGGGCAGTTCCCAGATTGCAGTTACACAATCATAAATTATTCTGTTATACCCTGCAGAAGAACCCATAGAATGGTTCTCAGTTGTTTCTGACTGGCTGTATACAGCTGCTCTGACTCTGAATAAGTGGCCCACCAGGCTCTACCCAGTAATTCTGCAACACTGGCTAATGTTGTCTCCATGTAAATAGCCATCCCCCAACAGCGAAAGCTCTTTTATAATGGCTATCAAAGGGAGAAGGGAGCAGCATGCAGTTTCAGGAAAGTAAACTGTGAGAGTCCCCAGGCTGATCGGGTGGGAGTGACAGTGGAGGGGCAGAGGGAAAGAAAGACATCTAAACTGAAGGAAAGTTTAAAAATGAAGCTAGGGTGAGAGGACTGGTAATCCACGTGAAAAAGAAAAAAGGCGTACAAGACAAAATGCAGACATGGAAACTTGAAGTTAATCATTTCTCAACCTATTTTGTTACACAGGTGGTGCCACACATTTTACCAGTGTGTCACATTGTTTGGTTAGGCTGTTGAGAGATAGGCAGATGAACAAATTTTGCAAGTCAGTGAGTAAGCAAACAAAAACGTCAAGGATAGCACAACAAACACACAGACAACTGCAAAAATGATTTTAGTGATTTTACAAAATATTCTACAGAGCATATACTGAATACTGGCTTAACACAAGAGACCTCCCCCCAGCACTTCTAGTTGGGGTTGCCCATGATCCGATTGCAGAAAACCGAATACCTCTGCCCTGCCTCCATCCCACCCCTGCTCATTCCATCCCCCCTCCCTCCGTCACTCACTCACTCTCCCTCCCCTGCGCTCATTTTCACCAGGCTGGGCAGGAAGTTGGTGCGGGAGGGGGAAGGGGCTCCAGAGTAGGGCCAGAAATTAGGGGTTCAGGATTCCAGCTGGGGGTGCGGGCTCTGGGGTGGAGCTGTGGCTGAGGGGTTTGGAGTGCAGGAGGGGATGCGGGTTCTGGGAGGGAGCTCATGGCTGGGGCAGGGGGTTGGGGGGCAGGAGAGGGTTCAGGCAGCTCCTGGAAGTGGCTGGCATTTCCCTCTGGCTCCTAGGTGGAGGGGCAGCCTGGCGACTCTGTGTACTGCCCCTGTCCACAGGCACTGCCCTCGCAGATCTCATTGGCTGTGGTTCCTGGCCAATGGGAGCTGCAGAGCCAGCACTCAGGCCATGCCTCTGCCTAGGAGCTGAAGGGAAATGCTGGCCACTTCCCAGAGCCACGGCAAGCAGGGAGCCTGCCTTAGCCCCATTATGTCGCCGACCGAACTTTTAATGGCCTGGTCAGCAGTGCTGACTGGAGCTGCCAGGATCCCTTTTCAACTGGGCGTTCTGGTCGAAAATTGGACACCTGGTAACCCTACTTCTAGCTCGTTACTGAGCTACTACTGTTTGTTTATTAGCAGATGATAAAAACACAAATTAAGGTTCTGTTGCAGTGAAACAGAAGAGAACTCAGAAACAAGTTCCTCTATAGTATTTCCACAGTATTTTCTCACCCTTCGTACATTCCACTGACATCAATAGGGCCAGGATTTCACTTTGTAAGTATTACCCTAATCATGGCCCCTTTCCTACAATTGTGGACTCTTACACCTGGACAGGGCCCCATTGAAAACAGTAAGGCTCTGTCCAATGTATAGATCTGCCCCTGTGGAGCACATTATAGGACTTGGGCTAAAGTTCCTTCCTTTCCCTACAAAGCACTAGTCTCTCTCCTTTGTTGTTACAAGGTGATGAGCGTTCTATGGACTAGTCAATCTGCCCTGCTACATGGATTGTGCTTTTTGTAGTTTAGATTAGCATTTTTTTTAAAATACCAAAAATGAGCTACTGAAACTTGCTAAGCCAGACTGGCAATAGAAATATGAACATCGGACTGTGGGATTGATAAACAGTCATTTAGAAAAGAAATATGGGAAATGCCTATTTTACTTATATAAATAAAATCATTCTGATAATAATAAAAGGCTATTACAGTTTAAATAATAATAATAATCAGCCAATCATGGTAACAAAATATCCAGTATTTGTTACTGTGCTTTCCCTTCTGCCTATTCCTTCAGTTGCCTGAACATTAACATTTCTCTCCCCCCGCACCCACACACGTCATTTCTTGTGGTGTCATTTTTCAGACTGATACTTATTCTCAGTGTCTAGATCTATCCTATTCATGATATATGAATATGCTTCATTGCTGAACACGAGCTATTCCTTGTTTATTTTAAAGCAGTGTGAAGTTTAGCAACTTCATTTAATTCCTCCTTGTACCAAATTTTTTAAAAGATACTAATTTTTTTAAAAAGATGTGGTTTGCTGTAAGATGCCTCTGCTGACAGTCATGGGTTCCCTACATGTACTCCAGATAATTTCCAGCCAAACATTTATTTTATTTTTAGATGCTCTTTTGAAGTTTAAAAACCCCCTCATTTTTCAAAACATAAAAGTCTTTGTGAGTTGAGTCCTCTTTCTAGCTTCTCAAAGACCTTGATTCTCCAAACATACACACGCTTAAAATCCACGCATATGAGGAGTCCTGCTGGTTTCAAAGTTAAAGATAAGCATATGTTTAAACATCTCCAGAATCAAAGCCCTAAATCTCTGCCACATTCTACTGTGTACATAAACTCCCTGGTTTGTAGGGTTGCTCATGAGCATTAGACTGCTAGCAATTATTTTAAGATAGTGGATTTTGAAAACACGAGGTAATTATATTGAAAAAAAAATGCCCTGGGTAAGCCACATTCTATTTCTTTAAAATTTTGATGTTCTAATCAGAGCTTGTTCCTGCTCTTCAGTGCAAATGCCCAGCCTCATGTTAGAAAAAAGTTACTCTGTATGACCTGCATACACAAGGACAATAGCCAAGTTTTCCCAACATGTTCAGCAATGCATGTCTGCATGTTGTAGGCCAATAACTGTCCCTTGTTAACAAGGGTGCTCAAGGAATAGAATTTTAATCTCAGTAGCACTTCTCAAAATCTTGCATTGATTTATTTAATTAACTGGAGGTCCTTAGTGGACATAGATAACATATACAAACTTTCGTTGAACTCACAGAACACAAGATTATATATATTAAAATAAAGTATTTAAACACACAAATGCACCATGAAAATTATGAAAAAAAAAAAACTTAAAAATCCCCCCGCCCCTCATTCTTGTCAAATACAAATTAAAATTTCTATCCTTTAGGGAGGATTTTGGAACTAAAGCATTGGCATTCTGCTCAGCATTTACAAGAATAAACGGATTATAAGCAGAATGCCACTGGGACCTGCTTTGATACTACTATAGAGGAGAGGTCTCAATACAGATGCAAAAATGATATTTACATTATCTTTCATACTAGGTCATTAAACTTGCAAGTGCCTTTACTGAAGCTTATGGTATATTTATCATTACTTTCATATGTATGGTACTTGGAGAAAAGTACCTCACATGCATACATTTTTGTTTAATTATATGAAATATTGAAGCTGACCAAAGCAATTTTAAAAGGCTTCTACCTTATCTCCCAAGGACAAGTAAATATCAGGGAAGATGAACATGGCTTTAGAGTCATAAAATATTTATTACCTCCAAATATGTTTATACAGACTCTGGAAGCCAGCTTTATAACTTCAATTTTGCTTTAACATTGTGTATTATTCTCCTTTATACAATGCTTTGCAGGATGTATATAAAGTTAGTTTTTGTGTTTTATGCATAATATTTTATCAGAGCCTGTAATTACGATACAAATTGTAACTATATTGCAAATGGTAGATTCTAAAACTAGAAGCCGTCTGATCAAAAACAAAAACCAAACTTATTAGCTTGTCTTATCAAAGAATAGGACACATCTTCTTTGTATAAGATACGAGTTTGATACAAAGGTAATCCTTATTTCAAGAAGGCAAACCATGTCAAGCATTCATATTTTAGGCAGAGATCTGATTGTGAAAAGAATGTAGGGTATGTTATCAGAATAATCGGTCTAAATAAATCAACACAAAAAAGTCTAGAAATATCCTAGCTGAAATGAAATTTATAATTAACTTAAAAAACTTCATGCAGAAGAGCCTGTTGGAAAGGTGCCTAGTTGGAAGTGTTTTAAACCCTTTTGTTTGTTTCTTAAACATTGAAATAGCAAAAACCTTTGTGAAATGCATACTTGCAAATATGTTCGCTAAATGCAAAGCTCCTAATAATATGATTGCTATGTAAACAGTAAATGCTTTATGTACAAATATAGCAAGGTCATTTGATTCTATAACAGGTTACTCATATAAGAATATTAATTGGGAAATTAGGATCTGGTAATGCTTAATCAACCCCTCACCTAACTCATGAGGACAAAAACAACCTCACCAAAGATTGGTACAAACAAAAAAAACAAAACAAAAGACAGGGCTGGGGCAGGTCTTTTGTGACCATTTAAACTTCAAGATTTTATAAGAATGTAATTTAAAAAAAGATTTTAAGAGCTGACTTGTATAGAAAAAACAGAAGTGTTTGGACTCATTTGAAATAGATTTTCAACTCCTATTAAACACTGAAGGAACTGAAGGGATATCTTAGAGAACTGACTAAATCAAAAGAAAACATTTAACGTTAGTATTAATTCTATCTGATGTTTTCCCACCACAAGAACAAAAGGTAATTAAAGAAAGATTCCATATTCATTAGGCAGACTGCATATTCAGGAGCTGAAGGTATCACCTCAGCCATCCCCAAAGGCATGATGCCAATGAAAAAGCAACAGCAACTAGCTTTGAATCTAAACAAGCCTGAAAGGTGCATTTTCCTAATTTCATGGAAATAAGAGAAAAATGGTATTTTATATATAACTCTGAAGCAAGCACCCCTCACACATATACCCTCTACTACCCTGCTTAGGCAGCAAACACTCTCAATTCCTGTCCATCTTTACAAGCAATATGCCACAGACAGATTGGCGGGGAGGAGGGGAGAGAAGAAATTTACCCAAGGAAAGTCACTCCAAAACTTCAACATGGATTGACAATAGAAAGTTAACATAGGGTACGTCTTCACTACCCGCCGATACGGCGGGTAGCAATCGATTTCTCGGGGATCCATATATCACGTCTCATCTAGACACGATATATCGATCCCCGAATGAGCTCCTGTCGACTCCGGAACTCCACCAACCCAAATGGCGGTAGCGGAGTCGACATGGGGAGCCGCGGACGTCGATCCCGCGCCGTGAGGACGGTAGGTAATTCGATCTAAGATACTTCGACTTCAGCTACGTTATTCACGTAGCTGAAGTTGCGTATCTTAGATCAATTTCCTCCCGTAGTGTAGACCAGCCCTAAGAAGACACTGCAAAGGGATTAGATTTAAACTCATATCATGATTTTACTGGGATACTGAAATGCTACTGTAACTTAAAATACTAACAGTTCCTCTTGTTAATCACGAAGTGATTAGACCGTTTAGTCCGTCTCCTGGAATATATCTTGTTAAAAAGAGAAATAGTGGGATTTAAAAATTCTGAATCTTTGTAATTGACCCTTCAAGACAAATCCTTAAATGGCTACTTCTAAATAACTAATTTAAATATTTACTTTAGTTAATATTTATTTTGCCCAATTATGAACAGTCTGATTATTTATTAACAAGTAACAAGATCTTCTTGCCCTTACACAAGTTGTTTTACCCATACATGAATCTAATAAGATACTAAAATTGAATTCACAATAATATTGGGAAACAGTAACTTTGGTCTTAACTTGCCAAATGAAGAATGCCAAGGAGGCAGTCCATTCTTAGAGTGTAATGTCTGTTAGCTTTCCACAGAGACATATATAGAAGAGATTGTAGCGGAAAAAGCCAGCTTATTTGTGTTGTTTTGTTTCATAAAATAGCATTGGTTAATAATTGTGATTATTTTGCTTGGTTTTGATGATAATGTCTCCCCTAATGTATATAAAAGAACTCCTGTGACTAACTAGGGGAATTGACATTCCTGAGACTGTCTCAGGAATAGCCTGTATCAATAACTGTATGTTTTAATTTTGATCTTCTCTGAGTCAACAGTAAGAGAAAACAGCTGGGAAGAGCTGGCCTACCACTTTTCATTTAACTGAACTAAGTATTTTTGGTAGTTTTTAAAATAAAATGACTTGGGGTCCAACAGTTTAAAATGATTCCTTTTAACTCAACACTAGAGTCACTAGAAATTACCACAAACTCACAGCCTTAAATTAGGCCCCACCTACACTGGCAATCTTTGTAGCCATAGTTCCGTGTAGTGCCCTCAGTGATCACAGTGGGAGAAGGTATAGGGTATGTTAGAATATAGATATTCAAGCCTGCCTGTAAAGCAGGGATTTCCCTAGACCCCCCTCTCACCACCCCTCCCCCCACAGTTACATGCAGTGTTGCCAATTTAGTCGATGGTTGGAAATTTGAATTGAAATTGAAACATGAATACACACTTTAAAAGCATATACAATATATGAGAAAACACTTGTACCTGAGAAAGCATAATAGATTTGAACAGCATGAACAAAGACTAGCTTCCTCATACAGCTGTTATTTATGACAATGTCAGCACATTTGTTTTGGCTATATTGGCCAACCTAATACTTTCAAATTATTATTTATAAACAAGGTCTGAATGAGCTCTCCCCTGACAGCTAGTGATGAGCCAAGGGTAGGTGGAAAGGCTTCCGGACCAGACTGAATTTATATGAACACACCTACTCTGCCTTGGTATCCAGCAGACAGAGCTGTGCTACCCAAGTGATCAGTTGTGGCTGGTGTTGGGTTACAAACCACTTAAGTATTAACTGTGAGGGTCATGAAATGTTGTTATCCTTATTGTATGAGTAAAGGGCAGCAGAACTGTACTTAGCCTGACTGAATGAGGGGGTCTCCCTAAGTGCTTAATTTGTGCTAGGGCTTGCAGGGCTGAACCCTGGCACCTCTAGGCTTGGCAGTTCATAGCCCTGGACATCTGGGCTTGTCACATCAGTTATGAAAGTAATAAACTTGCTTGAACATGGGCACCTCTTTCGTTACAAATTAAGCACTGGTCATCCTCAGCTGAACTGCACTCCCTAAACGGGTGGTTTGGATGCCATATCCTAGTGAAGAGAGAGAGAGAGGGTGGGACACATGTGTTTCGCTTGGTGGTGTGGGCTCTGCCTAAGAGTCACAGGCACTGTTTGACCTGCCCCTCTCTCCTGTTTACAGAGAGAGCTGATTAGTGGTCACTTATGAAGTCTAGAGCTGAAATCACTGAGAATCAGGCTTAAGTGCTTAGACCTGCTGTGGGACAGCATTTCTGTGGAAGAGACAGCTCAGCCTGCACTAGCAGTGATGTTCCCCCACTGAGAGCTGGAATCACTGAGAGCCAGGTGGAACCTCGAGAGACCGATTCACAGAGGTCACAGTGGCAGGTGGCAACAGAAGGTGACAGTGCAGGGCCGTTGAGGACGGAGCAGAAGAGTGAACAGTGGCATGACAAACAACAGCAGCCAGAGCACTAGACTATGTTTTAGTGACTTCACTACAGAATATTAGATTTGTGACTGCGAAACTTATATAAATACATTTCCTAATAGGCCAAGATTTTTAAAATACATTTGCCAAGGTCATTATCTCACATCATCGCTATCTCAAGAGGTTATTATCTTGGGGAGTTTCTGTACTAAACTTTATTTATTATAATTATTTTTATGTAAGAATGGCCATATTGTGTCAGACCAATGGTCCATCTATCCCAGTATCCTGTCTGACAGTAACTATTCCAGGTGCTTCAGAGGGAATGAACAGAACAGGGAATCATCGAGTGATCCATCCCGTCATCCACTTCCAGCTTCTGACAAACAGAGGCTAGGGTCACTCAGAGAATGATGTTGCATCCCTGCCCATCCTGGCTAATAGCAATTGATGGACCTAACCTCCATGAAAACTTATCTAGTTCTTTTTTGAACCCTGTTATAAGTTTTGGCCTTCACAACATCCCTGGTAAAAAAATCTCCATGGGTGACTGTGCATTATGTGAGGAAATACTTTTGTTTGTTTTAAACTTGTTGCCTATTAATTTCACTGGGTGACCCCTAGTTCTTGTGAAGGGATAAATTACACTTCCTCATTCATTTTCTCCACACCAGTCAAGATTTTATAAGCCTCTATCATATCCCCTCTTAATCATCTCTTTTCCAAGCTGAAAAGTCCCAGTCTTTTTAATCTCTCCTCATATGGAATCTATTCCATACCCCTAATCATGTTTGTTGCCCTTCTCTGAACCTTTTCCAATTCCAGTATATCTTTTTTGAGATGGGGTGACCAGAACTGCATGCAGTATTTAAAATGTGGGCATACCATGGATTTATATAGTAAAAGTGGAGGAGCTTGGTTTGCCAGACTGATCACCTAAGCCAATACTGACAACCTATATGAAAAGGCTGCAAAATACCATGCCTCTGGACTGTATCAACTTGCAGAAAGCCTTATAAGCCAGTCACTGTCAAAGCCAATTTTAGAAGACCTTAATGAGGCTGTGGAGAATTTTGAACACAGACTGGAATATCATACGATGAACGAATGAAGATTTTACTTGAACTTCTCTCTCATCACTAGTGGTTCAATCCAATTTTTGTGCAATGTTTCCTGGCATAAAAGTAGGAGGAATTCATCTCTTGCTACTCCCAGTCACACCAGCTACAGTTGAACATACGTTTTTCCTCATTGAATAGAATTTTGTGTTCTGAAAGAACTCACCTTCTGCCTGATCATGAGCATATCATGAAGGCCTGGAAGTAACGGACACACAAGACGACAACAAAGAGTGCAAAATTACAACAAGAAACCAAGGCAAATGTAGATGTAGTGCTTTGTACAGGCTTGAGTAGCCAACTTTAAGTTTTGGATGATTTTAAAACAGGAGTTAAATCTAATAAAATGGTCATGAAACATTTTTCAGTTTTTACTATGGTGCCATACAGCCCACCTTTGCCCTCATGGTCTCAACCCTTGTTGGCCCTCAGCCCCCCAACTATTCCAACACCCTCCCCTAATTTCAGTTCCTGGGAAAACACTGCTGTAAAGGCCTATACTTTAAGAACCTAGGTGTATTTTTATCACTTAGCTAGTTATAGAGGTATCAAACAAAGAATCAAAATCACCAGTCTGCCTGTGTATGGGCCTTCTCTCACTAGGATAGTCTGAGGCCTTGTTCCTAGGCTAAAGCCTCTGGCTCATCCTCACATTCCAAACCGGTCACATTGAAATAAGGTGGTATTGGGCTGTTAGGAAGACAATCCTGTCCTGATAGTGCCCATCACCACCAACTAAAGAAACAGATCTTAAGATGGTTAAAGAAAACTTAGTTTGATAGCATCCTGTCTGGCAAGAAATCAATGGTTGTGAAACCCTCATTTCTGTACTGTTTTATCTTTATGGCCCCCCGCTTTTCTATTGTCTGGTTCTCTAATTGTTTCTGTCTGCTGTATAATTTTTCTAGGTGTACGTTAATTAAGGTAATGGGATATAACCAGTTAGAGAATTACGTTACAATGTGTTCGGATTGGTTAATTAAATTTCAGTAAAATGATTGGTTACGGTATAGCTGAGAATATTACTATATAAACTGGGGTGAAACAGGAAGTGGAAGGGGAATATGGAATCATGCTTGCTAAGGGGGGGGAAGAGGGATGGGAATAGGGAACAGGGACACAGGCAAGGCTCTGCAGTGTCAGAGCTGGGAAGGAGGACACAAGGTAAACGCTCTGCGGCATCAGAGCTTGGAACTGGGAAGCTGCCAGTAATCTTTCAAGTTTGGTGCTACTCCAGTGAAGGTTACTAGAGGATTGTAAATTAGAGTTAGGGGTGGTAATTATGATTTTGCATAACAAGGTTTGGAATTAAAAGCAGAGTTAACACACCACCTTGAGACAGGAGCTGGGACTTGGTCCTAGGGGAGTGGGAACAACTCCCCCTCTTCTCCCAGAGCCATGATAAAAAACAGGAGGGGTGTTCCCAACTGTTTAAAAACTTAAGGAGCCCTACCTTTGCACAGAGCTAACTATATATATTTTTCTTCTTCTCCTCCTAGCCTGTACTTTAAAATAACTTCACAGGGTTAATTGGTTGCTTTCCATCCCATCTCCCTCTCTCCCACTTTTGGTTTTTCTGAAGTTTTAATGGAGGGTACTCCAGATATTCATGTGAAATGTTTGGGGTTTTTTGGAAAAAAGCATGATAGAATTCTGCTGGATTCCATTGAAATTTTTAGAGTCCAGGGACGACCATGGAGATCAAAGGTTTTTACTGCCTTTTTGAACAATCCTGAGATTAAGGCAGCAAAGGGTAAAAGGTAGTTTACAGAAATTAATACTAGAGAGTTTGGGGGGAATTTGGAGGGAAGTAAACAGTTAAAAGAGTTGTGGAAATGTTAAAAGGTAACAGTTGTGAAGATGTTAAAGTGTAACAGTTGTGGTGTTATAAGGAGGAAGTTTCTGGTTTGATGATAAAAGCCAGTTATGTAAATGTAATTGTTTGTGCAGCTTGGTACATTCACATTAGGTGGAACCATGGTAGTTAAATTATACAAGTTGGTCAGGTGGCTACCACCACCACGTTTTTGTCCAGGAGCCTTTATAGCTATTGTGAGGGGAAATGGGCCCTTTTCCCACAGAAATGGTCTGCAGGCAGCCAGGTACTCTGATCTATTTTATTTGACTATTGGACGAGTAAATCAAAGTCACTAAAGACTGTAAGGGGTTTCTATTGGAAATTAACTTGACTGTCTCCAATTGTACAAGATGGGAATGTAATCTGGGTACAGCTGTATAAAAAATAATAAAAGCAGTGCAAGGGGTGTTGGGCAAAAGAGAATTTGTGTGTGTGAATCTTTTTGTGCAATTATGTGAGGTTTTAAGGACCTAAATCAACACTCCTGGTTTGTAAAAAAAACAAACAAACAAAAACACTCTTGTAGGTTTAAGATGAATTGGTTTTTGTTTTGTTTTTAGATAATACAACTAAAAATCCATTTGAATCTTTCATTCAAAATTGCAAAACTGACAAACGCTTTTTGCCAGACACAGGTAACTAGTGTTGTTTGGCTTTGGTATTTAGCATTTAACCTTTAAGGTACCTCAATGCTTTATTTAAAAAACATCAAACTTTTATAAAGACCAAAGTCGTGGCTATGGTGCAAGGTGGCCGGGGCCAGGGGATGAGGAGACATTCTGGATTTTTTGTGAGCGCACACAGGAAAGAAAAGGCGGAGCAATATTAGGAATACTGAGCCTTGGCATGGCTCTGGGTGATCAGACTATTGCTTTGTGGGGAGAGGGGTGCATGCAAACTCTGTGGGCACCAGGGAGGCAGTTACACCTTGTGTGAAAGTTGATGTGGCTAATATAACGTTGTAAAGTTGAACTGTGGAGGGGGCATGCATTTTCCCAAAACATGTGCAGTGTGTATTGTAGAAGGGGTAAAAGAACTGCAAACAAAACTTGCTACTTAATTAAAATCCTATTAGGGCTCCAAAAGGAGCCACAATAGGTTGTGTTTTCTTTTTCAGATGGCTGTGTGTTTTAGAAGCAGGAGTTAAAAGTGAAAAGTAATCTGAACTTTGGTGGAAGTTAATTGTGTCCCTTTTAAGACAGAGTCTCTGAGCTGCTAATACCTTTGGATCCAAAAACAAACCAGAAAGCATCTGTGTGAATACAAAATTACCTAGCTGACAGGGGAAGGAGAGAACTGCCCATAAATGGCAGCACAAAGGAGCTGCAAACAACAAATATACCTGGTCAGCAAACAAGCTACTTGTAAGCAAGAAGACTCGGATTATGGCCCTCCAGGAAAGGGAGGTGGGAAAACAAGTCAAGGCTGAAAATAAGAGGGAACAGGTTTGTGTACACACACCCACACCCCTAAAATCTGAAGGCAGATACAAAAGAAGTCTGCTTACATGCACCACACCCCTACCTTGTAATTCACCAAAATCCCAGGGATACAATTAAATTAAAGCATATGCAAAGATTTCAAGAGGGTAATGAACACACTGGCCTCAAAGACAAATTGTCTAAATAAAAGGCATGGTATAACAAGATACTTATAAACACCCACTGGTAATAGATTTGATGCTAATGTTATTGTTAGTTCATATGGCAATAATGCTTCTCACCTATTACTTGTGAATAAATTTAAAGCTAGGCACAGCAGAGAAACCATTACAAATAATCTGTTGTACAAGAGGGGAAACTGAGATACACCACCTCATGAATTTTATAAATGAACAGTGAGATAATTCACTAGCCTGACTACAGAACAAAACAAGGACAGTGTGGAGGTAATTCTTCTGTCTTTCCTGCAATCAGGAAGACTTGTAAACGGCAATAATCTGTCTCCACCAGGGGGCTGGGAAATGTTTTTTTGTTTGTCAGACACTCTACGAGCAAGCTGGCTCCCACGGAAAAATAACCAGAGCACCGTGGGTCTACTGTTGTGACGAAGATTGTGTTGTGTGTTTGGGTTGTTTGTCTTGTTACTACCATTATTTTGGTGGATATTGTACAAGGAGGGTTAACACATATAGCAGCAAAGGTCAATGCATGGTATGACCTGCCTGGGAAGCACAGTCTACCCAAGCTGGGAAATCACGTGCAAATAAAAAAAAGCACAAAATGGGGGTTAAGAAGGAAGACGTATAAATTGTTATATGAATATTACAGGTAGACCTACAAAGGGGAACCCAAGGATTCCCTGGCCTGGAATGGAACAATCATTGTTGCTAATCACAGTTGTCACTACTGTAAACCCTGCCCAGATTCCATGATGCAAAGTGGCAAAAGGAGGGAACACGTGGCCTGCTACACCCCTGAGTTGTGGTAATAAGGCAGATAGGGACCTTAAGGATCTACACATAGAAAACTGTACCGCTGATCTCTTCCCCCACCCCCCCCATGGGAATCTGGCAGTGTTGGTATGTGGTATACTGCTTGGAAGGGGAGGGGTCCTAACCCTCTTTGTGCTGATCTGTTTATTTACCATGTCCAAACTTAGATATATGTTCTGTAACCAGTTTGGTAACTGAAATTACTAAAACTGTCCTATTCTTAAAAGAGAGAGAGAGAGAGAGAGAGAGAGAGAGAGAGAGAGAAAAGGAAGTCTGATAGTCCATATCATTTTAAGAAAAAAATTAAAATAAAAAAAATCAAGATCAGCAAGCTTAAACATAAAAACTGCATTATACCAAGTGAACTATTCTGACTGAAATTCTAAACCATATACAATTTCTAATCTTCTCATGGTTTTGCTCTCCAAAATTAGCTTCTAACTTACTTTGTCAAGCTACAGCCACCTTTCTTTAGCTTGATTGTTCATTACAATCACTTAGGATCTGCTATATGAAAAAGCTCAAGTTCAGTTCATACCTATTTTCTACCTAGCTTCAGAAGTCATACCATGTAACAAAAGGTAATGTCGAAACGGGGGAAATCAACCTGTGTAATCCTGAAGTCAGTAAGATGCAAGTAGTTTTCTATATTGAGAGAGAGGGTGAATTTTATCTTCAAACCATCCTCATGTTATAAATAGGTTTGGAAGAATTTGTTTTTTTAAATCATTTCAGCAGATATTTATGTTTATTTGTAAGTATTAAAATTTTGTTTATTTACATTTTCACAGCTGTGGGAAGCTGGTGGGGTCAGATATTTAATGAGAGCAGGTGTTGAGATTCAAAAAGTTGAAGGTTTATAAACTGGTAAAACACAGATTGTATATTTTGACATACAATGTTGACAAAGTAAAATATCCTTACCTCAACAAATCATACGTGTTTTCCTATTCATTCATTCGTCTAGCTATAATAAGCCAAATTCAAAAATCTAAATCACTGCATTTTGACTCAAGTTCTCAAGCAGCATTTTTCTCACTTTGCGTATCTATACATTTCAATTACTATTGACATATTTTGTCATGAGTTTGCATGTGTACAGTGACAGACATTTGCAGACAATAACTGATAAAAACCGAATCCTTCCAAGCCTAGTTATACAGGTTTCCAAGCACAGCCATTTTTAATGTTTGCTGCACTACCTGGAAATAAATGGAGTGAATCAAGCGCAGTGATTCAAACTCTAACCCACAAAGCTAGGAAAAAACTCAGGTAAGTCAGATCTTTACTGGTGGTTTTTGTAGGGTTGAAAGAGGGGGCCCTCCCGCCCCATGGAAATATTTTGTATGCCATTTAGTCTCCCTTCTACCAAAGTTGCTGTGGTACAGCAACAGTCTCTGTAGCAGACATAGAACTGGTAGTCATCTCAGGAGCAAATCAGCCTCACTCCAGATTCCCAAGTACAGCCTATTAAAAGAGCAACACAAGGATCTCCCACTCTCCAAACTCCTCACTTTGGTTCCCCAGTGTGAATTACACTGCCCTAGGCCAGTGCCTTATTATTTAACAGTCTCAAATATAAATAAAAATACTGGCTTCAAACTGCACAAGAGATGTGAATCTGAGGTCGAAATATTGTGATAGTTTGAGAGAAGGACTTGTAGGGGAAAATATAAAATTTCAAATTTAAAAAGTTATGTTTTGAAAAAAGAACTATATTTTGAAGGTGAAAAGGAGGGGAAAGGAGTTGGGACAAGAGTCATTTATACTGCAAGAATATTAAAAGGCTGAGATCTCAAAACTCAAAGAAAAAAAATAGGTATTTAAAACTAAACTCATTGGGGTAGATATATTTCAATCATGCTTTTTTCTTCTTCAAGGTACTGGCTTTGGAGACAGATACTTTTGTTAATACATGGCTTTTCAAAGCTTAAGAGCTCCAGGAATGATAGGTGAGGAAAGACGACATCAGGTCATATTGTTCTACTCAGAAGGTTGTCTTCTCCTCAAAGATGATTTAAAGAAAAAGTGGGTCTACTCATTAGACTGTTGTGCTAGTTGTACTTAAAAGTTTGAAGCATTTACAGTGTCAATATTTTTAATGTACTTGTGTTACTTTTAACAGTTTTACTTACACAGGACAGTTGAAGTGCAGCTTTGGTAAAAAAAAAAAAAAATTTTTTTTTAAATTATTACCTGACTTATTTACTGAAGATTTACTTTAATGTAGAACCAACAACAATTATGCAAAATGGCTGGCTTCTCTTGTGGTTCATGCCTCAAAAGAAATGTTAACTAATTTTCATTATAAAAATCTTTATTACAAAAGGAGGATGCATGACCTGGCCAGAACCCATCTTTGTTTTCAGATGTCAGGTTGAATTTGCCGGGTTGGAAGTTAGAAAGTCATTTTTTGACTCTTAAGATGAAGTTTAATATGAAAGTCACTGCAAACATAATTCACAGAACATGTTTATAGTTGCCCTCCTTCCTTGCGACTATAACTCCCCTTCAGCCTGTGTGTGAAACTAATTATCCTCAGCTCCAGCAAGGACTGGCAAACTATTGTGTGAGGACAGCAGCTCTAAAGGTTCCAATCTCCATCGGTTTGCTTATCAGTATGGCAAGTTCTGCTTTCTGAAACTTCCTGCCAAATAGTACACAAAGGTGTGCTGCTGCTTAAGAGTTCTAGAACACACAGAGCTTTGCAGTGAGTCACTAATGAGACATATATGCTTAATAGGGTTCCCAAAGAGGGATATGAAGTCTATGACAACTAGAATATACATAAAAAGAACTGTTACATAAAATCGTATTACTCTCACTTCTGCCCTGCCAATACTAACCTTATGGCATATATAACCTTTAGCACATATTTGGATATCTTTCCTTGATTTAGTAATCTGAATATCTAGGCACCACAGTTTTGAAAACATGAACAACATATTGGCAGTTTCTTTGAGTCAGGGGAGTAGAAACGCCAGATGTGGACTGGGGCTCTAAGAAGCATCAATATAGGCAGCAAGAAAGGGAAACAAGGGAAAGGGGAAATAAGCATAAACAGAAAGAATGGGGAGATAGGGGAAAAACAACAACAACCCTCAATTGCTAGGGGACACAGAATACCATCTTCTCTTGCAGCAGGAAAAGGATTCCCCTGTCACCCTTTCCACTGCTATAGGAGGGGAGAATGTGGAAGGAGACAGTAGTCAGGCTATTTCCAGTTTCCCTTGAAGACCTCACGGAAACTGGTGCCCCCCTCAGGGCACCAAGCAAGCTTTTTAGTATAGGGAGACATGGGAATAAAAAAGGGTGAACTTAAACTGGGCAAATTACATCAGTAGGGGTCCTCAGAAGTTCACTCACCTTGTAGAAGAACCTTTGAGTCCATGCAGTGACTAATTACACACTAAAAGCCACATTATCCATGTGGAAGATCTCAAACATTTGGCCTAAAACCAAACCCTGATCACATGTTTGACACCAACAATAGTTTCCACCCCTAAATGAGCATTTGCAAGTAAATCCTCCAACTTTCAGAAAGAGCAGTTCTACAGAGAAACTTAGAAGATCTGGGCAAGTTGGAAAATGATGTAGCATTAAGGGAAGTGAGGGGAAGATTACACTAATCTTTAGTAAACTGTCAGGCAAAGGCAAGCCAGAAGAGTCAACTGACTCAACAAACATCACCCTTATCTGACAAAGGTGAGCATCCACAGTTAAATAGTCACTAAAGGGTTTTCTGGGTATCTGCAGTTTTCCATCCAACTGTCAGTTATATCAGATATTCAAATGCAAAAATCTAGCACTGAGGATCATGTGAATTTTTGTCCTTCCTTGAAGTGACTGAGGATTATCTTGACAGAGTAACATTTCTGACTGTCAAATATGATCTTGCTACACCAATGGAAAAAAAAAATCAGTCATATTAAAATTATCCTGTTCACTTTTCAAGTTGGTGGCATAGAAGGAAAACCCTAGCCCTGTACTCCTTTCTTGGATTAGAACTGCAGAATTTTAGCTCATCCCCGAGCATTTTTTTAAGTATCTAACATTTTTGTTTAACTTCTTAGTTCTCCACATGGTAATGTACATAGAACCAATTCTGTGAATCTGAGAAAACACACACTGAAATGGCAACTGCTTATTCACACAAAAAAGCGATATGCGGGCAAAGCATTTTGGGACTTGCCTCTCATTTCACCATCACACTTGTCAGACACAGACTTTTTCCACTTTGCTGTCAAATGTGGGCCATGCCATACCACAAAACAGTAGTATGGTGGTCCAGCCTAGATCAGTGGTTCTTAAACTTGGGCCACCGCTTGTTCAGGGAAAGCCCCTGGCGGGCCGGGCCAGTCTGTTTACCTGCCATGTCCACAGGTTTGGCCAATCGCGACTCCCACTGGCCGCAGTTCACCACTCCAGGCCAATGGGGGTGGCAGGAAGCAGCGCGGGCCGAGGGATGTGCTGGCCGCAGCTTCCCGCAGCCCCCATTGGCCTGGAGTGGTGAACCACAGCCAGTGGGAGCGGTGAACCACAGCCAGTGGGAGCCACGATCGTCGGAACCTGCGGATGTGGCAGGTAAACAAACCGGCCAGACTCGCCAGGGGCTTTCCCTGAACAAGCGGCGGCCCAAGTTTGAGAACCACTGGCCTATATGACTTTCCGCATACATACACCAGGCATAAAGCATGACACACTTCTCACTTCACTGACCTGAATGACATGCCACAGTTACTAGTTTATAATGCTGCAATGCATCAGTAGTCGGGGATTTTGTACCAACAAGTACTAAAATTCAATTTCAGAAGCATCATATTTATTTTATATTGAAAATACTGAAGAGGAGCTAGTCTATGAGGTCAAAAGTCTCACTTCTGAAATTAAAAAAATCTGATGTCTGCAATCACTTTAGAGCCCTAAGTAAACATCATTGTTCTGTGCCCAAAATTATGCTGCCAGAGGCAGGCTTCAAATAAGCGCCTGTTGGCCCTATACCGTATTTATGATGGGCAGCTTTTTTGTTAATACCATCTAAATTATTTTACTGTTGAACAATCTTTCTGGTTTTGTTTTGGCATTCTGGCCTTGTTTTTTACTGAAAGAAAGATATCTTTTACATAGTATTCCCCCCACTTCTCCCTGCAAATTAGAGAGATTAACAGTGCTCCCAGCTATGAAAGTTACTGTTGAGGCAAGAACAAGGAATGAAGATTTGACATGGGGAAGAAAGTACAAAAATCCTGCTTCCACACATGACTAACAGATTATATGCTTAAACACTTCCTGAGGTTCTGAAGTGTTGATTTGCAGACTACTCACCCAAGTAAATCCATGAACAAATATCAAAAGGCATTATCTGGAAGGTATCTGTCAGAAGGATTGGATTACTTCCCCCCACCCCTTTCAAATGGGAGAATCTGGCCTTTAATGAGAAGGGACTTAATATAAAAGTCCCTCTACTTCAAAATTCACTTTTTTAATTATTATTTTTTTAAACTACTGTATTTGATAATGGATACAATGAACAAGTGATGCTGTCAAGTAGTTTAGCCCCAAACATGAGTTTAATAATACACAAATGAAAAGAGGGGAAGAAGATTACTAAATATGATTGTAATATGAATATCTTTTTAGTTTAAACAAATCAGTGTCAACTGCATTGTTTTATATGTGATTTAAATTTTTGAACACATACAAGCCATACATAACAGGAGTTTGTGCTAACACATGAAAGACAGAGACAGCTGGTTATGTTCTATTTTACTGGCAGTTTAATTGCAGTATTCACAAATTGAATTAAGTACAGACTTCGAAGAAAAATAATTTTTAAAAGTCTAATTTACTCTTCATAATTTATTAGAAAACATGAGAAATAATTCTCAAGTGTAATCATTATCTTGACAGTACCCCTTTAAAACAGAGCCTTTTAATTATGACATATTAATTGTATTTGGTGCACTATAATTTTTTTCAGTTAACAGGAAATTTCTCATGCAACCTTTTTAAGTTACCTTTTGTGGAAATCCCCTCCTTTCCCATGCACTATTTCTTCATAATGTAAGTGGAGCATTTGTGTACTGTATGAACATGTAACCTCCCTAGATCTTCTTGTTAAACAGGAAACCAAAAAATCTGCATCTCAGGAGAATGCTACAGAGCAGGAAGAAGAGTTTGTTCCCTAATACATGGTCTATTTTTCCAGAAAATAAGATGCCAATAAGAAAAAATAAAAATAAGTGGAGGAGGAGCAGGTCAAGGGAAAAGAAAGAGAGGGAAAAAATACTGGGAGAACTGAGAGAAGGAAACAATGACAATCCAAACTGACTTGGGCAAAGGAAGTTGGACTACTGGAGTATTATGTTTTTAGTTCTCTTGAGAGGCTCTCAGAGACGATAGTGCTGGGTGTCATTGTGGAACCGAGAGCGAGAGAGCGAGCGCGCGCGAGAGCGCTTTGTTTATACTATTATTTTAAAGCTTTTTCCCAGTCTGAAGAGTAAAGACAGTGACATTAAGTCAAACCCACTTTTCTCCCTGGGGTAACTAAACTACTCTGCTTTATTAGAGAGACAAGGTGGGGGAGGTAATATCTTTTATTGGACCTGCTTTTGTTGATGAGACAGACGAGCTTACACAGAGCTCTTCCTCAGTGACCTGATGATATTACTTCACCTACCTTGTCTCTCTAATATCCTGGGACCGACACGGCTACACCACCACTGCATACTACTTTGCTTTATAGCAGGTTTTTTTCTTTCAGTTCTTCAGATAGCATTACTGAAATTTGCACACAGAACAGATTAAAAAAAATCCTTTTTTGATTTTAGTAGGGTATATATTTAAAGTAAACAAAAGCATCTGAAACACAGGCTTGTTTACATAATAAAAGCTAAGTTGGAAAATCAGTAAGAGGTTAGACAAAGTTGTAGAAATGCTGTGTCTGACAGAAAAACCACTTTTCTTCTTACGATGAATATGATGCTTGCAAAATTACAGGATGGAACAACTGAATACTATCTTGTGCACTTACAAGACCTGAACCCAAACCAAAATCCATTCAGAAAAAAGGCTGTGAGCCATTTCCCCCTTAGATGCACTCTAACGATGAATATAGTCGGACTTCATGGCAACAGAGAAAAGATAGAAAGGAATTTGACTCATATTAGCAGCTGTTGAAATACAGATGTGTTACTGTACTCCACTTCCTGCTAGAGGAGTACCTAGGCTTGACCATTACCAGCTAACACATTTTTAAATGTGACTGACATTCCCCAGGATGAAATCTGGACGACAGAACTGTTGTGTCCCCTTAAAACTACAGCCTGAGATGCCTTTTACACTGCCTTGGTGGTGAACAGCAACCCCTACAGGCTCTGCTCACTCAGCCACCACCAGTGGTGAGCTGGAGCCAGTTCCCACAGGTTCCCAAGAACCGGTTACTAAAATTAGACCTTGGTGGAGAACCGGTTGTTAAAGGGCCAGGGAGTGGGCAAAGAACTCCGGTCTGTGGGCTGGACCATCCTGTTGCTCCCAGGATTCCCAGCTGGGGAGGCTGAGGCTTCCCCGGCCCTTCCCCCACTTCCCCCCAGCTGCAGCATGGCCAGCCGCCGGCAACAGCTGGGAAGCTCAGCTGAGCTCTGGAGTCGTCCTGCTGCCGCTTTTTGAGAGACCCGGCAAGGTGGGGGTGGGGTCCTGCTGCAAGCTCCAGGGCTGGCCAGAGGGGAGGGGAGGGGGCAAGTGGGGCAATTGGCCCGGGCCCTGCAGGGGCCCCCGGCCCCATGAGGATGTCTCCCACCAGCCACCCCGCGCAGAGCTGCAGCATGACCAGCAGCTGGGCAGCTCAGCTGAGCTCCTGAGTCGTCCTACTGCTTTGAGCTGCCAGCAAGGTAAGGGGGGAGGGGGCTGCAAAGTTCTAGGGTTGCTGGGGGGCAAGTGAGGCAATTTGCCCCAGGCCCTGCAGGGGCCCCCAGCCCCACGGGTATGTCTCTCCCGGCCCCTCCCCTGCTCCCCCCCCCCTTAAATCAGATTTTTTTTTTTATAGGGAACCGGTTGTTAAGATTTTGGCAGCTCATCACTGGCCACCACCATGTAAAAATCACTCTCTGATGGATACATGAATGCTATGCCCAGTCAACCACAAATTATATACAGGGAGACACCCACTCCAGTCCCCCTCTTCAGTAGAGTCCTGGCCAGTGCAAGCTCATTAATAGTCCATCATAGGAAATGATTATGCACCAGCCTTTGTTAACCTGAGTAGGGATTCCTCAAACACTTCAGCCAAAACACACTGGTTTAGCTAAAACAATAGAACAAGTTTATTAACTACAGAAACATAGATTTTGAGTGACTATAAGTGGTAAGGCATAAAAGTCAGCTTTGGTTACCAAAAAAAAAAAAAAAAATAGAACTGCAATCTAATTCCTAAACTTTATCAAGCTAAGTAAGATTTGAAGCAAACAGCTCTCTCACCCACCAGATGCTGCAGGCAATTCACAGTTGTCAGTTCACAGGCTGGATTTCCTTTCAGCCTGGGACCTCTCTCCCCCTGATTCAGTGTCCTTAGATATTCATTGATGTCATGAGCAGAGAGAAAAGTGGTGGCGAGGAGAGGAGAGGTGGACAGGGCCCTTCCCCTACCAACTCCCCCACCCCTTCTTATTCCCCAACTCTTTGTACCAGAAAAATCCTTGCTGGGTCATGGGGGTAGGCACTTCCAATGCGCATGTGCTCTGCAAACTGTCCTTCAGGGAAATTGTAAATACTCTATTTATACCTTCCCTCCTGTTGGTGAATGCCCAATTAAGCAGTTAATAGTGTCTCAGCACTTGTGCTCAGTCTTTTGTGTTGTCCCTGAGGAGTAATTCTGGGCATATCCCAGAACCATAACACATTTTAGTAACATTAGGCAGTAAAATCTCATTGTTTCACATTCAGTGTTTTTACACACATCATAACAGGACAACGATGTTCAGCAGATCATGTGTTTTCAAACAATACCTCACAAGGCATACTTTGTACAAAATATATCATAACCATATCAAAGTGGTGAACATGGAGTACAGGGTGTCACAGATTTGCTTTATCCATAGTATGTCCAAAGTCTTGTTTAAAATCATGTTAATTAAAATGTATTGGCCAATATGTCTAGACAAGCCCACAGAGTAGAAGATGCTTTCCAGAAAAATACTTACTATAGGTTGCATCAACACATAGCACTTTTTAATCTACCTTGGCACACACCTTGTCAGGCGCATGGCTATTTAAGCTTTTATGTCAAAGGTAGTCTAGCAGGTCCACATAGCATCACCTGTCCCCAGAGTCCATGTTCCTATGTGTGTATGGTTTTTAAAAAGATATTCCTTACTCTGCTGATTCCATCCTAGGTTTTCCTTCACTATCTCACCCACTCATTCAAAGTCTAGTTCTATCCCTTATTTCCCTTCCCTACCACCACTGCTCACTAATTTAGCCTGTAATAATCTGCTATCCTGCCCTAGTTCAACTGGCTTTTACCCAATTGGCCTCCCTTTTTCTGTCCTATCCTATCACCAAGAGCCTTCAGCCCCTCTTGTCACTCCTCACTGGCAGCAATTTACTCTCCCATCACCACACCCTGAACTGAATCCAGAACTGCCAGAATTTATAACCTTTGAAACATCAAGCCACATATTGTAAGTGCCCAACACATAGTTAAGGTATTTAATACGTATTCCTCTGTTTTTTTGTAGTTGGACAGTGATAGAGGGACTGTCTCCGGTTAATTTTATGGGAATTGGAATTCATATTTTGCAATGAAGACAGTTAGTCCCAATAACCACTTTATCCTTAATAAAACTTTCTAAATGCCAGTTTATAGGTCAGATTTTTGCTGACCCTCTGAGCAGAACAAACTGCCATTACAAAAGCTGCTTTCACGATTAGCATTAATAATTAAACTGAGCTGAGTGCATAAAACAGATGCTTGGTCACTAGAATAAAATTCGAGTTCCACCATGGTTTCAATGGCAACTGATCAAAACTCAACTGCATCATGCTGACTACTCAGAGCTTTATAGTTCCTCCACCCACCCTTTTGCATTACAGTTACAAGGGGAATATTTGTGTAGTCTCAATATAGGCACAATTTGGGAACACAATGGGATGAGAGGATAGCAAGATGGGTGTAATCGGAGGAAAGTGCTACTCTGATAGTTAGACTCACTAGAGCAGTGTGTCCCAAACTTGGGATACTGCTTTTTTAGGGAAAGCCTCTGGCGGGCCGGGCTGGTTTATTTACCTGCCGTGTCCACAGGTCCGGCTGATCACGGCTCCCACTGGCTGTGGTTCACCACTCCAGGCCAATGGGAGCTGCTGAAAGTGGCAGCCAAAGGCCCACACCGCTTCCAGCGGCTCCCATTGGCCAGGAGCCACGATCGGCCAGACCTGTGGACGTGGCAGGTAAACAAACTGGCCTGGCCCGCCAGGGGCTTTCCCTACACAAGCGGCATCCCAAGTTTAGGAAACACTGCTCTAGAGGAATCTGGGGAAAATGTGGTATATTTAAAAAAAAAAAGTAGACTTCTGTCTCGTTTGTCAAAAACTGTAGGAAGGAGCAAAGTAGACAACGCTTTATTAAAATACATGGAAAACAAATAAAACTAGACAATTTTTCATTCCACTTATCAAAAGTGCTTATAGCCTTCAATTTCAAGGCTGGAAAAATAATACAATATTGAGTAAAGGCATTTAATCTGTTTCCAGATTATTTAAAGAAATAAAAAAAGTTAGACTAGTGCAGTCAATGCCTTCTTTCCAATTCATATTTCAATCTTCAGATTTGGAATAGCAGGCAGCCATAAAGTACACCATTCATCAGAAATAGGACAACTCCATGAAATAAAAGACATATATAATATTCCTCAAAAACCGTGACATTTTTAGCTTTCAAATAATTCTCGAAGAATGTATGTACACTTGAATCTATTGGTAATAATAGAATGAGGGTGGATTGGCTGCTAAATTGAAGTTCTGATATTTCTAGGATACTGTGCTATAAATCATCATTTTTCATAGAGGCTGAAAGAGGAAGAGAGCTACTACCCTTTAGTTGCTTAGCAGTTTACACTATTCACTACAAAGTACACTTGCATCAGATATATGTTTGTGATTTCAGAATCAAGCAGAGAAGGAAGTTTGTAAAGCACCTCACTTTAAAAAAAAAAAAGCAAGAAAAGTTAACACTGTACAAGTCTTGATCCTGCCAACTATTAAGCACATGCATGACTTTACTTATAAACATCAATGGGATCATGTTTCAATGTTGTATTCTGTGAAAACTCAGCATAGTTTACAGTGAGTTAAACTTTAAACCCAATTTCAGGTGTAAAATGATGAACAAGTATTAAGAGGGTAAGTTTATTTTAATTTTACATTACTTGTAATACACTTAATAGTTAAAGTAATATCACTTATAGGTAAGGACTTGGGGCATAGCATTGAAATAAGGAACACCTTTCTTAGTAAGGTCTACATGAATCTCCATAACTTAGCGGTTCTGAAATAAGAAGAAAAACAAAAGGTGTATAGGTAAGATATTAATGTTCTGTTTATTCACCTTTTTCTACATACAGTTGTGTTGTAGTTTAAGGCACACAGGATCAGATTACTGATATGATCAAGTCTGATATCTTGAATCTCACAGAAGACAGTACTGGACACCTCATAAAGTAGTGGAAAATACACTCCCCCACACAGCATTCAATATGGAGGAAAGAATTCTTCAACCCAGAGGCAATCAAGTGACACCCTGATGCATCAGATCTACATAGCCAAGATAATATGTATTTATCATAAAACTATCCAACCCTGTCTGAATCCATGTACTGCTTTATAACCTACTGTAATTCATTTCAATTAGTCAGAATGGCAATTAGACCAATCGTCGTCTTCTTCTAACAAAGCAGAAACAAACAATATTATACACAAGCCCAGAGAGGGTTTATTAGCTGAACATTTCCTTTTTACTAAGTATCTATATGACTAACTTTTCATTATGGTAAAAAGTCAGAATAATAAATTTTAAAAAAAGCAAGCATTTTCACCTACATAAGGTCCCTTCATTCACTTAAATCTCATTAAAAGAGTGGGAGTACTAAACTTGAGGGGGGAAAAAAGACAAAGCCCCAAGGGCTTTTAGAAAATTAATCCTTCTCAGCTGACAAGTCATCCCCACCAACAATCCACCAAGGCTTCACATGACACAGATGAAAGAACAACCAAGTTTTCAAAACTTTTGAAAGAAAGAATTTGTAAGGGGAGGGGGCAAGGAGGAGGAATAATTCCAACCACAGGAAGTGCATTCTTTAAACTATTAGAAATATAGAGGCTACATTTTAAATAAAAATTAAGATTTTTTAAAACTTTGCATTATTGTAGCACTTAATTTAGTAAAAGTGGTTGAGTAATCTCCATGTGGGGGAGCGTCTGGCAGTCAGCCTACTGCATCACACCTCAAGGCTGACTTCAAAAATAAGATAAGGTATGGTAAATACAATATTTTTGACTGGCAGATAAACTTGTTTCAAATCAAATTGGCATCAAACAGTTTGAAACAAAGAGACCGGATCTGCAGGACTTCCTTACAATTACTATGCCTGGGGACATTGTTTTTTCATGTAAAGTGCCAATGAATGGAAAGGCTGCCTTTCAGCAAAGTTGCAAGCGGTATAACTGTACTTAGCACCGGTGCAATACAATATCTTTTCGTTTCTCTTTGTTTTTCGCCACCTAACAATACTGTCTGGCAATTGAAATGCAACGGGTGGGGGGAAGGACGAGACAGAGTCAATCCAGTCCTTTAACGCTTGCCGTCATCGCTCACATGTGTATCAGTCACGTCTAACTCACCAACATGCTTATGATATTTAAGATCTTCCAACGTTATAAAAAAAGAAAAGACGACGAAGCCAGGAGTGACTTTTCCTCCTCCCCATAAACAATCAAAAGGTACCGGTACCTCTCTAATCTTCCAAACGCCATGAGAAAGGTCTCTTGGGTCCTTTCAATAGTGTGTGTGCGCGCCCTTAATAGTGCTTTTAAGCTCAGCTCATACACAACCCTTCCGCAAGGGATCTCACCTGTGACCGGTGGCACCAGTGACCTTATTAAGGAAGAAGGCCCCTAATTAATGGAAGGCGCACTGTCCCCTGCTCCAGTGGCAGCTCAGCCGAGCCCTGTCCCCACTCCCAGCGGAGCTGGAGGAGAACGTTGCACTGGGGAGGAGGAAAATCAGGGGAACTCCTCACCGTGAGTAGCTGGCCACCATGGGAAGAAAGTTTAAAGGCGTCTAACGATCCCCGACCACCCCGCCTGCCCCCTCTCCCCAATAGCCAGGAACGCTCCCCCAGCCACCCAAGGACCTTTCCTCGTTGACGTGTCCGTGGTGCCCAGGGCGGCTGGCGGGGCAGCGGCAGCGCCGTGCACGCGGGGCAGCCAGCGGGCTCGGGGGTAGCAGGCGGGCTTCTAGCCCCGCTGGAGGGCAAGTCCCTTGCCCTGGCCCCCGCGAGGGAGTCTCACCTTCTGCGGCGGGGTCCCGAGCAGCATCTCCAGGTAGTAGCCCCGGCCGGAGTCTCCCTGCAGGTTCTCCACCATGGCCAAGAAGCTGACGGCGGCCCCGGGCTCCGAGGCTAAGGCCAAGCCGTCCGCCTCGCCGGCGGGGGCCTGCTGGCGGCTGCTCCCGGAGCCGTTCCCCGGGGCGGCCGGCGGGGACACCCGCAGGGGGAAGGAGAAGCGAGCGCGGCACAGCCCGGCAGCGCCAGCCAGGAGCAGCAGGAGGCGGGGAGCCGCGGGCAGCGTCCCCATCGCGGCGGCGGCGGCGGGACACTCGGGGGCTCAGGCAGGAGGGAGCAGCCGCCTGGCCGCGGGGCTGGAGCAGCCGGGAAGGAGGAGGAGGAGGAGCAGGGCGGCTCCGGCTTCCCCACGCCCCGGCTTCATCTCGCACCCCCGAGCCCGGCTCCTCCTCGCACGCGCCCCACCGCTGCTCCCGCCAGAGCCCGGGGGCCGCTCCGCGCGCAGCAGCGGGACCTGGGAGCTTGTGCTGGGAACAAGCGCCAAGAAACTTCCCACCCGGCTCCGGCCAACGGATGTGACGGGGCCGCCCGGGGAAAAAGTTTACCCCGGCCCTTAAAGGGGGGGGGGAGCAAACACCACCCACCCCCGGCAGGGCGGGGCGGGGCGGGGCTCAGCCCAGGGAAAAGTTTGTTCTGCCAGCTGCTGCCCCGTCCTCTCTGCGGCTGGAGCCTGCGGCGCTTGGCCGCGTTTACACTGAGCAAGAGAAAGCGCCGGTTCCAAAGTCCCCCTGCGAGGTTCGAGCGGGCGAGTCGCTGGAAATCACAGTTCAGAGAACATCACCCGGGCTGGGGCCAGCCGCTTCTGCAAATGAGGTTGTGTGCGAGCATGGCATTTCGCCAGTGCTTTTCATGACGGAGGACACGGCTGTCACCACCAGAGTAAGGAATAACCTCGCGCACACAGACACCTATCATCACCTTCCCTTCCAGAGCGTGTTTTTCACCTCCCCTTTACACATTTTTCCACGCCTTGGGAGCTTCAATTCTATCTCTTCATTCGTTACCTTTACGCAAGTAAATCGCTTGTATACTCGCACCCTCCAGCCTGTCTCTGAACTACCATTAATGCATTGCGCTCCCGCCCACCAGCTCCAAGAGACCGAGAGATAGATGTATATGGTTAGGAAGTAATTAGAGGAATAACTTGTGATCAAGAAGCCAGCTCCTCAGCCCGTCTAAATCGGTGTAGCTGCACTGATGTAGCTGTGCACAAGTGCTAGCCCAAGATCAGAAACGAGATGATGACCATTTACTATCCACTGACACTCTAAAAACCCTTGCACCCCATCTGGGTCTATGCCAGTTATGCAATATGTATGTATCTTTTCATCCTTGCAAACGATATCTGTAACCCCCATAACCCAAACCTGACCCCAGATGTACAGTACCTTCCCTCTCAACCTGTGTATATTTCATTTCAAACATTTACTTTAATAAAATTTCTTTTGCGTTAGCTAGGGTGACCAGGTGTCCCGATTTTTATAGGGACAGTCCTGATTTTGGGGTCTTTTTTAATATAGGCTCCTGTTACCCCCCCACCCACCCCCTGTCCTGATTTTCCACACTTGCTGTCTGGTCACCCTAGTGTTAGCGCCTGAGGAACACAATCAGGGATTAGGACCCTATTGCATCACCTATACAGTCTGTGTAGACAAGTAAAATAAAGACTATATCTGTCCTGGAGAGCTCACAGCCTAGGATTTGACAATAAAGAGGTGAACAAACAAAACCGGGAAGAAGTTCAAGGTAACAATAAAGATAAATGAGTTTGCATATGTTAGTAATCACCCTGATCTCAGTAGCTATGCACTTACATTCATTTTCTATATTAATATGGTATATTGTTTACTGACTTGAGTATGAAGTGTAGTTACACAGAATAAATCATTTTGTTGTAAACATGATGAGGTTTTTAACATAATCATAACCCAAATAATTTAACAATTGAAAGATGTGAAATCAAACAAGCTTTTCCTCTAACCTACTGCAGCATTCGTTTTTTCTAACCTCTCCAGTAATGATAAAATGAGTACCAGATAATTAAATTGAGATGAAGGTCTGAAACCCTTGAAAAATAATAGGATGCAAGTCCAATCTGCACCATTTCTAGCTCTTTTCCCCCTGTACTAAGTAAACAGGAAAATGTTCAAACCCAAATCGCAAACCTCTATAGAATCACTAAACAATTTGTTGTCCTGGGCAACCACCTGTTCTGTCTTTATGTGTAAGACAGCCCTCAGTTAAATGGCTTAGGAAGGAGAGCTTTGCACAGAGAGAGAGAGAGAGGACAGGCATTGACTTCCTATTATACTGCATTTCAGAAGATCTCAAAGTGTTTTACAGATATTAATCAATCCCCACAACAACCCTGTAAAGCAAAAAGTGGTATCCCCATGGGACAACTGAGACACCAGTGAGGTCCAGGAGCAACATGCTGGGGAGAAATGCAGGTGAAGGTGCTATCCCAGAACATTGCTTAGAAGCTCCAGCCCAGATCCTCAGTGGGAAATAGGCACCCAAATATGGGCCTCCAGCTTTTGTATCACCTTCTGATAAATCTGAGGTTCCACAGCCCTCTCTGAATGCTTCTCACAGACTCCTGACTCTTTTGGGGGAGCATCAGTAACTCTGTCCCTCCCACTGTCACACATTTTGGAGCTCTTCTCCACTATTCCCACTTGCTCCACATGCCTCTCTGCTGTTACCCAGAGCTTTCCCAAGAAGCAGCTAGCAAAGTTGACATGATTCTTGTCTTTTTCACTAATCTCTTTAGAGTTCTCAACAGCAGAGGGATACTGACCAGAGGTTTCTTAATTTCATTCTGCTGCTGCCTGGGAATGCTATATGCAGCAAGCAGAAACAATGGAAATGCCTTCTTGCAGGCTCAGGAAGACACTACTGCTTAAGTTCACAGTTGGAAGGTTATTTTTGCACTCAAGGATTAGACACAAGATTACTTAGGACCCCAGCCATGGGAAACTTGCTACTCACCACTGACAAGTAGGTGAGTGAAATTTTTCAAGTCCTGTGTCTGGCCTCTCATGCCCTGGAATCATAGATAACAGAACTAGACAACATCACGTGGCTCAAAGAGTCAGACTCCCTGAGTCTAGATTGATAGCAGCTAAACAACTGTGGAAGTGGCATGTTCGGAGCTTCCAAGAAAGATTATATTGCTGTAGTAATGACTCTTCTAGTCTAGCAATGCACTGATAGTGAGAGGTTATTCAGTAACCTGACCATGACCTGTCTAGGCATGGTCAATATGAGGCCTACTCTCAACCAGAGGAAGTCAAAGGATTAGAACCCTTGGTGGGAGTGCTGAGAATGGGAGGAATGACCTCACCTTGCCAAGGAAAAGGAAATTAGAAAACAATTTAACATCCCCTCACAGCAATAAGGGTATATTATATTAGTCAGCAGCTATATACATTTTGTTTAAATTCTTGTGCAATACAATAAGTCGTCTCCCTCTGTTGCCAAGATATCTAGATGGTATCTCTGGCTAAAGCAACAGCAGTCAGAAGAAACATCTGTGAAGTATAAGCTTTTTAAAGTATATAACATATGCCGTAGTCTCTTCTAAATGTTCAAATGGAAACTAGTCTTTTTAACATTTAAATTTAAGCATTTGGTAAACGTTTTAATCTATCTGGTCCTGTTGCACACAGGACTGGGCTTTTAGAATGCCTGCTTACAAATGATGGGAGTCTAAAACCTTTTGCACATTGAAGGATTGTGTTTTGTCTTATAATAAATTATGTGTGCACAAATTCACTGTACTCCCTCCCACAACATCATGACAGCAGGACTTGTGTTTGGTTGCACAATGGTTAATTGTATGGTCTCTGCCACTCCTCATTTCTCTTTTATTCACCCTGGTGGTTTATAACTATGGCCCTGATTCCATAACATGCATGTGCATAGTCCTGTTAAATACTCACATGCATGACAGTGCCACCGCAGGATCAGGGTTTATGAAAGCAAGACAAAGTCCTTCAAAAAATCTGAAGACACCCATATCCAAAATATTTCTTCCAGGGCAGGTCATTTGCATATGGTACATATAAATTTAATACACAACTTTGTGCACAATATATATAAAAAAATGAAATGCTGGAAGCAGGTAATCTTAAGTGTCTATTTCCCCTGTTTTCTAAAATATCTTTAAATAATCCTGGTTTCTATAACATATTTCTCTTATTATAAATATGAGAAAGTTATTTGATTGAATATCTATTTTGATATAGTCATCTATGCATAGGTATAAATCTATATTTATGAAGACATCCATTTACATGTAGAAATGCAAGTTGGAACTTGATTCACCACTGTATTAATCCAGTTCAGTGGAATCATGCCAGCATAAAATTGGAGTAACCAATTAGTGAACCAGACCTATTGTCTCCATATCTATATCCAAAAGAGCGTTCCACTGGTATTTACAGAATGCCATGTGTGACAGATGTGAAGCTGATCTGTAATTTTACGAATATTTTATGTTGACCTTGTTACTGGGATGTTTACTGTATGACTATATTGAGTTAATATTCCATTGAGAAAACAAGCAGGAAGTAGGTTTGCCAACTTTCTACTTGCACAAAACTGAACACCCTTGCCCCGCCCTCTGCCCCACCCATCTTATGAGGCCCCGCCCCTGTTCACTCCATCTCCGCTCTATCACTCGCTCTTCCCACCCTCACTCACTTGTTCATTTTCACTGGGATGGTTCACGGGGTTGGGATGTGGTGAGGGCTCCGGTTGGGGGTGCAGGCTCTGGGGTGAGGGCAGGGATGAGGGGTTTGGGGTGCAGGAAGATGCTTCGGGCTGGGGGGTGGATCTGAGGGGTTTGGAGTATGGGAGGGAGCTGTCAGCTGGGGCAGGGTGTTGGAAGGGGTATGGGCTTTGGGCTGAGGGTGTGGGTTCCGGGGTGGGGCCAGATATGAGTGGTTCAGAGTGTGAGAAGGGGCTCCGGCTGGAGGTGCGGGCCTTGGGGTGGGGCTGGGGATGAAGGGGTTGGGGTGTAGGAGGGTGCTCTGGGCTGGGACCGAGGGGTTTGGAAGGCAGGAGGGGGATCCGGGCTAGGGCATGAGGTTGCGTGGAAGGGGGGTGCAGGCTCCAGGTGGTGCTTACCTCAGGTGGCTCCCGGAAGCAGCGGCATGTCCCCGCTCCAGCTCCTATGCAGAGGTGTGGCCAGGTGGCTCTATGCGTTACCCCATCTGCAGGTGCCACCCCCACAGCTCTCATTGGCCATGGTTCCTGGCCAATGGGAGCTGCCCAACCGGCGCTTGAGGTGGGGGCAGCATGCGGAGCCCCCTGACTGCCCCTATGTATAGGAGCAGGAGGAGGGACATGCCGCTGTTTTGTGGAGCCATGACAGGTAGGGAGCCTGTGTTAGCCCTACTATGCCACTGACTGGACTTTTAATGGCCCAGTCAGCAGTGCTAACCAGAGCCACCAGGGTCCCTTTTCAGCCAGGCATTCCGGTCAAAAACCAGACATCTGGCAACCCTAGCAGGAAGGGGGAACAATGTGCAAGGCTCCTGGGTCTGCTTTTCCCTGGATGGTTACTACATCCATGCCACCACCCAACACCTTTGGCAAAACAGCACTCTGTAGGCTGTGAGCCTTGTAGGCCCAAACCCCACAGGCTGTGCTGCTCACAAGGGGCCTGATTAGCAGTGTTCCTGGGGTCCCTGATTGGCCCAGCCACACTACTTAAGCCTGGAGGGGACACGGGGAAGTTATCTTGCAACTAGGTGGATTCTCAATGGCTGCTATGACAGCCCTGCTCCTTGATCTTGCTTCTGGCTCCAGCTTTGACCCTTTGCTCTGGGCCCAGGTGCTCCACTGCTAGGCCTTACCATCCGGGCCCTGGCCATGACACAAAGACTCAACATAAGCCACCCCATGATAAACATTTGTGGGTAGTTATGGGAGAATGGGAGAGCCTCTAGCTGTGAGGAGTCTGGCTTTGCCTTCCATGAAACCTACCGTACTGATTTGGACATGTAGGGTAAAAGGAACAAAGGAACTCTGGCTGGATAAAAAGATGCTCTCTCTTTTCAGAAGAGAGGTGATTGTTGGGGAGCTATTTAGATTGACACACAGCCACCTGCTAGGGTGTCTCAAGAAGCTAGGCCTGCCCAGGCTACGATCAGAGAGTGATAAGCCTTTAGTAAGATAGATGTCTGCATAGACTTTGTTGTTTTGAAATCCTTTTGCTAAATACATTTTTCCTACTATTAAAATAAGACAATACTTTGGTTTTAGGAAGGCTTTCTGGTCAAAGATTCCCAAAGGGATGAGCTGCAGGTGCCTCAAACTTGTTGGGTAAAAATGGTTGATACACAGGGTTCTATAGCTCTGGGCCTGATCTAAGAGTAGGACAACTGATTGGGTAGTTCCATCAAGGACAGGTAAAGGCTTGCGGCCTGACAGCTGAGAAGATGCACTCAGACTACAAAGAGGACAGAGGTGCAGCTAGCCCTGCAATCCTGACATCAGGCCTCCACTCAGGTTTTATTCAGTCCTAACTTAGACAAAACACCACTGAAATCCAGGGACATTTTGCCAAGCAAGAACTCAATAAAAATCAAGTTAGTATTTCAGCATTTCACATCATGACTAATTCTTACATGAAAAGTTTAAAACAAGGTAACAAGAAACTATATGTTATATAAAAGAAAAACACAAGAGCTAATTATCTCTTGCAAATATTCCTGTATTCCTTGTCATAGTAAAATACTCTGAAGGTTGCAGTACTGACAGATACTATCAATATGTGGTATAAATACTAATGTAATGTGAATAATAGTTCATATTCTTTGCCTGTGTATATCACACAAATAGTAGCTCATTTGCCCATTACCTTTTTGCAGTTTCTTTTTATGACATCCTGGGCCTGATTCAGCAGACAATATCTGGCAAAAGATATAGCCAAAGATGCAAGCAGCAGAGATAACAGATGCTGGCTCAGTGGCAGGCCTGTCACGGGGGGACAGGTCATCCTGGCATTGAAGACAAAGAACAAAACAGCTGTTCTGGGGCAGAAGAGACATGCAGACCATGGGAATTACAGCAACAGTACCAGGGTTGTAGAAACATTTCTGTTTTGCCCCAATTGGTGAGATGGACAGTTCTGGGACTAGCCTAAGAGTTGAGTATATGTACAAAATATGTAACTAATCTGGAAATGGCATGGGGAAAGGACATTCCCCAGCCACACAGCTGATATGTGTTTGGGCTTGGCTACACTTACAAATTTGCAGCGCTGCAGCAGGGTGTGAAAACACACCCTCTCCAGTGCTGCAAATTGCGGCGCTGCAAAGCGCCAGTGTGGTCAAAGCCCCAGCGCTGGGAGCGCGGCTCCCAGCGCTGTACGTTATTCCCCACAGGCGCTTTGACTACACTTAGCACTTCAAAGCGCTGCCGCGGCATGTATGCCATTGTGGAAGAATCATAGTAGAGAATCTTCACCTCTGATCACCATTTTCAAGGATATCTGGATCACGATCTATCTCTCCAGTTGAAATCATTAAGTGAGACATAAGGAACTGATAGTCTTCCATCCATGCACTGGTTAAAAGACTTCCCCAGCTCCTGCTGAACACATTCAGTCATTATTGGCCCATCTCAGAACTCATGCATTTCTTCACCACAATACCCATGAGTCTGATAGCCCAATCACCATATCTGGCAGACTGGAGTCAGAACCTCAGCCTCTTGGTATAAGGGAAGCTGGAGAATATCAGATGCCACATTCCACACCCACTAAACAGGGGGTTACTTCTCAGAATACAGCTCAGGAAGCTTGCAGAGTTTTCACCAGACAGCAGCCATACAGGAAAACTTATTTCTGGATTAGACTTTAAATTATCTATTATTGATCTTCTGATTCCAAACATTTGTACGTTACAATTAGCAATGGTTCTACATTTATAAACAATGAAAAATCAAACATGTGACCAACTATTATAGCACTTTAAAAACCTCACTAAAACTGTTAGGATGCAAAGATTATTCAGATATTTGCATAAATTTGCAGGGCTGCAATCCACTTGACTAACACTAGAAAACATATATATGGTCAAGTCCATTTATAACATTAAGGGTGGTATAAATGGTAAGGCAAATAGTAACATATGGCCAGATTTTCAAAAGTTCTCAGCTCCCACTGAAACATCTAAATGAAGTGACCAGATTTGCAAAAGAGTTTAGCAGCCAGCAGCTCCCACTAAGAACAATAGGAGTTAGTGGGTGCTGAGCACTTTTGAAAATCTGCCCATTGACCAATTTGGGAGGTTTAAGTGTGTGGAGAATATAACTTGCATGCTTCAGCCAGTCAAATCCACCTATCTACCATGGAGGTAGCACCGCAGAGAGGACGCACGTAGAAAAGGGAATGTGGTCAATACAAATTGAGGCATGCCCTTCCTTGGCTGCACACTCTTACAGTTATACTGTGGTAGTGTAAGTGCACCTAATGGTGACTAGCAGAACTTTCTAAGTTAAACTACCTCCTCACTCTCCCACACATAAGATTTTAAAGTGTCTTATTGCTCAGGGCCAACTGGTCTGGTCCGCATGGGCCATATCTGCTACTTCTGGTGTTGCTGAATATGCTACAGGAAATACAATCACATTGTGATTGTGGCAGGTAGACTGGCACAACCAAAATATCTAACCAAGACACAGAACCTTGCATGTAAGATTATCCTGGGTGACACAGAAGTCACTTAAGAACATAATCAGTCTAAAAAACCAAAACTATATTTTCACAAATTTTCTTTTGCATTGAAATGTGGATGAAAATTTAGTGGAAGTTTTGAATTTTGCAATTTTTTGACCACTCATAAACAGTGAGGCATTTTGTGACACTGCCATATTACACTGGCTGTTCATCCAACCAATAGCTAAGAAATGGCCAGCAGATTACACAAAGGAAGCAACTGCATAACTCATTATTTCTGCAAAGCCAAATAATAAAGAGTATCTATCTGTCATATCTGACACCCACAATCAATCCCAGCAGATTGCTCTCCGATCCAGTTTTTAGTTATCTACCTTTCTCTCTTTTTCACACTGACTAATTCCTGGAGGAGACTGTGTAGACTGGGTATGTTATACAAAATTACCACCATCCATAAAGATTTATGCTAAACTCTGCAACTTGTCTAAGTCCCTGAAACCACAGATAAGTTACACTGTCCTGGGGTTCTAAGTTAGATGTAATGTAACCCCAGAGTAGATGTTCATAACTGAATGTGGCTCATAGATTTCAGATCAGTGTGTCTGAGTGACCCTTGGCAGGAGGAGGGGGGATTTGGATTGACAAACTGGGTACAGTACTTAGTAGGAT
Organism: Mauremys reevesii; assembly: GCF_016161935.1. NCBI lineage: Eukaryota > Metazoa > Chordata > Testudines > Geoemydidae > Mauremys > Mauremys reevesii. The sequence goes on from NC_052623.1 coordinate 161,930,769, forward strand.
TCATTAAATGTGTTTGGGGAGGAGTTAGAACATAACATTTAGCTGTAGTCTGACTGAGAATTTTAACTTGGAGCTGATTTGTCTGGCGTTCTGAAAGTGGTGCTTTGTGTGTGTAAACTTTGCTATTTTTATCTAAAATTATCACAGGAATTATGGGCCAAATCTTGGTGTAATTGAAGTCAGTGAGAAAATTATCACTAGGACCAGCATTATAGACATCAAATTAGACTCTTTCTAGCATATGTCCACTCTTCTAACAAGGAAATAACCCAACAATAGGGTTCAAATCTTTCCTGATGTCTCAGAATGATTAGTTTTGCAATGTGGGCATATCACCAAGAAAAAATAATATTCCACAATTATCCAGATCTTCCTTGCAACCAAACCATGGTCCATTTGACAGGGGTATATGTCACAGTTTCAGGGTTAAGAGCACCTTTGTCTCCCTTCCTGCTCTTTCTTGAAGGCATCCACGTAAGGTTTCAGGCTCCTAACCATCACCTCCCTCAGGTCAACACCTGCATCTTTCTCCTTCCAGACTGGGCGGTTTCTACTTGCAATCCCCCTATACCTCACGGTGATTTCCCTAGCAGGTCTGACCAGGTTCCAGCACTGGTAGCTAACCTTTTTCCAGGGGGTACAACAGTGCATACCAGTTACCAATCAGGCTTCTCAAAGAAAAATATGTATGTAAAAGCATTACACATTTAAAACACAAAGACAAAAAAAAAGTTTCTATGCTAAAAGCTTATGAGAGGTCACCCATCGTCTTAGATGATTCTAGTGAGCCAAAGTCTCTCCAACCCTTTCACAAGGGTTATCTCCCCCCATTTGCTGGATCAGAATGAAGGCCCTGAGTCAGTTTAAACTCAGTCTTCTCATACCAAAGCCCCTTTCTTTGTCTGATGAACTCTAGGAAACCCAGTTTGAACCAGTGTATGCATCCACAACTAGCCTTATTCAGCCTCCCACACCTTCCCAGCTGTTTTTAATTCCTGGACCAGTTGTCATAACCCTTGCCCCCTGAAGTTGCATACAATCTCTGGCCCACAATGACATACAGACCATTCATAAACTTAATGCAATATGTTCCTTCCTTAGAGGTTTTTAAGGTCAGGCTTGACAAAGCCCTGGCTGGGATGATTTAGTTGGGGATTGGTCCTGCTTTGAGCAGGGGGTTGGACTAGATGACCTCCTGAGGTCCCTTCCAACCCTGAGATTCTATAATTCAAAGATACTGCAGGCAGTTGTAATGTCTGTCAGAGTGTATAGCTATAAACATTACAAAATATGCTTTGTTAGTATCTTCTTGTTCCTCTGCAGACCTTCATTAAATCAGACATTTTACTGGGGCTAAAGGACAAAGATATAGAATTGTATTTCACAGAATGCACTCCAATAGCAACTATAATCTTAGTTCACAATGTTCCAGGGTAGATGTAGGTTTTTGAGTGTTATCTCCAACTAGAAGAACAGCCACTGCCTAAAACTCACACATAGTTTAAAAACTGATAATGAACTACTGATAGCTCTTGGCACAGGACCTTCTGCTGAGGTAGGGACAAAGCTGTTCAGGTTTTTTAAAGTTAATTAGTAATAAAAGCACATGCCATCTTAAAGCCATATAGCAACTAGATATTGGTAAACCAGTTTGTATAAAATATGAACCAGGACAAAACATCATACATACTTTTTCAAAACAAACCAGAAACATTAGTAAGTTTGAAAAACACTGAGTTACATTTAAAAATAGTATTATTACCTGCCTCTGCATTTCAATTTTTCTATTTATTTTAACCTTTGTAGTCATTCATTGTTTCTTATCCTGATCTGGGCTCGTAGGTCTCCTTGTAACTTTTGTATCTCCCACTGTTTGTTCCAAATACCTGGCAATGAGACTAATTACACTTGCCTTTTGACATTCTTTGTTTTCAGGAAACAATGGACCAGGGAAACTGTTCTAATTAAGGTAGATTCTCATAGGCAGATAGCCAAAGAAGGCAAAACTTTCAAAACAGCTTAAGAAACTTCAGGTAATTCTACCTTCATTTATAATTGTATAACCCACTGAAGTAAATGAGATTGGCTGTCTCTTTATATGGGCAGAATTGAGCCATTTTTCTTGAACCAATTTCTTTTTGGTCTAATTCATTTTTATACTATTTCTTTTGTTTTGACATTCAAATAATGCATTACAGGAGTTGATAGTGCTATCTACATTTAAGATTTCCCCACACTTCCCATTATAAGACCCTGTTTTCTGTTGCTTATAACTTTGCCAAAATTTATCTGTTGAGTTGAAATTTTCCATGCGAGGTATCTTGCCTTCAGCTGAATTGTTTTGGAAAGTTTCAGCAGAAAACAATTCAGACATTTCTGAGAATGAGGCTAAGGAGAAAATATAGTGTTTTGCCATTTAAAAAAAATGTGAGCAACCTTTTCTTTGAGAAGCTCCAGCAACTCTGTGCTTTGGAGATGGGGCTTGAAATTTGAAAGGGAGCTTTCTCTCATGTCAGAGATGTGTCTTTTGCTGTTACAATGAATATTCACTTCAATTTAGTCAAGTTATAAAGCCTCTGAAAAATCTCAGTTTGCACATGCTCAATAGAGACTTGTTAGAGTATTGCAACTAAATTCTCTGAAGACTCCATCTGCACTGAGCATGCTCTGTCTCCTCAGAACTCCTGCATGTTACTGCCCTTTGTATGCACTATCATTATGGGGCAACTGAGCATGCTCTATCCCAGGGCTACAGAGGCTAAGCTGGACTTTCCCTGTAATTGCCAGAGGCCAAAGTGGTGCTGGGCACAGGAACTGAGAGTAGAGAGACTGTCACCTGTGGTCTGAATACTCCTCTGGGGGTGCTCAGGCAGCATGTGGGAGAAGAAGGAGGTGGAGGTGGTGGCAGCAGCATCAGCATCCACAATGGAATGCAAAGTGGTAAGAAATGAGGAAGTGGGTACAGAAGAAGACTGGTTTGCAGCAGCCAGATGGTGCAGAGAAACAGAGGACGGGGGGACAGGAGCAGGGGTTGGGGGCCTACCTGGGTGCTAAGTGAGTGGGGGTGTATGAGTCAGGAGGAATGATGTGGTGTTGGCTAGGAGCATAGGGTGACAGAGGCAGGCAGGTACAGGGGTAGAAGGGTCTATAATCACTACAGCACATTCCCCTAAGTAACCTGGAAATTGAACCCAGGATTCCTCAGTCTCTACATTTCTCTGCAGTCAGAAAATAGATTAATAAATTCCTATAATAAATGCATAGATTTTAAGGCCAGGAGGGACCATTATGATCATTTAGTCTGACTTGCACAACACAGGCCAAAGAACCCTAGCTTATATTTTCTGCATCAAGCCCGTAACTTCTTTTTGAATGATAGTGTATCCTGTCTTGACTTAAAGACTTCAAATGATGAAGGATCTACCAGGTCTCTGGGTAAGTTGTTCCAATGATGAATTATCCTCAAATGTAAAAATCTGTTAACCATTTCTAGTCTGAACTCCTTCCGATGGGTCACCATACTTTTTAAATTGTGGACACCAGAACTGGACACAACAGTGGCTGCAAAGCATCATTTAAAGTGGTGCCCCCCTGCCTCATTCACCCCCCCACACACACTTGACTCTTCTTCCTCCTCTCAGGCACATCCAATAGCAGCCTGACCACCCCAACCCCTCTCAGCCCTAGAGGGAGACCTCCTCCCAGGAGCCACTGCTTCCCACACCCCACTTCTTACCTTACCCTCCCTGCTGGCAAGCCTCACCCTCGGGTGATGGGTCTGCCCTGCTTCCGGTCTGGTTCCCAGCTCTAAGAGGCGCCATCAGTGTTTTGGCAGCTGGTATATGAGGGCGTGTCACTGCATGCCATGCACACAGAGCAGGACATGGGTGCTGGCTGCAGCATGCTCCCAGCCATGATGTGTGTGGCCACTAGTTACAAGCTGACTCCATGTGCAGTCGTATGCCTGTGCAGCAAAAAACTCTGGCAAATTATATCTCTTTTTATTGGCCAGAGAGCAGAAAAGGTGGCCAGGGTGGTCAAAAATGGGTCGGGTGGCAACAATTTTTTCCACATTTCTGCTTAAAAGTTGCTGAGCCATAGCTCAGGTGCTCCCCTCCTTCTCCCACAGCTCTGCAGCCTACAGGACACAATATTCCAGTAATGGTTTCACTAATGCCGTATAGAGAGGTAATACCGCCTTCCTACTCCTATTTCATATTCCCTTGTTTATACATCCAAGATTTCCATTCACCCTCTCAGCTACAGCATGGCACTGTGAGGTCATGTTCATTTGGTTCTCTACCACAGCCCCTAAGTCCTTTTCAAAGTCCTCAGGATTATAAATGTGATCTCCATTTTCATTCCTAGAAGTATGACTTTGTTTCTGGTTGTTAAAATGCACATGTGGTGGTGTGGTTTGCCCCTACTTGTCAGTCTATCCTGCCATCTGGAATGGCCCTTTATGAGTCTGGGGTGGTCTGATACACAAAGACTTAGGAGACATGGGGAGAAAGGAAAGGGACCCCGGGAAGAAGTAGCATTTAGAAGGGATCCCGGTACTGTATCTTTATGGAACTGTGACTTGGAGCGGTGCAGAAAGGGTGGGGCAGGGCTCTGCTCCCACCCAGCTAATAAGGAATGAGCTGAGGGAAAGGGCCAGCATAAATGCTGCCTTTGCCTTCACAATAGGTCAGCTGTTTGCAGATGCTGAAAGGAGTAAGAGGGCCCCTGCAGGGCTCTGAGTTAGCTGGGATCCGAACCCAGCAGGAGAAGGTTTCCAAACCCTCTGACCCTGAGGATTAAGTGGGGTCAGTTGAGGGAGATAAATTATTAGCCAGCTCCATGAGGAGAGCGCAGGATTCTTGGCAGGGAGAGGGATAATAATTTCTGAAATTATCCAGCTCCCGAAGAAAGCTGAGGTTCCTGCCATGAGGAGAGACTTACAGACTGAGACTGCTGAGATGACTGGGAATAGAGCTTAGCAGGCAGGCATCAGAGGAACCTGAAAGCCAGAAGTACCTTTTGTGTATCTGGGACTTCTTGATTTGTTTTGTTTGTGTTGGTTTTAAGCTATTTATTTAGGAAACCAACAATTTTACAAATCCTTGCCATGCAAATATCGGAAACAAAACAATCATTACAACAGTTAGTTTTGTTTTAAGAGCTGTTATATAGGAATATCGTCATCAGATCTTTCTGTTTAACAGGGTGTTACTATATTACAGAGTGAGCATCATTACAACACCTGTGTCATTTCTAGTGATTTTATTAAATTGTATGAAATCTCTGTATACACATAACAGACCCGGTATGCCTATCAAATGTTAATATTCCAGAAAACTGGACAGGTGTGTTGGGGGTGTTTTTGGAGATGAATGTACTTTGTCTGGGCACTGAATGAATAAAAGGTAACCAAATATCTGAGTTTCTATCTGTCTTCTATCTATTGTGCTGGGTGCATAACTGGTGTATATATTTTCCATAACCACAACTTTTTTTTGGAACTATTCCTCCATGGTTGGACTATCTTTCTTTTCTCCAATGAGAGGCTACCAATTGCTGAGCTGCTACTAGCAGATTCATTCTTTATTTTTTTTTTGTGTGACCATTTCCACTAGGAAGGCCTAGGGCGATTACCAAAGGAGCATTTGGTAATAAATATTCAACAATTTGTGATATTTGGTTACGGATTTCCCAATAGTCTCTAATGACTGAATAAGTCCATCATGCATACAAGCTCCTCTTTCACCATAGTTTCTCCAACATGTACCCCCATGCAATCTCTCTATATTTTATTTTATTGTACTACAGACTAAGGTTGCTGGTCCTCTTTTCCAGATCAAAACCCATTCTCTTGGGGGTAATTTGTCTATCCATGTCATATGTGGACACTCTTTTGTTAGGAAAGCTGTCTGCAAAGCTTGATTATAAATTAGGTTTTTTGTTTTGTTTCCTAGCTGAGCAGATGGCATAGCTTCTATTAAAATTAGCTTGTTGTATAAAACAGGCATTCTAAAAAGTTGAGAAATATAATTCCTGACTTGAAAGTACTGGTATTCAGGGGAGAATAGGCCAGTTAAAGTTAGTTTTGGTTTCTAAATAATTTAGAAAAGTTTCTTTACTGACTAGCTGGCCCACTGTGTGTATTCCTCAGCTCCCCCCAATCTTTGAAACTCTCAGGCTTGTGATTTGGGTTAAGATCTGGATTATTAGCACTGGGTGTCATTGAGAGAAAATAATGGATTTTCTCTCTAGTTTTATCCCAAATCCATAGGATGGAGAATGTGTAAATTTCAGAAGGGTCTGTCGTGTGTGGGTTTGTTTTTTTTCCGTTTTTGTTATAATCCATGGTAGTTTACCCCTTGTTTACATTGCTGCAATTTTCTTCTTCAGTAAAGACCCAGTGTTTTTGCTGGGTTAGAGCACCTCCAATCCATTACAGTGTTGAGCTGACAGGCTTGATAGTGAATAAAAACAAAACCCCAAACATTTGGAACAACTGGTCCACCCTGTTTAATGGGCCTGTACACAGTGTCTGCTCCCACTCTTCATCTTTTCTTATTGGGACTATTTGTTCTGGCCCTTTTGTAGGGGTCTTGGAATAAACAAGCCTTAAGGAGGGTATTATTGAATGAAGCATCAAGAGTGACCGAGGTGAGGAGAATTATTGCCTTCTTGAGAAGGGAAACTGAAGCAGAGTGTACTTACAGCATCACACTGACTCAGCAGGGGGGACTACAGGGCAGGCATGACCTATTACACCATGTTGTTCATATGAGTCCACCTTACCAAGTGGTCCAGGTCAGCCTGTATAACTGCAAAATAGCTGTGATGCACACTGGCAAAGTGTACGTCTCATCCCTCTTTAGTGGCTGGTCTGCATAAAGGATAACAGCCTCCTATCACTATCAGTTACTCCATTACTCAAGTGGTAGAGGTCTGCTGTGGGTCTAAATAGCCCAGATCTGCTGATGAACCATGTGGGGGTCAATATGGTTCCATGTGGGTTTTTTTTTCCAGTTTCCTATAAGAAAATAGGAAATTATTTTAAAAGAACACTAAGGATACAAAGTCAAGCATTGGAAAGTTCGAAAATGTCAGTATTTAGGTTGCCCATGCAACCTTAATGCAGCCTCCTTGTGCATATGCATTACGATACAGCCTTGACATGATCACATGCTATTTTTTTCTACAGGACCTCTGCCTCATTCAGTGCATAGGATAGACTGTCTTCCAGCAGTTCTCTGCCTTGTGTTCACCACCTACCTTCCAACTGCTTCAACAAATGAGGCCAGGGTCCAACAGATAACAGCCTTCTTCACTACACAACCCTGATTCATTTCAAGAGCACAAAGATTGTTCTCATATTCAAGGTAGCTGAATTTCACCCTGGAGAATTGAATTCTATCCCTGTCTCTGCCACAGAGTTCATATGTGCTTCTATAGAAATTCTAAGTATTCTGAAAAAATCAGGTTCTAGGCATCTCAAATTTGGCACCCAAAATTAGTGAACGCTTTGACACCTTTGGCCTTAAATCTCTGTGCTTCCATGTCCCCAGCTGTGAAATGGGGATACCACCACCTCAACTCAGATAGGTGTTATGAACATTGATTGCTATTTGTGAAGCACTCAGATACTATGAGAGCTTTATGGAAATGCCAGGGTGGAAATCAATTTTGTATTCAGTGCTGGGTTTGGATAGTGGATGTTAAATAAGACCTGGGCCCACGCATTGAATGTGGAGGATAAGATGAAATATTGGAAAATCTACCCATTCACTGACCTAGGCAGGGCTTATTCTGTGTGTGTGTGTGTGGTGTGAAATAGTATGATAGTCTTTAATTATATATGATATCATAATGCAGATGTACAAGGGAACCAAATTACATTTGTATGGGATACCTTGATCCTGACACTTCCTAACAGTTGTGTCCTTGACTTTGCACCCTTAATTTTATTTTAACAATTTTTGGGATTTATTGACAATGTTTTTATGCTGTTTGGTGTGGGTATATATAACATACACGGTCATATGTACGTTTATAGGTGTACCATATCTATGTAATCTTTAACTGTAAAAATGTAACTATTGGCTGTCGTGCTTGGCAGACTCATTAGTTAATAATAAGCCTGAGTGAAAATACACTTAGAGAAGAAAACTTTTGAATATGAAGCCTGTTTAGTGAGTGAAAAATCTCTTAAATTAACTATAGTTACATCCTATTTGTAAATGGTAAAATTTAGCTCATATATGTATGTGCACACACACAGGATTATAAGTCGAATTGAGCCGATAAAACTTGTTTTTCTCCACTTCATTCCCTGCACTAGAATATACCATTGGGATACTGAGTATATGAGAGAAATATTGTGTTAATGTATTATTGTCATTGCATGCAAGTCTCTCTCATAGAGTGCTCTGTCTTATCTATCTTAACAAGACTTAGACTTTTGGATCCTTATATTTATCATTGCTTTTTCCTTCACAAGTCTCTCCCCAGAGAATGACTGCATTGATTACATGTTAATACATTCTACAGACCTACACAAAAAACCTTGCCTGCACACTGGCCATGACAAAGGTTTGGCTGCTACTGTATTTGAATATGAATTTCAGGATATAGTAAACGTAATCCTATTAGCCAGTCTAGAAAACAAAGAATAAGAAACAAAATTCATTGCAATGTGGTAGCTAATCCCCTTCAGTGGACTTGCTGAAAATACAAATCTAAAATGGGGGGGCGGGGGCGGGGGAGAGCACTTTCAAGGATCACCGTCTCTGCAACAGGCCCTAGAAAAGCATCCATATTTTAATCACATAAAATGATCAGGCAACACTCAAGCTTCTGCTCAGCAAAGCACTGCACCACGTGCTTAACTTTAATCTTGTTAGTAATCTCAACTCTCTTCAGCAAAGCATGTGCTTAAAATTAAAGCTCTGCTGAATCAAGGCCTTAACAAGCCATTGTGGGTTCACCCTACCACCAGAATTACACTCTGCCGTGAGTAGTTTACAACAACCACTTGGATTTGTAAGAAATGGTGTCAGGAGTGCCTCATGCTTAGTGACCCTTGCTAATGCCTCTGCTGCGATTTCCAGTGCGTGAGAAGTTGCTGTGTGCTCTATGGGTACTCATGGGAACTCTGACAAGGGCAACACTATGGATCTCTGACAGTTCTGATTATCTTCTGATAACCCTTTATTCTCCCCTCCATCCCAGACACACACAAATTAGAACTATTGCTGTGAAGAAAATCCTATACCTCTTGCACTTAGATCTTAAAGGGGAATCCTTTTCCCCCACCTCGCAGCCCCTCTCCCCCCAAAAAGCATGAGTGAAATACTTTGTCACCAAGGGATAGTGTAAGAAGATCTCATCCATTAATATTAATTTTCTTTGCAATGAACACAACATATAAAGTGTCTAATGAATTTTAAAAAACAGCTGGAGGGGCAAAAAGGACATGCATGGCTGCTTTGAAGGGAAGAATGTCCTTACTTCATACTTTGGAAAAATCATTCAAGAGCAGTTCATCCATGTGAAAATGTGACCCCTGTAATGCTGCCAAGGTCTGTGAAAGCAGGGATGATCTGCTGGGGAAATGCAGCTTATGCAAGTTTAAAAAAAACCCACAAGAGAGCTCTGAACTTTACTATTTTTTCTGAGAGTAAAACATATGTGGAGAAGAGATGATTGGTAGTGATTAGAGTGACCAGACAGAAAATGTGAAAAATCGGGACAGGGGGTGGAGGGTAATAGGAGTCTTTATAAGAAAAAGACCCAAAAATCAGGACTGTCCCTATAAAATTGGGACATCTGGTCACCCTAGTAGTGATCATATGCTTATTTCTGAGTGATTCCTTTCCCCTTTTTGAGGATCATTCTCTCTCTTTTTGAATATACAGGCATGTCTCTGTAATTTTTTGTTGCAAAAACTGCATTGTGAGAATAAAATATAAGTAGCAAAACTGCCTACAAGTTAAAGCCTCATCCCTCCACAAGAAATATAGGGTTGCCATCTTTTAGTTGTTTGAGCTGTACAACAAATTGCATCATTATAGGCAAAGCTGATAGGGTTGCCTACAGTTAACATTGCCCAATGCATTTCTTTAGAATACACTGTCTTCGGTTACTTATAATTTCACTGAATTTTAACCATTTGGGATGAATTTTTCAATGCCGATTGTCTGCCTCAGGTTGAACTTTTCTGGGAAGCACCAGTTAAATGTTCCAGCCAGAGAACCAAGTTAGGGAAAAATGCAAGTTCTCCCCCTATTAAAAAAAAAATAAAAAAATCTTACAACATTTAGTTGAGAAGCTGTAAGACCTGCATGCTTTGGCTCAAGGATTAGAAAGATGGCAAGGGTATTTCCCTGTAGTAGCGATGTGCCTTTTACTGTGTCCCCATAAAAATGCACCCAAATTTGTGTGAATTTTTAAACCTCTGAAAAAACTTAGTTGGCATATGCTCTAAAGCTGGTTAGGATTTGGCAGATAAATTATTTAGCAGTTCCACCTGTACTGGGCATGCTCCAACCCCTCACATGTCACTAGCTCCTACATGTAATCAGACTGCCTATGTGTCATCCTCCCCACAAAGTGACTAAGCATGCTCCAGCCAAGGGCTGCAGGGGAAACTGGACTTTCCCTGCGCTTGCTCCTCCTAATGGCCAGGAGACCTTGCAGTGCCAGTGCCCTCCAATTAAAACAGGGAGATTCTGTCTCTTCTGTACTGTCAATGCTCCTCCTGCTGGCATCCAGGCAGTGTGGAGGAGTGAGAGCACAGGAGTGAGGAATACAACAGGGGAGGGAAAGGAGGAAGAGATGCAGAGTAATAGGGAGAGGGTGTAGGAGTCTAGGGAAAAGAGGTTAGGAACAGGAACTGGAGAAAGGAGCAGAGGGTGTAGAAGAAAAGGCAGCAACTGAGGACTGGAACAAGAACTTGGGGGAAGGATAGGGGCAGGAGGATGGCTGGGCAGCAGCTGGAGGGGGGGATAGCAGGAGAGGAGAGAGATGCACGAGTGGGGAGGGCATAAGAGGGACAGAAGGATCTGATAGACCACTCTCCTCTACAGAACCTGGAATTGAATCTAGAGGTCCTAAGTCCATACATTTCTTTGTTATACAGCACAGAGTTGTGAGACCCACTGACAAAGTGTATATCTCCTTCCCTTCTAGCAGTTCATCCACATAGAGGATAACAGCCTTTGACTGCTACCAGTTACTGTGTTTGCTAGAGGACTGTGCTGTGGGTGTTCTTCTGATGACCCATGCGGAGGGTCAGTGTGGTGTCCCCCCCATATTTAAGATTTTAAAAAACAAAGGAAATTACATCCAAAAGCTGTTAAAAGAGCATTCAGGTTGCAAAGTCAAGCATTCAAAAGTTGGAATCATTAGTCCCCTTGTTTGTGTGTATTCAGATACAGTCCTGAATTACATTATTACTTACTATTTTTTCCACAGGACACCTGACTCATTCTGTGCACAAGAAGGATTGTGCTCTAGGAACATATCAGGGTTGTGTAATGAAATAGGCTGTTGTCTTCAGGACTTCTGCCTCCTTTGTTGTAGAAGTTGGAAAGTGCCTAATGAATGAGGCAGGAGGCCAACAGGAGCTCTGCTCTGAACATATAAAGTGCTGTAAAACGTAAAGTACTCTGAAAAAATCAGGCCCAGGCCTTCTCAAACACGACACTCAAAATTAGTTGACATTTTTGGCTTTGATCTTTGTGCCTCAATTAAAATACCTGAGTATGAAATGGGGATAATAATGCCACTTTACTAGAGTGTTGTGAAGATAAATTCATTCATGTTTGCAAAGAACTGAGCTATGACAAGAGCACCACAGAAAAGTCCATGAGGAAGCTAATAACTCTGTAGTGAGTGCAGGGTTTGGTTAGAGTATGGTAGAGAAAACTGAATGATGAGGATACAAAGAAATATAGAATAGCTGCCCACTCTGTAAGCATTGATCATTCTGTGCACAGCACAATGAAGGGGGTCTTGTGGAAAAAATAGCTTGTAATTACAAATGTATCAACACATACAAAGAGGCTGAAATAAGGTTTCATGGAAAGCCAGCAAGTGCTCCAGTACATGAATTCACTCACCACTGAAGTACAACCACTTCTCAAGTGAAACACGGTGGTTCCTTAACAGTGCCCAGCAACAGTTCAGGACAGAAAGCCAGGAATACTTTATTCACTTAAAACAGCAGGAGGAATTTATGCAAGCATGTTGCCATCAGAACCCTGGATGTGTGTACAATGCCTTATTGTGTAGGTCAGTTATTATAAAACCTGTTATTTTCTCTGTTCTGCAGGAATTGTTCAGCTAATCCTGTGCTAATGTTCAAAGTGCATAACTAACCTTATTGTAACTCTTCCTAGGATATCTAATCAGTTTGCCTTTTCTCTCTTATGCTTTCAGTTTCACCTGGACCTCACCTATTCTTCTTCCCTGCACTGATTCCTTGCCTTCTGTGCATTCCTTAATTGACTCGACACTCTCTGTCATCACGGGACATGGAATCAACAGTTTTCATAAAGACAGTTTAAAGTTGCTTCTTAAAATTTCTTTCCATCCTACAAACAAGGACAGAGAGAAGTCCTTGTATTGCAGTCATCTGTGGCCTTCACCACAAACCCTGTCCTTCCCTCATTCTTCCCACATAAAACTCTTGCTGTCTCTATTAACCCAACACTTCCATTTTCTCTATTCTTTAAATCTTCTCTTGATCCAGTCCCACTGCAGCTGAGCTATTTGTCTCCTTTTATCTCCCAGAACCCATGGGCCCTCCTGTACACGGATACTGAGTATTGTTCTAGCAAGGGATAGTGTTTATTTTTCTTCTCCATAACTTTGCCCCTGATTGCCATTGCTCTGCTCTGCCTGGTTATACACCCCCCGTGTATCTCTCAGGTTCTGGGAGCCATTAGGAACTAGGGTGACCAGACAGCAAGTGTGAAAGAGCGGGACAGGGGGTGGGGGTAATAGAAGCCTATATAAGAAAAACACCCCAAAATCGGGTCTGTCCCTATAAAATCGGGACATCTGGTCACCCTATTAGGAACACAGAGAGGTCACAAACATAACTTACAGTAGCCTCAAGAATGCACTAAATGAGGCAGGGGCCCGGTAGAAAAGATAGTACGTGATCATGTTATTAAAAACGGACTCATAGTGCATACGTGCAAAGGGGGCACATAGCATTTTGCTCTTGAACCCCTCCAAACCATTTTTACCTTGTGTAATTTTACCATGACAGCTCTCATAAAAACCCCCCCACCCCCACACACACTTTTTAAAATGAGGAAATCCAAAAGTTTCTCCTTTGTCCTCTTTCTTCATGATTTATCAGAGTTTTTGGATCATTTCCTTTTCCTTCCTCACCTTGGCATCTATGCTTTCTCAGATTTTTTTTTCAATTTTCTTCCAGCTTGTCTGACTGATCCTTCAAGGTGTCTTGAGAGGATGATCCTTTTCCTCTCTCAGTGTATGTTCCTCGGGTTTTGTTTTTGGTCTCTATTTTATTTTTATACTTGCCCTTTTGGCAACACTTTTGCTCCTGGCCTGCAATATTTGTATGCTGATGACACCCAGCTGTGTTTCTCCTTTCTTGTCTGGTCACTACTAATCCATAATTCTATTTGTATCTTCCTTATCTCCTTTGTGTATGAAAGCCAACTACTTTGTAATAATTAGTTGTACAAGTAATAATTATGAAAACAACAATCCTTTTCTTCCCCTCCAATTCTCACTATTCATCTTCTCTCCTCTCCCACTATTAATTATATTCTTATAATTTCAGTTGCCAACACCAAGAATACATAGTCTCTTTAAAACCAATTATGTTCTTTTTTTTTTTTTTAAACCCTGGTCTTTCAAATTATCAAATCCTGCAGATAATTTTGATGGGAAATACTCAAAAGATATTACCTTCAGTTCTACCAGTGCCATCTTTCATGCACTTCTTGTTTTGTGTCTCAACTCTTACAACATTGTCTATGCTCATACCTTTCCCCCCATTTCCTTAGTTGCCCCCTTCAATCTGTTCAAAACCATGCAGCATGACTGATTTTTCACTTTGATCTATTACAGGGGTGGGCAAACTTTTTGGCCTGAGGGCTGCATCGAGTTTCGGAAATTGTATGGAGGGCGGGTTAGGGGAGGCTGTGCCTGGCCCCTGCCCCTATCCTCCCCCCTGCTTCTTGGACCCTGATGCCCCCCCTGGGAACCCTGCCACATCCAACCATCCCTTCTCCCTGACCGCCCCCAGAACCCCTGCCCCTGACTGCCCCCCCCCCGCTGCCCCATTCAACCCCCCTTCCCTGCCCTCTGACTGCCCCGATCCCTATCCACACCCCACCCCCTGACCACCACCCCAAACTCCCCTGCCCTCTATCCAACACCCCCTGCTCCCTGCCTCCTTACTGTGCTGCCTGGAGCACTGGTGGCTGGCAGCACGGCTGTGGCTGGAGCCAGCCAGCCACCTTGCAGCACAGAGCACTGGGTCAGGCCACGGCTCTGCAGCTGCACTGCCTGGCCACCCAGAGCATTGCGCCAGCAGTGCGGCGTGCTGAGGCTGCAGGGGAGGGGACGGGGCTAGCCTCCCAGGCCAGGAGCTCAGGAGACAGGCAGGAGAGTCCCGCAGGTTGGATGTGGCCTGCGGGCTGTAGTTTGCCCACCTCTGATCTATTACTTATGTCTCCCAGCTGTTCTGTCTCTAAAGGCTCCCTTTTCCTTTCCTACTATTCTCACCTTATTTTTATTTCTACTTCTCAAAATACTTTTCCTTCTTCTTCACTCCCTAGCCACCCGCCTGTTTCCTTTATTCAAATTCTCAATTTTAGCACAATTTATTCATCCCATGATGTTTCTAACATCAAGCTTTCTCCTCTGGCTCCTTCTCTTTGCAAATATGTCCCTTCCCCTTTCACTTCTTTCTTCATTCTGAGTCTCATCTTAAAGGCTTTCTATGTTCTACAACCTAATCCTACAATACTGTCTATGATGCATCAACATTCCTCTTCTTAGCTTCCTTATGCCTCAATACTGCACTTACACTGGGGTCTAATAGTTTCTGACTTTGCCATTTCTGTTCATTATTTTTCATTGTTTCCTTTGTAACTGTTGTCCAGCACCACAGAATGACAAGTGATGTATTAAAAACCTGCAGTGGGATATGCTGGCCTTTTAAGGGTAGACCTCAGATGCAGCGCTATCCTGGTACTATTTCAGCCCAGAACCCAGGCATTTGTGGGGTTGTAGTCCCCAAAGGGAGCAGTGCAGATATAGTTCACAGCAAGAAATATAAAGAGGGGCAGCCGCAAGGGATGTGGAGTGTTGCTAATCCTCAAGATTTGATCTCAAGTCTTTACAATATTTGGTGTTCTTTTAGAAGCCCTGGCTCCTGGAGTGTGGATAGGTGAGAATCTCAGCTTTCATGTAGGTGAAAAAAAACTTTCTAGCTCTTATGATTGTGGAGGAATGCTTGAAAACGTGACCCCAGTGCACCTGAAAGACTCAGAAACCAAAGGGCAAAACAAGAACCCAATATTAAAAAAAAATCATTATTTTTAATCCAACCTCATGATTTTTGAACATGTGGGGTTGACAATACTGAATATGAATACCTCACTTTCCCATAAAAGGAGAGGTTTGGAAGAGGGCAGGGCTTCTAGCAGATCTGTCCAATGGAAAACTAGAAGCTAGAGTGTGGTCTCACTGTCTGCCCAATAAGCGTATGCCTAGACTGCATCTGTGAGAGAGCCTCCCAGCCCACGTCCACACGCTCATGGTAATGGGGCTCATGCTAGCGAACTAAAAGTAGCAATGCAGACGTTGCTTTGATGGTGCAGCTCGCCTCACACCCAGGGTTCAAAGCCCCAGCCACAATGGCTGCACAGCTCTTTTTAGAGCACTATGGCGAGCCCTGCTAGCACACGTCTGTGGACCCAGGCTGGGAGGCTTGCTCTCAGATGCAGTATAGACATACCTAAGGGCCCTGGGAAAGGGCCTTGCATGCCAATGGCTGCAGCTGTTGCAAGAGTCATGTGGCGAGAGCCAGCCAGCTGGAGAAGGGAAACCTGGAAGGTGACCATGTGCAATTGTTTATGAGGGGGATTGCATAAAGATTGAAGCTCTCATAAAACAGTACTAGCTGTAGCTAATTCATATGGGGATAGATTGTGCCTTTAGACTCTGCCTTGAGGCAGGGAGATTGAATGAGCTGCACCACACCAAGAGTAGCCTGGTGAGGCATTATTCCCTAGAGACACCTCAATGAGGCACAATTCTGTCCCTGCTTCTCCCTTGCCCTGGGGGAGGGCGTATGTGCGTGGAACTGCTGGCTTATACGAGCAGCAAATTACAACCCCTTCTACTAGCTCAGCTGTGCTAGCTGGTGTGGTGGGAGGTGGAAATAATGCTCCACTCTTCTGAGTAGGCGAGCATTGTGTACATAGCACCTACTTCCACTGTGTGCCTGGACCAAAGTCTGGGTAACTGATACCCAGATGTAAGTGGGAGGGGAGGGGTTCTTCCTTCATCCCTTCTCCCATACAGGTGTGTAGACCAGGTCAATCTAGCCTATTGTTATCTGAATAATATACTGTGAACGGAACATTAGAGAATGTGTTATCAAAACACTACAGCATCATCAGACTTCTTAAAACAATAAAAGACTTGAAATATAATTGAATGTATTGGAAAAATGTTCTGGCAGCCTGTTGTTCTGGTTTGATATCACCGTCAGTTTGACTCCTTGTTTTAAAGTTCTGGCAGTCACTCTAATCCCACTCATTCTGATTGGCCAAGTCAGTTTCTATGGCTGAATTCTAGTGAATTTTATGGTCAAATTCTCTTCTTCAGAGCACCCTTTCTGCCTCTGTCATGTCCTAGAAAAGCGGTGGAACAGAACCTGCAGTTGGACCAGAAGCTGCAGGTGGTGCTGTTCAGAAGTCTCTGCCCTGCTCTCTGTAAATGAACGGGCAGATTCTGCCACCCTCCCTCACACTGAGTAGTTCTTTAATCTGTGAATAAGCCAATTGAAATCAATGGAGCTATTTTCAGTGTGAGTAACGGTAGCAGAATCTTGCCCTGAAAAACACTTCCACCTCTCCGACTTGCTGTAGTTCTTATGAAAAGATGCCTGATTTAAATGTCCAGGGAATGAAAGCTTGGGGAATGGATAGCTCAGTGGTTTGAGCATTGGCCTGCTAAACCCAGGGTTGTGAGTTCAATCCTTGAGGGGGCCATTTAGAGCTCAGGGGCGAAAGAAAAATCTGTCAGGGATGGTACTTGGTACTGCTGTGAAGGCAGGGGACTGGACTCAATGACCTTTCAAGATCTATGAGATAGGTATATCTCCATATAATAATAAATATCATTCACAGGACAGAAACAGCTCCCTTTCATTGTTCCACCTGTGTGTGTCTAATTTACAGTGGAGGACCCTTCCTCAGCACATACTAGGGGGAGGAGGCAGCAGCTATGTCTAAACTTAAAATGCTGCAGTTGCACTGCTGTAGAACTACAGCAACTCACAGGGTTCTCCCAACGCTGTAGTAAATCCACCTCCCCAAGAGGCAATAACTAGGCCAACAGAAGAATTCTTCTGCTGACCAACTACTGTCTTGGGGGACTTAGGCTGCCTTAACTCTGATGCTCAGGGTGTGGATTTTTCACCCTCCCCCCAAGCAATATAACTAGGCTGATCTAATTTTCTAGTGTAGACCAGCTCTGAGTCTCCACGCCCTTCACACTTTAGTGGTGAGTGCCAACAGCTGTGCTAATCAGTGCCAAATTTGGTGCAGATGCTTAAAGTCATGGATGCCCCCCATCCATTAAATACTCATTTCCCACACAGGTCCCCCAAAAATCAAATGGTAATAATTTTCAGTCTGTATCAAGTGGGGCTGGATTTGAACTGATGACCCAGAAGTGAAATGTTCCTTGTAACATGATCAGTCCCCTGAGCCATCCAGACCTGCAACAATTGTTTTCATTATTATTATTTATTGCTGCAACACCAGAGCTGTGCATGACATTTAAAGACAAATATTAAAAACAGACAGCTCCTTTCATAAAGGCGTTTACAAGTTAAAGGCCAGATTGAGGCTGGTCTGTGAGTAGTCTCACATGAGGGTAACGAGGGAAGGAGGAGGAACTTTTAGCCTTCCCTCCATTCTTAGATCTGGTCACAGTTACAGCACTTGTGCTCCCCTGAGGGCAAGAACAACAAATCTAGACATATCTGGTTAATCCATTGGTTGAACACAAAACAAAAGTGCATGTAATAATCTAATCAAGAACAGAATATATTATTGTTTTAACGCCTGCCTTAAAACAACAGAGAATTAAGCTAATTGAAATACTGAAAAGGTTCAACGAAGGGAAACAAATATAGTTTGAGAATGGTGGCACTTACAATGAGAGACAACAAAGATTGGGATCATTTAATTTGGTAAGAGACTTGATTAAAATAGCCAAGATTATGAAAGATCACGTGAAAAATAGTGTCAGGCACTTCTTTCTTAACTCCTTCCCACAGTACAAGAACAAGAGGTTCCTTCAGCAGAGTGAAAGGCAATACATTTAAAACAAACAAACCCAAACACAATACTTTATAAAATATATTGCCAGCCTCCGGAGTTGTTGCCACCAGAAGTTGAGACAAAGGACCCATTTGTCTATGTTTGGCACAGGAGCAGATGGGTTGGGTGATGGAAGGAAAGGTGGCTTTAAACCACATTTGAATCACCCACTTTTGGGCCCTGCTCAACCCCTGGTATAAGTCAGAGCAGCTCCAGAGTTGCTGTAGTTTACACTCAACTTCCCATGCCTCCCTATAGGCCATAGGAAGTAAAAAATAGCTGGAGTGCAGGAGCATTCTAGTCACACCCCTTCCTGAGATGGTCCACCACACACAGACATGCCCCTCAACACTCTGCAATAGAGCTTGGGGGAGGCACAAGCATAGCGCCATTCTTTCAGCTATATGTTGGGGGAGGGTAGGGGCATTACAATGGGTTATGCCCTGAGGGCCATTTCTTCCCCCTTTAGCCTACCACAGTATAATATTTATAGCCATGAAAAAAGAAAGATACAAGAGAAATAATTAGGGCTGTCAAGTGATTAAAAACATTAATCGCATGATTAAAAAAATTAATCACGATTAATCGCGCTGTTAAACAATATGAGAATACCATTTATTTAAATATTTTTGGATGTTTTCTACATTTTCAAATATATTGATTTCAATTACAACACAAAATACAAAGTGTACTGTGCTCACTTTATATTTATTTTTTATTACAAATATTTGCACTGTAAAAAAAAAAAAAGAAATGGTATTTTTCAGTTCACCTAATACAAGTACTGTAGTGCAATCTCTTTATCATGAAAGTTGAACTTACAAATATAGAATTATGTACAAAAATAATTGTATTCAAAAATAAAACAATGTAAAACTTGAGAGCCTACAAGTCCACTCAGACCTACTTCAGCCAATCGCTCAAACAAGGTTGGTTACAATTTTCAGGAGATAATGCTGCCCGCTTCTTGTTTACAATATCACCTGAAAGTGAGAACAGGTGTTCTCATGGCATTGTTCTAGTCAGCATTGCAAGATATTTACATGCCAGATGTGCTAAAGATTCAGATTTCGCTTCATGCTTCAACCACCATTCTGGAGGACATGTCTCCATGCTGATGATGGGTTCTGTTCAATAACAATCCAAAGCAAAGCGGACCAATGCATGTTCATTTTCATTATCTCAGTCAGATGCCACCAGCAGAAGGCTGATTTTCTTTTTTGGTGGTTCAGGTTCTGTAGTTTCTGCATCGGAGTGTTGCTCTTTTAAGACTTCTGAAAGCATGCTCCACACCTCGTCCCTCTCAGATTTTGGATGGCACTTCAGATTCTTAAACCTTGGGTCGTGAGCTGTAGCTATTGTATCTGCTGTGAAAGTGTTCTTAAAACAATCATATGATGGATCATCATCTGAGACTGCTATAATATATGGCAGAATGCAGGTAAAACAGAACAGGAGACATACAATTCTCCCCCAAGGAACTGAGTCACAAATTTAATTAACGCATTATTTTTTTAATGAGCATCATCAGCATGGAAGCATGTCCTCTGGAATGGCGGCCAAAGCATGAAGGGGCATACGATTGTTTAGCATATCTGGCACCTTGCAATGCTGGCTACAAAAGTGCCATGTGAACACCTCTTCTCACTTTCAGGTGACATTGTAAATAAGAAGCAGGCAGCATTATCTCCTGTAAATGTAAACAAACTTGTTTGTCTTAGTGATTGGCTGAACAAGAAGTAGGCCTGAGTGGACTTGTTTTACATTGTTTTGTTTTTGAGTGCAGTTACATAACAAAAAAAAAAATCTATATTTGTAAGTTACACTTTCACGATAAAGAGATTGCACTACAGTACTTGTATGAGGTGAATTGAAAAATACTATTTCTTTTATCATTTTTACAGTGCAAATATTTGTAATAAAAAATCACTGCTCTTTTTATGTTTAGAGTTTGTATGCTGTGTTGTAATAGAAATCAATATATTTGAAACTGTAGAAAAACATCCAAAATATTTAATAAATTTCAATTGGTATTCTATAGTTTAACCGTGCAATTGATTAATAATCAATTAATTGCGTGAGTTAACTGCAATTAATTGACAGCCCTAGAAATAATACCTAATATTTCAGGCCATAAAGTGTTTAGCATGCAGGAGTTCTGCCACAGAACTCCACATCTGAATAGGTGTATTCTCTATGCTTTTGCCTTCCTCAGAGCATCTGAAAGGTAATAGTTTCTTTACAGCAAATGTTGGACCTGGTGTCACAACTCCTATTTTCCTAAAATAAAGAGAGGAATATCTCCCTTCTCTAAGCTCCTTCACTGAGGATTATTATTAATTGTTTTATTATAGCACCTTGAAGTCCCTGTTTTGAACCAGGACCCAGTCGTGCTAGGTGCAGTACAAACAGAGAACAAAAAGACAGTCCCTGCCCCCAAAGAGTTTACAAGTGAAGATATAGAACAGGAGTAGGCAACCTATGGAGTGGGTGCCGAAGGCGGCACGTGAGCTGATTTTCAGTGGCACTCACACTGCCTGGGTCCTGGCCACTGGTCCAGGGGGCTCTGCATTTTATTTAATTTTAGATGAAGCTTCTTAAACATTTTAAAAACCTTATTTACTTTACATACAACAATAGTTTAGTTATATATTATAGTCTTGTAGAAAGAGACCTTCTAAGAACCTTAAAATGTATTACTGGCACGCGAAACCTTAAATCAGAGTGAATGAATAAATGAAGACTCAGCACACCACTTCTGAAAGGTTGCCGACCCCTGATCTAGAAGATAGGAGATCTTGTGTAGGCCATTAATCTGCTGATATGTTTATTTGACCTTTCCCAAAGGCCTGCTGTTTTGTTTGCAATGCCAAGCCATCTTGTCTGAGGGCATTTTTTTACTTTGAGAAAATGAATCAGGACATTTTTATGTATTACCCCAGGAATCTAATAATTTACATATATTTAAAGAAAAGAAGTTAAAATAATGGTTCAGAAGGTGAAGGATATTGACAAACATAGCAATTAGAGATAGTCAAATTATTCATTTGTAGTGTTGTAGCATGTTGGTCCCAGGATATGAGAGAAACAAGATAGATAAAGTAATGTCTTTTATTGGAAGATGGGCACTGACTCCAGGGGTGGCAGGTTTGTTTAATTTTTGGTGGTGCCCAGAACAGGTCGAAATCCCCCCCCCCCACACCCACCCACCTCATAAGCCGATATATATATATTTAAAATGTAAAGATGTGAGGGCTCTGAGGTGGGAGGGGGTCAGGCAGAGGATTGGGGTGCAGGGGTGAGGGCTGTGGGGTGGGGCTGGCGATGAGAGGTTCAAGATGCAGGAGGGGGTTCAGGGCTGGGGCTAAGAGTTAGGGTGCAGGGGGATGAGGAGTTTTGGGGTACAGGCAGGCTGTCCCCAGGGCTGGGGCCAGAGGGAAGGGCTATTGTTTATAAACAGAGTCAGGATAACAAGGCTCGTCATTAAATTAAATTAAGGATCATTAGATGATCCTGACAGCATTGCCAGGCACTCCAGTTAAAGTTAGGAAACAAAGGGTTGGACTAAATGGTCCATTTTCAGAATGGAGAGAGATAAATAGAGGTATCCCCCAGGGGTCTGTTCTGGGACCAGTCCTATTCCTATTCAACATATTCATAAATGATCTGGGAAAAAAGGGTTAAACAAACAGTGAGGTGGCAAAATTTGCAGATGATACAAAATTACTGAATCTAGTTAAGTCCAAAGCTGACTGTAAAGAGTTACAAAGGGACCTCACAAAACTGGGTGAGTTGGCAACAAAATGGCAGATGAAATTCAATGTTAAATGTAAAGTAATGCACATGGCAAAATATAATCCCAACTATACATACAAAATGATGCGGTCTAATTTAGCTGTTACCCTTCAAGAAAGAGATCTTGGAGTTATTTGCAGTACCCTGGAAGCACTATGCTTCCAGAGTACTGCAAATTTATAAGAATCCTTCTCACTGTGCTGCATCATCCTGAACTGTGGAACACATTCTCTAGCTTCAGAAGACTTAAAAAAATATCTCCAGTCATCAGTGGGACAGATGCAACTGAATAATGTAACTGTCCTTAATGTGCATCCAGACCATGCCAGGGAACTAGATGTAAATAAGATTGCTGACCGGTTTATCCAGAAAGCTACAGTAAGATGTAATGTCTTTAAACTGGGATGTCAGTGAAGATAGCTTGTAGGTGACTATAATGATTTTAATATACTGTAATTCATGATAATATAATTGTGATGGGTTCGGTCACAGAGACTCCCTTGGGGCTGTCACCTGATGTGCTGGAATTACCTCTGAGCCCCTTTTCCCTTCCAGCTTGGGACTCCAGAACCCTGCCTTGTTGAGCCAGACATGCTAGCCTGCTGCAACAGAGACCCAAATCTGTCCTGCTCCACCCCTTTTTATAGCTTTGGCACAAGGCAGGAATCTTTTGTCTCTCTGGGTCCTCACCCCTCCTTATAAATGGTAAAGTACCAGATTTAGGATGGATTCCAATATCAGGTGACATGGTCACGTGTCCTGTGAGACCCCAGCCTCCATCTTCCTGGGCTGGCCCACAGGTACACAGGAAGGTTTGCAAGTAAACAGAACCATTTACAACCAGTTATCCTAGTCAATGGGAGCCATCAAGATTCTAAACCACCATTAGTGGCCCACACTTTGCATAATTACAATAGGACCTCAGAGTTATACTTCATATTTCTAGATTCAGATACAAGAATGATACATTCATACAAATAGGATGGACACACTCAGTAGATTATAAACTTTGTACTGATACCTTACAAGAGACCTTTTGCATAAAGCATATTCCAGTTACATCATGTTCACATTCATAAGCTTATTTTCATAAAGCATATGGAGTGCAACGTCACAGTAATTATGTAGTTCATAACAATGTAATCATTATTAAAATAGTAAAGATACCAATGATAGACACATACTCAATAACTAGAATATGAAAGAAGTGTATAAATATGCTGAAAATAGCCCCCCCAACACATACACTTCTTCAAAAGCACCCACCTGCAAAAATGAAAGCCAGCGCCTGCGATTGGATGAACTTCTGTTGGGTGAAGGTATAATCTTTTGAGCTAAACAGAGCTCTTCTTCAGGTCTGGGGAAGGAAGCAGTGTGTCTGAGCTAAATACAAGTTGGGACAGATAGTTACCCATAAGGGGTGACACCTTGAAGGAGCTCACTTGAGATGGAATGGGCAATAAGGGTTAGATTGTTATGCAAAAGGGTTTGAAGTGGGCTGTTAAGGGTTAGCAGGCAGGTGTGTGTTACAGATTGTTGTAACAGAAGTTGGTCCAATAAAAATTATGCATTGGCAATTTAGCCTTTTTTTTTTGTTTTTGAAGTATTCACAGATGGCAACTGGTTTCTACAAATCTATAAATTAATATTCACCGTATAGTTTGGAAGTTTCCAGCCTATGTGTACAATGTGGTCAATCTATTTGTGTTGTGTGACTGGTCACCTGGCTACATATTTGCCTCCTGGTTGGATGACTGACTTTTTATATGAAATTACAGATATCCTTGTTCAAGCATGAACATCCTTGTTTATATGCAAATATGGGTGTTGCGTCTCGGTGCCTCTCAAGCGGGCATGAACAAAGCTCTTCAGTCAGTATGATTGGCAGCTAAGTCCTTTATTTCTCTCCAGCATATTTCATTTATACAATTAATACAGGCAATCAAGCAATTGCTAATTGGTTAATAAGGTACAGACAAGCACAGCTATAACTTCATTGGCTATTTAACATCCTGGCCAACCCTTTAATTTATTATCCTGTTATTGCCTCCCAGCAGATAAGAACGAGCCTCATCCTTGAGACTTGCATGTCAGTTTCCCACACTCTTATGCAAAACAATCCGACACTTCCCCCCTTTTCTCATAATAAAAAAAAGGAAGGCACAGCAAAACATTTTCAACTTATAGCATCACATTACTACAATCTATTACACAACAAAACTAAAAGCAAATCTAAACACCAGCTGCCTAACTAAACCGTAACAATATCTTCCGCAATGCCCTATTTTTACCTATACATCCCTCCTCCAGGTACAGGAGGGTTCTGCCAATATGCAAACACCCACAAAGCAGGTTTCCAATAAGGGCTTTCACTGCAGCAACATGGGGCAGCAAGCAGAAGGCCATTGTATTTATGGCACTCTAAATCAGCCAAGGCCGGACCCACTTGAATCCACCTGGCTTACTGTCTTCCCATTTCCCATGCACCGTATCTGATCCAGTTAGGCCACCTGGCCTTTGCCTCGCTCTGGCAGTTCCCTACTTTCTCATAACAACATTATCTCATCCCTCTGTTCTCGTAATCACGCAGCTGTAATTTTCCACCAAGGCAGCATAGGGAAATTCTCCCCTCTATTCCAAAAACACATAAAAAATTAACAATAACCAATTAAGCAAAACAAAACTAAAAGCCAAATAATGCTTCCTCAATCTATAAGGCTTATCCATAACCATGCAATTCATAACATACAACACCAACATCATCAAACAAAACAAACATAAATACACAAAAATCAAACACATAAATGGTGTAAATTCTGCAGGGTTCCCCCAATCTCTATTGCACACCAAATCGTGACAAATTTCTATTACCAATCCATCCCTCATGTGTCAGGTGATCAAACTGACACTAAAACACAACATAAACCACATAAACATTTTAACAACATCACAATTCTTTCTGGCCAGAAACACATATCACAAACAAACATAAAACATGAAACATAAATTTAAACTCTATAAATAATTACATGGTACATTAAATGCTATACAGCTAACACCAATTTTCTTTAATATCTAAAAAACAAAAACAAAACTACCCCTACTGGGCAATTAATCATTACTTAAAATATACCAAAACCCTATATAGCTAGCAGGCAAAACAAACAAACAAAAAAATTACTTCATCAGGTAAATCATTTACATTAATACAATTGCTTCCTAGCTTACTTCTAAATTCAAAGCTATCCACAGTTTAAGGATTCTTACTATTAACTTCTGCTATTAAACACTAAATAAAAAAAAAAACATCACCACTTATATGCCCTTAAGCCTAATACAATTACAATTACATAGCACTATATACAATCTTCAATTAATGCAACAAAATTATTTATGGCCAAACAATTACAAACTAATTTCTTTGCCTACATGTATTTACAAAAATTTCAAAACACCAAAAACTTTTCTCTCTCAGCATTTTTACAAAATTCAGCTATTATTCCCTTTAGCAACCACAGAGTTAACTTTTACTCTGTCTAACATTACTTGCTTGTAGTTAATTACCTTCTCTATCAACTACACCCTCAAGGTTATCAACCAGTTTTCCAAGCTTGTTGTCTGTTGCCCGCCGCCTGGGCCCGATCCTGTTTTCCTTTCCAAATACGCTGTCTATTATAATATAGGCCACATCTAATATCAAGCAGTCTACAACGGCCAATAATCAGCACATAACACAAAATTAACAAAAAGTCTAAATAGACTAACAAAGGCACTTTACATAAAAATTCTTAGGGTCACATAAATTTAAAGCCATTCTCCCAAATTACCTAAATTTATGCCTAAATAACACACAACTCCCCCCTTGAGAATACTCAACAAACCCTTTGGCTGAGTTTTCTCAAACTTGAAAACAAAAACAATTAAACTCTAAAAGCTGGGGCAATTAATTCCACCATCATCCTCCCCATGAACCCGGCAGGCCTCACCCCCCAACTCAACTGGTTTACATGCTGGGGAGGGGCACTGCAAATACTCACACTTCCAACCAAACAGTGTCCAAATATATCTCTACAACCCCAAATCAAATGGTACTCCTAATATATCTGTAAGGGCAGTGGGCTATCCTGGTGCTCAATGGCCATCAGCTGGCCATTCAAAACTTCAAACATACTAGCTCCCACGGCAATGCTTTCTCAGCCTCAATAAAAGAAGGACATATCATTTACAATCCAATTAGGAAGGGCTACCATAATGGGGGGGGGGGGCAATACATGCTAAAAAATATATATATCCAAAACACAGGGCGCAGCCTGTAAAATAAATCCCAAAATCCAATTAACATCACATTTCTCAGCAGAAGTCCCAAATTTCTTCCTGCCAGTGTGTAATTCTTTGCTTCTTCACCAGGGTCAGTTCTCAATGTCTTTTTAGTCAAAAATTTCTGGACTTTGGCAATATCAACAACGTGAATGTTTTTTCTTCTTTTCCACCACCGTCGTGGATCAGCTTCTACGGGGGAAATAATCAGGACGTGGGGGCTGCAGCGGACAAGGGAAAAATTAGCCAGCACGTTACCTTGTCCTTTTTTCCTGCTATTTAAAAGCACAATGGAACTAAAAAATAATTAGGCCAATTATCAGTAGGAAAATTCTCCTGATGTGAAGGGGTCTTTTGTAATAAAATCATGGGTCCAGGCAATCAGTCTCCTGGTTGCAAAAATGGCAGGGCTGCTAGGATCTTTGGGCAGCTCTTCCATACCTGTAAAAGGAGACAGCTAACACAGTCCGTTAGTGCCTGGCAGGATTTTGCAGCTCTCATTAGCTTTTTTGGGCCCAGTCAAGCTCTCTTTAGTCTGGGCTGTTTGCCAAGTCTTAGTGTCCTTGACTGGGGCGAGAAAAGAATGAGCTTTTCTTCGATTAAATCATCCTGTTCCTTTTCTTTCCCTGCTTGGCTTCTTTTAAACTGTAAATCCTGTGTCAGAACACCCAGTTGTTGCTGCTCATACCGAGAAGCCACTGTCCCAGGCTCAGACCAGCCAGCCCTGCCAAAACAACTTACTTGCTTGTAGGTCCGAACGACCTCTGGGGCCACGGCACGAGCCTCTGCCTGCGCCGTGCACTCCGAGGAGCCTCCCAACTCCCCTCTCTTCTTAATGAGTAAATCAGTGCAGCCGGGGAAATTCTTTCCCCCTGTCGGTTCATAATGTGCAATAAAGGCTTCTGTATTTTCTTCCTTGTTTTACTCCATACTTGACTCAGGGAGAAAGCTTCCTTATCGCCCTGAGTCACCGACTCCCAAAGCTCGGCCAAACAGTTTTATCAAAGACTGTATTTGGTTTAACGAAAAGTCCCCTTCTGTGTCCCCACGGGATAACATATCAGAGGAGCCTTTCTCCCTGCCGCTTCATAATGTGCAATAAAGGCTTCTGTGTTATCTTTTCTTCCGCTGATGCAGCGGTTCACCTCTGAGCTCAGATGCCCTTCTCCAGCACTCCCTCTTCCGCCTGGAACAGGCCACCGAGACTAGGCCACCGACACTTTCAGCATTCGGATAGGCACTCCCGCCTCTGGGCTCAGGCTCCTGGCCGTTCGCCTCTGAGCTCAGGCTCCGACACTATCATGATTCGTCACCATTTGTTGCGGGCATGAACAAAGCTCTTCAGTCAGTATGATTGGCAGCTAAGTCCTTTATTTCTCTCCAGCATATTTCATTTATACAATTAATACAGGCAATCAAGCAATTGCTAATTGGTTAATAAGGTACAGACAAGCACAGCTATAACTTCATTGGCTATTTAACATCCTGGCCAACCCTTTAATTTATTATCCTGTTATTGCCTCCCAGCAGATAAGAACGAGCCTCATCCTTGAGACTTGCATGTCAGTTTCCCACACTCTTATGCAAAACAATCCGACATATGGGTATTTGTACAGAGAACAGCTATTCCTCAAACATGCACAGGAACCAAAAGCTGTTCACCTGAATGTTTATGAACAGCAAACAATAAGGACTACATGGACATGGTAGTGATTCAGTATTCAAGCAAACATTTACAGACATTGTTTGGCTATACTTGAACTGCTTTAGTATCCGTGCTCTGTCACAGCTGTGCATTTAATGATACAGTAACAGGGTGTACTGACCCTTGCAGGATGGTTCAGCTTTACTGAGTTCCTACTTTCAGTACAATACCAGAGAATGCTGGGAATTGTAGTCCAGGAAACTAGTGGGATCTGAAGGCTACCCCTACATTGAAGGCTGGGAAAGGATATTAAAAAACAGCTAGTATCTCTCTTAATAAGAAGAGAATAAAAAAGAGCAGGAGCTGTGATTGGTATCTCCAGTAAGGTTCGTGGGAGACATCCAGATGATCGAATGAGGAAAACTGTAGTGAGAAATATTTGGGAAACTGACACCAAGTGATTGTAGAGAACCTGTGAACCCAAAAGGAGGGTGGGGAAGTTTGCTTTGTCCTGACTTTTGTTTTGTTCACTTAGATTTTGCCACCAGACTTGAACAGAAAGAATGAGAGGCATTGAAAGTGCCTTTAGGCTGCCTGAGCTGGTCAGACTGGGTAGTTTGGACTTTGAATGTGGTACCCTGAAGTGAAGCAGTTTAGTTTGGCTGTAGAGTCAAATACTGACCTGCCATAAAATTATACAAATGCTTCTCAATCACAAAGGAAATGCAGGGTAATGGGAAAAGAGTATCCTGAGAAATGGTCTGGGATGAGGAAGCAGAGAGGACAGGAGGCTAGGCACCTGCTTTCATATTACAGCTCCAGGCTAGAGTTTTCAGAAAAGGGTGGATGGGAGCTTCTCTTCCTCTCTACTATATCAACAGGTGAGCTTGATACACTTTCTTAGTATAGATCTTGCTTTTTTCCTCCATCATTTACTCATTTCATGCCTATAAAGTTGTGGCCACTGAGACTTTTAAAATGAACTCTGCAAGATACTTTTTTCATAGAGAAGTATTATTTGTATTACATTATGTATCTTTGTCTACAAACACTTTCTACAATTTTTTGAAGGGCATAAACATCAGACTAAAAAAAAATCGTTGAACACGGTCCAGGGATGTATAATTAGAAGTAATAGTGGGAAGCAAACATTGTGTTTGCTGAAGAACAGACTCAAAGACAGTGTCTCCCAAGAGAAATGGTAGAATCCCCATTTCTTGAGCCATTTAAAACTAGTCTGAGCAAACCACTTGAGACTAGCAACTTAGGGAACATGCCTAGATCCCATTTTGGCAAATTATCAAGCCCCATGAACTCTCACTGACTGTAATGGGAGCTGAGGTGCATAGATTGGACCCCTACTCTCTTCCATGTGTAACTTTTACGTTAATAGCAAAAAAAAAAAAAAACAAAAAAAAAACCCAATTACTCCCATGTCCACCAGATGTCAGTATATTATAGGTCTACAAAGGGCACCCACTCAAACTAAATGAGATTCAATTCCTGTAAAAGAGGTACTAAGGTATCTTAAATGTTTCCCTACCCAAGTTCAGAAAATAATGGGGGTGGTGGAGGGGAAGAACGTGTAGTCTAGTCTTCTTTAGACAGTGAAAGAAAGTTACTGTTTTCTGGTCTATCTGTAATGGTCTCCAAGGAATTGTTAATTGTTCAGACAAATGGCCAAATTTTCTGCTGGTGCAAATTGCACAGTTTCATTGGCTCCAGCAGATAATTGGATCCCCCCCGCAACAAATAAACATTTGATAAGAGAAATAAACTTAAGGGTGGTTGTGACACTCTATACCTCACAGTAGCATGCTGGAACCCCAATATTCACCACTGTGATATTATTACAGTATGATATGTTTTGTACAAAATGATACCTCACAAGGCATAGTTTGTAAGTCTAGATCTGTTGAACAATAATAACCTATTGGATTGTACATACTATCATTGTATGTGAAGTTATAAAGTATTATTATATGTGTTACTGAAATATGTTGTAAGGTTGGGAACACCCACAACCATTTACAAGAAAGAAGTAGCCATCACTAGCAAGACAGCATTAATGGCTCATCAACACAAAATCCACTATCCTAGAAACTTCTTGCAGAAGGCATATATGCCATGGGGTGAACTAACTCTCCTTACAGCAAGGATCTTTCCAGCAAGTTGGAAGAAAGTATAAAAGTGACATCATCACTTGGCTTCTCCCTCCTCCCCCCAAAACACCTGGAAGAACATCTGGAAGACAAAGACTTTGAAGTGGGGGAGGGTGGTCCCAGACTAGAAGGTAGTCCCAGCCTGTGTTTCGAGGAACAGTAACTTGCTTGTACCATTTGTCAGGGTGAGACTTTGTTTGATTCAACTCTTGTTTAGACTAAAAGTTTAGATTTAGAATGCGTGCTTGCTTATGATTTTATTAAGGTAACTGTCTCTGACCTTATAATCACTTAAAATCTAGCTTTCTGTAGTTTCTGTTTTATATCTGACCTAAAACAGTGTGTTGGTTGAAGTGCTTGGGAAATCTTAGCTCAGGTTAACAAGGGCTGTTACATGTTCATTACCCTTTTGTCGGAGTGGTGAACTAGGTAATGAGCGTACACTGGCCAGGCTTCTGACCAGTGCAAGTTGGTACAGTTCTGGGGT
Source organism: Mauremys reevesii (assembly GCF_016161935.1). Lineage (NCBI taxonomy): Eukaryota > Metazoa > Chordata > Testudines > Geoemydidae > Mauremys > Mauremys reevesii. The sequence continues at coordinate 161,961,774 of NC_052623.1, forward strand.
GCAAGGTTGGGGAGCTGGGGGGAATTGTCTGGAGCCTCTCTATTGATGGTTCATGAGTGGCTGGGAGATCATTCATGTAACCCAGTTGGGTGTGTCCTTGCCGGTAGATGTCTGTGTAAGTGCAATGCCTGTCAGAGGTTTGTAACTGGACATCAGCATCACAGTGGGAGATGCAACCCAGGTTGCTGGGTTTGGGGGGGACTCAGTGGTTCCACAGTCCAGACTGCACCCAGGGGACCCTGGCGCAGTGAGCAGGGTAAAATGCACAGCTTGCTGTTCTGAGTGAGATTTGCACGACAGACACTGGTGTAGAGATTTTAAGTGAGACTTTAGTGTGGTGCCTGAGAACAGTCAAGGAGAAGGTTTCCAGTTTCTTGTTTTGTTTGCTTATTTCAGAGAAGGGAAGTAGGGACAAAAGGCATAAAAATGAGCAAGAGTGATGCAGTTGCAAGCTTGGCACTGTGCAAACTGCAAGCAGCCCAAAAGGAGAAAGAACATCAGCAAATCTTGGAGCTAAAGGAGCTGGAAGTGGAGGCTCACCTCTGAGCCTTAAAGGAGAAGGAAGCAGAGGCTGCCAGAGGTTTGTAGCTTGACATCAGCATCACAGTGTGAGAGGCAGCCCCAGTTGGTGCATTGGGAGGGCTCAGTGGTCCCACAGTCCAGGTTGCATCCTGGGGACCCCGTCAAAGTGGTGTCGTATGAATGCCCTAAATAGAAAGGCTTAGAAAGACAATCAGCACTACCCTGATCCTGCAACTGGATCCGTGCAGGTGGACCGTTGTAATTCTCTATAGCCTCAGTAAAGTGAAAGGGGCTCTATGTGGGTACAAAAATCCACCCATACAGATTGAATTGAGGGATGAAGGCTCATATTAGTAACAAATTTTCAATCTTTTTGCACCCCCACCCATCCCCAGTCACTTCTTCAGAATGCAATGTTCTAGTAAGCACTTTGCTGGTGATGTCACATCTTCACCTCTCTGTTGCCTTGCAAGCAAAGGGGAACTATTCACTATTTGCATCTGCCTCCTTCTTACTCTGGGGACTCCCAGCTTGGAGAATTCTCCTCCCCTCAGTTGCTGGTGCTGCTGCACCCACTGGCAGGAAGACCTGAAGTCTCAAACACTCCAGCCACATTCAGCCCCTCCTACTGGCTCCACTGCAAGTCCCGCCCCCCTTCTAATTCTTGTTTAGCTTCTGTAAGCTGGACTGATAAGTAACCAGTGTCTGTAATGTAACTGGCTTAGCATAAGTAGATGGCTGGTCCAATTTGAAGGGACAGGCCTCTGTGACATTGTTGGTTCAGCACATGGAACTCGGTACACAGATCTATTTGGAGTCTCTAGTTCAGCATCTCTACTAGTCTGAGCTCAGGTTAGAGCTTATGCTTTTCTGAGGCCATTAGCCTTGCAGCTTTAGCATGCTGTGCCCAAAGCAAGACATGGGTCTTTAGTCTTGTGTCATAGGTCTTCTCCCCCACTTGGAACCCAGCAGCTCCAAGATGGGGACCTGCATGGGCTCCTCTAAACTAATCCTAGTCTAGATCCGGTTCTGCTGCCACTAGTTAAGTTTAAAGTGGGTAACACACTGCCTGTCCCCCAAACTTCCCCTGGGGAACCCAGATTCAAACCCCTTGAATCTCACCAGCGAGAGAGAAACAGCCAGTTCCCCTCCCCCCTTCCCTCTCTCCAGCCTGCTCCGGAGAGATAACACACAGAGTCAAATCCTTGACTCAACCCAAAGAGGGACTCCCCTCCCCTCCCCTTCCCTTGAAAATGCAAACGAGAAGAATCAATCAAGTCATAAAAAGAAAAGAGTTTATTAAAAGAACAAAAAGAAAGTACACTATCTCTGTAATACCAGGATGGAACAATACACAGGGTCTAATTTATAAACCTGGAGAGATTTCCCCCTCCCCCTTTCTTTCTCAGTAAAAGCAAAGTAACAGCAACAGAAATAAAGATATTCCTTCAGCAAAACACACAACTGCAAATGTAGAAATAAACTTATAATACTAGTTCGCCTTTTTAACACTTACTAGCCTGAATAGATGAACAATACTGCAGAAATCTTGGAGGACTTGAAAAAGGTGTCTGGACTCCCTTAGCTCCAAAGAGAGACTCAACTCAAACAAAAAACACAGAAAAAAAACTTCCCTCCACAGAGATTTGAAATTATCTTGTCCCTGATTGGTCCTCTGGTCAGGTGTTCATCAGGTACTGCTTGTTAACCCTTTACAGGTAAAAGAGACCTTAACCCTTAACTAACTGTTTATGACATCTTGCCAATACTGAAGGCTCAAAAATCATGAGTCGGGCCCCCCAAATGAGGGTTTTTAAAAAAATTATATTGTGTGTTTTTGGTCTGGCCTTTGACTTTTGAGGCTCTTCTCCATCCCCAGTGTGTCTGTGTGACAATTAGTGTAGCCCATGCTTCGAAATGTACTGGGTAAAGGGATGTTGGCCCCTGCTTCTGGAGGTCTCACCCCATATCTAAGCAACCCCTGACCAGGAATTAATTCTACCCCTAATCTCCAGATCAATCCTGAGTGAGAGTCACTCATGGATACTGGAACAATTTGTATGGTGGGGGTGCTGAGAGCCATTGAACCAAACTGTAAACTCTGTATATAATGGAACCCTCCGCAAGCCAGTGGGTATAGCAGCATCCCAGCACCTATGGAGTCACTGAGGAAGAGCTTCATTCTGCCTGGCCCAATCATTTCAGACCCAGGCCTGTCAATTTGGATGAATCAAAATTTTAGGAAGGAGCGAAGGTTTGGGCAGTAGGAGAATGGGACTGGAGGAATCAGCAGAGCCAGAGTAGTGGATGCTGGAAGGGATCAGTGGTGTTTGTTCATTTGTGGTGTGGGTTTTTTTCTTGTCAGCTACTGTGGCCAAGACACTTAATAGGAAAGGACTGTTACAGCCTCTCCCAACCCTTCATTGGTTAGGTTTGTAATGTTATAATGCCATTTTTGGCAAAATCTAATTGGATTTTTTTTTCCAAGAAATTGTCCATTTTGGAAACTTTTCATGCATCACTTTTAATTTTTTTCCCCCTTTCTGCTTGATCCAGTCATTTAAATAGGCTTATGTTTCAAAAGTGACTGGAGGAAAAACCAAAACATGAAATCCTAGAAAAAAAATGTGTAAAAGTTATCATGAATTTTTGGAAAAATGTAACATGGGTCAGTTTGAACCCTACAAAATGAAAACAAGCTGAAATTTTTCATGAAACCTTTCTTAATATTTTTACTCGCTCTAGCAACATATTGTTATGCTGGAGGGCATGCTAGCTACCTTCCATTCAGTCTAAATGAGGGAGCAATTCAATACTTCTTTGATAACAGACCCAATTGGATTGCAGTTGTTCTGTGTGGGTCAGAAGCAGAAAGCCTCGGGAGAAAGCAGACAGAAAAGCACGTTTAGTGTGGCATTAAGAGAAAGCCAAGAAAAAGCTTTTGGGCAGAGTGCTGGCTGGAAAGCAGCTTGGAATTGTGAGCAAGGAAACTGCCTGCTGTTCTCTGTTCCTGTTGTGTTGAAAGAAACAGGACTTTATTAACAAAGATGTACACAAACAAGATAGCTTCACAGAAAAAACTGACTGTCATGAATTTCTTCTCCTAATGGAAACAATCCACAAAGCCTAAAATACTGGCTAACTGATTGGGCCAAAAGGGGTGACAGTATATTGGAAATCTGATCATTGTAGGCTCCTGGATTCTTGAGGGCAAGTCATTGGTGGGGACTCCCTTTTCACCTGGGGAGGAGGGACTTCTAGAAATGGCAGGCCTCCTCCCTATTCTCTCTGGAGTGGGGGGGGGGAAGTCTCCTTATAGAAAGAGAGGCAAAGATTTGAAGCCCCCTAAGCTCTGCAGCCAGGGAACCAGCCCCTCTAGCTGCTCACACTATAGTATCTTCTACCTGCTGTAGGCTTTTCTGGAGGCCTAGGCATAACTAACAGTGTGAACCCAAGGCTGTGAACCAGAATAGGTCTGACTTTGGCAAAACACCACCACCTTAGGTTTTGGCTAACACCAAGTAAGCACATTCCTGACCTGAGAGGATGGTCTAGGAACACCTAGAGTTCTCAAGTAACAGTGTAAACACATTCCTAGGAGAAGGCACAGGAACACAACAACCCCAAGTACGATAAGGATGGGATGACAGGATAACGGATAGGGATGTTTTGTTCTAACTAGCAGGTACAAGGATAAGGGTGGTAACCAACCAGTCAGGAGTGTAATATGTAAGTAGTTTGTATCAATGTATAAAAGGGGAAGTCATAGGAGGGACACCTTTGTCCAGCCTAGAGCTCCAGCAAGGCCTATACCAGCTATAGCCTCATTTCACCAGTCTATGAAGTAGTAAGAAGAGCAACTGCTCTGTGTGAGCTGAGATGCCTTCAAAAGGAGTGAAGGCGGAACTCTCCCTACTCTTTTCTGCAGCAGCAGAACTGTGCTCCACACTTCTTTAACCCTACCACTGACAGTGTTTCCTTCTGAAATTCCTGACCATTAACTCCTGACTATGCCCAGGATTGGGCTCCTTTTCCTCAGTTTGGGGGTCTCCCTATTTGTAACAGTCATCTCCCTCTGCTCTCCTTTGGAAGTGGGGTAGCTCAGCACTAAAAGTTAATTAACTCTCTCCACGTCCATGATGGATTTGGAATTGAGAATCAGAATCTTGTCATATGGCCATGTGATGAAGCGTGGGTCTGCGCCTGTAGCCAGGCTGTGTAAGGAAAGAACAGCACGGCACATCCTGTATTGGGCAAACACTGAAATTCATTTTGAAAATTATCAATGAGTGTTGCATAGCAGACTGATTTTGTGTGTGTGTGTCTCATTATACTTTTTTGGCTAGTATATTACAGACTGCCATATGGCCCAATAAAAAAAAGTCTGTGTATATGCTGTCTCACATAATATATATGAAGACAAGGTAATTAAACCTGATTAAATCACTCTAAAAAAACATATATGAAACATGGCGTTACAAATTAGTTAATTGGAGTTGGCTGGCCAATTCTTTAGCTTTTGGCTGACTACTAACATGTCAAAGATGACGTTACATAAAGAGGTGGTTAACATGCTGCCACTCTGTGCACCACTTGCGCTGTAAAAACATTTCCTGTGTCTATGGATTTTCTTATTCTTTGAAGTAATCAGAGCAGGAGCCTAAATGTGGGCTCATCATTCCCAAGAGAATGGGGAAAACTAGCAGCAGTACCTTTTTTTGCTTTCTTGCTGATGTTGTGAAGGTAGAGGAAGCTGAATGAATGATTGGATGAAATTTCTCTCAGGTGCAACTCAGACTTCAGTCAGATTGAATTTGGCCTATTGTGTATCAGCATTGCATTCAGAAGCCAAGAAAGGAAGTGGGTAACAGAAGGCTGAGCTCCTATGTGACATTCTCTGGAAATTGTAAAGAGTATAGCAAAAACATGGAGTATTTCCTAGTGCTTTAGCATACTCTCCAGGTGCCTAAAGATTAGGACACAGAAAGCTTTGCATAGCTCTCCTATCCAGAAAGAAATATTGAATACGCTGCTTTTCTATTTCTTTTTCCTTGTAGCCTAAAGGATTTCTCCAGCCAATATACTTCCTCAGTTTATTTTAAAAAACTTAAGTGTTTGCTGACAGAGGCATAAGGCCTTTTATATGCTAAAATAACAGCAATCTATCTCCTGCTATAACTCTTATAGAGCTACTAAATCAATGTCAAAACATCTGTACTTAACAATATAGTTTATAATCTAATCTTAAAAAAAAAAAGGAGGTGCTGGTTGGGACTACATAGTTAAGGAAGTTCCATTTTACACTTAAATCAGGGATTCAGCCTCTGTGTTGTAAAATTACAGCACCTCATCCCAAAACTGACAGCCCTTACTCAGAACGAATTTTCTGAGAATTTACCAGCAAGTCTGTTAATTAGCTTGAGTTAAAATTAATTAAAACTGGGTCCTTTAAGAAATTTACCATGTTTCTTCATGCCAAATGATTACAACAATGGAACAATGCAGGCACTTCATACTTTGGTCCTGGGCTCCTGTGGAAGCTACAGAAGGCAACAATTCCCCACTGTTTTTTGGCCATCATGAACTGAGCCACACAGCTTCTGCGGCTTTTTCTATGTTGTTGGTCCTGGGCTCCTGTGGAGGCTACAGACGGCAACAATTCCCCGCTGTTTTTCGGCCTTTGTGACCTGAGCCGCACAGCTTTCACCGCAAACTCTGCTCACGCTTCCACCACAAACTCTGTTCTCCCGCTCTTGCAGCTCTAGCAAGCTTCCCGACTCCGTGAAAGCTACAGAAGACAACCATTTACTGCCTTTTATCGGCCATCTTGAACCAAACAGCTCTCCTAAGTTTCTCCTAAGGAAGCGATGACAGTGAGATTACTATACTGATGAAGACATGGACATAGACGTTCCTAGAAGCATGGCATGTGGCGATTGGGAGATCATGGTGGCATTGGGCCAGGTTCATGCCATGGAACACCAATTCTGGGCCTGGGAAACAAGCACAGACTGGTGGGACCACATAGTGTTGCAGGTCTGGGATGATTCCCAGGGGCTGCGAAACTTTCATTTGTGTAGGGTCACTTTAATGGAACTTTGTGACTTTCTGTCCCCTGCACAAAGACAGCAAAATGAGACCAACACTCAGAGTTGAGAAGTGAGTGGCCATAGCACTGTGGAAGCTTGCAACGCCCGACAGCTACCGGTCAGTCGGGAATCAGTTTGGAGTGAGCAAATCTACTGTAGGGGCTGCTGTGCTGCAAGTAGCCAATGCAATCATTGACCAACTGCTATCAAGGGTAGTGACTTTGGGAAATGTGCAGACCATTGTGGATGGCTTTAATGCACTGGGGTTCCCTAACTGCGGCGGGGCAATAGACAGAATGCATATCCCTATCTTGGCCCTGGCACACCGGGGCGGCCAGTACATAAATTGCAAGGGGTACTTTTCCATGGTGCTGCAAGCACTGGTGGATCACAAGGGATGTTTCACGACATCAACGTGGGATGGCCAGGAAAGGTGCATGACGCTTGCATCGTCAGGAACTCTGGCCTGTTTGAACAGCTGCAGAAAGAGACTTACTTCCCAGACCAGAAAATTACTGTTGGGGATGTTGAAATGCCTATAGTTATCCTTGGGGACCCAGCCTACCCCTTAATGCCATAGCTCGTGAAGCCATTCACAGGCACCCTGGACTGTAATAAGGAGCAGTTCAACTATAGGCTGAGCAAATGTAGAATGGTGGTAGAATATGCTTTTGGACGTTTAAAAGCGCACTGGTGCAGTTTACTGACTCGGTTAGATCTCAGCACAACCAATATTCCAATTGTAATTGCTGCTTGTTGCGTGCTCCACAATATCTGTGAGAGTAAGGGGGAGACGTTTATGGCGGGGTGGGAGGTTGAGGCAACTCGCCTGGCGGCCAATTTTGCACAGCCAGACAGCAGGGTGATAAGAAAAGCACAGCAGGGCACGCTGCGCATCAGAGAAGCTTTGAAAGCCAGTTTCATGACTGGCCAGGGTACGGTGTGACAATTGTGTTTGTTTCTCTTGAAGTTATCCACCCCATATATATTAAAGGAAATAAAGTCAAAATTGTTTAAAAACTGTTCTGTATTATTTGATGCACAACACATTGAGAGAAATCCAAAGGTAGACCGGTGGTGGGGGCGGTATTGGGTTAGTGGGGTGGAGGAGGAGGGAAGGAAAAGTCCAGAAACCAAATCAAAAGTGCACTTATGTCAGCTTTCTGCTGCTTGGGCGATGTTCTGGGGTTGAGTGTGTGGATCCCTGTAGCCTCCCCCCTCGTGTTCTTGGGCGTCTGGGTGAGGAGGCTATGGAACTCAGGGAGGGGGAGGGCGGTTATACAGGGGCTGCAGTGGCAGTCTGTGGTCTTGCTGCCTTTCCCGCATTAGATCCACCATATAGTGCAGCATGTCAGTTTGCTCCCCCATGAGCTTGACCATAGCGTCCTGCCTGCTCTCATCGTGCGCGTCCCTTCTCTCTTCGTGTTCCTGTAATGCTTTACGGGACTCTGCAATGGTTTGGGCCCAGCTGAATGCCTGGAGGCAGTCAGTGCGGGAGGACTGCATGAGCTTGGTGAACATGTCCTCCCGAGTTCATTTTTTTCTACCTTCTAATCTGGACCAGCCTCTGGGCCGGAGTAGATAGGGGCCGCGTTGAAACATTTGCACCTGCAGGAGGAGAAAAAGGGAGGGTAGTATTTTAGAAGATACATTTCAGAGAACATAGAGGACACTCCCTCTCAGTGAAACAGGTAATTCATAGTACACAGCACATGTTCTTTCTGTACAAGTTAACATTTTGCCTCTTATACTGAAGTGCCTGCCACTTTGGTGTGAATAAGCCATCACACACGTTCGGGCAACAGAATTCAGCTTGCAGGCAGCCTAGGGGCACACGGGGTTCTGCTTCTTCTACATTCATTTCAATGCTTTCAAACTGCTGGGCCCCCTTTCCCATAGCAAGCAATGCCTGGTGGGTTTGCCATATAAAAGGAGGGCCTGCGGGCTCTCTGGGATGATCACTTCACACAACACTTCCCCCCTTCCCTCCCCCGCATCCACCACGTGTTGGCTCCGATGAGGCTCTGATCAGGGATAAGCCCTCTAAACTAAATGCGAACAGCCCAGCATGGCTGGGTTTCCCCCAGGGCCGGCTTTAGGCCAATTCAACCAATTCCCCTGAATCGGGCCCCGTGCCCAAGCCCCGGTATGGTGTACCAGCAAGAGCCGGTGCGCTGTACCAGGGTGGCCCAGCTTCCCCAGGGGGCAATTTAAAGGGCCTGGGGCTCCCAGCAGGGGATGGAACCCCAGGCCCTTTAAATTGCCACCAGAGCCCCACTGCTGGAGCCCTGGGGTAGGGCTGTGGGGCTCTGGGGGCTATTTAAAAAGTCCGGGGCTCCCGTTGCTTCTACCGCCCCGAGCCTTTAAATAGCCACTGGAGCCCCACCACTTCCCCAGGGCTCCCGCGGCTATTTACAAGGCTGGGGCGGTGGAAGCAGGGGAGCCCTGGGCTGCTGCTGCTACCCTGGTGGGGGAGGGAAGAGGAGGACGGGGCACTCACCGTACAGGGTGGGCTGTACCCGCACTCCTGCCCGCAGCCAGCCCTTGCCCGCAGCCAGCCCCCAGGGCCGGCTCCAGACCCCAGCGCGCCAAGCGCACGCTTGGGGCGGCGTCCCACGGGAGGGCGACAGGCGGCTCTGGTGGACCTCCCGCAGGCATGCCTGCGGAGGGTCCGCTGGTCCCGCGGCTCTGGTGGAGCATCTGCAGGCATGCCTGCGAGAGGTCCACCGGAGCCGCGGGACCAGCAGACCCTCCGCAGGCACGTCTGCAGGAGGTCCACCGGAGCCGTGGGACCGGCGACCGCCAGAGCACCCCCTGCGGTGTGCCGCCCTGCTTGGGGCGGTGCAAATCCTAGAGCTGCCCCTGCCAGCCCCATGCCCCCTGCCCACAGCCAGCCCCTATCTCCAGCCAACCCCGCACCCATTGCCCTACCTGCAGCCAGACCCTACCTCCAGTCAGCCCCTGCCCTGCCTCCAGCTAGCCCCATGTCCACTGGTGCCCTGCAGTTCCCAGGGCAGTAACCCTGCACACCTGCTTCAATGAGGGGGGCAGGGAGCAGCTGGGACCCACACATGTGCACACCCTAGGATGACCAGACAGCAAGTGTGAAAAATCAGGACAGGGGGTGGAGGGTAATAGGACCCTATATAAGAAAAAGACCCTATAAAATTGGGACATCTGGTCACCCTAGCACACTCCCAGGGAGTGGCGGGGACCCACACATGTGAAATGGAGCTCATTTCTAGTTCAGGCCCATCTTTTTAAAAAAGAACTTTAGGTAGGGTTAACATACATCTGTATTTTCCCGGACATGTCAGGGTTTTTGGTTCTTAAATCACCATCCGGAAAATACGGACGTATGGTAACCCTATTGGTACAAAAAAAATACATACTGTGGCACATCTCTTAAATCAGAACTTTTTATAGGGAACTGGTTATGAAGAAATGAAAGGCTTTTTTTTTTTTAAACTTTTTTTTTTTAAGTCATTCCTGCCAGGGCCCTGCCGAAAATGTTCAAATTGGGCCCTGCACTTCCTAAAGCCGGCCCTTGGCCCCTGCCCCCTACCGCGTGGCTCCAGATCAGGCTCTCACTCATCAGAAGTACCTTCTCCAGGGTCATGTCCGGGAGCCCGCCTTGGGAGTGGGGGGAGGCTATTGGCTCCAGCATTAAGAATAGTTCCTGGCTAGGGGTGAAAACGGATTCCCCACTTGCCGCCTGTGCACTGTCCTCCTCCTCCTTTTTGTCCTCCAATGACTCTTCCTCCTCGCTCCATGCAACTCCCCCCTTGCAGGTGTCCACGGACAGTGGTGGGGTAGTGGTGGCATCACCCCCCCCATAACTGCATGCAGCTCATGGTAGAAGCAGAATGTATGGGGCTGTGACCCAGAGCACTCGTTCGCCTCCCTGGCTTTTTGGTACACTTGCCTGAGCTCCTTGATTTTTGTACGACACTGCTCTGTGTCCCTGGAGTAGCCTCTTTCCATCATGGCCTTGGAGACCTTAGCATATGTATTTGCGTTCCTTTTTTTGGAACATAGTTCTGCCATAACAGATTAGTCTCCCCAACATGCAATGAGATCCAGTACCTCCCGTTCGGACCATGCTGGAGCTTGTCTGCAAATCTGGGACTGCATGATCTCTTGTGATGGTGGACTCTGCATGGTCACCTGTGATGGTGGACTGTGCTGATGGTCACCTGTGCTGATGGTGACCAAACAGGAAATGAAATTCAAAAGTTCCCAGGGCTTTTCCTGCCCACCTGGCTAGTGCATCAGAGTTGAGTGTGTTATCCAGAGCAGTCACAAGGGAGCATTCTGATATAGCTCCTGGAGGCCAATAATGTCAAATTGCATCCACAATACCTTTAACCTAGGATTGCGATCTCGATTTAAGCGCTACTCCACTTGCCAAAGTGGAGTACAGAAATCAGATTAAAGAGCCCTTTAAATAAAAAAAAAAAACATTTTGATCCTGTGGACGGAATAATGTTTATTTATTTTTTCCGAATTAATTCCGCTAATTTCAAAATAACAGACTAGTATAGACCAGGCTTAAATGAGTGAAGGTTGCAAATTAAGGGCTAGATTCACCAGCATGCTTTGATTGCTCTCCACTGCTCTAGAGGTGCAAAGCTGTGGTAAATCCAGCTACAGTGGCTGGTGTGCTCCAATTGCATTGGTGTACCAGTGAATCTGATCTTAAAAAATAAAAGAAATTATTCAAAGTCTAATTATTTGAAGCTATTTAGTATCACATGGTAGCATTCTCGTTGGGTTTCTTCAGTGTTTGTATGAATTTTTAAATTATTTTAAAAGTTAAAGAAATTTGAGATAAAAGAAACCGAGTTAAGGCTGAGAATATATATCAGTAACTCGAAGGTTAAAAAAAAATTCTAGGGATTATAAACCTAGGAAATTGAATTAAAAAGTTACACTGAAAAGAAATCCAAACATGCTAAGGAACCAAAACAATAGCTACCTGTCAGGAACGAGAGCCAGCAGCCAAGCCTGGCACTTACAGCTACAGCAGAACTGCCTGAAGGGAACCAGCTGCGCAGGTTACTAGTTGCTCAGCACTTACACTGTCTGGTTTGTTCCCAGCCTTGCTCCAGCCCTGCTCTGGCTTCTGGTTCCGGCTCCTTCTGTGACCCTAAGCTCTCGTTAATAGTGCCCAATTCTTGCTATAACCACATCCCAGTTGCTGGCACTGCACTGTGATGCCCAAGGGCGGCTCCAGGCACCAGCGCCCCAAGCGCGTGGTTGGGGCGGCAAGCCGCGGGGGGCGCTCTGCTGGTCGCCGCGAGGGCGGCAGGCAGGCTGCCTTCGGCGGCTTGCCTGCGGAGGGGCTGCTGGTCCCGCGGCTTCAGTGGACCTCCCGCAGGCTTGCGGGAGGTCCGCCGAAGCCGCGGGACCAGCGGCCCCTCCGTGCTTGGGACAGCAAAATGTCTAGAGCCGCCCCTGGTGATGCCACAAAGGGGAAGGAGGTGGCATATGGGGAAAAAAAAATTGAACATCTTTCAGAAAAGTCAGTTTAATCTTGATCTACAAATGCTAAAATGCCATAGTCATAATTCTTTGGCTATTGCATGTCAGTTTTAAGTGACAGACAATGCTGTGGGATTAAGTCCTTTAATAGAAATGACTTTCTATAAAACCTTTAGCTTAATGATTCTTTATTTCTGAGGTACATAAACTTTCAACAATAAAAGGGAGGAAACACAGTTTGAGTGAAATGTGATCATTTTGGAATTAAAATAAGTGATGTCTATCAAAATGAGAGATTTCTGATAGGCAAGGCTCTACAGGTGCCCTGATTTAGGAAAGCATCTCTAAACACATGCCTTAATCACACACACTCTACAAGATATGCACCACATGCCTAAGGTAGCTATATACACATGCACTGCCTCCTTTCATTCCAAACACTCACTAAAAGTACTTTAAAAGAAACAGCAAACTTAGTAGCAGACCCTAAACTAAACCATGGGTCTTTTTGTACCAACAGCTAATGACTAATGTATTAAGTGAGTGGGGCTCCCACCCAAGCCCCTGCACTTCTTTGTTAACACACTGGAAAAATGTGATTTAGTAAGAATGCTTTTTGCCACGTTGGTGCATTTTCTTCTACCGGTCTCAAAACATGTTATGAAGGAGGGTAAGCATTACTCCGCTCATTTTGCAATTGGTCTGAGTACTGAAAGGCCATGAAACATTTATAGGAGAGACATTGTGGTTTAGTACCTAAGATAAGGATTTGATGACAGGCTTTCATTTCCATCTCACTATTTATTTTCAGTAGTCAAATGAGCACACAAATGTAATTTTTCCTACATTCCCACAGCAAGGAGTTTTAAAGGAGCATGGATTGGGACTTTTCTGCTTAAAATTAGAAGTTCCAACTATAACCTTTCTGCCAGGTACCAAGGGCAGAAACAATGCCCAGGTCCTTTTCTAAAATAAAGGCTAGAGCCCCAGCCAGAGCTCCTACTTACCAATTACTCCTACTTCTGGTTAATTAAAATAGAACCTCCCTGCTCACTTTGGCAAGTAGCCCTGCCTCACGCACAAGCACTCAGAGTCCATAGGAATGTGGAACCAAAGTACCTTCCATTTAGGGGAAAAGGAGGAGAAAAAACCTGAACAAAAGAAAACACGGTTACCATGTATATAGATTTACAGACAACAAATTGAGCAAAACCCAGTCAGTGTGCCAGGAATATGACCAACACCATAGCCCCAAATATTAATTGTCTGGCCTATTTAAGTCCAGAATTCCTAGTCACAAAACACCCCCACCTATTTAAAACCCGCACTCACAGGTCTAAGTTGACTCACTAGTAGTTAAGGACGTAAGTAAGTAGGTGCTCTCCTCTGCCTGATTGCTCCTGTCCAAAGAAGTCTGCACCACCAGGACCTACTCTGATGTGCAGTTACCTGGTTCAGTTCCATGCTGTCGGCACTGCTGGTCTCATCTGTCCTCACTGCCAATTCAGCTTGGCCCAGTCACACAGAACCACTCTATGCATAATTCAGAATACCTAGGTGGGGCACCCCAAACACACAGGGTGATGTCCTAGTCCCTAAGACACAGCCTGCTAGCTTCTTTTGTTGAACTTGAATCCTGTTCCTAAACTATTTCACTGCCTATGAAACCAGGGTGACCCACTGAATCCAGGATAAATCTTGCAAATGTCTGTGCCTGTTACTATAACTGTGTTATGAAAAAGCAAAACATAGACAAATTCCAACTAAACCAACAAAACACGCCATGTGGAACGGTAGGTAAACTATGGGTTAGATTTTATGTAAATGAGGCTGGCAAGTGTTGTTCCCTCCCTCCCCCAATAGGGAAAGTAGACATGTTTCGCTGTCCCACCACTCCCTGTCTCTCATCTTATGAGCCAATGGGGTACTGAAACAGGTAGTAATCCTTCTCGATAGCAACAGTGTCATTTTAAAGTTAGAGAAAGGAACAGAGGGTCAGAAAACCTTGGTTCTATTCCTGACTCTGATTTCCCATTTGACCTTAGGCAAGTCATTTTAACCTTTCTGGTGAAGTTGTGGCCCTGCTGAAATCAATGGCAAAACTCCCATTGACTTCAATAGGGCTAGGATTTCACTCTCCATTTTTATTTCCCCATGTGTAAAATGGATATAACATCCACTTCTGTACAGTGCTTTGAGATTCCTTGATGAAAGTCACTAAGTAAGTATGAAGTATTAATAATATTAGGAGAACTATAAGTGCTTAAGAAAGTAGGAGTCTTACATTTCAATTCTCAGCCTGCTCACAGGAATGGAGCAGATAGCAGAGGGAAGGAACAGGGTGACTTATACATGATGTCAAAGTAAGGTCAAGGTCAGGTCAGTTGATATGTAGGTTGCCTACCTGAGAAATCTGTGGTTTGAACCAAGTGACTTGTTTCTTTCTTTTAAAAATTATTTAATGAGCAAGTTTCAGATCTTTTCAGCATTCCTTAGGGCAGAAACATTAATCAAATATTACTTGTGTTTGTATCGCACAACAAAAATAAAGTAGTCCTTTTGGTTTAAAGACAGAAATATGTATACATCTATTTAAACAAGATTATTTAAATACAAGCTGGATCTCTGCCAGAAATGGAAAGAGAAATTACTGGAAAAATAATTTTCAGGATCACAGGTAGCAGTATCTGCTTGCTTAGAAGAAGAAGCTGTAATAGCTACTATAACATTTGCTGCTTTAAAAATACGTATCTATTGTAGGTCATTCTGTATCATACAATAGTCAACATGACAGTTCAGGAACAAGATAACCCATTAAGATTAGAATTCATTAGCTGTGCTCATCTTGTTTACACTATGTAACGTGGGCTACATGGCCTTCATGGATGTAGGGTAGCAAGCTGCAGGATAAACAGTCTGAACTCCTCTCTTGGGAATTTATTTTGCAAATTACTACCACATAATAAAAATGTGGCAGTTTACTTTTATCCTTCTGTGTTTAGTTTGGCTTTTATAAGATTATTTTGAGACAGATAATTCACTTGACTCAGTTGTTTCCCATTTAACTTAAAAACAAGGGTTGTTTTTACAATAAACAGGAAAGTAAGACAAAGTAGTTTTTTTACTTTGCAAATACAATGTGCTGATTTACTACCCTTGGCCCTACATAGATTATAAGGCCAGAAGGGACCATTGTGATCCTCTAGTCTGACCTCCTTTATAGCACAGTCCATAGGATTTCCCTGAATTAATTCCTGACCATCTGACAGCACTGCACCTCATCCACATCACACTGATAGGGTAGAAATTAGAAATGGGTGTAAGCTGCATCTTCTACGCAAGTTCCGTATCTGGGTATTGAACACACCAATGTTCTTGGGTGTTTGAAACCAGGATTTTAGTTGCACTTATTATAAAGATAGGGCCAGGGCCAGGGCCATGACTCTCTCTCTCTCTGTGTTTTTCAGATTCCCATCACAAAGCTTGTTGGTTTTTAGATCTAGGGCTGTGGTTTAGGATTGTCTTCAGTAGAAACTGAACAGTACTGGCATTGTATAGCCAATGAGAGGGATTAAGTAAGCTATTCCACTGTTCAAATGTTCACAGTTCAAGGGCTGATTTGGGCTTACGGTTCAGCTCTGGATTCCATTTATCCAAACCTGCAAGGTACAGAAGTTTTGGGTAAATGGTAATGGTTTGGGTCAGTCTATGGACAGTATGTGTAATTAGTACATATTTTAAAAAGAGGGTGATTGAAATTAGGCTCTTAAATAAAAGTGGCTTGATTTTCAAAGGTCTTAAGCACCCACAAATCCCACCGCAATTGATGTACTACATAGTTCTCAGCATAATTCTATGTCTCTCAGTGCCATGTATGATGATGTAAGAGAAACACTTACATGTCTGAACTAAACACTCTTGATAGGCTTATAACAAAGGGAACATCAGTAAAGCAAAGGTGCAGTGACAGGAGTATACTCCCTAAACACTAGTTAGTGAGAGCGAGTTCCAGAGAAATATTAATCAGACAAATCACTGATGTTCTGTACTTGTTTGATAGGAAGTTTTAAATAAGACTGAAACATGCACTGCCTGGTAACACAGGCCTAGATCCTCAAAGGTACAATACTCCACTCTGCATTGTAATGCCTAACCGGTCATTGCCCGGCTACCTAGTAGAATCCTCAGCCCTGAACTAGGCACCCAAGCTCCCCCTACAATGCATGGAAAGAGTTGGGCACCTAAAGAGGGAATCTGCAGAATCCAGCAAGCTGAGTGGATAGCTACCTAAATCAGGAAGGAGTAAAATGCAAAGGGAAGGGGGGGGTTAGGCACTCAAGTGACTGGCCTAATTCACCTGGTTGATGGGCCAGAGATAGACACCATCCCCCTCTTGGGATCCTCAGCTGCAAACCCTCTCCTGACACCTAAGCCAGGTCAGCTGCTTATGTAGCCCACACAGTAACAGCCAAAACCAATCTCTGTCTCCTGCTCATACTTGATACCGGTCTCATGCTCACCCTGTGCAGGGCAAAGGCCTGGAGTTTAGTTTCTGTATGAGACAACATGTATACTAATACTGCTAAATACATTATGGAAAGTTTTGGACGTAACAAAACAAACCAGTCCTGCTAAACAAATGATAAGGTAATAAGTAGCCAAATCTAAAGAACTAGAAACACTATTACTACCTCAGTCATTCAAAAAGGAATCAGGCCATCAAAAATCCTGAGATTGGCTTATAAATCATGTGATTAAAAAACTCCACTAACTTGGGGTTCCTTTTATTGGTGTTTGTGGTTTTTGAACCTTCAGGGTGCACTTGGGCCACATTATGAAGCTTTTATTCACAACCATGAGGCTTAGAATTTTTTTAAATGAAAGCTGAGATTCTCATGTAAACACTTAACTCCAGGAGTTGCCTCTTTAGGAAAAGCATCAGATTCACAACAAACCGTGAGAGTTGGCAATACCAAAAAGTAACATTTCATCTTTAACAAAAAAAGCTACATTCAACTGAAAAAATATTAGTGTGTTTGTTCTACACAAAGCTGAGCTAAATGTGATATTTCTACCTGTCTCTCTTTACAGTCTGGAATCTGCACCAAGATTAGCAGTACAGATGTGGGGAGGAGGAAGTAAGTGCTAGGATTTAAGCTTATTGTAATACTTACCATGATCTGTGTCTTCTTTAAAGACAGTTGTGGTGGGACAGGCTTCTAGGCCAGCCAGGAAGAGGTTAATGACCTCTCAGGGCACAGTCAACTCCAACCCAATACACCCGTGAGAAGGCAACTCCCTACAAGGAAGGATTCCATCTTAATGACCAGCAGTACTTACAGGGAAGCTAGAGCTAGATCCCAGAGCAGAGAGTGCTAATTAAGTAAGTGGCTGAAGATAACTTGTTGCCTGACTTCCTGTGTAAATAGAGGAATCTTCTTTACTTTAGTTTCTTTTTCTTCAGAGCCTAGAAAGCTCTATGTAGGCTCTTAAGCTGACAAAGGGTTAGAAATGTAGCCCTATCTCAGAGACATTTGAACTATTGTTCCTCTAAGGAGAGAGGGGTGACCCTGCACTATGAGAGTGTTCAACCTTGCCTTTTTCATGTGGACTAAGGTTAACTCCCAGAAAGAGGGAGAATTGCCTCCCCTGATACTTGTAGGTAGAGCAATGCAGCCCCTTTCTAGGGTGACTGTATAGCAAGTGCTGCTGTAACAGGAAACTGTTGAGGACAGAGGAAGTGCCAGTATCCATGGCAATAGGATGCTTTAAAGGTAAAGCCTGTGACAGGTTTAATAGTGACTGCAGCTGATGACTCTAGAGCAGGGGTTCTCAACCTTTTTCTTTCTGAGGCCTCCCAACATACTATAAAAACTCCAGGGCCCAATGTGCGTGGGCCTCTGGACTTCAGCCACAAGAGGGGTGTGGGGTGCTCAGGACTTCAGCCATGAAATGGGAGGTGGGGAAGAGACTTGAGGCTTCCGCTGCTGGGAGTCAGGGCTTCTGCCATATGGGATGACAGGGCTGAAGCCTCAGGGGCCAAGCTCCCAGCTTTAGTCCCACATGGGAGTGGACTTGTGGATTCTGCCTTGTGGGGGCACCAGGGCTTAGAGCTCTGGGCTTTCAGCCCCCCTGGGGGGGCATTGGCGATTGAAGCATTTAAGCCCCACAGTGGGCCTGGGGGCCCTGAAACCAGCTTGCAGATCCTGGTTGAGAATTGCTGCTCCAGAGAATGCTCAAGACACTGATGCATTGTCTGTGAATTTTTGCCTTTTTTCATCCTGAAAGTTCAAATAC
Organism: Mauremys reevesii; assembly: GCF_016161935.1. Taxonomy (NCBI): domain Eukaryota; kingdom Metazoa; phylum Chordata; order Testudines; family Geoemydidae; genus Mauremys; species Mauremys reevesii. The sequence goes on from NC_052623.1 coordinate 161,980,166, forward strand.
TGTAGAATGGCTGTGAATGTTTAACCGAAACAAAGCAGTTCTTTGTTGCAGGGGTTTCTTATGAAAACTGACCATGATCAATGAAGAACCTCTGTTGAATGTTCTCAAGACAGTTTGTTTCATTTTTCAACTTTTTAAAAAATGCTTTAGCTCTCTCTGTAAGGATCTTTACCACTTATGTGCTGTGAGTAGTTCAGTTGACTTTGTCTATAGTTGTCCGTACCTATAGACATGGTAACATATGTAACTAGTTACTTCCCTGATGATCCTCTGTGTGTGATTAACTTTAAATACAAGTAGTCCCATGGAGGTCAGGTCAAAGCAGTGTGCTAAAGTCTAAGCTTTGTCATGTTTTGCAGTATTAGGGCCTTATGTACAAAAATGTCTCCCAATGAACTAGCCCTTTCCCCTTCCTTTTTTCTTCTCTCCCTTCCCCTCCCCTCCCCTGCCAAAAGACACAGAAAAAGCTGTTGTAATGGTCACATTCATATGAGCCCCTGATTTAATAGGAGTGTGATGTGTCCTATGAATGTGTAGGTTTTCACTGGCTCTAGGGTTGTTGCCTGTTTTATAGGTGGGTAAGCAGAGGTTTTCCCATGGTCACAAGCATGTCAGAGGTAAAGCTGGCAATGAAGATGGATATGACCTATGATCTTTTGCAGGGTATATAATATTGTTAGGCTGAGAGATGCTAATTGCTGCTATAAAGGAAGTTTTGGCTCCAATGTCCATCCCAGACCCCACTAAAACCAATGGGTGTGCCATGAACTCTTTTTTGGCTCAACAGAAGGAGCCATTGGTCAGCCCCCTATAGTAAAAACTGCTGAAGGTGGGACTCTCCTGAGATTAAAGCTATGTGGCAGGTCAGAGTTAAGACATGCGGACTAAGGTGTTTCCCCTGGTTGCAGACACAGGGACTCCTATCAGTTTGCAAGCTGCCTGCATTGGAAGTAGAAAGCTAGGAGAAGGAGTTGAGTGTGACCCTAATAGGAAGGAGCGGTACAAGGCTTCTGGGGCCTAGTGCTTTCTGGAGTGCAGACTTCAGGATTTCTGGGCAAAACCTACCCGCTTTGTGTCATTCTTCAGCTCAAGAATGCCTTGTCTCCTCATCCTCAATTTCCCACTTAACAAAAATAACCCTTCAAGGCCCAAAATACCTGCCACCTGCTCAGCCAAAAGGGCACCAATACTTTGCTCCATTTGGTTAAGAAAATAATCTTGGCAACAGCACCATGAAAAGACTGTAGCAAACAGAATGGTGCTGCAGGGATGATGGTAACCATCGTGAGTGGAATCAGGAAATGGAAGTGTATTTTACTCGCTTTAGGAGTTTGACTCTCTGGTGAACAGCTTGCTGCAGCTCTAGCACACAGTAAGGGCCAGCTCATGAAGCTTACCTACGGGCTGTGACTCATGTTTGTTTTGAAAGGCACAGCACTAAGGGCCTGCGAACTATGTCTATTGTGAGAAATTGCATTGAAGTAATTACAAATGCAAAGCTAAACCCAATTTAAAAGGAAGAGAACTAATGATCACAGAAACCTATGCCTGCCCTGCTCCTGTGGATCCTTGCTGCAGGAGAGTCCTGACTTCTCTGCTGCCCCTTTGCTGAGCTCCCTCACTCTGCTTATAAGACCCAGGTAAGTTAGAGCTCATCACCTAGCTCTTCCACTTCTCCACCTGCCACCCAAGAGACAATTGGTCACCCCACAAGTGCAGATCATGTTGTTAGTTCTGTTTTTTTCCCTTCTCTAGCAGAGGATGGGAATTCACCTCATCACAAAGCTATATCTGCAAATAAGCTGTCTTCACACTAGAGGCTTCTGTTGGCACAGCTATGGTGGTCACAAATCACACCCCTCACTGATATAGCAATGTCAGCAGAAACTTCTTGTTCAGACCTGGCCTAAGTGACTTGCCCAAGATCACACAAGAAGCCTGTGGCAGGGCACAGACTCAAATTCAGGTCTTCAAGTCCTAGGCTAGTGCCCTAACCATGGGACCATGCTTCCTTTATTCTCCATCCAGCAGAAAATAAGCTGGTAAAAAATGCTGAGATTTAATCTTGCCTTTTTACTCCACATGTCTAAGATTCTTTTGTTTGCTATGTTGTAATAGCTGCCCACAACCTCTTCCTGCTGCCACAGAAGGACACTTCTGATTGACTAAAAATATTTAAAACTACTTCTCCCTTTCAGGAAATACCTGTGCTAAAGAGAGACACTTTATATTTGTGGTGGTACCCAGAGATGCCAGTTAGGATCCAGGGCACCATTATACAATGTGCTGTATGAACTCACAGGAAGTTGTGCTCACCATCCCAAAGAGCTTACAGTTCAAAAATATAAGGGGAAAGAATCAATTTAATGCAAGACGTGACCCAGTGCTACTCAGTCCTACAGGAAAAGGCTTCTGAGAGGCAGATCTTCAACTAATGAAAATGTCAGTGGAGCCGTGACAATTTATGCCAGCTGACTATTCCATCTCACTCTTTGAGGTTTCTTTCATAGCCGTCAAGGATGTGGTACATGTATGTATATATAACCTCTTAAGTATGCCATTGCTGTTATTTCTTAAACATTAAATGTAAAATATCAGTGATGCAACTGAGGCTTTCCTGAACAGTTCAGATGATTGTGCATAGCTGATTCTATGCTTCTGAGCATCAATAACTTGTTTTCATCACGAATAGTTGTCTGGACATAAGTTTCATTATTTCCTTCTGGGTGGCTTATTAACTTTTAATATTTAAATTTTTAGTTTGATGTGTAACTTGGAGGCAGAAAGTTTGTTTTGAGTGGCAATCTTGTTCTTGCATGCCAATGAATATTGTATGCCATTTTAGGAAGAAAAAATACCCTAGTTTAACACTGACCTTGTTCCTTATGTTAAAGGATTTCAGCTGAAAGACATTGAGCATATGTATTTGATCTTTATTGGCAAATAGAAGTAATGAAGAGAAATTGACATTTTCTAGAATGTCTTTGTAGCAGAGTGTTTACCCTGCTCCTGCCCTGAAGGACTTAAAACAGCCCTGGGGGAAGGTTGTGGCTGGGAGCTGCTAAACTGGGCTGATTGGGAAGTGGCTGCAGCTGGGCCATGCCCCAATCAGGCACCAGGTGGCCTGTATAAAGAGGCTGGGAGCCAGGAGCTCAGAACTCTCTCTCTGCAGGGAGCTAGAGACAGAGTTACCTGAGTGGAGCAGGGCTGGGGAGCTCCAGGCTGTGGCCTAGCAGAAGGCTAAGGGGTACTGGGGGTTGCAGAGGGCAGCCCAGGGGTAGGCTAAGGCAGCAGGTCCAAACCCTCCTTGCCAGTGATGAGTAGGCTGATACTGCAGTCTGCACCAGGGCGTGGGGGCTAGATGATGACTGGCAATAGCCGAGGTGGGAATAGAGGGTGGGGGTTCCCTGGGGAGGGGAGACCCTAAGACTGAGGGGTTACTGCCAGGGGGCAGCACCCCAGGTAAAAGGGGCACCGGGTCTGGGAAGGACACGGAGGCCAGAGGATAGGCGTATCACCAGCCTGCAGAGGGTGTGCCATAGCTGGAATGAGCTAATTCCCGGAAGTCACCAGCAGGCGGTGCCGCAGGGGTGAGTCCGCACCTCTACAGTCTTTGAAGAAAATGTGTTTCAGAAAATGGTTTGAGACCCATATGCATTGATAGTATCAATTCCATACACTAAGGAAAACCTTCTTTTTTGCTACTTGATGGTCAAAGTGCAACTCTGAATGTGTATTTTACAGGAGTCTGTATTCACCACTCTAGAAAGGTAAATGGAAAGGAAATGGAGATTCAAGGCCTCATTCTTAACTCTTTTCTGATTGTCATAGAGGGTCCAGCCCACCTCCAATTTTCCCTGCTGATGGGGAATGTCTGCATGGCACCAGGGATTTGGCTGGATAGCTTTTATGTGCTGGCAATCCTGCCCCTTGGTACCATTGGCAGCTGGGTGTAAGTTAGAGCAGCACTGAGGTGGCTTTAACTTTTGGAGGGCAGGGCTGGCCTCTGACTGACCCTAGGATCTGGGGAATGCAAAGATTTGTCTGAGCTGCTGCTCCTAGATTAAGATGGCAAAATATATTAAGATAGTTACACTTTTTTTTTTTGTAGAAACTTTTATAAACATAGGTAGGAAACATTTGTTACTTGAGAACTGGTTAGTGTTTGTCTTCAATTACACAGATAACACAAGACATGTTAGTATAGAAATTGTTGTTCTATTTGTCTGACTCTGTACTTAGTAATAGTCATCAGCTGCTAGCAGAATAAAAAATCTTTTATGTTCAGTTGACTTGCAGAGTTGACCATCATTTTGGGACCATAAACAGATGCATGAACAGCTATTAAAATAAGAACCAGGGAACACATTCATATCACAAGTGACTAGTCAGCCAAATTTTGGAAATAGCCACTGAAAGTCATTGTGAAGGATAGGCCAAAATAAGGAAGATAAATGATAAAAAAATGTAACCTCCCACATGTAGTATATAAATAAAGAGGTGTCTCACTCTTTATGGCCATGATCCAGCAAACAATTGAGCATGTGCTTAAATATTTTGCTAAATCAGATCTAAGTAACAGTTTATAGCTCCCATAACTTCTGGTATTCCAAACCAAAGGTTTTAGAATTAAATGTACTGGAGGTATGGAAGACACTCCACACTCTCTTGTTGTGGATTGTACTAGTATGGTAGGTGCAGACTGAACACTGCCCAGAGGGAACTCTGCGTGTGCTCTGTTTAAGTTGACATTTCAAGTCTGGTCTAAAGTTGCATTAATATAACGAATTTGGTTAGGGCTGTATTTTTTTTTAAAGCAAATAGTTGTACTGATACAATCCCTAGTGTGGATGCACTATGGAGGTGCTTTATAGCAGTATAGTTTATCACCAGCATGATGGTGAATGAGCTATACAGATAACTTGCCTTTATACCAATAACTGCTTCTACAATAGGGGGTTGCACCACTTTAACTATACCAGCATAGTTAAAGTGGTACAACTTCTAAGCGTATACAAGGTCTAAGTTGTATGTGCTTTATCACTGATGCCAGGTGACAAGTCTGTTTCTTTGTCTGAACTTCCAAACACTTGCTCTAGAAGGGGTGGGTGGGTGTGTGTGTGTGTGTGTGTGTGTGTAGGATTTCACTTCCTAACCCAGAGGTAATGTTATAAATAGCAAGCTGTCTGCTGGCAGACTTTATCAGTGACATGCTTGCACCTGATCAAATTTCTTACTTGAAATAACAAATATCACTTAACATCTGCAGGAATTGATGCCCCAGAGGACTGTAGTGAAAGAGGGATTAATTTAGTAGTGAAAAGCCAAAGGGAAGATGAATGTATAAACACTATAGAAAAATGTTCCGAAGGCCCTTTGCAAATGGCAGGAGCCAGTGAAGACAAGCACAGGTATTTGACTTGGTCAAATGGTCATACCTTGGTGGTGGTGGTGGTTTTTTTTTTTTTTTTAATACCCCAAAATACAACCTGTCCTGGCAGCAGTTGGAGGGAGGAAGCAAGCTGGCTTGCTCCATTTTGAGCACCAAAATGGAATAATCTGGCTGTCCCAAGCCTAAACCATGGGGTGGAAGAAGCCCCAAGCTTGCCTGGGTGCGAGGCTGGGCAGGTGGTGGAGAGAAGGGTGGTGGTGCTGAGTGGGGGGTGGTGGTTCCTGGGGGTCAGCAGGCAGGGGTGGTGGCTATGCCCCCTTGAGACCCAGGGGTCAGCAGCACCAGCTGAGGACTGCCTTCAATGGAGCCCCTGCCTTCTCCTCCCCCATCCTTCAATATCCTCCCTCAGGTAACTTGCATAGGGCCCACAAATCCTAAGGACAGCCCTAGTCTCAGTCTCTACACAGTTCCAGCCCTGGTATTGAGCTGTACCCCCTGGCTTTCCTCCCTTGAGGCAATGGTTTCACCCTCTCTGGGACTTTTGCAGGCTACCTCCCCAGTGCCTAATGAGGGGTTGGGGGACCCAGCCTCACCTGCTACTCCAGGTCCCAGCCTGGGGACCCTAGGAATAACAGCCCTATGTTGCCGTGTCTCCTTAGTGAAGTTTGTTGCTACAGTTCCCTAGGCCGCTTTCCCACGGCCCCAGCACCTTCACATAGGCTTCACCCTTACTGCAAGGCTGAAGTCTTGTACTCAGTCTCAGCAGCCAGCCAAGAGCTTCTTACTCCCTCAGTCTCTGCCAGCAACTGCTCTGTCCTATAGCTCCTTCACCCAGCCAGGAACATCATGCACACTCCTCTAGTGTGGAAGCTCCTTTTTTATGGCCCTCCTGGGCCCTGACTGGCTGCTTCTCCCAGCCACTCTAGCTAGCCTGGAAGACACTTCCGCTGTTCCTTTCTGGGACAGCATGTGGTAGGACCACAAACACTCCAGCAGGGGGCCTCAGGGCCTGCTACACCCTGCCACAACAACCATGAGGACTAAACTGTCTTTTGTCTCTAAATTTAAGCTTAGATTCTGTATAATCAGAATATGCTGTGCAGGCTTCAAATGTATGCAGTGCACTAAGTGTTTGACAACTCTGATTTATTTTACATAGTCAAAACTCCTAGATGCCACATGGCATCTGAGTGATAGGAAACCCAATTGAATAGAAACCAATTAAGTGGATCAAGTGAGTCAATAAGAAAAGGAGCAGGATAGACTGCCTATGCAATAAACTCAGTTTGTCTGTAGCATGGTTTTGTCCATTTTCTTTCACTGCTGCAATTTTACTCTTATGGAAAAGGCAGCATGGTTACAGAAACATGCAGATTTGCAAAGCTTTCAGTGAAAAGGTATAATGTTTTTTGAACACAGACCTGTTTTAGGTATAGAGTGTCCTCCAAAACAGAGGGGTGTGTGTGTGTGTGTGTGTGTTCATGTCTTGAGATTTTTTGTGTGTGTGCGCCAAATTTTCACACAACTTATGAATCTGCAGCTCAAATCTCTTTGGATGGAATCTCAATATATGCCATTGTGGAGTCAGCCAATACTGGAGATTTACTCCCAGGTTTTGAGCCTTCATTGGCACATTGTCATGCCCCCTTCAAGTCCACAGAAAACAGAATTGCTGAAAGTATATTAAATATTTACTTGAACACACACACACATAAAATTGGCCTGCTTTTTGAAAGAATCTCTTGAATACTATTTAAACTAATCATTTTCCCCAGAAGCAAAGGGAATAGTTTGATTCTTCTACCTATCCAGCTAACAAGTGGGATTAAGGGAGTACATAAATGCAACTTCAGATTCTCCTGCTGTCTTAATTCAAAATCCTCAAGCAGATATCAGACTGAGTGAGCATAGTCTGTTCTGGAGCACACAAGCAAACACCTTGTGATCTATAAATCTTTTTTTTTTTATTATTAAAATCTTCCTCTGGATGTTGCCACGTTTTGCCCATACCTTTTGACTGTGCTTCTGTTGAAAACCTTATGCTTGCTTCAGATTAATTTCCTATTTTGATTACTGAAATTACTTATTTTACAGACTTTCTATATGCTGAAGATAGTGTTGTGACATTCTCCAGGGTACAATCTGGACAGCGGTGTTCTCTCAGATCTCTAACATGGGTGTCATTTTACACTGCTTCACTGTGAGAGCAACCACTCCTGGTCCTATTTACACAACTGCTGGCATGCAAAGTCACTCCCAGCTGAACTGGAAGCATATTCTAGCAAACCACCCCTAAATTACAGGATGTAGTAGGAAGACAGCCTAAAACATAAGCCTTTGTATTAAAGGCCTGGTATAAGGCTTGAGGCCTGGGCTAAAGTAGCAGTTAAAACTTTGCTAATATAAAGTAAAATTAGGCTGTAAGCTAGAGGCAGGGCCTGCTTACAGAATGTGGAAAGTAGCTTACAGGGCTAATATTGCAAAAACCACACTTTTTAAAAAAAGTGCTAGGCACAACAGACACTCACAAACACATTCCAAAAGGGTGGTTCCAAAACACTCCCTACCAAAAATTGGTACAAACACATTCCCCAAAGATAAGAGCACACTAGCCCTTCCTAAAAATGTTAGGATGACAGTGTAATAAATAAAAATGTACAAGGTAATGGGTGGTAATGTCAAAGGGTGGCAACTAACTACATCAAAGGGGCAATATGTAACTTGTTTGTATCAGTGTATAAAAAAGCATTTTAAAGTCTTTTGTCTAGCCTAAAAAACCCCAAACTCCTGCTGTTCACTAAGCTGGTCCATTGTTCTGGGCATTCATGTATTAGTGGTCCAGTAAAGTGCAAAATACTAGTACTGTGCTTAGTCAACAATAACCCTGCCTGGGTGCCTTTGTACCTTAACACATCTTGTGGTCATTGGGCAGTTTGCTCAGGTCTGCCATGCCAGGTGTCTGCGCGGGGCTGGGACAGCACACAAAAAAACCCAGAACAGACAGGCAGCCAAACATGTAACTACACTGCTGACACTAGCAACCTTCCATTCATAGACTTGTCCCCAGAAATGTGCATCTTATACAGCTCAACTCTTTCCTTCTGTGCAGTACAAGGTCATAGAAAATGATATACATGAATCTTGTTATCCTAAATGGAGGTTCCCAAACACTTCAGTCCAAACACACTGGTTTAGATAACAATAAAACAAGTTTATTAATTAAAGAGAGAGATTAAGTGATTACACATAATGAGGCATAGAAGTCAGATTTGGTTACAAAGAAAATAAAGATAAAATGCAAACTAATACCTCACTTAGCAAGCTAAATCGATTCAAAACACAGGTTTTTCACCACCTGGTTTTTGTAGTGTTTATTGGCTGACAGTCTCTAGGCCAGAACCTGTTCCCCAGTTCGCTGTTTCTTCAGGTAATGTTGCTGCTGTGAATAGAGAGGAATTGAGGACAGAAGTAATTTGTGGTGTGTGTGCGCTCCATTCTCTTATCTGAGGATTATATCTGGCTGTCATCTGAACCCCAGCTGGTCTGTTTACATGAGAACTGCCAGCTGTCTTCCATTGCCAATATGTAAATTTTGCTTTTACCCTTCTTTCTGCCAAAGAATGGCAGCTTAACTAGGTGATGGTCCACTTGACTTTGTTGACACCTGGCTGAGGAACTGGTTTGTACTAGTATTTCTAAACTTGGCCCATGTTACAGCAATGTTATACAGTAGAATCTTATAACTCTACATACAATGTTGATGCATCTATTTTACCAGGATAATAACGTTCGGCAGATTGAGTTTTCAAATGATACCTCACAAGGCATACGTTGTTTAAAATTTATCATAGACTTGTAAAAAGGATGAATATAGAGATACATTCTGTCACAACTGTTCCAGGAAATTACCCCCCCCACACCACCCTCACAATTTTTTTTTGACAATTCCCACAAAAATCTGGCTTTTTCAGACCAGCTGTAAGGGCAGCATTGTGGTAAGCCATGAGTGTGAAAAACAGAGGAAGCAGTTAGGCAAAGGGGAGTACACAGAAGAGGATGCTGGGAAGATGGTTGGAGGCAGAGTGTAGCCAGTGGATGCTAGCAATATGAGAGTCTGTCCAGGACAAGTAAAACTCTTCAGGAAAGAAGAGAGACAGGGTTAAGGAAATAAGAGCTGGAACACTCCTGAGAAATTCTCCAATAAGCACTGTCAACTGCAGCTGAATTACAGAGTTAAATAATACATAACAGCCCAGAGAGGAGGATTCAGAAGTATGAAGTAAGATTAGCTACTGCTCTTAATTCAAATCAGGCAGAGAGGTGCAGGAAAGCTGTTATAGGAGCTGCTGAGGAGAATTATTCTTGTACTAAGGGTGATGGGGCTGTATGGGGAGAAAAATCCAGTGCTAGACTGGTCAAGGGGAGCAAGTTCACTGAGCTTTTAAAAGTAAGGAGGTTAATTCTCTCCTGCAGTCTAAATTGACTGGGGAAAGAAATGTATAATATAAATACCATGTTATATTGAAAAAAATAAAGACCTGAAGACTGCAACAACACAATGGCCCTGAAGTAAGTCGGTAATAAACTAAATGATGCGTAGTTACAAAAAGATGCAAAATGTGTAAGATCTGACAAGACAAATATCCTCAGGAACCACAAGTGTGCTCCTCTGTTTTCTAGCACAGTACATTGTCACTTATTTCCTTCACAGCATCAGAATTCCAGGAGCTAAGTAGTGAGGACTAAATGCTGAAAAGAATAGATATCATAGACTTTAAAGTCAGAAGGGACCATTATGATCATCTAGTCTGACCTCCTGCACAATGCAGGCCACAGAATCTCACCCACCCACTCCTGTATCAAACCTGTGTCTGAGCCACTGAAGTCCTCAAATCATGGTTTAAAGACTCCAAAGTGCAGAGAATCTTCCAGCAAGTGACCCATGCCCCACGCTGCAGAGGAAGGCGAAAACCTCCCAGGGCCTATGCCAATCTGCCCCGGAGGAAAATTCCTTCTCGATCCCAAATATGGCAATCAGCTAAACCCTGAGCATGTGAGCAAGACTAACCAGCCAGACACCCAGGAAAGAATTCTCTGTAGTAACTCAGATCCCACCCCATCTAACATCCCTTTACAAGCCATTGGGCATATTTACCGCTAGTAGTCAAAGACCAATTAATTGCCAAAATTAGGCTATCCCATTATACCATCCTCTCCATAAACTTATCAAGCTTAGGGTACGTCTTCACTACCCGCTGTATCGGCGGGTAGCAATCGATTTCTCGGGGATCGATATATCACGTCTCATCTAGACGCGATATATCGATCCCCGAACGTGCTCATGTCGACTCTGTAACTCCACCAACGCGAACGGCGGTAGCGGAATCGACATGGGGAGCCGCGGACGTCAATCCCGCGCCGTGAGGAAGGTAAGTAATTCGATATAAGATACTTCGACTTCAGCTACGTTATTCACGTAGCTGAAGTTGTGTATCTTATATCGATTTTCCCCCGTAGTGTAGACCTGCCCTTAGTCTTAAAGCCAGATATGTCTTTTGCCCCCACTACTCCCCTTGGAAGGCTGTTCCAGAACTTCACTCCTTCAATGGTTACAAACCTTCGTCTAATTTCAAGTCTAAACTTCCTGATGACCAGTTTATATCCATTTGTTCTTGTGTCCACATTGGTACTGAGCTTAAATACTTCCTCTCCCTCCCTGGTATTTATTCCTCTCATATATTTATAGAGAGCAATCCTATCTCCCCTCAGCCTTCTTTTGGTTAGGCTAAACAAGCCAAGCTCTTTGAGTCTCCTTTCATAAGACAGGTTTTCCATTCCTCGGATCATCCTAGTAGCCCGTCTCTGAACCTGTTCCAGTTTGAATTCATCCTTCTTAAACATGGGAGACCAGAATTGCACACAGTATTCCAGATGAGGTCTCACCAGTGCCTTGTACAATGGTACTAACACCTCCTTATCTCTACTGGAAATACCTTGCCTGATGCATCCCAAGACCGCATTAGCTTTTTGCACAGCCATATCACATTGGCGGCTCATAGTCATCCTGTGATCAACCAATACTCCGAGGTCCTTCTCCTCCTCTTTTACTTCCAGCTGATGCCTCCCCAGCTTATAACAATAGTTCTTGTTATTAATCCTTAAATGCATGACCTTGCACTTGTCACTATTAAATTTCATACTATTACTATTACTCCAGTTTACAAGATCATCCAGATCTTCCTGTATGATATCCAGGTCCTTCTCTGTATTGGCAATAAATAATACACAGAGGTGAGAAATAACAGACCTCAACCCTATTGTCCCTCTGCAAATTTGTGTACACAGAGTCAATCCCTTACCTCTCTCTCTAAAAGTGCAAAGTCTCTATCCTCAAGGGAAGGAAATACCCTTCCAGGTATTTAATTATAAGCCCCATTTTCAACCACGCCTGTAACTTAAACGACGAGGAGTCCTTGACTAACATGGATACCACTCTGAAACCTGTCACCTGTAATGTAGCCTTCGAAAAGGTTCTGTTCTTGAAATTGCTTTTATTCTATTTCTTATTCCAGGGTCAAGTTTCTCTGGAAAGCTTGGTAAAAATCAGAAAATGTTTTTTTTTTCTTCTGTTTTGAAAGTGCGCTAGTGTCTTAGACTTCTGACTTTTTTTGGCTCATCTTTCCAAAAGAAAACAAATGTGCATTTGTAGTCAGTAGAGTGATTTAGTGGAGAAATTAGAGCTGAATTTAACATACAAGCTGATTTTTATAACAGGCTGTGAACAAATGCAAACGCAGAGGGGAGGGGAGAGGAAGGAAGTCCCACTTCTCTCTTGGCATGTGGTGTACCCCACTACTACATCCTACTCTTCCTCCACCAACCCACTACTAATAGGAAGAAGCAAGCACTGGGGACAGTAGCAAAAAAAAATTTAGACTTGGCAGGATTCAGTTTGTTGTAATTTTGATGCATAATAATGTGTCTTCAGGAATTTTTCTGTCATTTTTAAATTTGTAGTTGCAGGAAATAAGGGAGGGTTGGACCATTATTGATAGATGCAGAGACTCAAAGTTAAAGCTTTATAACCATTATAACACAGGTTGTCAATATGCAAAGTACTTATCCTTAAATCAAACTAAGTTCTCAAGCAGCATCTTTCTTTCTTTGCTTATGTGTAAGCTTTATCACTGGACATATTTTTTTCATTGGGTTTGTGGTGAAATTGACACCAATTTAAAAAATCTAATCTTTCCAAGCCTAAGTGTATCCATCATGGTCCGGCATATGGTGACTGTGGGTGGAATGCAGTCACACACAGGGTATGCCTACACTGCAGTCAGAGGTGTGACTGCACCACATGTAGACATACTGGAAGTAGATTTGATCTAGCTTGCTTGAATAACAATGGCAGTGAAGCTGTGGCAGCATGTGCAGCAGCACAGAGTAGCTGCTTAAGTACACTGTTTTTTTACCACTATTATGCAAGCTATCTAGATCAAAGCTAGCTCTGGTATGTCTACACATGCTCCTGTCACACTTCCGATTGTAGTGTAGATATATTCAGTCCTCAGAATCATGCTCATCAACACCAGTGCAGCAGTCAAGAAGCTGATCCCCCATTGACTCTGCCTACATTTCTTGCTCCAGTGGAGTACTGTCAGGGGCGGCTCTAGACATTTCGCCGCCCCAAGCAGGGCGGCATGCCGCGGGGGACGCTCTGCCCGTCGCTGGTCCTGCGGCTCCGGTGGACCTCCCGCAGGCGTGCCTGCGGAGGGTCCGCTGGTCCCACGGCTCCACTGAAGCCGCGTGGGACCAGCGGACCCTCCGCAGGCGTGCCTGCGGAAGGTCCACCGGAGCTGCCTGCCGCCCTCCCGGCGACCGGCAGAGCGCCCCCCACGGCATGCCGCCCCAAGCACGCGCTTGGCGTTCTGGGGTCTGGAGCCGCCCCTGAGTACTGTATTCGACGGGAGAGCGCGTGGCGGTCGATTTATCGCGCCTTCACTAGACGCGATAAATTGACCCCTGCTGGATGGATTGCTCCAGAGGTAAGTGTAGACATGCCCCCATTCACCTAACTTGTGAGTGAGACAAAAACTACATAGACATCATAGTAAACTCTGGACCAGCAAACTTCAGTGGCTCCCATACCACCTTAATTTGATGTTTGAAGTGTCATATATACCTTTATCCTTTCTGTGCACATTTATTTGAGGCCTTAATAGGCTTAAGTATCTCTGGACTCGATAGTAATAAATGCCAAAGGAAGCCTAAAATATTCAGTTATAACATCGTTTCTCAACATCTCAGGTCTTCAGACAGGGCATCAAAAAGAAATGCTATGAAGCTGCCATTATTATTACTTATGAATCGCATGTTACTCAAACAACAAGTAAAAATTATGTCATAGAGGAAGTCTTTATCTATCTTGGTGTGTGCCACTGAACTTCACTCTGTGGCTTGGCTTTTGAAATTGTCTACATTAAGCAGCAGCAGGAATTTAAAACTGATCAGGATTATGGGAGAACATGAGCCAAAGTCTTGCCTGGCAGTGAGGGCATTATATAGGTCTCAGGCAGCTTCAGTTCCAGGAGGCCTCTAGCTCCTTAGTAGCTCTGGCACCCTCCTAAGCTGGGCCCTTGGATGCCTGCAGTGCAGGGCAAATGGCACAGCATCTCCCCACTACTAAGAGGCTCAAATAGCAGCCTGCTTGGCTCCTGAAGAGCCAGGCAAGGCAATTCTACATAGTCCTGTAGCCAGGCTTCGGTCATTGAAACCAACCATTCCAGTGTTGCTAACTCTTGAGACTTGAGTGATGTGATATTTTTTGGTGTTTCTTAAATCCCAGCTCCTGAAAGTGAGAGGCTCTGAGATTCTCTGCTTTCTTTAACAGGGAAGTGTGTGCATGTGGTTATTTTGTCACAGTGTTTGCATAGAAAAGCTTGACTGTGAAGTAAGTTCACCCTAAAGCCTCAAACCAGAAGGCAAATTAACCCCCACCCCCAACATTTTATTAGCTTAAACAAAAAACCTGACTTTTTGGAGCCTGACACATGACTTACAAATGTTTGATTTCACAATAAGCACAATTTCCCTTTGAAGACAGGAGGGAATTTCCCCTGTGTCTTTTTGCATGGACCCCTTCGTAATAGTGACCATAATATAATTAAATTTAATGTCCCTGTGGTGGGGAAAACACCACAGCAGCCCAACACTGTAGCATTTAATTTCAGAAAGAGGAACTACACAAAAATGAGGTTAGTTAAACAGAAATTAAAAGGTACAGCACCAAAAGTAAAATCCCTGCAAGCTGCATGGAAACTTTTTAATGACACCATAATAGAGGCTCAACTTAAATGAATACCCCAAATTAAAAAACATAGTAAGAGAACCAAACAAGAGCCACAATGGCTAAAAAATAAAGTAAAAGAAGCAGTGAGAGGCATCCTTTAGAAAGTGGAAGTTAAATCCTAATGAGGAAAATAGAAAGGAGCATAAACTTTGGCAAATGAAGTGTAAAAATATAATTAGGAGGCCAAAAAAGAATTTGAAAACCAGCTAGCCAAAGACTCAAAGTAATAGCAATTTTTTTTTGAGTACATTAGAAGCAGGAAGCCTGCTAAACAACCAATGGGGCCACTGGATGATTGAGATAATAAAGGAGCACTCAAGGATGATAAGGCCATTACGGAGAAACTAAATGAATTCTTTGTATCAGTCTTCACGGTTGAGGATGTGAGAGAGATTCCCAAACCTGAGCCATTCTTTTTAGGTGACAAATCTGAGGAACTGTCCCAGATTGAGGTGTTAATACAGAAGGTTTTGGAACAAATTGATAAACTAAACAGTAATAAGTCACCATGACCAGATGGTATTCACCCAAGAGTTCTGAAGGAACTCGGATGTGAAAGTGCAGGACAACTAATTGTCGTCTGTAGCTTATCATTTAAATCAGCCTCTGTACTAAATGACTGGAGGATAGCTAATGTGATGCCAATTTTTACGAAGGGCTCCAGAGGAGACCGCAACAATTACAGGCTGGCAAGCCTGACTTTAGTACTGCGCAAGCTGGTTAAAACTATAGTCAAGGTCAAAATTGTCAGACACATAGATGAACATAATTTGTTGGGGAAGAGTCAACATGGTTTTTGTAAAGGGAAATCATGCCTCACCAATCTACTAGAATTCTTTGAGGGGGTCACCAAGCATGTGGACAAGGGAGAGCCAGTGGGTATAGTGCACTTAGATTTTCAAAAAGGCTTTGACAAGGTCCCTCACCAAAAGCTCTTAAGCAAAGTAAGCTGTCATGGGATAAGAGGGAAGATGCTGTCATGAATTGGTAACTGGTTAAAAGACAGGAAACAAAGGGTAGGGATATATGGTCAGTGAGGGTGATGCATTGCAGTGGAGAATGAATCTTGCTTGCTATTACTACTGAGGCAGAGAAATGTTAAAGTTCCCTCTACAAAGGTGGGTGTTTTCCATTTTCTCCCACCTATGTAGAAGGTGGGTTTTTTAATCTCACTATTTTTAGTCTAAATTTTTTTTCATATAGTCAACCAAATTTTAGTCTAACTTTGACCACTAAATCCATGTGGGGGTGAATGATGAAGGTTTGTGTAGCAATGGGGAACAAATGTCCATTTTCAGATATTACCGTGCATGTAGAATTTTGTTACTCAAAATAGTGTTTAACTGAGCTCAAGAAAAGACACTTTCAATTTTTATGCTTTTTTGTTGTAAGTAAATCCTTTTTAGACATGTTTTAAAATGTCAAACACTGCTGTTGCTCCTTTCCCTCTCAAGAAATCTTAAGTAAAAATGTATAGGCTTGCTTATGAGCAGCCTATATAACTGAGAGAATATATATATTTTTTCAAACTCCAATGCATCAGTGGGGTATTAGCAGCTAATGGTGATGTAACAGTGAAGACATGCGAAATTACTGATTCGGCACTGTAATGTCTAGTTAAATTGCTACACTAGCTATTTAAAAAAGAAAAGCAAGACACTTGTGTATGACTCACTAATCACTGTCTGTGCTAGAGTCAAGAGTACAAATGCCTTTTGTCATGAAAATGCTTGCTTGCTTTGATCTCCACAACATTCTTTAAACAGTTCTACAGAATAAGTAAATCTTTTGGCACATTCTTTGCAAAATAATCATATCAAAATTCAGTGTGGAAGTGCTTGATCCTTAGGAGATTGGTGCTAATACAATTTTAGTAGCAGGTGCATGCTATACATTACTTTGCCCAAGAGGGGAGGAGAGTTTCTTGCTTTTTCTAAGCAGTTAGTTAGAAAAGTGAACTACACTGTTGTCATGTAGAATTTCTATAAAGTGGTTGCCATTCAAATGTTAACATTTACCAATAAATAACACAGATAGTGGCACTGTTTTATAAATCTGTCCTGGCATGCAATACAGGCACACCAGCATATTCCACAAAATGTTTCACAGCTTTTACTCTTTATTTTATTCTTCAGCTGAAAACTCTAGATAACTTTGTTGGAGAGCTAGTAAAATACTGGCTACTATTCCAATAATCAACACATTTCTTCAGTAGAAGATGTAAATTCAGTCCCCTCCTTCATGGCTACAGTGTGCAGAAGAATGGGGATAAGGGGAAGCCATGGGTATGTGCAGGGGTATGTACCACTGGTTTGTATAGAGCAGGGGTCGGCAACCTTTCAGAAGTGCTGTGCTGAGTCTTCATTTATTCACTCTAATTTAAGGTTTTGCTTGCCAGTCATACATTTTAACATTTTTATCTATTTAATCTATTTAACATTTTAGTCTATAATATATAACTACATTATTGTTGTATGTAAAGTAAATAAGGTTTTAAAAATGTTTAAAAAGCTCAATTTAAAATTAAATTAAAATGCAGAGCCCTCCGGACCGGTGGCCAGGACCTGGGCAGTGTGAGTGCCACTGAAAATCAGCTCGCGTGCTGCAGGTTGCCTACCCCTGGTATAGAGACATGCTTTGTGGAACTCCTCCTGTGGACTCTCATTCTCCACCCTGTTGAGAGTAGAGACACAAGTTCCCATAGAGGGTACCTCAGCCCTTGAGGTGCAGTGGCCACTAATCAGAGCAGCTGTGAATAGAGGTTTTCCTTTGCCTTCCACAGGTCAGGCTAGCTGGGAGTTTAAGGCTCTGCAAATAGTAAAATCAGGGAAAAGTGTTTCTCCTTCCCTCCCGTCTCCCCCCCCAACATTTTTGTCAAAGGTGCTGTTGTTTCCATCTAATTTCACAAGCTTTAGCTAAAAGGGGAAGAAAATATGAGAGTAATGTAAAGCTACCCCATTCAAAGATATTCCACTGATTATAAGTATGAGACTAGCATTCCACTGCCACATAGTGATTCTTACAAAGTAAAGTTAAACCCCGCAATGTATCATCTGGTAGAAAGAAATGTTGATCTTTTTTGCATTTCAACTGTAATATTGCAATGAAAGATATGCAGCATATAACATACTTTTAAAATGATCTAACTGATGTTCTGTGGGTGGGGGGGGAGGGAATGGAGCTGCTGCTGAAAGTTTTGGCATCCAAAAAAAGCTTTGGGTAAATGACTAACCGCTCTTGCTTGTGAAAGAACCAAGAATAGGGATTTCTTTCGTGCTCAAAAGCATGGCTATATAAACTACAGATGGACCAAAACTCCAGATCCATGCATCCCCGATGTTATGAATATTCAAATTTAAGCTCTGTATCTCTAAAGGGAAGAATCAAACCCCGAACTTTGGATCTGAGTCTAAACTTTTTGTCTCAGGTCTATCTCTAATTTAAAACATCTCCTCCCTTAGGATTGTCTCACTGTGGGTACCTGGGATATCACAATGAAACAGTAATCATCTTACCAAACCAAGTGTTACCAAAGAGACCCTCTGTGTCCACTGGCAAAGGGTTCAGTGTCATGTGACAGAAACTCTGATCAAGCCTGACAAACTCGCTACACCTACTGTCAGTGTTTATAAAGAATGTCATGAGATATCCAATAAAAGCCAGTAATGCATTGGTGATTGACATCCATTATGAAATCTATGTATTTATGCTACATGAGGAATTATGGATACTCTTCGATATTATGTATGAAAGTATGCAACCAAACAAAGGGAAGAGAACCTATTTTTCCCAGACAAGAGGAAGGATCATTATCTCCCTGTCTCCAATGCTAACTGAGCATGGCAATACCAGAGACAACTGCTATTCATTTGCATCTGAGGTAAACACCAATTACCAGGAGTATGAGGCAACAGCATGGCACCAGCATGTTGGAGTCTGAAATATGAGGGTGGGGGGTTCATCCTGGTGGAGACAAAGACAATAAACTTTAGGGGATGTATAAGGAGAAGCAAAAGGGCATCTTGTTATCTACAGCTCAGGGGACAAAGTGCTGGTCTTTGTATCTTAGAACAGTGGGTGAGTGACACTGAAAGGATGCTTTAGATAAGCAACTTAATAGTCAAGGATTAGGAAGCACGATTCAACTTTTCATTTGTAACCATTTTCTATTTCTATCTCTGCTTAGTATCACTGAAATCTGTTCTTCGTTAATAAACTTATTCTTGCTTTTATAATTTCATCTTTGTACTGTTCTAGTAAAGTGAGGGGTGTATCTTCACTGAGCCAACAGGCTGGTGTGTGTTCTGTCTCTTTGGAGACAGAGGAATTGATCATTTCTGTGAGCGTCGGATGACCGGCTCAATATTGCAGCAGAACGCTCTTTCTGGGGCTTGGGAGCTAGGGGGAGCGAGTGTAACCTGCAAGACAAAGTAAGAGATCACAGAGCCTTACGGAGTTTTTATGGCTGGCTAGCACACTGGGGTGATGGGGAGCTGTCACACAGGCTAGCACCAAGAAATCTGTGTTTTGCTATGGAAGATGGGTGACCTTTCTGGATGCCCTGAGAAAGCATCTCACCAACAAATACCTTCTGTGCAGGGAGGGTCAAGGATCAGCTCTTCTAGGGTGGGATGTAAGGCAAAATATATATGCTGATATATCTCTTTATTGTATTTAAGTTGAGGAAATTAGTCTGTCCATTAAATCTATAATGAAATATACATGAAGGCCTTTATATCCAACCTATATCTTCAAGCTGTGGAGCTTCAATTAGTTTATATAAAAGATGGCAAAAGAGACAGAGCTCTGAAAGGGGGATGGATTGTGATCACAAATTGAGAAATTTATTTTAATTAGTCTGTGTGCTATTTAGAGTGTATCTCTTTCCCTGGGATCACATTTAAGTTCGTATTAATATTCGGTGGCTCATACACATCTACAAATCTTTAATTTTGTCATCCAATTTAAATAGAAACTCTGGCCTCCCAATCAGTGTTTTGAATCACTAGGATATTGACTAAGTATATAATTCTTATCTTAGACACTGAACAGCTGTTGCTATTTGTGTCAGATATGTAATTACAGCAGGGGGAGCTGGACAATCGGAGATTAACAGGATGCTGCTTAATCTTCCACCACATGGTTCCACTTAAAAAAAAAAAATTACACATGAGAAGTCCCATTACAACGCACGGTATATCTGCCCATGCCCCTACCCTCTGTTCAGTTGATAAGGCAGAGACAGACCTCTTTCTAAAGCTGCTGTGGGACTTATGTTTGAATCTGGGGGTCTACAGACTGTTAAGAGCATTCTAAGCCAGGGATGGGCAAACTTTTTGGGCCGAGGGCCACATCTGGGTGGGGAAATTGTATGCAGGGCGAAGGCAGGGTGAAGGAGTGCAGGGTGTGGGAGGGGGTGCAGTGTGCAGGAAGGGGCTCAGGGCAAGGGATTGGGGCAGAGGAGGGGTGTGGGGTGCATGAAGGGGCTCAGGGCAGGGAGTTGGAGTGCACGAGGGGTGTGGGCAGGGAGTTGGGGGGCAGGGGGCAGGAAGCGTTCGGGCTCCAGGGTGGCAGCGGTGCGCACTGGGGCCAGGGCAGGCTCCCTGCATGCCTGCCCCATCCCTGTCCCCGTCCCTGTCCCCGTGCCGCTCCAGGAAGCGCTGCGGCCCCTGGGGGAGGCGGAGGGCTCCGCGTGCGCTGCCCTTGCCGTACCTCCAGGTCCCTCCCTTGAAGCTCCCATTGGCTGCAGTTCCCTGTTCCCAGCCAATGGGAGCTGTGGGGGGTGGGGCCTGGAGGTATGGGCAATGCCCAGAGCCCTCTGCCCCCCCTTGCCCGGGGCTGCAGGGAAGTGGTGCGGGCTGCTTCTGCAGAGTGGCACGGGGCCTGCGGCGCCACGGGGGGCAATCCCGTGGGACGGATTCAAAGCCCTGAGGGGCCGGATCCGGCCCGCAGACCGTAGTTTGCCCTCCCCTGTTCTAAGCTCTAGGTGGCTTATGGATGACTCCATTCCTGTATCTTTTGCCCCAGTTTAAAAATGTATCCTATAGTTTCCCCTCAACATATACATTAGTAACTTTCCAGAAGGGTAGATGATCCCCTCTGCACAAGTTGAAGGGAGCTAAATTTAAGAGAAATGAGCAGATGGTATGGCAGTGGGACCTTGTCATGCTTTCGCCATCTATTCCTTAATAGGATTCCATGGTAAGGGAGGTAGCATGTTGCAGGGAAGAGTTAGAGTAGCAGCCATAGTACACAGCATGCTTCCCTCAGAGCAATGAATTTCTGAATCTTCTGTGGGCCTGCTCACATGTATAATATTAAACATATGCATAAGGGCTTGTAGGATCAGAGCCAAAAGTGATCATTGAAAAGACAGCATATAATGGAAATAAATATCTGACAAGGGGGAAGGAGGAGCACACTAGGTCTACAGAGTTGTGAAGATGGCACAATGTGTTACTTTTGAGGTTTTATTATTTTTAAAATGATCAGATAAGTGGTTGTCTGAGAAATGGCTGGACTAGGTAAGCTTTTGACAAGAGAGAGGAAGGGGGAAAGGACATAGCGTGTCATATGGGGCCAAAGGAAGTCATTCCACAAACAAGGAGCAGCATGGGTGAAGTAACAGAGGAGCTTGTGTCAGGAGACAAATACTTGACTGAAAATACTGCCTTTCATCAAAGCGTGAAAACTCCCTCTGGTGTAATGCTACAGGCTGCCAGTTGAATTTTCCCCTCGGTGTTCTGTTACTCTCTTAGAAGATAAACTGCTGGCTTGGTGAGAAAATGTGTTGAAGGGTCTCTGAGTGAGTAGCAAGAAGATTGCTACTCTTCACAAATAGGAAGGACTTCTCTCAGAATTACTTTCAGCCAGGAAGTTAGGGGCATGTTTATGCATTCTCTAAAACAGGTAAAAAATACATCAACAGTAGTAGCAGGTGGTGAGTTGCCATTGTATTTCCCTTCTAATGATTGACCTGGTTCATCAATTTAATAAACTTTTATGCACTATGATTTTCTTGGGGAGTATGCCTATTTGTGATGACCCACCAATGAGCAGAGTCTGAGCTTTCCACAGCAATCAGCTGTTATCTTGCAAACATGACTGCAGGTGTTGAGTAAGCAGCAGGGGCAAAAAGCAGAAATTGGGGGAGAGATTCATCATGAGAAGCTTTTAAAATGTTACGTATGTGAAATGGACAAAATTAATTCTGAATTTTAGTAATAAAATGTTCATTAGTTTTATGCAATAAGTCTGAGAGCTTCTTTTGATACCCATAACTTTAGTAATGAATAAGGGAAGATATATTGATATACAGTATTGTGTATAACCACCCCTAGGTAGGGTAGTTTTTAAACAGGTGTCATCAGGTCTTTAAATTTGTCATTTTCATATGCACTATTTCAGGCTTGATTTTTGAAGTGCCTTTTGAGCATCTAATATACTTAAGCTTTCATCTGTTCTAGCTCCTTTAAAAAAAACAAACACATAACTACAGTGTGGGGGGAGGGATAGCTCAGTGGTTTGAGCATTGGCCTGCTAAATCCAGCGTTGTGAGTTCAATCTTTGAGGGGGCCATTTGGGGAACTGGGGTAAAAATCTTGGGATTGGTCCTGCTTTGAGCAGAGGGTTGGACTAGATGATCTCCTGAGGTCCCTTCCAACCCTGATATTCTATGAGTGTTTTATAAAGTAAACATACAAAGTAGTATGTTCTTTTTGTGTTCCTTCCTCCTGAAGAAAATTAGTTTACAACTGCATTCCACTTCAGGCAGTTTCTGATTTTCCTAAAAATAAGCTTTGGGACTTGGAAGGATTTATTTAGTGAGATTGGATTTCAAAATAGCCATGTAGTAGGTTCAGTTCTCAGTATTATGACGTCTTTTAGAACACAATTGGAAAGGTGGTGTTTAAATTTAGTGTATCTGATACATGGAGCAGCATTTGAGAAGCCTTGTAGCCCATGTAACAAGTCTACCTAGCAGCATATAAGCAGTTAATGAGGGTCAATTGCTTTGTCTAACTTGAAAACAACAATACTTCTAACTCAGAGGGTCTTCAATACTGCATTTGATGTAAAAATATTAGCTTTGGCATGGATGACGGAATTCAAAATGGCAGCGATTCACAGAAGGTTGCTAATATCCTCCATTTCTAAATTGTTTTCCCCTTCACACCCCCAAATTTATTTTTAATCCCTGTCAGATGCATAAAATGTGGTATTGCATCTTTGACACTGGAGAAGGGGAGTGTGAGATGGGAGAGGTTTGGGCTCTGATCCAAAGCCTATCAAAGTAAGATCCCCATTGGAACACTCCTTTCTAAGTATTTACATTTGTGTACCCTCTACACGGCTTACAGTTCTAAGCCATGGTGAGCATTGTTCAACACCTTTGCTTAGCAGCTATATTTTCACTTGTGTAACTGTTTACAAAACTGTAAAGGTAAATAGTAAAACAAACCAAAATATATTCTGCTTTTCCTGGAACTAATATAGCATGTAAACTATAGAAAAAGGGTGTGTGGCAGACCAAATCCAGGGGAGGGTATCATAGCTGACTTGTGGCTGGATCCTTAATAGGAAACACTGACAATATTTATGGAGAAGTAAAAGACTTACCATTATCAGAGTTACTAAAAGTCTCACAGTCTAAGAAGAAACTGGGACAGATTCTTCAGTAGGAAATCAATGAGGAAATGTCAAGTGGTTACCTCTCTAAATTATAAAATAACCCCTCTGCTATTCCAGTATGCCAAATCACCTTGCACAGGGGAAAAAAATCACTCCGGGTGCATGGAATATTCACTGATGCAATCTCGTTGGAAGGACAGGGCCTGCGGAGGTTAGTGTTCTGCAGAAAACAGTGGCTGAACTATGGATTCCCCAACCAGACCTGTGGAATCAGTTCTTCAGTAGTGCATCTTCCAAGAATGCACTGTCCACAGGCAATTTTCTCATGTGTCTTGCTTATGTTATTGGCTGTAAAAAAACAAAAACAAAACACGTGTTGTGTGTGTTAATCTACTGTGGGGTTTTTTCTTTTCTTTTTGTTTCTGAGCTTTCCCTGGAATAATGGGTCATTCATCATTTGGGGGCGGGGAGGGGGAAAGACGGACAGTTTCCCTCCTCTTGCCCCTCAGTGATCACTAGAGTGAAATTTACTCCTGTGTGAGCGGACAGCACAGCTCTCTTTTGAGGCTTTAAGTGGTACAGAAGTCTTGTGCTGAGCCTTTGCGCAAGAATGAATCTTACCCCATTAATGCATAACAATGTTTTGGGGAGTTGGAGTAGAAAAATATGAATTGTATTTGAGTGTCCTGTGCATATTACAGGTTTGGTGAGAGGAGAATGATATAAACTCTGCTCCACTTTATCTAAGCTTTTTTTTTTTTTTTAAACTTTAAAGTAAATATTTGTCATACTTCCTTGTAAAATATGTGAGCTGATCACTAAAGACCCAAATCAGCCAGCCTTATCTGTGCTGAAGTTGTATCTTCTCCCTTCAAGAGCCCTATTGGAACCAATGGGCCCATGTATGGAGCAAGTTACTATTCAACACAAGTTAGATGGGTTGAACTGGGCCGTGACTAGTGTAAAGATTTTATGGTGACTTTTCCTGGAAATCACAAAGTATTCAGGATAGCTTTTTCCTTATTAAAAAAACAAAACAAAACACTCCCCAATTCCCCATGTATCTGCCAAAGGTCCTATGTCCTCCTTGCTCCTTGTAGCTGAAATCTTTACTGGTAGAACATTCACTCCCTGCCCAGTTCCCCTATTGGAAGCTCATATTGAATTTGCCGTCCACAGCTAGTTCCCTTTCAGTATTTGTTTTCCTTCCACTGGCTATCTGTTTGGGGGTTTATATTTACAAAAGTACTTCATTGACTCCCTTTTCATCCAAAATTCTGGCTAAAGTCAACAGGCAGTTTGGGTGTGTCAAGCATATTGCAAGACTTTTTTATATTAGCTTAGATTTTTTTTCAAGGATCCTATCTAATACACCTATTCCGTTTCTACCGAGTCTGTGGAAAAACTGATTGGAAAACTATTTCCAGAGAGTAGTTATCAGTGGTTCATAGTCAAGCTGTAAGGGCATAATGTGTGGGGTCCCGCAAGGATTAGTTCTGGGTCTGGTTCTGTTCAATATCTTCATCAATGATTTAGATAATGGCATAGAGCAGGGGTCGGCAACCTCTAGCACACGGCTTGCCAGGGTAAGCACCCTGGCAGGCTGGGCCAGTTTGTTTCCTGCTGCATCGGCAGGTTCGGCTGACCGCAGCTCCCACTGGCCACGGTTTGCCGTCCCAGGCCAATGGGGGAGGCGGGAAGCTGCGGCCAGCACATCCCTCACCCGCGCTGCTTCCTGCAGCCCCCATTGGCCTGGGACAGCGAACCACGACCAGTGGGAGCTGCGGTCAGCCGAACCTGCTGACCCTGGCGAGCCGCGTGCCAGAGGTTGCCGACCCCTGTCATAGAGAGTACATTTATAAAGTTTGTGGATGATACCAAGCTGGGATGGGTTGCAAGTGTTTTGGAGGATAGGATTATAATTCAAAATGGTCTGAAGTAAATAGGATGGAATTCAATAAGCACAAATGCAAAGTTCTCCACTTAGGAAGGAACAATCAGTTGCACACATACAAAATGGGAATTGACTGCCTAGGAAGGAGTACTGTGGAAAGGGATCTGGGGGTCATAGTGGATCACAAGCTAAATATGAGTGAACAGTGTAACACTGTTGCAAAAAAAGTGAACATCATTCTGGGATGTATTAGCAGGACATGAGAAGTAATTCTTCTGCTCTACTCCACATTGAATAGGCCTCAACTGGAATATTGTGTCCAGTTCTGGGTGCCATATTTCAGGAATGATGTGGAGAAATTGGAGAAAGTCCAGAGAAGAGCAACAAAAATGATTAAGGGTCTAGAAAACATGAGCTTTGAGGAAAGATTGAAATAAATTGGGTTTGTTTAGTCAGGAAAAGAGAAGACTGAGAGGGGACATAACAGTTTTCAAGTACATAAAAGGTTGTTACAAGGAGGGAGAAGAATTGCTGCTCTTAACCTCTGAGGACAGGACAAGAAGCAATGAGCTTAAATTGCAGCAAGGGAGGTTTAGGTTGGACATTAAGAAAAACTTCCTTACTGTCAGGGTAGTTAAGCTCTGGAACAAATTGCTTAGGGAGGCTGTGGAATCTCCATCGTTAGAGATTTTTAAGAGCGGGTTAGACAAACACCTATCAAGAATGGTCTAGATCAGGGGTCGGCAACCTGCGGCACATGAGCCAAAGGCGGCACGCAAGCTGATTTTTTTTTTTTACTGGCACACTGGCCAGGGTCCCGGCTGCCATCCCCGCTCAGCCTGCTGCCAGCCTGGGTGAACGGAACCCCGGGCCGGTGGCCGGGACCCCAGCTGGCAGGAGCCGGCAGATGGAACCCCAGACCGGCAGCGGGCTGAGTGGCTTAGCCCGCCACCGGTCTGGGGTTCTGTCTGCTGGTGTAGTGTATTAAATTTCTCCCCATAGGAATATGCTACTTGCGTAGCACCAGGACTGGCAGCTGTAAGAAGAGTACACCATAAGTAGCACATTCCTACAGGAAGAAATTTTTAATACACTAGACCAGGGGAGGGAAGGCTGTACCACCCCAAAGAGCCTGCCCCCTATCCGCCCCTCCCACTTCCTGCCCCCTGACTGCCCCCTTCCTAACCTCTGACCCATCCAACCCCCCCTGCTCCTTGTCCCCTGACTGCCCCCTCCTGGGACCCCCTGCCCCCTGACTGCCCCTCTCAGAACCTCCCATCCATCAACCCCCCCCCCCCGCTCCTTGTCCCCTGACTGCCACCTCCCGGGACCCCTGCCCCTGACTGCCCCCTTCAGAACCTCCCACCCATCCAACCTCCCCTGCTCCTTGTCTCCTGGCCACCCCCTCCTGGGACCTCCCACCCCATCCGCCCCCCCAGGACCCCACCCCCCCCATTTAAACCCCCTTGCTCCCTGTCCCCTGACTACCCCAACCCCTATTCACACCCCAGACCCCTCACAGGCCCCCCCGGGACTCCCATGCGTATCCAACCACCCCTGTTCCTTGTCCAACCACCCCTGTTCCCTGTCCCCTTACCATGCCGCTCAGAGCATCAGGACTGGCAGCCCTAAACAGTACACCATAAGTAGCACATTCCTATGGGTAGCAATTTAATACACTACATTCGGGCCCACACAGCCTGCTGATGGTCTGGAGTTCTCAAAATATGTTCTCACACCCCTTATCAAAAATTACACTACAATTAGCTTAAAAACTTGAAAACTTACTTTGGCACACAAAACCTTAAATTAGAGTGAAGACTCGGCACACCACTTCTGAAAGGTTGCCGACTCCTGGTCTAGATAATACTTAGTCCTGCCATGAATGCAGGGGACTGGACTAGATGACCTCTTGAGATCCCTTCCAGTCCCATGATTCTATGGTCTCTGGGCAAATCCTGGTCCAAAGGTCTGGCAGAGTTCCCACTGAGGTCACCAGGATCAATGATCCCATGCAAATACCTGCCAACTACAGAGGGACTGAGTTACAAAGAAATGCTTCTAAGGCTGGGATGATCAACTTAGTTTAATTTTGGATACTTACAACTTCACTAATAATAGGATCACCCTAATCACACACAGTCTACATAAAAATATCCAACTGAAACATTGAAAGGGTCTGATTAGACATATCAAACCAACAAGTCTGAGTAGAGGATGGTATATGACTTAATCACAAACATCTATTTAAAGAGCTATAAATACGATAACCATTTGATCAGTTATTCATCCCATTGTTTTGAGTGAGCAGTTTATTACTATTTACCTAATAGTGCATAGGTGTTCCAACTGAGATTGGAACCATATTGTGCTTGGTGCTGTACAAATACCTAGTAAAAGGCAGTCCTTACTCTGGAGAGTTTACAATCTAAATAGACAATGCAATGATTTATTCTCATTTTACAGATGAGGGAACTGATATACAGAGAGCCTAAGTGACGGACTAGCCCAAGCTCACAAAGAAAGTGTGTGGAGAGACTGGGAATTGAACCTAGAACCCCTGTATTCTAATCCAGTGCTTTAACCACGAGAACAGATTTCCTTTCTTTTTATGTCTGTCATGTGGCACAAAGCTAGGGTTATATAAGTGTGTAATCACAAGCAGTACGTGCCATTTCAAGAGGAAATAGTTTTTTGCATATAAAGATGGGTATGTTTTCTTAAGTGCAGAATGTACTGTATGCATTTCTTTCTTCCTAAAATCTTTGCAATTGTTTGATACTTCTTGCAGAATCACTACAGTGACAACTCATGACAAGCCAACGTCTTGGCAAGAAAATGACTGAAGTTCAGTGGTAAACAGTGGCTGATTATGCCAGGTACAATCTAATCTACATCTTACAAATTCGGGTACGCTGCTCAAGTCAAACTGAAGTGGATCTGTGGGAAGTAGTTATGGCACACTGTGCATTGCTAACTAGTGATGGCTGAAACTCAAGACTTGGCAGCTTGGTTCAGATGAGAGATGCTTCCAAAAGCTTGGATATTGAACCATACCTTACCCAAGCTTTTTCTGCTCTTCCCCCACCAGTTCAGTAATAAAGAAACTAAGTAAGACACAGTGTATTTGATAGACTCCTCAGCTCAGTCATCTATAAGTATGTATTTCATATGTATGACTTTGGCTCTAACATTTGGTAGGTTCCACTTTCTATTTCTTCTACATTCCCTGACAATATCTTTTTTCACTCTGCATAAAAGGAAGCTAGAATATGGGGCGTGGACACAGTGTAGTATGAAATATATGTGATAAATATTGTGCGCCTAATTCTTCTCTCACTTATACCAGTGTAACTGCATTGGACTTATTGTCCACTTTGTCACACTCCTGTAAAATGGAAGTAGTTCAGGCAGGCACCTTTTGAGGTTACCAAGAGGTTCCTGAAGGTGATCTGTAGCTGGCATGAGAGACATACAGATACAGATATGTAACAGGAAACCTCCTGCTAAAGTTAAATACTACAAATTCATTGTCTGAGGCAGCCTACACCAAATTAGTCAGTACAGCTTGTGGGAGAAATTTCAACAGAACTGTATTCAGACAAAATCAAAATGCTTAGATTTGATTTTCCAATTTCATTGAAATCTTGTTTCAGAAGGAAACTGGGGTGGGGGTGGGGGGAAGGAATTGATTACCAAAACAAGACATTTTGACATTTCTGGAATAAAACATTTTTGATTTTTCATTTTGAAATGACTTTCCATACTTTTAAAATGTGGTATTATACAAAATAAAGAGAAGTCACAATCAAAGTTATTTCACACAAAAAATCAAAACGATTTTGTTTGGATTGTCCCATAACCCGCCCCCCCCCACAGACACCTCACCCCACCCCAGCATTTTCTTTGAGAACTTCAAAAGATTAGGATTTTTTTCCCTCTGATTCAGAACAAAACCAGATTTTGAAATTCTTTGTGAAACAGAACTTCGATCCTCTGCACAACTGTAGCAGTCAGTGAAATATCACCTCTGTGTGTGTACAAAGAGATACTTGCTTAGCGAGGCACTGACATGCTAAGTGAGCTATAATCTTGATCTAATGAGTATCAGTTACCCAATGTGTAATGAAGGACAATGCATTATACATTTACTAGATATACAGGAAAAATTGTCACTGGTGGAAAAATCCTGTTTTCATTGGTTTGCCCTCCAAAATATGCATCTCTTATCTTCACATTTTTTCTGTAGCTAAAATAAATCCTGTTTTGCTTTATGCTTACCATACTAAATAAATCAGTAACTAACTTTAAAGGAGTGTGACAACCTATTTGCCCATTGGCTAATTAGGATACCAGGTGCATGTTGTGTAATATATTACTTAGAAGTCTCTGTGAAAAGACAGAACATAAAATGAAACATTGCAATTAATCTTACACCTTGGTTTGAATTTCTGCACATCAGTTGGAAGCTAAGAGAAGAGTTCTGGATGGTGAGTAGGCAAGGTGGCTGCTAGTGCATAAAATAAATGGCGGAGCTGCAGGTAACAAGGCCCTCCTTATTGCCCCTTCCATTTTTCTGCACAATTGCAGATGGTCTGTCGTGTCCTACAATAACTAAGTGGTATATGTTCTCATAGCTACATACATATTGAGAATTTTTCATGGGGAGGTGGCATTTGTATAGAAAACTATTGTAGTCCATGTTTGTTTCTTATCTAAGCGAGGTGTGCTGATTGATGTGCATGCTGATCTGCATGAGAGTAAGTGAGATCCCAATCAGGCTCCCTTTAAGAAATGAATTAACAAGGCAAAGACAGAGAAGGGACTAGAATCTAGTCTCTGAAAGTTTCATAGGTGAGTGCTCTTCCCAGGGCCTGCTCCAGACCCCAGCGCGCCAAGCGCGCGCTTGGGGCGGCCTCCCGCGGGAGGGCGGCAGGCAGCTCCAGTGGACCTCCTGCAGACGTGCCTGCGGATGGTCCGCTGGTCCCGTGGCTCCGGTGGAGCATCCGCAGGCATGCCTATGGAAGGTCCACCGCAGCCGCGGGACTGGCGACTGCCAGAGCGCCCCCCATGGCGTGCCGCCGTGCTTGGGGCAGCGGAAATCCTAGCGCCACCCCTGGCTCTTCCAGCTGAGTTACAAGATGCAAATCCCCTTAAAATGTGTGAGCATTTTATGTGTAGCTGCCTTCATGCATCCAGGAAATCTTTTATGATAAGCACAGTAAGGAAAATTTGCAGTATATTTCTCTGTTGAAAATGGAAAGCATTTTAGGAAATGCAGCCTCTGCTGAAGCTGAACATTACAGGATGAAATTTACTCCTGGGTGGAAGGCCAGCATCAGGCCTGTGTACCACTGAACTCTCACTTAAACCTTATTTTAGAGTTTGTCAGCCTTCACTGGTGCACCAGCCTTGGCGTCGCCCTCTACACAACTGTGAATATCACCCTTTAAGTAGTCAGTGCACTGACTGTGTCAAAAGAAAACCCTGGAAATAGGCAGGGGATGGAAATATTTTTAAATTGAAAGCCAAAGCATGCCACAAAAATGAAAAGTAAATTGTTCTGACAAATGAAGTGTCTCCAAACTTGCATTTTTCTTTTCTTTTTCGCCTGTTGCAGTGGCTGGTCAATTTTTTTATTTTTTTTTATCCTGGTGCATAATGTACTGTTACTTCCAAATCATTGGAATTTATTTTCAAGTTTGACTTAAAACATTAGCAGATATATCCAAAACCTTTCTTCACAAGCATCACTTGGATTCTGTGCTGGACCTCTCTGCAGAGAAATGAATTTCACACCCTGCTTTATTAGTTCACTCCCAGCATCATGCCTTCCCCTGTTCCACTCCCCATGCCTGGAACAGTTTCACAATCACCACTTGCAAAGCTTTTTCTGGCACACACTCATTAAACCTTATATGTTCCATGATGCCTTACCATTTTGGGGAGTCTTTCCATTGACTTCCAAGGGCTCTTGTCAGGTCCATAATGGCCACTTGCCACCACAACTGTGAATTGCATCGACTGTGTCATTCTTTGTGCTAGCCTACTTGCAGATCATAAAAGCTTGAGTGCAGGAAGCATGCTATGTATTTGGCACAACTCTCAAACTGTACAGCACTGTGGAACTATACAAATATCACTATTTTTCTACTTACTAATGGAAGAAATGAGATTCTCTTTAGCTGATCTATGTTCCTATTCCAATGGGGTATTTCCCCACCCCCCCTACAAAATGGGTTTTCTGACATTTCTGTGACCTCTTAGAAGAAGAATTAGATGCACCAGTTACCAAGCAACAGAGAGTCAGGCAACACACTTTCAAAGAGCTCTAATTGAACATAATGGCAAGAACTGCATCCACATTCGCAAAAGCTTCATGTACTAGAGACTTATTCGGTTGTGAGAATTCATTTAGCTGTTTATTATCAATATAGTATTAAGCTATAATGATTACTACATGGAGGAGGTGGAAAACTTAAAGGTACATGGCCTCTGGATCTGCTTTGCATACAGTGAACCATAAAGAACTATTGTCACTCCTTAGAATTCACACATCACATTTTTGTTTGTCTAGACTATTTTTAAGTGTTCAGTTCCCAAGAAGATTCATTCATCTCTACAATATTAAAACCAAAGGGAATGCAAAAATGACTGACTTAAATCTTTGAAATATTTTGTAAGAGACCAAATAGAGGCTTTAAAACACCATATATTCTGGCAACTTCTCATTTTAAAACCTTAGAGGATATATTTTATGATTCACACAATGAAATCCCTATGGGAGAAAAATGCACATGCCCGTTTTGGAAGGTTTTCTTTTTACCCCAACTTGTATCTCGCTGTATGAGAGAACTCAAACTCTTAACTCCTTGCATGGTGCATCTAGGATAGTCAGGGCACCCCTTCACAAAGCAGTCCCATGTCATCAAAGGACCATAATAGTATGCATCCAGTGTAACAACCCTCTTTCCTCACAGGGGTTTGTAAAAGTTCAGCTTGAGCTACAGAATGACTCCACACAGAGTCAGAACTTGTGAATGGACACCCAACTTCTTTATTACACCTTTAGTAGTCATTGCCCCTTAGTTTCCTGCAAGGAGGTGGTGTCGTCTAGTGGTTGGAGCAAAGGAGTGGGATTTGGGACTGTTTTCCACTCTGGCATTGGTTTGCTGTGTAGCCTTGGGCAAGTCATTTCATTTCAGAATGAAGGCGATTATATGCCCTTCAGAGATAGGTAAATACATGCCTGCCTGTCACAGGTGGTGTGAGGCTGGCTTAATGTTTGAAAAGTGCTGTTACTATTTTATTTGTCCATTTATTTTTCAAGTACCCAGGTATTTGCAAGGTGCCTCACAGAAACAGGTAAAGATGTGTAGGCTTTGCTGAACTACACTGATGTTAATGAAAGTTATGTTTGTGTAAAACTGGTATAAGTGAGTGCAGGAAAAATCATGCTCATGCTCTGAATCTGAACATGATCTGGTCTAGCTCAATCTAAATTCAGCATGATGCATCAAGTGGAAAAGTATTCCAACCTTACATGATACCAGGACCATTTTCTGCACCTTCTTCCTTGAGCCATCCATACCGTATCTTTGCCTGTCTTGCTGTCAGACATGAGCTGGTGCAATGCTTTGTAGGAGATGTGAGCTGTCCAAGGGCTCGATCCTGGAACCTGATGAGTGCACTGGCCCCAGTCCAACAAAGGATTTAAGCATATGAGCAGTCCTATTAACTTCACTGAGACTACTCACATGCTTAACGTTAAGCCCCTAATTGCATAGATACCTGTATACAAAGTAGGTGGATATTCACTAGTTGAATCATCAGGAGATAAATGAAGTGTTGGTTAAATTGCCCACATCTATATGGATTTTTGGAGCTCTCTTTTTCTATTTAGGAACCTTTCAGTTCAGTAACTGTGTAATTACCATGGTTTCCAATAGAGTTACTGTGATATTACCATGTAGTTTATTGCAGAGTATCTATGTAATTAACTTGTCTAACCATTGTAAGTGGAACGATCATGACTTTCCAATCCAAAAATCACTTTTTATAACCATATTCTGACACATTCAACAATGTTTCTGCCATATTTTTAGTCTCACAAGTCGTTATTGCTTTTCAGAGACCCATTCATGGGGAGAGAATTACTATGTTGGCCAAGTATATAACAAAGACACAAATTACCTGCCACTGTTAATGGCACAAAGTTACTCTGCAATTCTTCCCAGCTCATGAAGCTGTGGTTAACTACTTTAAGTACGAATTGTTCAACTCCTATTGAATTCAACCAGATTTGCATGGATGTAGCACATTTTAGATGATCAGTTGCTTTTTAAATGGAAATTTAAGTTGGATCCTCTTCCAATTACACTTACCCTCCAAAATCCTGCTCTCCTTAATAGTACTAGATATTTACATGCTAACAGTATGCTCAGCATTGCTCAATACATAAATATCAAGACAATCCCTGCTCAGGAGAGGTGTACAATCTAGGACACAGAAGAGCAAGGTGTGACAAGACACAGGAAGGAGTTGCTGCAGATAAGCTCCTTTCCCCTCTGAATCTATTGACTTTTTCTGTATTTGTGGGCATCAGGGAGAAATAGGTTGTTGGGAGGGATTTAATAAGGAGAAGGAGGGGGGCATTGGAAAACTGGATGTGGGGGCGTCATTCTGTCCATAGGGGCAGCATGGAACAAAGCACGCGGGCAGCAAAAGGATTAGAAGCACTTCTTTAAATTCATGCATATCTCCCACTGAAGTTAGTTCATGCCCATTCCTGCAGGCCTTACACATGCGCGTTACTCACTGGAGTCAATGAGAGGTTTAAATGTGGGAGGGAGTCAGGATCAGGCCTAGTGGGTCTAAAAGCTATTGCAATGAGTGATTTTCTGCCCTGATATATCCCCATATAGTCAACATTCTGATTTGAGAGAGAAATAATAATTATCTTACAGCTACAGGGCAATTCCTTCTTGCTACGTCATTATAATTAACATGTAAGCAAACAGCACTTACTGTATATTATTGATGTGCTATCACCAATACTAGTATTAGCCTTGTGAAAGAATATATATAAACACTGTAATCAGGGAAGGAGAAAGTCACTTGGGGTTCCAGAGCCCGGGCTCCAGAGTGAGCCTGAACACCTACACCGAAATTTTACAGCCCGAGACCCGTGAGCCTGAGTCAGCTGACACAGGCCAGCATGGGTGTTTAATAGCAGTGGAGACATACCCAATGGGGCCAGGATTTCACCCAGAAAGGGGAAAACCCGTGGTAAAGTATCCATGGGATCTGTAAGCTTGTGAAGCAACAGTTTCACCAGCTCTCAAAATATTTTCCAGATATTTGACTCACCCGGAGAAGAACTCAATCAACATGCATTCTTGCAAATTACATTTTCTGATGAATTGGATAATAAGGTCAGAACGGTGATTCCCATTCTCTCTTCCCCCCCCCCCCGCCCTTCTTAAAATGGTAACCCCTGAAAAGGGTTTTAAAATCTACAAAATGAAACCTTTGCTTTCTGTTGGAAAGCTGTGGGGAATGGATTTCATTATATGATTAGCTCTGATTTATTTTTTCTCTGTTAACATTCTGTTACACACTACAATGCTCACCACAATCTGCCATGAATTTTCTGTAATGATATTCCAGCTTTCTGCAGTCAGTAAATTTTCTGAAAATGTTTCATTTTAAATGGGATTCCCCTCACCCCACCCAATACAGCCACCACTATCATGAAAATAGGCAAGTTACACATTATGCTGTCTGATGAATAGGGTTACTGCAAAGCTTTCAGTGCACGACTGTTTTGCAGCATTTGTACATACCAGCCTACTTTGGCCCTATCAGGGAACCAGCTCAGAACCACAAAAGAGAGACTTGACCTCTGGTAAGAACAACTTTCTCCTATGTGCTTGGGGGAAGAGAAAGTACACCAGAGTGCAAGCTGTGCAGTCAGGGCCAGTGCAAGCTGTACAGTATTAAGGAAGTCTTGCAGACCAGATGAATGGCCTCCCAAGAGTTTATGTAGTCCCAGACATTGGGAACTCTAGTTTGTATGCAGCTAACTCAGTCTGGATGCAAAATAGTTGAGGAGGTGGGCAAGCTGGTTCAGAAGAATTGAAAATCCCGTTGAACCTTAATTCATCCCTTATGCAAGACCACAAATTCCCCTTCTGAAGGTTAAGAAATCTTTGCTTAAGCAAAGAGCGAGAGAGGAGTGGCGACATTATAGCACAACCCCGTCTTCTCTCTCACCACTTTCCAGATCCATGACTTCTTACCTGCAGAGGCCTCCTTGGAGGGGGTGGCATGGGGGCTTGGAACATCGCAATGTTGCTTTCAGAAAGCAGTCCTCTGGTCTCACCGGTCCTTTCAGGCACCTTAAGGAGGCTTTCTAGCAAACCTTGTTCCCCTGCCTCATGCCCCCAGCACCTTCAGGTATTGCCATGACTGAAGAACACATCTTCCACTCTGTCTTCAGGAGAATAGACTGAATTGGCCTACTGGTCCCCAAATTTATTTTCCTGGCCCCTTCTAGAGATGACCCTTTTCACCTATTCTGGAGTAGCCAGCCCAATTATCCCCTCCTCTGGATCCCACTGTTCTAGCTCTTTTAAAATTTAAAATCACATTGGAGTTTAATTCCCAGAATGCATTATGGGACTGCGACAACTCAGTTTTGTGTGTTCCCTCCTTTCCATTTTTGCACATGATCTGAATTCTCTAAAGTGATGTGGTAACCAGAAGGGTTATTCTTTGTGTGTGTGTGTGCTAGTGCTTAGGAAGAATAACTTGGAAATTAGCATTTTACAATCCCATAAGGTTTAGTAATTCTTTTATTTTACAAATGCAGTACAATATTTTATAAGTACAGCTGTCAGCAAAATGGGGCCTTGATTCTGATTGTAGCTCCTGGGTGCTACCATAATACAAATGAGAAATAATTAATAACGTACTAACAGAACTAAAACCACATATCTGCTTTACAGCTTTGTGACATCAGCCTCCTCTTTTGAGAAAAGGATGACTTTTATTATGGTCCTGCCAGCTACTTAAGTGATCACTCCGGTGTGAATATGTCACTATAAATGGTAATTCCTGCATCCTTGTAGGACAAAGATGGCTGCTGAGTCTATGTAGATGTGATGTACTAGTCTCTGGAAGGCTTTATGGCAGTGGGCCCCAAACTACTGAGGGTCGTGCCCCATCTTACCCCTGTCCACTGCCTCCCCTCCCACCCCCCCCCACTGGAGCTGGGGCCAGGAGCGGGGAGATGTGGACAGGCGTAATGGGGCAGAGGTTGGGGCCGCAGCTGGGGGTGGGTCTGGGCCCGGGGACAAATCCGCCTTCCCCCAGGGGCCAAGGCTGGGAGTGGGCCGCAGCCAGGCCGCAGTGGGGACCAGCAGCCAGGCCCTTGGCTGGGTGCAGTTCCACTCCTGGCCCTGCCCCCTCTCCCAGCCTTGGCCCCAGGCTGGGAATGGAGCCAAGGCTGGGAGCAGGAGTGGGGCTGGGAATGGAGCTGCCATGGGGGCTGGATGCCGAGATCCCGGCTGGGTGCAGATCTGCGCTGAGGCTGGGGCCAGGGCCAGGCTCAGAGCCGGGGCTGCAGCTGTGGGCAGGGCCAGAACAGAGTTGGGGTGGGGCTGGATTGTGCTCATTCCCTGCTCCCTGTGGGGGCTGGCCTGGTCCGTTACACCCCCCCCCAAGTGTTCCTCTATGCTGCCATAGGGGATGCACCCCATTGCTTTATGTCATTGTGTAATCAGTTCTTTGGCATTGGGAGATTTAACGTGCCCTGCTCCTGTTATGCTTAGTTTTTAATCACTGCAAATGTCTCCAAGTGCTACTGGCATTGTAGATACCTTTGGTGTTGAAGAACTGATGACTGCATTTTAGAGCTGGTTGAAAAAATTTCATGTTTCCCCCCCTCTTAGACAAAAATGGTTTTTCAACCAAAACAAACATTCATGGAAGATTTTTATTTTGGTCTATGAAAACCGCAATCCTAGAATGTGTTCAGTTTTTGACAACCAAACCATTTTGGGGGTTGGGATTTTTGTTTTGTGGGGGTTGGGGAGGGAAAAAGGTGGAAGAATATGGGAGGGGAAATCCCACCATTTTCTTTCTTTCTTTGTAAAAGAGCAAAATGTTTTTGTTTTGTTTCCTTGGACTGAAAAAGTCCAAACAAAAGGAAAATTTTCAGAGAAAAGACTTTCTATTTTTCAACCAGCTTTACTAGCTTTGTCCTTGGCTATCATTACTGTCAGGGTGACTTCTTCAGATTCTGTCCTGGGACCACCAAATGCTATTGCTGTAACTATGTCTGTCTTATTTGAATGGGACCTGGTACCTATTTGTTCACTTCAGGCCCAACATCAAGTTTAAACTTTATAGGTAAATTGCTTTCAAACAGTGTGGAATCCAAGCTTCTCTTGGGTTAGCTGTGACTTTTGTGACCTGCTCCACTGTTCCTAGAAACAGGATAGATTAGCACTCCTGTTTCAGTCTGTTTTTACCTCTTAGGTGGATTTGTTACTCTGCATGTTTGGGAAATGATTTGCTTTTCCACATAAGTTCTCAGTGATGTGGTGGTGGTGGTGTTTCCTCTTTCTCATAAGGGGGTGCAGAAGTGACTGTTGCTTTGTGCCAGCTCTCTTATAGCTGCTGGATTCTGAACATGCAATGTTAAAATTGTGTTTAACAGCCCATACGAGCTCATCCGTAATTTGCTCAGCCCCTATGTTTATTTGTGATTTTTGTAGCTTTTGAGGCCTTGCAGATGTCTCTAGCTCTTGGCAAACACAAGCAAGTTCTTTAAATAGGCTTTCTTCCGGTCTTCTACCAGTCACACTAAACACAGTCTTCTCTATAAGTAGATCACTTTCAGTGTTCACAGGCTCAGTTTTGTGGCTTCAGTCTCAAATCTATTACTTAATCTTTTCTCTCTCATTTGCTCACAGATTAGGATGAGACCAAAAGTGTTTCTGTTCCAAAACAATGTTCTCTTTAGGATTGCAATTATTCCTAAACATTAAGAATTTGTGCAGGATGAGTGTCTCATTTCCTTTCTCTGCTAATGTGGTGTTAGACACTTGTTTTCATATCTTTGCTACCTGTCTCTAAACCTTTGTAACAATTTTAAAACATGCTCCCATCTTTTCCAATTCTCTGTTACGTTGCATCTAGGAACAATGGTGGCGATGGACTCCTGCTGTTCTCTATGGCTCTGTGACGTTATTGATATAATCTGGGACCATATAGAACATGGTTGCAACCAAGGTCCTGTAGAGGCACCAAATCTTATGTAAAGGGGGTCATATAAGGTGTCTAAGACCAGGTTATGGGTTGCTGGTTATGATTATGGTGTCTATATGTCTTTATCATTTTGTAGTTGAAGTTATAAGTATTGGCTCTGTACTGTCTGTATTTCAAATTTGTGCTATGCTTCCGGGTGACACCCCAGACAAGTTGGTGTTAGCCCTGCCTAGCCTGCTTGATGGCCCATTAAGGACCATCAGCTACACAATTGACCCATGGAGAGAAGGCAGATACACCTTGTGACTCAGCAAAGTATGCAGGGACTTGCCCATGTGACTCCAGACTCCATTTTGCTGTAATTTTCCACAGTAAGAACAAAGAGGTTCTTACACCTGGAAAAGCCTATATAAGGTTGATGCCTCATCTCCATTTTGTCTTCAATCCTGCTTCTTACCTCTGGAGGGACTTTGCTACAAACTGAAGCTCTGCACAAAGGATTGATGACCCATCCCAGTGGGGGATGTTCATCAGAGACTTGATTTAAACCTGCAGTTTAGTCCATCACTGCTACAAGCCTGAACTAAGAACTTTGCCATTACTGTATGTAATTGATTCCATTTAACCAATTCTAGCTCTCATCTCTATCTTTTTCCTTTTATGAATAAACCTTTAGATTTTAGATTCTAAAGGATTGGCAACAGCGTGATTTGTGGGTAAGATCTGATTTGTATATTGACCTGGGTCTGGGGCTTGATCCTTTGGGATTGAGAGAACCATTTTCTTTTATTGGGGTGTTGGTTTTCATAACCATTCATCCCCAGGACAAGTGGCACTGTTGGGGATACTGGGAGACTAGAGTGTCTAAGGAAATTGCTTGTGTGACTTGTGGTTAGCCAGTGGGGTGAAACCAAAGTCCTCTTTGTCTGGCTGGTTTGGTTTGCCTTAGAGGTGGAAAAACTCGAGCCTAGGGCTGAGGTGAGGTGGGGATAGTGGGTGGAGGCTCCCCAGGGAGGGGAGTCCCTGAGACAAAGGGGTTACTGCCAAGGGGCAGCACCCCAGATAACAGGGCACCGGGTCCGGGAGGGACAGGGGGGCCAAGTGGCAGCGGGACACGGGCCTGCAGAGGGCGCTCTGTGTTGGAAAGAGCTAAGTCCCTGAGATGACCAGACGGAGGCACCGCAGCGGTGAGTCTCGCATCGCTACAGCCTCATACACAACTATTGCCACTGGAGCCAGACCTTAATCTCAGAGAGATCAATGACAAAGCTCTCATTAACATCACTGGGTCTGGTATTTTTGAGATGGGACAAAACACAGAATTCTGCAGTAGAAAATGTTTAGAAGAGCTCCTGCACACACTGAATGTCTTCATTTTTAGTTTGTTACTCCATAAACATAAGTATTTTGTTATGGTAGGAAAAAAAGCCCTCAACAAGACCCTCTAACCATTTTTGGATCATCACAAAAATGACACAGGCCTCTTACCTGCATCAGTTTAAATCCACTGACTTGAGTGATTCCTGATTTATAAAGGTGTGTGAGCAGAATTGGATTCTGCATATGCCCATTTACGTTTGTCTATTAGTGCCTCTGAGCAAGAGGCAATGTTGCTTGTTCCTGTGATTTATAACAAAGACTATGGCCAATATGGTTCCCTTTGTGATTTCAACAGAGTCCTTTTTCAGCCTGGATGTATGTAAGCCCTAAATCCAGCCACAGAACAGCAGTGTGTTAATTCTGTAATCAGTGTACATAATAATCTT
The DNA here is from genome assembly GCF_016161935.1 of Mauremys reevesii. Lineage (NCBI taxonomy): Eukaryota > Metazoa > Chordata > Testudines > Geoemydidae > Mauremys > Mauremys reevesii. The sequence goes on from NC_052623.1 coordinate 162,020,473, forward strand.
TCAGTGATTGTCTCCTTGCAATAAACAAAAAGTACTGTACATAATTTCCCTTTTTTGTTGTAGTTTGTTGTTAATTGGGCTCTTTAGTAGTGAAATCCCTAATGGAAGGAATAAATAACTAGCTTTTATGCAGAGCATACTTCCATTACGTAGAAAGGCTGAAAATGTAGTTTGCGCTGTATTTAGAGCCAGCATTACAATACAGACTTCTTTTATGGATAGTAAAGTAGAAAGCAAATTGTACTGTATTTCTGCTACTACTTAAATGTTCAGTGGTGCCTCCTCAAGATTTCCACTCTCTCCTTACCAACCCATGAATTTAATGTGCAAATTAATTGAGTAAAATGTAATACTTTCAAGTATAAAATCTAGTATTTAAAATTCTGCGCATTCTAAATCAGAATGTGCCTCAGGCTGTTAATCCTAGAGCTGATGGGCCAGGTATGTGTCCATAGAGCAGGGATCGGCAACCTTTGGCATGCGGCGTGTCAGGGAAATCCGCTGGTGGGCTGGGATGATTTGTTTACCTGCAGCATCCACAGGTTTGGCCAATCGCAGCTCCCACTGGCCGTAGTTTGCTGCTTCAGGCCAATGGGGGCTGCAGGAAGTGGCGTGGGCTGAGGGACGTGCTGGCCGCTGTTTCCTGCAGCCCCCATTGGCCTGGAGCGGTGAACCATGGCCTGTGGGAGCTGCAATCGTCCAAACCTGCAGACACTGCAGGTAAACAAACTGTCCTGGTCCGCCAGGGGCTTTCCCTGACGGGCCGTGTGCCAAAGGTTGCTGTAGAGGATGGTGATGGCATCTGAAACTGGATAGTAAATCTGGCATGTCAAGTGTCCTCAGAGCCAGTTTGTATCAGCAAGCATAGACCTGACTCAATACAGGGCAAGCCCTGTCTAATTTTGGGAACTTTCCCTGAATAAGGCCCATGAAAAATATTGTGAATGAGAAGGGATGCATCATCTCCAAGTTTATTGAAAATTAAGAACTAGATTTAAACATCTGCCCTGAGTATAAGACATCATGTAGCTCTGCTGTCTTTGGAGATTCTCCACTAATCTCCAGTTGTTGCTCCGGGAGGGAAGTAATCTACTACTGGTCTATAACACTAGAAGATTACATCCCCCTTCTGGGCGGGTTCCATTGTGCTGGCCTCATGTGTATGGGTATATGTGGAGTCAAGGCTCTGCCCATTTCCCACCCTTGCCCACTCATCTGAGTAGAAGGGTGGGAGTAGAGCCCTCATGGAGGCTATTATTCATCTGCATCTCCCCATGCTGAGAGTCCCAGGAGAGTAAAGGGGCACCTTATATCCCTTTATTTACCTGAGCATATGCATAAGGGGCAAGACCATTCCTGACCTGACCTAAAATAAACGGGGCCCAATTTTTCCATCTGCAATGGAACCTACTTGTATCCTGTAGGTAGAAAATTGGGGCTGTGGATTATCCTTTGGTCTGTGTTTCTATGCAAGTTCTTCTGGGAAATAGTAAGAGCCAGCAAGAAGTATAAGCAATTTTATTCAGATATGATGTGACTGTTGCTGCTGCTGTCTGAAATAAATATACCGTGTTTGTGATTTTCCACTGTGGAAAAGATGTATTAAAATTATTATTATATAATATACATACACATATATACATTTTTTTTCTCTTTCTAGAAACCTCTTTCACCTGGGGAAACACAAGAGGGGATCTATTTTAGAATATCTATCAGCAGCTTCTGTATAGCACACATATCCTTTAGGGGCTACTTTGTAGGCCAGGGTCAGCAACCTCTGGCACACGTCTTGCCAGGGTAAGCACCCTGGCGGGCCGGGCCAGTTTGTTTACCTGCTGCATTGGCAGGTTCTGCCGACCACGGCTCCCACTGGCCGTGGTTTGCTGTTCCAGGCCAATAGGGGTGGTGGGAAGCCACAGCCAGCACATCCCTTGCCCGTGCCACTTCATGCCACCCCCATTGGCCTGGGACAGCGGCTAGTGGGAGCTGCGGTCCGCTGAACCTGCTGACGCGGCAGGTAAACAAAGTGGCCCGGCCCGCCCCGCCAGGGTGCTTACCCTGGCGAGCTGCATGGCAGAGGTTGCCGACCCCTGTTGTAGGCTGTATACATTAAAAGATTTTCAAAGCAATTTGCAATGAGCAATTCTATAACAAGAACGGTATAAACTACTACATTAAAAGAATGTTAAGGTTGGAAAGTCAGGCACTCTAAAATTAGGAAACACCAGAACTAAGGTTGCCATTGCAACTTTAATTTCACCCCTTTGTGCATATGCATTATGGTGATCTTGCCCAGTATCACATAAAAAGACTGAAACAGAGTCGGGGTGGAAGCCAGTTCACCTGGATCCTAGTCTTGTACCTTAACCACACAAGCACAACTTTTCTTTTCTTATCATGTGCACTGAATGAGGCAGGAGTTTTGTAGAACCAGAGTACGTGATCATGTAACTGAAGACTGCATCATAATGTTTACGTATATGGGGAAAGAATTAAGGATGCATAAGCAATCTTAATCCTGCCACTTTGTAACTTTTTAGTGCTTTACTTCACAACATAGTTTTTGTAATTTCCTAGGTTTCTTTTTGCTTTTTTAATACAACTGGAAAAATATAAATTTCTTTCCAACATGTGAAATCTCAATGTCTTATAAAGGTCATCACAGATTTTAATTCATTTAGATCCACAGTACAGATTTCTATCACTTGAGCTAAAGAAGGAACTAGTAGCACTGGTAAGGTTTTTTGTTTGTTTTTTGTTTTTTTGTCTGTGGACTAACCCCTAGAAAGGGATGTGACACAGACTTTGCCAGCTGGTTGCATGGCTTTTTGGTAGAAAGCAGACAAATGTTGGGAATCAGAATTCCTAGGTTCTGTTCCTGTGTCTGAAAGGATTATGGTCTAGTGGAGAGAAGGCAGCACAGCCAAGCACAAAGATTTGGTGCGTTCATTCTGAAAGGCAATGTGGCTGAGCAGATCAGACTTGAGTCTGCTATTTTACAGACAGGATCCTTTTCTTAGTTCTACCTGACGTGAAATGTACAACCTCTAAATTACCCCATCTCTAAAGTGGGGGAGGGGGAGAGGATGATACTGGGCTGCTTCCTAAGGTAGAGGTATGAGGCCTTGATCAACAATAATGATTCTGTGCATTTAACAGCCTTTAACCCTAGTTAGTGGAAAGACTGAATAAAACTCCTGTTCTTCTGACTCCTAGCTCAGTTTATCTTCTTTTGTTCCAAAGGGGCTACTGTGATGGTGTTAGCTCGTGTGCTGCCACTGACAGTGTCAGTGCTCTGGCTGTGTTCCTAAAAGATAGAAAGGATTGTGGGGCTTGGGAGTATGCTCAATGCAGTTGGCATGTTGCAGGATTTTTGGAGCAAGGCTCTAAGCAGCTCTGTTGAGCATGTGCAAATGACCAGTTTCAGATTCTTCTAGCTTGGCCAAATTTGTGAGTGTTTTCATAGGAACAGCAAACTGCAACTCCCTGATACTGGGATTACCCCACTGCCAAATTTCAAGACCCTGTTTCAAAGCAATGAGTTGATATAGCTCTTCAAAGAGAGGGAAAAAAACCTTTGACACTAGCAAAACTACCTATTTTCCTGTAACCTTATTCTTAGGAAAGGCTGATCATTTTAGCTGAAACTTGGGGGCCAGCCGCGGAGGGTGTAGGGCAGGCCTGCAAAACTTGTAAAGCGATGAGGGCCATCTTACTCCAAAGAAAACAGCTGAGGGCCAACCCCCCCCCCCCGCAACACCCCCCTGCCCTCCAACGCCGGCCGCCCCACGGAAACAAACCCTCCTTCCCCAGCGTTGCCCCACTGAAACAGCTGTGGGCCGAAAAGGAAGGTGGTGGGGGAGGGAGAAACAGCATGCATAGGGTGACCAGATCACAGCAGTACAATAGGACCCACCCCCTCCAGGCTCGGCCCTACCATCACACCCCTTTTCAACCCCCCAGGGATCACTATATTACTGCACACAGCAGTACCAAAAATTAAAATACTGAAAATGGATGCCCCACTCCATCCACCAACTCGCCGCTTGCCTTTCCCTCCCTCCCCCCAGTGTAAAGCCTCGCCTCCACGGCCCGCCCGGCTTGTCATCCCTCCATGAAATAAGGGGAGGGGAAAAAGGGGACAATTTGAAGGGATTTTCTGGGGCTGTGAACTGAGGGGAGGGGAAAAGGGGGCAATGTGAAGGGATTGTATGTGACTGTCCAACACACAAACACAGGGGCTGCAGGGAGCCGGGGGGCGGGAGGGGCAGTGTGATAGGGGCCGGGGATGGGGAAGGTCCCTGGACCTGGGAAGGGGGCAGCAGTCCGGGGAGAGCAGGTACAATACACACACAGAGACACACACACATCTCCCCCGGGGATTTCCTGGCTGCCCACAGACAGTTCAACCCCCCGATCACTACAGAGGCCGCCCTGGGACCAACCAGTGCAGTAGCTGCCCCGCCCCCAACCGAAGGGGGAGGGAGCCTGGGGGAGGTGTCTCGGTGTAGTCGTCTCCCCCCCCACACCGGGCAGGGGGTGAACCCAGCAGCCCCACTCTGCCGCTTGCCCATGGGCCGCACAGTGAGCCCATGTGGGCCGCATGTTGTGCAGGCTTGATGTAGGGGGATGGGGGATGACCAGCCTCGGGAAACAATGGAAAATATCAGACCAAAAGTTGAAAGTTTTTGGCAAAGTTCTAAGCAGTTGAAAATAGGGCTTTTAAGTTATAATGGAAAGTGTTAGTGATGTCTATAGTTAAAGTTTCCAATCAGTTGTGCCTCTAGTATCTCTGAAGTGATACCGTCTGTGATGAGCTCTTCAGCAGAGGCCAAATTATCCAGTTCCTGTAGTGTACTATAGTATTATAAATGTATGATGTGATACATTATACAGAGCAGAGCTAGGAAAATGGACTGCAGTTTTGGTATCTGTGTACTGGTTTTTGATATGAGTATGCACAGCTATCTTTAAATAACGAGCAATAGCAGAACAGTATCTTTGTGGTTCAAAGAACAGAAAGTGTTAACACTGAATATATATTGGATCATTCCATTTCCTGGGCCAAATTGTGTCCAGTTGCTATGCAGTGCGTCTATGCAACCCTTAAATGGGGAAGGGTGTGGGTACAGGTATAAATGAAGGTGGAATCGGTCAGTAGTTGAAATTTCCAAATAAATACTCCAATTGTACCACACAAAAAATAACCTGGGTGTTGACTGTTGACCATCTTCTGACTGCAGTTTATAAAATGAACAGTAGATGGGAGAGAAGCAATGTATATCCTTCGCCAGCCTCCAGCTAACAATGAAACATCTGAAAAAACAAGGCATTCTGGACCTAAATCAAGACTTTTATATAATGCCTCTTGAAAAATGCCAGAATGGAATTTAAAATAAAACAGGTTTTACTTCTAACATTAATTTTTTATTATTCTCCAGTTCCATACTCCCATTTCTTTCTGCCTGTCATTCATCAACCTCGCCCAAGCAATCTGCATCAAAATATCAGTTTACCTCTGTTCAGGTACTTCCCTGTCTATTCCTCATTCTGTCAGTCCCCGTCTTTACTTTTTTTGTGAATTTCTCTGCCCCCACCCCCATCTAGCTGCTGTCCATGTGTCTGCCCATCTATCTGTTTGCATTAAAATCTAAATACTGAATATCAATGAAAATAACACAGGTTGTTCTGAGGACAAGGTCATTTGCATAACACTTTATGATTTCCCCCTGATCTGTGGTCAAACAGAATAATCCTAAAAAGGGTCATGACTCAGAACACTGATAAAAGTTGTATGCATAAGCAATTCAAATTTGCTATATTTTGCAGGCACCCAGCAGGGCTGCTATAGTTAAGGGCCTGTCAGTGTTTTCATTATCATAACCCTTTATGAGAGAACCTGCCATTTCTTTCTCCACAACATTTCTAATAACTGACCCTTCCTTTCTAGCTCTCCAGCTAAAATGCTCATCCATACCTTGATTATCTCCTGCCTTCACAACTGCTACCACCTTCTCTCTAGTTTCGCTGATTCCCATTTTGCTGCAGTGAAATCTATTCAGAATAGTGCAGCAGCTAAAATTACCATCCTCACCCACTTAAACCACATGGCTCCCCCTTTTTGGAGCCCTTCACCATCTTCTCACCTTCAATATCCAACTCAAACATCTTGTCCTTGCCTTCAAAGCTCTGTACAACCCCATCCAGCCCTATACCTCTCCTCTCCTCTCTTACCCTCACACTCCCTTTGCTTCCCTTGGACTATACGGTGGTTAGAAAGCTGGCTCGATTGTCAGGCTCAACGGGTAGTGATCAATGGCTCCATGTCTAGTTGTCAGCCAGTATTAAGCGGAGTGCCCCAAGGGTCGGTCCTGGGACTGGTTTTGTTCAATATCTTCATTAATGATCTGGAGGATGGTGTGGATTGCACCCTCAGCAAGTTTGCAGATGACACTAAACTGGGAGGAGTGGTAGATACGCTGGAGGGTAGAGATAGGATACAGAGGGACCTAGACAAATTAGAGGATTGGGCCAAAAGAAACCTGATGAGGTTCAACAAGGACAAGTGCAGAATCCCACACTTAGGATGGGAGAATCCCATGCACTGCTACGGACTAGGAACTGAGTGTGATTAGGCAGCTGTTCTGCAGAAAAGGACCTAGGGGTTACAGTGGAAAAGAAGTTGGATATGAGTCGACAGTGTGCCCTTGTTGACAAAAAGGCTAACAGCATTTTGGGCTGTATAAGTGGGGGCATTGCCAGCAGATCGAGGGACGTGATCATTCCCCTCTATTCAGCACTGGTGAGGCCTCATCTGGAGTACTGTGTCCAGTTTTGGGCCCACACTACAGGAAGGATGTGGAAAAATTGGAAAGAGTCCAGCAGAGGGCAACAAAAATGATTAGGGGGCTGGAGCACATGACTTATGACGAGAGGCTGAGGGAATTGGGATTATTTAGTTTGCAGAAGAGAAGAATGAGGGGGGATTTGATAGCTGCTTTCAACTACCTGAAAAGGGGGTTCCAAAGAGGATGGATCTAGACTGTTTTCAGTGGTAGCAGAAGACAGAACAAGTTCTCAAGTTGCAGTGGGGGAGGTTTAGGTTGGCTATTAGGAAAATCTTTTTCAGTAGGAGGGTGGTGAAGCACTGGACTGGGTTCCCTAGGGAGGTGGTGGCATCTCCTTCCTTAGAGGTTTTTAAGGTCAGGCTTGACAAAGCCCTGTCTGGGATGATTTAGTTGGGAATTGGTCCTGCTTTGAGCAGGGGGTTGGACTAGATGACCTCCTGAGGTCCCTTCCAACCCTGATATTCTATGATTCTCTAATGAAGACCTCCTCCCTACTCTCTTGTTCTGCAAGCTGCTCAGCCTTGGTGGAACCTTGGGTGTATGCAGAATGCTATTGACTATGCTGAGGCTCTGGGCACTTGGGCAGGTGTTTGCTTCTGCCTGTGTGGAGCTACTTGCAGGACTGGGCCTTAGTTTCTTCTACTCTCTCACCCGTATGTTTTCTTCCATTCTGGAACATCCTCCTTCTCCCAGTGCACATTATTTCCCTCCCTGAAACTCAGTTCATCCACTAAACCCACAAACTCCAACCCTGTGTATTTTGGGGTCCGTCTATACTTGCGACTGTATACAGTTACATGTGTAGTGATGTTCTATAACCCCTATGTTGTCCACATAAATTCCTTCTGGCTGCCGCAGGGAAGCATATGGGAATGTGTCCCTTGCAAACACCTATGTGCACCACCAGTGTAGGCTGTGATCTCCAGGCTGCAACTCAGCTTGTTTTTGCTGTTGTCATTTTAATGTGCCATCTAATATTTCTCACCTGTGAATTTGAGATGGTATGAAATAATGGGTATTTGACTACTTTTCTACCTTCCCTTCAGTGTTAATGGTCTTCATTTTTAAATACTTAAGTTAGTTTGAATGAATATTCTTTTTTATACATATTGTAATGGCAGGAGATAACGTGTTGGTATGACATAGTCTTAAAAGTTCTTTATCTTAATGTCTGAGCAGTACAGTTTTTGAGGAAATCATTTATTTGTAGTTTGTTTTATGATGCAGTTTTCTTTTTGGATGAGCATTTTCAAGCAGTAGCACAGTTTGCTCTGTTGTAACAAGACATGATGGGATGAAATGAGAAGGAAAATAGGAAGTATTTAGTTTGACCCAAATCTCACAGTTCCAATACCTTCTGGTAGGTATCCCACAACATGCATTCAGGAAAATCCCAGAATACACAGAGCCTAATGGCAGCGCAATACCCGATGGGTTGTCTGCTCAGCATTCTGAGCACTTATTTCAAAACAATGCAGCACTTTATGGATGCAATGATTCCAGAGGGATGTGGCTTCATCTGCGATAACAATGTGATATGGATCCACTGCTTGCGCAACGTTGTTTTGGATACACAAAATCTGCAGCAACTTTCAAGTGTAGATGTATCCTTAGCGTCTCTATGTGGAATCAAATCACAGTTAGCCCCTAGGAACCAAGTGGGAAGGGATTGTTTGCTTTCTGTTTGTGGCCACCTCTGTTCAAGAACTGGTGCATTTGATGAAATATAAATAATTTACACTAAGAAAATACCCAGACTCTACACCACTGATTTCTTTTCCAACAGGGCACTGGCCTGCAAGGTACAGACATCTGCTTTTGTATAATTTCCATTCATTTAATGAATTTGTGGGAATCAGAGGCTCAAACTAGAGTACTTGCCCTTCAAATTACCTACTTTAGTAATGTTTTAGGAGGAGCAAAAATGAAACAGGAGTCAAGGGGTGAGAGAATCTGGAGAGAAAGGAGCTGTGCTGGAGAAAAATCTTTGGGAGCAGAGAAGCTCTGCAGGTTAATCTGCTTCCTGCCCCCACCATAGCTTCTACAGTCAATGTGGCTAAAGAATGCCTTTAAAGTTAAGCATGTGCTTGTGTGCTCTGAATCAGGACCATTACAGTGAGGAAACTGTTAGTTGTAATATTCTGGCTCACACTGCTTACCTTTTGCAAATAAATACACAATTCATTTATAATAACAACAAAAGAAGATACTTCTTAGTAATCAATCTCTAATTCATGGCACCTCCCCTGGATTGCTTTGTATTTAGGTATTTGCTATTAAGTATGTCCCTTTATAGGTGGATTTTTAAATGTTGCTTTGTAAGATTTACAAGTTTTAGAATTATCCTGGGCCATTACAAAAGGAAAAGAAAAGTCTTCTGCCTAGCCAAATGGAAAAAGAAATAAAATCACACTATTCATGCATGTGTACTCCACACAGCCACAGGTAGTAACCTGTATTACCTGTCCCATGCATCTCTAGCACCCCTTCCAAATAATTAGTCGACTGTAGGTGAAATCCTGGCCCCACTGAAGTAACTGGCCAAACTCCCATTGACTTCAATGCGGCCAGGAATTCACATGATATCTAGAGCAAGCTCTTAAATTTCAAATAAGGAAGCTAGTTAGTTATAGGTTTCCATGCTTCACCTGTATTAGTTCTCCACCAAGGGGTGAGTTAAAATTGTATTACATTAGCAATGTAAAAGGTGGAAAGAAACATTAATTCATTCTGTCAGCATTTCAAAAGCTAATCTTGTACTGTTTGTTATGCTAAGTCTTTCATGAACTCCCTTCAAACAGAGGAGAACACCTCTCCTTCACCCTGAGAGTTAACGTTAAAAATTAGAAAACAGGGATTTGAATGTCAGGAGTTAGAAGTGGACGAATTCCTGCCTTATAATGGAAATTATCTTAACTATGGAGAGAGTGTCAATCTCCTCATCATGTAGTATGCAAACTCCTCAGGACAGGGAAGTGGTTTACGTTGTGTCTTATTCAGTGCTGACCATATTGTTAGTTAGCACTTAACAAATAATAAAGAATACGGTTCGTATAATAACTCAATCCTTATGCTTCAGTCTGGGCTGTAACCTAAATGGCAAATTATCTGCTCAGAAGAATTATTTTAGAAAATTTTATTTAGATTTCTTTAGCTTTTTTGTAGTCACAAAGGTGCTTTGTTTTTAATGTGAGATGTTATTTCTCTCATAATATTGTACAATGAAGTATGCTTTCTTTTAATTTGTATCTTGGAGCCACCTGGCCAGCTTCAGAGATGACAGGTAAGAGGATAAAACTTAGATTCCCTTTACACATGTTCTCCTTTGACTGTCTTATTCCCACTTAGTGCAAGGAAATTTAAGTTGGTTGTTGAGTTGCCATAAGAAGGAACAAGTAGCCAGTTTAATCTATGCATTCTTACACCATGGTTTAGTTGTTTTGCTGCTCTCTTCTTGTTCCTTGGTGTATCAGTAGACTTAAGTTGGTGCGCTTTACTCTTCATGTTAAAAGGACTGGAAGAAGGTTACATCATCTTAAGCCCTCTAGACTTTCTCAAGCTTTGACTCTTAGGTCCTGATTCAGTAAATGCTCCCAAACATGTACTTAAATTTAAGCATGGGAATAATTCCATCCCTAGTTTAAAAGCTTTTAAGCATGTGCTTAAATTTATGCCCACAAGTTCTCCCATTGAAGTCAATGGGACATGAGCACATTCTTAATAACTTTTCTGAATCAGGGCCTTAATTTGGCCCATCCACTTTGGACTGCTGCATCATGGCATATTTTTAAACAAAATCACTTAAAACAACTGTTTGTTCCCAAAACAGCAGTGGTGTACACAGAATAACTTATTTGTAGGCATTGTTTAGTAATAGCATAACTCCTGTACTAATATTATATAGGGAAGCAATGTCATGTAGTGGTTAAAATATGGGATAGGGAGTTAGACACCTGAGTTCTATTCCTGATGCAGCTAAGTCACCGTGTGACCTTGGGAAAGACACTTTCCATGTATTTGTCATGTCTGTTAACACTTAATTACCTTTGAGATCCCCCGTGAAAGATGCTCTGAGGAGTGAAACTTCAAAATCTCCAACTTCCTACTGTGTGTATAACTTCAGATGTTCTATTTTATAATGCTAGAGAACTTGCATTTCCTGATGAGTCAGAATAGCTTCAGGGTCCACCAAACGAAGCCAATGGGGTATTTCAACTCCTGTGCTAGGTGGCAAATTGTCAGTGCTTAGCACTCAAAGATGTTAGCAGAAATGAGCATTAGTAACTAGAGCAAGTTTTTACTGGTTAGCATTCAGTACTGCTGCCATAGTAGGAAAAGGAAGGGGGTACACACACACACACATACACAGCCCCGAGAGAGAGAAGAAATAACAATGTGTAGAAAAAACATTGCTTGTTTGAGCTGAAGTCCAAGGAAGATGCTGAAACAATGATGTAGGTGGCCTGCTGCTCTTTATTTTGACAGTATCTCTCTAATAAGCTACAAAGATGCCCGCGTTGAGTGGAGGGATGATCGGATACTTAACACTATGCATCATCAACATTCCAGTCATGAAGCCAGGAAGCAGCAGCAAGGTGTTTGCAAGAAACTTGCCACTCTTTGTAACCATTAGAAGCTTCACCTACACAGTGTTATAGGGATTGAAAATACATGACTATTACTCTGATTAAATGGTGATTATGCTGATTGGGAGAATCACTGAGGAAACACTTGGAATTTTTTGCTGCTGTTATTTGGGAAGAGGTCCTTCATTCTCCTTTTATTTTATAGGAAAATACAAAGGTTAAAGAATCTATGTCAGGAGAATCTCAGAGAAACCAGAGGAATCCAGAGTTACTTACAGCTAACACTTTATGATTTTTACTGGCCTTGGGGGAACAGAGGAAAAGGTAGTCCCAAGGTCACTTCAAATCACAGGCTGTTGAGGGGCATTTAGGCTATGCTATCAGAAGAGCTTAGCTGGCAGAGAAGACCCCCTTTGGTATAGAGAGATAAAAATACATTAAAAATATATGAATGAAATGGAAAGCCAAGAAAATAGCAAGCAATAAACACAGCCCTGGAAACAAGGTTTTTTTTTTATGTCATACAATTTGCCTAGAAATAAAATACATTGCAGAATTTGAAGCTTTAAAATTAAAATGAATATAAAATCTGCACAATTCTCTCTTATCTCCACAATTGTGCAGATCACAATAAATGAAAGCAGCAAAGAGTCTTGTGGCACCTTATAGACTAACAGACGTTTTGGAGCATGAGCTTTCGTGGGTGAATACCCACTTCGTCGGATGCATGTAGTGGAAATTTCCAGGGGCAGGTATATATAAGCAAGCAAGAAGCAAGCTAGAGATAACGAGGTTAGTTCAATCAGGGAGGATGAGGCCCTGTTCTAGCAGTTGAGGTCTGAAAACCAAGGGAGGAGAAACTGGTTTTGTAGTTGGCCATTCACAAAACCAGTTTCTCCTCTCTTGGTTTTCACACCTCAGCTACTAGAAGAGGGCCTCATCCTCCCTGGTTGAACTAACCTCGTTATCTCTAGCCTGCTTCTTGCTTGCTTATATATACCTGCCCCTGGACATTTCTACTACATGCATCCGACGAAGTGGGTATTCACCCACGAAAGCTCATGCTCCAAAACGTCTGTTAGTCTATAAGGTGCCACAAGACTCTTTGCTGCTTTTACAGATCCAGACTAACACAGCTACCCCTCTGATACTTGACACAATAAATGAAGCATCCTAGAGACAACTGAAAGTTACAACCATCTGATGGTTGTTTAGTGGCTTATGTAGCCTTTGTTGCTCCTCTCAAAACCAGTTCCTAGTTGAAAACTGTCCATATCACAAAGCCACCATCACTAATGGCACGAATGGATACTTGTGTTGGCAGTGTAATCAGAGGTCAAGCACTGAATTAGCATGGATATGAAACAAAACTTGGACATGAGAGGTGCTCCTTCCAGGTCAGGGTTGAGGCAGTTTCAGGAAGCTTGACTGCCTCTACCTGAACTCAATCTATACATACTAGAAGGCCTTACTTTCTTCAGGTGTCAATGAGGTAACTTTTAAGGAGCATTAACTTCTTTTAACCACTCCCAAACTATAAACGTGTCAATAAAACACCACTCAGTCTAGTGGTGCAACAGCAGTGCCATAAGGTAAAGATTTCCTAGAATTTTCTTTCTAAACAGGGCCTTTAACCTTGTTCTGGTCTGACTTGAATATATTTGTATTGTTTCTCATCCAAGAGACATGTGCATTACTTTTTCTTTCATGGGGTTCCATAAAGGGCGGAGTTAAGGTTATCTGGATGACAGCTTAATACCTGTAGGTTTATTTCTTAGGGTAATGGATGGTGTGTGTATATGTGAGGGGTGATGAATGTTCATATGACTTTATTTTGTATTTCCTGGGTTTTCTGTGGTTTTAAGTTTATGGAAACCAGTTAATGTTGCTAAGAGACAATAGCAAGGTAAAATTTTCAGAAGCACCTAATTGGGAATATGCTCTTGAATCACTTGGTGCTTTGAGAAACTTGCCCCCAAGGTGTTTTGTGTTTTTATGTTTCAATAATATTATAGGATTAATTTCAATACCAGCTTTCACAACAATTGGTATGAGCTTCAATCTGAAGTGATGTTTCTTGTACAGCTGCAGCAGCTTTGCATTGAAATGTTTACCAGTTCTTTGATTTCCCATGGCACTTTGTATGGAATCCTTGAGGCGAGTAGTTGTGTGGTTTCTTGCTACACAAACTAGTACAGTCCCCACCAGAGAGAGTGGTGGATTCTTAAAAATGTGATCAACATCTTGTGTTGAACAGGTCACATGGCAGGAATGGCATGTTGTAATCTGAAAGGGTGTAAAACCAATTCTCACCTTGGTTGGTGTGTGTAAAATATATATAATCAAACTATGGTGGTAGCAATATCATCCTCAGAATATAGATGTTTGTTTACCTGTTCTTTACTCTTAGTTCTGAATGAGTAACATAAATGGAAACATCTGGGAGGAGGGACTGGTTTGATGGATTAGTTTAGTCTTTGCATAGCACTGGTCTTTTACCTTTTCAGACCTACATGTATGTCCAGAGATTGTTATTAAGAAGTGTATTATGTAGTCATATTTTATTAGTTAATGTTCAAATCAGTGGCTGGTTTCAGTTTAGTTTAGAGTACAGAATTAGCCACTTCATCATCCACTCAAAGGATGTTACACATTGGAACTACTGATAACCTATATTCAAGAACAGCAATTGAGTTGGAGGTAGAAATGAGGACCATTGGTCACTTTTTATGTGAGGAATCTTTCATAATGTCTGAGTGCTGATGGTGTCTCATGAGCCACAAGACAAATTAAAGCATTTCATAAGGCGAAGGGGCTTCGTGTTTTTTAATATTTTGTAAAGTTATATTGATGAGTGATTAGTCATAGGTAGTTGTGCACTGAGCTGTATGCTGTAGCTGTGGGATAATAGCAGTGGAATCTTGTGAGCAGGCTTTGTCGTCTTTAGGATGATCCTTAACCTGTTCTATAAACTGGCTCTGAGTTCACATATAAGTGTCAAGTTTGCCTACCCATTATTGTTTTTTTATGCAACCATCTTTCACTGGCCAAAGGGAAACCCAGAGCTCACAAGAGTTAACTGGCTTGCCATTAGCAGACCAATAAGAGTCTCTGGCAGGCAAAACTCGAACTCTTACCTATATTTCATGTGTCTACACCAGGCCTTGTGTCTTTGCAATAGTGCTTGACATAATAAATTCATGTTGATCAATGTCATATCAGATATTTCACTTACTAAGTTCAGTGAGCAAACCCCAATGATGCAACATTGCTGGTTTTGTGTGAGTTTTTCTTTACTTATCATTATACTTACAGATAAAAATTCTTGATTGATCATCATGAGTCGTAGGTTTTGAGAGGCTAGCTTGGGATATTTGAGGACTGAGATTTAGAATGCAAACACAGTATAACTAGAAAAAGTTTGTGTATTTAAAATAACTTTAGACTCATAACTAGATATGCAATTGTGTACACATTATACCGGACAGTGGGTTCTTTTCTGGGGGAGGAAAGCCCCCCCCCCCCCATGAGTGCTATATCACTCATAAGACCATATTAAATAGAACACAGTCCTTGGTGAGTCACAGCTGAACTGTAGAGTGGAGAGGGGAATCACATTTTTAAAGTGTGATCTACCCATGTCCAATAATGACAATGTCCACGGAATGAGGAAGTAGCATTTTACATGCACTTTGCATAGGTCTGTGTGAACACACAAGGCAGTGGAGAAGCAGGCTAAAAATTTCTAGCCCTAATGGTTGCAAAGAAGCTTTTAAAATGAACAGTGTGTGTGACTGATGCAATAATGCTGACCATAGTCTTCAATTGCCCTATAGCAATAGCTCAAAGAGGGCAGAATTGCACAGTTCTTTTCTTTGGCCAATTTGAAACCTAAAGTTGAGAAATGCCAATGTAGCTAACTTCACCGTTAATCAATTTAGCAGAAAAATGCACTAATGTACTTATGCTTTAATCCTAAATCATCTCCCATAACTTTCCAAGTGACAAAAGCCTCAGATGTACCCTACTCAGATGTCAAAACTTCCAACTTTCTCCTTTGACAACTTCTAATGTTCAGTTCTGCATTTTAAGTACAAAAATCTGCAATGTACACAACACTGAAGAGAGAGAAGAAACCTCATTGAATTTAATGTCAAAACCAATAATATAAGATATAGTGCACTGATAGTATTTGTTTTCTTACTGAATTCTATAAGAAACCTCCACTGACGAATTTACCTGAATGTGTCACAGATCTTATTTTAGTCTACTGCTGGTAAAGAAGGAAAGTGGGAGCACCTTCCACAAAATTCTAGCTTGCTACCAAGTACCTGGTTACATACGACGGCCTTGGTTATAACTTTAAATGTTTTAGCTTTGCCTGAGGGTAGCAGAAATGATAAAGATCTGAAAAATAGGGGTGTCCACAAGAGGTGCTTATAAGAAGGAATTTGGGTTTGGAAGAGCAGCTGAGAGAAGGAATAAAAAGAATCTCTCTCCCCCCCACCCCTTATAAAATGACCTTTTCTCTGTCATGAATATGGGATCTGCACAAATCCTTCATTAGAATGGCAGTTCACAGGACAATAATATATGGCGATATACCTATCTCATAGCACTGGAAGGGACCCCAAAAGGTCACCAGGTCCAGCCCCCTACCTTCACTAGCAGGACCAAGTACTGATTTTGCCCCAGATCCCTAAGCGGCCCCTTCAAAGATTGAACTCTCAACCCTGGGTTTAGCAGGCCAATGCTCAAACCACTGAGCTATCCCTGGCTGACAGAGACAGTCAGGGGTGCACACTTTAGAAGTTAATACATGATGTTTTGGACCCACTGTCTGTGCATACAATGGGGTTTGATAAGTCATTGGGCTAGAGGCTTCCTCCATTACTCGTGGTTATGTCTGCACTGCAGCTACGAGTGAGCCTCCCAGCCTCTGTAGACAGACACACACTACCAGGGATTGAGCGAGTGCACTAAAAATAGCGCTGTGGATGTTGAGTCTCCAGCGGAGACTTGGGAGAGCCACTCAAGCTCAGACCCAGTAGATGGGCTTAAGAACCTGAGCTACCACCCAAGCTGCAACATCTACACTGAGGGATGGGTAGGTCCATTACTGTGAGAATATGTAGATTCATTATCTTCTCTAAGATTCCTCAACATAATATAGGAGTGGGTTGGGAAAGAGAAAATTAATTTGCTGGATGTTTATTTTGAAGGATTAAGATTATTTTCCTGTCAGCATCAGATATCCTCTGAATCAAAACCAAAAAGCTGGAAAGAGAAGAAAGTGTACTGTCCTCGCTGTTACAGAGAAGAAGTAAAATTGTATGAAACAAAGTGTTGAAGAGAGCATTACAAAATCAAGCAAGATTGAGGTCTGTGATTTTCTTTATTGGCGAATCAGAAGAGGAACAGGATAAAATTCAATCTCCTTGTGTGCAGACACATTCTGAGCCTTAAATCCTTTTTCTTTTAATCTTTTGTCAGACAGAGAACTATTTTCAAGCAGTGAAGATGCTTCATACAAAGAAAGAAGGGTGACACTACACAGAGTACCTGTAAGCAAAACTCTTGTGTGTTTTTGATAATTTACTACTAACAAACATCTCAAAGTATCCTGTCTTTCAAACAATCAGCTCTTTCATTCTGTCCATTTACAGCATCACGGTCAATGGTAGCTTTCCTCACCTATTGTCAGAATTCTGTAGTAGATGGGGTTGGCGTAGGGGGACAAGTGGCCCTTCCATACCCTGAAATGCCTGATATCATAGTGAAAGGACATATGTCGTTAATAGGGACACAACACAATGTTGTTTGACAGGCAGAGGGATGGCATCATTGGGACATCGGAAGACGCACATTACTTTTCTTTACTGAACCTGTCAGGAAATAATGTTGCAGAAGAAAGCAAGTTCCAATACTGATGAGACTTCAGTTTTTTTACCTTTTCTTTCTACTATCTTGTAGCTCCAAGGTTTTTATCAGAACCAGCAGAGGCCAGTGAGCCACAAAGCATTTTCTTAAAATGTACAGACTAAACACCTAATACTAACATCTTTCTGCAAACTTGAGCTGGGGATGGGGGGGTGTAATAGGGATCCACCTCCACCTTCATCCTCTTCCCGGCAGAAAGTCCTCCAGGTGTGCTGCAGTGAAGCTTTATTTCCAAGTCCCCTTCACCAATAACCCCACAGTCCCCTGTGCTCATCATTATTTACAGCGTTTGCTGACATTTAGGCCCGCTCAGCAGGATCCGAGGGGAACAGAGGTCTCCCTATAGGTCAGGCTCAGGTAGACTCTCCACCCCCCCCCCCCACGCACTTTCTTCCTGTGCCTTTTATCAGCTGTGGGCTGATGGGCCAACTGCATTCTTACCCCCACCTAGCCCACCAGCCTGATCAAATAATTACCCCAATCCATTTGTCCTGTGGCCCTAGTAAGCCTCCATGTGACCAGAGTGCTGGCTCACCTGCTCACTCCCTACACTCTTTCACGGGGGATGGGGGCAGAGGGGAGGATGGTTTTCCTATCTTGAGAGAATTATCAAGATTTTCCAACTGTTTCCAATTCTCAATCTGGATGAAAAATTGAAATCTCAATATTTCACAATCCCAAATTCCTGCCCCTTCCCACCAACCCCCCCAAATTGCAAATTGGGTCCATAGAAAGGGTTCAGATGCGTGCAAAGATCTGCAGAGAAATTGAAGCCATTCAGGCACATGTCGGGGTCTCTGTGTGGAAGGCCTGTCTCATCATGCTGCCCTATGGATCTTCCTCCCTTGGTGAGCCCAGATCCCGTGGAAGCCATGCTGCCAATGGATTCCCCTTCCTTCTGAACTGTGCAGTACAGGCCATGACAGGGAGTCTCTGGGACTTAACTAATGTTAAACATTAACTCCCTCACGTGTACAAGTAGAAATCTGCAGGATCTTGAAGACAGCTCAGACTGGCTGCTGCCAAACTCTGTCTCCACCCATCCCCCAGCTTTTCCCCTGCAAATCCACAGAGCTCTAGGTACATGGATGAGATGCGGGGTGGGAAAGGAGGGACCATTCCACATTGGCTTCACTTCCTTCAGTGACTTAGGCACTTTCTGCAATAACTCCCACAGCTTTGGGCCATGCAATAGAAAGGTGTTTAGGACTCTCAGTTGTCACATCCAGGAACTACCTTTCATGTTGCACCTCATGTGCCGATGAAGTGAATAGATGGTCTTCCTGAATATGTTCTAATTCCACATAGACAGAAATGTCTGTACTGTCAGTAGATACTGGGAAATTAAATGATCAGCAAGCAAAGCATGACGTCTCTATCATTCAATGGGAAATATACTCCATTGATTAGATTTCTTCAATAAAACATCAGTATAATGTATAATGGCCTGGCTGATCGCTGAATGGCTAGTGCCTGTAGTTCCTTCTACAATGGTCTGAATGCCCCTTCAGCCAGGAAATCTAATGCTAGTGTTGCTTTGACTACTAAGGATAGAACTGTAACTCCCACTGCCAAATAACTTAATTTCTGCATCTTTTTGTGATTCTGTGTAAAGCTCTCATGAATGGTCTTTTATCTGGTTTTTGGTAAAATATGTAGGACAATAAAGCTGAGTAGGTTTTTTTCTGGGTTGGTGTCATGGCTGCTTCTCAGCTGTCCATCACTCGTGCCAGCTTCCATATCATTGCTGATCCCTGTGAGGGAACATAAGCTTATGGACGGAAAGAGTTTTATATAATGTGGATAATTGATCAGTCATGGTGCCTTTCATTCAAGGAAGAGTCCTGGTGTCCCCCCGACACTCTTACTTTGATTAGTCATACACTCAGTTCTTTCTCCAACTTTTTCATGGGTGTGGGTCCCAACTGGATTCCATCCATGGCCCCCTCCTCTTCTCCTTTCACACAGTCTGTGTGCATGATCTCATCTTCTAGCCTATCTTCATCTATCTTCATTAAGAGCTGAAAAGCTACCTTTCCTCTTCTAATCCAGTCAGATGTCTTAACCTACCTCTGACCTTTCCTCCTGGAAGTCTGGCCCTCAATTTAAACGTAACATGGCCAAAACTAAACTCCTCGACTTTCTTCCCAAACTCTCTCCACTCCAACTCCTTCTCTTGCCCTTATGTATATGTACCCACCTCCTTTTGCTCTTCTTTGCACAAAAAAATTGGATTTATTTTTGGCATCTCTACTAATTTTGCACTTGTGAGGAAAGTGAGCTTGTGTACCTCTTACTCAGCTGTACTCTGCTCACATCCCATACTTTTTTGAAGATGCAACTTTTATACATTGGTCCTGCCTTCATAACAGAAATAGCACAGAAGAAAGATAACTCTTCCTGTATCTCAGCTTTGTGACTGATATAAATGAAAGGATAAATCCACATGAATAGAGTGAGCCTATAGGACTTGCATCTTTTTTTGGTCAGCAAATAACTTGTGGTAAAATAAAGTACATATGATTCCCTTTAATGTATATTGGTCCAAATCTAAATAGGGAAAAACTGAAAATGACACACAGCAACATCATGGCTTAACATAAGAGGAAATAGGGGCTTCTTTCACACTGTTCTATGACACATTCCAGATAATGTCAACAATTATACACTGGTTGTAAATCCAGCACAACAGCAAACCATATCACAAATGCCTGCTGGGATCTGCTTTGATGCACCTAATGGAAATCAGCACCCAAGCCTCAATCTGAAATGTTTCACTAGTTCCAAGATCTGCTGGAGGGTGAAGAGATCTCACTGAAACGGAGATTTTTCTCTCTAGCGATCCTCCAGTTTTTATTCAGTTGTAACTCATTGAATCCAAAGTGAGCTTCAGTAAGGACTGCAGGAGCTGTTTCATAATAAGTTTTAATTTAATTGGATTGGGGACATCATCAAGAAATGTACACAGAGTAGGCATTAGATAGTCTTACCCCCATCACTCAGGGTTTTTGTGATTCCCTCCCCTCCCAACCCCAATAAAACTCATCTTTTCAGAGGGTCGGGGTGTGTGTGTGTGTGTGTGCATGCAGATACACACAAGCAAACCCAGTTACAATATCTACAAAGGTTTTAATAAATGAAACATGGAACACATACTATGTGTTTCACTTCATAGGCATGCTTCTTCATCATGGCATATGCCCAAAATAAAAAGGGGATGGTATGATGAGACTGCCTAAAATGGCATGTAGCGGATCTGCAGCTGCTAGCAGCAAATATCTCCAGTGGCTGGTGATAGGACACTAGAGGGGGAGGGCTCTGATTTACTATAGAGAATTCTTTCCCAGGTGTCTGGCTGGTGGGTCTTGGCCACATACTCGGGGTCTAACTGATTGCCATATTTGAGATTGGGAAGGAATTTTCCCATGAGTCAGATTGGCAGAGACACTGGGGTTTTTTTGCCTTCCTCTGCAGCAGGGGACATGGGTCACTTGCAGGTTTAAACTAATGTAAATGGTGGATTCTCTATAACTTGAAGTCTTTACATCATGATTTGAGGACTTCAGTTACTCAGCCAGAGGTTAGGGGTCTATTACAGGAGTGAGTGAAGATCTATGGCCTGTGATGTGCAGGAGGTCTGACTAGATGATCATGATGTTCCCTTCTTGCCTTAACATCTATGAGTTTGAGCTTGAAATTCTTCAAGTAAAACACTAGGCCTCCCACTCTTTGTTTCTGCTCTCTGCTTTTGTGGTGCATATTTTATTGTGAAGCTTCAGTCAAATCAATCTAAATGCAATAAAACAGACTAACGGATGGAGTCCCTTGTGCCAAATATCTACTACGTTTTGGTTTAAGTCCTCTTCAAATGCAGTGCAAATGTTTACATATTTACAGTAGTTGGATGCAAACATAGACAGTCTTCCTGAGGGTTCCATTAAGTGCCATTGGGAAGCTGGTGCATTCAACTTTTTTTTCAGTCAGCCAATCCTGAGGGGTGTGTGTGTGTGTGTTGTGGAATAATGTTGAAGAACCTTAATTACCATTCTGACTATGTTTCAATAATTATGATGATTTATAAAATTCTCCCTTTCTGTATCATCCCACACATCAGTATTCTGCTCTTTCAAGTTAATGTTACATTTGATCTTAAAGGATCCCAAAAAAGAAGCCTTCCACATCTTTTTTCACATGAACACAAGATCTTGCTAATTACATCTGGATGACGTCTATCTTAATTTATGACAATATTCATATTTTGCTTTGAAAGAATTATCTGTTTTTATTACTTCACCCTATTCGCTCCTAGCACTCCTTTCAACTTTAGGTATATTGAATTGGGTAAATTCATACACTGATGTGTGATAATCACTAATACTAATACTACTAATCACTAGAGCTGTTGGAAATGTTTTAAATTTCCAAACTTCAACAATATTGAAATCCAAAATTTTGAAATAAAAAAAAACTGGAAAAACTTTGAATTTGTTGTGAAATCCCCTCCTCACTTTTCCATTTTTTAAATCTAGTATACAGTTGGTTTTGAATGTCTGAAATTTTGAATTTCTGAAATTTCTAACTTCAAAAAAGGGGAATATTTTTTAAATTGCAAAATTGTCTGCTTTTTTTGCTCTATTAATTATGTACTTGCAATTTTGATCATCAGCTTTCACATTTAGTATAACAGATTGAAAAACACCTACCCTGTGTAGTGAACATTGAAAACTCAAACAGAATAGTAAGACGAACTAGCTAGTTTCATTTAGAACCACATTAGACAAAACCATGCAGATCATCCAGAAGTTTCTAGATTCTAGCAAACCAACCTCACCCCAATAGATACTCTTTTCAATATCCAGTGACATTTGATTTCACCCACTAGTCACCAAATAATTCCACCTATTCTTTTCCCCCCTCTAGGCTTCTAGATTCTATTTATTTTTCATAACTTGTGTATTGTTTCCTAATAGACATTAAGGATTTTGATAATGGAGTGGAGAGTATGCTTATAAAATGTGCAGATGACACCAATCTGGGAGGGGTTGCAAGCACTTTGGACAGGATTAGAATTCAAATGACTTTGACAAATTGGAGAATTGGTCTGAATTCAACAAGATTAAATTAAATAAAGATAAGTGCTAAGTACTACAATTCAGAAGGAAAAATCAAATACACAGCTACAAAATGGGAAATAACTTGCTAGGTGGTAGAGCTGATGAAAAGGATCTGGGGGATATAGTAGACACAAATTGAATACGAGTTAACAATGTGATGCAGCTGCAGAGAAGTCTAATATTATTCTGGTAAGTATTTACAGGAACTGGTGAGGCCTCAGCTGCAGTACTGTGTCCAATTCTGGATGCCAGACTTCAGGAAAGATATGGACAAATTGGCAAGAGTCCAAAGGAGAGAAACAAAAATGATAAAAGGTTTAGAAAATCTGACATATGAGGAAAGTTTAAAGAACTGGGAATGTTTACTCTTGAGACAAGAAGATGGCAGGGGAAGGGCTGATATATTTGAAGATTTGTTAAGGGCTTTTATAAAGATGATAAAAGCAACAAAGAATCCTGTGGCACCTTATAGACTCAGGGCTTGGCTACACTTACAAGTTGCAGCGCTGGTGGAGGCTTTCCAGCGCTGCAACAACACCCCCCACACACTTTGTAGGCCAAACAGCGCTGCAACTCCTGGGGCTGGCTGCGCTGGCTGAAAACCCATCCCGGTGGGGGAGAGCAGTGCAGCGCTGCCAGCGCAGCTCAGCAGGTGTGACACTCACCAGCGCTTTAATTGTCCCCCAGGGAATAAAGGGAGTTACCCCAATTCCTGTTCAGCCACACTCTGCACATCTTTGCACTTGCTCTGCTCTTGCCTCAGGTGACCTGCCCTTTAAATTTAAAAAAAAATTTAAAAATCTCCTTCCTGTTTGCAGCAGCCAGGTGGTGCAATCAGTTAATCAGTAACAGGTGACCACAGCCCTCACGCCAAGCATGGAGCAGCATGGAGCACTGCACTGGTGAAGAGTACCTCATCAGAAGTTGGGGAGGATCAACAGTTGCACAGGAGCGCCCGGCCGGCCCGTGGAATTTACGGCTATCTTGAAGCATGGCCATGATCGGGCGCTGATCGGACGGGCTAATCACTGCATGATGGGTGAAAGTTAAAGCAGAGTGATTTGCGCCTAGCAAAATCGCGATCCGGCAATCGCCGATCCGCGATCCCCTCCCCGTTTTACACGGAGATTTACAGGGAGATGGACGCAGGCCAAGGACTTCCACCCCCAATCCCAGATAAGGATGGACACGGGAGACAGGGGACAGGAGGGAGCAGGGAGGGGGAGGAGGAGGAAGGGGGGAGGAGGGAAGGAAGGGGAAGACACCGCTCCTGGGATGGGGGAGGGAGCTGAGAATCAGGAGCTGGCAGCCAGGAGTAGGAGCTCGCAGGCCAGGGAAAGCAGAGGAGCCAGCAGCAGCAGCAGCGTGCAGAAGCTTTTATTTGCGGTTAGAGTGTTGTTTTATTGTTTTGTGGGTTATGGCTGCATGAGGGTGGAGTGGAAGGGTCTGCTAAGGCATCGTTGATGTGTGCTCTTCTTTCAGCATAATCTGCTGTCCAGTATCTCAAGCAGCTGTTCTGCGTTATCTCATGCGCAGAGCTCATCCAGTTTATAGGCAGAGCCACTGTCCCAGTCACCCCAGGTTGCCAGCAGTGTTGTGACGTCCTGCCCACCACAGGCACGCGCATAGGGTCAGGAACACATTGTGGGGGAGGATCCACACGGCTCATCTAGAGCCTCCCGCTGTCTCCGGCAATCCTACGCCGTTAAGAAACATCTTGCAGGAGGAAGTCCCTTGAAATGTGAAACCGAAATAGGGAGAGAGAGAGAAGAGATAAGAGAACCCCTCTAGCACTCCAGATTGCATCTGCATCTCACCCTGCATCTGCATCTTCACTCAACCCCCAAGCACCCCCCTCACCCCTCTAATACCACTTCTCCACACTCATGCCCCCCTCTGTGGCTTCTGTTTAAAGTGGCGTGGGGGAAAAGAATGCTGTGTGGAACTCCTTGTGTGTGTGGATCAAGAAAGTGGTAGTTCATGTGTCTCAGTGTAACAGTTCATGTCTGTGTTTGTACAGTGACCTGTAACATGTGACTGTACTATGTTCTCACATACTACTTTGATCAAAACTAAGAAAAAGGAAAGAAAAAAAAAAGAGAAAAAATGCTGAAAGAAAGAGTAATTGAGAAAAATGTTAAAATCACTCTGTGAAGACTTGAAAGGGAAGAGAAGAGAGAGTGCAAAGAGAAAGAGGGAATGCAGAGAGAGAGCAGAGAAAGAAAGCAAGAGCAGAAGCATGGCTACAAGAGAAAGCCATGGAGCAGTGCAAGCATCCTGAGCGCCACCGGACTTATACAGCCACTGCCCAGCTCCAAGCAGCCAGGGCCCTTGCACTTGTCCCCTCCATGTCAGCTCCTTGTTGCCTTCCCCCTGTCCTGCAGCCAAAATCACCAGCTGCCTCCATCCCAGCTACCACCACCCATAGCCCAACCCACCACACACCACCCACCCAACCTGCCCTGCCCCACCACCCAGCCCACCCCTCAGTATTGAACATCACCACCCAGCAGTTACATTAAACAGCAGGACAGACAGGACATGCACAAACAGCAGGACAGGTCATAAACTGTCTGTTTGTGTCTATCTGTTGTTCATGAAATGTTGTTCATGACTGTCTGTCAAGGAAGTTTTTTTTCTTTGAAATTAGTCTTTCTTTCTTTAAAAAGTAGAGTGTTTTTGAATAACTTTTCTATATAGGCAAAGAAAATAGATAGAAAAGCCCAGCAGAGAATATGACTACAATTATTATTATTATTAGCCACATTAGAAATGGCTTTCAGCTGTTAATTATTACCCCTCATCATCCCTAATCCTTTCATTACTGTTGGCTTCCTGCCTCTTGTGCTGCTCTCTGCAGTCCCTATCATGTCTGCCCTGTGCTGGCCTCCTCTTAGCCCTCTCATAGGGTCCCTCCTTCACTGAAAATATTATGGAGGGTCTCAAATATGCCTGAGGGTACAGGGAGTCATATAACATTATATGCTATTGATACCGGTGCGCAGTTTTCCCCTTACAATGCTTCCCCAAGCTCCTAAAGTAGCACCATACAAACACATCAAGATTAAACGCCCAAAAGTCTAGCTTCCAGCAATTCTGCAACAGCTCAGCTTACCGTTGAAGCGGTCCTGTCGCTGTCGGTTGTGCTCATGCTGGGCCTCCCTGTAGGAGCTCCTTGTATTTGGTCCTCCTGTACTGCTGGTCTCCGCATTGCCAAAATCTGCACTTGACATCCCCTACTGTGATCTTCCTACCTGAAGAATCTTCCCTAGAAGGCTCTCTGTGCATCCCCTGCGTGCATCATACTGTCTGCCTGTGAGTCCAGGCCAGCCTGCTTCCATGAAAGGCCTTCGAATGCATGAGTAACCTGCATACACATGGAAGCCAATGCTAATGTTAACGAATTTGAATCCATACAGGACAGGAACCCATTTAGGGAAACACCCCATCGAACCCTGCCAGCCCATCAGAGATACTGTCCCCAAGCCATCCACCTTCACTGCCAGCCTGCACGTTCCCTGCAAAGCAGGATGCACGGTCGATTTGCAAACCTGCATCAACACCAAACAAACTGCACTTCGACCTGAAGCTGTCTGGTTCGCGATTTCACACCTGCAGCTGTCTGGAGCTTCCAGATTGCAGCCGCCACCCGCTTCCACCTGCAGGCTTTCACCGCCCTGAGCTTGTCACCAAGCCCAGGGCTTGGCTTCAATCACGCCGCAATGTCCAGGCCACCCAGCCGTCATCCCAGACTTCCCCGGCGCTCTCAGCCACACTGCATGCTCAGCACACAGTCCCAGACGGCTGCCTTCACTCCCACTAGCATGATTTCAATGGTGCTTGCAATTTTCCAGACTCGCAAGAAGAATCGATATCACCACAGACTCAATGACTCACCACTGCAACTTGTCGATATCATCGGCATCACTGCCACTCTCACCCGCACTTTGGCTGTGTGCTGCACACTCATCGCCCATGAGCTCAGCCACAGACGAGCTGTCGGGTTGTGCTGGCGACAAACGCACAGAATGGCCGCCACGCACAGCCACAGGCCTACACTGAAATGCAGGAAACGAGCAGATGAAAGGAATGGCAAACAGGAAGCGGAATGACCCACACTGGATTCCCTTCACAGGATGCGGAACCTCCCACAAATGACGGCGCCAATAGGATAGCTGCCCGTGCTGGCAAAGCGGAACAGGAATGACATGCTGCGTGTGGGAGGCGCCTCCACACAGCCTCCGCCTGGCCACACTGCAGCGCTGCTGTGCTGTACACTCCACACACCAGTGCTGGCACCCACTCAGACGTTTTGCAGCATGAGCTTTCGTGGGTGAATACCCACTTCTTCGGATGCAAGTGTTCACCCACGAAAGCTCATGCTCCAATACGTCTGTTAGTCTATAAGGTGCCACGGGATTCGTTGTTGCTTTTACAGATCCAGACTAACACGGCTACCCCTCTGATATTATAAAGATGATGGTGATCAATTGTCCCCCATGTCCAGTGAAGGTAGGACAAGAAGTAATGGGCTTAATCTGCAGCAAGGGAGATTTAGGTTAGATATTAGGAGAACTTTTCTATCTGTAAGGGTAGTTAAGCTCTGGAATAGGTTTCCAAAGGAGGCTGTGGAATCCCCCTCACTGGAGGTTTTTAAGAATGGGTTAGACAAACACCTGTCAGGGATGGTTGAGGTTTACTTGGTCCTGCCTCAGCACAGGAGGCTGGAGTAGATGAACTCTCAAGATCCCTTCCAGCCCTACATTTCTATGAAAGCAAGAACTTTAATATTCTCATTACTTTCCTCTTGGCATTTTAAAATAGTTAATATTCATTCAGAATTAAAGTAGTATAAAAACTCTTTCAATACATTATGTTCATATAAATACTTCAGAATGAAATAGAAATTTAAATGGAAAACAACCAATACCTAAAGCCATATAAGTTTTTTCAACATCCTTCCCTGCCCCCTGAACCAATACTAGGGTAATTTATTTTTTCCCCCCTGGAAAAAAGGTCATTTTTTACCAATACTTTCTATCATACCCATTTAGAGGCAGATATAACTTATTTCTAAATGTCTTTCAGTGGAGCAAAGTAAAATCAAATCAAGGCAAATTTTTAACATTGAGGGTAATTAACCAATTTACCAAGGGCAATTGTGGATTCTCCATCAGTGGCAATTTTTAAATCAAGATTGGATTTTTTTTTTTTAAGATATGGTCTAGTTCAAACAGGAATTAATTCAGGGAAGTACCATTGCCTGTGTTATGCAGGAGGTCTGATTAGGTGATCAAAGTGGTCCCTTCTGGCCTTATAATCTATGACTCTTTGCACTAAGTAATGAAATAATCCATTTAATTTTGTAGTCTTTTTCCAGTTTTTAAATGTCTCCTCTGCTTGCATTTATCTTTAGTTTAAAGAGAGATGTACCAGAAACTATAGTTCAAAAATAACTCGTGCTATCTACCTGCTGTTTGCCCTCTTCTCAAAATTACAGTTAAAAGCTTCTCAACAGCCCTAGCTCACTTCAAAAATTGAAATCAGATACCATTACAGTATATTTGAATTGATAATGCATATATCCCATCTGAAAAACAATGCATGTTCACTTCAGTTTTTTTCCATTCACGTTGCTTTATATTTTCATCTTAAGCCATAGCAACAAATGGACAGAAAACTTGGATCAGTCTTAAATAAATGATTTCATGTTGGAGGGATACATCTTTTAGCTTTCAGAGCTGCTAAGTATGGACCAAATTCTGATATCCTTGCTCATTTGAGTAGCATCTTCCTCCAAGTGTAGAAATATTGGCTTGAATGGGATAATTTATGGAGTAAAAGCCTTATTCTCAATGAATAGTACCATCATAAAGGGACCTGTCGTGGGGTGGTTACCCCGCTCCTGCCCTGAAGGGCTTAAAACAGCCCTGGGAGAGGGCTGTGGCAGGGGAAAGGCTGGGCTGATTGGAAAGCAGCCACAGCTGTGGCTGGCTTAATGCAGGCCCAGCTGGCCCTTATAAGAGGGCGGAGGCCAGACACCAAGACACACACACTGTCTCTAGCTACATGGAGAGAGGAGGACCTGGCTGCCTGGGAAGATGAGGAAGATACCTAGGGCAGGGCAGAGCAGTGCTGGGGAAGGGCAGAGGGAGCTGGGGAGCTCCAGCCTAGCAGAGCCCCAGAGTGCAGGCCAAGGTGAAGGCCCACGAAAGGGTACTAGGGCTGCAGAGAGGCAGCCCAGACCTAGGCAGAGGCAACTGGTCCGACCCCCCTTGCCGATGATGAGTGGTACAGACTGTAGTCTGTGCCAGGGAGTCGGGGCTAGACGATGACTGACAGTTGCCACTGAGGCAAGGGAGGGATAGGGGGTTGGGGTTCCCTGGGGAAGGGAAACCCAGACTAAGGGGGTACTCCCAGGGGGCAGAACCCACATCTAGAAGGGCACTGGGGTCTGGGAGGGATACGGGCCAGCAGCAGGCGAGACGGCAGTGGGCAGAGGGTGCTCCTGGCTGAAAAGAGCTAATTCCATGGACAACCAGTAGGAGGTGCCTTGCCAGTGAGTCATCACCCTGCCACAGGTCCCCATATATTAGTGGGTTTTTTTGTTTTTTTAAATAGTATCTTGGTAGACAGTAAAGCAATAAGGAAGTGGTCTGATGATGGTAATGATACATGTTAATATCCTATCCATCATAAGATGTTGAAATAGCACAGGGTTCTGGTTCTTTTGGGAATAATAGTTGTTATAACACCTAGTGGCTTCAACTGAGATCGGGAATCCATTGTGGTAGTGTCATGGGCTGGCTGGCATGTTGAGGAAAGCTGGGCTCAGCTTTGCTCATGACTTAGCAGCTGTCCCACAGCCTCACTGAGCAGTTGGCAACATCAGAGCTAATTAGTGATCTCAGTTGGGTATAATGGGATTTACTTAGAAAACGAGCCCAGCTGTGGTGGTAAAACAGGGAAAGCGCCACAAACAGAGCTGGGAACTCCAAGCCCCAGTGACAGTCTCCTTGACTGGATTTCAATGAAGATAGAAGATTCACTAGGAGTTGAGAAGAAGGATGGGTTGCACTTATTTAAATGTTTTCCTACCCAAAATCAGATATGAGTTCATAGAGGTTCTGTTCCAGAGTTGGGATGAGTTTTAGGGTGAGTCTTGTGAGGTTTTTCTTTACCAAAATGATTAGGCTATCCCTATATATGAAGTACAGTATCTCCACTTCTGTGATGGCCCATCATTAATGACACTAACTCAGGTTACCGGTGTGTATGAAGGTTGGAATTAGCAATACTCTTGTATGAGCCCTCTGGCAGAGTTGTATTTTAAGTTTGAAAAAAAAGCTACCCTCAATCCTTTAGCACCTTTAAAACAAAAACACCCTATCCATATGAAAGAAATGTTATTGGTAACTCAAATAACAGCACGTTATACCTTGGCCTAAACTTACTCCTTAAGCTTCACTGATCAGATGGTTTCCCCTGAATGACCTCCAATGTTCTAGCCCCTAGTTTCCTCTATCCTAAGATACTCCATCCCCTCATGTCTTGGTTAAAGCTAACAAGAGTTGCCTTCCAGCAGGAGTCAGCAGTAATTAATCAGCATCTTTTTATATGAAGTTCTAGCCCCTGATCCTCAGTGGCTAAACAGAGGAGCTTAGATTCCTACGCATAGACCTAGGTACTACTGCCCTGCTATAATGTAATCAAACTTCAGTCAGATCTGTTGTTTCAATGGTGGTTTGAAGGATTTTTGTGAGCAATGTTAATGTTGCATTTGAAAGACATTCCATCTACACCCAAGAAATTGTAGAACATGAAACAGTTCATGATGCCCCCTAAGCCTTAGGCCATATCTTCATAACAAAAAGGCATTTCAGGGAGATAAGTTGTGTGTGCTAGCTATCCAGCTGTATAATCCTAGTGGAGACAAGGCACAGGAAGTTTTTACTGTGATTTAGCTAGGCCAAGGTCAACTATAGGGGGAGGAAATAGTGTTGATCTCACCTACATATGTCATAGCAGAAACTGCCTATGCCTTGTCTCCACTAGGATTATACAGATGGATAACTAACGCACATGAGTTATCTCTCTGAAACATCTTTTTTTGGCAGTGAAGGTGTAAGACTTGTAAATGGTCCCTCCACGTCAAGGTGAGGCACCGTGCTTGGTAGTGTGGAGAAGCTTGCACTTGTGCTGCCTTTGCTGAACATATCTGGGGGAAAAAACAAGATTTAATTCTTCAGCATTGTCCATGCTGTATCTTTTACCTTTAGCACAGCAGAGTGGTACAATAGAGGTGTGCTGGGTCCATGACTCAGAGGTGAATAGATTTTTTCCCCCCACTTAGTCTGGGCAGTGTCCACTGATTCCTTGGACTCATTTTTGGAGCAACGGGCATTGTCTGGGATTCTCCTTCTGGTTCTCTTGTAGGTCATATGGTCAAAACATCCCTCTCTTTGTTCTTCTTTTTTGCCTCTCAGACTCAGTTTGTGTCTGCGTTCTGTGGCCCCTCTCTTAAAGGGGAGATGGTTCTGTTGATTTGGTGGGCTCCAGCCACCAATCCTAGTCATAAAGTAGGCATACACCTTTCACAAGCACTAAATTCACTTTAATATGAACAGAGAAATCGTCCAAGGAAAGCCAATGTTTTCCTAGATGCACCGATATAAAGCGATGGTTATTTCACACTGGGATCTCTCAATATGCAAGAGATACATAATTTTATAACTATTCAGCTTTACAGATACCCAAGCATGCTGAAAATAGGACCATACATTTATGGGAGACAAAACAGTTTCATTAAAAAAAACCCCTCATTCATGGGTGTATGGTCTAGGGTATTTTGGTAGCCATTATGAAAGAAATGCCCCACCCATCCCACCTACTTTTATTCTGATTGTGAATATTAAAGTTGAAAGATTCCCAACTTATAATAAAAGATTGAAAAAACCTTCCTTATTTCATACAAAATTGTTAAACTTAACCAAACACTATGAGATAAATTTTATCAGTGCTCACCAAGAGACTCACACGGCAGTCATTAAATCTTATTACAAAGCAAAGTGCAGAAAGTAATTGCCCATGTTTGTAAGTAGCTTAGAATTGATTTAAAAATGCATAAAGAGAAACTGCAAAATTTTCTTCAGGCTCAAGCCTGTTAACCCCTTCAGGTAAACACTACACCAGCTCATTCCCCTAGTTACCTTCTCTGTTTTCTACTGATGTGGCAAGATGGGGATTTTCCCTGTTTTTGAAGACAATGAAACTGTGTGTGATCCGTTTCAATTGCAGGAAAGCTGTATAAGATATGGAAGGCCTAAATTCATATTAAAGTTAGGAAGCGTTAGGAGACGCTCACCAAGTAGTTTAGTTTAAGCTGTTCCTCAGACTATGTCTCCTGCTCCCTCTTCCCCGGCCGCTGCCACAGAAGACTGTATTTTCCAAATGATGTATCGGGAATTAAGTGCTTCAGTTCCTTGGCTCTTAATGTGATTTTTTTTTTTAGTGAATTCCCTCCACCTACCGACACCACATTGAGACTGAAACCTAATGTGAGGATATAGATATCCTTGTGACATTAACAAATAAGGATGCATATAAGTATCTGGGTAACTTTAGAAAGTGCCTGTATGTTAGGTTATAATTAATTTATTTGCAAATATTTCTTGAACTATGTATTTAATAACAGTCTTTTTCTGGGGAGGCTGGGAATGGAAGGGGTGAGAAAGCAATTATGTTTGGTATATTTGATATAACATGATGAAATAGGTTGAACAACTTCCTATATTATATTTTGCTTTATTATGTAATCATTTTCCCCTAATGAGCAAGACTTTGCATGAGTTGAAACAAATTCAGGTGCTTCAGAAAAAGCAAGAAATAGTCAAATCTTACGCCATTCAGACCGCAGCAAGCAACCTTTTAATTTTAACTGTCACACATTTAAGCTACACAGCACGTCTCTGTCAGTGTGTTCAGAATTCTTAAAATCTGTATTGTGTAATCATTTTCTCTTCCTTTTGGATTCACATTTTTCTTTCAGCAGCAGCTGTGGGAGGTGGTGAAGAGGAGACTGAAGGGTTTTTTTTTTTTACCACTATACTTTCAATCATGCACCAGACAAACGTCTTATCTAGCTCAGTGACCCCCAACACTTTGTTTTGAATCCCCACAGCATTACAGTCTTCAAGTCAGTGCATCCAGCCCAAGGAAAGGCAAGGGGGCAAACAGCCCTGCCCTATACCTTGGCGTAGTGGCTGGGTAGAGGAGTCCTTGAGTTCTAGGACTAGCACCCCTAACCTTTGCAGGTAGGGTAAGGAGGAACTTGGCTATGCGCCTCCCCTGAAATGGCCACTCGAAATATGATGGGCCTTCTTTAAGGGTGGCGTTGAGAGTGCACTCCCCAGGAATAAGAGCACCCAGCTGAGAATGCTTTTTGGGGGAGTGAGCTATGATTTCTGTGTGTTAATTTACAAAACTGCATTGTATTTTTTCCTTTCTGAACAATGACAATCATCAAAAAGATACAACTGAAAGGATTACAAATGGATTTTGCTCCTCTTTGTGTTAACTTAGAGCATCTTTGGGGAGTTTTGAATAGCCTTTATTCATAGCCAAGTAAAACCACATGTTTTTGCAACTTATTCTCAATTCAGTCCATGGGACTAGACCTGCGCAGAAGCCCTTCATGCTAACAGAACCGAAGCCTCATATGTTTTGCTGAGTACATCCTTATAGACTTTACTACTAACTTGTGACAACTGGCAAAGGGTTTACCATTCTATAACAGTAGCCCCTGAAAGGTCTGGCAAATTCATGACACCCAACACATTGTTGTGATAGTATTTATCTATAAAGACTGTCATGCGAGGTCTTAAATGAAAGTCAGGATCATGCTGCTCCTCAGTCATTGCATGATGTATGTGCAGATATTTAAGAACTAGTGCATGTATGCTAAACATATGTCTAAACTAAGGCTTGATTGACAAACAAGTTTTTGAGCCAGACAAAAGACATTGATTCACCTGTTTTGCAGTGGCAGCTATGTAAATTAAACCTCGTAAGTCAACATAGTGGAAGCCAAATCTTCATGTGGCGTAAACAGAGCTGGGAAGTCACTGGAATCTAAACCATCAAGGGTTATCCTGACTCTGGAGAGAACATATTGAACTTTGGGAATATATGAAGGCAAAAGGACACGTTTATTCACCAGTGAGGGAGCAAAAAGGACAGTGCTTGTTTGCATTAAGGAAAGGTGGATGGGTCCTAGTCACATTGGTGTGGTTTTAGGTGGGAAACACTACTTTTGACAAAGATTTTAGCCTGTTAAAGTTAACTTTAACTCACTTCTTAGTCTATGCTGCTTGTTTTATATGCAACCATTTCTGTTTCCATTATCCTTACTCAGTATCTGCTAAATCTTCATCTTAAGTTTATTATAATGATCGTTTTTGCAATAACTCTATCTCAGTGCTGTGATGGTATAAAGGACCTCATTATTGAGTTGTAGCAATCGAGCTGTCTGTATACTGTTCCCTTGGGGACAGCAAACCTGGTGACTTTTGTGAGCGTCCAGTGATGGGCTGGATACTACAGGGGGATGCTTTCAGTGGTGTACACCTACTGTTACCTGAAAGGCAAAATAAGAGCTGGCAGAGCCCTGAGGATATTGCTTGTTGGGGTGGGTGGCTAACAGACAGGTGTTGTTAGGGAGCTGACATTGAGTTAAGCACAGCAAGTTTCTTTCTCATTGAGGCAACTCGCAGCTTGAGAAGCTGCCACACAGCTCTTTGAATCACATGATTACATGGGAATCTCAACTTTCATTTAAAATAAAAAGGCAGTATCTAGCCCTCTGTGTTGTAGAGAAGATCTTGAAAACATGAACCCCAAAGGCTCAAAACTCAGATGGACAATAGCTTTCATTATTTTTAAGCCAATAAATAATAAGGCAATAACTTTAAGGCAATAACTTTCATTATATTTTAAGGAAAAAAGTTGTTTCCTTTTAACAAAGGCAGTATTGCCAACTGCGTATGTTTCTTCTGAAAAGAAGAGACCCCTCCCTGTGGGGCCATATTTACAAGATGCCCCAAAACAAAAACAAACAAACAAAAAAACCCACAATTACAAATTTGGGGAAATTCTGCTGTCAGTCCCAGATCATCCCCTGTGCTGAGTATGGGCATGTAAGAAACTGGAAACTCAGTGGATTTCCACTCCCTGAGTTTTCAGCAAATTGTACGTTCAGGAGTGGTTTTGACCCCTGTCATAGAGAACTGGCAAGGGGGCCCAGCTCACAGACCCTGTTCCTAAGAAAGCTGTAGTCTGGGACCAGCAACCTGACACTGTTTTTGTCTTCTCTTGTCCTCCCTTATTCCCCAAGCTCATGTGGCTCTTGCAGGGGCTGGGCTTCCCTGGCAGCCAGTGCCCTGCAGCAGGGCTTGAGGGGACAGGGTGAGCATGCCACAGAGCAGGCATTCTGCTCGTCCTTATCCCCACTTCTGCTCAGGCCTGAATCTGAAGGTTTTTACCCCAGTTATGGAAGCAGAGGGGAGAATTTGCCTGTTACTCCAGTGCAATGTACTTGAACCCTGAGGAGGCTGCACTAGTATAACTGCCCAGTGTTGTATAATGTGCCCATGGAGAAAGGAGTTGATTCCATTAGTCTGACTATTTTCATATTTGAAAACAAATTAAACCATTTTTCTTATCACTGGTGAAACTCTGATAAAATCACTGGGCCAAATCCATTCTTGTCTAATTCCACTGACTTCACTGGGATTATACCAGGGATGGATTTTGCCCATTGTTTTGTTTTCCAGATGAGAACTGTGAATGATGCTGCTGAATTATAAAGAAATCTATCTTGGTTTTTTATTTGAATGACCTCATCTTTGGTTTGGCCATCAGATTGTGATGTCGGCAACCTGTGTAACCCTTGGACAAGAGGGTGTAATTCAGACCTAGTCAATATGGATATAACTGCAGCAGTACTAACACCAGCTGAAGACAAAGGTTTCCTAGCAACTGGAACTCAGTAAAAGCTCACTGAGTAACAGTTCAAATATGTAGAGCTGGGATGGGGATGTAAGTTAGTGGAGTCTCCACGCAAGTCAAAACAAGCTACACATTCAAAACAGTTACCCCACTTGAGGGTAGGTTTTATTAACATAAAAGGTGATTAAAAGTCATTACAGAATATCAGCCCAAGATACCTGCTCAAACTAGGCTGCTCCTATGGCTCTTTTCCCAGCCTAAGCCTTCCTACTAGGAGCTTGACTGCTTCTGGGGTTCGTTCTCTCAGGACCTGTCAGTTCCAGACCCAAGCCCCCTCTTTCAGAAGTGAAGTCTAATGAGCCACTTCTGTCTTTGTGAGTGAGCAGGAATTAATCTGCAGCACTCTGCAGGGTTCCAGCATCTGCTAACTGGATGGGGCAACCGCTGAATCCTGCTGTCCTGACACAGAGAAGAATAGAAAATAAGTATCTAGATTGCTCAAGAGCCTGCAGAAATCCTGAGTATGTGCCCAGACTTGAGCACTGGGAGTGTACATTTAAACTGCAAACCTCTTTACATGCCTGTGTCAAATGTACCGCAACCCTAAGGCAAGCACTAGAGGCTCTAGCATCTGGTGGGTGTCAGTAAACACGCAGAGCCATGGCTCACACAACAGGATTGTTTACTGGGGCTGGCAAAAGAGGAAGTTCTTACAAATACCTTAAGTAGAGTGGCTTAATTACAATGATTACAGCAATTCCTAGCTGGGGCCTCTAGGGGCAGCTGCATTCCTGAGGCCTAAGCACCTAGAATACCCCTTTCCCCAGTTACGGATCACATGCAGGTCCCACTGGCCAGGGCTCAGCCCCACTGCCTGCTGACTCATTGGGAGCCCCTCCACGTGGTTCTCCAGACAAAGCTGCATTCTCCTCGGTAATGATTAGGCTGCAAGCCCCACCCCACAGTCTCTGATGTATATCTACACAAGCCCTTCTATGAGTACCTTGGAAGTCTAGGTGCAGCTTCTGTACTCCTGAGTCCCCTCCACTTTGTGGTCTGCAGATGAAAGGTACTATAGAGATACTGTCTTATTATCCTGTGTGTTGGTTATTACTCAGAAAACACCCAGTCTACTAACAGGGAGATTAGGACTCTTGATGCATTAATCCCCACACATGGGGAGCTGGTTTGATCGAAAACTCACATTTTTACAGTGAACTGTGGGTTTTAGTGTTCCTTTTATCTTTAGCACTTCCAAAATTTCACCCAGCAACATTTCAGACTTCAATTTTCACATCCAAATTTATTTCCTTCTCCAGTAATAGCTCAAAGTAGTAAAAGAACTTTCATGAAAATATGCAATGGAGTTTGCTTTGACTTTTCCTCATAAAAGCACCTATGGCCAATTGTTCCTAACATGACAAAGTCATCTTCTTTCATATGGAAATAGCAACATTTCCAACTTAATAGAAAGGTTTGAAATCTATTTGAGGGCTTCAGGAGAGGCAAAGTGCAACTTTGCTATACCTCCTGGAAATGAAAAGATTGGACACTTGTTCACAATATGTTCAGTGGTTTGGAAGTCTCCATGTTCACACTGTGGTGAATACTTGATTCTCCATTTGTGAATCAGGTGCATGTATCTTCCATGTAACATCCTAATAGAGTTGAAGGTTGTCCATTGTCTTCAGCAGAGGAAGAAACCAGAAGGTTCAACAGTGGGATCGTCTATGAGGTGCTTGTTGTTTACATCACAGTCTGCCCATTGCATCTGCCAGGTGTCTTTTGGGTTGAAGTTGGATGACAAAAGACCTGCTCCAGCTACCCAGAATGTTTGTCGAGTCTTAATGTGAGTACAAGGCAGGTGAACAAGATTATCATGGAGTGGGAGCTTTTGGTTAGCTAGAGTTTTCTTGAACTCGCATAACATAGCTATCACTCACTGGATGGTTGGAGGAAAGATGTTTGTGAGGATTGGAAGCCTAGGCAGCGGAGTGGGTTTCAGGGTGCCAATTACAAGTCTCACAGTCATTACAAGGTTACACAGCAGAGGATATTTTGAAAGTGCTTTAGGTTCTGGTACATGAAAGCATCCCAGTTCAGGAAGCACAGTTAAACACATTTAACTTGAAGCACATGCTTATGTCCCATTGAAGTCCCTAGGTTCTAAGCACATGGTTGAGTGCTCTCCTGAATCAGGATCTTAGTTTCTAAAGGGGATCCTTTCTCTTAATTTTCACTGTACAGCATTTCTTAGCGTACATTAATACTGTCATTACTTTATCAACAACCAATCGGAATACAGGAGAGCTGGAGTTTGGCTAATCACAGCCTGGAGAAAATTGTAAGCTGATATCAGTACAAATGAGCAGGTATGAGAATTTGCTCAAATACAACTTTTTAGTATCTTCATTAGTGCTGTAATAGCAGTCGATTTTTTTGCAGAAGAATTAAGATAAATGCTAGTTAGATGGGCAGTGTACTTGTACTTTACTTATTTCCTCTTCTCAGAAGATCCTGTGGGTGACATCCTGGCCCCGCTGAAGCAGGTAGCAAAACTCCTATTGAATTCAGTGAGGCCAGGATTTCTCCCAATAAGTAAGTGTCTTGCAGATAAAGTATTTGGCTCCCCATCTTGGTGTGATATTCATAAATTTAGGATAACTTCCTCAAAATGAAGATTTCCATCTGTAAGGGAATCATCAAGCAAGAAGTTCCTAGCTGAAGTGCTACATGTTAAAATTCCCTTACAAAGTAATTGGTGCCATAATCACACAAAGAACCCTGGAGTCAACGGCGTTTCCAACACCTAACATGGGGCAGTGAATACAACTCTCTACACTACTTTTAGATGCCAGTAATATCAACTGTTTCAGAAGAACCTGAATGCTAGACAGGTTTAAAAAAACATGTTTGGTCCAGATTCTGCTCCTACACCCAAGTAAATCTCATTTCAACAGAATTATTCCAAATTTAAATCAGTGTAACTGATTGCAGCATCTGACCCTTTCAGATCACAGTTAAATTGAGTTAGATCTTGATCCTGCAGTCAGATCTGTACCTATTCAGAGCCTCATGGAATACCATAGGTCTCCAGGTCAGTTGACCCCTCCCCGCACTATGACAACACAGTATTGGGTCTTAATTTATGATGGATAGCTTCACAAATTAATCACAGGGGTTAATCCCACCTTGTCTCCAATCTACATGAGTGGAAGGCCTGGAACACAATGAAACTGGCGCAATTGTATTGCGTACAGGTGAATAAGACATGAAGAAGTAAAGGAAGAATGCAGTACCTCTACACAGAGAGGCCATGCCACCTGGATTCCATGGAATATACTGTGGGGGATTCCTGAGCCTCAGCATGGAGGAGGGAGAAAGGAATGGGTCAGTGGATTCACAAGTACTTGAAACCAATAGCCAACACATTGTGTGAATTTAGGGTTCTCTAGTCTGAGTTGGAGGTGGAGGTTCCAGCCTGGGGAGACATACCCACATTAGCGCTGATCAATCAGAGTGTATTTGCAGCAGCACAAACACTGGCAGGGGTTAGCCACCCTAAGTATGTGCCTAACATCTCAGATGGGTACGCTGCCTTAGCTAAACTCTATTTTTAGCAACCTCGCTCAATCAGAGGAAATATGGGTATGTCATCTTGAGCTGAGGCATACACCTCCAGCTCAAACTGTGGATGGACCATGAGAGAATGGGTCCGGTAGTTACATGAGCTTCATTCTGTTCTGCTGCAACTTTATAGTGTAGGGAGAGGATTCAACCCTGACATCACCTGCTTTGGGCATCCTCATTTCACAGCCCATTTGCCACCCAATGGATCCTGAATTTGGTCCTTCAGTGATCTGAGATCTCAAACAGTTTTTTCAATGTAGTATTTTGTTTAAAGCATTTCAATTTATTGCTAAAGAACTAAGTAATTTAAACACGGAAGTAGAATTAACCTTGTGGGCTACATTATATTACCATGGTGATTTCAGTTTTAGTGTGACCTTGTTAATTAAATACAAATATTTGCTGGACTGGCTATGATGACACTGATTCCAAGGAGAGAATGGAGTTTGTTTAAATGTAAAGAACTCAAGTATGCTTTAATTTTTGTGTGTCTGCCTTTATGCAATTGCACACACATGCACAAGCGGTCTCCATATTATGGCCTATCCTTTCAAAAGTAACAAGAGATTGAGTGCCTCAATTTTTGCATGTCATAAAGGGGCAGCACTCAGCAGTTTCTGTAAATGAAGCCCTTTTAAGCTGTCTCAAATGGGATGCCCAAAAATCACTACCCACTTTTTTGAAAATGTAGGCTATATACATTATAGGCTATATCAACATATGGCTATGTAGAAAACACACACCTTGCATATAATGCAAACAGGTAGGCTCTCCCTGTGATTAGACTGCATGCCAAACATTAAATATGTTTAATTTTGTTATATTCTCTTTAAAAATAAAACATTAAGGTAAAATAATACTTTTCATTTTTATGCAAGTACTTCAGCTGGAATACAGAATACAAACTATTGATTCAAGAGGCTAGCTGTATTGAAAATCAAATGAGTTTTTGCCATTGCTGAGCGCAGACAAGCCCAGTAATCAGCCTGTTCAACTAATCATTACAACAGTGCTGTTTGTGGCACTCTAGTTAAGAGTCTGTCAGCAAATTCAATATAAACCTCATTTTCCAGGGATTTATATCTTGGCTATAAAAAGTTTCTCTAATCTGAAACTTTCAATACATATACTCATGTGGATGGGGATTGAGAGAACTGACCTGCCCTGCCCAGCTGCTTACTGAGGGTCTGCTAGTGCACTATTGAAGTCAGTGGGGAATCTTGCTGTTTACATCAAATGGGATTATGATTTGACCTGCTTGTACCCTATTTATGTTAATGGGAGTGTTGCCATTGAGTTCAGTTGGCCTCAGATTGGGCCCCAGTACTACTTACCTGCTGCTGATACATGAATCTCTAAAAATGCCTATAAGAAATGTTATCTCAATAAATAGTGCCACTATGACGTAACTCTTGGTAGATACCTTTCTGATCAGGCATTTCAGTGAGTAAAGTAACCCAACATAGTAGCACATGACAAGGTTTCAAGGCAAAGGTTTAAATGCAAGATTTGATGGAGGTATTGTGATCTAAGTCAAACTGGTCTTTTTACCAAAGTGCTTCTGCTCAGGGTATACCCAAGAGGAAATAACAATTCCTATGGGCTATAAGACAAATAAATACTTAAAACAGTCCCACTTACCTGCAATACATGCATTTGCAAGGTGGAGCCATCACACTAACCAATATGGAAGGCTGTTAAAGTGGTTGCCTAAATGGGGATCAAAGCAGCAAATTCAGATTTTGGTAGACATCAAACTTCCCATCATTTTGGGGTGTTCAGACCTTGGGTTTTGCTTTGGCTCATTATCGAGAAAGGGGCCATTTTGCAAAATTTGGATCTGGTTTCAGTGTTTGAACACCCTCAAACTTCAGGGGCATATGGATCTGGGGTTTTGGTGTCCATCTATCTATATTTAGGCAACTTTTAAAAATGCACCCTTCCTAATCCTTTCCTAATATGTATTCTGTGGGCACTTAGATAACGCCATAAAGGAAATACTACTACTATTATAATAATACTATAAAAGGGAAACAAAAAGTAAAATAAAACTGCAAATAGTGTTAGAGGACTGACATCGTGATGACCTCTGAAACAGGTAAAGATTTTTTTTTTCAAAAGTGTCTAAAGGCTAGATTTTCAAAGGTATTTAGGCTTCTAAAGTTGAAGGCATATACTTTTGAAAATCCCACTAGGTGCCAATCTGAATTTTTAGGTGCCTAAATACCTTTGAAAATCTGGCCCTGAGTCACTTAGGGGCCTAAGTATCATTGTAAGTCAATAGTACTTAAGCTCTTAAGTGCTTAAGTGAATTCTGAAAATACAATTTAGGCTCCAAAGTTACACAGTTGATTTTGAAAGTTTTGCCCTTTCAAGCCATGATAGCAATGGCACTATGGGTTCTGTTTCCATTGCATCATCATTTTTCTCCACAAAATGGGGCAACTCCACTGAAATTGTACTGGTGTAGCAGGAGAATTTGGGCTATTGTGTCTGGTTATTTCAGGTTGCTTCAAGTGGCAAGTGAGAAATACAGTACCTACAAAGAAAGGATAGAAATTAAGGAAACCAGAAATTGAACAGTACAAAGAAATGTCATAAAACGTATTAAGGCCTTTATAACATGTTCATTTACTATTTGTAATTGCACAAAAGAAATTCTACCAGTCGCAGTACTGAGAAGAAAAAATCCCTACTATATTTTCACAAGAAAACCCCACCGTTTGCTAATGTGAAAGCAACCTGCTGTTTTCCTGGCATGTACCATGAGGGAGAGGCTTGTGGAATAAGAAAGTGCGAAGAAACTGCAGGTAGAATTTATTTGGTGAAGATTGTGGTAATACGACTTTATTTCCCTCAGTAAGACAGGATTACAAGTTTATATCCATGATATGAAATATTACACATCTGAGAGAAAATAATGATCCTGATGTAGATTAATGTCTCATTTCAAAACATTACAGTATTACATTACCCTGTGAAAGTATTAGTAGACTGTCTGACAAAATATGGATTCATCTAGCCATTATGTGACTGAGATTTTTTTATTAGATACGACTAACTTTTTACTATGTTAGATAAGATTCATGACACACAGATGAATATATGACTGGTTGTTAAAAAACCCTTCCCAAATACTGCATAATCCCTGCTCTTTACCATTATCCCAATTTTAATATGTCTGGCATTGCCTCCTTATAGCTGAGCATGTTTTTGGTTCTCTAGTTACTGATTAGCTCCTAATCATCTGCTCTGTACAAGCTCTAAAGGGTAATTTGCTGTTGCATTTTCGTGAGCATTAAGAGCCTTTCTTTTGAATTTGACTAACTTCAGCTCAGTCTTGCTGTAATTTCTAATTTTGTGGAAGGTGGTTGTTTATAATTCACAAGATGTTTGTTTTAAAATAAGCAGTTGCTTCAATACTTAGCCACGCTGCAATCCTGCAACTTGCTCCTGAGTCAGCTGCTCTGCTTGTTTGCTCCATCATTATCCTGGCTGAAAAAATGTCAGAGTGATGGAGTACCCAACAGCAGCTTCCCTGAGAAAAAATGAAAGGATTTGCTGAGTGAGCATAAGACCCATTCCACAGAGAATCCTAATATCTGATGGTAAATCCATGAGACAGGACAGAAGAAAGCCTTGTTTCACGGGAATGTAAATGTAATCCTCACAGAGGGGAGAGAAGCTAAGAAGCAAGAACTGCCTCTCAGTTATCATTTTCTGAAAGCTGTTCAGTAGCCTATATATAAAATTATGTCCCACAAAACAACATTAAAAGAATGCTAAGGTTGTACAGTCAAGCACTCAGACCTTAGGAACTGCCCAAATTATGGTTGCCCATACTTATTTCAATTCAGTCCCTTGTGTGCCTGCATTATGATTTAATTACACAATTACATTCTATTTTTCCCCCACAGGATCCCAACATCATTCAGCACACAGGATAGAATGTGTTCTTTTAACATAGGCTTTAAAAATGTAATTTCCTCATTTTTTTATAAAACTTAAACTGAAAAAGAAAAATCATATAGCCTCTCCGCATGGGTCATCAGCAGGGTTGGGATCTTTACATCCACAGCACCGTCCTCTACCACTTGAGCTAAGAGTAGTTGGTAGCACCAGATGGCTGCTGACTTCTGTGTGGATCTGCCACAAGAGGGGAATGGAGAGAGACCCTGCTGGTAGGTGTCTCGGCTGTTTGCTAGACAGCAAGGGAATGCTGAGACCTAGAACTTATGGGTTCCATATCAGGCTCTGAAGGAGGGTGTTTCCAGTGGTTACAGACCCTTCTGCGACCTCTCCTCTTCTCTCCTCTCTTCTCTCCTGCTCCTACCCATCTCACCTCTGCCAAACTCCTGACCCATCCTTCTCTTCCTGCCCTCCCCACTCTTCTCCT
Source organism: Mauremys reevesii (assembly GCF_016161935.1). NCBI lineage: Eukaryota > Metazoa > Chordata > Testudines > Geoemydidae > Mauremys > Mauremys reevesii. Next base: position 162,063,992 of record NC_052623.1, read on the forward strand.
GCTCCTATCCCACCCCCACACTTTAGCTCTTTCCTCCACCTCTTAATTTCTTAGCCCTCTGCATTTGAGTCAGGCAGGTTCCTACTTCTTCTTCATGCTGCCTCAGCCCAGTATATGTGTGAGGTCACTGAAAGTACAGAGGAGACTGTCTCCTTGCTCTCAGTGTCTGTGCCTGCCACCATAGGAGCCCCTGTCAGGCAAGAGGAATAATTACAGGGAAAATCCTACTCAACCCTTCCATCCCCTGAATGGAGGGAGCATGCTCAGTTGCTCTGTGGGGAGAGCACATGTGCAGTCTGGTTGGCAGGTGGGATGGAGCATGTACTGTATGTTCAGTGCAGACGGGCTCTTCAGCCATCTTTTTTAGCTGCCAATCTCCAACAGGTGTCTAGTGAGTATGTGCAAATCATTTGTTTTAATTTGAGGCTTATAACTTGGCCAAATGTGGGTACTTTTTAGAGATGGTAAAAGCTACATCCTGGCATTAGGACAACCTGCTTGTCAAATTTAAAGTTCCTGCTCCAAAGCATGGACACACTAGAGCATCTCAATAAAACGGTTGTAAGAATGTCTTTAACGGGAACAAAACAATCATCTTTCTTTGACCTCATTCTGAGAAATGTCTGAACTATTTTAGCTGAAACTTTCAAAAAAGATTCAGCCTGAGACAGACACCTAAATTGCAGCTTGAACAGTTTGAATGTGTAAGGTTATGAGCAACTGAAAATAGGCTCTTATAAGAAAAGTATTGGGCAACCAAATCTATTAGGGTCTCTATCTGCGTCACCTGAAATACTTTTGAGTTAGTGGTCAGGGTCCAGTGTATATTGCACAGATGTCCATGTGACAAACATCATAGTCATAACTGGTAACTTTAACAGTCTCAACAGGGAGGCTATGAACTGATGTGTGTGTTAGCTTGGGTTTGGAGACTAAATTAACCTGTCACCCTTAGATCATCCCTTTGGGTCAGAACTGAGGCTTTTGAGCAAGTCAGGGTGGAAAAGCTGGCCTTGCCAGTCTCTAGAATGTAAGGTTTATTTTCCTTTCTATAATAAACAGAAGACCTTAGCTTCTGGTGGGTTTGCTGGGTTCTGGCTTTTCATCTCCTCTGGATACAACAGAACCACATGGTTTTCCCTGAGCATAGAACCCCTAATAGCTGTGAAAGGAGGGGGCTGAGACCTGGTCTTAATTTCACCTTAAAAATAAAATAGTCTTCTGTCTTACAGTAGATCTCAAATTAATAGGAGAAGAGTTCTCATAGGATTTTTTGGGGTTTTGCATATTAATTTATCTGAAAGATATAACAATCGACTCTGTTCTTACTAACAAATAAATGTGTTCCACTGCTGGCAAAACTGCCGACACTGCTTGTGAAAGTGAGGAAAATAATTTTTTCTGCCCAGTCCTTAAAGCCTCAAAAAGGAGAAATATGCCACCTTTTCTCTGTGTGGCTTTATTTTTCACAGCTCTAAAGAAACAGAAGATGATGCCATTCTGCGGAGAAAGATGCACTATATTACGTTAGTGTTTTATTGTTAACTGTATGGTTTGGGAATGTTCTTTACTTCCCTAGGGAAAAAGCTGTTTCACAATGTACTGTACTTTCTCTAATGATGTTCTTAGTCTTCTAGGATGAATGTGCAAGTAGTCTGGATAGGATGTACTTTTCCTCCTACAGCGCAGATGAAATAATTCCTCAGATGGTCTCATAGGGCTGCATTGTGTCCCTGAGATCTGCACACAGAAGCTATCCTCTGCACATTGATCTTTCCCTTCCCACACTGGGTGAGGTGGTTCCTCAGACATCTTTGGAGCACAATTGTCCTCATCCTGAAACTCTGTACTGGCCATGTGCTCAGGCACAAAATGAGATTAAACTAGCTAGAGACAAAGAGTAACAAGAAAAAATTCTACAAATACATTAGAAGCATGAGGAAGACCAAGGACAGGGTAGGCCTGTTACTCAATGAGGGGGAAGGGGAAATGGCAGAAGTGCTAAATGACTTTTTTGTTTCAGTTTTCACCAAAAAGGTTAGTAGCAATTTGGTGTCTCTCATAGTGAATGCCAGTGAAAATGAGGTAGGATCAGAGGCTAAATAGGGAAAGAATAAGCTAAAAATTACTTAGACAAGTCAGATGTTTTCGAATCACCAGGGCCTGATGAAATATATCCTAGTATACTCCAGGAACTGACCAAGGAAATATCTGAGCAATTAGCAATTATCTTTGAAAAGTCATGGAAGACAGGAGAGATTCCAGAGGACTGGAAAAGAGCTCTATATTTGCCCATCTGTAAAAAGGGAAATAAGGACAACCCAGGGAATTACAGACCAGTCATCTTAACTTCAGTATCTGGAAAGATAACAGAGCAAATAATTAAGCAATAATTTGCAAATACCTAGAACAGGAGTGGGCAAACTTTCGCACATCTGGGTGGGGAAATTGCATGCAGGGCCATGAATGTAGGGCTGGGGCAGGGGGGTGTGGTGCGGGAGGGAGTGCTGGGTGTGGGAAGGGGTGCGGTGTGCAGGAAGGGTCTCAGGGCAGGGGGTTGGGGCACAGGAGGGGTGTGGGGTGCGGGAGGAGGCTCAGGGCAGGGAGTTGGGGTGCAGGGTGTAGGAGGAGTTCAGGGTGCAGGCTCCAGCATGGTGCTGCTTACCTGGAGTGGCTCTGGGGTGGCAGCAGCGTGCAGTGGGGCTAAGACAAGCTGCCTGCCTGACCTGGCCTGGCCTGGCCCTGCGCTGCGCCATGCTGCTCCCGGAAGCAGCTGTCACCATGTATCTGTGGCCCCTGGAGGGGGCAGAGGGCTCCACATACTGCCCTTCCCTGCAGGTACCTCCCCCGAAGCCCCCATTGGCCACGGTTCCCTGTTCCTGGCCAATGGGAGCTGCGGGGAGCAGTGCCTGGAGGAGGGCAGCATGCGGAGCCCTCTGCCTCCCTGTTCCCCAGGGGCTGCAGGGATGTGGTGCCGACTGCTTCCAGCAGCGGTGCAGGGCCCACGGCACCATAGGGGTGGCAATCCTGTGGGCTGAATCCAGCCCGTGGGCCATACTTTGCCTGCTCCGAACTAGAAGATAATAAGCTGATAAGTACCAGACAGCATAGATTTCTCAAGAACAAATCATGTCAAACCAACCTAGTAGCTTTCTTTGACAGAATAACAAGCCTTGTGGATAGGGAGGAAGTGGTAGATGTGGTATATCTTGACTTTAGTAAGGCTTTTGATACTGTCTCACATCTCCTCATAAACAAACTAGGGGAATACAACCTAGATGGAGCTACTATAAGGTGGGTGCATAACTGGGTGGAAAACCATTCCCCGAGAGTAATTATCAGTGGTTCACAGTCAAGCTGGAAGGGCATATCAAGTGGGGTTCCACAGGGATCAGTTCTGGCTTCTGTTCTGTTCAATAACTTAATCAATCATTTAGACAATGGCATAAAGAGTACAGTTTTAAAGTTTGCAGATGATACCAAGCTGGGAGGACTTGCAAGTGTTTTGGAGGATAGGATTAAAAATCAAAATCAACTGGAGAAATGGTCTGAAGTAAATAGGATGAAATTCAATAAGGACAAATGCAAAGTACTTCACTTAGGAAGATATAATCAATTGCAAAAATACGAAATGGGAAATCAGTGCCTAGGAAGGAGTACTGTAGAAAACGATCTGGGGGTCATAGTGGAATATTAAGCTAAATATTAGTGAACAGTGTAACACTATTGTAAAAAAAGCAAATATCATTCTGGGATGTATTCGCAGGAGTGTTGTAAGCAAGACACAAGAAGTAATTCTACTGTACTCTCTGCTGATGTGGCCTCTGGCTGGGATGATTTAGTTAGGGATGGATCCTGCTTTGAGCAGGGGGTTGGATTAGATGACCTCCTGAGGTCCCTTCCACCCCTGATATTCTATGATTCTATGATTCAACTAGAATATTGTGTCCAGCTCGGCACCACATTTCAGGAAAGATGTGGACAAACTGGAGAAAGTCCAGAGGAGAGCAACAAAAAGGATTAAAGGTCTAGAAAACATGAACTATGAGGAAAGATTGAAAAAACTAGGTTTGTTTAGTCTGGAGAAGAGAAGAAGACTGAGAGGGGACATAACAGTTTTCAAGTACATAAAAGATTGCTACAAGGAGAAGTGAGAAAAATTGTTCTCATTAACCTCTGAGGATAGGACAAGAAACAATGGACTTAAATTGCAGCAAGGGAGGTTTAGGGTGGATATTAGGAAAAACTTCCTAACTGTCAGGGTGGTTAAGCACTGGAATAAATTGCTTAGGGAGGTTGTGGAATCTCCATCTCTGGAGATATTTAAGAGTAGGTTAGATAAATTTCTATCCAGGATGGTCTAGACAGTATTTGGTCCTGCCATGAGGGCAGGGGACTGGACTCAATGACCTCTCAAGGTCCCATCCAGTCCTAGAATCTATGAATCTATGAAAGGTTTCAGTATTAAACACTCAAGTACCCACTCACCTTACAAATGCCAGACAGGCCCTGATCCTGCAGCTTGTTGCATGTGTATAGACTGGTGCAGAGCCCCAGTTAAATCAGTGGGAATCTGCATGGATGCAGTAGTTTGCCCTCATGCCACAAGCTGCAGATTATCAGGGGGTAGCCGTGTTAGTCAGTATCCACAAAAACAAGGAGTCTGGTGGCACTACTAACAGATATATTTGGGCATCAGCTTTCATGGGTAAAAAGTGAGGCTTATGCCCAAATATCTCTGTTAAGCTGCAGATTGTATGTGCATCCTTAAACCCCAATCTTAACTATGCCCTTGGTGCATATGCACTATGATGCAGTCTTGGATCCTATGGATACTATGTAATATCATCTTGCCCTTAAAGAAAAGCTCTGTAGAATGTAATAGGGATGCAACTAGCAGGTTTCATAGAAATTACTCAAAAATCTGCAGGATTTTTATAGCAGCCTATACACTTAAAAAGAGAATAATATTTCTGTTCTAAGAATTCTGTGGACTGGTAATATTCCTACATTTTTTTTGTATAATATTCTCTACTAAATTTTGTAGGACTTTATGGAAAAGTTCTATATAAATGACATATGGAAGAGCTATATATCTGGTATACAAGGAGTAGTAGAAGATACTACGTGTCTGTCTAAGGTTGAAGAAAAAAGGGTTGGCTGTACTTTCCTGCAAGTGCTTTCCTGGAGCTGGGCCTCCATGTTCATGCTGAATGAAATGCAAAAATGAACTGACAAAAATACTTGGTGACAGTTAATATTTTAAATACGCCATCATTTTTCATCAGGACCTTTGCAGTGTCCTTTCAATATCAAAAATAGGCAGCAAATGTGCTACAACCCATATTTTTCATGGGACAGTCAGTAGTGGGACCAGAAGCGGAGTGTACAAGTGACCACCCAGCATTTGTGGTAAAGTTGCATTTGCACATCTTTTCTTCATTAGAGATGTTCTTTGGGAATTATTTAATCAAAGTGTACACATGGTTTTAATGGTTAAAATAAGCCTCACTCACCATTCTTTGTCTATGGACATTTAGAAATAGGTGGTGAAAGAGGAGGGGAGGTGTTCCTAATCTGTAACAAATATCTCATGTACAGTAGTATATATTGTACATCATAAAAGCCTAATCACTTCTTATGGTACCTGTTAATGGTCTTGTATGTGAAAATTGCTAACCTGCTTTCAGTATTGTATCTCTGAAATTATTAGGGGGAAGAATACCTGAATGTACTATATGGTTGCTCAATAATTTGAGATTAACAAATTATACATTGACAACAATCAACACAACCATCATATTCACACTCTTGTAATCATTGCTCAGATGAAACGTTGGAAAGGCATCTAGCTACAGTGCAAGGAGAGTAGTAGGTTTATTTCAAGCTCTAGAATACTCATGCTGAAAAAAAGTGGTGAATAGGGGGAACCGGGTTTTTATGTAAGTGCAGGTGCTAGTAGTACTACCTAGAAGAGCAAGACATAATGTGGACAGACTTTTGGTAAGTTTCCCTAAACAGATCTATTGATGCACCTTAGTCTTGACCTGCTATTACAGGTTATCTCTGAGCAAATCTTGACAACCGAATATTGCATTAGCTGTGTGGACACATGTCCACAGTGGACTAAGATGAGACCCATTAAGATGACCCATAAATGCATTTTCACGTCACCTAAATAAGGACTGAATCCCATTTTCCAAAGGCAAAAGGCTAGCGCTCTGCCACATTGGTCTATCAAGTCTCTTACAGCAACAGACTTATGTTTAAGATTCTTGCTTTCCATGTTCTAGGGTATAGCACTGAAACATTGCACAAAAAGTGTGTTTCAGAAGATTTCGAGTGAAAATCAGAATTAGATTTCAGGCAAAGAATTTGGTCAATACATGAGCTACTCCAGTAATGGAAAGGTAGGCCCTTTTACATAACTTTTAATGAGACTTAGCTGGGAGTCAGCTCAGAAAGAAGAAAGAATTGCAGCTGACTTGTGCTGGAAGAAAATACTTTCTTTTCATTCTACAAAAAATACTTCTTCAGGGAAGTCTGGAGAAATAAAATGTTGAGCCCTGCACATATCCTGAATGGATCTCAATATCTATAATCTTAATAGCAAAGATTACAAAAAATTGTTCAAAATTCAATTTCCATAAAGAAGAAACCCTGGAGAACAAATGATATGAATCCTGGGGAAATTACGCTTAATGCATGTTTATGACTGTAGCTGTCTGCCTGAGAGCAAAAAATCAATGGTTTATCCTTACACAAGGCACTCTTGAGGATATGGGAAAGCAAGGTCTGAATAACGTTTTTTGAAATAGCATTGGAGTAAGCTTAAAAAAAAACAAAACTAAACACCAACGCAGTCTCTGATTGTATAATGCCATATAATACTGCTTACTGCATGCCAACAACTCTGTTTATATCGTGTACATTTCTGTTGGTGCTGGGTGTGTTAACCAAAAAGCCAGCTTTCTGTAAAAGGTGAAGAACAGGGATATGTGGAAACCCTGGATTCAGTTTCCAGCTCTGCCATAGACTTTGTGAGACTTTGGGCAGGTGACTTAATTTCTCTGTGCCTAAATTTCCCCTCTGCAAGATGGATGTAATAATATCTTCCTATGTTTCATGGGTGTTATGAAAATTCATTTTGTTTGGGAGATGTTCAGTGATGGAGAGACCACTCTCCATTCTACTATATAAGCAGTCTCTGTTGTGTTCCTTTATTTCTCATGTTAATGTTAGTGCTGGCTTCTCTATCATTATCTACTGTCATGCATCTTGAGGAGGCCTAATTATAATGCAATTCACCTCCATAGGGGGAAACTGGGTTTGATTTCTGGCTGGTAGATTGGAAATATTGTACAGATAGTGGACATATCCCTTGAGAGAGAGCATATCTGCAGAATGGCTCAGGAACCCTTCTTTTGGCCATTTAACAGCAGAATATCAATCTGTTTTAATTCAGTTTAGTTTATATGAATTTGTTTATCTTTGATGGGTCTTGTTGCCAATCTCTCTGAAGATTTGATGGACTTTTGATAATCTCAATTTCTGGCTTTTTTGCGTGGATGTTTTAGCTTTGCCTAAGAAATTTGAAATGGGCTGTGTCCTAAAATATTATACTCATGTTAGTGAGAGATCTCAATAAAGAGCTATTGCTTTGGATCCACCCAGGGAGGAAAATCCTAGCAAATACTGTCACGTAACTTAATCATTAACAACCAATATTACGTAAACCTCAACAAGTAAGTGCATGAGATAGAAACAGGGCCAGCTCCAGGCACCAGCTGAGCAAGCTCATGCTTGGGGTGGCAGATTCCAAGGGGCGACCTTCCAGCTGCCCCTTTTTTTTCCTTTTTAGTTTCCTGCTCTGGCCGCCCTGTAGAGGGCAGCGGCGCGGAGGAGGGGAGTGCCCTGCAACAAACTCGGCAGGGTAGCCTGCATCCTTCCCTCCCAGCCTACCGGAGCAGCACAGAGCCCTCCCAAAAGGCGACGCGGTGGGAGGGGCTGCATGTCGAGCACCCTGCTGAAGCCCTGGCCGCCCCCCTTCTCTCTCTCCCCCCGCTCCCTCCCCCTGCTAGACCAGGCACGCACTCCGCTGCACGCAGGTTTTTTTTTCCCCCTGCTTTGCTGCTCCGCCCCCCTCCCCCCTCCAAATTTTTTTTTTGTGTGCTTAGGATGGCAAAAAAGCCAGAGCCACACCTGGATAGAAAACCCCAGAGCACTCGCAGTTAGTGGTTGTTTGATACTCTCTCAGAGTTGACATGCAATAAAGTATAACATGGATATTTTTCTGGTTGTTTAACTGAGGGCACATTTGCTCCAGTGCAGAGGACCTGCATAATCTTTTGAACTCCATTTAAGCTAGTGTGTAGTCCTTTTGTTGGCCCTGTGCACAGGGGTACGGGTAAATATCATCCTCACAATGCAATTTTCAGCCTGTACTCAAATGCCTTCACTTAGTTTTTCAATCAGATCCCCAAATCTCTGGGAGTTTTAGGCATTTGGTCAAATGCCCAAGTGAAATTGGTCACTTGACAAGATGACTGAAAGTATTAGTCATTTGGCCAAATGACTGTCATTCTGCTCTAGTAGGACACTTAGTCCCTTGAACTGTCACTATGTTGGTGGGGCCATTCTGTTACATAACTGACCATACCCTTTTAACCGTGGGTTTCTTCTTTTGCACAAGCAGTGTTGCCATAGTAACTTCTTGTTTCTTGACCATGCTGTCTTTCTCAGTTCAGGGCTACTTCTATCAGCATGGTTTCAGGAAAGCTCTGGTTTCAGAAAGTTTCTCTGTTAAAATTGTTTTATCAGAATACATATGAAGTAGTAGTCTCTCGCTATATATATTATAACTGAAGCTGGTAGTACCACCTATTGAAGGTTGCTCAACACTTTCCATTATAAGACCCTGTTTTTAGTGGTTAATAGTTTTCCCAAACTTTAATCATTAGAGCTGAAATTTTCCATGCAGGCGGCTCTCAGGTTGGTGTGGGGGTTTCTTATTGTTTAAATTTCAACCAAAATTGTATGTGTGCATGCACTGGCACAGTATAATAGACTTTTTTTTTCTTCAAAAAAGTAGAAATCTACAATATCTCTGGACCCTCTTAAGTTTATACCTATCTTCTCTTTATAAGCTCAGGCTTAAATTTTCAGAACTGAGTAGTGATTTTGAGTGCCCAGAGACACTTTGAAAGAGCTTGATTTTTCAGAAGTGCTGAGCACCCATGTTCTGAAAATCAGACTGCGTCACAGGGAGGTCCTACATGAGCAAGTCTGAGCAATTGCCAGAGGTTAAAGTAAGGCAGAGCAGGAGTGAAGCACAGCTTAAAAAAAGAAGGAAGCACTCCCCCTCTTCTCTCCGGGTTGGATGACCCGTGATTTCCCACTGCTCTTTCTCCTGTTTGATCAGTGCAAGGAAAGCTCCCACTCCTGTTTCAGTCTACTTTAAGCACTGACAGTTGTTTTGACAAAATGATATACAGGCTGAACCTCTGTCGTCCGGCACCCTTAGGACCTGACCGGGTGTCGAACCAGAGAATTTGCAGAACCACGGGAGGTCAATGCAGAGTACCAGCAGGTCTCTATAGGCACCGGAAGTGGGAGTGTTGTGGGTGCTGCAGCATGGCCCCCCACCCGGGGGCCCTGCTGCCACCCGGGGTCCCGGCCGCCGGTTCCCCACCCAGGGGTTCCGATGCCAGCCCCAGGTCCCAGCCGCCGGCCCCTTGCCCACATCCTAGCTGCCGGCTCCAGATCCTCCCCTTCCCTCCCGGAGCTTCAACTCTGCAAATCAGCTGTTCGTGGCACTCTGGAAGTGCTGGGAGGGAGGAGGAGGAAGTGGTAAGTGCAGGGCCACTGGTATGCGAGAGGCGTAAAGAGGGGAGCTTGGCACCAGTGGATGCTCCGCACCCACTAATTTTTCCCCGTGGGTGCTCCAGCCTCGGAGCACCTACGGAGTCAGTGCCTATGCTGGACCACAGATGTTGCCGGACCAGGGAGTGCCGGATTAAAGAGGTTCAACCTGTAGTTGATCATGGCAGTGTATGCACACCCCATCTCCTGTCAGGGTGGACAGTGGGTGTGCGGACACTGCAGTTACTGTCTACCCAACTGTCTTGGGCCTCACCACAATGAGGTCCAATGGTCAGGGTCAAAGCAGTGGCCTTTGGGTTCTGGGCTGCCTGGCCTAATGGCTGGGGTCAGTACAGCAACCCTTATGTTCAGGGCCACATAGCCTAATGGTCAGAGGCAATATAGTAACTCTCAGTACAGGGCAGTGTCAATATAACAGCCCTTACATATAGGTCAGTGTGGTCTAATGATCGATACCCAAAGGGCAGCCACGGGAGAGGGGGGAACCCGGTGGCCCAGGTATGGGGATACAGGCCCACCCAACTCCACCAGGCCCCAACCCAGGGCCCTAACAATGGAAGAGTGATCCACCACTGGGTCAGCAGGGAATCCCATGGAAACACACTGACCTCATGTGGGTGTGAGATGCCACTTGCTCACCCTCCCTGGGTCACTTCCTACCATGCTTTCTGAAACTACAGTCCCTGGGGCATTGGGGTCTCTGGGCTCCTCAGCACAGGTAATTTCCTTGGGGCCCCATTGGCCACAGATCTCCATTCCAGATCGCAGGATTTCCAGCCTCCGCAGGCAAGGACTGTGACAGCTCCTCAGCTGGAGCCCCTACCAGAGGTCATTCCTCTGTAGTGATCAGGGGCGGCTCTAGGCACCAGCAAAACAAGCTGGTGCCTAGGGCGGCCAAATCTAGGGGGCGGCAGGCTGCGTCGGCGGACCTGCCGCAGTCATGCCTGCGGGAGGTCCCCCGGAGCCGCGGGAGCAGCGGACCTCCCGCAGGCATGACTGCGGAGGGGGCGCTCGTCCCGCGGCTCGGCTGGACCTCCCGCAGGCATGACTGCGGCAGCTCAAGCGGAGCTGCGGGATCCGCGAACCGTCCGCAGCCGCGGGGGGTCCAGCCGGGCCACGCGGGACCAGCGGACCCTCTGCAGTCATGCCCGCGGGAGGTCCGCTGCTCCCGCAGCTCCGGGGCGCCTCCCGCGCATGACTGCTTGGGGTGGCCAAAACTGTAGAGCCGCCCCTGGTAGTGATCAGCCCAGACTGAGCCAGGCTGCTCCCTTTTATACTAGCATAGCACTTGGAGCATGCCCAGTATGCTCTGATGGGCAGGACTTCCTCCACCCCTAGTGTGGGGTTAACCCCTTCCGGCCCAGCGTGGGGTATGCACACCCCGTCACAGTGATCGTATTGTATTGATGCATCCCACTTGCCAGTGATGCTGTTGGATGGTGGAAACACAACTCTGTGTCTAGTTTCAAACCAATCTTCTATCTTAAGGTTATTGCTGGAATTTCCCCCAAGCATCATACCATTGCCAGAAACTGTTTTGTAAAGTACAGTATAAGCGTTAAAGTTTGTATTGGCTGCAGGTTGAATATGCAAGTCACTATTGACAACCCCAAATATTAAAAAATTGGGTCAGGCCCTCAACATCATGTGACTGACTTTAAAATCATGAGATTAAAGAGAGAGATGGAGGCTTGACAGAATTAGTTATTTAAAACTATTTTCATGGACAACATCTGTTTATTTTTAAGCCTTTTTTTATTTTATTGATTTAAATGTTCATAGCTGCAAGAAATTATGGGTGGTTCAGACAATTATTTCGTGACCGTAGATGTTGAAGTTCAAAACATTACAGCTTTATAGCCGTCAAAACACAAATTGTCAACATTGCATGTGTAAATATCCTTCAGTCAAACTCTAAGTTCTCAAGCTGAATTTCTCTTACGTTTCCTAGCTATAAATTTCTATTACCAATGGAAATATTGTGTATGTGTACAGTGAAAGCAACATTGACCAACACTGATATATATCTAGTCCCGCAAGCCTCTCTCTCTCTCTCTCTCTCTAAACCATGATTCTTTATATTTGCCTGCTAGCTTTTGAGCTTTGACACTGTGCTCAGATCATATTTCCAAGCTCTCTTCCACAGTCATAGGGACTGGAAAGTAACTTTCTTAAAAATTAAAGCCAAAATTCTCATGTAATCATTTGTCTCCAAATGCTGGGGCTCTAAATAACATATCATGAGACTGGGGATAAAATCCTTCAAGTTAGCAATGGTAAATAAATGAATAAATAAATTCACATGGGGGTGGGGGGGAGGGTCATGCCCCTGCTTGACCCCCCTTGCACACACCTGTGTGTGAGTAAATCACCTCCCTGAGTGACATAAATTACTACGCAAAAGAATACATGGATACAAATCTGACATCAGGAATCATAACATTCGAAAACCAGTCCGAGAACACTTCAGCCTCCCTGGACACTCAATTACAGACCTCAAAGTCGCAATACTCCAACAAAAAAACTTCAAAAACAGACTCCAACGAGAAACTGCAGAATTGGAATTAATTTGCAAACTGGACACCATTAAATTAGGCTTGAATAAAGACTGGGTGTGAATGGGTCATTACACAAAATAAAAGCTATTTCCCCATGCTAATTTCTGCCCCCCCCCACACACTGTTACTCACACCTTCTTGTCAACTGTTGGAAATGGTCCATCCTGATTATCACTACAAACTTTTTTTTTCTCCTGCTGATGATAGCTCACCTTAAATTGATTACTCTCATTACAGTTGGTATGGCAACACCCATTTTTTCGTGTTCACTGTGTATATATATCTTCCTACTATAATTTCCACTGCATGCATCTGATGAAGTGGGGTTTAGCCCATGAAAGCTTATGCTCAAATAAATTTGTTAGTTTCTAAGGTGCCACAAGTACTCCTGTTTTTTTCATAGTAACCTTCATTGAGCAGTGGGCACACCTTATAGACTTTAAGGCCAGAAGGATCATCATATGGTCATCTAGTCTGACCTCTTGCACATTGCAGGCCACAGAACCTTGCCCAACCACTCCTGTAAGAGACCCTCAACCTCTGTCTAAGTCACTGAAGTCCTCAAATCATGGTTTAAAGACTTCCAGTTACAGAGAATTCACCATTTACACTAATTTAAACCAGCAAGTGACTCGTGCGCCATGCTGCAGAGGAAGGCTGCAACAAGACTGGCTGTTGGAAGACTGTGGCATTTACTAGCTTGTAAATCAACTGCCATCTTTTTTATAGGCTAAGTTGAGGAGGGAGGTGGTAAAAATAGCACTGAGTGGTCCATTTATGGCCTGGATTCTGCCATGTATTGTATGTGATGAATACCTGCATCTGGACAGAGCCCTATTGAAATCAGTGGTCTCTAAACTCACCTATGTGTAATACTTTTCAGAATTAGGGCTTCTTGAACCTTGACTTTTCCCAGGAATCTGGAATGTTTCTTAATGGATGATCATATATGTTGTAAGCTATCCGTACAAGCTATAGAAATATGCTGCACTAGACAATTTCCCTATGATATTTGTAAATTTCACTTAATTCTGAAAGTTTACTCAAACTTTTCAGAACTGTTGATTATTAATAGAGTATGGAATATCTGTTCCATATGCAGTTTATAAAGTGGTTAACATCAATATATTTTTGTATGGTGTGATATCATACTTCATCTGCTTCACTGCAGTAATTTTTTTATATCAGTAACATATGGCATTAATTTTTATTCAAGACAATTTTAGGATTAACTTGACTATTATTATTCTGTGCTGTATCTGTGGTTTTCAAAAACAATTACTGAGTGAAAACAGAATAAAGATCTCACATTATTACTATTAATAATAAACAATTAATGCTATAAATGTGCATAGTATTTTACAGAATCCAGAAAGCGCATATTGTTGCAGAAATGTCAAATACATGACTTGCACGATGTGTTTGTGGTCCATGTGTCACATTCAACATTTGCAAGAATCTAAGTTTAAAAATAAATGTCTAACCCTTATGGTTCTGAAGAAAATCTTCTAAATGTGAACTAAGTGTAACCAATGTGGTATGACTTTCCTGAATCTGCAAACTATTTTTTAAAAAATGTCTGAAGTGTGTGCTTCCCCACCTACCATTATTCTTATTGAGGCATTGACATTAAAGCAAAATGACATTTTAAATGTCAACATTTACTATTTCTTTGCTTATTTTAGCTGATGGGATGGGAAAGAGGCTGGGAGAAAAACAAGGTGTGGGAGGTGAATTGAGAATTGTTGAGGGGAATCAAAGGCAGAAAAGAAAATAGAAATAGAAAAAGGAGGCTGGGGAAGGAAGAGAAACAAAGGGCAGAAAGAACGGTGGCCCTGAAGAAGAGCAGTGATGGGGTGTGTACCTCCCCCAGGCAGTGAAATGGTTAATATGGGCCTGAGACCAATTGTTACCTGGTTGCACCTGGAGAATGGGACAACGTTCATTAGAGATGAAGCTCAGCTGGGAAGGAGGTTGGTGGTGCTATAGAGGCAAAAAGAGTGGAGCAGAAAGGAGGGAACTTGCAATCACCCTCTAGGCCTTGGACTAGAGACCGGAGAGACCCACAGGTTCAACAAGAAATCCCGGGGGACATTTGGTCCTGGGATTCTCTCCTGAATAGGGAAGGCTGACAAGTGACCAGGAGAAAGATAAGAGCAGCCAGTGGGGTGGAGCAGGCTTTGGTGGTGTGCCTTGAAAAACAGTTGGGATCGGAACTTCAGGGAGAGAGCCCTTGGAGGTGTTCAGTTGAGGAACAAAGCAGGGAAAACCAAGCAGCCAAGAGGGACAGAAGATCAAGCCTGAGGAGGGGTGAAGTTGGGTTTGTCCATATTTTGGGATTTTGTTGCAGGAGAGATTCTAGGGAAGAGGCTTGAGGGAAGGGTAAAACTAGAGAGATTGTGTGGAGAAGGTCTGGTAAATGACTACAGTCAGAAGCAGCACTGTGAGGTACCAGGGACATGAGATATAGGCAAAAATTGCTTGATCACTACAGTGTCTCTGGGCTGAAACCCAGTGGAGTGGAAGGACCTGGGTTCCCTTACTAGCCACCAGAGAAGATGGTGCGAAGCCCCTGATAAGGGAGTAAGAACTACTGGAAGCACTGAGTGACAGGAATGGAGAACATGGACCCAGAGTTGGGGCTGAGACCTTTTGTGAGGACATTGGGCTGTTTTCTGTTGGATTTTCTGTTACCACACAAGGGGTGGACTAAAATATGACCTAGCCAGAGGGCTGAGTTACAGTAAGAAAGGGGCCAGACCAGCTATTAGCAGGGGGTGCCAGAAGGGGAAAGAGCCTGCTATGCCATACCCAGTTGTAACGGGGTGTGCTAGCAGTGAGTTCACTCTGCTACAGGAGCATATTTTCCTACTGGGTGATGCTGACAATTAAGTTCTGAACAATCAATCAAAAATAACAAAGTCTAGCTAGTACATTAGGGCCATATTCTATACCCATGGTGAAATTCTCTACTCCCCTCAAGACAATGGCAAAAATACCATTAGCTTCATTAAGGTCAGGACGTCACACCTGCTCTCTGCTAATCTCCCATTGACTAGAGTTGGTCTGAAAATGGAATTCCCATTCCACGGGAATTCTGACACTTTGAAACTTGTTTTCATTCTGAATTGGAATGAAAGTTGAAATTTTCCCATGGAACAGAAATTGAGGAGAAAAAAATCATTTCAAAACATTGAATCAGTTTGTTTTAATGTCACAACATTATAATATATAATATAAAATTAATATTTCAATATAATATAAATGTTGAAACAGTGATTTAAAATGATAGGGTGAAAATGTTTCGTTTTGACTTTATCTAAATGAGTCTAAATTATTCATTTCAACATTTTTCCAGTGAAAATTTCATCAGTCTGTACATTCCTCTGGAACATTTTGATTTCCATGAAACATTGTTTTCTGACATAACTGTTCCACTGAAAGTTTGTTTTTGTCCAGCTTTGTGATCAACACCTTTGGGAGTTCTAGTGTGGATGGGAGTTTATTGTTCTAAATTTTCACTTTGGCCCACAAGCTATAATTCAAAATGGAATTCAGTCCTCTCCCCAGGATGAGATTTATACCCTGTTTTTACAAAAAGAAAGATTAACTTATTATTCAAATCCATTAAATATCTGATGAAGTGCCAGTAGGCACAAGACTTTTAAGGCTCATTCACCAATAACATTCTGTAGTCAAACTTCGAAGTCTTCCTCCTGAAATACTGCTATCATTATTGCCTCCAAGCAGGTTTAGTTGAGCCCTTATTATATCATCAAAATGATTCCTCTTCCATGTGAACTAGAGTACCTCATATTAAATGAGGATATTGATATAATAGGCATCACAAAAACTTGGTGGAATGAGGATAATCAATGGGACACAGTAATACCAAGAGTTACAAAATATATCGGAAGGACAGAACAGGTTGTGATGGTGGGGGAGTGTCACTATAGCTGAAAGAAAGCGTAGAATCAAATGAAGTAAAAATTTTAAATGAATCAAACTGTACCATAGAATCTCTATGGATAGTAATTTCATGCTTGAATAATAAGAATATAGCAGTAGGGCTATATTACAGACCACCTGACCAGGATGGTGATAGTGACTGTGAAATGCTCAGGGAGATTAGAGAGGCTATTAAAATAAAAAATTCAATAATAATGGGGGATTTCAACTATCCTCTTATTGACTGGGTACAATATCACCTCAGGAAGGGATGCAGAGAGAAAGTTTCTTGACACCTTAAATGACTGCTTCTTGGAGCAACTGGTCCTGGAACCCACAAGAGGAGAGGCAATTCTTGATTTAGTCCCAAGTGGAGCACAGGACCTGGTCCAAGAAGTGAATATAGCTGGACCCTTTGGTAATAGCAACCATAATATAACTAAATTTAACATCCCTGTGGTGGGGAAAACACCACAGCGGCCCAACACTGTAACATATAATTTCAGAAAGGGGAATTACACAAAAATGAGGAGGTTAAACAGAAATTAAAAGGTATATAACCAATAGTAAAATCCCTGCGAGCTGCATGGAAACTTTTTAAAGACACCATAATAGAAGCTCAACTTAAATGTATACCCCAAATTAAAAAACATAGTAGGAAAACCAGAAAAGAGCCACCGTGGCTAAACAACAAAGTAAAAAAAGCAGTGAGAGGCAAAAGACATCCTTTAAAAAGTGGAAGTTAAATCCTAATGAGGAAAATAGAAAGGAGCATAAACTCTGGCAAATGAAGTGTAAAAATATAATTAGGAAGGCCAAAAAAGAATTTGAAGAACAGCTAGCCAAAGACTCAAAAAGTAATAGCAATTTTTTTTGAGTACATCAGAAGCAGGAAGCCTGCTAAATAATGAGTGGAGCCACTGGATGATCAAGATAATAAAGGAGCACTCAAGGATGATAAGGGCATTATGGAGAAACTAAATGAATTCTTTGTATCAGTCTCACAGTTGAGGATGTGAGGGAGATTCCCAAACCTGAGCCATTCTTTTTAGGTGACAGATCTGAGGAACTGTCCCAGTTTGAGGTGTCATTAGAGGAGGTTTTGGAACAAATTGATAAACTGAACAGTAATAAGTCACCAGGACCAGATGGTATCCACTCAAGAGTTCTGAAGGAACTCAAATGTGAAATTGCAGGACAACTAACTGTCATCTGTAACCTATCATTTAAATCAGCTTCTGCACCAAATGACTGGAGGATAGCTAATGTGATGCCAATTTTTAAGAAGGGCTCCAGAGGAGACCCCGGCAATTACAGGCTGGTAAGCCTGACTTCAGTACCGGGAAAACTGGTTGAAACTATAGTACTATAGCTTAAACATTTTTTTCTCCTTTATCTATAAGAGAGCTATCTCCCATGTGCTTAAGTGTGTGAATTACAGCTAATGTACATCCTTGGATACTATAGTAAAGAACAAAATTGTCAGACACATAAATGAATATAATTTGTTGGGGAATAGTCAACATGTTTTTTGTAAAGGGAAATCATGCCTCACCAATCTACTAGAATTCTTTGAGAGGGTCAATAAGTATGTGGACAAGGGAGATCCAGTGGATATAGTATATTTAGATTTTCAGAAAGCCTTTGACAAGGTCCCTCACCGAAGGCTCTTAAGCAAAGTAAGTAGCCACGGGATAAGAGGGAAGGTCCTATCATGAATTGGTAACTGGTGAAAAGATGAGGGAAGGTCCTATCATGAATTGGTAACTGGTGAAAAGATAGGAAACTAAGGGTAGGAATGAATGGTCAGTTTTCAGAATGGAGAAAGGTAAATAGTGGTGTCCCTGAGGGGTATGTGCTGGGACCAGTACTATTTAACATATTCATAAATGATCTGGAAAAAGGGGTAAAGAGTAAGGTGGCAAAATTTGCAGATGATACAAAACTACTCAAGATAGTTAAGTCCCACGCAGACTGCGAAGAGCTATAAAAGGATCTCTCAAAAGTGGGTGACTGGCCAACAAAATGGCAGATGAAATTTAATGTTGATAAATGCAAAGTCATGCACAAATTGGAAAACATAATCTTGACTATACATATAAAATGATGAGGTCTAAATTAGCTGTTACCACTCAAGAAAGATCTTGGAGTCACTGTGGATAGTTATCTGAAAACATCCATTCAATGTGCAGTGGCAGTCAAAAAATGAACACAATGTTGAGAATCATTAAGAAAGGGATAGATAATAAGCCAGAAAATATCATATTGCCTCTATATAAATCCATGGTATGCCCACATCTTGAATACTGCATGCAGATGTGGTCGCCCCATCTCAAAAAAGATATATTGGACTTGGAAAAGGTTCAGAAAAGGGCAACAAAAATTATTAGGGGTAGAGAATGGCTTCTGTATGAGGAGAGTTTAAAAAGATTTGGACTTTTCAGCTTGGAAAAGAGATGACTAAGGGGGGATATGATAGAGGTCTATAAAATCATGACTGTGTGGAGAAAGTAAATAAGGAAGTGTTATTTACTGCTTCTCATAACACAAGAACTAGGGGCCACCAAATGAAATTAACAGGTAGCAGGTTTAAAACAAAAAAAAGGAAACATTTTTCCACACAACACA
Source organism: Mauremys reevesii (assembly GCF_016161935.1). Classification (NCBI taxonomy): domain Eukaryota; kingdom Metazoa; phylum Chordata; order Testudines; family Geoemydidae; genus Mauremys; species Mauremys reevesii. Next base: position 162,083,008 of record NC_052623.1, read on the forward strand.
CAGTCAACCTGTGGAACTCCTTGCCAGAGGATGTTTTGAAGGCCAAGCTATAACAGGGTTCAAAAAAGAACTAGATACATTCATGGAGGATAGGTCCATCAATGGCTATTAGCCAGGATGGGCAGGGATGGTGTCCCTACCTTCTGTTTGCCAGAAGCTGGGAATGGGTGACAGGGGATGAATAACTTGATCATTACCTGTTCTGTTCATTCCCTGTGGTGCACCTGGCATTGGCCGCTGTCGGTAGACAGGATACTGGGCTAGATGGACCTTTGGTCTGATGCAGTATGGCTGTTTTTATGTTCTCACATATGTTCTTGGGTAGACATGGCTTTTTTTCTACTCAAGAAAGCATGCCTAGAGCTGGGACTTGCTCAGAACTTGCTCCATGGATAGCAACTTTGGTCAGTAGAATCAGGATTCATCTCAGCAGGAGAAGAAACACTGCAGAGGCTCTGCAGCAAAATACACTGAAAATGAATTTTGACCAAGCCAGAGTTCTAAATCAGCAAAGGTTAAGTATCCAAGGATGTGCATTAGCTGTAATTCACACACTTAAGCACATGGGAGATAGCTCTCTTACAGATAAAGGAGAAAAAATGTTTAAGCTATTTTTTTTTTAAAAGCAGAGAAGTGATTTTTAAGTGACGGCAATTACTCATAAGGTATCTTGTCACTATAATTTTCAGTGGATATGTAGTTATCCAGTAAGACTAAAAATTTAAAAATATCCTTGTTTTTTCTAGTAGTAGTAATAAAACTATATAGAATAGGTCAAATTCCTATGGAGGTACAGCAGGGATGAATCTGGCCTTAAATAATAATACTTTGTGCATTTATCACGTTTTTCCATCGAAGGCTCTCAAAGTGCTTTAGTAACATACATCACTATTGGGATTTTGGATGTTTTGCTTCTAAAATGATTAGCCATAAAAAATTCAATCTTCAAGGCACTTTTATAGACTCTTCCCTGTTATTTTGGACATAAATTACTTTTCAGTTCTTGGTAACTAAAGTCCCATGGCATTTAGTGTGGAATTATCCACAGCAATTGAGAAATTAAAGTTTATTCTCATATAGTGGGGAACCTCTGAAAATGTTCCTGTATAGTGCAATCCATGTGAGACGTTCAGTGAACTCTGATCACTACTTACTAATTACAGGAAAAAATTATGTCATGAAATTGCTTCCAAAATGATGGTGGGCCCCACAGTTTATTATATACCTGTAACATCCATATTGTGCTAACACACCCTATCCTCTTATATTAGATCAGTTCAGCTCCCATTGTTGAATGATATAGTACAACATGGAATACTGGAACCTAATCCAGTCTGGACAGAATTTCTCTAGGTAGATCTAAAATTATTTCAGGTACAAAGCCCCTTAAGTTATATTTTTCTCCAAAGATAGTAAGAATTCTGCTGCTGCTGCTGCTACTTGTGAACCATTGTTTAACGGTCACTTGACTTAAAATTGTTCAGATCACTATTATGGTAGCTATTTTGTAAGGGTACAGTAATTCCACTATGATATATAATTAAAAAGGTGGGTGTAACAGTTAGATTTGGATTTTAAAAAATCATGCCTAAAATAAAATTGGCAAGATTATTTTCTCCATCCTCAGGACTAGGCCTAGACCTAAGTAGTCACTTACTAGGGCAGTCTTGCACAGCAGCTGTGGAACATTATTTTCACTGTTTTCTTTGTAATATTTTTCTGCATATAAAAATGAAACAGATTGCAACTCAGATTGCAGAGCCCTTTGATACCTCAGCCCAATTTTGTTTCCAGTTTTGGGGATGCCTCGGGGGGTGGAAGTTCTTACTGTGATTCCAAGAGACAAATACTCCAAACTCAATGGAATGTCACGACATATGTATGCTTTTAGAATCAGTCAACATGTAGGAGGAGTTGGAGTTGTTCCTTTCAACAGGTGCAAGGCATTGTGCATTGAAAAGAACTGTTTGAACTACTCATAACATTGATGAGTTTTAACTTAACTGTAACCACTCAAGGAAAAGACCAAGGTATCATTGTGACTATCTCAATGCCTTGCTTCAGTCAAAAAGCAAATATGATTTTTAGGCTGGCATTAAGGATGTGTGATAGAGAATAATAGTGCAAATGTCATAATGCCCTCATTTTGAATACTGTTCAACTTTTAATGTGTCTCAAAAAGACATAGCACAAATGGGAAAGGCCCAGAGATGGGCAACAAAAATGATTAGAGGCCAGGAAAGACTTTCCTGTGAGGTGAGATTTAAACAAGTGAGAAGTAATTAGTTCAGAGAAGAACTTATAAAAGGAAACCTGATAGTCATACATAAAATAAAGACTATTATGTGGAAGGAGTCACTTGGGCTATTGTGTTTACTGTTCCTCATAACACAATAACAAAGGGAAATTCTCAATAAATAAGTAAGGCAAGGATTTAAAAAATGGTACAAAGATGTTTTTTTCTGTCTTACAAAGCACACAATGTCTTATGGAACTTACTGCTACAAGCTATCATCAAGACAAAGAACACAGTAGGACTTCAACAAAGAATAGATGTAATAGAATATGTAAATAAACATCCTCAGTTATATATCCTAGATTAAAAAATTATGGGGTATCACCCCTTGTGCTTCTGGATATAAGTGAAGTATTAATTAACTAGGAACATGAATGAACTTTCCACATGGACATATTATTACATAAGTGTCCTTTGTGGGTGTCTCACAGCTCTTCCTGAAGCAGCTGTATAAAATGGGGCTAATACTACTTACCCACCTTGGATGAAAATTGCTGTACAAGTGAAATATACTTTATCTGGTGCTGGACAAGGCTGGAGGCAGATATCAGATTAGATGGACTACTGGACTGACCTGGTATGGCAATTTCTATGAAAACTAAACAGCACTGGAGTTATATTGTGCCTGGTGTATTTTATCTAGTATGTTAGACAACTGCTAAATTTGTAGTTTTAAAAGACTTTTAAGTAACAGGATGATGCTGGAAATTTGCAGTGAGATATTATATGTTAGCATCACAGAATCAGCAGAAAAGTATGTATAAAGGAATGACAGAATTTAGAAACTGGTAATGACCCAATATGGTGTGCAATGCAGAATGCAGGATTGTTCCCAACAGCGTATTTTCTAATGTTTTATTGAACAGCACAGTCACTGGCCAGAAAGGCCCTTCTTATTCTCATTTACATTGTCCCCTTTAAACGGCTCTAGCTGTATAAAGGGGCTGTAAAGTGGGAGGGCATTGCAATTACACCCACTTTAAGGCTTTGGCATATTGCTAAAGTGTACAGGAGCTTAGTGTGATGGAGATTCAGGTACATTTAACATCTTGGAAAAGTGCAGCCTCAATACTCATGTGCATCCCATAGTCAAAGCTCAGACACACATTTATCAAAAAGCCCATTATGTAGCAGATGGTAGAATAAAGTGGTTGTTTAAACACAATGTGACTCAGTGTAACCTGGCATAGCACATTATCATAATGTGCTGCATGTGTTTCTTCACAGTTCTGGACTAAAAATATAGCAACTAATAACTAAAAAAAATCCTGGTACAGAAACATGCCTTTTTTGCTCCTACTGGAATATCTGCAGAGTCATAACAGCAATTGCAAAACAATTGAAGGGTGGGGGGGGGGGGTGCAGAAAATGAATTATGTACATTCATAATAATATAGGTAATACCCCAAACAGAAAAGAATTAGATCTGTAATCAAGGGGATTTTTCTCTGTTATTCATATGGAACTTCACTGACTATAAGTGGCACAGAAAGAGGTGCCTCTTTCTTACAGCACAGTCATCAGACTGCAGTAGATGAAGTCTCAGGATTTACCCATGCACTGGAATATACACTATACACTAAAACTTGTATAAAATCCAAGCAAATAGAGCACTTCATAGCAGTCTGAGTGTATTGCCTGCACAGTATCCTGCCTATACTGTATCCCCAAGATCTACTCATGCACAGGCTTCTGTAATAGATGTGGCAAAGTGGTGCATTTGACTGCAGATTTTAAATATGGAATCCGAGAGGACTTACCTTTTTGGGCTATACAAGGAAACTCTAACTCTGATCAATGTACACTTGTGTAATGAGGCAGCCTTCCCGCATAAGCAGTGTGAACAAGTTTCATAAGCTAATAATTGAACGGATTCCCAGAAACCCTCTAAATAAGAATTATTTTTGAAAAGAGAAATCCACACTATCATTTGCACTACATCAGTGTCTTACTATGAGGGGTTAATATCAACTAGTTCTGTGGTTCAGATAAATTCCCAGTGGGTCAAATCCTTAGGAATCTGCAACATATTGGGCTGCAACTTTCATGAGGTCAGGCTTTCCTGTAAAGTTTCTGGGGCTTGTGATCAGGCCAAATGTTCTGTAAGAAAATATTTCTCATGGTAGCTTGGTAATTGTGCATCTTTTCCATTTTAAAAAAAATCTTCAAGTTAGGCCGACTGGTCTATAATTCCCCAGGTCTTCTTTGTTCACCTTTTTAAAGATAGATACTATGTTTGCCCCCCCTCCAGTCCTTTGGGACCTCACCTGTCCTCCATGAGTCCTTAAAGATAATTGCTAATGGTTCCAAGATCATTTCCTAATGCTGATGGGATGGGAAAAGCTGCTGGATGAGTTGGTGGAATTTATATCAGCACATTGCATTGGGGAGTTTGACGACCATTTGTAAAACAGACATACAACATGAGGGCATTTGATAGTGGGCTGCTCTTGGATGCCTAGATAGCAGTTGTGGCCAAGAGCAATTTCTTTTCACCTGAGCCTTTTCACACTGATGTGGACCTTGCCACAATTGATTCATGCAATTGTCACCTTGTGATAAAATGTCTGTAATGAGCTTATTATTGGAATAGCATGTTGAGAACACTTTTAGACCAGTTCTCTGTTATCTGTGCTTGGTTTCCAGAAGCTTCCAAGAGGAATTAAAGGCATTAGTTTTAACATATAAAGCCCAAAATGTTTTTTGACCTACTTACCTGAAAGATCATCTGCCTCTGTGTGACATATGGCCACAGTTGAGATCTGCATTGGAACTTGAGCTGGAGCTATCTCAATATCAATAAGAGAGAATTTCTGGTAGGTCGTTCTCTGAGAGCAGTCCATGGTTTTGAAACTCACTCCCCATTTTGGTCTGCCAGAGCCCATATTTGTTAATCTTCTGCAAATGATGCAAACCTCATCTTTATTCTTTCTTCTCTAAGGCTGTTGAGGAGGGAGGGTACTGAGGTAGGGTATTTTTGGATAATCCTTTGTTTAATTTATGGGATAGATACCCAGGGCACAGGATATGGGCCTATAGTCATATTTTAAAAAAATTAAGCTATATTGCCATACAGGTAGAGATACTGATTAAATGACCTTGCATAAGCCTATGTCTTGACACCACCCCAGGAAGTTGGAGGTGCAGCACCAGTGACCTCACAGAGGCATGTTCCTTAGCAACATCTCAGTGAATTAGTGTGCTGATTCACTGACCTCACAGTGGCTTCTATCTTGAAATTAGTCTAGCAAGCTAGGGGTTTTGAGCCAGTTGGCTCACAAAAGCCTGTGGCTTGACACCAAGCCAGAGCTTCTGACTCTAATAGCATTGGTAAGGTCAAAAAGACTCCATGGCTGCAGACCAATGAAACACAAAATCAAAAATTTCCCCAAAAAATCCAAACACTTTTTTTTTACATTTTTGAAATAAAACATTTAGATTTTTTTATTCAAAAGGAATTTTTGTTTAGCTATGAAGTTCAGTTTTCTATATCAAAGTTAAGAGCTCAGATGAAACAAACATTTTATGTTGGGTTGAACAAAGTATTTCATTCACCCTGAAATAAAAGTCATCCACTGGTATCAGATCTTATTGACCTTGTTTTAGTCTGGCTTTTGTCCTCCCACGAGTGAATATTTATTTCATTGTTAGATCAACTTCTGTAATCAGCATCTAACCTTAAAAGTCTAGCTTCTGACTTAATAGTTCCCACCTTTACCAAAAATTTGTCTAAATCCCTCTTGAACTAATTAATGCTTCTTTCTTCTGTTGGTATCATTGGCAGCTTATTTTATATTTCAGCCACTCTGCAACAGAAATTCTGTCTCACCCTGCTTTTGGGATCACCCTCCTTAACCATGGCCTGAGACCTCTTGTTTGTGACTTAGTTATCTCAAATAGCTTGTTGGCATCCACGTTCATTTCTTTCTTTTCTCAATCTTTCTGTGCATCAGTGAGACACCAAACCGATGCCAAATTGGTATAACATATTCAAATCTCAATCTTGTTGCCAAAATTAATGCAAACAAATTTAAAAGTATCTGGCCTTTGAAGTTTAAGAATAACAGAGGCTGTTGTAGAAAAACCTTTATACTCAGTGATATGATGGCCAAGGCCTCTGGGAGTTCTTAGTTTAAAAAACAACAACAACAAAATCTTCAGAACTTTGGGAAACCAGAGGTAGCTGAATTAAAGGTGTCCCTGTTGTGTATAATGACGACACTATAGCAAATGTAGCTGTTCTGGAAATGAAAATACTGTATTAAGTAATAAAATAACTAAAAAGTTTCTAGTATTACAATAGTGAAAACTAATCTTATGTGAAGCAAAGTTGCAAAAATCACCAAATAATGTTAAAATGTTGCTGCAGAACAAAAAACAGTTGTTTTTAATGAGGGCTAGGTTACATTTGTTCAAGATTTACACTTTGGTTTACTGGGTTGCCCAGAGGTTTAGTAAGGGGAGACATGGGCGGCGGGTGAAGCCCCGCTTCTGGGAGGCTTGCTGCTGGCTCCGCCTTTTCCGCCTGCCCTCCCTTGCCTGAAGGAGCCCCAGGCTGGCCCGAGCTGCCCCAGCCACGCTGTGCCTGCCCTCCCCAGACCCCAAGCCTCCCTGCCAGAAAAGCGCTTTGTGTCTTCCGGAAGAACCTGAACTTTTATATGCCCCATGCAGGTTCTAGGGCAGCTGAGGAGGCAGTAAGTGCTATTCAGCTTCCCGGGTTCATCAGTAATCTCTCTGGTGTCCTCAAGGTCTCCAAATCAAATCAAGCCCAGGTTTAGTAAATGGCTGAAAGTTGTTACTATCTGTTGGTCATTTGGTCCCTAGTTTCCAGTGCAAAGATGTCACAAAAACAACCACCATTAATTGGAATTTTTGGCGGTCTCAGCAGAAAGGTTAAGGGCTTGATACTGCAAGGAGGAGCTCAGCAACATGCAGGTTCAGACCCTAAATGAATATGGAAACTAAACTCTCCTTCCTAGTAGTTGTTCTTCTAGGACAGGCATGAGATACTTTAGTGGATATTTGCTGAGACTTGCATTGCACCTATTCTATGGCTTAATAAGATTTCTCTCTCCAAGGCTGTCTTATCTGTCACCTCTGATCAACCTTAAAATCCACACAACGTATAGACGATGCCTAGTACATTTCTTATAGCTTCAAAAATCGTCAGCCAAGTGCTTTCACCTCAAACTATAAAATAAGGATACATTTTAATAAGAGAATGTCAAATATGAAACCAGGTCAGAGAACCAAGTGACAACCAGGAAGAGTAATTATCACTCACTTCACCAGCAGCATCAGTACACGCAGAGGTTCTCCTGTGGATCAGGTAGTTCATTTTGGTTTATCTGCCATATTATGTAAAGTAAGATTCTATCAGAGAGAGATTTCAGTAAGAGCAAATACTGATACTTTGTAGAAGCTTGTCAGCAGCAGCATAGACAAGATAAACAGCCTCCAGACAAACCAACCCCATTGAGTCTTCCACTTGCTGAATTTTAGCAAAATAAATGAGAGAGAAAAACTACAGTTAAGATGAGAAGTTAGTGGAACCCACTGGGAATCAAGGGGCAGACGCTGCTAGAATTGAGTGCCTTTTTTGACAGAATTGGCAATTTCCTGCAATGTCTTTGAGGGAATCTTACAGTATTCAGTTTATGTAATATTGTGGGCCAGGTATTGTATGTCATTCTATGTGAGAAGGTGACCACAACTCCTCCAGAAACTATGCACAGTGTATGTGGGGGTGATTAGACAAATTCACTCATATTGTAACACCTCTAGAGAGGTACCACCACCTGGAGAGGTTTGTATATACTAGTTGAAACTGGATTCTCCAGTGAGTGACCAACAGACAAAGAAAGGTTTTTTTAGTTAAATAGTCTGAGTTTAAACTGACTCATGACTTTCTTTCTGATCCAGCAAATCATAGATTATTAGGGTTGGAAGGGACCTCAGAAGATCATCTAGTCCAACCCCCTGCTCAAAGCAGGACCAATCCCAAAATGGCCCCCTCAAGGATTGAACTCACAACCCTGGGTTTAGCAGGCCAATGCTCAAACCACAAATGGACAGGACCTTCTATGAAAAGTTGGCGTGGGAGGGAAGGGCGGGGGGGACAAGTCTTCCTGGAAAGGGTTGGAAAGACTTGGGTGTACTGAGGCCCCATGAGACCATTGAGTGACCTCAACTAAGCTCTTAGCATGCATATAAGAACTTGTATTGTTTTTTATGTTATACATATTGTCACCCTTACTCAGAGGTGAAAGTAAGCCGGTACGGTCCAGTGTGGCGTACTGGCAAGAGCCGGTACACCGTGCCAGACTGGACCGGCTTCTCCAGCGGTGATTTAAAGGGCCCAGGGCTCCAGCACATACTACATTCTTGGCAGTATGTTAAGTAAGGTAAGTAATCCAAACAACGTCTCCAGTTGTATGGAAGCACAGAGAATATCAAAGTCAGATAACAGATTCAGGGGTAGGGAGGGGGAATAGTGTTTTTGACTTCATCACTAAGGGTGAATGAAATTCCTTGCTGTGGAGAAGACCAGCACAAGGCCTATACACCACTGAATCCCCATTTCAGCTGTACTTTAGGGTGAAATTCAGCCTGCGCTGAAGGAAATGTATTATTATTCAGTGACAAAAGTAAAATGTTTTACTATAAGAGTGGGTTATTTCATTACAGTCCCTCCCTTGCAACAATTTCCTTGCTGTGTTGTTACTGTCATAGCGCCCTCTGATGGCAGGTGGTGGTGTTGCAGAGGACTTTGACTCTAGCCGCCCCACTGGTGGCCACTTCCTTAGCCTCACAACGGCCTGCCTCTGTGCATGTTTTCCAGTGCTTGACCCTCAGCCAGGTCACCTATAGGCTTGATCCTCTTCCAAGGTCCAACTCTAAGTCCAAATAAATATCTAAACTAATTCTTCTTCTGCCCCTTTTGGGCTACACTGAAATTCTCTGTTTCTTGGGTCCTGCAGGGCTTCACCTATTTTGCTTCCTCCTTGTGGGTTTGCCCTCACTGCTTCCTTTCCCCAGGGAATCTTGCAGCTTCCTCAGGGATTTCCCTGCTCCTCACAGACTCTATCTCAGCCTGAGATCTGTGGACCTCTTGCAGCCTGATTTCCCCAGGCCCTTCCCTTTCCTGGCTCCCCTTCCCCTAGAGTTTGCAGCTCTGTTTAAGTAGTCCTCTCACTAATCTCCCCCCGCTGTGGTTAGTCATTATAATTAAGTCTCCATCACTCTCAGCTATGGGATAGCTGTCTGGTCACAGGCCAGGCTGAGTCGGGCTTGCCTTCAAGGGTCAGCAAACCTGTGACACTTGCTATCTCATAACTCCAAAGTAAGTTTTGTGCACCACAAAAGTACAGCTTGCTTAGTGCGTTTCTAAGAACATTCCACATGGCAGGGTCTGTACGTAGATTTGGGGCAGAAAGATCAGCCCATTACTAGAGCTGGTTCAAAATTCTCCAAGGAAAAAACAGTGCTGATTAGTCAAAAACAATAGTCAAAATACATTTCACAGATATGGTCTGATTTCGACTAAGTTGTGATGAAACTCAGATAGGGTTAGAAATCTGTCTGGTTTCCTGCCAACTCACACACCCAGCTCCCCCATAGCCTGTCTGGCTGGCTGAAGGGGAGTCAAGAGCCTGGAAGCTTTGGGAGTTCCAGCTTCCAAGATCCACAGCTCTGGGGCACTCCTGTCAGGTGGGTTGCCCCAGAACTGGAGCTTCCTTTCATGGTGAATTTTGAAATCTTTGGGTTTTGTTCCAAATTGAAATGAAACCAGATTTTGAAATCTCAAAATCATCCACAAAAGAGAGTGACTTTTCTTTGCTCAGCTCTAGCCATTAGTAAAAGAACTTATTGGCCAATTTAACAAACTAATTATGGGCCTTCTTTTTGGTGTGTCCTGAACCTTACCTTCCTGTGGGTGGGTGGGTGTGTGTTCATGCACAAAAGGATAGCACACCAAAAATGCCAAACATCAGCACATGGACAATTATTTCTGTCACTTGTGTGCGAGAGTACAATAACTTGCAAGTGCAAAACCCACTGGGTAAATGAGGCTTTTGCCAGAAAATTCTATCATCTACAAGCACAGGTGTTAATGCACTAGGGGGCATGGATGCACAGTAGAATGTTCGCAAGTAGATGCAGCCTGCTGAAAACTAGGCCCTAGTTGCTTAGCATAGTTTTCCTTTCAGCATTTGATTATCCTTTTGGGGCCAAATATGTTGTAGCTTCTTATCTGCATATTGACATGGCTGATAACTGCACAGAGCATTCTCTTATTGCTAACCTAGTTTATAAATAACTATTTTAAGTTGACTCTGGTAGATAGCACATTTTAAATTAGGTTTGAGTAGTCGGCGTGAGGGAGAAGACAGATATTTACTTTAAGTGTAATATTTTGGACATTTTTCTCAGTAATATCAAGCAGCAAATAGACAAATACAACAATGCACTTGTTTCATTGGCTCTGATGTTAGAAGAATGGGCCATGCTAAGCACTCTTGTGTTGCCTCTTTGCTGTTCTCACATGACATTCCCTGTCCTTGACTTCTCCCTTCCCTTGAATCAGTGCTGACTGCCATCATAGCCTTTGGGCTTCTCCAGGACTGCTTTCAACTGAGCTAGTCTTTTTTATTGTTTCTTACTGTCCTAGTTTTGTGCCTCCCTCCCCACTCCCCTCCCCTTTAAATTCTCCAGCAACTTTGACTAAGCTCGCAAGTGTGGCTAAAAATGCACAAGCCTTTTTAAAAAGTGGGAATTTTCTACACCATGCAGGATTCCTGGTAGAATTCTCCTACCTCTAATGGGTGTCAGTGAAGCATTTTGAGGGGCCCGTTTATAACAGTTATAACCTCCTGCTTCTAAGCATTCTGACACAAAATGTTAGTTGCAATGCACACAGTAATTCACTTAGATAATATATTTGTGTATAATAGCAAAACAATTCATAATAGCATTGTGGTCTCTCCAGTGGATACAGCTATCATGAGGTAATCACACCCTCAGGGGATTAGAACCACTCATCTGTTCCGCATTCTCTATCACACCCCAAGGATGCGATTATCCCATGCCAGTAGTCGTATTCCTTGTCATGCCTTACTGCTTAATTGTTACATCCTTTAAAAAAATCAGGTGAGATATTGTTGAAACCACTTTAGGATAGTGTGATAGCTTCTGAGCTGTTAGCTATGTATATTAATTAACCCTTTTTAGAGAAAATCCACAGAGGCACGCTAAGATACAATGTTTTCTTTCCCTCCTTCCCCAACCACCCTCCCGATACCCTGGTGTAGTCTCTCTCCTGGTATCTCATGCACTGCTCCAGGGTGTTCATGTCAAAATATACCAGCTGAGAATGCAGGATAAGAACAGCCAGAGGCTTTCTTCTGGTCCTCAAGACATTTCAAATCTATACATTCCTGATTAGTATAATACCCTGTATCTTCAAGAGCACAAATATTTTTCTTCTGGTCTCCGAATGGGCAACTTATACAGCAACTCACAAAATCAGTATTATAAGCAGAGGCGAAAAACCAGGAAAATACACCAGGGAAACAAAAACTATAACATATATTTACTTTTTACATTGAGAAACATTTAAACAATTCCTTAACATTTATAACTGCACATCCATTTGGAATAATTGAAACTGAAATGTTAAAAGAAATTACAATTTGCTAATCCATTTACAATGGTATAAATTGCTTCTCATAGCCAACTGCCAGGCTGGCTGCTTTATTTAATAACTGTAATGCTAAAGTTCCCTGAGGCAAGGACATAGTTATACCACCAACTGTGGAAGGTTTTACTGAGGTCCCCTGGCTATTGTCCAGGTACTGTGTGAGAGCTTAGCTGAAAGGTTCAGTTGCATTCTTTCTTTTACAGATGTTGCAGTTGTTATATATTTTAATTCAAGCTAATTCAAGATGGACTAGAAAGCATATAAACAACATATCTTACCAAATCAGGCTTATTTATTACTGTACAACAGTGACTCTGTGACTATTATAATAAAACATGCATTGCTTTTATATTTAGGAGCCTAGAACTGAGGAATTATGACTTTATTCACCAGTAGAATCATCGAAATTAAGTATGAAAGGATTTTCTAGAGGAAATAGTATCTAGAAAGGTAGTGCAGTAGCATAACCATTTGATAGACACTTCTGTCTATAATACAGTTGTCTATGAAGCTTATTCCCCTGGGTCTTTCAAGAACATCAAGAAGCCTTGAGGGTTTTCTCTCCGTTTAGTTCCTCTCCCTCCACAATGACCCACATTGAGCTGAACTTTCTCTTCAGGCTGAGGGCTGGACACAGCCCCCTTGGGCAGGCTCCCGATCTCCTTTATGCTGCTTTTACATTGGTGTAACTCCAGTGGCTTCAGTGGAATTATTCCTGACTTTTATCAGTCAGGAGAGATCGAAATCCAGCCCATTCAATCCTTGTCAGTTTGAATGTACTGTCTTGGCCATTTACGATTAACTAAATATGATATTTAAAAACATGCTGTTCATATATTCAATATCTTTGAAAAATCAAATTATTCATTAACCTTCCTAAAACCATAACATCAAAGATAACTCTGCTGATTTTTTAGACAATTGTATTTCTAATATCTATTATGTATGTATGCTGTATGCAGGATTATGTCTATTTTTGTATACAAAGAAAATACATTTTTATTTTCAGCAAAATTGTCTGTAGGTCAAGCTCTAAAATTGTTCTCAAACAGATAGTATAATTAAGGGTTTGACCTGCATGATGGAAACAGATTAGATGAAGCAGAGGTTAATGCTACTCATGCCCATTTTTTTCCTTTTCTGCTTATGAAAGGAGTGTTTACTTTGAACAGTGTTTAATTTCTGACGCATTCACCTCTGGGGTAGAGACTAGAGGTAAGTGAACTTGCAGATAGTAAATTTGCAGTTATGGAGGGAGTTCTTCCTATGTGAAATAACTTGATTCCCGCTTTTAATATAAAAGGTGAGCAGAGATTAGAGTGGACAAACCAAGAAAAATTAGGGTAGAAATCTGCTGGTATACCAAATGTTCCAAGAAGAATAGGGCTCTTAGTGGCCTTGGGAGTCTGGCAATGTGAAATGAAGCCTTTGACTTGAACGTCCCTGGTTTGAATCTAAATCTAAATTAAATTCTATCAGGAAACCTACTGCAATGTGCAGTAAAGGTTTCAGAAACTATGAAGTTGCAGAAACTTCTGAGCCCTGAGGTCATAGTATTTCTGAGTGCTATGGAGAGAGAGAGAGCTCTTATGCATTGTTTCATCATGCTACAGTGGGACAATACTGCCTAAAGAAATTATCTGCTTTGCCATATGTGGGATTTGTTGGAAAATTATTTCCATTGTCAGTCAAAGCATGTATTTAACCACTTCATTCAGTGAGAATTCATTTTCCTTTATAATGATGACTTGGTCAAGAAGACTCATAAGATGAACCCCATGTGTATATAGAAGTAAACATGCTTGAGTTTATGGGTATCACCTTATGAGCTCTTTCTAGGCAGTATCAGGGAAACCATCAATTATATATAATCACAGTGTCAAATACAACAATAAAATAATAAAGCCCTCATAAAATAATACCAAAGAATGTCATACATAACACTTACATGAATCATTCAATGCTTATCTGACCTAAGACTGAGGTGATTGACAGAGAAATACAGGTCATTATCTTCAAATCATTTCAACTATGCCTTTTTAGCACTGTGACAAGATATGGCTTGTGTGCACATTTTTCTTTAATAAAATATTTTTTTTGATCCTGTGAGAATTAATGAAATTGAAGTTCATGAAGTATCTGTGGGAAAAGGTGATTCACAAAGAGCAGTCTCTTCTGCTGGGTAGAAGGACAGTGCTTTTAATGGGCCTTTTATGACTTATGGTAATGGAGCAATTCACTTTGTAACTATGCAAACAAAAGGACAACCCCCTCCCAATGACTTGATGTGAACTGACACCCAATGGTTGTCCTTATATTACATTCTACTGACTGGAGGCAAAGGTCCACCTAGAGTATCATAAAATTGACTTGAGCATGCATAGCCATATTCTTCTCTGTTATGTGGATGCAAATCCCATGTAAGTCAATGAGAACAATGCCTGGGTAACTGTGAGCAGAATTTGGCCTATGACTTCATAGCTGTTGGTTCATCTAGCTTAAACATTTAAATTATTCAGTCTGGAGGCTGGACATAAGCACAGCAAGTCTCTGTTTTGTGCAGGAAGGATGGGGCATGGAAATCACGTTAGATAAGGATCAAACAAAATGTGTCATTCATGGTGGGTCCCTCTCAGTCATTGACACACACACTAGTTGGTGAGATGGTTGGGTCTCGAGAAAGTGAGGTAAGCGGGGTTAGTCTCTAAGATTCCTCGGAATGTGTATTTGTAAGCCTTGCTTGGCTACAAGGATGCCTGATATAATTTCATGAACTTCTCTGGTGTAACATCCAGCATGAACCTGTCCCATTTTGTTTATCTTGTGTCTGTGTCTCTTCAGTTACCTGAGCAGTACTTACAAGATAATTTTAGTAATTTGGTTGTTATTTAACTCTTTGTATTTCATGTTTCTTTTACTGTATATTTTTGGACTTGTGAATGATAAGAATAAATGCCATCACTGTGCCATTTTTCACTGTGACTATATACGGGTATATCCATCAGCTGAGGCTTGTGGAAGCTGATTATCTAAGAGAGAATCAATTCATCATGGATGGTGATGTTCTGAGCCATTTGATCAGCAGACAAGAGAAAATTTGAAAAAGAAATTCCAGAACATGGTGAAACCCTTGTCTTGTGTTGTGAGAATTAATTGATTAATTAGGTAGTTTTGGTAATGTTCTTTGAAGATAAATTTATAAGTAATATGGTTATTTATAATCACAAAGCAAGACCAGGAAATGATACCGCTATTACATAATCTTGAGCATTTCGTATAGCTTCAGGCTGCATCATATGGCCGAGAACTGAACAAGCACAGTATTGAGTGGTCTGTGAGATTAGTCTGTGACATGCATACCTGTGGAATCCAAGGTATGCTAATGTCAGAGAGGGCATTAATTTTAGACTCTCATTGTCTGAGAGAGATTCAGAGTTAGATGTCACTAAACTTCCTGAATTTCAGCAGGATATAGACAGGCTTTTAGGACCTTAGGGCACTGGAGTTTGATTCCCAACACTTCTTGTAATCTAAAGAATAATGGTAACTATTTTGGCTGTGGTGTGACTATTCTGAAAAAAATGAACGACAGAAGAGCCTTCTCTGTTTCATTAATAGCATACAGCAATCGGAACATTTTGTTAGCTGTCAATATATCTACACACTAACTTTCACTGCCTCCAATGCTGAAATGACATGCGCGGCTCACTTCCAGAATCAACTCAAGTCATATGCCGTTTTGTTGATTCCCTTGGTAAGGCCTTCAGGATAGGGACTTTGTTTAATTATCTGTTTTGGAATGTGCCTAGAACACCTTTAGGTGTAGTATAAGCAATAAAAGGTTGCATTTTGACTTACGTGAAAAGCTACTGCTGCAAGGATCTGTAACACACTTTGAACATTGTACCATATTGATCTATTTAAATCAAATATAGCAGTTTTGTATGACAGCACTATGGGTTCAGCTCTGGTTGCTGGAGTTTCAAGCTCAACAAAGTGAAAGTCACCTCTGATGCTTTTCTCAAATTTGGAGATGCTAGGAACATACCCAGTCCAAGGCCAGTGACTACAGACACAATCACAAGTACAAAATCTTATCTGTACTACACATTTTATTGAAGCAATAAGTAAAGTTATAGTTACCTATGTATATATATAAATCCTACAAAAATCCATGCAAGAATTATAACTGTAATCATTCTTACATCCTCCAAGAGATTCTGGGGTATGATGGATCTTTCACCAGATAATCATCAATAGAGGGGTGATTCCTTCTGGAGTTTCCTGTGCAGTCATCCCTGGATCTTCCTACTTTACCCAACCAGGGAAATCTTTTAATATTGTAATTCTGACACCACCTAACACCTTATGCACATGCATAACGGTTTCAACCCTCTTTTCCTTATCTGTACTTCCACACCCAATAAATATTTTGGTGCCCAGTTTTTCATAGGTTGTTTCTTAGTTCCTCTGACTCTTTTAGGATCTACACACAACATGTGTCTATGGCAACCTGCGGTCAGGACTGAACATTCAAAGACGTTACAATCCGGTGTCTTGTGGTGTTGGACAATACATTGGGGTCCATTGCAATCTACTTTTTCATAATATCACTTATTGGCACATCTTTTACAGTAATCTTGTGACATTACTGGCAGAGCCTTACCCACTCATGTTAAGCATTCTTAAGTTTATAGTCTAGTCTGGTAAGCTAAAGTCTTACAAGTCTCAGCCTGTGGGCCTTCTGTGCCAGCCATGCTTTACTTGTATACCCAATACATACTCATCACTCCTAAATACTTGTCAATCTCATACTTCTGTAATCCTACAATGTAAACCCATTTAGCATACATTGATTATATATATAATAGCATATTAATTGACCATAACACCACATAACACAATGAAAGTTAGATGATACAATGAACTCAGAGAGTCAGAGTTTAAGGCCAGAGGGGATCACCAGATTATGTAGTCAGACTTGAAGTGTATCAGAGGCCATTAGCAGCACCCAGTGTCCACGCACTAAACCTGACAACTGAAATTATATCAAGGTCTTATAGTTCACAGGAGATTAAACAATTATAGGCCACAGGGTGGGGACCAAGGTACACTGATGCCTGAGGCTCTGCAAAATCAGATAAATGATTTAGTGACATATACCCAAATAATCTTGGCAAGTGACTGGCACCCACATGCTACAGAAGAAGGTGAAAAAAACATCCCAAGGTCACAGCCAGTCTGATCTGGGGGAAGATTCCTACCTTGCCCCACATGTGGTGATCAGTAACACTCTGAGCATGTGAGCAAAAACCAGCCAGCCAAGCTCCTGACAAAGTGCTGAGCGCCACCTCAGTGAACTGGCCCACCCCATGTCACATGTCCAGCCATGGCCATCTCTGATACTTCAGGGGAAGGAGAGCAAAAACAACAACAATAGAAACCCCCCCACCCCTTCCCCACAACAAAAAACAACAAACCCAGAATACATTGGGGGAAGGGTGGGAGATAAATGCCTTTCTGACCCCTGAAAGTTGCTTGCTGAAGCCCTGACACATGAGATTTTAGGAACAGAAGACATAAAACAGAAGGGAATGCAAGGGCGGCTGTGTTCTGATCCCTGCCATCACAAGCAACCACATCATACAATCCCACTCATAAATGTCACCAGCTCTCATAAAACTAATTAAGTTGTTAGTCCCCCACAATTCCTATTGGGAGACTGTTCTAGACCTATACTCCTCTGATAGAATGATCAAATCACTTGTAACAGCACCCCTGGCTGGGTCACCTGCAGGGATTGAACCTGGGATATCTGAATCCAAAAGCATGAGCCTCTAAAACACCCAAACAAACTGGTCCATTAGCTTTGGGGCAGCAGCAGATTCAAAGATAAAATAGAGCTTATTGGAAATTTTCTGATGAAGTATTTTTTGGTTGGAAAATGCCACTTTGTCAAAAAAGAAATATTGCATGGAAACTTGACAATTTTGACCAAAAAAAATTTTCCAGTTTTTTTTCTAGATAAAGTTGAAACCTTCATTTTGTCCATTTTGGAACAGAATGTTTAGAATTTCCATTTTGAAAAGACTTTTAACACTAATTAAAAAAATGTGAAAAGTCAAAATGCTTCAATCAATCCTAAATCAACTTTTTTCCTTAATTTTATTTTGTAGGAAATTTAAATTCCTTTTTGTTTTTCATTCCATTTTGCAAGAGACTAGAAATTCCAAGTCATGAAATGAAAAATCTGGTTCTTGCCTAGCTCTGCTCATAAGGCTTATAAGACTTAAATCAGGGGTTCTCAAACTGGGGGTCGCGAGGTTATTACATGGGTCACGAGTTGTCAGCCTCCACCCCAAACCCTGCTTTGCCGCCAGCATTTATAATGGTGTTAAAAATATAAAAAAGTGGTTTTAATATATAAGGGGGGGTTGCACTCAGAGATTTACAATGTGAAAGAGGTCACCAGTACAAAAGTTTGAGAACCACTGACTTAAGTGATCCAGCCACTGATGGGGAACAAAACCCACACTGATTTAATGTGGGGTTTTTCATGTAACCTATTTCATTAGTTACAACATAAAGGTGGCATGGTCTAGGATCCTTATTAATATGTACATCTCTTTTTGGACTCAACCTTTTATTGGGAATTAAAACACTGCTATAAAGGTGCAAATGATGACTCATAGTGGCAGGTGTAGCTCGTTAATGCCCACTAGGCTAGATGTGGGCTTGCAGCTGCTTTATCTACTTTGAGGAGAGAGAATTTGCAGAAAGAAATCTTTAGAACAAAATCATGCTTCAGTGGAAGCCTAATTTTATGTTCTGTGGTTGCTTAAGTTTACAAGATAAACTCTTGGAAAGGGAGTGAGTTTAGCACCTTAACCTGTTGTACTGGGGGAGCAGAGTCACCAACAGGTTTTGACTAGCCCTAGCTGACTTGTTTACTGTATACTGTTGGACAGAATGTTATAGACACGAAAACCCTGCTTGTTGTAACAGCTTGCAATGAATCATCACCTGCGTACAGGGCTGCTGGACTCGACAGCCTCACTTTTCAGCCAAAATAAGATTCATGGTGAGTTACGTGACCAACCTTGGTCAGTATTTTGTTTTCATCGACACAAACTCTAATTTAGCTTGTTGTGAAAATGAGTCAGGGAATCACTTTTTCTTTGATAGGTAACATGCAGCTGCTGCTGTTTCATACAACTGTAGCAGCAACTTCCCTAAGAAGACCAGGTGGGGAGAGAAGACACGGAGCACCTAGTAGCATGAGAAGTACAGGGGAAAGTACCTAGAGAGGTGGGCAGGAGCAGTGGGGGGAGGGGGTGAAGGGAAGAAAAAGTGTGTGGCCAGCTAAGAGATGCTGAAGTTTCTTGGCCACTTAACTCTCTGCCACTCCCCCTGAAGAGAATGTTGCAGCTATTGAAGCCACTGTATATGATGGAAACCACTTAAATCCAGGAAGTGCTGCCGCACCCCCAGCATCCCTAGTTCCAGCACCCGTGCATGCGTGTGCACATCCTAAAGGGAATATTGAACATAAGTCAACACAATCATGCACCTGGTAGTAGCAATGGTGGGTGACTGCTTTCTTATTTAGCAATTACTGATAAATATTCAAGTCACAAATACCGACTTGAATGTTCAGGAAAGTAATTAATGGTGCAAGCAGTAAACTAACAATTGCAGCTGCCAGCCACAGCGTAGCCTTTCTCACCATTACCTACAGTATATTTATGCTAAACCTTTTGAACAGCACTGGCATGTTTTTGCGTGTCTGAGAATAATGTCCCCCAAAAATTCATGCTGAGCTTTTCTAAAAAGGGCCCAATTACTGGGGGTGGGGGTGGGGAGTGAGTGGGTATGTTTTCTTCTCTTTTTGCCATGTGAATCTGTAGATTAACCACTAGCTTTGATCCTAGTGTAATCCAGCATTTTAGGAGTATGTGTGTTGTGGGACAAGTGCAGGGAGGAATTAGCTTGTGAATTACTGGTAAAAGTGCAATGTGCTGTCTCCCAGGTAATACAATGTTCCTTTTTAAATCATCTCCATGAATGCATTCTTCATTAATTTTTCTCACTTTTTGTTTGAACAAAAGTCTTAATAAATAAAATTATAGGTATATTAAATAAAAGCTGACTTTAATATAGTACTTTTCATCTATAGATCTTAAAGTACTTTACAAAGGAAGTGGAGATACTTATTCCTATTTCTGTAATGTAAGAGAAATGTTGCTTTGCAGGAGATGAATACCACACATACTTGTTCACTTTTAAAGGGGTCTGTTTACCTGCATCTGGACTATTTTTTAAAAACACACACACACACACACACACACACACACACACACACACACACACACACACACACACACACACACACACACTCCCCTCTAAATATAAATAGTATTAAAATTAGTTTTACCATTTCAATCTCATTTTAAGTAATGTTTTACCAGGTTCCAACATACTATGTATTTTTACTACCTAAAACACTAAAATTTATTTCTGGCTGAATTAAACCTTCAGAAAAAGGCAAAACAAAGAGTGAATATGGGAATTTCACTCACTGGGATTAGAGCCGCTTCCATCAATCATTACTTACATGACATCAATCCTGTTCCCCAGTCCATCCTCAGACTGCATAATGGCCGACAAAGAAATCTTGGCTTCTAATCAAATATTCACTTAAATTTAAATCAAATAACTTAAATTTAAAGACAACAAAAAGTTTCAGCAACATATCACATAGAGTAGCCCCAAGAAAAACACTACATACATACATACATATACTCTCTCTCAAGGAGAAAAAAAATCTCCTAAGTAACCTTAACTGAACTCTCTCAGCCTTCTGACCTGTTCCCTAAACATACCCAGCAACTATATTAGTTTATCTAGATTTCATTACTGGATCCATAAAGACTTGTAAGTAGTGAGGCATACACAATTTAAATTAATAGTCTGGGCAACAGATATAGGGAGATTGATTAATTAAAATATAGAAAAGTAGAAGTGAGCTTCTAGAGGTAGTTTAGTCTAAAAATACTGGAAGGAAAACAAGCAGCCAATACTTGTGGTTCTTCAAGAAGAATTATTACAAAATCAGAACAAAAATCAAAAAAGAAATGAGCTTCAAAAGGGTGGAGAGAAAAAACTAGCAGCCTAGATAAAGTGCTCCCATCCCCCAAGCTTTCAGTGAGAGGAAGCACCAGAGGCTGGAGTGGATGCTACAAGTGTGGTAGTGCACTGGAAGTAGATGCGCCATTAGATGTACTAACAGAAATTGCAGCTTCTCCTGCACAACTCCCCATTCACCGAGGCCAGCAGAGGTGGCAGCAGCCATAGTTATCCCTCCTGAACAGTTTATTCTCATTTTAATAGCCTGCCACTAGAGACAAGAGATGTGCTGCTGGTTTCTCTAACTAATTAGCAAAGTGTGGAGATTCACTGTGAGAAAACCACCAAGTGATCCTCTGCCACCTCTCAGAGTAGTGAGTCTCTACTTGCACGAGAGGCTCTGTAACAGCCCGGTGCAGGGGCTGCAGCAGTGGTGAGAAGAGACTTAAATTATTAATAATCAGTGATATCAAGTTGACTGTGAATTAATGGCTATTCTGTCATTCTTAGTTTAGTGTTGTTTAGAGACCCTGAAGAATAAGGCGTGATGCACTGTCTGTCATTTAAACCCTGATACTTGTTACATTGAAGTCGATGTTAGAAATCCCATTGACTTCAGTGGTACAGGATTAAACCATATTCAGCGTTGCCCATTATTATTTTAATTCACTTACACTGATGCTGTATAGCTAGTTGTTTCAGCTAATGCTGGTAGCAATAAGAAATAAACCAAACTGATGTTTTGTCCCTTTGCTTTATTAAAAGTATAGAGGATGGAGGGGGTTGCTGGTGGGGAGTCCAACTATTTCTTGTTTTCCTGTTTAATCTTTGGATTTGAAAATTGGCATCTTCCTCATTGTGCTGTGCCATGTTTCCATTTCCACTACGCATTGTGTCCCTCTCTGCATCCTAAATGGGATCCAGAATAGATGCTCCCTGGGATTCCATCCTTTGAAGGCTGTGACTTGCCTTAGGGGAGTGTCACCTCCCCCACCTGCTCACTACTGCACAGCCAGAAGGAAGGGAAAGATGCTTAGCTCCATCGCCATGCTCTGCCTGTACATTGTCAAACGTACTAAGAATTCTTCACACAAATGAGCTTCCAGCTGACAATATATGTTGTTAATTTAGCTCACACAGTTATACCTGAGCGGTTGAGAGAGGTCCTTTTTTTTTTTATGCTGGTAAATGTATTTCATTTTCTAACTTTTGCTTTGGATTAAAAAGTTGTTGCCTTTGGCACTAAACAGCACAGCAGGTTAGTGAAAGTTAAGTTAGTGTACTTTCTAACATGGAAATGAAAGGAAACCTATCATGTTACTTTAAGAACCAGAAATAAATGAAAAAGTCTAATACAATCATTTGGGCGCTGGTAGCCATATAGATGCATTACAACTACTACAGATTGTTCACTCTTCCTCTGTTACCCCTCATGTCAATGGATAAAGTGGCCACGTGTTTTCCACTGACAGGCAGCTGGGAGTTTACTGTTAAGAATCTTTCAGGATTATCTTCATGATCTACATTACTGTTTCAGACAGCAGAGTCTACATGGACCAAAATGAGTGATAATTAGAGCTGGTTATGAAATGTATTTTATTCTCACAAAGTTTTTTGACCAAATGCTTCTTCACAAGTTTTTGGGATTTCATCAAAAAACTCAAAACCCTAAAAGCAAAAATTCCCCCATCTAAATGGTCAAATTTAGACATTTCCCATAAAAATTCTCATTTTGCTGAGTGCGGTATTTTTCATCAAAAAATGTTTCAGACAAAAACGTTTAAACTGCTCTAAAAATAATAATTTCCCTCCACCCTTTCTCCATCTTGTCTACTTCAATTGTTAACACTATGGGGTTGGAATGATTTGTTACTGTGTGCATATATATAATGTTTGGCACCATGAGAGCTGAAAGGGGCCACTAGGTGCTAACACAAGGTAAATAAAAGAATAACACCTATGCTAACACCCCCACTATATGTGGAGAGGTAAGAAAATGTCTTTAATTGACCTTTTTTACACCTTGAAAGCTGGGGCTCAATTTGTTTCATGTTGGGGTGAGTTCTCACTTAATCACCGAGTAGGACATACCCGGATGATAGATTTTCCTACTGTAGGTGTGCTGTGATTTATGCCTATTAGCTGCTTTAATGCTACCATTACTGGTTTTCTATTCCATTAATGTATATTCCTTTGAGAGCTAGTTAGTGAATAGTAACATGTAGGGATTAATTCCTCCCCCACCCCTGTTTTCACTTTCTGCCATTATTTACTTCTGTACAAAGTAGGTGGAAAATGCTTCCAGATCATAATGGCTGTGTTTTTACACCCATTTTGCATAAGAGTAATTATGGTTCAGCCGATTGCAGTTCCCACTGGCCACGGTTCGCTGTCCCAGGCCAATGGGGGAGGCGGGAAGCGGCGCAAGTGAGGGATGTGCTGGCTGTGGCTTCCTACCTCCCCCATTGGTCTGGGACGGCGAACCGCGGCCAGTGGGAGCTGCAGTCCGCCGAACCTGCCGACGCGGCAGGTAAACTGGCCTGGCCCGCCAGGGTGCTTACCCTGGCGAGCCGTGTGCCAGAGGTTGCTGACCCCTGCACTAGGCCCTGTTCTAGTACCTACCAAAGTAGGTACCAAGACCATAACAGGGTTAAAAAAAGAACTAGATAAGTTCATGAAGGATAGGACCACCAATGGCTATTAGCCAGGATGGGCAGGAATGGTGTCCCTAGCCTCTGTTTGCCAGAAGCTGGGAATGGGCGACAGGGGATGAATCACTTGATGACCTGTTCTGTTCATTCCCTCTGGGGCACCTGGCACTGGCCGCTGTCGGCAGACAGGATGCTGGGCTAGATGGATCTTTGGTCTGACCTAGTAGGGCCGTCCTTATGTTCTTATGTTTTAAATGGACATTGGATTGGGCCCTTACTTGTTTGGACAGTGCCCCATGCACTTCAGTTGCTACTGAAATAATACTCGGAGCTCTTCTCTTTGACCAGTCACTCACATGTTCTTTTACAATAACGCAAAGCACATTTTAAAATAAAGATTTGGTCGCACAAGCTCTGCAGAGTTCTTATAATTATTTATTTGTAACAGGAGTGCCCAGGAGAGCCCCCGAATCAAGGCCCCATTGTGCTAGGCACCGTTCTGAAAAGTAACAAAAAGTGTCACTTCCCCAGAGAGCTTACAGCCTTGGTGTCAGACAGAGCACAACGAGTAGACAAATAACGTGAGGGTGAGTTGGGGAGATGAGGTAACAGTAAAACAGAATTCAGCAGGAAAGTAGAAGGTACAGCTTGCCACTTGCAGATGATAGTGATTTGTAGGCATTCCAGCAGAACGTGGCGTTGAGGATGGATGTAAGAGGATGAGGTGGTGGCTCCACCTGGGGAAGGTGGCACGAGAGAAAGCATGGAGGTGCTTGATGTGGGAGTGGATAGGCAGACAATCAAGACTGGCATCATTGGCGGAGCAAAGGCTGGGGAGCGACTGCTTAACAACTCAGTAGAGTTTTTGGGGTGGAGCTCTCTAGTGAGAGGCCTTAAAGGCAAGGAAAAACAGCTTGTTTTTGTTGCAGTGGAGCCAGCGGAGAGACACAAAGTGGGGAGGAGGGGTTGTGAGCTTTCTTAGACGGAGCATGATGTTGAACCTTTCACTTTAGTGCTGACTTTCATCACGTGACTGTTGGCATTTTGCCTTCCACCTACTCTAGACATCATTACACTGAATAATTAGTAATTAGAAAATAAGTTCTGATTTTCAGCTATTTTATACTGGCTGGTAAATTTAATCTTTATCAGAGATTTCATGAGTGATAAACTTCAGATTCAGATCTGAACTTTCCCATTTGGTTTTTGGATTGAGAGTCTTGATTTGGGGCCATCTCTAGTCTTTACTGGTAAGGGAAAGCTTTGTATCCTGTCATGCTACCAAATGCTTCTACCAGGATGTGTTAGCCTTTTTGATTCATAGTGTTCAGGAGGGTTGTGATTTTATCACAAGGAATACATTGGTTTATGGAAAAGCAGTTGCATATAAGCATAATAATCATGCACCCAGCATTCTTTCTCCACCCTGTGAAAGATGCATTCTTGCTTTACAAAGGTACAATCAACACTGAGCTCAACTGATTATGTAGTTAACAGTTATATCAGCAGTTGCTAGTGAAAAAAACAATACAACTCTAGCTATAAATGTTATAATTAATCAGGCACAAAAACAGTAAGACTTTTTCACGATTCCATGTTCAGTTGTGGGATCCTTAGTTTGACAAGGTACTTAAGTGATAGTGCTGAAGATTTTTCTAATATACAAGGACAGTTCACAGGTGATTTCTCAAAAACAGGAAGTCGTGAAGTTTTATCATCAGATATCATTCACATCCCTTCTGTTTCTATGCCCCCCCCATGAGGTATAAATTAAGACATTATCACTGCAATATTTTTAGATGAATTTCTGCAGCATTGCCTTGCAGAGATGAAATAAAACAAGACCATTCTGAGAAAATATGGCATTCATAAATAATTCCAGCTCATCCACAGATTACAAAACAGGATGTAATTTGAACCATTTAGTACCAACTTACTAACCTTTAACAGCCTGTAAATCAAAATTTTATTTTTGCAGTGATGTAAATTACAGTGGTTCGACGGCTTGATTTGTTTTGTTTCACATAAGATGACTGTGAATAAGATCTTCCAATTTTCATAACAATATGGTTTTTAAAATATATTTTCTTTGAACAAGATAGAATGTCCTAGGGTGACCAGATAGCAAGTGTGAAAAATTGGGATGGGAGTGTAGGGTAATAGGTGTCTATATAAGAAAAAGCCCTGAATATCAGAACTGTCTCTCTAAAATCGGGACATCTGGTACCCTATGTCCAGTACTTCTAGATGCTGACAGTCTGTGCTCACACACTGTTGAACTTTTAGGGATCCCATCATTCTCACCTCAGTGTGAAACCTAACAAAAAGTGAATTGTTATTGTTACCACAAAGGCCTTGATCCTGTAATAATTTCAGCATGGGCACATCTCCACATCTCGGTGGCACTTCAGTGAAGTTAATGAGGCTCTGCATAGGTGCAGGAGTCTTCCAGGATAGACCCCATTGCAGAATCAAGGCTAAAGTTACCTCACATTCTTAGTGATGGAGGAAAAAAATTGATATTTCTGATACCAATGTGTGGCAACTGATTGCACTGTGGGTTTTTTTTACATGTCTGTAGGTCACCAGGCAATCATTTGTTCCTTTTCTGTGGTGAACAATAGCTGTGGAAGCTCCTGAATCCTGAAATCCATCCATTTAAAAAAAAGAAAAAAGAAAAAACAAGAACATAGGAATTTCCATATTCGATCACACTTATGGTCTAACTAGTTCAGTATCCTGTCTCTCTAACAGTGAGTGGTACCAGATGCTTCAGAGGAAGGTGCAAAACCGCCACAGTAGGTGGATATGGGATAATCTGCCTCTAGATAGATCTCATCCTGGACTCTAATAGGGATTGGCTTAAGCCCTGAAGCACAAGGTTTAATGTCCCTTCCAGAAATGTCCACATAAATTATGAGAATTCTGGATACTCTTGATAGTCATATAAATGTCCAGTCTCATATTGAATCTTGTTGAGCGCTTGGCCTCAGTGACTGTCTGTGGCAATGAGTTCCACAGTTTGATGATGCAATGTATGAAAATAGGATTTCCTTTTATAGGTTTTGATAATAAACACAGATGAAATCATTTAATCTTTCTTCTTTTTTCCTGTGCCAGATCCCCCTCAAATTGGTCTATTTAATTGTGACTACTATAAGAGTATTTTTTTTAAAAAAAGACCCTTTTGCTGCATTAGCCTTTTACGCGATGTACAGTGCCTCCCAGTGCTTGAGAAGAGAAGGGCAACTTTAGAAATAAAATTATGAATGTTTAAAGAGAATAGAAGTGGACTTTATCATTATCTGATATGCAAACATTTCCACCTTAGAAGCAATATCAGTGGAAGCCCAAGGGAGACAAATTTTTAAAAAATTAAATCCATGAAATTTCTCTTTAATAATATATGAGGTTACCTTAATAAGTCCTTATGGAAGTTATTACACTGGCAGCTAATGACTGGTTTTAGTTAATGACCCATTAACACATTAGCAAAGCAGCCACTAACTGTGATATTTGGTAAGAGTCCGTTTCAAAGGGACTATTAATATTAAAATCTGACAATGATTTATTAACCAACACATTTTAAGGCATTATTTTCTACCTGGAGCAAAGAGCATGCACTGAAGTGGCAGTGCTGGGAAATCAGTAATTCCATGTGGGTTAATAACCAGTTTTACTCCAATCAGCAGACATACATAAATTAAAATGCTAATACTTATACCCCCACCCTGATTTTATTGCTGAGGCAAGTCTCACTATGGGATGGTGAAATAAAACAACAATATTAGCACTGTGGTCTTCCTATGACAACCTGAAGATTTGAGTCCTGCAGATGTGAGATCCACTTCTGTCTAACTTGGCCCATGAAAAAGACCTTCCATTTGTTCTTTGCAGGGATGTTTAGGATGCTAAAAAGAACATAAAGAAGGGGTATCATCCAATTGCAGGCAAAAGATCTCAGCAGTTGAGGTCACTAAAGAACATTACTTTTCTATACCTGATAGGCATTTTTTGTGTGTGTGCGGGGGGGGGGGGCAGTTGAGTGGTTCCAATTCTGTATTGTAAACTGGTGTAGAATGCATCAGCATTCTCTAATATGCTCCAGAACTCCAAAAAGATGTATCTCAGGTCTGTGGGGCTCCAGGGTTGCTGCTCTGTTGAGAACACCATTGTCACGGTCACTTCTGTCTTTGGAGAAAGTGAAGCTGCCTGAATTAGTATCCAGGCTTTCTTTGAAATTCATAATAGGTGGAAATGAGAATGGTCAGAAAGATGAGAGCTTGTGGGGGCACTGGGTACCACCCATATTCTCTTAACGCTCTTCTTCTCCAAATCAGTTCTTATCCTGCTCTCATTAACATACTGTTTGACTGCCTCCCTGAAGTGCATCTAGCAACTTGACTAACATCTGTCATGTGGTTTGTTCTCTCATCCTCTGCTCAGAGTGAGAAATCTGCACAGTGCAATGTTTTCTGTTGGTAGTGTTACAGACCCAGAGATAGAGAGTCTCTATGTGTTTATATTAGAGAATGCAAGATCAAAGAAATGCACCTTGCACTTAGAGTCGAAAGTGGTGAGGTTTGTGAAGGCCCTTAGTTTCTGTGGGAGTTTGTTTCACAGTCTGGGACTGGCCCCTTGGAAAGTTCTGTCTCCTGCACAGATGAGCTTTACCCTTATTGTAGAAAGTTTTGTTGTGCCATAGGAGCAAAGTTGCTGACCATGGTCTTCCTCACAGAGCTTTAAGCTCCCTCCTCAAAACATACTTTTTTTCTTGAAGCCTATAAAGCCCATTTTTCCCTTCAAAGAAACCATATCTCACATGCAGGCACAGCTGAAAAATCAATATATGCTTGGAACCTCCATGATGCCAACCTGATCAATCACATAACCTCAGAGTGACTCTCATTTACTCCCACACTTAGTGTTTGTAATCAACATGCATCAAGTTCCACCTCAACTTAAACTGCAAGTTCTTGAAAACAGGGATTCTCTTTATTTTGTGCACCATATGCCGTTTAAGGAACAATCTTAATAAACATCATTAATAATACTACCTTGCTCTTATATAACACTTTTCATCAGTAGATGCTTTACAAAGGAGGGCAGTGTCACTATCGCCATTTCACAGATGAAGAAATTGCATCTGCCATTTTGTTGCCTGGTCACCCAGTTTTGTGAGATCCATTTCCAACTCTTTGCAGTCAGCTTTGGACTTAACTATCTCAAGTCATTTAGTATGATCTGCAAATTTTGCCAGCTCACTAGTCACCCCCTCATCCAGATAATTTATGAACATGTTGAACAGCACTGACCCTGGTACAGACCCTTGGGGGACCCGGCTATTTACATCTCTCCATTGTGAAAACCCTTTGTTTCCTATCTTTTAACTAGTTACTGATCCATGAGAGAACTTTCCCTCTTATCCCATGACAGTTTAGTTTGCTTTGGGGATGATGGACCTTGTAAAAGGCTGTCTGAAAGTCCAAGTACACTATATCCACTGGATCACCCGTGTCCACCTGTTTGTTGACATCCTTAAAATATTCTAATAGATTGATGAGGCATGATTTCCTTTTACAAAAACCACATTGATTCTTCCACGACATGTTGTATTTATCTATGTGTCTGATAATTCTGTCTTTTACTATAATTTCAACCAATTTGCCTGGTATTAAATTAGGCTTCTCAGCCTGTAATTGTCAGGATCAGCTCTGCAGCCTTTCAAAAAATTGTCTTTACATTAGCTACCCTCCAGTCCTGTGGTACAGAGTCTGATTTCAGTAATAGTTTATATACCATAGTTAGAAGTTCTGCAATTTGGTATTTAAGTTCCTTCAGAACTCTTGGAAGAATACCTGGTTCTGGTGAGTTATTAGGTATTACCTACTCTTCCTGGTTGCTGAATAGCAATGGGGAAGTTCTGGATCTACTCCTAGCTCTAAGACAGTCAGCATTTCATTTCTGGAGGATTGTGGGTTCTGGTTTCCCTTAAGGAAGCCTTTGTTAAGCCTCTGCTCAAGAAGCCATCTTCTCATACAGACAGACTTGCCCATTATAGACCCATTTGACTCTTTTTTTTTCCACAGAAGTAATTGAGAAACTTGTGATAAGACACAGATCTAGCAGAATCTGGAGTTTTTCCATGACCCCAGTCAGTTTGATTTCAGGTGTGGGTAAAGCACAGAAACTGTGCTAGATGAAATAGTTGATTTTATGCCAGCAGATGAAGAGCAGGTGTGTAGGCTGTATTTTGGGGATTGTTTGATTTGGTTTATTTTTGGCTCTATTGGCTGCCTTTGATACAGTTGGGCTTGAGGTTTTTGAAACTTCTAATAAGGGATGGTAGAGCTGCCTTGTAATGGTTTCGCTCTTCCTTATATGACGGATTGCAGAAGGCTAATGAAGAGGTGTGGGCTTTGATGCCTTCAGTGTGCTGATGACACCCAGATTTATTCTTCATCTCCTCCAGTTCAGAGAGTTTGGGTGAGCAATTTGGCCAGAGCCTGCATGAGACTGGGGCTTGGATGAGCTGGCTGAAGCTCAATTTGATGAAGACTGAGGAAAACAACTGGAAGAATTGGCAGAAATTATATCAGCATGCTTGACTGCCTGCCATTTGTTGCTCAGCTCAATAACCCAAGGTTATCTTTCGAGAGCTGCCCCTGTCCCTCTGTGTTCAGCTAGCAGCTATTGCCAAGACTGCAATTTATCATCTGTGCTTGGCAAGCAGGGTACAACCATTCCTTCTGGATGTAGGCTAAATCTCAGCACCATTTGAAACATTGGTGGGTGTGATGTGAAGGATAAGCCCCTGGCCTGGCTGCTTGAGGAGCACTTGTTTGGACCCAAGACTCTGTATCCCTGTTGTGCTAAACCCGCTTATGGCTCAGCTGGCCACAAACGGAGCAGCTTTTAGATGGCCCTGGGAATTGGGCCAAGGGAATATGGCATCAGCCTCTGGGAGCAAGGCCACTGAGTGGTGTTTATGAACATGCAATTAAACTGCATTGTAATAGGAACTTGCAGCGGAGAAGAGTTAAGGGTCCACAACCTGCCTTCACTTGTACATTCCATGCCATTTTTTCCATTTACATTTTGTTCTCGTCAACCTTTGTAGATGCCAAACAAGGATATTGCCGGTACAGTTAGTACAAATTGTTCAAACAGCCTTTAAAGAGAACTTCGATGTGATCTTTACATATTTACAGAAGGTAAAACTGGCTGCCACCTTTCTTCACAAGGTATTGAAAGTGGTTTTTACATAAAGGTAAGCTATTCTCTAAAATCCTTAGTAATGTTACCCCCTGGAACTATCACTATAACAATGAACATTCAAATAGATGGAGACATATAATTACTGACATTTTCAATTACCTAGACGGTTTTAGAGGAAGAAAGGGCTTGAGAACAAATGAAAAGAATCACTTCATAAATTAGAAGTTACAAATTACACTTGGAAAATCTCAGGTATCTGTAAGAAATTTTTATCAAATATTCAACATCAAAGGATACCTCAGTATATTAATACCATTGCCATGAGAGGAAGGATTGTCCACTGGTTCAGGCACTAGCCCAGGAGTTGAGAGAGCGGTGTGTGTGTGTGTGTGTGTATATCAAGTCCTTCCTCTGCCACATACTACTTCTCTGACCTTTGGCAAGTCACTTAGCCTTTGTGTGCCTCAGTTCTCCACCTGTTAAATGGCAATAATAGTGGTGCCTTACCTCACAGGGTGTTGTACGGATAAATACATTAAAGATTGTGAGGTGCTCACATGCCATGGTAATGGGAGCCCATAAGTATCTAAGATAGATAAATCACATGGAATAACTTGGATTAAACCTCCTCTGAGGTGACATCAACATGCCATATTGAAATTGGGTAGCTTGGAGCATATCCTATATTACTTAACTTTGTGTATTTAATAGCTGTGCATTCACTGTGAGATTTTCAAAAGTACTCAGCATTAGCCTAGCTCTTTTCCTATTGAAGTCATTGGTTAAACTCCCACTAACTTCAGTGGGAGCAGAGTCAGACACACAGCAAGTGCTTTTGAAATTTCCTCCATTGTGTGCCACATGACTCAGAGAAGTATCATCCTTCAGTATTAAAATGCGTTATATAGTCAAGTATTTGGACCCAATCCTGCAACTTGTCCCATGAAGTCAGTCACACTGGGATCCCCAGGTACAGGGTCAGGGTCTCAGAAGATAAAAAGTGTATGTGAGTATAGGAATCATAGGCAGAGAAGATAGGACAAATTAAACTTCAGTCAGGACTAAAGCCATCAGACACCTTAGCTTCCTCTGCTGGTTCACCAGCCAGTTTGCCTATGTTGAAATTAAGGGCAGTACTGGCCTCTACTAGTGATTTATTTATTTATTTATTTTTAAAGTGCCTAGAATTCTGGACCATTTCCCCTTGAATGACCCCTTAGAATATGCGCTAGCTACCTATGCTAAACTCTCTATTCAACCTCATATTTAGCTGTGACAACTGTGAGTACCTTTCCCAGACCTGAAGAAGAGCTCTGTGTAGCTCCGAAAGCTCATCTCTCTCACCAACACAAGTTGGTCCAATAAAAGATATTACCTCACCCACCTTGTCTCTAGAATTCCAAAGACAGTCTGGCTAGATACATGAGCACTAGATACATACGTTCCAACGTACAGAAAATCCTATTGGTTTCTAATATTTTTTTAAATGTAAGGAGCAATGTGCAGGTAATTGGGATATTGGGATCCTTGAAGATCAATATATTAAGAGCCTAGTTGCTCTTCAATACTCATATTTTAATGCAGTGTCTTCACAAGTGGTCTTCAGTGTTCTAGGGTTGGAAATGGAAGGAGATTTTTTTTGTGGATAATTTGTGGAGTTATGTTTATTGCAGAGACAGCTGGGAAAGGTGGAGTAAACGGATCATTAGCTGAGCCTCAAAAAACGTCTCAGGAAGCAACTTAAATTTAACTAGTCCCCTTCTTTTCTTTCATCCTTAGATTTCTCCACTTCCTCTCCCTCTTTTCTATCCATCCTACCAATCACTCAGACCTCAGTATGAAGGTTTCTTTTGACTCTTCCCTCTCCCTTGCCTCACAAATCCTGCTGCTGCTTCCTCCTCAGAATCGCCAAGATCCATGCTTTTTATTCTACCTCCACAACCAAATCTCTTGTCCATGTCCATATTATATCCTCCTCAACTTCTGCAGGATCCTCCTCTTTGGGTTCCCAAATATACACATATTTTCCCCCTTTAATCCCTACAAAATACATCCATTGAGGTCAGCTTCCTTGCCTATTAATTTGATGGCGTCTGTTTCCTTTTTGAATCCCTCTGCTGGCTCTCCATCTGCTAATAGCTTGTCACCCCTTTCAAAACATGACACAACTCTGCCTCTCCCAGCTTATCTTCCCTCGAGAAGCTCCTTGCTGCCCCACATCATCTCCTTTCCACCACATTCCAACGTAAACTTCTCACACAATCACCACCATCATGCTTTCATTCACAGGGAACCCCATTCATGGAACAACTTTCCTGAGCCCATCTTCATGGCCACTGTCTTCTTCACTTTTTAATCTAGATCTTAACCCTTGGAGCACTGGCATTATCTTCTGGCTTGCACAATACAGTTATTGGTTTGATAACTTTATGTTCTCTCATTTACTTTAACATTTGAAATTCAGCTGTTCCTTTCAGTAAAAGAGATTTCAAACCCAGTGAGCCTATTGCAGCTAAAAAAGTACTGTGTAACACTATTTAAAAATAGAACTGGACAGACATAGGACAGTTTAAAAATTGTAATGCTCAATATGATTTAGTTCAATTTATTTTCCTGATGGTCCCTCCAGTGTATCTTTCTATACATCTTCCTAATAGCCATTATATATAACTATCAGTAAACATTAAATAGATACTAGCAAGACCCCAATATAATCAAAATTTAGTAACTTCCACTTTATTATTAAATTCCACTTTATTATATCAGTCTTGGTTTTCCCCTCTGTGGATATTTTCTTCTGCTGTAGGAACTCAGAGGGCTACAACTGACAGAGGCTTGTGATAGGGTTAATACTTTCCTCTGTTCTGCTCAGAGGCAGAGAAGGTTAGCAGAGGGATCAATGTGATTAAAGCTGAAGGAGAGGAAAGATGTGCCTGTCTGCTTGCTTGCTGCCTGGATGTGGTGGTTGAAGGGTGGTGTATATACAGCCTGGTTTCTGCAGATCTGGGCTGAATATTACCAGCGATGATCTTATGCTTGCATTGGAGGATTTTTTTCACCTGCGGACCTGCCTCTGCAAACCTGCTGGTGTCTCCCTGAGCTAACGACACACCTGGCATTAAAGCACCCGCCTCTCTTTTCCCTCTAGCTGCATCTTTCTGAAACAGAAAGCAAGTGTCAGTGGAGAACAGAAGCTAAAGGAGAGACAGATCACTTGCTTTAAGGACAATCAGACACATACACGCATTCTCCAAGCAGCTACACTGCTACCAGCAAAATAAGCTGGACTGATCTTCCCTCTTAGCTTGCAGCTTTAACCTTGCAGTTGATAAATAGGAAAACTGAAGGCAAAGAAAAGAGTGGAAAGCTAAAAGCACATAGCTGGGAGGATAGAAAGGAGCAGGGGCATGTGGATATTGGCTATCTTCTTGTTCCAGAGCATCTTGAATGGTGAGCAATATAATCATTTAGTTTGTGATTCATTTTATTTCAGCTAATTGGGAAGGGTGTCAAAGAGAATAGGATGAATTTTTATCTTTTGTGTTTAAAGCATCGCGCTGGTTGTTAGCAGCTGTGGAGAGAAGGAAGAAATTTTTCTGTAATCATTTAAACTAGCTTACCTAGCAAAGTGACCATCCATAACTTAACAACATATCTGCTACAATTGGAATTAGATGCTGCTGTTTGGGCATTAGTGATCAGTGTGGTTTGGTTTTATTGTGAAAGTACATTATTTTCTGAAATAGGACACAGCTAACTATATGCCTTTCGGTAATGTGTTTATGTAATATAAAGAAAAATTAATGTCTGTCTGTATTTTGATTTGATTGGTTTGGAATTACAATTGTTAATTTGTCTTGCCACATGGTTTAAGTGAGGTTATACATAATTTATTGGAAAAAGAGGAAAATTTTTCAATTACGTCTTCTAAGAAATTTAATCTAAAGACAGTTTTCATGTTTATTGCACTTATGAATATATAATGGACACAAACAAAAAATATTTATTCAGATTTACAGAATGTTGAGGAAACATACAGTTAATAAGTTGTCCAAGAGCACTACTAATTTCAGAGGACTGACAAGATTTTAATATTAAGTACTATGCACAGGTAATCACTGGGTTTGTGGTTATTTTTAAATGTGGTAGTGTGGGTGAATTTGATGCTCATTAAAATATGTTCTTGTGCCTTGTTTTGATCTAGGCCTATGTTTGGATCAAAATTTCTAGAGCTGGTTAAGACTAGTAGGGAAAAATGCTTTTGACCCATGCTTAAACCTCTAGATCAGTGTCTCCCAGGTGAATCATTTAGCCTCTTTGACTGTTTTCCCTCCTATAAACTGACATTAAAAATGTTTTGTTAAAGTGGCTGCCATTAAAAGCAAACAGTTATCAACCATTAGCACATTGCTGTATCTGAGATAACAGTTTTTCCTTATACTCACAAAAAGAAATAACTGTTAGCATATGTTGACTTTTTAATGAGTCACCATTACTTACATGTGGCAAAACAACAACAACAAAAACACCTGGGAATGATTAGAGGGCAGCTGAGGGTAAAAAAAATATATGAAATTAACAAGATGTGTGCCAATGATTTTCCTGATCACTCTGGCTCCAATCCTGTGAGCTGCTCTGTGCAGGCAGACCCCTACACCTATGCAGAGTGCCACAGAAGTCAATGATCGGTATGGGAAGAGCAGTGTCAGGATCACCATATGTTTCCCATGTTGCTAAATAGAATGAGTTTCCTTGTCCCTCCAACTGTCAAACTCTAGCAGATCTCATGTGTGGTATCCACATGTAGTGAATATGTCTGAAAATGTAGGTCTTAACCTCTCGAAGCATAAGTTCCCCCCAACTGTAAAATGGGGCAATGATGCTTTAAACAGAAAAGGCATGGTGGGGACTAACAGTGGTTGTAAAGTGCTGTTTAGGTGTACAGTGTTATAAGGGTCATTCAGTTGCAAAGGTAGGAATCAGAAGTTCTGGGCTCACAGCCCTGGGCATGTTCCTCTAAGCCACTGATCTCTATTGTATGTCCTGTATTTCTCTTCCTCGCTATTAATTCCTACTTTTGTTCATCATTTTTGCCTTACATTAGAAATTCAGCCACTGATGTTGTAATGATGTCACTGATGTCATGTTTAGTATGGAGTATTTGTGACATCACCAATGGCACAAAAAAGTGGATGAAAACTTAATATGGAAGTGATCAGCAGAAAGAAGATAATTGTTGAGAAGTCAAGGTTCTGATGATGTATAGGGAAAATTAAAACTTCCAATGTGATGTGCACTCATTTTTCTTTCTAAACTGAGTGATTGTCAGTGGTTTTCCAGAATGAACAGCAGCTGATGCAAACATGGGGACAGGGACAGCCTGTTTCTTTTTATTTTGTTTACGACTGTTCAAGGAAGACACAATAGATTGATTGTTTGTTTGGTTTTGTTTTTTTCTGCATTTTCCATAAAACAAGATGGCAAGGATAATATTCTCCATTTCCCCTTGTCCTGTTTAACTTTCTCCAGGAACAGAGCACAGCTCATGGTGTAAGAAATAGTTGGGGTCAGATTCGGTCATCAGATCTACTCCAAATAACTAAGTGGAGATGGTGGGACGGCTGGGGAAAGCAGATGGCAATTGCCCCAAATGGGCAGATGTATTTTGTATTGGTTTTTCTTTTCTCAGCTTTACACCCCACCTTTACAATTCTGCTCAGCAACTCTGCTTCATAGCTGCACTTCTTTCTCCCCATCACATACATAAAAGACTTGGGAAGATTCATAGTCATAGAAATTTTCAAGCAGCAGACGGGCCTCTTCAACAGCACGTCTACACAGGTGGAAGCCATTTGTGGACGACAAGAATACAGAGAACACTCTGCATCTCCTGAGACATGCAGAACTCTGCTCTTCCTGGCTCCTTCTGCATGCTGATTCTGACCAGAGGAGAAGTGGTCCACGTAAAGAGTTCAGTTCTGCTCTCATTTATATAGATACAACTCTGTTTAAATCAGAGGAGTTCCACACAGGTAAATGAAGGCAGAATTTGACTCAAGACCAGGGATAAACTCCTTCTTGCATAATTACAGTATTTAATGGATTGCACTGTAGGAATAGTTAAAAAGAAAGGTCTGCAGACCGCTGAGACTGTCATTCATTTTCGAAAAAGCCTCTTGGAATCTGAAAGACCCCACATTTCCTCACAAGCTCCTATGGCATTTTTAAAGGATGTGGCTATATATTCTACAAAAACTAGAACCCGAATCTTCCTAGATCACAGTTATTTATTCTGACCACTTGATTACTCAGTCTCTTTTATAATTAAACACTGTTAAAAATCTGACTGACACCTTTGATAGATTTACTAGTGAAATTCCCACGGCATATACTGTATGGTCTGCATAAGTCACTGATTTTGATACTGCTGCAGTAGTAAAGCACAATAGGTTGGGTTTTAAACAGAATTTCAGGCTCAGCTTTTTAATGTCTTCTTGTTGTGCATGCATCAGACATGTAAAGGGCAGAGTACTCCTCTTTATGAGTATTCTAGATGTGCATCTATAGTGCTGTAATACTTCTATAGCTTCTTATACTCCTGTCTGGTTCCCAGGTCCAGGACTAACCACCATCTGTGCATTTCCCGTAATCAGGGCTGGTGTTAGTGGGTAGCAAGCAGGGCAATTGCCCGGGGCCCCACACCACAGGGTGCCCCCTCAAAGCTAAGTTACATGGTCAGGCTTCACCTTCAGCCCTGTGAAGCAGGACTCAGGCTTCTGCTTTGGCTCCTTAGTTTCTGCCCAAGGCCCCAGCAAGTCTAATGCCAACCCTGCCTGTAATACTGTAAGCCCAACACTATGCAAGATAAAGTTGTCTGAAACCTTGGACACACTGTTCTGACCCTCCACCCTCAGTTACCTTATATGCAGTTTTTCCTCAGCTCTATCACAAGAACATGTTGTTTTATATATGAAATTAGTCATCCTCTCCTACGTTTCTCTTCTTTATAAAAGAAAAAAATAATGCTAGATAGTCTTCCAAATCCTGAGGCCCCCCCAAAATTTCCCATAAATGTAGATGTTTGTATCTTTACATGTTATGATTCAAAAATTACCCCAAATGGACACGTTTTCTTAAATTCTTACAGTTCTAGTCACCATCCTTTCAGCCAATGAGAACTGAATGAACTTCCTACCAAAGCCTGTTAGTGATATTCTTTAATCATTACAATTAGTTATTAGTAGAACTGGTCAGAAATTTTGGAAATTTCACAATTTTGATTTGAGGAAATTGTTGACATTTTGAAAAATTTAATTTTTTCATAACTTTTTAAGAAAAATGTTGTCCTGGTGTTTGATCAGTTCTAATTGTTTAGGAGATGGTTTTTGTTGTTTGTTGCTGGGTTTTTTCTTTTGTAATAGAAAAACTTGATAATCTCTGAGGCAACAAAAGGAATTTTGGGAAGAAAAGTTCCCAAGAGAATATGAATTTCATATACAATCTTAATACTATTTTTGCAGGTACTACGTTCTCCCATACTCAATAAGAAATAGGTTCTTTTAAAAAAAAAA
Organism: Mauremys reevesii; assembly: GCF_016161935.1. Lineage (NCBI taxonomy): Eukaryota > Metazoa > Chordata > Testudines > Geoemydidae > Mauremys > Mauremys reevesii. The sequence goes on from NC_052623.1 coordinate 162,121,570, forward strand.
ATTCTGCAGGACATTCCTAGAACTCTAGAAACAGAAGCTGCTGAAGGAAAGAGAAACTTCAGTGAAAATACTGATAGAAAAACAAAATGGTTGTTCTATCAGTATTTTCACTGAAGTTTCTCTTTCCTTCAGCAGCTTCTGTTTCTAGAGTTCTAGGAATGTCCTGCAGAATTTTTTTTTAATGTGCTTTCAACTTTAGTAGTTTTAACATGAATACTATAGTAACATTTATGATGCATTGATTCATGAACATATCATGACTAATAAACCAAGGGTGGGCTCCATGAAGGGACTTAGGCATTGCTACGCCCAGCATTATGGCACCTTAGTTTCAGGTTCCTAGAAAATCACAGGAACAACATAACAATCTGCAAAGCTGAGTTAGGCTCCCTATACAATGAAGAGGAAGAGATAGGCACCTTAGAATGCAATATTTTTGCATATTATCTTCATGGAGTAATGTATGCTTTGTGGGGAACATGAGGAAATTAATCATACATATCCCCTGGCATTACTGGGAAAAACAAGACATCTTTATATCAAATAATCTTTCCAATGCTTGCACAACGGAGGACATATAGATTCTATTAGTCCAATTTGTTTCGTTATTTTATGTTCCAAACTCATTGTCTTTCACCATTAAGTTAATAGCAATATTTATAGACCTAGAAATGGCTTTCAGTTCTGAGGTATCCCATTGAAAATACTTGACTTGTGCTGCTTAAATTCAACTTATTTTGATCAAAATGGCTGATTATGAGTTAATGAAAATAAGTGTTAAACCAGTCGTGAGTGAACAGCAAAAGATTTAGAGACTGGATCTGACAAGCATTCAAAATTTATCTGAATCTCTTTGGTATGAAATCAGACATGGAATCTTGTGAGAACATGTTTCTCACAAGATTCCTCCTGGTTCTACTTGCTTCCAGTCAGGCTGGAATATGGCAAGAAAAGTCCCCCTCTCCTGCACCCTTCACGCTACACACACTTTTTGAATGCATTCTCTTCTAACAATGGCCCAAACTACAAATCTCAGGATCATATGAAAATGAGGGAGGAGGAGAGTTTATCAAGCTTTTTTATTTTCAATATTCAAATAGGATTGATTTGGATACAATTTAAGATTTGGGTAAAAGTTTGGACTGGACTTTATTTTAATCTAACTCATTCACCAATCCTTCATTTTAGCTTCCAACAAATTTTTCTGATAAGCTTTAGCTTAATAAAAAACGAAACATTTCGGTATATATTGCCATCTTGGGTTTTTTTTCAGTTGAAAGAATTGTAACTCTTTTCAATGGTACTCAATGCATCATGACAGGTAAATAATATCACTTGTAAAGATTGCCCTTAATGTTAGCTCTGTTTCCATTACAGAGTTGCACCTGTAGTGGTTACCTTTACCTAGATAAGAAATTGATAATCAATAATAACCAAAAGATGCAAAAGAGTTTCAGAAGCTGGGAGATGAATGATCCATGATAAAGGTCACTGGAGGTCTGTCTTATTCATCTAGCCTTTTCACCAATGTTAACTTCTCTACTCTTCTGACCACTTTCTCACAGTAAATTCAGCCCTGCCTCTAAATACTATTCTTATCTTTTAGAAGTTGAATTTGGAAACCAGGTACATGTAATAAACTGCAGTGAGGTGCTCTGTTCAAATTGCTGAGTTCTCCAGTAGAAGAGATTTGGGTGAGCTTCCTAAAGCCTTAGAGTAGTGTCATGGTCCTATGTCTGATTAGGTTGATTATCTCTATTATTTCCAATCCAATCAGTCTTTGTGAGAGGTTTTCACAGAAGTCCTTGAGGCCCAAATCAGTGTTGGCTTATAGTAGATAGGTCTTCATATCTTTGTCCATAAAGGAAAGGGAATTTTACTTCAGGACCCAATACATCATCTCTGTAAGACTGGTCCAATCTTATATTTCTTATTAAAACATTAGATGTTCAGCCCGTTAGAATACAACAACCTACTCAACCTTCTTTATAGTCATTTTGAGTCCACCTTTCTTTAAATCATGATGTCAGGACTTCAGTCATTCAGCCAGAGATTATGGGTCTATTACAGGAGTGGGTGGGTGAGGTTCTGTGGGCCTGCAATGTGCAGGAGGTCAAACTAGATGATCATGACGGTCCCTTCTACCCTTAAAGTCTGAGTCTATGAGATTGCTGTAGTCAGTTGTTGGATGTGCTATCAAAATCAAGTATCTAACAACAATACTTCCCATCAAGAATGGGAACAGAGTATATAAAGGATGTCAGGCTAGTTTGCTGATCTTACCACTCAAACCTTCCTGCATTTGTTATTCAGAATGCTGAATTTTGTGCTTTTTGTCCTGGACTTAGTAGTCTTTTTAGCTTAGGTTGTGTTGGTCCAGGACATACTCCAAATATAGTATGTGTGGGCAGAACTGTCAGAAAATGTTTTGTTCTAGATGCTCTATTGGAATCTGGCCCAAGTGTTTCAGGGTCTTAATGAGTTCCCATTACAATAGTTTCCACACATCATCTGGAATGCTAAGTGTTTAAAAATGTAGGGGACAGATCCTCAGCTGGTGCAAACTGCCATAGCTCCATGGAAGTCAGTGGACATATTGCAGTTTTCACCAGCTGAGGATATGCCCCTTAGACTCTGTAAGGTAACCACTGAAAGTTAGAAAGTAAGGGTGATATATACTTACTGTGCAGAAGGTGAGCATGAGGTCTGTGTGCCCCTTACATCCCACTGAAGCCCTATTTTCAAGTACTAAGAGATATTTATGTGGTGGATAGGGCTTGTGCTGGCTTTCTACACAGGGTTGAAATTAATCTAATGATCTTGCTTTGATACTGGTCTTTCTGATGGAGCCTAAACAGCTTTTCTGTCTGATAGAGGTGATCTGATGAAGGACCACAGAGTAACTGTGGCAGCTATTTTGATTTTTCCAGAAAAGACACAATTTATATTGTGTATCTATATATACACAAATATAAATTTTGACATTTTTCTGGAAAATTCTTGGATTGTTTTGGTAAGATTTAAAAAAATAATTGCTTTTCCATATCCTTAATCCACAATGTTCTTTTTCAGTAAAATATACTAAAAGAGAGGCCTGGCAAACTAATAATACAAAAAAATGAAAATAAAATTCTTCCCCTTGGATGAAAATCTAATGCACCCTAAATCCCAAATGATGATCCTGGCCATTCTTGGCATCCAGACTTGAAACAGTGCATGCTAACGATGATTTCACATATTGAGAGTATGGGTGATCATGTGGCATTGTTTCTGTTCTCTGATTGGTTGACTGAAACACAAACAAAAAGAAGGAAAACAAAGCAATTCAAAGATGGCTGCATGAATAAGTCTGGCCCAAACCATTCCCAAAACTCATTCACATGAGTATTCATCAGATTTCGCTTGTCACCAATGCTTTTGCAACCTAAGAAAACAATTTATGGAAAAGTTAATATTCAGGGTATTGAATCCCATCAAAGCAAACTGGTTTTTTTTTTAAAAAAATGTGCATCCCCCCCACACACTTGTCTCCACCCAGTATTCTCCGCTCTACTTTAAGAAACACTTTTCCCCACTTACCCCCATGAGCAATTAGTCCCTGCCCCCTATTAGGCCCAGCTATACTACTGTAAATTGAAGAACTGAGATCCTCCTGCCTTTCCTGACCACAACCCCAGCTATAACATGATGCCGAAAATGAACCATTTGTCCCTGATGCAATTTGCTGATTTTCATTTTGGTTTTTAGCTTCCTTAAGAATTACAACTGGAGGGGCTTGGAACGGTTCCAATATGAGGAGAGATTAAAGAGGCTAGGACTTTTCAGCTTGGAAAAGAGGAGACTAAGGGGGGATATGATAGAGGTATATAAAATCATGAGTGGTGTGGAGAAAGTGAGTAAGGAAAAGTTATTTACTTGTTCCCATAATATAAAAACTAGGGGCCACCAAATGAAATGAATGGGCAGCAGGTTTAAAACAAATAAAAGGAACACACACAGCACACAGTCAACCTGTGGAACTCCTTGCCTGAGGAGGTTGTGAAGGCTAGGACTGTAATAGGGTTTAAAAGAGAACTGGATAAATTCATGGCGGTTAAGTCAATTAATGGCTATTAGCCAGGATGGGTAAGGAATGGTGTCCCTAGCCTCTGTTTGTCAGAAGGTGGTGATGGACGGCAGGAGAGAGATCACTTGATCATTACCTGTTAGGTTCACTCCCTCTGGGGCATCTGGCATTAGCCACTATTGGTAGACAGGTTACTGGGATGGATGGACCTTTGGTCTGACCCAGTATGGCCATTTTTATGTTCTTATGGCGTTATATCATGCTTCTGATATTTTTGAGTCCATTTTCAGTCCATTACTAATGTACCACAGAAGTCTCTGGACTGTGTATCTTTCCTGTCTGGCTATACTAGTGACTTTTCTGGCTATAATCATCCTTTTGTCTTATTTTTGGGCATCCTTTCTTGGGTTCCACTATAGCGAACAAGGCTGGGTCTTGCCAAGTTGGCCATCTTTACAACCACAAAGCAGGTATTTTTTAATACTGATGTGTTGTGTGCCAGTCCCCACTTTAAGCTTGTACCCTGCAGAGCTCCCTTTGGACAATGCAAGATTCTTCAGCCCAATAATAAATGACTTTTTTTTTTGTTATAAGTTTTACTAATTTTAACACAAATCTTGAATTAGCCTAATTCTGCAGTGTAGTTCAGAGTGTTGATTCTAGTTATTTTATTTTAATGTTTCTATTTTTTGATTGGCCTTCACATCATGAAAGACAAGGTAGAAGCACAGATTGCTTTTAGTTAGTGAGGCTGCAGTTTACAGTTTGCTAAAAGAGGAAACAAAATCAGTTCCCACAGTAAAGAAACACTTCAAAGTCTAATTGTATTGGGTGCTTTAAAAGTGTCGGAAATGGAGTTTACTATTTGGTTAAGAATCTCAGTAAATTATTTCACATGCTTCTGTGTCTAGGCTATGACCTTCCAGAAGTGCCACCCCCTACTACTTGTCAACACATTAGTCATATAAAACTCAGCTGATGCCAAACGGACGCAGTTCAGCCAACTATAGAATTGTATAATATTCTACTATGTTCTTCTATTCGTCTTGTTTTTCTCCCCTCTATGGATACTTTCTGCTGCTTTAAGACTGCAGAGGGCTAAAATTGACAGAAGCTTGTGATAGGGTTAATACTTTCCTCTGTTCTGCTCAGAGGCAGAGAAGGTTAGCAGAGGGATCAATGTGATTAAATCTGTAGGAGAGGAAAGATGTGTCAGTCTGCTTGCTTGCTGCCTGGATGTGGTGGTTGAAGGGTGGTGTATATGCAGCCTGGTTTCTGCAGATCTGGGTTGGATATTACCAGCGATGATCTTATGCTTGCATTGGAGGATTTTTTCACCTGTGGACCTGCCTCTGCAAACCTGCTGGTGTCTCCCTGAGCTAACGACACACCTGGGCTTAAAGCACCCGCCTCTCTTTTCCCTCTAGCTGCATCTTTCTGAAACAGAAAGCTAGCAAGCAAGTGTCAGTGGAGAACAGAAGCTAAAGGAGAGACAGATCACTTGCTTTAAGGACAATCAGACACATACACGCATTCTCCAAGCAGCTACACTGCTACCAGCAAAATAAGCTGGACTGATCTTCCCTCTTAGCTTGCAGCTTTAACCTTGCAGTTGACAAACAGGGAAACAGAAAGCAAGGAAAAGAGTGGAAAGCTAAAAGCACATAGCTGGGAGGATAGAAAGGAGCAGGGGCATGTGGATATTGGCTATCTTCTTGTTCCAGAGCATCTTGAATGGTGAGCAATATAATCATTTAGTTTGTGATTCATTTTATTTCAGCTAATTGGGAAGGGTGTCAAAGGGAATTGGATGAATTTTTATCTTTTGTGTTTAAAGCATCGCGCTGGTTGTTAGCAGCTGTCGGGAGAAGGAAGAAATTGCTCTGTAATCATTTAAACTAGCTTACCTAGCAAAGTAAGTGCCCATAACCTAAGTGTGTTACGATATATCTTCCTCATTCAGAATAAAACTGTACTTGATGAAATAGGGATAGATGCAATTTTTCTTTTTTTGGCTGAAAAAAGTACAGAATTTTGCCAAGCAGAGCATCAATCTGTAAGAGCATACTGAGTGAATCTGAAGGGCTTGTATATCAAGCTTTTGGATTTTGATTTTGTTTTCATGTTTTTATATTTTAATTCTTAAATTGTCATGTGATTTAACCAAATTAATGCAGGCTTTTTATTTAAGGAAAAATATTTTTAAATTTCCTCTCGCCATCATTTCTCCGAGAAGGTACCTGCTATGTGTTCAACACACTCATTTATGTAAAAATATGCACTGATAAGCATTACATCATCTAAAAAAGATTAAAGACTCTTTCAGTCAATTTCAAAGTTATGAAGGGGAAATAACAATGGAAAGACAATAAAAAATAAACCCTTGTTTGTGTACTCCTCTGCAATAGATAAATGTTTTCTCAGTTTTTAATGCTGTTATTAATACAGGTGAGGTTTTATATATTTAAAACTTAGACTTGCATAGTTAGTCTTTGACCATATGTATTATCCTAAGGTGCATATTGAACTATATGCAAATAAATATAGTATCTTTAGGATAGAAAACAAATTATGCTGTATACTGTGATGCTAGTTATTCCTATTATTTTACCTTCCTATTTTCAAATTTGAGAACATAGCTCTGCCTAAAATTCATTGTACACTGGCAGTTAAAATGGAAAGATTAAGCACACAATTTTCAAAATAGGCAAACCAGACAGAATAGGAAAATGTTGCTTGAATGAATGAATGAGGGATAAACTCAGGGTAAAGTGTAAAATTTTCCCTGGAAGATACAAATATAATTGAAGCTCCAAGCAAAGGGTGACGAATGAATGCTGGATGAGAGTGCCTTCACATTTGCTTAGGTAGATACTCGATGAGAAAATACATTGACAGGCAAAGCAAATCCAGTATGAATAGAAAGAAATATCATAAAATTAAGGCAATAAGAGATGAAGCAGGAAGGAAGGTAAGGGAGTAAGGAAGATGCATCGAGAAGTATGTTTTGATGCACAGTATACTGTACAATGTAAAATCATCAAAATAACCCCCGAACTTTTTATTTTATTTTGAAATCCTCCTAGCAGTAAGACATTGCAATAAGTTCTGGCATTAAGAATGTATTTATTTATTTTGTCAGATGGCACTATGCCTTTTCTGTATCCACTGCAGGCAGATACCTTGGAGAAAATATTTGCTTTTAATAACACAGGATCACTGTGAAAGTATATTCGCTTATCAGGGCTATTCAGTTAAACAAGGATTTGCATAGAAAATTAGAACTGCAACATTTGTGTCCAAAAATTGTAGGTCTTTAAAAGACAGATACATGTGTACCCTGCACGCACATGAATTCACACCCATTTAAATTGCATACTTTTAAGGTAGACTACCTGAAAAAAAAATCTGCAATTCTGAAGAATAATAAATTAACCTTGTTTTCCTTTTAAGGTTGAAATTGCATGAAAAACAGTTTCTCTCATTTATTCATGTAGTCTGCAGCAATGTCACAGTTTCAACATTCACAAGTATGGACTAAAATCAAACATAAGGATAAATATGTATTCTGAGAATTTTTTAACACTCTAAACACAGAAGATACATGTATCTTCCCAGATTTTATGCTGATATACATACACTCTGTGTGTATACGTACATACATGGTACATACACACCACAATTTTTTTAAATATTACAACACTAGAAATATCTAATGGATGGTTCAGTGAATCTTTATTAACTTAAAAACTGATTAAAATGGGGGTATTTTGACATTAATTTTCAATGATATAGTAAATATAAGATAGTAAGCTCTCTCTGTGTGTGTATTGCAGATTCTTATATGTACACACACACAGGGTATGTATACCAGCATAAAATCTGGGAAGATGATACTTCTGCATTTAGGGGTGTTATGGATAAATATATATTATGAGAATACATGTGATAAGTGTTTCCTGAGGTAGTGTCTGGTTGCATTTAAAACATCAAATGCTCATTGTGAAAGTGCTTTTAGTTACACTGTTGAATTTAGAATACACTATTCACATGACTCTAGTAAGATTTTGGTGATATTTTGAAAATGATTAATACTTCTGTGTTTGAAGGAAAATACAGTATAGACAGTATACACAAATACAAATGTTATATATTTATACAATATGGGGCACTCCTTTATGATACTGTATAAAAATTAACTCTTGAAGCTTGACTTCTGTGGTTGCTGTTACCCACCTGCCTTTCAAAAGTCCCCAGGGAAATGCACAAATCTACTTACAACACACATATGTTCTCGCACCCAAGTGTGTGTGGAATCTAATTATGGTCTAGATATATTATAAAATGAAATAAAAATCTAGTATAGCAGGTAAAACTACTATTTTTAATTTCTTTTCTTTTGTATTTAACAACCCTGGGGCCCAAACCTGCAATCTTTCTATCTGGCAAAATTTCTATTGGAGAGTACATGGGAGCCATCTGAATAAGGACAGCAGGATTGGCCTCCATATCTCCCTATAATCACTCAGCACAAATAAATCTCATCACGATAAATGGTACCTTCATTGAATGGACTTACTGTCTGTAAAATATCTTACTTATGAGTGCAATAGAATATTAGTACACCGACAATATCCAAATAATAGGATTCTGGAACAAAATTTCCAAATTCTAGCTGCAATTGTTATTTCTAACTACTGATTTTATTTATTAACACTATTGGTTTCTTAAAACATGGATAAAAAAGTATTATTAACCATAAATACAGTCAACCCATTTGAGAAGATGGGGGTACCCTTTCAAAACAGTGAATTAAGATGAATAACTTCAACTGATGGTAAGGTGTGTCATGCAGTTATAACCTTGAGCAACACATTGAGAATTTATCTTCTGGGTTACTGTATTAAAATATTCTAGAAGCAAGCATTTAAAATTATTGATATAAATGAAAAAATCCACTTTAGTCCAATCCCAATGAGTATAGGCATATTTTATTGATTACTTCATGGGGGGGAAAAAAAAAAAAGGTCAAACTTTTTTTTACACATTTCAGAATTCCTGTACCCAGCAATACACTGGCTTATTTGAAATGTGTTTGCTAGACATGCTATTGCTCTGTGTATTCAAATGTCGGTATTTCTTGGTAACATTTTAATATGTTGACATAAATATGCTGAAATCATTTTCAGGCTTCTCTTCCACTGTAACTCTTGTTTGCCTGTGGTCCATTGATCTGTGTTGAAATCAATGGAACACCAGGATGTACCCAATACAGTACAGCTGATACTAAAAATAAATTCCCATTAAAATGATTTCCATTTTGTATCCATAATGCATGAATCCCAGTGTGCACATGTCCATCTTTGATATATCAAACGAGTTTTTACTAGCATATCAGACTGTAAGCAGGACAAGAGCCAGACTGTAAATTGGGATGGGGGCAGAGGGAGTAGACAAAAACTGTAAGAAGGTACAACAGAGGTAATAGGAATACTTGCCACAAGAAACAGTGATCAGTACTGCTAGAAACAAACAGGAAGGCTAACACCTTTACTGATATAAATAGGGCTTTTCCTCTCAATGGAAGGTTTTTTTGAATAGCTGTGACATCAAAATATAGTTTGAGTAGCCAAAGCCTTGCTCTCAGGTAGTAAGATACTTCATGTGCTGATATATAGTTATTGACGTGTTTGTGGATAACCCAATCTTACTGATTGATTTTGACCTTGTTACTTCTGAGGCTTTTAATTCTTTTCTTGCAATAAGTATTAGTTGATCACTGAGTGATTAAAATGAAATTTGCATTAACTAGAAAGCTAGACAGAGTGCAACAGAAATCTGCTCCTCCACTTTAAAAGAGAACTCATTTCCCTTCTTTACATTTTTAGTAATATTCCAGAATATAGCAATTACTGCACATTAAGAATTCCTGACCAGCTTCACCAAACACAAACTGAGATACTACGACATGGTGCCTGCATGTTAGTGTGTCAGTATCACAGGACACTAGTGGGCAGCAAACCACACAAGACTATCAACACTTCAAAACAACAGTGGGAATAAACAGTCACCGAAGGGAGGATTTATGAAGGTAGATCGTCTTGCAGGGTCACTATCCCTTTAATTTGCAGAGCTCACTATTCTGTTTTCTTTTCCTCCTGTGAGCATTGAATAACAATGATTAATGACAAGAAGTCTAGAGGCTACATTTGTATTAAAGTTTTTAAAATGAGGTTGATTTCCACAAATAGCAATAAGCTGTAATGAGAACTTGAGGCTTGATTCTTCATTTGTTGAAGACAATGGTAAAACTCCCTTCCCTTCAGTGGTACAGCATCAGGCTTTTTGGGTATTAAAGGTCAAAGGAACTGATGAGTGGGAAAGCTAATGGATAGCCTGAGGTTGGTTGATTTTAACCTGCCTACACTCAGCAGTTCCACACTGTATTGAATTATGTCATTTATAGAGGTACCACTCAACTCCCCACACCATCAAACATCAGGCCTTTTCTTTAATTTAAGCTAATGGGTCCTCAGCTTTTTTTTGAAAATCAGGCCATCTATTTAGTGACTAAATTATGGACTTGTGAGCTTAACTTTATGGCCCCATTTTTGAAAATCTTGATCTAAGCCTCTCTCAGCACCCCAAAGCTCGAGAAGGTGAGTCAGAAGTTATTGACTTGATTAGTGTTATAAACAGTCTATAGCAGGGCCAGGAATGTATGGCATGATTTTCAAAGGTGTTTGCAAAACATTGTATTATAAATGATCAGATACTACCGGGACGGGCACCAGTACAAAACTCTAAACCAGAAAGGCCTATACATTTTTGGAAGTTGCACAAGCTAGGATTAGTATTATTTTGTAGAACCAGTTGATTTTTTTTTTTGTCAGAAGCTGATGTTTCAACAAAAACTGACATTTGTTGTAAAATTTTACCAGTTTTAGCAATTTTGTTTTGGAAAAAAAAATAGAAAAAATGTTTTTTGCAAATTTTTAATAATCCCATTTCAACATTTTCAGAATGGAAAGTTTTGATTTTTTCCCCCAAAATTTACTTTATTTTATATATAATTTAAAAAATAAAATAAAATGTCAAAATTGAAACTAAATATTTTAAATGAATCAAAATAAAACGCCTTAATGATTTTTTTCTTCAGAATTTTGTTTTGTGAGAAATTTGGAAATTTTGGCTTTTTTCTCCATTCAGAATGAGTATGTGTAGTGTTTTTTTAAATCCTTCATGGCACTGGAAATCCATTTTCCAGTTTGCTCTATTATTTAAAAGTGGTAGCATTGCTAATTATTCAGGTCGTAGGCAAACTATTCACTCTGGGTTAGGAAGAAACTTCCCCTAAAGCCAGATTATTATATGCATTATCCATCACACAGCTTCCGTTGAAGAATCTCGTACTGGCTATTGTTAGAGTGGAATCTTTTCTTTAAGTGTGACACTGGTTCTGATTTAGTATTGCAGTTCCTATAGCATGGCAAAATGAAAATTCCTTAAAAAGATGTGGGAATTTATTATCTTGCCCTGATTACTTAAAGTTGCAGCATATTTGATTTTTTTTAAAATTATTATTCCTTATACAGTTACTGATACCATAATTTTGTAAAAGTAGCAACAAAACCCTCTTGAGCAATAAGGTTCTCCAATGTACTGCAGACTACAAGATCCTGAATATCTACTCCAAGGTGAATGAGTGAGTGAAGGCTGTTACATTATATGTATTATTCCATAAAATAAACCCCACCTTCTTAACCTCGCTTATTTACAGATCCATCTTATTTCATTAATTCATGGGCCTACACTGTCTTATAGGAACCACATTTAAAGCTTGGTATCTTCAACAAAATGAAACGGAAGAAGTGTTTCAGAAGAGCCTTTCGTATCACAAAAAAGCATTGAAGAAAATGATCTTTAAAAGTAAACCACACATTCCACAGATACTTGTTACCTGGTGTTTTTTGCCATTGATTTTTCACACTGATCTCCAGCTATCGTATGTCATTCATTTCTCATGACTTTCTAAATATTTCCCCTCTTTAAAGTAATGGTTTAATCACCAGAAAAAGAGAAAATAGGCTGAATAAATATATCTCATAGTGAAATGGGAGAACAGATATTAAGGACATAGACATTGAGATAGGAAGAAAGAAAGGCTAGTGGATGGATAGTCAGAATGACAGAGATTAACGAGTCTTGCCTGCGTCCCTATTTAAGTTATTTTTACTCAGGAGGCAGAGAGTAAGATTTAAGAATGAGCCAGCAGTCCTATTTATAGAAAGCCATTTTTAAATGCAGTGGCTTTGAGAAGGAGAGTCACCTCCATACTAAACGCCTGCATCCCTGGAGCTTCCTAGTAACACGGGGAGAGAGCAGTGCAGCAAACGGTGCTGAATCACTGATCAGGCTATCTGCTGAACATTCTAGAAGGGCAGACCACACATGAGCTCAGGAACACAGTGGAGCACAGGAACACCGCTGGGAGTGGCACTCATGGGCCGTGTTTAAATGGCAGCTACAAAGCCAGATGCAAACAAATGGGAGTGCAGCAGCTCAGAGGCTATGTTGATGAAATACCATTCAAGGCATCTGAACGTGCGCTGCATCACCTAAAATGAAGACCAAGCACGCAGTTGTTAATCTAACACTGTCAGTGTTACAAGCAGGGACAAAATTATATACAGTATGTGTGATGGCTTGGAAACTACTGTGTATGGAAGAACAGGATGCTCGCTCCAATGTCCAACTTTAGGTGCTGCTGTCTCCTTACACTTAATTACACATTAATCCTGTACTGAATGTTTGTCTTAAATTATGATACCTCTCTTTGAACTGTCAGCAAATATTGAAAAGTAATATTCCCACAGGTTTCTTTTAAGGTAAGGGTAAAAGAAATAATAATTATTTAAACAAACAAACAGCCTTTAAAAGGTGGCTGTTATTACATAATAAGAAATTAGAGACATGATTTCTGGAGTGACCAGAAATATTCTAATGGGACAGATAACATTGTTAATACATTCTGACCTGAATTAAAATGCGTTGCATTGAAGCTTTGAATAATTTGGTGTCTATCTTTATAATTGCCATAGCTATGAGTAAAGATGTATAAAGCATAGACAGAGCAACTCTGCGACAAGCATCTCCCAGGGTGCGAATTCCAGGGAAAAGAAATGCTGCCATGTTGTGTTTGCAAATGATTGATCTATGTTGAAGTCTGCATGCTAAGGACTTCTTTCTTTCCCAATGCAGAGTGGCTGCACTCACTGCTTCATTTTATAGTTGCCACAGTATGAAGGGACTTCATGGAGGTTGGCACTGGCTCGTTAGCTTCAATGCTGCTCTTAAGCAGTATCTTCATGATGGGCATATTTTAACTAACTTGAGGCCACTAGTTGTTTAGTAGCATCATTCTGTGATACTAAATGAGAGTCTAAGTGGGGTGTAGGTGTGTGAACCCAAGGATATAAGCTGGTTGAGAGGACCAGCCATACAGTGAAACATGCAACCTCTGAGGAACCCGTACATTATTATTGTAATATCCCCTGTTGTAGACAAGTCACAAAGTGGGGTTAGTATTCCCTGAAATGAGTCAATTATCTGCTTTTCCAGACAATGGAAGGTTATGTATAAAACTAGAAATGCTAGCTCTGAATCTAATTGACCTCCCTTCCCTGATGGGTTAGGCAATCAGAAATCATTGTTCCCACCTGACTTCAACAATGTTATTTTCTACAGTTGAAAGCAGAGAAAGGTGTGGTTTTTTTTTTGTTTGTTTGTTTTTTAATTTATGTAACCTGCCGTAAATATAGAAATTGTGCCATGGAGCAGCCAAGAATAAAAATATTAAATTACTTTTTCTCCAGGCCATGATATCTCATCCTAGGTTCTGCCATAAGCGTGGACTGCTGTGCAACTGCAGCAGCAAGGGATAAACTATTGATTGTCCTAATTCAGGAAAACATCTTTATGCACTTAAGCATGGGTTTAAGTCCTATTAAGTCAGGGCATGAAGAAGATTAAAAGAAGATAGAGATGGGGTGGAGGGAGAGGAGGAAGGACTTCCAAATTATGTACTGGCTCAAACCAGGGCCACTGGAAGTCTCTCTAAGATCATATGTGACTAGCTGAACCGGACAATCTGTCTCCCACTCTTATTTTTTGTTTTGGATCTTTGCTTGCTTGTTTTGACTAGAAACAAAACACTCTCTGGCTGTTGGCACATAAAGACCGGGAGACGAGAACATGTGCTAGAGAGGGGAAGTATATGCTGTTCTGCTAGGTTAGGCTAATGGTGGTGAAAGAGGAAACAAGGGAGTTATTAATCCAGGCCAGTTTTAGATATACACAAGGGACACATTTTAAATAGAAAAGGCCCATGCTGGTTTATCCTCAGAGGGGACCCAGGAGCACTGTACCAAATCCCACTACCACTAAGAATCATGTCCTGCTCTAATGGTTGGTTTGTGTTTAGCTGCCTTAAAGTTTTGTTTAATTGTGCATCTCTCTGGGCCTGGTGAACCGGAAGTTGTTGCATTACAGGCACAAAATTTGGCAAAACTGAAATTTAATGATGCTGTGTCATAATGTCCATCCATTAATCTGTGAGCCCCTAACCAGGGTGTAGGTTATTTTAGGTATTTCTGGTGGTGTTTTTGGTATAGTTTTTTTTTAAATTTCAGTCCACACTTTTAGCTTCACATATGTAGGAAGATTCCCTTTCTCTCCTTCCTCTCACTCTCGCTGCATGCTTGAAATACTTTCCCTCTTCTCGATGCACCAAGCAACATCCCTTTCCTCCTTTTTTATTGTCTGTACTACGGTAGACCCAAAAGCCCAAATCTGGATCACCGCCCCATTGTGCTAGGCACTGTACAAACAAGCCTATAATCAAAATATGAGGAAGTGGGAAGAGAAGCAGGCAGGTACAGCCTACAAGCAAAGGGATCAGGATAAGGACAAGCTCACATCATATTATTTGCAGATTTGTTGAGGTCGGGTGTTTAGTTTTGGGTTTATTTTCACTGTATTTGCTTTTATGAAAAGTACTTTTAGCTAGCTTTGGTGAGGATATTCCAAATAACGAATGGGAACAGGCAAGAGTTGCTGGAGTAGGAGAGAGGAGAGGGTAAAGAAGGAAGCTGGGTTGAGAGGAGGTAGAAAGGGACAGACAATTGAAGGGTCATAGTGGAAAAAAGGGGGCAGGATGAAGTGGAAGCAGCAGCAGTTGTAACAAGTAAAGGGGGAAACAATTTGCACTAATGTAAGTGGTAGCCGGGGGAAGGGGAGGACCAGATAAAGCTATTGAGTTAGAGAAGCCCATTTACCTTCTGGGATAGCAACCTTCTGCTGCCGGCTGATGCAGTTAGTCTGGTATCTCAAGTGGTAAAAGTCTGCTGCATTGCTAATCTATTCTTACATGATCATTTACTATTTTTCCCACAGGAGCCCTGCTGCATTTAATGCATGGCATGAGTACACAAAGGGGCAGAATTAAGGTGACATGAGCAATCATAAATCTGGCCTTTCCTAACCTTCTAATATTTGACTTTGCAACCTAAATAAAGTTATTTAAAATATATATTTTTGAAGTAATATAGATCAGCTGTGCCAAGGTCTTATCTGTAGTGAATTGATAGGAACCAGAAATGAATAACTTAAGCATTGAGTTATTATATAAAATGGTCCGGCGCAATACTGGCAGCTCCCTTTGAATAAGGAGCAGACTGCAGAGTATAGAGGTACATTGCTGATACCAGCAGGGGATGCTGTTATCCGGCTAAAGATTGCTGTGTAACGATAAGCCAATAGGAGAATTTTTGTTGTTCCTGTACCATGTTATCTCTGACCTTGGCTGTAGTCTCAACTGTGTTACCAGCTGTTCCTTCCCCACTGTCTGCCCCTTTCCCCCTAGTGTGATTGTTCTGAGATGACAGTCTCCTGAGTTTATTTGATTTTTTTTAAAATTAGCATCTAGTAAAAACAAGTGTAGATTTAAACTAAGTAATTAAAAACTCCAAAAAAAAAATTCTAAAAAGCTTGTAGCTCATGCATCAAGGGATCCATACTACAACTAAGTGGGCTACGGGTCTGTTGCTGCATGAATGAATGATTGATTAAAATCCAGGAATGTTTGCAACGTGAGTGTTTCTCACTGGCTCAGCAGCAAAACAAGTCAGTTGAATTGTACCAGCTCCTTTAGCACAAAGAGATCTTTGGTGACACATCTTTAAAAACTGAGACGATTCAGCTCTTTATTTTATTTTTAGATGACTATACTGTTCATATTACTTTTAGCCCTTGAGGTTTTGTTTTTGGCGTAATAATGTTCCTCTACAGAAAATGCATACTGTACTTTGGGGTGTGGTTTTTAAATTGTGCATACTGAACTATATATTTTAAAATAGCATCCCCTCTAAGCATAATGTGGAAAAATAGTAGGAAAAATAATGGGTGCTGTATTGTAATTGGTTGCCTTTTTTATTAATGTAAAGTTATTTTGAGATGCCTAAAGGATTATCGATAGAGGTCCTTAGTGGGGGATATAGCCAATTTAAATTAGCTCACAGTTTATCCCTTATGATCTGGAATCTTTAAAATGTAGGTAGCGCCTAATTATTCTACTAGGTTATATTGTACTGTAGGGAATTTCTTTCATTCAGAGCTTGCTCACTAACATATAATAAACTCCCACATCACTATATTTAGTACCACGAAACTCAACTAGAACAGTCAATTTGAAAAGGCTAACTAGTTGCCTTAAAAATAACTCGTATCCCATCTTTCGTCAGAATAAAACAAAAACAATAGATTTTTTTTTAAAATACTGTTTAAAATATTTTCCAGTTTCCTTCTGTCACTACATTTCCCCCACTGTGTCTATATAAATGAGTGTCATTTGATTACTCAGGTAAACATCAAGGGTATGCTTAATGTTTTGCTGCTTCAGGAAATTTTCTGCTGTTTCTGCTTTTATAACTGAAATGGATTTACAACCAAATTTCGCTGTTTTATTACACAGAGAACATCACTTAATGGGTCTTCTTTCCTTTCCCCCCACCCCCAGCCTCACCCTCCCTTTAACTGAGCCACCAAAAGCAAGTAGTGCAGCATTGGACTAGTTACTACAAACGCAGGGTTTGTAAAAGGACACTAATACTTTACTGTATCCCTGAAGGTCATCCAAGTGATCTATCCTTAAACACACGTGTGTGTGTGTGTGTGTGTGTGTGTGTGTGTGTGCAGGGGGAGGGGAGGGGAGGAGACTCTCAGGATAAGGTTGGAGATGATTATGATAAAATTGTATGGGCTAAAATATGCGCCCACTCTTAAATCTTTCTGTGATAATCTAGTGGCAGAACTGTCCTTGGGATTTGGTGAATGTCTAAATTAAGAAATCATAGCCATGGCAAATCTGGTTCTGACAACATCTCTTCAGGGTTAAAGAATAACATGCAATCCAGATGACAAACTTAAATTGCTTTTCCAGCACTACAAACCTCAATTTCCTTTTTATTTATTTATTTTTTTAAAAGTCATCTGTGCATGATCTGGCGTCATTAATGTGCTGGGTGCCTAAGGTGTTCCTTCGTCTGTTCCTCTAGCAGCTTTTCCCCTCAAGTGATTATGCTAATTAGTGTTTGATCAGATGATTAAATTATAATTCGATTAATCCTGTGTGCTAAACGCTCTGAATGCATTTTCCATTGCCTGAATGCCTTGTGCTTAAGCGCTCCTGTTTGCAGCCTGATACGAGGCTTTTGCTTTTTCCTGTGGATAGTGTTTTCTATTTTAAAAGCACCATTGATTCTCTTTGACATTAGGAAAGGGAGGGGAAGCCTTTTTGTTTCCTACCCTCATTATGAGGACCGGAAATGTGGCTCCCCCTAGTTGAACTGAATTATATGGAGGGGGATAAAACAGAAGGGGGAAAAGAGTTCTGTCTGTTGATATTTACTGTTCACATTTCCTCATAACAATACATCCCTTTCCAAAGCTGAAATGTTTGAGTCCAGAAGACTTCTTTGTAGAACAATGGTTTTGTATTTTGTCAGGGTCCCCCACACCAAACCCCACTTCCCCTGTTTTATCCAGGTTTGTTTTTGCATGTCAAGTACAGTAGCTAATCTCCAGCAAGAGAAGAACACAGAATATACTGAATTCATAAACTCGGTGTGGTTAAAAGATTAACACTTAGCTGCATTTGTTCCTTTCCCTTGAATACTAGGGCCCTTTTTTGGAGTGATCCCCAAAGAATCTTCGTAAATAAAACAGAGGCTGCACTGTTGGCATTTAAAGTTAATTTGTAGCACATATTTGCATTTAAAAGGGAGACATTTTGGCTTCAATGTGGCTTTTTCCATATTTGTCAGGTCAGGACAATAACATTTGTAGGCACCGGTGGCTTGTTCTAGCAGTCACTGTAGGGCAGCGGTGACTGCAAGAGTTCAGGAAGGGTTGTGGTTCAGGAAGAGTTCGGGAGGTTGCTTTACCTTGTAATTTAAGTCTTTGTTTTAATTTCCAATTATAGTGCAAAATCTTTGTTTGTTTGTTTTTCCCCAACTGAGAATCCTACTGAACTTCCTCCCAGGGGAAGTGTGAGAGACAAATTTAACAAAGAGATGCCAAGCTTTGTGTTTGGGGATCTCCCTCTTCTGTACCCCAGCTGCAGCAAGGTAAAGCAAGGCAATGAGGATATTGGGTCCTACACATCCCCACCCCTTTGTTACCTTCAGTGCTAGTAACCATTTGTGAAACCCATATTAAGTGTTATTCAACCCCTGCCAGGTTGTCCATAAAACAACTTAGCCCGTACTGTAGCTGTTCCATGATATAATAGGGTGTTTTTTTTCTTTATTTGTTTTTTAACAAGTACAAATCAAAATAGGGAGGAAGATTAGAGACTGGGAGTTTAATTAAAAGTGTTGTTGCTCAACACCCCTGTTCCACATCTGGTCTTTACAAGGCAGAGTCATATAGCAATAGTGGATTTTAATATCTCATCACACGACTAATATGAGAAAATCCACATACTGTCAGTAACATGAGCAAAGGAGGTTTGCCAAAACAACAACCACAAACCCCTCCAACACCTCTATACTTTTGAATATACCTGTTAATCACAACAAATGCTAAAGTAGCTATACAGTTTGGCTACATGCAAAACCTTCAGCTTGGGAGACCCTGATCTTTTCATTTGTAATTATTCATATTTCAGTAGCACTTAGAGGCCCCAGCTGAGATGAAGGCCACATTATGCTAGTCACAATAGTAAGGCCTGGCCTCCTCACAGTTTTTATACTGATTTAACTATTTTGGTTAGGCCTGGTCTACACTAGGACTTTAATTCGAATTTATCAGCGCGTTAACGAACTACAAACCGTCCACACCACACCAGGAAGCCATTAATTCGATAGAGAGGCTCTTTAGTTCGGTTTGTACCCCACGCGGCCCGGGTAAACGCTAACCGCAACACTTGCTATTGGCTCGAATTGGGGCTTGGTGTGGATGCGAACAGCAGCTCAGCTCGCTAGCCCACCACCACACTCACGTTCTGGCTCTGAGCTCGAGCTGAGCTTGATCTCTGCCACAGCCACACGCCATGACCCGCAAAAAATGATTCAGAATTTTTTTCCTGTTCTGGTTTGAATCTGACGCTCTGCTTGGTTCTGGTGGCACCGCAGCACCTGCTCGCAAGCACCTGGATGGAGCAGCAGCAGAGCCAGCAGAGTCGGGGAATCCCAGAATAGAAAGAGGAGAATGGACTCCACGGATGAACTGACTGATGTGGGTGTGTGGTCTGGGCGAGGAGTCTGTGCTTTGCGAAGCGCCTCCAACAGGACCAGGCTCGAGAAATGAAAGAAGGTCTCTGAGAAAGGATACAGCCGGGATAGTGAAGGTGAAGGACCTAAGACAAGAAGGAGGAAGTCAGAAGAAAGAAATCAAAGGCAAAAAGCGGGGCCCCGGACCAGACATGCGAGGCCCTGCAGCCAGCCATGCCTGCGCATGCCTGCCACCTGTGACCAGTGGACCACGTGTGACTCGAGGAGTGCCCGGTGAGTGACGATGGACCTTCGGTTCTCCCTGATGGGGGAATGGTCTTTTCCCTTTTGGCGCTTTTGAGGGCGAGGAAGGGTTTTTTGAGACGGCTCCAGGCTCTTCATCACCCTCCACAGAGATCCCCTACCCCAGGATCTCCCCCCCACCCACACTCGCCCGACTCAGGATCACCGCCCGACCGTCAGGGAAGGAAAGGGGGGGAAGGATTAAGAAAACAGGATAACAAAACAAAAAATAATTAAATAAAAAATTTATAAAAAAAATATAAAAATATAAACAAATATAACAAATATGAAACAACTATAATACACATAGGAATACAAATAGAAGGGAGCAAGGGGAGAGAAGGGGCAAAAAGAGGCTTGGAGCAGAGAGCAGCTGGTGGTGCCCGGGAGGAAAGGTTTCTTGGAGGCCATGCCATCCTCAGGGCGTGGAAGGACCCATCACCAGCATATGGGGACGCAGCCAGAGAGCCTGGCAGCGCTCTCTGTCTCTGTGCACTGGGCTGGCCTCTCTGTTGCAGGGCTTCTGTGTCAGTCCTGCATCTGTGTAGTGGGTGATGTGGTGCTGTTGATGCATTGCATGTGTACTGTTACTCTAATACATGCATACTGTGTACTTTGCTTTGTGTGACTTTTTTTAACTTTGACCTAAATGAGTTTCAGAAAGCTTTGCATAAGAATGACTTTCGCTTAACAGAGTTTTACTTTGCATTTTGCAGACACTTGAAGCAGGCCCCAGAGGCCGTTCAGGCGCGCCTCAGAAAATCTGCAGACTTCTTTCTTTCTTTTCACTGAGGGGAGATGCCTAACGCATATTCACTCTGCACTCACATTGCAGCCAGCAGGAGCACAGCTATGCAGCTATCTTTGTGCAAGCTGACTTTGCACTTAATGCAGTCAGCAATGAGAGCGGTGCAGCTATCTTTTCTCGCGCGTGGCTCGCTCCTGAGAATGGCGCGCCAATGAGCGTATTCGAAATCTGACTAGTTCTGAGAGAGACTGAGACTCTTTGGTCTGTCTTGTTTTCTGTTTTACAACTTTGCTTTAGACTGTGTACTGTTGGCAAACACATGTATGTTCACATCAAACATTCACATCACACAGCTTCACAGCTTGAACTGCCTCCCCCAGACCCCCATGCTCCAGCCTCAGCCTGGCCCAGACAGCGAAAGAAAAAGACAAGGACAGGCATGACAGAGAGAGGAGTGCCAGAGCCCAGAGCGGAGCGGAGCAGCAGAGCAGAGACAGGCGAGGGAGAGGAGTGTCAGCAGCATCGCACACACGCGGCAGGAAGCAGGGCAGGCGGCAGGAAGACCGACTCGCGCGCTGCTTGGTCTAATGAGTCAGCAGAGAGACAGCCGGCGGGAGATCAGCAGTTTCCCAAAGCCGCAGAAGACCTGCAGTGCCTCTGCAAGTGCCCCTGCAGTGGCTCTGCAACGCCCCCTCACCCCCTCACCCCACTGTCCCCCGGCGGTAGGGACAAGGCGGGGGGGCGTCAGGGCAAACGGGGAGGTATAAGACAACTGTCGACACCGATGTGTAACGAGACAACTGTGCAATTACAGCATCAACCAGTCCCACAAGCAAGTTCAAACCCTACTTGGTGTTACATTTTCAAAAGCGGTTTTGTGTACATTGTTGTAAAAGTGTTATGGTGTTACTGACTGTTGTCGTGTGGTTCTTCTGTGGGTGTCACTCTGTGTGCAGCAGAGTGCACACACAGTACACAGACTGCAGTCACCAGGGTGGCACACAGCAGACTGTATGACTGCAGTGCAGGAGCACCTGGGTGGCAGGGCAGCGTCCTGGTGTAGGCTGGGGCTTTCTTCCTGTGCATCTGGGTGCTCCTGCAGTGCGGCAGTAGTCAGTTGTCCCCCTTGTAATGCATTTGGACTTCCCATATATCCTCACGATCCTCCCCCCCCCCCCCAGACCCCCGCCCCCACCATCCACTCACCCACACACCATCCCCTCACCCTTTCCCCACACCTTCACCACCCCCCCCTTCCCCCCCCGCCCCCTTCCACTAGCCACCACTAAACCCACCCCCAACCCACACCCTATCCACACATAACACCCACACTAAAATTCCAAAAACAGAACACTTGAATACTTTTAAAATAATTTAAAAATAAATTAAAGATTTTAATTAACAAAAAATGTCCTTACTTTTAAACGTATTTAGGGTTAAAACGTTTAGTTAGTAAACAAACCTGGAAATCAAGTGAACAGTCTTGAAATCTCCTAGACTGTCACAAACTCTGCTTTCAAAGCCTCCTGATGCATATCGCTTCGCTTCGGGATATTCTCTCCGCAGCCATTTCTGATCTGATACGCTCGTCAAGAATATTCTCTAGCAACCTCCCACTGGCCAGAAGATCTCACAGAGCAGCTCAAGGTCTCCACACAGCACTCTCAGCAGAGCAAAGCCCAGCAACAGCACGCAGCTCCTTTCGACGAGCCGCCGCAGCGAGAACTCCCAGTCTACCATTCTTTCGCCCATCCCCCACCATTCTGCACCAAGTCCACCTCCATCTTAGAGGAGCGGTTCAGCAGGACCACTCGCTTCAGTCCTGTTGGGGGTCCAAGGCAGGGCCTTAGGGACAGGGGGGCCCCGGGGCAGGCCGGGTCCCGGAAGGGTCCTGAGGGGGTCGAACAAACCCCGTCCCCCGACCCGTTATTTTGCTGATGGAGGCCTGAACCCAGAGCAGTTTCTGAACACACGCCGCGATGAACCTTGCCAAAGCCCACCTAAATCGCCTGTAAAGCGTAAAACCTGCATAGGCACCCTAAGCTGGCACATTCAAAAAAAAGTAGCCCTTGGTGTTAATGGGATGCTGTGGGTTGGTGGGCCTGGTGGGCTGGTGCCAGAATCTCTATGTGGGCCCGCATAGCGGGAAGACATTCCCAGAAATCCACTATGGCCCCTGGACATTCGGCCAAGCCCAGAAGCAGTTGCTAGTCACTACCTTTGATAGAGTTGCTCAGGACGACAACGGGCTACAGTTTGCGTGGCAAGTGCTTGGTGCAGCTGACTGACAGTCAGCTGCGTCTGCAGTTTCTGGCTCGCTACTGAGTTTCCGCTTCTGCAGTACAGTGGCACAGGCAGGGGCATCACAGCTGCTTTCATCCAGTTGGGGCCTGCACGTTCAGGTGAGACAAAGTCTCACAGGGCAGCTCTTCAGATCCCACACAGTCTGAAGCCAAGTTCAGTCAGACCCCACATCCCCACCAGTCCCACCATGCCCACACACCTGTCGGGCCTTGTTCGCCCACCCCACCATGAACTTGACCCCTGGCCCACCATTGCCTCTTTGCCACCATGATCTCCACTGCTCGGAGAGGTCTCTCCGGGCTGCCGGAGCCCTGGCCCTGGCTCCTCGCCCGGTTTCTCAGCATCTGACTGTAAGGTGCGCGACGTGAGCAGAGGTATGATCGCAGCGGCTCCATGCCCAGCGATGATGTGCGCAGAGATGCTCGCCCGACCTCCGAAGCAGAGGGCTGTGCGAGAAGAGCCGAAGACGACATGAAGACGAGAGCTGCGAAGGAAGACAGGGAGGCGGGATTGGATTTTCCGGCACGCATGTTTTCCCCCCATGATGGATTGGCGGTATTAGAAATCAACATTTTCCCGAGGGGGCACAGTGCAAGGGCACTGTGGATGGGAACGAAGCTGACAAAAGCCAAAGTTGGAGTTCCCTGTGAAAGTGTATAATGATGGTAATTTTACAAATTATAGTGTAGACAAGCCCTTAGATTTGTAATTTTTCTACTGAAATAGTTATACCAGTTCAACTTCTAGTGTGGACGCAGTTATACTGGTATAAAGTTGCTTATACCAGTGTAATTTATTCCACTTCCCTTATGGGAATAAGTTAAACCAGCATAAGCACCTTTATATCAATATAACTACATTCACTCTGGGTGGATGCGCTGCTTTAACTATACTTACATATATATAGTAAGGCTTTTGGTATTGTTGCACATGACTATCTCATAAACAAACTAAGGAAATATTGCCTACCTGAACCTACTGTAAGGTGGGTGCACAAAAAGTTGGAAAACCGTACTCAGACAGTAATCATCAGTGTTTAAAGGTCAAGCGGGAAGGGCATATTGAGTAGGATCCCACAGGGATCAGTTCTGGGTTCTGTTCAATATTTTCACCAATTATTTAGATAATGGCATAGAGAGTACAGTTATAAAGTTTGCGGACGATACCAAGCTGGGAGGGGTTGCATGTGCTGATTATTTCTTCCTATCCTTGGTGGACATGGGGAACAATTGATCAGAGTCCTCTTTGTAACAACTTTTTACATATTTGAAGATTATCATCCCCCTCAGTCTTCTCTTCTTTAGACTAAACATGCCCAGTTCCTTCAACCTTTCCTCGTAAGTTGTGTTTTCTAAACCTCTCATTTTTGTTGCTGTTCTCCGGACTCATTCAAATTTGTTCACATCTTTCTTAAAGTGTGGTACCCAAAACTGGACCTCATACTCCCTTTTCCTAGAGAAATATGTCTATGCTGTTAAATGCATGCAAAACTAATGGTGTCTAGCAACAGAAGTCAGAGCTAATTGCATTGTGCCAAACACACACGTGTACCAGAGGGACAAATCTAAGCCTAAGCATAAGG
This sequence comes from Mauremys reevesii, assembly GCF_016161935.1. NCBI lineage: Eukaryota > Metazoa > Chordata > Testudines > Geoemydidae > Mauremys > Mauremys reevesii. The sequence goes on from NC_052623.1 coordinate 162,146,343, forward strand.
GGCAGCCCTCACCAACCCCTCCCTTCTCTCCACCCCTCCCCCCCCACACTAGCACCAATGCCTTCTCTATATGGTGTCTCTGGGTTTTTAGACGTTCCTCCATCCTATTATAGGGGTTTAATTGGGGTAAAAGATTGGCAATATGCAGCAGTTTACCACTACAGTGAACCGTTCTAAATACAACACGCATGGACACGGTGCTGTAAATGTTCTCATCCTTTTAAATTAGGATACTAAATGATTTCATACTCTTTGCCACTTCAGTGGCATTCTGAAACAACAAACCTACTGGTAAATTTGGCAGATCCCTGATCGTTCTATGTATCTGGCACTCTTCTATGTTTCTGTTTGGGAAAATACTCAAGCTTCTCTGTTCTATTTTAATGTACACTATGTATTTTTCCCCTCTATTTCTCAAGCTTTGCCTTTAAAAAAATATAAATAGGTTAATGTAAAATTAGTCTCTGGTACTGTGGTCTATTACGGTGTTCTTGTTTATAAATGCTGAGCCCACAGCCTATCATGCTGGCTCCTTGTACTCCCCTCTCTACAGCCGTCTCTTGTCTTTTACTTAAATGATAGGATCCTTGTAGCAGGGTTCATCTTTCTGTTCTGTACAGTGCCTAGAATAGTGGGGTCCCAATCCATGACTAGTGCTCCTAGGTGCCATAAGACAAATAATAATAATTCCTGTACTAGAGCTATACACATTTAACTTGCATGTGTCTCAGATCTGGCGCTGTCCATAATTAAATATTCTTTCTTTAAAATCCTTTCTGTATTCAATGTAAGAGAGGCACCTGGTACATCCAGGGAGACGGGGGGCGTGGAGCGAAGGAGATGAGAGATATCAAATGTCATCACACACTTCAAAATCCCATTTTCACCTGCTCATGTGATATGTATCAAATGCTACTTTTAGGTAGTACCCTTTGGTTATATTTTGGGAAACTCCTAGATTTAAATGTAACCATATGTCTTTGTTGTCTGGAGGCGGTTGAGTTTCTTGTATAGATTGCACAGTTAGGAAAGTGCTGTTATCCCCATTATTCAGAGGGGGGGACTGTAAATAGACTAAATGACTTACCCAAGGTCACAGAGGAAGTTGTTGGTGGAGCAGGGAACCGAACCTGGCTCTCCCCAGTCCTAGGATAGTGGCCTAACCACTGGACCACCCTTCTCTCATCTGTAAAATGCCTTTTGGGGGAAAAGCTGAATTCCATTTAATTATAATCCAGGGGTTAAAGTGTACGTTAAGGATTACAGAATCACCTGCAGCTACAGCAGAACTCTCTCAAAAATCAACGTGCTGTTTGCCTAAAGATCAAAGGGAGAGTGGTATTTTTATTGCTAACATGATTATTTGTTCAGGACATTGCATTCAGTCTTGCTCATTAGAAAATATGCTTGCCTTTATGACCAGGATTCTTTTTGCCATTTGTTATCCCACCCCTTTCATTCACCGTGTATGTATGTTCCTGTTCCTTTCTTTCCTCTACATCTCCTGCCCTGCAGCAGCTCCCAATTCCTACTCCCTTGTTAGCTTCATTCTTATTCTATCTGCTGAAAAATGATAAATGAAATAGTTAATGCTGCCATTTTAAAGTGTTATGGCTTTTAGACTCAACATTCCGATGAGCTGTAATGAGGACAGGAGAGTCCACATGTCTTGGTCGTTGTTTCAGGCTGTCTGCAGACTCAAGCAGACTGATTACTCTTGGGTCACAGTTTGAAAGGTTTATTTGCAAGTGTGAGGACTAGACGCTAGCTTACTTAAAAATGAAAACAGAGATTCTGCAGAATATGAATATAGTTTGTGGGCCATATAAATACACCAAATGCTCCAGATCTGGCCTGCAAGAAGCTGGGTGTTTGATACCTCTGCATGGATCTTGATTGAAATGAGGTATTTGACTACCAAACAGCTGCCTGTCTGCTAGGATGGTGGATCCTGATCCATCCTCACTCTCCCAAAGGTATAATGGGAAGTGGAGGGGGATCTTTGAGGTTAACTTCATGGAGTCTGGCTCCCCCAAGGTCTCTTCCTGGGGGTTATCTTATGGAGTGGCCATCAAACCCACAACTACTTCATTATGTGTGTGTGGGGGGGTGCGGGGGCGGAGGTTGGATTTAAATGAAGGTCTTCAGCATCTACTGCTTGGAGAATGGGTTTATGTGCCCCTGCCAAGAAGTCCAAGTATGCTTCCTGTTTCATACATTCTAAGGCCAGAATGGACCATTGTGATCCTCTAGTCTGACCTCCAATATAACACAGGGCTTAGAACTTGCATGAAAAAAATTCCTAGAGCATCGCTTTTAGAAAACCATCCAGTCCTGATTTAAAAATCATCAGCAATGTGGACTCCACCACAACCCTTTTAAAATTGATTCAATGGTTAGTTTCTCTCACTGTTAAAAATGTACATCCTGTTGCCAGTCTGAATTTATCTAGCTTCAGCTTCCAGCCATTGGATTGTATAAAACCTTTCTCAGCTAGATTGAAGAGCCCATTATCAAGTATTTGTTCCCCATGTAGATACTTAGACTGTAATCAAATCACCCTTTAACATTATCTTAAGCTCAGTAAGTTTAGCTCCTTGAACCTTCTCTAATTTATCAACATCCTTATTGAATTGTTCTTAGTCAGCTAATTATTCACTGCAACCCCCAAATCTTCTTCAGAGTCATTGTTTCCCAGAATAGAACCCCCCTTCCTTTATGTACGGCTTACATTCCTTGTTCATAGATGTACACATTTATACCTACCCATATTGAATCACATATTATTTGCCAATGATCCAGATGACTCTGTATCAGTGATCTGTCCTTGTCTTTATTTACCACTCTCCTAATCTTTCCTCCTCTCCATATTGAAGTATTGCAACTTCAATCCTTCTGGCCAGTGGTGACTGTGTAGGAATCTATTTGGAGTGTTCATACTTCCTTCTAAATATATAATGGTTATTGTGAACTGCAAGGAACAGATCTCAACAGATGCTGAGCCAATGCTAGCAAGGGTGACAGAAAGTGGCCTAGGATAGAAATCAGTATGTCCTGTATAGGAATGAGCAGCAAATTCTTGTGTTTTAGTTCATAAATAGTTGTCATCTCTATAGTAAAACAAGCAACTGCTGTCCAGAACAACTAAACAGATTTGGAATTATGCTCAATGAGCAGAAGCACAGGATAGCCCACTTTACACACATCTTATACTATTTAGTGAAGTTAAACAGAGTTAAATCACTGTACTCACTTAAAGAACACAGTTCCATCTCATGACTTCCTGTCAGTACAAATACATGGGTTGGAGGAAAGAAAACTCACCCCTTACTTTACTTGATTTTTCTTCCCAACCAACTGGTTGCATCACAAATGTAAATAATCACACTAAACCTGTCCTCAAAGATGCACAAACTGATCTCATTCAATTTTATGTTGTGCTAAAACCAACTTGGATTTAAACAGCTGGCACAAATTACCTCTGCCTTTTCTTGGAAGAGCTAACTTAATCAAAATAAATGTGCTTCCATAGAGTCAATATTTCTTTCAAGTTTTGTCCATACTGATCTCAAGCTGGTTTAAAAAAATTAGACAGAATATTTAGAAACCCTTTCTGGTGAAGAAAGAGATCAAAGAGCAGATCAATGAAATTGCCACAGAAAAGAATATTGGAGTGATTTAATTTTATTAACTGGAAATTTTACACCTGGGACCAGTTAAATTTATTTGCTATAGTTTCTAGAAAAATTTATCAGACAAAATATCAAAGTAAATTAATTTGTAAAGCCTCAAAAACACTATCTGATATATCATTTTAAAATGCACATACATGGACAATCTCTGGATATGACCGGATATAAATAATACCAGCACAACAGCTTACTGTTAGTTTGTATTGTGGTAGTGTCCAGTCGGGTGTTAAGTAGTCTGTAGAGACACATTCCCTTTCATAAAGAGTGAACAGTCTTCCTATCTCAAGGGACAAGACAGGCAGACAGATATTTTGACAAAATAACAAAGATACCTGTCTTACTGGTTATACTTTAATATCTCAAAGCCTTCCCCAGCCTGCTTACCTGGGGCCCCAGCCAACCTGTTCTGCCATTACTGACCCAAAGTGATGGCCTTCCACTCTCGTCACTCCATATGTGAGATGTGCAGGAAGGAATAAATAGGTAGTTACAGGCTGACTAAAAGTGTTCTAAAAAGTCTGCTCCTGTCAGGGCTGGCTCCTGGACAGTCCCAGTATTCCCTCCTCCACCCTTATCACATACAAACATCGCTCCATACTGCTTCCCTCCACAGATTGGAATGGTAAGGCAGTAGTTCCCAACATAGTTTCCCAGGTAAAAAGTCCATAATACATCTATACATGTATCTAATACATCTGCTGGGATTTATTCATTTATACATTTAACACCTGGCCAAGATCAAGCTGGTTTTGGAGTTTGCCTAAAGAACCAAGTGTTCTGACACAAACTCAACCAATTTTTAGGAAATCAGCTGGATATGAAGTATAACTAAATCCTTGGTATAGATAGCACAGACATCTTAAGATAAGATCAAAGGCTTATGGTACCTACCTCCCCTTTGGAAATAAATCAAGAAATTTGGGGACTAGATCCTCAGTGCGCATATTTTAAGCCAATGTACAAAGATTGTGCAAGATATGAAATTGGAAAATATCTGAGTCTTTTACAAATTACCTTTTCAAAAATAGAGTACAAATTTTACAGAATCTGAGGGTACATATGATATGAGGTAGTATTTATTCATGACTGAAAAACAACAATGAACTTCAGTTAATATCTACATGCTCTTAGGCATATTGATTGACAAACTATACATAGTGCTGCTACCAACATTTTTGTTCTATTGATCTATGACTCATTATCACTTATGCTATCTAATGAAAGCTTATAATTGATGAAATCTTAGAACCTGAAATAAGAAAAATGTGACTGAAGTAATTGGGATGTATATTACTGTGCATATGTAATATTCAACAGATGTACACATTTTTCCTACAATTAACATGTATTAAATTGAGTACTAATTGAAGGAATTCTTAATTAGACATATTTACACTTCATTTTTTTACTAGTGTGTTTTTATATGCTGATTAAGCAGTAGAATGATCATAGAATCATAGAATCATAGATCAGAAGGGACCAATATGATCATCTAGTCTGACCTCCTGCAAGATGCAGGCCACATTAGCCGATCTCCCCACTCCATTAGCAAGCGACCCCTGCCCCATGCTTCGGAGGAAGGCGAAAAACCTCCAGGGCCACAGCCAATCTACCCTGGAGGAAAATTCCTTCCCGACCCCAAATATGGCGGTCAGCTGAACCCCGAGCATGCGGGCAAGACTCTCCAGCCATACCCTCTGGAAAAAGGTTAAGAATAACATATCATTGACCCATTGTACTATTTACCAGTGTGGCACTTAATTAACCTATTGACTAAGCCCGGTATCCTATCATACCATCTCCTCCATAAACTTATCTAGCTTAGTCTTAAAGTCATGGAGGTCCTTCGCCCCCACTGTTTCCCTCGGTAGGCTGTTCCAGTATTGCACACCCCTGATAGTTAGAAACCTTCGTCTAATTTCTAGCCTAAATTTCCTAACTGACAATTTATATCCGTTTGTCCTCGTGTCCAAATTAGCACGTCGCTTAATTAATTCCTCACCTCCCTGGTATTTATCCCTCTGATATATTTAAAGAGTGTAATCATATCTCCTCTTATCCTTCTTTTGGTTAAGGAAAACAAACCAAGCTCCTCAAGTCTCCTTTCATATGACAGGCCTTCCATTCCTCGGACCATTCTAGTGGCCCTTCTTTGTACCTGTTCCAGTTTGAATTCATCCTTCTTAAACATGGGAGACCAAAACTGCACACAATACTCCAAATGAGGTCTCACCAACGCCTTATATAACGGGACTAGCACTTCCTTATCCCTACTAGAAATACCTCGCCTAATGCATCCCAATACCGCATTTGCTTTCTTAACGGCCACATCACATTGCCTGCTCATGGTCATCCTACGATCAACCAGGACTCCTAGGTCCTTCTCCTCCTCCGTTACTTGCAACTGGTGCGTCCCTAGCTTATAACTAAAATTCTTGTTAGTCATCCCTAAATGCATAACCTTACACTTCTCACTATTGAATTTCATCCTGTTACTAATACTCCAGCTTACAAGGTCATCCAAATCTCCCTGGAGGATATCCCGATCCTTTTCCGAATTGGCAATACCTCCCAACTTGGTGTCATCCACAAACTTTATCAGCCCACTCCTACTCTTGGTTCCCAGGTCAGCAATAAATAGATTGAATAAAATTGGACCCAAAATCGAACCTTGAGGAACTCCACTAGTGACCCCCCTCCAACCTGACAGTTCCCCCTTCAATACTACCCTCTGCAGTCTCCCCTTTAACCAGCTCCTTATCCACCTCTGGATTTTCATTTCAATCCCCATCCTTTCCAATTTAACCAGTAATTCCTCATGCGGTACCGTATCAAACGCCTTACTGAAATCTAGATATATTAGATCCACTGCATTTCCCTTGTCTAAAAAATCTGTTACTTTCTCAAAGAAGGAGATCAGGTTGGTTTGGCACGATCTACCTTTCGTAAATCCATGCTGTAAACTATCCCAGTTGCCATCGGCCTCCTGCTCCGTAACCACTCTCTCTTTTAAAAATTTTTCCATGACTTTGCATACTACAGATGTTAAACTAACAGGCCTGTAGTTACCCGGGTCACTTTTTTTCCCCTTCTTGAATATAGGAACTACATTAGCTAATCTCCAGTCCAACGGTACAATCCCCGAATTTAGAGATTTATTAAAAATCATCGCTAACGGGCTAGCAATATCACTCGCTAGTTCCCTTAATATTCTAGGATGAAGATTATCCGGGCCCCCCGATTTACTTCCGTTAAGCTGTTCAAGTTTGGCTTTCACCTCCGATACCATAATGTCTACCCCCATATCCTCATTCCCATCGGTCCCTGTATCACTATTCCTTAGCCCTTCATTAGCCTCATTGAAGATCGAGGCAAAATATTCGTTCAGATATTGTGCCATTCCAAGATTATCCCTAATCTCCACTCCGTTCAAAGTTTTAAGCGGTCCCACTTCTTCTTTCTTGGTTTTCTTCCTATTTATATGGCTAAAAAACCTTTTGCTATTGGTTTTAATCCCCTTCGCTAAGTCCATCTCCACCCGTCGTTTTGCCTTTCTCACTGCTTCCCTACACCCTCTGACCTCAATAAGGTAGGTTTCTTTGCTGATCCCTCCCATTTTCCAGTCCTTGTACGCTTTCTGTTTTTTCTTAATGACCCCTCTGAGACGCTTGCTCATCCAGCTCGGTCTAAAACTGCTACCTACGAGCCGTTTTCCCTTTCTTGGGATACATGCCTCTGACATCTCCTGCAACTTCAACCTGAAGTAACCCCAGGCCTCATCTGCCCTTAGATCCCTAAATATGTTAGGCCAGTCTACTTCCCTAACTAGTCGCCTTAGTTTAGTAAAGTTAGCCCTTTTGAAATCATAAACCCTAGTCTCAGATGCACTATTGATTATCCTCTCATTTATTTTGAAACGAATTAGCTCATGATCACTCGAGCCAAGGTTGTCCCCTACAACTATTTCCTCAACAAGGTCCTCGTTGCTCACCAAAACCAGATCTAAAATGGCATCCCCCCTCGTCGGTTCAGCAATCACTTGATGAAGGAATTCATCAGCTATCACGTCTAGGAAAAGCTGAGCCCTATTATTGTTACTAGCATTTGTTTCCCAATCTATATCCGGGAAGTTAAAATCCCCCATGATCAAGCAGTTCCTATTAGTGTTTACCTCCTTAAAAACATTAAAGAGCTCTCTATCCGTCTCTAGGGTAGATCCCGGCGGTCTATAGCACACCCCAATCACTATCCCGGGTGAGGCTCTAGTAGTTTTCTTCCCCAATGTGACCATTGCCCAGACAGACTCTGTATTATCAGACTCCGGAGTCTGGTCCAGTGGTTAGGGCGTAGACTAAAATTTGGAGAGCTGGGTTCAAGTCCCTATGTTGCCACAATCATCTCGTGTGATCTTAGACAAATCACGGAGAAGATATGTGCCTCAGTACCTCATCTGTAAAAATGGGGATAATAGTACTTTGATGTTCTCTGAGGGCTGGGGACTGTAAATTGTCTTAATATCTGCCTCCACTGAGAGGAAAACCTGTTGATGCTTAACTGGTGGTCAGCTCCCTGATGCCACCAGCCCATTAGCTATCCAAACAATCTCCCTAGGCCTCCACCAGTCCTTACTTTGCCTTGCAGGTTAGCAGTAGGTGTATCCTAGCACCTGAGTCCCTCTGAAGTATCCAACCCCTGTTGCTGGACACTAACAGAAATTACCATTGCTGTCCTCAAGGAAACAGTGTATACACACCTTGACTAGTACAACTCAAGATCAGGTCCTTTATAATCTCACAGCCCTGAGATATGGTTATAGTGAAAATAATCCTAAATGTATTATGAAAGACTAAGATTTAAGAGAGAATGAATAAGGATAATGGAAATCGAAATGGTTACATGTAAAATATAAAATGCAAGTCTGGGTCTATACTTATGAATAAAGCAGATTTCCCCCCACAAATTCAGTCTTTTGCTGAACTAGCTGGTTTTCATTCAACCAGGACCCAAGTGTTCATGAACACTTCCCACTCTTCAAGGGGTTTCCTCAGTGAATGGATCACAAAATGTCCTTTTGCTTCTCCGTATATTTCCCCAAACTCATTGTTTTATCCCCAGAGTCAGAATGACCCCTGTGGTTACTTTCCTGGTATGCTGGCTCCATGATGTCTTTACATACATGTGTTGACTCCATATGCAAACTCGGCTTCCACTGTGTTGGCTTACAATGCTTAATCTACATATGAACATAGGCAGGCGGGTAAATATGTATCCCTTTCTCTGGCAGAACCTGTTTGTCAACCCTGCCTGGGACATAGACTCTAAAATGTATTTACAGGACACCTACACAACTCCTTAAATATCATCTGTATGTACATCTTACAATGGTTATGAGAATCAGTATGACAAGCATTTATAGATACTTTACATGATATTCTTTATGAATAAATACAATGAACGTGGTGTGCTAAGTGTAGTGAGTTTGTCAGGCCTGTTAGGCGTTGCTGTCACAGAGTAGTGAACCCTCTGCCAGCTGGCACCAATGGGCCTCTGCATCACAAGTACTTTCCTACCTCAAAGGGAATAAACATACTAAAAACTGTGAGGCAATCAGATACCATGGCAATGGGGGCTATATAAGTACCTTAAATAGGTACTAATGACCGATAAACTTTCTATGCCAGTAAATCATTCCTAAAAACAAACCAACAAAAAATCCCCATTCTAAGAGTGAGAAGAAAATAACAGGTGACTCTCTGTCCAGTAGCCAAACAAGAAATGCTGGTGAATTAGTAAATAACATTATAAGAAAGGTTAATCACTCCATGCACTCCTGCTTAGCTATGAAATATTTTTAAAAGCCCCAACAGACCATGCCCACATCTTTCTCAAATACAGTATACCTAGAAGGAAAGTGTGCATCTTATTCAAGTGAGAAATATAGTCCCTTGTACCAATTTTATTTTTCTCCCTAGAGAAGGGGAGTCCTTTGAGGTAATCTGGTTGCAGAGTTAACTGAGAATTCCATCAGCTGCTTCTGGAAGGCACTGCTCTGTGCACTAGACAGTAATTGAGTTAATCGTCCATTTTTAAATAACTACGTTTGAAGTTAAGTTGAGAATTGCTTTTTAGATCTTTAATTTGCTTTGGAAAAGTGAAATAATTCCCAAAGGGGTTGTGCTAATCAATATTCCAACGGCAAATAACCCTGGCTAATACTTGAGCATAGAATGCCCAATATTGTGCTGCTTAAAGAATTCTGTGGGAAAAAAAATACACAAACTCAATCTGTAATTGGCAGGTTAATAATTTTTTTGACTGCCAGGCAAAGGGAGTTTTAGTCAACAGGAGATTCATGTAGTGGAGAATTGCGTTGCATTATCATCATCTTTTTTTACCTTCTTTCTAATATAAATGATGACAAATTGCATAGCTGTAAACTTGAAAGTCTCTAAATGGTGTTTTTGTCAAAGCCTTTAGAATGAAATGCCTGCTTGGAGAGATTTTTGAACTTCTGGAGCTGGAGGATGAGTCCTAATTATTATGCATCATGACACAATGCATTATGCATCCTGGTTGCTATTCTGCTTTTTAAACACTTGTTATGGATGATGAGACTAATATAAATGGACATACAGTGAGAGCTTCTGCAAAACATTCTTATGATGTCCTATTCTGTTTCTAGGGACTTTCATTGTAGCCTTTCTTGGAAGCCAGAGTATGCACATTTTAAAAGGCACTTAGAGGCACACTAATTATTAGCTCCTGGGTAATTGTCAAGGCAAAGTCACCTTTAATCAAAGGTGCCCTCGTAGTAGGCAATATAACAAACTATAGGTTTAACACTGGCAATGATTTAACTTGGTCTCACTGTTTTAAATGTGTGAGTGCCTGCTCCTACCCTCATTTTCATCAATAGCAAAATACTAGCTGGCTTCAATGGATTCAGGATCAGTCCCATTATGCACAATCTTATATAATGTATGTTCCCTTCCCTATCCTAATTTACACATAATCTTAAAACAGATATTTAAAAGGATGTGGCAGGGCCTTTTAAATGCTTAAAAAGGGCTATAGGTACTGTCCATGAGGTAAAACTTTTCAATAAGGTATTTCAAATCAGGGGTGACTTCCTTGGCTTCCAGGGGAAAACCAGTTTATATTAGGGTTTTGCATAGACTAATAGGGATGTGATGGAAAAGTCATATAGTGTCAGGTGTGGGGGGATTATTTATGTTTTTTAATAGTCTAGGCAATCTCAGTGAATATCTATCTGCTATCAAATCTGAGGGAGAGAGAAAGGTCAGTCTGAGCAGATGTTTAATGAGTCAGCAGCAGGTAGTGGATTAAAAAAAAATTACTGCAGTTCCCCAGAAGGCAAATATAACACTGTATCTCATTTTTGAGGGCTGGGGGAAATATAATTTCAGTGTCATTGTTTGCGTTTAAAGAAGATACCACTCAGTGACCCACTGAGAGAGTGTTAACACACATCTCAGGAAAGCAGGTGTGGCAGCTTTTTCCGCCCCTTGAATATCAAGAAAATTAATCCATGTGTAGCTGTGCTGTGAATGTTTAAGGTTGTGTTTGGAACTGCTTCTGAGGTACTAAGGGATCCTTCCTTTTGACTGGAGGATGCTGTCACCCTTAGGAACCAAACTTGAACCATAAAGATTTGTGTTCATTTCAGAGAGAGGGCTGAGGTACAAACAGGGTTGTTTATACCTTCTAGACTTGCTGCAATACAGAATAGTTTCAATTTTAACTTGTATTTCTTTCTCCTAAAATTGTGGGTGTCCTGTGGAGGTTTTGTAATGTGATATTTCTGTTAAAGTGAATCTTGTTTTCCCTCCCCCCAACTTTATGGTTACAAGAAGATAGCTTTCCCCCCTGCCAATGATTAAAAGAGGGTGACAGCACAGGGTATGGCAAATCTGATCTCATATTAATGATGTTACTCAACATAACCTCCTCCAGACACTCTCTGTTTGCCCTGCACAAGAGAGCTAAAACCGAAGAGCTGAGGAGAATGTACAGAGAGGGGATCCTGACCAGGGCAGGGAGCATGAATATAGCCCCTGTGCTAAGTGTCTACAAAGACAGGATTCACTCTGCATCCAGACTTGACCGGGTAATAGAAGTCTGAGAGCTCTAACATAAATTTACATACATTTTCTCAGTAATTGAGTATCTTTTACATTATACACATATGGGAGCATGAAACATCATTACCCTTCTGGAATCTCCAGGAGCACCTTCCTCCCTTCTGCAGAGAGATGATCACAAATTATCCCCATCCCACACCGTGCCACCCTTCCAAATGCTTCCTTTCTACCGCCCATCTTAATCTGTCCTACTTCCCCCAATGTCTTAAGCACCACATTCACATCTCTCCCTCCCCTTAGTGATGATCCAGATTCTTCCCTGTTTCACCCTAATGTAGTTCTCCAACCCCATCTAGCTCTCAGGGCCTTGATTAGGAGTCTTGCTGCAGTGCTCATATCCCCTTCTCCTCCTAGTTTCCCATGGCTTGCAGAGGATCCTCTCATATCCCTGCTTGCCAGTCTGTAGTCTTCTCCTAGCTGCTGCTGCGTTTCTATATATGGGGGCAGATGGGAGAAGAGTAACCAGGAGTAGAAGTTGGTGAGCAGCCAGCAGGGAATTGGAAAGGGAGGGAGGGAATCTCTTCATTCAACTCCTGCCACTCAGCAGCCATAGGAGAGCACAATGAGGAAAATGACTTTTTTGTAGTGAGCCAGGAAGGTCAAAGACACATGCTTGGGAGGTCAGAAAATCAGAGAAGAGGGCAGAAAGTCAGCAATTTCCACCAAAAGCCAGAGGTTTTGGTCCATCCTCTAACCTAACACCATAACGTGAGCTCACCCCAAAGCTGTGCAGGTGAAAAGAAGGACTCCACCACCTCTAACCCCCGCCCCCCCAGTGGGGCTGGAGAAACAACTCCTGGGGGTGAAGAGCAAGTGCCTGTCTTGGAACTCTGCAGAGGAAGGAACTGTCCACAGAGTAGCTGAGTCCAAGGACCAGAGGTGGGCCATGTACTCTGGTCAGCTTCACTGCTACTTCTCAGTCCAGGAAGCACCAGTGCACCTTCCACAGCATCACTATCTCCTCCTAAGGCGGAAGAGAGAGAGCTTAGTCGGGGCCGGGGGGGGACTCCTAGAGCTAAGGAAGGACAGCTTACCAATGCAGTGGGTCCTTGTCCCTGTGGGAGTCTCTGGAGTAGCTCACCTTTTTCTGCCTTCACATTTCTGAGAAGACGGCTGCAGCTCTTGTCATCCTCAAGGGAACAGGGTGTTACCTGTCAGCTCTGTGTTCTTGGGGAACCAAGATGCAGTATCCAGCCTGTCTGACTTACCCCAACCCCCCAGCCTCTGCTTGAACCAAAGCTGATCAGAAGAAAGACTTACAAATAGCAATGAAAAGGCAGTGGGAGACGCACCTAAACCCCTCCAGATGAGGGTGAGAGGATTAAGGAAACTCCCCTCGCCTCATTTGCATTGAAGATGGGACAGGGAAGCATCACTATTAGCATACAGAATAGAGAACAGAGATTCCAAGGCAAGAACCACACTGAACTATGGGACCAGGAAAGCAGGGAAGCATTGCATCATGGGGGATCTCTGCTCCAGAGGGTAATGAACCCACACCTGCACATACCCAGCTCAGTAGTTATCCGACCCATTCTAGTAATAAATCCTTTACTGGATCCAAAATACTGAAGCTGCCTAATTGCATTGGGAGCTCCCTCGAAGGAACACCGCCCGTAGCCAGGAATGATCAGTTCCTATTGTCTAGCCTGAACAAAACAACGTTGGTATACTCCCTTGAGCCATCAGTTTACCCATAAACAAATCCAGTGTTCTCCCTTGAGCCATTGTTGTTTCCCTACAAAAACGCCTACCCATGCTCAAATAAGTGTTCTGATGCCTGGATCCAAAATCTGCATCAGTTCCATTGGGACTTCATCTTCTCCTGACTGATCCTGCTGGGGGCTCTGCCTGTCTCCAGCACTCCGGACCCTCAGCTACCACCACCACCTGGGACCTCTGATCGATTCAAGCTTCACAGAGTGGTGAGAACCCAGCTTTCTTTCTCTCTCTCTCTCTCTCTTTTTTTTTTCCTACTCTAGATATAGCTTTCTAACTCTGACTTGTGAGATCAGTTACAGTTTTCTAAACCTGAATTTTATAATTAAATTTGTTAGATTTAATATTGTAACTGTTTTGTTTGTTTGGCTCCCCTATGGTTATTTCCTGGCAATAAATAACTTTCATGGTTAAGCTGATTGCTTCCTTCCCTCTCTCTCTCCCCTTTGTGTTTTGGCTTCCCCATTTGCTCTGCAGCAACGCTCCTCTTACCTAAGCTAAAGATCCCTGCAGCGCCCAAAAATCCTGTGGGGTTTGCTCATCAAGTGGGTTACTACCAGAACAATTGTAATGTGAAAGTGGGGATAGGGACGTGCTGAACCTGTGGCATATGAAGGTGGCAGCTTGGAAGTGCTGCTTGACCCAGCCTGCTGAGTCCAGGGACACATAAGAGGTCAGCTTGTGAGTGCTGATTGACCTGATCTGCTCAGGTGCGCTCTGTTTGTGTGTGTGTGTGTGTGTGTGTTTGATTCTGGGGCTGGAGAAAACCAGCCCTGGGGGACGTGGGTCCTGCAGGATAGTTCCATTGGGAGGGAACTTGCAGAAGGGAGAAGTAGAGCTCCATATGAGAACACAAGTGACACAAGCAGCACATTGATAGAATTAGAGACCCCCCCCACTGGTAGGGCTGGGAGTGGCCTGCTAACAGCAGGGATCTGAGTTGGATTTTGAGTCCTATATTTGCAACTCTGAGTTTTGTTTTCAGCTTTGATATTAATAAATCCAGACCCGAAGGCAGGCTAAATACACAGAGAGAAGTCTGTGTGTGTGAACTTTATTGAGGAGCCCTGGAAGAAAGGAAATTGTGGCAGGCTGCTGTAGAGTCTCCCCAGCCATGAGAGGGTGTGTGGAAGGCGGCTGATCTGTTACAGCAGTGTTTCCCAAACTTGGGACGCCGCTTGTGTAGGGAAAACCCCTGGCAGGCCGGGCTGGTTTGTTTACCTGCCACGTCCGCAGGTCTGGCCGGCTCCAGGCCAATGGGAGCCACTGGAAGTAGCGGCCAGTACATCCCTCTGCCCGTGCAGCTTCCAGCAGCCCCTATTGCCTGGAGCAGCGATCCGCGGCCAGTGGGCGCCATGATCGGCCGAACCTGCGGATGTGGCAGGTAAACAAACCGGCCCGGCCCACCGGCAAATTTCCCTGCACAAGCGGCATCTCAAGTTTGGGAAACACTGTGCTACAGTGAGTACAGCGGGTGAGACACATCTGTCTAAACACTTGGCATATGGTACTTTGGCAACAAGATGGTATGGATCTAAACCAGGGGTTCTCAAACTAGGGGTTGTGAGGGTATTACATGGAGGATCACGAGCTGTTAGCCTCCACCCCAAACCCTGCTTTGCCTCCCGCATTTATAATAGTGTTAAATATATAAAAAAGTGTTTTTAATTTATAAGGGGGGTCGCACTCAGAGGCTTGCTGTGTGAAAGGGGTCACCAGTACAAAAGTTTGAGAACCACTGATCTAAACCCTAGTATAATCATCTTCAGCTCCCTACAACTGAAATCTATTGAGGAAAGAGGATCTCTGAAGGAAAGTGTGACAGACTTCCTCATACTTCCCCCATGTCTCCTGACTCTCTCTGCTGTTCAGAATCAAAAGGGAGCAGGCTTTTAGCTCCTTCTCTTGCCACATCTGCAGGGAGTGTGTGTGTGTGTGTGGGGGGGAAAGCGGGATTGTGATTTTTTAAAAAAAGTAAAATAAACAAAGTAAAGGTTCGTATTCCCCTGCCTTTGGTGATAAAAGGTAGCATATTTTAAATCAGCAAGGCTTTACTCTGTGGCATGTTGGTAGCTAGGTTTTCTTGCACACCTGTAAATTTGAATCAGATTCAATGAGAGTTGTATAATATATGGTTCTGTAATAAATGGTTACTTCCTGGATAATGTTTCAACCTAAATGTCATTTATCATACAGGTATAAATGATTTTTTTATTTACTTTTTAACAGTAGTGTGTTTACACTAAATGGATCTGTCCTGGAAGACTTGATCTAAATGGAAAGTCTGTGAAAGAATCCAATGCAGTTTCTGCACCCAATTAAGTCCATTTTTATGCTGTGGGCTACCAGGTCAGCCAGAGGAAATGCTGATGCTGTGATAAACCTTTACTAATTTACAGGCATGACTGCTCTCACTTCATGCTCTTATGTTATATAGACTGTTTGTTTTTAATGCAGTGAAAGATCTACATAAACAAGTATAGCTAAGATGCATTGTTTGTTCAAGTTGTAACATGTTCAGCATCCATACCCTGTTAGGGCTTGACCCAATTCCCATTGAAGTCACTGACTTGCGTGGGAGTTAGAGCAAGCTATTTGTAGCAAAGTAGGGGCTTTTTTTATCTTTCTCTTTTAAATAATATTATAAAGTCAAGCAAGGTACTGTAAAAGTGCTATAGTTTTGTAAAATATACTTTTTACAAGAGACCCTCCAAAATAATTTTTCACCTTTGTATACAGAGAAAAAGACAAAAGAAAAATGAAATACATAAAGAGACACAACATGTCTCTGAGTCACCTGTATTGTTATAAAGCACAGCTGAAATATCTGTCAGGAAAAACATCCAGTTTAGAATCCAGTCTTGGTATTAACATGCAATGTTACAATATATGCTATTATTTGTGTGTGATTTCAGAGTGGCATCATAGAGATTTGCAGATAATGTTCTAAGATGAAATAATATTTCCATTCTCACACTGCTTTCTAAACCCCTATTTTTGCTAGGTTATAACTTTATCAAATTAATTTAAAGACTGAAATTTCTTAGTCAAGAACCTACTCTTGGAAAGTTGTATACAAATCCGCATGTTGTCATTTTCATCAGTTAAGCTCATTGCAGCTGAAATAGTTATTGTTTTCTTTTGTGTTTTTGTTTTAGTTGCTTTATAACTCCAATGGCTTTGTTCTCAAATTCTGTATGTATTGTGCATAGCCTTGAATTAGGCAGGTAAAAAAAATTCTAACAACTTCTTTTGGACAGACAATTGGATTTTCAACAAAACAAATATTTCAGTTTTCAGAGTAGCAGCCGTGTTAGTCTGTATCCGCAAAAAGAACAGGAGTACTTGTGGCACCTTAGAGACTAACAAATTTATTTCAGCTACAGCTCATGAAAGCTCATGCTGAAATAAATTTGTTAGTCTTTAAGGTGCCACAAGTACTCCTGTTCTTTTTGCAAATATCTCAGTGTCTACTTTCCTTGATTGTTTGCATTAGAAAACCAAAAATCTTCACGTTTTTGTAGTTTGGGGCTGAATTAAAAAAAATGCAGTGAAATGTCTACACAAACAAGTATAGCAAAGATGTAGCAGTGCATTCTTACTGTCTCTAGTTTCAAACAACAGCTAGTGATTTTCCCATATTTGAAGAATGGAAGGTTAGAAGCTTATTTAGCTGTTTGAAAAATTGCGCATTGAGCACAAGCGCTAAATCAGTTTCCACATAATTAAGAAATGAGCAGCAGGCTGTGACTCTGTTTGCAGATTCCAATGCCTGATTCTACAATCGCTGCATTCTATTGGATGTGACAGTGAGGGGACTCATGGTTGACCTTAAACCTGATGATTTTTCAGATCCAGAGATCTTATCATGTTTAAATTTTATATACCTTCTCCAGAACTTGGATCTCTTTCTCTCTCAATATTAATCTTTGTTTCTTTTTCTTACTTGGCAACTGTGCGGTGACACATTTAACATTTAAAAGTATATAATTAAATAAATAATGGTATAGGTTATGTATGGTACATCCTGTGAGGAGTGAATTATGGAAATCACAGAAAGCTGCAAAGGAAGAGGTGGTAGGTGAGGTTTGGAAAAAGTGCGGCTGTGCCAAATACACCTGATCACTTCTGTTTTTTTCAGACTAAGCAATTCATTGTCAATATGGGAATAATACCTTCAAGGAAAAAAAGTTGGTATCTTTTCTGTATACGATTTTTGCCTACGCGCCATTAGCAGATTATTACTGAAGTGGTGGAAAGGGGGAAAGCCTTAGTGGTTTGCGATTCAGAAGTCCCCGGATCAGTTTCTTGCTGGAATGGATTTCTCACAAATAAGGATTATCCTTCATTTGTTGCTTACTCATTTGGAAACTTTAATGTATTTTGCACTATCCACATCAAGCTTTGCAATTTTGTCTATTACTGACAGAGCGCACTTATTTGTTAGTTGTTCTAATAATAATGATGGTTGAGATGGCAATTCCTATTGTCTACCCTATTTTCAGTGGCATATTCATTTCCAAAACAATTACCTTTTAGGCTAAAATAAACTTCTCATGCTTGCTCTCTGCCAGAAGGGATTTTTGTTTCCCCCAAAAGACTTTAAGATCATCTATTTTGCATGGTTTTATGTGTTTTGTAGATTGGATATTAAAATAATGAATGAGATAAGAAACAGCTGTACATGATGCAAACTAGAATTGTGTATTTGAATTTTAGATGAACAAAATCTTTTTTTTGAGTCATATCCTGGACTACAGTCATCAGGAAGCATCCGAGCTTGAACAGTGTCAGGTGCTTTCCTAATGAGACAGAACCATGACCACAGGCTGCCAGTCTGAGAACCATTGTATTAGAATCTTAACTCTGTCCTCTTCCATATGTCCATCCCTACAGCTCTATGACGTGGTCATCAATACTGACCTATAAACTGGTGTAACTTGCACCCCATACTCCATGTAAATAGGTCACCTCTGCATGTGTTGCTTAACAGAAGTGGGAATCACAAAGCTGATCATTGTGAAGCTTGCTGGTTTGCTGACTGATTTTATATGGGTTACCAAGTTAGTCAGTGATGATCTGGTAAGAGTATATGGGCTGATGCTGTTATTAGAGATACAAGAAATGCAGCACCAGCTGTCCACCGTGTCTGCCAACTATCTTGACAATTTCCCACCAAATGGAAAGTGGCAGCCATTGTTATCGCTGAAAAAACTGTGTACTCTAGTAAATATTTTCTTTTAGTTTATTGTTATCTGGTCAGAATTAAAGCAGACAGAATTAGTTAATTCTGTGCAGTCTTTATTAGAACACATGCATATGTTTTAATGAAAATATCCTGCAGCTACATACCATCTCACACTTACCCTAGAGTTTTGCTCACACAGAATATTTGATTCCAAAAATCAATAATACTCTCACTACAAGAATATTATTTGTACCCTTATAAGGAGATGACAGCTTACATTCTTTTTGAAAGTTGCTTGTATTGTCTAGCCTTTTAAAAACACAACATGCCACCCACCTGCATCAACAGTTGGGGGAACTTGATGGAGCCAGTGGTGAAAGGGTGACAGTCCCAGAGCAAGGGAGGGAGACACTCGCCGTGGGATAATAGGTAGATCCTCCCACGCCAGTGACTAGCACCCATTGGCCAGCAGCAGGTGAGGAGTGCTGATTGGACAACATTCCCTAGTTCCCAGGATTTAAGCAGCTCAGGGGCCATGTGGAGCCTTTCTCACCTCTATTCCAGCAGCACCATCCTTCTGACCTGAACTAGGAATGGGAACCCAGCCTGACAGATGCTGCGGGTCTAGCTGATCACCTATTTAGGGGGTTAGGAAGGAATATTTTCTCCTATGGGCCAGTTGGCAGAGGACCAGGGAGTTTTTTGCTTTCCTCACAAAATCTTCAAGCCACAGTGTGTCGAGTAGGAACCTGCTTAGTACCTAACTTGGGTGCTTTGGTGGAGTTGTTTATTTGTCACGACTTCTGGCCAGTTTCCAGTGCGGTTAAGAGAATAAAATGAATGGTTCCCAGACCTGCAGTTTTGGTGATGAGCCTTGGGCTCATGTGATAGTGTGAGACCTTGTGGCCTTTTTGGGCCTAGGTCAGACCTTGTGGCCCTCACAGGCTGAGGTTCCCACTCTGCTGCAACCTCTCTCCTGCTGGCAGGTGGAAGGTTCTAGGACTCAGAGAGAGTTGAGTCTTGGCGTGTAGGCTGGGGAGAGCCACTCCGCCTTATGGGTTATATGGTAAGGAGCCCTGTAACCCCCACACTAGAACAAATTAAGGAGAGGATGGGTGATTGGTAGGTAGCACCCCTCCCTTGTGTTAAAGTTTAATAAAAATTGTGGCCTGTCACTTAATTCCATGCAGGTGTCTGTCCTCATTTTGCCACTGTGTCCACATCAATATGCTTAGATTGATCATTTACATCAGTGGAAAATACTTACCACTTACCTGAACCTCTGGAATGTAGTTACATTGTGTAGGATGGGAGGGGAGAGTGGGGGGAGATGGAAAGAGTGGTTTGATAGAATGTATGTAATTTGGATTAGTGTATATAAGCATATTTGTAAATCAGCAATTTTCAGCGTCTAGAGTTCTCAGTAAAGTTAATGAGCTAATGGCACATATGTCAGTGTGGGAATAGGCCCTATTTATACATTAAATAGTTTAATGCATTAAGTGTATATTATGTTATGTGGCGAGGCAGCATCAGGTCAAAATGAGAGAGGGATGGGGGCACTGGTTGATCATTTACTAGAATTTGTAATGGGATATACAGACGTTCATTTCCAAGTCTCCCGTTTAAATAAAAGTGCATGTCTGCAGTAATCCAATATCATTGCCACCTGATGGCTATTTATTGTCTTGTCAGATTAGTTTGTGGTCTCCATCCAATCCGTTGGGCATGCATCCACATCACCTCATGGCCCCTTTTTTTAGCAGTCTAAACAGAAACACAAATGGCAGCTCTGTCTTCGGGCTCATCCTAAGTTTTCACCCTTAAACATGTTTCATCTTACTCAGCAGGAGTCTGGGGAAGCATATACTGCACATGTGCTTCACATGTTTGTAGATACATAGTTATCTCTCCACGATTGTTGGCTAGTAACTTTCACAAACTTGCATTTATTTATTTATTTTAAAAAGAAAGGGACCATTAATCTCTGTTAGGAAGCAAAATGTGTTAAGAACTGACCGGAGCACTACAAGCTATTTAAAATTTAATTTATGCAAAAATTGGGGGGGGGAGGTTAAGGATATTGCACTGATGCAAATTACAGTTGAAGAGCCCCATCTAATCTCTTGTGTCTATAATATATACTTTCACGCACATGTTTCCCATCATGGTGGTATCTGAGCACCTACCCAGAATCCTCTTATTCACTATCTTTAAAAACTAAAGTGAGAGCTAGCAAAAGAAAAAAAAACAACCTGTCAGTGGTTCCATCTGTATCAATTTTACTGCTGATAATCCTTATGATTTAAAAACAAATTACTTTCTGCTGCTGAGCTCTTGTGGTAAGAAGGCTGAGTTGTTCAAGCCACGACGGAGCTTTGTATACCCTCATGTTGTATCCTGATAAAGATTGATAAAGATTCAGGCTTCTCTTCTGAAAGTCACTTGTTTGCCTCTTTTAATTAACTAAATAAGACTAACACATTTTTCATGGAAACAATGGGATGGTCACGTAACCACAGTCATTGTTCACAGGTAATGGATAGAGGTGGTTAAATATTGGAGTCGTAGTACTTGTTTTTCCAGTCTACCACCTTCACAAGTGTACTAAGTTTACAGCTGGTAAATTTGGCTGCTGTGCATGAGGCCTGCTTCTGAAAATTTTCCACTAAAATAAAAATGTCAAGCACTCAGAGATTTCTTGTGCGCTAGCTGGGGAGGTTGTGAGATCCACAATAAGCACTTTTGTAGTTCCACAGCTTATTAGTTGACACTTCTGCCAGAATTTTGAGACAATTTGAAGATGTTGGCCAGGGAAGATGTGCTTCAGTAGTATGGAATTTGGTACAATTAAAAAAAAAAATTAGGCAATGTCCATGATGCATCCTCAAGGGGCCTGCTATAAAGCCCATTGATTTTGGTGGACTTTGGATCAGACCATTAGTCTTTACCCAAGAAAAAATCCCCCTTTGCTTTGAATGGGAGTTATGTTTGATTCCCGAATTTCATCTTCGTGTTTGATCATTTCATCCCTGTCTTTTAAAGAACGAGTCATAGAGCCAAAAAAGAATTATTTGCTGCTTTATGCAAGATTTAGAATTCTTCTTTCTGGTATACTTTACTTGGATGTACCAACTGGTTCTATTATCAGTTTAATCAGGTTCCCTTAACACTCTCACGAAAGTTGAACGCAACAGGAATCCACAAGATGATGACAATTGGGATTGGTCACTGCTGTGTCCTGACCTATCCCATTGCAACACATAATTTGCTTGGGCATTATTTGTTTTAAAATCAGCTTCTACAGATGTTAACTTTGAGAAATTCTGTAGTGATGATCTCCAAAATATTTGTGGAGAGCAAGGTTGGTTTGGGGTCTACTGCTGATTTTTATTTATTTATTTATTTATTATTATTATTTTTTGAAGTTGGACTCATTACACATATTGGTGATGTGGTAGCGTTATTTGGAGTCTGTTCCTTAAAATGTATCTAATAAAATAGGCTGTTAAAGCTGAGCAGAGCTTGCTAAGTGCAGTATAAATTCAAACAAATACATTACCTTTGCCTCCTTCTGTTATTTGTACAGGGCCAGACTGTGGTGTCCTTATTCATGCTGAGTGGTATTTTTTCACCATGAGTTGTTTCAGTGAACCTAATGGGATTACTTGTGGAATAAGGCATTCATGTTAACTGGTACCTACTGTAATATTGCTCACAGATATTAAGGGCCAGATTGTGACCCCATTCACTTTAGTGGGGCTACTCGCTATGAGAGAGGGTATCACATTTGGATTATGTTTAAACAGCTACAATGGGGGGAAATGGTGCAATTATGTACACTATGCTGAATGAAAGTACCCAGAATGGGGCTAGTTCAGTGGGACAACTTGTGGGAGTAACTGCTCAGTGGTAGGACTAAGGGATTCAGAATCTAGTCCTAAATGTGTAGAGATCAAAATACCTGCAAACAGGACAAAAACACTTCTTTGCAAACTATATTTGAAAATCTTTCCTGTAATAAACACGATTACAAGGCAGACTGCCAAAACCACAGCTTTTTAACAAAACAAGCAAACAGAAAAACCCTGAGGCTACGGGACATGAAATTTTGTGATTCTAAAAAAGAAAAACAACCCTCATTTTGCAAAGGTACGACTTTGTGTAACCATCTGAATTAAAACATCATCATACCCGACGGCACAGGAAGTCCCAATGGGTAATTCATTTTTATACCTTATTTACACTAGTATCTGCAAAACTATTCTTGACCTACATAAATCATCGGCCATAATAAGCTTTTATTTTAGGAAGGAGATTCAATGGGAGACTGTCTGCTTTGAAAACACTTCTAATATGGTGAGTGAAACATCAAACAAGATTAAATCAAAAGGTGAAATAGAACCCCCCGAAGGGAAAGAAACACGTGTAATTCTGCTATTTTTTCCCCTTTAACTACATATAACTTTCACATTAGAAATAAACAGTATAATGTAGCGACCTTATGGGGGGGAACCAAGTCTGTCTGTAAGAAGAACTGAGTTCTTCTCTCTGCCCTTCCAGAATATGAGGTGCATCACTCTGAGTAGTTGACTGAGATTTAGTTAGGACCTACAGATAACTCATTTCCTCACTGTCTCTATAAATTGTGACTCTACTAACTGACTTAGAAAAATGCACATGTGCGAAAGAAGATTAGGTCACTAAGGTTATGGGACAATTTATGGTCCTTCATTTTATATTTTGTTAAAAGTTGAGCTTCAGGAGGTTGAGAGCTATGGCTCAGCCTAGGGCACAAAGGACACCTTGCCAGTACACTAATAACAGTACATTTTAGATACGGCACTAAAAAAAAGTATTGGAGTTTACATAAATATTTGAGCTGTTCTTTTTTTTTTTTTTTTTGGAAGGCAAGACCCGATTATTTTTTTTCTATTTATGTGGCATTGCTGATGTGGTGCCGTACGCTAAAATTTTGGTATGTTTTCTCCAGTAATAATTTGGGCTTGCTAATTATCAGTAGCTTTAGCAATCAAACTTGTGTTACCAGGAAAGCCCCATTGCTAGGGAAGTTTGTGTGTGTTTCCATGGAAAGCATTAGGATGCTCTACAATGTGTAAAATTTTGAAAGTAGAACAGAAGGATAACAGGGTTGTGCAAAAAGCAAGGTAAGTATAACAAAGAAACAAACAAAACCCCCAAACCCTGAAGTTGGGGTAGGTACTGATATACATAATGAAATTTCTAGGACCTCTTATTAGGTAAATTAATGAAACTGTAGTGATTTTTTTTCAATGAATTTTTTAATCTTGTTGAATGAGAATTAATTTATGGCAGATGTGTAGGTTTATGTAAAATACATCCAGTATTATATTTCCTTTGAACTAAAGACAATAATATCTTAAATTGGTTAATTAATCTCTGAGGGCATCTTTTCACTGCTGAATTAACGCAAGTTATAACTCAAGCATTGACCCTAAACTCAAATTCTGTTCGCACATAAAAACGAGATAGCTGGCCCCTCAGGGGGTATAGGCTACAGCTTGAGTTAGCACAACTCCTCAGCTGCTAACACAGTTGCTCTGTGTGGCTCAAGTGTTATTTTGCAGTGCGGCCACTCTCTTGAGTATAGACAGGGCTTAAATTCTCAGAGCATTTCCCAGAGCTCACCACATCTCCTCCCCCAATATCCTATAAAACTCCAGGGTGGTTGAAAATATTTACTGGAGCTCTGCTCTGGACAGCTCTGGCTGAATGTAAGCCCTGAGTATAGATAATTATAATTAACTCTGCAGTGAAGATAAAGCCTAAAACACATCAGTACCATGAACCTATCTGCGTTTCCAACGGTCGGGTTTGATCCCAACAGGAGGATCAAATTACAGCCTTGATCTTGCAAATACTTTTGCACATGAGTAAATGTTCTCAGGTGAATATTTTGGCTGAACTCGGACTGTTAATATGATTTAGTTATTTGCATGCATCTATTTGCAGGATCAGAGCTTTAGTAATTATTCCAGCTATCATTTAATCATTCACCTTGAGGTCTGTAACCTGCACCAGTGACTGAACACACAAGTATTTTGCTTGGATTTCTAGCATTTGAATCTAGAAGTCGTCTCTGATAAATGATTCAATATAACAGTTCAATTCTGACCCTTTCCTGGGTAGTTAACTTTTAAAAATAATAGTTCAAAGGAGCATTAAGATGATATAGGAAAATTCAGGCTGTTGCCTCTAGTGTAACTATTTATGTGCAGATAGACCATTATAGTTTTCTAGGACTGTCTGACTGCCAGCTTTTTAAGTGTAAAAAGTAACCAAAAATAGAATTTTATACTGTATTGAACTGTTACCTCTTCAGCTTTGTGTGCAAAATAGCATAATCTTAAACTCAGCATGCCATTGTATATTACTTTTATATAGGGATAGACAGTAACTTTTTACAATCTTTCTGACTGAGAATGAATTGAGCACTGCATTTGTGTTCTGCTGAAGAGAGATTACAGGGGGAAATGGGTGGAGGGAGAATACACTTCTCATGAAAAAAACATGAAACATACAATTTGCAGTACTCCCACTTCCAGCCGACCGTGTTTTATAGTTAAAGGGCAGGTGGGTGTGTTCCATTCCTCATCTCCAGCACCCACGATTCCTCTTTTCCTAGAATAAGTTTTTCCTTTATTTGGGAGACCTGTGGGCAGCTGAGGGTGGGAGAGATGGGAGAAATGAACTGAAGAGTTTGAAAATGTCTTTTTTATGTAACTAGTTCTTCAAATTACAAAAAACAACAACCCAACATTTCATACAGGTTGTTTATGCAAAATTTCAAGCTTCTGGAGACTTGCCCCTCTCATTTCAAGTAAATCTTGGATAAAATATTATATCAGAAAATCCAGATTGCCCACACATAGTTAAACAGTACAGTTCTGATGAGATACATTTTCTGCCTTTTCCTGTGGGGCTAAATTTCCAGTAGTCTTCCATGATTAAGGTTAATTTATTTTAATAGAATTGTAAAGTACAAGTTCTCCACTTGCATCATTGATTATATGTTATTGAATCTTATAGATTGTTTTGTCTGTAGTACATCTCCTATTTGGAGAAAGCTGTGCTGTCAACTCTTTGGATTTTATCAGGAGTCTCATGATATTTAGTGTTTTTTCTTGAAGCCCCAGTTTCTGGAGTCATTTGAATACATGAGACTCTCTCAGCTTTCATTCAAAATAAAAACATTTTTAGACCTCAGAGTTGCAGTAGAAAACTTGAAGACATGACATAAATACACCACAAAGGATAAAAAAAAAAAGTTAAAAAAAAACCCCAAAATTTTTAGTCTAATTTTTAAGCCTGTCTTAAAGCTGAGGGCTCGGCTTACATTTTTTAAAATGACTGGGGTTGGCAATACAGAAAATAAGTGACTCAAGCAGTTATTTTCATATATTTCTATAAATATACTGTGTGTATGTTCTAAATGGCATCTGTTTGAAGCTGCTCAGCTGTTTGGAATTTTACACTAAGGGAGGGAAATCAGTTGACTGAGAAAAGCAGAGATGGTGACATCAGTTTATCAAGCACTTTTATCACATGGTTCTGCCATTTATCACATGGATTTCACCTCCAGCTATATAAACTATAGATTCTCACCATTTTATTGTATTACCAAAGCAACCTCCTGGTGTATAAAGTTGTTGGAAGTATGGGAGCGTGTAAAAAAGAGTCCCCTTTAGTTATTCCCAGAAGGTGGGAGACTCTGGACATGCCCAGTTATCTACAGTGTTTGTGTGGGTGGGGGCTTACACATAGGTCCCTGTTTCTTAGACCTTGTAAGGGAGAATCCCACCCTTTGCAGGCCTTCTTAAGTCTCTTCTGATGGAGGCTCAAAAGGAAAATTAAATGTCCCAGCACACTCGAGAATAACTTCTTTCTGGGGCCAGCTCAAAGGGACAAAGGCCAACAGTGCCTTCTTATTTCTGGGCTGTCTGGGTAGCAGTTTGCAAGGAGTCCTTCTGGTTGCACTGCTGAATCGGGCCCCCTCTGTCAGGTTTACCTTAGGAGCTTGCTGTGCTACTCGTAGAGTTGGGGATGGAGATCTCCTGGATGGCACTTCCCCCTTGAAGCTTCAGGAGTCACTCCAGCAGTTGTCTGCTCACGGTGATCTCTCTTGCTCAGCTTACTGTAGTATCCTCCTTTTTAAAGGCCTCATCTCATCATACATGATTGTCAGGGCTGGAGGGGGAGGGCTAACACTGCACACAAGATCTCTCTGGCACCTTTCCCGTCAATGTGGGGCCTATCCACATTGTCACAGAGCTCCATAAAGGTTGGAGGAGATACATTGCTACTGTAGACCTCTTAGGTGCTCTAATGAATTCTTCCAAAAAAAAAGTGAAAATAAACTGGTAAAACCTTTTCCCTGTTCTATAAAGTTGTTTACTTATTTTTTAGAATAAAACTTTTGCCCTCTGTTGTGATTTTTATTGCAAATCATATAGCCCAACTCCTGGAATCACATGATGATGTGAGAATCTTGGCTTTAGTTTAAAAAGAAGGTCATTTCTAGCCCTTGTGGTTACTGAGAAAAGCTTGAAAACATGAACCCTAAAGACTCAGAAGTCAAATACAAAGACTAAACATGTATTATCTTTTTTTAATCCTTGTGATTGTTTTAAGCTAACCTCATGCATTTTGGGGGACCTGACTCTTGGTTTTTGAATGTTTGGTGTTGCCAATATTGGCAATAATGGCAGGGAATTTTCAAAAGAATCCAAGAGAATTAAGTAGCCATATCCTACTGAAATTCAGGGGGAGTTAGGTTTCTAACACTCATTAGACACCTTTGAAAATCCCATCCAAAATGTGGACTACAAAAGAGTTAATGCATTAAAGTCAACATTGATTTGAACTCAAGTTGTCTGAGTCTCCATAGCAAACTAAAACAAAAGTGACATGAGAAAAGCAGTCATCCATTGTTGCCTGATGATAGAGAAGGTTTTAAAAATCAAACACTCCAGTACAGCCTGGCAGTGCACAGAGAAAAAGCTAATTAATTATAAATAAGCTGCATAAATAATTTAAATGTATCACTTATTTCTCCTTTATAGTTTAACTCATGAAAAATCATTTCAATTAAAATTTTCAGCTCACTCGGAGATGCAAAGAGGCACTGTGGTTCAAGATGGATGCAAAGTCCTTTATGATTTCTTTTTTTAAAGTCTGTTTTTACAGCAGGGATGATATTAAAATAACTAGCAAGGAAGAGGGAAACAACACCAAGCAAAGTTTTCTCTGGTAGAGTAATTGAGCTTATTTTTAATTTATGAATTAATAAGCATGTTAATTTTAAGGCCCAATTTGTCAAAAATGTCTTGGTCCCCCTACAATTCATGTTATATGCATGAAGTAGACACAGTTTCTCCATGAATTATAATTTCTCATTTTCTCAAGAGCAACAAGAGATGATTCATTCCTCTCATCTTCTGGCCCAATTTGGCTCCTTTGCTCTACTGAAAGGAGCATTTTCATTCATTGTGACCTGTGGAACTATTTCCTTTGACTCCGGTCAGTAAACTGGGAAGAATGGGGGAAAAGATTTCTATCCTTTTGCTTTTTGTTTTGAACTAAGATGCAATTTTTCTATCAAATACATGCTTTAGCCTGCAGGTCCCTAATCCCCGAAATGTGAAAATACTTAAGTTTCATTCTCTGAAACCTTAGCATCATCATCTTCGTCCTTGACCTTGAACTTTGCTTTTCTTCCTCTCTCCCTTACGCATGTCTGTTTGTTTATAATCACAAGTGCACTGCTGTTGAGACTGTTTCTGATGGAATCCTCCTCTTTTCTCAATTGAGTGTTGCAGCTCCCTTCTATTTGCCTTTGCCAAGCTACCGCTGTCAACTCTAGCATGCACATTGTTGCCTTCCTTCTCATATGTGAAGTATGAGCACATCATTCTGATTCACTAGTTCTCCCTTAATTTCAAGATCCCATTCAAAATCTCCTTTTTACCCCCTAAAATCCCTCCATACACTTCTCCCAGCCTACATCATGAAGCTTGCCACCATATGTAAAACACACATATGTAAATATGTATGCACTTGTTTGCAAATGGAGAATTCCTGCTGATGTGGCATGGTATAACGATCCTATTAGCACTCATTTGGAATTACACCATACTCTCAGTATAGAGGCTTTATCAGCGTAACTTTGGTGTTATCCTGAATGAGTGCTAATAGAACCTTTACACTATGCTGTATCATGTGATCAGTCAATATCTCATGTTGGAGATGCATTAGCAGGCAAAGGGCAGATGAGGTGGTCAGCTGTACATGATAATGATTTATCAGAAGGCTCTTCATCTTATTGAATGCATATCATTTGTGTATGTCTGACATTACTTGTTTATATAGGATTCTTGAAACTACTACCCCATGCCAACCAAAAACAACAAAAAGGAAGAGAGGTAAAGTGCAATAACAGATAAATCAATAGGTACTACAGAGAAGAACAGAGTTAGTTATTTGACAAAATAGATGGCAAGTTGATGAGAGTTGAAGAGATTCAAGAACTTTTAGATGGCAAAGGCTGCAAAAAAAAAATGAATAAAATAAATAAAGTTCGTGCTAACACAAGTACCATTCCATGAGGGACGTAAAGGCCATTGCAAGATGAGCAGGAAGATGAATAGAAAGTGACCAGGTGCATGAAACAGGTTGAAGCAAATGCATGAAGGATTTAAAAAATGAGAGGGACATTTTGAGCGGGTGCTTGAAAGGAAAGGGTAGCCAGTAGAATTGTTTGAGCACTGGGAGATGTGGTTGGGATCCCCTGCATCTGAGAAGGAAGACTGCAATGTTCTGCACATACTGAAGTAGAGAATTGCAAGCTGGCAAGGGCGTATAGAGGAGAACCGCAGTAATCCAACTGTCAGAGATGGGAACTAGCAGAGGTAGTGTCAAAGCAGTCACTTACATGAACCTTTTTACAGAGATGATACCATGTATATATGTATAAATAAGGTAGGTAGGAAGAAAGGGAGAGAATATATACGTATAAGGAGAGTCTGTAGGGATAGGTGTGTGGTATCTGTATATATAATATGTATATATTCATAGGGTGAAATGCTGGCCTCTGAAGTCAGTGGGAGTTTTGCCATTGACTTCAGTGGGGCCAGGATTTTACTCAGTGTTTGTGAATAAACTGACTAGTTTGTAATTGTTCGGGGGGGTTTCCTATTTTTTTTAATTAATTAAAGATTTGATATTTTTAAAAGTAAAATTTTTATATTAGTTTTGTAGAGTGTTTTGGGATACAATTGTGAGAGGAACATTTTATTTACTAAAGCTGTCCTGTACACATCTGATGCCAAAGAGGTCCCTTTGGCACCAGGTTAGCCAACATTAGGTCTCTGTGTGCGTCAATTTTAAAGGAAAGCTGTTTGATGATTCCAGCCTCCTTGTGGACATGGAAGTATTTTAGGATTGCAATCTTTAAAAAAACAAAGAAACAAACAAAACCCCACAGTAGTTATCATTGAAATCCTGATACTCTGGACATGGGAAATGCTAGGCCTATGACTAGTATACTAGTCTATGAGAACGTTCAGGGTCTTATCTTCTGATAGTGCAACTGTAGAAGGAGCAGATTGGTTATCCACCACTTGGGGTGTGTAATTATCGAGCAAGAGTAGAAACATATTGATTACAAGTTCAGTCCCATACAACCTTACAGAAACCATAACCTGTGACAGAATGTGGTAGACCATTTAGGTATACAGAGTAATTGCCCTTTTTCTCTATGGTGGTTTATTGGCCTTAGTCACAACTTTTAGTAATGGACGACTTAACTTTTTGCAAATGTTCTTAATCTTCCAGTGAATTTAATCTTGTGCCGTCCTTGTGGCAAGAGAAGCCTGGTGCACTATGGGCCAGGTCTCTGTATTTATGTTTAATGATTTATACACATTTTTCCCTCTTCTGAATTCCCCAGGAAGAGCTCGTCTGTTGCATTTCTGATGAAGCATTTGATGGAAAAGTACTGTGAATATTTTTTTGTCACACAAAGTACATTTTTGTGTAAATCTAAAAATTTATTCCCCATATGGCTTGAAAATTATGCTTTTCCAGAACTGAACAGTGGATAAAGGTGTAGTGGAGGAAAATGGCTACAAAAGAAATATTTTAGTGGTTAGCCTTTTGTTTACTTATTACTTTATAATTCACTACTTTTACTCTATAAAACATTCAGAGTTATCGTCAAAGGCTTATTTTGTCATTTGGAATCTTGAGACTTCTGCTGGAAAGACTATATCACAACTAGAGCTAGGGGGGTAATAGATTTTTTGTTTCACTGTTGATTCCAAAACAACTTAAGTCATTTTGAAGCAAAATTTTGAAAAAATTTTCTGAATGAACAATTTGGTGAAGCTGATACAAATTTTCAAAATGTTCTAGGATTTCTGGATGTGTGTGTATGTGTGGTTTTTTCTTTCCTTTTTTGCTTAAAGTTTTCATCTGAAAAACTTCATCTAGCTCTAATTATGACATTTTAATAACATGAATATTTTAATGGATTATGAGGCAAAATGGAGACACTGCAAACATTCGTCCTTTTGACAGCTGCTTTAATGTCATCATAGTGAATTTGGCCCCTGAGTAGCCAAACTAGGAAAATTTTGGAAAAAATGTCTCACCATTGTTAGCACCACTTTGGTTCCACAAGTGTTAGCAACATTGGGAGCCCACGTGTAGACAGGCTTCAGGGCTAATCATTACAGTATTTAAAATGACAGCTGAAGTTGGCAGCCCATCCATACTAGTGTTATCATGATTGCTAGCACTTGTGGAGCTGAACTGATGTTAATTGCTCATGGGACACTTTAAAAATGTTTCACTACTGCAGAAAAGCTAGTGACTTGCAGTTGCATATTTTTTGACATTACACTCCACTACCACTCAGAAGCTTTGTGACATCACTAAGAATCTATCTCCCAGAATTCACAAGTGAAACTTCCAGCAGACTGACTGAGAGGCAGTGGTACAACTATTTTATACACTGGGATAGTATGATCTAGAGAAATGCTAAATGAATTAGTTTTTCCATTTCAAAGTCACTAGTTCAAGTTCAGTAGTCAAAAGAAGAATCCAAGAGGAATTCCAAGGCTTATATGAAATTACTTGGGAGTCTCAGCCTAAATCTTACGGGGATGGAGGAAATGGCTTAGATAAAATAAGAACTGATCCACAACTGTGTCTAAAATATGAATTGAACCAAACCAAACTGGAAGCCAACAGCAAGTGTGTCAGTAGTATGAGAACAAATTGAACATTCTGAAGCTGTTCAGAAAAATCCTCTAGAAAGAACATTTTACCTCTTTATATTCTCTCCTTGTTAGTTAGTGCAGGTCAAGTACTGTGTAAAGA
This sequence comes from Mauremys reevesii, assembly GCF_016161935.1. Classification (NCBI taxonomy): domain Eukaryota; kingdom Metazoa; phylum Chordata; order Testudines; family Geoemydidae; genus Mauremys; species Mauremys reevesii. The sequence goes on from NC_052623.1 coordinate 162,178,526, forward strand.
ATAACCAAATGCTGGGGTAGTGGAGACCTTTATTCAAGTTTTATAATTCTGCTTCCAGTCACTGCTATAGCTTCCTCCCATCTCTATTACATTTTGTGTGAGAACAATGCCCTGTTATATCTTGTTTATGAAGAGGTATGATGGCCTTGGAGCATAACAGTAAAAGCATATTGAACTTGACTCACCTCCATGGGTATAGTGAAGTACAGATTGCATTCCTTGCATCTGTAGGAGCAGCTGTGCCTGAGGGGAAATTGACAGCTGGTGGGAAGGGCAGATGGAAGTACTGCTATTTCCCTCTGCTGAAAGGGGGAGCAGCTATAAACTCCAGCCAGGACTCCATTGTACACTGAAACTCTGCTAGCTTTCCCAAAAGCAGATATGAGATGGACATGTGCTGTATCAAGCACCATTGGGCTGGTGTCCTGGTCACTGCCATGTATCTGGTTGGCAGTGGGGGGATAGTGGAAGGCTGGTCCTGCCATTTCCTGCTTCTGCTGGGCTTGCTGCTGCGAGGTACCACAGCCTTTGGTTCTGCTGTAAGAAAATGAATGAAGCACCTTATTTTTAAATGTGATAGGGGAGGAAGAATGCTGGAGATCCCATGATAATTTTGAATGTGGCTTCAATGTGAGTCTTCTGTATATAGTAATGTCATCTTTTGTTCAGTGTGGTCGATTATAACAACTGGACATGCAAGCTCTGGTTACAATCTGTACAATTACTACATATAATTTTTTGAACACACAGTAACATGCAGTTGTTTAAATATTCTCCTTTGCCCACCCTCTTTGTAATAACTCTTTGGGCACTTGAAAATAAAAAGTGGCTCTTAACTGTTGTTGCAGCAGAATTATATTTGTATTCTCATGATGTTAGGGCTTTTGGCAAAGGAAAGGTCCTTTTATAAGGTACAAATAATTATATGGACTTTGTGACAGAGAACATTACATTCTATCTTGATTAATCTTGATAGTGCCTCTTTCATTTGAGTTGAGTGTGGTGGTAAATTCATTCATTGAGTGTGTGGTTTGGTTTCACAATAATTGTTGCCTATTCTCGTATTTATATGATCTATTTAAATCTAATCAACTGTTTACAAGTATGCATTGTTGTCTCCCAAATAAAACACCCAATAATAATAATAAAAAAAAACTATGCAAACTCTGAGTGAGTTTAGGCCCAAGTGAACTTTACTCAGTGCTTAGATATTTAGTCTCATTGTATTAAGCTTAACAAATGCAAGTATGGGAACAGTTTGATAAAGAGTATTCCTATTCAGTTCTGTAGTTTTACCCATACCATTCTGTGCTTTGTAGAGCAAGCAAATCTTCTGTCTGTCTTTCCAACATTAGTCCCCCATTTAAATGTAGCTTGTACGGTACAAAGAAAAATACATTTTTTATCGTTGTTTTTGTCTTGTCCCATGATAGTCATATCGGACCCATGAAGTTCAAGCATGAATTGGGAAACTCTTACAGGGTCCTTCATATGGACTTGATCCAATGTGTCAAATCTGAAGAGCATCACTTTTCTTACCATATGCCATTCAGAAAGGTGGGCAGATGTTAACGCCTGCTCCCGACACATTTTGCAGAGTGGGTATATCTTAGTCCCATAGCTACTGACTTTCATTCCTGAAGTGTGCCCTGTACACAAGCTTGTGATAGTGTGCCCTGTATGCAAGCTTGCAATAGTGAGATACTTCAATGTCAATCAGAGGCTCTTTTATCTTTCAGCCACTTATTTCAGCTAAATTTTCCTTGACAACTCATCAGTATCTTCGACTGTCGTCATTCCTACCTGAATTTCAACCTTCCAACTTTGGCCAAATCATCAGCTACCTCACTCCCTTACATATGAACATATGATGGAATACATTGAAAAGTCAATTTGTTGCCTCCCTCTCTGATACTCTGAGCCTTTTTATGAATTACATTGATCATAGCATTCTAGTTTATTTGAAAGAAACTGAAAATTGCCATCTGCAAGTCAACAAATCTCACAACATATGCCTCTATTTCTGCTGTTTATTTTTTCAGTGTGGTGAGAATAGCTATCCTTTCAGCCATATAATTTGAGCTGATATATGCCGAACTAGTGCTCTTTCTTGTATTCTGTCCATTAGGCCACTGGAAGAAGGCATCACAACCACCAACTGTAAAAGCAAAGAGTCCTGTGGCACCTTATAGACTAACAGAAGTTTTGGAGCATGAGCTTTCGTGGGTGAATACCCACTTTGTCGGGTTGCTGCTTTTACAGATCCAGACTAACACGGCTACCCCTCTGATACTAACCACCAACTTCAGGGTCCCGATGGTCAGATATTTGCATTCTCTATTATTTACATGTATGTAAATATGCGGTTGCTGTTTATAAAGATGCCCATCAATACTCTTAGAATAGTTGTAACAGTTTGATGTTGAGGCTCATCTTTTTAGTTTAGAAATGAATATGTAGCCTCAGGAAATGGAGCATAAAATCAATGTACATCACAATATCATGTATGACTTTTTTAATTACATAAATAGTTTGTCAGTGCATAATGAGGCAGTTGGTGAATTTTACCCTCAAAATGCACCTGCCTTGATAGCTGTTTTAACTAGGGCTGTCAAGTGATTAAAAAAATTAATAGTGATTAATCATGCAATTAATTGCACTGTTAAAAATAATAGAATACCATTTACTTAAATATTTGTGGATGTTTTTTCTACATTTTCAAATATATTGATTTCAATTACAACACAGAATACAAAGCATACAGTGCTCATTTTATACTTATTTTTTAATTACAAATATTTGCAGTGTAAAAAACAAAATAAATCGTATATTTCAATTCACCTAATAAACTTACTGAGTGCAATCTCTTTATAATGAAAGTTGAACTTACAAATATAGAATTATGTACAAAAAAAACTGCATTCAAAAATAAAGCAATGTAAAACTTCAGAGCCTACAAGTCCACGAAGTCCTACTTCAGCCAGTCACTCAGACAAACAAGTTTGGTTAAAATTTGCAGGAGATAATGCTGTACGCGTCTTGTTTACAATGTCACCTGAAACTGAGAACAGGTGTTTGCATGGCACTGCTGTATCCGGCATCACAAGATATTTACATGCCATATGTGCTAAGCATTCATAGGCCCCTTCATGCTTCAGCCACCATTCCAAAATACTGCATCCATGCTGATGACAGGTTCTGCTCGATAATGATTCAAAGCAGAGCGGACCAATGCATGTTCATTTTCTTCATCTGAGTCAGATGCCACCAGCAGAAGGTTGATTTTCTTTATTGGTGGTTCAGGTTCTGTAGTTTCTGCATCAGAGTGTTGCTCTTTTAAGATATCTGAAAGCATGCTCCACAGATTTTGGAAGACACTTCAGATTCTTAAACCTTGGGTTGAGTGCTGTATCTATTCTTAGAAATCTCACATTGGTACCTTCTTTGCGTTTTGTCAAATCTCCTGTGAAAGTGTTCTTAAAATGAACATGTGCTGGGTCATCATCTAAGACTGATATAACATGAAATATATGGCAGAATGCAGGTAAAACAGAACAGGAGACAAACAATTCTCCCCAAGGAGTTGAGTCTCAAATTTAATTAATGCATTATTTTTTAACGAGCATCATCAACATGGAAGCATGTACTCTGGAATGGTGGCCGAAGCATAAAGGGACGTATGAATGTTTAGCATGTCTGGCATGTAAATACCTTGCAACACCAACTACAGAAGTGCCATGCAAACGCCTGTTTTCACTTTCAAGTGACATTGTAAATAAGAAGCAGGCAGCAGTATCTCCTGTAAATGTAAACAAAAACTTGTTTATCTTAGCAATTGGCTGAACAAGAAGTAGGACTGAGTAGACTTGTAGGCTTTAAAGTTTTACATTGTTTTGTGTTTGAGTGCAGTTATGTAACTAACAATCTACACTTGTAAGTTACACTTTCATGATAAAGAGATTGCACTACAGTACTAGATGAGGTGAATTGAAAAATACTATTTCTTTTGTTTATCATTTTTTACAGTGCAAATATTTGTAATAAAAATAATATAAGTGAGCACTGTACACTTTGTATTCTGTATTGTAATAGAAATCAATATATTTGAAAATGTAGAAAAAATCCAAAATATTTAATAAATTTCAATTGATATTCTATTGTTTAACAGTGCGATTAATCATAATTAAATTTTTAAATCGCAGTTAGATTAATCGACAGCCCTAGTTTTAACTTCATCATTTACCCATGGTATTTCATAGCTGCCTTGTCTCTGACATCAGTGTTCACTGTATGCTGAGAGTGTTTCTGATATCATTCAGCATTACTCTCCTAGGATTCCTTAAGGAGCACAGATACTGCAGTAGTCTGTAGAAATATTCTTGATTTATAAAATTCTTAAATAGATATCTTTAAAACCTATTTGACAACCTGAGCCATGTGGACTAGTGGATAGAGCACTAGACTTGGACTCAGGAGACCTGGGTTTTGTTCCCAGTTCTGCCACTGGTCCTACTGGGGGACCATGGGAAGTCACTTCACCTCACCTTGCCTCAGTTGCTCCATATGTAAAAGGGGATAATGATAACGATAATGTGACCTCCTTTTTAAAGCACTTTGAAATCTACTGATGACAAGCACTATGTGAGAGATGGGCGCTATTATTACAATATAAACAAATCTTGATTATTCTCCACTTTCAACCTATTCTTTATTTTTAAAGTATGGATAACCATAAATGCTATGTTTTCTATCCTCCTTAAAATACATCCTGAATATTCATCAGTGCAAGATATTGTATCCTAAAATATCATTTTATCATCCGACGAAGTGGGTATTCACCCACGAAAGCTCATGCTCCAATACATCTGTTAGTCTATAAGGTGCCACAGGCCTGTTTGCTGCTTTTACAGATCCAGACTAACACAGCTACCCCTCTGATACTAAAATATCATTAGCATTTAGTTTTTCCACCAGAAAAAGCTACATGCCTATTTGCTGCTTACTTGAATAAAAGGAGTATTTTACACTTCAAGATCATGTATTCGCTATACTGGATCTTAAAGTATAATTTTAAGTTTGAGAGTCATTGGCCACATGCTTCAATAAAATGAGGGTGTGTTTTGATAACTCTTCCGTCAGTGCTCTTATGATGGGACGAGGGAGCTGTGTGGCTGTTTAAGTAAATGAATGTTTTTAGGGCTTTCTAATAAAATACCCACAAATTGTTTGTGTATTTGGTACATTGCATAAGTCTTATTTTGTACACATGAATATGAATATTTCTGACTTTGTATGAGAGGGACCTAGACAATGCTTTTTTTTCTCCCTGGTATTTTAATTTCTTCTGTCCTGTAACTAGCACATTTGCCTATATAAATCTAGTTTGCTGGGGTTATCTTTGGAGCCTAAAGGTGCCAATAAAGCATATACCGTTATTATATTTCCCCTTTTTTCCATATAGAGGAGTATTTAGTACTTCTGGATTCTTCCCAGTGGCAGGAATTCATGTGGAATAAAAGATTCAGAATGAAAGCCTTTTAGATGAAGGACATTCTCCAGTCGTTTTTTATATTTTTAAGTCTTTGTCTCTAGATTTGGAATATCCTAAAAGCATTATTAATATTTGATGGCATAGTGAGAGTCCTAGGTAATATAAATGTATAGTGGTCCCACACATCATCCATCTGAGTTTAAATATTTTCAATCCTATCCTTTTAGCCAGAGGTTGGCATGTGGCATAGCAAGAATGGTGAATGGAATGTGTCCCACTGAATAGGGATGTGTATAAACTGGCTCATGCTGGTGAAACTGTTCATTTTTCTTGATTATTTTAATAACTTGCAGATGATCCTAGTATAAAGCAAAAGATATAGAAGTGAATGATCTAAGAAAAGGTTAGGATCCCTCCCTTGTGTCGCCTGGCTAGACAAAATTTTGTGAGGTCATTAGAATCCCCCAGACACTATTTAGAAATGTCAGGGCACCATGGAGTGGGTTAACTCTTTCATTACTGGTCTGATGCAGCTTCTTGCTTGGAGTGGAATCTTGTGGGTTTTTTTCTTTTCTTTTGGGATACATCTACGCTGCAGTGGGGAGAATGCTTCACCGTGAGAGCAGACAGAGGCAATAGCTTTGCTTGAGCGAGAGTGCTAAAAATAGCAGCCTAGCTGGGGGTGGCACAGGCAGCAGCTCAGGCTAGCCACTAGGTACAAATCCACTGGTACCCCCTGGGTTTGTACTTGGGGTGGCTAGCCCGAGCCACCACTCATGCTACTCCCCGCAACACTATTATTTTTAGCATGCTAGCTCAAGCAGAGGTAGTGAATGTCTGTCTGCTGTCACTGGCAAGCACACTCCCAGATGCAGTATAGCTGTACTCTTATGTGGATGGGGCGGGCAAGCATTGTCAAGTCAAAGACTGCCTAGGAAATGGGCAGCATGGAGAATTTTTAATTCTTGTACCGGTTATATTAAGCAACAATGATCTGATTAAGAACCAAGTGTCAACCTTACCTTTGTTAAAGTTGTGATATATAAAACAATACCTATACACATGGTCTTTCTATTTAAGTTTTGATCATGAAATCACTTATTCTTACAAGAGGTTTATTGCTTTAATGGGTATGTTTTATTGGTGTCTTCTGTACTAAGTTATCACTCAGATTATGTAATGCAGGTTACTTAAACCTCCATGTGTGCTGCTGGATGTAATAAACCGAAGGATTAAATGCAGCATGTTTTCTAGGATAAACAAAAGCTTTGGATTGACCCAGAAGTGCTTTAGTGTAACCTTGTCCAATGATCGGAGAATTTAGGTAAAGGTGAGTTAGCTGTGTGAATTTCAGGCCTGAGTTAACTGAAATTTTCTTTCCTCTTATACTTATGACTCAGTGACGTTTTCTGTAGTCAACAGATGGGAACATCTCTGGAGCAAAGCCCACCCTTTGAAATTAAGATTAGTCTAGAAACAAAACACACTGGTCTGTGCAGAATTTTTGTAGCATACAAAAGAGGCTGAATTTAGCTATAACCTGTTCAAAGGTAGATGTATTTTGGTAGTGAGGTAGCCCATGACTGACCCTCACAAGTCCAGCATAGATTGTATGGCCATTGTCAGTCTTTCCAAATCTTTGCCTGACAAACTAGCTCTGGAACCAGATTGATTTAGGAACTCTTTTGGGGGCTCATGTAAGCGGAGATTGCATTCTATTTCCATTACTGTTTTGAGACCAAAATCTGTCATCTTGTGGGGTTTTAAAAGTTGTTTTTTTAATTTGAGCGATTGCATGTATCCATTCCACTCCAGGTGTGTGATCCCTAGTGCACTGTTGTCTGCAGTGGTACCAGTTGGGCAGTGCATATGCCCTCTGCCTCATGCTGTTGTGTGATGGTATAAAATGCAGAGCCTCCCCGACAACCCTCAGTTCCTTCTTACTGCCTGTGACGGTTGTTGGAGTGTGTTAATAACAGCATAAGAATGACCGTACTGGGCCAAACCAGTGGTCCATCTAGCCCAGTATCCTGCCTTCCAACAGTGGCCAGTGGCAGGTGCTTCAGAGGGAATGAATAGAATAGAACAGAACAGGGCAACTATCAAGTGATCCATTCCCTGTTATCAAGTCCGAGCTTCTGGCAGACAGAGATTTAGGAACATTCAGAGCATGGGATTGTGTCCCTGACTATCTTGGCTTCTAGCCATTGATGAACCTATTCTCCTTGAACTTATCTAATTCTTTTTTGAACCCAGTTATACCTTTGGCCTTCACAACATCCCCCAGCAATGAGTTCCAGAAGTTGATTATGTGTTGCTTTCTATTCATTTTATTGGATGACTCCTGGTTCCTGTGTTAGATGAAGGGGTAAATAATACAAGAACCAGTGTTATCTTGCTATCCCAAGTTTTTCTCACTCTCTGTACATAGTTGGTGCTTATTTAGTGTTAGGCAGTTTTAGTAATATATTTTAATTTTTAGACTGGTTTTTAGATACACTTTGGCTCCCATTGTTGGGTACCACACCAGTGCCAGGGCATGCCTCAGTCATCGGGTTTCAAACCCTGCCATTCTGGCAAGAAACTGATGCCAGCGAGTGACCCGCAGTCCAGTTGCCTGAAGTATCATGAGAGAGACTCGTGTTAGGGATTGGTGCCAAATTTTGCAGACACTTTAAGCCAAGGGCCAAAAAGAGACAGGGAAGCCAGACTTAAATTTATTCTGGTGGAGGCAGCCCTGTGCCCACACTCAGAGCCTCCCTGCTCAGAACTGGTACCAAGAACATCTGTTTCTGTCAGCAGCACTCCCCCTGTTTCGGCTGAATCCTGCTGCTAAGGAAGATGTCTTTGAAGGATTCTGTATCCATGAGATCAAGGTCCCTAGCACCAAAGTCCACCAAGCATGCTGAGAAGGAGTGTGTAGTGTGCTCGAGGCAGAGGCACTCCCCAAAGCAGTCATCTACTCAGACAGCACTGTTGACAACGGCACCTGAAGCAGAATCATTTAGCTGTGCAGAGCCATCCTCCTTGTCTCAGCAACAAGAGACTATCCTGGTGCTGCTAACTCCTAAGCATATGCTGCATCAAGGGATCTGCAGAATCTTTCGGCACTGGTTTCACTAGCAATCCAAGAGTGCTCTCATGCAATACCATCAGCTGTTATTAAACCATGCCAACGGCTTCATCCCAGCATGTGACACTATGAGCACCTTCAGACACTTGTGTGCCACATTGTACAGTGCTGTCCAGAGGGGAACTGGTGAAGAGCTCTCTGGTACCATCTTCTATGGCTTCCAACACTGATCTCTGGCACCAACAGGAACAGCCTTCCCTTGGTTGGAGTAAGCTGATTCATCTTTAGATTCAGAGGTTGGCTCATACATGTTGCAGTCATGCTATGTACTTCATAGTTTCCCTCTGAGTGCTTACCACCATTGGTACCCACCAGAGGCTCTGTCTTGGCCAGTCAGTAGAGGTCCATGGCCTGGAAGAAATGGGATGCCACAGCCTTACCAATGGCCATTTTGGAACCTTTTCGGATATCCCCCTTCTCCCAGGTTATCTCTGCACCCTCACGACTCTACTTCATCTAGTAGGCATCAAGACCCATCCCACCAAATGCAGCAGGCAACCATTCCCTCTAGCAGGCTTGGTACCGAGGAAGAGGAAACTGCTCTGGGGAATCTCCCCTTGCAGGAATCAGAGGAGGCTTTGCTGCATCCAGCTTTGGCTTCCTCCTCTAACATCCAGCTTTGGCTTCCTGCCTCTGATGAGGCAGTGGGGTCAGAGGATTCCTCACCTTCTCCTTGTGATGATAAAGCCTAGCAGGACCTTTTAAAAAGGATGGGTCCCGCCTTGGATAATTCTGGTGGACGAGGTTTGAGAGAGATCTCACAGGCTGTTTGATGTTTTAGCTTCTGTAGGACCTTCTCGAGTGGTGATCTCAATTAATGACGGAGCCCATTGAGGTGCTATGACCGACTCCATCTTCCCTTCCGACCATAACAAAAAGGGCTGAGAGCTGGTAGTATGTCCCCTCCCAAGGTTTTGAAAAGTCAACTCAGGTTGGTCTCAGCTGCCAATGAGGCATCTACTCCAAAAGGAAAAGATGCAAAGAAGACTGACCTCATTTGCAGAAAACTTTATACAACTCAGAATTGCTAACCAGCAGGTATTGCTGGGACACTACGATTTTAACCTCTGGGACAATATCTTAAAGTGTAGAGACAGATTGCCAGAGGACGTAAGAGAAGAATTTCTCACTGTGGTGGATGAGGGAAAGTTTAGTGGCCAGAACCTTGCTTTAAGCAGGTTTGGATGCTGTTGATTCTACAGACAGAACCATGGCATTGGCCTGTAGCGGGGTGAGCACCCGCTCCAGCCCTGAAGGGGTTGGAAAAGCCCCACAGAGGGCTGGGGAAGGGAGCAAAACCCCGGCTGATTGGGGGAAGTGGCTGCAGCTGGGGCCATGCCCCAAACAGACTAACCGGGCCTTATAAGAAGGCCAGAGCAGCCAGAAGCTCAGGAGTTTTTCTCTGCTTGTAGAGAGAGAAGAGCCTGGCTGCTAGGGAGCTGAGCAGGGTACTGGGAGTGGAGCAGGGCTGGGGGAAGGCTAGAGGTGCTGGGGAGCTGATGCGTCTGACGAAGTGGGTATTCACCCACGAAAGCTCATGCTCCAATACATCTGTTAGTCTACAAGGTGCCACAGGACTCTTTGTTTTTTACAGATCCAGACTAACACAGCTACCCCTCTGATACTTGAAAGTAAGAAAAGATATATTTGCTGTTAATCGTTACCAGCGCGATGGAGAAGTTTGTTGTTGGTAAATTTTTTGAATCTGTGGAAGGTGACTTGTGAGAGCTGTATAACCCCTAGTATGAGAATCAACTCTGTCATGGAAAGAGATGTAGGATATGGTGGTTCAGCAATCAGCCTAAATCTGTAATTCTGAATCTCTCTGAGTGCGAATTCCAGATATGAGGCCAGCATAATGTGTTTTCTGTTGTCCCTTCTCTTACTTTTAATCGGTCCCCACACGCTCCTTTTCCTCTTCTCGGTCTATGTCCCCTCCCTCCCTGCCTTCTTCCCCTTTAACACCTGTCCTCTCTCTGACTCCACTTCTTATGATAAAACACTAACCTCTCGCAGGAACACACTAGTAACTGCCTGTGAAGGATGTTTTTATGGGGAAGAGATGTGACACTGACTCAGGATCAGCTGCAATGCAACCTTACAAGCCTATCTTCTCTGAGTTTCCAAACTGCACTTGAGGCCGGCATAGCAGGCATCACATGCCATAAAGATAGCATCAGTGCCCTAAGTTATTGTGGTTAATTAGAAAATGGGGTAACCAGACATAAGTAGGTCACTTTTGTTTAGAACTGCCAATGGGCAAAAACAGGTAGCAGTCTGCAGATATTTCAGTATGCTCACTCAGACATTTTGTAGTTTTAAAGCCTACTTGTTTCAAAAACTAAACAGCAGCTTCGATATATTTTTATTGCAAGTCATTTTTCAGAAATATATCCAAGTGTGGATGCCTCCTGTTACACACTGGTAAGATAATTAGGGGGACTGAATATTTGACAACATTGTTTGCAGTGGTGGTGTAGCCATGTTGGTGCCAGGATATTAGAGACGCAAGGTGGGTGACGTAATACCTTTTATTGTAAGCTTTCGAACTGACACATACCTGCAGAGCTCTGTGTAAGATCAAAAGCTTGTCTCTCTCACCAACAGAAGTTGGTTCAATAAAAGATATTACCTCACCCAACTTGCCTCTCTATTTGACAATATATTTTTTTATATTAATCTTCCCTACGCAAACAAACATGGCAAATGTCTGTCTGGAAGAGGCATCTGTGTTTGGAGAATCAACTGAGAGGAGGGCACTACAGTCAATTGTCCTAATGGCACAGTCTTCTTTTTGCCAGAGCAGAATAAAGGCATCTTCTCTGGTGTGTGCTGTCCTCAGTTCCCACCTATGAGAGTTGACATTGTTTAGCTGAGGGCTCCACTGTGGCCATGTGATTCAAATTCACTGTTTTATTTTCTTTTGTTTTAATTCCTAGTATCTGTTTCTTATTTCAGGTGAAGAGTGATGTACTGACACTATAGTTACAGTACACGAACTCTGTCTAAATAAAACCCTACTAGCAAAGGGGACAAATTCTGCCAACAAATGTGTGTGTGGTTTCTGCTAATTATGATGAGATGGGAATGCATGTATCCAGGGCTGAATTTGGTGCATTAGGTAAAATAGATATGATGGTGGGCAATATCAGTCTCTTCTCTTACACTATCTACAGCAGTGTTTGTTTTCCATAAAACATTTTTATATTTATATTTTATAATCTTTCCCAGAGGCCTCTTCTTCCTTCCTCCATCCCACACTCCCATCTTGCATGTATACCCCCTGTCTTTCAGACCCTTCCTTATCACTGAATTAACTGAAGCTGATTTCCTGCTGTCCTTGTCCCTAGACCTACTCCTCTGTTTTCACATTTAAAATGAGAGAGCTGCTTTTGTTCACCGTAAGATAGTGTGCTATAAATATGATCAATTGTCATTTGCATTCCATTACTTTACATCAGCTGTATTCCTATTGACAAGATGTCAGATGCACAATAATCCAGTACATTTTCACATCAATAATAATTCAGCATTTTATCCTGATGGCAGATTTACAGAGGAATTTTGAAACCGTATGTTATAAATGGTGGTATGAAACCTCAGCATTAACATTCAGCTGTGTTGCATGTTCATTTCAGGTTTCTAGTGTGCTGTGCATCACCTTCCATTAAGTTTCAGAATGTTATGCAGCTGTTCTTTAACATATTTTACTCTTTAGTGGGTTAAAACCAATGAGACAGAAGAATTTATTTTGGCTTTTCCACATTGCCCATTGGGATGGGGGAGGACTCCAACTTTCCTTGGAGTTGTGGTCTAATTGCTACTTGTTAAAAATAATGAACTATCTTACCAGTTATACTTTCCCGCTGTAGATTTAATTAGCATTTTCCCTCCTTTTGCTAGGCTGATAGAGCTGAGAGGAGGGAAACTGAAGCAATTTGAAACCTTGTTAGAAATTTATGAAGTGCTAAAATGTTTTATTCCCAGAGGCTGGTTTGCCAGCTGTCACTGGTAAGCCATTCGCTGCCTGCCTGTGCGTATGTCTGTGATAGCAAGGGGAGGCAGTAGGGCACAGTCAACAAGAGCATGTACATCATTTGGCAGATTATACACTCCATAATTAGCAGGAAGTAGAGTGAAACTAATTATTTTTCTCCACAATTGGCCAATGACATTTCAGAGGAGGACGGATGTGGCATTGGATGAGGGAAGTGAAGAAAGGGCCTGGTGATCCTCCATCTTTCAAACAATTAATGTGTCATTATATGATTCCAGTAACCTCTTAATCTTGTGTACCTGCTAGAAAGGGAAAACTTTCAGATCCTATTGTTTTATATTGTACAGGACTGACTTTTTGTGTGTTGATACTTAACTTGTGAAAACTTTCTAACACATAACTAGAATCAGGTTGTGAAACCGAATTATTTTGATTGCAGGACAAGTTTATTGGTGTGTGTTGATTGCAGTCTGTGTTTAGATGTACATGCATACCGCCATTCACTTCTATGGAAGGACTGCGTGTGCATCCAAGGGAAGAATCAGTCCCAATAGCTGGTTCTGGTTGACTATTTATCCAGAAAAGCCAGCTTGTGGCATTTAAAAGGAGAAGCAGTTTATTAGGAGAATTAATGCTGGTTTTTATTTTAGATTTCATTAAACAAAACACAAATCAATCTGCTTCCATTTTAGAACAAACCATTCCTCATTTGCAAGCAAGGCAGGTGCCCCTTTACGGAATATGTGAACATAGCATCTTGAAAATCACAAGGCTGACCTTTAAAGTCCATTTCTATCTATGCATTTGTAAGAAAATACTTTTACAAGATCATTTGAAAGACCTTTTTATCTAAGTGGAGTCACTTGAAGTACATTGCATGGAAACATATCACTAGAAGAAAAACTACTAGAAAATGGATATAAGGGAATTTAGAAAAACAGAAATAGCAGCTTCCCCTTACCCTTAAAATGAGAAAGAAATGAGATTTTGCTTTCTATAATTTTTCTTCTTGCAGATTAAAAGTATTACCTTACAGTCTTAAATATGCCTAGAAATGTCCTCCTGGGTCATTTAGTCTGCCCTCTGGCATGGTGTAAGATATGTTTTCCTATGCTAGTCCCTCAAGTGTTTTATTGATCATGCTCTTAACACCTCTAATGACGATGTGCCAGCTACCTCCCTAGATAGATAATTTCTTTGCCTAATTGCCATTGGTTAGAAAAAGCATAATATGTAACTTGATTTTTTTTCTCTCCTAATTTGGTTTCAAGGCATTTGTTGCTTATTATGTCATTCCCAATTATTGGAGATGAGCTTGCACAAATCCTAATCCCTGAGACATAAAGTGAAGGAGGAGAAAAGGGGGTTGGGGACAACCCAACAGTAAGGGCATTTAAATCTAAGCCATGTAAATATTCTGAGAACTCTCTTTTGCGTGTGTGTGTAATATAAAAACATATATGTGGACAACATATTTCTTGCAAACAGATATGATTAAAGTATATGTAAATACATTTCATTTCATTTAAAAATGCAAAGAAACCTTTTTAATGGTTTTACCATTAATCGAAAGGAGCAATAATTGTTTTTTGTATACAGAAGGTTAGTTTGTAGTCATTCTACCTATTTCTTAGGGGACCTGAATATTGTGTGAGTGGGGGGGGGTATTTATTTTAAGGTTCGAGTTTTTATTTTTTTTAATGCTTGTGGGCGGCAATACTGTGCACAACAAGTCTTACTGAACCTACAAAACTCAGTAATTACGGTACATACTCATGAATCCTGTTGACTGCCATTTTATCTAGTAACTATTTATGTATATACAGACATCTCTCATTTACAGAGCACCTTTGTAACTAGAGCAATGGGTGCTAGAAACAGCAAAGGTGTTAGGGCTAGCACAGGAAGGAGTGGTAATTATGTAACAAGTCCCTGTCAGTATATAAATTCATAGTGTAATCAGCTTCCCTCTAACCCCAACCCGCTGGGCTGCAGATGGGCGTGGTTTGAGAAATGCTGTTGGAATAATGGAAAATAAAACAAACCATCTGTCTTGGAGAGTGGAGCTCCCTGTTGGCAGTAGAACTGGTCTAAATGAGGGATTTCCAGTTTGTGGGAAATGTTTTGTGTGTTTTCAATACTTGGTTTTATTTTGAATCAGGCTGGGAAGCACGGAAGCCCCGAGGCCCTGAGTCTGGGGCCTGTCACATGGTGGGTTGCCCCAGAGCCAAAGACACAGGCTTCTAACTCCATGACAAAGCTCTTAAAAGTCCTGGGAAGCTCTGGCTCAAGCTCATGTTTTTAGGGCTTCCAGTTGCATGGCAGAGAGATGAGCCCTGGTTAGCACTGGGCTTTGAGAGGCTTTTAGGGTTCTGGCTCCACAGCAGGGAGTCTGGAAGCCCTGGCATGGTGGGGCTGCCCAAAAGCTGTGGACCCTGGAAGACCAGTGCCCCCACCAATCCGATGAGCTTTAATTCACCCTACCTACCAAAGAGTTTTGATTCACTTAAAATTCTTGAACCAGTGACGTTTCAACAAAAACATGACATTGGGTTCTAGGAATCGGAAATTGTTCAGTGAAACAGTTTTATCAGAAATGCCAATTGGCTCTAATTAGCTGCTCTAGCAGGAAGAGGAACGGTGAGATGGGATCTCTGGCTGCACTAAAGTTTTTTTTTGTTTTTGACAATGTGCTCTCCCCTCATGCTACAATAGCTTATGACTATTGCCAGGTCATGAAAAATCCACTCGCTTCTCAACAGTAGTAAATGGGAAGCTTTTCCTTGCAAGAGGAAGAGAAAATTAGTTGGCTTCTGGAAAAACCTAAGCTCTAATAACTTGTAAAGAAGTAGTTTGTTCGTAAACAGTGAGCAGGTACTTGCAGCTATATTGTTCTTTGTTTTATAGTGAGGAAAAACCTACAAAAAAGAATAAAAATTAAGATTTCATGAGAGAGCACAGAATATGTCTCTCCTCGGCAGCCTACCTTGAGGTTTTTAGAACAAAATGCAGTTTAATAGTATAAGAAAGAATATTACAATGTAGTTCAGTGTACTAAGCATGGAATTTAGAATAATTCACCAACACTTTCTAACCTACATTCTGATACAGAATCTCTCTGCAGCCATGATGAAGTAACTTCACTTTTCTGCCTTATCTTTCACATCTTTAAATGGAGATAATCCATACATTGGAGTGCTGTGGTAGTGGTGCTTAATTTTGATTTACCAGTGGAAGTCAATGTAATCCAGGTGGTAATGTGATGTAAATTGGTGGCTACTATTTGGAAACTGGTGTAAAATGTGATTTAGTATGTCAGTCTTGCAGAATTCAGTTATTATTTTTTTTATAAGTAAAATGGATATGTTTGGTTTTAGCTTTTTAAATTTTTATTTATTTAAATTTCCATAGTTGCAGGAAATTATGCTCGGTGTATGATGGCTGTCAAAAGAGCAAATAAAGGGTTAAGTTTCTGCAAGAAAGGCATAAAGTATAATACTGAAAACATTATAATGACATTGTGTAAACACTGAAACTCTGGTCCCACTGAAGTAAATGGCAAAACTGCCATTGACTGCAGTGAGGTCACGATTAGTTCAGTTTTGCTCACCCCCACTCCAAAAGAATTAATAGAAATCTAGATGGAGACAATAAAAGCTATTGCAGGTATGGAGAGACTTCAATAAGAGAGTGGAAGAGAGAAAGAAGGTAATGGATAACTGACTTAGAGAGGGAAGATGATGAGGTGACATGGCTGAGGTGTATAAAACTAGTAAATAGTATGGAGAAAGGAAACAGGAGTGTCTCATCATTCAAGACCTACAGGACACTGAATGAAATTAAAAGGAAATACCACTTTAAGTAATGCCTGGCCTATCCAGTTCACTGCCACTCAATATTGTGGAGACAAAGAGCTTAGCTGGATACAAAATAAATCATTCATTTTTATGAATTGGAGAGCTGGTAAATTTCTGTCAAAATCAAGAATAGGAAGGGGAAAAATTTGTGATATTTGTGTGTGTGGAAGGGAATGGGGTGGTGGTGGTTTTTCTCTGAAGAGATATAATGAACATTCTCTTCCTCCACCTGTGTATATTTTATTTGATCCTGAAGAATGAGGATTGCTATCCATTTAACATTACTGCAGCTTTGTTCCAAAGGTTGGTGGTTGAAGTAGGAGGAAGCACTCTCCAAAGGCATATTGTTGCATAACACTCCATTATGGCAGTTGTGCACCTTCTTTTAGAAGTGTTTGGTGTTAGATGCCCTGTTTCAGACAATGGCTAACTAGGAAAACCACTGTTTACTAAAAGAGAATTGAGAGAAAAGGTGTGGAGTGGAGACTGAAAGAGTGGGACAGGGAGTGGTATAAAGCAGTGTTTCCCAAACTTGGGGCACTGCTTGTTTAGGGAAAGCCCCTGGGTTAGGTTAGGCCGATTTTGTTTACCTGCCGCGTCCTCAGGTCTGGCTGATCACGGCTCCCACTGGCTGTGGTTCGCTGCTTGAGGCCAATGGGAACTGCTGGAAGTGGCAGCCAGTATGTCCCTCGGCCTGTGCCGCTTCCAGCGGCCCCATTGGCCTAGAGCAGCGAACCGCAGCCACTGGGAGCCACGACCGGCCAAACCTGCGGACACGGCAGGTACACAAACCAGCCCAGCCCACCAGGGGCTTTCCCTAAACAAGCGGCGTCCCAAGTTTGGGGGAAACTGGTATAAAGAAAGGGAGGAAGGAGATATGCAAGAAAAGATGTGTAACTTTTGAACTGCTGAATTAAATTTAATATACTTTATACTCTTCTTCTACTTACCTGAAAGATATCCCAGATCTCTAAATGTGGGAGAAAGGAATGAGTTAGCTATTCTGAACACTTATTTATATTAATATTGAAGACTACTTTTGATTGTGCAATAAATTAACTGAAGAAAAGGGCAGTAAAAAAATAACCTACATTTCACCAGAATTGTTCAAATAATCCTCTGGCTTGGGCGAGGAGGAAGACTAGCAGCCCCAAGATGCTTATCTTATTGAGAGTTTTCCCTTGAAAAGACAAAGGTTCACACCTCCTGTATGCAGGTGTAATACATTGTCCTAACCTGTATAATTCATGTGTCCCTCTAGCAATTTGCTGCAGGGATTATAACATCTTGCTACTTACAGCTAGGAAGTTTTCCTTTTAGCTCAAGTTGTAGAGTTGTCGGTGTGTGTGTGTGAGGGGGTGGAGAGGGAGGGGTTAGTACTGAGTTCTTTATTTCGATCCCTGCTGATGACTGTACTGTGTGTATGTGACCACAGTCATAATAACGCGCTCTGCTAATTAATCATGATTTATAACTTCCTACTGATGACTGACGTATGTACGTGACCACAGACAATAACACTAATAGAGGAGACTGGTAGTGGTCCAAAGAGTCAACTCTCTTGCCCCTCTTTATTTGTATGTATGTATGCAACTATGTACAGCTCTACCCCGATATAACACCACCCGATATAACATGAATTCGGATATAACACAGTAAAGCAGTGCTTGTGGGGGGCAGGGCTGAGCACTCCGGTGGATCAAAGCAAGTTCGATATAACGCGGTTTCACCTATAACGTGGTAAGATTTGGTGGCTCCCGAGGAGAGGGGTAGAGGGATATATGTCAATTAAATTTGGGAGTGGTCCCAAAGAATCTTCTGACAGACCACCTCCAAAACCACTAGGCCGGCGCTATGCATGTTGTGGGGTGACCATGGCATTTTCAAGTGGGTCTCCAAACAATTATTTGTGTTCCAAATCTAGGTCTAGCCGCTGTTCTTTTTGTCTCCCCTACCCTGCTTTGAGACTTCCTCTCCCTGCACTAAATTTCTGTCCTGTTATCTGACGCCATTTTCATTATACTTTTTGTGCAAAGATCCAAATAAGGTATTTTAAAATGGCCTTGAATTAGCTTTTTAGATTAAACAAACAATTTAAATTCTGCCTTACATAAGTGTGCTAGTAAATAAAATGCAGTTGGCAATCAAATTAATTTGAAATTTGCTTTTTGAATTACATTACCCATAATATCTCAACTACATTATATTGGTGCTGAACTATAAGGCCTTGTTCCAGTAGTGACGCCACAAGACTGATGTCACATATATCATCAGCAGAAGAATTCTAGTGGCTCAACTCTATAACTTAGGCTCCTCCCGTACCTCAAATAGAGTTTTCTTCCAGTAAATGAATACCAATATCTTTAAACAGACCTCAGATAAACCCTACTTCTAAGGCTATTTTTTTCTCCACTGGATGGTTGTAGTCCAAGTAGTTTTTGTCTGGGAACTTCAGTCTAGTCCAGGGGTGGGCAAACTTTTTGGCCCGAGGGCCACATCTGGGTATGGAAATTGTATGGCGGGCCATGAATGCTCACGAAATTGGGGCTTGGAATGCAGGAGGGGGTGAGGGCTCTGGCTGGGGTTTTGGGCTCTGTGGTGGATCCAGAAATGAGGAGTTCAGTGTGTTGGAAGGGGCTCCAGGCTTGGGCACAGGGCTGAGGTGCAGGAGAGGAGGAGAGGGCTCCAGCTGGAGGTGCGGGCTCTGGGGATGAGGATTTGGGGTGCAGGAGGGTGCTCTGGGCTGGGACTGAGGTGTTCAGAGGGCAGGAGGGGGATCAAGGCTGGGGCAGGGGGTTGGGGTGAGGGAGGGGGCCAGGAGTGTAGGCTCCAGGCAGCGCTTACCTCAAGCAGCTCCCAGAAGCAGGGGCATGTCCAACCTCCGGCTCTTACGTGGAGGCACAGCCAGGCAGCTCTGCATGCTGCCCCATCCGCAGGCGCTGCCCCTGAAGCTTCTACTGGGTGTGGTTCCTGGCCAATGGGAGATGTGGGGACAGCACTTGTGGTGGGGGCAGCGTGCAGAGCCCCCTTGGCTGTCCCTATGCATAGGAGCCAAAGAGGGGATATGCCACTGCTTCCAGGAGCCGCGTGGAGCCATGGTACATGCGGAGTGGGACAAGCCCCAGACCCTGTTCCCCGGCGGGTGCTCAAGGGCCAGATTAAAATGTTTGAAGAGCCACATGCGGCTCCTGGGCCGTAGTTTGCCCACCCCTAATCTAGTCAAATAAATCAATGTGAAATCTGCAAGAAGCCAGACATGGTTGCACTAAACTGTGCCCTGTTAGGGGAGTTAGCTTTCTTAATGATACTGTACCTTTTCTTCAGAAATGTAAGCTACAAACAAACCCATATTCTTCAAATAATTTTTTTTTGTTCTTCCCACCACTTCCCTAACTTAAACATAAATGACATTCATGCCCCTTAAGTAGTGTTCACTGTGCATGATTCGTTAACATGAATATAGTTTACAGAAAATCTCTAGTGAATTTGAATATTTACAGAACTCTAGTAGAAATATAGATAACAGATTTAGTATCTGCTGTATCAATTTTCAGTATTAGACATTTAGCAGCAATAATTTCATGTTTACACTCTACTCCTTTTTATGAATGTGGTCTATGGTTTGAACTCATGGTAAAAATGAGCTTTAACCATTTAAATCTTATTCCCAGATATGTATTTCAAAGACCACTCCCACACTTTACAAACTGCCCCCCCCCCACCCACCCACCCAAATGTAAGCAGTTTCTCAGAGAGAGGTTTTCTTATCTCCCTAGGAAAGCAAGGCTGGTGTCCTAATCTTTTGTAGCTTGCTCTCTAAGCTTGGGAAGCTGGGGTGTAGCTCAACAGCACACTAGCGTGTAGTGTACTAACTGTTTGCATGGACCCTACAGTTTCCCTAATGTGCTTTTGTAACGCCAACAGGCCCCGGTCTTCGGTAGGATAGAACCAGTGACCTCTGGAGCTTAGTGCATGAGCTAAAAGCCAACTAACTATTAGCTAAGGTTGTAGAGCAGACTCATTAAACTCTCTGTAAGTGGTCTCAGTGACAGAACACCACACCAGGAGGTGTATAGGTTACACTTTGATCTTCTTCCATTTTTAAAGTGCAATGTTAAAGCACATCAGCTGGGAGAATATAGACCCCTTGGTATGGACTGAGAAGAGATTGCTAGGAGTTACAAAGTGGGACATTCATACCAGCTCAAACCCGCATCATGCCCTCTTTGTCCCCCCCCTTAAGATCTCAGTAGTATATTGTTATTAAAGTTCAATTTAAATATTCAATTTAGTGAAAAGCAGTAATCAATACTGTGATTTGTTTGCATTCTTCCCAGAAGGTAAGGCATATTTGTTTATTCATAAGAAGAATGTACATTGTAAAGATTCCCTAGGGCCAGGAACTGGAAGAAGAAAACCATTTTCAAAGTTCTTGAGGATAAAGAATAGAGGATTTAAGATCTCAAAACAAATCCCAGTTTAAATTGCCACACCCACTGTAATAGTCAAGACATCAAAACATTATACTTTACATCTCCAGTGATTGCTTTAGCATATAAAATCATGTTACTTTATCAAATTATCACCTTATTTGTTTCTGAGTCGATGTTTTTTAAAATTCAGTTTTACTTGCACAGAGGAACAAATGCTTCTTTTATATTTGTGTCCTTCTGGGTCTGTCACCCAGTAATGACCTAGATTCTGAGACTTTTCAGGTAACAATATTCTTTAAGAAAATGGTATGTGGGAAGAAGACACTTGAAAAAAATTGAAGGTAGGATCTCACTTAATCAAAAAACAGAATAATTTTAAACTCATACTGTCAGATTAAAACTAGGTATTCTTGAGTTACAAAGAACACCTTAATTTATGAAACCTGAAACAAAAGCAAAAAGTCCTTAATCAGATTATGGTATTGAGCACTGCTTGTTACCTTTTTTTGTTTTCTAAACTTGAACATAACTGTAGATCAATGGGACCCATGGGTGTCTCCACAGTTCTGAAAAACAGACCATGTTTTATAGGTGTTGAAGTACGGAATTAGATGTTGAGGAATTAACTTTAAGCACTAAGGTTTGCAAAATTAGCCAAAATGTTCAGTATCTCGTGCAAAAGAACTTGAAGCTGGCTAATGCTTGCTGTGGTGTCTGGGCAGTGGCCCTCCCACTTCTTACCGGCAATAAGGACAAGTGATGGGGAGAGGGATTTGGGGGGAAGGGGCAGCAGTTATTAAAACATGATATTCTGTTGGTAAAATTCAGACCTCCTAGCAGTATTTTGATTGACTTTTGTCTCTTTTTAATTGTAGAAGTTACAGTTTGTGTTTGCTAGCAATTAAGCATTACTTTTGCATGTTTCTATTGTGTTCGCTGGTTAGTAGTTGGTGTTCTATTGTAGTAAGCCAGTCTGTTGGAGATTTGGAGCTGATATCTCTCAGTAAAGAAGCAGAAGGCCAGAGAAAGGGAAAATGTGGTCTTGGTGGGGGTAGCTGGAGGATTTGTCCAGATTCCCTTTTAATTCCTACAAATGAAGAAGAAAATACATTTTGAATAATCATTCCTGAAATTTTTTGATACAACGGAGAGGGGAGGAGGAAAGGGAGAAAGACAGAGCAAAAATATCCGAACCAGTAGCCAAAAGTGAGGGGTTGATCAGTGTGCTCTCAGTACCACAATAAGCTTTTCTACACAAGATTAGGACACGCCTCAGATACGTGAGGGATATTAGTCTATACCCTGACTTTGATGAGAGAGAACCAACCTGAATTCAAAATGTATCTGGGTGAGCAAATAAAAGCTACGGTCTTCTGTCTGAACATGTCCTCTGTTTATGGCCTCTTCTGTCTGTGCAAGTAGCAAATAGGGCAAGGGTGTATTCAAAGTCCTCTCATGCTGTTGTGTGCAGTCTCTCTTTCGCCTCTAAGATTCTGCCAGGTGATCTTAAACCCATATTTCCTCAGCGTGTGTGCAGACTCCACTGGCTGCATTAGTGTTCCCCCATTCGTGGGCAGAGTGACAACTTGAAATCCAATACTTTTTGGATCAATCCAGAGCTTTTTCTTTGGCCCAGAAAATTACATCTCATATCATCCTTTCACAGATTAGATCCAGCACTCCCGCACAGACGCCTAAATGTCTCTGTACTACACAATCAGAAGGATGTTGTTCTAATAGCCTAGTACATTGGAAACTAATGAAACAAATAAACACAGTATGCCAGATATCAACCAATGCATGAAAATACAGAGTGAAATTCTAGCCCCACTGAAGTCAATGGCAAAATTTCCATAGACTTCAGTCGGGTCAAGATTTCATTCATAGTCCTTAACTCTTCTTCCCTCCTTTCCATCGTGCCTAAGTAGCAAATGCTATGGTTATTTTGCTATTGTTCATTGACTTCTGCCTTGACTGGCTTAACAGAAGAGATTAAGGAGTGTTTGTTGTTTTGAGTTTCTTTGCTATTGCTAATTTGTTCTACAAATGGAAGATTACGTGTTAAACTAAAAACACAGAAATCTGTTGAAAAAGGATAAGTTCAATAGAAGTACCTTTACAACCAATTTGAGGGCCTGATCCTGCACACCATACCAGCCATGGTACTTCCTCCTATGAGTAATTCCATTGAAGTGATGCAGTTATTCATGGTTGGAAGCTCTTTGCCCGCTAAACCCAGGAGCAAAATAGTGCTCACAAAATAGAAACAAACAAAAATAAATAAACAATAAAGCAAAAGCAAGGTATGGGCATTTTGAAGTGTATAACTGCTACACCTCTTCTGCCACTGCATTTTTTTTCCTGAGCATGTATTTTTAGGCACATAGCGTAATGTTTACATATATATGCACACATAAAAATATATACCCTTGTGTATTTCCCGATCTCTCTTTCACTGGCGAGTGTGTATTCTTGTATGATATGTATTACAGGATGGGTTAGTTTGTCTGACTGGAAAGGAAGTCTTCTGGTGTGGCTTTTCCTATCTTAGCCTGGTTAGTAAGTGATGTGACAATTTTTAAAGGATAGAATTAATATTAGTATTAGTTAGTATTAGAATTCTTCATCCCAACTTGGGCTCTTCATATCCTTTGAACTATAACACTATAATTGCCCCAGATATCTTATTTCAGTGGTCCCCAAACTTTTCATGGTCATGCCCCCCTTATTCCTGTCCGTGCCTCCCCCCACCCCCAAATCGGGCTGGGAATGAGGGCTGGGAGAAGGGCACGGACAGGGGTAAGAGGGCCGAGGCTGGAGCCACAGCTGTGGGTGGGTCTGGGGTAGGGAGCGGGGCAGGGCCTGGGAACAGAGCTGCAGCCAGGGGCTGAGGCTGGGGTCAGGGCTGGGAGTGGAAGTTACGGCCAGGCAGTGGTTGGGGCTGAAGCCAGGGCCACAGCCGAGGGTGGAGCTGGAGCAGAGCTGGCGGCAGAGCAGGGCTGGGTGACTCTTCCTCCCCATCCCCTGTGGGGGGTGGCCCGGGCCCCCCCGTGCTGTGCCCCTTGAACATTTCTCCATGCCCCCCCTAAGGGGACATGCCCCAGAGTTCAGGGACTTCTGCCTTATTTGCACTAGACTAACCTGCCAAAGGTATATGTGGCAGCTGGCATTTTTCTAGACAGCTGGGACAAACATGGTAAAATAATAAAAGGTGATTAGACACCCTCATGCCAGCTCATAGCCCTGTTCCAGCAGAAAATGCCATTACATTTTGATAATGATTACACATAATGACTATTTCATACTTTGATTTTGCTTAAAAGATCTTTTATCTGATCATTATTTATACTTTAAATCAGACTTCAAAATCTACATTGCTGCCAGTTATATGTTGCAGGTACTTAAATAGCACTGATTAGAAGTAAAAGTGAAAAAATGTATTTTGTCAAATAGGTTCATTTTATTGGGCCTTAGTTATTATTTAATGTGACTGATGAACTGCAGATTCAACTTTTCATGAAGACCAACTGCCGTGTTCACATCAACTCATACTGAGTCCATCAGGCTGAGGGGTAAAAGATGGGTCTTACAGGCCTTTGTTATAGATAATGACTGTGGTCCAGATTATTTGGGGAATGCAGGAGGGCAGCAGTGGCATACCCTTACTAGTATATTTCACCATACCAGTGTATGAAAAATAAGGAACTATTGGGGTTACTACCTTCGGAGAGTTAAGGTAGGAATTAGATATACTTTTCAAAGCACTGTGCAGGTTTTAAGCTAGGCAGCTAAAACAGCACAAAATGCTTTGAAAATGTACCCTTTAGCTGCTATAAAATGTTTTAATAGAGCTGAAGTTACTGGATGCAGTCTGAGCCCTTTTCTGTATCTTCTACCGTGGTTAAGCTTTTATGGGACTTCCTTTTTACAAAACCCTTCATTAAATACTACTCTTGTCATCTTTTAGAGTACATAGTTTCACTGTCCTATTAGGTAATGTAACTGCTTAGAACTTTAAAGTCACTTTCTCACTTCCTTTGGGCCTAATCATGTAAGTGAAACTCCCATTTTATGGGAATTTAACCTGTGACACTAAAGGTAGAACTGGTACATTTTTCCTTTGGACAGTTCGCGTCTGGCCTGTCATACCCTTTACATTAGCAAGGTTTTGCAGGACTGAATCCTTTATGAATCTCTCTCCATCACTGGTTTCTTGTGATTTTCAACCCTCAGACCTTCTGACAGTCTTCCCAGATCAGTTATCTAAACTTGGTGCTCAAGGTAGACAGTCCAACATTGTCCTGTCTGTGCATAAAGATTTCTGTAGTTTTTGAAATGCCTTTTTTTTAAATCTTGTGGAAAATTATATATCTACCTGCTCTTTAGAGAACTATTACCAAATAGCAACCTCAATTCAAATATTTAACCCTCACCCCCACTTCCCCGATTGTTTTGTTTTACAATCGCTTTCAGCCAATAAAAAGAAAATGTTTTATGTAAACAAACTGTTTAAGGCAGCTCCAGCACCCCAGGGCACAATCTTTAGAGTATTATGCTACAGGAGTTGGAACAGAGGGTTTGTTTAAAATGAACCTATTGAAAATGCAGTAAATGGACTAGTTGCAGTTATTTAACTGATACAGGCTTGAAGGAGCATTCCCTTGGGTCAGTCATTAATTTCAGGCCATTGACACTATTTTCTACTGGATGAAGTTTAACAAAAATCTGAAGTAGGCAAATCATTTTGGAACAAATAAGGTACAAGCATTTGGAAGCTGGTGTCTGCTCTACAAAGACAAAGGTGATATAAGATTAAGTTAGTATGTATTGATAGGTTTATCTATGGCACTCATATCACTGTGGTATCTGAGCATGTCATAAATATTAATCAATTCGATCCTGTAACACATCTGTGAGGAAGCAAACTTTTATTAGCCTCATTTTACAAATGGGGGGAAAATACCCAGCGAGACTTAGTGACCTGCTCAAGGTCACACAAGAAGTTTGACAGAGCCAGGTTCTGAACCCAGATCTCCTGAGTCCGAGTCTGGTGTGTTGTATGCTTGCTTTTCAGGAAGGCTATGAAGTCCTTAAGACAAAAGTCTTGTATTTTATTAAGAATAACTAAAGTATAACTGTATGGCAGGGGTATATGAAATGCTCACATACTGTGCACCTGGTTACTTTTTTTTTTAATTCATTGGAAATCTCTGCTCTTCAGCTGATCAGCACACCTGATTCTCTGTTTTCAAGGACAGAATGTTATTTTAGGAATCCTTCAGAATGCTTGAGAATGCTAATTGGCTGATAATGCAGTGTAGTTGGTCCAATAAAAGATATTACTTCACCCATTTTGTGTCTCCAATTGGCTGATGAGGAAGTTAGTTTTCCTGTTAATGGGATGTCCTCTTTAAAAAGAAAACATTGTACATAAATAGAAAGCCCAGATTTCAAAGTGAGCCTGAGCTTCCCGCCACCCAAGGATTGATGGAATAAGGTGGTTTTGGTCTTTTGTAAGAAATAGAAGTAAATGAGGAGGAAGTGTGTAAATCATTATGCTCTTAGAGACCAAAACGCTTGGTGAAAATCATCTACTCTCTTGGGTACACGTAATTCACCATAGCTTGTCTAGTCTTCTAGCGAAATAGAGGCCAAGAGCAGTCAGTCCATTATACTTTCTCTTCATCAAGAGAGAGAACTAAATAAAAATTAGTACTTCATAGCAAACTCCAAAGAAGCTTAAAAATGAAGCTGATCAATAAGTGCTAAAGAGGCATCTTTTCTTTACTATGCCTCACTGTGTTGCAGTATCTAACTATATAGTGCCTACATAATTAATAGCTTTATTTTGATGCTTGACTAAAGTCAGATCATTTTAGGAGTCTTTTTCCAATTTCAGTACAGATTCTGTTCCTTTTACAGAAGGGAGAATATCTGCTTAGACCCATGACGACCTGACTGTATTTGAACTTGTACTTGCTGTCCAAATTGACATGAAGGACATTTTACTCTGGCTGCACCATGCACTATTTGTGGGCTATCTCTTCAGCATGATTAGAATCTGTGTTCTCTTTGGTGCAAACTCTCGCCTGGGCAATGGGAAGTAGTTCTTATTGTGTTCTCAGTGCCTATGTGCTAGATAAAGGTGTGCCACTCTTGTTCTGTAGTGGGGATGTTTGTGACTCAGCCAATCCAGCCTTGTCTAATATGATGGGCAAACTGACAAAACGAATGAAATCAAATTGAGATCCAGTTCCCAAAGGGAAATGCCTGGTACAGTTGTGAATTAGCATTATGCTACAAAAGACGCTAGATACACTGCTTGCTCTGTAACTGTCTGAGAAGGCACAGCAGGCTATGAATTCCAAAGGGAAATGACTGTAACTAGGTTTCTAGTTTAGGAAAGGGCTGTGTCAAGCAAACTTGCCCCCCCCCCTGCAGGGTTGTTCAGTATGGCCCAGAGTTGCATGGCCCAAGCCTCAGTTTCTCTTTACCATCCACCAGTTGAAGCTGGCTCAAGTTCCTCTCCCAGCATGGATTTGGGGGCTCGCATAGGTGGGAAGCAGATGGATGACAATTTCCTCTTTTGAAAAGGAATGGAGATAAACTTAGTGTGATCCAGTCAGGGTTGAGATAAAGGGGAAGATGTCCCAATGCTCTCCAGGGAACTCAAGTTATTAGTGTCTCAGCTCTCTCAAAATGAATGAGCGTGTACCTGACATAATATAGTAGTGCAGCATATGTTGCACATAGCATTTCAACCTGTCCTTGGTGGGCTGGGGGTAGAGAGGCTACTAGAACCCAGAGGCCCCTTGTGGCTTTAGGTATGGCTGTACTGTCTGAACAGGCTGCTATATTTAGTAAAGAACAGAACTGGAATAACCCAATGCTTTTGGCAATATTGCTATGGTTGCAAATCCTGACTTGCGAAACCCTTACTGCTCTGTTTCTGGGTCTCTATTGTACATACTGGGATTAGAATGATACAATCAAAGTTCTGGTCTAGTTCATTCCGTATTTTAGTTTCTTGTTGCAGAGCACAGTAATATTTATATATTGAAGTTGGGAGGACATTCTGTAATGTTTTATTGTGAGCCAAAAGAAAATGTGTCCATCATCCATTGGCCAATATATAGTACTGTGTATCATTACGCTTTCTGCACCACTCCTGAGAGAAAATCTGTTTCAGGGTCCACTTTCCTATGTTTTCTTTATGAGTTGATATCAGATAATAGCACTAGCTAACAGAATGTTATTTGTTCTATTTTATAGCAACTCCAGGCTTTCAAGAGTATTGGAACATTTTTTAGAAGGTTTTAGGGCCCAGTTTATACAGGTTTTAAAAAAGGAAATCCTATTACTACAGTGCCATGTCAACATTTTAATGGGCCAGACTGGGCTAAGTTTCTAGTCAAATTGGATGGAAAATATAGTCCTGTTTGGAAAGTGCCTTTCACTCTGTGTGTAGGACCGTCCTCATGTGACGTATGTGCTCCCCTCACCATTTTAGGGCCTGATCCAACTCCAATTGAAGTGAATGAGTCTTTCCATTGACCTCAGAGGCAGTTGGATGAGGCTTACATCAAGGAAAGGAAGGTCCAGTTTGTGACACAAGTAAAGCTGGTATGTAATAAAGTTATGAATACAAAAGGAGCTGCTATGTAAGAATATTGATATGTTACCTAGTTATTGAGAGAGGATGCATAACATTTATATCAGGGTAGTGGAATGTTGTTACATGCTGTAATACTTGGATTCAGTACTGGCTGTGGGAAGCACAAACAGGAAAGCAACTCAGTAGCTTCCCAGATAATACCATCTAGATATCACCCTACAAAGACAAGGGGCCAAGCTGTTAGTTTCAAGACTCCTGTGTCCTCTGTCTCCAGTGAGTTTCAAACCTTGTTTTTCTAGAGCTAGAACTACCTAATTAAAGGGCCCCAAACAATTAAAATGTCTTGTAATCCCCTTCACAAGAATCTTGTGAGCAGATGTCTAGGGAGACAGGCTGTGGGGAGGAGTCTAGAGGAGCTGGACCTCCCCAGTTCCAGGGAATGGTGAGCCTTAGGGAAAATATAGATATGCATACAGTCTGTTTTGTTGTTAGACTGGGTACTTGCTTGTAGTCCCCTGTGTGAGTGGGACCCTGAGATCTGTGGGGTCAGAGGTGCAGTTTGCCTGGTAACTCTGACGTTACCCTTTACAAATCCCTTTAAAATAAGGGGAAGGGAGATAGAGTGGCTGCCCTTGAACCTACAGTAATTCACTAAGCATAGGGACTCAGAGTGCTCTGAGAACAATGTTGCCAAGAAGGATTCTATTGTGCTGTTTTCTATATGCTGATAATGGACATGTAATTATGCACTTGACTGTGCTGTATGTGGTGATTGAACCTTGGATTTCTGTTTTTTTTCTGCACTGCCTTGCAGTTCAAACTACGGGGTCTGAATAGCAGTGTGCCCCAAAGTGCTGCTCTGTAACTCCCCCCATGTGGACATTCTGAGCACAAACTAAATGGCTCCTACTTTGTGCTAACATTGTCCTCTTCACTGGGTCTTTTGTGCACGCCCTAGTGTCCAAAAGTTACTAAGTTTCATACAGACAAATCAAGTTGCATAAGACCCTGAAGGTCTCACAGTCTGAGTAGAGACATGGTAGAGGAGGGGAAGACAAAGCGTAAGGTATCAGATGAAATCTTGGGTTAGCTTAGTGATGCTTCAGACATCTTGGTGTTGTTGGGGTATTGTTTTCAGTGTGTAGCTGGGGATAATTTAGACATTAATAAGACTTCTTGGGGAGGGGCAATTCACCCCTGTAGTAGTGAGATTAAATAATGCTTATTTAATTTTGTTTCCTACTTATCACCTCTCACCTTACCTCCAGCTCATGCCCCATTTCTTCTAACCGATATCTCCCTCATCTCTGTTGCAGCAGATCCAAACTTACCCTCCCTGCCATTCTTCTCTCCTAGTTTCTTTTGTTGAAATATTTCCCTCCCAGGGATAGGATCTTCTCTGAGAAAAAGATCTTGTGTACCGCATGGGAAGAGGGATAGGCACTCAAGCCATGAACTATTAACTATCCTTTTCTCCTTTGGTTCCCCCCCTCCCCCCAAAAGCTATTTTAATAATACTTTTGGCTAGTAAACCCTCTGTTTTTCTTTTATTCTTCTCATAATACTGTTCCACCAATGAGATAAACAAATGCTATTATATCTATATAATCCTGCTGATCATGAAGTAGTTATAGTATTTAGAGCATGAAACGAGTTCCAGAGAGGATGTGGGAGGAACAAGTTAACTATTAATAGTGAAACTTAGTTAGTAGGAATTCCCCTTTTTAAAAGTCATATAATCTCTAAAAACAACAAGAGGGTATAATAGAACTCCATAAGGTTTGGGGTAATATTGAACTGATCTTGACACATAGGAAAATGTCTACACCCACTGGTTACATTAAGGCCGGACTAATGACTTAGCCTCCGGGTATATGCAGAAAGAGAGTGTACAGCAAATTAGTGTAAACCTGACTAATCATTACAACAGGTCCAATATTTTAAACCAATTCCCAATTTTTTCTCAAATTAATGGCATCATAATATTGATCTTTGAATGTTGGAAAACTGCTGTGCATTTTTTAATCCTGAAAGTTTAATCAACTTTAGCTTAGTATTGGAATTACATTACCCTTCACTTGTTATGATTTAATTGTAAGAGTTTGTCATCTAATCAGGATGCAGAAACAACTTCCTGTTTCTAACTCAAGAAAGTTAAGTCCAAAGCAGACTGCAAAGAGTTTCAAAAGGACCTCACAAAACTGGGTGACTGGTCAACAAAATGTCAGATGAAATTCAGTGTTGATAAATGCACATTGGAAAACATAATCTCACCTATACATATAAAATGGTGAGGTCTAAATTAGCTGTTACTGCTCAAGAAAAAGATCAGGAGTCATTGTGGATAGTTCTCTGAAAACATCCACTCAATGTGCAGCAACAGTCCAAAAAAAACAAACAAAATATTGGGAATCATTAGGAAAGGGATTGATAATAAGACAGAAAATATATTGGCTCTATATAAATCCATGGTACACCCACATCATGAATACTGCATGCAGATCTGGTCGCCTCATCTCAAAAAAGATCTATTGGAATTGGAAAAGGTACAGAAAAGAGCAACACAAATGATTAGGGGTATGGAATAGTTTCCATATGAGGAGATTGGGACTTTTCAGCTTGGAAAAGACACGACTAAGGGGGGATATGATAGATGTCTATAAAATCATGACTGGTGTGGATAAAATACATAAGGAAGTGTTATTTACTCCTTCTCATAACACAAGAACTAGGGGTCACCCAATGAAATTAATAGGCAGCAGGTTTAAAACAAACAAAAGAAAGTATTTCTTCATACAATGCACAGTCAACCTGTGGAAATCTTTGCTAGAGGATGTTGTGAAGGTCAAGACTATAACTGGGTTCAAAAAAGAATTAGATAAGTTAATGGATAGGGCCCTACCAAATTCATGGCCATGACGTGTAGCGGATTGTAAAATCTGGTCTTTTATGTGCTTTTACCCTGTACTATACAGATTTCATGGGGGTGACCAGCATTTCTCAAACTGGAGGCTCTGACTCAAAAGGGAGGTGCAGGTGGGTCGCAAGGTTATTTTAGGGGGGTTGCAGTATTGCCACCCTTACTTCTGTGCTGCCTTCAGAGCTGGGTGGCCAGAGAGCGGCAGCTGTTGGCCGGGCACCCAGCTCTGAAGGCAGCATCCTGCCAGCAGCAGTGCAGAAGTAAAGATGGCAATACCGTACTGTGTCATTACTTCTGCACTGCTGCTGGCGGCGGCTCTGCCTTCAGAGCTGGGCTCCTGATCAGCAGCTGCCGCTCTCCGGCCACCCAGCTCTGATGGGTAGCAGTACTACTCCTCCACCCCCCAATTACCTTGTAACCCCTCTCCCCGCAACTCCTTTTTGGATCAAGAATCCTACAGTTACAACACCATGAAATTTCAGATTTAAATATCTGAAATTATGACATTGACAATTTTTTAAAATCCTCTGATTGGGAAATTGAGCAAAATGGACCAGGAATTTGGTAGGGCCCTATTCACGGAGGAAAAGTCCATCAATGGCTACTAGCCAGGATGGGCAGGGATGGTGTCCCTAGTCTCTGTTTGCCAGAGAATGGACAACAGGGAATGGATCACTTGATGATGACCTGTTCTGTTCATTCCCTCTGGGGCACCTGGCATTGGCCCCTGTTGGCAAACAGGATACTGGGCTAGTGGACCTTTGGTCTGACCCAGTATGGCTGTTCTTATCTTCTTATGTAGATGTCCAATTACACACCACCAACAAGGAATATTTAAACTGAAGCAATTCAGAGGCTGAAAGCTCAAGTCAGCAAATACATATAAATAGTTAATGTTTGAAAAATTGAGATAATTTTGCAATTCAAAATTAAAAAGGGGCTAACTAATATTTTTAGTTGTTTGACTAGGCCACAGAGTGCTGCTCAGTAGATGTTCCTCTTCCTCCTCTTTATCACTTTTAAATCTTCTGGGGGAGACACAAAGTACCTTTTGGACTATTCTCTTGTCTCTGAGTGGTTATTCATGACCATCAAACCACTTTCTTCAAGTCTGCTCATTTCTTTATTCTTACCCTAAAATAACAAATAGGCTTCACCTGAGCTTCCTACTGCAAGAGGCAAGAAGAGCTCATAGAAAACAAGCTAACAAATAAAAGTCAAAAGTGTCCTATTAAAACTTCTCTTGTATTTTAAAAAGGAAATGACCAATCCTCCCCCCCCCAAAATTATACTGCTATCACACAGCTTAAAACATTAACTGTTCAATTACAGCATGAATAAGCAATGAAGTAGCTGTTCCACATGCATTTCTATCTGTCAAGACATTATTGGACACAAAATTGAAGGCACAAACAAATGATACCTTCCTAACTAATTAGAGGTTTCCATGTGGTATTTGTCATTTAGTATCTGTGTTCACGTCCCTGCCATGCACTATACCAAACAACCCCACTTTTCACACTTCCAGAAATGCAACTCATTTGTGGGCTCCACTTTTTATTTTATTGTTTGACCTGAGGACCTCTTATTTTAATTGAGGAAGCCTGCTTTGATTTTAATATAAAATGCTATCCTGTGAGAATGGCAATGTAAAAATGTGCGCTTTTTGTTGACTTGTAATCTTTTTCTATGGAAAAAAACAATTGCCTACTTAATTATCCTCATTAGAGGTTTTGAGGCTGCTTCAGATGAATACACCCTTGGAATAATAAATTGAGAGTAGGCACATGGAATAGGACTAGCAATTTGGAAATGCACAGTCTGGTTTTGTTCCTTTTGGACACACTGTAATTTTATACTTCTCAGCCCTAAAATACTAATAGCCTGACTACCAGTACAGAATACACTACATGAGAAGTAGCTCTACAACTATGGAAAGTATTCCATGGAACAAAATTGTTTGTTTTTTTGAGAGGCACCAGTTACAAAAGACATATGCAATATGCAAGCTAACAAAACTTATTTGCACACATTGTGTTCCACATTGCCCCTTGATCATTCCATTTCACGTTGCTGCAATAGTAATACACTACAGGATTGCATGAATTTCGTAGAATAGTACGGCCAAGAATTGCTTTGTATTTTGAATTGTACTTTTATCAGAGTGTAAACTGACTCTGAATATTTAACGAATTTGGTTGCTACAGTGATGCCGGAAAATAACTAGAATTTTCTTGTACAATAAATATAAATTATGACAGGTGCAGTTCACTAACTGACACTGTGCCAGAACATTAAAGCAATAAACATCTAATTTCAGTATGGAATTTGACATAAAACAAACTTAATATCTATCATACCAGCACTATACAGGGAATAAGTAATAATGGAGAATGGGCAAACAGTCATAACACCAATACATGTGGATTCCCTCTAGAAAATTGCCCTGACAACTTAATCTATTATGATTAAATCTTACAACTCTCCCCTCATTACCCTCTGACGATACAGTGTATCAAGATGGCGGAGAGGTGCCCATTACAGAAGGGATTTGAGTTGGTAGTTGACTTGTTCGGGATCTGTATCATGACCTGGAAGAGGAAGCAAGTAGCATATTAATGGAATTTACAGACTGTAACTGGGTGTACAGACCCTTTTTCACTAGTAGGGTGGTGAAGCACTGGAATGGGTTACCTAGGGAGGTGGTGGAATCTCCTTCCTTAGAGGTTTTTAAGGTCAGGCTTGACAAAGCCCTGGCTGGGATGATTTAGTTGGGTTTGGTCCTGCTTTGAGCAGGGGGTTGGACTAGATGACCTCCTGAGGTCCCTTCCAACCCTGAGATTCTATGATTCTAAGGGAAAACCTCTTGGGCTAGTATTATTCCAATCCAAGTTTGCCTGTGGCATTAGGGGACACTGCCACTGAGAGAGAAGTCGTCTGGATTTCACTGAGAAGCCGAAGCTGCTGCTGCTGGCTTTACAGCCCTCATTTGGAGTCCCATGGATAGGATGGGCTGAAACTCCACTCTCCACCACAATGATGAGAGGTCCTGGTGGGTTCTACCAGTTTCCTTCTCAGAACTTGAAGAGCAGGGCAGGCTGGAATATGTAGTCCAAAATAGCAGCCATATTACTAGTCCTAGCTTCTGACATGACAAGATAGGGAAATAAGGGAAGTATGTAATCAGTATCTTTCCCGTAATATAGGAGACCTGGAGGTAGCCAGGGTATAGTTCTTCTTTTAAGGTTCCGGGCAAGTAAACACACTATTGAAAATGGACTGGAAAAAATACTGTATAAAACAATGCTACAGTAACAGGGAGATGAACTGGATGTTTATTTGGCTCCTTTTTTAAATTTAACTTTTCAGCTTTCTGATTCATGACATTTCAGTTAGCTTAATCCGTTTAAATTGGTATAATGAGTTCCTGGAGAACGGAACTTACTGGTAAAGCTAGGCAGAAAATAGCCTTTCTCAGCTTTTCCTTGCAAAATTTTTCAAGATACTGAAAAATTTCTTTCCCAAATTGGGCTTGAAAAGTTGAAATCTCAAATTTCCACAAATCAAAAATCCACCCAAATTTTTTATTTGGGTCAATCTAAACATTTTGTTTCAGTTTCAAACACTTTATTATTATTTTGTATTTCAGCTATCTTAAATTTCTAAACAATCAGTCAAAACTTTGAAACTTGTTCTCAATTTGTTTCAAGTTGAAAAATTTGTGAAAACCAACCCAGCGAAAAGTTTAAATTTTGACATATTGCCACTTTTGGACAAAAAGATGTTTAGTTGAAAAATATTTGACCAGCACTACTTTATTATGCGTTGTTCAGGAAAACCATTCAGAGCTACTTATGGAGAGATCAGAGAAACTTGTTCTGTTACTTAGAGCAGGGGATGAGTTAGTGTTTTTTGCCAGAAGATAGGAAGTATTTAGTAAATCCTTTCCTCTAGTAAAACTATCTATTTACTAGTCTGATTAGAACAAATTCTGAAAGTTTTGTTTTGGGGAAAGAGAATCTTATTTTGTCTTATTTGAATTCTTACAAGAAAGCAGCATTGGGCAAGGAGATTGAAGTGGCTTGTAGCAAGTAAATGTTTTTTTCTGTTCATCTCTTGCTTTGCTTCTGGTTAGATTTAAAAATTGTTGTTCTATAGGGTATTGGTTTTATTGGTGCTTCCATGTTCATTTATATATTGATGTACTATTTTAATATCCACATTGTCGGTTCATTGTTAATTATATTTTTTTAATCGCATGATTGTTTGTGTAATTGACTTCATTTTTTGTTTTCTGTATTTGAAATATTTTGTGTTGATCTATCACTCTCCTTATCTCTCATTATTATGCTTCAATGCACCCAATTTTCCCTTCATGCTCTTGGTGCCATTCAGAGAGTCCTTTGAGGTCCCTCTTCTAACTTGCTGTCATTCAATGCCATTTTTCTTTTCCCCTACTTTTCATAAGAACATAAGAACGGCCGTACCGGGTCAGACCAAAGGTCCATCTAGCCCAGTATCTGTCTACCGACAGTGGCCAATGCCAGGTGCCCCAGAGGGAGTGAACCTAACAGGCAATGATCAAGTGATCTTCCTCCTGCCATCCATCTCCATCCTCTGACAAACAGAGGCTAGGGACAGCATTCTTACCCATCCTGGCTAATAGCCATTTATGGACTTAGCCACCATGAATTTATCCAGTTCCCTTTTAAACATTGTTATAGTCCTAGCCTTCACAACCTCCTCAGGTAAAGGAGTTCCACAAGTTTTGCAACATTCCTGAGTGTCTGCCTTATTTCTGCCCTAGTTTTGTTCTTTGTATGATCTCCATTTACCTTCTCACCCTCAAATACAGAGGACCAAATTCTTCCCTCAGGTATGAACATCAAATTCCCACTAACTTAAAAGGAGCTGTGTATGCTTCTAAGATCAGAATTTGGCCTTCATTCATTCGTTCATTCATTTTCTTCTTCCTCTAATACAAATATTTAATATCTATTGCAATTCCACATTCACTGGTCACTGGGGCAAGTCACTAGAGGGAGACATGATCACAGCCAGTGTATTATATACCATGCTTCTCTGACCACCTTCTTCTGGCTGAAGCTACTCCATTAGGTCTCTTTGAATAGTCCTGGCAATCATGATTATTTTTACTTGTCCATTCAATTTTTTTTTACCAAGGTGTGGGTAAGGTTTTTGGGGAGAGGAAGAAATGTTTGACTACATTTAAAGACTTGTCTACCTAATCTATCTTTCTTGTATACTATGCTCACTACAGTGATATCCAAGCACCTTGAAAAATTCTTACAATGGACAAAAGGAGATCTCTGCAACTTTCTCTTTCCCTTCCATAGTAGTCTTAAAATAGTGCCATTTACTGTGTATAAATTAGTCATTGACCCAGGGATATGAACTTGAGTCTTCTCCCTCAAGTGAGTGCCCTAACCACAAGACTGTAGAGTCAGTATCGCTTACCCTCTCTGGCCCGATGACTATTCAAATATTGATACAAAGTACAACAGCTTCAATCAGAGACACCGAGAGTGATGTACCCCCTAGCTCAGTGGTTAGGAGACACTCCTGCAATATGGGAGACACAAGTTTAAATTCCTGCTCCACATCAGTCAGGAAGGAGCGGGGATTGAATGTAGGTCTCCCACATCCCAGGTGAGCTCCCTAGCCATTGGGCTGAAGGCTGTAAGGGAGATCCCACTCCCCACACAATTTATGAATCTATCCCTTCCTTCATTTCCTTTGCTTTTATTTTAAAAATGCCCAGAGACTTAATATTTTGTTCCACTAAAATGAAATTTTTGTCAACTTTTTTGATTTGCTAAAATGTTTTAATATTAGGAAACCAAACTGACTTTAACTGCCAATGAACCAAAAAATCAGTTGTTTGCCCAGGTCTAGCTGTGTTGTAAACCCTCATGGCCACCCAATTTCTAGCTATTGCTCTGGGTGCCACTTCTTTTATTGCCAGTAACGTTCTCTTTTCTTTGCCAGTTTTTAAGGAAAGTGAGTATTTCTTCTGAGTCTTCTCTATGATTAAACTATTTCTTATGTCCAGCTTCAATTTTAATAATTTAAGTTTTGTGCATCTTAAATATCAAAGCTGAAGGGATTTTTGTGCAGGGGCTGGGGTGGGGAATGGGAATAGGTATAGATTCTTTCAATATAATCCCTATATATTTGTACTCCTCTTGGCCCAAGCACTTAGCCAAAATTCAGGGTCTTGCAGGTTGTTTCCAACGGGAGGACAAATTGATGCTGGAGTCAGGTATTTCTTTGCTGCAATCTTGTTTATTTACAAAGAATATACACCCAGTCCTGTTTCCCAGAACACAGCAAAAATAGCAGATGACTTCTTGGCTCATAACTGCAAGCCTCTCTCAGTCAGCACTTTAACCCAAAGCAGTCTCTCTTAGTTTTTTCTCAAGGTCACACTACAAGTGCTTGTCTGGCTGTGTCTGAGGCTTCTTTTCTCTTTCTCTGGGTGCTTCCATGGTGTTTCTTCTCCTTCTCTCTCTCTCTCACTCATTCACACACCAATCAAATCAATCAGTCCCCTGAATTTGCATTCACCTGTAGTGAAATCCCTCCATGCACATAGTTTAGATTTCTGAGTGACCTTACATGCACTGTGACCTTTGTTTTGGCTGGTGGCTCCTATTGCTTCTCTTGTCTCTAAACAAAAGGGCATATAATTGTTCCCCCATTTAGCCTGAATGGAGGGCAGCTGTTATGCCCAGCAGCTTTAACAAGGTTGAACTCCATATATAGGATTAGACCCCATCAATCTATTTGGAAACTAAATTTAGTACAGTATGGGGGCTGCCTACTTAATTAGTGATGCACTACACCAGAGGTGGGCAAACTACGGCCCACAGGCCACATCCGGCCCGTGGGACCATCCTGCCCAGTCCTTGTTCTCCTGTCCGGGTAGGCTAGCTCCTGGCCCCTCCCGCATTGTTCTCCCTTCCCTGCAGCTACACCGTCGTGTGGGCAGTGCTCTGGGCAGTGGGGGTGAACACTCCTGCCGGGCAGCGCAGCACAGCACAGCAGTGTGGCTGGCTCTGGCCATGCGGCACAGCTGCCAGACATGCTGCTCTGAGCGACATGGTAAAGGGGTGGGGAGCAAGGGGGTTGGATTAAGGGGCCCCTGTCCTGGGGGGCAGTCAGGGCACAGTGAGCAGGGGGTGGTTGAATAGGGTGGAGGTTCAGGGGGGCAGTCAGGGGACAGGGAATAGGGGGTTGGATAAGCGTGGGAGTCCCAGGGAGCCTGTCATGGGGCAGAGGTGTGGATAGGGGTCAGGGAGCAGGGGGGGTTGGATGGGGATGCAGTCCCAGGGGGTTGGATAAGGGGCTAGGGGTCCCAGGAGGGGGCGGTCAGGGGACAAGGAGCAGGGGGGGTTGGATGGGTTGGGGGATTCCGAGGGGGCAGTCAGGGGGCAGGAAGTGGGAGGGGTTGGATAGGGGGCGGTGGCCAGGCTGTTTGGGGAGGCACAGCCTTCCCTACCTGGCCCACCATACAGTTTTGCAACCCCGATGTGGCTCTCGGGACAAAAAGTTTGCCCACCCCTGCACTACACCCTATACAATCAGTGCTCCAGAATCGACACTTGCTGTCCAAAGGCTTTCTGGGTGGAGTTAAGGGTGCTGGGTTTTGACCAATAAAACCCTAAGTGGCTTTAGACCCCTAAATACTTCAGAAACTGCTTCTCATCCTGTGTCAATACCTGCCATAATTGGTCTGCAGAGATGCTCAAACCAGGCCTCCCTAGTTGCTGAAAATCACAAAGGTGATTGCTGGCAGAGTGTTCCTCTCTTCTGGAGCGTGCTCCCACATTTGAAACAAAAAAGCCCCAATCTGCTGAGTGGGCTGCCTGGCTCAGCAGTGCAAGGGAACATCCTGAGAAGGGAGTGCTGTTTGAGGGCTGATATCCACTGAGGGTGAGGTTTTGTTTTATTCTGCACTGTACAGTTTGCTACTCCTTACTTACACTTTGGGGGTTTGCTGCTGGCTTGCCTTTGTTCATGGGACTTATGCTTAACTACCAGGGGTGCTGAAACTTTAAAGATAGGCACACTGTGTGATTGAACCAGTTTAAATAAAGTCAAATATTTGATTGCTGACCAATAAACTAATTTCTAGCTGTCATCTGGAATTTTCTGAAGAAATGGGGTTTAGCTGGAAAATGCCAATTCATTGAATCTGAAGTGTTTCTCAGAAATTTTCTGGGTTTGACAAACTTCTGATGACGCCTGGGAAGGGTTCTGGTGGAACCCGCACCAGACAGGTGGCTTCCTGCCAGCTTACCTGGTAGACTGCTGGGGTCTCCGGGTGTCCAGGGTCTGTGGCTGCAGAGCAGCCTCACTAAGCCATGGAAACCTTTGGAGCCCCAGCTCTAATGGGGCTTGATTTGGGGCTACCAGGCGGCAGGTTCCAGCTCGGAGGCAGGAAGCCTAGAAACCCCAGAAGGTCTTAAGGCTTCCAGGTTCCTTTAAGGCTTCTGGGAGCCCCACTGTGGGACTGAGTTTAGGAACCCTGGCTTCAAGCTCTGAGGGTCCTGGCTTAGCTGTGGCTCCAATGGCTCCTATGCTTCCACCTCCCAGTCAACCCTAATGAACTTGATGGGGAGCAAAGAGCCAAGAAGTCCAGGTGCATGGTGTAGCACAGGATGTTCTACTGCACCATTGCTTCAAATTCTGCTGCCACACGTCTGCTCTTGTGCAGAATAACACAAAGGATTTAATTACATCACTTATCTACTCTACACTGACTTTATTTTCTGGTAAAATATGATACGTGGGGCCCCCTTTACCTCTGAACTTGCCCTTGATTCATATGTCTT
This sequence comes from Mauremys reevesii, assembly GCF_016161935.1. Taxonomy (NCBI): domain Eukaryota; kingdom Metazoa; phylum Chordata; order Testudines; family Geoemydidae; genus Mauremys; species Mauremys reevesii. The sequence continues at coordinate 162,218,830 of NC_052623.1, forward strand.
ATAATGCCAGATTGGATTCATCAAAGAGAAAATGGGAAAATATTTTTGTGTTTTTTAAGTTTTATTAATTTAGGTCTGAATTCTTCCTTACATAATCAAGTGTAAGGCTCGGATTTGGCCCTTAATGTAGAAAATGAAGGCAACATAAATTAGAATGCTGATAAATAATCACTAACTGAGTAATGTATATTTTTTCAATAGAACTAGTATTAGATTTCAATAGCTTTACAAATTTGATGCACACAGAAATTGTACTATTTAAATATTTGTGTATGTATAGTCTGTCATCTATAAATATTGAAATTCAACTATTGCTAGAACTGTTGCTTATCTACTTTTGATATTTTGATTGTTGTAATTTCCTTTTACATTCCAATGCTAAATTAGTTGAAGAATGCATTGTATGACTCCTTACCCAAACTGACAAAGGAGTGTTACTCTCTACACAAACCTGCAATGGTCAAATCTCATGAAATGCAGTTCAAATAATCTGTAGAAGGTTGAATACTTGTCCAAATCTTTTCAGGCTCCCTCTTCAATTTCTTGTTTACTCTCCTTTCTTTTTCATGATTTTACAATGACCCTCAGAATTTTCTCCATCCTTTGAAACATGCTGTGGGCTCACGGCTCTAGGCATCTGTTCCTCCCTCCCTGCAGTATTTGTGTATAGGCTCTAGACCGCTCACTTGCTTCTTCATTATTTTACAATAGAAGGAAATTAGGTCTACAATTCATCTATTGTAGAAGAAACTATGAGAGTCAGAATAGACAAGAACATAAAAACAAAGAAATGTTAGTGTATTCAGTGGAACATGAAAGACAGCATATTTAAAATGGATAAAAGGAAATATACAACTCAGCCTTAATTATGTGGCAATGAGTTTCATGGAGTTGGAGAAAAATAGGGTTCAAAAAGGGGTTGGACAATATATGGATAACATGAATATTTGAGTGGTCATAACAAGAATAAAAAAAAATAATGAACAATTGTGGAGGGAATCTATATCCTCATGATTCAGAGCATAAACCAATAATTAACAAGGGTTAGGGCGAAACTTTCCCTGGGGCAGATTACCCCATAACTGCTTCCTGCAGGGTTTCTTTCATCTTCCCCAAAACATCTGGTACTGATCACTGTTGGAGACAGGATGTTATACTACAGCTAGGTGGACCTCTCCATTGGCCTGAATCGCTATGGTAATTCCTATGTCTAGCTCTCTCACACAGTTACTATGACACCCCCTGCAGACACTGAGTGACCTCACCTTCCTTTTGCCTTTGATCCCACTGTATAATCAGCCGTTATAGCAGCCCCTACTGTGTCTCACCTAGTGTGGTGTGAATTCTGGAGCAAGAGACACCTGTAGACACCAGCAATATGGATCAAGCAGAAAAATTATTAGACTGGCTGGCCTTGTCATAAGACCTTCAAATACAGAATACATGTAGGGACATTGGACTCATGACTTATTAGAGAGCTGTAGGAAGCGACTGGCTCTCAGGCAGGGAGACAGGATAAGTACTGGACTATACTTATCAAAACGGACGGTTATTAGACCCAGTTTAACCCTGTAAACAGATTCTGGTTTAGGAGAGAAAGTTAAAGTCCAGTCTGGATTCATATCAGCTCCAGGGCCCTGCAACTTGCTCCACATAGGCAGACCTCCTGAAACTCTTCAGTGGATGATCTTGTGAGTGCTGGGGTCTGCCCATGCAGAACAATTTGCAGGAGCAGGGCCTAAATGTGTTTACTTGTATCTATAGCATGTTGTGCTCTGTGCTGGGAAATGTGGATTGAATTCTTCAAATCAGCTTTAGATCCAGTTTTTAAAATAAATAAATAAGTTTATTGTTTTCTGAAAATGTATGGGTTTGTTCCAACATCTGTCTGATCTTCTTATCCTTTGCTTGTATTCATAGTCTTTCCTATTTCAAGCTTTCATCTCTTTGTTTTCACCCTTACCCTGACTGCTTTCATCAGTTACCCCCTTCTCCTCTGTCCAGTGCCATCAGGTGTGGTCTCACTGCTGCTCTCCTGACTAAGCCCCCATATTTTCTATTTTAACATTTAACAAATTTTAAGGTACAACAACATATAATTATACTCCCCCCCCTTATCTCAGTTTCAGTTAATTTTTGGTACCTCATCTGTTCTGTTGTTCAACAAATTATTTTTTTCTATGAAGCATAGTAGAAATAGTTCTTTAATGAAAGATATTATCCTATTCTGGATTTTTTTTTCTGCAGTATGCATCCAAACAGCTCGTCCATTGTGCTCAGCAACAAAATACATCTGGATCTTTTGTTTGTGTGTATATTATATCGTTACAATTACTTTCCAGGGATTCTTTTTGATATGTGCATGTGGCTTCCATTAAGATGAATGTGTACTAGATGCTACTTTAAAGTGAAACATTATTCTATAGGCAGATGGATGAAAAGTTAGTCAGGAGTATTGAAAGTTGCTACAGGGGATACCATGCAACTGGAATAGGTGATATTTTCTTAAAGGTGTATTATAACATCTAGTCTGCATCCAGTTCACTTGCATAGCATTTTGATTTAAATTGTGCATGGAAAAGTTAGGCTCTATGTAAGGCACCAAACTTAATGTCTGATAATCTTCTCTATTTTATGACGCTGACCATTTGGTATATACCTCTTCATCCTAAATCAGAAAACCTACTGGTTATACCTGACCGTCTGTTGAGATGCAGCACAGCATATTAAGAGCTAGTGATTGTACAGTATATTTATTACTGTGAGTGTCTCCTCTTTGGAGATGAATATTAAAATATGTTAAATAATATTTCAGTTCTAATTATAGAGAATAGCTCTTATAGTTAAATGAACAATGGTGACTTCCACATCTTTTTTTTTTCATTCTCTATCTTGTTACAATCAGTTTTGTTCCCTACTTTAAAGTGTGGCTATAATTAGAAATCTGACTATATAGAAGTGACACCATCTTCTTCCTGTATGTATTCAGTTCATATCTGTTTGTTTTGCTTAAAAAAAAATAAAATCAAGTTTTGACTATAGCTGAACCAACCGTGAAGGATCTGTTTCCTATGTGTTACTCTGAACCAGCACCTGTAATATCTGTTTGCCTGGGCTCGCTGTAAGCAGGGGCGGCTCTAGGCACCAGCGGGCCAAGCGCCCGCTTGGGGCGGCATCCTGGGGAGGGCGGCATTTGGCCCCGGCTCCGCCCCGCCGCATGCCCTGCGGTCACGGGACGGAGCGGGGCGGCCCGGCCCTGCGCTGCGGCGCCTCGCGCGGGTCCGCCCAGCGGCTCGGTTGGCTCCCATCTCCGCGGGCGACGCGCAGGTCCCGTCACGTCGGGCTCCGACCAGACCAGGATGCGGGGGACGGGGGGAGGAAGAGGACCGACTGGGAAGGCGGCGCGCGCGCGCTGCTGCTCGGGCTCGCTGTAAGCCATCTTCTGTCAGTCTGCTAGAAGATTCAGATTCCTAAACCTACAAGATCCTTTCAGCCTGCCTCCTGAGGTTTCCCCAGAAATCCCTCTCCACTTAGCTTTGCTGTCTTTTAGGTGGACAATCTGCTTTTCCTGCTACCTAGTGGCTCTAGAGGATCTCTTCCATTGAGGTCTTCTGGGGGTGCCAGACCTATCCTCATCTTTCTTTGTGGGGGGTCACCATGAAGGGTCACTTGTTCCAACCCATTATGGTCTTCAAAGAAGTATCACAAAACAACTTATTCCTTCCTTATCACCCACCCCCTTAGTGGGCAGGAGAAGTAAGGAAACCCTCCCTCTCACACAGCCAACCACCATAAGATTGAGCAGCAGAAGTAGATAGCACCATATCAAGATTAGCTTTGTAGTTGCTAGGGGTTCTTTATACCCAACACAAGGTGATGCATTTTTCAGATAAAGGCCAGTATTGAATTCTCTGGCAGATGCTTACTCTGGCCTGATACACAATAGATACCTTTTAAAACTTGCCAGTTACCCTGGATAACTTTACTTCAATGTTTATAGAATTCAAGTTGTAGTGAAGTGCAAATGCAGATAATAATGCAACCTTAGCTATTTGTCTAAGGTAGAACTGGCTAGTTTTTAGGGTAAATACTATGTGTATATTAAATGCAAAAATATATAAAGCACTGGTGTGGTCGTACAGTTAAAATAAATCCCAATTTCTAGAAATGTAGAAGTAAAGCTTTCCACTGCCATGTTCTCAAACACAGAGCAGTAGGGAGATGCTGCTGTATTAGAGGTCTCATACTATGGATGAAACAGAGTGAGGTTCCTTCTGTTTATTTCTGGTTTTCTGGGTAAAAAGTAATGATCTCCTGGCTTTCCTTCATAAAAGAATGGCGGGATAACTTCCTGTGCTGGCCAGTATTTACCCTCTCAGTATAACAAGATCTATTGCCCAAGGCCAGGGGGGAGCTATTGCTGAGCATACTATAGTTGACATGTTAGCCTTAAACAGTCTCTCTACTAAACGTATCCAACTCTTTTTACTAGCGCCGGTCAAATAATTTTTTCTACAAAATTCTTGTTACTTTTTAAGAAACGGTGATTTTTTTTCATTAATTGCTCAGTTCTTCTCATTACATTACATTGTTTGATATACCTCAGAGATGAAAAATACATAAAAGCAAATTCTAGTTATAAATGTTAACAGCCTTTGCCAGACAGCAAATTGTAGTTACTGAAAGTTTCACTGAAGTAAATTACTGCTAGTATTTGACTGGTCTTAGCAAGAATACTGGATCAGCAATGGGAAAGGTGATCTAATTTGCTTCTTTCCAGACTAATGGTAATCTTGCTGGGGAGTAACTCCTTTGCTTTATGTTTTGAGATCCATAGCTTTTCAGTTGTTTTATTCTGACAAAACACAGAAACAAATTGTCCTATCCTATATTAGGATCCAGTTGCTCTAGTTACCTCCATCAACTGTCATAACAGTTCAAAATTGATTGTGATTTATGTGTTTTACAAAAAGAAATTACTTAAAGGAGCCGAAAAGTCCTGAGCCTCACTATCATACTACTAAGTTGTAGGAGTAAAATTGTGATATGTGCAGTAATATTTTCTTAGCTGTTAAATACACATTTGTCTGTTTTATCTTGCAGTTTTCAGTGAAGATCTACATGCCAGCCTGTATTTTGTCAATGCATCTTTGCAAGAGGTAGTGTTTGCTAGCACCACAGGGACACTGGTGCCCTGTCCTGCAGCAGGGATCCCTCCTGTGACACTCAGATGGTACCTAGCAACGGGCGAGGAGATCTATGATGTCCCAGGGATCCGCCACGTCCACCCCAATGGCACTCTCCAAATTTTCCCCTTCCCTCCTTCAAGCTTTAATAACTTAATCCATGATAACACTTACTATTGCACAGCTGAAAATCCTTCAGGGAAAATCAGAAGTCAGGATGTTCACATTAAGGCCGGTAAGTATGGTTCTTTACTTCATGACTCCAAGTTGGGCTCGGGGGGAGACCATGTGTTAATGGCTAAAAAGTAGTAGCCATTGTGAACTGGAGCAAAGACTGTGGGTCTAGAAGGCAATCCCTAGAGTTCTTAATAAAATCAACTGAAACAATATTGGCTTAGCCTGTTCTTATAAAAGAGAAGTTAAAAGTCCCATCCCAAAGTCCATCAATCAAATGAGTTTCTGAAAGACGCCAAGATTCTCAGCTGAACAGTTAGAGATGGGCCATTCATCAGAATCTATTTACTCTTCAAAGAGTTGGGGGTGGGAGAATAGGGACTCGCCCTGCACTGTTTTTTTGGGGTGGGGTGGGGCGGGGGCTGGAAAATGGCTAATAGATCCAATTTTTGCATAACAAAATCTTCCCCTTATTTTGCTTGTCTTTAGTTGTGATCTGGTTTTGTGACTCAACAGAGATGAACATGTGCATTGAGATATAATAATAAAATGGTATTGTAAATATATAGGAATCACTTTATGTTTAACTTAAAGTAAGCAAAGGATTTTTTGTATTGTGGGCATAGCAGTTTGGCAACTATTTTCTGAGTTGACTGAATAGAAAGGGGTGGTCCCTAAAAAGGGAGAATTGATTTTAAATGTAATTAGACTCAAGTCTATTACCACTATTCTACTAGTGCACAGAACTCTGAAACCTGGTATCTAGACATTTTAATTAATCAAAATTTTAATTAAAAAAAATTCTGGGGACAGATCCTCAGCAGATAGAAATTGTCAGAGAGCACCAGTAACTTCAGTTTACACCAGCTTAATCACCAGTTTACATCAGCATAATTTATAACATCTGAGGATCTGTCCCCTAGAGTGTCTGCAGTCATGTAGCTATATTAAAGAAATTGCAAACCATGCACAAATATGGCGCTTTGGGGTTATAGCTCTTCTTAAGATTCTCTGTTTGCAAACAAGGAAAAGCCAGATAGTGAAGTGCATTATGCCAGTTAATAGTTTCTACTTCCTGACTTTTAGTCTTACTAATGCTAAATATGACTTCAAAGACATGAAAAGTGATAATTAGAAGATACAAAGAAAAACTGACATCAAGAAATTAATGAAATGCACTATCCAAAACATACAGTCTACAAAAATGCATTCATTTTCTGTGCAGAATATACTTTTTTGAGTTTTATTGAATCTGTAGACAAGAGATTTGATCTTTTTAGGGAGAGAAGATGTCATATCAGCTTCCCTGTGGATTTGCCAGTGCATCTCAGTCTTTACTTCCTTGCAGTTCTTTCCTTGAGCTTCTTTTAAGTAGAAACTCTAAAGTGTTGGGTGGTTTCCTCATAAAATTTTGCATGCTAATGATGCTTAAAGATTCAAATATTAGTTGCTTATTCTTTTGTGGATACACTAATGTGACTGCCTAAAGAAGACTGTATCTTGAAACCTTGCTAACTAAGGCTCTGATCAAGCAATGAGGTTCATGCAGCTCCAGGGACCTATGAAGCAGCTGAAAATGTGCACATACCTCCATTGTACTCCCAATCATGTACCAGTATATAGGTGTATGTAAGAAGTAATTATGAAAATAGGTACTTGAATGTGAAAGCCATTTTCCTGTTCCCTCTGTGGCTTGTGGGGTCACCAAGACACCACCTTAGAATCTAACGATAGTCTATGGCACAAAAGACAGCAATTTTGCTAATAAACATCAATAGCAAAGGAAAGAAGGGAATAACTATAGCCTCTGCAAAGTGTGCCTGCAGCTTCTGCCTAGCCATATTCCACCCTTTCTCCCCACTGTCAAAACAGTTATCCCTCCAGATAAACAGCCCAGCCCATCTGGGCCTGCATACAGGGCTTGGATCACAAATCCCCCCTCCTCCTCACCAACAAATATCAAGAGCATTAGACCTGCCATTGAGCCTGATACCAAGCTATCTCCATCATTCAGTCTCAGTCCCAGGGATACACCCAATCCCACAATTCTGAGAGATATATACCCCTCCCTGCGATCCCTACAGAAACTGGACAATGTATTTGCAATGTATAGGAACTGGGTGATATCCCTACAAATAGTTTTGGAGCCCTCTAGTGGGCCTCCCTATTTTTTATTGCAGGGGCCATCAGAACCCTGCCAGAGTAGCAGTGTGTACAGATAGCGAGACCTTGTATATTTGTATATAGTTAGTAAACACGGTTATTTGGAACCCAGCTACCAGTGCAGCCCCTGCGTATTATGTTATGAAGAGAGCCAAGAGATGACAAAATGTAACTTCTGGCAAAGACTACACAGTCCCCTAAAAGTTCTGACACAAAATGCTGGATCATATGGAAGCCTGAACATGATTCTGGCTTGGCCACAGCAGGAAGGAGAACGCAGCGATAAGTCAACATAAAACCTCTCTCTATTTGGTAATTAAATGCAGTCCTGAGGAAAGGACCAACAACTGGGCCTAAGCCTTACCCCACAGCAGGTAGAGAGGAACCCTGCTGTAAGCAGCATGGAAGCTGGAATGGCCTTTTGCTCCCCGCAGCGCCGCATAAAGTGGGTGCAGTGCCCTCCTTCCCAGCCAATCAGAGGATTTCTTAAAGCTAGACGTGTGACTAATGGAATAGTCTAACACAAAGCTAGTTCGTGATTGGTCAGGAGAGGCAACGAATCCCTGGCATCCATCCTGGGAAATCCCTGGAAGAAAACTTAGCCTGTCCAGCGGCTATTCTGTGGATTTTTGTGGATGGTGGAGGTGCGCAAAGGAGATGGTTGAGCTGAAAATTTTTTGGCTTTGCATGTAATGTAGATAAACTCTCTGGGCCAGATCCTTACCTGGGGTAGACGCAGGTAGGTCCATCTTGCTTTCAAGTTGTTGTTTTCCCAAGCAACTGTGAAAGCTAGAGACTGTTTTTTTTTCCCCATGAAAGATGAGTCTCATGCAATCAAATGACTCTGTGATCTGGGGCTTTAAGAAAAACAGCAGAAATCACAAGGCTCATGATAAAATCATGAGGTTTAGCAACATTGTGGATGCATTAAACAAAAAAGTTAGTGCATATACACAAACAAGAACTGTCTCATGCAATTTGGAACTGAATAATTACTTGTGATCTATCTCAACTCCTTGGATATTGCAAATTCCAAAGATTAATAGTTTGGTTTGGAAATCTGATTAACGTGTGCCCTCTCCCTTTCCATATGCCAAAATGTCAAGGTCCAGATACTGTAAGTCTCCCCAGCAAGGGATTGAGGAAATAAGATTAGTTCTGCCTCTGTCAAGTTTCACTGATTTACAGGTGTTTGTGTACATTTGCTTCTTGGAAACATTGCCCTGGAAGTGGCTTTTTTAATGACATGACAGGTTTTTGTAACTGTACAAGTAGTTCAGAAAAAATGTGAACCATCTTGCACTAGCCCTGTTCATAATATTGTGTCATGATACCTTCTCCAAATAGCCCATGCTTTGCGAGCTATCCTTGGAGCATTAGTGGTAGGAGACAGTTAGCCACATAAAGAAGGAGATCCTTGTGCTTTGCAAGCCCTTCACTGGAGCATGGAAAGAAGATGGTAGCTGGCTTCTTTCACATGGGAAGAGGTGTTCCAAGGTTGCTACTGTAAGAGAACATATGCTTCTGACAATCCAGCAAGTCTGTGATCAGAGTTAGTTACTTTGCCTCATTATTTATAATCAGGAATATATATATTTAGACTAATGATGCCTTAATACTTAATTTTGATTTATTTTATTTTTAGACGTGTTAACCTTTAAACTATATAATTGTCTATGCAGATTGTAAAACTTAAAAAAAAACCCACTTTCCTGTTCATGAGCTAGTGGTTGCACTGTAATTCGAAACCCTTCACTATTTGTACATGCATAACTTACAATTTGAATCTGGCCAGACACACTTTTTTTTGAGGAGCAGTTGTAAAGAGGTCACCATTTTATAAGTCCATGGCTTCTTTATTCCAGAAATATACATCTACATAAGTACACAAGTACATAAGAACGGCCGTACCGGGTCAGACCAAAGGTCCATCTAGCCCAGTATCTGTCTACCGACAGTGTCCAATGCCAGGTGCCTCAGACGGAGTGAACCTAACAGGCAATGATCAAGTGATCTCTCTCCTGCCATCCATCTCCATCCTCTGACGAACAGAGGCTAGGGACACCATTCTTACCCATCCTGGCTAATAGCCATTTATGGACTTAGCCACCATGAATTTATCCAGTCCCCTTTTAAACATTGTTACAGTCCTAGCCTTTACAACCTCCTCAGGTAAGGAGTTCCACAAGTTGACTGTGCGCTGCGTGAAGAAGAACTTCCTTTTATTTCTTTTAAACCTGCTGCCTATTAATTTCATTTGGTGACCCCTAGTTCTTGTATTATGGGAATAAGTAAATAACTTTTCCTTATCCACTTTCTCAACATCACTCATGATTTTATATACCTCTATCATATCCCCCCTTAGTCTTCTCTTTTCCAAGCTGAAGAGTCCTAGCCTCTTTAATCTTTCCTCATATGGGACCCTCTCCAAACCCCTAATCATTTTAGTTGCCCTTTTCTGAACCTTTTCTAGTGCTAGAATATCTTTTTTTGAGGTGAGGAGACCACATCTGTACACAGTATTCGAGATGTGGGCGTACCATGGATTTATATAAGGGCAATAATATATTCTCAGTCCTATTCTCTATCCCCTTTTTAATGATTCCTAACATCCTGTTTGCTTTTTTGACCGCCTCTGCACACTGCATGGACATCTTCAGAGAACTATCCACGATGACTCCAAGAACTTTTTCCTGACTCGTTGTAGCTAAATTAGCCCCCATCATATTGTATGTATAGTTGGGGTTGTTTTTCCCAATGTGCATTACTTTACATTTATCCACATTAAATTTCATTTGCCATTTTGTTGCCCAATCACTTAGTTTTCTAAATACCGGGAAGCAAATACAGCCACACCCACTTAGAGTGAATGTGCTTATACTTAAATTTTGCTCTCAGTGAATTTTTTTTTGTTTTGTTTTGTTTTGCAGTGGGAGTAGAGGAAGTTTCTATACAATGGTCCTATAGCACTACTGACACGATTACCTTAGGGCACTGAAATTACGCTAATTGGTAATGATGACTAGTAGACCTGCATGGCCGCTTTGCCTCTTGCTCCTTTCATCTCTTTGTATTCACTGAAACTGGCCTTCCCCTTCTCCAACACCTCTTTTGTAGCTGCATTCTTGTAGTGTTCTCTTCTCACACAGCCCGGATATGAAGCAATGGTGATATTGAGCTCCTACTGTCTCCCTCATGCCACTTCTCACCTTTTCCACTTCTGAACTGTACTCCATCAGACATTAATCTCTATCTCCCTCTCCTGTTAGTTACTGTCCACAGGCTTCTCATCTCTATTTTTCATTGATTACAGTGCATGGATTTCCTCTTCTCCCATTTATCTTCCACCCCCTACCACAAAAATGCTCAGCTGTTGTATTGACCTGGTTGATGCTGTTGCCTCTTCCACTCCCTACCATCTTCCTTTGACCTTCATCTCTGGATCAATTCTCCAAGCTGCCAGCTGGGTCACTAGTACTATTCCCACTAATGTACCTCACTATCAGAGTTTCCCTTTTGTGATCACTACCTTATTTCTTTCAGTGTTGCCCACTCCACCTCCGCTCTCACTTTTCTGCTCAACCTTTGAGACCTTCAGTCTATTAACACGCTTCACTTCTCTGCAAATCTGAGCACCCTCCTTTCTTCCTTCTCACTCACCTCTGTTGAGTCCATAGTTAGCACCTTCAACTCTTCTCGCTCTCCTCCATCCTAAATTTCTCTCTCATATCCTTCTGGTTGTCTCACTTATCTTCACACCAAGAGAAGGTTGGCAGCTTAATTCAACAGAACCACCATATGGGAATCTCCCACCAGTATTGGGGGAGCCTGTGCTCCCTCTGGCAAAGTAGAACACCCTGCTTCTGAAGGAAGTGTGGTATAAGAACCTAAAGAAGCTGGCATGAAACAGAGCATCATTTTTTCCATGTGGAGACTGTTTCCTTTGGGAAATGATTTTACCCTTACACCTAGAATTAACTAGAGGATGAACACTGAAATGTGATGGGGTATAGTATACTACTGGAGTAAGCAAGAGGATCTTGGAGTTCTTTCAGGAAGACTCTTCAGATCAGCAGTGTAAAATTATCACAGATTTATCAGCCAAGACACAAAATTTACTTTCTTACCCTTGCCATTAGGATGAAGAAAGTCTAATAATATTTTACTTGCCTGCCTAATTTGTCTTTATTCTGGGTGAATTGTGCAAGATCAATGCAAGAACTGGAGCAGGGCATGATCCCACCATTTTGGGTTTGTGGCTTTGACTAAGTCTGCTGTAAGGCATGTGAAAGTGAAAGGAGTGATGGGCATGAGCTCATCTTCTGACTTCCTTTATAAAGGCCGAGGAAATGTGTTGTTTACATTCAGTCCTTGGGGAAATGATACCCACCTGTCTTTCCAAACAGGATTTCTTTCTATTTAATTCTACCTTGGCTTTACCATCTCACTCATTAACAAAAACTCACTATTCTTCCATTTTAGTTTTACGGGAACCCTACACAGTCCGTGTGGAGGACCAGAAAGCCATGAGAGGCAATGTAGCGGTCTTCAAGTGCATTATCCCCTCCTCTGTGGAGGCATACATCACTGTTGTCTCTTGGGAGAAAGACACAGTCTCACTTGTCTCAGGTAGGCTTTAATGGCTATCTTTCCCTATTGGATATGGTTTGTGTTTTCCATAATGCTCGGTGGTTCCTTTGTGTTGATTATAACTGAATGATATTTCATCTTTCCACTGTAATTATGTATAGCACATTTAGCTCTGATGCATCCTCGTGATTAGGTGTGACTTGAAGCTTTGAGACAGCTCTGGCTTTTTTTAGCTTGCTCCCAGGGAAATTAACATGTATTTTGTTTTAGACTAGACACGAAATCAGAATTTCTTGGCATTGTGGCGTGTGTTGACTTGATGTTTTTTTAAAAGGAAATTCTGTTTGCCATAGAATTTTTTGTTTTGGGTGTCATAATCTGTTTGTTGGTTTGTGATTGTTTTCTAGTGGTGAAGTTAGTTATGGAGTAAAAGAAATCTCGAGTTACATTTATTTTGGTTCTTTTAAATGATATGTGCAATTGACTCCCATATTTCAATAATATTTTTGTACCAGGTATGCCTATAGACAACATTTGAAAGCTTTCATAGTGTGAAAGCTTATATACTATCCACAGACATAATATAATAAACTTTTTGATGTATGCCAAATATATTTATGCATATATTGACATTAAACTTTATGTTTATAAAAATAATTATCTGCACTGCTGTGTATACAGAAAATTTACTTTGCTGTTGGAAAACTGCAAACTGTCATGAAAATAATTGAATTTTCTAGTTAGGACTCCGCAAAACATCTACAGTATGTACTGAAAGTATGTATAGATGCAGCAAAGAGCCCTTTTAAAAAAAAAAAAAGAAGACTCCCATTGAACTGATTTAACCTCACAAACGGGTCTAGGAGTAAAATCCTGGCCTCATTGAAGTCAATGGTGGGAGTTCTACCATTGACTTCAGGGGAACCAGGATTTCACCGAAGCAATCCAACATTTTCTAGCTAATAGTATGTAAGAAATCCGTAGAACAACATATGTGTATAGAGACTATATCACATGGAAAGTTCATGTTGTTGTACTACAGCTGAAATGTGTATTATGTGGATAAACACAGAATACATCTGCTATTATATGCTCAAGTAAATGATGTACATGCACAGGATGTGAAAGTACAGCTGTTGAGTATTGCAGCAATGGGACAATAATCAGAGCTAAATGTCAGTGCATTGTATATTAAGAATGTGTTTATACTATGCTACAGTATGTGCTGAAATGAGTTGAAGATTGTAAGTTCCTAGGTTAACCACCCTCCATTTTGGATAAACGTGGTGCTGATAGAAATGGAATTCTTTGTTTCTATATACCTTGTTTTCTAAATGTGACTTCCTGTCTGTGGTAAAACTATTTTTTAAAAGGTTTTGTCCCTTCATAGATATTTTTGAAACAATATGAAAATAGATTCGTTTGGTACAGAAATGTTGTATTTTTAAGTGATCAGTCACCTTGTCCACTGATATTGGTATAGTTTTTAAGTGCACTAAATCCACTTTAGTCCATTTTTTTTACATTGTCCCATGTGGGCTGTGATCCAACTATCTGATATTCATGGGTAGAAACCTGCACCCATGCATACTGCCATTGAACACAGGGACCTGCCTCCCCAGATCCAGTTATAGTAGTTGAGACTCTGGGATCGCAAATAAAATACAGATGATGTGATTTGTGGTCATGCATTAAAGAACAGGATTGAGCCATTAAATGTTACAAATATCTTTATTATTATTGTAACCTGTTAAAAGAATATATAATACAATTAAAATGACCAAACAGATAATTACATGGGTTTCTTTTTAATTTCTCTTAATCTTAAAATAGTCTATTAAGCTAGATAATTTAATATTATTAAAAGGTCCTTCATTCTCAATTATCAATTCAGAACATCTTGAAAAATTTCACCAGTGTGACTTGTCTCCTCACAGCCTGATTCCTACCCTGTTGGAACACCACCACATCTTTGGATGGCTCAATTTTCCTCATAATTCTGAAGTCTAGAGTACAATATATGTTTCTGCAGCCTCTTCCCTACTATTGTAGAGGGAAATGCTGCACCTCTTGAAGCCACAATGACTACATACTACATAGAAACAGTCTACCTAGTTAGTCAAGCCTCTGCCTTCAACATCTGTCCTTCTAGTGACTGAAAAATGATTAGTGGTATAGAATGGCTTCCATATGAGGAGCAATGAATAAGACTGGGACTTTTCAGCTTGAAAAAGAGATGACTAAGGGGAGATATGATTGAGGTCTATAAAATCATGACTGGTGCAGAGAAAGTAAATAAGGAAGTGTTATTTACTCATAACACAAGAACTAGAGGTCACCCAATGAAATTAATAGGCAGCAGGTTTAAAACAAACAAAAGGAAGTATTTTTTCACACAACACACAGTCAACCTGTGGAACTCCTTGTCAGAGGATGTTGTGAAGGCCAAGACTATAACAGGCATCAAAAAAGAACTAGATAAATTAATGGAGGATAGGTCCATCAATTACTATTAGCCAGGATGGGCAGGGATGGTGTCTCTAGCCACTGTTTGCCGGAAGCTGTGAATGGACGACGGGGGATGGATCATTTGATGATGACCTGTTCTGTTCATTCCCTCTGGGGCACCTGGCATTGGCCACTGTAGGAAGACAGGATACTGGGCTAGATGGACCTTTCGTCTGACCCAGTATGGCCGTTCTTTTGTTCTTATGAAGGAACATAATAATAGGCCTTTATTGATCAGCTGGGCCTAAAGATTTTTTCTCATAGGACTTTTGACTTTTTTAATTGATGAAGCTGCATCCATTAAATATCTTCTTCTCATCCCAAAGCATCTTTATAGACACAGAGAGCAGTACAGTATCACCATTCATTCCTGTCCGTGTCTTGTTCCTCCATTAAATCCAGTCTGGTTATGTCCCTGGAAGAAAAAAAGTATGGAACTGCATTTCCATGAGCTGGATAGGGTGGATTGGCCTAATAAGCCATTACATCTGGAACTTATTTGTTTTAGAAACAGTACAGCAAGCCATTAAAAGTGAAGACTTAATACATTTATCATGGCTCTGATCCTACAGTAGTATATTTGAAAAAAATTGTGTGCAGTCACAAAGCAAGTAAAAACTATCCATTAAAACTGATGCTCTTTAAAAGGTTGTTTAGTGTATCTTGCCATATCATATAAAATAACTTAGAGAATCTAATTCCTGAGGTTGTCACAGTACAGATTAAATATAAAGTCTATATTTAATTACAGTTGTTCTGATGAACTCCTCAATACCAGTGTTAAAGGGAGGCAGGGAACATCAGTCCAGTTTAACTAGAATGACTGTAGGGTTTGCTGTTTACTATCACAGTACTTTAGCAGCAGCTTGATAGTGCTAGCTTTTTAAAAAAGTGATGTGTTTTATGAGACAATTGCCTTGATTTCTCTCCTTGATCAATTCAACAATAATATGGCCATGAACTCAAATGGTGAATATTGATTAACCTCAAAGTCTTGGATTCCCAGTGCTGATGAATAGGATGCTAAGACATAACAGGACTATTGATCTGTTTTCCACTAGTGATCAATATTTTGAGGGAAAATGTATACTAACATAGGTACCAAATATGAGAACAACTTTCCCATGTGTGTCTGATCAACTTTTGTGAAGTGTTGAAAAGAAATAGGCAATAGTATGTTTTTGCATCTGACAATTTAATACATTAGTGACAGGATAGGATTAAAAGAGAAATGTGGCTGATTATCAGTGAGTAGCAGATGTCATCAGAAAGGAAAGTTAAAATGAGCAGAAACCACTACAAGGAATCTGCTAGGGATGTATATTTACTGGAGATTATCACAGACTGTATTAGACAAAATGCTATGGAAACAGTAGGATAAAACTAAGTATACAGTACAATAAAAGGGAGAAAGTTGAAAATCTCCCATAAGGATTATCTTTTGAAGAACACACACGTAAGACAGCAAGTGTAGACCCATGGAGGGAATTGTGAGACTTCCTAAAAAAGATAAACAAGCCAGCATGCTAACAGGTGCTGCATGTTCTAGTTTTAGAAGAGTGATTTTTGCTTTTGAATTCGTTACACTTGCATACAGTCCTTTCAGATATAATCTAGAGTGAACATTTCAGATACTAAAATATATGGAGACCCCATCCTGAATTTTAGAATAAAGGGACTTGCAAATGAGCCACCATCCTTGTTTCAGATGCTCCACTATTACACAGTATCAGAGGGGTAGCCGTGTTAGTCTGGATCTGTAAAAGCAACAAAGAATCCTGTGGCACCTTATAGACTAACAGACGTTTTGCAGCATGAGCTTTCGTGGGTGAATACCCACTTCTTCGGATGCAAGAGCATCCGAAGAAGTGGGTATTCACCCACGAAAGCTCATGCTGCAAAACATCTGTTAGTCTATAAGGTGCCACAGGATTCTTTGTTGCACTATTACACAGTATGTTAGGTGTCCTTTTTTCTATGTAAAACCAACTCTCTGCATGCTTGCTTGTCTTTAAAAGCATTGCTGCTCATTATATATAC
Organism: Mauremys reevesii; assembly: GCF_016161935.1. NCBI lineage: Eukaryota > Metazoa > Chordata > Testudines > Geoemydidae > Mauremys > Mauremys reevesii. The sequence goes on from NC_052623.1 coordinate 162,235,491, forward strand.
CAAAATCTAGTTTTTTAGAAGAACACTTAGGAAATATGTGTAGGCACAGTAGGAGCCTTGTTGGTTTCATAATGATGCAACATGCTAGACCTCTGTAACTTTATAATCTGTTGGCTAGATTCTGCTTTTGGTTGTGCATAAGGAAGTCCCACTGAAGTTATCTGAGAGCAGAAAGCTGCCCATAGGAACTTTTGTGTGTAATAAAGCTGTAATGCACAGGACTGCTGGTAAGAGACCTTTCTCTGTTTCCTGGTTCTGGTTTCATGCCATGGATCAGGGTTAGTGCAAAGGTGAGGGGGTAGGGGGCCACTGGAAGGCATCCCCAGAAGAGAGTTTTGGACCGTATCTGGAGCTCTGTTGCTAACAGATTGCCCTTAATTTAAAGCAATAGTTGCCTATGTTTAATAAAAATGGTGAATATGTGTCATGAAAACTTTTTTCCACAAATTTTTTCAGTGAAAATTTAAAATAAAAACAATTTTAGAAACTACAAATAGAAAAATTATATCCATTCAGACAGGTATTTGCTCATCCATCTTTCCTAGCACTAACAATTCTTAATCACTTTCCCCCCACAATACAGGCTTTGCCTAGCAACATTTGAAATGTGAAAAATAGAAACATTTACAGTAGTTTGGAGCAATTTTAGAGGGACTTGCACTTTTGTCTTTAAGTATTGTAGCTAGATCTTTGAGACCCACACATGCTTTTTAGTGAATCATGACTTGCAGGTCACACTAAACACGAAAATTTAAGTAATCCTTTGTCATGTGACTACTAGCTAACTTTGTACATACAAAGTTTCTTCTTAGTCCTTACTGTTTTCCCTCATGAAATTACCCCCACAGATTGCCACTCCATTAGAATCTGGCACTGTGCTGTGTTGATTTTGCAACTACTGAAAACCATTTTTCCAGAAGGGCCTAAAGAATACAGTAAAGCTCATCTGTGCATTGACAACTGAAAACAAAGTGTAATGCATGATGCTGTTGTGTTTTCCGCTGCCACTGCTGCCCCACCCCCCATCCTCTGCATTCAGCCACCAAAAGGGGACTAATGCTTGGTTCTGATCTCCGTCTCAGTTCCGAACGGTTGTTCTGTGTACTTCAGGCAGCCCCAACAAACAGCATAGCCAGGCGGGGAAGAGGACAGGCAAAGGCAAAATAGTCATTGATTCTCCCGGGGGTGGGTGGGTAAAGAGTAGCTCCATACCCCTTCAATTGTTGATCAGTTCCTGGGATGAGTGGAGGACAGGAGTGGTGACTGAAAGGGGATTATTAAAAGGGGTGAGTGTAAGAGAACAGTGAAGGGACAAGGAAGGAGAAGATTAAGTGGGGAAAAGTGAGGAAAAGAGTGGAAGGGAGAAGGTCAAATAAACTGTAATCGTAGTGAGAGAGAACCTGTCTTTCTGGGGGTTACAGCGGCATGAGACAGAAACAAATTGAAACTTTGACTGCTTTTTCTATAATATTCAACAGACAAGGGAAAGCAGACACTGAAAAGACAGCAGAAAGGATGTACTATGATATGCATTAGAAGAAAATGGAAGTGAAAGAGAAAAAATATAAACAAAACAGCTCAATAATATTGTCTAAAATTTTTATATTAAAATATTTGCAATATTCTATTTTTGAAGGGGTAGCTGTATATAGTCTAAACACACACATTCTTTATACCTGTTCTTTGTTTATTCTGAATACCACGCTAGCTAGATGATGAGAACTGTGAGGGTTTTTTGAGATTTTAATGGACCTGTGTAGTTTAATGAGGTTAACAAGAGGTGCATGGACCCTCCTGCGTAAATTCCCCCATTTTTCCTGTCTAATAACAAACCTTGAAAGGATCTGAGTTGTGTGAAAAATATAATGACTTAAAAAAAGGTACAAAAAGAAGAGGGACAGTATTTATTGTGGGGATTTAATTAGCAGTGAAAGAATAGCAGCTTTGAATGAAAGGTATAGAACTAGGAAAGGTAAGCAAGTTCCTGAAGGGCTTTGATTGATATGAGGATGACAGCTGTAGAGTCTTTGAGCTCCTGCACTTTCCAGGGGCCATAAATAAGACACAGTGGACCAAGGCTTGAGAATGTGTCACTGATGCACAATGGCCTGCATTTAATGTAATGAATTGCATAATTTACACTGCATTCTTTAAGTCTTAACTTTAGAAGTCTCCAAGGGTTCTTGGATCTCTTTCCACCAAGAGTTCTATGAATTGCAGTGACTGATGGTCAGCAGTCCTGTTTGCCAGTAGTTACCACATAGTGGTATCTAAGATCTGTACTTATATTTGGAGATCATGGTAGCATCTCAAAGTCCTTGGGGTGATTATTTTTCTCCTTAATAGTGAGCGCTGTGCTAGGGCTAAAATAGGTTAAATTTTCTGATGAATATTATTCATGAATGTAGATAGTTTTCTATATAAATTATAGTCCTTTAGAAATATTGTCAATATAGAAGATGGTCCCACATGCAAAGATGAGATCCAGATTTAAATGCATCCAGAATTCACCCATTTCTCTCTAACAATCAATAGCCATATAACATAATTTCAAATGCTCTAGCTCTAAGATTTTTCATTGTCCAAGTTGAACAGAATAAAAATCTAAATCGATAGACCTAATTTTGACAGTAAAAGAAGTTTAAACATATGTAGAGTTTTTGAATAATCTAACGTAATATCAATAATGCAGCTAAGGAATTAAAATACTCTTTTAAATTGTAATACTATACAGAAAAATGCCACAGCCAGACTCCTCCTCCTTTTTCTTTTTTTCAGGGCATGATTTCAAGAGTTGCTGAGCACCTGCAACTTCTGTTGATTGCTAGTGATGTTAATAGGAAGTTCAGACGCTCAGCATTTTTCAGGATTGGACTTTAAGTTTGCTGCAACAGCAATGTATTTTCCAAGCTTCATGCAGATTGTAAAGCTCACTCATTTCTAAAACTGATATTGCTTCTTAGCTTTCTCTTTCAACAAAGTTTATTTTCCTAAGGAACCATTAGGGAAATGTAACGAACCGCATTATTTAAGAAATGCCTGGTTATTGCATTTGCAACTTTTTCTACGTTTGGTAGTAGTGTTTAAAGAGGGGAGTACCACATTATAGAAATTAGAGATGAGAAGGATCTGTTAGGTTTTGTATACCTCTCCTGCCAATCCAAGTTTGTGGTATGTTCTCCTGTGACTATGTAGTTCAGTTTTAGCTGACTCAAGCAATGTCGTTTCCCCCATTCTTTGGAGAATCTTCCCACTGGCTGATATACAGTATCTATTCCATCTATATTTTCTGTTACATTGTATCCGAGTCTGATAATCCTGAGAACCATGCTAAACTGTGGGTGGGGGAGGATATGTCTGGATATGAGTGTGTCAATAGCAGAGGACACAGGGAGGAATAATGTCTCACCTGCCTTTCTGCTACTTAGTCCATGAGTTGGCTATGGTGTTCATAAGGAAGCCTTGGAATTTAACTGGAACTGTTAGGCTTTGATGACACACCATGGTGACTAATGTTTCCTCTTTGTGAATTTGTGTTATGATGTCTGATTGGCAGGGTTAGTGATCTGATCAAGATAGAGATGAACTTCCATCTCCTATATCCACTTTTAGATTAGGGTGTGAGCAATTACATGTGTTGATCAGGCAATTCATGGTCTATAGGTGTATAGAAAATTTTGGACCATTGCATCAGATGTGTCATCTCCATGAGCCTGAAGTTTCCTAAGGCAATGAGTTTTTGGGATTCTTCCACCGTCACTCTCAGCTTTTCTGGGAAAACCTTCATGATCTGGAGGTCAGTTGTTTGGCATGACTTTTAACTTAGATTTTGTTGACTTGCAAATAAGGGATACACTTGAAATATTCTGACTTTTTTCCCAGGAAAGATTCTTCTTGTTTAGGAGTAGATAGATACTCTTTCTGTGCATTTTGGGCCTGGTCTAAAGTTCACTGAACTCAATGGGAGAGTCTCTGTTTACTTCAATGGATTTTGGTACGGGCCCTCTGACACAGTGATGTCTGGAATAGCTTGGAGGGATGCTATGGGCTAGCACCAGGTCCGCAGTCATCTAATCATGTTTTGATAATGTAGCCAAAGGGAAAGAGGGTTCATTGGATTTATGATCATGCATAGTGAATGGCTTTTTACTGTTGAGCTAGCATTGCAGAGCATATGTGCAAGAGGTGGGTTTGGAGCTGTGAGAGCAGTGTTCTGTTTTGTATTTCTTAGAGTGGCTACAGATGGAGTGGACATAAGTAGCACAGTTATTTTCTTTCCGGGTAATAGTTGACCTTTCAGACTTTTCACCCCCAGCCCCTTCTTCCTTTTAGTATTGGGAATGTGGATGGATGCCTGTGGGAGGTTGGAGCAGGGGGAAGGGATCGATCATAAAGGGATGTACCAAAAATCCAGGGAGCAGAAATCTGCCCCACCTTTGGTTAGTTTATCTGTATTACACTAAGTGAAAGGACACAGCTGTGGGTGAAGGTACTGTAGATAGGTCAGTACTGAAGAGTGCCTAGGAAGCAAATGGCATTTTTTATTATTTATTTTTCCTTCTCCTTCATTTAAATCTCTCCACCCCATCTCTTCCTCTTTCTTCCACAGCCTTTTTTTCTTTTTCCCTTTAAAGGTAAGGAGCATAGGAATATTGACAGGATTCGAACCTCTCTAGGGGAGGGATCTTGCACAAAAGGAGGGGAAGAAGAGGTGGCATGGGTACCTTGGAGAGGAGAAGGGGCACTGCCCTTCCTTCCTTCCTCGAGTGGGGAAGGAGAAATAGTGAGGATCTTCTTCCTGGGTCAGGTCTTCAAATATTAGGAAGCTTTTCCTGACACTCAATCTCTATATATCTTTCTAATTTAATCCCATTCTTCCTCGTTACAACACTCTCCCTTTATTGTATCACCATCCTTAGAATATTAATAGGCAATTACATGCCACACTCCCTAGTCATTATAGCCTCACCAAATATAAATATATGCATAATAATTAGTTTTTCCAAATGACTGAGTCCTTTCAGTCCTTAATCAATTTTATTTCTCTTCCAGTTCTCCTTCCAGTTTTGTCCACATCTTTCTGGTACTGAAGGGCCCAGAAAGTAGCACCATGTTCTAGGGCCTGACCTGTGCCAAAAAGAAAGGTGCTTTCACCTTCTCAGACTATTGCATGATGATTCTAATATATGGCCTAAGGCAATGCTGCAGTACAGTATGTATGGGAGAACCCTTCATGGAGCTGAGCACAGGCCTAGCAGCCTGTTGCGCAATACATCACATTACAAGACGTGAGTGCCAAACCATATTGGGTTTTGGTTTTGATTTTTTTGAGCTATCTTATTATTTTGTACACTGATGTTTAATTTGATATCCACAGTCACGAATAGGTACTTTCAGCAATGTTTCTCTCTCTCACTGGAAATATCTACGCATGGGATTATTTTCCCCCAGACGTACCTGAATTTATCTGTATTTTTCCAGGTTAAATAACATATTATTGCCTGCCAGATTTTTCTTGCAACTCTGTCTCCCTATTCTCTGTCATTTTTCTGGAGTTCATAGCACTGCCAAATATTCTGTACTCTTAATTAACATGGTGTTTACCCCTCCCCTTCACTGGATCTTTATTAAAGATATGAATTAAGATAGAATAGACTATTAAACGTCACAGTCGCTCACTGGACTCCTTTCCTGTACCAGACACATTGCATTCTATTATTTCTCTTTATTTACAATTCCTCAGACAGTTTTTGATCCATGTGACTTTGCTTATGTGTTCAAGGCCCTGTCCAAGACTTTAATTTGTGCATGTGAGACACTGTCCAAGCCTATAATTTCTGCATGGGCTCTACTCATTCAAGCCCCAATCCCATGATGTGTAATACAGATGCAGATGGATGTGCTCATCTGTGTGGATCTAGCCCTAACTTTGCAATTCTATCAAAAATAGTGATCATAGCATTATTTTTTTTATTATCCCATGCTGTTAGCTACTTATGGATCTTGTTACCCTCCTAGATATTTACATAATTTTATATATGTTGGTGAATAGATACTGAGTATCCTCTGGGTTTTCGAGATGATTCCAACAAAATTCTGAAAGTGACCTGAGAAAAACATCCTGTGATTACTGATGGATTTGATATGAAGGGAGGAAATTGACGTATCAGCTCATTCATTTTAATGAAATAATGCTTTACTGCTCAGAAACTATTACACCATAAAGCTGTTGCCCCCTATAAAAATTTGATTTTTATTTTTTAATAATTTTAATGAATACCAATGCTTATTTTAAAGCATTTTTCCCTATTTTTATTTATTTATTTAAATTTTCACAGTTGTGGGAAATTATTGGGAGTGGGTGTCAGACAAAAAATATGTAATGACAGCAGACATTGAGTTTCAAAAAGTTAAAACTTTATAACCATTAAAACATAAACTGTCAACATCATATGTCAAAATACACAAAGTAAACATCCTTAAGTCAAACTCTTAAATTCTCAAACAGCTTTTTTCTTACTTTGCCTATCTGTAAATTTCTATTATCATTGGTGGAAATGTATATGTATTGATTGATGTGTGTATGGTGAAATTGGCATTTAGTGATAAATATCTAATCCTTCCAAGTTTACATATTTGTGGTTTAGCTGTGATTTCAAAGTGGTAAAATGTAGAAACTTTCACTAGCAATGATGTCTGACCTGTTTTTTATTTTGATATGGAGTTAATTCATAACAACTGACATTGACATTGATTAAGCTTGAAATAGTATTTTCTGGTGAAGTTTTTTGACCAGTCTAACTGGTTGAAGTAAAATAACCCCATTAATGGGTGTAGTACTGTTGCCATGGATAAACTTTTCAATGTTCAGAGGTTCAGACAGACAGACATCCAAAATTCAGATGCTTACTCTGATCCATCCATCTCTCTTGAGAGTCAAAATTGAACTGAAAAAGATCACTAGAAAATCAGTTCTATTGAGATATCTGGTACCTCCTGATTTCACTGTGGCTAAAAATATCATAAGAACAGCTTTTCTTCTGTTTCTCCACTTTGGTCTCCAAAATGCAGACCCCAATAAAATGTATATATTTGGTCAGTCAAAGTTTTAGATGATCAGTCATTACTTAGGAATACGGGTCATTTTACAACCAGTGGTCTGTGCAATATTTACAAGAACTTCTTACTCCTAATTTTCTGGGGGAAGCACTATCCTCCTGCTTGATGATAATTGATCATCCTGTGTATACACAATAACAGTTAAAACTTTTTGGCATTCAGTAAGAGGCTGTCTCATTTTTTTTCTAGTGATTTGTTAGAAGAATTGAATCTGTTGGCTTTCTTGTAGGGAAAACCCTAAACAACTATTTTAATACAAAGAAATGCATTATACTTTCAGTATATTTCTCATCTTTTAGGCTACTGTTTTTTCAGTTCATATCTGCCCAATTAGAAACAAAGGGTGTTTGTTTTTATCATGCACTCAAATGCTATTTATGTTGAACTACTAAAAATGTTTACTCCAGGCCACGGAAACCAACATGATGCCATACTTTCAGCTGACAGAGTAGTATGATCCACACAGACCTGTCAACAAAAGCAGGTCAGCAGGATTGTGCAAGGAAAAAAAAATCAATAAATCTTTGAATTAATCATGCAGCTGCCGGAGAGAATCATGAGTGCATGAAATGAAGTATGTAGGTATATATCTATGGCAACTATTTTTTTTTCTATCTCAGTTCAGTCTTTCTTTCTGTGCTTACCTGTTTTTTTTTCTATTTTAATGGTCCTGTGTCTATTCCAATATTTTCTTCTAACATTCAGAATCCATTTAAAACCATCTAATCAAATTCAGTTCACAGAAAACTGTGTATTAACTTTCTCTGTACTGCCATTTTTCTCCATCTGAATTTTATTCAAATTGATAATAATTAATACAAGAATTTTAGCTTGATATAAAGCGAAGATTTTTCCATCTCGTGCAGTGAATTGGACTGAAAACAACTGATGCTTCATTGCACAGAAGAGTTAAAAATTCATGTCTGCACTGCTGATGTCTCAGGTGAGCCACTGTCCTCATGTCTAATTGAGCACTTCTGCGGCAGTGCAGTGGGGTATGAGCTTTGACCTCTCAGGAGAAAAAAATCCACACCTGTGCATGAATACCAACCCAACTTCCCCATCTGAGTAGGCTGTTCTGAATAGTATATCACAGACAATCACAATCAGTAAGCTTGATTTCTAAATGTGTGTGTTTGAGCCCTGGCTTCCAAATTTGGATTGCTGTCAGAAGCATGGGGAACTTATATATATAAAAAGTGGGGAGGGAGGCACTGTGGAGAGTAATTTGATGCTAGTGAAATTGATGAGCGGATTGAAACTAATTATGAATTAACATATTCATCTTTTCAATAGATCTTTGTGGTCTAGATTATAAACTTTAGTTTCATCAGATTTTTTTTTGGAAGGATTTATCCTTAATTACACTGCAGTGGTTTTAGGTGGATCATTCCATATATCTTCCTCTAGCAAAAACTTAAGCTTTACTGCTGCCCTGGTTTTGAATCTGGTAACATGGACAGCTGATAAGATTAATGCTCCAGGGTCTTTAAATCCTACTGTCAGCCTGCTTTGAGGAAGAGACTCTCCCACCTCCCCACACGACATATATCTACTTCTGAAAAATATAGCATGTACAACCAGTGGGACGTTATCTCTGGCTCTCTGCCTAAGGATCAAGTCTGGCTAAATTCCATTTGGGGAATGGCCCAGCACTTGATGTTCACTCTCACTGTACATTCAAATTAATTTTCCTCTTTTATCCATGGGCTTTCTTTTCAAATAGATGGTGATACTCATAAATTCCCTGAGAAGGATCACCCTGCTACTTGTGGAAGGTCAGAGCAACTCAGTTCAGGGATTACATGTTTCAGCAGAGAAAACAAAGTTGACTTACAGCATTTTTCTTTCTGATCATATTTGTTGTGGAAAAAATAAATTCCTTCCAAACATCTGTTTCCAAAAGGAGGACACCACATGACAGACACACTCTGAGAAAGGTATTCAGAGTCAGGGAATAAGTTGAATTTGAAATGAAAAAAAAATGTCTTTGGGGCTTGTTATTTTTGTGTCTTTTAAACACCTTGGTATTTATATAAATAATAAAATGTAGGGGGTTATTCAAAGGGACACAATATAAAAATCACATTTCTGTGCTGTGTTTTTCTACACTGCTGGAAGTAACCCTCAAAGCAGTCATTGAGAGATGGTTTTCTTTGTTTTTATACTGTTTACTTTGTCCATTTATGCAAGTCTGTGAGAGTCGGGCAACACAGAAGAAAGAGAACCATTTATTTGAAAATAGAAAATCTGTGCTGTGTTTTTATTTTTATCACAATAATATGATTGGCTGAATTGGTGCCATGTGCAAAATGACTTTTATCTCCTGTTTTAAAAAATTGGTTAGATTTCATGTGATGGCAATCCTTTAAATGTAAAAAAATAGTATGTGGATTTTTAAAAAGAATTAAACTATATAAAATACTATTCAGTGCAAAAAAGAAGAAATTGTCCTTACAAATGAAATAACTTGCCTTGAAGCAAATTTCTCATTTAAAACAAAATATCTGTGCGAAGTCCTAGATCTGTATATTCAGCCTTCTTATAATTTTTATATGTGCATGCAGCATGACTTACAATAATCTTTTTATTGCAATTCATTTATCTGAAATCTCATTCAACTTCCTCAGTACTCCTGCAATAAAAAACCATAAGCAATTAATGGAGTGAGGGAGAGATTGGAAAAAAGAACATAGTGAAACACAAGGAATGTATCAAAGACTAATACACTTGCACCATGTTATATTTAAATATGGAATGCAAGGCTGGGAACACTGGTGAAGTAAGAGGTTTTGTGAGCTTCATGGCCTTTTTTTTCTCAAACATTTTTGGTTTCATAAACATACTAGTGTTTCATAAAATTTTCTGTCCCTGAAAATTACCCCATGCTGATATTTAACATTCAATGAAAAATCCCAACCATTTCTACCCAAGTGGAAGTTATATGCCTTGCCAAAAAGCAACTTTAGAACTTTGCAACAGAAGCAAAAAAAAAATAGAAAGTCAGATAGTATAACCAGTGGTACAACAAATACTCAGCATTTTTAGGGTGGAAAATAGAAAGATCTCCCCTAAATGTCATGGTGGGACAAATACGTACATTCTGTGGTGCTGTGCTAATTTTTAAAAGGATTTTAAAAAATTCTCTACTACTTTTGCCTACCCTGTTTTTCATATCCATTATAATTTTGTTACTGGAATAGCATTATTAATACTAATACTTTGCAGTTCAATAGGGCCTTCCATCCAAGAATCTTAAGGTACTTTGGGACATTTTCAAAAGTGCTTAAGGAACTTAGGAACACAAGTCCTGATGAAAATCAGTTGAAAATCTCCCTGTGAAGCTCTGTGAGGTATTAGTATTATTATCTTAATTTTATGTATGGAGAAATTGAGACCTGTCCCTGCCTGCAGGTATATGGGATCTTGGGGAGCAATTACCACACAGGTGGGGTGCCAATTAATTTCTTTATTAAAGGAAAAAGGAAGTGGTGGGAATTTAACAATGAAATACGATGGGATGGGGTGTATAGGGTGTTTACATAGACAATGATGGTGGGGGGGTTCTTATTGAACAGTGTAGGGAGTTCTAACAGTGGGGTATAGTAAGTGGGGTTTGGCACAATGGGATACAGTACAGTTAATAAGCAACTCAACTTTATATAGGAACAACTCTAGATACAGTGTGGAATGTAAAACATACCAAAAGGAGATGCAAGACAAACTGGTAGCTTCTATATAGAATGGTCAACAATCTTAGATAGAATGTATTAAGTGGGTAGTGGCCTTATACACAATGTAACACAATAGTATCAATGCAAATACAAAGTATATCAGAAAGGTGGAGGCAACCAATGGGGAGTTATAATTACAAGTAAAATGTGAATCACAGTGCAATAATACAATATGGGTGATAAGTGAAATTATGCAATGTAGAAAAGTACTGACTTAATTTGTGAGGCTGTGATAGCAAGAGTGTACTTAAAGGCTGGGTCAAGAAACAGGAGGGGGGTGTGAATGATAGTGGCAACTGATGAGAGGTGCAGCTGCAAGCAGCGAGAGACTCTGAAGCCCTGCGGGGTAAGGACAACGGAGCAGTGTTGGGCGGGGGGGGGGGCGGGAAGCAGCAAGGGGTTTGGGAAGTTCAGAGGGTGATGCAGGCGCGGGGGGAAAAGCAGCAAGGGGTTTACAACCGGGAGACACGGAGAAGTACACAGAGGGGGAGATTGGAGCAGCAAGAACCTTATCTATCATCTAACTTAATCAAACTTATATAAAATGACAAGCAGCTTATACAAAGTAACAAAACAGGTACAGAATACAACCAGGCAATGGCTTTTTAAATTTATCTTAACCAACGACTAGGCAAAACAACAAATATCACAATTCTAAGCAAAACTATAACAAGCAACTATACGGAACAACAACACAACGAACTATAGCAAGGCAGGTGAAACTTACAAGCTTTACAATCTTAACAAACTTTGACTTATTAAACTAAAAAAACAAAACCTATGGTGCACCTTATGCTATGGGGAAGTTACAGAGGGCAGAGTGGTATGTGCCCAGGATACTGCTCCCAAGGCAGCCCCCAAGGAAGCTAAGGGATGGTGGCTGCAGCAGTGGATACAGCTGAAAGCAGTGAGCCCGAGGCAAAGCCCACAGGAGCAGAGCTTAGCAGCGGCACAAACTTATTTTTAGAGTTTAAGAGAGGTTTTAAGACACAGACCAAGGTTTAGCTTGAGTCTGTGTGCTGGGGAGACAGAGCCAGCAGCTAAAATAATAAAATAAAAGTATAGAAAGTTTCACAGAGGGATTCTTACCAGTCCCCAAGGCAGCAGCAAAGGCAGAAGCAGCAAGAACATCAGAAGGCTCGGTACGGTCTTGATACTCAGGAGATCTCTTGGGCAGCAATTTGTTCTTCGTGGGGGGGGGGGGGTTTCAAAAAATGGGGGTATGCTCAAAAATAAAACGAGAGCGGAGAAAGGACCCCCAGAACCCCTGGCTGATCAGACCAGGCAGCAATGCAGGAACCTTTCTGAGGTCTGATCAGAAAATGTCTGGTTATAAAGGCAAACTCAGGCAGCTTCCCGCCAGTAACTCTGATTGGTTCCCCTTCTTACAGGGAGGAGAGAAGGCAGGGAAAAAACTATAGGTAGGCATAGAACATGTCTGGGCAAGTTCTGAGCCCCCAGGTATGACTCATATGCTCAGCTATTTTGCCTTTAGGTCTTGCAGCTCTGGACATTGCCTACCCTACACCAAGCCCAGGTTTAACAAGGTGATAACAGGACTAACCCTTTGAACAGGGCATTGGTCCCACTTAGCACGCAGCACAAGTGGCCATCCCTTTGAGAAGGGCAATGGCTCTTGTTAAATAACTTAAGGGGCCCTCCCTTTGAGAAGGGCAGTGGCACTGGTAAACAACTTAACAGCCGGGGGGGGGGCAGCCACAGGAGGAGAACAAAAACAAAATGGAGTAGGGGGACAGCTGTAAGAAACAAAATGGAATAGGGGGATAGCTGTAACAGACAAGACCCAAAGAGTTTTATTAACATGCCCAAGTTCTGAGACTCTGTGGCAAAGCTGGGAACAGAAATTGGGTCTCCTAATGTGTAGTCCTCTGGTTTGAGCCTTAATTTTCATATATTTCTTTTATAAATACTGGATTAGCAGAAGAAAGGTTTCACACCCTATAAGTTTTCTCAGTGCATTTCCCCATCACCTCCAACAAAGACACAAAAGAAATTAGAACTGGGAGAACAATGGCCACAGTCAGGGGTGGCTCTAGACATTTGGCTGCCCCAAGCACAGAGGGTCCGCTGGTCCCGCGGCTTCGGCGGACCTCCCGCTGAAGCCGCAGGACCAGCGGACCCTCCGCACGCAAGCCGCCGAAGGCACCCTGCCTGCCCCCCTCGCAGCGACCGGCAAAGCGCCCTCCGCGGCTTGCCGCCCCAGGCACGCGCTTGGAGCGCTGGTGCCTGGAGCCGCCCCTGGCCACAGTTTTGTGGTGAGAATGCCTCTGCTTTGTCTTGTGTGTAGACCCAATCCTGCATGCTCTCGGATTGCCATTGCCAGAACTCCCTTGACTTGGAGTGGAGTTCCCTGTGTGGAAAAGTTAGAATGTCAAGCTTGCTAAAAGAAATGTGATGGGAAATCACTGCTGATAAATATAGTCAGTAAAAATCAAATAAAATGGTTTGCCTTTTGCTGCTTCATTTTATTTAGATGTATTTTCTTACTGCATGTGATATTGCCTAGTAATAAATCACTATAAGGAAGCAGTATGAACAAGTATTAAGAAATGCCCTAAATATGTCAGAGAAAACTGAAGATTGTCTGTGTTTTAATCAGTGAAAATGAATTGCATTTAAAACTGGAGACTTCTTTCCCTTCTTCTTTGTGACTCATGTCCTTTACAAATGATATGCACTGCTGAATTCAAGTTGCATTTTAATCTCTCCAGTTAATACCTTATCTGAATCATGTGTGGAAGTTAAGTGGCTTAGCTGGAGTTTTCTACAGTACTGTTAATTTCCTAAATTCTTCCCCAGACTCTTATATGGAGAAAGGAATACTGAATATTTCAGTTCAGTTAAGTTAACATGTTGTATGTTAACAAACTCCTTCAGAACATTTGTGCAGAATATTGTATTTTCTCCTGAATTAAAACTGTTAGAGCTGAGATGATTTGCATGTAGCAGTTTAACTACGTCATTCATCCAAGCTGCTCCTCTTAAATGAAATCAATGCCATTTTTGCATTCCTAATAGGGACCTATTTAGTTAAATACACAGGCATTTTTCACCTTCATTCTGATTGCAGGATCATAAGATTCACGAGTTGCTGAGGCGCAAGTAGGTATTGGCTTCAACCCAGTGCATTAATGAGGAGTACTGAAGTATATGGTCACATCTGGGTGCCCTGCTTGCTTCGTTAAGACTGCTTTTTTGTCCTACCGTACCACAACCAAGATTCATGCAACTCAGGTTTGAGGGATGTTTTAAAATTTATCTTTAACACCATTACCTCTGTGACAGGTTGGATCACAGAAACCCTCTTGGGAGCTGCCAGCCAATGTGCCAAGACTACTTCTACCCCTGTTTTCCCTGCCAGCTCAGGACCCCAGCACCCTGTCTTGCTGAGCCAGACACACCCGTCTGCTCCAACAAAGACCCAGGGTCTGAATTACTTGCCCCAAAGCTGCAGACTTACCTGAAAGCAGCTAACAGAAGTGTTCTTGTCTTTAACATGCAGATGCCCAACTCCCATTGGGATCTAAACCCAAATAAATCCATTTTACCCTGTATAAAGCTTATACAGGGTAAACTCATAAATTGTTCACCCTTATAACACTGATAGAGAGATACACACAGCTGTTTGCCCCCCCCTCAGGTATTAATACATACTCTGAGTTAATTAATAAGTAAAAAGTGATTTTATTAAATACAGAAAGTAGGATTTAAGTGGTTCCAAGTAGTAACAGACAGAACCAAGTAAGTCACCAAGCAAAATAAAATAAAATGCACAAATCTATGTCTAATCAAACTGAATACAGATAAGATCCTCACCAGTTCCAGAGTGCTCCCTGTTACAGACTAATCTCCTTTTAGCCTGTGTCCAGCAATCACTCACATGTCACACCCCTTTCAGTCACTGCCTTTTGTTCCAGTTTCTTCCAAGTATCCTGGGGGATGGGGTGGGGGTGTGGAGAGGCTGTCTCTTTAGCCAGCTGAAGACAAAATGGAGGGGTCTCCCAGGGGTTTAAATAGACTCTATCTTGTGGGTGGAGACCCCCTCCTCACTCCTATGCAAAGTCCAGCTCCAAGATGGAGTTTAGGAGTCACCTGGGCAAGTAACATGTCCATGCATGACTCTCAGTTTTTACAGGTAGCAGCCATTGTTTACATGCTACCTTGAACATCCTCAAGTAGACTTCTTATGTGGATTGGAGCATTCCAAGATCCATTGTCTTTTAAGTGTTTCTTGATTAAGTACTTAATTTCAACATTCCTTTCTCCAGGAACTGACCAAATGCTCTACTACTAAGGGTTATTTAGAAATCAAGCCAGTACACAGCCAACATTCATAACATTGAATACAAAAATGATACGTGCATACAAATGGGATTAATACATTCAGTGGATCATAATCTTTACAGAGATATGTTACATGGCATATGTAGCATGAAACACATTCTAAGCATATTTCCATAGAGCCTTATGGGAGGTACCGTCACAACCTCTACATTACAATTATTATATGGGTACTTTTTATAGCGATCTTATATGAGTACTTTTATAGAGATCTATCAGCATTTCTGTTCAGAAATCTTGTATTCAGGAGTTTATAAGACGATCATAAAAATGATTTTTGGACTGAACTTGGTCCTGTAGGTCCAACATTATTGTGATGACAATCTATTAGGCCATTTTAGATTTATTGTTTTTATAATCAGCAGGTGTGAGAATTGTACAACGAGATTAGAAAGAAAACTAGTGAGGGTCCAGAAGAGCAGGACAGAACCGAGGATTGGGTTAATCTGGCTTTGGAAATGGCCTCAGAATGAGAGATGTGGCAATAAAGTTAAAATGCAGACATACCAGTGAATATAAAACAATGGAAAAATGTGCTGAAGAGACAACCTGAACACCCTCAAAGGACAGTAATGGAATTTCAGCTTGCCACCACAGGGCAGCTGTCCCTCCACTGCCCTGTTTAATATCACCTGGAAGTTATTGGAAATGTGGGGGGAGGTCATTGGACTGGTGTGCAGTCCTCAGAATAACCATCTGCTTCTGAAGTTTGATCCAAATGTGTTCACCATATTTCAAGGCACAAAGAGAGGAGAGACATTAGAGTTAGTTGAAAAATGGGGAAACAACTTTGCAAAACACTTCCAAATGTTGAAGTTGTTTCTGGGTTTCAGGATTTGAAATGGAACGTTTTTTCACTTCACTGAAAATGTTTACAATTTTTTTTGAAAAGTTTTTAAAAATTTTAAAGTTCATTTTTTTCTCCTCCTCCCTTTTTATTTTCCTTTTTGCTGCTGAATGAATGGTGATAAGGGTTTGGAATTTTCAGGATTTCATTTTCTTCCATCTGTTTCATTTTTCCTTTTACCGTTCTGTAGCTTTTCGAAACTTCTGCATTTTTTTTGGTCAGGGAGAGGCGGCAGGGGAAGTCACTGGGTAAAGTAAATGTGAAAAGTGTGTTGAGGGGCAACCTCAAGCATAATTTATTCTGCTTCATTCAGGAGCAAAAGAAATGTGGGGGGGGGGAGGGGGAGATAAAAATACACCAAAATTCCAAATTTTCAGTTTTGATGGAAAAAACAGGATATTTGTAAACATATATGTAAAGAAATAAAAGATCAACTTTACATGAAAGTTTCTTTTTTCATTCAAAAAGGTTTTTCATACCTCCCCGTCTCCCCCAAAGTTTCAAACCAAAATGTTTGACCAATTCTGGAACATATTAATCAAATCGAAACACAGGCCCTGGGACCAAATTTACAGCAAGCTGAGCTTCCATTACACACGATAGGACTGGGGACTGATTGGACTGACGACAGAATACATTTTTGCAGTGTTGTTGTAGATGTGTTGTTCCCACGATATTAGAGAGACAAGGTGGCTGGGGTAATACCTTTTACTTGACCAGCTTTTGTTAGAGAATGAGACAAACTTTTGAGCTACACAGAGCTCAGGAGAAGAGCTCTGTGTAGCTCAAAGGGATGTCTCTTTTAACAACAGAAGATAGCCCATTGGTGATCCTGATATTGGAACCACTCCCAGGTAAAGTACAAAGGGCTAAAATATGAAAGCCAATGCAGGCACATACAAAATGTACAGAAATGCCTTGTGGGGGGCTTTGAAAATGTGGCCTAAAGGTTATATCATGTGGTCTAAGTATAGGACTTAGTTACAGCGTAATTTCTGGCACTGACTTGATATATGACCTTGGGCAAATCATGTAACCCCACAGTGTTTCAAGTTGTAAAATGAAATTACTTATTGAACTAACACCTGTGAGTGTTGGAAAATTAATTTAAAAGTATGCATAAGTCCAATGTAAGTGATAAATATAATTAACAGTATGCTGCAGTATAGCAATATGCTATCTCTTCTCATTCCTATATGTAATTATCTTATTTTCCCCTAGTTTGCAAAGTGGAATCTTTAAGGAAGGAATAAAGAGATGATGAAATGCTTCATTGTGACATTTTATTATCCTTTGAGCCATTGAAAGATGCTTATAATTTATCACAACGTTTTCGGATTTTTAAAAATTCAGTATTTCACACAGTCGAGGATTTATCTATATTGACCCTCCAAGCTTTCTATCTTTTAAAATAATTTCATAGCCACTTGATTAATTATAGATGAAATGCAAAAGTTTGGATACTCTCATGAGTTTTCCAACCATTTAGGTAACACCTCCCACTCACTTAGGCCTAGCTTTTCACCATCTACACCCTCAACAAACACAGCCTAACTCTATCCAATAGGGTGTCCATACCTCAGAGGGTCCTGGATTCTCTAACTAGTAAAAGAAGGCACAAAAGGTGTGCATGGGAGTTGCGTTCTTGCAGCCTCCTCTGTGAGGGTCATCACTACAGCCACCTCCCTGATATGCTTCAGAGCTCAGGGCCAGTGGACCCCTCAGGAGGCAGATCCTCCATATTGGAGCTCATAGTGATTCGTTACACTGGCCAGCATTTTCTACTCCACATCAGGGGCCATTTGATCAGAATAAAGTTGGCTACCAGAGCAGCAACATATTATATCCATCAACAAGGAGAAGCAAGATTCCAGCCCTTATGCACTGAATTTGTAAAACTATGAAACTGGTGTGTATTACACTCAGTACAGATCTCAGTGGTTTATCCACCAGGGTGGACTCCCTCAGCAAGCCTTTCTGCATTTAGATAATGGCATAGACACTACACTTATAAAGTTTGAGGATGATCTCAAGCTGTGAGGGGTTGCAAGTGCTTTGGAGGATAGGGTTAAAATTCAAAATGATCTGGACAAACTGGAGAAATGGTCTGAAGTAAATAGGATGAAATTCAATAAGGACAAATGCAAAGTACTCCACTTAGGCAGTAATAATCAGGTGCACACATACAAAATGGGAAATGACTACCTAAGAAAGAGTACTGTGGAAAGGGATCAGGGGGTCATAGTTAAGGCTGCGAGTTTGTCATGGAAGTCACCGATTCCTTGACTTTCTGGGACCTCTGTGACTTCTGCAGTGAGTGCTGTGCCTGGCCTACGGGCCACCTGAGCAGCTCAGGCAGCCCCTGGGCCAGTTGCACTGGCTGCTGCTGGAGCAGTCTCGGGCCACTACGCTCCCCACACCACAGCAGGAGTTTGGATGTGGGAAGGGGCAAGAGATTGGTGTGTGGGACGGGGTGAGGTGGGCTCTGGGTGGTGCTTACCTCAGGGAGTTCCCTGGAAGTGGCGACATTCCCCTTGCTCAGCTCCTAGGCAGAGGAGTGGCTAGGTAGCTCTGCACGCTGCTTCCACCCTCAGGCTCCTCCCCCACAGTTCCCACTGGGCACAGTTCCTAGCCACTGGGAGCTGCGGAGCCAGCTCTCTGGGCATAGGCAGTGCACAAAGCTGCCTAGACATGCCTTTGCCTAGGAGCTGAGCGAGGTGGATGTCGCTGTTTCTGAGGAGGTGAGGAGATGGATAGGGAGCATGCCAGCCCCCTCTCCAGCACCAGTGGGGGTCCCAGGATGCATGCTGCCACCCTTGGCCCCCTGGATCTCCCCCCAGCAACCGCAGAATCCCCGGGCCACCCCCCTGAGCACCTGCAGCACCGGTCTGCACCTCCCCACCCCCCAATTTAGGCAGGGGTATATAGTTGAAGTCATGGACAGGTCACGGGCCTGTTTACTGCCTATGACCTGTCCATGACTTTTACCAGAAATATCCATGACTAAAACATAGCCTTAGTCATAGTGGACCACAAGCTAAATGTGAGTCAACAGTGTAACACTTGCAAAAAAAGCAAACATCATTCTGGAATGCATTAGCAGGAGTAAGCAAGACATGAGAAGTAATTCTTCTGCTCTACTCTGTGCTGATTAGGCCTCAACTGGAATATTGTGTCCAGTTCTGGAGACCACATTTCAGGAAAGATGTGGTCAAATCGGAGAAAGTCCAGGGAAGAGCAACAAAAATAATTAAAGGTCTAGAAAATGTGACCTATGATGGAAAATTGAAAAAATTTGCTGTGTTTAGTTTGGCGAAGAGAAGACTGAGAGGGGACATGATGATAGTTTTCAAGTACATGAATAGTTGTTACAAAGAGGAAGGAGAAAAAATGTTTTTCTTATCCTCTGAATAGGGCAAGAAGCAATGGGCTTAAATTGCACAACTCCCAGTTTGAGAACCCCTGGTCTAGATAATACTTGTCCTGCCATGAGTGCAGGGGACTGGAGTAGAAGACCTCTCAAGGTCCCTTCCAGTCATAGACTCATGGAATATTAGGGTTGGAAGGGACCTCAGGAGGTCATCTAGTCCAACCCCCTGCTCAAAGCAGGACCAATCCCCAGACAGATTTTTCCCCAGATCCCTAAATGGCCCCTCTCAAGGATGGAGCTCACAACCTTGGGTTTAGTAGGCCAATGCTCAAACCATTGAGCTAGCCCTCTTGTGTCCTGTCTGATACACAATCTTGCTTGCCTGCTGAATTTAAAAAAAACCCAGGCTTATTGCTGAGCTCCATTAAGGTTCACCTAGTTGCTATCACAGGTGTTCATACACACACCACCCGCATCAAGGATTTTTCAGTCTTCACCCACCTGACCACTAAAAGGTTTATCAACAGCCTGTTCAACCTCTTCCCTCTTGTCAGCAAGCCAGCTCCACCATAGGACCTCAGCGTAGTCCTCAATGTACTGCCGATAGCCCCATTAGAACTTGTGGGGAATTTTTGCCTCCTTCATTTGTCCCTCAAGACCTTGTTCTTCATAGCCATTACCTCAGCCAGCAGGTAAGGAAGCTTGGAGCCTTAATGGCTGACCCATCATACACTGTGTCCTCTTCTGATAAGGTGACACTATGTCCAGAATCTCTCTTCCTACCTTCAGAATTACACAGTCAGGAGATTCTCTTTACTGGTATTTTATCCCAAGCTTCATTCTTTGAGTAAAAAGCCTTTAGAGCTTTCCCTTGGCTTTTCATCTTGATTGCAGAACGAATGAAACAACATCCAATTTCCATACAAAGACTGTCCAGTGGGTTGCAGGATGGATCTAAGGCCCCAGTTCAGCAAGGTACTTTAATGTTAAGCACATGGTAAGTGTCTTGCTGACTCTGGGTTTATATCTGAAAATCTTGAGATTACTTAATGGCGATGCCCTCCCGCCAACTTACCTTCCGCCTCTCGGAGAGGTGGAGTACAGATGTCGACAGGAGACCGCTCTGCCATTGACTTAGCTTGTCTTCACCAGACCTGCTAAATCGACACCGCATCGATCTCAGCAGTGCTGATTTAGACAGAAGTATAGACAAGCTCTTGATGTAGGAGGTGGAGGAATATATATTATGATTAATTTCATAAGACTGTGGTAGGAGATTAGAATAAAACATTTTAAAAAAAGAGAAACAAAGCAGTTCTTAAACTAGGAAAATAAAGTTATGGCACGTACACCCCAAAATGTGATGGCATCCTCCAGCATTTTCTCAACTGTTCAACTTGCAACAGTGTCACAGATGTAGAAGCATAGTATAACAGCTGGTTACACTTCTCCATCAACTCAAGCATATTTTGATTATATGTAGATCTTTTTTATTTTAATTTTGTAATGTAATCATTGAATAGTGTGTCATTCTGTGTGTTTGCCTATACATATAAAAGTATTGACTGGGTGGGATGGAAAACAGCAAAGAAATATTGTCAGGCTTAAAAACAGATTATGAAACTACTCTATTATCCAAAATTTAATTCCTTTTGTCCTCAGATTTGTTAATCTTTGGGATTACTGTAAAAACTGGTTGTGTGGTGCCTAAGAAATGATGTGGATAGAGCTGGTCAAAATCATTCAAATTCTGAAATTTGAATTTGAATGTTTTTGGTGAAATCACCCTTCCCCACCCCACACCTGTTTGCTGGCTGACTGTCTGAAATTTTTGTGGAAACATTTCCTTGATTCCCTTCAGCTGCTCAAGAGACATTCTTAAATAACAGCAGAAATAGCAGGTGACATGCATGGACTTCATACTTCCCTTTATACAAGGATTATTGCCTTCTAGCAAGAGTGTGGGACATCTAGCATGTGCTGCTTTTGATCAGAAGGTCATGCCTGCCAACTAATTGTTCAAAAATGCAAAAGGTTAATATGTGCCACTAAATACAATATATAAATCAATATATAAGAAAAATACTCACTATAGTACATATATGTGTGCAAGTGTAACTCTGATAGACCCTGGTCATCAGTGGGCTGTATTGAATCTGGGGCCTCTGGAGCTTAGTGTATGAGCCTCTATCACATGAGCTAAAAGCCAACTGACTCTTACCTTAGGCTGTAGAACAGACTTATTTTCTCTCTCTCTCTCACTAAGTGGTCTTGGTGCCACTAGATGGGACAGAACACCATGCCCAGAAGGTGTGTGAGTTACGCAAGCAGATTATATTTAAATGCATACTGTAGTTACATGTAACACCCCCCCCCCCTGAATTATGCTTTATATAAACAAGCAAGACTGAGAGTTAGTTTTTGTGCAGAGGCAAGCGAAACATGAGTCTAATGATAAGCAAAGAACATTTGATGATCCCATTCATCAGTCTATAGCATAGAGGGAGAGTCTGGCCTTTTTTTGGGGGGGGGGGGGGGAAAGAGGCTGTGGAGTGTGGATTATTTTATGGAATAGCACAGAAATTGATTTTGTTCCCTTATAGTATCAAACTCCAGCCCTTTGAGTCATTTATAATTTGAATGTGCTGTGCATTGGTTGTGTTTAGGTGATTAAATATAGTAACTGTACAACAGATTATTGTTGTTTTTTAGGAAATTGAATGTTTACAATTTTTTGCCCACATTTACTTTTTATTGTTTTTAGTTCAACAATAGAAATAGGTTATTTGCAGAAAGGATCTACTTGTGTATGGGTTTTTACTTTATATGAATGCTTATATTGAGGGATATTGGCAAAACTCCCATTTTCTTCAAAAGGCCTGAATTTGGGGTTGTCTTTATTACTTTATGGCTTATGACTTGCTAGTATGAATTTATTTATAAATTGTGTCTACACCTTTTTAATCCTATTGAGAATGCAGACATTACATACTGGAATTAAAATAACTCTTATAGGCTCTTACTTAATGTCTCTACATTAGCAAAATACAGGCATCCTACATAGGTAATTACTGTTGTAGTGTCAAGTTATGAATGCTAGACTTAAAGTTTTTGGAAGGTGGGTGTTTAAAAAGCATTTTTGATGAAGTTTTTAAAAGAAATTCAGATAGCATGATGCATTTTGGCACCTCTTTTAGGTTACATTAGTTGTGTCCTTTTAAAAGCAGACTCTCTGGATCCCAAAAAAGTTGTCACTATTTCTTACCTGAGGGCAAGTCTACACTACAAAGTTAAGTTGATGTAAGTTATGTCGATGTTCAGCCACCACAGTAATTAAATCGGGTTGGCATGTCCACACTAGCACCTTCTGTTGGTTGTGTGCGTCCTTATCAGAGGCGTTTGCACTGTCAGTATGTGGCACAGTGGGGCACTGAGAGCCGGAGCCCTGCCACCTGGGGCTCCAGCTGTCAGTCCCAGGTGGCAAGGTTTCAGCTGTCTGCCTTGGGCAGCCTTTAATACAGGCCTACCATTTTTGGTCTGCATTTTCTCCCTGCTTCTAATTTTTCATGGTAGCCAGCTGCCATTGCACAGTTAGTGATTCTTGGCAGCTCATTTAAAGGTGACCTCCAAAGCAAGGAAAAATGATGTGTTTGTGTGTTGCTTTATGGTAAATGAAGAACAACCAAGGATTTTTTTTTAATTAGAAATTTAGTACTTGACCATCCTTGAGATTTCTGTGGTGACTGGAGTAAAATTATTGTATTACAAACTATAAGGAAGTGAAACATCAGCAGAGAGAGAAGGGATAGTTAGTCAGACTCTCTAAAATTCTTGTTTTTTGTTAATATTTTTAAATTCTGATGCCTGATGACACTAGAGAGAGGAGGTTTTCGTTTAGATTCAACACCCTAAACTCCTTTAATTAAGGTGTTATAAATTTCAAATATATATCTAAAACCTGGAACAAATCTTTTAGGAAAAGCAGAGAGGAGCAATAATGATACTGATACCTTGAAAGGTATAAAAAGAGAAGAAAAATTATTTTAGAAAAACCAGCAACAAAAATTGTAGTCTTTTTTTTATTATTATTAAAGAAGTCAAAAGGAGCACAAACCTATTTTTTAAAAATATCACATTATAGGTCACAAAGAGTAACCATAAATTCTACAGGTGAATATTCAAACTGGTCCTTCAAATAGAATTTTTCCTCACTGAGGCATCCAGTCACTTCACTGAGAAGCAGGACTCCGGAGACCCCTTCCATTCCAATAGTACCCACCTGACCAGCTTTTAGTAACATTTTTTTTTTAAGCACTAAGTTCAAAGACTCTGTTCTTTCTCTCCCTGGACTCACTGGGCAGCACCATAGTTGGAGAGGTATATTTGACCTACATTAGACTGAAATCCAATAAGCTGCAGTACTGATCATTTGAAAATACTCATGCCTTTTATTTTACCCTCCAGAATATCTTCTTTGTGTATCCATCTGAGATTCAGTCAAGAATTGCTCTTCTGGACATATATTTTAGCATTACTTAAAGCAAAACTTTTTTTCTGCAGAGATGTTGTGCTGTTAGAGCCAAGATGGAATATCTTTATTGATTCATCTCACTGCATATGACTGGATGATGGTCAGTCAATACTAAAGCTTTGTTGTTGCTGCTAAGAAGGTGGTTTTTTACATTGGGGGTAAATAGCTCACATCAGAAATTTAGAGGTAAAGACACAATGAAGACCAGGCACTTTCGGGAGTGTAGCAAGGTCTCAGAGAGCTGGGTGCAAGAATAGGTTGGGGTCACCTTCCCAATTCTGACACCTAACATTTTCCTTGCCGTCCATAATTACCCAACCCAACCATAATGTGCGAGCTATGTCTATGCAGTTTTGCAAGCTATCTACACAGAGAAAAGTTCTGTTTACACATTTATACAAAATGCTCACTGGCAGTGATATAATGCTACATTTTATAATGCAGGAGTCCTGCAGAAATTATCTGAAGTTGGTAATTCTGTTACAGGTGAGAGAGTCTCCAAAATCTATCTTGTGTGTGATGTAGTCACAAGTAAAGCACCCATATTCAAAACCTAACTAACATTTTACCAGCAAATTTTTAGCTAATTGAAAATCTGCATAACAGCAATTATGAGACCTCACACATTGGTAATAAATACACCTATCATAACACATGTACCTCAGTTTTTATGTGCCATACCTAAAGCTAAGTAGCAAGGCACAGCCAAAGCACACATGTAGCTAGTCAGAAAGCCCAAGGGCTTGAGTCATCATTGTGTTACTCTAGTTTCAGGTTGGTGCAACTCTACTGGAATTAAATTAATGGAATTATACTGTGTGATAAGGGAAGTAATGCAATGGGGAATCAAGCCCCAAATCTTTATACCTGAACCCACAGTTTTGCCAATGGAAAAACTTGTACTTTGAGCACAAATAACATTAGCTTGCATTCGCCAGTCATGTGGGTGGGCACCAAATGCAAACAACTTTTGTCACAAATATTCAAACCACTCTTGAAAATGTGGTCTGTGTCACAGAAAGCAAACACAAGGATCCATACTGCCATGCAATTAAAAAAACTAAACTAAACTAAAATTCTATTCACAAAACTGCTACCTCAGCACTTCTCAAAGCTTGTGATACCTAGTCCATTTTGCATCACTAAGTCAGTCTGCTTCCATATGATAGAAATGTTACCTGACCTACATGAAAAGTCCAGCTCCCACCCGCAACGTCAACATTTGTAATGTCTTCTAAGTACCTCTAAGATATACACACTTTTTGGATAGGGTTTGATTCTACCCCAATATAAGGCAAGATTCACTTGTATTCTACAGCTTCTTTTGGGCCACTCCATAAACTGGCTGATCAGACCAGATTGACAATGGGTTTTCCTTTGTCAAAATGTTGCATAGGCGCTAGAGTGCACCGGTGAATCTAGCCTAGTTAGGAGAAACACATACTAAGAGAATAAAGAGATTAATTCTGATCAGGGGCTTCCCCCATACATCCCTCACCCCTGTGCAAACCTCCCTTGGCCACCTCCTCCACACTCCCTCAGAGCTGGGCACCTACTCCCTATCTGCCCCTCCACCCCCCGCAACTCTCCCCAGCTTTCTCCTCCACCCCGCAAGACCAGGCACCCACTCCCCATCTCTCGCCCCATCCACCCACTCCCCCACAACCCTCCCACCATCTGCCTCCTCCTTAGTCCCCTGCAACCCTTCTCCTAGAGCTTCTCAGCTCAGCCACAACAGGACACCTGCATGCCACACACCCATCCCAGCCTGCACCTCCTATCTGACTCCCAGCAATTCCTGCATCCTCAGCCTGAGCCCCCACCCCAGTCCACCTCCCACACCTGTCTTGATAAGCTCCTAGCTATTGAAATGGCGGCCACAGTGTACATTGAAGGTGGCAGGGGAAGGGACAGGGCCCAGGATGTAGGGGTCATGGGAGGCAAGGGTGGAGTGGCAGATGCAGTATGGGTGCTGACATGAAGCTGAGCCACAGTTGTGATCTTACACGTGCTGGGAGTGGGGAGTGGCTGGGTAGGGGGTGAGAGCACTTCCCTGGCAGCCTGGCTGTTTGCAGGCTGCTTTCTGTTCCTCAGAGCACCATCTACCCAGGTAGCCTGTGGCATAATTACAATGGTGTGTAAGGTAGCACAGCATCTGCTGTTTGGGCCCTCATTACCTCATGGGCCCTGGTGAGACTGTACCACTGGACCCCTTGTAGCTGTGACACTGGACACTTTAGTTTTACATGAGGTAAACTCACCAAAGTCAACCCCTGGAGGGGATATAGGGCTGATTATCTTACAACAAAACTAATGTGCCCAGTCACTAAAGTATTAGTAACTTAATGAGTTACAAGCAGAAGTGGATTGCATTTGTTTTATGAAAAATGATGTTCAAATATCAGTCTTAAAAGCAACTTTAAATACATGGATTCAAATGTTCTTCTTAAGTTGAAAGGCTCAGTGCCAAGCTTGTCTGATGCAGGAGAGGAGGAGATTTGGTACTGAGGTCTAATTGTTTAGAGAGAGCTCAGCTTCTACAGCTAGCATTTTCAGTCTTGTTCATTCAGACCATATGATGGCAAGAGGGGCAAAAATAGGTTTGTACGTCGAGAATGGCTTTTAATAGCAACTCATCGTGAGTTTTGGTATTGACTATCTTTACCAGCATGTAAAACTAGTAAGTCACTAAAATGATGGGTATCTTTATTTGTCATGATCTTGATGATCATTTCAGATGGATCCCTCATTAGAGATTGTGTTTGCTACCGGAATAGACAGCACACCTAACTACTGTCAACATATCAGAAGTTTACTCGATAAACTGAACTACAGGTGTTTGGTAGCTGAATCCAATACCCTCAATTTATCAGTGAAACAAATGGAGGCACTTGCTCACATTTTAACAAAGCTCCTAGTTTATTTACTTGATTGTAGGTCACAGAATCAAGGAATAGAACTTAATAAAATTCCTAACCAACCCAGATCTGTCACTGCTCCTCAAATTCAGATCCTCAGTTTGGTTTACTGGGCTACATCGTACATGTTAGGTCACTTCTTCCCATACACAAGATTCAACAGCTACCATTTCAGAATCCTCATGTCTTGTTTTAGACCCTACGTATGTAGTGAAACTCTCAACTATTTTATTCAAATAAAATCTAGAACAACTTTTAAAAGAGTGAATTCTAGGCTTAAGTACACAGACAACAAAGGTGATACAGATGTTTGTAGATCTAGTTCTGAAATTCCATTGGCTGGATAACCATGCTAGAGAGAACATAAGTTTTAAAAGAAGGTATTAAACTGATAAGAACAGATACAATTTAGATAATGCTTTTTAATACATTGCTTTCTTAATTTTGTTTTACTACACAAGCAATTGCTGTAGCTGATATGTGAAGGTGAGGGGGTTGGAGGATCGTCCATAAATAGACAAGGTGTCCAGGAGCTACTGATATCGTCTTTCCTAAGATGTAGTCCATACAGTGGAAAAAGTTTGCAAATCCCTCATTTGCTCTTTCTTAGAACTCTCCATGAATCTTAGTTTGATTTCATGAAAAATATTCATTTGCATATCCTTGAAAGTGAGCCACACATAAAGTAATTGAAGGTTTCTAATACTGTAGAATTCAATATATCCATTGTAATAAAGTGGCCTGACCCCAAGTTTTGGAACTGCTTTTTATTGATCATGGTGTTTATGAGAAGGAATATAGCAATATCGCCCTCAGAAGCAAACTTCTGTGAAGAACTTTTGGAAAAAACGTCAGCAACAGTCCTGTACAAACTCAAACTTATTCTGGCACCTGAAGCAGTACTATATAGTATATGTCTGATCTGTTTTGTCTGTAGTAGGTGGCAAGCTCCTTAGGCAGAGAGGATGTCCTCTTATATGTTTTTATAGCACTGATGGAACTATTTTCCTTTCCATGTGCATTCTAGCAAGCACCTAGCAGTATCTGTTATGGTTACAAGACAGTTCCCATTATAATCCCGGTTTCAGATTCAAAAATGGCAATAAACCAAGAGCCGAACCAACCCACTTTTGTTTCAGTTCAGCACCTACTTATTGTCGTGTTGGGGATTTATGAAATCCCAAAGGAAGATAAATATCTTACCTTATTTCTGGCTCTTTAGAATCTAATTGGTGCAGTTTAAATGCTAACATTATTAAGCATATGACCTTTTCTTTTCTTTTAAACAAGGGAGATTAACATTTCATTAACAGTTCTTTTTACATCTATAGTTACAGAACTAAAATCAAAGGTCAGGAAATGCAAATATTAAGGTTCCAACAGTAATGTTCTATCAATTGTTACAAAGTCATAGTATCTTCTATCAATTTTTTGGTTAAATATGTACAGTAGCTTAATATATTGTGATTTTAGATATATGTAATATAGTGTACTGGATGTGCTGCTCTTCCAAGTTAATATTGTTGGAACCTCAGCTTTTGTATTTCCTGACTTGTCATTTTAACTATGCAATGCTGATGTTGATTTTTTTAAAGTAGGGTTTTTTGGAATTTAATATATTCTTACAGGAGAGATGTTAAATTCCCTCTAGACCGAGAAAATGGCAAATGTCAAGATAAAGATATTCCATTAGAAAGGTCAAACAATTGTAAGTAAGGGTTAGCCACAAGTAAGAAAGTGGATTA
The DNA here is from genome assembly GCF_016161935.1 of Mauremys reevesii. Taxonomy (NCBI): domain Eukaryota; kingdom Metazoa; phylum Chordata; order Testudines; family Geoemydidae; genus Mauremys; species Mauremys reevesii. The sequence continues at coordinate 162,264,117 of NC_052623.1, forward strand.
AATTAATTGACTTGTTACAAACAATATTCCCCCGGATGCTTAGAAATCTAGAAATGTTGAGAACTAGGGCTACGTAAGAAAAGCAATGGATTGGAATGGTGAAAATGACAAAAGGCTCAACTGTAGTAAAAATGCGTCTAATGTCAAAGCCATCGTATTTCACTCAAGTATTTTGTATGTAATTACTTTTTAAACCATCAAAAGTAGTGTCAAAACCACCAATTTCCAATGACCCACCTATAAATGTAAAACATGCTGTGAAAATAAACATAAAAATATTTAAATTTAGTTAATCCGCATTTAACTTAAAACAAAAACAAAAAACCCTAAGACGACCCTAACTACCACTACCGCTGTATGCCACAAATCCACAAGCCTGTCATCTGCAATGGCCACTCAGAAGTTCATTCCAGTTGTGGGAGTAAGACTCAGAACCTCATGTTCCCAAAGCACAGATACTTGAGCCTGAGGAAAATCTCTTATTTATTAGCGGCTTGATAGACATACGCTCAACATATTAGAGCAATACTGATTCCGTCCCGCTGAAGGCAACAATACACATCCACTTTAATCTCTTGATTATAATATATTGATTTGGGTGTGGTGGGGGAGCCTTTTCTCAAAAATAGTTGAATAAACTGGTAAGCATACACAATGCTACAGGTAAGAACATAGTAGCAGGAGAGGGCACCAAGACAATTCCCACCATCAAGACTGCCTTTATGACAAAGATGGTACTGTTTTTAGTCTTCAGAAATTGCTTTTTATATACAGCTCCTTTGAGACACCAATCCTAAAATTTACAGTGGACATTGATTTTAGTGGTGCTGGGGTTCTGTGTGGATGCAGCAGTCCATCAGTTTCAGGATTGCAGACTCATTTGCAGAAGAAGCTCACAGAGTTGGAAGCTCACAGTGGAGAGGGGTTAAAATAGTGAAAGTGATGATGGAGATGAGGCAATGAGTTAGTATTGAAAATCAGCTTTAAAAAAAACATCAGCCAAAAACTCAATTTTTTTAACAAATAAACAAAGAAATCACACAGTCTCTGATTACCCGGTACAAAATAGCTCTGACTATCTGATGATCATGGATAGATATATTCTGTAGTTAGCATATGATAGTTTAAAATTATATTTGCTGCATAATAAGAATTAGATTCTTGCTTAAAATCACTCTGTGGTTTACAGGAGAATTCTATTTCTCATTAGCTTTGAAAGGAAAGAGGAACAGTCGTAAGAGAAGGGGACTCTGAAAAAAGTGAGTGGACCAGAAAGGGGAATGGAAGAGAGACTAGCTGGATAACGAAGAGAAGAAAATGGAAGAGAGACAAATAAAGATCTGCTAGTAGTAGTATTTTTTCCATAGGGCCTTTCATCCCAAAGGATCTTAAAGTGCTTTACAACCAGACATTCAAACTATATAGGGAAACTTTTCTTCTAACCTCTGTATAGGTAGGTGCAAAGAACATGTTTTTAAATGCTTTGCAAATCCATTTTTGCTCCACATTGAGTGATAGTTACCCATGCAAAATTGACTTTAGCCCTTTTTCATTTACTAAAATAGTCCTTTTAATCCATGCTCTTGACTGCCTGGGGACACAAAAGGATTACTTTATCCACTTATTTATAATTGCCTTCCAAAAGGCATGATTATGTCTCTCTTCACCAAATGTTTCTTGGTGCGATCATCTGCAAATCCTTTGCATAATATTCAAGTTGAGATGTACATCATCTTGGGCTAATGTGTAAATAACAGATTGACACTTCAGGAAGCTTCCCTAGTTTAGGAATTGTAGTGAGGTCTCTGCCAAGACAAACCAGAATCCCCACTGGATATCGACATCTATAGGGGACCCATTAATAGCTAAACTGGTGTGAGAAGAGTGGGTATTTTAATGCTTTCAGAATAAGAAAATAGATTGTTGCCATTACCTCATTATCGTCATAAACCTCACAATATGGTTTACACTTGTAAGACTCTTGCAGCCTTACAGTAATTTTGAGTAATTAGCAGCTCCTTCATCTCTGACCTAAGATTTTCTTGCCTCTGACAAATATCTCCCAGGTTCAGTGTTGGGGAGGCAGTACACTATGAAGGGTCACCGCTATTAACAGAATAAATGGCCAAAGAGATGCCTTGTTTATATGACATCAAGGCAAGCCATCTTTCAGACTGTAATGTGCTGGTCCGTACAGATATCTGATTTATTTATTTTAATGCAGACAACTACAAAACATGATGTGGACTTGTAGATCATTTGTTCAAACATGGCTAGACTGCTGGGTAGTTGGTCTTAATCAAGTTACTAGGTGACAAGTGTCTACCTATTGAAACAACCACCAGAATGGCACTAAACATCAATGATGCTCCCAAGTGAAACTAAGGATTGACAGTGACCCAATAAGGTCAGACTGAGAGATTCTGGCTGGACAGTGTGAGGATGATGCCAGTGTTGTGCCTCTCCTGTGGATATATGGAAGATTATGCCCAGAAGCTATTTTTCCCCCAGATGTCTAAACAAAGTCACTTAACATGTATAGTGCTATTGCCATTTGAAGGGCTCCAGCATCTGGGTAAATTGCTACTGTGACTGCCTTCTGCTAACAGGGAGTTTCACAAGGGAGTTCTCCAGGTGAAAGAGGAGCAAATACAGCATCTGTGGGGTAAGTGACCGTCTGTAGTGTGTGTTTGTTTGTGTTTGGAGGTTACTTGCTGTGTGCTGAGCTTGTGTTTGTCAGTCTGTTTGTTTGTTTGGTTGTTTGAAGGACCGTGTGCTGTGGCTGGCAGTTGGAGGCTGTGAGCTTCAAAGGAAAGTTTGAAAGCTAGAAGCCTCTGGTAATTGGCTAAGCCTTAATCAGTGGGCGGGGCATTCACTCAGGCCAGGGCTTTATAAAGCCATGCACAAGCGACCAGGGGCTGCTAACAGGGAGTTTCACAAGGGAGTTTAGAAGGGAGTGGGAAGGGAGCGGGGGTCCCTTGTCGGTCCTATCTGTGCCCCTTCAGTCCCCTTAAAACCTATAAACCAAACTACATTCAAAACCTCCTTTCTTTAAACCACCCTTTCATTAACTAGGAGACAATGCAGGCAGAAGCCCAGCAGCAGAGTGGGGGCTATCCAGTTTATTGCACTGAGTGTAGCATGTATGATTACCTGCCTTGTGGCGGGTGGCGTATGTGTGCAGTCGGTGCAAGGAGCTCCTGGCCCTCAGAGACCACGTACGGACTTTGGAGGCCAGGGTGGCGGAACTGGAGGCACTAAGAGAGGCAGAGAGGTATGTTGATGAGGCTTTCTGGGACACTGTAGAATTGTCCCACCTCCGGTCAGACAGCCCCTGCGCTGTTGAGGAGGAAGAAAGGCCCAGGGAAGCAGAGCAGTCAATGGGAGCAGAGGGAAACCTTCCCATAGTTGGAACCCTCTTTCCAGATGGTGCTGGGGTTGCCTCTCGCACTGAGGTTACCTCCCCGGGGGAGGGAACTCCAGTTTCTAGGAAAAGGCAGGTGTTAGTAATGGGAGATTCAATCATTAGAAACGTAGATAGCTGGGTTTGTGATGACCGGGAGAACCGTATGGTGACTTGCCTGCCAGGTGCGAAGGTTGCGGATCTCTCGAGGCATCTAGACAGACTTATGTGTAGTGCTGGGGAGGAGCCGGTGGTCGTGGTACATGTAGGTACCAATGACATAGGGAAGGGTAGGAGAGATGTCCTGGAAGCCAAATTTAGGCTGCTAGGGAAGAGACTGAAATCCAGGACCTCTATGGTGGCATTCTCAGAAATGCTCCCAGTTCCATGCGCAGGGCCAGGTAGGCAGGCAGAGCTTCAGAGTCTCAATGCGTGGATGAGACGATGGTGTAAAGAGGAGGGTTTACGTTAATTAGGAACTGGGGAAACTTTTGGGATGGGGGGAGCCTATACAGGAGAGATTGGCTCCACCTAAACCAAAGTGGAACCAGACTGCTGGCATTAAACATTAAAAAGGTTGTAGAGCAGTTTTTAAATTAGGAGATGGGGGAAAGCCGACTGCTGCAGAGGATCATGTGGATCGGACACAGACTTCTCTTAGGGGAGAGTCTGATGATAGAGAATCTCCAGGTTATAGTCAGGAGCAGAGGATGGAAGAGGATAATGTAAGGGCCAGATCAGATGATAAACAGTCACATAAAAAAGAATCTGGCACATCAGAAAAGGGCAGACAAATAAATAGGGACAAGTTTTTAAAGTGCTTGTACACAAATGCTAGAAGTCTAAATAATAAGATGGGTGAACTAAAGTGCCTTGTGATAAAGGAGGATATTGATATAATAGGCATCACAGAAACCTGGTGGACTGAGAGCAATCAATGGGACACAATCATTCCGGGGTACAAAATATATCGGAAGGACAGAACAGGTCGTGCAGGGGGAGGAGTGGCACTATATGTTAAAGAAAGTGTAGATTCAAATGAAGTAAAAATCTTAAGCGAATCCACATGTTCCATAGAATCTCTATGGATAGAAATGTTATGCTCTAATAAAAATATAACATTAGGGACCTATTATCGACCACCTGACCAGGACAGTAATAGTGATGATGAAATGTTAAGGGAAATTAGAGAGGCTATCAAAATTAAGAACCCAGTAATAGTGGGGGATTTCAATTATCCCCATATTGACTGGGAACATTTCACTTCAGGACGAAATGCAGAGATAAAATTTCTCGATACTTTAAATGACTGCTTCATGGAGCAGCTGGTATGGGAACCCACAAGCGGAGAGGCAACTCTAGATTTAATCCTGAGTGGAGTGCAGGAGCTGGTCCAAGAGGTAACTATAGCAGGACCGCTTGCAAATAGTGGATAGTTGAATGCAAATAGTTGAATGCAAATAACATTCAACATCCCTGTGGTGGGAAGAACATCTCAACAGCCCAACACTGTGGCATTTAATTTCAAAAGGGGGAACTATGAAAAAATGTGGGGGTTAGTTAAACAAAAGTTAAAAGGTACAGTGACTAAAGTGAAATCCCTGCAAGTTGCATGGGCGCTTTTTAAAGACACCATAATAGAGGCCCAACTTCAATGTATACCCCAAATTAAGAAACACAGTAAAAGAACTAAAAAAGAGCCACCGTGGCTTAATGACCATGTAAAAGAAGCAGTGAGAGATAAAAAGACTTCCTTTAAAAAGTGGAAGTCAAATCCTAGTGAGGCAAATAGAAAGGAGCATAAACACTGCCAAATTAAGTGCAAGAGCATAATAAGAAAAGCCAAAGAGGAATTGAAGAACAGCTAGCCAAAAACTCCAAAGGTAATAACAAAATGTATTTTAAGTACATCAGAAGCAGGAAGCCTGCTAAACAACCAGTGGGGCCCCTTGACGATCAAAATACAAAAGGAGCGCTTAAAGATGCTAAAGTCATTGCGGAGAAACTAAATGGATTCTTTGCTTCAGTCTTCATGGCTGAGGATGTTAGGGAGATTCCCAAACCTGAGCTGGCTTTTGTAGGTGACAAATCTGAGGAACTGTCACAGATTGAAGTGTCACTAGAGGAGGTTTTGGAATTAATTGATAAACTCAACATTAACAAGTCACCGGGACCTGATGGCATTTACTCAAGAGTTCTGAAAGAACTCAAATGTGAAGTTGCAGAACTATTAACTAAGGTTTGTAACCTGTCCTTTAAATTGGCTTTGGTACCCAATGACTGGAAGTTAGCTAAAGTAATGCCAATATTTAAAAAGGGCTCTAGAGGTGATCCCGGCAATTACAGACAGGTAAGTCTAATGTCGGTTCCGGGCAAATTAGTTGAAACAATAGTTAAGAATAAAATTGTCAGACACAGAGAAAAACATAAACTGTTGAGCAATAGTCAACATGGTTTCTGTAAAGGGAAATCGTGTCTTACTAATCTATTAGAGTTCTTTGAAGGGGTCAACAAACATGTGGACAAGGGGGATCCAGTGGACATAATGTACTTAGATTTCCAGAAACCCTTTGACAAGGTCCCTCACCAAAGGCTCTTACGTAAATTAAGCTGTCATGGGATAAAAGGGAAGGTCCTTTCATGGACTGAGAACTGGTTAAAACACAGGGAACAAAGGGTAGGAATTAATGGTAAATTCTCAGAATGGAGAGGGGTAACTAGTGGTGTTCCCCAAGGGTCAGTCCTAGGACCAATCCTATTCAATTTATTCATAAATGATCTGGAGAAAGAAGTAAACAGTGAGGTGGCAAAGTTTGCAGATGATACTAAACTTCTCAAGATAGTTAAGACCAAAGCAGATTGTGAAGAACTTAAAAAAGATCTCACAAAACTAAGTGACTGGGCAACAAAATGGCAAATTAAATTTAATGTGGATAAATGCAAAGTAATGCACATTGGAAAAAATAGCCCCAACTATACATACAATATGATGGGGGCTAATTTAGCTACAACGAGTCAGGAAAAAGATCTTGGAGTCATCATGGCTAGTTTTCTGAAGATGTCCACGCAGTGTGCAGAGGCGGTCAAAAAAGCAAACAGGATGTTAGGAATCATTAAAAAGGGGATAGAGAATAAGACTGAGAATATATTATTGCCCTTATATAAATCCATGGTACGCCCACATCTCAAATACTGTGTACGGATGTGGTCTCCTCACCTCAAAAAAAGATATTCTAGCACTAGAAAAGATTCAGAAAAGGGCAACTAAAATGATTAGGGGTTTGGAGAGGGTCCCATACGAGGAAAGATTAAAGAGGCTAGGACTCTTCAGCTTGGAAAAGAGGAGACTAAGGGGGGATATGATAGAGGTATATAAAATCCTGAGTGATGTTGAGAAAGTGGATAAGGAAAAGTTATTTACTTATTCCCATAATACAAGAACTAGGGGTCACCGAATGAAATTAATAGGCAGCAGGTTTAAAACAAATAAAAGGAAGTTCTTCTTCACGCAGCGCACAGTCAACTTGTGGAACTCCTTACCTGAGGAGGTTGTGAAGGCTAGGACTATAACAGTGTTTAAAAGAGAACTGGATAAATTCATGGTGGTTAAGTCCATAAATGGCTATTAGCCAGGATGGGTAAAGAATGGTGTCCCTAGCCTCTGTTCGTCAGAGGATGGAGATGGATTGCAGGAGAGAGATCACTTGATCATTGACTGTTAGGTTCACTCCCTCTGGGGCACCTGGCATTGGCCACTGTCGGTAGACAGATACTGGGCTAGATGGACCTTTGGTCTGACCCGATACGGCCGTTCTTATGTTCTGTTATTAATGATTGTAATAAAAATGATGATTTTCAGTGAAAATGTATCTTAGTACATTATATCTACATGGAATTTAAATAGTTGGCATGTAATTGCTCAAGCTGGAATTTGGAAACCAGTGTGAACACCCTTACTGACGTAAAAGGTGTCATGGAATCATTAGTGAACACAAGGACCTTTGGTTTTACATTTTTCCTGAAAAACAGCACCTCCTGCAGCACATCATCTCCTAGCACCATGGTAGTCACTAGTTCAGTACTGACTCAAAGGACAGGGTACCATCTACTGATTTATCCACAGTTCTTCCTGCAGCTACCTCACAAGATATTCCATTTTTGTCTTTACCTATTTCAGATTTCACAGGCTGGATTTAAAAGTGGATGGGGTGGACATTTGGTCATCTCCAACTATATTGGCTTAAACAACATTGCTATTTTATTTTTACTTGTCATCTTGTAGACTTTCTATAAGTCTATAATATATAACTAAACTAGTGTTGTATGTGAAGTAAATAAGGCTTTAAAATGTTTCCTCTGGCTGAGTTACTGAAGTCCTCAAATCATGATTTAAAAACTTCAAGTTATAGAGAATCCACCATTTACACTAGTTTAAACCTGCAAGTGACCTGTGTCCCATGCTGCAATATGGAGCTCAGAGAGACCCTGAGCATATGGGCAAGACCCACCAGCCAGACACCTGGGAAAGAATTCTCTGTAGTAACTCAGAGCCCTCCCCATCTAGTGTCCCATCACCAGCCATTGGAGATATCTGCTACTAGCAGTCGCAGATCAGCTACATGCCATTATAAGCAATCTCATCATACCATCCCCTCCATAAACTTATCAAATCTTGAAGCCAGTTAGGATTTTTGCCCCTCACTACTCCCATGCTAAGTCATTGTTTTCCCACATTATTTACCCAAAATATTATGGTCCCCATTCTGAGCAGTGGCTGAGCTGAACTTATTCTGAGCAAGACTGAGTGAGCAGGAGATCACAGATGGCTGTTTGCTACCTTTGCAGCAGCCTGGGTTCAGCTGTAACCTACATCTGGCTCCCTATATTTCCAGAGGCAACAGCGGCAGATGAGAAATAATGCTTCAGCCACAGTTCCTTTCCCCTGGTCACGCCGCTAACACATTCCTTATTCCATAGACTGTAAGACAAGGGACATAAAGTTGGTATGTTGGCAGCATGCCACGCTGGTTCTTCTGTCTGTCTTCCTGCTTTTCCTGAAAAGATTTGAGCCTATGCATTTTCCTTTCCCACATAAATGCCTAGTTCAGAGCTAACTTTAACAGAGTCTGAAATTATAGCAGGAGCTAATGAACCCCAGGAATGACATATTACACCATGCATGACTGTTGTTTTAAAAGACTGAATTTGTAAGAGGCTTGTGACCTTTTGTCATCATTCCTAGCAGTGACGTATGTTGTGTGATCTCTAATGCTTTGAAATGTTGTTTTATTTTATAATAAATACAACTTACTTATTTCTTGCTTTTCTCCTATAATATGCTGTTCAGTTGTTATGGACCCTCTTTGCTATGAAAGTTGTATTATGATTGAAAACATCTTATTTCTGAAACCATATGTAATTTCCTTTCTATGGCAGCAGTTCTAGTTTTTTTTCAGGATAAATGTGTCTGATCTTTTTCTTTTTTTTTTTAATGTGCTTACATTTGTGCCTCTCTGTACAGACTGTAGAGACATCTCGTGGGAAGCCTCTTCTCTTTGTTCATGCTTTACTCTCGAATTCAGTACTTGAATGTAGCTGTATTTTGCAGATAGGCAATTTTGCAATAATTAAGCTTCACGAAAACAAAGAGTCATGTAGAATTCCTTAGATACTCTATGGTTCAGTTTAGCAATAAAATTCCATCTCATCTTATCATAACCTGTTGGTGTTTCACTGTTGCTCAATTGCATCACAGTGCAGATTCTGAAATTCTGAAGGTCAAGTCTTTAAAGATTCAGCAGCAGCCTGGAATTAAATAATACTGATACTGAGTGCAGTGTAGTTTAGTGAACAGAGCACTGGACTGGAAGTCAGAAGCACTGTTATATTCCTAGATCTGCTGCTGGTCTACTGTGTGATTTCGGCAGGTTACTTCACTTCACAGTGTCTCTGTTTCCCCATTCACCTTCTGACAAAAAGACCCAGTCTCTGATCCAAAGAGCTTACAATCTGTGTGTAACTATGACAAGAAAAGAGAAAATAGAAAGATGAGGCAGGGGGAATGTAGGTCAGATGTTACAAACGGAGCTGGGTGAGTAACTGACTTTTTTGGTTCACTGGTGGTTCCAAAAAAAATAAAAATAAACTTGTTTGGGTCTAACAAAATATTTCCCCCCTCCTAACCACCAGGCTATAGGCGTGTGTGTGTGTGTACACATGTGCTTCAAAGCAGGTGTCATAACTATAAAGGGAAGGGTAACAACTCTCCTGTATACAATACTATAAAATCCCTCCTGGCCAGATGCACCAAAATCCTTTTACCTGTAAAGGGTTATGAAGCTCAGGTAACCTGGCTGACACCTGACCCAAAGGACCAATAAGGGGACAAGATACTTTCAGATCTGGTGGGGAGGGGAGGGTTGTGTTTGTTTAGGGGTTGTTCACTCTTGGGACTAAGAGGGACCAGACATCAATCCATGTTCTCCAAATCTTTCTGAATAAATCTCTCATATTTCAAACTTGTAAGTAATAGCCAGGCAAGGCATATTAGTTTATCTTTGTTTTTATCAACTTATGAATGTCCCTTTGCTAGAGGGAGGTATCCCTGTTTTGCTGTAACTTTGAAACTAAGGCTAGAGGGGGTTCCTCTGGGCTCTTTGAATCTGATTACCCTGTGAAGTTATTTTCCATCCTGATCTTACAGAGATGATTTTTACCTTTTCTTTTTAATGAAACCCTTCTTTTAAGAACCTGTCTGATTTTTCCATTGTCCAAAGATCCAGGGGTTTGGGTCTTTGATCACTTTGTAACCAATTGGTTAGGATATTATTCTCAAGCTTCCCCAGGAAAGGGGGTATAAGGGCGTGGGGGGATATTTTGGGGAAAGAGGAACTCCAAGTGGTCCTTTCCCTGTTTCTTGTTAAATCACTTGGTGGTGGCAGAGTACCAGGTTTTAACCTAAGCTGGTAGGAATAAGCTTAGGGGGCTTTCATGCAGGTCCCACATCTGTACCCTAGAGTTCAGAGTGGGGAAGGAACCCTGACAGCAGGAATTTGAATCTGGGTCTCCTATACTCCAGATGAATACCCTAACCATTGGGCTATTGGATGTAAGGATATCACCTCCTCTTCTCTGAATCTAGCCCTCCTGCCTCAATTTTTTGTCTGAAACTATTCTGCAAATTCACGTTGAATTCACTAATAGTTTCAGTTGACCCAAATCTGCATTATTATTTTTTGGTGAATAAACTATTTGTCCAAAAAAAAAGTGTTTGTGTACATGTGTATATATACATATACACACTATGTAAAAGTAACTGATTGTTTAGAAACTCTTTATCATACTCACACAAGTCATCCCATTGACTTCAGAATTTGACCTTCAATGAAAAAATACAAAACACAGTCGCAAAAAAAATTGACACACTTTCCACTTACCAATCAAATTGTTTTGTTTTTTAAGTTTTAATTCAGAGTTAAATGTTGACATAATTAACTAAGAGTTAATTTTACAGTAGCACTTGGGTAACTTGCACTGCTAATGTGAGATCCTTGGATTTATAGACAGAAGAATATCAAGTAGGATTAGGGAGGTGGTAGTACCTCTGTCTGCAGCATCAGTGAGACCGTTATTGGAATATTGTTTCTCATTCTTGTATCTGTCCTTCAAAAAGGATGTTGAAGAATTGGAGAGGGTTTGGAAAAGGACTACAAGAATAGTTTGAGGAAGTCTGAAAAATTTGCCTTACTGTGAGAACTAAAGATTAGCAATCTAATGAGTTTATCAAAGAGAAGGCTAAGAAGTTACTTGATCATAGACTATAAGTACCTGTATAGGGAGAAGACTTCTGAAAATAGAGAGCTCTTTAATCTAGCAGGCAACCACATAAGATCCAATGGCTGGAAATTGAAGCTAGACAAATTCATACTGGAAATAAGGTGCACATTTTTAACAGTGAAAATACTTAACCCATTAAAACAACTTACCTAGAGACATGGAGCAGTCATGTGTGGTCTTTAAATCAAGATTAGATAGCTTTCTAAAAGTTATGCTGTAGCTCAGATAGAAGTTATGGGTTTGATGCAGGAATCACTAACAATGTTATGACCTATGTTATACAGGAGGTCATACTAGATGATCATAATGGTCCACTCTGGCCTTAAAACTAAAACAAGTTCCTGTTGCTGTTTCTCCATCCTTCCTCCGTTTTCCTCCTTCATCTTAGTTTTTCATCCACCTTACTGTGTCTTACTAAGGTTGTAAACTCTTTGGGGTATGAACTGTGTTTTACTATATGGCTGTACAACATCGACAGCTATGATGCTTCTGAGCACTATTGTGATGTATGTCTGGCTATTGTCAAACACAGGATATTGTGGGCCACTGGAGTGATGCAATATGGTAGTTCCTATGTTAAATAGTAAATAATATTAAAATATAGGGCAGGGTCACTTTATTATTTCATTACCTGCTCATATATTTGAAAATACTTTGAATGTTCCTTTTTTCTAAAACGATGGAATATTTGCTTCTGTGTAAATATTTCTTGTTCTGTCAGCCAGTATGACACGAGACTTGCATTGTGCAAAACATAATGCTGTAATAGTTTTTTTTTCCTGACCTAGAGTGAACATCTTCTCAAAGGCTGATTTTGATATATGATCCATGTCAGCTCAAAGGACTTGTCTTCACTACCAGCTAAATCAGCACTGCTGTAATCGATGCAGCAGGCATCGATTTAGCAGGTCTGGTGAATACACGATAAGTCAATGGCAGAGCACTCTCCCGTCAACTTCAGTACTCCACCTCCCCAAAAGATGGAAGCTATGTTGATGGAAGTTCATCTTCCATTGACATGGTGCAGTGTAGACACTGCTGTAAGTCAATCTAAGCTACGCCAATTTAAGTTACATATTAAGTTACAAGTTAGATTGACTTACCTTGTTAGTGTAGACCAGGCTAAAGAGAGCTCTCCAGAGCAGACACCATCCAATCTGTCTCACTATATTTAAAATAGTTACTCTTGTGATCTAAATTAGTGTTCACTGGGAATAGAGTTGAGACTACCAAACTCATGTCATCCATATGAAGTTAAATTCGTACCATGATTCCAGAAATAAATGGAGATAGTGTTGTATACATCCAGATAAAAATCTATTTCAGAAAGTTTCTGAATGCAAAGGTTCTGCAATTGGTACAATTTGACTCCTGAACCTAATTTTCTAGTGTCCTCTTAGGACTGTAGCAATGTTACTTCTGGTAAGTATAATTTGCAAGGCAAATTTCCTTTGTCAAGCTGTGACCTGATGTAAGTCAGAGGAATTTCACATCATCTAGGTTTCCCTTTTAACTATCATCCCCCTCTTTGACTTGGGAAGTTATAATATCTAAGAGCCCAAGGAAGGTCATGCTCTGTGCATATGTCAAGTTTAATTGCAATCCAACACTTCATTCTTGACTTTTCTTACCCTCAAAACAGACAGGTAGAAAGACTGTGCCTAATATCACAATTAACTGTACTGAGGCAATTATGCTGGAAGACTAATGGTGATGGTGGTGATAGTGCAAAAGTAACTGCCTTTTTCTCCAGAAAAGGGAGGCAAAAATGATAGGATTGTACATACAGACCATCTTTTCACACTGAAGTACATAATAATGCAATTTAGTTCAGTCTTGTCAGGTTGAGGAGGTATTAAAAAAAATAATGCACACATAGCTTGTCTGACAGCCCAGCCACTAATGGAGTAAGTGACAATGGCTTTTTGCTCACTGCACACCAGGGAGTGCCTGGAAACTTTGTGAAAATAAATGGAAATCCAGTGGTATTCAGATTCCCGAGGGAGCTGAGGGACCAGTGGTGTGTCTTTGTAAGATAAATGATAAGAGTAGACTTGTACCAGTGAGGGAATGCAAAATAAATAAGTAAAAATTGCTATAAAGGAAAATTAGGATTTCTGCGTTCACAGTGTAGATGTGATAATATGGTTTGTCTATTTTATAATATGGCAACATTCCAAATTAGAGGTTGTTAGCCATGGAAAAATAGCAAATAATTCATTTCTATTTAAATGGCTTTGTGTTGCAGATGATGGACAGCATCAGGACAAGATTTAGTGGCCTGATTTGAGCTAACTGGTTTAGACAGCCAGTGGTTGTGGATTCAATTTGGAACAAAATAAATAAAATAAACAAATTTGACAGGCTGACTTTAGCTGCTGCTGAAACATTTCAGAGCTTATGAATCTGCAGCTTAATAAAAATATTTTTATATGTGAAAGCAGAAATTTTGCCCCCAAAGAAGCAGAAAACTGTACTTGGGGATGATTGCCACCATGTGGGGGGTTCGAGCTCTGATCCAACAGTTTGAAAGGGCTCTATTGTTCTTGCTAGGCTTAAAGGGCTAGGAGGGATAATTTAGCATCCAGCACTTTTATGGTTTCCCAAGATTTATTGAATTCAGCATTCAAAGGTGAAAAAGCCTGCATTGAATTCTATTATAAAACTTGATATGTGTATGTGACAGAGAGTTGTCACCTCAGGTACCTAAATGATGTTATTTTCCTTCTTCCTTGGACGAAGGGGGCAAAGTTGATTCACATAGACCTAAATACATCCATCAAAAGGGAAGGTTGGATGAACAGGCTTGATATAGCTTGGAGACAGCCTGCCTTTTCTAAAAACAAGGCTCTGGACTTGATAGGAATAGGTTTAAAAACATTATAGAAGAAAATCTGCTTTTTACTATTTTATATTCTGAAACATTCCAAATCTATATGCTTGTGACTATGGATTTTATTTTGTCATATATTATCTTGGAATAATCCAGCTCATACTGCAAAATGCAGTTTTTCTTTCAATTAATTGCAAATAATACTTCCTTTCCTGCCAGGCTTTCACCACATTGCCATGGGGTTTGATATTGAATAATGCCTGTATTCTGGTTACAACACTGATAAATCTCTGAAGTAAATTACAGAATAGCTCACATTTCTCAGTGTGAGGAATGCATAATTATTACTTGAAAATCTAATCACACTGTACCAACTCTAATCAAAATGGATCATCTCCCTTTGCTAGAAATGATAGTTTATATAAACTATATTGACAATTAATATTATCCAATTGCAAGGAATTGGAATAAACTCCTTCACCCCCAGAGTAAACACAAGGGCCATATATTCTACTGGCTCAACTCCACTGAGGTCAATGGAGTCACACTAGCAGAAAATTTGGCCAAAGCTCCTTATTTTGTCATCTGTCCATACGCATCACCCTTATTTAAATCTTTGAGAGTTCTGCAGGCAGATTAAGGACTATGTCCTAGCTAATATACAAATGTTATGGTATGTTATTGCACCATGTGGGGAGGCCAGTAGAATTTAATTTGATAAGCTTAAATGGTAAGTCACCATAACTGCTCCTATAATACGTCACCATTGAACCCATTGGACTCATAAATGTGTCTAATTTTTATGGCATTATTAGTAACATATCTATAGAAAGTCTACATCAATCCTGAGCAAGAACAGATGCTGGGTTGGGTAAGAACTGCACAAAAGAAATGCAGTGCTTTTAAAAATACAATGTTTACCACTGAAAGGGTCAGAATTTGCCAAATAGTCTAGGATAAAGGTATCTCAAAGGCCTGGTCTACACTATGGGGGGGGGGTCGAACTAAGGTACGCGACTTCAGCTACGCGAATAGCGTAGCTGAAGTCGAACTACCTTAGTTCGAATTTCCTACCTGTTCAGATGCCGCGGGATCGAACTCTGCGGCTCCCCCATCGACTCCGCCACCGCCGTTCGCAGTGGTGGAGTTCCGGAGTCGATGGGAGCGCGTTCGGAGTTCGCGTTATATTAGACGCGATAGTTTGAACTCCGAGAAGTCGAACTCTTCGCGTCGACCCGGTGGGTAAGTATGGACCTACCCAAAGAGTTGTACCTGGTTGCATTTTAATTTTAACAGACTGATTTAAGAGACCTTTGATTTATACTTTGGTATTTCTTGGAAGTCAACCAAACTCACTTTAACGGATAAATATTTATATAAATTCACCCACAAATCCATAATGTTTTTATTTTATTCTCTACCTTAATTTCAATCAATATATTTTATTTACCTAATAATCATCTTTTTTTTTTCTTGGTTAACTTTGTCCATCTCACTAAAATTTTCTCATATACAGTATATATAAAGTATATTTGAGAGATGATTTATTCTGAAGTGGATCAGAAGAACATAGAGGCTCCAATTCTATTATCATTATGTTTTTCATTATTAAATCAACATTATAATCAATAATTAAAGTATGACTTAAAGAGTTACACATTTCAGGTTACATGTGTTGATCAACTGAATCCTCATCTAATCCAATCTGTCTGTGGTGTGTGAGACATCCATTACCTTGGTAGCCAAGAACCCCTACCCCCATTCTTCTCTCACATGCATTCTGCATTATGCTCTCCCTTCTATCTGATGTCCTGTTCGGAGTATGGCACACACATGAAGCTTTGAAAATGGATTTTGTTTTGCTTGACTACTGTATGTGCCCGTAGACATTCATATTTACTGCAGACTAATTAACAGAGCTGTGCAGCTTTTAGTTGGTTTATACCAACTTGTGTCATGTCGCAGAGTGCAAGGATCCCTTTTCTTCTGTCATCCATTCATTAGGGCCTAGAATGCCACAGTGGTTGTTCTCAGTTCCTACTGCGACTTATTTTGATCTGTAAGATCCTCTTTTAAGGTAAAGACTAAATCTTAATTTGGGCCAGCAAGGCTCTAACTTTTCCCCTCAAACTATTTCACACAGAGGGTAAAAAAACCACCCCACCCCCCGAATGACAAAAGTTTTACTGATGAAAAGTGTTGGTGTGAACAGCGCATTGTCCGTAGGAGCGCTGTCCTGCTGACAAAGCCGCTGCCGCTTGGAAAAGGGGGGGGGGAGTTTTTTGTTTGCAGGAGAGCTCTCTCTTGCCGACAAACAGCAGCTACAGTGTGTGCCTTTTAGCGGCACTGCTGTAGCAGCACAGCTGTGTCGCTAAAAGGTGCATAGTGTAGACAACGCCTTAGAGTTTATAGGTGAACTATAGAAAGGATGATCTTGTAGTTAAAGAAGTGAGCTGCCACTCATAAGCTCTGGGTTCAGTTCCCCCACACTGTCACAAACTCCTATGACCTTGAACAAGTCACTTAGTGCCATTTTTTATTGGTATTAAGCCATCTAAAGATTTTAGATTGGTGCCTAGGGGGATTTTCAAAACTGCTTACACAGGTTTGGTACCTAACTAGAACCATGGGAGTTTAGTTGCCTAACCTGCTTAGACACTTTTGAAAATCCCACTAGATATCTGTCTGAATCTTTAAGTGCTTGAATACATTGGAAAATCTGTCCTTTAGTCTTTATGTGCTTCAGTTCCCCTTCTGTACAACACCTACCACTGTGGTGTGCTGATCTCTCTGGGGACTTCTATCTTACAAACAATAGATAGTAAAAAACCTCTGCTTTAGAATTTTGTACTACACTGGAATTGCTTCCTTTCCTTTTCCGATAGTAGACTGGGCAATGAAACACCCCATGTATATCTCTGGATTATTTTCTAATGAAGTAAGGTTTTTCCATAATATCTTGATTCTGACAATTTTTTCAGTGTGTGGAATATTAAAATATTACTAGCTAACTGAAAAGGGTAATTACTGTATTTATTACAATTTGCTTAGGAACCTGACAGAACAGTGGTGCAGTAGGTGTCATCGTGCAATTAGTAACATCAATAACTTTATATTACCTATTATACTGTTGTAATAGCAATATTAACTCAGCTAAGAATCAATTGGCAAGCCCTCAGCCTTTCAGTTTAACTTTTACCTTTATGCAGTTGCCTTTCCTATGCTATTTTTATAGAATATATCACTTTCTACACTTTTTTTAATAGCCCTAACATAGGCAATTCATATAGGTTTCAATATTTACCCATTATACTAATCTTCTCCCAAGTGCATACTCAAGACAAATGTGGTGGCCGTTGTTTAGTACCCCTATATTCTACATAATTGTCGCAGCTTTAACTATGTCATAAAAAGAAGGGAAAAAAGAGAGGAAAAACATTAAAGAAGGAGAAGAGAAGAGAAGAGCAAGCACATAAATTCTTTGTGAAAGAGAGGCCAATAAGCAGTTATATTTGGAGAATGATTGTTTTCCATTAGTCAATTCAAAGTCTATTCTGGCATTAATAAAATAAAAATAAAACCAGAACAAAATATGTTTTTTTTTCTGGTCTCGGGTCATTCAATGACATCTATTTTTGAAAGAGGCTGTGTAACAAGCTGACAAGGATTTTCCTTTAGCTCACCTTATTAGCAAGTGTTGGAGCCCAGCAGAGAGTTGCAGTTTTATTACTCAGTGGGGCAGGTCTAGCTTCTTACACATGAACCTGAATGTAAGGGAGATAGATATTTCCCTCCAGGAGATGGGTTGATGGTGTGAGGCCTGAGGGAAGGGACCTTAGGAAAAGCCAAGCCTTGGTGAAATACATAGGCTGAGATGTATGCAATGTACAGTTTTGGAATTAACCTTTCTGTTTACAAAGCCAGGCCCCAGGAGGGGTGATGTTTTAACTTTACAACTAATATGTAGAGTTTGTTTGGAGCTGGGTGGGAATTACACCCAGTGGATACTGCACAGGTCTGGGAGTCAGGAGTATTGGGTTCAAGTATCAGAGGAGTAGCCGTGTTAGTCTGGTTCTGTAAAAGCAGCAAAGAATCCTGTGGCACCTTATAGACTAACAGACGTTTTGCAGCATGAGCTTTCGTGGGTGAATACCCACTTCGTTGGATGCAAGTATTGGGTTGAAATCTTTGCCCCACTTAAGTGAAGGGCAAATTCTTATTCAGGGGCGGCTCTAGACACCAGCGCGCCAAGCAGGCGCGTGGGGCGGCCGTTTCCCGGGGGGGCGGCATTTGGCTCCGGTGGAGCTCCCGCCGGCATGCCTGCGGCAGCTCCACCAGAGCCCGGGACGAGCGGACCTGCCGCAGGCAGGACTGCGGCGGGTCCCGTCTTCCCGCGGCTCCGGTTGAGCTCCCGCAGTCCTGCCTGCGGCAGGTCCGCTCGTCCCGGGCTCCGGTGGACCTGCCGCAGGCATGCCGGCGGGAGCTCAACTGGAGCCGCGGGAAGAGGGGACCTGCCGCGGGACCGGGGAAGGGCGGCGCAGCGCTCCCCGCTGCTTGGGGCAGCCTACTTTCTAGAGCCGCCCCTGTTCTTATTGACTTCAGTTGGGCGAGAATTTGGATTTCACTCTTAGCAGGTGTTATAAATACTACGAACAGTTCACTGCCTGATCTTAGGTCAGTCACTTAGACCGAATCCTGCAAACTGCTCCATGCTGGTGGGCCCATTGATTAGAATGGTCTCTTTAAAGGTCATCTAGAGAGGCAGTTGTGGCAGAATGGTTTGTGCTGTCTTAACTTATCTGTTTTATCCAAAGAAGTCCTGAAAGATGTTTTGGCTTTGTAATGTTTTTGTTTTACTTCGTTTGTTTTTTTTTAAATGAAAATTAAGATCTTATATTTTTTACCTTGTTTTTCCTGGAAGTCTCTATAGCTGAGTGGAAAACTGATAAGTTTATGGCATCATTGACTATGTTGAAGTGAACACTGATTGAGAAGGAAGTGATTTTTGGTCACACTGCTTGAAACCTTTTGGGTTTTGTTTTCTTTTTAAGAACTCTTGGGGAACTTAAATGCCTGAATAAACATCAGGGGAAAAAAGTTTTCTTGTTAAAGATTCAAAACTCTTTCTGCTGCAGGTAAGAGCTGAATCAGCCCCCAAACCACATCTTGGGTCTTCCAAGAAAGACCTACAGCAAAACAGGGAGGATCAGCTTTGACATTTGTCATATTTGTAAGCTACAAAATAAATAAATCCTGCTAGGCTTCCTTTACGCATTGTAAAAGAGTGCACACACAAAAGGCACAAAATGTTTTTTTCACCCTTTCTCTTCATATTACTACTTTAAAAAGGAAAACATTACTCCCTCTTGACCTGAGTACTGCTCCATCCCACAATCTATGTGGGTTAATGGTTAACAGTGCAAAGTTCACATAAATATATAAAAGATACATAACACTTTAATAAAACAGTCCTTTATTAGTATTGTCATTTGATCAGTCCTTGAATTAAGAGAGGGTGGCAAAGAATTTAAATTGGTCTGATATTTCTTTAATCACGGGGAAAAAACTTGCTGTCTTCACAGCTGAGCCAGAGGTAACTGGGAAAGGGTATGTGCGTTCCAATCTTAGAGAGACAATCTGCTTAATATTTTTAATATGTTCTGGTTTAGTCACTAATGCTTTTGGTACATAAACACTGTCCGTAAACGTCCACGAGTCTTCTTTAGAAGAATAAGGTACAATAATAAACAATTTTAATGTGTTTTTTTACTAGAGACACATTTTATTTGTACATGCTACTCAGTTAATATTTTTTTTCTAGTCGATGCATTCAAATTGCCAGATCACTAAGACATGATTATTTGAGATAATAACTTAACCGCAAAGGCTAGAACGTAATCAGATACCTTCAGAGTTGACAGACACCTACAATGTTTATTTAGATTAAGTTGGCTGGATCTGGATTTATTTCCTTTTCATGTTACTGGACCAGATAAATCAGACAATCCTAACCAAAATACACTTCACAATTATCTATAAACATGTTATCCCTAGGATTACATCAAAGAACGCACTATAAATTATTCAATGTGTAACTCTCATTTGGCGTTTACCAGCTTCTGGGTCTCTGGACTGAGCTTCAGAGCCCTCTGACATGTTTGAAGTCAGGTTTGGGGGTAGAATAGCCTTTACCCCTGCTGAGGTCAGTAGGCAAGTTTCTGCATGGAGTTATAGGGACAGGCAGTTTTCTGGGCCAATGATGAGCCAGGGCTACTCAGCCCTTCTGTAGGCAGGGACAGCCTGACAAAGAGACTAATTTTAATTTCAGATTTTGAGCTGTGTGTTTGGGAATTGGGAGCTTACAGAGAATCAGAATAGCCCAGAGTGTCTCTGATTAACTCCCCCTCCCCACAAAGTGTGTCTTTGAACTACTGTGGGATCTAGTGCATGGGTCAAGAAGTTCCAGCCCCACAAATGCCAGCACCCAGTGTAGCAGAGATGTGATCTGGTGCTGGCTACCAAGAGGCAATCGAAAGTTCTACAGCAGTCCAGACCAGGGAGCCAGGAGAGGAACCTGTCCCACCAGGGCAAAGACATTGTAAAAAGACACATTTTGTTGTGTGTTTAAGCTAGCCAACGTTCACAGCACTGCAGCACTCATCTCTGGACTCACTCTCAACATACCACCTGCCTGGGGAGGAAGCAGGGAGGTAGCTGGGGTTGGGAAGAGTTGAGCGTTGGGAGGTGGGGAGTTAGTTGATTTGTTGATGTTTTAATACTTATTAGTTAACCCTAACCCTTTCCCAGATCCTATTTTCCTGCTCCCAACAAAGTCCACCTTTGTTTTACTGTTATTTTTGGGTGTGTCATTTCTTTGCTGGGGTTTGTGTTGATGTACTTTATTGTTTTTTGTGTACTGGGTTTTATACTCCTGGCTAGCAGTGGTAGCATTATTAATTTTCCCAATGGACACCACCCATGTATTCCAGCCACAGTGAGAAGTCACCTTGGGTGGAGGCACCAGGTGTCACAAAAAAGACCCCAGGACCCAGCCCATGTGAGGAGGGAAGAAGCCACTCCAAGTAGCAAACACCAGGGAGGAAACGTGAGCCTCAGGAGAGGGGTTCCAAATGGATTGTACAGTTTGTTTGCCAATTATCCTTACTACTGCTTTTCTTTAGCCATTCATATACTTAAAATAAAAAAAAATCAAAGAAGATATTTGATCTAAAACATTCATGCATGTGTCATAAGTTCTGACCTTATCAAGGAAATTATTTTGATCATTTAAAGGTTTGTTTGGCATGTTACTGGACCTGTACCATAAGTATTTCTCTTTATGTGTAACTTTATTAGTGAACATGAAAGAAGTACCAGATTGCATATCAGCTTCCAAAAAATGACATTGTTTAAATTCATGTATAGGAACCAGATTGAGACTATTATTTCCCAGAGTCTGTTTATTCACAAGATATTTAAAAGCAGTTTTGTGGGCCTGATTCTCATTTATACGAAGACCCGTTTACACAACTTTGGCCCTTGGGTTACACCCTATCACCCTCAGTGGTGATATTTGTGCAGACCTATTGTAGGGACAAACCTTTTCTAATAGATAACATTAGATATTATGTTTACATGTGTGTGACTGAACTATTCAATTCATAGCTTTTCTTTTTTAATATCTGAAATGTCTTTAATCAGGATAAAGATACATGGCTATCTACAGAAAAGTATGATGTTCCAGAAGAGAAACTGCAGAGTAATTTGTGGTGAGATGTAGATCCTGCCAAACCCCGTGACCACCATTTTGGATTTCTTTTAGCTGCTGCGTAGACTGAGAACATGAATAAGTAACCTTTTATAAAGTGTTTTCATTGGTCGATCCTAATGTTAAACACTAAACATTCAAGCAAACCTTAGGGGCTAGTTTATTGCCAACTCCTGCAGACTATATTGGGTGGGATTCAGTTGATGCAACTAAAATAAGATCCCCTTTAGCTTGTCCTGCTATTTTATTCAGTACATAGCCAGTCCTGCAATGACTTTGCCCAAGACCATAGGGTAAG
Source organism: Mauremys reevesii (assembly GCF_016161935.1). Classification (NCBI taxonomy): domain Eukaryota; kingdom Metazoa; phylum Chordata; order Testudines; family Geoemydidae; genus Mauremys; species Mauremys reevesii. The sequence goes on from NC_052623.1 coordinate 162,286,255, forward strand.
ATTTTTAAAAGTGTCTCTGTTCCACTCAGTGTTGCAACGCCTAACATACTTAGAAGCCTAAAGGACAATTTTGGAAGTAACTTAGGTGCCGAAGTCCTAGTAGCTTTCAATGAAACTTGGGGTCATCTTTGTCCAAAAACATTGATTCATGAAAACTGAAACTGTGTGAAAAAAAATGTGGGCTTGATGAATTTTCTGACTCAAAAAGTTGTGGAGGAAAAGTTTTGAAATTGTTGAAACATTTCATTTTGAGATTTTTCAAAATGAAAATTTCATGTTTTTTTTACTGTTTGAAATAACTTTGTTTCAAAATTGTATCTATTAGAATGAAAAAAGGTTTAACAAAGTAGAAATCTAAATGAAACATTTCAATTGACCTAAAATGAAAAAAAAATGTTTTCTGGTTTGTGAATATTTCAGATTTTGACTTTTCATCCTGATTTGAGATGGAAAAAAAAATTCAAACTCTCAAACATTTTCATGGGATGGAAAAACAATTCCCTGCCTATCTCTTTTAAAAGTCTAGGCCACAGTCTCATTGTTTCCATCTTAACGTACCAGCTTTAAAACAACTAACCCTGTGGACTGAACCAGAGACTAATCCTTGCTTGGCTCTGAAATTAAAGTATACTCTCATGGACATAATCTGAGTGTTTTAGGAATGCAGGCATACTGTTAAAACCTTGCCTAGCATGTTCTATGGCATTATAAAGCAGGTTTCACTGACAGTGGTTATCATGGTTCAGGGCAACTGGACCTTTATTTCTGCCTTGTGGTCCACCAAGGGCACCGATTCTAGACTCTTGGTTCCTCAGATGTCACCTCTCTTGGACGGAAAGAGATCCATATCTCTCTCCCTTCTGACTGGGGTTTTCCAGGCTGCACAGTTCCCTGCCTATACTGTGTTATTCCCAACAAGCCAAACTGCCTAAATAGGCTAGTATCTGTGCTTTGCCTTCTCCTTAGAGCAGGGGCTCTCAAACTGGGAGTAGGGACTCCTCAAGGGGTCGCAAGGTTATTACATGGGGGTCACCAGGGGCGGCTCCAGGCCCCAGCACACCAAGCTCGTGCTTGGGGCGGCAAGCCACGGCAGGCGCTCTGCCGGCACTGGGAGGGTGGCAGGCAGGCAGGGAGCAGCGGACCCTCTGCAGGCAAACCGCCGGAGGCAGCCTGCCTGCCATGCCTGGGGCGGCAAAATCACTAGAGCCGCCCCTGGGGGTCACAAGCCGTCAACCTCCACCCCAAATCCCACTTTGCCTCCAGCATTTATAATGGTGTTAAATATATAAAAAAGTGTTTTTAATTTATAAGGGGGGGGGGCTCGCACTCAGAGGCTTGCTATGTGAAAGGGGTAATCAGTAAAAAAGTTTGAGCCACTGCCTTAGAGGCTATAAACAGCACAATTGCCAGCAGTTATAAGTTACCACACAGCTCTTTTTAAGCAAGCATATTTATTCTGAAGGTGAAAGCATTACAGAGAAAACATATAAAAACAGTAAAATAACTTACATACATGCTAATAAGCTTACCAGAGCTCACCCCAACTCAAACAAGGCTCTGATAGTAGCCAATTCTTCAAACTCCACAAAGAGTTTTTTTTCCCTGTGGCTACAAGTTCATAACAGCCTTAGCTCAGAACAAGAACACCCATGCAGTTTGGGTCTTTGATCTTCAGGTTCTGGGAACAGGTAATCAGTAGACAATGGTCCCTTCCTCAGGGCATAGCTTCAAAAGGCTGGGTTTTTGCATAACTGGAAGGGCATTTGCATTCATCTCCCCTTAGATATTTTCCAGGAATTCCAGTTCACACCTGTTGTCCCAAAATACCATTCTTGTCTGCCACAGTTTCAGTATAGTCCTTTGATAAGCCAGGTCTGCAATATTACATAACTATAATACAGTGGACACCAAAGATAGTGAAACTTAATTCAATAAGACTTTAGAAGAGTATTGCAGAAAATTTATGTCACAGTGGTAATAAGGGAAGAAAAGCCAACAGAATGCCGACTACTTGAGCCTGACTTTCTATCTCTTGTTGTTGCTAAAGCAGAATGGAAGTAGGTGACTATTATTACCTAAAAATAGAGAGTTAAGAGAACCCTTTGGGATCCTACTTTCTTCCCACCTGCTAGATGTTTGTCATACTTAGTTGAAGCTTACCAAAAATAACTTTATTTGTATTAACCTATCTTTGAGAAGATCCTGCAGACAGGTGTTTGTGCGTCTAAACCTAGACTCTGGATAGGAATCATGGCTCAAAATCCTAAGTAAAGAAAAAACTTTTGAGACAAATTTCATAGGATACAAGATTAGTTAGAATTCTTCTCAGCTCTTTTTCACCCTCTGCATCTTATGTACATGTGCAGCAGGGTAGTCCACTGACCCAACAAAACATAAAAATAAAACACAGGAAGAATGTTGATGCTTCAGTTTGGAGTAGATCAGAATCCAATCTAAGCTGTTTTCAAATACTTAGAGATGTTTTCCACACTTCCAAATACACTAATAATCTGTCTAGAAAAATCCTTACAACCCAAAGGCTATGAGTAGCATAATAAATATGGACATTTCTGAGCCAAGTCTAATGAAGCTTGTGTCATTAAATATCATTGTAAGGCTCTGCTCTCAATGAAGATAGACAAAAGGAAGCTCTGTTTCTGAACTAGCTGGGACTTGGAGACAAATGCTTTTATCACAGAATATTGTTAATTAGGTTAGTGAAGGGGTGTGTGTGTGTGTGTGTATATATATATGTGTGTGTGTGTGTATGTATATGTATGTATATATATATATGCAGAGCATGGCTGAGCTGAAACATGACCTGAAAATATTATGAATGCATTCCTAGAAATAGAATTAACATACACTAAATGGACCAACGTCAGTGATTTTTGTGCTTTAAGAAGGACTGCCTCTTAATTTTTCAGTTTGACATTTCTAATTTGTATGTTAATTATGTCATAAACAATCCTTGTTTGTCTCAGCTCAGTTAGAATACATATTCCACAGCGATCAGAATTGGACATTTAGGTCTCAATTCTCCACTCCTTTTCAGCAGTTTATGCCAGTATAAAACTGCTGTTGGGCCTTGTTCTGTAGAATTTCATTTCCAAAAACGTTGAGTAATAGGGCTTGTCTACATGCGTAACCTTTATGAAGTTTCCTGAACTCTAAAGCCATGGATTTGCTATAGCCTAACAACCAGAAGAAGCAATGGGCTTAAATTGCAAGAAGGAAGGTTTAGGTTGGACCAGGGGTCGGCAACCTTTGGCATGTGGCTCATCAGGGTAATCTACTGCCAGGCTGTGAGACATTTTGTTTTCCTTGACCATCCTCAGGCACAGCCCCCCACAGCTCCCATTGGCCAGAATGGTGAACCACTGCCAGTGGAAGTTGTGGGGGGCCGTGCCTATGGATGGTCAATGTAAACAAAATGTCTCGCGACCCGCCAGTGGATTACCCTGATGGGCCATGTCCCGAAGGTTGCTGACCCCTGGGTTTGATGAAAAAAAAAAAAACTAACTCACTGTCACAGGTAGTGAAAACAAATTGTTTAGGTGGAAGGGAAGGAATCCATCTGGAAAAAAAATTTTATTACCAGATTAGACCACACAGGAATGGTCATGTTGTTATTGTGTCCTGTCCTGCTGTGGAACTGACTGACTGACCTACTATTAATCTCCCTTCCAGTCCTACAATACACGATTCTATGATTAACAAACCCAGGCTCTGGTGGACCAAAGGGAGAGCAAGTTCCAAGGTCCCCTCATAGCGAGCACTCTGCTGCCAGCTCCCTCTCATTTAAATTTAGGGGATTCCAGCACAAGGGCCTGCAGCAATCTTAACTACCAGTTATGTCATGGAGAGGGAGGTGTCAGTCACTCTTTGCGTTGTCTGCATACGAATTTAAATGATATAACAAATGAAAGAGTTTTTCTCCTCAGCACAGGCCCTGCCAGCAGTACCTCTAGGAATCTTTTCCAACTCCTGGTCTATTTTGACAGTGGACTACTAATCGCAATAAATGCATACCAACTGGTGCAATAGTTTTGTAATATGGAACAAAGCCCACTAGGGAAATGACCAAGGTCACTTGTGATCTGAAACAAATTTGAGTCAGCCCCATGGATGTGGAAGGCTAATGTGCTTACATGCTCGGTCACCAAGCTCTCTAAGGTGATGTCTTAATTTAATAACAACATGAACAGGAGGCTATGTTCATTTTGAAGATGATGGGGGTGGAAACAGCTGTATTCTCCCCCAAAAGCTATTCATTTCTTTCATATTTTTCCTACTCTGTAATTATTCCTAATCAAACTACAACAAACAGTAAACACTAAAAATGAAATAAATGCAGTGACAGTTTGCCAATAATGAGCAGAAAATGTTCCATCTGTCTAGCAGTGAGTAAAAATCTGTGTAATTACTGCTCATTTTTCTTCTAATTGCTGAGTTATTAGTTTAAAGCTTACGCACAACTGGTGAACGGTGCTGACTACCCATTCTCTAATTACAGTCCCTGCTTTTCTGTGCTTGAAATCAGGAAAAGCATAAAATGGAATTTACATTTAGAAAAGATGTCTCCATTAACCCCTCCGGTAATAGCAGCTGTTCAGTTTTGTCTTAACAAGATCTTGAGACTAAATCCTCAGCTGGTATAAATCAACATACAATTTACACCAGCTGAAGACTTGATCCTAAATTTTGCAGTGGAAGTATCACTTTTTAATGTACATTTTAACTCCCCAGTGTCTGTCTTGTCTATTTTGGGTGTCAGCTTGGTGGGGCAGGTACCAGCTACTGCTCTGACAGTGTGGTGCCTAGCACAATGGGGGCCCTATTCTTGATCATTCCTTAGGCACTAACATTGTACCAACAATATTAACAATCAGCCAGAGCTAACTAAAGCTTTGTGTTTGAGTTGGCAGTAACAACCTCAGGAGCCCATAAAACATAACACTTGTATTTATCTAGCTAGTACCACAACTAAATGAACCAGGTATGATCTAAAATATGTGGGAAATCTTTTCCTTATTATGCCTGTAGTCTTAGTCATTGCCATTATAATAGAGCTGGAATGTTTCTGTGCCCAGAACTGAGGTGAGGAGAAGATAGACTGTTTCTATGGGAAATAGGTAGGAAAGGGTATCATGACTGACCATTCTTTTGATACGCTTGTGTAACCACCATTAACATTAATGGGGATTTGCACATGTCTCCGGACGGGATAATAGATTCTATAGATTAACCTACTTTAAAATACAAAACACACAGCAGCAGTAGAAGGGCCTTTGATTTCTTTACTTTTTTTTGTGATACTTAACCTCTTCTTGTGGATGTGGGGGAGGGGGAAATCATGAAAATGTATTTAAGAATCTCTGCTCTGTGCCTAGAGGACTGCAGCATTCCCACTTCTTTTCAACTCTGAATAAATGTATTTGCTTCGTGGGCTCACATGCATATTATGCATAATCCATTAGCTACAGTTGCCAGCTGTGTGGTGGAGATAGGGAATGGTGGGACTTCACAGATTTAAAAATGGCAAGGATACTTCACCCTAAAAAGAGCAGAAATAAAATAATTATTTGCATAATCTTTCTAGAGTCACCTAGGTTTCCTGAAAGCGGCTTAACATGTTTGAAATAATCTATTAGGAAAATATTTGGGGGGAAATATTCCTTTTTCTCATGACCATATGCATTTTGATTTTTTCTCTTGGTCTAAAAGATTTTCATTGTGTTTTATTCATCTTAAGAATATTTTCTTTTAGAAAAATAACTGTTCTTTAACCTTTGTTCACCCTAGAAGAATCCCAGTGAAAGCACAAGGTTGTCATGTGAAACAAGCTTATGATTCTTTTTATTTTATTTCTGATATTGGGTTCCAAACACAGTATATTGTAGAAAAAAGTATTGATTTAAATGCTATCAATACACATTACTACTTTGGAATTTATTTTTTCTTTGATGTAGAACTACTTGTTATGTTGCACTTAGAATGAAAGATCCCCTTGGCCTGCTAACCAACAGAGCTAATGAAATACTCTTCTTACCATTATGCATTAATGTAGCCCAACTGAAATTAGTCAGACTTTTCTCATAAAGTAAGGCTCACTTGCATGAGTCTGATTTTACAAGGACTGTTTGTTTCCCCACCAGTGTGTGTTGTCCAGTGTTTAATATTTGGTTTAGACTATGGAGGATAGGTACATGGAAGTGGATATTGTTCTTTGGGATATATAGATTCAGTTCAGCTGTGCATCTCAGCTTCAATTAATGAAAATTAGCACTCAGGAGGCCTGTTCCTTCAGGTCAGCAAAGTGAATCTTGTAATGTTTGAGGTTTTTTCACAGTACACCGCAGATGTGCATAGTCTATGTTAATGGAAGAAGAGAGGCTGAAACAGCAGTGTAAACCCAATAGAGAATTTCAAAGGCACCTAACCCACAGAAGCTTCTTAATAAACACAGAAATTCAAACATCTATACACCTGTTTTGCACTGATACAATATGGCTTGCCATTGAATGTTAAGTCTGCCTTGACCATTTATTGTACCTTTAAAAATTATGACATAGCATTAGCTGTGTTCACTCCCTAGAAAATAACAAACAAATAAACAAACAAAAAAGAGGAAGGTTAAGTGCTTTTTAATCACCTAAGCTCCAAATTTAGCAGCTTCTAAAGTAATTATTTTAACAAGTATAAAATGAATCACTTTAAAGCTCATTAAAACCTACCCAATTTATTAAAACTCAGATTTGACCATTTAAAAATATTTGCCACCAAAAATATCTACTTTTTAAAAATCCATCACTCATTAGAGGATTTAAAAAAAAACCCACCATATTTCTGTGACCCAAGTGTGCTTCCCTTCTTCTGGTTTTGCAGCCACTGCTGTCTAATGTGAACTGCTTGTAGATCTTGTCTACACAAGAAAGATGCATCAGTGACATTTAACCAAAATAAGTGTTTTGCACTGGTTTAACTCAATTGGTTTAAAATCGCATCTTTAGTTCAACTGTTTCAATTTTCTCATGTAAACAGGGCCTGAGTTACATGCTAACATCATCCACCAAGAAGCAAATATGAAAAGAAATTGTAATGTTAATTTCAGCTTTGTTGGAAATTGAGAGGGTGGGGGCTATTTAGGGGAAATTGCTGTTTGCCAAGGAAATGGTGTACATGAAAATAAATGTTATTTTCTAGCTTGTAAAATGGTGTTACAAACCATACAGCATTGAAAACAGTATTAAAAGCTATAAAACAGCTTGTGTCTTCATAAAATGTTAAGAAAAATATATCTGCAGAATAGATAATACTCTTTAAGATACAAGCAACTACCGCTTGTTTATTGTAACTGTAACATATGTGAGGACTTTTGTTTAATTCCCCAGTTGTCAGAAATGAGGTTGAAAGTTTTTAATAGCCTCTGGGTATCAAATCTACAGCCTCAGGCTCCTATTTGTAATTTAATAAGAGTAATTTATTATAAAGAGAGTAAAAACAAGAATTGCCCAGTAGCTATGAAAGCCCATTTACATTATAATTATCAGGCACATAACAGCTAGAAAATAGATAAAAGGAGCATTACAGTAGCACCACCACCAGCAACAGTATAGCATGCTAAGATATGATAGAAAATCATAGCTATAGAGAAATTTTATATGGGGGAAGAAGGGGTTTTAAATGAAAGGTCATCACCACCTCAGCTGGCTGGCTGATCCACCTGGTGGTATTACAAACCACTCTTCAGAAGGTTGTGAGAGGAACTTTAAAACACACTTTTCTTGAACCAGTTGGGATTGGGTGAGAATTATAACAACAGATCAACAGGGAAAGGTGCACCTGGTATCTCTAAAATACTTCTAGATCAGTGGATCCATAAAATACTTTTTAATTATGCTTCTTTCTCAAGCACTGGTATATCAGAAAATCTCAGTTCAAGGCAGCAAGGTTTAATGATGCTGGTAGACAGCTAACACCCCTTTTCTGAATATTACACATCCATGGATTAGATTTTAGAATCATAGAATCACAGAATCATAGGACTGGAAGGGACCTCAGGAGGTCATTTAGTCCAGTCCCCTGTACTTATGGCAGGACTAAGTATTATCTATACCAGTGGTGAGTAACCTGCAGCCTGTGGGCCACATGCAGCCCATCAGGGTAATCAGCTGGCGGGCCGCGAGACAGTTTGTTTACATTGACCGGGAATGGCGAACCGTGGCCACTGGGAGCTGCGGGCGAATGTGCCTGCGGACAGTCAACGTAAACAAACTGTCTCACGACCCACCAGCGGATTGTCATGATGGGCCACTGATCTAGACCATCCCTGACAAGTGTTTGTCTAACTTGCTCTTAAAATTTTCAGAGTTCAACATGCAGCTCCTATTTTAGGTACCTAAATAAAGTGTTTATCCATTGTTCTCAATTGGGGTGGGGGATGGGTGAGCCGCTAGGTTCTGAGAACATTTTGAAAATCTGGTCTATGCTAATGAGTAGCGAAATATCTGCTTGTGACTTCTACTTCTGTCTGAGAGGGCTATTCTCATAGAACTACATCTTGGAATTTTTTATGCACCTCATGACGGCTTCAAGACTAAAAATTAATTCAACTGATCCATTGAGTGTGTTTAAAGAGATAGCATTCCCAACCTAGATATGGTCAGTGTAAACAGGTCGGTCTCACCCCCTCGGGCGCCTCCTGCTGCTCTCTCTCTCTAATTTAGTCCAGCCAGCCTGCACCCACTGCAGGCTGGTGATCCACCTGTTGTTCGGCCCCCCGTCCCTCCCCCTGGACCCGCCCTTTTACATGGGTTGGGCTGCTGCCCCCCCCCCTTTCTCCTCTCTTCTCTCTCTCTTCTCTCTCTCCTCTCCCCCCCTCCTCTATCCCTACCTGCCTCAGTTATGGCTGCTGCCAGTCATTGTCTAGCCCCTCACTCTGGGGCAGACTGCAGTCCTACTCATCACAGGCAAAGTTTGGTTTTGCTGGTTTGTTGCTGCCCCTACCTAGCCCCCCCCCCCCCCCCCCCCCCCCCCCCTGGCCTGCTAGGCTGCTGGGCTGCCTGGGCTCTCGGGGCTCCCCAGCTCTCCCCTCCCTGCCCCCCCCCCTGCAGTGCTGCCAGGCCCAGGCAGCAGCCAGGCCCTCAAGCCTCCCTCCAGACTGTCTGAGAGCTGGAGAGAGAGACTCTTTCTTCTTCCTTGCCTGCTTCCTGCTTCTCAGTTTTGGGGCGCCCAGCCAGCGCCACAATCAGCCAAGCTTTTTGGAGCAGCAGAGCAGCCCAGCCAGCAGCCTGCTTCCCCCCCCTTCGCAGGAGCACAGGGCACAGGGTCCACCCAGTCAGATTTACACCTTTCCTGATATTCTCTTTTCTGTTAACTTACATAACATCAGAGATAGACTTCAGTCTGAGTTTTTCTGTTCTGGGGTTGCTCCCTGAAGGGATTTCTCTGTCACTAATATTTCCTCTGCCTCAGATTGTTACTCAAACTTTTTATAGTTTACTCCTGGCTTGGAGCTAATTGGGTCCCTTTGGTGTGGCTGCCAGGGTGACTCACAAGATCACTGCATCTCAATGCAGGGTCTCAAAAATAACCTTGTTGCATGGGTTATTTGCTGGGTCTCAAAAATGCTGGCCCAGTAGACCATGTATAGAACCACTGTTGTGTGATTTCTGCTTTAGAAGCGTATTTTGATATTCTTGAAACTGAAAAAATTCAAGGACAAAACTCTGCATCTATCTCATAATTCTGAAATAAGATATAAAAGTAGTGATGTGCTGTCAGTGTGTTTAGAAGAGGTTTCTGCATTTTTCCCCTCTTTAAACTAAGTTAAATCATATGCATATGCTCCTCCTCTGCACCCTGCTTCTGTTATGAGGCACCTATCTCAGCCTGTCAGTTGCAGCACTCATCAGAGGAGTGGCTAGGGCCCTGTTTCCTCACCCCCAACAATCGTATAGGGATTCTAATGCCTCCTTTCTGTTGCAAGAACCTCTGTAAGAGATGTTTGGCAGGTCTCCCTTCTCACTGTCAGCTGTTGTTTCATACAGCAAACTTCATAACTCCTGTCACCATCTAGAATCTTCAGAGGAAGGTTCACTAGCCCCAAGATGTACCAGGTTTAGAACTTCCCAGACATGCTGTATGCTTTGATGCATAGCTACTGAGGGAGCATCAGGCTGCAACAGCAGTGGACAAATATTCCTTTTATGCTAAAATGAGGGATTGAGAAACAAGAAGTGCAACTAAATGAAACTTTCCCAAATCTCAAATAGTTTTGGCATAATGATCTAATTTTACCCATCCTTAGAAACCATCACTAAACATATCTGGTGTTTTTTTTAATTTACCATTTGCCTCTTTTTTGTTTAAAATTGGAAAATATAAAATACCTTAGTTATTCCTTCAATGAACATATCCCCAGACAGAAATGACCTAGTAGAAAGAATGTGTGATAAGGTTATGAAATTTGCTGCTGGTACACAATTGGGGATGGCAGGGGGACAATAATGTTCAAAATTACTTGAATAAAAACAGAAAGATGTAGCAGAAAAATGACACAGGCAATTCAGAGTAACATCAGGTAATGAAACTAGGGAGGAAAAAAAAAGAGAAGAAAATAAACTCAAAATAGCCATAAGTTACAAAACCCTCAAAACGACATTCTAAGTCTCTAACTTCTTGTCTTCCCTAGAAAATTAGGTCATTTTAATTAACATGATGTTAAATATGATTTTGTAATCAGCAGGGGTGAGTTGTGTTTTAACACTGCTTCAGCAGGTTGTGGGTAAATCCTACTGGACCTATAGGGTCAATTATAATCAGCTGACATAAACCCTATAGTTCCAGTAGGATTTACCCATGATCAAGTGGCATAATGGTCTCTATCTACAGTGCCATGCTTTATGCAGTACTAAAATGTAACCTTGAAGAACCATGTCATCTAACTTGACCTCATTTTCAAGTGATGACAAGCCTCAAGAGCTTAATGTTTGAAGCAGAGGAAGAGACAGATTTTGCTTTGAAATCCCTCTTGATATTAATGGGACATTAATAAAGCCAAATTCTTGCTGTGGAAATGTTATGCCTAAGCTTAAGCGAAATGTTAGTTTTTTACAATCCTTTCTGCAAGGAAAGCTCATGCTTTCCCATTAATGGTGCAGTAATTTCTGTGTATATACCTCTAACTGCCATATAAAAAAGACGAAGAGCCCAAACAACATCAAAATAGAGATAGGGAAGTGTTTGGTTCAGAGCTAGAATTTAAAGAACTAAAAGGAGTTTATATGGCCTTTAATGGTGTTTGGAGCAAGAGTGTAGCTCTATATATCCCATAATAGTAAAAAAGTAAATAAAGGATTGAAATTTAAAGAAAAGCATATGAGCTAAGCATTGCATTTTATTACACGGTGAACATTTAAAAATAACTTTTCTGACACATTTACTGGTGCTATATATGGGTTTGCACGTGTCCCAAAATGTATGATTCAGAAAAAGGCAGAGCATTAAAAAATGGTCAGAAAGTCCACATGAGCAGCTCTTTTAGTTGTTGAAATTCAAGAAGGGACGTGTTTGTCATCCTACTTCACAAAGAGATTTTCCATTTTTACTATCTCTGGCCTGCTCCGGCTTATGTTTAGTTTTATAAGTATAGAAATAAATATCATGGTTAGCAATAAAACACAAAGAAAGGGTTAGAGTGGAAAAAAAAGCACAAATTATTGCTGGGATATTATATATTCTTTTACAAGGGCATCTGTCCCCTCCAGCTGTTGGGTGGTGCCTCCTGATACCTTAAGCTTTCAGAACTCTTAGCAAATTTGGGTCCTCTGGGGCTGCACGACCATCCCCTAGAACAGGGGTTCTCAAACTTCATTGCACCACAACCCACTTCTGACAACAAAAAATATTACATGACCCCAGTAGGAGGGACCAAAACTGATCCTGCCCAAGTCCCACTGTCCCAGGTGGTGGGGCCAAAGCACCCCAGCCCCCTGAGCCAGCCCAGTGAAAATGAGCAAGTGAGTAAGGGTGGGAAAAGTGAGCAACAGAGGGAGGGGGGATGGAGTGAATGGGGCGGAGCCTCAGAAATGGGGCAGGGCCTGGGATGGGGCAGGGCAGGGGCGGGGCAAGGGTGTTTGGTTTTGTGAGAGTAGGAAGTTGGCAACCCTAACTTCAGAGGTGCACCTTGTGCCTGAGAATTTACCAGGAACCGAATGTGTGTGTTAAGTGCCTCATATGCGTTGAGGAAACTTATTCCCCAGAACATTGCTCAGTCTTCTGAGTGTTCACCCCCAGAGTGTGCTGGGATCACAGATGGACTCGCTGAGACTGCAAGCCTACCTCACAGGAAAAGCCTTAAAGGGATAGGCACTGGCACCTGAATGCAGGGCCCACAATGGCTATCAGCAACACTGAGGCCCAGTATTGCCAAGTGAGCAAAGGCATCTGCTCTGGCTTCAGCCCAACATCCAAAAGAAGCTCTAGGCAAAGTCTTCTGAAGCATTGATCGCTGTTTAGGCATTAAAACAGCATTGAAACTATCTGCTGTGACAGCCTCAGCATGTTATACCTATGCAGGAGTCCAGAGCTGACACCTCTCTTAGGGATCTGAAGGCAATTCCCCTCTTCCCTGGCACTGGCTGTGTTTAGATGGGCTTCATCAGAGTAGATGCCTTAGAGAAAGGAGAATAGAAAGCCTAGCTTCCAATTCCATAGTGCTCTGAGAAAGACACCTTTGCACCAATTGGAGCAAGAATCATTGGAACCAACCTCTCTGTCACCAGAGATAGGACAACAGAGATATCTGACACTGGCGCAGGCAGAACTGTCCTGAACCCATGTGTCTTGGGGAGTTGCGATCTGCCCAAAACTCATGTTAGATGCAGCATTCAAAAATGAATATATATACTTCTTTTGACGGTGTCATTTAGACAATACTAACAAAAAGAGAATTGAAATAGTTAAAGATATTTATCTAATATTGACAAAGAAAATCTTTCTAGTGCTGCTAGGTCACTCAGCATTTATCCAATCTATTAGCTTAAACTTTGGGGGACTACTGTATTTGCATTTTTTGGCCTCAATCCTGCCCTCAGATGTGTTGAAGCGGAGCTTCACTCCAGCGTAAAGTCAATGCTAGTCTATAATAGCATAAAGGTCCATATAAGTGCATCTATTTGTAGGATTGGGGCCATTTTCCTTACTGTCTGTGTTTCATAGCACCTAAAGGCCCAAGCAGAGACATATTCTTTTAGGTGCTGTGTACACATGCTCTTTCTAAGAGCCATTTTGTTTCTCTTGCTTTGCCAGCATTTGTCGTTCATCTTGAGCTTCAGCTAAAGGAAGAATTTTTGCTCATGTTTAGTAAAGACATGTATACTGTGTTGTACTAATTGGACCCTGAGGTTAATTGTAGTTTTTAAAAAACATTAATATAAAGTCTACTCTATAGCTTGTCTGCAGCATGAAAGTTTAAGTCTGAATTCTGTATTCTGTGTAGGGAGCCGAGAAGAGTTAGCTATATGCAGGAGAGTTACAACTGCTTCTCTCCAGGCTGTTAGTAACCTCTGCAACACATCTGGGAAGAGGTCTAGGGAAGATCTCAGAAATAACGTATTTATAAACTTCATGTCGGAGAAGGGGAAATCACTCTGCATTAATTAGGGATGGGATAATAGAACACCGAAACAGGCAATTTAATTTTAAAAAGTAAGCATGGGTTCACAAAAGGGAGGTCATGCCTAGCAAATCTAATTCTCTTTTAAAAATTATTACTAAGAAATAATGTGATGTTATGCGAATAGCTATGGAAATAATTTACCTGAACTAAGCTGTAAAGTTAGAGATCAATGCGTGTGATACTTGAGAGTAAAGAATAGCTTATCAAAGAGGATAATTTGCATAGAAGCAGTTTCGGATGGAGGCAGGTGACTAATGGAATGCCACAAGGATTAACAATGACCTGAGGATGGAATATGCAGTTTGGCGATTAAATGGCTGACAGAAAATTAGGGAGCAAATTAATCTAAAGAAGGAATATAGTAAAATTCAGAATAACTCTGTGCATGTAATGTGTTAGATAGGTTTTCATCAGCTATTTATGTAGAACACAGGAGACTAATGGCCAACAACATGGCAAAAGGAGTGTAGACCCAGCAGAGACTCAAGCAATAATTAACGAACAAAAATGCATGGCCACTGTGATATACTTTCTTGATGGAGAATCTAAAACCATACATATCTGTCATTTATATACAACGTACACGTTTTTGTTGTTGTTTTTGCAGAGATTTACTCATTTTGATACTGCCGAGTAAAATACATCTTATAAGGATAACTAGTCCTTTTGAAAGTCTATTTGCTTCACTTAGCCCCCAGATGCAGCATTGAGTGTCAACATTAAACATTAACCAGCCATGTCTTAGTAAGTAAACTGGTATAAGGAAAGAAGTTGTGTGCTCAATTTATTTCCTATTTTCAGGAAATGCTTGGAACATGACATTGGTTTTGGATGACTTCCTCAGTTTTAGCCCATTGTTGTCAAAATCTGAATTAGACAATTTCAGATAGGTCACTGCAGCTCAGCTGAGAAAATAATGGATCTGCCTGAATGCCAGAGGTTAACGGTTCTTGGAGATGTTCACATATTATTCTTAGCAGCTGTCATCCCAACCCAATCAGTGGTGTGAATCACTCAAAGTTACAGCCGTGTCTGGTTTGTGCACCTTGGGCAATTAGCCATATTCACCACTTCAACTGACTAGCAGGAGAATGGCAATAATGTTTCCATTTGAATGGCAACTGTTATTCGATGATGAACACAGGATGTTGTCATCAGCCTCATCACCATTGTCATAGACACCCTCAACCTCACCATTCTCATCAATCATGTCTGCTGTGAGAGCATTGACAACTTTCCTTCCATTCACACTTGGAACATTTTTGAAAACAGCCACAATACCCTATTTTTTTTTAAAAAAAGGTTGGCAATCGATGTTGTAAAAACACTGGCCCTTAATTTCTTGCCTGGCATGAAATGTGTGGCTGGACACAATTCTGCTTCTAGGACAATGAATTCCCTCTCTTAGTGCAATCCAACAAATCTGTAATACTCAAGACCTCAGACTGATGGTTGGAGCCAATCAGAATAAATCTGACACTTGAGATTGCTTATTTCCTGTGGTTCATTGCAAATCAGTTGTTTAGACTGTTGAATATTTGAGGGAGGAGAGTGCTCTTAAGGGAGCCTTCCAGAATAAATAATGCTTAAAAACAGTGGGAACTTCAGCTGCAGTATTGTCTATCTCACAGATATATTATAAGACTTAGTGAGTAAGGGGCAAATTTTCAAAAAGTGGTCTGTATTTATACGCATGCAGCTCTGTGCCTGTCCAGAGCTACATATGTATTTTTCAAGCACTAACACCTGCATGCACAGGAGGTAGTATTTACCTGCCTAAAACTCATTTAGGAGTGGTGGGGATTGCATAGTTACATTCTGATACACCTGGAGGTTAGTGCTTTAAATGTACTACCAGTTGTTTGCAGGAACTAAGCTTTGTGTGCACAAATGGGAGACTGGGTAAAATGGCTTTGAGAACTTGGCTCTTAATTTTTTAGAAGTACTTTAGAGCTTTTCAGCTGGATAGTGCTTGCTACTATAATATATGAAACCCCCCTATGGGGTTTTGCTTTTGGTACTGTTGTTTTTATATTTATTGTATTTGTTGGCACTCTGGTAACAATGCCTCCAAAAAGTATAAACCTTTAATACGTGAGCATTGGGATTTTTTTTAGTAGGGTTCTTTCTAAAGTTTCCCAGGATTTTTTTCCAAGTTATTCCATTTCAGTCCAAGGCTGTATTAGTGTTTGATATTTTGCTTTCCTGGAATTTGGACCCTTCCCTTCCTTTCAGTATTTTCAAACTAATTAAAAGGTTTATGGAATGTAAATATATTATAATGTTTAGATTTCCATTTTCTATATAGTGTAAAGCTACTTACTGTAATTACTAGTAAAATTTTCTTCTCCACTCACTTCTCTTCCAACAAGCTAAATTTCACTTTACAGAATTTTTATCTGTCTTCAGTCTCAGATTATAATCCAGATTCTTAAATCTCTGGGCCTCCATTATTACTGGGAAATATGCTTACCAATTATTTATTTTGTTTGTTTAACTTCCATGAAACTGGAGGTGATTACCATGTCTAATGCTTTGGAGGATTTCAGACCTGTTTGCTCATATATAGGTTTATGAAATCAATAGGGATTTATTATAAACAGCTAAATTTAACAGTAGAAGAAAAAAGTGTATTTTTAAAATACCAGTGCCAAACATCTCTCTCAATTGTATCAGATGAAGATTTCCAATTAGGTTTAGTACATGGACTCAGAGAGTGCCTTTACTTTTCTAAATTGCCTTTTTGTACACCAAAGTCTCAGCTAACTTTTAAAAAAAGAAAAACAAACCTCTAATACTTACTGTTCAAAAGAAACCCTTCAAACTATGAATGGAGGCCATGTCTACTCTACAAAATTAAGTTGACCTAACTTATGTAGGCAAACAGCTGCCGCAGTTGTTACCTTGCTTGTGGGTGTTTACATTTTGCTCCTTGTGTCAGCGGTGCGCATCATCACCAGGATGGCTTGTATCAATTGTACTGTCAGTGTGGGGCATTGTGGATGACTTCTGAAAGCCAGCAGTAATTGATATAAGCAATGCAGCATATACAGACACTGCATCAACCGAACTACATAGACATTGACTCTATGCCTCTTGTGGACGTGGAGTTATTAAATCAGAGTAGCTGGTGAGTTACGTTGGCAGGAGCAAAATTTTAGTGTAGACATTTACAGAGTTAGGTCAACATAAACTGCCTTGTTTCAACCTAATTCTATATTGTAGACCAGTGTAGTCTAATTCTATAGTGTAGATATCTCCCTGAATTTGCAAAATGAAACAAAAGCTTGGAGAGGTGTGAACTACTCCTGTTACATTTCAATGAAGCATTAGCACAGATGCTCATGGATAATGTAAATGTCAACCTTATTTAATTATTTCATTACTGATCAAATCATGCAAGAAAGGAGATGGATAATCCTATTATAAAAATCTGCACAAATTACTGAGAAGGACAGCTTATTTTGTTGCCTGAAGTCTGTGGCGCTTGGGAGAGTGTAACCACTTCCCTGCCCTCTATCAAGAATAAACCAAGAAGCCTAGCATAGCTCAGCAGGGCATCTGAGCAACTCCTGAGGAACTCTGCAGAGCCAATGGGAACTCCTCTGCCAATGAGTCAAACCAAAGGAGCCCAGTGGAACCCAATAGAGCATACATGACTGTATTTTGAGCACCTACATAATCTGTTTTGAGGGACATCTCAATTTGGCATGTCAAATGGACAGAAATTTGTTTGCGGATGGATCTTGATTCAGAGGCAGGGCTTGAAAGTGTATCCTTGCTGCCCCTGACCCCCTCCATTCAAACCCTAAGTAAAAGAATCTTGATTAATTATATACTAAAGATTTTTGCAGCACTAAGAGTCAACTGTAAATTGTTGGACCCAATTGCCAGTGCCAACCACATGTAAAATAATAACTTGCAAAATGGATAGAGGGTCTGTACAAAATGCACAAGTTATTGTATGTAACCCAGTAGCATTTTAAGCAGAAATAAAGAGAAATAATATGGGAAGATGCTACCAAAAGACAATGCAGGACAAAACAGGGAACCATATTGTCTAGGAAACTTTTTTTGTCATCACAGAATACATTTTAAACAACAATTATGCTTGTGTTTTGTCAAACTCTTTACAACAAGCGGAGGAGGAATATTTTGTACTGTGTCAACAAGTATATCACCTGTTCATCTGTGTGTAAGATAACCTTTTTAGATAGTCACATGGAGATAACATTCCAGCTGCTGTAAGTAAATGGGCAGGTGATCAATGAGAGAAAAGCAAATACTCATAGCCGTAATAACTGGAACCTTTCAATTGTGTTTGCTTTCATTCAGTGGTGTTTGTCAATGGCAGATGTGCTCAGGAAGTTTAGGCTGGAAGGGAAGAGGTGGGACTCCTCATGCGGTTGTTAATTTGCAGTGCTTACAATAAGTCCATCTTGCAAAAATCAATCTGATACAGATATGGTGGGGAAAATCAGACTGGAATAATTGGAAACAGCATTCTTTGTAATGTTCTCTTTCTGTTACACCTATTACCACTACTTCTCTGTGAAGAATGCTCTCTGCCTTATACTTTATTTTGGAGATAAACACTCCCCTATCACTGGCTTGCCTTACTCTTGAAATTCTACATATTAATAATATACGTGATGAGTTTATTATTCTACAAGCACTTGCCACACATTGAATATTTTAACATGTACGTGCATTCTAGTGGAGTAAAAGTAATAATAATACAGCAATACAAACACCTATGGAAAACCTAACCCAGCTCGCACAAGTGTACAATGGAAATTTTTGGACTTGTAATTGCATTTTTCACTGATTACACTAAATTTTAGTCATGACACTAACACTTACAAATCTATACTAACTGTACTAACAAAAAATATTTCTTCAATCATAGTCCTCCAAACTTTCCAGTTTCCTTTTTAGTATCCACACAGATCTGCTAGCATTATTTTTAATTACCAAAAATGGCCGAGTGATTAACACTTGAAAATTAGCTACTGCACATATACAGAAATTATTTAAAGTGAGAGTTTAAATATTTATATTGAGAGGCGCTCAGATGTCATGGTGATGGGAAGGCTATAAAACCCCAGATATTTACTAACACAACAAAGGTAGTGTGCTACAGGTGGACATGAAAAATTACATATACTTTGGAGCCAGTGAGAACACGCAAAGTTAGAGTAAAAAATGAACAAACTTCTGCTATAGCAGCTCACACAAGATCTGCATGCAAACCAGATAGCATTCTATCTGTCATAACAAGTTATACAGTAGTAGCCTTTCAGTGCATGTCTTAGGTGTGTATGTTTAATTGTACACAAAAAAGGTTCGGGTAGGGATGCAGGAATGAGAATGCCTTAATCCCACAGCCACCTTGAAGAGGCAATAACAAGGTATTAAAGTTGGCTGATGAACATACTACACCTCCCCAGTGGTTGCATGTATGCTTGAGTGTGCTGTGAGCTCCTCAGGGTGAGGACTATCCCTTCTTGTCTGTTGAGAAAGCCCCAAGGGCATAGTTAATATAAGTGCCTTCCTCTACTGGAGAAGGGCACCAGTAGCTGTATTAATTCACAATGTGGCATGGCTTATTGCTGTAGGGTTATGGCTCTTTAATTTTACATTAAATTTCCTTTGAAAACAAGGGAGAGGAGGAGAGGTAGCTGTGCAATGGATGCTTGCATTTTACACTATGAACAGTAAGGCCTGGTCTACAGTGAGGGGGGTATCGATCTAAGTTACACAACTTCAGCTGCCGCTCCCCTGTTGACTCTGCCTACACCTCTCGCCGAGCTGGAATACAGGAGTCGACGGGAGAGAGCTCGGGGATCGATTTATCGCGTCTAGACTAGACGCGATAAATCGATCTCTGCTGAATCGATCGCTGCCTGCTGATCCGTCCAGTAGTGAAGATATACCCTAAGTTGCAGAAGGATCTCTTCCTTCCTTCTGTTCCCCAAAACCCCCAGGATCTTTCAGCAGCAATCTGTGCTCCAACCATTTTTAAATTATAAACAACAGGAAAGATCCCCAAGCTGTTTGTGTTTGGTGGTTTTTTTTAATACAATACAGAGTTGGTTAAAAGAAACCGGAGTTCCCCAGACTTCTGTTGAAAGGGTGAAAGGGCAGCTTGGCGCTTTAGAGGCAGAAATAATGTAAAACTGTCACTTTGTTCTGCTCCACACACACCTCTCTTCACATTTCCATCTCATGTTGCCTCTACCATTCTGCCTCTCACCTGCTTCTAGGATCCTTTAAAGGCAGCCAAAGAGTAGGTTGATGATAGAAAGGCAGCTGGGAGTGAGGGACGAGGTAGGGGGATTGGGTAGGGGGAGAGAAGATAATATCCTTAAACCAAAAACTGCCTTACCTGCTAAAACATGAAGACTGAGATTTCCAAAATCAACCAAAAAGCCTGAATGCCCATTTCCCATTGAAAATTAGGTGTCTAAATCCCTTTCTCGGCTTTGAAAATTTCAGCCTGCACTTGTGTGTGTGTGTAATATGAATTGAAATATCACTTTGAAAAGAGATGAGAGAGGGTAGGAAGAATGACAAAAAAAGATATTTAAACAACTTTTTTTCCCCTTAGTAACTTAATGGCAAAGGGAATATTTTGGTTTTTTCGTTGTTAGATCAGAGCTATGCATGGTGAGGAGTCCATGCACAAATGTGACATCAAAAAGGCACCAACAAGCCAATCAGGATCTCTTTTTGGGCATTCAGTGTCCCTAGTGATGCTGAAATGTATGGATGATTGGAAAGTAATGGTATTGACCACATTGTGTGCAGTGAGAGTGGGAAGAGATTTTCTCATTTCTCCACTGTGGAGCATCTCTTCCTGCTATTGAAACCCTTTGAGTCAAAAGTGCTGAAAAATGTTATTTTGTCAAGCAAAAGCTGATCCAGAAAAACAATTCACTGGGGAAAATGAGGGAAAACCTAGAGCTCAGTCTATCCCTGCCTTACATCAATAGCTTACTTTATCATTTCTCTCCTAATAAAAGCTGGTAGCCAAGGTAAAAGACAAAGGGTATGTCTACACTACCGTCCGGATCAGCAGGTAGCGATCGATCTATTGGGGATCGATTTATCGTGTGTAGCGTAGACACAATAAATCGATCCCCGATTGCTCTCCCGTTGACTGCTGAACTCCAGCTCAGCGAGAGGCGGAAGCAAGTCGACGGGGGAGCTGCAGCAATCGACCCCATGCTGTGAGCATGCGAGGTAAGTTGAACTAAGATACATCAACTTTAGCTAGGCTATTCTCATAGCTGAAGTTGCATATCTTAGGTTGACACCCGCCCCCCAGTGTAGACCAGGCCTAAGGGTGGGATCCATAAAGGGACTTAGTTATTACAGTGCTGAGAGTCAAACCACCACCTAGGTGCCTAGAAAATCATAGGAACAACACTATGATCCACAAAGGTGAGTTAGGCACCTAGATTCCCTATACAATGAATGTGGAGAGAGAGCGGTGCCTAAAAATGCAATCCATAAAAGTTAGCAAACTAGGCAGGGAGCTGCCTAAATTAGCTAATGGACGATACTGATGAGGTGTACTAAGTCCCAACCCTCTCTCAAAGATAGATGTTTAATTCCAGGCTGCAGAGAGGCATCTATTTCTGTTTGCAATCCATGAACGGAAGCCAGTTGCCTGGAGTGAGGCAGCTTGGGTGCCTAAGCTGTTTCTTGCAGGAAGGAGTGAGGCGCATGTCTCACTCCACAACAGATGGCTGGAGGAGAAGGTGGGTTGTGTGTGTGACTATTGAAGTATTTATCTGCAGTAGAAGAGCTTCAGCAGGAGAGATTGAGGGAGTGCCAGCACCATCAGCACCACTACCACCTTCCTCCTGCAGCCAGATTTTGAATGGTACCCAGTCTGTTAGGAATACTCAGAGGCTGACAACCAGAGCGAGTCCTGCCTGTGACTTAGGCGGACAAACACCTATCTTTCCTTGGTTTGTGTTGGATCAGGCCCTGCATACATCTCAGGCTGACAAACACCTATCTTTCCCTGATTTATTAATTGCTCTGGGGCTTCGGCACCTGAGTGCCTAGAAGGAGGCAGCAGTGCACATGCTCAGGGGCTAAAACTTAGGTGGTGCCTAGGTAACTTTTACAGTGAAGATGTAGGCACCAAGCATCAGCTGAGCGGTAGTTTTGTGGATCACAGTGGTACTATGCAGGGACTTAGGTGATGAACTCTGGAGTATAGGTGCTTGAATTGCTTCATGGATTGCACCTTAGGTGTTGTCTTCTGGGCTTCACCCTTACTTTGGGTACGTCCACACTACTCTCCGCATCAGCGAGTAGTGATCAATCTATGGGGGATCGATTTATCATGTCTCATCTAGACACAATAAATCAATCCCTGCCATGGTCCCTGTCGACTCCGGAACTCCACCAGGCGAGAGACGGAAGCAGAGTCGACAGGGGAGCCGCAGCCGTCGATCCTGTGCCGTGAGGATGGGAGGTAAGTCGAAATAAGATACGCAACTTCAGCTATGAGACTAGCATAGCTGAAGTCAACGTATCTTACATCAACCCACTGCTCCCAGTGTAGACCAGCCCTTTGAGTCAGACCACTCAGTACAGTACAGACAGCACAGACTTAGAAAAGAAATAGAAGTAATTTTAAGAGTCGGAACAGAGATAGAGATACTTTCTATTGGCTAGTATTTGTGATATGCTGGGGGGTCTCTAGTGGGTTCCCAGGAACCACTTGTTGAAATTCCACAGACAAGTTGATGGAAATAGAATTTCCTGCTGTTTCAGAATTATCCATGGGGCAGTGCATTGGCCCAAAGCCATTATTTTTCACTTGTACAATACTCCTTTCTAAGAAAGTTTTTGGAATTTTCTGTATTTTGGATGTATAGGAATGCTAATGATGGTTTTCCTTATTTTCATTTTGCAAGAAAAAAATAAGCAAAATCCCTGTTGTTTAGTTATTCCATGTGGAGCTGAATAAATAATTTGTAGGAAATAAATTATTTACATGTAACTCCTCGTTCTGTTCACAAATTGTCTGATTAATTACCAAAATACCTTTACTGTCTATTCTTGGTCTGTATATTGATCTTAAACATTTGTGAGTGTTTGATTGGACACACGTCACTTAATATTTTCTATTCTGATTGAATGAGAATAACTCTTTTATAATGAGGTTTCTGGGGTGGATACTCATGTTTACATGTTCAGAATTTGCTTTCTGCAACATTCTTGAATATTATGTTAATTTGCCATTTCTGCAAACATTCCTACCAGTAAACTCATTCACTAGAATATTCAGGGAAAGCAGATGCAGATGAGGAGCAGAAAATATCTGAGGCATTTGTCCGGCTCTTCTTTTCAGTCTTTCAGAAGTCCATGTGAGAGAAGTGAGACCTTCTTTTGGAAACTGCTAAATAATTCCTGCTGTCAGATGACCTATTCCTGAGGCTCAGAAAAATATTTCTGAAGAGCAGATCTGAAGAGCTCACACCAAATGACAAATATTATTTCAACACTTTCCTTGGAAGATAACTCTACCCTCTCCTGTAAGGTCCAGCAGAGACCACCTAATATATGTTTGCTTGCCAAGTGGCACTGCCTCCAGCCTTAGTTCTGTTTATGACAGGGTGCTTTTATTAAAGGGGGAAATTCCCAATTCCCGCACACTTACTTGCTGTAAACACATGCATCCCTGTTCATCTTGTTTATTTTGTTAGGCTCCTTTGTTAACATGTTGGTAACAAACCTTTGAGCAGTATTATTATTCTCCATCTACATGCGCGCACACAGTGTCCTATAGGCTAGTATGTCATCTGAAGCACTGATTGCTGGGGTAGGCCGGTTTCGGTTACAAAAATGAACCATTTGCCCATTCCTGGTCCATGCCAGTTATTCTACTAGAAAGTAATAAAATATACTCATAAAATTAGAGACAAATCCTCAGCTGGTATAAATATCTATAGGTCTATTATTTAATGGGCCTATGCTGATTTATTCCAGCAGAGGCTGCAGCCCATGCCACTTCCTGTCTCTGAGACTCTTCCTTATGTCTCATTCATTTGCAAAATACATTTTGTTTGAATACAATTGTTAGCCCATTTCTCCAACTGAGAGATCCGTGGCAAATATCAAACACAGCTTCTCTAGCACCAAATCAAACAGAGTTGCACTCTCAGCATATATTTGAATCTGCTAATGTTAGGCAAAGTATAATTTCCCACCCCTTTTACCCATCCCTCACGGCAACCACCTCTACTTTACATTTTCACTCTTTTAATGAAAAGGTCCCACATTAAAGCCTTCCTTCTTTCTACATTTCATGGCTTTTAAGCAGCATTCCATTTCAAAGCAAGAGCCCTTCCATACAAAAAACCATTTGTTTGCAGAGAATAATTTCTCCTTGGTGTTTGCCACATATTTATTTTGTCTCAGCATTATAAAAAAGTGTCATGTTGCTGACTCAGAAGGAGCTCATTATGGATAGCCTTCACCTTTCAGTTGCAAAAGACATTTCCTTGAAATGATAATGTAATGAGTGTTAGATCAGCTGCATGTATCTGTTAGGCTATTCTTTTGATCGGTTCGAAATACCTTTGTTAAAAAGCTGCTTGATTGATTTCCTGGCTGGTTTTTATACTGTTTGGATCTTCTGTGCATATACACATCATGTTTTTACCACTTCAAATTGGTTAATAAATTCACACTACTCAGGAGACTGCACACGAAACACAGTGAGCCCTTTCTAGAGAGATCTGTTGCTCAGTGCTTGATAGAAGGATTCTTAACGATACACTGAGCACCTCCTTTAAAATATTTTAAAACCATCTGCCACAAAAAGAACTGTGTCAGCTGAAGCAAAAGAATGGGATTCTCTGGGCCATA
The DNA here is from genome assembly GCF_016161935.1 of Mauremys reevesii. Taxonomy (NCBI): domain Eukaryota; kingdom Metazoa; phylum Chordata; order Testudines; family Geoemydidae; genus Mauremys; species Mauremys reevesii. The sequence goes on from NC_052623.1 coordinate 162,310,835, forward strand.
TTCACAAGAGATTGAACCCTGCAAAAGGCAGCAACACTTAGTAAAGAGGGAGTCAGGAAGCCCCAATGAGAAAATGTTACTCATCTTTTTCTGGGTTTAACCACAGGTATATTTTTTTATTCTGCTTGATGTGAATAATAATTGAGGTATTATTATTTATTTATTTAGATGTTTGAGGTAATTTGGTATTTAAATAAACTTAAATGTACATGTATCATACACACATTATTAGCTATGCAAAATATCCACAATTAATCTCAAACCACTTGAAATTGTAAAACGTTGGGTTACTGTACAAATACTGAGACTGTTGGTTGAAGGACATACTTTGCCTCAGTTTTGAGAACACATGACCCAGATTATGATTTTGTGTTAAAATTCATTATTTCACTATGTTTTTGTGCAAAACCAGGAGGCTGTTAATGGTCTCAATCCAGTATTAATCTGAGTTTCAGATATTTGTTTTTAACAACAAACAAACAAAAAAGAAATGAAAATTATTGGGTCATGAACTTCATGAACCAAAAGGAAAGTTTAGATGAATCCCTGCAAAGTGAAACCCTGAGGATATGCACAGATCTGCATAAAGTACTGCACTGTAAATTGGCATTTGTTCCCAAGATAACAATACTCACAGCACAGCTTGTCTCTTCCTCTCCTCCCACTAAGCAGAGTTGCCAATTTGATTTCACATCAAGATGATGTTGGGTGTTAGAAACAAAATCTATTATTGTTTCATTGTCCTCACATGGGCATATCCGTGACTTGGCTATGTAGTTAGCATACCATTCAAACAATTGTGTATATGGGCTTTATCCAAGCAGTGCAGATGCACAAAGTTGGAAGCTGTTCTCCTGTGCACACTTAAAATCCATGTTAAGGTATCAAAATATAATTTAAACACTTCTTGGTGTTAAGTAATGTCAAAACAGCCCGGTATGAAACAAAAAATGGGGGTAAATTAAGGCGAAAGAATTTTTGACGGTGTTTTTAGCACAGATTTCCATATATTTTTAGCATTATTAAATTTAATACTTTTATTCTAAAAAATAGAATAAAAGTATTAAATAGAAACCATTAAAACCTACTCACTGTGGATTCTTTCTGAAATTCAAAGTGTTTGTAATTACTCCACTATGGACAAAAGTGATTTCTGCACCCCTAGATGAGCCATTCAACAAAAATTTGATTAAGCCATGCAGTAGTTTGCAGGCAAGTCCATTGTTTCACACTATGGACTTCCAATGTGACCTTGGGCAAGTCACTTGCCCTCTCTTACCCTCAGTTTCCCATCTATAAAATGAAGATAGTAGCACTTCCCTAATTCAGAGGTGTTATGATGATAAATACATTAACACCTGGTGTGCTGCTCAGATTGTATGGTTATGGGAGAGCCATAAGTATCTAAGATAGATGTGAACAGTTGCTAAGGAGACAGAAGCTTATGACAATGAGTCTTGCTCCTGCTTCTCTCAAGTCCAACTGACAGAATATGTATGATCTTGCACATCTACTGAAGGTGGAGGGGTGTTTTAAGATTATTAAGATAGCCGAAAGGGGTGAGGTAGCTATACTTCTGATCTAGCTTTTCTGGGCTGTTGATCATCCAACTGGGTATGAGTCCCTACAAGCACAAGGAAGACAACTGTTTTCTGATGGAGGTTGTTTTGTTTTCAGTATTGTACCTGATTCTTAGTAATAGGATTCTTCATTACTTGACTGAAAGCAATATGGCCTCAATCCATGTTGTAATATTTTTAAGTGTTTACAAAGAATTTTAGGCTCTCTGATAGTTTGGTGAATGGCTTGCTGCCAGTATGCCTTGAGACATTTTCCCCTTTGCCTAAGCAATGACAATGGGGAAAGGACACAGTGCAGTTAAATTCCATGATGTCATCATAGCTGACTATCTTCAATGTATGTTTATCTCAGAATGAGCATCTTCAAGATGTGGGGAATGTGACTGAAGCCCAGATCTGTCCCTTTTTGTAGGATTAAGTGCCGAGGGGGCGGAGTCAGCATCTGTTATATTATTGTGGGGTGTGTACTTATGTCTGTAAGACCTTTCCCTCCTCTCTCTTTCTGAATAGGATCAGAATTCATCAGCTTCCATAGAACAAAATGGTTAACTATAATAATCATGTGTGTGAGAATGCAGAGCCTGTATATTCTGGTTTGATTCTACTGAAGAGACCTGCTGCTATGTTTGGTTTAATAAGAGCCCTGTGAAGGAGACAAAAAGGTTCTGGGATTTGTTTGCAAACAGATTGTAGCTATTTGAGATGGTTAGTGTATTTGGTAGTAAATGAGAGAAATATAAAGGTAATTACACACGTCTGAAAATAAAGCATTTATTTTGAAACTATTAAGACAATGGACTCATTATAAATACACATAATAATTTACTCCTCATCAGAGAGATTTATTGCTAGATGAGTCTTTTGATTAATACCTTTTATTCCTGAATGTTTTAACCACATTTAAATTCATACATTCAGTATATTCTATTTTAGCATTGACAATATTTGGAAAGTACTTTGTATTCAGGAAATATAGACATCCATCTATCTGTCTCACTCATATAATCACACGTGCCCATCATCATGGTGGCTGGGCACCAATACAACTACTGTACATAAAACAATATTGGGTTATAAGAACTATACCTTCCACACCACCTTTATATTAAGCCAGTAGTTCTTGCAAAGAAGTTATTAATGTGTTTGTTTTGTTTTTAAAATGTGTCCAGTACCTTGATAGAAGTACGTCCAGGTCAATCAATCAGTCTTCTGAGTGGCTGTTCCACCCTCTACTAAAACAATGTTTTCCATTTTAATATGCAACCTAGAAGATCTGCTGTCAACCTCATTTCTAGAGTAGTAATTCCTAGATTGTGGTTCATGGACTGCTGGGTCCACTGAGCACTTGCTGGTGGTATATGGAGAGCTGTGGTACTAGTTCTGCTTCCAGCTGCTACATCACTTTAAACTCAGCAAAAAATGCATTAAAGTTTTTCCTAATATTACTTTCCTGCATAAATTATTACTTTACTTGCCACAAGGATGTTATGAATGTTAAGGGAGGTGCTTTATGTGACTTTGAATGGGAGGTGACAGTCCATAATACAATCTTTCTCTTAAGCTGATGTCCACTCTATATGAAGAAGATTTTGAAATCTTGTTCTAAACAAAAGGAATTCTTTAGCCTTGGAAACCAACACTTTTCACATATATGTCTATGTTTAAACCAATGTGTTTATTATTGTAATGGACTTATTCTGTACACTGGCCCACTGTAATATATACACATAAAGCACAACTAAACATAACGCTTTACAAAATTTTTCAAGCATGCTAAATTTCTTCCACTCTATCGTCTTGTGTTCTTCACCATTTGAACAATAAAGTAATCTCCAGGTATTTCCCCTTAGTAGAGATGGGATGAGGCAGGGTAGGATTCTTTTGGTGAAATTGTAGTTTTTGCTTTGCCAAGTGAAAACAGTGAAAGGCCTTGCACCTAATTAGGTTAGAATAATTAAGGAATGTTATTGTACTACTAAGAAGCAGAGATGCAGTGTACGTGCATAGATAGACAATGGGTCAGAATGAGAGACAATCAAGCGCAGATGTGAGACGTGGGATCACCAGCATTTAGAAAGTCTGTGTCTAAAAGGTACTTGAGGCCAATAATAAAACAGGGATACTGAAGGCGGGCAGTGGAACTGAGTGACACAGAAAGTGCAGTAACTGTGTAACTGGAGAATTCCCTGTAACTAACACTCTCTATAAATCAGTACAGAGAGCCTGTCAGGCCGGCTCCAGCTTTTCTGCTGCCTCAAGCGGCAAAAAAGAAAAAAAAAAAAAAAAGCGGCGGCACTTCGGCGGCAGCTCAGTCAGTTTGGCAGCGGGTCCTCCCTCTCTTCCTCTTCGGCAGCAATTCGGTGGCAGCTCAAAGAGGAAGAGAGGGAATGAGAGACCCGCCACCGAATTCCCACCGAAGACCCGGATGTGCCGCCCTGATACTGGACGGAGTGCCGTCCCTTTGAATTGGCCACTCCAAGCACCTGCCTCCTACGCTGGTGCCTGGAGCCGGCCCTGGTGCCTGTGTAAGACTTTTCAGCTCTGTCAAGGCTCTTCTGTGTAAATTCTGGCCCAAAAAACTCTACGCTAAACATGAGTTCCCATTGCAAAGTTGCTGCAAAAAGGGCTAGTATTATCCTTGGATGAGCATATTGAGCAGGACTGGGGATTTGATATGATCTCTGTCTATTTGCTCTGGTGAGACCACTACTGGCATCCTGTTTCCCCTTGTACAGTCCAGAGTAAAAAGGTTGTTGCAAAATTGGAAAGGGTTCAGAGAAGAGATACAAGAATGATCTGAGTGAGAGACTTAAGGAACTCTACCACTTTAGCTTAATGAAGGGAGTGCTTTAATTTGATCACCACCTAGAAGCACCCACGCCGTGAGAAGATATCTTATGCTTCAGATCTCTTTAGTCTAGCAAAGGTGTAATGTGACCAGTGGCTGGAAGCCTGTCAGAATTGTATTGGTTTTATTTCAGGTTTGATTTTTAGCAGCGTGTCAGTTAACCATTGGTGCAGATTGCCAGCCAGGTTATGGTAAACTCTCTGTCAGTTGAAATCTTTAAATCAAGATTGGGTGTCTTTCAAGACTGGGCACTTTATTTCAACCTCTGGTGATTGGGCTCAGTGGAGGAATTACTGTGTGAAATTCTATGGCCTGTGGTATACCTGAGGTCAGAGCAGATAATCTTAAAGGATCTTTCTGACTCTAAAATCTATTAGTCTATATCAGAATACTACTTAAAATGAAGGAGAAAATCTCTATCATTTCTTCTGGACCCTTTTTAATCTGCTCGACCTATTGAAGTCAAGGGAAAGATTCCCAATAACTTCAGTTGGTTTGGGATCAGGCTTAATCTGCTTCCCCCTCTCACTCTCATGCTGCTTTTGCTCTCCCCACCAAGGACTAGTGCAAGTGGCGTGTACTCCTGTAAGATAAGCTGTTTACACAAAATAAGCTTCCATAATGTCATTCAGTGTTTGAACTACAAATCAATCAATATATGCTTATGTACCCCATATGAAACCCCATTTAACATTTGTCCCCTCCCAGCAACCCCGTTGTTTCACTTATTGTTGTAATTTATTACCTGAAACATGAAACTGAGCTTATGGAAGATGGAAAGCAAATCCGCATACACTATGGGACAGGCTGAACACAGTTTTATTGGCAGAGGATCAGCAGTTTGCGTCATCATCTCTAACAGCTCATGCCCTGCCTTCTGATTCTACCAGAAATGCTAGGTTTCCAAGGTTACAGCTGTTTAAAGGCCTTAAGGTATACATTTCTTACCCTTTCTGTTTTATTGATTGATTTATTCTGTGCCACTGATTCTAGGACCACTGTAACTTTTATTGTATCTTCAACATGTTGACCCATGGCAGGTTAATACTGTCTGGCTTGATTCCATGATTCCTGTCCAATTCTGCCCTTTATACAGCGATTCTTGACACATCCCTTCTGTTGTTGTAGGCAGGATACACTGTCTTGGTAGCTAGTGTTCCTAGTGAAGCAGCAATAGTTCACTGTTACAGAAATTTATATCTTCCTTTCTTAAATGCAACTTAAATGCAGGAAGCCCAAAATCCTTCCTTCTTCACATGTATAAAATAATGTGCAGAGCAGGCATCCTCATCTTGTTTTTGCTGGCTTCAAGGGAACTGGATTTTTGACTTGTCCAAAGTGCTGCACTTCTGCAGTTTCTCTAAGTGTATCAGTCAGATAACATGAAAGCCAAGGTTTTGTGCATTTTATACTGGCATTCTAATACAGACTGCTATGCCACTTCAAGAGCATAGATAGCTAAATAGTACCGTATATACTCTTTCATAAGCCGAATTATTTTAGTAAAAAAAAGAAGAACCAGAGAAGGGGGTCGGCTTATGAACAGGTATAGAGAGGGGGAGAGATGAGACACAGCCCCCCCACCCCCCTCAACAGAGGGGAAAGGAGAGGCAGCAGAGCCAGAAGGGAAGAATCGGGGCCAGAGTCTCTGCTTCTGGCCACGCTGCTCTCCCCCGAGCCTACAAAGCAGCTGCAGCTCCAGCAGGGCTGGCTCTAGGTTTTTTGCTGCCCCAAGCAAAAAAAAAAACAAACCAAAACAAAAACCTCTGAGAGCCCAACTGCCGAAGCAAAAAAAAAAAAAATGCCGCCCCTGGAATTGTGCTGCCCCAAGCACCTGCTTGGTTTGCTGGTGCCTAGAGCCAGTCCTGAGCTCCAGGGCTGGCAGGCTGCAGCCGTGCCACTTGGCCCCTCCCCCCAGAGCACACTGCATCTGTGCCGCCCAGCCCAGCCTGCTGGAACATGCTGCGGTTTCACCACCTGGTCTGACATTCTCCTCTGGCCTTCCCCAGATAAGGTGGGAAGGGATGGGATGGGGAGAGTGTTGGGGTCCCAGGCTAGGGGTGGGCTCATATGGGGGATGGTCACAGGGGTTACTCCCCTGACCCCTAGCTTCTCCCCCATAAAAAATTTCCCCACCAGTTGCTGTCCCGGCCCGTCAGGGTAAGCAGCTGGCGCACCGGGACACTTTGTTTACTTAGGTTTACCTCCGTGCCTGCAGACGCTCGAGGTAAACAAACCATCTCGGCCCACCAGCAGCTTATCCTGATGGCCTGGGAGCCAAAGTTTGCTGAACCCTGAATTATAGCCTTTGCTTGTGAATGGGTTATAAAAAATTTCCATTTTTACTTATCTATCTTGAGAGGGGGTGGCTTATAAACGAACCAGCTTATGATCGAGTATATACAGTATATCTGTATTTGTACAGCATCATTCTTACTTTCCTTATTTCCATATGGGATGATTCCTTGTCAGATAAAATAACTGGAGAAATTATACGAGTCTTAACAAAGTATGTCTCTGTGCCAATGAAGGTCAGAAGGACAACCTACTGACATATAGAATTGCCTACAGTCAATTTACCATGATTTTTGGTTTCAAAATGATGTTAATATCTTTCTTATAAACAACTACCTTGGAAATAAACGTCAGTATTTTTTTTTCATATTTGTGTTCCTCTATTCGGAATTACTATTGTAGAGATCAACACTCAACAAGAAGAAAGCAGAATGCATTGTCCATTATGTAAATAGCAAAGACAAGCAACTGATGAAAAGATAACTAGAGGTTGATAATTGATCAGTAAAGTAACATAACAAATCATTCCTATCAAAGTATTGTTTTAAAGAGTACACAACCTCCCCACAATCATAGTTTTGGAAATTCTAATATTAATAAAAAGCCGAAATATCTTGTTCAAAACACCTAATGAAAAACAACTTGAGAATTTGAGACAAATGCATTATCCATAATGGGTTAATACTCTGTCTGGGAAAATAGCTCTATTGATGAGAATACCAGCTTATGAATCAGGCTCTCTGAGACTGATTTTGCATCTTCTCTTCATAGATGGGTATGTTGCACAACTAGTGCTCTTTTGCCTTTCAACATAAAAAGAGACATTTATTGGAAGTGGAAGACAGAGCTCAGGGTCAACATCACAGTTATGGTAATGAGGAAATTTAAAAACTTGTTAGGGAATGTAGAACTTCAAGTTTGAAGAGGGAATATTTTGTCATTCAAAATGAAAATTATAGGAGATGAAAAGGAATATGTTTGAGAATGCTGTGTTAAATTCTTTTCTGTTCTTATTCACCAAGGTGCAGTAGCATTGCATTAATAAACAAGGATTCTGCTATAGTTAATGCTTACCTGTAAAATAGCTACATGTAAGAAACCTACTGACCCAGAAATTGGAGAAACTACAATCAGTGAGTCAGTGGCAACAAGACTGATGAACCACCAAGTGATGCTGACATTGAGTATTTTATATTTGCAGGTTCAGCCTTAATGATAGAACCAATAGGGAGATAAAACTGGAAAGAGTATCATATCTTTGATACTCTCATTCCATATGAAGAACAGATCTGGGTAAACAAAATTCTTATTCTCTAGCAATGTATCGGGGGGGTTAATTTGAAAAAGGAAGAAGGTGGGGTACCTTCTGTTATCACATTTATTATTTAGTGAAAACAAAAGACAGCTTCCATCACAACCTACTCTTCTTCCCACCCTCTCATGCATGCATTCAGCTTTTTTCATTTGCTAGGAAAGTTGTGAATTTCCACTGGTTTGTGAAAATACAGAATTCAGCATAAGTGCAATTTCACTGGGTTGCAAAATGGGAAAATACCTAGCTCTGAGATTTTAAAAATACCCATTACATTAATGTGCAGATTGACAGTAATGCATAGTTTCACACTCTTATGTAGGTCAGTATGTCCAATACAGACAGAGAGAAGAGTAGTGATGGGGAAAATTGAAGGACTGAACATATTTTAAACTGCTGGTTTTGATAGTGCCATTGGAAATTTTGTGTAAACAATAGCCTCGAACTAGCAATATATATAATAAATATATATTAAAACAAAATGCTGTGAGAGGAGAGACAATATTTTTAAATTAACCTATTTCATAACATAGGGATATAAATGTGCATTTTGTAAAAAAGGCACATACCTGGTCTTCTGCATATAAATTCTGTGTGCTCTTGCCAATAAGAAATAATGTTAATGGTTTATTTGGCCCTGTGCATGCAGTGAGACATGGCATGCTAACATTAAGCATTTATAAAAATAGCTATGTTTTCTGCTACCACTCTTTTTTGCTTGCAGAAAGTATAGTCTTATTGATACCTTTGAGGGAAATTGTATGGGTCCCTAACCTTGCGAGTACCTTATTTATTCTTTTTCATTAACTTATACCTCTTACATTCTTTCTGCGGTAAATTCTGACACAATCAGCCAATAGACCCTAAACTCCTTTCACCTGACTCTGTCTGAATAATCTGTTTCTTCCATGTGAAACTATAAACCATCAGCATGCAGTTCCCTGTGGCGAGTAATTAATATTAATGAGGATTTGTTGACTTTGTAGTTATTTCACGTTTAAGTGGCAGAGAACCCAAGAATGCAGGGGAACGAGAAATCGTTTTTTTTCAACATAAAACAATATAATTCTTTTGAAATCATTAATGACTCTCTATATGTATTCTTTGATTTTTAGAAAAAATAAAGGAATCACATTTCCTGCAAACATTCATGTTGGCACAAAAGAGTATGGGGGAAAAATTCATTAGCCATTACAAGTGATTGAATACATCAAAAGAAATACTATATGTTGTGCATTGGAATTATTACAGAAATATGGTAGCTTTATATGTAGTGATTAAAAGAGGAAGACAGCTATCAGTATGCAAATTGACGCCGCTAAGAAAGTAAACCATACCGCTTCTAATAGTTGAAATGAAACTCTATGTTAAAAGGTTATGCTCTTATCCAGGTTCAATAGGTTGCTTTGTAGTACAATGTATTATGTGAATGGAAATTGTAGTGGGGGAAGAATGAAAGATTGTATATGGAGGAATGTTATGTTAAAAATTGGATACATTGGTATATTATATCCGAAAGGAAATGGCAATAAACTTATTCCATGGAACTATAGAATAGATCAGAAAATAACATTGTCCATATACTGCTCCAAAACATGACTTTATCTCAAGCGGCAATGTAACAGTGTTTATCCCTAAACAGTATGAATAAGAAAAGCAGAAGTGAGATAAAAAGCCAAATTAATCAGTCAAAGATGTGTGGCAGGAGGGTGCTTATTGTCAAAAAGTGCTGCAGAGCTGCTAGCTGTGGTCATTGGTGGGTGTTATAGTGTGGGCATTCGTCCTCAGAGCCTCCCCTTGTGTTAGCCCTGGGGGCCCCCGCATGCCCGCTGGTGGCCCAGTGTAGAATGGCATGTGTGTCCCTGACTCAGTTCCCCCTTATGGGCTATCAGTAAGTTTAACAAGACTTGTACAGAGTGAATGATGCCCCTTCAGGGGTCTAATTTATTTAATCAAAGGCCAAACAGACATGCAAGCAAGTCTTCACCCCCAGTGTCCTAGCTGAGGAAGAGGGGAGCAGTTAATATTGGTCTGCTGCCCCCCCGCCCCCGAGTCCATCCTTCTCCTTTCACCAGTAAGGCCCTCTTGACCCAGGGCCATCTTTAGAGTCAGGCCTCCTGGCATCACCTGAGGACAGGTTCATTCCTTGGACTCAGGGCCCCAGCGGAGGGCAAACCTCTGGAGCTCTCCTCCGGAGTAGTGTGTAGGTTCTCAATGACCTAGACCTCATGCTTCTGTGTGGTAAGGTCCTTTTACTGGGACCAGGCCTTTACCACCTTCAACCCTTTTTAAACCTGCTCCAGGAGCACCTTTCCTAGGTGCTGTTTTATAATGAGCTCTCTAGCCAGCTTCCTGAGCAGTCCCATTCCTCAGGAGCTTCTTTACTGTGTTTTGGGGCTTCCAGTCTGAGCCCTCATAACCCTTTAAAAGGGTTATGAGGCACTGGTGAGGCCACACCTGGAGTATTGCATCCAGTTTTGGTCCCCCCACTACAGAAGAGATGTGGACAAATTGGAGAGTCCAGCAGAGGGCAACAAAAATGATTAGGGGACTGGGACACATGACTTACGAAGAGAGGCTGAAGGAACTTGGGTTATTTAGTCTGCAGAAAAGAACAGTGAGGGGGGATTTGATAGCAGCCTTCAATTACCTGAAGGGGGGTTCCAAAGAGGATGGAGCTAGGCTGTTCTCAGTGGTTGCAGATGACAGAATAAGAAGCAATGGTCTCAAGTTTCAGTGGGGGAGGTCTAGGTTGGATATTAGGAAACACAATTTCACTAGGAGGGTGGTGAAGCACTGGAATGGGTTACCTAGGGAGGTGATGGAATCTCCATCCTTAGAGGTATTTAAGGCCCGGCTTGACAAAGCCTCGGCTAGAATGATTTAGTTGGTGTTGGTCCTGCTTTGAGCAGGAGGTTGGACTAAATGACCTCCTGAGGTCTCTTCCATCCCTAATATTCTATGATTCTATAAGGCTCAGGTGTTCCCAACTAATTAGTTGCCACCCAGCTACCTAGGTAATTAACTACTCACAGGTGAATCTGGATTGGCTCATTCTCATTAGCAGAGCCTACCACAGGTGGGCTGGTCCTGACTTACCTTACAGAACTAGCCCCCACAACTCAAGGTATGGCGAAATCTTAAATGAACATGCGTGGCAGGAGCAAGGAATATCAGGGTAGAGCCACCAAGAATGATTTGGATGGACCAAACTACAGGATAACTGAGAAATATCAGTATTTCGTAAAACTAAAAATATAAATCTATACACTGTTATATATATAAAAACACTACTCCAGGAGCCTTCTGCATAATCTGACACTATGAGACAGAGATTGTGAAATCCACTGGATTTTGAGCATTTCTGTCATGAGACTGACTCAGAATTATTTGTCTTCAATCTAATGTCCTGAAAACATCCAGGAAAGTTGCAATGATGACAAGTGATTATGTGAAATACAGTGAGTAGTCACAGCATAACTCTGTTTAACTCAATGGAATTATTTTGTGACCTGTTTTGATATTTTACATTTATAATCTAATCGGGCTCTAATCTGCATTATAATTAGAGAATTGCTATATATTTGTGTTTTTCCAATATATCAGCCTAACCCTTACTGTGCAGCATGCTTATAAATACATTTTATACAGTTGCTCATTATTCTGAAATAATAAAGTGATGGAGTAGTATGGCAAATAAAGTGTATAAGGGTCAGTGTACAATAGTTGCTTCTTTAGATAATGTAGATGCTTCTTTAGCTCAGACCTCTGCAACACTTCAGTAAATATGTAGGCCAAAGAGGGGAAAGACTTGTCCAGCTGCGATATTTTGAAAACTGTCTTTCACATCAAACAGGATGCTGTGGTGACACATGTTCTGCAGCACCATTACTGAGATAATGCAGCATCGTTATCCCATTGAACCACAAGTTGCCACTACTAGGCACCTGTTTCCTGAAGTAATAATGACTCATAGTGGCACCTGTATTTTACATTATAATGGTGGTTGTAATTTGTAATGTGTCACCGTTTCAGGTTTTGAGTTTTCTCTTGGGAAAAACAACAAATCAATCTGAGAACTTAACTCCTTAGCAGTAACTATAAGCAGGGTGTGCCCTAGCATATTGGATATGTCAAAATTAAAGATGGATATCAGTAATAATTGTACATATTTTACATAGTTGTCTATGGTCCACACACTCCATGCCACTACAGAAACGCTGCTGTCCTAAGTCATAGGGGCACAGTGATGTTTAGGGTTGAAAAAGTAGTTCACTATGAAGAAATATTTTCTTTGTATAAATTATTTAAATCTATTCAGAACAAAAAGAATCCTAACAATGGTATAGATCATTTACTAGATTAAAATGGTAGAATTATCAATAATAATGCAAGAAAAGCACTAGTGTCCAATAAATATTTCTGTTCCCTTGGGAAAAAACCAAATGATGTAGTCATATCATATAATGATGATGATGACACTTTCTATTCCACTAGTAACTCAGGAGGATGTTAAACGGCAGCTACTAAAGTCAGACATTTTTAAATCAACAGGTCCAGATAATTTGATCCAAGAGTTTTTAAAAGATATGGCTGGTCAGCTCACAGAACCATTAATATTGATTTTCAGTACATCTTGGAATACTGGAAGTTCCAGAGGGCTCAGAGACAGCTAAACTTGTGCCAATATTTTAAAAGGGTAACTCTATTAATAAAGAATTTAAAGGAGGGCAATATAATCAATAAAATAATCAACATGGTTTTATGGAAAATAGATCCTCTCAAACTAACTTGATACCTTTTTTTGATGAGATTGCAACTTTGGTTGTGGCCCCTGAGGGACGGGGGGCAGAGGGCTCCGTGCGCTGCCTTGCCTGCAGGCATTGCCCCCCACAGCTCCTATTGGCCAGGAACAGGGAACCACGGCCAATGGGAGCTTCGGGGGAGGTCCTTGCAGGCAAGAGCAGCGCGCAGAGCCCTCTGCCCTGCCTCCCCCAGGGGCTGCAGGGATGTGGTGCCGGCCACTTCCGGGAGTGGTGCAGCGTGGGGGCCAGGCAGGGAGCCTGTCCTGGCACCAGTGCACGCCACTGCCACCCCGGAAGCACTCCAGGTAAGCAGCGCCAGGCCAGAGACTGAACCCCTCCTGCACCCCAACTCCCTGCCCTGAGCTCCCTGCTGCATCCCGCACCCCTCCTACACCCCAATCCCCTGCACTGAGCCCCCGCCGCACCCCTCCTTGTACCCCAACCTCTTGAGCCACCTCCTGCACCCCAACTCCCTTCCCTGAGTCCTCTCATACACTCCACACCCCTCCTCTGCCCCAACTCCTTGCCACAAGCCCCTTCCTGCACACGACACTCCATCACACACCCTGCACCCCAACCCCCTGCCAGAGCCCTGCATACTATTTCCCCACCCAGATGTGGCCCTCATGCCAAAAGGTTTGCCCACCCCTGCCCCAGTGTGACCGCTGCTGGAATACTTTGTCCAGTTCTGGTGTCCAAAATTCAAGAAGGATATTGATAAATTGGAGAGAGTTCAGAGAAGAGCCATGAGAATGATTAGAGGATTAGAAAGTATGCCTCATAGTGATAGATTCAAAGATCTCTATCTATTTAGCTTAATGAAGAGAAGGTTAAGGAGTGACTTGATCTCAGTCTAGAAGTAGCTACATGGGAAACAAATATTTAATAATGGGCTCTTCCATCTAGCAGAGAAAGATATAACACAATCCAATGGCTGGAAGCTGAAGCTAGACAAATTTAACCTGGAAATAAGGTGTTAATTTTTAACAGTGAGAATAATTAACCATTGGAACAATTTACTAAGGGTTGTAGTGGATTCATCATTGATGGCAATTTTAAAATCAAGATTGGATTTTTTTTTTCTAAAAGATGTGCTCTAGGAATTATTTTGGGGAAGTTCTGTGACCTGTGCCATACAGCAGGTCAGACTATATGATTACAATGGTCCCTTCTGGCTTTGGAATCTATGAATGAGGGATGAATAATCCATTGTGGAAGAAAAGGTCATCTTTTTGGTTTCGTTTTTGAGATGGAGGGTAGAGTTCCGTGTATTTTTTTTGTTTACCACCTTATGTTCTTCCCTACCCTTTTTCATTTGTTGTGTTTGTTTCTTTAAAGGCTCCCATGCTTATTAACTCAGCAGCACCTTCTTACTTTGCTGGTGGTGACAGGGGGTACGTCTACACTACGGGACTATTCCGAATTTGCATAAACCGGTTTTGTAAAACAGATTTTATAAAATCGAGTGCGCGCGGCCACACTAAACACATTAAATCGGTGGTGTGCGTCCATGGTCCGAGGCTAGCGTCGATTTCTGGAGCGTTGCACTGTGGGTAGCTATCCCGTAGCTATCCCATAGTTCCCGCAGCCTCCCCCGCCCCTTGGCATTTCCGGGTTGAGATCCCAGTGCCTGATGGGGCAAAAATCATTGTCGCGGGTGGTTCTGGGTACAGCCTCACCCCTCCCTCCCTCCCTGACAGCGGCAGACAACCGTTTCGCGCCTTTTTTGCTTTGCTTGGTGAACCGTGCAGACGCCATAGCACAGCAAGCATGGACCCTGCTCAGCTCCATACCGCAATCGTGGATGTTTTAAACACCTCGCGCACTCTCGTGCAGTATATGCTGAACCAGGACCTTCGAACCGAGGCGAGTAAGAGGCGGATACGGCAGCGGCGATGACAGTGATGAGGACGTGGACACAGAATTCTCTCAAACCGCGGGCCCTGCGCTTTGGAGATCCTGATGGTAATGGGGCAGATTCTATCCATTGAACGCCGATTTTGGGCCCGGAAACAAGCACTGACTGGTGGGACCGCATTGTGTTGCAGGTGTGGGACGATTCCCAGTGGCTGCGAAACTTTCGCATGCGTAGGGCACTTTCATGGAACTTTGTGACTTGCTTGCCCCTGCCCTGAAACGCCATAATACCAAGATGAGAGCAGCCCTCACAGTAGAGAAGCGAGTGGCGATAGCCCTGTGGAAGCTTGCAACGCCAGACAGCTACCGGTCAGTCGGGAATCAATTTGGAGTTGGAAAATCTACTGTGGGGCTGCTGTGATGCAAGTAGCCAAAGCAATCACTAAGCTGCTGCTACGAAAGGTTGTGACTCTGGGAAACGTGCAGGCCATAGTGGATGGCTTTGCTGCAATGGGATTCCCTAACTGTGGGGGGGCGATAGATGGAACCCATATCCCTATCTTGGCACCGCAGCACCAGGGCACCCAGTACGTAAACCGGAAGGGGTACTTTTCAATGGTGCTGCAAGCACTGGTGGATCACAAGGGACGTTTCACAAACATCCACGTGGGATGGCCAGGGAGGGTTCATGACGCTCGCGTATTCAGAAGCACTACTCTGTTTAAACAGCTGCAGCAAGGGACTTACTTCCCAGACCAGAAAATAACAGTTGGGGATGTTGAAATGCCTGTCGTTATCCTGGGGGACCCAGCCTACCCCTTGATGCCATGGCTCATGAAGCCATACACAGGCAGCCTGGACAGTGGTCAGGATCTGTTCAATTACAGGCTGAGCAAGTGCAGAATGGTGGTGGAATGTGCATTTGGCCGTTTAAAGGCACGCTGGCGCACATTACTGACTCGCTCAGACCTCAGCCAAACCAATGTCCCCTATGTTATTGCTGCTTGCTGTATTCTCCATAATCTCTGTGAGAGTAAGGGGGAGACCTTTATGGCGGGGTGGGAGGCTGAGGCAAATCACCTGGCCGCTGATTACGCGCAGCCAGACACCAGGGAGATTAGAAGAGCACACCAGGAAGCGGTGCGCATCAGAGAAGCTTTGAAAACGACCTTCATCAATGGCCAGGGTACAGTGTGACTGCTGTGTTTGTTGATGAACACCCAACCCCCTTGATTGACTCAGTCCCTGTAAGCAACTCCTCCTCCCCCTTCGAGTACAGCTTACTTATGCAAATAAAGTCACTTATATTTAAAAAGCATGAATTCTTTATTGATTCATTATAAAAAGAGGGAGAGAAGTAAGGGTGTGCTTTGGGAGGAGGAAAGGAGGGATGGAGAAGGCCATTAAAAAAAAATTCAGAGTAAAGGCATCCTTCTGGTTGGGCTGTCCACAGGGGTGGAGTGGGCGGGTGCACGGAGCCTCCCCCCACGCGTTCTTACACGTCTGGGTGAGGAGGCTAAGGAACATGGTGAGGGGGGAGGGTGGTTATACAGGGGCTGCAGCGGCACTCTGTGATCCTGCTGCCGTTCCTGAAGCTCCACAAGACGCCGGAGCATGTCAGTTTGATCACGCAGCAGCCCCAGAGTTGCATCCCGCCACCGCTGATCTTCCTGCCGCCACCGCTGATTTTCCTGCCGGTCTTCCTGTCGCCACCTCTCATCTCGGTTGTCCCTCCTGTCCTCACGTTCACTGGCCTCTTTCCTGTAATTTGAAACCACGTCCTTCCACTCATTCAGATGAGCTCTTTCATTGCGTGTAACTTCCATAATATCCGAGAACATCTCATCTCGCGTCTTCTTTTTCCTCCGCCTTATCTGTGCTAGCCTTTGGGATGGAGGAGGGATGGTTGAAAAATTTGCAGCTGCATGAGGGAGATAAATATTTAGAAAGATACATTTTACAGAACAATGGTTATACTGTTTCACAGTGAACATCACTATTCACCTAGCACATGTGATTTCCCTACAAGGTCGCATTTTCATCTTAATAGTGACCGCTTGCAGCGCTGGGTTTACAGATCTCACAGACACATCAGGTCCAGGCATCAGAATTCAGCTTGCATGCGGCCATGGTAAGCCACTGTCTCAGTGATTTACCCCTCCCCCCCAATGCATGGCTAATACCACGCTAGCTCCCTGCTAATCAACAACCTTCCCCCTCCCCCCCCACCCACTGGTGACCAAACAGAAAAGATCATCGGCATTTCACTCCTCCTCCCCGCTTCGCTACGTGCAGGAAAGTGTCTTTTAAGCTGCTGCATTCCACGAAACCAGTAGAAAAATGGCCACCCCCCTTACTTAAATTCCTGATTTTTAACCAGGTTATCCTGAACGATATCACTTTGCTGAGGATAACAGAACAAGATAAAGAGCGGATGCTTCTTGAATGCCAGCAGTCCCGGGACCATACACTGCGATGCTTTGCCACGCAAGGATCCCTGATGACGTGCGACATGCATGGCATGGTAACGTGGCCTACCATGGTGGGCGGACCACGGAGGCCTTGCCCAGAAACCGTCTGCACAGGCTTCTGGAGGACCTACCGGCGCGCTTCATCGAGATGTCCCTGGAGGATTTCCTCTCAATCCCGGACATGTTAACAAACTTTTCTAAGTAACTATACTGTCTGCGAATGCATCCCAAGTCCTCTGGGCAAATCAATCATTAAAAAGGCTTGCTTAAAAACACTGTTTGCTATTTGCAAAGGTACACTCACCAGAGCTCCTTCCAGGGCGTCATTCTCTGGAATAGTTGCTTGTGAGGGCTGGGAGCAGGGTAATTCCGTCAGGGTGATAAAAGCTCCTGGCTGCTGGGGTTCACGGAGTGCTGTGTGCTCTCTGCGAGGTCTTCCTCTTCTTCTTCCTCTTCATCTTCCCGTCTGCATAATCCTCAGACATGGCAGAGATTACAACCCCACCTCGGAATCCACGGTCAGGGGTGGGGTACTTGTGGCGCAGCCCCCTAAAATTGCGTGCAGCTCAGCATAGAAGCGGCATGTTTTTCGACCTGCCCCGGACCTTCCGTTTGCTTCTTTGGTTTTCTGGTAGGCTTGTCTGAGCTCCTTAACTTTCACTCTGCACTGCACGGAGTCCCTGCTGTGGCCTTTATCCGTCATCGCCTTAGAAATTCTTTCAAATACTTTTTCATTTCGTCTTTTGGAACGCAGTTCTGTTAGCACTGAATCATCTCCCCATATAGCGATCAGATCCATTACCTCCTGAGCGGTCCATGCTGGGGCTCTTTTTCGATTCTCAGGAGACAGCATTGTTAACTGTGCTGATGAGCTGTGCGTGGTCACCTGTGATGATGAGCTCTCCACACTGTCGAAGCAGGAAATGAATTTCAAAAGTTCGCGGGGCTTTTCCTGTCTACCTGGCCAGTGCATCCGAGTTGAGAATGCTGTCCAGAGCGGTCAGTGGTGCACTGTGGGATAGCTCCCGGAGGCCAATACCGTCGATTGCGGCCACACTAACCCTATTCCGATATGTTAATACCGATATTAGCGCTACTCCTCTCGTCGGGCAGGAGTACAGAAACCGATTTAAAGAGCCATTAAAATTGATATAAGGTGCCTCCTAGTGTGGACGGTTGTGGCGTTAAATCGGTTTTACGCTCCTAAAACCGATTTAAAAGCCTAGTGTAGACCAGGCCAGGTTGTCATATCATTGTAGACATCCCCATTTCAGAGCTCTGCCAATCACAAACTGACCCACAACTAGGCACCAATGCAAAATCACAACTGTAAAAGTCTGAAATCCAGCCTCTGAAGCTTCCCTCTAAGGATTACCTAAAAATCCTTTCTCTCTCCCCTCCCCGCATTCTGTCTCTTCTACTCATGGCCACTACCACAACTGCAACTCCCTGGCCGACTGGATCACAGTCTTTTAACTGCAGCAAGCAGCACATGCACATGTCTGTTACTGTGTTAAGCCACTAGAATGTGGCAAGCTGTTTAAGGCCTATCAGAAACAGTAGATGAGATCAGCTGTTAAAAAATGTTAATTTCACCTTCCTTTTCCTTTTTCCCAGTTCTAGTTAATATTTTTCTCCACAAAGCTGGGATTCCTATGAATATCACCTTTCTTCATGTGTTAGCCTCGGGCCTACGAGCACTTTAGAGCAGACTGGAAGAGGGCAGTGATTGTGCACTCAAACACTCCTGGAGAAAGCTACAAATAAGACTTCCATGTTTTGCTATTATGCATAGTTATCTTGTTTATATTAATGCAGTAGCACAGCACTCTCTGGCAAGGA
Source organism: Mauremys reevesii (assembly GCF_016161935.1). Taxonomy (NCBI): domain Eukaryota; kingdom Metazoa; phylum Chordata; order Testudines; family Geoemydidae; genus Mauremys; species Mauremys reevesii. The sequence continues at coordinate 162,329,845 of NC_052623.1, forward strand.
AGCGTTACTATATTCTACATTTTCTGAAGAAAACAGCATTGTTCAGTTGCCCTTAATAGCATTGTTCCTATACTGAAGGTCATAGAAGATGGCCACATGATAGAAGAAAATAGTATATCTAAGTTAATGGGAAGAACCTAAAGGAGATGAACAATGTCACCTATCAAGAGAACTAATTGTATTGTGGAAAGAGGGAGCAATAAGGAAGATCAGCCAGTGCAAACAGAAATAGCAACTGCACTCCAGCAGTTAATGAACTGGCCGTGCAGTACCTTGCGCCTTCTGCAGATCCAGAATTGAGAGTAGGTCTCAGGCCACTCAGCCCTCATATTTGCCAATGTGTGATGTAACCTATCAAATATGTGATAAGTGGCCAAATGTAGAACTCCTGTATTGTGGTGGTCCTTGCACCAAAGCTGACTGTTTTAATGTTTTGAATTAACAATTGATGGATTCTAATATCTTAATGGTTTTAAATATATTTTCTTTATAATTTAAATTTGATCACTTTTTGGCAGATTTTAATGGTTTCCAAGGCTTTCTTTAGCAGTTTGCTGTGGTTCCATCCCCTTGAGGGGAAAATTTGAATGAATGAAAAGACAGGCTTACAATGTAGGCCCTTTGTTAAATGTAGAGAATGAAAGGGAGCTGGATTAGTGCAGGGGAAAAACCCTTTTGGTAAATGGGTTTCTACTCTCCACAGGAGCCCTGATTCCCAGTCCCCAGCTGTAGACACTACTGCCTGAGAGAAATTAATGTAGAACCTGGACTTTTTTTTATACCTGAAGTTTCAAAGATGTTTAATTTGATACAGTTTCATGTGTCTGTGCAGAAATCTGCTAAGTATGTTTTATTGCACTAGATTATTATAATTTAGATGCTGCTGTTCTCATAGCTCATCTGGTCCTCAGTTATTTAGTATGTACATATATAAGGTCCTGTTTCAGCAAGCAAACATTTGTTAAGTTCCTCATTCTGGCTTAACTAAAGACCAAGAGGTGACACCCAAAGTAATGATGTGTGGTTGCAGGTATTAGATACCCTGAAAGAAGGAGAATGGAACAAAGAAGTATCCTCCAGCATTGCACTGTACTCGTGGGTACAAAACACAAGATAAATCAGAGCTTAAGTAGAAAAGTTACCCCATATTTATTGCCATTTTGAGAGTTTATCTTGTATTTGGCAAGCATGACACAAATGAGCAAAGGATTGCCCTCTTCCCCACTCCTTGTATTTTTTTAAAAAAACCATGAATATCTCATATTCTTTTTCTGAATGAGTAAAAGAAATAGTCAAAAAAATCTCTCCTCAAGTTATCTTTAACTCACCGTGGGATGAACCCAAGTGCCCTCTGTTTATAATAATCCTACAAGAAAAATCAGGAATTAACCCATATGAAATCCACAGAAACCCTTAGTATCTTCTGAGTAGTCACTGTTCCTGTGGTCCATTTCATTGCAGTGGAGAACTTTCTGGTAAATTGGGGAATATTAAAATGTAGAAGTAAATCTGATTAGACAGTGGCAGTGTTGGCAGAAGACGCTGTAAGCAATTTTAAAAAGGCTGGTGGCAAGTGCCCCTGATGCAGTAACAACATGCTGCGTGGCTTTGAAGAACCATTCCCTCTAATAGGGACAGACTTGGATTCCCCATAGAATGCTGTTGCTTTTTTTTTTTTTTTTTTTTTACTGCTCTTGTTCTTAATCCCTTAACATTAGGAGAAGGAAGTACCGTATCCTGCATACAGGCAAGGCTCAGTGTGCCTGGTGGCAAACTGGACCTAAATTCTGCACTGAGGTCCCAGCATTCTAAAGTGCTCTGGTGTGTGGCATACAGGCATTTCCTCAACAGCTTATTTTACATTCAAAAATGGAGGATTTAAATGAATTTAATTTGAATATGAGCAATACAGCCATGACAAAAGGCCCTGTTCTACCAATTTTCTATTCTATTCTATTTATTTGACTCTGTCCTCACATTTCTGGTTTTCAGTACACTGTAGATTTGTCCATTGGCAATGCGTAGCTAAATCAGAGAGGGAAATCTGAAGATGTGTGAATGGAGGTTTTGACAATGAGGGGGGAATATGGGAGTGAGTTTGTGCTTCTGAGATATGCATGTTGGCTGCATATTTCTGATAAAAGGATCAGCGTGCAAATAGCTAACAAAGTTGACATTTTCACAACTTTGTGTTTCAGAATTAATACCCCATTGATATGAATATGAAACCCCAAAACTCGCGTTAAATTATCGGCTTTGTTAATAGTTTAATTTTTTGTATGTTACCTATGGCACTTCAGAGTAATTGTTTCATGCTGCTTCAGACTCAGAAGAATAACACAGCCTCCGTTTACATTCAGGCCATATTTCCAAGGTTATCCTCACAGGCTAGAAAATTATTAAATAATGACATTTTAATTTCTAGACACTGATGCTGCCATTAGGGATGGAGTCAGTAGCTATTTCTCTGGTTGTGGAGTCAGGGCCCGTTGCACTATGATTTTGTTTTTGATGGTGTTTCTTGGGACGTGTGGGGGTTAGGGAGTAAGAGGCAGTGCCTGGTGCAGATGTCATGCAGAAAACAAAAGGGAGTCCACACATTATTTTCCTTTCTTCTAATGATAGATGAACCTAAACAGACTTGCAGGCTTCTTTCAATTCAGTCACATACAATCCATTTTTGAGAATTGAGAAGAGGCTCTTTTAGAGAGTAATGGTGAAGATGGAGTAAGCTGTAACCATGCTGCGAATGGAGAGAGGGAATAGGAGAAACTCTTAATCTGAACTCTTACAGGTGTAGAGTTCATTCAGTTTTGTTACTTTCTTTTGAGTTTCTGGAACATTCCAGAAACATGCCCACATCTCTCTTGATAAAATCTACTTGTGAAAGGATGTGCTTAATGATTGAGGAATAAATGAAACCTGCAAGGTTTTTCCTTCCCCTTAGGGCTGAATTTTTCCCCCGCTTTCATTTTGCAATATCAACAAAGACTCCATTATATTAAAATAAAAACAGTGGGGAAAATGGGTAACAAAATAGAAATTAGTAATTTTTGGTTTTTTAACCCCCTACACTATGTCCTTTACATAAGAACATAAGAAAGGCCGTACCGGGTCAGACCAAAGGTCCATCTAGCCCAGTATCTGTCTACCGACAGTGGCCAATGCCAGGTGCCCCTGAGGGAGTGAACCTAACAGGCAATGATCAAGTGATCTCTCTCCTGCCATCCATCTCCATCCTCTGACGAACAGAGGCTAGGGACACCATTCTTACCCAGGCTAGGGACACCATTCTTACCCAACAGTAAGATGATAAACCCAAAATTTATATGTTTGCCAGCTTTTTCTATCAGGTGGTACAGCAAAGCTTTTGATACGGTCTCCCAACAGTATTCTTGCCAGCAAGTTAAAAAAGTGTGGATTGGATGAATGGACTATAAGGTGGATAGAAAGCTGGCTAGATTGTCGGGCTCAACAGGTAGTGATCAACGGATCGATGTCTAGTTGGCAGCCGGTATCAAGCAGAGTGCCCCAGGTGTCAGTCCTGGGTCTGGTTTTGTTCAACATCTTTATTAATGATCTGGATGATGGGATGAATTTTACCCTCAGCAAGTTCGCAGATGACATTAAGCTGCGGGGAGAGGTAGATATGCTGGAAGGTAGGGATAGGGTCCAGAGTCACCTAGACAAATTGGAGGATTGGGCCAAAAGAAATCTGATGAGGTTCAACAAGGACAAGTGCAGAGTCCTGCACTTAGGATGAAAGAATCCCATGTACTGCTACAGGCTGGGGACGGACGGGCTAAGCAGCAGTTCTGCAGAAAAGGACCTGGGGATTACAGTGGATGAGAAACTGGATATGAGTCAGCAGTGTGCCCTTGTTGCTAAGAAGGCTAACAACATATTGGGCTGCATTAGTAGGAGCATTGCAAGCAGATCAAGGGAAGTGATTATTCCCCTCTATTCGGCACTGGAGAGGCCACATCTGGAGTATTGTGTCCAGTTTTGCCCCCCTCCCCCTACAGAAAGGATGTGGACAAATTGGAGAGAGTCCAGCCAGGGGCAACGAAAATGATTAGGGGGCTGGGACACATGACTTACGAAGAGAGGCTGAGGGAACTTGGGTTATTTAATCTGCAGAAGAGAACTGTGAGGGGGGATTTGATAGCAGGCTTCAATTACCTGAAGGGGGATTCCAAAGAGGCTGAATCTAGGCTATTCTCAGTGGTGGCAGATGACAGAACAAGAAGCAATGGTCTCAAGTTGCAGTGGGGGAGGTCCTAATCTTCTATGATTCTTCTATATGATGCAATGTCATTATATTATAGAAATCATAGCAGTTCAGTGGTTTTCTAGATGTCAGCCTTCCAGATATGTGAGCCTACAGCAGTTTGCATTTGTCGTTCTTTCTGGTATGCTCAAAATATCATGTAGTGTTCATATACAGATATGAAAGTTTGCTTCCCATAGAGGTGAATCAAACTGCCTAATCAGAACTATAAAACTCAGTACATTTTTGAAGGGGTGAGCGTTTAAGGAATATGCTAGAATTTTGGAACTCATAAAACATAAATAAGAAGTGTTGCAATCAAAACTCCGAACTATTACGATAGAAATCATAGACCTTAGAAATTAGCACGTCAGTTATATTCTCCAGTTTGGCGGAAACAGCTTTTCATTAGGAAAGTCATGACCAGTAATTCTCTTGATAATGCCTACCTCTCATACACGTACTGCATTACATGACTTGCTCCATGACACACTATGATTAATCACCTCTTTGTTATGGCTCAAAAATAGACACAAATCCCTAAAAAGCATTTCCGGATGGTTCTCCTCTTTCTCTGTAGCTCCCCGTTGGACATGTAAGTCTGCAGATTTGATCTATGCAGTGATTTTTGATCCAAAATACCTGTGCTTTCTTAGAGTGGTACTGAATACATGAATTCTGCAAAATACTGTGCAAAAATGACTCCCTTGCAGTATGCTCTGTTATTAGTCCCTGCCTAGAGTAAAGCCAGAGGCAAGCTGAGAAATAGGAAAATAGCAAATAATGTATTTTATGGAGAATTCAGTTTGTGGCAACAGATATATCCCATTAGCACTATGATGACATTAGGTGCCAAGATATTCCATTTTAACTAGATCATAAATTGTACTTTGCCTAAAGGATTTATCATCAGTTATGTTTGTGTCCCAGTCATTTTTTTTTTATGGTTTGCAATCACAAGTTAGGCCTCCCTTCATATACATCTTTTATCAAGAAGTTGGAACTGGATCATCTTGTAAATTAGGATCAGAGCATGAGGTTGTATTTTACTGCTCCCTCCTGTTGATAAATGTTCTTTCTTTTAATCTCGCTAGCAGACAAGGCAATGAATTAAACATTAGCTGAATTGGCGAGCAAAATGCTGAAATTCTTACCTTCTAGAGAAATGAGATATTTCACCTAGCAGGTACCTAAATTGCCTTCTGGTTAGTCAGGATTAAAAGGGAACAAAATGTTTAAATAAACCTACAAAACAAAACAAAACAAAAACCACATACACCCCCGCCCTCCCCCACCACCTTCTTAGCTTTTATGTATTATGGGGAAAAATACAGTTTTATTAGCAATATTGTTTCCTCTGGTCATTCCATTTATGTTTGTTCCCTTGTAAACATGTCATAATCTAGATACAGACTGTAGAATTTAAATATGCCACTTTATTTCGATTGTAGGGAGGAAAACTCTAGCCATTCTTTCTAAAATCAAAGTATAGCAGCAAATTGGGTGCAGGTAGGATTACTTAACTTCACTGGCACTGACTTGATATCACCCTACTGAACACCCTACTTCCACTGATGAGAAGTTAATCACATGGTTAGACCCATTGACTTAAATGGAACTAGTTGATTGAGTAACTGCTCAGTGTTGTGACTTAGGTTTTCATAGAGTGGGCCTTTGAAGGGATCTCTCTTACTCTGTTTTTGTAAAATACCTAGAAGTGCCCTGTTCATGCTGAATGGTATCTCTTGGTGCTACTATAAACCAAATAATATAATTCAGCAGTAATATTTCCAGTTTATGTAGATTTTTAAGGTGTCTGTTTCCCAAACTAGCTGAGTGTTGATTTGGACACTAATAGTTAAATTATTCCTAAATCATATGCAACCAGTTTTTCTGACCAGCTACCACTCAGTGAAAACACCCTCCAAAAAAAGTGTTTTCCTGAAATCTGCAAAAATTCTGATATTAAATTACTTTAAATGAAACTCAAATATCTTTACTTTCTTTAGAACACAGAACAAATGAAAGTAATGCAACTATAATGTATGCTTAAAATAAGTTCAGTATTTGTACAAATAATCCTTTTAGTTTGACATAACTAGCAAAGAACAATTTTGTAATGATAAATGTAACTTAAAATATTACGTGGGGTTGCCTCTTGCTTACAGCATGAAAAATTTGATTCAATTCTTGTCTTTGTTCTCTTTATGTACTAGTGGGGAGTGGCTAAGAGCCCTCACCAGACCAAAATTCGGTTACTGTATTTTTTCCACTGAGCTACAAAGTTCCACTGGAGCTCAGACTGAGGTCTATGGCAATCTTCCGCCCAGAAAAGAAAAGCGAGGCATTACGATTCTCTTCCATATGTATATGTGAAAGCTGGTCCACAATTAAGATATCGGATGCCCTACTTATTGAAATTTCCTATGCACTTTAAAGCAGTCTCCTTTAACTGAAGTTAGAGGGTATGTGCCTGACAGTACCATTTCTTCATTTGGCTATGATCTCTCTAACACCTAGGCAGGGGGGAGGGATAGCTCAGTGGTTTGAGCATTGGCCTGCTAAACCCAGGGTTGTGAAATTAATCCTTGAGGGGGCCACTTAGGGATCTGGGGCAAAGATTGGTCCTGCTAGTGAAGGCAGGGGGCTGGACTCAATGACCTTTCAAGGTCCCTTCCAGTTCTAGGAGATTGGTATACCTCCAGTTATTATTATTTATTTATATGTACTTAATCTTTAGGTACATGAGTGGTCTCACTAAAGTCAGTAGTTCTTACCTATATTAGGCAAGTTCTTTACACATGTAACTAGTCCCTCTAAGCATTATTGATTCACTAATGACCATTTTGACATAAACATCTAGCCCATGTACTTATCTCACAATTCCAAACTCTCCCATGCATTCTAGAGTACTCCCCTACCCAACTGCTTAAACTTCCATTCTTCCCCCTTCAAAACCTCTTCAGTGCAGTTAGGCTCGGTCAGTATAAATATCCGTGTCCCACTGAAAATTTCAAATGTAGGGACAGAGTTAAACACATCAAATCTAATATAAAAATAAATAACATGGGAAACTGTATTCATTATATTATTCATTTTCATACTTAATGTCCAGCCTGATGCACTCGAGTTCTGCAAAAATTAAGACACCTTGCGAAAACTAGAGGATTTCTGCCCATCTAGCTGCAAGGTATATAGGTCTTGGCTATAACACTAAACTGAGTCCTTGCTCTAACCTTGAATATTATTTTATAGTGCTGAATATTAACATTAAATGAATCCTGGGATGTTGATCAGAATAAAAACAACTACCTAATTCTCTTCTGATGTACTGTATGTGAGGACATGACCCCTCATAGTATTTCATGTGTTATACTTCAGCGCTCATTGCCTGCAGTGAAAGAGGCACAGTATTGTGGTGATTACAAATGTTGAACTGAGTTTCTTAATCAATGTTATTGGGCAAAGATTGGAAAGTTATCTTTGCTAAATATTGTGAATTATTTAAAAGTCAAAATAATATGTACCCATTTCAAAGGACCGATATATAGAATATCTCTTATTCACTCTCTTCTCCTGCCCAACTTATCAGACAGTCATCAATCCGAGTCACTAACGTAGGGTATTTATAAGAACTACAGGATACGTTCCCAAACTAAGAAATATTTTGATTCACCTGGTGGGGGGGAAGATATCCATAATAAAGTGCGAGAGAGAACTACAGACTTATTGATGTCTGTGACTCTCTATATGAGTTTTGGTAAATTGCATTTCTTTCTCTTGCCAGGTGCTTTAGAGTGGATATTCTCAACTCAGATTCATAGGCCACATGGAAAATTACTGGCCTTGTACCCTGAGAACACACAAAAATGTTGCTGCCTTTTTTATTCTCTGCTACCCACTTGCCCTGCATGTAGTATAAACCATTCCTTTCCCCACCCTCAAATCACCATCTCCCAATCTGACATTCCAGTGTGAGTAAAGGGGAACTTCCAGGGAAATGGACAGAAATATGCCCCACATTAAACTAGTATTGTACCCACAAACATTAAAACACTTATTACAGAAAGGGCAGCTGTGGTTTTATCCTACTGCATACTCTCTCCTCACAACCTCTTCTGGTGACTGACTTGGATCTAGGAAGGGGGCCCAGAGGTTAATACAGAAAAGAACTATAGCCATGTCTGCCTGTTAAGAGTGTCTAAAAAGGAAATGAAGAAAAAACACTTACTAAAACCTGTTGGGTGATGAGGTGGGCTGTAGGTGCAAATTAGATTTAAACTCATATTCCTAGACCCTTGGGTGTAGGACACCAATTCTGTCATGGAGATAAAATACCGTGCCTTCAGAGAGACTGATGCCTGCTGTGCAGAGAGACATCATGGCCATTTTGGAAGGAGTTCTTCTTTCAAATTCCTATTAGCAGTAAGCATTCACTCTGATGACCAACAGTCTTTCTGATGACCAGAAATAAACTGGAGAGAGAGGAAGATTTTTTAGCAAGGTGAAATGAAGAATGGTTAAATTTGATGTTTTGTCTTTTTCAGAGTATTGCCACTGGAAAGAATGAAAGTGGCTACACACTGCTTAAGCTTGATTGCTACAACAATTTAAAATTCCCCTCACAATATATTTTAGAACCAATATTTCATCTGATCATCTGCAGAGCTTAATCTAGCTCTGGAAAATAAAAGGCAGATGACATTTTGCCTTTTCTCAGCTATGGTGTCTTGCATCTCAAAAAGATGGTAATATTGGAACAAAAAGTGTTTGTTTTTGCTGTAGCTCTGCTATTGATAAATGTTCTGTCTTTTCATCTCGCTTCAGGAAGAAAACATGAATTAAACATTAATTGAACCATATTGACTGCCAGCGTGTAGAAATCTTATTGTAGATGTTGGAGAGTGCAGAAGGCTGCAGGGCAGATTGCTGTTTCTTCATTGATTATTTCAGTAGTAAAAGAGACTTGTTGACAGAGTGCTGTTCTGATGTGAATAATATTTACTCCCATAATATTGCAAGAGAGGTGAGAAGAACTAGAGTGTCACACTGTTTAATGTACAGTCTGTTCAATTCAAGGGAGGTGGGAAGTGCTCCCCTTCAGTTATTTCTTGGCTACTAACTACAATAAGACTTTCAGCCTTTGTAAGAGAAAAAGGCCACAGAGAATATTTTCCTATTGGTGTTTGTGAAATTTCCCCTACCCATTTCTTTTTGCTACAAAAATGTGTCTATCTTTTTCTTTCTTGTTGCTCTTCCCTTGTATTGTAATAGGTTTTCCAGTACCCATAGTAACGCATATTGAAAGTGACTAGCAAAGAATCCCAAAGCTAAGATTCTTGGGATAGATGACTGCACTAGAATTTAAACCAAACACACACTAGGCTCAGAATGAAAGACCCCTAAAGCACTGAGTCAGTGAATGAAGGGAAGATTTTAAAACTTGCGAGGTCTCAAAGATTGCTCTAATGCAGCTATACAAAGGAAACTGACTAAAATAATTAATCATACTTATGTCTTGTTGGCTTGTGTTTCATATAACTATCTTTCTGCAAATAGCTTAAAGATAAACAGTGCTCAGAAAAATTTCTAGTGGTTAGAGCAGGTGGATGTATACCAGAACAATAAAATACACTGCCATGTATACACTGTATAATTTTTGAACTATGCAAAAAGAGTTCCATGGATAAATACGTTTTTCTTTCATCTGTGTGGGTTATAACCATTAATCCTACTTGACCCAGGTGCATTATACACAGTAAAACACACACATAACTTCATTGTTTCCCACCGCTTTTCTAGCAATTAAACAGCCCTGTTTATAAATAGATATATATTTGAATTTCTCAGAGGGCCCTGATTTCAGTGGTACTAAACATTTAATACCTTTTTGTAGCAGCCAAAGTCTCTCTGGGGCTTACAGTACCAGGAAATCTCATTTGCTTTTTCATTATGAATTTTGCAGATCAGCACCTCCCATACGTCATAGCATAACAGTGGCTTAAAAGTGAGATACTGCACCTTGATATGTATACCTATTTTCTTATTATTGGTGTTCTTATTTATTTATTTATTTTTAAATGCATTTAGTGCTGAGTTGACAGAGCACTGGTGACAAAAGTCTTCTTATTACTCTCAGGAGAAGTACTCTCAGGACAGAGGAGGTAGTGGTACAAACCTCCCCATACATCTCACTAAAGTATTTCAGCTTTGAGCCGAAGAGGACATCTGTAAGGATAAGAGTGTAGTTCACTCTCCATGCTCACTCTCACCTAGAGCTCTCTGCTGCCACTGCCAATAAGGGTAATCATCGGGAAGTCTTATGCATAGAAACATAATGCCTTACTATGTCTACAATCCTGTTAACTGTATCCGTCCATACTAGCCCCGTGGAGCTTTCGTGGCTTCCAAAGTTCATGTGTGATAATATTTTGCAATCCAGATACCCTTCTATGGAGGACTGGAACTCCTTTCACTTAAGGTATGTCTATGCTGCGATTAAAAAAACCCACTGCACCAACAGGGGTGCTGGAACAATTTTTCTAGTGGGGTTGCTAAAAATAGAAACCATGTATTGGGTTGTTATTACTACTTCAGCACCCCGTAGTTCCAGCACCCCTGAGCACCAAGTCTCAGAGGCTGGGTCAGCTGACTCCGGCTCACAGGGCTCAAGCTGCCAGGCTAAAAATAGCAGTGTAGACGTTCAGGCTCAGGCTGGAATCCCGGGCTCTGAGACTTTTCCCCCCTCGCAGGGTCACAGAGCCCAGGCTCCAGCTCAAGCCTGAATGTCTACACTGCAGTTTTATAACTGGCGACCCAAACCTGGGAGATCAAGTCAGTGACTTGGGCCAGATGCGGCTGTGCCAAGACTCTTTTATTGCTGTGTAGACATACCATTGGGCCTCACAAGAGCTAACCCGTGACTTTGTCATTCCGGCTCTATTTGCTGATTCACAAGTGAAATTGACTTTCTTCCATTACCAGTACATTTGATCCATCCACTTCCTTGTGTTTACACTTTCTTAACATTATACATTAGGGAAGTACAAACTTTTTTTGCCTACAGGGAAAACATTAATGCAAATGTAGAGCAGATCAGTTTTCTGAAAACTGAATTTTCAACCCAAAAAATCCCTGCAGTTTTTCATCAAATCAGGAAAATCAGTTGATGTTCACCATTTTCTGCTATACATAAGTCTAATTTAAAAGAAAAACAGCAACTTTTTGGGGGGAGACAGGAGTGGAGGGGAGGCAGTATGTGTTACAAAGGTAACAGCCAGTGGACTCCAGGAACTCCACTTTTCCAGGCTGAGAAACTGTATCGTGCTAGCATATCTCCCACATTTGGCTGAATAACCATCTTTAATTGATTGCGGCACATTACTAGCTTCCCTCTTCATATGCCATGTTTGCTTGTACTCATGTATTCTGGCTGTCCCTTTAATGTTAATGGGAGTATAAGAATTTAGTGTGTTTCAGCCACAGCCTGGGTCAAGGTCCAATGTTGAGAAGGTCAGATTTGCTGCTTCCTCTGATGGAAAGAAACCCTGAGGGATTACAAACTAAGGCATATGGAGACCGTGTCTTCCTCCCAAAAAGACTTTTTTTTCCCCTTCACAAGAAATCTGAGAACTTACCTCTGGTAGGCAGGAGTTACAAGGAAAGGCAGAGGAGTGTGAAGATGAGACACCAGATAGGATAAAGCTTTTACAAATACTGTTATGTGAAGTTTAAGATGTAAAGGGGAATGTTTGTCTGAGAGTTAGTATTCATGCAAGAAATTATTTTAGAAAGTGGCTTTGTCTTCCCAGCTGGGAGTTATAGCCCATGTTGTAGGCAGTTATCAGGAGTAAGGAGCGAGGAATCAGAGAACTGTAGGACTGGAAGGGACCTCGAGAGGTCATCTAGTCCAGTCCACTGCACTCAAGGCAGGGCTAAGTATTATTTAGACCATCCCTGACAGGTGTTTGACTGACCTGTAATTAAAAAATCCAATGATGGAGAGTCCACAACCTCCCGCAGCAATTTATTCCAGTACTTAGCCACTCTGACAGTTATGAAGTTTTTCCTAATGTCCAACCTAAACCATCCTTGCTGCAATTTAAGCCCCTTGCTTCTTGTCCTGTCCTCAGAAGTTAAGGAGAATAATTTTTCTCACTCCTCCTTGTAACAATATTTTATGTACTTGAAAACTTTTCTCCAGACTAAACAAACCCAATTTTTTCAGTCTTCCCTTATAGGCCATATTTTCTAGACCTTTAATAATTTTTGTTGCTTTTCTCTGGACTTTCTGCAGTTTGTTCACATCCTTCCTGAAATGTGGCACTCAGAACTGGACACAATACTCCAGTTGAGACCTAATCAGTATGGAGCAGAGAGGAAGAATTACTGCTTCTGTCTTCCTTACAACACTACTGCTAATACATCCCAGAACGATGTTTTCTTTTTTTGCAATGGTGTTACACTGTTGACTCATATTTACCTTGTGATCCACTATAACCCACAGATCTCTTTCCACAGTACTCCTTCCTAGGCAGTCATTTTCCATTTTTTATGTGTGCAACTGATTGGTCTTTCCTAAGGAACTTTGCATTTCATAGATTCATAGCGTTGGAAGGGACCTCAGGAGATCATCTAGTCCAACTCCCTGCTCAAAGCAGGACCAATCCCCAAATGGCCCCCTGAAGGATTGAACTCACAACCCTGGGTTTAGCAGGCCCATGCTCAAACCACTGAGCTATCCCTCCCCCCCAAATGAGGATTTCACAACCACAACGGTTGAGAAATGGTTCATTGCCAGACAGGCTGATACCAAACTAAGTTTTCATAGATTATTTGTCCATATTGAATGCTGGTTGTATTGGAAGCTATTTGCTGGAGGCAGAGGCTCTTCCTGTTTGGTGCTTCTCATCAAGCATTATGGCAACTGAATGAAAGCACATTCCTGAATCTGTTTGTCTGTCTGTGTGTGTTTGGTCTAGGCACACACACACCACAAAATACTTTGGCAACTTAACTTTACACAGAAAACTATGGAAGATAATAGACTGTGCAGACTTAACCTATCTGAAATCCTCTCCTGCTGGGATAGAGGAGATAACGATTACAGGGACAACAAGACAAAAATAAACCCTTTCCAAATATACTAGATACAGAGACAAGAGACTAGTGTGTCATTAGATATCCAGCTGTGCATAAAAGTTGCATATATTCTTCCTTCTCAAAACTGCCTGTTACATAAGGCTTTTATTAAGGTTAAGTGATTTAGCTTGGATTAAATTCCATCCCATTTTAACACTGGAAGTTTGAGTGATCCAAACCAAATCCGATTATGTGATCATTTCACATCTCTTATGAAAGTGGTGAAATGTTAGTTAAGGTGAACACAGATTGTTTGCTATCTGTTCCCCTTTCCTTCCATCCTGCAAAAGATTACAGACCATCAATGTTATGGGTCCATCTTCTGGGAAACAAGAAGGCAGATTTATAGACACCCAAGCGCCCCCTTTCTGACCTTCAGTATTCTTTGCCTCCTCTCCTGTAATATTGGAATTCAGCTCTCAGCTCTCTCAACTTCTCCTTTCTGTATTGTACTTCCTCTGCGGCAATAGAAGAAAAGAGCAAAGAAAACTCTGAAATAGGGAGAGGGAGAAGTGGGACAAGAACACGAAGGATCTTGCTGAAAGAAGGCCAACACTAAGCACCATCTAGTGATTTTACACCAGTTGTATAGGTTTTGAAAGCCAACAAGTCATGGAAATCATGCACCAGGGAATTTTACATCATTTCTGTTGGATCTGATCCTGCATAATAGGGGGGATGGTCAACACCCTCTGGGATGTTTCATCTCTAGGTTGCAGGCCACCTTTAAGGTGGATTTTTTCGGGTTGCATAGTGGTCTGTTATTTTTGGGAGAGCATCTCATGTCTCAGTAGTAGGATCAAATTGTCAGGAATCTTGTCATTCCTGAAGCCTCTCCTTTAATACCCTCCTGTATTCCCTGTCTGTAGAGCTGCTATGCCTGAGATTTGAAAGGCAGTGGTTCAGTGACCACTGAACTCTGTGTAACAACCTGTATAATTTGTGTTCTCACTGCATTCATTAGACAGCTAGACATTTACACCAACTCTCCTCTCACTTTCTATATTTGTTGAACTTGGGCCTGATCATGATTTTTCTAAATTTGAGGATAGTCCGGCCCAAAATCCTGAATCTAAATACACCTGAACTTTAGGGAGGTCTGATCTGAAATTCACAGCTGGCTTAAATTGCTGTAATGGACTGAACCATTAGATACATACAGCATCATGCTTTGAAGTTTAGATCTGATTGCTTAAGTTTATTTCTGGGCCAAATGCCTTTCTACGCATCTTATTAATGAGTGATACCCCACTGGTTCACTAGCTGTGACAAAAAATATTGAGGAAGGTAGGCCTACCTCTTGAATAGCCAGTGCAAAGCTGAATTGTTGTTTGTTGGGTTTTTTTACAGTCTTGAACTTGATTCTTCACTCTGTTGCATGGTCTTTTGTATCAGTGTAAATGCAGTGACATAACACTGGTATCATAGAGTGGAGAAGAAAGCCCCTAATTTTTTTCTATTTACACTTTGGGAATTGTACTCCTGTAGTAGTAGTTCTCTCTTATTTGTGTGTGGGTTTATTTCCCAATTTTATTTCTTATAATACCTGGATCCATGATTTATTGGTATCCATTATTATATCTTCTTTGTGTCACCACATTATTATTATTAATTATTATTAATTATCATTATAGTAGTCATTATTTATCATTATTTTATTATTGATTATTTTATTTTATTATTGTTTGTTTGTTTATTTAAACTCTTGTTTGACCTGTGGATAATCATAACATCCCTCACTTTGAATTTCCTGGCTTATTTCCTTCCTTTCTGTTCACATCTTTTTCATCATTTAAATTAGTGTTTTGGCTGATAACAATGAGTACTTTGCTTGCTCTAACTTGTAAAATACCTAACTTCATTTAATCAAATATTAATTTAGTCATTAAAAGTATTTACATTGATTGATTTAAAGATTGATTACATAGGTTGTGTTAAACTAAAATACAGTATACCCCCGACAGATTTATGCAGCCAACTCAAACAGTATTCGGTAGTGACCTGTCAAAAGTAATTCTCCTCTTTAATCTGGAATCACAGAATGATCACTGTCTAAAATAATTACCTGAGTAATTCCTCCAGAAACATTTTATTGTTAGGCCTTCTTACTGGTCTATGGAATCAGGGAATTATCAGTAAGAAATGAACTTTTCCATTGTTTTTGGAACATGTTGATATTGGAATGGTAAATATAAAGTACAGCTTCTACATAAGATTTTTTTCTCTCTGAATGTATAGTAGTAAACTGTATATTTGTTCAAGTGCTGCAATTAATATTCTTGCTTATGTGAAAGTACAACAGTTAATTTTGTAATATATAGAAAATAGTCATTACATACATTTTGGGTGAACCAAAATTTCAGTGAGATTTCAAAAAATACCAAGTTTGCATGTTTCTCCATTGCATCTTTCCCAGACATCTGCAGGTCTGGGAGTTTGCATGAGGGGGAAGAGATGGCAGATTCAGGGCTGGGGAGGGACTGGGGCAGGGCTTCCCTGTGGTTGCGAGTCATAAATCCACCTAAAAGTTAATAACATAGCCTGAGTCTGGATCATCTTTTGCCTGGTAGTCTCTCCACACTGGAGAACCTCCTTGCTTTGGTGGGGAGAGGATATTCCAGGAACATCCATCAACGGCAGTAGCCGTAAGAGAAAGATTCCCAGGAACCCAACACTGCTAGGGAGCAAGAAGGAGAAGAGGGTCCCATAGCCACCATGGAAACATGCTGATGGCCTAGCCACCATACTGCCCCCAGAAGATTCTCCTGAGATATGTGAGTTCTGAGGAATTGAATGCCCTGCTCATTCCACATTGGGGAGTTCCCCTGCATGAAGATTCTGGCAAAAATGCTGTGAGCCTTCCTCCTCTGCTGCCCTCCACCTCACCAAGGAGAGAATAAATCCTGTGTGTATCTGAGTAGTTGGTCTGTAATATCTGCTCCCTGTAAAGTATTACAAATACCTTTTGCACATCCAGTCAGGAATTGTATATCTGCCTATGCTTTCCATAGTGCAATGTCTTCAGACAGACGGTGATTTTAGTTGGCTTTCTCCTTCTTGGAGTGCATGCCTAATGCAAACTAGTTGGAGAAATCTGAACCATGAAATGTAAGTATTGATAACAGATAGGGGTGGGCAGGAGAGAAGGTAATTGCACCACTTACTTGGCAAGAACTGGATTTAAAAATGAATTCATCCCCATAAATAGAAATTATTTTGGGGACCAGCGCTGACCTAGAAATTCTGTGTGCAGTTGGCTTTAGAATAAGACATTCAGGAATGCCACAAAAGTGATTCATTTAAGTAAATATACTGTATCATGTGTCTGTGTTGATGGTGTTTCCACTACTCATTTCCTGTGGTGGTATATTTCTAGAGGTGTTATAATGTTCCAACTTCTGTGCTATATAAAAAGCTATAAGTAACTTTTAATAATAAACGTCAAATGATTATTATGTACAAATACATTTTCTTTTTGAATTGGAAAGAAAGGCTTCTGCATAGCTAGATGTGCAAATGCCAATGCCTCAATATACTGATATATGTGTGTATATATATATATATTTTAAATGAAAAGAGTGTTTGTCCACAAGCTTGTTGGGTGGGAATTGAATTATCCCTCTTGTCTTAAGCCTACTTTATGAGGTATAATCTCCTTTTCCTCTGTGTATAATTGCCGTTAGTGGTTTATACATGGTATGGAAAAAGAACAGACTCTTTCATGCAAACACTACAAAGATGGAGTTCCACACACAGATAGCTTTAGTGTTGCTATACATATTTTTTTCATCTAGTATTATTCATATTTATTAATCTTATAACTAAACATAACAGTATGTCCACAAGAAATTTTCAGTCAGTCAAGTTGTTTCTATTAGGAAAATGTCATAGTTCGTAATAATCATACTTGCAGATCATCCTTTAAGAGAAGACATGGCAATTCTATCATCCACTGCATTTTTTTAATGACTTGTAACTTTAAAAAATAGTGATGCTCCATTTTTCCCTATTACATTTCAATTTTTACCTTATTTTTCAAGACTAGTTCATTTCTATTTATTCTGGTAAATCTACTTCATTCAGCTGATTCTGCTATTTCCTTGTCCCTTCCTATATCTGCAGCTAGTATACTTGTGGGCCATAGCCTGGCCGCAGATTTCTTAATCAGCTAAATAAATTCAATTATTTATTTTTAATTTTTTTTATTAAAATGGATGAGTCCTATCTGTCTAGATCAGATTCATTGCAGGTATAAAGTCCTGCCAATGACTGATCAAGATGCTGTGTGGATGTTTCTTTTTCTTCTTCTTCTTTCTCATTCTAATTCATCCAGCCAGCGGTATTAAACCTGGTTTTCTCAAGCAACTTCAATTTGCAAAAACTGATCAGGTCAATCTATTGTCCTTGCTGACAGCCCAAGATGCAGCAGACCTGCTGCACAATAGGCAGCCTACAGGGGTCAAAGCCTGCATGTGGCTGATAACAGTGCTATTCTTGGATGGAAAACACCATGATTAGCGAGCTTCAATCTGCCTCAGCATGGGACTATAGCTCAATGGCAAATCCTAAAGAAGCCACATTTAGGAATCTCTTCTGTCCCTGTATTTTATTTAAAAGTGGAACCTGCAAACTCAGAGATCTGAACACTGTTATTCCCCACCACCACCCCCTTATCCCCTCCACCCAAGGGAACCCTACAATAAATAATCAAGGAGGGTAGAAGCTGGGGGAGGGGATGAAGTTCAGAATTATTACCTTGCCTTCTCACTTTATCCATACAACTCTACAGAAATCGAACATGTTAGAGTTAAATTGTGTCTTCTACTTTCCAGGCTTACTGATTTAGCTGTGAATGTGGTTGAGGATCTCTGTAATTTTATATAATTATATACAATTGCCTACTCAGGCTGTGACCACTTTCTAGTAAGCTGATCATTTCAGAAAATTATATATAGATATATGATCTCATCTGTTTCATCCTGAAGGATCTCAAAACACTTTAGAAATTGATATGCAGCATAAATTATATACGGGGATCCCTTATTCCGCCATTGCTATTCAGCACTGCAACATTTCCCAGCCTGTTGGGAAAGAAAGCAGATCAAATGTACAGAAGTGAGGAGATAGAACAAGAAGAATTTTCTTACATGTTGTTATAAACATTTATGTATAAATTGGTTGATTCTTTGTGTGATGTTATGGAGACTTGAAATCTTTTAATTGGTGATGTTGAATCTGCAGCAGGTTCACCATTTCAGAAGCTGTTAAGCAGCATCCTACTGTACAATATTAAACAGGCAACTGCAGCCAACTAAAATGAAGGCGTCTGTCACCTTCCTCCTCAGCACTGCCATTCAACCAAAGCTTACCATTAGCATGGCTACGATAACTAGGAATCCTAGCATTAGAACCTGGCTTCTAAAGGAGCCCAGAATAAGATATGTAATCATTGAGTGGGAAAATAACTGATGGCATGCTCTCCTTCCCACCCATCCCTTTTTTTCTTTAGGTATTAGTACAGGAAAACATCAAAAAGGTGAATTCCTGAGGAGTTGCTTCTGAGATTTTACAGAAGCAAGTAGAATAAAACAGTAGATTAGAAGTGATGGTTTGAGCAGATGATTTCAGATCTGGTGGGTGATCTTGTTAGCACGCTTTGTTTTGAAACTCTCCTGTGGCTGGGAGTGATTGCAATAGAGGGCAGAGCTGAATGTTGCATAGCAGCAGGGGCATAACCAACTGAGTGAGCAGCAAACCATTAAATTTCTTTGAAAGTGCCTAGACCTCAGGTGAGGTCTAATGAGAAACAAGGGCATCACTAGTACATAAAACAGCCAGTAGAAGAAACAAACAGTCTGATACTGAAGATATGTAGTGCTCCTGTTTCTTAAGATCAGGGCAGGGCTACATATTCCCAAAGTATCAAGTTGCTTCCACGATGGAGGAGAAAGAGAAGCACAAGTCACTCAGGGAAACTGCATCATATGGCTCACAAAGGGAATGTCATCAAAAAAGCAAGAGAGAACCAGTACGTTGATAGCAGGATAGAAAGAATGGGAAAAAACATATGAAGATGTTCAGTGTAGGCACCATTTATAGAGATTCTTCCGTGGATGAGTTTGAGTATGATCACACTACAAAGAGCCAAAGTGCAGACAGCATGACCAATGAGCAAAGAAGCAAGTTCATAAAAAGCGTTCAAAGTCAAAATGGAAAAAAATAAAAGAGTTATTGAGCTTTAATTCTTAGGGCTGGAACAGAATAATAATTTAACATTTCTGGATCAGCTATTGATGGGGTTGAAACCACATGAGACTATATATATGGGACTTAAAGTGCTCAGACCTCTGCTGAATGACTGTAGTTCACCCACATGGGCATTAATGATACTGCCAGGTCTGACTGTGAGCAGATCAGCAGTAACGACATAGCTCTGGGAGCTAGGATGAAGGAGTCAGGGACTCAGGTCACGTTCTTGTCCATTCTCCTGGTTGAAGGTAAGGTCCCAGGCATGGTCCCAGCACACCCTGGAGATGAATGGTTGGCTGCATAGATTATGTCAATGGGTAGGAAAGCTTTGGCTCCCTTGGCCATGGGATGCTGTTCCAGGAAGGAGATCCACTGGAAAGAGATGGGATCCACCTGACCAAGAAGAGGAAGAGCATCTTCACGCACTGACTCACTAACTTAGTGAGGAAGGCTTTAAACTAAGTTCAAAGGGGGAAATCAGTGGGGGAATCCTGCTCAGCATCTTGGATGTCTATACACAAAGGCAAGGATCATAGGGAATAAATAGGAAGAACTGGAAGTATTAGTACACAAGTTAAATTATGACTTAATTGGCAATACTGAGACTTGATCTGATAAATCTCATGACTGGAATATAGGCATAGAGGGGTTTTGCTTGGCCAGGAGGCTCAGGCAGGAAAGAAAAGAAGAGGAGGTGCTGCACTATAGATCAAGAATATGTACACTTGTTCTGAGGTCCAGAAGGAGGTGAAAGGCAGATCAGTTGAAAGTCTGGTAAAGATAAAAGATAAAAGTAGATGATGTCATGCCTGGGGTCTATTATAGGCCACCAAATCCAGAAGAAAAGGTGGATGAGTCATTTCTAGGACGACAGAAATATCCCAAACCAAAGACCTGGCAGTAACGGGGGACTTTAACTACCCAGCTATCTGCTGGAAAAGTAATACAGCAAAACACAATGTTTCCATTAAGTTCTAGGAATGTA
Source organism: Mauremys reevesii (assembly GCF_016161935.1). Taxonomy (NCBI): domain Eukaryota; kingdom Metazoa; phylum Chordata; order Testudines; family Geoemydidae; genus Mauremys; species Mauremys reevesii. Next base: position 162,350,490 of record NC_052623.1, read on the forward strand.
CTGAGGACAACTTTTTGTTTCCGAAAGTGGAGGAAGTAATGAGAGGAACAGTGATTTTTAGGCTTAATTCTGACCAACATGGAGGAATTGATTGTGAATCTGAAGGTGGAAGGCAATTTGGGTGAAAGTGACCCTGAAATGATGGCTTTCATGTTTCTGAGGGAAGGAAGGAGTAAGAGCAGCAGAATAAGAACAATGGACTTCATAAAAAACAGACTTTAACAAACTCAGGGAACTGGTAGATAAGGTTCCCTGGGAAGAAAATCTAAGGGATAAAGGAGTTCAGTAGTGGCAGTTTCTCAAGGAGATAATATTAAAGGCATAGTTGCAATCTATCCCATTGCGAAGGAAAGATTGGAAGAATAGAAAGATACTAATATGGCTCCATCAGGAGCACTCCAATGACCTGAAAATCAAAAAGGAATTCCTGCAGAAAGTGGAAACATGGAAACATGGACCAATTGCCAAAGAGGAGTATGAATAGCAGAACCATGTAGGGACAAAACCAGAAAGACTAAGGCACAAAATAAGTAACATAGAGCAAGAGACATAAAAAGGTAATAAGAGATTCTTTAAATATTTTAGAAACGAGAGAGATGAAGGAAAGTGTAGATCCCCTACTTAGCTGGGAGGGAAAGCTAATAACTGATGAAATCAAGAAGGCTTAGGAGTTCAATGCCCATTTTGCTTCAGTTGCCATTAAAAAAGTTCACGGTGACCAGATACTCAACACAATTAATATTAAAAATGAGGGAAGGAACTCAATTGTCTTCAAAAACTCATGGAGGAAGGATGAGGTCCCGAAAGACTGGAGAAGGGCAAGCATAGTACCTATCTTTAAAAAGGAGAACAAAGAGGAGCCAGGGGCTTATAGACCAGTCAGCCTAACTTTGATACCTGGAAAGTTACTAGAACAAATTATTAAGCAATTAGTTTGTAAGCACCTAGAAAATAGGAGGGTTATAAGGAATAACCAGCATGGATTTGTCAAAAACAAATCATGCCAAACCACCCTATTTTTTTTCTTTTCCAGGAAGTTAAGAACATAAGAACATAAGAAAGGCCGTACCGGGTCAGACCAAAGGTCCATCTAGCCCAGTATCTGTCTACCGACAGTGGCCAATGCCAGTTGCCCCAGAGGGAGTGAAGCTAACAGGCAATGATCAAGTGATCTCTCTCCTGCCATCCATCTCCATCCTCTGACGAACAGAGGCTAGGGACACCATTCTTACCCATTCTGGCTAATAGCCATTTATGGACTTAGCCACCATGAATTTATCCAGTCCCCTTTTAAACATTGTTATAGTCCTAGCCTTCACAACCTCCTCAGGTAAGGAGTTCCACAAGTTGACTGTGCGCTGCGTGAAGAAGAACTTCCTTTTATTTGTTTTAAACCTGCTGCCTATTAATTTCATTTGGTGACCCCTAGTTCTTGTATTATGGGAATAAGTAAATAACTTTTCCTTATCCACTTTCTCAACATCACTCATGATTTTATATACCTCTATCATGTCCCCCCTTAGTCTTCTCTTTTCCAAGCTGAAGAGTCCTAGCCTCTTTAATCTTTCCTCGTATGGGACCCTCTCTAACCCCCTAATCATTTTAGTTGCCCTTTTCTGAACCTTTTCTAGTGCTAGACTATCTTTTTTGAGGTGAGGAGACCACATCTGTACACAGTATTCGAGATGTGGGCGTACCATGGATTTATATAAGGGCAATAATATATTCTCAGTCTTATTCTCTATCCCCTTTTTAATGATTCCTAATATCCTGTTTGCTTTTTTGACCGCCTCTGCACACTGCGTGGACATCTTCAGAGAACTATCCACGATGACGCCAAGATCTTTTTCCTGACTCGTTGTAGCTAAATTAGCCCCCATCATGTTGTATGTATAGTTGGGGTTATTTTTCCCAATGTGCATTACTTTACATTACTTTACATTTATCCACATTAATCCACATTTATCCACCCATTTACTGGCCTACTGGGTTGTGGGAAGCTGTAGACATGATATATCTTGATTTTAGTAATGCTTTTGGCACAGTCCCACATGCCATTTTCATAAGCACACTAGAGAAATGTGGTCTAGGTGAAATTATTATAAAGTGGGTGAACAATTGGTTGAAATATCATACTCAAAGAGTAGTTATCAAAGGCTCACTGCCAAACTGGGAGAACGTATCTAGTGGGGTCCCACAGGGGTCGGTCCTGGGTCTGGTACTATTCAATATTTTCATTAATTATTTGGATAATGGAGTGGAGAGTGTGCTCATAAAAACTGAGGATGACCCCAAGTTGGGAGGGATTCCAAGCACTTTTGAGGACAATATTAGAATTCAAAATGACCTTGACAAACTGTCTGAAATCAGCCAGATGAAATTCAGTAAAGACAAGTGAAAAGTACTTCACTTAGGAAGGAAAAATCAAACACACAATCACAAAATGGGGAACAACTGGCTAGGTGGTAGTACTGCTGAAAATGATCTGAGGATTATAGTGGATTACAAATTGAATATGAGTTAACAATCCAGTGCAGTTGAGTAAGAGGCTAATATAATTCTAGCATGTATCAACAGGAATGTCATATTTAAGACATGGGAGGCAATTGCCCTGTTTACTCGAAAAATGCAAGAAACCATAAGTGGTAATATGACTTCATGAAGGAGTGCTGAAGGATCAGAGGGCAAAACATGTTGGAAATAGAGAAGGAGGGTGGGACTCAAACAAGAACAGATTGATTTAATTAAGGCTTAAAGGGGGGAAGGGTAGACATTATTGGTAGGAAAACAGATCAAAGTGAATTTGTATTTGTACAAATACATCAGACAGAAAACAAATCCTAGAGAGAAAATAGTTATGTTAATGAAAGAGAGGAAGAAAGTAAAATAATGATTTTAAAATGACTGAACTCATGAACTGCAGCGGTAAAACAGGGAAAGCAGTATGGACAGTTAAGAAATAATGAAGACCTTGTACATTTAGTGGTTTAATATAAAGTATCTAAAAATACAGTAAAACCTCCAAGTGTACATTTAACTGAGACACACAAATTGTTGTTTTCTTCCCCACTTTTCAACAACTGGATACCAGAACAATGCTATGAGATCTCATGTTACTAGAGTTGCTTTGCTTTTACATAATGTACAATATTCAATACTATATTGTAAAGTCATAAATAAATAGAACTATAGTACACTTGTTAAAGAAGTGGGCGGGAGAATACTTTTCATATAGTATTATTAGAATGTGTATGGTGCCATACATGTACATAGCAATTTATAGGCAAATATAAATACAGTGTTTCTTCCTCAAGAGGCTTCTAATCTTAAATTAGCCCAAAACACAACAAAAGGACAACAGGCTAGTCAAGATGAGGAGAGGTGATTTGGGCAAAGGTATGCAAATATGGCATGGACATTGGGCCATAGGTGCTGATACTAGAGGTGCTGGGGTGTATGGCAGCACCCCCTGGCTTAAAGTGGTTCCCATCATATACAGGGTTTATAGTTTGGTTCAGTGGCTCTCAGCACTAAATAAATTTTCTAGCACCCCTGCATTGGGGACAACTTAGCTGTGGAGAACAGAGGTTAAAGCTGTTTTCTCCATGGATTCCTTGTTTGTTTATTTTAATTTAATTTAAAAATAAAATAAGGCATTTCCAGTGTTGGAATACCATTGAGAGGCTTTGTGAAACAAATTAGTATTGAGGAAAATTTTGAATAAGGATGGAATGGCTGTTTATGTGCATAACAAAGCATAAACATCCTTGATATTTTATAGAATATCAGGGTTGGAAGGGACCTCAGGAGGTCATCTAGTCCAACCCCCTGCTCAAAGCAGGACCAATCCTGGGACAGATTTTTGCCCCAGATCCCTAACTGGTCCCCTCAAGTTTTGAACACAACAGTGGTTTGCCCATTGGCCTGCTAAACCCAGGGAACTATTGAGTGACTTTTTTTTTTTACTCAAAAGGTAATAAGTCTATGATGTATACAGTCAACACTTATACACAATTGTTAGGTCCAGCTCATGTGTCTTTGGTTGTGAAGGGAATTAGCAAATTAATTTACTGACCCTCTGGCAATTATTTTTCACAATAATGGTGAGTGGGCAAATACCAGAGTATTGGAAACAGCAAATGTGGCACTGGTCTTTTTGAAAAAGGGCAACAAATCAATCTAGCAAATCTGACTTCAAATGTGTGTGGGGGCGGAGGTTTAATATGAGTCTATAAGAACATTGGCTGGGATTTCCAGAAGTGAGTTAGGTGCACAACTTCGTTGAAAATCCCAGCCCTAGGGGATATCAGACCCATGAGCAATAAACAGCAATGCTATATAAGGAACAAATTGCTTCACACAAGGGTGATAATTTTTTGGATCGAATTATAAAATCAGTGGCTGAATGGAATAGATACTCATTTGTTAAAGAAATCTGAGTTAAAATATTTGAAAAATTCATTCAGATTGGCTCAGATTAAGTATTGAAATATGCATTGCAAGCTGTCTGAAGGATCACATATAAAGGCATTCAATCCTTCACTAGCAGGCGAATGGACACAATGATCTAACTGGTCTTTTCTATATCTAATTTCCTATACTTATGTGATAATTCAGCCTTATGCCTTTAAAATACGGTAGTGGTCGAAATAGAATTTGCTGTAAAATGTACTCTCTAGTATTGCTTACATGAACTTTAAGTAACAGATTCCTTGTGGTATATCACTGGATTATCTTCCGTCCTGAATGGCAAAATCATTAAAGTTTTAATGCAGTCCTGCACCTCTGAGTTCCCTGCAGCATCTGTTTCCTGGTCAAATATAATCAGTTTCCTTGTGCTGCCTGCTAAGAGCCAGCATGGTCTGTAAATCCAGACTTATGCATGCTTTGACCATTTTCTACATTTTACTTCCAAAGCAAAGTATCTCTCGGGAGGGGGGGGGGGGGGAAGAGGTACTGTAGAATCAGAAAACCTATTAAAATATCTTCTCTCATAGTAGCTAGGAACAATTGTCCAGCTGTGATTTGGATGTGTAGATAGGTACATATGCACTTTACCCCTTAGGCTTCTTTATAGAGGTTACTATGCTTGAGAATCCCAGTTTGCTACTTGGTAATGTACATTTGGTAAAAATGTCAGCATAACAACCCGAAGCAAGTTTCTGCTCTCAGCTGCTTAAGCTATGCAGGATTGTTGATTAGGGGCGAGGGAAGCAAAGAGGATGTGTAGTGCTACATTTGTTTTTACACACTGAGGGTATGTCTATATAGCAAAAATGGTACATGGGCAAGCCTACCCAAGCTAGTTTGAATCTGGCTGGCCTGGGTAGCAACAGTAAAGACAGAGGATGAGGGCTTCAGCACAGTGCAAACCAGGCATAGACCCCTGGTATGTACTTGGATCGCTAGCCTGCTCTGAAGCCCGTGTTGTGCTGTCTTCAAAGTGACTCTTATCTGTGCTAGCTAGGTTCAGTCTAGCTCAGGTAGGGGAGTCCAAGAGAAAGCTGGGGCGTACTAAGACTTGCTTCATCATAAGCAAGCTGAAAAGGAAAATAATATCAGTGTGTGGTTTTTTCATTAGAACCAAGAGTCAACAGTCAAGAAATACACTGTTTGCATGCAGAAAGATTCTATGTATAAAAAAAAAAGATGAAATATCTGTTCTAAGAAACCACTTGAAAAATTACCTTATTAAATAATTTGTATTAGATGTCCCCATAAGGTGTGGATTAATCAATGCTATTCAGAGTCATAAAGCTGGATTCTTCTTTTGCCAGATTTTACACTGGTGTAATTCCATTGATTCCAATGCAGCTACTCTCAACTTACACCACAGTCAGTGAGAAGACAATCAGACATAGGGTCCATATCTTCTGACACCTGTTACACATTCTGTAGCCTATCAGTGGGAGAATTTGAGTGTCCTTGCAATAGAAGAGGCTCTTGGGTGAAGCCTCAGTAATGTAGGCACTGTGGGCCAGATTTTTAAAGGTGATTAGGCACCTAAAGACGCAGATAGGTGCCGAGGCATATTTGAAAATCCCATTGTGTGCCTGTCTGCATCTTTAGATGCCTAAACACTATTAAAACTCTGGACCTGTGTGCCTGTTTTTCCCCAGGATTCCTTTAAAGGCACATGTTTATTTTTCAGGTGAGTTCTTATGGCAGGTATTTGCACATGGTGATATTCCTTTTGCAGAAACTTTTCTTCTTTCATTTCTTCGCTAATGTCCTTTGAATGTTGAGTATAAAACTGCACTGAGAATTTTTTTTTCTTTTTGGCTTCTTGGTAACAGTGCATATAATTAGCAACCAATTCAATCTCTTTCCATTGTGACATCTTCTTATTCTGTGGAACTTCTTGATCTTTTGCTACTGCATCTTCTCTCATTACCATTGGAGGTTTTTATCATTTTCCTAAAAGTCTGATCTCTTCCTCTTCACTAAATATATTCAGTAATATAGTACATCATCATCAGCTTCCTCTCTAGCTTTCATAACAGTGTCTTGTAAAGTAGAACAGTGAAGATGGTATCTAGGCTTGTTGATAACCACTAAACAGAAGATGGTTTTTTAATTTACATTAATCAGGTTCTGATCCCTGAAACTCCACTCTTTGGGCAAAAGTAGGGTCAGTTTAACATAACATTATAACTGAGATACATTTTGTCAGTAAAAAAAATATATCTGTTTTATTTATTTATTTATATATTTTACCTGTGATAAGTGTATCTTACACACTTTTCTGTTAGGTTATTGACTCTGACTCTAAGACCAGACCTATTGCAGGAACATTAGAAGAACATTCCTGACTCATTCCTGACTCAGCTGTATTAGGATCATTACCAAGTTTTACATGGTTACTAGTAGGTGAAAGCCCATGCTGTTAAACAGGGGCAATTCAAAAACAATATGTGTAAAAAAGCCCCAAATGGCTAAGAACTTAAAAATTGGGGGGAAGAGGGGTTTGTAACAGAAAGCAGATCCAATGATGATTGAACTGGTGATATTCTGAACAAAAAGTGCTCTCAACCACTTGTGTGATTGTTTCCTTCTCTTTACACAGTGACTCAACAAACTTTCGAGGCTTCAGAATGATGTTTGAGTTTATGATGTGTGCTCTTTGTGGAGTTTGTGTGAGTGGCTGGAAAAAATTGCATGTAGGTTATGTTGTGTTGGCAGAGTTGTATGGATTTTTGTGTGTGGCAAATGAGGGATGTGTGCTGCAGTGAGGGGCTGTGTTTTGGGGTGTATTGCAGTGCTTAATTTGTGCCAAGGCTTGCCAGGACTGAGCCCCGGCACCTTTAGACTTGGCAATTTGTAGGGCTTGCTGCGTCAATTATGAATGTTAAAAAAAAATTGCTTGAGCCCTGGTATCTAATTGCTTGAGCCTCAACACCTCTTTCATTACAAATTACGAAGTGGTTTATTGTGTATGCTGGTTATTGTGTTGTGTGGATGGTTGTGTTGATTTGTGTCTGTGAGGGTTGTGCTGATAGATTTGTATTGAATTTATGCAGGTGACAGTTGGGTTCATGGTGGGTATAGCGGATGGGTCAAGTAATCCCCATCTGTGTAGCCTCCATCATACAGCCAATGAAACTGTTGCATGCAAAGTAGCTGTAGTATAAGGGTGGTGATTGTTTTAGTTACCTCTGATATCACAATGGTCTAGGAGTCTTGGCATGGCACAGATACCTGCCTTACTATAGCTGTACACTACACAGGTGTAATTTGTAAAGTCAAAATGCCTGAGAAGTTAGACTTTGGATGGTAACAGACTGTGAATCCCAGTGATGATTCAGCTTGGTAGAATTTTGAACAAAAAGAACTTGCAACCATGTTTGTAACTGTTTCCATTGCCTCTTACTGATTCAACAGATATTTTAGACTTCAGAGTGACATTCCTGGAATATATTATATAGATTTTAAAAAATCATTTTAAAGTGTTTACCTTGTGGGAGAATTTTGTGTCTAACATTTATTTATTTTTTAAATCCTGTTGGCTAATTTTTTTTCTCTTCTAAGGGCAGGTCCATACTCACCACGCGGGTCGACGCGGTGAGTTCGACTTCATGGAGTTCGAAAAATCGCGTCTGATCTAGACGCGATAGTTCGAACTCCGGAAGTGCCGCGGTCGACTCCGGTACTCCACCACTGCAAACGGCGGTGGTGGAGTAGACGGGGGAGCCGCGGAGTTCGACCCCGCCGCGTCTGGACGGGTGAGTAGTTCAAATTAGGGTACTTCGAATTCAGCTACGCTATTCCCGTAGCTGAATTTGCGTACCCTAATTCGAACCCCCTTTTTAGTGTGGACCAGGCCTAACATTCTTGCATAGCTGTGAGTCTAAATTAATGTGCAAAAGCCGTTAACCCCTCTGCCCCCCCACATGCACACAAACCATGGGCTTTAGAGTCTCTTGTCTAAGGTGCATGGTGGTTGTCATCTTGAAAAATGTAGTTGTCCTTTAATCCAAATGCCATTTTATATATATAATAAAAATGATTTCTGACCATTAGTCAGCTCTATACATTGGCTCATAAATTCGATCCCGTATCCTGTTGTCCCTGATGAAGGACATTCCTTTACATGAAGCTAAAAGTAACCAGGGATTAAAACCCCTTCTAGTTGGTGGGCACATTATGATTTGTGAAATAAACAATGATAGGTGTCAAAATTAGTAGAGGAGAGCTGATTGGAGTACTTAAACCATAGCAAAGTGAAAGAGCTGACTTAGAAAACGAATCTCCTCCTCATGCAATCTGAAGATTTGCTAAATAAAAGAATGAAGATTGAATGCTTCTTGTATTTTTTTATTATTTTCATGGCAGATAAGAGATAAAACTGTTTTGGCAATTTTGTTTGTCTATCAACCATTACTACATAGAGAATGAAATCAGGTGATAGTAAATAATAATCGTACTGCAGACGCATTACTAGACAACTACCCAATAAACCTGGTTTATTGCAGCAGAGAAACTACTTTCCTGGAACAGTTATGCCTGACACTAAATCAGTATTCTAAGTAATGTATCAGATCACTGCACTGCTCTAACTTAGAAAACAATATGTTTTCAAGGATATAGTTGAAAATATGTTCAAGTAGGAATCTCAAGTTAAAAATCCACTGCTTTAGTTCTGATCAGTTTGAACCACATATAGGAGAGTTCTCATTGTCATTGTTTGAGGCTTCATTACCCGCAAAAAAACCCATAACTATTTATAGTGCTCTCCGTAGAATGTCTTCAGCCTTAGTAGTGCGCTTGGAACATCAGCGCTTAAAAACTCAGGCTGTATTGGTGGGTTGTTTCAAAGCACACAGAGACACACTAAATATCCCATGTCTGCAGTGCTGTGCAACAGATAGTCCACACAAGGGCAGTCGTTGAGACATAAAGAAAAGCGAGAGCCACAGTTAGTAAGAGTGGTAGTTTTTTTCAACTGTCTAACAAATATTATTGTGAGTATGTCTAAAAGAGGCCAGAAGGACAGTTTTAGGTTGGTCTTAACTAAGGCACCCATCCAGTTAGCAGGCATTTTGGCCACTTGGGCCAGTCCCTTGCTTGGGCTACAGAGTTGGCCAGATGCACCAGTTGTTTTCCCCATGTCTATTGTTAGACTCAGTAAAGTGAGCTGAGTGTCAGTAAGTCCATGCTTCCATTCACCAGCACCACTTATTGGCACTGCTGAAACACCAAAGCAGGCAATTCCCTTTCCTGGCCTCAGGTAGGAAAACTGAAAAAACTTTATCTAGGTTCATTTCTGCTACTTCTGTGGGAAAGAAAGCAGGAAAGAAGAGAGCTTCCCCCCCCCCAGCCCACACAAAAAACAAAACAAAACAAACAAAAAACACCTTCAGCAGAGACCATGAGTGAAGAAATGGCCCCTGACTGGACCTGCATTCCTTGGAAGCGACCTGCCCAGCAGGTCTGATTTAATATGAGTGACTATGTTGTAGTGGGGGAAATGGTGCATGGGAGCAGAGGGTGAGTTTGTGATGTCAGAGTTATCAGGTGGAGTTATTGGGAAATGGAGGGAAGATTCATCAAGATACACACTAGAGGGAAAGAAGAAATGAAGTGAATGAAAGTAAGCGAAAAAGAATAAAATGAAGGGAGACATCATAAGGTAATCTAATTTAATAGATCATTTCATTCCAAAATGTTACAATAACTAAACCTCATTAATGTTGAGTATGCAGAAGAACTTAGCACTGTCTTTTTAGTGACTGACATAAGTCCACTAAAACTTCCACACACAAAGCACATGCACATGCGAATGTGGGGAATAGAAGGGAAGGGTGATTAAATTTTGTGGGCTGCTCTAAAGATATTATCTGAGCTGACTGTATCTACCAGTCTGGCCCTGGCTCTGGAGTGGGATGATGGGAAGTGCTAGCTTACTAAACAGGTCAGGTAACACAATTGTGAATAGTCCTTGAATCAAAGAGAAGCTCTGGCTGTAGAACTCAGAACTGGATGGCCACAAGAGAAACCCTCAATCCCTCGTCAGACCCCTGGCTATGTAACCCAGACAGTGAGTGATATAATGCTCCAGTCCCATACTGAGCATTAGAGCCATCAAGAGACCCACTCGCAACAATCTCTAACACTGGGTATCTCAAACCTCAAGGTTGAGAGATACAGACCACCTCCTCTCAACTTTAGTCTGCTCTGACTGAATAATTTGATCCTCTTGTAAGGACTCCCTGTGCTTGTTCAATCAACAATCTGTGACAAATGGTTCATAGTCACAAAAAGAACCAGAACAAACTGCTTATGTCCAAGTGCTATGTTAGCATTCTCAATAGAGGAAAAAGAAAATCTGTGGTTAAAATAACATAATAAAAAATGTCCAGTGACAACGTAGCAGTGAAAGAGTGAAAACAGGGAGACAACAATGCCAATAATATTTCTAATATGCCACTCTGTCACAATGGTGGCCCTGATGAGAAGCAAAAGGCAGAATGGCCTGGATTTGTTCAGCTCCTCCAATGTGAAGAGAAATCTCCTGTGCCATTCAGCCAATGATTACTTTACCCCTAGGGCCAATGTGAGGATCCAAGTGGAGCAGTCTAGCAGTCATAGGCTAGCTGACATAGGAACCTTTTGGTCTTCCATGCTCAGTCTGGATACCATAGCAATATCGCTGGGACAGCTTCTACTCTGATACCCCTGTGCATTCCCATTGAAATCAATGTGGCTGCATGCAAATAGAACTGAAGTTCCTATTCTGTTCTTTTTCTGTTCTGTTTTCTTCAGATCTTTTATACCACGCTCATCAATGTAGTGTCTGAGTTCTTTCAAAAGTGCAGTAATTAACATGACTAGCATCTGTCATATGTGGCTCAGTCTGTCTTTCTTCCACTCCCCAGGAGGAAGATTGTGTGTAGAGTATTGTTATTTCTGAATGATGTTCTGTGTGATGTTTATTAGTGAAGTGAAGATGAAGAAGTGCATGTTGCTCTTCCAGTGGAGAGTGGGGAGGTTTGTGGTTGTTGTTGTTTGAGGATTTCATTCCACAGACATGGACCAGCACTGGAAGAACTGTCTTGTACAGAAATGAGCTTTAGCCTTGATATAGACAGTTCTATTGTGCCAAATATTGGAGTTGTCAACAGTAGTCTTCGAGCTTTTGGCAGTCTTTTAATATCCCAATCCCAAATAATTAGGCACCTTGAAGGTAAAGACTGTGCTCTTTAACTTCATGTGATAGCTGTAGGGAACCAGTTTAGTGAGTCCACATGTCCATTTTGTAGATGTCATTTCCTCAAGGCTGACAGTTTCATGCCCAGCCAGATTGTATTGTTTTAGACCAGTCAAAAAATAATGAAGACAGACGTAAGTCTAAAATTTTGAGAGTGGGTATTAGAAAACAAGTTGGGGCTAGCAAAAAAATCCCAGGTAATCCTGGAAGGCTCTAGGCTGAGGTTAAGAATTAATAGCAGCAGTACGTTAGATGGTTTGAAATTGCAATAGTGGGATGAGCAGGCAACTGGAACATTTGCACTTTATACTTGTTATAACAGTTAGCAATATGTCTCCAATCTGGAGTTTGTATGTGACAACATTTTTATAATCTTCCACTCTAGCATTAGCAAAAAGCTCCCTCTAATTCTGGGGGAGAGGAGAGAAGGGGGAGGGTTAAGAAACTGTTGTAACAGAATCCTGATTTTGAGTTGAACAGTTAATAAAGGTCAGTTTAGTAGCCCCATTCTATCATTTCCTACCACCTCAGGGAATTAGAAAAGATACAGGGTAAAAGTGTTTGTTGTTATTAAAAATGTTCTTTTGATACCATATGTCATGAGCTATATCTGTCTGAGCATATTGCAGAGCTTTCATTGCTTTATGCAATGTTTTAAATTATGTGCACAAATAAATATTGCACTTGTGTGTCAAGCTTCATAGGTGTATAAGATTTAAACTTCTGTTTTATAGTAACTTTATATTTAAATAGTGTTTCTCCTCATCTTAGACTAAGCACATCAGAACCTCACCCATCTTTGTATGTGTTTGTACAGTGCCAACACAATGGGGTCCTGAGCCTGATTTGCACCTTTGAGCTAATATAAATACTTAACTGTAATTGGGTAAAGTTTCCAATTTAGGCTCCTAAGAGCCTAGTCTCATTCACAGTGGGTGAGTGCCGTGGTGACCAATGGGAGTTTTAGTTTGGATTCTTGTCCATGGGCTGGGCTCCCTGACCAGATGACATGTCTTATAATGCAGTACAACCATGTGACTCCCATTAAGTCCTGCAACAGGTCAGCAAAAGTAGAGACCATGGTAAATAATGGGAGCTATAGTCTGACCATAGAAGTAAAAGCGGCAGGAGGCATCGGAGTTACAAGTCCCATGAAGCACCATGGCTGAATAGGTCAAACTGCTCTGAAACAAAATATTTTAATTCAGTTTAACAAACCAAAATAGTTTGAGTAAGTTAGTACTTCGTTTCAATTTTTCTGATGGAAACTTTTGGGTTTTGGTCAAAAGTGTCTGGTTTTTGGATTTTCAATTAAAAGTCAAAATTTTCCATGGATGAAAATGAATGTCTTTGTTGTTGAAATTTTCCACAGGAAAACCCCCATTTTCCAACCAGTTCTACCCTTTGGTCTTGGTTGGTGCCCGAGGCTCACCTGTATCTCCAAAGATCTCTAATAGCTAATGTCAGAATCAAACATTATTTGGATAAGTTTTAATGGTGATGGTGGCAGTTACCAACCTCTCATATAGCCAGTGGTCAGATGAGATCCTACACTAGGATACCTAGCAACTTTAGGGGACTTCTAGACATCAGTCATTATGCCCAGCGGAATTTATTTTGATTTGCTTTGTTCTGGACTCTTTTTGGTTATTGCTTTTATTGTTTTAGAGAGGGGGATACATGGGCCAGAGAATTTCTGAGATTCAGAATGACTCTGGAAGCTACGTTCAGCTTGAGATTGTGGGTAGCAAAAGATCCCACACATTTTTTGTGGGTATCAATATTTTTAATTAAGACAGTGTCATGGGTTACACAGAGGGGGCAAACCCCCACTTGGGGTAAACTGGCATAGGGCCTTTGATTTCAGTGTATTATGTGTCTTAGAAAATAGATGATAGTGAGCTCATTGAGGATATGCCACTTTACACCAGCTGCGGATCTGGGTTTCAGGATTTGTAATTATTATTTTTTGTATCGATATCTAATGTTTACACCACCCCACAAACCACGTCCATTAGTAGTTCAATTTTGCAAATGAAAAAGAAATCTGATGAGGATTTATTTTAAAAAAATCTTCAGACCTATACCTTTGTGTATAAAAGATCACCCTAAGCTCAGAAAAATATTATATCCAGCATTAATAAATTACATGTATAAAATTAACTAGAAAAGTAGTAGTAGAGACATTTTGTTATGAAAGATATTTTGTCACTGTAATCCTTAAGGCAGCCTTTTGCCATAATACAAAATTTAGAAATGAAATAGAAAATCTTAAAGCATGACATTTGAAGTATATTTTATACAAGTTTTAAGTATTTTATTTTTAATATATTTTGTGAAAATATCCCTGAATATAATATGAATATTTGCTGTTAGTTGTGGGAAAGTGTCTGGCTTCAAAATGTGAAAGAATCAATTCAGGTTTGTAATTGTTTAAAAATATCATGTACCTATTAAACTACATAATACTGAGGGGTCAGTCCTGCTCCATCAGGTGGGGGATACACATTTTTTTTGGCACATCTGTTAAAAAGTTGCTTTAGACACCTACACATATTAAATGACTTTTAAAGTCACTTGGGGACATATGTCATTATAAATTATGCAGAGAAAATTCAGAATAGAAAACTTTATGTTCCTTTGAGGTAAAAAGGCATTAGGACCACAGATTTTCGTCACGGAAAATTATCATGCACAAGGAATTAAACTTCATTGTGGGTTAGTGCACTAACTCTTCAACTTTGAAAATGTATATCAAAATCTGGATTCAGGTTCTGATTCAGCAAAGTAGCAATGTACCTGCTTAAGTCAGGGGCTGAATAAGGGCCTTTAATTCACAAGTGAATGTTATACTGATACTTTGGAAAGTTACTTTGAAGTGTCTGAAACACTAGGCAAACTCAGACTGGAAACAAAGTGTAAATTTTAAACAGTGAGCATAATTAACAGTTGGAATCATTTACCAAGAGTCATGGTGGATTCTAGGAATTATTTTGGGGAAGCTCTAGTCTTGTACAATACAGACCATAGATGATCACAATGGTCCCTTCTAGTCATACGCCAATTTAAAAAAGTGTTGTTTTTTTCAATTTAAAAAATAAACATATTAAACATGATTGACAGAGCTATTGAATTTTTTGTTTGCCAAACCCTGAATCTTCTAATGTTTGTGATAAATTTTAAAATATATTTAAGAGACACGTTTTGCAAGTAAAAAAAAATAATCAACAATACCAACAATTCTTTGGGGGAGAAAACATTCTTTTTAGCAAAAAAATTCAATTTTTCAATTAAACATTTTTTGTTTGAGAAACTTCTACCAGCTGTACAAATCACAAAGTAAGCAATATTAACTTAATTAACATTATTTTACTGAGAAAATGCAACGATGGGATTATTTACTGTTTGTGTTGCATTTTTTTAGCTAAGACACAGAATCATGTACAAAAAGTCTGTTGAGAATAAACATCATTGTAATACAGAACCCAGCCAGTAGTATATGGGTAATATAAGATGACGAAATTAATCATAACAGTGTTAGTGTGTTCAGTAGCTCACAATAAGTATTTACTAGTGTATTAAATATATGTTTATTCTAAGGTGGTGGATTATTAAATTTATTTTCCCATTCATCTTTAAATATTTTAACCACTTATTTTCAAGGTAAATTCATTGTATTTACTCTGTGGATGCCAGGAGACATTTCCTTCAAATCTTTGATTCAGTCTCTGATCCATTATGCAAAGCTTGGATTTTCTTTATTTTGATGAAGAATCAACAAAATCAGTACTGCCATATATTAACTTCAGAAAGATTGTAGTACTGATGCCGTGAGAGTGTTTACTTTTAAGATACCCCTCTTTCTTCCTCCAACCCCCCACTCCACCCCAAGTTGGGCAACCTGTATGTATATGTGTGTGTGTGTGTGTGTTTTATTTATATATAATAATATAATAATCATAGTTCACTCATCAATTAACTCAAAAAATAATTGTGATTTAAAAAATTAATCACGATTTATCAGTTTTAATCACACTGTTAAACAATAGAATACCAATTGAAATGTATTAAATATTTTTGATGTTTTTCTACATTTTCAAATATAAAATATAAAGTGTACAGTGCTCACTTTATATTATTATTTTAGTTACAAATATTTGCACTGTAAAAACAATAAACAAAAGAAAAAGTATTTTGCAATTCACCTCATAGAAGTACTGTAGTGTAATCTCTTTATTGTGAAAGGGCAATTTACAAATGTAGATTTTTGTGTTACATAACTGCACTGAAAAACAAAACAATGTAAAACTTCAGAGCCTTCCAGTCCACTCAGTCCTACTTTTTGTTCAGCCAATTGCTAAGACAAACAAGTTTGTTTACATTCACGGGAGATAATGCTGTGACTGAACTCCTTGGGGGAGAGTTGTATATCTCCTGCTCTGTGTTTTACCTGCATCCTGCCATATATTTCATGTTATAGCAGTCTCAGATAATGACCCAGCACGTTGTTAGTTTTAAGAACATTTTAACTGCAGATTTGACAAAATCCAAAGAAGATACCAATGTGAGGTTTCTAAAGATAGCTACAGCACTCAACCCAAGGTTTAAGAATCTGAAGTGCCATCCAAAATATGAGATGGACAAAGCGTAGAGTATGCTTTTAGAAGTCTTAAAAGAGCAACACTCCGATGCAGAAACTACAGAACCCGAACCACCAAAAAAGAAAATAAACCTTCTGCTGATGAAAATGAACATGCGTCAGCCTACACTGCTTTGAATTGTTATTGAGCAGAACTTGTTACCAGCATGGACACATGTCCTCTGGAATGGTGGTTGAAGCATGAAGGGACATATGAATCTTTAGCGCATCTGGCACATAAATATCTTGCAACACCAGCTACAACAATGCCATGTGAACACCTGTTCTCACTTTCAGGTGACATTTTAAACAGGAAGCAGGCAGCATTATCTCCTGCACATGTAGACAAACTTGTTTGTCTGAGTGACTGGCTGAAACAGAAGTAGGACTGAGTGGACTTGTAGTCTCTAAAGTTTTACATTGTTTTATTTTTGAATGCAATTATTTTTTGTGCATAATTCTACATTTGTAAGTTCAACTTTCATGATAAAGAGATTGAACTCCAGTATTTATATTAAGTGAATTGAAAAAGACTATTTCTTTTATTTTTACAGTGCAAATATATATAATAAAAAATAAATATAAAGTGAGCACTGTGCACTTTGTATTCTGTGTTGAAATTGAAATCAATATATTTGAAAATGTGGAAAACATCCAAAATATTTAAATGGTATTCTATTATTGTTTAACAGCGTGATTATTTGCATGATTAATCATGATTATTTTTTTAATTTCACGATTAATCATGATTATTTTTTTAATTGCTTGACAGCACTAATATCTCTGTGTATATAGCTCTCTCTCTCTCTCTCTCTGTGTGTGTGTGTGTGTGTATATATGTATGCAATAGAGCATCAAAGTTAAAAATCAGAGGAGAGTCAGGCAAACAGCAATATTGGTGAGGAATACCAACATGAGTTGAGGTGGCAAAACCTGAAACAGGAATAGGAAGGGTTTGGTTTTTTTAAAAAAGGGGAGTGGGAGAATACAGAAAATTAAAAGTGAAGGAGTCCTGGAGTATGAGAGAATGGGGGCAGAGCACAGAGAGGAGAGAACACTGGAGTTGTTAGAGTGATTTGTTTTTGAGGATCTGGTCAAGTTACTTACTGTGAGTAAACTAGCCAATTAATGATTATTTTTTCTATTTTCAAATGATTTGCAAACCATTTTAATCATGGCAGATGTATAATTCTTTGCAAAATTTGCCAGATAGTTTAGATGACTGGCTTTCAGTATATGGGTTTTTTCCAGACTGTTCACTTTGACTGTAGATGGTCGTTATTCATTGTGTGTGAATGGCTACCTAAGTCTCACTATTTTTGTTGGACAAATGGAACAAATGGTGAATATCAAATAACAAAATAAATAAAAGGGGACATGAACATAATTGAACCAACCAACTGTTTGAAACTGTATTTCTGCAACATTCAGTATATATCTTAGACCAGCTGCTACAAATCAGCATAATTCTATTGACCACAGTGGAGCTACACTCATTTAGTTCATCCAAGGATCAGAATGTTTCCCTATTCCACCTAGCTCAAGCACCATATATATACTTCATTTTGAGGCAGAAAAAATGGGTTAGGGCTAGTAGACCTCATTTAAAAAAAAAAAGACATATGTTCTCAGCATGTGTCCCAAATTGACTTCTGCTCCTTTGCCCCAGTTTCTTAAGCATGGGAGTCAATTGAATGCTTGGTGTCAGCAGCTGATCTCTTTGCCAGATATGAACTTTAGGGCCAAATGTCAGGGAACTCACAAACTAGCGATGGCTTGATCAGCAGAGTTTAAAACTCTGATAAACCGCTTATTGCCCCTATAAAATGATGAATGTGGTGACAGTCTATATTTTTGCATACACTAAGAACACAAGCATAGGGACTTGACTGACGTAAAACATTTAAAAAGGAGTACTGTGATCTCTGTTGTCTTTAAATTTCACTAATATAAACTGTTCATAAGAGGCTTTGTCCTTTAATCCTCACTGATTTTCAGACAATTTGTTGTCTTACAATTAAGTGCAGATGGTTTGGAGCTGTAATGCAGATAAACAAAGATGCTTAGGACTGTTCCAATTTCCGGGTTGGATTTTAACAATAATCCAAGTCTAAAACATAAGAAATCTGTTTTTATCTGATTTTAATGCTCTTTTACTGTAATCACTGAAATATGTCAGCTATCTGTCTGTAAAATAATACCCATTATAATATTTAGTGAAGGAATAAATCTAAGAAGACTGTGCAGAAATATACAGCTCTTCACCCTATTATGTCATGTGACATATAACAGTAGACAATTCAACCATGCTAAAAATGACGCGTAGTGCAAGTCAGATTTGGCATTGACAAGGAGATAGCACTGTCATGAAATATCTGTGAAAGTTTGCAATGAAAACAAAATTCCCTTATTTAATACACAAAGAAAATAAAGTCACTGACTCCAAAATGGCTCAGATCCCAAACTGCTTTTATAAAAGTCTGATTTATTTTGTTAAAGACACAAATAGAGATGGAGAAGTTTGAAAGTCCTTGTAATACATGAATTGATAGAAAGCAGGGAAGAGACTGATTGATAAATTTGAGTACATCATCTGCAATGGGTCCCTGTGATAAGCATTCTTGAATGTTAAGGGGATTAGCTAAGTGACAACTCTCCAATAACCATATTTGTATTGGGTCACACCTTGCTTCACAAGTAGTCCTACTGAAGTCAATGGGTCTCTTCATGGAGCAAGATGCTATTCAGTGTAAGGGTGACAGAATCTAGCCCTTTTGGAAACAATGTTGCTTATTTTTGAAAAGTCATGGAGAATTGGGCTGGCGAAATCTTACTGACCTTCAAAAAAGGAGAACCATTTTAGCAATTAACACAGAGTAGGGTAACTTCAATTCCTTGTAAAATGATGGGAAAAACACAAAGAAGATAAAACAAACCAGAAAGGACATCTGAGCCATTATCAGCATGGGTTTATAAACCGGACAACCTTGACTGCTTTTGATTGTATCGCTACAATATCAGTCCCTGATCTGGAGCTAATTGCAGGATCAGGGCTTTGGTGTCCGATGCAAAGCCAGCAAATAGATTTCAGTAAAATGTTTGGTAAATAGTCTGACAATCTTACTTGAAAAAAATCATTTTGACTTGGCTATCAGTGCTGTCATGTGAAGCATAGAAATTAGAGACAGAAGGAAGTTAGTGGATCATCCCTCCTGCTGGTGCTAGATTATTTCAGTGGAGGATGGACTAGTGCTGTGTTCTGGTTAGATTTATGGAGCCAGACCCTCAAGTGGTGTAACGTAACGTAGCTCTGTTGACTTCTGTGCAGCTACATTGATTTACACCAGCTCATAATCTGGTCCATTAATGTATGGTTGTCAAAACTGTTTTTAATCTCCAGCAGCATGCAAGTATTGTTGGTGCTTGAAGTAAGTTCCATAAACTGTTTAAAGAGAGTGATTTAATAATTGAATATGCACTTTCCCAGCTCCTATATCTACTCACTGCTTTGAGGAGGGGCAGGAAATGAACTGCTGTCTACCTGCTTCTGCCACTTAGGGACTTAATGCTAGTAATGGAGAACACTCCTGCCCTCTCTGCCTTTTCCTCTAAAGGTTGAGCTTGAAGGGGAAGAAAAGGAGGTGACCACTACTAGTAACTGGGGGTGCTGGAGTCCCCCAGTTGTGAGCAGCTGCTGCTGCTGGAATGACCCAGCTGCATCTTTGTGCAGTGCTGCTCGCTGCTGGTTCCTTTCCTTGTTCGTGCAGTAAGCAGCAAAGGTTGTGCTGCAACTGCGACTGGATCCTGGAAGCAATCCAAGCCCGAGCTGTTCATAGAGGACAGCTCTTCCCCAGTTCTCACCCTTGTTTTATTATAGCAGCTGGGCACTGTCCTTCCCTTCTGGCAGGCTTCCTTTCTCTGCTTCGCTTGCTCTTGCTAGCAGTGGCAGCATCCATCCCCACCCCCTCAGCCACCTCCACACACAGCTGGAGAAATTTGGTTTCCCCTCCCTGATCATTACAGTAATTATCTGCCCTCACTTTTGTCCCCCACAAGCAGACATTACGTCTACACTGAATTTTTAGCACTGGTCCAAACTTTGTCCTAGCACCTGTTCAGTTGCAAGGGAGAGAGTGCTAATGTAGGTAGGGTGCAGTACTGCTGTCTAGCCCTGATCAGGCCAACTGTGGGGAAATGCTGCTGTAAATAAGGCCCCACGGGTGGTTTATGATCACTCTGTAGCATCCCAGGAAGACTTCGGGTAGGATACTGCTTGTTTAGTGTCTGTCTGCTTTCATCTCCACTCTCACCAACAAGTAATTCCCAGCTCCTAGCTTGAATTAGGAAGTGGAAGCAGGGATGGGAAAATGCAACACTGAATTCACATTTAACTGTTAGTAAAACATCATTTTAAAACAAATTTTGTTAGTTTATTACCCAAGAGCCCCCAACTCTGTGTGTGTGTGTAATTTCTCCAGACGATGCTGTCTACTCTTTAACAGTTCCAAACTATGGGGCTTTCACCAGTTCCTAAAAATATTATTACACTATCTAATAAATCTCACTATCAAAAAGTTACCCCCCTCTCTACTTGGTCTTAAATTTCTTTCTTTTCATTTTATTCAGTTGTCCATCCTACTTTGTACCACTCTAGATACATATGGATTGCAGTCTGGCCAAAAGGGATAATGATGGGCAGCTTCAGAGACATGTGTTAGGTCCCATCTAATTTAACATCTTCACTACTTATCTGGAAGTGGGGATTAATTACCTACACATTAATGAAATTCACAGATCATATTAAATTAGGAGCTGTTACAAATATCACTGAGGACAAACATTAATGTAATGAGACCTAGATAGGTTTAAATACGGTATAAGCATTAAATAAAATAAAATGAGTTTCAGCTAGGAAGAATACACGCAAATACATGGGCAGGGGGAGAGGGAGGTGAATTTGAAGCAAACATTCATTGAAAGAGTGGAATCCAGCCAAGACAGACCTTGGGATAATAGAGCAAGTTGCAATAAAATGTGGGGGCAAGAAAGCAGTTTTGGGACTGTGTGTGCAGAAGCTGCACATCGTAGAGCAGGGAGATGATAGTTGACCCTGGTAAAGGATGCACCTGAAATATATTGTCCATTTCTGCCACTTCACTACTCAAAAGATATAGGTAAAAGTGGAGGGATTTCTCATACTTTGTGCTTGCAGCAGAATATCCATTAACTTGTCTTGTTCTAGGTCCATTGTTGAACCAGCAAAGAATAGTCTCAGGTTGCTAAATAGATTCTACACTAGGCCCTTTTATTCTCCTATATTCATCCAGTCTCCAAATGGTGCTCTGCTTCATGTGTGTGCAGGCTATGACATAGCGGCGTATTCAGGACACGTCAGAATGGCCACAAACCTCACTGCCTTCAGAACAAAATATAAAGCTCACTTGTTTGATTTAGCTTTCCCACAGTAACCCCACCTGCATTTGTGGGAGGGGCTAAGGAAAGAAATGGATGATACCTGTCTTTAAAAAAAAAAAAAAAGAAAAGAACAGAGATGGTTATGTTTATAGTAAAGAATATTGTATAAAAATAGAGTCTTGGTGATGAGAAGAGGCTAGTTTGCATTCAGACACTATTGACACCATATGTGATACAATAACTGTTTCGAGAACACGTCTGTTTTTGATTTCTCTACAGCTTGTCTTATAAATACAAATAATAGAAAATCAAAAAGAAGAAAATTAAAATTGTAGCAAAATGTTGCTGGAGGACTGCCACCATAATAACCTACCATACATAATTCATGCCAAGCCCGCAGCTTCAAAACCTTAGATCTCTGCTTTCTTCTGAAATATGCATTTAAAGTGAGCTCTCTCACTTTTGCAAAGTTGAAACACAATCAAAATAATTTTTCCCCCTTCCCACTCAAATGAAAATGACTTGGAAGCTATGACCTGGAATTTTCTGTTTTGTAATGTTGAGGGGGAAGAGGCCATGTTTGTCTAATGTAAGGTTCCCCTTTTTTCTAAGCTCTTACAAAATCTTCATTAATTCAGCATAGTTTGGATATAGCTCAGTTGCTCTCTCTGCTTTAAGAACAGAGTGCTTGTTGAGTCTGAATTTCATTTCTGAAGCCAGTCACAAATCTCAGACATGCATGATAAATATGTACAATATCATCTCCAATGGCTGCTGAATAGAATGACAGAAAATACAGCTAGTCAATAGACCTTCCAGGACATTATGTTATGGTTTCCATGGAGTCAGGAAAGTTTGAATACAGGTCATCTAGGGTCCGCTGTAAATCTCTGACTTGCTTCAGCTCTCAGGAAGGTTTTAAGCCCTGGGTTCTTCCAGGAGCATTTTCATCCATGGACCCTCATCCCCATGCTCTCGGTACCAGTCTGAACCAGCTTTCCACGGCTCCCTTATTTTCCCCAAAACACACCAGTTTCAGAGTCACAAGACTGTTGTTTTTCCACTCACTGACCTTCGCAATCCTACTAATTTTTCACCCCTTCAGTTCTGTCTGGCTCAGTTCTCCTTTCTCATAGCTAGGTGGGGTTGAGCTACAGGCTTCTGGCTGTTTGGCAGCAAGGAGCTTGTTTGTGTGCACTGGCTTTGGGCTGCAGTTTCGTTCCTTGTCTTTGGGCCTAGCTGGATCATCGAGTTAACCCATTCCTTTCTCCCTTCCTCCCCCTTCGGCCTCTTGTAACATGCAAAGGAATCTTCCACTCCACACTCACACCTTCAACCCTTCCCAAGATACCTTCCAATGCATATAAAGGTGTTAGCAATATACAACGCTGATGCTGACCCTGGGGACGCCATGGGGGGCATTTTATTGTGACACTTGGCAACTTCATCTCTTGCTTTTTGTGCTAAATATTTCTTGTACTTGTCCATGTGGTCCTGGGGGTTAGGTAAATGGATCATCCTTTCTGTCTATAGCTGCTTTGTATCAACCAAATAATCCACTCACATTTGACCATTTCCTTCTTAAACACTAGGGTGTCAGTTTCTGTTTTTACTGGCCCATTCAGCTTGCTTGAACCTTTGTCCTAACTAGAGCTGGATGACATTTTCAGCTAAAATCTTTTTTGATGAAAAATGCAGATTCAAAAACACCACAGCCTTTCACGAATTTTCCAGTTTTGTCAAATTGTCTTGAAAAACAAATGAAAACTTCCCAAAAGAATCAAAACACTTCATTTAGACATTTTCAAAATTAAACACTTTGATTTTTGGAGGGAGGGTTGGAGTGTCAAAATGATTTTTTTTTGTTCTGGAATTTTCAGCAATTTCCTTTTTTTTTTTAAATGTGAAACATACAACTCTCAATCTAAATGAAACATGTTGTTTTGGGACACTTCATTCAACCTGAAACAAAGGGGGGCTTATTTTAATTTTCAAATTTCTGAAAATTCTGAAAATTGTCAAGCCAAAATGAAGAGAACCAGGTTTTTTTTCCCCCTGAAAGTGTCCGTGCACCAAAAAATCTGTTGCTCACAGAGCTGTAATCTTCACCAATTAACTCAACTTGTTACTGAAATAGGGATATTTGTTTGGACCCTTACTTTGGGTTCCCAACTCAGATATCTATTTCAAGGGAGTAATTAATTTCATAGTAGTACCACTCTGTGTCAATAGATCTTCGTTTGAGATTGTTTTGGGACAAAAGATATGGAGGATTTTCCTGAGGCAGGTTGTATGGAATGAAGAGGATTTGAGCACCACCATTGCCAGGAGGCATTGGAGATGGATTGGCCATGTGCTTCAGATGGAAACTGATTCCATCACCGGAGTGGCAATAAGATGGACACCTGAAGACAAGTGAAAACGATGCCGCCCAAAAGCAACATGGTGAAGAGCTGTGGAAACCGAGCTGAAAAACTGGGGCACAGTTGGGGAACAATTGAAAGACTTGCCAGAAAGAGACAGGAGTGAAGGAGCTTCATTGCTGCCCTAAACGCCAGAGGTGTAATAGGAACATGATGATCATGACCACTCTATCACAGAGCTTTCAAGGCAAGGGAGGGAAAAATGAGAAGATACCATGGAGGAGTGTTTCTGCTTTCAGAGGCTGACTATAGTTGTTGAATCTGCGTATCTAGGTGAAATAAAACTGGGTATGAGGGATTCTCCTTTCAGTGACTTACTTCTCCCCAGAGGTAATGACATGTTGAGGATAATAAACAGCAAAGGAATAACGATTAGGGCTATCAATTAATCGCAGTTAACTCACTGGATTAACTCAAAAAAATTAATTGTGATTAAAAAATTAATCACAATTAATCACACTTATAACAATAGAATACCAATTAAAATGTATTACATATTTTTGGATATTTTTCTACATTTTCAAAATTGATTTCAATTACAACAAAGAATACAAAGTGCACAATGCTCACTTTATATTATTATTTTTTATTACAAATCTATGCACTGTAAAAATGATAAACAAATAGTAGTTTTCAATTTACCTCATACAAGTACTGAAGTGCAATCTCTTTATCGTGAAAGTGTAACATACAAATGCAGATTTTTTTTTGGTTACATAACTGCACTCAAAAACAAAACAGTGTAAAACTTTAGAGCCTACAAGTCCACTCAGTCCTACTTCTTATTCTGCCAATCTCTAAAACAAACAAGTTTGTTTACATTGACAGGAGATACTGCTGCCTGCTTCTTATTTACACTGTCACCTGAAAGTGAGAACAGGCATTCACATGGCACTTTTGTAGCTGGCATTGCAAGGTATTTACTTGCCAGATATGCTGAATATTAGTATGCCCCTTCATGCTTCGGACACCATTCCAGAGGACATGCTTCCATGCTGATGATGCTTGTTTAAAAAAATAATGTGTCAGTTAAATTTGTGACTGTACCCCTTGGGAGGAGAATTGTTTGTCTCCTGCTCTGTTTTACCCATATTCTGCATATATTTCATATTATAGCAGTCTCGGATGATGACCCATCACATGTTCATTTTAAGAAAACTTTCACAGCAAATTTGACAAAACGCAAAGAAGGTACCAATGTGAGATTTCTAAAAATAGCTACAGCACTCGACCCAAGGTTTTAAGAATCTGAAGTGCTGTCCAAAATCTGACAGGGGCGAGGTGTGGAGCATGCTTTTAGAAGTTTTAAAAGAGAAACACTCTGATGCGGAAACTACAAAACCCAAACCACCGAAAAAGAAAATCAGCCCTCTTCTAATGGCATCTGACTCAGATGATGAAAATGAACATGCATCAGTCCTCACTGCTTTGGATTGTTATCCAGCCGAACCCATCATCAGCATGGATGCATGTCCCCCTGGAATGGTGGTTGAAGTATGAAAGGGACATATGAATCTTTAGTGTATCTGGCACGTAAATATCTTGCAACGCCAGCTACAACATTGCCATGGGAATGCCTGTTCTCACTTTCAGGTGACATTATAAACAAGAAGCAGGCAGCATTTCCTCCTACAAATTGTAACCAACCTTGTTTGTCTGAGTGATTGGCTGACCAAGAAATAGAACTGCGTGGACTTGTAGGCTCTAAAGTTTTATATGGTTTTATTTTTGAATGCCGTTTTTTAACATAATTCTACATTTAATTTCAACTTTCACGATAAAGAGATTACACTACAGTACTTCTATGAGGTGAATTGAAAAAATACTTTTTTTTGTTTTTTTCAGTGCAAATATTTGTAATAAAAAATAAATATAAAGTGAGTACTGTACACTTTGTATTTTGTGTTGTAGTTGAAATTAATATATTTGAAAATGTAATAACCATCTAAAACCATTTAAAATTAATGATATTCTATTGTTGTTTAACTGCGCGATTAATGGCGATTAATTTTTTTAATCTCTTGACAGCCCTAATAAAGATTTCATTAACTTTCTTTTAAAATCCCTCTACCACTTTATATTAAACATGAGATTTATAACTGGGCTTTCTAAATTCAACATAGCACACTGCGAGTCAGAGGCAAATTGCAGCCTAGATTCTGCAGTCATCAAAATCAGGCAAGAAACAAGATACTGCATCTTTAAGAAGTGCTTATTTGGCATTTACTTATTTAGTTAAAGATCATCACCAAGCAGAAATCCCTCAGGAGGAGTAGATGGCTCATTGGGCCCCATGGGGAGGGCGGTAATTAAACTCTGAAGGCAAGCACTGATGTTAAGCTAAAAGCTCGTCTTTAAATAGTAATACACTTGCAATGTAAAGTGGTAGGCCCTCGGGTGCCTGTTGACATAGCGTTAGGAGCTGGCACTTTTTTATATAAAAGCTAAATTGAAGAAACTGTTATGAGCTCATCTGCATAAAGCAATATGATTCTGCCTGAGGGTGCAGGCAACAGGGAGTGATTAGCAAAATGTCTTTTTTCCCTGCTACTCTGTTGCTCTGCTAACATGCCACTTGTCACTGAGAAATTTGAGACACCATATGCCAACCTGCAGCTACAGAGACCCCCTTGCTGATTGCACATTGAAGAATTCCTCTTCAGCACATGAGGTGCTGTCAAGAGAAATTTTTGAGGGCATAGGAAACACACTGGAAAGAAAAAGCTGGTGTTGCCTTCCTTATCCCTTCTCCTCATGCTGCATCAACCCTTACCCAGTGAGAATTTTATATTTTAAATAAAACACTGTTACAAGAAGAGTTCAAATGTTTTTCCCTCTAGGTGGGGTAGACTTGTTCTAGTTATTCTCTTTACCATACAGAAGTCTAAGCTGGCTGCTTTTTATGGTTTATTGAATAGTGATTTGTTAACTTGTTAATTATCTTAATTATATATTATATATAAAGATAATTAACAAGTTAAATTGCTATTTAAAACCAAAGCAAACAAAAAATATTGAAAAACCAGTTAACACTGTGACAGCAATGTAATAATCTATCACACTATTTTGTGAAACCCAATTCCTTAAAACAAAGGGAATAGATAATTGAAAATATTGTAAAACTTAATGCACGTGGCAATTGTGATAAAGTATAAAGAAAGGCATATTTCATCACCACAAAACAACCTTAACTCTGACCCATAATTTGTCTGTTTTGATTCATATCTGTTCTGGAAAAGTAATTGATATTGTTTATAATTATATGTCTATGTACTTATATGGCTCTTGTCGCCATGCTAACTAAGTACCTCGCATTTATTAATGTCATCAAAACACCCATTTTACGTATAGGGAGCTGAGGTAGAGACAGACTAAATGACATGCTTGGTGTAATTAATTATGAGTGCATTAATTATGAAAGATTTCCTCATCTGTTTATGTTGTCAGCACATTTTAAATGCAACCTGAAGAAATGTAGTTTTTAATATTCTCTAGAACTGGGTTGTTCATCTATACTTGGATTTTGGTAAATATCTCATCTTTGGGGTAACTTGAATTCTAGATTGTTTTATTATTTTACTGGCCTCACAAAATGCAAGAATTTTAAGAATATGATTTGATTTTCACAGAAGATGCAATGTTGATTACCCTAGAGATTTGGATATGAAGATTCAGAAGAAGCAGCACTATTTCACTTAACCTCTGGGTTCTCATATTGTGAAATGTATCCTGTGAAGTGACATTCCTACCATTTAGACCAATGGACATTCTAGTATGGAGAATACATAGGCATGCCAACTTTTTTGCATTATAAATTTTGAGGCTCCTTTCCTGAAACCTCAGCTCAGTCTTTTTTTGTGACTCCTGTCCTAGAACAGGAGGAAAAAACACCTTATTTGCTCAATATAACAAAACAATGGAAACATCAAGGAACTGGGTGGATAGGCAGACTAATTATATGTATAATTTATGCATTTTATATAGGTAATTGAACATCTAGTAGATGGAAATGGCTTTCACTCTCTACCAGTCCTGTATCTGAACCAATGACCTATATATATATATATATATATATATATATATATATATATATATATATATATATATATATATATATATATAGGTCATTTCCATTTCCATCTACTAGCTGTTCAATTACATATATAAAATGCATAAATAGTTACAGCCTAATCCCTAAAGACTAGATGTCCACTGTACATCACAAAAATCAGTACAACAATGGGCATTCTTGGTGATAGTCTCTCAGCAGTAAGGCCAAGGACTGGAGGATGAACTGAGCTTTTACCCTTTGAGGGATTCATTCGAGTGTCTAATTTAAAAGTAGAAGCATTTGGGGCATTAAGGCAGTCTAAAGAGGATATGAAAGAGGGCACCTTCCAAAACACAGCTGAAGCATAATGACAGGGTAGGTTTGGGAGGCTTACACTGACTCTGTGCCCATGCTATGCCTCTTCTGGGAATACAGAGAGGAAGATTTCAGTGCCCAAGGCTGCCAGTTCACAAGCACTATATTTTACTTATTTCTTTATTTAGTTAAAATGGGTCCATGCCTGGGAATATGAGACTTGAGGGCTAATCAGTTTTTAGGATGTGACGCATATTTAGAACTGGCGTTAACTATGAAATGTACAGATTCGAATGGCCTGTTCTCCTGGAGTGTAACTCCATTCATTTTCACAGTTACTCCTGATTTGCATCACTGCAAGAAAGAGGAGGGCCAGGGTCTATAGCATTATCACATAAAGTAGACATCTGGAAGGACTTAAAAATGTTCAGCTGATGAAACCAGCGTTAATTTCCAAATCTGTTTGGTGATACTATGTGAAGTTCACCTTGCATAGCAGGGGAAAATGTTCCAGATACACAGGATGGCCTCCAGATTCTTACAAATGAGACAGCAAAGTTGTATTTGACAACAAATTAATACAAATCTAGTGACCGGTTGGCCAGTTTGAAACATTAGGGACCATGCCCCTCCCATCTCACAAAGTTTAGAGCTTCATTAACATTTGTCTACTCTGTTTGTTCAGTCTTTCAAGTTTGAATGAGCCTAAACCAAATCACAAAATAGGGAACCTTGCCATGGAGGCTATCTGTAAAATTCAGGTGGCTCTAAACCAAAAATCAGGAACCAAAAATCTGCAGCAGTTCAGGTCCATTTTTAGAACAAGGTCACAAAATCATGATCTGTTTATAACACTGAATGTAGTTCATTGATGTTTGAAATGAGCGTTTAAAACACTTCAGGTCCTCTGGGATGAAAGAGGCTGGTAAGAGTCTGGCAAGTATTTGCTTGAAACAGCTCACGTGTTGGCAGGGTGGGGTTCCCTGATGGGAGAAGGTTGAGTGCATTCTGCTGACTCATTGAATCAGGTGACTTATTACCTCAAGTGGGAAAGAGGAGGTGGGAGCATCCAGAGAGAGAGAGAGAGAAGCTAGGGCAGGGGTAGGCAACCTATGGCACAGGTGCCGACGGCGGTACGCAAGCTGATTTTCATTGGCACTCACACTGCCTGGGTCCTGGCCACCAGTCCAGGGGGCTCTGCATTTTAATTTAATTTTAAATGAATCTTCTTAAACATTTTGAAACCTTATTTACTTTACATACAACACTAGTTTTGTTATATACTATAGACTTATAGAAAGAGACCTTCTAAAAAGGTTAAAATGTATGACTGGCACGCGAAACCTTAAATCAGAGTGAATAAATGGAGACTCGGCACATCTCTTCTGAAAGGTTGCCACCCTGAGCTAGGGTATGAGCTGAAGAATCCTGAAGTAGGAATCCTTGGAGCAGTCAAGCCTGGCCAGAGGACTTGTGCTACTTCATGCTGTATTATTGCTAATTTCTTGGTTGGGCATACTCTAGGAAAAGGGAGTTTCTGTGTGTGGATTTTCTGTGTGTGTAGTTG
Organism: Mauremys reevesii; assembly: GCF_016161935.1. Taxonomy (NCBI): domain Eukaryota; kingdom Metazoa; phylum Chordata; order Testudines; family Geoemydidae; genus Mauremys; species Mauremys reevesii. Next base: position 162,380,607 of record NC_052623.1, read on the forward strand.
AGAAGGGTACCTGCTCACAGTGCTATATAAACATAAGATGTTACATTAAAAAAATTCTACTGTGAGCTGATGTTAAAAAAAAAATACTGTCTGTGTCAGAGATGATATTTATTTCTCTTGTTCATCCCCACCCCATTCTTCTTTTGCTCTTGCAGCTTTGACCATTGATTCTAATTAGTACTGAAAAGGACATTTTTGGCAAGGCTTTTAAATACAGCTTTTATCTTCTCTAGTAACAGGCAGAGTTGCCTTTAATGGTATTTGACATCTAAGAGTGACTGCAACTTTTTTTTTTTTCCAAAAATCCTTCTTACTCCTGCAATTAATCAGGAAATCAGAGCACTTTTGTTCTCAATAAACAAATATATTGTGGGCTTGACCAAGTGTATCTAATCTATCTATCTAGCTCATGAATTTAAAAGGAAAACATGAACATTGTGAGTGTTGCATTGAAACATCAAGAGTTCTTTTTATGAAAGTCTACATCACATAGTCTGTTGAGCTGTTGCCTTGGTTACGTGCACCTTTTAAAATTAGTCTTTCCTTTTGGTGGTTTTAAGATATTTCCTCCAAACACCCGTTAGTTATTGACCTGTATATTACAGTTTATGTACTGTGGTAATGGGCCAAGGAGGAATAAACAATCCAACTGGGTTACTACAGATATTTCTTATGCATTTAGCGACACCCAGTCTGACTTAGTATTAGTGACTGGACATTTATGGAATTGCTTTAATAGTTTTCAGAAGGTCTTATGGTAACTTTAGGGAATGTGCTAATGCTGGCCAAGTATTATTGCCAGCTATTATGATATTGGCCTATAACAGGTGTCAGCAACCTATGGCATGTGTGCCAAAGATGGCATGCAAGCTGATTTTTAATGGCATGCTGCTGCCTGCTGGGGTCCCGACCACCGGCCAAACCCAGGCCGGCAGCAGACTGAGCAGGGCTGGCGTCCGGGACCTCGTCAGGCAGCAGCGTGCCATTAAAAATCCTGCCTGGCCCAGCCCGCTCTTCTCAGTCCCTCCCTCTGGCATTTGCACATGCTTTTCTGACCTCGGTCACTTCTGGTGGGAGGTTGTGTTTCCGGGTTAGCATGTCCATACCGCTACCTGGTGTCTGTGGAGTCTGAGCGGCTCCAGAAGCGGCCCTACCGGCAGGGGCAGGAAGAAAGACCCGGCCCCACAGGAATTGCAGCGCTCGTGAGGCCTGTAAGTGGGGAAGGGTCCTGGGTCCCAGCAGCGCTGTGCGCCCGCCTGCCCTGAGCACAGCCGGCCCCGCTTCCTGGACTCAGGCAGGCTGCCCCGGGGTTGGAGCCTCGGTGCTGGGATGAGCTCAGCTCTGTACTGGGGCAGGCTGCGTCCCACAACCTGAACCCAAGCTCGAGGGCTGCGGCTCGCTGCCTGCTGGACCCTGGGAACAGCTGGGTCATGCCTCTTTCCCCCTCCCAGGTCACTGGACCCCCGCTCCCCTCCGGCATTGAGGGCAGAACCCAGGAATCCAGAGCCTTAATCTTCGTCTGCCCCCCACCCCTTTGAACAACTAGAGCCCAGCTGGAAACCTAGGAATCCAGAGTCCTCGCTTCCAGCACTCCTCCCGCGAGTGTCAGACACCAGCCCCTTCCCGGAGCCCAGGAGTCCCAATTCCCACCCCGCTCCCCACCCTACCCCCTTCCACACTCCCCAAGCCCCTGCCCTGACCCCTGCACCCCCTCACACACACCCATCCACCTGTCCTGACCCCTGCATCCCCCATTACCTCAGCCCTGACTCCAGCACCCCCCTCACACACACCCAGCCCCCCCACCCTATTCCCTGACTCCTGCACCCCCCTCACATGCCCTCTGCCCTGACTCCTGCACCCTCCTCACACACCCACAGCCCCCTGCCCTGACTCCTGCACCCCCACACATACCTACCTCCACCCTGAGCACCAAATGGGAGCTCCTGCACCTCCCGCTCCACATTCCCACCTGCACTCCTCACACCAAATGGGAGCTGCCCAGGTAAGCGGCCATTGGCATCCGTCATAACTTAGAGCAACTCTAAGGCTACTCTAACTTAACCTTGTAGACTGAGCCAACACATAGCTGGCCCAGTTTCAGGAGAATGAGAAACCGGGCTATATCTCATCTTTGTATTCCTCACCTGTACAGTGTACCTTGTAGCCATACCCAGGGTTCTAGCTGTAAGTATTTGACAAGGTGATGGGTAGAGCTGGTCAGGAGTTCTCCAATGGAAAATGAGAATTTTCAGTTTTCCATCAGAAAAATTGAAATCACTTTGACCTGAATCAGAATATTTCCAAAATGTTTCATTTAATACCTGTTCAACAAAACATTAAATTGCATTTCCGTATCAGAGCATTTCCTTATGGGAGTTGCAATTTGGACTCCCATTCTCTCCTATGGTCTGGGCTCCTTGGAGGACTACCTCTTCCATAATGAAATGCGGATTTTCCTCTGACAGAGGTACATAGTGCATTCTGGAGATGTAGTCTGGACAAGAAGCCTGGCCCATAGGGGATGATGAGGGGCATCAGGCTCCCGTACTACATGAGGCAATGCACCACTATGGGAAAAAGCAGTTTAAGATAGAACTGACTCAGAATGAAATGTTTTGAGTCAATTAAATTAACCAAAATGAAATATTTCAATTTTGGGAATGTTGAAATGTTTCATTTTGATCAAAAATATTGAAACAAAATGTTCTGACATTTCCAAAATAACATATTTTGAAATTCCTGCTCTGTGGAGAAAAAAGCCAAAATTTCAAATTTTGTACCAATTTGGGACAAAAAAACCCACCCCAAAATGAAAACCCATTGAAATGTTGGAATGTCCGACAGGGTGGAAATTTCAAATTTTGCTTGACTCTAATGGTATGTTATTTATTTGGGGATTTTTTGGGGTAAACAGTATGGTACATCAGGAGTTCTATGTCTGATGCATGTAAAACTTGTTAACTAATAACTGACATTATATGCATAATTGTTCAGATACCCTGTACTGAGCTAAAAGTATAGGCCTAAATGCAACTCATGGAGTTGATATGAACTACTTTCCCTTTGAAAGGTAATTACTGTGCCTCCACAACCAATGTGAAAAGAACTGTTTTGCCTTACAGGCTATTATGGTTTTCTTGAGGAGTGAAAGAAACATAATAATCAGCATTTGCCAAGTCAGACATTCTTTTTATTCTAGAGAGAGATTTTGGGCTGGAGTGAACATCCCATTCCATGGTGTCTAAAATCTACAGCAGTTAATGTTAACTAAGATGTTTCAAATGGATAATTGGTTGCTACTTGTGGGAACAACATAATTATCTGTTTCCATAGAATGTTCTGAAGCTTAAAGATTTAAAACAAGGATTTTGGGTTAATACTGCAACTAAGGATGAATTTCACCCCAAAGGACCCTTACATATCTTTAAGTTAAGCCTTTCGCCCTCATCCAAAGTTTAATAAAATCAGTAGAAAGTCTCCAATTGATTTCAGTAGGGTTTGGATCATTAACCTTGAGTCACCATTCTGCACTGGAGCGCCTACTGGGTGATGTAGCTGCACATCACCCCATGCTCCCAAAACATAGAATAAATGTTCTATCTAATCCTTAGGCAGTAACGGACACATTTTCAAACAGGTGCCTAATTTCTGCCTGTGGAATCTTTTTACAGCAATGTTTTATAAGCACAACATAGGCCCCTATGTTTGAATATTTGGTTCAGTGTGAGCCTTAGATTCATACTACCTCATAAACAACAAGGAGTCCAGTGGCATCTTAAAGACTAAAAGATTTATTTGGGCATAAGCTTTCGTGGGTAAAACACCCCACTTCTTCAGATGTATGGAGTGAAAGTTACAGATGCAGGCATTATATAATGACACATGAAGAGAAGGGAGTTACCTCACAAGTGGAGAACTAGTGTTGACAGGGCCAATTCGATCAGGGTGGATGTAGTCCACTCCCAATAATAGATGAGGAAGTGTCAATTCCAGGAGAGGCAAAGCTGCATCTGTAATGAGCCAGCCACTCCCAGTCCCTATTCAAGCGCAAATTAATGGTGTTAAATTTGCAAATGAATTTTAGTTCTCCTGTTTCTCTTTGAAGTCTGTTTCTGAAGTTTTTTGGTTCAAGAATAGTTACTTTTACATCTTTTGTAGAATATCCAGGGAGGTTGAAATGTTCTCGTACTGGCTTTTGTATGTTACCATTCCTGATGTCCGATTTGTGTCCATTTATTCTTTTGCGTAGAGACTGTCCGGTTTGGCCAATGTACATAGCAGAGGGGCATTGCTGGCACATGATGACTACTTCATATGTATTAAACATTTCTTTTCAAGGATAAGCTCCCTCTAACAAGGCTTACCACTTCAAAAGAAAAAAGCAGCAAAACTAAAAAGCATAAATGGGTATATTTTCACTGCCTAGCACCATTCTTAAAATGAAATATTTTATTCAGCAGAAAGATAATGAAAGAAGAGAATCTTACTGCTTTGGAGAACCAAGATATATATTTTTTTAACCCCAAGAAGACAGCATTTTTACTTGTTTTTTGTAGCTACAGTAAAGTGTCATTTCCTTCTGTCACCACTGAAGTCTCTTCTCCCCTGCTGTTGGAAACTCTCCATTATTAAACTCACAAGACCATTTGATCCAAGGAAGATATTGTGGCAGTAAAACCATGTGTTTTTCACAGCTTTCTTTGTTGGTCGATGGAGTTTTATCTTTTTATGCTCCTGACATTTCTATATCTCCTAAGCCTCACTCAGCTACTGGGAGAGGTTTTCATTTCACATTAATTTTAAGACAGGTTTGAAAGAATCTCCCTTTTATGAAGAAACATGTTTCAATGAAAAGTTTAAAATTTCATTCAGGTTTTCTTACTGTTCCCTCATTCAGATTGTTAGCCCCTATTTTGTTCCTACATTTTAAAATGATCATTGTTGCCCTGATCCTCTTCCCATTGAAGTCTATAACAAAACTCTCATAGTGCAAGAGTCGGCCCAATATCTGCCAATTTGTGATACTTTTAAACCATTTCTGTTTGACAGTTCTGCCTGTTGGATGTTTGCTCTTGAATTTGAAAATTTGTATTCGTAATAAAGAGTAAACACTGGCTGACGAAGAGGTCTACTTAATTGCAAAACGCCTTTGAAATGCACCATTAATCTGTTGAGTTTTTAGATATTTCTTTTGAGGAACAAAGAATTTTTCTGACCACTCTCCTTGTTAAGTTTTCATGGCTTCCTTGACAGAATCAGCTTTCTCTGTGGCCCCAAGTGAATTAATTATATTAAATATCACAAAAAGTCTCTACACTTATAGTTATAAAAAGCTGAAAAATGTGGACAAGTATCAAGCTATAAAAAGAATATAGGCACATCATAAATATTGCATATTAACGAAGGAATAGTAATGAGAATTACAGAACATTTTAAACTGAAATAGGTACAAGGAACAATTAAATACCAGGAAGTACAGCCTATTTGACCCACAAATTAGAAACTATATGTGGGGAGGGGACCCTTATCAATGATTTTAAAGAAAAGAGTTAAAGTTCAGCTAGAATGGTAAAACTATAATATATCTCAGATAGGAATAAAGTGAGAAGCAAACATGAATATCTTTGCCAGGAATAAATTGTATTTTCTGTGGAGGTACAAGATGAAAGAATTATACATTTGCAATCTGCTCTATATATACTAATGTAAAATATAAGATAAAATGAAAATGCTGCTGGACAAAAAAATCTTCCTGATCAAGTAGAAAGATTCTGATAATACATAACTCCAAGAGATAGTGAACTCTTAGCATTATCTAGTATGCAAGACTTCTATTGGGCAGCATACAGATGAGGGCCTCAACTGACTTGACATTATACAATGACAAAATATGGTTTCTAGTGGAACAGAAGTTACTCTCAGAAGTTACATTAAAGGATATAGTATGAAATGCTAGCCACGTTAAAGTCAATGACAAAACTTCCATCAACTTTGATGGAGCTAGGATTTCATCCATAGTCTAATTTCCATTCAGTTGTATCAGTTTTACATCAGTGTAATTTACTTATTTTTAATGATATTCTACTATCTAGAGCAGGTGTGAAATAATATATCAAGAATCGGATCCTGTGCCAAATCAACATATGTCATTAGTATGTTTTCCAAAGGGGAAATGTTTTATTTTCTTAAATGTAAATAGATTCCTTTTAATAATACACTCTTCCGTATGATCCAAAGGCCCTGTGTTCAATACCAGTGGAGGCTAGAGAAAAAAACAAAGAGAAAATCTTAAGTAGTAATAAGTAATGGAGCACAGACTGAAAAGATCTTCTCTTCTTCTTTTTCTTCTGGTACTACACCAGAAAAGTAAGATAGGGTGGCATGTAGTTGCCTGTTTATTTAGTGTTGCTCATGGGGAGCATGGAATATCTGTTTCATTGCTTGAACTGTCTTCGTACTAGTTTCTGGGAGCAGTTCAATGTGTTGAAAGGTTGCTTAAAACTTTCCTTTATTTAAAAATAAATAAATAATTCATAAACATGTTTGAAATATCTGTAATGCCTCCATAATTTGCAGCAAGGACTTGAAATTTGGCAAGTGGATAATTCTGAGGTCAGAGAGGTGCATTGTGCTGAAAATCCGTTCAGAATTGGCGGTTATAATTTGTTGAAAAATCCCCACTTGCCTTCTGTGTTCTGCTCCATAGTGCTTACTAGAGGCTTGCTGCAAAGAAAAAAATATGAACATTGCATGTGCCCCAGCCAGCATGCTCACCGACAGCATGCTCTCAGGCATCTCCCTGCACATATCTAAAGCAGCCAGATGGAATCATAGATGCAACCACTATGCATGTGTGGATGTGCTGGAGATGGAAAAATGGGGGGCGGGGGGCTAAGACATGTTCTGCTCCAAAACTATTTTCCTAGTCAGTGATGCCCATGGCCAACCAACACTGCCTGCCTCAGGTCCGGGGATTTAAAAAATAGACTTCCCCTAGAATCATAGGGTTAGAAAGGACTGCAAGGTACAATGTAGCCTCCTGTTGCTGCTTCTCTCCATTCAGTGCATTCTGTCTCCTCCCCACCCTGGCTATGGCGGGTGTCATGTCTGTATCCTATGGACAGCAGAGTGTGCAGGGAGACGAAGGGTCACAGATACTGCAGCACTCCCTCTTCCTGTGCAGCAACTGACTTCCCCTCCCAGCACTGGAGAAAGCTTGCGGTAGGGGGAGTGAGAGAGAGAATGAATGAAAGCCAAGAAGTTACACAGGCAACTTTAATTCTGGCATTTTCTAACTTCCAAGTCTTTGACGTTACAACCTCAATGTTCTTTTAACATAGTTCTCATATATACTCTTCTAGTCCTTAAAAAAAATGGTTTCATCTGATGAAAAATCCTATTGGGCCCCACATGGTTCGTCAGCATGGTTTGGATCTTTAGATCCACCACACAGACCTCTGCCGCTTGAGGTAATGGAGTATTCAGTTGTAGTAACCTGTTTTCCACTCTAATGAGTCAGGCACCAGAGTGGGATGAAACACACACTTGACAGTAGATTTCACAGTTGTTTCCTGACAGCAGAGGAATACTGGGACTAGAGCTGGGTGAATAATGGATTATCCAGTTCACTGGCAATTTTAAAAGTTTTAAAAAATGTTTTGGGTCAAACAAAAGATTCATTTGACCCAAAATAAAGCATTCAGTTTTGATTTTGGGAATTTTAAATGTTTTTGAAATTTTAAACATTTAAACAAGGAAATTTTAGAAGTTAAAGGAAATTTCCAAACAAAAGGTTATTTTGACAACCCCCCCCCAAAAAAAACAAAAAAAAAAACAAAAAAATACTACTTCATTTGGAAAAAATGTTGAAATGAAACATTTCAGTTTTTCCTGAATGTTGAGGTGTTTTCCCCAAAAAACAGTTTGGCAAAATCAGCACAACTTCACCAAACATTTTGTTGTTACCAAATCTACATTTTTCACTGGGGGAAAAAAATGCTCAAAAATTATTGCCCAGCTGGTATTGGAACTCCGGAATCCTGGGTTCTTTTTCCAATGGACAGTTTTCTAGTGGCTATAGTGCCTTCTGTTCCTGCCCTCCAACCTCTCAGCTTGTCCTTATTTCCCTTTCTCATTCCCTCCACTTCCCAGACTGCCTCTCCTTCCTTCAGCTCTCCTTGGGGAGGTGGAGAGGGGGAATCAGCCAGAGGCACATCGCCGACATGGAAAGCATCAGCCCAAATGGCTAAAATTTGATGAAGTTAGACATGATGGAAAATGGGGTTTTATAATGGAAACTATTGGGCAACCTTAAATATAGACATAGGTTGTGTCTATACTTAAAATTATACCAGCATAGTTCTGAAAAACTCACAGCCCTGACCAATATAGCTATGCAGACTAAACACCCAATGAAGATGCAGCTATGCGGACAGAAGAGTGCTTCTGTTAGCATAGCTAATGTCATTCAGTGAGACTGTTCCTACACCAGCAGAAAAACTCCTGCCAGCATATGTTGCATCCACGCTAGGGGGCTGTACAAGCATGGCTATGCTGACATAGCTATGCCAGCATAGTCTCGATAGTGTAGAAATAGCCATAGCTGCCAGCTACATCTATAATATTATATAAACATAATTGGATAAATATATGTATATATCTTGTTTCATGTACTGCAAAACAAACATTTATTTTTTATGACATGTAATGATTATGTGAAGGTAAATAGTAGCCAAAAGTCAATAAAAAAAATCTTTATGGGAAAAAGTCTGGGCTTTCTAAATGAATTTCCAAATCCATGGAGGAACATTCATAATGATTCCATAAGTATTTTTATGCATGTTATCACCATTTGTTATTTTCCTTTGATGTTGCTACAATGTGTTTGTTTATCTATTGTTTAGGACATGTATAGAGCACATATAACAGAAGGCTGTTGAAAATCCTCTTGCCTTCCTTAATGCAAAGAAAGAAACATTCATACAGCCTTTTCAGGTTATTTACTACTTCAGAGCTTAAAAGGAGGACATGTAAGAGAGAAACTGATTTTTCATTATTATGGTGCAGAAATAAGATAGAAAAGAGAGTATGTGAGAGAGACAGACTGAGTCTTATGAGGTACCATTTATTCTTCTTGTTCATGCATTCTGTTCTTGTCACTGATGTCATACTGCTCTTATTTTCTTTGGTTGTCAAAGTAACTATCAGTTTGGCCCATCCAGTGATATTAAATAAGGATGTCAAGTGAAGGAGAGCCGAAGAAGGACATAGAAGAAAGAAAATAGGGAGAAAAGAAAAGCATGAAAAAGTGAAATGCTTCATATCAAAATGTGTAGCATAAACTTTGAGAATTAATTTGCATAATGTTGGATTTGCCACCTGGATGCAATAATCATTTTGATTGGAGGTCAGTAAAAGGATTTCCTCCTGAGTTTAGTTTGGCTCTGATTTCCACTTTCAGTGTTCCAATTTTAATAAGATCGTAAACCCAACCTCTTCCACTGTGGATACAGAACACGTGACTTTTAATTTAGTCTGTTGCAATGCACACCACTTGTGTTAAACACAGACTGTACTGGGGAAAACTAAGAAAAAAATAATGTAAACAAAAACCCTCACTATTCTCCCTAGAATTTACTCTAGATAGCTCATAAATGGTTAATATGAAAGCATCTACTCTATATTCCTTTATGTAGTCGCTGCTTATTTTTAAGGTCCCATCTCTCTCTCTCTCTCTTTGTATATATTTATATATCAGTTTCAGAATGTTACATGTATTATTGTTAGGACAAATGAGTATTATTCCTGACTGGCACTGTCCCCCTGCAGTTTCATACTAGTAACTAGTTTTCAAAAACAGAAACTCGCTTATTCATTGTTTGCTACTGCACAGATTTGATTTGATTTTTTTAACCCTGGAACAATTTTGTGCTCAGCTCCCTATTGGAAATAGTAATACACAAAACATCTTTTTGAAATTTGATCTGAAGTTTCTTTAAATCACATCCACTGGAGTAGTATGGAGAGGGCAATATTTGTATAAAATTTGGACCTGACTGCAAATAAAAATGTTGAGGTTGTCTACCTCCTTTGCAGGCCTCACAGACAAAAACATGGCTTACATTTTCAAATGTGAATAATGATTTTGGGTGTCTCAATTTTTTGAAACTCAACTGGAGACACCATAAAAGAGTCCTAATGATCAGAAAGAGCTAAGCACTTGCTCTCTGAAAATCAGGCCCTTTTTAGGGTGTCTTAAGTTGAGCTCTCAAAAAGTTGAGGCACCTCAAGTCACTGTTCACCTCATATGTGTGTGAATGATGCCACAAAAGCAGCACTTGCCCCAGGCCCAGATCTTCTGGGTCTTATTTCCCTCCTTCTACAAAAGGCAGACAAGACTATGGATCCTGTGTTTGCACTGTTAGAGATACTATCCTTCTGATGAAACATTATACAAAGGTCCTGATCGAATATTTCCAGTGGTTATATAGGTGGAATTTAAATATCCTCAGAGATTTTTACCAAAGAATAGCATGACAGTGAACACTGTGTGGGTAGGAAGGTACATGAAGACTCTGAAAGTGTGCATTTAGACAAATTCACAAACTTTATTAAATCTTTATGAAACTTCTTACCTTTAGGTAAGTGCTGCCTTGTGGCATCATTTGCATCTAAACCCCACACCACAAAAGCTAAAATTATTATGATTTATTTGTACCACCTGAGAGCATTATATGAATGCTTTGTGAGGGAAGAAAACGAAGTAAGAAAGGATACAGCTGTGGGTAGGAGAATGGACATATGGAGGGAAGGGTACTGTAGATACAATTCTAATAGGTGATACTGGCAGTAGAATGGCTGGGCCTAATCGGGTAAAGAATGTGAGTGAAGCCAAACAGCAAAAATGAAGATGTTTGTACACCAATGCGAGGAGCCTAGGTAACAAAATGGAGGAACTAGAGTTACTGGTGCAGGAAGTGAAACCAGATGTTATAGGGATAACAGAAACATGGTGGAATAGTAGTCATGACTGGAGTACAGGTATTGAAGGATTTGTGCTGTTTAGGAAAGACAAAAATAAGGCAAAAGTGGTGAAGTAGCATTGTATATCAATGATGAGGTAGACTGTAAAGAAATAAGAAGGGATGGAATGGATAAGACAGAGTCTGTCTGGGCAAAAATCACATTGGGAAAGAAAGCTACTAGAGCCTCCCCTGAGATAGTGCTTGGGGTGTGCTATAGACCACCGGGATCTGATTTGGATATGGATAGAGACCTTTTTAATGTTTTTAATGAAGTACATACTAATGGGAATTGTGTGATCATGGGAGACTTTAACTTTCCAGATATAGACTGGAGGACAAGTGCTAATAGGGCTCGGATTATCCTGAATGCGTTAGCTGATGGATTCCTTCACCAAGTAGTTGCTGAACCAACAAGAGGGGATACCATTTTAGCTTTGGTTTTGGCGAGTAGTGAGGACATCATAGAAGAAATGGTTGTAGGGGACAACCTTGGTTCGAGCAATCATGAGCTAATTCAGTTCAAACTAGATGGAAGGATAAACAAAAATAGATCTGTGACTAGGGTTTTTGATTTCAAAAGGGCTAACTATAAAAAATTAAGGAAATTAGTTGGGGAAGTGGATTGGACTGAAGAACTTGTGGATCTAAAGGCAGAGGAGGCCTGGAATTACTTCAAGATAAAGTTGTAGAAACTATCAGAAGCCTGCATCCCAAGAAAGGGGGAAAAAATCATAAGCAGGAATTGTAGACCAAGCTGGATGAGCAAGCATCTCAGAGAGGTGATTAAGAAAAAGCAGAAAGCCTACAAGGAGTGGAAGATGGGAGTGATCAGCAAGGAAAGCTACCTTATTGAGGTCAAAACATGTAGGGATAAAGTGAGAAAGGCCAAAAGCCATGTAGAGTTTTCCCTTGCAAAGGGAATTAAAACCAATAGGAAAAGATTCTATAGCCATATAAATAAAAAGAAAACAAAGAAAAAAGAAGTGGGACCATTAAACACTAAGGATGGAGTGGAGGTTAAGGATAATCTAGGCATGGTCCAATATCTAAACAAATACTTTGTCTCAGTCTTTAATGAGGCTAATGAAGAGCTTAGGGATAGTGGTAGGATGACAAATGGGAATGAGGATATGGAGGTAGATATTACCACATCCGAGAGAGAAGCCAAACTCGAACAGCTTAATGGGACTAAACTGGGGGACCAGATAATCTTCATCCAAGAATATTAAAAGAACAGGCACATGAAATTGCAAACCCATTAGCAAGAATTTTTAATGAATCTGTAAACTCAGGAGTTGTACCATATGACCGGAGAATTGCTAACATAGTTCCTATTTTTAAGAAAGGAAAAAAAAGTGATCCAGGTAACTACAGGCCTGTTAGTTTGACATCTGTAGTATGTAAGGTCTTGGGGAAAAAATTGAAGGAGAAAGTAGTTAAGGACATTGAGGTCAATGGTAATTGGGACAAAATGCAACATGGTTTTTCAAAAGGTAGATCGTGCCAAACAAACCTGATCTCCTTCTTTGAGAAGGTAACAGATTTTTTAGACAAAGGAAATCCAGTGGATCTAATTTACCTCGATTTCAGTAAGGCATTTGATACAGTTCTACATGGGGAATTATTAGCTAAATTGGAAAAGATGGGGATCAATATGAAAATTGAAAGGTGAATAAGGAATTGGTTAAAGGGGAGACTACAACGGGTCATAGTGAAAAGTGAACTGTCAGGCTGGAGGGATGTTACTGGTGGAGTTCCTCAGGGATCAGTTTTGGGACCAATCTTATTTAATCTTTTTATTACTGACCTTGGCACAAAAAGTGGGAATGTGCTAATAAAGTTTGCAGATGACACAAAGCTGGGAGGTATTGCCAATACAGAGAAGACCAAAATATCATGCAGGAAGATCTGGATGACCTTGTAAACTGGAGTAATAGTAATAGGATGAAATTTAATAGTGAAAAGTGCAAGGTCATGCATTTAGGGATTAATAACAAGAATTTTTGTTATAAGCTGGGGACGCATCAGTCGGAAGTAACAGAGGAGAAGAAGGACCTCGGAGTATTGGTTGATCCGAGGATGATTATGAGCCACCATGTGATATGGCCGTGAAAAAAGCTAATGCGGTCTTAAGTATCAGAGGGGTAGCCGTGTTAGTCTGGATCTGTAAAAAGCAACAAAGAGTACTGTGGCACCTTATAGACTAAATACCACGAAAGCTTATTTGCCAATATATTTGTTAGTCTATAAGGTGCCACAGGACTCTTTGTTGCTTAATGCAGTCTTGGAATGCATCAGGCGAGGTATTTCCAGCAAAGATAAGGAGGTGTTAGTACTGTTATACAAGGCACTGGTGAGACCTCATCTGGAATACTGTGTGCAGTTCTGGTCTCCCATGTTTTAGAAGGATGAATTCAAACTGGAACAGGTACAGAGAAGGGCTACTAGGATGATCTGAGGAATGGAAAACCTGTCTTATGAAAGGAGACTCAAAGAGCTTGGCTTGTTTACCCTAACGAAAAGAAGGCTGAGGGGAGATATGATTGCTCTCTATAAATATATGAGAGGAATAAATACCAGGGAGGGAGAGGAAGTATTTAAGCTCAGTACCAATGTGGGCACAAGAACAAATGGATATAAACTGGCCATCGGGAAATTTAGACTTGAAATTAGATGAAAGTTTGTAACCATCATAGAAGTGAAGTTCTGGAACAGCCTTCCAAGGGGAGCAGTGGGGGCAAAAGACATATTTGGCTTCGAGACTAAGCTTGATAAGTTTATGGAGGGGATGATATGATGGGATAGCCTAATTTTGGCAATTAATTGATCCTTGACTATTAACAGTAAATATGCCCAATGGCCTGTGATGAGATGTTAGATGGGGTGGGTTCTGAGTTACTACAGAGAATTCTTTCCTGGCTGGTGAGTCTTCCCACATGCTCAGGGTTTAGCTGATTGCCATATTTGGTGTCGGGAAGGAATTTTCCTCCAAGACAGATTGGCAGAGGCCCTGGGGGCTTTTCGCTTTCCTCTGCAGCATGGGGCACGGGCCACTTGCTGGAGGATTCTCTGCACCTTAAAATCTTTAAACCACGATTTGAGGACTTCAATAGCTCAGACATAGGTTAGGGGTTTGATACAGGAGTGGGTGGGTGAGATTCTGTGGCCTGCGTTGTGCAGGAGGTCAGACTAGATGATCATAATTGTCCCTTCTGACCTTAAAGTCTATGAGTCTATGTTAATCATGACCCTCTCCTTGTTAATTATTAGCTAAGCATCTTCACAGTTTGGAGCACCTGGCATCAAACTCTTACAGAGGGGCCAAGAGGGTTTGAGTAGCAGTGTGGAGGCCTTGAGCCCATTAGGTAAGAGGTTTAGGGGATGAAACCTAAATAAGTTTGGTGTGGGTGGAGCAAATACTGCTTGCTTATGGAAGAATTCCAGAAAAAAACTGCAAACATACAGAGTTTGGCTGACAAGTCCCTTTGTGGGAATAACACCCACCCTAAGGCACAAATCTGAACCAAAAGTAGTTGTTTAAAAAAAAATAATAAAGTGAAACTGCAAAATGTTTTCAAAAAACAGATGGCACACTAATTTTTTTTTTTAGCTTCCACCAGTAGTGCACTTTGTAAATACCTCTAGGTGAGCGTTTCGAGCTGAGCCTTGCTGACACACTGACACCTATAAAATGGCACACTGGTATATAAAAAGCACTCAGCATTAAGCTCTTGAAATAATCAATTATTTAACAACTTATCACATTTACTCCCCACTGAATGAAGAATCTTTACAGCATCAACGGGTCATCACAATTGGATCATCTCTTCTAACATTCCATCTTCAAAACATGAACACAGCTGAGAGCTCATACGAGGAAAAAGAAAAGCAGGGATCCCAGGTTTTGCTAAATTATTTACAGCAAGAGAAAATGATTGTTTATAGCTTATAACTGTGTATCTTCTTGGTCTACAAAGGGCACAAACATCCAAATAGAGAGGTTTCTGATTATTAAAATCAATGGAAATCTTTTGGTTGACTTCAGTGAGCTTTAGATAAGGCCATTGAGGAGTATTAGGTATTCCTTAGTGGAGGATGAAGCTAGCTTCCAATTATAAGCCCAGTTTCCAAATCCCCTTCTTCCCAGAAAGAAATGAATATTGTTGAACTATTATATACAGTATCTCATTCCATCCTCAAGGAGAGTTGTTTTTTGGAAGATTGGAGGAAGAAATCAAACGAGGAGTTTTGAAACTTTGGCATTTACAACAATTCCCCAAATTTATGAAAATGTGTAGATATCCTCTCTTTTGGAAGAGGGGCTCATGTCTTCAAAATGGTGTGCTGCAAATGTTGTATGTTTGGTTGGAACCTTTTATTATTTTGGGAAGGTAGGGTTAGTGAGAAAATTACTAAGATTCAAAAAGAGCTTGTGATGGGGGTTGGAATACCCCGACTGTAAGAGAAGCAGGGAAAGATTTACTTATATGTTCATTAGATCAGAAATATAAAGAGGAAGCAGCGGAAGTTTGGGGGAGGACCCTTGAGACAAAAGTAAAGCTTTCTGCCTGTCCTGTCACAGTTGGAAACAGGGGCTGGAAACTCACAGCCCCCACACACCAGACCAGGAAAAAATGAGGAGCTGGGAAATTGACCACTTTGCTTACATGATACTGTACATTGCTAACCAGATGCTTTTGTAAGTTGAAGGCTATTTGGTTTTAACCCAGCTGAAACAACCCATCCTTTGTTTACTATTTTGCTCTTTCTTTTGGGTTGGCCTGAAGAAACAACAAAATGTAACTCCCCATAAAATAATCCAGCGTAGAGAAACACTCTGTGGACACTGGTATTTCTGCAGCATTAAGTGTCAGAGCATACATGTGTGGAGGGGGGCTGGAACAATTTTTATAGTGGGGTTGCTGAGAGCCATTGAACCAAACTGTAAACTCTGTATATAATGGAAACCACTTCAAGCCAGGGGTGCAGTAGCACCCCCAGCACCTCTAGGTCCAGCGCCTAGGCATGCACATGCATGTGTGTGTTTGGGGGTGTCTTTGTTTCTTTTCCTTCTTTTCAGCTGCCCACCGCTAAGGTCAGGCCATGCTTGTTCACAGCCCTTTTCATATGTTTGCAGACTAACATCCTAAGTTATTTTTAAAGGTGCCTTGCATATGAGAAACAAAAAGGGCATATGTCCTTTTTTGCTCCTTTATGATGTATAAGAGAGGCCTGAAAGAATTATAAATTAAAATTTTCTTTGACCTAGAAGAGTTAACAGTTAGTGGAGAACTAATGAAATTATGACATCATGAGATAGGTGGTGGAAAGCAACGATACTGAGCAGAGAAGAAATTTTAGTCTGAATGTTTACAACTTTTGGCTCTTTTTGTTTTATTTTTTTTACATTTCATAAACTCCAATAATTAATGAATAAATTGGAAAAAGGATGTCTTGGTGAAAACTCTCAGGAAGGCCCTCCAGCAAAACCAGTGAAGTCCAGACTAGACATTTCTATGATTAAAATACAAGCAGAAATGGATCTATTACCTCTTACTGAGGCAGACTGATAGGTTGACAGAAATTGTGTTGATGTATGGTAGCACTGAAAATTCCACACTGCATGTCAACAAAGAAATATTTATTGGCACTACTCTATATTTATATGTGCAATAGAACTCACTAAATATAGTAGTATTTTAAAAGAAGGTGCTGGAAGTCATGAAATATGAATAGGAAATTTGAAAGACCATATTTTTACATATTTTTTTCCTACTGCTATTCAACAGTCCTTCACGTTAAAATTATGTTAAACACTGCAGGGTCAGATTCATCCCCATATAACTCCACTGAAATGAATAAAGTTAAACTAAAATGAAATTGACCCTGAATCAGTACAAAGCGACAAGGGGAGGGGTGTTTATATACTTCAGCTTTTGTATGAAGACTCTTTTACTGCCTTTTCTAGAGTCAGAAAAACAAAGTAGCCGTGTTGGAAAAAATAAATCTGAGCTAGTATGGCTGCTGTCAGTGCCTGAAGAATGTGAGTATTATGCAGCACAATGCATTTCTTTTCATACATAGTGCCTTGAAACATCTACAGTGCTGAAATACACATTCAGCAGTGGGTGGCAAATAGACCATTTAATCCTTTAAAAACAACCATCCTATATTTGCAAATGTTATAAATATTATTAGATATATAACATGAAAAACAACACCTCCAATAACTTGAACTTTAAAAAAAAATGTTCAGTGTGTTTAATCAACAATTTATCCGTGCAAATATCTTGAATAGGTTTAAAATGTACACGTACATGTTAATAGGGCTTTATGCTTGTGTGCCTCCTTGTTAAGCATCTAATTCTGCATTTAAGATAGGTGGTCTTGTTTTCAGTGGTGCAGGTCAGCTCTGGTGTATGTGGTGCAGAATTTAGCTTGAGATTTCTATCTGTGGGCTTGTCTTCACTAGACCTGCTAAATCGATCCCTGTTGCATCGACTGCAGCAGTGTCAATCTTCCTGTAGTTGGGCAAATGAGTTTCCCTATTTTGTCCAGTTGCTCTGGAACACAAAGGAAGATGACTAGAACTCAATGAACTTTCCTGTTTGTTATAAATACAAGGGATGAAATCCTGGCCCCACTAAAGTCGATGACTAAACTGTTATTAACATCAAGGATTTCATTCAAGGTCTTAAATAAGCCCATCAGTAGTTTTAACACATTGTACTACCAGAAATAGCTTCAAATAATGAGCTGTTAACCCATCAACAAGGTAGATGCAGGGGTGAGCTGGAGCCGGTTCACACCGGTTCACACAAACCGGTAGTTAAATTTAGAAGCGGTTTTAGAACAGCTTGTTAACTGGCTTCCCTGAGAGGGAAGCATTGATGGGCTCCGGCTGGGAAGCCTGTAATTCCTCCTCCCGGCCGCCAGGGGGCGCTGCGCTGTGGGAGCCATGTGGGCTGCCTCCTGGCCCTGTTGCTGCTGCTCCTTGGACCTCTGGCCCTGGGGCTCCTGCTGCTGCCTGGTGGGTCCCCGGCTGCGTCCTGCTGCTCGGGCTGCTCCCAGCCGCTCCCCCCCATGTGACCCTGTCACCCGGCCCAGAGCCACAGCCCCTGCCCACAGCCAGCCCCTGTTGCAGCCAGCCTGTGTCACACTCCCTGCCTCACGCCCCTGTCTGCAGCCAGTCCCATGTCCACTGGTTCCCTGCAGTTCTCAGGGCAGTAACCCTGCACACCTGCTTCAATGAGGGGGGAGGGGCAGGGAGCAGCTGGGACCCACATGTGCACACCCTAGGGTGACCAGACAGCAAGTGTGAAAAATCGGGACGGGGTGAGGGGTAATAGGAGCCTATATAAGAAAAAGAACCAAAAATTGAGACTGTCCCTATAAAATTGGGACATCTGGTCACTCTAGCACACTCCTAGGGAGTGGTGGGGACCCACACATGTGAAACAGAGCTCATTTCTAGTTCAGGCCCATCTTTTTAAAAAAACTTTAGGTAGGGTTAACATACATCCGTATTTTCCTGGACATGTCAGGCTTTTCGGTTCTTAAATCACTGCCTGGGCGGAATTTTTAAAATTTAAAAATTCCACGAAAATACAGACGTATGGTAACCCTAAAAATACATGCTGTGGCACATCCCTTAAATCAGAACTTTTTATAGGGAACCGGTTGTTAAGATTTTAGCAGCTCATCACTGGGTAGGTGCCCATGAAATGGTTCTTCTGTGAGTTTTAGTCTCAAATATTTATTTCAGATCATTATTGTTTCTCATATCTTTGCTATTTTGGTATATACGGTATATATTTGGTATATAACATAAATATCTTATAATATGCATATATACCAAAACCATCTCCATTCTTCCTCTGTTCCTTTTAATATTTTGTTGAAACTTCAACTAACATCTCTTACCCCATAAAGCAAATCAGGCAAACACTGATGTGTTTAAAAGTATGTGTCTGAGCAAAATGATTTTATCCCTCTTTTTAATCTAATACGTTACTTCAGTTATCTTTACCTTAAGTAAAAAGGAAATGGGAAGTGTTTGGTCCATGTGATTGAATATTTATTAAATAGACATGCAGTGAAAAGAGGAAAAGCAAAGCAAATAGGAAGACTTGGATGGGTGTCAAATGCAGAGACTTTTTTCTAAAATCCTGCAAGAATTTCAATGTCATCAACAAGCAGAAGCCATGGGGAAGCCTCACCTTCCATTGAAATATTGAAGCAATTATTTTAGGGACCAATCAGGAAGGTTTTGTCTCTCTTCTAGAATTCAAGTGGGAAGACAATTAATGAAATGGAAGATATCTTGGTACCTCAGTTACCCTCCAATAAAACTTGCAGGGGACTCTGCAGACCATGGACTGGGATTTTTCAAAAGCACTTAGGTGTTTTTGGAGCACAAGTCACAATGGCTTTCAATGAGACTTGAAATAAATATAAATATATATATAGAGAGAGAGATACCTATCTTATAGAAGTGGAAGGGACCCTGAAAGGTCACTGAGTCCAGCCCCTTGCCTTCACTAGTAGGACAAAGTACTGATTTTGCCCCAGGTACCTAAGTGTCCCCCCTCAAGGATTGAACTCACAACTTTGGGTTTAGTAGTCCAATGGTCAAGCTACTGAGCTATCCCTCTTCCCCAAATTCATTAGGTGCCTTTGAAAATCCCATCTCATCATGCATATTTTTAATTTTTAGTCCTGACCAGATACTACATTGCAAGGGGATATGGCATTTATATAATAATAATACCATAGCCACCTATACTTTCATATCTCATCTAAACATTTTAAATCACACAAAGCTGTATGCCTCAAAAAGAAAGAGAGAGAGCACACTGTAGTCACAAGGATAGCTGAATTCTGCAGATACAGTAAGTCAGACTTAGCCTTTGGACTGTTGTCTGAGAGGACTTGCTAAATTCTGATATTTGCAGCTCCTTTGCTGTTGGTTGGACTCTTAGTCTTCTACTGAAAATAAAAAATTAACAGTGTCAGCAGTTTTTTCTGTTTTTGAAAACCTTCCTTAGAGGATATGCTTTGTGACACTTTTAGTGACTTCATACTTAATTGATTGTATGAGAGTCAAGGTTAACATACTGTCTGATAAAATGATGATGGGTTTATTGCTACATGGGAATGTGTGTCTGACTGTTTTTTTAAATATGGAGACAGAACCAGGGTAGAGAGGTCTCTCCTGGAACTGACTGTGATTCTGAGGCACACAATTTTCATTTTTCAGGCCACAATTCTCATCCAGCTGGGGATTCCAACTTTAAGTAGGTTTGTGACTCTGGGTCATGTGCTAATGGAAATCAGCTTTCATTACAAACTCACAAGCTCTGTGTGTAATTAAAGATGATTGGTATAAAAGGTTTTTTTAAAAAAAGAAAAAAAATCCTGAATAGAGCTATCATGGTTTGTTTTTATCTTCCTTTAAAAGGAGTGGCTTATATGAGGTCTGATCATTATGACAAAGCTAACGAAAATATACTCCTGTCAATGGACAGCTAGACAAATGAATGTCTTTTTTTTTTCTCTTACCAAGAGATGACCCAAATGAACTGAGAACAGGGGATTCATAAGAAAATATGTTCTTCATTGGTCAGCGCAAATAGGCTTTGGAATTCTCTCAGAAAGCAAAAGTGGATGTGAAGCCTCTCCCTACCGTGTGTTTTCCTTTCACACATCGCAGATTTTTCCTAAAGTGATCCTCCATACAAGAACAGATCCATATATTCTATGACCAAACAAATAAACAAAAAAGAGCTATTCTATTTCCATGGTAATATCAATTCACATTCTGCAGGTACAGCAGCTGCCAGTTAGACCACTGATGAAATGAAGACTCCTGAAGGCTCTTTGTACTGCAGCACTTGGCCAAAAATAACCTGGCATGCCACAGTTTCCCACAAACCCACAGAGAGAGGAGGATTAAACTGATTGGCAAGCAAACTGTCAGCTCGTTTAGTGTCTTCATGCTAAGAGGAACAAAACAGTCACTGTAAACATTTGAGAGAAAAAAAATGTTTATGATTTGGCACATTACATTTATGGCCTAAAAGGTAAAACATTTATGCTGTTGAAAGGAATATAAAATATGTTCCATCTAGTTCACCCCAAGGGCACTGGATAATTTGTTTTCCAGCAGAACTATTATAATTACATACATTCTGAATTGGAATTAATTAGCATTTTTTGGAAGTAACAGTGATAAAACTAAGCCATTATTTAAAATTCATTCTAATGGAAGTAAATCAGTTTTTTTAGTCAGTCTTGGACTTTTTTGTGTGCTTTTTTTCTGAGAAAGACATAAAATGATTACTTCCATAATCATCTTAATACTGAAGCCCTGTTCATAATTAGATCTCACCACATGATATTAAAGTCTGCATCAGTGGTACCTGCCCTGAGTAGATTTCAGTGCTAATCAAGTGTTACAATAATGCTCCATAAGGGTATTCAGTATGAGCAGGTAGAATGCAACTTTTTTTGACACTCCTGTTAACCAGTGCATATGTAGTGTTTTACCTGTAATGTGTCTAATTAAGTTAATTAGAACCAGAACAGACACTCCTGAGCTGCAGCATTTGGAAAGTGTGCTAGCAGGCCATCCAAAGGGACTAGGGACTAGGTGGGCACGCTATTCAAAAGCTCATTTGGGAAAGTGATCTGGTATGGAGCCTGAACTTGCTCATTAATATGGTCCTTCCAAAATGGTGTTATAATATACAAGTTGATTATGGATGGAGTGGAGGACTTGCCACTCTTCTGTGGATAGCAGACTTTGGATGTAAGGCTTGTCAGCTCAATGTCTTTCATAAGCTGCTAATAAACTTAAAGGAGTCACTAATCCGCCTTTGAGTTTGCAGGCAGAATTTTCAGTGTGCAATTTACTGTAAATACAAATGCTAGCATTTAGGGAACTAACTACTGGCTTTGTGGCGCACGCAGGTAGTTGGATGTATAAATTCAAATATTTGCACCAGCGACTCATTGATTCTGAAGGTGTAAAGACTGTTTTTAGATTTAATCCAAAACATTCTTGACTTTTTTATCATTGCTTAATAGATATTTGTACAGTATGCAACAGGAATAATTCAAAACACTATAGCTTGTAGCTGTAATGATACAAAATGTTACAGTACTTACTATTGTATGTTAGGTCTTTATTGTGAAATGCGTTACTTATTTTTCTATAAGTAACAATAGTGAACTTATTTTCCATTTTGCCACACTGAGACTTCACTTTTACCTTTTATTTCCTTAACTGGTCTATTTTTTAAACACCATTCCTATAACACAGCCTTAAAAATTAGCTTTAAAACATTTCATCAGGAAATTCCACCTTGATATTTTAAAATGGTACGCAAAGGTAAGTTTATGTCTAATCCAAAGGTAATTATAGATTCTCCAGGGAGTCTCCCATTAGTAGAAGACTTTCCCATTTAATGTATTTCTTTGGGAATATGCTATATGAAGCACACACTGAAGCCTTGTGAATGCTTATATCAGTGTGGAATTTTTTATTTTAAGAGAAGTTCTGTGGAAAATGACTTTTTCTGCGTGTATCATTGGTATCTTATTTTTAAAGAGAATGTATCTGGTATGTGCTTTATCTGAACATGAGGTGCCTCCTAAGTGTATGTTTTAAATATAGGCCTTCTAGTATGACACCTAGTGGGCAATCAAGATAGATATTTTGGAATGTCATTCACATTAGACAAGGATGATTAGCTTGTATCAGATCTACAAATACAGCATGTGAGGAAAAATATGTGAAGCAGCATAAACATTTCAGAGAGGTCCTTGTTGATGGCAATATGCATTACCTCTGTGGCCTGTAATGCAAAACATTTGTGTCATTTAAAGGAACATCAGGTATTTTCCATCTTGTTCACCCCATTAGATATTACCACAGGACATTAGAATATGCATCAGTGCAACTTGGATGATTTTTATGACATCTGTAAATGCAAGAGGAAGTTTCCTTCCCTTTGTGTTTTTTTCCTCCTCCAATATAGCCCTAAAAGAATAATATCCAAAACCATGTTTAAAATGATTTAAAACTCCCTGATACTTGGTTTAAGAGAATTCAGGAATTAGAAATGAGATTCAAGTGTGGACTAGAGGGTACAGTTAGCAATAAATAAAAATACAATTGTATGTCAGGTAGTGGAAAACTGTAGATGCAGAAGGTTTAAAGTCAAACGCAGATGTGATTTACAGTACCTAAGCCTGATTTAACATATTTTGGTCAACTTTACTTTTGAGCCTGTGGACAGAAGATTTTGGGGGGCTTTCATCTTGAGTGAATTCTTTCTATAGAATTGTCCATTTATTCCCACCTATTTCTTCCCTTCTGCTGCCCCAACAAAAATCCTAATGTACTTATATAAACCCAACTGCATGTCTTAATTTTAAGTAAGGTAGCTTCACTTTCTGCAGAATCACCTACAGACCACAGATCATTCATTCATTCATGCCCGTCACCCCAACCGGGGTATGGGCCGCCAACAACAGATCTCCATAGTCTTCTATCCTGGGCCATTCGCCTGGCTCTTTGTTCCAGTATAGTTTTTTTTTTTTATCAACCTGAAGGTCGCGTCGCAGGTATTTCTTGGGCGCCCTCTTTTTTTTCTTGGGGGGGGGGTCCACTGCCTGTGCTGTCTGGTGTTGTTTGGTTGCTGCTGCGTGTATGTGTGTCCCATCCCCCCCCCACCTTTCCTTCTTCTCTTCTCCTCCTGGGGGAGTTGATGGGTCCCTGAGGAGGATGGTGGATGTTATGGATGGTGGCCCAGATCTGATCTCCTTCCTGAGGCAGCTATATGAGATGAAGGTCTCTTGGGTCTTCCTGGTTGTTGTTTTGTCCTCCCCAGTTTCAGGCTTCCAGCAGGTTTCACTGAAGAGTTGTTTGTGGTTTGTCAGTCAGATCTGCCAAGCTCAGCCTCTCTCAGAGCTCTCTGATTCTTGCTGAGCTGCTGTGCTGCCTTACTTTTATTTTATTTTTACTTTGATGTCTGTGCTGTGCTGTGCCTGCCTGCTGGTCGATGATGCTAGGTAGTAGGTGAAGGGCTTCTCTTCCAGGGGGGTCTCAGGGTTGTTGTTGTGTTTGTGTTTGATTATCTTGGTCTTCTTGGATCTTGGTCTTGTCCAGAACTCACTTGAATTTTACTGTGATATTGGAACTTTCTTCCAAAGTGAAATGGAAATCTTATTCTTGGGACCAAACTGGCCTGTTGCAGAACTTATTTTGAAGACTAGCCATTTCCAAGGATGCCACATTTCTCACTTTGATTCTAATAATAATAGAATGATTATGTTTTTGACACATTCTTCCCAAAATAATTAAGAACACAATTTAATTTAAATATGGGAAGAATGACCATATGAAAGATAAATGTAATACTGCAACATTCAATCTTATAAGAAAATAGACTTTTCTGGGTGTATTGAAAAAGTCAATGCAGCAATATATTGGCTTTGCTGAAATAAAACAACTTTTTGTTACTGATTAATGTTGCATTTCCATTTAATACATTTTCCCCAGTGTAATCTTTGTTTCTATATTTGAATTAAAATGCATTCCTTTGTGAACTGTACTTCTCCAGTGTTTTTACTGGGGGGACTGTGGTGAGGTCTCTCTCTTACATAAAATGTCTATTTAATGTATTTTATTTCATCTCCTAAAATACCTTGTAGCTTAGAAAAACAAAATGATCTGCCAAGCAGGCCCCCAATTCAGCAAATCACATAAACGTAATAGTGGTCATGGCTTTAGTAATGTAGATATCTGTTCCCCCATGCACTGAATATAGTCCACCAAACCGTTATATATAGTCCACCAAAGAGCCATCAGAGGTTAATAAGTTCTGGTCACTAAAAGCATTGGCCAGATTCAAAATAGCAGCCTACAGTTGAAACTCTTCTAATCCCCTGAACTGTTCAGTCCCTAGAAATGGAGTATGCTCTTCTGGGTTCTAAATGAAGTTGAATATAACCCATTTAATTCCATGCCCAACTTGTCCTCAAGTATGACTTGTTAGCTGCTTTTATAGTGATTGAAAAATACTTAAGTGCGGATGTACAATAAGGAAAGCACCAGAATCCAAATTTAGTCTGTAGTCAGGGGCGGCTGCAGGCACCAGCATGCCAAGCGCGTGGTTGGGGCGGCAAGCCGTGGGGGGCGCTCTGCCGGTCGCCGCGAGGGCGGCAGGTAGGTTGCCTGCGGCGGCATGCCTGCGGCGGGTCTGCTGGTCCCGCGGCTTTTGGTGGACCTCCCGCAGGTGCGCCGCCGAATCCGCGTGACCAGGGACCTCCCACAGGCAAGCTGCCGAGGGCAGTCTGCCTGCAGTGCTTGGGGCGGCAAAATACCTAGAGCCGCCCCTGTCTGTCGTACTTTCCTTTGAATTTTTTCTGAGTTGTACAATCATAAATATAGCTTTATATTAACCTTGCTTTGCTTTGTCTCTGGCCACCAAAGGATTTTAAAAATTGCAGGCCCATCAATGAAGTTGTTTAACCACTTTCTTAGTAGAACAACAAGTTTAAACATTAATCTTTAAACACTGAATCTTTCTTGTTCTTTGACTTTATTATTCCTTGAAGTTTGGATTATTCAGTCTCTGAGTGAAAGTAGGAAGGTAAAGAAACTGGAAAAAAAACACAACCTACAGTATCATTCTTTTGTTTTCCTTCAGATTAAATTTTGTAGGTTAACTCTACCATTTGGTCCTTTCTCTGGCTCATTAATGAAACCTCTGGTAGAGGGTCCTAGAAAATAAGATCAGTCCTATGAATTGAGTATTTTAATTAGTTGGAATATGCATTCTTCATTAGTTGTCTTGGGACCAGATGCAGTCTACGTCGTTATTGTCCCAGTGCATGAGTGTTGGGGGTAAAGATAAATCTGTAACAAAGCTCTGACAGCAGTCATTAGTCTTTAAGATTAACAGAGCAGTTTTATACATTGGCTATATATTAATGAAACAAGAGTGCAGTATGTTGTAATAAATGTTTCTCCAGTAGTCTGGAAA
The DNA here is from genome assembly GCF_016161935.1 of Mauremys reevesii. Classification (NCBI taxonomy): domain Eukaryota; kingdom Metazoa; phylum Chordata; order Testudines; family Geoemydidae; genus Mauremys; species Mauremys reevesii. Next base: position 162,406,687 of record NC_052623.1, read on the forward strand.
GATGCTTCATAGTTGCAGAAGTCAGCTGGGTATTATTGTTCCTGTTTGTTGGGGGGCTGTGTTCCTTATTTATGGGAGCTTACATCATCATGAACATGAATGAAAAAATGCCAAATATTTATAATTGCCGCATGCTCATTATTTGAAGGATGTGTCAATTAATAGTGTGATTGGTAAAATGTTAGTCTAGAATGTCTTTATCCCTGTGCACAGAGGTACTGCAAACAGAAATAGTAGTAGGGTTTTTAATTAGGAGCATTGTTTGTCACTGTCATTAAATAGGTCCTAAATGACCCTGTGTTGTGAATTTAAATCCTAGGGGAATAGTTTAATTGGAGTACTAGATGCTGCAGGGTTCTCACTGACTACCACCCACACCTTAGCAACTGCCTGATCTCTTGCCAACATGTACTGCGGTTACTGTAAACAGGTGTGAAATTTGAAGCAAATCAATAGTATTTACCAAGTGAGAGCTCTGTTGTATGGACGGTCCTAGATGTGAACTGGAGTTCCAGTAAGAAAAGGAGATGTCTCTCTAGTGGGAGGATGTGACACATTTCAAAATGATGGAGAAGCAACCCAAACTAGTTGTTTCTAGAGACTTAGCAGGTAATTCGTTAACACACTTGGAAGCCAGGTATGATGTTTCTCAGTCCAATGGATTTGTGGAAAGTGTGCAAATTGTAGTAATAATAATGATACCCTCCCCAGCAGACAGCCAAATCTCCTAACTGGCTTTAAAAATGTCAATATAAATATGCAATGGCAAGGAAAGCAGCCATTTTTTAGTTCAAACCTACTATGAACTTTCAGCTAGTGAAGATTCTTTTCAAAATGAGCCCAGAAGTCACTTACTGTACAGAACCTTCGTTGTTAATTTTAACTGCTTAAATCCTCAGTAATAAACACTATACAAACAAACCTACTCTGCATATCCTAGGAGGCATGGGGACAAGAAAACCATGGGATTTGCAGAGATCCAGAGTTACCGTCTACAGCCGAGAAACTTTTTAAAAAATGTCCTACTGTTGCTAACCTCTCTCCAGCTTTATAGGTATTAGCAACGTAGGGGAGCCGTTGTGAAGAGCCTGCTGTCATGTTTAATACAATGTCATGTATCCTTGCTCAAAGCAGGTCTGATTGACATGATACTTTCAGAAACTGCCAGCCTGTAGAGAAAACAACCCAATGTCTCTCTTTTGAACCTGGGTATTTGAGTGGATTTTGTCTTATGTCTCTCTTCATTAGGGCAAATGCATAACTTAAATATATTACTAGATCCATTTACTTCTCTGGGACTATTCTCATACTTAAACTTAGGTATGGTTTTAAATACTTTGATGTATCAGGGCTAAAGTCATGGGAGTGCCTCGAACACTGGAATTATTTTGAATTGAATTGTTATATTTTAAATGCTGATTTGCCTCAGGCATTAAGAACTGTAAGTCTTATAGAAGAAGATTAATAAAAACAGTTCTCAGTTCTTATGGCATTACTCTGTAGGCAAGATATGAACCCCTTAAATTTCAGTACTAAAGGAACAGAACTTAAAAGATTTTTTTTGTCATAATACTTGACATTTTTATTCTATCTTAACTTTTTTTAAGCATTTCATAGTTCTTTTAGCTATGTGACATGCTGTAGGTAACAAAACCTGATGTGGATAGGACTTAAGACGCATGACAGCTCTGTAAGAAAATGAGCATCTGCTTACTTGCTTATTCTAGTTATTTCATGACCATGACAGAAGACATGCCCTTCTCCTGTCAGAAATTTATGTTAATAGACCTCCTTTGGTAATTCAGGATGGCTGATGACAGAAGTGACTTGAGTTTGTGTTTCAGAGGTGCATTTCTAGTCTGGTTAGGTGCTCCAGGAAAAAAAGCAAAGATAGTTTGGGTGTTAATATTTCAGAGGCTACTGCTGTGAAAATAGAAGTATGGCATTATATTCACGCTTTCACTAGTATAAAATACTTGGGGGGGGGAAATGGAGGACGATCATGCATTGGGTACAAAATAATTTCCCCGCAATACCTCACTTCACAACACTGATATACTCTTTTGGAAAAAAATGATGCTGATATTAAGATGCATTAAATGTGTGTGTGTGTATATATATGTATATATATATATATATATATATATATATATATATATATGTATATATATATCATAGATTTTTAAAGGCTTGAGTGAACAATTATGATAACCTAGTCTCTCATCTGCATTACATAGGCCACAGAATTTCATAAAGATAGATAACTTCACAGTTTAGTTCAACTATTGAAATGTGTTCACTTGACGCTGTTTGTGGTGTGTTAACAATTCTATTCCCTTATATATTTCAATGTAATTAACTTTTAATTTACATTTTCTAAGCCATTAAATGTAGATTTGCAAATATACAAAAACCATAATATACAGTGATAAATAATCCTGTTAGAAAAAAACTGACATGGTGGGTGGGGAACGTAGTGCCTTTTATCCTATGAAGTGAGTGGCAATATCGTTGTCTGATAGTGTGGCTCCAGGAAGAGGCTGCCCTGAAATTATTTGTGTCTAGATTAGAAAGCAAATCTAAATTTTGCCAAAATTCAGGGTAGCTCAGGTTAGGAGTTCCAAGTCTGACTTGACTCATGATCTGTAGTAGTAATAATGCATAACATTTCTCTAGCATCTTAAATTTTCAAAGCCATTAACAGCCACATAGTAATTAATCCTTAGAAGTGTGCCTCATCACTAGAAATAGGCAACATTCTGCCATCAAGATTGCCAAGGTTGTGGTGTTGTGTTTTGTTTTTTATGGATGCCCAACTCATGCCTTTGCAACTTCGTCTTCAGATTCTGCCTTTGATAATACATGTCCTAAATAGAGTTGTACAAATATAAATGAAAGCAACACTTTACCCTGCAGTTCAAATACAGTAAACATAATTTTTGATGCACAGCCTCTATAGAACCAGGTCACATTGCCATAGCTTTGTAGTCTCTGCAAGGTTAGCAGGGACAAAAAGCAATACATGTTTTTTCCCTCCTGCAAAATGTAAGTGGGTATGACTCAACGTGCACAAGGAGTAGATTGAGCAAACCATAATTTACAAAGCAAATAGGAAGGGGAATATTGGTAATGCAGGTGTGAAAACAGCATCCACCCAAATTAAGGTAATTCCTAGGGTATTTTTCTACCCTTCTCCAGTAAGAAATGTATACTGGGAACTGTTCCTCTCCATGCTGAAATGAGACTTGTGGCTCATCTGCACCAACAAGTGGGTGTCATGCTATGACTGTGGTGCTGTGTAGTTCAGACCTCAGTTAGAACATCACAGGAAATGAAATTAACCTCTGCACCAGCAATAGTCCCTAACACTGCACAGTGCCCTGATGCTTTCCTCAGTTATCCATATGATTTATTCCTGTTCCTTGAAATGATATATTGTGGGGTAAGAAGAGGCTGTATAAATACAAGGTTTCTGCTAGCCAGGATATAGACACATACTAATGGAGCATTTGTGTGCACCTGCTTATCTGAGGGAGGTTAAACCCTGTTTTTTTCCTTCAAATAGATACGAGTATAATGGTATGTATATAATAACAAATAATGCGTCTGTCTTCTCTATTTAGTTTGTAAGCTCTTCAGGACAGGGATGATCTCTTGCTATGTGTATGAATAGTGCCTTGTACAGTAGGGTCCTGATCTTGGTTGGGGCTTTTCCTGTAATACAAATGACAGCTCCCCTGTACTGGTCACAATTTCTTTATATCCCCAAGTTACACTTGATTGGTATGCACTATGTGGTCATTTCTTTTATCCGTGTCAGCCTCATCTGAGAAGTGAGAGGAGGGTGCTGTTTGGATGCTAATAGGTATGCAGACGGTGCCAGCTGGAGAGACTCTCCTGTAATAAAGGGGGGGTGGGACGGTGTATATGGTAGCCATGCTCAAGGGGAGTAGCATTCTCTTCTTTCAAAGTATGAACAGCCAGACTTTCCAAAGGGGGGAAAGTTCCATGAAAGATTCACGAGCATTAATTTGTTAGATAATCTCACATTACTGCTATGCTTGATGTCTTTTTAATGGAGGCAGTCAATAAAAGAGGGAAAAGCAGAGCTTTATTTGCACACATGAACAGGCACAAAGCTGGATTCTCAACTGGCGCTGGAGTGATGAGAGCAATCCCCAAAGAATGTTTCCTCCAGACCAGGCCTTGAATATTTAATAATGGTGAATTACCAGAACCCTTCAACCATAATGAAGGAATAAGCAGGCAATTAGAGCAAACTCCAAATCCCTAGCCCTAAAAAATAAATAATAAAAAAAAATAGCAGCCTGTTAACTCACTACCTTCAAATGTCTTTCCCTTCTGGTTTTTATTCTCCCATTTATTTGAAACCAATGCTGAGAAAGAGGCCTTCTGCCATCCCATTTTTTTTTAAAAAGAAGAAACCATGCTATCATCTTCTGTAGTAATATTCCCAGACACCACCACTTATTAAAGTGCTATTGTGTTTTGCATCGCTACTGTAGCATTTTTAAAAGGGATTGTACAAAGCACTTTAGAAACCATGATATCCCCTGTCTGTGTGTTCCATTCTATGCATCCGAAGAAGTGAGCTGTAGCTCACGAAAGCTCATGCTTAAATAAATTTGTTAGTCTTTAAGGTGCCACAAGTACTCCTGTTTTTTTTGCGGATACAGACTAACACGGCTGCTACTCTGAAACATGATAAATCAGTCTGTAATAAACACAATTTTTAATACCACCAATGTGTCAATAAGGTACCTTGTACCATAATATAAAGCACTAGTGCCACACTACTGCAGGGCAAGAGAAACATTATCCACTGGTATGCTTTAGGTTTGTTAAGCAGAAGAGTCTTATAAATCTTGAGCTGCTTGGCGCTCTAAACAATTGTTTAGTCTGCTTATGCCTAGTGTGACCATTGGTCAGAACTTCGTGGTTGGTTTTAGGACTTATAAATATTTTGTGTGTGTGTGTGTGTGTGTACATATAAATATATGGATGAGGTATGGAAAAGGAACTTTCCTAGCTTGTAGATGACACGAAAATTAGAATCAGAGAAAAGAATGAGAAACAGTGCAACCAGACTGAAGAGGATTTGGATTATTTAGGTAATTAGGTCAGCAGATGGCAAATGCAGTTCAATATAGAAATATGTAAAACAATTAGTCTGGGAAGAAGAAACCAATCACCCCAGCACACTAATCAGGAAAGAATTCATTGGTTATTGAGGAAAAAGTCATTAAAATCATCAGGACTATGGACAGAGCAATAGTGAACAATGCAAACACATTGCAAAATTGTACTAGCAAAGGGATGGAATACAAACCCCAAAATAAGCAATTGGGTTACTATGTAAGAGAGACTCCAGCCCATCATGCAATGTGTGTTTGTGGATATTATTTCCTTAGTATTACATGTGGGCTTGGAAATAGGAATCAAAGCCCCTACATATGTAATGCTTGAGACAACACTGTTCATGGAGAAGTGTCACACTATGAGATGTGGCCGACATGATGACATGGACTTGTAGAAGAGATTTGTTGGTCCCCATTTGATATTCTGTAGGTATTATTCATAGGAAGGATGTTATCACCTTGGAGAAAGCTGACGATGCAAGATGGCAACACCAATAACACCAGATTTTAAGGCACAAGAAAATGCTATTGAATCTATCCTCTGTGGCTGAAATGAGACTTTGAGATAACCTTGATGAGATATTCAAAATCACAGCAGTCAGATAAGGCACTTTTGTTTTTCACACTGACAAGTGGTGAAAAAACGTCATCTGTAAATTAGAAGCAGAGTGAATTGGGAGTAACACAGCATGATAATATTTAGAATTTGAGTAACAGCATGGTCCACATTCTCTGCTGGTGTACATTGATGCATCTACAGGGAAGTCAGTGGAGCTGTGCCAGTTTACACAGTACAGAGTTCGGCACTATATATTCGAAGTACTGTACAGACATTAATTAATAAAATCACCTGCCTCACAGTTTGGTGTTTTGTAAGATTATCCACATTTTACAGAGGAGGAAATTGAGGCAGGGTAATGAAGTGACTTGTCCAAGGCCACATAGCAAGTCATTGGCAGAACCAGCCTTAGAATTCAGGACCTCCTGATATCCAGTCCTGCACACATTCTTCCAAACCACACTGCCTTCCAGCAGATAATTGCTACATGCAGGCCTGCCAACAGCAGTTCTGGGCCCCAGGGCAGAACAATCAATGCCCCCCCTTGAAAGGGATGGTTGAGGTTAATGACACTACTTTTTATCCTATTGATAACACATTAGAACCCACCATGCGTAAGTTATGATGTTGCTTGATCTAGTTAACTTATTTTTTCCAGTTACAGCACCAGTATTAAACAAATTGTGAGCCTAAATATGAGCTGTAAAATTTGTTATTTTGAATTATATATTTAATTTAAATAAATACACTGTGGAATGAAATTAATTAATATGTAAGGCATTTAAAGAAGCATAGAGTAAGAAAATACCTAAAATATCAAATAGACTAATTAAACACCTAATCGTGATTCATGTGTAATCTAATGACAAGGAAAAAACTGATATACAAAATGTAACTGAATATTACCAACAAAGTTAAAATGTACAATACAATACTTGCACTGCTGGTGCTGTGGGACATTAACACCCAGAGCAGTGAGGAAACGGCAGGCATGGCACGCCACACCTAGCGGCAGATATTCGAGGAGGCGGCCAGGGACAAAGGCAGAGGGAAAACCTGCGTCTCATTCCGTGGCAGAGCGGTGGAGGTGGCTTCTCATCCTGTGCTCATGATAGCAGCTCATCAGCCAGTGCTAGCAGCAGCGAAGTGGGGGCTATCCCCAGCTGCCTCTCAGCGAGCTTAGAGCAGCTCGATTGGGTGGCTGAACTTGCTGGCTTGTGTTTGGCGAGGAGCCTGCAGTCTTGGGGGAGGAAATCTGGCAGTGCAGAGGGAGTTTGTTCCTCTTTCAAGTCTCCCTTTTTCAAGTTCCTCAGCCCCTCAGCCGGAGAGCCAGCACGGCAGGCACAGTGGCTCCCAAACAGCCAGAGGAGGCAGCAAGCTTCATGGTTCCCAGGCTGCTCTTGCTGAAATCTGCCAGACCAGCGGGGTGCAGCAGTGCTCTGGCAAACTGCTACTGTCACAATGGGGGACGGCACTCTGTACAGAGCATTTTATCTTATTTTTATTAATAAAATACATATCTATCCCAGCCACCCGGGCCCTTGTAAATCGCCAGGCCCCTGGGCAATTGATCCCTTCCCTTCCCCCTCCCCATTTGCATGGAATGTATTATTGGAAACCACCTTTGAATATTCCCATTCCCACATGCTGTCATGTTATCTCTTTGTGTTTGAGAGAAACTTCTGTACAGTGAAATTCTGAGATCTCACACAATACATTCCTTCTTCTGAGATGGTTTTTAATCATTATCTGCCATTGTTCCAAAACAATATTCCATCCTCAGAATGCTTGAGGTTTTTTCCCTTTAGGGCTGCCTTCGCACTAGAAAATAACTCATGTTGACTACAGCCTCTGGACTAGGAAATTTGCTATGATTACGGATATTGTTTTCTACATGGATGAGCATTTTGATTTTTAATTTAATCTGAAAATCATCTACAGTAATTCACTAAATCTAGATTTCAACAGCCTTTACCTAAAGAATCTCAAATAATGATGAACGTAAACTCCATTTCTGATGTATCTTTTAACATCAGTGTTTCAGGTGAAGTTGCATTTCCTGACATAGAACCCAGCAAAGAAACATGGAAGAAGTGAGGTCCTGCAGGGATCTGTCCTGTGTCTGGTTTTATTACATGTCTTAAAAAATGATTTAGATAATGGCCTAGAGCAGTGGTGAGCAATCTACGGCTCACGGGCCACATGTGGCCCATCAGGGTAATACACTGGTGGGCTGCCAGACAGTTTATTTACATTTGCTTGGCCGCCTGCAGCTCCCAGTGGCTGCAGTTCGCCGTTCCCGGCCAATGGGAGCTGTGGGAAGTGGCGGCCAGCTCATCCCTGCGGCCTGACCCACTTCCCGCAGTTCCCATTGGCTGATAACGATGAACCGCAGTCACTGGGAGCTGTGGGCGGGCCATGCAAATGTAAACAAACTGCAGGTTGCCCACCCCTGTCATAGAGAGAACACTTATAAAGTTTGTAAGCAATACCGCGCTGGGAGGGGTTGCAAGGATCTGAGGGTTGCAGTGGATCACAAACTAAACATGACTCAATAATGTAAGACTGTTGCAAAAAAGGGAACATCATTCTGGGATGTATTAGCAGGATTGTGTAAGCAAGACACAAGAAGTAATTCCACTGTACTCTGTGCTGATTAATCCTCAGCTAGAGTATTGTGTCCAGTTCTGGATGCCACAATTTCAGGAAAGATGTGGACAAACTGGAGAAAGTCCAGAGAAGAGCAAACAAATGATTAAAGGTCTAGAAAACAAGACCTTCAGGGAAAGATTGTGGAAAAACGAGTTTGTTTAGTCTGGAGAAGAAAAGAGAAGACTGGGGTGGGGGAGGGAAGGGCATAACAATCTTCAAGTACATAAAAGGTTGTTATAAAGAGGAGGGTGATGAACTGTTCTCCTTAGCACTGCAGACAGGACAAGAAGCAATGGGTTTAAATTGCAACAAGGGAGGCTTAGGTTGGACATTAGGAAAAACTTCCTAACTGTACAGGTAGTTAAACACTGGAACACATTACCTAGGGAGGCTGTGGAATCTCTGTCAATGGAGGTTTTAAAGAACAGGTTAGACAAAAATCTGTCATTGATGGTCTAGATAATACTTAGTCCTGCCTCCCTGCAGGGGACTGGACTAGATGACCTATGGAGATCCCTTCCAGACCTGAATTTCTATGATTTCTCTGGAAGATGTGAATTCAAATTAGCTCTCACCTCCCTCTAAGCCTTTCTAGGAAAGCAGCAAGTTTACTTGTGGTTTGGATGTCCCAAAGTTTATACACCATTTTTTAGAACTAATCCATATCAGTTAGGCCAATCCCTTAGTTAAGAGCTTGGATCCTTCACCTTCAGTTGGCAGAAATAAATCAGCCTTATATTCTTGTGCCCTACATAAAACAGAATCCTTTTAAATGAGGTCTTTTTTTTCTCCATCTTTTTGCTCTATGTCAAAAGTTTCTAACTATTCAAACTATAATTATCATTTATGCTTGAAATTTTATGTTTGCAATATTTAATTAAGCATCAGCTCAAATTCCCCAAAAACTATTAATACTTGACATGCTTTTTATTATATGGTGTTATTTAAAACCAAAGAAGTTGACATTGTTGCTTCTTCATGTGTACATAGATTTTAAGGAGCAATCTGTTTTTCTAATCTAGACTTTCATCCTTTCCTCTTAGATAAATAGAAGAATGTATTAAAGTCACTTGTTTGAAAGTCATTTTGTTTAAGTTCTGTAGCAATGAATTTAGTTCCTCTCCTCTGTGATCTGCCTCAGTTTTATATCACATTATCTTGGTTATTTCAACCTGATTTTGCAGTATTATTTTGCCAGAAATGATAATCCATCTAAAACTGGTTTGTTCAGAACTCTGAATCTCTCCTTTGATGATTATAATAGAACAATAGACCAAGTAACTCAATCCTGTAACCAACAACTTTTCCCATGTAAGTGCTGTCAGTTCGTTTGCAGTATATTGAAATATTTTGCATGTTTTACTCCTTCTACCATTTACTCTTAGAGATGGAACTACAACCAATATTTCTCCTTTATGCCTTTTCTTATGTAACCCTTCTGCCGGGCCGAAACGATAGCAGCAAGAGCTGGGTTCAATACATAGGGGTCCCTTCCCCACAACATAATGCAAAACCAGCTTGAGCCCCCACCCAGTGACCTGGGAAAATCTTACACTCACCCCTGGGCACCTCGAAGAGGCAATACTTCCCCTCTCGCAAGCACAGAGTCTTGGTGTAGCAGAAAAGGTTTAATTACATGACAAACAACAAGCATTAAATTGGGAAAATACCTCAGCTAGAGTTCATAGGTCAAACCGTGAGCAAAGACCCACCCCAGCAAATTGGGCCATGTCCTTCTCTTGGGGCCCTCGAGTCCAGCAACCCCCAAATCACCCACAGTCCCAAAAGTCCCACAATCCAAAAGTCTCTGTCCTGGGTCAGTGCAGCCCCAGAGCTCAAGAGTCTCTCTGCAGAGGTCCCCCTCCCCAGCCTGGGTAGAAAGGGGCATCTTACATGGTTTCAGGGCCAACTGCCCTGCCTCTTCATGGGGTTCTGCTTCCACTAGTCATCTCCGCAAACAGCTCAGCTCCGCTTGCTCTGTGGGCTGCTCCACTCTGCCAGCTGCTCTGGTCCACCAGCTGTCCTGTGAGCCACTCCAGCCGTCCTCGTGAGCTCCTTGGCTCCACTCGCCCAGTGGCTGCACAAACTGCTCCACTCTGCTCTGCTCCACAGTATGGCTTCAGGCTCCCCCACTCATTAGCACAGTACTCAGTGCTCTCAGCTCAGCAAGTCCAGCTCTTCAGTGATTTCAGCTCTTCAGTGATTCCAGCTCTTAGTAGGGGAGCCCCAGTACCAGTGAATTCAGCTCAGTAACCTGCATTTAGATTCTTAAGGGAATCAAAAATTAACTCTGACATTTCACAGTGGAGAGAGGCACAGGTGGAACTGGTGCTTCTGGCTCACACAAAGAGCCTGCACCACCAAGTACAGATCTCTGTCCCCAGCCTCTCTCTCTTGACTGGGTTTTGGAACCCATGTCCCTTGTCTAGTAAGTGCTATTTAGTTGACAATGAAACCCTCTATCATAAGACAGTTTTGTAGTTCCTCATTTACTTAATCGGGATGACAACATTTTATTGCCCCTGCCCCAATAACAACAAAATTGGGGCTCCCATAGCTGTGAAAATAACCATCCCAGGCTGCTTTGCGGTATGCTAAGTGGGGTGGGAGTGCCCATGCAAATAACTGAAATGCTAATGCGAATATTTGAAACTTCTTTCCGCACTCCCCATAATCTACCACCAGATGTCAGGGTAGAGCTCATCCTGACTCTGCTTACACTTACATTCCTTTGCAGCTTTCTTCAAATTAGCAATGGGTAGTAACTGCAAGAACAGGAAACAATCCCAGTAATCAGATGTTGCTACTGTTGGCAACAGCTCTGGCAGCATATGCCCACTTTGTAAAACAAAGCCATTTGTAAATCCATAAACTGAGAAGGAAAACACTCTTGCTTAACATATTCACATAAAAAAAATTCTACTGTTAATTCAATTCCCTGTCAGATTGGGGCCCGAGTATTTACACTGAAGAGATGTAAGAGACATGATAACTTGCATTCCAATGATTAATGCTGCAAAAACATTTTTCTAATTTTAATTAATTTGAAAGAAGTTTAGTGCCATGGTCCAGTGGCTAGAGTACTAGACTGAAACTTAGGAGCCCTTGATTCTGTTACTTACTCTGCTAATGACCTACTCTGTGACCTCAGGCAGCAAGTCACTTCAACTCTCAGTGCCTCTTTCTTCTCCCTCTCTTTGTCTGTCTTGTCTATTTAGATAGTAAAATCTTTCTGGAAGATAGTGGCTCATGCTAGTGTTTCTACAACATGTACAACAATGGGGCCCTAATTTTGGTTGGAACCTCTGGATACAATCATAATACAAATAATAATTAGTAATTGTGTTTGTTTCCTAATCCATCATTTTTAATATTTCAAAATGTAAGTATAATTGTATTTTTTAACTGCTGATCTGTGACACTGTGATATCCAAACTTACAAGTAACTTGTATAAGTTACTTGTTATAGGCAAAAGACGTAGATTACTCCTTGCAGCAATAATTAACCATGTAATTTTATTGTCTAGGGTGAAATCCTGGCCCTAGTGAAGTCTGTGGCGAAACTCCCATTGACTTCAGTTGGACTAGGATTTCACTGTTATAATCTAGTACCTGAATCTCTAAATCAAGACTTGGTAGGTTTGGAAAACATGGATAGACAGTTTTTTTCTGGCAATAGCAAATATATGACACTCATCTACCCATGTATAGTACACTAAAGTCTGACAATATTCTTTTGCTGTATACTCAGAAAGCTATAACTTTTTAAAAGTGTTTATTGTAATAACAAAATATGGTCCTAATTTGCCTTCTAACACCCCAAATCACAGTGATGTAATTTAGGGAGGGCATATATTATTGCATTCCTTCAACACTGCAGGTTGAAATTTGGGTTGTTTTGAAGGGTTTTTTGTGAATTTTTGCATAAAATGAAGATTTTGTTGAGTTCAAACATTTTCCCTTTATAAATTCTGAAAAAAAATTGAAATGAAGCTTTAATTTAGAATTTTCATTTTTCCACCACTGGTAAGTAAAAAAGTGAAAGTAAGCGGGATTTCCCTAACCTTTTCAAATATAAAATACACACACACACACACACAAAGAAAATTACTAGTTTTTCTGTGAAAAATTTCAATGTCATCCAAACTCCACTTTTTAATTAATGTTTATAAACTCTAATCACTTTCATTTAAGACATGATGGAAGCACTCCTGCTTCTTCAGCAATATTTATATAATAAAGTTTTACCATTAGTATAGCATTTTACAAATTTAAATAAGCAAAATGACTTTGATTGCCTAGCAGCAGAATACTCTCTCTTGGAAAAAAAAATGCTGTTGTATCACGTCAGCCTGAGATCATCCTAGCAAAGTGTAACCCAAGTTGATCAACATAGAATGGAATAGCAGAGCAATCATTTAAAAGTGGTGGTGAGAAATAATTCTTTAACCTGCAAAAAGGTCAGTGGGAAACACTTGACACCTTGTCAGCCCAAAATTAGAACAGGGCATTTTCTAGAAATTGGCATGATTGTACTATCCAATAATAATTATAGTATATTCATCTAGATTTCTTCTGATTTCTGCATCACACACACAGAGTGAATCTCTGAGCACAAGATGTTCTGCTTTTCGTATGGACAAAAACTCCAGATTATGTGAAATATGGTTTTGATTCTCCCACTCACACCAGTGTAAATCAGGAGTAACTCCATAGAAGTCAATAGAGTTACACTTGATGTGAGTGAGTGAGGAATTGGCATCATGAGCTTTTGTCCCATATCTAAAAGGAAGGAGTAATGTCAAAGTTTACATTATACAATCTAAGTACACTAACCTACAGAGAACCGTGATGGTTTGTATCTTCTTGGGTAAAACAATCAAATACATTTAGACAACGGAGCTCCATAATGTTGAATATCCATGGCCACACTATATGGCTTTATTCCAAATGTCTAGGAGCTCCACAGGCTTAGTACTGATCTGTTAAAGCCAGATTAATTGTGAATTACTGCATAACCACTGCCACTCCATGACTGGGCAGTGTCCCCTCCTGACTTCAAGTCCAATATTGAGAGCTTGGTGTGTGGGGACTTTGTCTCCAAGGTGGGCAACATGACCAGAAAGGGCCAGCCAGCAGTGGCTGATGATGGCTTCAGTCCTCTCAAGGCCAGTTCTCAATGTTACTGATAACATCAAACCATCTCCTACCCAATAGTTGCCATTGGCAATGCATTCAATGTGTCTCCAGCTCCTGATGTCTTGTTTAAGCAAAGTCCATGATTCAGATCCATAGAAGAGGATCAGGAGTACAAAGGTTTGGTAAATCCATCACTTTGTATATAGTTTCACCTTCTTTTGGCTGCAGACCTTATGTGTGTGCTCCATGGCTGATGCAGCTAAACCAATTCTCCTTAGGATGTCCATCTGGCTGTGCCCATTTGATGACAATTTACTGCCTAGATAGATGAAGTCATTCACAGCTTCCACAGTTTGTCCAGAAGCACAGATGTCTTGTATCACAACTTTTATGCCAACATTCTGGATTTTTGTTTTTGCCCCAAAATCCCTTAACCCAAGGGCAGCTGCCTTGTACGAAAAGCTCTCTACTGTGTCTTTGGGGTTGTTTGCAATCTATCTGAAGAGGATGACATCATCTGCACAATCCAGGTCAGTAAAAGAAGTTGAACTGACATTTATACCGCTGTTTGCAGAGATATGTTCAAGGAGCCAATCCATTGTGTGGCAGAATAGGGCTGTGACCAGGACACATCCTTGCTTCACCTTGGAACTAGTGTGAAACCTGTCAGACCTATAGGTCCTGCCATGTACCTATGCCCCTGAGTCATTATGTAGCGCTTCAGTTAGCCTCAGGAGGATGTTGGGAACACTGATACCTCCTAGGGCCTTCTAGAAGACAGCTCTATCGACAGAATTGAAGGCTGCCTTTAGGTCTATGCATGCTGCTGTCAAAGGCCGGTTGAATTCACAATAGGTTTCAGATAAAAGATGGAGAGCAAGTATAGTGTCCATTGTAGATCTCCTGGAAGTGAAATCCGATTGCTCTGGGCAATGATGTTTCACAAGGAGAGGAAGAAGCTGAGCGAGTAGGACATGTGTGAGGACTTTTTCAGGAACAGAGAGCAGAATTATTGGCCTTTAGCTACTGCACTCAGTACTGAGTGGGTTAATGATCCCTCCCTTCCACTCTGCTGGTACCTTCCCAATAGTCCAGGTTTGGACAAAGAGTTGATGCAATGCTACGAGTGTGAACTCTATGGCACCACTGAGAAGTTTGGATTCTATGCTGTCAGATCCAGCAGCATGCCAGCTTTGCAGTTTCTTTATGGCACAGCAAACCTCTTCCAACATAGGTGCATCTACACGTTTCAGGTTCAGGGATTGCGTCTACTGCTAATGTGTCCAGTTATGAACACTGAGTCACTTCAGGATAGTTAAGACTGGACTTATAATATTCTTTCCATCTATGCAGGACTTACTGGATTTAAGCATGTTTTACCATCTGTCTAGTTTATCAGCATAGCCCTTGCACAAAGTTCAGTTTTGGATCAAAGTTATTGAATAGCTCTGAATGCAGGTCATAACTTATGACATCTTGTTCCCTTTTCTGCCTCCTTTGCCAAGTTCTCAAAATAAGCTTCATGATCCACTTTTGTTCTTGCTCAAATACCTTGTAAATGTTAAGGTCAGCATTCACCATGATGCTGTCTGGCCTCAGGTTCTTTTGCAAAACTTGCTATGTCTTTTTGGGGAGATAAAGCATAATGAAGGATATGATGAAGCATGAAATGACATTACAAGTATCTGAAAATAGTATACGATACAAGAAATTCTAAACTCCAGCAATAGCAAATGTTACATGAGTTTAATAAAGCTACACACTGCGATATTTACAGAGTAACTGTGTTGGATGTGTCTGACGCATTGGCTGAACCAAGAAGATCATAACTGTGTAATGAAATATTTTTTAGGAATAAAATTAGCAAAACAAGAACAGAATCACAGTTAGAAGCAGGTCATTCAAAGCAATTAGCTCAATTTTAAATGCCCCAGATGCTATAATTATTTTTGTTAATGCAAGTGCTCTCTCCCCAGTACAACATGTTTCATTTCCTTTAACTTAGAAACAAGCAAAAATATAAACAAGCATGAAGTATGCTTGAGATTCTTAGCTCATTTTACAGGGCTTTCTTTCTGGTCTCTCTGTAATTGGGTGTAGTCAAACATAGAACCCTAGGAAGTATCATCACTTAGCTTGTTTTGCTATCCTTGGCCACTCTCCTTTCTTTACAGCAGGATTTAGAAGTACGACTGAAGTACTTGGTCTTCCATGCTCTCTAAGATTTGTCCAGCTTGGTTTCTGTATTAAACCACAGTTCAATTCACTAGTGAAAGTCATTATCCATAGATGTAGCAATGTCGAAACTTGCACTTACTGTGGTGAATGGCACCTCTTCTGCAGGATCAAATCAAATAAGAATGGGCAAGTGCAATGCATATTTTGTTCTTCTAGAAGGATTGTATCTGTGACTTAGTGTGTGCACATATGTAAAACAGTATGAAGACAATTATATTTGCAGAGTACTTCTCTATAAAGCGGTTGTTGGAAGCCAACATTCTGCCATGTCAGAACAGGTTTATCAGAAATTGTAGTAATTATGTATCAGGAGTATCTTTACAACAAAGAATGGAAAAATCTTTGCTCCCTACTTTCTATCATTCCCTTAGCATATTTACTGAAGATGACTAAATAAACCACACTATTTATTATTTGTTAGTACTGTAGTGCCTATGCACCCCAGTCATGAACCAGGACTCCATTGTATTTGGCACTGTACAGACACAGCCACCAAAGAACTTAAAATCGATTAGACCTTCAGCTGATGTCATTTGGGGTAGTTCTATTGATTTAAATGGAACTATATCATACTCCAGCTGAGAAGCTAGCCCAATACTACCATGTGAATATTCCATCTTTAAGTCTAAATGCCTGTTGGTTCTTTTTTCTAGCTATGATAGGGACATTTTAATATAGATCTGTTAGAACTAATGAGAGAACATGCAGAACGTTAATAATCGCCACATGTCCAAAAGCAAAGTAAACTGTCCAGGTTGAAAAATAAGTAAAGTTAACATTCCTCTGCTGTCTAGCAAATAGTTGTGCAAGCCACTAGTAAAATGTGTGTCTTGTTTCCCTCTAGTGACTGGTCCATATATAGAATAACAAATATTTACCACAACCTATTACATCATTAGCTTAAGTGGTAGAGGTTGTGCTGTGGACCCTAGATTCTATGTTCCTTCCTTTTCCTCTCATGCAGGGGGTAAATATGGTTCCACATGATGGAATTTGGAAGGGGAGGGTTGTGATTCAGTTTTCTTCAAGAAAGAATTGTTAAGAAATTGTTTACAGAAAACTATGTTAAAACACTAAGGTTGCAGAGTCAAGCGTTCAAAAGTTAGGAAATTCCAGGATTCATGTTGCTCCTGCAATGTTCATTCATCTCCCTTCTGTGTATGCATTAAGATACAGTCTATAATTACATGATCACATAATTTTTGTTATACAGAACTCCTTTCTCACTCAGTGCACAAGGCAGATGATGATTGAGGCAGAGGATTGCAAGGAAGAATGTTCTCTTGAATGTAAGGCCCTGGGCTGGAACCCAGAAGAGCTAAATTCTATTTTTTGGCTTTGTCACAGACTTCATATGTGATGCTGGATAAGGCTATATTAATCCATACGCTCAAGGAGGTCAAATTAAGGTGTCACAAGCGACCTTAATTCATGCATTCTTAACTTTTAAGTGCTTAACTTTGCAACTTTTACAGTGTTTTATGTATAACTATATATATTTACTAGTAGGATTGGTAGACTATGGTATTGGTAGTCCATCGATCCGATGATGACAAATCTGAGCAAATCATCTATTGTTGGTCTCATGGTGTGCCCTCTGATGACTGCACAAGCCAATTCTAGAGGTGCACATTTTGCTGCAGATGGTGCATGGGAAGTTCGCGGTCAGTGGGTTGTGCGCTGCTGGTGCTCTGTGATGTTGTTCGGGTGCCTCTTGTAGACTCTGGCAGCAGTCTTCCTCAAAGGCGATGCAGATATTTCTGACTGTTGCACGCCATTGTGTTCTGTCACTGGCGGCGTCCTCAAGGTCCCTGGGTTTGATACTGCTGTACTGCAGATTGGCTTTGATGGTGTCCTTGTAACGTTTTCGTGGACGACCTATATGCCGGATGCCCTGGGAGAGCTCACCATAGAGAAGCTGGTGAGGGATTCTGTTGGCATCCATGCGGCTGACATGTAGGGTGACCAGACAGCAAGTGTGAAAAATCGGGATGGGGGTGGAGGTAGGGGATGGGGGTAATAGGAGCCTATATAAGAAAAAGACCCCAAAATTGGGACTGTCCCTATAAAATCGGGACATCTGGTCACCCTACTGACATGACCAGTTCAACGTAGCTGTGACTTCATGATCATCATTTCGATGCTTGTCATCTGGGCTCTCTCGAGGATCTCAAGATTGGGCACTTTGTCTTGCCAGCGGATCTTCATGATGTTGCGGAGGCAACGCATGTGGAATGCTTTGAGCTGCTTGATGTGATGCCTATATAGTGTCCATGTTTCACACCTGTACAAAAGAGATGAAAGAACAGCAGCTCTGTACACAAGCAGTTTTGTTGACATCCGGATGTTGTGGTGGTTTAAAACTTTGACACGCAGACAGCCAAGTGCCTGGCTTGCTTTGGATATTCGTGCGTTGATCTCATTATCCAGTGATCCATCACTGGATATGACAGTACCCAGGTATTTAAAGTTCTCCACTACTTTAAGCTGAGTGCCATCAATGGAGATACTCGGGACAGAAGCATTTGATCCAGGTACAGGTTGATGGAGAACTTCTGTCTTTCCGAGGCTGATAGTTAGTCCGAAGAGTTGCGAGGCCTCAGCAAACTTGTTGACAATGTGCTGAAGATCATTTTCAGTGTGATCCATGAGGGCACAGTCGTCGGCAAAGAGTGCCTCAAGAAGGAGTTTCTGCACTGGCTTAGTCTTTGCATTCAGGCAACGGGGGTCAAAAAGTGAACCATCGTGCCGGTATTTCAAATACATACCTCGATCCAGATCTTTCATTGCATGGTTAAGGACACATGCAAAGAACAGGTTAAATAAGACAGGAGCTGTCAAGGTTCCTTCCCCACTCTGAACTTTAGGGTACAGATGTGGGGACCTGCATGGAGACTTCTAAGCTTAATTACTAGCTTAGATCTGGTAACACTGCCACCATCCAGAAATTTCAGTGTCTGGAGCACTTCCTGTCCCCGCAAAACCTTCCCCTCCCTGGGCAGCCTTGAGAGGCTTTTTCACCAAGTTTCTGGTGATCACTGATCCAACCCCTTGGATCTTAACACAAGGAAAAAATCAATCAGGTTCTTAAAAAGAAAGGTAAAATTATCTCTGTAAAATCAGGATGGAAAATACTTTACAGGGTAATCAGATTCGTATAGCCCAGAGGAGCCCCCTCTAGCCTTAGGTTCAAAGTTACAGCAAACAGAGGTAAAATCCTCTCAGCAAAAAGGAACATTTACAAGTTGAGAAAACAAAAATAAGACTAACAGGCCTTGCCTGGCTATTACTTACAAGTTTGAAATATGAGAGACTGATTCAGAAAGATTTGGAGAGCCTGGATTGATGTCTGGTCCCTCTTAGTCCCAAGAGCAAACAACCCCTAAACAAAGAGCACAAACAAAAGACTTCCCTCCACCAATATTTGAAAGTATCTTGTCCCCTTATTGGTCCTTTGGTCAGGTGTCAGCCAGGTTTACTGAGCTTCTTAACCCTTTACAGGTAAAAGAGACATTAACCCTTAACTATCTGTTTATGACAGGAGCGAGAACACATCCTTGTTTCACGCCGTTGGTGATGTTGAAGTGGGCAGATGTGGCTCCATCAGACAATACTTCACCTGTCATGCTGTCATGAAAAAGGCGTATAATCTGGACAAATTTTCTTGGGCAGCCAAGTCGTGTTAGAATAGTCCAAAGGGCTTCCCTGTTGACGGTATCAAATGCCTTTGTCAGATCTATGAAGACAGCATACAGGTGCATGTTCTGTTCAATGCACTTCTCTTGTATTTGTCTGACAGTAAACACCATGTTGACTGTGCTCCAGCCAGGTCGAAAACCACATTGACTTTCAGGTAGATTTGCCTCGGAAATACTGGCTATTAGGCGGTTCAAGATGACGCGGGTGATGATTTTCCCTCCAACGGAGAGGAGGGATATGCCTCTATAATTTCCACATTCTGCTTTGCTGCCTTTGTTCTTGAAAAGAGAGACATCGCAGAGGTCCTGTAGTATGTTTTCATCCTCCCAGATGCTGATGATCATTGCTAGTGCTGCTGGACCTGCTGCTTTGTATATCTCTGCTGGTATCCCATCTTTTCCAGGAGCTTTTCCTGAACTCATCTGGCTAACAGCTTTCTTAATCTCATCTGTAGTCGGCAGAGAGTCAAGATCCGTCAGAGCAGGTTGTTGTGGAATTTCATTGAGGACATTATTATTCATGGTTGATGGTCTATTGAGAAGGTTGCTAAAGTGTTCTCACCATCTTTCGTTGATGCCTTCTTTATCTTTAATCAGCGTTGTGTTGTCTGATGAGAGCAATGGGGTGGTCCTTAGTTTAGAAGGTCCATAGACAGTCTTAATAGCACTGAAGAACATCTTTGAGTTGTGGGTCTCAGCATAGTGCTCAATTTCTTTGGCTTTGCTCTCCCACCAGTTGTCTTGTATCTGATGGAGGTCTTTCTGTGTTTTGCTCTGAAGGTACTTGAAATGGTCCCGTTTGGAGACTGAGGAGGGATCATTCTGCCATTTGATAAAGGCTTTTCTCTTTACGTCCAGAGCTGAGCATATTTCTTCTTGGTTCTCATCAAACCAATCCTGATGTGTTCTTTTCTTTGGTCCAAGAGATGTTATTGCTGTGTCAGTCACCATCTGCTTGAACTGGTCTCACGTTTTGGTTGCAGTACCGATCAGTTGTCCATGAGATGTCAGTTTGTCATCAAGACTCTTCTGGAAGTTGTTGAAACATTGAGCATCCTTCAGTTTGGCTATGTTGAAAGCAGGTCACACATGCTTAGGGCGTTTGTGCCGAGAGAGAGCGATGTAAAGTTGGAGAGACGTCCTGACTAATCTGTGGTCTGTCCAGCACTCTGCACCTCGCATCACTCTGGTGATCAGTATGTCTCGGATGTCTCGCCTTCTGACAATGGCATAATCTATCAGATGCCACTGTTTGGACCTAGGATGCATCTACGTCGTTTTGTATTTATCCGCTTGTCGGAACAGAGTGTTGGTAATGGTCAGGTCATTTTCAGAACAAAGGCTCAAAAGGAGTAGTCTATTGCTGTTCATTTTGCCTACACCATGTGGCCCGGTTACTCCTTTCCAGTTCTCGTTGTCAGCCCCGAGTCAGGCGTTGAAATCTCCAAATAGGAGTAGTTTGTCTGTTACAGGTGTGGCCTTGATCAGTCTGTCGAGATCTTGATAGAATTGTTCCTTTGAGTTGTCAGAGCATGTTGGAGTGGGTGCATATGCACTAATGATGGTGGCATGACTTTTGGCATTTAGTGGGAAGCGTAGTTTCAGCAATCTTTCATTGGTACCCACTGGAAGGTCTGGGAGTTGATGCATCAATGAGGTTTTTATTGCCAGACCAACTCCATGTATTCTGTCCTCTGTCTCAGTCTTACCCTTCCAGAAGAAGGTGTAACCACTTCCTGGTTCGCTCAAGAAACCTTCCCCAGGCAATCTTGTTTCGCTTAATGCTGCTATATCAATGTTGTAGCGGGCTAGTTCTCGAGCAATGAGAGCTGTCCTTCTCTCAGGTCTTGCAACAGCTTCTCGATCCATGAGGGTACGAACATTCCATACACCAATGGTAAGTTTTCTCAAATTTTTCTTTTGGTTTCGGCCGCAGAGTGGGTTAAATTGCCAGCTGCGGCTTGCTGGCCAGCTGTTGTAGGGCAGGCAATTTTTAGGCCACCTTTTCTAGGCACCTCCCTTACTAAGGTGAGCAGTGCTGTCCTAAAGAGGGCTGCTCAGATGCCTGGGATGCTGCCAGGCAACTCTGCTGCCCCCAATTACAGAGCTGAACGACCACCTATCCACAGGCCGCCTGCGTGCAGGATTGGGACTATGACTCCCAGTGGTAACCTCCACCTGTCGCTTTGCCCCTCCCCCATCGCCACAGGACTTGGGTGGTATGATGATGTTTGATGATTTGCACAGGACCTGTGCGTGAAAGCTTTTTAAGTGGTAGAGCCATTGCACGGGAGCAATCCCACTCTCTCGACCTTAGAAGCCAAACACCAATGTTACAAAAAATCGTCACGACTGGTAACTTCTTTGGTTGCAGTGGATGGCCTTGACGTCTTTTGTGCCTCATCAAGCCCTTCGCTTTCCACAAAGCGTTGCAGAACCACCTTCTTGGCCATTGGATCATAGTAATCTCTTTCTCCCAGTCCGCCGGAGCTGACATCTCATGCGGGTAGGCATATCTTTAATTCACTGAAGGTTTGAGTCCCATCAGTTACGCTCACCTGGTTTGGCCGGCCTGTCGAAGCCGTTGCCCAGGGTGTGGCCACTGCGCATGCTGCAGCTACTTGGAGCCACAGGGTCACTCAGCTCTCACCTGTAGACTATGGTACATACTGGTTAACATTTTCAAAGAAAATGGATAGACACACAAGTCTATCAAAAAAGTAATGAGTTACGTTATCCTTTACTCAGTTTTGAAAATTTCTCCTGGTACCTTTATGTAATTCAGACAATAACGTTAAGTGCAAAACTCCTCCAGCCATCTGCTTATTTCTCTTTTAATTTTTCCCCCCTCTTACTTTCTAATTTTGTATCTCTCACATAGACCATGATGCTTATGGACCAAATCTGGCAAAAATGTATTTCTGAGCCTTTTCACAGTAGTAAGTGCTGCTGCTGGAAGGAGAGGTTTGCAGGACTGGGTCCTGTTTTAGGTCATACAACTGACAAGACTTGTATTCAAACTTAAAGTGCAAAACTTAATATTGTTGAAACTATATATTTTTTTAGTGTCTGAGTTTTTGTAGTGCTCTTTGGACACCAGTATAAGTTCTAGTAAATAAATTAATTTAAGGAGTGTATTCAACAGCAGATGAGAATTAGAATAATGTAATTTATCATGGTTTGTTTATGGGTCCAAAGTATGCAGTCTTTTTTCAGGCAAAACACTTCCTGAAGGAAGCGAGATTTTTGCCTGAGTGAGGACTGCAGGATTATTTCCTGTGACTAAGCAATGTGGATCTCATCCAAATACCACTTAAATCAGTTGTGTGCAGTGTTGTTGTAGCCATGTTGGTCCCAGGATATTAGAAAGACCAGGTGGAGGAGGGGGAGGTAACATCTTCTCCTGGACCAACTCAAAGAGACACCAGACCCTGCCAGAACAAGAGATGTGAAACCTGCAGATATCTCTCCACTGTTACAATAGTCAATACTCCTCCCAAACACACTGTTCAAGATCCATGAGTCTAACACATGCCTATCGCAACATGGGGTGTACCTCATCCAGTGCACTAAATACCCCAATAACAACTACGTGAGCGAAACCAGACAATCACTGTGCTCTTGATGAACTCACAAAGAAAAATGATGAAAGATAAAAACACCATTTCACCTGCGGGTGAACACTTTTCACAAAATGATCACTTCATATCTGACCTCTCAGTTCTCATTCTCAAAAGAAACATTAGACTGGGAGCTTAAATTTGTAACTTTGCAAGATATTAAAAATTATGCTCTTAATAAAGAGCCTGGATTTATGGCTTATTATAACAACCTGTAACCCCCCTTTTTGTCCTATGACTGCAGAGGTGTGAACAGGCCACCTCACCTTGAATGGTCTCTTATGATGTGTGTTAACTACATATGCTAAACAATCTGTTCCACCTTGTATTTAGCAGTGACACTCTAAGTACATTTCTCAGACCTGAAGAAGAGCTCTGTGTAGCTCAAAAGCTTGTCCAATAAAAGATATTACCTCTCCCACCCTATGTGTCTATTGAAATCACTGGCAGTTTTTTCATTGACTTCAGTGTGGTTGGACCTTTTGTAACCCAAACAAACTGTCTCTTCCCATGTCCCTTACTTCCATACAAACTTCTATTTATGTGAGCATTATAATGATAGAACATTAAAAATATTATGTAAAACAAAATGCACACATATTACCTTGGTTGCAGTCTTGTCATGAGCCTATTCCTAGTTGAGGGAATTTCTTTTAAAGAGTTCTTAAAGAAATAACTGTAATGTTCGTCACTTTCGAAGTAGAGTTTGTCCTACTTGAATGCCAAGGTCAATTTTTTTTCTTGAAATAAATGATTTTCCTTCCTACTAATCAGAATTCATGTGGTAAACTGTAATTTGGTAATCAGTACATTTTTTATTTAAATTCATTAGTTGGGGGAGGCAATTACGCCCTGTGTGGCCTATTTTGTTCTAAATACTATACAGCTTGCATTTTAAGATGAAAATTTAAACATTGGGAATCTGTGCACTGCATATTCCATCTCCCGTTTAGATCTTTAAGAAAAAAAAAACGTTGACAGCAAAGATAGATCACCATATATTCAAGCTTAATCTGACATTTCTCTGCTAACAAACTAGGTGATGAATTTATTTTTACTTAGTAATGGCTCATGAATATTCATGATGTTGCCCCCCTGAGGCTGGAAGGGAAAAAACACCCCAAAGTATTTATGATACATAGAAGAAAAAAGGCCAGTACACTATAGATAGCAGTAGTTTAATTACTTGAATCTAACATGGTCCAATTAAGCAGTATATAGCATTTGCCAAGATTTGGGAAATCCATCAATTTCACAGGAAATTAAGGTTGAATTTTTGCCATTACTTGGCCGCATGGCAAGGATCCCAAATGACTCTGAGCCCTGAAGACCTAATTGAGAGCTGTGAGTACATGCAGGGATTTCTCTCCTCCATTGCATTTTATGCATACAATAGCCACTTTGTTTATACAAGGTCTCTGTAGTGTTGCCTAGTGGAGTACCGGTTTCTTTCAGATTGAATGTCATGCAGTGGAGCTATGATTGCAGTAGTGTTTGCCACCACAATTTGATCATAGAAAAAATATTTTGCATTCTTCAGTTCCTTTACTTTTGTATATAGCACAAAACGTGTGGATGGCACTTTACAGAGAGAGTAAGCCATGGGGGAGCTTACAATCTAAAGGTCCAATCTTTCTAGGTATGTGAGTATAGTTAGTCATACGCGTAGCAGTTCACAAGATTGGGGACCAGGTTAAAATGTAGCTGAATAATTAGAACTAGAGAGACTTTGGGTGAAATCCCAAACTACTGAGGTTAGTGGAGTTTTGACATTGACTGCAGTGAGGTCAGGATCTCACCCTGGATGTCCAGTCCTGCAGCCATAGAAGCCAGTGGCAGCAGAAATGTGCCCTAATAAATACACTTGTTTCCTTGACCAAAAATTTATTTAATCAAATTAGCTATCCCAAATAAAAAATGAAGTACCTTTTGTTATGTATAAATTGTCCTTTGGTAACAGAAAGCAACAAACTTCATGTAGGGTGCATTACCAAAACCTACATAGCTGTCAATTTCCCCATTATTATATGGCTTTCATTTTCCTTTTTTTTCCCATTTCCAGATTTTTTTCATTTTCTATTTGATGGTATTCCTCTGAAGTGACAGTGTACGTATGAAGAAGGTGCAGGTTTTGCATGTTGTGACTATCCAGTGATAAATTGGAACCAATCATACAAAATTGTTCCTGTTTTGCATATCTGTTCTCCTTCCTTATCAGGAGTCACTAAATATTTTGTAAAAAGCACTGAAATGAGTCCTTCCTTTTTATTGTTTTTTTTTAAAAACAACAAAGAACCTTAGAACTAGATTTATCTCTTTTAGCCAAGTGATGTGACTGTGTTGTTCAGTGTTACGAATTTGGAAGACTTTCCTTTTCTGTTTTCCTTCTGAAATGTTAAGTTCTGTTGTAATTTATGCATGTTCTGTGAGACTTAACCCCTGCATGTGTTCCTCCAGCACAGGAGACAGATAAATCCATGACTTTCCACTTCTAGAGTTTCATCTTCCTTCTTTTTTTGGGTCAAACATAATTTGCCCACCTCCTGCCCAATGCCCGTGGAAAAAGTGAGCGGTTTGCCCCCACAAAACCAGTGGCTCTCCACTGCAAGGTCTTGTGTCTCCACATGAGCTTCAAGGATTCCTTGGGCTCTCCACTGCCAATAACGATGCCTTCAGGTGATGTAGATGTGTTTAGATTTTTTGAGCCAAATTCTCACTCCGCAAATTTGCTGCTTTTGAGACCCACAAAAACTATTTTGTGCAATCTTTTCAGGCTCAGTAGCAGCATTTAAACCATACTATTCCTGGAGCTACCATTAATGATGATGGTGCAAAAAACAAGATGTCTTGGAATGACACCGTGCTAGAATAAATTTGAAAGTACAGGTGCTGTAGTTTATGTGGGGATGGGAAGAATTGTCTGAGCTCCATTTGAAACACGGTGCTTGTGTGTTTGACACACTGAAAAAGGTAAAATCATTATGAGAATGTTTTCCTCTAAATGGGATGGGTTATTTTACATGGGGGAGAGAGGCAAGAAGAAATAAACTATGGAAAAATAGCTTAATTGGGTGGAGTCATGGGATGACTTGTGGGTTTTGAGGTATCAACATCTTCACCTCTAGATCACCAGTTCAATTCCAGTCGAGGATGCTATTGACAGAAAATCACTTTCACCTGCCTTCATTGCCCTATGTGAAATGAGTTGGGTACCCTGTGTCCTTTTCCAGCTGGGCACAAGTGTAGTCAAAATAAAAACATTCACTCATTTCTAGGATAAAACTTGAACCAAACCTTCCTTAAGGTTCAGAAATGTTGTTCACTTCTACTTTCCAGCAGGGTCTACAGGGGCTGAAATAACAGGAGAAATGCTGTTCTCCCAGTAATTCCAGATGAGACTGGAAGCAAAAGAGTTGGAAATCTCACGTGAAAGATTTCAAGCCCAGTTTTTCAGACTCAGGTGTTTTGGATAGTTCAGATAAATGTTTGGATGCTTATTCAGAGTTTATCTGCTCACTCACCATCTGTTGTTGTTTATGGCTTTTTACAGAGACTAGGACAGAAGTGAGGAGAAGATTTCCCTACCCGAAAGAATGTATAATCTGTGTTATACAAACATAGAACCAAGGGTACATCCCATGTAGTTTCATTTAGAACTATTTAAATTGATCTGTCTAAGGTACTTTTTATGTCTCCCATCACTTTGTATCTGAGTGCCTCACAATCTTTAATGTATTTATCCTCACCTCATCCCTGTGAGGTAGGGCAGTGCTATTATTCCCACTTTAGAGATGAGGAATTGAGGCACAGAGAGACTAAATGACTTGCAGAAGGTCATACAGGATGTCTGTGATGAAGCATGAATTAAAACTGGGTGTCCCATAGCCCAGGTTAACACACTAACCACTGCACCATCCATCCCTGCTATGGAAGGATGTGAATGGTATTGCCTTTCCTGTAAGGTGCTACTCAGTGTGAGTGAGGGCCACAGATTGGGCCCAAGTGAAGTAGATAGGAAAGGAGGGGTTAATAACAATTACTGAGTCATATTCTAATGAGCCAGTCTTGTAATCTCTAGTACTTGCCAGAGATGGAGGTTGGGAAAAAGTGAGGCGTCTCTAGCACACAGTGGTGGGAATCAGCAGAGGAAATAAAGGCAAAGGAAATGGATATTGAAAAGGGATCAAAAAGAGGAGAGTGAAAGTGCCTGCTGAACCCAATGAGGGACACTGTTCCAGGCTTAGAGAGCAGTGTGAAAATGCACTGCGGTGAGAATGGGAGCGGGCAAAGGGAGCAATACAAGAAATGTTTCTCTTGCAGTAGTGAGTATTTTTCAACCAGAGATCCCAGTGAGCCAAGGCCAGCATCACAATGCTCCATTATCCCCATCCCAGAAGCAGCAGTAGGGCCTCTTTGCCATAGTTACCCCAGGAGCCAGAGTGTATTTTCTTAGGGGAGTGGGGAGTGCCAGCTCAATACAACCTACTCCTGCCACACCCACAATCCCCTGTTGGGTTGATGTTAATGTCTTCCCTCCACCCTGAGCAGTGGGTTCTGATGTTCCCCCTGTTGAGATGCCAGGAGTAGTTCACATTTCTCAGATCTGTTTTTCAAAACTATCTGCAGGCTCAGACATCATTGCACTGTTTCCATTTGAGTCATGTTTTCAAGTTTTTCTTCACAACCATGAAATCTAGAAATCATTTTTAAAATTTATTTTATGGAAGCTGAGATTCTGATGTAATCACACAGCAGCAGGATCTGGAGCCGGAGGGACAGGCCAATAGTGTCTATACCTTCATCGAGCCCTGAGGAAAAGTTGGTGGTCAATTGTGTTCAGCAGGAGATCAGACTAGATGATCACAATGGTCCTTTCTGGCCCTAAAAATCTTTGATGGTGGCAGAGGAATTGAGGAAGCGGGAATGAAGACAAGACTTGGGCCTTGTCTACACTGCAGAGCTTTGTTGGCAAAACAGTGGAGGTGTACACACTGCAATGCCACTTTTGGGACAAAATAAAACCACCTCTATGAGAAACATAGGGCTTTTTGTGGCAAAGTTAAAATGAGAAAGCATCAGTGTAGACGCTGCTGTTTGTTATATCACCAGAAGTGGCCTCCCCCAGTATCCCACAATGCCTGCCGTGACTGCTCTGCTCGCTGTTTTGAACTTGGCTGCCCTGCAGGCATGCACCCTCCCCTTTCAAAGCTCCGTGGAGTTCTGACAGCTCAGCCTGCTGCTCTGCTCCAGGAACAAAGAGCAAAGCATTAAGGTGGAATGTTCCTACTCTTTCCCATACTAGGAACATAGAGGCAGACAGGGGCAGGTGTGTGTGTGAGAGAGAGAGAGACACTGCTGTGCTGTGAAGAGCCAGGGAGGGAGCTGGAGACTGATGTTGGGGGGTGTCCCCCTCCCCCGCTTCAGGACCGGTTGCTTTCAGCAGCTGGACAGCGTGCCGACACACTCACTCTCCCCCAACACACTCTGGCTCTCTCTCTCTCTCACACACACACCCCCACTCTTTCACACACTTCCCCAACACACACTCTGTCTCTCCCTCCCCACACACACTCCTTGCACATGCTCTCCCCACACACACACTTCAGCTGAAAAGCAGCTGACAATCTAGTAGGATGCCCATGGAATGATGGGATTGAAAAACCTGCATCATGTGATGCTGTACCTGCCCAATGAGGCATTGCAAACCCCTCCCAGAGCACCCTGCGGCCAGTTGCACAGTGGGATAGCTACCCACCGCACACTGCTCTCTGTGTCGATGCAAGAGCTGCTAGTGTGGATGTGCTCTGCTGACACAAGGAGCTAGTGTGGATATTCGATGGCACTTTAATTAAAGCGGCATAACTTTTGGCGACAAAACTCTGCAATGTAAACATAGCCTTGGAAATGAAGAGGTGATCAATAACTTTTTTTAGGGCAGTTTCAGTGGATTGGGGAGTAAGGAGGATCCCCTCATAGTCAGATCCACCACTGACCTGACTTGCTGTTTGACAATCGACAATCGCTTAGCTTTTCTGTGTGTCAGTTTCTGCACCTGTGTGAATTTGCTTTTTTCATGAGCATTACATTTATGTAAGATTGTAAGGAAGATATTTTCTGCTAAACAAAACTTAGTTACAAAAAAAGTTACAACGTGCACTGTTGAGTTATGCTACATAACGTAGCTAATTGCTGACTGTAGAAGCAAGGTATATATCATCCTGGATAATTCTAAATAATGTATCTTCTGCTCTCTGGAAAATAATGCAGTATGAAAGAACTGAGAGAGAGGAAATTTAATTTTGTCACACGCTACAAAACTTTTCTTCCTAAAATCTTTATTGCGTACTTTGTCATTTATATAGTCATCTTTGCCATTCATAGCATTTGAAGTTATATTATAAAAATGCTATGCACTATAATAATGGGCTGCAATATATGTCACTGCCATTCTATGCTTCTGACTAGAACTCACAAATGTGGATTATTTTTTCAATTCTATTGAAATATTCTCAACCTACAATTGAGCAAATTAAAATATTTATATGAATTGCTTAGATCTGGTCGTTTTTATAATTTGCCTGTTATTCTTACATTGAAACAACAGATTGATCTGACACAGAAAGCCAGATATATATTTTTAATAATTACATCACCATTACAGCAGCTCTGCTTTAATTAAATCATCACAATGAGACAGGCTTGTTATTGTAGGTCATTAGTCTCCTTAATACCATTTTACCTATTATCACCTGGTTTTCAAGCATACATCTGTCAAAGGGAAGCTACTTTTCCACCTCACTTCATTGCTCACTGACTTACACCTAAAAGCCTTTAGGCAATTATATTAACAATTATGAATTGCCTTGGTGAAAGTCACAGGAATAGTAAATAAATAAATAAATGGACTACACAGGTGCATTAGACTGAATAAAAACATGAGGAGAAACAGATTCTGGGGAGCCAATAAGGTTTTTCCTGTGGGGTTTGTGTTGCCATTTGGTCTAATTCTTTCTGAAATGTCCCCATAGTAGGCTATTTCAGTGCATATTCCCTCACTTGATTTTGCTTCCTAAAGATAAGAAACACAGTGTTGATGTTAAATTAATCAGCTCGACTGATAGGCTAAATGTAATTCCAGTTTTCCTCAATTTCACAGCTTTGAAGAATTCTTCTTTTCATTAGTTGGTTTTATAATATTGTAATTTTTTTGAGCAAGCTCCCAGTTGCTTGTTCAGTAATTTATTAATATTGTGAACGTGATGTCAAAAGCTACCCCACCCTCCCTTCACCCTAAACATTGATTCTTTCAGTGTGTGCATGGCTTTGTGGACTTATTTGTTGAGTAAAAACTGGTCAGAGTTATTATTTAATCTGACCCTGCATGACTGGTGTTTTATTCCTGCTGTTAAAATTCATGGCAAAAATAAAATGTCAATTACACAGAGTGTACTAATGTTTTAGTCCTCTACCTATTTCAAAAGGAGGAATAAAATATCAATTCAGCAACCATTAAATGGATTACTGGTAACTACGTCCCCTTGTGAAAATCTGTGGACCCCATTTTCAAAACTGCAGGAACAGCCCTCTTAGGGAGTTATCTCTCTTCTTGATGCCATCTGTGGTTATACTCATGTGGCAGTATTTTTTCTGATGGAAAAATGACACCTGTACATAAATTTAAGAGCTAATTAACATCACTCACGTTACCTTGCACATAATAAATAAGTGAGGTTGTTGGGATAGGCTCCACTAGGTCATTCAGAAACGAGAAGCATATTGTTTTAAAAGAAAAAATCTAAATTATTTTTCATTTTGTATATTAACTTTTCAAATGTCGCATATTCTGACAGATTTAAATACCATCCTCAGAGAGAAGGCAGTGAACCATTGCTGAAATATCAGTTTCAGTGCAGCTAATGTCACCCAAATTATTCAATCCCTTTATTTATCAGCTCTTTGATAACTCATAAATCTCCCGAGATAATGCATTTAGAATGTCACTGTAAATCAATTCTCAGCATTAAAAATACTTTGTTGACAACTCCATAACTTGTAAAGGGAATTTCCAATGCACACTCTACTCCCTTCCCCATACACCAGGGGTAGGGAACCTATAGCACTCACACTATCCAGGTCCTAGCCACTGATCCGGGGGGCTCTGCATTTTAATTTAATTTTAAATGAAGCTTCTTAAACATTTTAAAAACCTTATTTACTTTACATACAACAATAGTTTAGTAATATATTATAGACTTATAGAAAGAGATCTTCTAAAAACGTTAAAATGTATTACTGGCATGTGAAACCTTAAATTAGAGTGAATAAATGAAGATTTGGCACACCACTTCTGAAAGGTTGCCGACCCCTGCCATACACAATTCTCATTCATATCAATAGCAGCAGGGTGATAGGACCAAGGTACTGAATTGCTGAAATCATCCTGACTTGTATGGTAAATGGCTTGTGGTTTTGACCATCTGGGCATTAAACTTTTTTTTAAAAAATTTATATCGGCACATGGAAGAGAGATTTCAACTGTAGCCTTAATTGTAGCATAGTATCCTGATCCACAGCCCAGCCTATCTGTCCATGAATGCTAACTCTATTCAGAGATCAAGAGTAGCAGGTTACCCCAATAATCATAGGAGTATCTTAAAAAAATACGTAGCTATTAACCTATTCAAAACTAGCTTTTTTTTTTTTTTACAAAAGAAAACCCCAATAATTTTTCCAGATGCATAAACTCTAGTTTTTTTGTTGTCTGTTTGGAATTTGCAGCTTATGGCACTAAATAATGTGCTTACATTTATTCATGTGCTTAAGTGCTTTGCTGTATCATGGCCTAAAATTACTTATTTTCTAGCCCACTATTTTATTTAAAAAAGAACTGGAAGTGTAATGAAAGATGTAAGGTAAAAAGAAAATAATGCAGAATAATGAACTGACTTATTCAATGGAGCAGTCATCTGATTACTAAACACTCTTATTAATATGATCAATGAATAAAATAATCACAAATATACCTACGAGCTTAGACCAAACCATGAAAGACAGAAAAGATCCCTAAATTCAGCCGAGCAATAGCCTTGGACTCCAGATTTAATTCAGAAAAAGATTAATAATGATGAAATGATAAACTAATTGAACAGGTCTAGTTGGCAAAGATTGCCACACCCCAGTATAAAGAAGAGTGTATCTTTGTGTTTGTGTACAGGTTCTTAGGCTGAATATTAAGATCTAAGTGAAAAGATTTTTGTGTTCCTGAATAGAGAATACATCTAGGAATGGCCACATGAGAATGGATCAGGTCAGCTGACACTCTGATGAATATTAAGAAATTAAATACATCTCTTTAATTGCACATGAGCAATAATAGAAGGAATACAGTATTGCTTGAACATTGAAAACAAAATTTTAAAGCTGAAGCGTTTATTTGGTGGTATACTTTACAATGAGAAAATGTACTCATTTCAAACATTATCTAAATTCACTTGAAAAACTATGTTAAATGAGGGTTACAGTTGCAAAAATGAAACACCTTAAATCAGGAAACACCAACGCTAAGGTTGACTATAACCTTAACTCTGAACCTTTAAACCTGTAGGAGAACACTTCAATCTCCCTGGCCACACAATAGCAGATCTTAAGGTGGCCATCCTGCAGCAAAAATCTTCAAGACCAGACTTCAGAGAGAAACTGCTGAGCTTCAGTTCATCTGCAAATTTGACACCATCAGCTCAGGATTAAACAAAGACTGTGAATGGCTTGCCAACTACAAAACCAGTTTCTCCTCCCTTGGTTTTCACACCTCAACTGCTAGAACAGGGCCTCATCCTCCCTGATTGAACTAACCTCGTTATCTCTAGCTTGCTTCTTGCTTGCATATATATACCTGCCCCTGGAAATTTCCACTACTTGCATCCGACAAAGTGGGTATTCACCCACGAAAGCTCATGCTCTAAAACGTCTGTTAGTCTATAAGGTGCCACAGGATTCTTTGCTGCTTTTACATTACTCTACAGATTTTCAATACATAGAAAACCAATGTGGTAGTGTAAAGGATCATAGTGTAAATTGGCTGTTACAGGATGAACCTACCTTCAAGAGGGTTGGAGCTCAGCTACGGCTGTGTCACACTTACCTTGCCCTCCAGGTGAAGGAAACAAGTAAAGTCACATGACAAAGTGTCAGGTGACTAGGAGTGAGGTGTACAGGGAGATAAAAAGGCAGCCTATGGTTCTGTAAGAGGGGAAGAGACAAGTTGAGAAGATTTCCAAGGCTGGGGGAAGACAAAAATTAGGAGAGAGCTGCAGGGAGGGGTGTCCTGGGGATAGAGCAGAACCTGGTCAGCTGTGGAAGCTTCCCAGAAGTGGAACACGATCCCAGGAAGGATAGTAGTGGTCCCCCATCCCAAGGGAGAAGATGTTTGAACCCAGGATTGAAGGCAAGGAACAGACTGGGAGTGACTCCAGAAGAGGAATGGAGCAGGGAGGAATTCTGATGTGGAGCTTGTGATGTTATTGACATGAACTGTGACCGTATAGATCATTGTTGCAACCAAGGTCCTATAGTTGCACCAAAACTTGTACAAAGGAGGTCAAGTAAGGTGTCTATAGAAAGGTTGTAATTTGCTGGTTATGATTATGCTGTCTGTATGTGTGTATCATTTTTTATTTGAAGTTATGAATATTGATGATGTACTTATATCTCAATGTATTTGATTCTAAGTAGCATCAGTGAAGCATTTGGTCAGCTTCTTGAGAAAGTACTATTCTGAGTAAGTGCCCAATCAAGAAACACTGAACTGACAATGGACTTTGGGAGATGCCAATCCACATCTGAGCTTTCCTGGGAATATTAAAAATAACATGTAAACAATGGCATCAGCCTGCAAAAAGCTGAATCAGTCATGGACATGTGACTTGCCCAGGTGGCTGCAAACTCCATCTTATTGCAGTGATTTTGCACAGAAGAACAAAGGGGTTTCCACCCACAAGAGAGAGAATACAAAAGGCTCTGGAAGCCCCTCCGTTTTGTCTCAGCTGGCTTAAGAGATGGCCTCTCCACCCTCAAGAGATGCCTCAAAAAAACTAGGACAAAGGACTGTAACTACAGAGGTGTGAGTGATTGCTGGACCCATGCTATAAACCACAAAGTTGGTTTGAAAAGAATTGGGCCCAGACTAGGAAGGAGTTTAGTCTGTAAAAGAAACTTACTGAAACATCTCTGAGGGTGAGATTTACCTGTTTCCTATTGTATTAGGCTTAGACTTGCGTGTTTTGTTTTATTTTGCTTGGTAATTTACTTTGTTCTGTCTATAATTACTTGGAACCACTTAAATCCTACTTTTTATACTTAATAAAATCACTTTTGCTTATTAATTAACCCAGAGTAAGTAATTAATTCCTGGGGGAGCAAACAGCTGTGCATATCTCTCTATCAGTGTTATAAAGGGCAGACAATTTATGAGTTTACCCTGTGTAAGCTTCTTACAGAGTAAAACGGATTCATTTGGGGTTTAGGCTCCCAGAAAGACTGGATGCTGGGAAAGTCCCTGTTAACTGAGAAGCCCCTGGGCTAGGTGAATCTTAGTTTCTGTGCACTGCAGGGGAGCATGGCCCACCTCTTGGCCTGTGCTGTAGCTGACTGGAGTCTAACTCAGCAAGATGGGAGTGGAGGGAAGCCTTCTCTGGCAGAGGCGTTTGCTCTCAGTGGTATCCCAGCACAGCTAGTGACAGTCTTGAGGGAGTTTCTGTGACCGAACCCGTCAGAGAGCTGAACAGAGGAACTCCAGGAAGAAGGGTCGCAGCAGTCATGCTTTAAAACAGAGGAGGAGAGCAGCCAGTAAAGGAAGAGACCCTGGGAAGGAGCATCAGGGTAGCTTGTGACTACAGGGGCAGAAACCTTATTGTTTAGTGACTGCAATGTGCTGAAGACAGAGGGAAACTGATGCAGGATGCTTGCAGTGCCATGCTGTCCCACAAAGGGACACACTCTGGGACAGGACCTTGCAACACAGGCCTATTATCATATATTATTATTTCTCTAGGATTCATGCTTCATTTGGGGCTCAATTTCACTCCCATTGAAATCAATGGGAATCTTACCTTTGGCTTCAATGGGAGTTGGATCCAGACCTCAGTGTCCAGGTTTGACAGTGTGTAGTATTCAACGTGCCGTGTTTTGAAGAGATCATTCTATAACTAGACATTATGGCCCACATGATACATAATTGTTTGGAGGTCTCTGCAATGTGAAGGTGTGGCAGAGTATCTTTAGGACAGCGTGGCAGCCTTATCTCAGAATTTCTTAAATATATTTTTGGTTTAAGTAGTACACTTAATAGTGTGTTCAAGCCATTCATATTTTTTAGAAAGAGAAAATGCAATACAAAGAAAACTGGATGACACTGGATCTGGTGGTTCTTGGGTTCAGTTATGTGCATTACACTTTTTCTACTGAAATCTAAATGTAATGAAGAAATCAGACGTAGCTCAATGGGAGTAGGGCCCATTTATGCCTGAGCTGAATTTGGTTAAATGCTGTTTCTCATTTCACTGCTACTTTAGATCCAGCATTCACTCCTCCATAGAGCTTGTCAAGTGATTTGTTGTGAATAAATTATCCTACACATTTAGACCACTTTTCTGTTTTGCAAGCCATTTTCAAGCCTATCATGATTTCTGCAAATGTATTTTCTTTTTTTTGAAAGTATTTGCTGCTTCAGGTCCTTGGGGTTATAGTCTCTTCTGTTGGGAAGGAGAAAACA
Source organism: Mauremys reevesii (assembly GCF_016161935.1). Classification (NCBI taxonomy): domain Eukaryota; kingdom Metazoa; phylum Chordata; order Testudines; family Geoemydidae; genus Mauremys; species Mauremys reevesii. The sequence continues at coordinate 162,442,521 of NC_052623.1, forward strand.
ATTTAAAAACTCATTAACAAATATAACCAAGTATGCATCAACATACGCACACTTGCACAAATATTTAAAACTTCTATATCTGAAGAAGGAATCCCTGAAAGCCTGGTGTTTTAATTTTTTGGATGAATATAAAGATGGTATTTTGTCTACCTCCTCTAGGGCCTGATCTAAAGCCCACTAAAGTCAGTGGAAAGACTCCAATTGATTTCAATGGGCTTTGGATTAGCTCTCTAACGGGGAATATTTATAAATACAAACTATGTTTTTCTAAAATTGTTAAAATGCCTTTAAACCTTTATTGTGAAGCAATTCTAAATATTTAAGGTTTATTTTTCCACAGAACTCCTAGAATTACTTGCTGTAATGTAGAAAACAGTTGTAATACTACTCACTAAATAGGAATGTACTCACTTCAGGAACAGGAATCCAAATATTTTACTTAAATAGTTTACTTCAAACTTCTAATAGAAAATCTCTCTGCCTCACTCTCAAATGTACAGTGTGTAATGTACTGTGCATGTATAACAGCATATGTGGAGCAAATTTACATGAAAACTGCCCAATATTGCTGCTTTCTATGTGTCTCAATATTCTAGAGAGCCTACTTTTACAATCAATAACACCAGATGCCTTCGAGGAGCAGTGGGCACTGTCTCGGGTTCTCTGCTTGGTGTCCCCTCCTGGCTCCCTGCTTTTGACCCTGTGGCCCTCACTCCCATCTCTGTTTGTTTCATTTGTTGTCCCCTGAACTTACTTGAGCCCTGGGTTCAGTAGCTCCTCTTCTTAAGTGGGGGAAAGGGCCTTCAGATGTGGGTGGGCTTGTGCCCACCCCTCCCCCAGATACTCAATAGTGTCCACCTCCAGCGGAGCCTGCAGTGAGTCACTCTCAGACATGCTGCAGCAGGCTATCCCTGGGCAGGATCTAGGTCAGATGGCCCCCAGGCACAGGTATTTCACTCTTACTGTCAGCGCCACAAGTTAGTTCGTGTAACAGTACTGCTCGGCTAGGAACCCTCCCGTAGCCTCATGGTTTTAGATGCCCTAGGCTTCCAGCCTGTCCTCGATCCTGTCCCTGTCCCTGCCCCAGCCTTCTTTCAGCCTGCGTCAGCCTTGTCTGTGCCCTATCCTGCCCCCGTTCCTGATCTCCTCCAGCCCAGACCCTCAAACCCTTGGACTGACTCCAACCTGGTTTCAGCCTGATTCCGGACTCTGAACCTGATTTGGCTTGTCTGTGAACTCGGACCCTGGTTCTGACTCATGGCCTGTCCCTGGACCCTGTGTCAGCCCTGCCCTTGGTGCAGTCCCGACTCTACATCCAGCTTCAGCCCTTGGTACCTGTTCTTGACCACTGCATCTGATCACCTAGAACCAAGAGCCGGACAGACCTGATTACAAAGTCATGACATAGCAACAATTTGACTGAAATCAACTAAGCCCTATTAGTGCCTCAAAGCCAACTTTCATAAAGCATAACATTTTCAAAAGCACATGAGCTGCCTTTCCATGAGACTTAAGCTCCTGAGTGTCTAAGTCGCTTTTAAAAAAGGAATTTTAGACTCTGAAGCAAGTGCCTTAACATCACAATATAGGATCAGATTTCACAATGAAACTGAGGTATAGGGTCAAATGTTGTTTATCTGGTGTCATCTTGTCCCGTGATAATCATATCAGGCCATGAAGTTCGAGAACGAATTCAATGACGTTTACAGGATCCTTTGTAAGGGCTTGATTTAAGGTATCACATCCAAAGAGCATCCCTTCCCTTACAATATGAGGTTTAAAAGAGTGGGCAGATATGAACGCCTGCTCTCTGCACATCTTGCAGAGTAGGGCAAATTCCAGACTCAGTGACACCCATGCAACCACACTGACATTCTCCTGTTTGATCACTTGCAAGCTTAACTCTTTCCATAAGGTTTTTATTTTTAAAATACACAGTCACACGGTCATTCTACAAAGCTGAGCGCTTTCCTTTGGGGCTGGATTGTGCCTGGCCCTTGTGTGGGTGTGGTTGGCAGAGAAGGCCAAAGAGCCCACACTTTCAGATAAACGCAGAGACCGTTACAGTACTTGAATTCAGGACACACATGATCCAAAAGGGGGAGAGATGGAAATAGCTCCATGGCCCTGCCCACTTCCAGATTCTTCCTTAGTGGTGTGCACCTCTGCTTCATTCCCTATTTAGAGATGTGCCCAATGGTCACTGTTTTGCCATTTCTTCCTTATTTCTTTTTAAAGGAGGCTATGGGAATCAGGAACCAGGAATTGGGTCACTTTGCTCCCTTAGGCTTCTTTGAAAATCCCAGCCCAAGCTTATAAATAAACCAATGATAAATTATTATTTATACTCCCCCATTGACCACCAGCCCAGTAAATAAACCTTGTAATTCGCTCACATAGATTGTAAGCTCTTTGGATCAGGGACTGACTTTTTTTCCTGTGCTTATATAGCTCCTAGTACAATGAGGTCCTGATCCATGAATGAAGCTCGTAGGTGCTGTGATACAAATAATACCTGTGAAAACAAATGCTTATTTTTGCCATTCTCTTTAAAATAGAAGCTTTGGCAACTTGAAGACAAATTTTGAAGACCTGCAACACCCAAGAGCACCTAACCATTGCGGGAAGTATAATAAAACAGACAAGCCCATCAGAGCAATGGTTGACATTAAAAAAGCTAACAGACACTTAGGGTAGTGACCCTGTAAAGTGCCACTATAATAATCACAAGCCAATCAGAATCTAAACATGAAGCAGATTTTTTTAGAAGAGTCACATCACTAAGCAACTGGAAACTAACTAAATACATACAAGCTAGGAAGACCAGATAAATTCTGTGTCATTAGCTCTCCAGCAAAGCTGCTGCCGTTGCTGTTTTTCCTGATTAGGAGTTGCAAACCTTACAGGGTACCTGCCCCATCCCTCTCTAAGGATGCCATTCCTTTTAAATTTTGAAACTTTATTATAATGGCAGTTGATTGTTGTGATGCCAGTCAAAGGCTTTGTTAGCAGAAAGAGGCTGGAGGCTCCTAGATGATCTACAGAAATGCTGATCACTCTGCAAAAGGAAGGTTAGGGGCTACTACACGTTGCTTTTATAGCTTCTACTCCCTTACTGCTCTAACCCTTATCTGAGATATTGTAGGAAAGAAGCTAATTTGCTTCCTTTTCTGGCCATGCAGTAGATAAGAATCTTTTGTAGTATTTGAACATAAAAAACACAACCAACAAACCAAAAAACTGCTGCAGAAAAACACTTGAGGGAAAGGGGTGAGAACAGGATAAGGAGTGAACAACGCTTATTGTAGTATTTATTAAAATGCACAGAAAGAAATTATTTTTTTCTTGTTTGTTACAGACATGAAGTCATTTGCCATTTATTTGCTAGGGATAGTGAAAAATATGCTGGCATTGCAGTAGTCAGCTTGTCAATGTGACCTTTTTTAATGTCACATGTCACAGAATTTCATGTCACACTAAGACAACGTGACAGAACTGAGCAGAGCTTTTCTAATGTTTTCCCTTCACATTCTCAAAAGTCTTTGCATCCTAAAGAGGAAAGGTTCAGTATATCCAGTGTTTGGTGATACAGTGACCTCTGAAAAGAGAAAGGTCATACTGCAAGACATACTTCTCTTACCTTCCCCCCCACCCCTCTTCTCCTTTCCCTCTGTTGTATGTATGTATTTATATTTAGAAATACACTATAAAATTCAAATAAACTAGCAAGGCAGTCATGATGCTTTATGCTTGGTGACAAGAACAAACTTGAAATGTCAGGGCTCGTTTAGAATGTCACTCAAAGTCTTTATGTAATGTTATCTCTTTACATCTAATATAATGAGAACTAAATGCAAATGCCTAGATCCAATTCTAGTAGCAATCTGTGGGGTGGTTATGCGTCTGCAAAGTGACAAGGGCCATACAGATAACAGCACCATTTTTTCATCATTTCCTTTTAAAACCAAACCAAACCAAACAAAAACACTACATTAAGGCTGACTTTGATGATAAAACATAGAAATCAATCTACATTTTGTGTATTAGCTGTGAAATTTTTGGCAACAGAATAGAGACCCTAGATCTGTCATTAGTGTTGTGGAAATCCTTCTTTCTTACATTAAAGATACTGATACTAAGGCAATTTTATGAAAGAGATGAAGACCTTGTTTAAGGCTCTTAGTTTTTGGTACCTTCTACTATATGAAAAATGTATCTCTACTTGTCTTTCTTTTTCTTAGTCTAGTTGGTAAATACTGGGTTTTTTAATGGTGATTGCTTTAACATGAAGCACCAGACCTCAGCTGGTGTTGGCCCATAATACATATATAAATGCTTATTACAACTGATTTTGTGTTGTATTAGTATGTAAGTTGATACACTACATGTGTTGCATTTAACATAGTTGTATTTTCTAAGTTTAAACTATTAAATGGTATCTCCAACAGGGTGGGCCAGCCTATGTTGCATACATGACTGAATTACCTTTTTCTCTATTGGGTTTGGGTGATTTTTTCCAGATAGTATAGACTCTAGAGGAAAGGTGAGGGGTTATTGTGGTTGGTGTTTTGTTTTGTTTTTTTAGCTAGACAGGCTAGATTCCCAGCTATCTTAGATTACCTGCAAAAGATTTTGTCAAAGGCCTAGATTTTGACCTTTGCACTGTCAGGGTTAAGGCTTCTGCATTAAGTGTCTTAAGGAGTTCAGTAGTTGTGAGGGACTTTGGATCCTTCCCCCTTTTGTCATATTTCTTGAAGGTGGTGACAATGGAGACTTTCACCATACTGGGCTTTCCAAGACCGGGCTTTGATAAGAGACTCAACATCTCATTTAGGGGGGTAAATTAGGTTAACAATATCATGATATCAGAAGGAATCATCCTGGAGAAGTAGAGGAGGGAGCCCTAGAGAGCAGGAAAATCCTGAATGATGATTGGTTGTCATCTAGCTTGTCAGTGTGACTCGAGATACCCTCCGTGTTGGTGCATTACTGACTGACTAACAGAAGGCCAATTAGCCAGTAAATGGGAATATAATTTGCCTTTCCTCTCAATCTTGTTGAATCTTTTTAAAAATATTTCCATCCATTATGCAGAAGTCACTGCTCATACAGGACATAATCCAAACCTCACTGTAATCAGTGAAAAGACACCCATTGACTTCAGTGGGCTTTGGATCAGGGCCATGTTGCCATTGTCACTAGTGCAGAAAATTGGTTCACATCATTTGTTTACATGAATGGGTGCCATAATGGGTGAATGGGTGCTAACGCTGAAGAAAACTAAGTAACTAGTGCTATGGTAATGAAAGGGTGCAAAATTGCTGAATTCAATACAATACAATAAATTAACAGATTTTCCATATACAGCGTTGATTAATATTAGAATTCCTTGTAGCATTAGGCAGATGGGTTTTGTGTAAAATAAGTAAAAATCTGATCTTTCTCTCAAACCTTTTTTTATTTTTGAGTGTTTTGATTTACTTTATTCCTTCTCCAATTTTGCATTACTGGGTTTTAGCCTGAGCTAGAAGTGAAAAGGTTAAAATACGTAGGAGAGGTCCTTGGCAAGTGAAGTATCAAATTTTGACATTCTCCTTACTAATTCTTTGACAAGTATCTTCATCCCGCTGCTTCTATCCTCCTTGCCTGCCCTCCCACGCACCTTTTCGGATATTTACACATTGTTGCTGACACTGCAGAAGAACAGAAGAGATTAATTCAGAACCTCACAAGTACTAAGTCTCAGCTGGTTTTTGTAGGACTACATCTCTACATGTTTATCCTTATTTTTGTGTGCAATTATAGCACATAGCCAGAAGACTGTGTTTAGGAGCTAAGGCAGCCATACGCATGTATCGTAAATGAGTTCCAAATTTTAAAGGGCATTGGTTTAATATATACTGTGCTGGATTTTGGAGCCCGAGTTTGGTAGTGTTATAATTTGGAGATGATAGTTACATGGCTAGTGGTATAATACTTTGGCATTTGGCCGTTATTTCATTTAGATTGTGCTGGATACAGATTTAAAAACATGTTCCTTGTTTGTTTGATGTTTTTCCCCTCTGATATCATCATTTCAGTGATGATTTAGTTTTATTTTCAAATTGCTGCTTCACAGAAAATCCATCATGTTTGTAAAAATTGGAATCAAAGTCCTATTATTCTGCAAGCGTATGAGGTGAGAGGGGGGTCAGACTGTGCAGTGCTGGCTGTGCTTTTTGCATTTGATTTCAAGTGTAGGTGTTCTGCTATCCTGAAGATACATCTAACTTAGTGTGTCCAGCTGGTGCTTGAGTCCGAGATGGGGTGTGAAGGGGCTTGCACTGATTGTCAGGAATACTTTGCTGAGGTGATCAGTTTATTCACTGTGGTGGTATTGGTGGTGGTGGTGGTGGAAACAGACAGGCTAATAGTGCTTGATAATTTCAGGGTCCACACATCTGATTCCTCTGGATCAGTGCAGGATTTCATGACTTCCATGATGACAAATGGACTATCCCAGGTGACTTCTGGGTCTTCTCATAGAGCTGGCCATACTGTGGAACCAATATTCAGGACAACATTAGAATAAAATGAATGTGTTCATTTTTAATGTGTGTACTGTAGCCCGCACAATTTGTTAGATTTTCTTCATACGTTCAGGAAAGGAGAGCCCCTGCTCTGAGGAGCTCACAGTCTGAGTTCATGTTGATTTTTATTAGATCTGTTGAGCAGGGACTGTTTTTTATTGTATGTTTATACAATGTACAGCCCAATGGGGTCCTGATCCTGTTTGGGACTGCTGGGTATTGCTGTAATACAAATAATAAGTAATACTGCTAATAGCCAGCCAGCTGTCTCTCAAACCATCATCCAAGGTTTTTTGTTGGGACAATCCTAGTGAAGTGAATGGAGTTGTTTTTGAGAGTTTCTGATCCTTCCTATCTTGGAGGTCCCAAAGGGTGATTTCCAGGAATTGCTTGTTGAGCCTCGAGGGCTCTGTAATGAGCGATGTTCTGCAGGGGTACACTTTGTCTCCCTTCATGTTAAACACATATATGAGGTCATCTGTAAAGTTGTGAGGAAACATAGATGGCGGTGTATTCAGCATGCTGATGATAACCAGCTCTATGTATCCATAACAGTGAATCTGCCTGTTGCAATGGAACGAATAACCCAATGTTTCCATGAAATCTGAATGTGGACAAGGGTAAGCTAGCTCAGTTTTAATTTAGACAGGATCACAGAGGTGGCCACAGTTTGTGAATCAGCTTCACAATCTTGGAGTGACAATGTAGCCTAAAAGGTGCTATGTTTTTGCATCTCTGCCTAGTGAGAAGGATGTGACCGCCAGTTCAGGCCTTGCACACCATCATCTATGTCTGTCACCTCAAGACTTAATAATTGTAATACACTCTAGATGGGACTGCTCATCAGTACTACTCAGAATCTCAAGCTACTGCAGAATGCAGCTGCCTGCCTACTGAGTGGATTGTCACACGGGAAGCATATATTACCAGTACTATGCTTTTCACTGGCTGCCAGTCCATTTCTGGGTGGAGCTGAATTGTGCTGGCTTTAATCTATAAAGTCCTAAATTGTTTCGTTTCTGGTGATTTGAGGCACTACCTCACACTTGGTGTGGTATTACCTCATTTGTGATCTGCTGAAATCTGCAAGCTAGAGCACTGTGGATATAAACAAGAGGAAGCTGCTTGGCAGGATATTCCCTGGGTGGTTCCTCAGCTCTTCTTCTTGTTCTGCTAGAGCCCTAATATATTAACCTTTCAGACAGGCTGCAACACCCTTCTTTTCTTCCAGGCAGTGGTTGTGGGTTTCAAGAGAAGGGGCTGGGGAATGAAGGTTGTGTCTTATGGTATGGCTGGGTAGATTGCCTTTATTTCTATTAATAGGACAATCTGTGTATTTGTAAATCTTGTTAGGTGCCTAGAGACTTCAATAGCAGTCAAAATGAATATATAAAAATAAAGACTATAGTGCATCTGGAGGTTAGCAGGTCTGTGAAATTAGCCTTTGGCCAATAATGGCTCTTTCCTGGGTTAGTGTAATTTGCTGTAGGAACATGTTTTGTTAGCCAGTTATTATGTTGTTGTTTTTGATAAGATGGTACTTGATTACTGTCTGACAAAAAAAAAATTTCATCACAAATGTAAAACCACTAGAAACATGTGCAAGCCTTTATGCCGCATCATAAGCAGTGTTCAGTGGAATACGTGTAGAAACACTTACATATATCATCGTGTAATGTGTATAATGCTATAAATTAACATAATGAGTCTAAGCTGGGTTTTTTTACTTTAATAAAAAGAACTCCCAAAGAGTAATAGTGTAGAAATGAGTGATGGGAATGTCAAATTAGCAAATTGATGTCTATAATGTGATAACACCCAAAATTTCCTCTGGGGTTGAGGCTTTGTTTGTCTTCTGTAAAGAAAATGATATGTTCAGGAATTGAGGATGGTAATTAACCACTCTGCACCCAAGAACAGGCTACTTGGAAAACACTTGCAGTAGTCTATTCTGGGTATATTGGCTAGCTGTTCTCTTGATAATGGCTTTAGGAAACTCACAAGTATAGGACTCCAACATTGGTCTAGAGATGAATAAGCTTCTCTAGCTTCCTTTTCTCTTTCTCCTCTCATGTTCTTCTTCCCCCCCTCTTTCTGTATACATTTGATTTTCATCTTTCTAGCATTTTTGTGTTTTTATTTTCTCCTTTTTTGTTCCCTTTCAATAGACATTGCTATTTCTCAATTATATCTTGCATATGTTATTGGATGTGATTATTATTGTTCTTTATTTGTATTGTCCTAGAGCATACAAGCCCTAGTCACAGACATCATTGTGCTGGGCACTGTACAAATAAATAACAAAAATATGATGCCTGTACCAAAGACTTTACAATCTAAGTCAGTGGTGGGCGACCTGCAGCCCATGGGCCACACGCGTCCTGTCAGGGTAATCCATTGGCGGGCCGTGAGACAGTTTGGTTACATTGACCATCTGCAGGCACAGCTGCTTGCAGCTCCCAGTGGCCGCAGTTCGCCATTTCCAGCCAATGGGAGCTGTGGGAAGTGATGCTTAGCCTGTGGCTCAAGGCAGGCTTTGCGCTGTCACACTGGGACTGCATCTTGCCAAAGCCCATGGCCCTCCCACAGCCCTCTTGTCACTCCTGGCTCACCAAGGGCACCATTTCAGATTTTTTGGGGGAGCAATTTTAACCGTGATTCCAGGGGCTATTTAGGCACCTAAAAACTCCTGGTTTTTTGCAAATAATAACTTAGGAATTAGCTGACAGGAGTATCTAATTCCTATATAAAGAAAGAAAAAATATATACAAACTCCAATTAAAGCCATATTTTAAGTGTTTATGTAAATTTCAAACAATCTGGAGATAATACAACAAGATATTCCCAATCCCAAGCCTTGAAGTATCAGTGTTGGAGCTTTAACACAGATATCAGAAAGACAAGTCTGATACTTCATATACTACCTTTAGTAGAGATAAATAAAAATAAATCAAATTTGCTTAAAATCTGTTTACTTTCTCTAACAGACACACTCAGTTACTGCCATTATTGACTCTATTTTAGTCAATTGTTTTTCACTCCACTAGAAACGTATTTACTTAATTTTAACATACACGATTACGTTTTTTTCTCTTTTATTAAGAACGAGAATTTATTTTTCTAATTATTTTGGCATTTATATTTGCCAATCACAATCAGGTACGTGACTCACTAACATCTGACTCCATCATTGCTATTAGTATCATACTTGGAACTGCATTTATTTTTGTATGAATTTTAAGTTATTTTACAGATATAACTAAAAGTACAATTTAAAAATAAGTGACCTTTATCTGCACAGTGTCTAAAGTTATGTGTTTAACTAAATTTTTTTAAACTGGCACTGCAAAAGGTGAGTACAAGCTAAATTTACATTCTCGAAGGATACTATTATTTGATTGTACCATTTTAAATAATGAATGACAGAGCACAATATGGTAATCAAAGTAATAATGATAATTACTCTAACCAGGATAGGTGAGGCATTTTAGAACTCACTACTCAAAGAATTAAATTTAAACATAAAAGAGAATAAAATTAGTAAATGCACAGACCAGTCAAAATACTAAAATAATGGCACTGCAGTCCTTAACAAACTTTGAAAGAATAAAATTACAGAGAATATATGTGCGGTGCACATTTTGACAGGATGTAACAAGTTGTAACAACAACAATAACAATGCAAGTGTGTGTCAGGGGGAGAGTGTGTATGTTGGGGAAGTGATAAGAGATGGGGAATGTGTGTGTGTGTGAAAGAGAGAGAGACAGCGTGTGTGTGAGAGTAAGTGTGTGTGCTGGGGGAGTGTGAGAGAGACAGAGTATGTGTTGGGTGAGTATGTGAGAGTATGTGTGTGTGAGAGAGAGACAGAGTGTGTGTTGGGTGGGTGTGTGGGTGGGTGGCAGAGAGAGAGAGAGCACCAGTGTGTGCGTGAGAGAGAAACAGTATGTGTTGGGGTAATGTGAAAGAGACAGAGTGCATCTGGGGGGAGTGCCCTCCCCTCAGCTCAGCAGAGACTGGGTACATGGGTGCAGGGATGGGGACACTCTGACCTCAACCCCACCATGCTCTGCACACTCTAGGTATTTTGCCACCCCAAGCACGGCAGGCAGGCTGCCTTCGGCGGCAGAGCGCCCCCCGTAGCTTGGAGTGCTGGTGCCTGGAGCCGCCCCTGTCTGCACAGCAGACAGAAGGCTCCTTGGAGCAGCTTGACCAGGAGCAGCTTGGTCAGGAGCAGCTCCAAGGCAGGGAGGAGGGAGCAGGAGCATAGGTTGCTGCAGAGAGCAGCAGGGGGAGGAAGGGCATCCCTTAGCACAGCACCCTGGGTTGTGGTCCAGCCCACCCACCCCTAAGGCCAGCCCTGCTTGTACAACATACTACCAAATACTTCTCTCTGTCTCGCTCAGATTTTTCCATCAGTTATGGAGATGGACCTGCACTGCAAATTTTGGGCGTGGATTTGAGCTCCAGGGGGATTTGGATCCAGGGATTTGGTTCTGGGCCATCTAGCCTGTTCTAATTAAATTACTGAAGACACCCAAAATAAAGCTACAATTCATATATATTTCCATCAGTAATATGTTCCTGAATTTTCTAAGTGTTTTAGAGGAGAGGGAAGAGTTTTTAAAGTTCAGAGACCAAATAAAATATGTTCATTTACTTCTCTCACTCTTTCTACTAAAAAGATTAAACTGCTGTGTTATATTGTGTGTGTTATTGCCTCTTTCTTCTCAAGCTCTTAGACTTATAACATTCCATGAAAGGCAGCATGATGCCATTATAATCACAGAACAATTTTTTTCCTGCTGGGAGGAGACACATGGTTTCCCATCAGTGAAAGAAAATGGATCCTTTCAACACTGCAAGTAAAGTAAAACAAAATACCTTTTAAGTTGCTATTATTTTTAATTACTGTAGACATCTGGAAAGTAAGCCTGGGAAAATGCCACATTTTGAAGGAAAATAACTTTCTTGAATCTTTGTTCTATTAGAAACAAAGGGATTTTTTACTCCCTCTGCAAAGAGATTAGATTGTTTTTGTTTTGTTTTAAGAGATAGAGTTTTAGTGATTCAGGCATCACCAATACACCCATGCCTGTTTCAGATAACAGACTGACTTGGTGCTTGAATGTTTGTGGGTCAGGTGTGTTTAATATCCAAAGTAATTACCTAAGGAGCTGCCTGGGGTTACACTTAGTATTGCCTCATTAGCATTCAACACCATTGCTAGAGCATGAAGGAGGGAAAAAATCACTCAGAAACATGTGAAGACAAGATAAAAGGAACATGCTGAGAAGAAAAGACAGTTGTTTCATAATTGAACTGGGGAGGAAGATGAAATAGCCTGTAGCATATTTCCTGTGATCTATACCTGCTTCACATGGAAGTATTATGCTGCATCCTGATACATTGTCAGCACTGTGATTATAGGTAAGAGCAGTCACTGATGTTTTCTGCCACATGCAAATAATTAAATAGTACCACAGTCCTTTACAGTATCTGCTACGTGGATACTAGTGTTTGATTAAAATATTTACACGTTGTGAACTTTCTCTCTCTCTAGAAAGCTCACCTCCTCAACCAATCTGATTTGGGCTTCATGTGGCATTGTGACACAGAGGCCCATTGGTGCTTCTACTCTGTCAGCAACTCTTATCAAGCCTGACATACTCACCACACCTAACACACTGTTATCATGATCTATACCCAAAAGTTGACATGTAATATATCATTTGAATTCTAATAACTCACTCACCATTAATATTCTTGCATGATGTATATACAGGGTGTGCTCAAAGAGGTATGGATATGTGCTAGAGTTACGTTCTTAAAATGTTTGGCAAGCAATGCATAAGCACAGTTTGCAGTAGACAAAAGAGTGTGTACTTGTCTGTCCAGCCTGGTCATCAGGCAGAGGCAATCAAGGTCTATTTACATATAAAGCAAATAATGCTATCAAGCAGGGGAGAAGACAGCATGGTGTCCGCACCCCAGTAGGAGAAACTTTATCTGGGCTATAAAGACAGGGGGGTCTGAACCTCAAATGATAAGTAACGGAATCAACTGATTATATACAATGTTACTGTATTACAAAAGTGTATTGAGTAAGGTCTTTTATGAAAGCTAATGGCACACTGGTGATTTAATATCAACGTGAAATGTATGCGTTAACACTACATGAGGAATTATGGATACTTAATGATATTATACTTTAAAGTTTGTGACCAAACACAGGGAGACACAGGTTTTCCCCCAGACAGGAAGGAAGGAAGCTATCTTTCTGACTTTAACAAAATTAAGCAAGATGTGACTAAAAACAAAGGAAGCTCCATATACATATGAATCAGCAGGGAGATGGGAAGTCCACAGGAAAGGAAGAACAGTATGAACTTGTCCTGAATCTGGGGCAAAACACTAAGTTTGGGAAGATATAAGGAAAGAGAAGACGCCATCTTTGTGTCCATCATGGTTCGTACACAAGGGGCAGAGCTCTTGCAAGCTGAGATTGTTGAAATCTCTGGGAACAGAAGATTAGTAAGGTAACTACCTTGAACAAAGACTGTAGCTTGTTAAATTAGATCTTAGCCATTGGAAGTATATTTTAAATGTTGTTTGTTTTTAAATCTTTCTAACTTTATTCCTTCCACTTGATATCACTTAACATAGGACTTGTTTAATAAACTAGCTTTACTTTTTACAATAAACCAACTCAGTGCTGTGATGGAAGGGAAAAGTGTATTTACCCCATTAAGTTAATAAACTGTGATGTGCTTTTTTCTCTTTAACGAGCAAAATAATCTTATTATTTCTCTGTGAGTTTCAGCAGCAGAGCAGTTAAGGCACCCAGGGTGACAGGGCAGGTGATGACACAACCCCTCACTGGTCTGGTTTGCATCCCAGGATATGACAGATATGTACTGCAGTCTGCAGATATTTTTGCTGCGTGAGGTTTTATTTTATCACCTCCTCCTGTTCAATTTGCAAGTAAACCCACCAAAGAAAATAGAGAGATGTTTGGGCTATCGTGTGCTGTGTATAAGCTGATGATATTTGGCTCTATTTTCATTACACTAAACTCAGAAGTCTAGTTTCCAAATGCCTGTCTGTGACAGGGATGGGAATGAAAGTGAACTCTTTATGATTCCTCTATAAGCCAGAACTTTATCATCTCCAGGCTAGAGTACTGTAAAGTGCTCTATGTAGAGATAACAATAATGAAGACTATCTAGAGCAAGGGTCGGCAATCTTTCAGAAGTGCTGTGCCGAGTCTTCATTTATTCACTCTAATTTAAGGTTTCACATGCCAGTAATACATTTTAATGTTTTTAGAAGGTCTCTCTCTATAAGTCTATAATATATAACTAAACTATTGTTGTATGTAAGGTAAATAAGGTTTTTAAAATGTTTAAGAAGCTTCATTTAAAATTAAATTAAAATGCAGAGCCCCCCGGACTGGTGGCCAGGACCTGGGCAGTGTGAGTGCCGCTGAAAATCAGCTCGCGTGTTGTCTTCGGCACCCGTGTCATAGGTTGCCTACTCCTGGTCTAGAGGCTTTCACTGGTGAAAAATGTAGTGGCAGGCCTCCTGAGTGAAGTAGGCTGCTATTAGTACATAACATCTCTCTAATAAAATGTATGCTTTGACTTCCTATTTTTATCCAGGTGTTACTCAAGGTGTTAGCTAACATTTTTAAATCTTTGAGTTATCTGGGACCCAGTTACCTGAGATACCCTTTACCCTGTGCTTCTGTGTGACTAGAGCTGGGTGCACAACTTGCAGTGATGACTTTTTTCAATGAATTGAGTGTTTTATATTCTGTTTGTGAACTACCTCTGACCCCATGTGGCTTTTCCTGAATTTGTTTTATCATTCATAATTATTTATGGCACCACTAGCCAGAACAAATTACAGCCTATGGCTGACTTGTGAAGTTAACACTATTATTTGTTGTGTGGTTGGTCATCTAAGTTACATGGGTGTTGTTTCTATTCCTTGATTGAATGACTGAAACTATTTAAAACATGAGAGTATACAATGATGAATACCAAATAACAAATGACCTTGTTCACAAGTGTGAAGATTGGTATTAATATGAAATAACAGCAGTTCCGCACACAAAAAATAAACAGAAACTAATTATCCAAATATTCATGGGAAAATGAGCAAAAAGGGGCACAAACATTACCAAATCAAATTGAGAGTTGTTGGTGAAATCCTATCAGGACAGCACAGTGAGCTTAGTTCTCTCTGACTTGCTTTGCATCAGTGATAGAAAGTGTCAAATTAACTTAATTGTACCCAGAGGCTGTGCATTTCTAGGAAAGATGAGTTTAAATTCCAGGCAGAGAGGATAGAGGATTTTCTGTACTTTTACACTATCGTGTAACATTGTAATTCTGACAATTTAAAGTAGTATGCCAGTGTCACTGCTCTTGCTGTAAGATGTTACGGGTGCAGTACATACAAATGCTAATTACAGTGCTCTCAGGTAAAACAAGTACCTTAAGGTTGGCAACAAATTGTGGGATGATATGGGTGTTTTTATTTTTATTTTTGAAGATAATGGTGTTCAGAACCGGAAGTATATGGTGTAAACTTGCAACCATTTGCACCATAGAAGTAAAGAGAAAATAAACAAAGTAAGATTGTACTAAGTGCTAGGATAATGCATGTCTCAATGATCATGTTTCATTTTCTTGTTTTTGTTAGCATTGCAATGCATTCTTAGTCTGCATGATTTTTGTAGGACTTCAAGGATGTTTTGTGGAATTTCTTTATAATTACCAGTAAATAAATGATTACAGACCACCGTACAGAATCTACAGTCAAACTTGCCACTATTTGTTTGTGCTCTTTACACTTTCTTTAATATCCCTTTATAATTAAAATGAATTTCATATTTGGTATCTAGATTCTGTGGTTCCATATGGGGGAATAAACTGATTAAATTTAAGGAATGATGTCAATTTTAAATTTGGCCCCAAATCTAAATTCTGTAAAACAATTCTGATAAAAGTTATTCTTATTCTGTAAGTGGACATCATTTAAGAATACCTTACTAGATGCCCCAAAAGCCACAACTGAAGAAGAAGATTGTGCCAGTTAAAAAACAACCGGATTTGGCAGGGAAGTGAAGACAGCTATAAATGACAAATGGAAGAAATGGGAAGTTGATAGTAATGAATATAAATAATAAGTTAGGAATTGTAGAAAATTGATAAGGGAAGGCAAGGGACACAAAGAGAACTTTGTGGCCAGCAGAGCTAAGGACAATAAGAATTAGTTTTAAAAAATATATTGGGAACAAAAAGAATCCTGACAAAGGTATTGCTCTGTTACTGGATGAAAGTGGTAGAATTAGCAATAATATTGTATAAAGGCCAAAAGTGTTCAATACATATTTTCTGTTCTGTATAGGGGTGGGGATGGAGAAATGATGCAGTCTCATCAGATGGTGATAACAACACTATATCCATTCCACTAGTATTAGTATTTCTGGATGATGTTAAACAGAAACTACTAAAGTTAGACATTTTTAAATCAGCTGGTCCCTATGATTTGCATCCAAGAGTTTTAAAAGAGCTGGCTGAGGAGCTTGCTGGACTGTTAATTTTGATTTTCAATAAGCCTTGGAGCACTGGGGAAGATACGGATAATATGCTAATCTTTGAAAAGAGTAAATGAGATGACCCAGATAATTGTAAGCCTGTAAGCCTGATATCAATCTCAGGTGAGATAATGGAGTGGCTGATACAGGACTTTATTAATAAAGTACTAAAGGAGGGTAATTAATGCAAATCAACGTGAGTTTATGAAAAATAAATCCTGTCAGACTAACTTGATATCTTTTTTTTTATGAGATCATAAGTTTGGTTGATAAAGGTAATAGTGTTGATAAAATATACTTAGATTTTTGTAAGGTGTGTGACTTGGAATCACATGACATTTTTAGTAAAAAATTGGAATAATACAAATGTAATATGGCACGCATTAAATGGATTAAAAACTGGTTAACTGATAGGTCTCAAAATGTAACTGTAAATGGGTATTTTTCTTTTCCAGTAGGGTCCCGCAGGGATCGTGGTCCTGCATTATTTAAGATCTTTATCAATACCTGGAAAACAACATAAAATAATAACTGATAAAGTTTGCAGATGACCCAAAAATTGGGGGAGGTGTAAATAACGAAGAAGGCAGGTCATTGATTCAGACTGATCAAGGTCATTTGATAAACCGTGTGCAAGCAAACAATGTGTGTTTTAATATGGCAAAATGTAAATGTATACATCTGGGAACAAATAATGTAGGCTATATTTACAGGGTAGGAGACTCTGTCCTGGGAAGCAGTAACTCTGAAATAGATTTGGTAGATAATGGCCTTCTATTATGACTCTGGGGCTAAAAGAGTTCATGCAATCCTCGGATGCATAAACAGGGAAATCTCCAATAGGAGTAGAGAGGTTATTTTACCTCAGTATTTAGCACTAATGTGACTGCTGCTGGAATACTGTGTTCAGTTCTGGTGCCCACAACTCGAGAAGGATGGTGATAATTCAGAGAGGGTTCAGAGAAGAGCTATGAGAATGATTAAAGGATTAGAAAACCTGCCTTATAGCAGGAGGCTCAAGGAGGTCAATCTATTTAGCTTGACAAAGAGAAGGTTAATGAGAACTTGATTACAGTCTATGAGTACCTATATGGGAACAAATATTTAATAATGGGGTCTTTAATCTAGCAGAGAAAGGTACAACTCAATCCAATGGCTGGAAATCAAAGCTAGACAAATTCAGAATGGAAATAAGGCGTATGTTTTTAACAGTGAGGATAATTAACACTGGAACATGGTGTCAAAGCTCATGGTGGATTCTCCATCACTGACAATTTTTAAATCAAGATTGGAGTTTTTCTAAAAGCTCTGTTCTAGGAATTATTTGGGGGACGTTCCATGGCTTGTGTTACAAAGGAGGTCAGACTACGTGGTCACAATGGTCCTTTCTGGCCTTAGAATCTATGAACGTAGGATTTCGTGCAGTCATTTTTTTTTAAAAAATATGTTTTTGGTTTAATTACAAGTCCACAGTTTTCCAAGGTTGTTAGGCAACTAGTTGCAGTTTTCAAGCAAATTATGCTTTAATCAAGGAAACTTTTCCATTTTTTGGTCTGTGCCTACAACTTAGCTTTTTCCTGTGCTTAGCTACTGAACCTCACTGAAGACATAGTATATGTGCAGTAATCCTCACAATACAAAACCCCTGTTTTTTAAATTCCAGATGTTTCTCTGCCTGATGCACCTACACAATTGCAGCACTACCTGTGTGTGTGTTTTGACCAGTCAAGGACCAGGCTTCATTAAGAAACAAAAGGACTGAAAAGTGCTGGCTGCTGCAAGATACTTGTTGCCTAGTGACAGAACCAGACCTATAAACTCAGGCTTAACTCCAACTCCATTTATCCTCAAGGCACCAGGAATTGTATTTTATTCCTGGGCAGTTGTTCACTCTTTATTTTTTAGAAATAGGATGTGGATTTTAAGTGCCATAATTGTACCACTAGATTCCCATAGGAACAGATAGATATTGGGCAATTGGCAAGTGAAATTAAATCAAGGTTAGACCTTTACTTTAGGGCCAATATAAATGTGCACCTCTTCTTTGAGCATAACTGACTTAGAAGTGAAGTGCAAGTGAAATATGAAAATACAGCTGTGGAAGGGTTTTGCAAACTACAGTTCTCTCAATGGGAGTTGTAAGGATCATATTCTCCTAGGATCAGGCCTCAACACTGAAAATGGGGAATAAGGGGGAGGGACAATTACATTCTCTCATTGCAGTAATTATGGTAAATTGTATCCTGTTGTTCTATTGCTTTACTACAAAATGCTCATTGTTCTTAGGATTAATTTCCTTTTTTCTCTATTCCTGTTGGGCAAGACAGTCTTCTTCCCACATCAAATGAATTGTGTAACATGCTCAAGCTATTGTCTAAATATTACTGCAGTAATAAAGTAAGTTAGGCTAAAGAAGTGATAGTTTTAAGTTCTCAGAATTTTTAATAGATCAAACTTCTCTGAGTTACTACATCACAATTGCTTGTATAACCTGAGCATGCCATGTTTCTCCTTTTTCTTGTGCCAGATATTTTTGAGTGGCTGGGCTAAAATGTATTTAAACCCAGGAATTTGGGAAAGATTCATTGCTCGTGTTGTCACTCCAGAAACTTGTACCTTTGAAAGTGGCTTTAGGATTACTGACTGTTGTCACAGTTAGATTGGGAAATTGCTTAAATTTAGAAGCAACAATCATATTCGTAGAGCAAAGGAAGCTGATAGCCCTCCTTATTTGCAGTGGGGGAGATACTGGATTCAGAAAATGTGTCCTCTGCAGTAAGAATACTAGTCAGATACACATAACATGACAGGAAATTAGGAATCAGAATGGGAAATGTTAAGATCCAAAGTAAAGGAATGGATTAAAAAAAGCATAACTCCATTTGCATTGGAACAAATGTTTTCTGTCCCTCCCACCATTCTGCATAACTGCTACCAGTATAGTAGGTGAACTACTATATTCATTTGTTTTACAGTAGTGCCTAGATGTCCCCAAACCAGATCAGGGCCCCATTATTGCGAAGCACTGCATAAACACCTTCTAAGAGAGTCCCAAACCTGAAGTGTTTACAACATGACAGATAAACCAAGGTGAAGTGAGTTATCCAAGGTCAGACAACAGGTCAGTGGCAAAGATGAGACTAAAACCCAAGTCTCATAATTCCCAGTCTAGTTTCCTTGCCAGTAGACCACACAGTGGGAAAGGAAAACATAAAAATCCAAAACTTCTGATGAGTATTTTCCTTTTAAAACAGGAAACAGTATTTTCCTTTTTATTGTTTTACTTGATTCCATTTAAAATGGTTTTGATTTTTCTAAGAGCCAGGTTTTCTAAATGGACTTGCTTTTTAGTGCAGTGAAAATAGAGAGGGATCTGAGCAATAGAGGGGCAGATTCCCTTCTGTCTGAGCAAAACTCAGTACAGGATACAGGAGGGTGGGTGAGGAGGGACAGAGAGCAATTCAGAGGGCCAACTTTGGCCTCCACGTAACTTAAAGCATTGCTGCTTGACTGGCTTAGGGTCCATAATGGTCATTATGCTAGTGCAGGAACTGCCACACACCTTATTTCAGGAAGGGGTGGGACCAGGGACACCAGGCTTGGCTGCAGCACAAAAGCAGTAGAATTATCTGCTAGACACTTGTGGCTGGCTCACACCTCTTTTGTGCCACCCGAGTGGTGCAAAGGGGCATAACCCATTCTGTTAATTTAGACCCAGTTCAAACCTTCCCCCCCAGATTTCAGGGCATAAGGAACCACAGTTTTGATTTGGGTCCATCTATAAATGAAACATCTCAAAGAATACATATTAAAGAGAGCTAAGAGGGAGTGTTAAGATATTAACAGATGTTAAAGGACAATGGATCGTGTGTAGTCAAATTATATGGTACTGATGGGGGTGGTCAAATACGAACTAATAAAAATTAGAGCAAATTCAAAAAAGGATGCGGAACTTGGGTACCTATCCCATCCATGCTGTTTTCTATAATAGCAAATATCACCCTGGTGGTTGTTTAGCAACAGGACTGCATAGTTGTAATTCGCCTCACACAGTAACTGCTTCTGCTGGAATGGCTGAAAGCCCTTGACTCAGACATTTGCTTCTTTAATCAACAGCAAAAACTACTGTAGGTTGTACACAGTGGGCCAAATCCAGAGAGGTGCCAAAGACCTGAAACTCATTGAAGTCATTGTGTATTGCAGGTATTCTGCACCTCTGAGGATTTGGGCCTTTAAGATATAAAACTTGGGGGGGTGGTGGTTGTTGTGTATTTCAATAATCGTAAGAGAGTAATAGAAAAAAATTAGCCTTAGGCTGCTGCTGGGATGAGCCCATTCTACTATACTACCAACCACAGCACTCCACTTTAGAAAATTACTTTTACTGAACTCCATGAACCCTGCTGTAACCACTTAATTGTATTCACACCTCTCCCACATCAAGTATAAAGCAGTTCTATCTGTCTATAGCCCCTTTCAGGTAAAAAACTTTAGATTACCTTCTTCTTGGCATTGTCCACCTTTATTTATGCACACAAATGCTTTCAGGATTAAACAGAAAAGTACTGCCTGGTTTGGACAGCCTTCTGGCGAACGATTACATGGATTTGCAGGAGAGTGTATTGTTGTGACCAAACAGAATGTCATGGTAAAGCAGACAATGCCCCCATTTGAGATACCAGAAAGAATCAAAATTAATTGGGCAAAGGGTTATTTACCACTGAATAAAATGTAGAGAAATGCCAGTAAGTGCAAATTAAATAATTATGTTAACCAGTTAGAAGTATCTGATAAAATGGATCGACTTCCTCATCTCTTGCATCCGATGAAGTGGGTATTCACCCACGAAAGCTCATGCTCCAAAACGTCTGTTAGTCTATAAGGTGCCACAGGATTATTTGCTGCTTTTACAGATCCAGACTAACACGGCTCCCCCTCTGATACTTCCTCATCAAAGTGTTCCTAAATAGTTTTGCCATCTGGAGGGGCCTCCGGAATGATTCGTTGCTACTGATTGCTATTGGGACTTCACTAAAACCTCTCTCTCCTTAAAACATCAATTGTTAAGAGACCACCACTTGAACCCTGTGGATATGCTGTCTTTCAGTAATATAGATTGCTTTTCAGCCTGCTTGTCTTTCCCCTTTAATCTTAGGATTCATTGTAATAGAAGATTTTGTACAGTGCTCTACATTAAGAACAACCTGGCAGTTTTCAAGTTGTGTTGTGCGAAGCATACTGTCACTGTGATAGAACCAGAGATTTTGATTAGACTGGATACATGCTATATGCTTTTACAGCAAAGCTGGATGGTAAATGCTTTTCTGTCCTAGGAAATTTTTTTCCAGATTTCGAAACATTTTCCTGGACTAATTTGGGACAAATAGTTGTATTCTCAATTTTTTTTTAATTGACAATCTGAAAAAAAGAATTGGTTCAGGTCAATGAAAAAAATTTATTTTAGATTTTAACCTTTCTATTTTCTTTAGAATGAAAATGATTTTTTTTGTTTTGAAAATGTCTAAATGGGTAATTTTGACAATTTTTAAATGTTTTCCCCAAACTTTTTCAAATGAGTTCATGAAAACCAACCTTTTCCCTCACACATACTGTTTAGGTTTTGATGAATTGGCCCTGTCATGAAAAACTTTTCATTCTCTTACTCGCTTGTTCCTACTTTTAATTTCCAGGACATCTGCTGTGCTGTGAGCTGCTGTTGTAGAGAGCTGTTCACTTCAAGGCACTAACTTTTAATAAAACTATCTATTTGTAAAAGATTAAATTATTATTTAAATGGTTTTTCATAATCTTTGATTTATTTTTTAGAACATCACACCACTTTTAGAAATTCCAGCCTGTTATGACATTACATCCCTCCTAGCATAAAAGATGGACTGGTGTAATCGCTCTTGTACTGAATCAGAGGGGTGAACTTACAACAGGCAGTTCTTGTTAATCATGCAGTCACTAAAGAATGCTACTTTTAAAAAATAAAACATAACTTTGAAAATGGCTTTCTATAGTTTTGTAATGAAAGCCCAGCTAGCAGCAACCCATCAAAGAACAAGTTGTACTGTTTACAGCTTCATTGCTGCAACAAACAAAAGGCAGAAAAAATTAAGGGTAGATGTAACAAATGTCACACACTTCATGTGGTGCACAGGCATTTTGCAGGCCTGTCATGTATTCTTGCACCACCAGTAAAATGTCTCTTACTGACAGACCAACCCCCAACGGAAGGTGCATTGAACTAGAAGCCAAGATCTCATCTCTTCTAGTGACTGTTCTTAATGTTCCTGTGGACTACACAACTCTTTCTAGCCAAGACCTTTTATCTTACTTATCTGAGGGGGATACAACTATTATTCACCCATTTTACAAATAAGGTAACAGATCAGTTGAAGCAGGTCACTCTAGGCAGGATTGGGACTAGAACCCAATCCCTTAGTCAGGCAGCTCACAGCCACATTACCTTTTAGGTGAAAGCTGTCAAATTATGTGTTGCGTAATCTACACTAACAGCGAGTGTAGGTCTTTTTCTCCCTCTAGTGGCGAGACCATATAAGGCCTGATCCAAAGACTACTGAAGTCACTGGGATTAATTCCAGTGGGCTCTGGATCAGACCAGTATACAGTTTAAGAATCCACCACTGTCTCCATGCTAGCGTGCATCATCACGTAATTCAAGTGACAAAAGCTTGCGCTTTTAGATCCAGTCATCCAAAGGTGAGACCCTGCAGATTATCCAAACAGTTTCATTCAACACAAGTATGCTCTATCTAACCACTATGCTGATCCTGGGACTAGAACCCAGGATTCCTGACACCCAATATTCTAGGTCTGGTTCACACACTGAGTAACCACTGATAACGTGCATGTTGGGTCTCTAGGCAGCTTCTCACACAGAATAACAGCATATCTCCCCCCCACCCCAACACCCACCCACCCACCCACCAACCCCTCCCTGTCCTCCTGGTACATTGATAGCTGAAGCAGTAAGAATCTGTGCTCCTGACAGTCACAGGTTCTAACTGGGGTGATGACCCATATTAGGGAAAATTTAGATATGTTAGTGTGAAGATTCTGGGAAGGGATAATTGTTTTGATTATTCTGTATTAGAAGACATTATATTTAAAATTGAATTTATATGGTGTGCTACTGTTTGTTTTATTTTTATTTTTTGGTTAATGTTTGCTCTAAGTTGTGGTTTGCACCAGTGCAATTTAACTCCTTTCTTGAAATTGAAGTAAACTGCACTAAGGCAAATCACAGCTTATAGTGACTTTTCCTGTCTACACTAGAGGTGTGTAATGAAGCAGTTACACCCAGTCACTGCCCACCAATACTTAACTAGGACAAATGCCCCGTGTAGACGAGGCCTAAGGTTTGTAACCAGCTCTGACAAACAGGGCAAAAGTAGTTGTTGTTTTTAATAAAACAAATACCATTTCTGAGAGCACTATTTTACTGCTGTTGTCCTCAGAGCTAGTCAGCATATGTACATGTTGTTTGTCTTCTCATTTGTTTGAAATATTCATGTAAGCCCAGAAAGATACTGCATTCAAATGGAATTCTTCCAGCAGCTCTTCCCTCACTTGAAAGCTCAAAGATTAAAACTAATGAGGAAATTAAGAATCAGAATGGGAAACGTTAAGATCCAAGGTAAAGGAATAGATGCAAAAAACATAGCTCTATTTGCATTGGACCAGCATTTTGTGTCCTTCCCACCATCCTGCATTACTGCTACGAGTACAGTTGGTGAATTACTGTATTAGCCATGGGCGGCGCATGAACCGCTGGCTGGGAGAGGTTAGCTCCTAGCCCCAGCCCTACCCCCACACCTTCCACCTGAGGCCTTGCCCTTTCCATGTGCCCTGGAACCCAGAGCCCCCGCACTGTGGCCACCAGCCCCTGCCCCAGGCTGGCTAGTGTCCACAGCCCTGCAGTGCCGGGATGGAGAGCGCACAGTGGTGCCGCTGCAGCCTCTCACCCACAGCCCTGAAGCACCAGGAGGGAGAGCATGCAGTGACACCACTGCAGCCTCCCTATCCCCTGGAGCCCAGCAGCATTGCTGAAGTGGGACCTTGGGGGCGGAGTGTGGGCAGGGCCATGCCTGGCTGTTTGGGGAGGCACAGCCACACCCAGCCTCCCGTACCTGCTGCTCATGATATTAGCATTTATTTGTTTTATAGTAGTGCCTAGAAGTCCCATACCAGATTAAGACCTCATTATGCGAGGCACTATATACACACTTTCTAAGAGACAGTCCCTACCCCTGAAGTGTTTATAATCTGACAGACATGACAGATAAATGAAGGTGAAGTTATTTGCCCAGGATCACATAGCAGGTCAGTGGCAGAGATGAGAATAGAGCCCAGGTCTCCTGTTTCCCTCATCAGTTCCCTAGCCACTAAACCCACATTATGGGAAAGGAAAATATAAAAATCTGATACTTCTGTCAGTATTAAAACATCTTTGGAATTTCTAAAGATTATAGATGACTATTTACTAACTCAAAAACTGTTGCAGTCAACATGGAAGAATACTATATTAGAGCTCATCTTGACAGATGAAGAGGAACAGATCACAGAACTAAAATTTAATGGTAACTTAGGCACAAGTCATCATGACTTGATCACAAATCAGCTGGGAGGAAGATTTTAATCAGAAAAATGTCAATGATAATTGGTAATTATTAACAACACTTTACTAAAGGCCCCAAAAGACACAATCTCAAAGTTGAGGAAGAAGACCATAATGGTTAAAAAAAATGACTTGGTTAGAGAAGAAGTGAAGGCAGCTATAAAAAAAATTAAGAATAATAAATAGCAAACAAAACAGAGGGGAATTTGATAGTAATTAATATAAATCAGAAGTTAGGAACTGTAGAATATTGATAAGGGAAGCAAAGTGACACAATGCGAAATCTATGGCCAGCAGAATTAAGGACAATAAAAAGGAGGAGGTTCTTTTTAGTGAATATTAGGAACAAAAATAATCCTAACAATATTAGTCCATTATTAGATGAAAATGATAAAATTATCAGCAATAGTGCAGAAAACGCAGAAGTGTTCCATAAATAGTTCTGTTCTGTATTTGGGGATAAACAGATGATTTAGTCATATAATATGATAACACTCTTTCCATATCGCTAGTATCTTGGAAAGATGTTATACAACAGCTACTAAAGTTAGACATTTTTAAATCAGCAGGTCCAGATGACTTGCATCCAAGAGTTTTAAAGCAGCTGGCTGAGGCGCTGAACTGTTACTGTTGATTTTCAATAAGTATTGGAACACTGGGGAAGTACCAGAAAACTAGAAGAAAGCTAATTTGTTCCAATATTAAACAAGAGTAAACAGGATGACCTGAGCAATTATAGGCTTGTCAGTCTGACATCGATCTCAAGTAAGATAATGGAGCAGCTGATATAGGACTTGGTTAATAAAGAATTAAAGGAAAATAATATAATTAATGCCAATGAACATGGGTTAATGGAAAATAGATCCTGAAAAAAACTTACTTGCTATCTTTTTTATGAGACTTTTATCAAGCAAATATAATAATAGTGTTGATGTAATACACATAGACTTGTATAAGCCATTTGACTTGGTACCACATGACATTTTGATTAAAAAACTAGAATGATATACAATTCATTAAGGATATTACATTACCCACCTTGTCATTCTAATATTCTGGACCAACACAGCTACAACAACACTTCAAAAATCAAAGTAACATAGCGTACATTAAATGGATAAAAACATGACTAACTGATGGGTCTCAAAATGTAATTGAAAACAAGGACTCATCACAGAAGAGGTGTGTTTCTAGTGGGATCCTGCAGGATCAGTTCTTGGCCTTATGCTATTTAACACAGTTATTAATACCCTGAAAGAAAACAAAATCATCACTGATGAAGTTTGCCGATAACACAAAAGAGTAGGGGAGTGATCAATAATGAATAAATAATGAAGAGGACAGTTCGCTAATACAGAGCTATCTGGACTGCTTGGGCTCGAGCCAACAATGTACATTTTAGTATGACTTTTCAAAGTGCCAGGGGGTGCTTGACCCCCGGCTCTGCCCCAGGCCCCACCCCCTTCACCCCTACCCCCAAGGTCCCACCTCCCAGCCCACCTCTTCTTGCTAGTGCTCAACCCACGCTCTGCCTCTTCCCACCCAGTTCCACCCCCTCCCCCAAGCGCGCCACATCCTCGCTCCTCTCTAGCCTCCTGATCACCACAAAACAGCTGTTCGCAGCGGGCAGGAGGCACTGGGAGGGTGGAGGAGGTGCTGATCTGCGGGGCCCACCGACAGGCGGGAGGCGCTGGGGTGGAATGTGGGGGGAGCTCAGCCCCCACCATTTTTTCCCCGTGAGTGCTCCAGCCCTGGAGCACCCATGGAGTCAGCGCCTATGGCTAAACATAGAATGTAGGCCATACTTACAGGATGGGGGACTCTATCCTGGGAAGCAGTGACTCTGAAAAGATTTGAGGGTCAAGCCGAACATGAGCACCTAGTGTGACACTGTGGCCAAAAGGGGTAATGCATACAGGGCCGGCTCCAGGAGTTTTGCCGCCCCAAGCAGCCAAAAAAAAAAAAAAAAAAAAGCCGCGATTGCAATCTGCGGCAATTCAGCAGGAGGTCCTTCACTCTGAGCAGGAGTGAGGGACCCTCCACCGAATTGCCGCCGAATGCCTGAAAGTGCCGCCTCGCTCCGGATTGCCTCCCCAAGCACCTGCTTGATAAGCTGGTGCCTGGAGCCGGTCCTGAATACATAAACAGAGGAATCTCAAGTAGTAGTCATAGAGTTTATTTTTCTTCTGTATTTGGCACTGGTGTGACCACTGCTGGAATATTGTGTCCAGTTCTGGTGTCCACAATTCAAAAAGGATGTTGATAAATTGGAGAGGGTTCAGAGAAGAGCCATGAGAATGATTAAAGGATTGAAAAAGTGCCTTAAAGTGATAAACTCCAGGAGCTCAATGTGTTTAATTTAACAAGGAGAAGGTTAAAGGGTGATTGCAGGCTGTAAGTATTTACATGGAAACAAATATTTAATAACGGGGTCTTCAAACTAGCAGAGAAAGGTATAACCCAGTCCAAGGGCGGGAAGTTGAAGCTAGACAAATTCAGATGGGGAAAAAGGTGTAAATTTGTAATAGTGAGAGTAATGAACCAGTGGAACAACTTACCAAGTGCCATGATAAATTCTTTATGACTGATAATTTTTAAACCCAGATTGGATGTTTTTCTAAAAGATATGCTCTAGGAATTATTTGGAAAAGTTCTGCGGTTTGTTTTATACAGGAGATCATACTAGATGATCAAAATGGTCCCTTCTGGCCTTGGAATCTATGAAAACTGTGAGTAACCTAAACCATATCTGTTGCTCATTCTTTAGCAGCCTACGAGCTGCAGAATATGGTGTTAATTTATCCTTCACTACTTACAAATCTAATATGTCTTGTGCTGCTTGATTTGCCCCACTGGTGACGTTGCTAATAAATGTTTTTCAAATAAACCACTGTGTTGTCACAGTTTCAATAACTTAGTGATGCACAAAAAATTATCACATTGTAAAATAGAGACCTTGAATTATAAAACAAATACTCCCCTCCCACAACCCAGCTAGTTTAACAACTCAGCAATACAAAGTAAGAAAAAAGGGGTTTTTTTTAAGGACGCTGAATGGGATGTGTAATTCTTAATGGAGCTGGTGAAATATTTTCACGGAATAGCTTATTCCCTGATTTAGGGCCCTAACCCCAGACTGTAGAGTCATTCTGATTTTCTTTGGTCCAATGACTATTCATGGTCCTTATGAATGACTGTGAAGTGCCACTGTGAATGACAATGAATAGTCATTGAGCTAGGAAAAGTGCATCAGAATGACACTATAACTTGCTGGTCAGGGCACTCAGCTGTGATGGGAGAGCCTCAAGTTCAAGTCCATGCTCTAATGACTCTTTAATTATTTATAACAAGTGGAACAGCTTCAACAGGAGAGACTGAGAAAGACTCACATTAGAATATCTGATACTGCTCTAGCCACCTGACTATCTAGCAACATGAGACACCAAGGTTCAAATTTCTTCTCATCAGGCAGGAGGAGGAAATGCATCCCAGGTCATTTTGTGAAACTAGTCCTCCTTTGCTTTGGTCAGAATGCCCAAAATCAAACTAAAAAATGTCAGGTTTTGACCTTGTTTTGTTTTAAAAGAGAACTGGATAAATTCATGGAGGTTAGGTCCATTAATGGCTATTAGCCACAATGGATAAGGAATGGTGTCCCTAGACTCTGTTTGTCAGAGGGTGGAGATGGATGGCAGGAGAGAGATTACTTGATCATTACGTGTTAGGTTCACTCCCTCTGGGGCACCTGGCATTGGCCACTGTCGGTAGACAGGATACTGGGCTAGATGGACCTTTGGTCTGACCCAGTATGGCCATTCTTATGTTCTTATGACATTGTTTTGACCTGACTCAATTTTTTCTAGCTTTTCATTTGCCTAAAATATTCTTCTTTGAGTGATGGTCTCTATGTGTATTCCAGTGAGGGTGTGCATGCGTGCCATGCGCTGGAGCCAGAGGTTTTCAAGACCAGTGTACATTAACCCGCATCTTATGATGCCTTGTGCTCCAGGTAAGGGGCAAAATGCCCCCAGTTCCCTCTTACCACCACATAGTCGGAGTCGGAATCTTCTCTCCCCGCACTAGTAGCCTCTACGAGAACGATCATCTGTTGCATCTAGTTACATATCATTAGCTAGTTCAGTTGTTTTTCTTAGTTGTCTACATAGCTTGTAGGTAGTTAGTGTAGATAGTTGCCCCATTTGGGCCTCATCCCAACTTTGTCAGGGGACTAAGCCCTGTGGTCAAGGGTTTAAGAACTGTGCCTCATGCCATCACTCATTCTCGGACAATGCCACTTTCCCTTTCCACCATGGACCTGCAAGGCTCATCTCCTGTGCCTCTGAAAATTCCTCATGGAGGAAGCACTCTGGCCCTGCATGGCATCCACTCCTGGACCGGTGAAACCAGTGGTGCCCCACACTTCACTGGTGAAGAGTGCCTCATCTTCTACCTCCCGCCCAGATCCAGTGGCACTACCGAAGCACGATAAGGCCAAGAAGAAAGATGTAAGCACTGCCATGGACATCACAGCAGGTCCTCGTCGCGGACTACTGCAAAGCACAGTGTTCCCTTCCTGAGCCATGCCTGATTGGGCAAGACATTGTATGCAGAACCTGCCTCACCGCCTCCTACGACTCCACACCTGGGAGGGAAGGTCGAGAGGAAGAAGGTGGCACTGGTACCGTCGGCTCCCATGCCAGCTGTGCAGTGCGACAGCCCTCCGAGGCATGCTCCTCCAACTCAATAGGAGTCCCCACACTCTGCTCCGTGCATCCCCGCCCCCTTCAGCAGTCAGCGGGTTGTGCCTTGGACACCCAGCAGGTTGAACCGCTGCTCCCCATGATTTCCCCTTTTAACCTGAGCCTCTTGGCTCTGCAGCCACCTACACCAACAGATACACCGCTATGCCTGGGCTGGGATCCGTACCCAGTGGTCATGGGACTGCCCACTCTGATGGCCCCGCTGCTGCTGGAGTCCTCTTCAGACTCTGAGGGATTTTCAACAGAAGAGCTGTCATTTTCCCCGGTGTTCCAGTGCAGCTCAGACCCCCAAGCACATCCACCGCATCAAACAGGCTACCCCTGGTCCTACCGTAGTGGTATCCTTGTTCTTGGGGCCCACAGTATCCTGCCCCACAGCTGCAGTGTCCCACATGAGATCTGTATCACCGCCTGTACCTACCTTCACAGGCCTCACATCCTTCCATCCCAGCCCCTCCTCCAGAACCATCCAGCTTGGACCTGGAAGCAGGCCCAGAGTGTGAGCCAGTGCCACTGGTGCCACCCAGTCCTGATGGTGGCATCCTCGTCTCCAGATGAAGCACAGGTTGCCCCAACCCTCTCATCTCCTGATGATTACCATCAGTGCCAGGAACTGCTGCAGTGGTTGGCCCTTGATTTGGGTATCCCCTTGAAGGACTGACCCCATCAGCTGCTAGACATCCTTCAGCCTCAAAGACCAGCATGCGTGGCTCTGCCCATTAACAAGGCCATCCTCCATCCCACATGAGAGGTCTGGCACACACCAGCGTCCTGCGCCCTGACACCTAAGACGGTGAAACGTTGCTACTTTGTGCCATCCAAGGGATCTGATTTCCATTTTTCCCACCCGGCCCCGGCCTCATTGGTGGTGCATGCAGCAACAGAACAGGTATGACAGCACTCCTCCACCCCTCTGGATAAGGCAGCAAAGCGCCTGTACCTGGTTGGAAGCAAACTTTACTCCTCTGTGGCCCTGAAGTTCTGCATTTCAAACTACCAGGCTCTGCTGGCAATGTATGATTTCAATAATGATGCCAAGCTGGCAGAGTTCTTGGAGGATATCCTGCAGGAGAAACAGCACAGTTTCCAGACCCTGGTGGAGGAAGGCCTCTTGACAGCCAAAGTCTGCCTACAGGCAGTGGTGGATGCGGTGGACACATCCTCTTCCTCCCTGGGCACCAGCGTTGTTATGCTCCAAGAGGCCTGGATGCAATCCTCAGACTTCTCCATGGAGATCCAGTCCACCATCCAGGACCTTTTCTTCAACAAGGACAAACTGTTCTCTGCTAAGATTGATGAAGCCTTCCACGCCTTGAAGGGCTCTAGGGCGACCCTTCAGTCTCTGGCAATTTAGAACCCCACACGCCCACCACTAGCAATATAAGCCACCATTCTACCATACCCCCATATCAGCCTACCTACACTCAGTACTAGAAGTCTGGCTGATGGTGCCCCAGATCCCAGCATCCACGGCCACCGGCTACCATCACCTCCTTTGTCATGGCATGACACCAACTGAAGGCCCAATTTTGATGTGCTTGTTGAGAGCTGTGAACCCCTCTCATCATTGCTTCCATCTCCACCCCATCACCTCCAGGGGGCGTCTTGCCCTATTCGCCTACCACTGAGGCTAGATGACCACGGATCATTGGGTCCTGGAGATCATACGACACAGCTATTCTATAGGGTTCCTCACCTTCTCCTCCCACTGCCCCTCCCACCCCAGTTGTCTCCAGGGAGACTCGCCCAATGCACCCTCCTCCAACACGAGGTGAACGCCCCCCTAACAAAGGGTGCAATCAAACACATGCCTACCCCCTTCATCGGCAAGGGCTTCTACTCCCCATACTTTCTCATTCCGAAGAAAGGGGGCCTCTTCTGCCTTTTCCTCAATTTCCGCTTACTCAACACCTTCATCAGGAAAACCAAGTTCCATATGGTGATGCTTGCATCGATCATTCTCTGCCTTCCCCAGAGATTGTGGTTTGCAGCCCTTGACATGAAAGATGCATACGTCCATATCAATATCTACCTGGCCCATCGCAAGTTCCTCCATTTTCATATAAGCGACAACCAATACCAGTTCAGAGTCCTCCCCTTTTCTCTTTGTCAAGGTCTCCTGTTCCCTTAACTGTACAACTGGCTCCTGGTGGCACCAAAACTCACTGAAATGACTAAGCCTGATGATCCTGCCTTTGGTCAACGTCTCCCTCACCTGGTGGACTGATCCCACCAAGGTGCTACACAGCACTATGTTCACCACTCCTGTCCCTATTGCCATCCTCACCATGGACAACTCCCTAGCTGGAGGAAGTGCGCACCTAGATGGCTGTGCCATGCAGGGGAAATGAGCTTTCTGTGAGATGCGCTTGCACATCTACATCTTGGAACTGTGCATGGTCCGACTAGCTTGCCGCACATTCCTGCCTCTTCTCCTCAATCAGCACATCCACATACTCTTGGACAATACCACTGCAATGGCATATATAAATGGACAGGGAGGCACCAGGCCCCAGTTGCTCTGCATGGAAGCCATCAACCTCTGGAGCTGGTGTCTTCACCTCAACACCATGCTCCATGTGGCGTACCTTCTGAAGACACAGAACTCCCTGGTGAACACACTCAGCCAGACCTGGTACCTCAACCACGATTAGGAGCTCCACAACTCCACTCTCCACTCCAACTACTGGGCCTGGGGCTCCCCTCCTTGGGACTTCTTTGTCACTCACAAGAACTGCAAGTTCCCCCTCTACTGCTCCTGAGGGCCCAAGGGTTGAGATTCCAAGAGTGACGCCCTTCTCCTTCCCTGGTGCAGCAGTCTCGGATATGCCTTTCCCTCTTTTCCGCTCTTCCCCCATATTCTGCTCAAGATCCACCATGACCAGGCCATGGTCCTCCCAGTAGTCCCATGCTAGCTCTGACTGTTCTGGTTTCTCAATCTACTCAGACTGTCCGCCCACCCACCAATCACTCTTCTCGCTCACTCAGGAACATGGCAGAGTTTGACACCCCAACTCAGGCCCGCTTCAGCTGACATCCTGGTTTTTGGATGAGGCTCACACTTATACAATGCCTGTTCAACACCCATCCACTGTATACTTATGCACAGGAAACAGGACTCTACACATGTGCTATGTCGTAAAATGGAAGCACTTCACCTCCTGGGTGCAATGCCACCACCTTCCCTTATAGGACATCTGTGTGCCCATCATTGTAGACTACCTCTTGGAACTTAAGGGCTCACACTTAGCTCTACCTGTGTCTACCTCATTGCCCTCAGCACCTTATTCCCCCCAGTGGACGGACACTCAGTGTTTACCCACCCTACCACTATTCAGTTTCTGAATGGATTGAAGAACTGCTTCCCACCAGTCCTTACACATAGCCTCCTCCCCACTCTCCCAGGACCTTAATCTTGTGCTCTCTGCCATCACTAGACCTCCACATGCTCCCTCTCACACCTATCCATAAAGGTCCTCTTCCTTGTCGCCATCACCTCCGCTCAGCGAGTCAGCAAATTGGCTGCCATGATGGCTAACTCCCCACCCACCCAGTCTTTCATAAGAACAAAGTCTCCCTGCACCTTCACCCTAAGTTCCTCCCCAAAGTTGTCTCTGAGTTCCACCTCAATCAGTTGCTCCATCTCCTGGTCTTCCATCCTAAGCCGCACTCCACTCCCACGGACAGGACACACCACTTGTTAGACATCCGACGCACACTCACGTTCTACTTGGACAAGACTCATGGCTCCCATGCCTCCCCACACCTCTTTATGGCCATTGCAGAACTGTCCTGTGAGGAGAGGCCCTCTCCTCACAGGACATATCCAAGTGGACCTCTCCATGCATTGCGGAATGCTATGTGCAGTCCAACGCCATGCTGCCCAGC
Source organism: Mauremys reevesii (assembly GCF_016161935.1). Lineage (NCBI taxonomy): Eukaryota > Metazoa > Chordata > Testudines > Geoemydidae > Mauremys > Mauremys reevesii. Next base: position 162,475,987 of record NC_052623.1, read on the forward strand.
AGAATTACAGCCCACTCCATGAGGGCACATTCAACCACCTCCGCCTCCCTGGTGGACATCCCTGGCACAATATCTGCCATGCAGTGATCTGGCGCTTCATCCATATCTTCACAGCACCCTACGCCATTGACCAGTGGGCAGCTGCAGATGTGACCAAGGGACATGCCATCCTGCAGCAGGTGATACCTCTCACATCCTTGCACCCACCTCCAAGCTGATCACTGCTTCATACTCACCTGTTTTTGGAATACATATAGGGACCATCACTTGAAGAGGAGGAGGTTACTTACCTGTATCTAGAGGTTCTTCAAGATGTGTGGTCCCTATTTGTATTCCAATACCTGCCCACCATCCCCTCTGCTGCAGCAGCCTATTTAGCAGTAAGAGGGAGATTGAGGACATGTCACCCCATATGGCCTCTTATAACTGCACCAGGAGCGTGAGGCAACATAAGATGCATGTGCGGGTCAATGGACATTGCTGCTGAAAACATCCAGCACGTAGTGCACCAGTGATGTAGCTAGGAGTGGAAATTTGGCTGGGTCCTAACTTTCGGGTGGATGGGCAATGACAGACTGTGCTAGCTCAGGTTCTCCCCCAAAGCAATGACCTCTTCCTAGCCTTGGTGCCCCCAGACACAGGGCTTCACCTACTGAGCTGGGCACACACATGGGAAGGCTCAGAAAATGGCAAGGCAGAGCTGCCAGACCGTAGCTTTCTGAAGGGCAGGCACAAAGCTCCTCCTCAGATTTGGGTGGGCCTGGATGCTAAGTGGGTGGGCCATGGCCCACCTAGGCCCACCCATGGCTACTCTCCTATGTTGCACATACGCACCCATGTTTGGAATACAAATACAGACCACATGCCTTAAAGAACATCCAGTTACAGGTAAGTAACCTCCTGTTTTCTGTTTGACCTGAAACAAAACTTTAAAAATGTTTTAGAAATGCCAGCAAGCTGAAAAATCTGTTATGATTCCAGATGTAATTATCAGCACTGCAGGGTTGCTTAGTGCATTAAATCCACTAGCACTTGGAGGCAGGGGAGGAGTGTGCTTACTATGTAACACCAGTTCTCGCATGGTACTGTGTTGCTATTCACATACAGCAGTGTGTCAGTCGATACTGTTGTGCCAACAGTTATATGCATGTTATAATAGCAAAAACCTACTGCTGCCTGGGTACTGCAACCACACCACTTCAGGTTGTGATCATTTCAAAACTCACAAGCTAAGCAAGTTTGAGCCTTGTCAGTACTTGAATAGGAGATTTTTGAGGAAAATTGAGGCTGCTTCAGGCAGTGATATTGTTGATTCTGTAGATGATGTTTGTCCCTCTGAATTAGTACTGAACCAATCCTCCAGAATAATCTTTGGTGGCACTGTTTTCTTGGAGAACTCAAATGTGAAATTGCAGAACTACTAACTGTGGTTTGTAACCTATCATTTAAATCCGTTTCTGTACCAAATGCTGGAGGATAGCTAATGTGATGCCAATTTTTAAAAAGGGCGCCAGAGGTGGTACCAACAATTACAGGTCAGTAAGCCTGACTTCAGTACCGGGCAAACTGATTGAAACTATAGTAAAGAACAGAATTGTCAGACACATAGATGAACATAATTTGTTGGGGAAGAGTCAACATGGTTTTTGTAAAGGGAAATCATGCCTCACCAATCTACTAGAATTCTTTGAGAGGGTCAATAAGCATGTGGACAAGGGGAATCCAGTGGATATAGTGTACTTAGATTTTCAGAAAGCCTTTGACAAGGTCCTGCACCAAAGGCTTTTACCCAACAGGGGATGGTTCACTTGATGAATATCTGTTCTTTCCTTCCCTCTGGGGCACCTGGCATTGGCCACTATGGGAAGACAGGATACTAGGCTAGATGGACCTTTGGTCTGAACCAGTATGGCCATTCTTATGAGTACTTCTTGTCAGAAGAACATCAAATAGAGATGTTACCTGATATTCTGATAAGTCTTTTAGGAGAGGGGGTGTATATATATTTTCCACTTAATTCCCCATCAGTTCCAGTTGGATAAGATTTCTTCATGTGCTGCAGATTTTCACTCCAAAGGTGGCAGCGTTTCATGATGAATGGTTCTTGTGCATTGTATAATTTTGAAAAGGACTATGGGATCCTGTAGGGTTGCTCAGTAGTATGTAACTGTATGTGATTATTACTTATCATTATTCAATTCTGGTAAATATTTTTGTCCAACCTTAATATAATAGGTTCTACCATTCGTTTATATCCTTCCATAGCAAGTTATTATCTATTTCAAATTGTTATTCTTCATACATACTCTTTATACCTTATACAAATGGGATGTGAATTCGAGATATATTTAGGGTTGCCAAGCCTCCAGAATTGGCCTGGAGTCTCCCAGAATTGACATTGATCTCCCAGTGACGATTGATAGTGATCGAGGAGATTTTAATAGGATATTTTAAGAAAATGACATTATGGCATGTTGGAAAAAAATTTTTTTCCCGGAATAGCTTCAATCAGAGCTGGCAACCCTAGATATATTGGAGGATGGGAAGGAACTTTTTATACTCTTCATTTCTCTGTGCCCTATTAATCTCCTATTGCCTTGCAGTTTAGCTACTGTTCTTTAGTGATAATAGATTAGATCAAAGTAAATAGTGATGAGTGCCCCTTGACAGCTTTAATATTGCTATTATATTATGGTACATTAAGTTTTTAATTAAATAAAATATGGCAGATTGCAGGATTACATGATTACAATTTCAGGAAGCAGTAAACAGGTTACTCACTTGTTTGGAATTGCTGCAGGTAATTTAATAACCAAGATGCTTCCACCCACTGATGGTAATTTGGACTGTGCTTGGATAAATTAATTGATTGTGAATATCTGATGAAGAGAATTTGGGGGGAGGGGTATTTCACAGTTAGTATTTTGTTCAATTAAGTACAATTGATCTTATCCTTTTACATCACATTACATGATATATTATCAGACAGTGTTATAACAACATGTAATTTAGCTATATATGTCCAGTTGCAGATCAGAGGGTTATTGTGAAGTCAATGAGAGCTGCACTTATATTTCAAAACAGATTTTTTCTACTTGGTTGTCTAGAAGTGAAGCAGGTCTCTGCAAAAGCACAGATTTTAACCATAGTTAAGCAGACCAATGCAAAGCCCTCCCTATTCCTATGTCTCTCATTAGGGCTGCATGGGAGAGGCTGCCAGCAGAGCAGGTGCAGAGGCTTATCTTTGGACCAACCTGAGTACTGAGGAGCGATCTCTGTGCCAATCAGCTCTGATGAAGATTGACAGCAAGGGGAGAGTCACAGGATTCATATTTATGCTGGTTGTGATTCTCACACAACACAAATGTTGGAGGGGCTGCAGCTAATACACCAATCTACAAACTGAAGAAGCACCTGCAGGTGTCTATGCAGCAGCTCCATGCACTGAGCCAACTTTAAGTTGTGGATTTCACCTCTCTAACTTTGTGCAGTTTAATCTGCACCCTGAACATAATTGATGACATTTCCATGGGTGAAGTGATTTTCTCTATTTGAAGGGGTAGTTAGTGCCAATGTGAATTGAGCTGTACTGGGAGTTGACGTGATTTAATGTAAGACCTAGTATACTCACAGCTTTTGTACGAGTATACGTATTTTGGTGAGGGGTGTGATATTTTTACCAAAATGGTCACACCAGTACAACCTCTAGTGTTGATGCAGTTATACCAGTATGAAACTGCTTATTCCACTTCCATTACAGCTACCAATATAACAGACTCTACACTAGGCAGTTGCACCACTTTAACTGTATTGGTAGAGTTAAAGCAGTACAACTTGGATGTTTAGACAAGCCCATAGATTTGATATGCTTTATACAATGGGAATAAGAGGGTGAGATGGCCAAACATATTTACATAAGTTGATATGGGAAGGAATCACTAGACATAAGCGATTACTTGTGGGAGATATATTGGATGAAATGCACTCATCGTTTCTTGGTGACTATGACTGGGATTTTGAAAGGGCCTAAGAGAGAACCAACTCTTTGACTTTCAGTGGAAGTTGGGGGCATGATTCCCTGTTGAAAATTCCACCCTACATGTACATATAAATGGCAAAAACTATGGTATTTCATAAGTCCTAAATTCACTAAATTTTCTCCTATTCTGGGTATTTTATAATGCTGCTTAGTTTGGGTTTTGGCTAACACCCACTTTGTCAGCCCATACCTGCTTTAGAGGCATCTGTAACATGATTGTGGACAGCATGCTGACCTGGAGATTTGCCCTTTGTAAAGGAATGGCATCAGACCAGCTGAGCCAAAAGTTACTGCAGAGGCCACTCTCAAGTCTCTAAAGCCTAAGGCTTTAGTTTTGCCAAATTTCAGAGCTCCACATTGTGATTCTGATGGTATTAGATGGCCCTAAATGACCCGAGTGTAATTAAGTTACCTTGGCAATATCTTCTGTACCTTCTAGACATGTATGGCTTGTTATAGTTTAAACCCACACAAAGAGAAGTAGAACTGCAGTGTTACCACGGCAACAGCAGGGGCCTGTCAACACCTCTCTCACTAATAGTGACAAATGGTACTTATTACATCAGCACTAATTTCATCCGATCCCTTTCAGATGAAGATACTTAGTCCTTGTTGATCAAATTGTGTTGCTGTAATTACTGAGAACAGACCTTATTAGATGACAGCACTCCTTTCTCATTGCCTCATCTCATGTTGAGGCTCATCACTTTTCTAGTTTTACTACTTTTGATGGTGTTTTTGCCTATTATGCAGTGTGCTCCCCATTCAAAAGCAATGTCTTTTTATTTAATTCAGGGAGGTGCAGAGAGCAATTTAAACTATTTTTATATTAAATAACTTTCTGGGTGGTTTTAAAACACACATGAAAAAGCAAAAATTAATTCTCAATATGGTGTGAAGCAAAACAACCAGTACACATAAAACTGTGCAATTCCTTTTAAAGAAAAACTAGAAGTTTTTAATCTGCACACTCATAGGAAATACAGTATGTTTATGTTAAGCTCTCATTATTTTAACAAGTAGCACATATTGCAACAATACTTTTGTTACCTTACTAAATGTTTTACAAATACAAGTGCCTCAGAATACAGAGGCAAGGTGGCCCAATGAGCAGGGCACTGGACTGTGCCTCAGGAGAAACTGGCCTCTGTTCTCTACCACAGGTGAGCTGTGTAACCTTGGATCCTGCCCTGTACATCCATTCCACTCCCACCCTGTTACTTGTCTACTTAGATAGAAAGCTCTTTGGGGCAGGGACTGTCTGTCATTCTGTGTATGTAAAGCGCCTAGCATGATGGGGCCCTGATCTTGTTTGGACACCACTGTAATATGGTGTAATGGGAAATAAGCAAGTGGCTCTTACAAATATCTCTTTTCAGCTAAGATTTCTTATGGTGACACAAACTACATGCTAGGCCCTACAAACACTTAGGCATGTGTTAATGTGCTTTCTCATATACTTAGGTGTTTGCAGGATCCGCACTTAAAACAATGACACCTGAAAAATGTAATCCACTTTGGTGGAAAAAATGCATAATAACCACCATCCCCCAAATATACCACACAGAATATAGTTTATTCTTCAATAGCAACACTGCACCTGCTGTGTTGCTATAAGAAATATTGTATCATAATGACCTGTCCATCAAATTCTCTAATAACTTGTTCTATTCCAGGATGAGTTTGGATGAGTTTTTAGTCCGTAAATTCAAATGTGTTTTACTAAGTAAGGACTGCAGGTAAGGCCCTATGGTTTTAGAATAAACAAATTGGGGTGGGAAGGGGGGAATACTGCTTTTTAACCAGATCTAAACAAATCTAATAAGATGGGAAACAAGATCACATTTTGCAGATGGAGAGCTTTTAAAATAAGAATGCCCTTCGTGAATTTGAAAAAAATGTAAATGGCATAAATATTTGTTTTAAAATTAGCCATTGAGCATGCACAGTACAGTTATTTTTCATATTATTATCTTGACATCAAAGACTTCATGATTATTAGAATTATTATTATATTGTCATCTGATTAAATGACAAAACCATGCTAGATTGTTGTGTTTTTCCCAAGACCATGTATCAGTGCTTATCTATAGACAAAGATGACATTTAGTTTCAGAATTAAACAATACCAAATCAATTCACATTATCATAATCACACAGAGACCCATAATCAAAACTACAGTGTCGTAGAATTCACTATGGGCCTTATCCAAATTCTATTTAAGCCAATGAAAAGACTCCCATTGACTAGCATAAGCCTTGGATCAGGACCAGGGCCGGTGCAACCATTTAGGGGTGAGCTGGGGCGGGGGGGTGCCTCAGGGTGGAGGGTGGGGGTGGGGAGCTGCTGCAGGGGGCACCTCAGGGTGAGGGGGGGGAGCTGCCATGGGGGGTGCTTCAGGGTGGAGGGGGGGAGCTGCTGTGAGGGTGGGGCGCCTTAGGGCGGGGGCTCGGGGACAGGGGAGGGTGCAAGGTGGAAGTTTCGCCTAGGGCGCGAAACATCCTTGCACTGGCCCTGATCAGGACCCAATTAAAAAAGAAGAAGAAGAAAAGAAAAAAGAGAGACTTCATACATTTTAAAACATCTTTGTAACAAAGGCAGCTGTATTTCGTATTAGAGCAATACTGTAGAATTTTTATACAACTTGTTGCATGCATTTTTAAAGCACAAGAACTTTTGTATACATGCAATTATCTTAAAATAGCACATGCCACAGACAGACTCCATGCATACTATGCAATTTTTTTCATCTACATTTAACTACTGGGACATAACAGTGACATTCAAGGCAATGACATTTGGTCATTCCTCTGGGAAAAATATAGCAACAAATCATCCCAACACATGATTAGGTCAAATGGGAATAATCAAGTCATATTCATAACTCATTGGAAATAGACTATTCTGAAATTGCTACCTGATACAGAACAAATGCCTCATTAATCAGAAACGCATCAACCTAAGAACACTAGTTATGTCAGATAGAATTATGAATGACACTACAGGGAACACAACATTCTGTACTACATGCAAGAATGCATCTACCTATTAGGAATGGCACATCCTTATAGTACTTTTTCTACTGATCAGGGTACTGTAGAAACATACTGGTATATAAAAATAGACCTGGATGAGGAAGAAAGATAGACAGCTTGACATACTGAAACATAGCCTGCTAAATAAAGCCCCTTTAGTATACTTCACAGGAGAGAGAGCAGCATAATCATAAATGTATGAATCCTGAAGTCCTTACTGAGGGAAAATTCACATTGGAGAAAATAGGAGTTTTGCCTGATGAATAAGGACATCAGGATTAGATAGAATATGAATAATAAGCCTGTAGTCACACAGCAAATTAGTATCAACATAAGATGTGGAATCCAGCTCTCTTGACTGCCAGGCCCAAGCCAGACCTGAGAAGAGCTCTGTGTAGGTCAAAAGTTTCTCTTCCACCAACAGAAACTGATCCCATAAAAGATATTCCCTCATCCATTTTGTCTCTCTAAGGCCCAAGCATAATTCACAAGACAACAGTGGTTGTCTATCAGCAAGTCATTTCTATATACTATACAAAATACAGTATGCATGCACTTAGGTGTACGTAATTTAAAACATTGAAACCCAGCCAAATCAAAATGACTTTTCACTGGCCCACCAAAATGTACAGTCATAACTAAGGATCTGCATGTCTGCCACATTTCAAATCTCTACAAACTGTTGAGGTGCTAGAGGTGCCTTTTTCCTAAAATAATAATAATAATAATTAATAATAATAAAAAAGATTGCAAACTATTGTTTTTAGAATGGCAAAGTGTACTTTTTTCATGCTTTTATTTCTGAATATGGCCAAATTATATTTTGTCACAAACATTCAGACCAAATTGACTGCTCAGCTGAAAACAAATGTGCAAAATATCAGCCTGAAAGGTATAAGTATGACAAATGTGTCACTATGTCTATTTAGAATAGAAATGCTTGCGTAGCCTTATTATAGACATCACCGTGTTTTCTATCTACTCTCTCTCTCTCTGTCTCTCTCTATGTATATATATACCCATACATAAACACAAACACTTTCTGTCTCTCATTTTCACAAGGAGCCCCTTAGGGTATGTCTACCCTGCAAATAAAAGATGTTAACTCAGGTTAGCTAACCCACATTAGCTAACTCATATTAAAACAGCAGTGAAAACATGGCAACTTGGCTTAGCAGCCCTTGTTCAACCTCAGGTTCCCTTAGGGTATATCTACACTGCAACGGGGAGTGAGTCTCCCTAGTTGGGGCTCAAGCAAGTGCACTAAGCAGAGCAATGTGGATGTTGTGGATCTGGGTGAGTCTCTGGCTAACCACCCAAGTCCTGACCCCGGGGGTTGTATTGGCTTGAGAGCCTGAGCTGCTGCCCAATGTCCATACTTATAGCATGCTGTGAGTCTGTCTACCTCAGCTGGGAGCTCACTACTGCATATTTCCTTGTAGGCTTTAATTTGAGCTGCTAACCTGAGTTAAAAGCCAAGTTATCATGTCTTCTCTGCTGTTTTAACCTGATTTAGCTAATGAGGGTTAGCTAACCAAAGTTAAGAACACGTCTCTCTTTGCAGTGTAGACATAACCCTTAGCCTGTTGCTGAAATGTAGCTATTTATGTTTTTGTAGCTTTCGAAACGTGCTCTGCGATACCTTGTAGAATAGTTTCCTATATGCAAGCAATGTCTATTCTATTAACATTTCACAGAGCCGTCAGTACACCCTCGAGTTTCACTGCAGGAGCAAATATTAGCAGACTTGTTAGGAAATGGCAACAAAGACTTTAACTTACAGTAGTTCCAGAGTTTAATACTGAAGTATCTGGTTTTAAAACCACAGGAAGGTAATTCCAATTATTATGTGCTGAGACTGCAAATCCTTACTCCCACATGACCTCTTCTATGATGTAACTATTAAGTTGTTATGGCCATTTGATCTTAAAGTACAGTATAAACCCCAGCTTGAGTCTTTAGTAAGTGTAATGAATTATTTCATGTATTTTCTGTTCTCATCAGGGAGACTGAAGATCTAGTGGAGCAGTACTAATGATTTTATCTCCCCGAGGGCACAATGTGTTTTGTCACTTGTTGCAAAAAAAAAAAAGTTACCTTAGGTGTAACTAAAATATTTAAAAACTTTAAATTCCCCAAAAGTTAAATTTCTAGTTATTTTTAAAAAAAATTCTGCTTATCTACATTATTAGTAAGTGTCATCTATTCTGTTCAAGAACCTACGTATATATTCAGACAGCTAGCCCCTCCCACTGCCTCTACCATCACAGCTACACTTCTATTTTTAGTGCACTACCAGGATCAGAGCTAATGTAGGTGTGTCTACTTGAGCTGGAAATTACACCTCCTGCCTTTGGTGTAGACATACCCTATGATTCAGAATGCTCAGAACAATATGATTTTTTTTTTGAGGATACGGACAAGAATTCAGAGTGATTCCTTACTGTGCTGTATCAGCCTGCCAGGAGATATTGTCTGGAACTCAATTAACCATCCCCCCTGATAACATATGGGATGGCACAAAAATAAGTGAAATTGGGTGCCAACTATGAAAGGTGCAACATCCCTGCACATGAACCATTGTAGCAATGCCGTGGGTATTTATAAAGTATATATCACAACATCTAAGTAGTGAATAAAATTATGGAGAAATATAAGAATCCGGAACAACTGGTGTTTTTTCTTTGTGTTCCCTTGGAATTTACCAGAATGTGTTGATTGATATGTATTCAATCCAGGACATTCTTTTGATGGCCACTTTTCTGATACAAGATTTTATTGCAAAACATGCAGCATAATTCCATTAATAAAAAAATGGAAACAGACAACATGCAACTAAAAATAAAGGATTACATAGGAAAGCAAACATTTTAAATGCACTTCTGTTTGCGGCCTATATTGACGCGATAACTGATGGGTATGGCTTTTGTATTTTTTATGTTTACATCAACACTGGGATTTTGAGTTTTTAAAAGTGGTATTTTATGCCACAAGTATGATCCATGACATTATACTGTTGGGGAAATAAAGTAATTAAGACTGTGGCACTTTTGAAAACAGAAAATAAATTAAATAATTGATTAAACTTTTGCTAAAGGTCCTCAGGTGCTAAGTGGCCATCAGAAGATTCTGCTGGTTGGCAGAATCTCCTGGTAGCAGAGAATCAGTATAGCCTAACCTATGCCACCCCTCCCCCCACATAACTCCTGATATAAGGGAATGTGTCTGGGAGGAACTGTGATTGGAGCATGCCCTACTGCTCTTAGGGGGTGGCTGTGCCTGGGAACTTCTGGTTTTGGCCAGCCATGTGCAGTTGGTAAGAAGGGACCACTGGGGTAAGCAAGTGAGGCTGATGTCTGGGTCACTAATGGACCAGGAGGCTTTGGCCATGTGTGCGGTAGACATCACAGATGTGTTAGAATGTGGAGTGTGCCTGCAGAACCAAAAGCCCTCCTCCATGCTAGAAGATGGGTTCTGGAGCCCAGAGGGCAGAACAAGCAATGCAGGATGCAGCTTCCAGCAGGCTGTCGTTGCTGTCATGTTATGTTTAAATAAAAATAATTTAGTTTTTAATTATCAGTTCTCTGACCCTGAATAAGAATGACAGCAAAAGCTAGACTTCACCCTACCGCGCTGATAACATCCACTGCACACACACAGTCAAAAGCCTGATTCATGCTAAGTTCAACTAAATAACCCTTACGTTTAGGCAAGGCCTTTTTCTCTTTTAAGTAGTAGAACCCCAACACTTCTGAGCTCCTGCTTTTCAGCTGTCAGGTTTGCCAGTGGCATTCAGGTGTGCGGGGAAGAGGAGTCTGACTGGACAAATTGGATCTTTTATTCTCAGAAGACCTAGAAGGTGATAATGGAAAGAAGCCATTGTTCAAACTGGATCCTTAAAATCAGAGTCACTAGAGCAAAAAAACTGGGTCTTTGGTTTTGAGTTTAACTGCTGGTGATGCTTGTGATGCTTTTGCCATCTACATTTATAGTGTCCTCAAAACCTGAGGACAGCAATTACACCAAATTTCTAGACATCTCTGTTCAGTTACCTCCAGTTCTGACTGCAGGTTGCAAGGATTTCTGTGCTCACTGGTTGGGATTTCTGGATTGGAGTAGAGGAAGATGAAGTGAGGGCTTGTTCTCTGACCTGTTAGGAGTGAGTGCTTTCTCAAGAAGACAGGTACCAAGGACTTTTTGTCTGACCCTAGCTATGGCGGATTCTGATCTAATGAGCAAAGTGGGGAAAAAGAAGGAGCTTTAAATTAAAAAGACAGAATGGTGGCACAAAAAAGCTACCTGTTGTTGGTTAATAGTTTTATCAGAAGTTGAATCTTTCTGCTGTTTAGATGGCTGAGTTATTAAAAATAAAATGAAAGAAATATTAAAAATATATCATTTATAAATATGAAGAGAGCTTATGCCACTTATATGTGTGGAGTGTGTATGGTTGTTTGTTTTTTTAAAATAAATGTAGAAGTGATCAAGCTGCAAAATTTAGGTTAGATCCAGATTTCAAAGTCCCCAGAGTGCAGATGCAGAGTTGATTTGAACCCATCTCTACATGTTAATTTCAAATCCAGTAAAAGAGTTTGCAGTGGGTGAGAAGCTTTTTTTTTTAATCTTTAAAAAAATAACAGCAATATAATGAATAATTTCAGGTGAAGAATCAGTTTTAGGACTGTGTGATCTTGCTAACATATTGTGAAGAGAAAAAGTGGTGAAATTTGATAAATAAATTATTTGCTATGAATTATTTCCTAGGAATGGTGCATCTTTTAGTTACCTGTCTGTCTGTCTGTCTGTCTCTCTCTCTCTCTCTCTCTCTCTCTCCATATATATATCCTGCATTTATAATGAGTTCTGCTGCTTTTGTTGCTATAGGACATCTTCACTGTGTGCAGTTTCATTCTGGTTCCTCGGTCAAATGAAAAAGATGTCTGATCCTGGGATGCTGTGTTCCAGTTATACAACTCTAAACTAAATATGAGACTAAATATGAGGACTAGATGACCTCCTGAGGTCCCTTCCAACCCTGAGATTCTACTGTTACAATTTCAAATAGATTAAAAGCTGCTCACTTGCCCAACTATATGATAGGGAGAGATTATAACAGGGCTCTGTTCTAAATTGATAAGAGAAGATCTGTCAAATATCTGCAGGCCACTTACTTTCCTGTGTGTGTAGTCAAGAGGGGATTAAATATAGCCATGGCCATGCATGTTTTATATTTATTCATGAGTGAGTCTCAATCTCGAAGCTGAGATAGTAGGAACTTTGCAAAACTGAGCGCCTAAAGTGAGGCACCTACATTCACGTGGTCTGATTTTCAGGAGTGCTAAGCATTCAAAGCTCCCATTGACTTTGGTGGTATTGTGAGTGCTCAGCACTTCTAAAAATCAGGCCATGGATTCAGATGCCTAAATGTACATTTAGGTACCTAACATTAGGCACCCGAGTTTGATCATTTTGGCCTAGGGCACATGCACAGCAGATTCTTTGAACACATTGTGCTGTGCTGTAATGTGGTGAAGAACTATGAAATCTAATAGGATGCTGAATAGATGAAAATATAATTAGTCCTTCACCTGTATAAACTGGGTGATTAAACAAAATAGTCGCCTTGAGGAGTGAAGTACTCTCTGATCTGTCAGTCTGTGCCGCTTGCACTACCAGTCATAGTTTTGACTGGGAAAAAAGTGGGTTGAATGGGGAGTACAGTCACTGTATTTCTGACTAGCTCAGAGAGATGAGTTTACACAACTAAAGCCAGCCTCTCCCTCAGAGAAAGAGAGTAAAAAGGCTGGTGCTGACTCTCCTAAGCACATGAGGGGAGTCAGACCATTAAGACAAAAACAACAGCACATGTTTTAAACCACATGACCATTCCTAAGTACCTCAGCTCAGAATTTATCTTGAAATTCCCATGGAAATCCAGATAGTTTGAAGGAAGTGGGAGAGGGGAACCAGCACTCAGCTTCTAATTTTTCCTCATGCAGAAAACTCCACAAAAAAGGATGTATTTTCCGAGATGCAATGTGAATGCAAAAAGGGGCCAATTTCCAGTGTTTACAATTTGTATACAGATGTTCCACACAGCCCAAGATGGATTCTTATTTTGAATTATCTGATCTTTTGCTGTTGTTTAAAATAGGGGTGGAGGGAGATGCAAGAGTAGTAAAAACACCTTCCATAACTGCAGGAAGGGAGATAGCATAATTTGCATAATCAAACTTTTCTGAACTGTTACTCACTAACATTTCACACATCTTTGAGAATTGATTGTGTTTGAAATACATAGTTGTTTGAGAGAAAGAGGGTGTATGTGTGGATGTTCTTAAAATCATATTTATATGAGGGAATATTTCAACATTACAAATGCCATCTTATCTTGGAGATTTAACACTGTAAATGCTATTCTGGAATTAATGAGTCGACATGTAACTTGGAGGCAGTGGTATAGTGGATTTACATACACTTGGGACCAAAGACATAGCTTTTCGATCAGACTAATGGCTTGGAAGTGGCTTCAGAAAGAGTGCTGGTAATCATGTTTGACGGTCTGAATTGATGGCTGATGGCTTGTAAAGGGCAATGCACTGGAGTGATTTCAGGGAGCTTTTAATAATGCTTGGCAAATGATCAGGCTCCACAGTCATTCACTTTGTAGGTGCCAATATTCTTTTTTTCAGAGAGGCAACAGAGCATAAAACAAAGGAAGCACAAAAATGCAGGCATTGTTAAGGGAATCTGAGTTTCCAAATGAACAGAATAGAATATCAGGTTTATGGAATCAATCTTATAAAAACAAATCATACCTATAATGATCCCCTTGAAATTTAAATATTACATATGGTTCTCATTATATATTATATTATTTGTTGTTTCCAGTAGCACCCACAAAGTGCTAGACCTTGCACAAACATAAAGGGGGGATTCTTTATCCTTCTCTGGACAGGGACATGAAGCAGCATACTCCCTTCACTTTTTTTTTCTCTTTCTCTCTGTGTTTTTGGTTGTGTTGTTTTTTTTTTTTTTTTAAGTGACAAGCCAGCAAATGATCAGTGGTGGCTCATGAATGAATGTTGGTTCAGTTCCATCTCCTCCTTTTTTATCCTTTGTTATTTCGTGAGTAAAATTCCTTTTGAATATCTGGCAATATGATGCAACTTCTCCAGAAGACCTACCAATTTCATGTGCAAAATATCACAAAACAAAACCAAAAAAACCAACTCCCAAAACAGGCCTTTGCTATCGCATAGTTGTGTCATCAAAGTCTATAAAGTTAAAAGTATTTATGATACAGTTTTTGAATTGCTGCTTTTACATATAGCTTTTATTGGAATATTTCTATTACACCTATTTGTGGGATACCTTCTGGATTACCCATTTGGCTTAGCCTCCTTCAGTGGCTAATTTGAAATTACTTATGCTTTACTCAAAAACTCCTTAAAATTGTGCATCAGCTTGGACAATGGCGTGTAGAAGCCATCAATTGCATAAATTATTTTTTTTCCATGTTGCTTCCTCTTGTGGGGCCAGATACTCAGCTGGTGTAAATTGCAGTAGCTCCACCTGTGGTACCTAGCACTGTCTAACTATAGCATCCAGAAAAGAATGTTGTTACTATCAAACCCCAGCTTGAGAAAATAAGATCTGACAGTTATAGTACTGAAAGTTTCAGTGACAGACACATTTTCCACTTTATTGAAAAATGGAGTATATTGCCTGGAAAATATTGATAAGCAAAGCCATAGAATGTAGAAGCTGGAATATTTTGTCCAACAATTAAATATGTCTACATGCAGGATGAGCTGTTTGTTTTCAGTATTTGTAATTCTAGTTTCCTAGTAATAATAGTAACTATGTATTTCTCATAGGAAACATATTAAACCTTGTGCTCAGTAATCTGCACTGGCTGCCAGTCATTTTTTTATGACATTTAAGGTATTGGTTTTAACCTATAAAACCGTAAATGGTTTGGATTTAAGAGAACACTTTTCACCACAACTGATTATGTGACCCACTGGTCAGTGTGTCATGTGTTCCCTTTCTGCACTTCATCCATAGAGAATGAAAGTCTATAACAGCTCCTAGATACAGAGTTTGATTCTGGCTCTTAAACTGAAGCTGTGGAGACTCATGCTTTTAGCTCTAACAGTCTTCAGTTCAGTCTTCAGCATGTCACTTATGATGGTGGGCATCACAGTAGCACAGGGTGTGCAATCAGTTGATATGCTCCAGCACAACTCTTAAAGGGACACCCCCCACACCCTAAGGGGAGGATCCACAGGGCCTGGAAACCAAATAATTCTGGGGGACAACTAATGAGATAACAGGGACGGGAGTGAGGTCAAAAGGAACCTGACGAGGACACCGAGCAGAGAACTCCGGACAGCGTCCACTGCTCCTCGAAGGTGTCAAGGGAGCCAGCGGATGCTGCCCAGAGGAACTCTGCCTGGATGCGTGAGTGGATGGAGGATTGGAAATAGGCCCCACAGTAACAGGAGACCCCATCGGCCAACCTCCTCTCCCTGGTTTTATAGATGGCCATTTTAGCCAGGGCCAGGAGGAGGTTGACCAGAAGGTCCCGTGGCTTTGTGGGGCCATGGATGGGGAGTGCGTAGAGAAGGAGGTGAGGGGAAAAGTGAAGCCAGAAGCATAACAAAATATTTGTGAGGAGCCGGAATAGGGGCTGCAACCTGGTGCACTCCAAGTAAATGTGCACCAGGGTCTCCCTCACGCCGCAGAGGGGCAGGTGTCCGGGACAGGGGTAAACCACGCCAAGTACATGCCTGTGCTCATGGCCCCATGAAGGAGCCGCCAACTGATATCCCTGGTGGGCCTCGGGACCAGGGCAGAGTATGGGCTGGCCCACCGGGGCTCCTTACCCTCTAGAGGTGGCATGAGGTCCTGCCACTTTGTGCCGGGGCAGGATGCGAGGGTGAGGAAGTGAAGGGTGTGGAGCACAAGCACATATAGATGTTTCCTTGGCGTGGTCTGGAAATGAACCAGCTGCAAGTCGTGCAGCCAGCTCATGGTGAAGGGGCGGGGGGGGGCCAGTTGGGTCCATGGGGCAGTGGCCTGATGAAAAGGGCCGGAGAGCCTGGGGTGGAGGGTGGGTGGGGCATGCCCTCTCTCAGGACCCGGTCTAGGTAAGCCTGAGCAGCAGGCGGCAAAGCAGCCCTCACCTCCTGAAGTACATGCTGGGGAGTACGAGGCCTGGAGAGCCCCATGTGCTGAGCAAGCGTCAGGGGATCCAGCCAGTCTCCCTGGTCGTAGTCCAGGAGGTCTCCGCCTCTGGTGACATCTGCCAGGACCAATCTCTGGCGCACCGTGGGGGACTCCGGCACCTGCACACAGAGCTGGGGAGGGGAAAGTAGTGGGACCCGGGCCCTCCCTTTCCACGGAGTCCTGGCCCAGGCCCAAGAGAAAGGGAAAAGGAGTGTCTCAGTCTCGTCTTCCTGATACACCAGACCAGCCTGGAATGGGTTGCTTCCTACCTCCCTGCTGTCTCTTCAGTTTGGGATAGGATCACAGCACTCTGTCCCCCAGCCCCTGTCCCAACAGAAAGTTCACAATCAGTCTCAGCAGTTCAAATAGCCAAATGGGAACTCCCCAGTCCACTTATCTATGCCCAGTTTTTCTCCTTTGTCAGGGAGCAGGGGACAGACTAGGGTCAGGTCCTTGACCTACCAGCTGGGTCTTATCTTCAATCCAGACCCTTCTCCCATGAATCATTCTGTCCAAGAAGCTGCAAACTGGCTTCATCTTTTCACACAGCCTCTCCTTCAACCCCCAGCCCCCTGCACCCTCTACGCTTGACTGTCAGAGTCCCCTTTAAAGCAGATCCTCTATTTGGAGTATAGTTCCAGCTGCTGAGGGGCAGGCAGGGGCGGCTCTAGACATTTTGCTGCCCCAAGCAGGGCGGTATGCCGTGGGGGGGCGCTCTGCCAGTCGCCAGGAGGGCGGCAGGCGGCTCCGGTGGACCTCCCGCAGGTGTGCCTGTGGAGGGTCCGCTGGTCCCGCGGCTTTGGTGGACCACCGGAGCTGCAGGACCAGCGGACCCTCTGCAGGCGTGCCTGCGGGAGGTCCACCAGAGCCGCCTGCCGCCCTCCCGGCGACCGGCAGAGCGCCCCCTGCGGCATACCGCCCCAAGCACGCGCTTGGCGTGCTGGGGCCTGGAGCTACCCCTGGGGGCAGGGCCCTCTTGGCCCTGTATTGCTCCTTTGTGTGGGGTCTGTAAATCCCATCAGAAGGTGCTTGTAGAGTGTGATAAATCACTTCTTAACCTTTCCTTTGAAAAGCTAAATAGACTGTGCTGCTTAACTCACTGTAAGGCAGGACTTCCAGACCTTGAATCACTCTTGCAGCTCTTTACTGTGCCCTTTCCAATTTTTCAACATTTTTAATGATAATTTAAGATTTCATTTTTGTCTTACTTTCTCCCCACTAGTCCATTTCTGCTTCCTGGATACGAGGACTTGATAACTGTTCTTTATGAACACTTAATTTAGAAGTTAGCACTCTAGACTTGATATTTACATGTATTCTCTCTGTCTTCAATACAGTGTTGTAGGTAGCTGGACTCCTTCCTTCCAACTTCTTGTGTGTGAACAGTTTTGCCCACAGTTAACTCTCAATTTATGTATTATACATCACTTACATAATTTATCACACACAGGGGCCTTATATTATTTATCACATGCATAAAGACATTTATGTGCAGACATGCAGGTGTAGGATATGTTCTTACATAAATAATCTTATTAGTGTATTAATATTTAACCTTGGTTATATTCCAAACAAAACTTGCTCCCAAAAGTTTTACAAATCATTTCAAAAAATAGCTTTATATATAACATGTAGTATAAGTACCCTTAAAAAGCAAATGTTTACCATGATATGAAATGAATAAGTTTTCATAATATTACATTTTAAATATAGTAAATACCACATTTAATTCAAAAGCTGTAATATGGTAAATGTTGGCTTCTTCATAGCACCACTCTATATTTTTCTTCACATATTCTGATTGTCTAGTTGTGAACAGTCTTTTAAGATATATTGTCATTGACCTTATGTCACATTCCAAAATGCTATAAATAAAACAAAACTTTCTGAAAATAATTTTGAATTTTTATGAGTAAACTGAAGATTATTTTACTTTCAGAATAATTATTCTGTACAGTGTAGGTTGAAACAGGTACTAGAACATAGTCAGGTGTCCAATAACAACAGAGTTTGTTGCAAAGTGCTGATTTGTCAAGTCTGGAAAGTTTCACAGAAATATCTCCGATTTGAACTTTCATCATACCACAAACAACGTTCCAATGGAAAACTTCTAAAAAAAAATCTAGAAACCTTAGGGGTTCTCAGGGCTTCCAGGCTTCCTGATATGGAGCTGGGAACCTGGAAGCCCTGAGATCCTCGGCTCTAGTGGGCACTCTGAATGGTAGGGCTGAAACTGACATGAATCATTTTCAGTCAGCCACAGTCCAGGGAGCATATTTTGTTTCAGAAATACCATGTGTCAGTGTTCCCAAAACAGAAATTTCACAGAAGTTCAAATTTACATGATATTGTGAAAAAAATTGCTTTCAGTCTGAACTGGAACAAAAGCACGTTTCAAAATGTCAGTTTCCTATGAACCAGAAATTCCAAGTTTCAGCCAGTTCTAATATTTACCCCAAATTATAATTTGGCCAGGATGCTTGAATCCTACTCTTGATCCTACTCTTGTAAAAAGGGCTATGGGATATTTAATGACCACAAATGGTCAGGAGCACTTCAGTTTTACCTCTCGGCCAGAAGACATGCTAGGTGAAAGTCTTCCATATTCTGTCACTACATTGCTAAAGCAAATAGGCACAGTTTAAGTTAGAAGTGCAGCTGCTTGCATATTCTTGCCAATGATTGTTTATCCATCCACCTTTTTAAAAAAGAGTTTGGCATTTTGACATTTAGTCAAAAAATGCTTCCGAATTGAAAGGCGAGAGTAGCTCTGTAACCAGAGGTTTCTCAAGGTAGAAAGGTAGGCATTAGGAAATGGCTGTTGCCTTAGGCAATATTACTTCCTCTCCCTGCTGTTTCCCCTACTCAATCACCCTCCCTCTCTTCCCCTCCCCCTCCTCCTCCCCCGTGTGCACGCCCCCCCCCACACACATGTTTTGGATGTCTACCACCAAATGGGATTGAATGTCAAGAATACTGTACCGAGTACGAACACCAAAGAGGATTCCATTTCATAGCCTGAAATCCTAGTTCCCCAAGTGAAATCAGGTCTTTCCTTTGTTTACAGTCATCTCAGAGGTATACCCAGGCAGACTATTCTACATGTTAAAAGATAGCCAGGTAATAAGAGATTATTGTAAAAGGGTTGCAGCTTTAAGACCCAGTTTTGAAAGAGTAGGTCAAAGACAACAAACGTAATCGGTTGGTCACACAATCAAATCCCATCCAACCACTTGTAATTAATTATTAAAGCCCTTTTTTGTGCACTTATTTGTCAGTTTGAATAGAAGAGGCGCCAGCTGTTGGGTCACTATTGAAGATCAGCCTTAAATCATTATTATTGAATTGGTAGACTCTGGTGCCACTACTGCTGTCTTGAAGAAAAATAAGTGAAGCACAATATATTGACTCTTGGAGCAAGTTTTTTAAAATTTAATTTATTTTATAGTTACTCCTATCCTCTGTCTCCTCTGCTCTTCAGTGTACTACATTTTGAACAATATGATCCTTACACTACAGAAAATACAAATCAACCAAAGTCCAGTAATGGAGTTCCTATATATCTTGTTTCTGATTTAAATTCTTTAGAGGTGTGGAGGGGACTAGGGTGTCCAGAGGTACACAGTGTAGAATGTTAATACTGGGTACTATGATACAAGCTACTGGGATGGCATCATAAAAAATTTTAGCAAGAGAAATTGACCTCTTCCTGCGAGGTAAAGTCCCTGTGAAAGTCTAAAGAAATAACTATGACCCTAATACATTCTAATGAGGCAGTTGCTTAAGAGGTTGAATTTTTGGAGAATTAGCATAGAATAAATGCCATATGCCATCCAGCTGTTCAGATTTTACCACATTAGTTTTCTTTTTATGAAACTTATTTCTGGCTGTTCACATCCCTAAACCATTACCTGCAGAAAATAGAGTTATCAAATTAAAGTTTAATATCAAGAAAGGGAAGCAAAAATAATTTTAGTCTAAAGCCTTTATCTCTACTATTTTTATTCTGTCTGATTTTGAAAAACAGGAATATTCTTCCTTTTTTTTTTTTTTTGTTACTTTGCAAGCTGTTAGAAATTGTCATAGCATGCCAAATCATAAAAATTGCAGCATGTTTCTTTGGCTTGGAGCAGCAAACCACGGCCAGTGGGAGCTGCGATTGGCCAAACCTGCGGACGTGGCAGGTAAACAAACTGGTCCGGTCCACCAGGGGCTTTCCCTGCACAAGCGGTGGAACAAGTTTGGGAACCACTGTCCTAGGCTATGATTTATGCTAATCATAAATCATGTTTATGTTAATGCTAACATAATGCTAATCATGTTTGGACCTAAAGTGCTATGCATACAAAGTGACTTTGAAGGTACAAACCATTAAGTCTGAAGGATAAACCTAACCATTGTTCAGTTCAGAAGAAATGCAAGTCCTTCCTTCATATAATGGGTGATGTCTTGCTTGTTCTTAAATCTCCCTGTTGATGGAAAAGGGGATGAATTAGGTTTCCTGGTATCATAGAGTAAATGTAAGCTTAGCTGTATTGTGCTTCTGGTCACCTATAGGCCACATATTTATTAAGGATTCACCAGCAAAAACTTGAAAGAACTGATTTTAATCCTCAGGCAGCTCCATATACCACAAGTGAACCCGTTTAATCAAAAGCCGTCTTAAAACTAGCTAGTGATTTAAAACTTAGCTGCTTTCTTTGCAACTGAAAGAGGGAAAGCAGCTGACAAGAGTAATGTCTATAAAGGCCTGAATCATCTAAAACTGCAGTATTAAGATTATGACAATTTTCCTTAACATGCTGGAGGATTGACAACTAACTACTACAGAAGAGATTTGCAACTACCCAGACCAAATGCTCTCAAGGGAGATTTAGAGAAAAGAGACTGTGCATTATGTACATGTTTTGAATCATTTTTCATGATCAAACAGCACAAAAATAATTAACATTGACATAACTGTTAATTAACAAAATCTTGACAAATGTACATAAAAGTACAATTTAATATTGATCTTTTTCCTTTCCCCCTTGAACTACCAATCCCTTAACAGAAAATAAACACATAATTTTAAAACCCCAAACAGAACTTAATACAAGTACAAGTAAGACTGACAACTGATAGCAAATATGCCCCCTTTTTTGCAAATTCTAAAACATGGGTGAGAAAGGAAAAAGGAATGAGGAGGACCATCTCCTTAAATGTTCTGATTTATCTAATGTAACTTTCAGTTTTCTATGGTGCCCATTATCACAGATCTAAATATTATATTTAATTTATTAAAATGATTAAACTGTATACACAATAAGATTATCTATTCATTTTTTCTTATTTATTCTGCTCTTAGAGAGAGACAGTATCATGATACTAGAGTTGAGCTTGTATCAACCAAAAGTATGAATTCAAACTCCCATAAATTTTAGGGGTATTTGGATTTGTGTCATCGGATTCAGACCACTTCCTGTGAATCTGAATGCAACATGGCTTCGAAACCTAGGTGCTAGTCACTGCTTAGTCCTTTGTATCATGTCAGTTTATAAAGATGAACTTGTTGTTTGCATATTTTTGAACATTTTTTTAGTTCCCTCATAGTCCTAGGAGCAGGGAAAGATTTTTTTAAATGTAAAAGCAGATTGTTATTGTAGCTTAGTAATGTCACAGATTTTGCCATAACGGAAGGGTGGCCAGGCCAAATTTGAGTGAGTGGCGTTGAAACCTTGTGCCATGGGGTCGCAGCACCACTCAGGTTTCATCTGGCTGCCCCCCAAGCATCTGCCTGGTTTGCATATAACTACAGTGGCTTCTGCCCATGAGATATTTCAAGGATGGGGTGAGGGCAGTATTCTCTTGGGAACCTGAGGAACTGCACCTGAGGGCTTTATCTTCCCCATGAGAACTGAAACAGGAGAAGGGTGGTCTTTTTTCCCTGTCCCCTTCCTGAAGGATTGGAGGAGGGAGAATGCTTGCTGACTCAGTGGTGTCTCAAAACTCTGACAGCTGCTCAGCCAAATATGGCTAATAATTGTGTTAATCAGGAAATTAATTATTCAGTTTGTAAACTCAGATTTCTTTCACTAGAAGCTCAGAAAGGGAAGTCATATGTCAGCACTGCTGCAAGCAAAGTTGATGGCAGTGATGAGCAAACCAGAAAAAGTCTAAAGTTTGGATCTAGGATAGATAAATATGCAAAACTTTGAAACTCTTGACCTTGAGTGTGAGCTTGGAAAATTCTTGGATTCACAATTTCATAGCTCTTAAGGCCAGAAGGCACCATTATCATCATCTACTCTGATCTTCTGCCTGACTTAGGCTAAAGAACTTTGCCAAATAATTTCTGTATCTAGCTTTTGACCTCTGATTAACCTATAGCATATCTTTTAGAAAGCAATCCAGTCTTGATTTAAAGACTGTAGATGATGGAGAATCCACTATGTCCCTTAGCAGAATTATTAGTTAGCAGAATCATTTCTGAGTTGGAAAGCTATTTCAATGGAAACCTATCTGTTTCTTTGAAAATTATGAAAGATTAAGAAACTTCTGTGTTCGTGTGTAAATTTGATAGCTCAAACCAATAAACTATCCACCAATGAAAACAAGAATTTAGGCCTTTTCCACACTACAACTGAAACCATCTTGGGCCTCAAGTCTGCAAACATTTACACATGGTTCTTAATTTTACTCATGAAAGTAATCCCACTGAGTTCACATAAAGGCTCAGAACAGCCGGTATGAGCCTATATGTGTACTGCCAGCTCTGTGAAGCTACTATCTTGTTTTACAAAGTCAGCTTTCATTTTGAGGGGAGAGAGAGAAAAACACCATCCCTAACTCTGTAGTTGTTATAGTTCTGAAGAAAACCTCAAAAGTATGAACTGAGGGCTTGTCTGCAGTTAAAACGCTGCAGTGGCACAGTTGCACCTCTCTAACCCTTAGTGAAGATGTTACCTACACTGATGGAACAGCTTCTCCCATCAGCATAGGTACTCCACCTCCCCAAGAGACAGTAGCTATGTCAACAGGAGAAGGCCTCCCATTGACATAGTGCTGTCTACACCAGGAATTAGGTCAGTATAACTACGTCACTCAGGGGGATGGATTTTCCAATCCCTTGAGTGATGTAGTTTTACTGATACAAGTTGGTAATGTAGACCAAGTCAGGATATAACTGATGCAGAAGAGTCTGTGATAGTCTGCAGAGAACTGGAACAATACCTCTGAGAGCTGTGAACTGCCCCATTCATCTCAATAAGGTATTAACTCAGAAGCCTAGTGGTCATGATTTAAATGTTTTAAATGATTACTTGTTTTATTTCTCATGTCAGAAAAGAGATGGGGATCATAGATCTGAAAAAATTATTGAATAACATCTCATTTCAGTGCCAAAAGTGAGTGACATTTGAGAGATATCACAACTTATTTCTCGCCCCCCCCCAAAACAAGAAAGAGTTATGCAAGCTAAGGAGCCCAGCAGGGCCCATGGGTATAATCAGTCCCCCTGAAGGGGAGCCAGTGGAGCTCAGAGGGATGCATACTCTTATTTTGGACATCAGCACAACCTACTGTGAGTGGCATCCTGTTTTGATGACTCACATGGATAGAACATATTTTGTGAGTGGATCTTGGAAGAGTAGCACTACTGTTTAACTCAATCATGCAGATTGTTTTGTTGTTTAGAGAATCATGTTGTAGCAATGCTATAAAATGGTGAGAAAGTTATTCTCTAGAATGGCTTTTTTTAGGAAAGGTTCAGGGTAACCATTTTAGATCATTGCTAGAAAAACAGTTTTCTCAGTTGGAAGTGATGGGTACAATTGATAAAAAATTTAGTTGTGCTATATTATCATTTAGCATCTGATTAAAGGAACTATCTGTTCTTTTAATTTTTGTCAACCCAATTTAGGCTGCAATAATACAAAATCATGATATGTTTCCCACAAAGTAAAAATCAAATATTTTTTATTGCCCCATCTTGAGAATAACATTACCCCTTATTCCAAGATTAACACTGTGGCTGCCAGAAAGGGAGAAATAAATAACGTTAAAAAAAGAATAATTAATGTTAGAGTCTTAAAATAGCTCATTTTTCATACACTAATTCCACAAGAAAGCATTCAAATACTCTTTTATGAATTATACATGAGAAAAATTTCATATTGGAAACCCAAACGGAGTTATCTTAACTTTATTACTAAGACCTGTAAAATTTTATTTTACTCTTTGATATTATCCAGTCTAATGGATGGCATAAAAACCTTACATAAGAGCAATTTCATGTTATTAATGTGGCCTCTCATCACTTAGAGAAATTAATACAATATTTGCCAATGCAGCTAAACTTTAATGAAGTCACTGGGTTATTTAGGGCAGTCGGCAGCAGTTAGTAAAATAAGAGATGCACTTCTTTAGAAGCCATCCAAGAGGTTTAAAGGGAGACAGTTCAGGTTGGCAGGCTCCAATTTGACCTACTTTCTCTCCGTCTATTTCTTTTCATGATTATTAATTTTTTATTTGTATCCTCAGATTAAATGCTTTAGTAATGTCTCCTATATAAATACAAATTGAATGTTATTCACAGTTGATGGAAAGTAATTTGATTAAGGAAACTAAAATAGTTGCTGGTAAAGTTTGCAGAGGGCACGGAAATTGGTGCAGTTGTAAATAATGATAAGGATTAGGTCAATTGTATAGCATGATCTGGATCACTTGATAAACTGGTCTCATTTGAACAGCACATGTTTTAATACAGCTAGATGCAAGGTCTAGGAACAAAGAATATAGGTCATAATTTCATAGAATTTAAGGCCAGAAGAGATCATTAGAACATCTAGTCTGATCTCCTGTATATCACAGGCAATTAAATTTCCCCATGTACCCCTATACTGAGCCCTATGACTTTAGTTGGACTAAAGTATTTCAGTCCTCAGAAGACTTCAATATTGTGTGCCACAGAAAGAGAACAGGAGAGTGTCAGGTGCCACCAATGCCCAAGGCCCATGCAGGATGGGGGGAACTGTATTCTGGAAAGCACTCTGAAAAGGACATCAGAGGTTATGGTGAATAATCAACATTAGTTACTGTGGCTAAGAAGACTAACATGTTTTTTGGATGCATAACCAGGGGAGTATCAAGTAGGAGAATGGAGAGGGTATTATCTCTGCATACAGTATTTCTGAGACCATTGCTGAAATATCGTGTCCAGTTCAGGGGTGTGAACTTAAAAAGGCTGTTGAAAAACTGGGAAGGGTTCAGAAAAGAGCTGCAAAAATGATTCAAGGTCTGAAAGATCCACTTTACAATCAAAGATTTAGGAAGGTCAATCTATTTAGCTTATCAGAGAGAAGGTTAAGAGGTAACTTGACCATGATCTGTAAGTACTTATGCGAGGAGAATATTTCTAATAATAGAGGAGCTCTTTAATCTAACAGACAATGCCTAACAATATCAAATAGCTGGGAGCTGAAGTTAGGCTAATTCAGACCAGATATAATGTACAAACTTTCAGCAGTGATGGCAATTAGTCATTGGAATAATTTACCTTGTGGTTGTAGTGGTTTCTCCATGGAAGTTTATAATCAAGATTTATGTCTTTCTACAAAAATATGCTCTAGCTCAACCTCAAGATATGGACTTCATATAGGAATTACGGTACTGTGTGAGTGGAAGATTATAATGGTTTCCTTCAGGCCTTAAAATCTATGAATCCACAAACTATTCATCCTCATACTGAAGTGAAGTTGTACAGTGGAGACAGGTGAAGACTCTGGTTCTGTTCCCATCTTTTCCACTGACCCTTGTGATATTTGGCAAGTCCCTGGTTAATCTGTGTGACTTGGTTGCCCATCTGTAATACAGTTATAAGTATAATATTAGTAATAACACTTGCCTATCTCACAATTGTGTTCTGAAGAGTAATCAGTGTTTGTAATATGCTTTGAGGTCCTTGAATGAAAGACACTATATGCAAATGATGGGCCTGATTTTCAGAGGTGCTGAACACTGAAAACTGCAATTGAAGTTAATAGGCGCTGCAAGCACTCAGCATCCCTGAAAATCAGTCTCTAAAATTATTATAATTATCAAGTTTCCAAGGGATTATTACATTCAATAGCAAGGAAAAATAAATGTAAATTATGAAATATATTTTGACAGTGTTCTTTTATTAATTGGGATGAAGGTGATTTCTCTGCCTCCCTCCCTCCCTTGAAGCCTGCTAACAGCAAACAAACAAAAAGCTTAAATTTCTCTGAAAGGATGCATCTTTAAAAACATTCTTGTTTAGCATATTAAGTAGGTAAATCAAAAAAAATTGATTTTGCTAGAGCAAAACCAAAAGTGATTAAATTAAATATGCCTGGAGAACAGAACACTCCCCAAGATCAACAGTGTAATAAATGCATGTCGTTCCCCATCCTGGTGCGTTTCTAAACACTTTTGAAGTACAGTACACAGAATGCTCAACACTTAGGCTTTGTTGCAGCTGACAGCCTGTCGGCTTTAATGAAAATGCTCTCCGTTTAGAAGGTGACAGAAATTACATACATTTTCCCTTTTATGTTTTGCCATCTTTTATGTCTAGCATTTTTATGGTTTAAAGGAGTTAGTTAGAAAAGTGTTACATAAGTATGTAAAATATATTAAGAAAAAGAGGAAGAGAAATGCTTTAACCTTGTGATTATACACAGTGTGTGTTGGTGAGGAATGTATACTGTGTGATAAATCTGACAGATGGCAATAGCTCTTTATTTTGAGTCATGTTTAAAGAGGGTCAGGCAAAAATTCCTCAAGAATGTAGTAAGTAAAGGTTTTATTTAACAACTCCCTTTCTTATATCTGATCGTGAGATCATTTAAATAGTGTTAATATTACGTGTACATTCAAGGGGGCAAGCCCATATACGTGGGGCTAAGACTAGAAGAAGATTACATGTACATCAATAACTCTATATTTCAAAATAATTGTGTTTAATACATTACTCAGATAATGGTCATTTACAAATTCTTAGCTGTGCGGAGACATAATGTGATGTTTCTCTAGCTTTCAGACAGGCTTTTCAAAAAATACGACCAAATTTGACTGGCATGTGTACATAGGCACATGTGGGAACTTTTCTAGGCTGGAGTAGGGGAAAGAAGGCTCAACCAATAACATGCAGAGGTGCAAAGGGGCATTGTGGGGTCTGTGAGTGGCTTACATATCCACGCATATACCGTATGTCCCTTAGAGCAACAATAGGCAATATACATAGGTCTCAACATAAGATTCCTTTTCCTATATTGGTAGAAATAATATGCATTAGGTGGGAGATGCTGTGGGAATTCAACTTTTAAAACCAAGTATATGCAAAGACTTTGGCATGTGTGTAACTTTATGCATGAGTAATCCCTTAGTGGCTTAAATCTTTGTAGGACTGGGGCTTTACTTAGTAAAGATACTATTGTAACCAGAATCAGTCAGTATCGGAGAGGGGGACATGGAACAGCATTCACAATGCACTCCTTGTCAGTACCCAGCCCAAGCCTGGGAAGCTAATGATCCAACCAGCTGACCAAATTTGGTAATGAATCCTGGTCACGTGTCACCTGAGGTAGGTTGTGCATATGCTAAGAAGAAGAAATACAGGCGATAGTGATGCAGGGCACTTTTAGGACGTTTGTTTGGCCATTTGCACATGCAATTACATTATTCTCATACATGGTTGGGTAAATGAGATAATTAAGACCATAACTGTACACTTACATTACTTAAAATTCATTCTTTCAAGTGTGATCATTAGGCTTAAGAGTTAGCCCCAACTGAGATTAATGAGGGCAGCTCACATCTCTTGAAGTGATCATGCCAGGCTGCCTGCCGTCAGAGGAAAACATCTGTGCATTGGTTACACGGTTCACGTCATGAGGATTTCTTTGCAAACAAGGAATATAAACTTTAAAAAAAATAAAGGTCTAGATTCTGTAGACATGTTGGTCAGATACCTCAGAAGTTCTGGATCTGGACTGTGCGCTGGGTTTTTGGCATGACATGGCAAGTGTCCTTTTGAGCACAGATGTTGGAATCTTTACAAAGTACAATGTATGAAAATGCTGCACAGAAGTTAGGTTGCCAAATGATGAGTAAGAGCAGAGGAGAGTGGATTGTATAGTTTTGTCTGAGTGTGTATAGGTTGTAAATGCCATGGAAAAGGGAGGGTTACTTAGCATGGTGCAAGGGGATATAATGAAGAGTAATATGGTGAAACTCAGCAACATACATTTTTAACTGAATACCAGTGAAACACCATAGAACAGTCTTCCAAAGAAGTGGTAGAAGCCCCATCACTGGAGCCATTTAAAAGTAGACCGTACAAATAATTAGAAAATGCAACGTAGAGAGCAAGCGTATACTGGCTAGTGAAGACCTAGATGATCTAATAGATACTTTCAAATCTCTAATTTCTGTGTTTTCACCCGTTGCAAGGTTTGTCAGTAAAATTGTTCAGCTGCTGTATGAAGAGTAACCTGCACAGCCAAAGAATCCCTGTTTGGCTAAGCATTACTCCTGTAAAAGAGCTCGTAGTCACACTAGTAACCTCTTATGTAAAAGGAATGGTGCTGACCATTCTTATTGAGTTAGTTATTCATTGTTAGATCGACTATACCGTTTTCTCCAAACACTTTAATTAAAGATATTCCAATATTTTAGAATACAAATGCTGATTTTTTTCCTTGTGAGCTTTACATTGTATATTTTAGCAATAATTGTACTGCTCTGAAATACTATCTCCCAGGAGGTGGTATCTGCCTTCCACTATGCTAAGAAGCCTGTTTTGTTTCAAAGTAATCTGCACTGAAACACAAACCTTGTGCATTTCAGTAATTAAAATTTTCAAGACAATGGTCCTTGGATAGTCCAAAAAAAAAAAAAGCAGCATCTAAAGGTAAACACTTCATGTTTTAGGTTTAAATATACTCCCAAAGTGCCTCCACAGATATACATGGCTGAAAAGCCTTTTCCCCTCGCTCTCCCTATGACATATGTCCCACGTCTACCACATCTGCTCAGGTTGGGCACTGAGCTCTGCATTTGATCCAAAGTGAGCAGGAGCTCAATATCCTGTATATTTATGTTTCAATGGTAGTTTTCAACAGCAGCTCAGAATAATAGTTTAATGTCTTTTGCAAAAATGAGGAAAAATAATAGATTCAAAGTTCAGCCTAACCCTGCTTCTACTATAAGATTGGCAACCCATTATCTCTAGACTCTTATGAGGAAAACTTCAATTTTTTACCTCCGAAGACAAAACAACAAAAATCTTCAGGTGTTTTGAACACTGTAAACTCTTTTGTCTTTCAGGATCTAGATTTCTCATCACATCCACGGGAGCCTTGTATATTGTAGATGTACAGAATGAAGATGGATTGTATAACTACCGATGTATCACACGGCACAGATACACTGGAGAAACAAGACAAAGCAACAGCGCAAGACTTTTTGTATCAGGTACTCTGGAATGTCTTAAACTCAGTATCCTACATATTTCTCTCTCTAGCATACTGAACTGATAAGGCAGGAACTACTGGTACTAATAATCACTTGTCTAGCAAACTAAATGCACATGTAAGTAGGTAAGAATCTACAGTACTTTTCCTGTAGAAGTGAAATATTATAAATTTAAGTTGCTTTTTCTATTCCCCCCGCCCCACCCCAATTATTTATTTTCTGTTATATCCTATGTGGAAAATACTATCCAGAATGCTATAATGTAAACTATCCCCTCAAAATATAGAAGCTACAGGTCCAAGGATACACAGCAATTCAGTCTCAGAACTGGGATAAAAATGCAGGAATTCCTGGCTCTTAATCCACAAAATTATGTTGCTTTCTACAGTAAGATCTTAACTTTTTTTTTCTCGCAAATGGCCTTTTCATGAGTAATGTACATTTAGAGGCATGTGGTCTTTTCCTCTTGTAGTTTGAAAGATTCACTTGCTATTATTATTCTACTTTATAGTAAATATTGATTGAGATGGCTCCCATTCTGCAATATTCGTGATTTAACAATTTTATTTTAGCCTCGGGGACCAGATGTCCCGATTTTATAGGGACAGTCCCGATTTTGGGGTCTTTTTCTTATATAGGCTCCTATTACCTCCCCACCCCCATCCCAATTTTTCACATTTGCTGTCTGGTCACCCTATTTTAGCCACTGGGCCTGTGAATGCAACACTCAGTGCCATCATGTCAAACTATCGCTGAGGTATTAGTCTTCCTAATTAGTGTGCACAAAGAGTAAAAAGCAGATAAAGCTAGGAAAGAGAGAGTTAAAAATGAAACTCCACCTTCCTGTATCTTCGTAATCAAATACACATGGCCCTAAAATTTGAAAAAGAGGTTGGGCAGTAAAATTTGTCCCGGGATTTGGTTGAATTATGCAAACAAATTTGCATGTCCAAATGAAAGTTATTTTCAAAATTGAACAGGCAAGCTGCATAAAAAATTAATGCTTCTCCAAATAACATTGGTGGGGAGGGGAGAATAGGAGCTAGGCTTTAGTATGTATTTGGTGAATTTTAGTAGGTCTACAGTGCTTTACAAGCATTAATTTGTCACTTCCATTAGGTAAATAGGTATGCATTACTATCCTAAGTTTTCCAAAGGGCATAATTGAAGAAAAAAGGGTAACTGACTTAACCAAGGGTGTTAGTGTCAGGAGTAAGGTTAAAAAGCAGGAGTCAGTGATCATATTTAAATTGCATCCAGGTGTCTTCACCCTACAGGCTTACAAATGAGAAGGCAGATCATAGAGCAGTGTGTTTTATTTTTCTTTTACAATCTCATTATTTTAAAGCCAGCATCACAATTGTTGTATATCTAATGATTTTGGAACACTAGGGGTTGTCAATACTGCACTCCTCCATGTCCCCTGTCTCCTACCCTCTGTTCCCAGTCTTAATACAGGGAACCGGGAGGGAGCTGAGAGTAGCAAGAGGAGGCAAGGGTTGCTGGGACTGGGATTTAGTGCCACAGCATAGGATTAGAACCCCCATTTACAAACAGAGGCCCCGAAGGGATCTTCTGTGTCACTGAATCCAGTCCCCTGCTATTGCAGGCAACCCTACCATGTAATCCCATTCATAAATGTAACAAGTTCCGTCTTAAAACCAGTTAGGTTTCTTGCCCCCACTAGTCCTACTGGAAGGCTGTTCCAAAACATCCCTCCTCTGATGGTTTTTGTGTGTGTGTGTGTGTGTGTGTGTGTGTGTGTGTGTGTGTGTATGTGTGTGTGTGTGTGAATGAATGTCTTTGTACATGTCTGTTTCTGTATCCAAAAATCATTACACATCTGCAAAATCAGCTGCTTTTGTGCCCCAGACTATAAGTGCGCAGCCTCTCCCCCTCCCAGCCTCCCAAGAGGCTATCCTTCCTTTTTGATGCATATGGCATGGTTTATAGCTAGGGTTTCTGGGGTTTTTCCCCCCGTTCTTAATTTATAAACACTGATAAAACACCCATATATCTCTCATTTAAAAAAAAGAAAGTAATTTGGTGTTTATCCAATAAACACTAGACATGGTTACTTATATCTAAGGGTTTGTCTACACGGAGCAGTAATGCAGATTACAGGGGTATGATTTCTAAAGTGCATTAATGTGGTGTGCATTAATTAGTCAGTATAGACCTGGCAGGTGCTCACTAAAGATTCACTGGTGTGCTTTAACGTAGTGCTGTCTGAAACAGTACTACATTACAGCATGCTAGAGAATATTACAAAGAGATTACTCATTACAGTACAGTATATACAAAAAAGAAAGCCCACCTGCCCCTGATTTTTGGACATCCAAATAAAACTCAAAAAGTGCTAAAAATAAATTCTGAAAAATGAAATTAATAAACTTGAAAACAGAAGCTCTAATTACAGCATTGTAGCAATTACCTGTTTTCACTATCAAACAGCTGTTATATATTCATAGCCCTGCAGATCATTCTGGGTATAGCAACTGTCACAAGCCAGCAACTAAAGGACTCATTCTCCTTCTCTGGGATTAATCCTTTATGAGGGAAATCTGGTGATTAAATCCACAAATCCCCACTTCTTGCAGCTTGCCAGCTGTGACTGAGATCTTAGGTCACAAAGTCTTGCAAAAGGATCAAACCGACTGTTCCCCTTTCTTCTGTGAATGTTATCTAATGGTTGATCAGCCCCTTTGAAAATATAAATCAGTATGTAAATGCTAAATATTATTTCATTATACAATCCAGAAGTAGTTCACTATTCAAGTCCTGCTATTTGTACTATGTCCCATGTGGTTGAAACACTCACTCCTAATTTTTCCAGCCAGATGAGGAAATATAAGTCCAGCACAATGGTCTGTTTGATTATCCCAGATATTTGGTCTTAACAGTAAAAGTTGATTTCCATCCTTCCCATTCAGCCCTGAAATATTGCCCCACTCCCTCATGCAGTCAAGCTAAAACTGAACCAGCGGTAATCTGTAATCAAGCCATTATCTTGACCAACAAAGGAGGATTTCTACCCCAGTGGCTTCCTGGAAAAAGTGGGAGAGAGGGCTTTCTGCCTGTTCCATCACTTATGCCTACTTTGAGCAGCCCAGGGGATATACCTCTACATGGAGTTCCCTTTCCTGCCCAATTCCACACACACAGCATTGTGGGAAGTCTGGTGCATCCTAATGTACACCACCTTAACTTCAGCATTTGGGGCTTTTGAAGTGGTTAGTTTTACACCCTTGAAAAGCTAACTTCTGTTCTCATTTACACTCATGCAATCCTGCTGAAATCCCTGGGGTAGCAAGCTGTAACCAAGAGCCGAATCTAGCTTCATGCACAGAATTCCACCGCCCAATGACTTTGTTTTAACAGGACACACACACAAAATCCAGAGCCGAACAGTGTCAGACACAATGTTTTGCCTCAATTTTCCATTGTCCTTGTTCACAGCCTCCTGCAGCTGACTGCTGAATCACAATATTTTAAAGAGGTTGTTGCAGTTTGTTTTTCTTTAGATTTTTGAATTGGGATATATTGCTTTCTTGTTTACTTTATTGGAGGTGATTACAAATAGAGAATTGGGTTTCTTTTCCTCTTTTCCTTTCTGTTTTTAACTGAAAAATGGCTAATGGCTTTGTAGGAGCTCCTACCAGGAATCTTTTTGAGGACTAGCCTATGAGAAAATATGGCTATTGAAGAGATACTTGAATACATTGGAACAGAATGCAAGAAAGAGGGGTCACTTTAGTTTTATTTTGTACATCCCAAAATGGATCTGTATTATCTATATCTATATTATCTCCTCCACCACACATGCTTTGTAAACCAGTGCATGTGCCACAGGGAATAACTGTTCCATGAAGCAAGCACACGCATGTTGGACTCTGGTATTTTAGATCTCTTTTTTTCCCTCAATCCACTTCTTTAGTTCCCTGTATCTGAATAGGTGATCCTTGTCGTGTTTCAAGGTCTGAATGTCACTTCATGGATTTTCACTTTAGGGGGTTGCAAACTGTACCACTCAGACCTGTCAAACACTTTGAAACTGAAAACATTTATTCAAAAACCTCCTGCTCCTGGAAGCTTTTTAATAGTGTTGCACAAAAGTGGCAACCAAACCAAACAAACAAAGAAGTGGAATTTCCTGTAAAATGTGTAGCCATTTTATATGCAACTTGTAGACGAGGGATGAAAACACTTAAAAAAAAATTCAGATCTACCTAGGTGGTGTTTGGGATTCAGCTGGAGCCAGTAGAGGTTGTGATGTCATCTGGGTCCCTCTTGTCAGGACCTCTCAGGATTAGGGTTACGAAGGCCCAGGGTCCCAGGAGATAGGGAGAGTGTCAGCCACGATGGTGAAACTTGTTCTAGTAGCCAATTTTTCTCCTCAAAGTCTCTTTCTTTAAGGACCCGCAAACAGAGGGATGGAATAACCTGTCCCCTCATTATTTTGTCAACAATTAGGCCTGGTTTCTGACACACCAATTATGGTTACTTTTCTTGTTTACCAAATATGATCTTAACACAGTGCTTGAGTAATATCAGTAGGCCTTTTTAAAAAATTCAGTCTTTGTCTCCTTTTCGTACCCTTTTCCATAAACATTTGTTGTTATGGGTTATTGTGGTGTCTCATGAACTTACACTCACTTTTTACAGTTGGGCTCACAATCAGGGTAAATTTGCAGGCCCTATTATCACAACAGGATATCCAAACCTCATCTGTTTTAGTGGAACATGGGCATCTAATTCCCTTAAGTAGCTTTGACAATCACAGCCAGGATGTATTTTAAAAGTCACTTCCAAGTTTTAAAAAAATTATAAAATCAGTTTTAAAAAAATTAAACAAACTGACTTAAGGTGGCCAGGATGTTATGATCTTCTCACTGCATCACTGATTCTCAGTTACTCTGTAGCATCTGTTGTATTTTACACCCTCATGATAGTGCTACTTCATCTACCTTTTTGTTCTGATGTGCCTCAGATCTTTTTTTCACTCCAGCATCATGATGGACAATATCATCTGGTTGATACCAGCAGCATCACAACTCATCAGCTTTGTGGTTTGATTAAATGCCCATAAAATAGCATACATCAGGGGTAATATACAGGTTAGTGTCCTCTTGAGTCTGGTTAGAAAATATATAAAATGTTGTATCACTACATGCAGCTCCTATAGCCATCCCAGGCACATCCCTGGTGGAATTAAGACTACATCTGTACTTCATTTAGTAGCAGAGAAGACCACTGTGCACCTGAAGCTCCTTAAACATATGCTATGTTGAACAGTCCACTGAAGTGTCAGCATATCTTAGGGACCATTATTAGCATCCTATCCATATTTGCATTTCTCCTGAGTTGACTCCATCAAAACCAAGTTGAGGCAGCAGGATGCCAAACAGGATATATACAGAAAACTCTTGTTACACAACATCTTCACGTTGTGGCTGCGGTCTGACACTACAAACCAGAGATGAAATAGGAGCAGGTTAACCACTTTGTTATGATTGCTTTCAGCTTTTCTAAAATGTTACAGGGAGAGTGTAATTTCTGAAAGCCGCACATGCACAGCACGACATGCTAACAAATGTTATAGGTAGTGTTGCCAAAGATAGACCCAATGGCTATTGATGCATGTAAAATCGTTGGTTTGGATGGTAGAGCTTACAGTTGGTGAAAGCATGCTGTAGAACTGATGTTCTTCCTCAAGTGATTGCACATGTCCATTCCACTGTAGGTGTTTGTGTGCTCCATGGCACAGCTGTTGGAGAGTTTTTTCCCCTGGAGATACCCATTGGGGTGGCACAAGAGCTTTCTGCTGACTCATGAACCACACGCAGGCATAAAGGGCAGAGCCACCCTGACACTCCCCACCCCCGACACACAAACACTCTTAGTTCCCTCCTACTTCCCATGACAGTTGCTGGAGCTCCCTTATATTGATTCTGCAAGTCTTTTCTTTTCGTGTAGAAGCAGTACCATTTTTAGAATCTTTGTAGTTAGTTAGCGTAGATTAGTTGAAAAAGAAAAAAAGTGGGCTTTTTTTGTTGTTTGTGTGTTTCTGGTGCCTAATCTGGGTACCAGCCCGGGTACTGGAGTTATGCTGCACTCTTGGGGCTTCAAGCCCTGCCACTTTTGTGGTAAGGCAGTGCTGATTAGGGACTCTCACCTCAGCTGCTTTAAGTGCTTGGGGAAGGCTCACGTAAGTGACAGATGTAGCATCTGTAAGGGCTTTAAGCCCTGCTTTGAGAAGGATTGAGGGTTTCCCCCTCAATCAAGAGCATCTCTGCATACATCTCATCCAACTCCATCTACTGGCCATAAAGAGCATCAGTGCTGCAAACAACTTAGCGTTGGTACTGAGCCCAGCACCAAGCAAATTGCCCCTGGAAATTTCCACTACTTGCATCCGACGAACTGGGTATTCACCCACGGAAGCTCATGCTCCAATACGTCTGTTAGTCTATAAGATGCCACAGGACTCTCTGCTGCTTTTACAGATCCAGACTAACACGGCTACCCCTCTGATACTTGCTAAGCAAATTCAGGATCCATCTCATGAGCAATCCCAAGAAGAGTGGGAATGGGACCAGCCCCCAGTTGACATTGGTGGAGATGTCCTGCTCTAGGGAAGTTCAGGAGGTGCTGCTGAATAGTACAAAACCATCACAGAAGATCACTCTACCTGGCTAAATGAAAGATTTTCCATTTGATCCAGACAGAAAGGGTTTTCCCCAATCTTTGCTTCTATTAGGCACATGCTGGACTATCTTCTGTCCCTAAAACACCAAGTATTGGAGATTAGCTCAATCAGCGTGCAGATATACCTATCTCACAGAGCTGGAAGGGACCCTGAAATGTCATTGAGTCCAGTCCCCTGCCTTCACCAGCAGGACCAAGTACTGATTTTGCTTCAGATCCTGAAGTGGCTACCTCTAGGATTGAACTCACAATGCTAGGTTTAGCAGGCCAATGCTCAAACCACTGAGCTATCCCTCCACCCAGCATCTAGCCTAGCATTCCCACCTATTGCTAACTGATCTCTTTTTTCCATCCCAATGTCTGTAAGACTTTTAAAGGGCCTGGACAAACTATTTCTGCATGTGCAGAACGCTGCTCCCCCATGCAGCCTGAATCTAATCTTAGCAAAGATGATGGGTTCCCTCCACTTCGAGCCTCTATTGACCTGCTCCCAGCTGCATCCTTTGATGAATGTAGCTTTTTTAGTGGCCATTATACTAGCCAGAAGAGTGGGAGATCACAGGGCACTAGTGTCAGATCCTCCGTAGACATGTTTCTACCCAGAAAATGTTTGCCATCATCCTCACCCAAATTTTTTTTACCAAGGTGGTTTCCACTTTTCATATTAACCAAGAAATCTTCTTGCTAACTTTCTTTCCAGCACATCATGGTCATCAGGATGAGGAGAGCCTTCATGCTCTGATGTTAGAAGAACTTTCACTTTTTACCTGGATCAGATTAAACATTGCAGTTCTTCAACTCAGTTGTTTATTGCATTTGCAAACAGTAGGAAGGGCAGTTCTGTATTCACTCAAAGGATCTTGTCTTGGATATCCAGTTGTATTTGTTTTTGTTACAAGTTGGCTAACATGAAGCCTCTGGATAGAGTGTTGGGTCATTTGACTAGGTCCCAAGCAGCCTCTGTGACCTTTCTGGCTAACATTCCCATATTAGACATTGGCAAAGCAGCAACCTGGTAATCTTGTCCTACATTTACCTCTCATTATGCCATCTCCCAACAATCTAGAGACAATGCTAAATTTGGATGAGTGGTCCTCCAGTCCCTGTTCACATAGACTCTGAACCCACCTGCACTTGGGGTTGCTTGTGAGTCAGCTGCAGTGGCACGGGCATGTGCAGTCACTCAAAGAAGAAGAAACAGTTAGTAAACTTTCTGTAACTGCTGTTCTTCAAGATGTGTTGCACACGTCCATTCCAGACCCTGCTTTCCTTCCCCTCTCTATCGGAGTGTTCTGGGGGACAGGAACTGAGGGGGAGTCAGGGACAATTCTGCCCTTTATAGCTGTGTGCAGTACATGAGGCAGCAAAGAACAACAGTTACGGAAAGGTTAAGTAACCATTTTATAGTGATTCAAGTGTTTTGCTAGCATCCAGATAGAGGCAAAGATTGTGTGGTTATCTTTGATTAAACCTCACAATTCACATTTTACTCACTTTTTATATAAAATTAACGTGGGTGACTGCTTAGTCCATTTGTTTTCAGTCTAATGGCATTTTATTTTTTAGAACTGTTTTTATAACTTGCATAACAACTCTATAGTACACAGCAGATGGAGTGCAACAAATAGATCAACGTATGCTAGGTGAGAGAGAGGGCGAAGTTTAACATGTGGAGTCTACCATGGTTAAAATGTCGCAAAATTGATTAAGATAGAAGAAAAATAGCTTCATTTAAGTCAACATTTGATATTATGATCATTATTTATTTTATTTTACGTTAGTAGCAGTAGTAATAAATATGTATTGTGTGGTAGTGCCTAGAGGCCTCAGTTAGGTTGGGCTCCATTGTACAGCGTGCAGCACAAGCATAAGAAAATGACAGCCCCTGGTCCTAAAGAGCTTACAGGCTAAAAAACAAGACATAACACATAGATCATTATGTTTGGTGAAGGTATCAAAGCATAAACATGGAGTTGATGTGGCACGTTTCTCTAGAATAGAAATAACAAGAGTCACATGGCAGTTGGGACTTGTTTGTGTGAGAATGTCTTTCTGGGAACCTGGACAAAGAGCAGTTTGCTGGAGTTATAAGCTCTAGTTTACTTTTGCTATCTAAGATTCCTTTTTAAGAATATACAATATTTGTCAATTAGACTACAAACACACTGCCCCTTGCTTCTGCCCATTTCTCTTCTGACAAGGGAGTAATTCACTCTTCTAGTTCAAAACCCTCCGACCACTTAGAAGTGGGTAGAATATGTTGGTTTAGTTCTTGGTGAAATGTGTTTACACTTTCTGGCTCTTCTCTTTCCTGATGGGTGACGTGAAAAATGACTGCCACCTGGAAAAAATCCAGTGGGAGGTCTTCCAAGTAATCATGCAATGTTTAGTTAGTACATGCTGCTGGAAGTAAGCCAGTACTGCTGAGATACCACAATCTGGATGACTGGTGCACAGTAGCAGTTTACAGTACATAAAATTCTGGGATAGCAACTAAAAAAAGAAAGATAAATAGCAGCATATTGCTTAGAAAATGTAATAATCTTAATTAACTACACTGAAAACATCTATTTGCTTTCCAGACCCAGCAAACTCAGCACCGTCTATTCTGGATGGGTTTGACCAACGTAAAGCCATGGCAGGACAGCGAGTGGAGCTGCCTTGCAAAGCATCGGGGCACCCAGCACCAAAGTACCGTTGGCTGAAGGACAATGTTCCCTGGGAGCCAGATAGCAGGTTTCGGCAGACAGTCACAGGTCTGCTGATAGAGAACACACGTCCTTCAGACTCAGGCAACTATGTTTGTGAGGTGTGGAACAACTATGGTACTGCTGAGGTGATAGGGCATCTACATGTAAAACGTAAGTCCAGGACTGAATGTGGCAAGTATAATTTCAAACCCATGATTGTGCTTGGTTTTGCAATGGAAGGAAAAGAAAAAAATATTTTGTAGAAGTTTCTTTTGTTATTGTTTTTGTTGCTGTTACTTGTTTTGTTATTGTCAATGGTGGCTGCTTGAAGCTGCTCAAAGGTTTGGAATGTTATAAACTGCCTTAGTGGAGATGGATTAGTGAGCAGAATGCAGATGAGAGATCAGAAGTGCAAAATGAACACAGTTTATCACATGGTTATGTGATTTTTCACATAAAGGATGTATTTTGCTTAGTAATAGAAATAGATGAATTGCAAACTGTCTTCTGAATAAAAGTGTCAAGCTCTGGTCACTGGGATTTCTGCTATTCATTATTTTGAATATTCAGATAATCCTGGAGTATTCATGAAAATGTATGAAAATCCTGAATGTCTCATGAATTTTATCATAAATGATTATTAGTCTGAAATGCTGTATTGGAAAGGCATTATTTGCTGTTTGTTATTCTTCTGTTGTTTAATTTTTTTGGTATAAAGGAGCAGAAACAATACCATTCGACTTAGATTTCCAACCACACAACATGAATAAGAAATTGTGAAAAGGAAAAGTGTGTGAACAATCCATTGTCTAAAAATTATTCAGTGAATAATTACAAATAACAAATACATCCAAAGAAAATCAGGATAATTTATCAATGATTCACAAATTAAAAAAGATGGCTACATTTGTAAAGCATTCATAACAGGTAGATGAATCAGATCCACTTAATATTGTACAGGCTCATAACAGATCAGGAATATCTAGCAATCCTCAATAGGGAAATAATATTTACATTATTATATTATACAATATTCTTTAAAGCAGAATTAAGTTAACTAAGAAATTGTCTATATGTGTCTAAAATATATATAATTCTTTATTTAACTCATCTGTTTTACAGAATATAGTATAACATCTTATATCTATAGCTGTGTGTGTGTGTGTGTGTGTGTGTGTGTGTGTGTGTGTGTGTGAGAGAGAGAGAGAGAGAGAGATGTAAAATAAATAAGTAATATTGATAGCGCTTCCAATATTAGGTAAAATGTTGGTCATTAAACATGCTAAATAAACAATATCTCATCACATTTGATTCATAACACATATCCACAGATAATAAAAGAGATATATTATATTTTGAATTATTTCTTGTTGATAGAGCTGGTATTGAACAAAAAGCCTGGGGGAGAATCCCATCTGGATATAAATTTCATGGTGGTATGTTATATATTGTGACAAAGTTCCTCCTCTACCTTGGTGGGTCCTGAGCTTATTTGGCAGATTTGCTCACCTCAGTGATCTTCCCCACAGTCTGAGTCAGCTTCTCCTGTGTCTGATCAGGAGTTGGGAGGTTTGGGGGGAACCCGGGCCCACCCTCTACTCCGGGTTCCAGCCCAGGGCCCTGTGGATTGCAGCTGTCTATAGTGCCTCCTGTAACAGCTGCATGACAGCTACAACTCCCTGGGCTACTTCCCCATGGCATCCTCCAAACACCTTCTTTATCCTCACCACAGGACCTTCCTCCTGGTGTCTGATAACGCTTGTACTCTTTAGTCCTCCAGCAGCATACCCTCTCACTCTCAGCTCCTTGCGCCTCTTGCTCCCAGCTCCTCACATGCACTTCCTCTCCTCTGGTTCACTCCTTCCCTGACTGGAGTGAGCTCCTTTTTAAACCCAGGTGCCCTGATTAGCCTGCCTTGATTGGCTGCAGGTGTTCTAATCAGCCTGTCTGCCTTAATTGGTTCTAGCAGGTTCCTGATTACTCTAGTGCAGCCCTTGCTCTGGTCACTCAGGGAACAGAAAAGTACTCATCCAGTGACCAGTATATTTGCCCTCTACCAGACTCCTGTACCCCACTGGCCTGGGTCTGTCACAATATGTACTGGGCCCAATCAAAATGTAGGGAGGTTGGGATGCAGATCCAAATTCAGTAGGTTTAGTTGTTGGTATGTGTGTGGATAAAGACTCCCTTACTTATGTTTACTATTGTTACTTCAATACTGTGAATTTTCTTTCACACATAATATCAAACTTCAATAAAAATATATCATCATATTCTTAAATGGTGATACTGAGAATAAAGTCAGGTGGGCTATCTTACTGCTTTGTGTACTTATCCCACAGTGAGTTCCACACAGGGGCACCCTCACATCCAGGCAGAGCCCCACTGATGGCAATGGGACTCCAGCTGGGTATAGGGGTCTGCCTGTGCAGAACTAATTGTGGGACTGTGGCCTTAAAAGGCCCTTGAAATCAAACATGGCCACCTATTCTCATTTCAGAGATGTGTATTTGTGATTCAGTGTTTTTTCTCAGTGAAAGGTCACCTGTTAGTCATATTTTTTTTAAAAGATACATAATGTCTTCCTTTCCCCCCCCTCCTTTTGACTTAAATCTTCAGAGCCTCTGAAAGCCACAATCAGTCCACGGAAAGTTAAAAGCAGTGTTGGTAGTCAAGTGTCCTTGTCCTGCAGTGTGACTGGAACTGAGGACCAAGAACTCTCCTGGTACCGAAATGGTGAAATCATTAACCCTGGAAACAATGTGAGGATCATGGGGATCAACCGTGAGAATCTCATTATGGATGGCATGGCCAAAAGTGATGGTGGAGCATACCAGTGCTTTGTACGCAAGGACAAGATGTCTGCTCAAGACTATGTTCAGGTGGTGCTAGAAGGTTAGTCATTACCTGCTTTAGTGGGGTTACTGGCTACAGTGAAGTGTTATTGTATGTATATAGTATATATAATATGCTTGTGGTCTCCAATTATAAAGAGAGAGAAGACCCTGTGCCTGTAGGAAGGATCAAACTAGCCACACACTTTGGGAGATATTTGTGCCTCTTCATGCTCCAGAACAACAAATGAGAGAAAATGAAGGTCCAAGTGTCAAATAAATTGATTTGAAAAATATTCCTCCTACTGAAGCCCCACCAAATGCATTAATTTTCTGCTGCTATCCAAAATTCTGTAACTCCAGGACAAGAGAGAAGAGAGATCCCTACTGAGGATCAAACATTTCATTCCAAACGCAGTTTTCAGGCTGGCTGTGAAATCAGTTGAAGGTCTGGAGATCATACTAAGTAACTGACACAATGTTCCACATAATAATCAAGTGAGGAAAGTAATCAATTTGTACAGAGCCGGTTCACTAATGAGGCTGTAGTGCAGTCATGGCATGGCCACTATTTTTAGTCTTTATAGAAAAAGAAGAGATTACCTGCCTGGACCTAGTTACTGCGGCAACCATCTCTTGTGACTAAGAAAGCCTAAAGAGCATATTGATAATCTATAATGATGTCGAGAGAGTGCAGGTTATCAGAGAGCGACAGCAGGAAAGATTTCAAAGACACTCGGGTCTTGCTGGGAAAATAATGTCTGCTTTCATCTCCAAAAAAGCCTGTCACTTGAATAAAAAAAGGGCAGAGGTGCATACTGAGCACACTCACTGATTTATTTGTCGTGTGTCAGTTTCCATTCAGGATAAAAAGCCGATAGCTTTTTTGTCTTGTGAGAGATGACAGTGCGAATGCATGGAAAAGGAAAGGAAGAGAGAGAGAGTCAGAGATGAAGAAAGAAATTTTAAATACTCTGTCACGCATCCAATAGGA
Organism: Mauremys reevesii; assembly: GCF_016161935.1. Classification (NCBI taxonomy): domain Eukaryota; kingdom Metazoa; phylum Chordata; order Testudines; family Geoemydidae; genus Mauremys; species Mauremys reevesii. Next base: position 162,518,998 of record NC_052623.1, read on the forward strand.
CAAGAACAAAGAGAGAGGGAGAGAGAAAAAATATATAAGAAACCCAACTTAATGTCCCTGCTGAAATGTAGGTGTTTCAATGTACTGGAAATGATAATTTTGATGCTCTTAGGTGATTGTGCTGGGGAGAGAGAACACTGCTGTACTTTTTTTTAATCCTGCTGAGATTCAGCACATTTTGTGGGGATAGCAATTCAAGCTCCACACACATCACAAGATCTCCCTCAGTTTTCTGTGTGATCCTGTGTTGAGATTACTAGGTAAGGAGAGGCTATTTCCAATGGCATTATGCTGGTCTGAGCCTCCATGAAATGTGCAGAGTGCACTACGTATTCTCTCACAACATTAGAGTTACTGATGCTTGTCACTGATGTCCTTCCCCATTACATCTTGTATGGAATTAAAATGAGTTATTCCCATAGGGCAAAGCCCACTGGGTGGGAAGAGAGGGGTTTTCAAGAGGCTTAAGCCATTCTTTATACTGTGATTAAACCACCCTCTTATAGTCTTTGCTGATGCTAATATTTTCTCAACTTTAAAACTAATTGGCTGGCCCCCACTATGCATTAGATCCAGACAATGGCATACAGAATTGTTTTCTAAACCTCTTACTAGACTGCTTCCTACATATTATGAGCTGAACCAGATGCATTCTTACCCCCAGTTATATTTAAATCCATTCTAAACATCACTCTTAAAGTATACTGTAATTTAAAAAAGAACAACAGAGTGTACTGTATTGCAAAATCTGGGAAAGAACCTTCTAAATAATAATAGGGTGTCATTTTTGTTAAAACCATTACACTTCTGTGCTATCCAGTTAGAGAATAATTTAATTCTACTCCATACTTTGAAAATCCTTACCTTTTCTTTTCTCACTTGCACCTTGGAGACTTTGGTTAAATTGTGACATGGGTCACAAGAAAATATATTTGTTGTCCTCTCCACCTTGGGAGATTTGTGTACAACACTGAGCTACCTCAAAAAATGTCATCATCAGCATGAGTAGCAATTTGTATTTGGAAAAGGCTTATTTTAATACTGGTATAAGAGAGATATTGCAGGACTGAACTGAATTGGCAGAGTTGTTTGGAATTAGCATACACAAATTATGCCTGGCTTTGGCCAACATTATTCGTCCTTAACTTTCAAAGGAACTGAAATGTATAATAAGTATATCCCCAAACCCCATTTTAGGCTTACACTCTACTTCTTTGGCTTCTCAATTGCCTATGGTGTCCAAGCCTTTTTCACAGGAACATGGGAATTGCTATATTAGAACAAACCAATGGTCCATCTAGTCCAGTATCATCTCTCCAACAGTGGTCAGTACCTGAAGCTTCAGAGGAAGGTGCAAAAGAAACCCTGCAGTAAGCAGAATAAGCTGTCCACAGGAAAAATCCTTCCTAACCTTCATTAATTAGAAGATGGCTTATGTTCCTGAAGGAGGAGAGTTAGCGTCCCTTTTCAGAATTCTTGGTTTATGGGCTAAACAAAGGTAATGAGAGCAGTTTTATTGTGCGTACATGCTGTTCATTTGCTTTCCGTTTCCTCTTCAGATGGAACTCCCAAAATCATTTCTGCCTTCAGTGAGAAAGTGGTGAGTCCAGGAGAGCCTGTCTCCCTTATGTGCAATGTGAAGGGGACTCCTCTGCCTACAATCACCTGGACACTAGATGAAGACCCCATAATCAAAGATGGTAATCACCGTATCAGCCAGATTATCACCTCTGAGGGCAATGTGGTCAGCTACCTGAATATCTCTAACACTCAAGTTCGAGATGGGGGAGTCTATCGCTGTACTGCCAACAACTCTGCTGGAGTCATCCTGTACCAGGCTCGAATAAACGTAAGAGGTGCTTGTCAAATCAGCTCCTCAAAAAAACACACATAACTCATTGTAGTGGAGAAGATTGTTGCATGCACTGGTCTGAATCTTGGAATGCCAAAACTGACATACTGTGGTTCTCCCATCTTCACACCTCCCTCAACCCCCTCTAGAAACTCTGTTGTATGGTTTAAGGTTGGAAGGCCCCTTCCCTCTTTGGCTTGTGAAGTCAGCTTCTTATACAATCTCTTTCCCTAAACTTACCTTCTTCAAGCATGAGGGTTAGTGTCCTCACTAATATGTTTTCCTATTTTAGTTTTTGCATGCATATGTTTTCCTTTCCTCCTTTAGTTATTCTACATTCATTGTAATTACTCATGCACATGGTACGTTACCTTGAACTTGTAGTTCTACATGGCATAATACCCATCCTCATGATATTATATTTTATATACATCAGAATGAATGCTAACTTTGTCAATGTTCTCATGTGTAACAGGATTCTAGCTTAGCATACATTTTAGTATTTGACATTTAATTAAATCATTCCCTAGCCTTTAATTTGTAATGCAGCAAAGATTTTATCAGACAAGTATTCAATAATACAAACATATACCACAGCCCTAATTAGAACGTATGCTGTAGGGCGAGAGAAACTAGAGCACATAAAGATTAGGGAGACTGCTTAAGTGGTTCTTAAAAGCAAAAACTGTCAAATGTTAAGAAAAAATGTTATGCAGGCTACATTAATGGATGTTGTAAACATTTATATAATCAGCAAAAAATGAATATTTCCTCTAGCAAGTATGCCCTTAAATTATTTTCAAGGGTTTCTTTGTACTTTTCCAGGGCCAGCAAGCATCCGTCCAATGAAAAATATCACAGCAATAGCAGGACGGGACACCTATATACATTGCCGTGTGATTGGCTATCCATATTACTCCATTAAATGGTACAAGAACTCTGACCTGCTTCCTTTTAACCATCGCCAAGTAGCATTTGAAAACAATGGAACGCTGAAACTCTCAGATGTGCAGAAGGAAGTGGATGAGGGGGAATATACATGCAATGTTCTGGTTCAACCCCAGCTGTCTACAAGCCAGAGTGTACATGTGACTGTAAAAGGTAATGTTTATATTGAAATATAAAGCTAAGCTAATGGCCAGATGGTTTTTAATCAGTACAAGAATCCACACATGTAAAATTGTACAGGTGATTAGAAAATAAGCAGTAGGACAGTTAATCTGCCTTTTTTTTTTGTAGGCATGATATATAGCCAATGGTCATCTACAGATGTCATATTGTACCATAATTGCTCTCATTGAGTTGTACCTTGTCCTGTTGACTTCAGTGGGACTACGTGCATAGTAAGGTACTGCTCACCATGAGTAAATCTGGGAGAATCTGGCCTTATATGATGACGAGGACTCGAGTGCTTCTAAAAATGGAAGACTAAAGAGCATGGAATGTAATCCTTTGTTTTCTTATGAGATGACTCAGTGGCTGAGGATGACTGGTCATTCAATATTACGTTCATTGAAGTTTCATTGGTCATTGTCTCTTCTTGATGACTAAAGTCAGTTTTGCAACCTAGTTATTTTTCATCTGCTAGCAAATGCAATGAGGTTTTGTTAGTTATGAATTGTGTCTATTTCTCCTTTTTCTCCAGTAAGCAGTAAACAGATTCAAGAGCTAAATTAATTAAGCTTGATTTAAAAAAAAATAGGAATTGTTTTTTTCAGGGAGATGTTGATGCTTTAAAGAGAGAGCCATTTCTCTAAGTTCATTTTAATGTTACATGACTTGTAATTTGGAACAGGATGTTTGAAATCAATACAAAAGTTCCCATACAAGGATGTGGAAACTGATATGTAAACATTCAGAAGTAGATGATGATAATTTCCAAGCATTGCATCCAGACCATACACAAAGACATTAAAGATAAAAAGCACAAAAGTGCTCATTATGCCTGATTGTTCAAAACTAGGTTGTACTGCGATGTGGTACAGTCCCCCATCCAAGATGACTAACAAGTTCATTTCACATAAGCCTACAGGAAGAACTGAAGTACATTTTCCCCTTATGATTTTGTTCAAAAGCTTTTCTACCCTTTTGCATTTTTCTTTGATTAATATGTGTCGGGCCTTAGATAAGATACCAAGGACATTTCTACGCTTTTTTTCTTGTTTTCATTCTAGAATTATGTTAATTGCTTATTACTTGAAGGGGTGGAGGGATTAGCTTGTAACCAGTAGTACTGTGAACCCTTCAAGGAATGACCCATCATGTTCTTTAGCCCAGAAGGGGCACTGTTCCACGCAATCTGTTATAAAAAGCTGCTAACACTGCAACTTTTTCTCATATGCTCTATCCTCTCTGTCACCGTAATAGTCTTGCAAAACTGCCGTTGGTGCATCTCTGTGAAAATGAATGTTAAATTAGTGATTGTGCTGATATGGTCTCTGCTGTTCCCCCTGGTTGAGAATGCCATCTTTTAATTATATCATTCTTCAAGTGCTTATGACAGCTAATATAATCAGATGTAAATGGGAGTGCTCTGACTATGTTTGTAAAGAAAAGCCTTGGTGCCATACCGATATAATTCAGATATCTAGACCAAAACACAACGGCCATTCTGAAAGCGATTTGATGCCTTAGATTCAGACATGTGGATGGATTTTAAGACTTTTATTAAACTTTAATACAGGAGAGGGGTGCCATCCACCATCACTCCTGGTCTCCGGTACCAGGCATTTAAGTGGTTCCAGTACAGCAGTTACAGGGCTCCTTCCATATAACCTGTAACTTGGGGTAGGATTTCCTCAGCCTAACCCCCCATGACTCAGCAGGCTCTGAGTCCTACCAACCCTTCCCCTATTAGGGGGACAGAGGCAGAAGGTGGGGACCTTGGCCCATGAGTGCCACCAGGTCTCACCCTATCCCATTAGCCCAAGACCCATCAGCAAAATCCCATGTCTTTTATCTCTGGGAACCATTCACTTTATCTTTTTAATGGCACTGGAAACCAGCCACAAGTTTTGATGAATTAATAACTCAACCAGGTACCTCAGTTAGCAAGTACATTCCTGCTTAACCTATTGTGGCTCCAAGGTGCTGTGAGGAAGGCAAAAAATCTCTCCAGTCCTCTGCCAACTGGCCATATGGAAGAAAAAAATTCCTTCCTGACCCTCAATGTGTGAACAGCTAGACCCAAAGCATCTGCCAGACTGGAGTCCCATTCTTAGCTCCGGGTAGGTTGGAGGATGGGGCTGCTGGAATGGAGATGAAAGAGGCCCCACATTGCCCAGGCTTCATGTTAAATTCCTGGAGTTGGGGGATGTGAGCCAAACACTGTCCTCTCCCCCGCCCTCAGCTGGCCAGTGGGTGCCAGATACTCCGGGGGGAGAGGAGGTAACTGGTGTCTCTCAATGTGTCTCCCACCCTTGCTGCTGGAGCTCCCCTCCTTCACCACCAGCCCCATTAAGTTCCCCCACCCATTGAGGTGGGTGGGTGGCATTTTGACTTCCAGTGGATAACAGATTTCAAACTTGACTCTGCCTCTCTTTGAAAGTCTCAAACGATTCAGAGGCTTTTAATTTATCTTGACAAGAGTGAGGTATTTAAAAAAATAAACTAGCTATATCCGTATCCTAACAAATTATTTTTACATTAAATACAAGATTCCAAAAATGGGCTTTATTCTGTTGTCTCGTCAAATCTGAACAAATTTTAAATTAGTTGTTATATATTTTAGCTGTAGTCCAGCACTGCCATAAATTATTTTGGACAGCTACACATTTTTTGTCGCAATAGTTAATAACTACATACAGATTTTTATCCTGCATATTATATATAGTTCCTTGGAGCATTAGCAGTTAACAACAGTCAGTATTTTCCTATTGCTTGAAAATATAATGTAAACTATTATAATTTTAGTGTGCTATCTTTTCCTCTATAATTCAGACTGACACTGTTATGTCTGATACTGAAAAATACAAAATGTGGAGCAGCTTCAATACATGAATTCAAATATCTTGAAATAGTTTCATAGAGTTTAAGGCCTGAAGGGACCATTAGATCATCTAGTCTGACCCTCTGTATATCACAAGCCCTTACATTTCATCCATTTCATTTGCACAGCCAACCTCAATTCTGGCATTTCCTAACTTCTGAATGCTTGCCTTTGCCACCTTAATAATATTTCTTCAATATAGCTATTTGTGGGTAAGTTCCTGGCTTTTTAATAAAGCAAATTGCAAACATAAAAATTCTATCCTATGGCATCATATTGATCATAGGTGATCAACAGGGTTGTAACCTTTAGATCCACTGCACAGATCCACTGTCTCTTGAACTCAAGGGTGGTTCTCCTGTTTGCACAGACTCTTCTGCTCATTCCTCCCAAACTTGACCCATTCTGCTCTGTCCTGTCCAACCTGTCCTTGTTTCAGTCCTATCGTTTCCCCACCTGTGTCCTCCTTCCAGTTCAATTCTCTTCACCTTGTCAATCCCACTCTCTGCTCCACAGGCTTTTCAGTCCCAGTCTTCCCCTCTGAGCTCCCCATCCCAGTCTCCTTGTCCAACAATTTTCAGTTCTCCCTCACCCCCCTGGGTACAGCTCTTGTTCCCTCTGCATTTGAATTGGGCAGCTTGTTCCTCCATATTGACTGGACCCAAAAGGGGGTGTGACAGGGTGTATAAACCCCGCACTGGTGATGAAGGGTTTAAAGAGTTGCTGTGGGCAAGGCCAGCCCCATCTCTCTGGTTCTGTCAATCAAGTCAAGGATGGAATAAAGGCTTAAAAACAGGAAGTTCCCAGTAGCTGCTTGGCAGCTGTGAGAAAGAGCATATGGCAACTCTACACTTCCCAGAGGAGACTCCTGGAAGCCTTCATGGGAACTTCCCTTAGGAAGGCCATTTACCATCCCCTGCCCCAGTTGCTTACAAGGAGACAGTGACCCAGTTATACCAGCCAGGTAAGATAGGTCCGGCAAGACACAAGGCAAGCTGATTAGTTGCTTGCTGATGCTACTCTCTACTCCTACTGGGATTAGAGAAGCTGAGAACAAACAAAATGGACTAGGGGAGTGGGAGCCAAGAACTCCATCCCCAGAAATCCTAGGGACTCCTATTTAGGCAGAGGGGGGCACCCTGAGGACTTTTCAGTGCCCGTCCAGTAGGAAGCACCCATCATCAGCCCGAGAACTGTGACAAGGGAACACTAAGAGCACAAGAGAGACAGGCTCCCTGCTGTCATTTCTGATGCCTGTCCCCAACTCACCCACAGCCGTCCACAGCAATTGCGGGAAAGTTCTGCTCCCTTCCCCCGCCACTGGAAGCCGAGCTGGAGCATGCTGAGTGCAGATAGAATCTCTGGAGTTTTTAGCTGTGACGTTCTAGCAAGTCCCTATTGAACATGTACGAACTGTGATTTTTCAAAAAGTCATAACTTGGCCAGCTGTGAATGGCTTTTTTTCAGGGATAGTAAAGGACACGTCCGTGGCACAAAAGCCACCTCCCTGACAAATTTGAAGTCCCTGCCCTTAAGCATGGGAGTGCGAGAGCTTCTTGAAGGAAAGATTATTAGAATGGTTTACATGAGCATAACAATGTATTTTCCCCCAACCTTGTTTTGGAAACAGCCAAACGGTTGTGGTTGAAATTTTCAAAAAAATGTCAACCCGTGGCAGACACCCAGCATGGACAATTACAGCCCAGACAGTTAAAGTAACTGAATACAGGGTGTGTGTATGTGTGTGTGTATATATAATTATATTTTTGAAACATATTGTTGAAAAATTAACCCTTCAAATGGTGAGATCAAAATTATTATTATATTTTCAAGCTATAGTAAAACCCATTCGAACGAAGTGGTGATTTTTTGGGTCAGTCTCATAGGAGATGCTTCCCAGCTGAACAGCCTGCTCTCATTCACGTTTCTCTTACTGAAACAAATTGAAAAAGAAGCCCAAGAGAGTGGAGGATACAACATCATTAAACAAATGCAGTGTTAAAATGTAATATCACTGATTCCATAGAGTTTATTTATGTCTATGGTTTAGAGGAAGTTGCATAACCTTACTTTTTGTAAACCTTATAGAAGAATTATATTAGAGAGTTTCTTCTCTGGTAACGGGAAAGCCAATTATGGGCTATTTCTAAGGTATTTTATGTTACAACTGTCTCAATAGCTCCTCTTTGCCTTTCTTGGGAAATGTCTGTTTTTCTCTAATTAATAAATAAAATGGTGCCCATTGATTTGCATTGCAGATCGGAGCATGGGAGGCTGCTTTAGAAAATGAAAACTATATAGGCATGAAAGGAGAAAACTAGAATCTTTCAAGGGTTCTATGGATCTCTTTACACTTTCATCAAACAATCTGCTAGTTCTTTCATGCTTGGTTCAATCGTTAGTATATGTCTGACAGTAAATGTGAGCTTTGTTGCATGCATGTACATAAGGAAGGCCTTACTCCATTTCCGCACTAGTGAGACTAGTGTTGCAAGGTTTGGAGTGAGAAACATTTTTAGCTTTGATATCCTTCCTAGCCTCTGCTGTAAGTGAGCTGAGACAAGGCATTGAGGCCTGAACAGCTTAAATACACAGTTTGCGTGAAATGATATTTTAACCTTGTATAGACTTGAGAAAACACTATATGATAAGACAGCCCTACACTGTGTCCTCTCTTTGCTGATATGCTTTGCAACTTCACTATAGTCTAATACTTTTCAACAAAGCAAGGAAACAGTTTGTACTGTCTTGTCAGGTGAAAGTTGGTGGATATGTCCATTGCATATGCCAGGTGCAAATCAGCTCTGATCCCCCTTCCTAGTGCTGTTTCTTTTTTTTTTAATATTTTGGAGTACCTTTATATTAATTGGCAACCTTGCTGCTCTTATTGCTATGTTCACATGAAATACCTTCTGTGGGAACCTTCCAAATTCACATCTCAACTTTTTAAAAATTGTTTTGTATGCATTAACACAGTGTAGAGGTTGCTGAATTCCATTAATAAAAAAACACAAATGTGACATGTATCCTGAGTCCTGCAGCAGACAATATATCTGTCCTGCTATGTACTTCTGATGATTTTACTTCCAAAAATGCAAACAATGGCACCGCTGAAAAATAGACGTGGAAGCTGTTGCGTTGCTATGACTGTATTTGTGATGGAGAATTAGTCATGTACAAGTATGTAACAAAATATTTTGTGTACTGTTGCTTAATGCAAATAGAAAAGTATGACCTATTCATTTTGGTTTGATAAATCTTTATGAAATGTATTGTATTTGTGTCTACAGGAGTAGTAGAGCTGGCTGGGAATTTTTGGACAAAATAGTTTTTTGTCAAAAAATGCCAATTCATCAAACCGGGCACAGAAACCTAGCAGCTTTGATTAAACTTTACTCAAGGCCAGTTTGGAATTTCTTGTGAAAGAGAGAGAGAGAGTGCTACCCCAGCGCAGCCACTAGTCCAGTGGCTAGGGCACTCATCTTGGATATGAGGTACAGGGTCTTAAACCTGGGTCTTCTATATCCCAGGTGAGTGCGCTAAGCACTGGGCCAACAGCATCAAGGGAAGCACGGCCATCACTGTCTGAAAAATGTCATCCACCTCTACCCTTAACGCCATGTTCAGGCAGGGCTTTCGTTTGTTTTGGTTTAAGTTCTTTGCATTTGAATTTCCCTTGTTTGGGGGAATTTTTCATTTCCCTTACTGAAATTAATTGAAAAAGAAGTTCCGAGAGAGAGAGGACGATGCAGCACAGTTTTAAAAGAATGCAGTGTTCAAAAGTGATGTCACTGATTTCATAAAGCTTATTTATCTCTGTGATTTAGAGACCTTCCCACTACCTCCCACTGAAGTTACACCACCTTACCTCCTGCAAACCTGATAGAGGAATTATATCAGGGTGTTTCTTCTCTAATAACTGGCTCTTACTCATTTATTTGAGTCTTATGGCTGGTATATATGTATGATATATATAATATGCTATGTGCCTACACATGAATATTATATATGTGTACACACATATATGTAAGATTATAAAATCAGGATTATGATAATGGAAAAGTGGATGTAAAACCAACTGCCTGGGTGTAATTCTGGAATTATGATAGCAGGGGAGTTGGTGTGAAACCAGTATGTCCAGTGGTGAGCTGGAGCCGGTTCCCACAGGTTCCCAAGAACCAGTTGCTAAAATTAGACCTCCGTGGAGAACCAGTTGTTAAAGGGCCAGGGGGTGGGCAAAGAACTCTGGTCTGCAGGCCAGACCATCCTGTTGCTCCCAGGATTCCCAGCTGGGGAGTCTGAGGCTCCCCCGGCCCTTCCCCCGCTTCCCCCCAGCTGCAGCGTGGCCAGCCGCCGGCACCAGCTGGGCAGTTCAGCTGAGCTCTGGAGTCGTCCTGCTGCCACTTTTTGAATGGCCCAGCAAGGTGTGTGTGTGGGAGCTGCTGCAAGCTCCAGGGCTGGCCAGAGGAGAGGGGAGGAGGCAAGTGGGGCAATTGGCCCAGGCCCTGCAGGGGCCTCCAGCCCCACGACGATCTCTCCCTGGCCCCTCCCCCGCTCCTCCCCCTTAAATCAGAACTTTTTATAGGGAACCGGTTGTTAAGATTTTGGCAGCTCATCACTGAGTATGTCTGTCAAAGTAGTTGCAGGAGTCAATTCGAGAGCCAGTGGTCCTTCTTTAAAATCATCCTGCCAGTAGTCCCCTCTCACTTACATCGGTGGCTCTTAGCTCAAGACCTTTAGTAGATCTCAGCTTCTCACATATAACATGAGGGGAGAGTCAATCTCTAGTGTGGCTAAGGCCCAAACTGTGGAAAAAGTTAGCTCCCTGTGCAGACAAAGGCATAGTAAGACTCAATGGTTGGAAGCTGATATTAGATACATTCAGGCTAGAGCTAAGGTGCAAATGTTTAACAGTGAAGGTAATTACCCATCGGAGCAATTTACCAAGGAACATGTTGGATTCTATATCAACTGAGATCTTCAAATCAAGATTGATGTCTCTGTAAAGAATATAGTCCAGCTCAACCACAGTTCAATGGAGGAATGACTGGGTGAAAAACTGTAACTTGTGTTATGTGGGAGGTTAAACTAGGCATTCATAATGGCCCCTTCTGGCCTTAGAATCTATGTAAACCATCTTGCATTTCCTAATTTCTGAGTGCTTGATTTTGCAATATTTTTAATGTAGGGTTGGGTATTCTGGGGGAGGGGGATACTTTATATATATGTCATTGGCATAGAAGTGAAGAATACACTATGATATAGTACCCTGATAAATGAGTGTCTTTGTACAGCAATAGAATCACACAGATCAGCTCCCACCCCCTTTTTTATGCAGTTGCTTAGCAAAGGCTTTTAGAACATTGTTTCTCCTTTTTCAGGACAGGCTAGATTAACACTTAGCAATGAACCTAGGACATACGGAGACAGTAGCTCAGATCAATAAATGTCATTAGCAGATGTAATGTTAGCAGATGTCTAGTCTGTTTATTTGGTCACCCTTTTCAGCTTGGAATAAATATTTTGATGAATGATAATCCCTGCTGATAAGGTTCAATATGCTGCTGTAAGGGGCAGACAATTGAAAGTCTAATGCTCAAGTGACTAAGTTGGATTCTGCACCTAGTAACACACAACTGATGAAACTGTTTAGGAGAAACCAGATATTGTTAAGGAAATTTACAAAGAGCTCGACTGTGGCTAGTCCTGGGTGTCTGCACAAAGCCAAGACACTGTCCTGATCCTTGCACTCTCAATGCATAAAAAACAAGTGAATTCAGTCCAAATGGAGGTGAGTAAGCATCCCAAAGGGGCAGAACAAGTTGTTGAGGGTCAGGCCATTATTTGTATCAGCCAAGGGATCTAGACCAGTCTGGGAAGGGGAGCTCACTCTGTACCCTGTGAAAGGGTATGTCAGAAGCCATTCATGTAGGTGTTTCTGATCACATGCTGCAGAAAAATCCACTAAGGAACAGTGACATAAAATGACAACAACCTCAATTTCACTGTGGGGGACCGCAGGGGGTGAGGGTGGTAATGCTCACAGGGAAGATTGCAAAGACAGATTAATAATAGGAGATATACCAATCTCCTAGAACTGGAAGGGACCTTGAAAGGTCATGGAGTCCAGCCCCCTGCCTTCACTAGCAGGACCCATTTTTTCCCCAGATCCCTAAGTGGCCCCCTCAAGGATTGAACTCACAACCCTGGGTTTAGTAGGCCAATGCTCAAACCACTGAGCTATCCCTCCCCCTTTAGTTAGAGGATGTGCTGTTTCAATGAATCCCCTCAGCAATTTTCTCCAACAAGGTTACTATGGACCTTTGGCCAAGAAATTAAAGCTGCTTCTCTCCTAATGGAAGGCAGTGGTGAAAACTGAAGGTAATCAAAGAAATCTCTCACAGGTGCACTTGCTGGAGCAAGGAGACATAATTTGAACCTTTCTGCACTAGTGAACCTGACCAGTGATCCTCTTCTTAAATAAAATAAGTGCTCTTAGCTTCAGCATTCCTAAAACATCACAAGAGCTGAAATTTGCACTGTTTTACCCCAGGTGTACTCTTCACTGGGTCTTGTCCTACCCAATGCTTTCTTTCTTACCATGGGAGTGGAAAAACAATCCACTGAGCATATGGGAAAAAGCCCACAGGCTCTGGAGACCTGTTTGCTGAAGTCCAAGCTTTTGTCAAACAGGAAAGAATGTTTGTTATAGGAGTACATTTTAGCAACACAATTTTTGAAGTATTTGTTATAGTATATTTGTCTGTACGTCTAAAAGTACTATATGGCCCTGTGTTACACGCCAGTGTAACTGCAGTTATACCAGCATAAAACTGGAGTAATACAGTGGTAAGGTGGGCCTTGTATTTTTTAAAAGAAATGAAATCGTTTCTTTAGTTGGGGATGTATGCAACCTTTGTACAAATTGTATTTATTCAATCACAAATCTCTCTCTTATAGCCACTTTATTTTAGAAATATTGGGACATATTTTGCCTAATGATTTTTTGTTGTGTCATTGGGTTCTTGAGATGTGAAGTATATTTCCGAGGACGTACCTGCTCGGGTTAGCTCATTGAAGCTGTCTTGAGCAACTCAAGCATACAAATATAATATCAGATTAGCTGTTAGCAACAAGTTGGAATTGTCACTGAAATATTGACATTGGTCAAAGCAATGATACTAATAACATATTGGTTTTAAAAAATATTCCCTGCCAGGACACCAAACCGCTATAGGTTACGTGCATGTTAAAGTTTATACAACAGGAGTAAACAATGGTCTGTCTCATCTATGCTCTAATAACCTGTTTGGAGAGACAATGTGCTGGTCTTCAGATCTCACAACTACTTTCTAAATTCCATCTGAAAACTGCTACATAGTGGTGAAGTCAACCTACATATTATAATGCAAGAGATTAAGGGGTGGAGAGGCTAAATTCAATACCTTGCAAAAAGTTGCTAAAAAATGTGAATGTTAATTTGATCCTTCAGAATTGCCAAAATTAGGGTGGGAATTTCATGACACAAGTCTTTCTTGCAAGTTTCTGGAACTTTCCACATGTACTTAAGCCAAAATTTTCCCCAGACTATACACCTGCTTCTGATCCCAGCAAGAAACTGGAAGTATAAATGTGTGTAAATTATTTTCAGATGTTACATAAAAACATTCCCTATTCAGTCTGAACTGCTTTGCTGATGTCTAGTACAGTGTATCTAATACTTTCAGGCTTTAATGCAATCTCTATCAAATATTTGCTAGATTTGGAAGCCATGACAAGTAATGTCAGGTGACTTTCTGCATGCATGTGAGCCTGTACTCCTAAATTAGCATCTTTACTTCAAACTATATTATTTTCAGGGTCCTCTGATTTGACATTTTTGAATGGAGAGGGGGGAAAGCCAGTACTTTGTTCTTCTTTGTCTCCTTTTTCATGACTATGGAAATGTCAACCTCAAAAATACAAGTTGAAGAAAGAACAATTCAAAGAACCCTAATCCACACTCTAGTGTATAGCTTTTTTTGTCATCAACATGAATGGGAATTGGGACTGTTCCAATGTCCAACATCTGACAATAATTTACTGGATCAGTATGGACTACCTGCAAGAATGTTTCTGCTATCAACAACAGCAGGGCTTCCAAATTCAAATTATTTTTTCTTCGGTCTCCTGACATCTATCCCATGATTCTATTATAAGAGCTTGTACAAATGGGTGAAGTTAATATCAGAACTTCACATATTTATTATTTCTCTGATTAATTGGTAGACACAAATCATAGTCTTTGACATATTAAACCCAAAGTGCTTCATTTTTTCCCTCAGATACAAGGCCCATGCACAATGTTTAATTCCAGTTAAGCCTTCTTAATAAATACATGATGTGTTGAACTAGGCCTTTTAATAGGGCTTGCATGGAACTGAAGTGGTGCACAGACTTTTGCTGCTCTTGTGCATAGAAATTAATTTCACCCTAAGGTTCTGATCTTGCAAATACCTATGCACATGCTTAACTTTAAGCATCTGAGTAGTCCCATTTGAAGACAGTAGGGATAATTACATGGCTGTGAGTGACTGTTTGCAGAGTTGTCTAATGGTTAGAACATGAAATTCTATTCCAGACTTATTCTGTGATGTCAGAAAGTCACTAAGGACTAAATCCTCAAAGGTATTTAGGCACTTAACCCTCTTTGAAATCAATTGGCAGTAGGTGCCTAAATACCTCTTGAGGATCTCAGCCTAAGACCTGATTCTGCAAGATGCTGAATCTTCCCAGAGCATACTTAGCGCCATTGATTTCCTTTGATTTCCATGAGAGTCTAGGGTGCTCAGAACTAGGTCTGGGGAGGAATTTTTCAACAAAACATTTTTTCATCAGAACCAAAACTTTTCAAAGAAAGGTATCGATTTTGATAAAACTTTAGTGGGGAAGGTTTCTCAAGTCAGGGATAGAACTGGGAGAGAGGGAGAGACACCCAAACACCATAGAATACCTAGTAGTCCAGTGGCTATGGCACTCATTGGGGATGTCAGACCCCACAAGTTTAAGTCCCTGCTCTTAAGGAGAGCAGGAACTTGAACATGGGTCTCCCCCACCTCCCAGGGGGGTGCTCTAACCCTTGGCTATTCTGGGGTGGGTTTCTCTCTTGCTCTAATTTTTCACACAAAAAATTAAAAGGTCTCAATTTTTGTCCCAATGCACAACACCACCAAATGCTGAAACCTCAAGATTTTTTGCAAAATGGAATTTTTGTTTTCTGGGAGGCCTTATTGAGAATGTTTCAGGAAACACAACTTGCTGGATCAGGATGTAATGGTCTGATTTTAAGAGGTGCTGAGCATTCATAGGTGCCATTGACTTCAGTTGGAATTGTAGGTGATCAGTATCTCTGAAGGTCTTGTCCCCTCAGTTTATCCATCTGTTAGATGGGGAAAATAATGCCTACATCATAGAGGTGCTGTAAAGCTTATTTAATTAATGCGAATCATATTGAGATCCTTGGATAAAAACTGCTATGTAGTTATTATTTTGTATTACTATTACATATGCGACATGCCAGCTGGCAGGTTGAAGATAGTTTTCTTTTCAACAATTATCAGTGTTTTCCATAATTATACTGTATTTGCAATAACTTTTTTCTTTTAATTTTTCATTTTAGTTCCACCTTTCATCCAGCCTTTTGAGTTTCCAAGGTTCTCCATTGGACAGCGAGTCTTCGTTCCATGTGTTGTGGTCTCAGGGGATTTGCCAATCACAATCACTTGGCAGAAGGATGGCAGGCCAATCCCAGCCAGTCTTGGAGTAACCATTGACAACATTGACTTCACCAGCTCCTTAAGGATTTTTAATCTTTCACTGATGCACAATGGGAATTATACCTGTATAGCTAGAAATGACGCTGCAGCTGTGGAGCGCCAAAGCCAATTAATTGTGAGAGGTAAGATATGTAATTAGTCTGAAGGGCACCAATTAAACAGAAGTCAACAATATTTACAAATGATCACTGTTTGATGGAGGTATAAAATCATGGAATATATGGTAATCCCACAGGCCTGACAAGTCCCCTCTTTGAGGGGAGGGATAGCTCAGTGGTTTGAGCATTAACCTTCTAAACCCAGGGTTGGGAGCTTAATCCTTGAGGGGGCTATTTAGGGATCTGGGGGCAAAAATCTGTCTGGGGATTGGCCCTGCTTTGAGCAGGGGTTAGACTAGATGATCTCCTGAGGTCCCATCCAACCCTGATATTCTATGATTCTTTCATTTTGAAGAACACAGAACAATAAAGCAGAAAAACAAACATAACTTTTTCTTTCTGAAAGTACTGAGACTTGAACCTAATCTGCAACCAAGGAATCAGGGGTGGCTCTAGACATTTCGCCGCCCCAAGCTCGGCATCATGCCGCAGGGGGCACTCTGCCGCTTGCTGGTTCCGTGGCTCCGGTGGACCTCCCGCAGGCATGCCTGCGGAGGGTCCACTGGTCCCACAGCTCCAGTGGACCTCCCGCAGGCATGCCTGTGGAGGGTCCGCTGGTCCCACGGCTTCGCTGGAGCCGCGGGACCAGCGGACCCTCCGCAGGCATGCCGCCGAAGGCACCCTGCCTGCCGCCCTCCCCGCGACCGGCAGAGCGCCCCCTGTGGCATGCCACCCCAAGCACGCGCTTGGCGTGCTGGGGCCTGGAGCCGCCCCTGCGAGGAATGCATTAGGGCACAGATGGGTGCCACGGGATTTAATTTATGGAAAATATTTTGAAGCACCAACCCACTCATCCTTTGGGAACAAAGCATTTAAACTGCTATTATATTAGTTTCCCTTTATTGGTGTTCTAGTATGATTCTCCCTATTTTTAATTTAGAAGAACAGTATCTCTTACAAGTCATGCTAATAAACCGGAGAACATGAAAATTTCTAGGAACTGCCTTTAGCAGGAGAATGATTTTTTCCTCCTGCTTATCAGTTTTTTAAATATTATTTGTGGCACCAAATTTGTTAGAGACTAACAAATTTATTTGGGCATGGGCTAAATTTATTTATTTCATGGGCTAAAACCCACTTCATCAGATGCATGGAGTAGAAAATACAGTAGGAAGATATATATATACAGAGAACATGAAAAGATGGGGGTTGCCATACCAACTCTAAAGAGACAAGTCAATTAAGGTGGGCTATTATCAGCAGGAGAAAAAAAAACTTTTGTAGTGATAATCAGGATGGCCCATTTCAAACAGTTAACTAAAAGGTGTGAGTAACAGTAGGGGGAAAATTCACATGGGGAAGTAGTTTTTAGTTTGTGTAATGACCCATCCACTCCCATCTTTATTCAAACCTAATTTAATGGTGTCCAGTTTGCAAATTAATTCCAGTTCTGCAGTTTCTCATTGGAGTCTGTTTTTGAAGTTTTTGTTGTTGAAGAATTGTGACTTTTAGATCTGTAATTGAGTGTCCAGGGAGATTGAAGTGTTCTCCAACTGGTTTTTGAATGTTATAATTCTTGACATCTTATTTGTGTCCATTTATTGTTTTGCGTAGAGACCGTCCAGTTTGACCAATGTACATGACAGAGGGGCATTGCTGGCACATGGTGATATATATCACATCGTAGATGTGCAGGTGAACGAGCCCCTGATGGCATGGCTGATGTGATTAGGTCTTATAATGGTGTCCCTTGAATAGATATGTGGACAGAGTTGGCAACGGGCCTTGTTGAAAGGATAGGTTCCTGGGTTGGTGTTTTTGTTGTGTGGTGTGTGGTTGCTGATGAGTATTTCCTTCAGGTTGGGGGGCTGTCTGTAAGCAAGGACTGGCCTGTCTCCCAAGATCTGTGAGAGTGAGGGATCATCCTTCAGGATAGGTTGTAGATCCTTGGTGATGCACTGGAGAGGTTTTAGTTGGGGCTGAAGGTGACGGCTAGTGGCATTCTGTTACTTTCTTTGTTGGGCCTGTCCTGTAGTAGGTGACTTCTGGGTACTCTTCTGGCTCTGTCAATCTGTTCCTTCACTCCAGCATGTGGGTATTGTAGTTTTAAGAATGCTTGGTAGAGATCTTGTAGGCGTTTTTCTCTGTCTGAGGGATTGGAGCAAATGTTGTTGTATCTTAGAGCTTGGCTGTAGACAATGGATCGTATGATGTGGTCTGGATGAAAAATGGAGGCATGTAGGTAAGTATAGCGGTCAGTAGGTTTCCGGTATAGGGTGGTGTTTATGTGACCATGACTTATTAGCACTGTAGTGTCCAGGAAGTGGATCTCTTGTGTTGACTGGTCCAGGCTGAGGTTGATGGTGTTGTTGAAATCATGGTGGAATTCCTCAAGGGCTTCTTTTCCATGGGTCCAGATGATAAATATGTCATCAATGTAGTACAAGTAGAGTAGGGGCGTTAGGGGACAAGAGCTGAGGAAGCATTGTTCTAAGTCAGCCATAAAAATGTTGGCATACTGTGGGGCCATGAGGGTAAACATAGCAGTGCTGCTGACTTGAAAGTACACATTGTCGCGAAATGTGAAATAGTTGTGGATGAGGAAAATGTCACAAAGTTCAGCCACCAGATTAGCTGTAACATTATCGGGGATACTGTTCCTGATAGCTTGTAGTCCATCTTTGTGTGGAATGTTGGTGTAGAGGGCTTCTACATCCATAGTGGCCAGGATTGTGTTTTCTGGAAGATCACCAATGGATTGTAGTTTCCTCAGGAAGTCAGTTGTGTCTCGAAGATAGCTGGGAGTCAGAGGTGAAAGTAAGCCAGTACGGTCTGGTACGGCATACCGGCAAGAGCTGGTATGCCGTGCCGGACTGGACTGGCTTCCCTGGCAGTGATTTAAAGGGCCCAGGGCTCCAGCCACTGCAGGGAGCCCCGGGCCCTTTAAATCACCGCGGGAGCTCCGGCAGCGGGGCTCGGACGGCACTTTAAAGGGCCCAGGGCTCCCCTCAGCGGCTGGAGCCCCAGGCCCTTTAAATCACCACTGGAGCCCTGCCGCCCCAGGGTAGCAGCGGCAGGGCTCCCATGGTGATTTAAAGGGCCCGGAGCTCCGCAGCGGTCAGAGCCCTGGGCCCTTTAATTTGCCCCTGAGCCACAGCCGGAGCCCCAGGGCCTTTTAATATTGAAAGGTCACACCTCTTCTGGTTGAGGCTACGCCCCCGCTCAGGACTCCGGCGTACTGGTAAGTCCTTTAAGTTACTTTCACCCCTGCTGGGAGTGCTGGTAGCGTTCGGCCTGAGGAGAGAGTCTACATAGCCAGACAGTCCTGTTGTCAGGGTGCCAATGCCTGAGATGATGGGGCATCCAGGATTTCCAGGTTTATGGATTTTGGGTAGCAGATAGAATACCCTTGGTCAGGGTGTAGGGGTGTGTTTGTGCAGATTTGTTCCTGTGCTTTTTCAGGGAGTTTCTTGAGCAGATGGTGTAGTTTCTTTTGGTAACCCTCAGTGGGATTCGAGGATAATGACCTGTAGAATGTGATGTTAGAGAGCTGCCTTATAGCCTCTCGTTCATATTCCGACCTATTCATGATGACGACAGTTAGAGTTAGTCTCTAAGGTGCCACAAGTACTCCTTGTTCTTTTTGTTGGTACAGACTAACGTGGATACCACTCTAAAACATTATTGTAATTAGCTAGATATTGTCCTTCTGTGTCTTTGCACCTGCTTTAAACTCATAATCTCTGGAATGTGAATATAGGATCCCAAAAGTTAGAGATGGAAAAGACCTGTTAGAAGAGATACTTTGGAATTTCTTTTTACTGTGAAAAAAATTCAGGAAAACAAAAAAATTTGTTTTTGTAAAAGATTTTCTGCAACATTTTTTTGGGTTTCCATTAAAAAGAGAGAGAGAGAGAGAGAGAGATGTTTTCAGTTTCAGCAACCAAACGCGCCCTCCCGCCCCAGGAAAAAAATTATTGCAAGGCAAAATGTTTAGTTTCATTGAAAGTTTGTCTGTTCAGACAACATTTTTCAGTTTTTGATTTTTTTAATTACAAGTCTGAAAATTCTAATTAAAAGTAGATATTTCATAAAAAAAGCTGTTGATGAAAAGTCATTGAAAAAAATTTAAAACAAAAAAATTCAACCAGCTTTATATATTATATTTAACCCATTTCCCTGGGGCCCAGTGCTAGATCATTCCCTTTGGTATATTCTCAAGTTTACTATCCTATTACAGTATTATTACAACTATTTTTGTTATTGTGTTATGGTAGTACACAAAGACCCCAGTCAGAACTGGGGTCCCATTGTGCGAGGTGCTGTACAAAGACACAGTACCTACCCTGAAGAGTTTACTGTCCATGAAGACAAAAACAGACAAAGACTGGGGGGAACAGGGATACAACTTACAAGCAGGGGCACCATTTCAAGAAAACCATTAAGGAGGTGCTTAAATTCCTCCTTATTCAAGACAGCACTTAAGTGCTTAACTGTTTAACTTGAAGGCATGTTTATATTTCATTTGTGGTTTAAGTATGTGCATAATGTGAAGCATGTGCTAAAACATTAATCTGAACAAGGATGCTTTCCTGAATCAAGGCCAGAACGGGGTGTGTGTGTGTGTGTGTGTTAGTTTTCTAAATAAGCAAAGCAGTTTTCCCCTATGTAATGGGAGAATAAATGGTACTTAAGCTCTTCCCATTTCTAATCCATATTGTGCAACAGCTTCTGAACAATATGCTCTGGACTTAAACACTGGCCTTACCAACCGGCAGGGGATGGGTTCTTGGAAAAGTCTCATTTATGTGAAGAGTGTGGGTTTTTTTATACAAGAGTAGAGCGAAATCATGTGTGCTGGTATGAAAAAGTCAAGAGAAATATGACTGTTCATCGTAAATATTATTCTTCCTTATTGCTCTTTACATTGATGTTATTAATTTTAAAAGTTGAATTAAAATGCTTTTTATAAAATAGATAATTGCATTTAAAATATTTGGGAGTCTAGATAATTTAACAGCACATGGGTAGACTTAAAATAGCATCGAAATACACTGCAATCCAATATCGAATTGAAGAGCATTTTATCTGCCAACAGTTGATTTTAGGGGCCTGTATTTCTCCTGCAGTGGCTGTTGACAACATCATTAATACCTGCAATACTGTAAAGCAAGATAGGAAATTGTTTATTACCGGTGAGGGTATGAACTTTTGAAGGGTCCATACGGTGACTCATAAATTGGGGAGAAAATAATCTTCAATTATTCTCTGTCAAATCATATTTATCTGTAATTTAAAAAAATGCATATCTTTGTTAATTTTGGGGGCTGTCAAATAAGTCTTGTGTGTTTTTAATTTAAGTGTTTTAATTTGTCTTTAGACTCTGCCATTTTTCAGGCAATAAAAATGGTCATGGTGGAAAACATTTTCTTTGAATTGTGTGCATCTTATGTCAGATCCTACACCATGCTCCAGCCCTGTAGTGCTACATAAAAATGCCAGAGTGACCCCAGGGCTATCTGAGTTATGCTGGAGGCCTCTCCTCTAGTCCTTTGTTTTAAAAATAAACTCACTCACTTGAAGGGAAATCCATCCACCCTCTTCTTTCAAAGATGGCTGGTAATCAAGCCAAGTGAATGAAAACGAGGTTCACTTTTATAAACTCATGCTATGCTGGCTCCTGTCAGTTTTTATGGAAAAGTCCTATAGAATTTACTAGGGATTAAATCAATATGGCTATGTAAAAATTACTGTAAAATCTATATTTATTATTATTATTATTTCATTTTAATTATTTTATTTCTGGTAGCACCCTCAATGTGCTACACACTATACAAACACAAACGAAAGAAAATGACTCCTGCTGTATTTCAGAGAACTATGTCCGTCCTATAGAATTTTTAAACCATTTTACAGAATTAAATTCAGCATTTTCTCTCTTCAATAGGCTGGTTACAAATTCTGCAGAAAGGTTATGATTAATAATTCCTCTGGGGCTTTTATAATACAGGAGTAAAATAACTGTGAAATAAAAAGTGTAGTCAGAAGTGTTTTAATTGGTGAGAAAAACCCTCATAAATATATTATGAATTCACAAATTCTGAAATACTACTAGAACAGAGATTTCAAAGAAAGCAATGTGAGCATGCATAAATCATGATTTTAACATTCTTTTGTGTGAACACATCATGAGTTTAAATTGAGATAAGGTCTTTAAATACTGTACCTAATAACCCCCCCTAATGCGTTTAGTGGAAATATGATTTCATTTTGTGCTTGCTTGGTCTATCTTATATTGATAGATAGTTAAGCAGCCCATGAGGAGTTCCAGAGCCTTGAATGTTCCATAAAGGAAGAGAGTCTGTGTCTGTTCACTGACGTTTTGAAAACATTTTGTAACAAATATAGACTGTGATTGAAAAGTAAGGAAAGGAAGACAAACGGTCATTGTCATTATTGAACACTCCGTTTAATTTCCTTGTTGGTATTTACATTGCAGCTGAAGGCTATTCTTGAAAGCCTCACGTCATATTTAGTGTTCTCATTTGACGTACCCAATCAACATGAACTGCTATGCATTGTCTCACTTGGGCAAAGAACATCTCTTTTCTAGAACTGCAGAGCAAATGGTTTCACTAAACCCACTAAATTGATCCCATAGGTCCAATTACCAAATTTAATAACTGTTCATCTCTGCTAAAAAACAGTGTGTAATGATCTTATTCATTAATACATCAATGGCTGCTTTGGTGTTTAAATTTCCTCCATCATTTTGACAGTATGACCTAAATGTAAACTACAAATGTTCCATGTAAAAATGGAACATTGTATTCTGGGCCAATCATTTGGATTGTTTTGCCTCTGACTCCAGGGACTCACTAGAAAAGCTCATGTTAGGAGTCTTCAGTATTACTCTCTGGTATAATGTACTGTTAACGATAGTTGGGATCAAAAACACTTTGATGGCTTTTAAGGCCAGAAAGGCCCATTATGAGTGCCTAGTCTGATATCCAACATACTCTGATCATGCTACTAAGAATATGATGAATACTGTTTTTAAAATTCAGTCAGGAAGGATATCTGGGTTTATGAAAAGCAAAATTAAATTAAAGAACAGCAATGGTTGTGTAATCATTTCTTTTAAGTAACCTTGGATCAAGTCCATCAATATGACACTGGTGAACAGTGTGTAATTCAATCACTGATTGACCTTTCCCTAACTTTCTGGGACTTTTTCAGACAAGCAGATAATAAAATATTTCCTAGTCTAAAAAATGTCACTGTGGCACTAAATTTTATCTTCCTCAATCCGTTTTGATTTCTCTGAACCTTCGTTTTCTCTTTGTTAAAGCCTGAATCTTTTAGTCATGATATTGAGGGAAAATACCTTCTAGGTCCCTCTGACTTCAACCATTAAATAGTTTGAGCCCGATGACCTACGCAACTCAGTCCTTAGCACAGATCCATCGGTCACAGGAAATGAATGAACCTTAAAGAAACTCAATGCTAAATCAATATAAAATGTCTACCTTTATAAGCTCAGGAGCCAAAGCTGCTGGAACAAAGCTAATATTCAGAAAGGAATCACTCCATCATAGTCTCATTCTGTTTTTGAATGTATTTGTGAAGTGATGTGTAGGCAGGTTAGGCCAAAGCATTAATACCACAGCAAGAGGTGCACTAGACTAATGGCTCTCTCCCCAGAGTTGACTTTACTTAAGCTCATCAGCCTGGTCAACTTGGAGAAATCCTTACCAGGCAGATGTTCTTGATTTCTCCAAGGTCCAATGAATGCCTTGAAGAAACTGGACCATCAGAGCATCTTTATAGGGCAAAACTAGATCAAAAATCAAAATCAAAAGATGATGGCTTGTGTGTGTATGTTCAAAAAATGTATTGGTAACACTGAAGTAATCACTCATTTGAAAATAAAATTGCAGGAGGTAGGAATTAAGAAAAACAAAAGCAAAAAAAACCCATTTTAAAAAGAGAAACTGAAGATGTCCCTTCTTTTTATCAGCTGGCTACTTCCCATTCCAGTCATAGAAGAAGAAAGTCCTTTGGGTTGGCTAGAAGACAAAAGAAAATAAGTAGATGAAAGATCATTGAACTACTGTAAAAGTCTGTGTCATTTTGCTTTGTTGTAGCAACATTTCTGGTGTCCAGTGGAAATCTAGTAATAGCAATAAAGATACCAGCCCAAGTGGCAAAAAATGATATTCTTGTATGTAGTCTTTATAGAGAGACCAAAGTTTGAATGGGCATAGAAATGAATTCCTTTATTACTCATCTTTGTAAGGGTTGAAGCACTCTGTATTTGTGGACCTGTGCGGGAAAGCTTTTATGCTGCTGTTCATGCTGTATTTGTTCTGTAGCTAAATATTAGACTCCAATTTCCACAGTTGTCAATCTGGCACTAAATTCGATAATAGTAGCAATAAATTAATAATGATAAATTATATACACACATTTGATCCTGAAGGATATAAACCATTTCACAAAATTATTGTTCCTTTTCGTAAAACATGTAATCACATATCATGCTTCAGGGCATCAGCTGATCACGGTGGGACTGGGATTTCCTCTCCCCCGCTCCCCATGTACAACACTATACGCACAACTGGCCAGGTACACCTTGACAGGTTTTTTTTTCCAAAATCCTCTTAAGCGTCATGCTCGTGGTAGGCTACAGCCTGAGGAAGGATACTCGATGTGATGGACCATTTTGCCTGAGCTGGTATCGAAAATTATGTTTGTACATAGCACCACTGAACAGCAACTACAACTGTTGTGGTAAAGTGGTAATCAGCTAATGTACAACATACAGCTCCTGAGAGGGGAAATTTTGGCTAAGGATATCTGAGCAAAACCATACATTATGGAAGTACAGTGGAATCTGTCGTGTCCATAAAGAGCATCCCAGAGCATGGTTTTTAAGGCCTTCTCTGAAAGGCATTCACCCCCAAAGTACAAGAAACTCAACGTATCCCTCTAGGACAGTGGTTTTCAAACTTTGGGCCATGACTCAGTACTAGGAACTGGCCAATGGGAGCTGGCATGGGGTGGTGCCTGCGGGCGAGAGCTGCATGGAGCCGGACCTGCTGCTGGCCGCTTCCAGAGCACAGCACAGTCCACAGTGCCAGAACAGGTGGAAAGCCTGCCTCTGCACCCCAACTGCCTCACTGACCAGGAGCCGCCAGAGGTAAGCCTGTGCTCCAACCCCATGCTCCAATCCTCTGACCCAGCCCTGAGCCCCTCCCCAAACCTGGAGCCCCCTCCCGCACTCCAAACCACTCATCCCCGGCCCCATCCCAGAGCCTGAACCCCCAGCCAGAGCCCTCACTGCCCTGCACCCCAATCCTCTGCCCCAGTCCAGAGCCCCCTCCCACAACCTGAACCCCTAATTCCCAGTACCACCCCGCAGCCCTCACTCCAACCCTCTGCCCCAGCTCCCACACCCTAAACCCCTAATCCCCAGCTTCACTGGGTCATGGGCATCAACAATTCTCTTCAACTGGGTTGCCAGAAAAAAAAGTTTGAAAACCACTGCTCTAGGAGGAATGCGAGACCATGTCTGGACATGAACAAGTGATTCCAGGGAGTCAGACTTGAATCCAATGTCACTAAGCCACCTGTCCCATCATGATGAGAAACCAAAATCTGGTAGGTTGGGCATAGGACTGGGAGTCAGGAGAGCTAGGTTCTAACTCATAGTTGACATCTTCAGATGTGCTGAATTCATCGGAAGTTGTGATTGGTCAGCACCGTTTATATGAAGCCTATGTGTGACATGGGCTGTCTGTGGTGTAGTTACCCTGTCTGTAAAACTGGAGTAATGATACTGACCCATTTTTGTAATGTGTTTTGAGATTCACGGATAACAAATATATCTGTGGATCTCAAAACACTTAACAAAAATTGATCAGTAGTGTAACATTGTAGCCTCCACTTTTTTGAAGGACAAAATAAGTCCCATATTTATCTAGTTGCCTATTATCTTAGAGTGTCATTTATAGTTACTAAACTACTATGTTCAGTTGTTATTGTATTAACAATGTTTAGGTGATATAGTAATTTGCACCTTGGAAAACGAAGGTTAAAGATACTGATTCTGTACTGGACACATCTTTATTCTCAACATTTGACAATGGTACTAGGATTTTAATCTCTGAATACCTATGCTCTTGAATTGACCCATTATCCACTGACTCAGATCTCATCTCTATCAAGCAATGTCAAGCTGAGTGCAACACATTTCCATCCAATTCTGGAGGAAATTCAAGTGTCTCATTAGTTTTAAAATTATATCTCCTTTATTATAAATATGTCCATTTTCCAACATATCCTTGTATGAGGCATGTGCTACTCTAATCAGAACTGTAGCTTTTTATTTCCGGGCCTCAGGCAGTCACCTTTGTATGCACCATATCTTTTTACCAAAAATGTGTTACAGAATGTTTCCTGAATCAGGCAAAGTATTTGTTTTACAGAATGTTAGCAGTTTATTTTCATGGAAGAATTTATGGATGGTCACCTCTTTGTTGATTCTGGGAAATCCTGAAGATAATTTGCTTCCCATTAACAGTTCTCCAGGTGAAACATGCTGATGTCACTAGACTGTGAAACATATAAACCCAAGTATGTTTGTGTTACTGCCTAGTAGTGGAGTTTTTTAGCAGGCCTTGGAGAATCAGTACCCCAGATCCCCTTTTCTGCTTTTCTATTTGCTTGGTGATGAAATGGACTTACAATAATTTGATTTCTTATGCTGATGTAAATATTCTATGTTAATGAATAGAATAATGTAGACTATTGTCCAAGATTATGATTGCTAGGGTTGCAGTTTTGGTGAATAGCTTTCATGTGAATTAATGCAATACTTGATTTGTGCTTGACAGCATGGCAATCCTCTGGAAAGCTGGAATAATTATGAACAATAAATACAGTAGCCCTTTCCATTGCAAAGTAATAAATGAGAACCTGCCTTTTTCAGTGCAAAGGGGGATATTGTTTCTGTCACAGTTAGCTCCTGAGGTTTATTGCAGTACGATTTAAGACATAATGACTTTTCTTGTTTTCTGCTCATTGTCTTTATTCACATTTGGTTAATTAACAGCTTCACACTGTATTAGATTATTCAGTGTCCTTAATAAAGCTTTAGGATTTAATTTAGAAAAGAAACTCGTAAAATGATTGTCTGCCCTCAATAACATTGCTCCAAGTGCTAACTCAAACCTGCAATGGATGGTACTACTTACATAAGCCACTAAGCCACCTATACTGGAAAATTTAGGTCATCGGTATAGTATAGCACTGGTCATTCTGCTGTTTCTGCTTTGCTTCCATTGCACTGTTTTTCTGGTGCATGCCGTATATCAAATTAAATAAAAACACCTTTTACAGGCTCAGTCACTTAACATGGTTTTCTGTCTGGCACTAAAACAACAACAAGAAGATTTGTACATATGGAGGATACAAATAATTTATACACTTCTGTTTTCCAAGTGTGTGGTCATTAGTTAAGCACTGGAACAAATTACCTAGGGAGGCTGTGCAATCTCTGTCACTGGAGATTTTTAAGAACAGTTTAGACAAAAATCTGTCAGGGATGGTCTAAATAGTACTTAGTCCTGCCATGAGTGCAGGGGATTGGACTAGATGACCTCTTGAGGTCCCTTCCAGTCAATATCTATGATTCTATGATTATGGGTCTGATTGAAAGCCCATTGAAGTCAATGGAAAGACTCCCATTGACTTTAATGGACTTTTAGATTAGACCCTATATGCCTGAGGCTGTCTTCTTTTTTTTTTTTTTTTTTTTTTTAGAACCTTCGGCTCAGAGTACTTCAAACTCTGAAAGCCATAAATCATGGTTGTCACCTTTGCAAGTCTGTCTGTGCAAGTATGTCTAGTAGTGGCACCTCATGGTCAGCTCGTAGTGCCAATATTGTCACAAGTAGTTAATCTCCTACATTGTGTATACTTATTGGCACATTCTGGTCAGTTCCTCAAAACCAACACATCTAGTGACCTCCGCAATACATATCTATATCAGATAACTCAGATCATTTCTCTCTCATTTGAGCATGACCTCAAAGAAGTAGAGATCAGCCAAAAAATTCCACATTTGTTTCTAGAACGATAGGCACTGGTTTGAACCACATCATTTTAAAGTAAAGTGATCTTTCTAAGAGGTAGGTAGTATTAATATTTTTGTTATCATATTGCTTTGTTCAATGATATTTAGGTCTGTTTTTCTGCTTTATTTTCTTTGATTTCCTCTTTTTCTAAAACCTGTCAGCATCCATAGTTATTTTGATACAAAAGGGCAGCAGTTTTTTTTTAAAATTGTTGCTTGTTCTTAGACGCCTGTTCCACCTCTGTCTTCCACAGCTAGCACTCCTGTGCTGAGTCTGAGGATATGTCATCATATGAGCCTGATGCTAAGGTTGATCACATGAGACAGCAAGTGGAATTTACCATTCAACCTTTCCCCGCCCTGTAATCTCTCACACAGTGGTGCACTATATATATATTTTCAATGGCAAAAACTGCTTTAAATTGGTGCAAATTCAAATTAAGAAAAATCAAAAGTAAAAAGTTTAGCTGTTAGATTTGAATACTGAAAAGTTATATTTTTTATTTTGTTTTGTGTAAAATTTTGTGCCCATTTCTAATTTTTATTCCCATTAAAATTCCTAGAGTTGGCCAGTAATTTTCTGAATTATCTTCTCAGCTGCACTATTTCTCAATGATTCCTTGTTTTTCCCTCAGTTCCCCCTAGATTTGTGGTTCAACCAAGTGATCAAGATGGGATTTATGGTAAAGCTGTAATCCTCAATTGTTCTGCAGAGGGTTATCCTGTACCCACCATTGTCTGGAAGTACTCAAAAGGTATGACTTCTTTCATAATCATTTGGGTCCATATTCTGGTACTCATACTTCAGTTTAGTAGCACCTTACTCCATGTAATTCAATAGCACTAGTCATGGAGTAATACTGAATTTGAGTTACGAGTACCATAATTTATTCCCCTGATATTTAGAGTAAGTAGTACTATTAAAATTCATGTATTGCATCTTCATGTATGTGTATACATTCCTCTGTGGGCATTTGACTGTCTACAGTGATTTTAGGTTCTTGAAAGTAAACCTGAATAAAGTCCCAAGAAGAAGGGTATGGAAGGTAAATGTTGCTTTGATTGCTGTGACCTTCAGAACAAGGTTCATTGGTACTACTTGCTTTGGTTTTATTTCTTTTAAAATCCATGATAACACAGCCAATCATATCTTTTCTGCAAAGAAGAAAGGTCAGATAGTATTGGCATAACCCAGTAATTCAGTATGCACTTTACATAATGCTTTAACATTTTATTTTTATGTAACAGAGCATTAAAACTGTCCCCACTTGACCCCAGCTAACCACATGAAATTGACAGCTTTTTAATTAAAATGTGCTTCCTGCTAGATTGTCTTTTAGCCAATTATCTGTTAATGCTTACCTTGTGTCAAAGCTGGTGTTATTCCAGAAAGCAACTGTACTGTATACATTAGTTAGATGTTAACCCTTTACCACAGTATAAAAGAGAATACGTTATCACACCACGTTGTATGTAGACAAAAAAAACCAATTGACTTCTGGCTAAAATTTGGTGCTGTTGGGGGCACTAGCTCAGGCAACACTACATGTCATTTTCAGTTTAACAGCACTGTTTTGTTTTTACCAGTACATGGAAGAAAATATGGAATTAATTTAAACACTTCCCGATGTGCTTTTATTTTCACTTTCCATGTTGTGCTAATAAGGAAAAGACAATTATTCTGTATTCCATTTGTATTCTGAAGAGGAAGGCCAAGTCAGGCTAGCTAGATTCCAGCTAACAGCATGTAAGCACCACTAGGGGGTTTTTTTAGTAGCAGAAAAGAGTAGTTTCATTTTAATGATGTTCTACACATCTAAGTGAAAATCCTGTAATGATCTCCATTCATAGCTCTTCCTGAATCTTGGATGAAATAGGTTTGTCATGCAGAACGAAGTTTTAGCTGATATTAGAAGTGGTCAAAAATGTTTGAATTTTTGAAGTTCCAATTTTTTTTTTCCAGAACAGCTCTAGCTGACATGGACAATATTTTCATGCTGACACTGTATTTTGTTATTACATCATGATTTCATCCGAAGATTTAATTAAAATGTTGTACAGATCTCTAGGCTACACAGTCCATCTTGTCTTAAAATGGCACACTGTATACTGTGACAGGTTTGTACTAGGATCCAAAATAAGTACTGGGATGGAGGCCTTTAACAACAAAGCGCACAGGTACCATCAAGTTTGTAGATGCCATGTAGAGTTTACAGATTATCAACAAATCTGAAAACCAGTTAGCATCATGGCCAATATAAGGTTTCTAAAGTTAGTGCAAAAGGAAAGGCAGAATGGCATTTGTGCACAACAGGATAATGTTTGACAACCTTATCACTTCTGCAGACTTATGACCTAAATCAATAAATAAACACAAGTAATAATAAGCAAGGTGGTATTATCCTAGTCGCTAAGGAACATTCAGTCACATCACAAAACTCAGTACACAGTAATGCATGATTGACAGTCACTGCTCAGGATGGACTTTGGCCTGGAATAGCTGATGTTTTGCAAGTCAGGAGTGAGATGCCCTTGCATAGCTACATGTAGATGCTTTCCCAAATTGTGCCTGTCTCTCACCAGTGCTATTAGTCCTTCACTCACTTTCTCTGAGCACCAAATTACCCACAGAATTTTGGATACAACAACAAGAGAGCATCTGTGCACAGATACCTGGGCTTTGCACTGCCACTACACACAATTCACACTACACACTATTTCCCTTGCATTAACCACAAGAAAGTTGGTTCATTCAAGAAAAAGAAGTAGGAAAAGAGAAACAACATTAATGTGACTAATACAGTTGAAAAATCATTAATGACAGCTAATATCTGTGCAGACATTATCCTATAATATTACCAAGTTCAGTGCATCTGCCTAGGTAATCTTCCATGTAACTGCCAGTCCCAAAAGTAAGCTCTTTTAGGATTAGAGAAGCTTAAATTTGCACATGTTAAATTTTAACATTCCAAATGTTGTATTCATGAGTTGTTATAGCGTTCTCTTTCCCCATAGTCTTTTCTCATTCCGTGTTCTTTTAGGCTTACTCAGCCCACTGCTTATAGTAATTAATGTTGATGGATATCAAATTCATGTACAGAAAGTTATATAAGAGAATCCCATTGAAAAATATATCCATGTGATTTCTCTGATAATGCTCCCTACTGCCTCCCAAATTAGACTGTCAAACCTTTGGAACAGGGCCCTTGTCCTTGTATGTGTTTGTAGAACACTTAACACTGTGAGAACTGATCCTGATTTGGGCTTCTAGGCACTATGATAATATAAACATTATATTGTAATCAACTATCTAAATGTAAACTAAATTGATAGCAATGGAAATTAGCGATCAACAATACAAATACTATCTATGTAATCTCTCTAAGGTTTTCCAAGGAATCTATCAACACAATATCAAAGCATATGTCTATCGGTGGTCAGGTGTGTGGTTGCTGCACATGTAGACTTACCCAAGCTAACTTAAATCTAGCTAACTCAGGTACTGGAGTAGTGAAGCTGTGGCAACACAGACTTTAGTGTGGACTATACAAGTCCACATGGGACGCTGGGTGCTTACTCGTGTGGCTAGCCTACACTGAAGCCCATGCTGCCGTGGCTACACTTATTGGTACCCATGCTAGCTAGATTAAAGCCAGCTCAGGTACGTCTACATTAAAGCTAAGTGAATTTTTTTGGATAAATAGTTTATTTGCCAAAAAAAGAACAGTTTTTGGTGAACTATTCATGAATTCAGGCTGAATTTGTCAAATAATTTCAGTTGAAAACAAAAATGAAAAAAAAAATGGACAAAATTGAAAGTCTTTTTTTCAGTTCAGCCACCAAAATGAAAATTAAGTATTCCCTGAGCTACACATGCTGCAATCACACCTCCACTTGCCGTGTAGACCTACCTTAAGTGCCGAAGCATAGACAATGGTAGTGCAAGATTCCCTTTAAACACAGTTCAGTTCTAGTCTGTTCTAGAAGGAGTACCTGTAAAAGGGAAAAGGTCATTTAGTTGCCATACACAATTCTTGTTGAATTTTGTGCGGAGAGCATTTGTAGCATTAGAATTGGACTGAAACCACCAATGTTGAAGTGGGAATAGGGAAGCAACCATATTCAGTACAGACTTGGGCCAAATTCAAGCAACTGAGGTACTGCATCTTATTCCTTGTCCCCTGAATCATCCAGTCTCTCCATTCCCATGCAAAAATGGCTTCAGCTCAATCATTTGGGATTGGAAATGGGACCTTTATTCTCTTGCATGAGCAAGACCTTCGATGTTTAATGATTATTCAAGAATCAGTGGATTCCAGATCAGAAACATGCACAATAAGTTTGCTACTGAAGGGTATTATGCTTCACTCGGCTGTGTGGTGGAAGGGAGTCAAAGTGTTCAGCTAAGGAGTGGAAGGGAAAAGTGGCCACATGGGAGGTTAAGCAACTCTGTCTATTTGCCCTTTTCTCCTTGTCAGTTGTTCTATACAAGCCCTACTCCACAGAGCTGGGTAGGGTACGGCCAGTGGGACGTGGGAAGGAATTGAGGGAACAGCTATTCTGTGTGGCTTAATCCTCTATCAAATCAGCATGAAAGCACCAAAATGTAGTGCTGCCATGTGCAAGAGTAAATCCCTCTTGGCAGTTTTTCCACTGGGGACTGTGATGGGGCTCAGTGAATGTCAATGCAGCAAAGACAAATGCTGTGCTGCCTTGTTGTGTGGGAAGCCTGGGAGAGGAGCAGACAGGCTGAGATCTAAGGGGCATGACTCTGTTATTCCAGCAAATCTTTGTCTGTCAGAAGAAGTGGCAGAGTACACACTGCTTGTGGACCCACCTCCAGGAAGTGTAATGGCCCAGGCCCTTCTAGATCTGTCCTCCTTTTTAACATGTGAAAGGAAGCATATGGAGCTAACCAAGCGGATGATTAATTTCTGTCCAACCAGCCTCCATGTCTGCCAAGTCATAAGACAGATCTGAATTCTGTATTTTAAACTAGCTGTTAAGTTGAGCCTGTGGTGGGTTGCCCCCCTTAGGATGCCACCTGATGTGCTGGGATACCACTGAGCCCACCTGTTCTGTCCGCCAGGGCAGCCTTTTTACCTGTCTTGCTGAGCCAGGCTCTTAAGCCTCCTCCAGCACACACACAGGCAGGGCCACACCCAACTTCAGAATGACACAGGCACTGAGATCAGCTCTACAAGGCCTCAGCTTAAGGGACTTGCCCCAGCACTGAGGTGTCCACCTCCCTTGGAGTGCAGACCCAAAGGTATATTGTCTTGTGCTGTAGAGAAATCTATACAACGCAAGCTCATAAATTCGCCCTCTCCCTCAATGTGGAGGAAGATATGCACAACTCCACCCACCCCCATTAGAAGTTACAGAAACTGGGTTTAATAATAAACAAAACAAATTGTATTAACTATAAAAGGCAGATTTTAAGTGGTTAAAGGGGTAGCAAACAGAACAAAGCAGATTACTAAGCAAATAAAACAAAACACGCAAACTAAGTTTAACAGATGTAT
Source organism: Mauremys reevesii (assembly GCF_016161935.1). Lineage (NCBI taxonomy): Eukaryota > Metazoa > Chordata > Testudines > Geoemydidae > Mauremys > Mauremys reevesii. The sequence continues at coordinate 162,552,415 of NC_052623.1, forward strand.
TGGAGCATGAGCTTTCGTGCATGCATCTGACGAAGTGGGTATTCACCCACGAAAGCTCATGCTCCAATACGTCTGTTAGTCTATAAGTGCCACAGGACTCTTTTCTGCCTTTACAGATCCAGAATAACACGGCTACCCCTCTGATACTTGAAACTAAATTTGATTCACTAAAGAAACAGGTTACAAATATAATTTCTCACCCTAAATCTTGTCACAGATAGATTATAGAAAGTCTTGAAAGGCAGCTACACTGGCCTGCAGCTTGAGACTTCAGGTATTTCCACTCACAGACTGGATGCCCTCCCAGCCTGGGTTCAACCCTTCTCCCTTCAGTTCAGTCCTTGCTTCCAGGTGTTTTTCAGTGTCTCTTTGTGTGTGGAGGCAGAAGAGAACCACAATGATGTCACTCCCCTGCCTTATATAGCTCTTGTGTATGGCGGGAGCCCTTTGTCTTCCAGTGGAAGAACACTGGCATTCCAACGGGGTGGGTCCAGTACCAGGTGACTCACACCCATGTCTCTGCAGGGCTGTGGCAGCCATTGCTCGTAGGCGGTCTGGAGTGTCCACAGGAAGACTGAGCTCTTTTACAGCGCATTGTGTTTGCTACTGGGCCATTAGCCCTGTCTGCCTTTTCCATTATTGTACCTGAAGGGCTAGTTAGGGATGACACCCAAAGTAACACATTTGAAATGCAGATATATAGTCAATATTCCTAACTTCAGATACAGGAATGATACAGGCATACAAATTGGATAATTACATTCAGTAAATCATAACCTTTCCAATGATATTTCAAATGAGCCATCTTGCATAAAGTATATATCAGTTGTGTCATATCCATTTCATAAGCATATTTTCATAAAGAATACAGAGTGAAATGTCACAGAGCCATTTAGGCAGCTTATGACAGTTTCCATATCTGCTCCCTGAGGGATTTGCACAGTTTGGGTTTTGTTTTTGTTTTTAAAAGTTTAACAGCTTTGTTCACACCTTATTACATTCTTTACAGCTCTGACTGAGAAAATTAACAGATTGAAATCCTTTAAATTGTACATTGCATTTTAATTTGGTTTCATTGCTCCTACTCATGCCAAAGAGTGAAGTTTGGCTACATGTCTACATATTTGCAGATATCATAGATTTACCTTTAGATGGTTGTTTCAATCCAAAAATTATTATTAAGCTGGCTTCTGTTTGCATAACTGATGCTGGTAATAGAATGCTTGGTATCAGTTATTAGACATCCCAGTATATTACAGTACTCAGTCTAATCTAATCTAATGCATATAAAATTCAGACATCACTGTGGTATCTAGGAGCCATAAAAACTATTTCAAAAGTAACAATTATCTAAGAGCATCATACTCCCTATTTTGCCTGATGTCCAGCCAAGGAATGCTCTGCGCAAGTCAGCGTGGGGCTGCAAAGCTGTCTTCCACTTACATGCACATCTCAATACTGGGCCACCCCAGACGCCACAATTTGCGGAATAACACTACAGCACTGGTGTATGGAATCAAAATAGATCAAAAGAGTGGGACTTAAGTACACCGTAGGCCTCATGCAGGCCCTATGAGAATATGTACTATTAGAAAGGGATACCTCTTAGCAAAGAATAAATATATCTGAAATAAACTGAATTTGATGGACACATGCAGGAGGGTGTTATACAATACTGTAAATCTAACCTTGAGAAGTGAGGATTTTCTTAAGGAGATGAATATCAACAACTCCATTTCAGCATTCCCTCCCTGCTGAAATTCCCTTGACTGCAATGCAGTTACACCAAAGTTGTGTTTGGTTCAATGCCTCATTTCACTGTTGATAGAAAAGTGACCAGTGCATGTTCTGAGTGAGTTGTGCACCAACTATAGTTCTTTTATGGCAAACTGCACCTGCAGTTAGATGTGTTCTTGCATCAATCTGAATGCTGTCCCAGAACACAGTGACTCAGAGATTATGTGTGATCAGACTGTCAGTTGTAGGAGGAAATATTCACTGCTACCATGAGTTTAGTGAACAAGGTCCTTAAAGTCCCTTGAGCATTCCATGTTTACTACAATAGACATCCCTCATGATCATAAGGAATTCATTTGGTATATGCATAAGGAATGCAGACTTTGTGGCTGTTCAGCTGTAATTTTGAATAATTTATCAGCCACTAAATGTACAACAAATGTGGCTTTTTACCCAGGAGCTCTCTGCAAATCTTCCTCTCCCTCTTACTCCTTTTTCCCTCCGTCTCCACCCCCCACTTTGTAGTGAATTGTAACTACAGTTATAATTGATAAGACTTTTTTTTTTCTTTCCATTGAATGACTTTAGTTTTGGCAAAAGGCATTCAGTTTGTTCTGTAGATGGTTAGAATGCCAGAAAGCAACATTTCATTTTAATTGAATTTAGCCTGTAATAATAGATAGCTGTTGTAGTGCTGCCTTTTAAATAAATTCTTCTTTCCCCACCTCTTCCCTTCTGATTAATCTTTTGGGTTCTTCTGTAGGTGCTGGGGTCCCCCAGTTCCAGCCCATTGCCTTGAATGGCCGTATCCAGCTTCTCACAAATGGCTCCTTGTTGATTAAACATGTGCTGGAGGAAGACAGTGGATACTACCTCTGCAAGGTCAGCAATGATGTGGGAGCGGACGTCAGCAAGTCCATGTACCTCACTGTTAAAAGTAAGAACTAAAAGCAATTCTTTTTGATCCAAAGCAGAGTTACAAAGGTTTGTTTGTTCCCGATAAAATAGGTTTTTTATTTGATATTGAAATTCAATTGCATATTCTTGTAACTGGAATGTCAGTATAGCTGGGTAAAGTTTATTTAGGAGAGTTAAAAAACAGATGAAAAGGCAGAGCGTTGACACTACTTATAGTTCAACAGTGAAGAATGTGGTGAGAACATTCTTTGGGTAAGGACAAGGAGTGAATAATGAAGGAGAAATACTATGAGTATCTGCTAGCAAGCCCCAAGGTTGGCCGAGAAGAAGGATGAAGAATTCCTGGGCTAATTCTCAAGGTACCGTACGCAGCAGTTATTACATTTATTTTAAATTGGTCATTGGTTGATTGTTTTCAGAAAACACATACATATTTACTTCTGCAAAAGATTTGGTCAAAGCCTTTTCTATCTGATCTGAGATCTTTATGGGGCTTAAACGTATCTACTTTACTGTGTGGGCAGGAGGGATAATTTTTAACATATGTGTTTGTTCTGTGTTTGTAAAGGTCCTAGCACAATGGGGCCCGGGACCATGACTGGGGCTCCTAGGTGCTACAATAATACAAACAATACATTTTAATGATAATATATACACAACTTCTTTTAATGTAAACACAGGTGAGACTATAGAGATGATGATATTGTCATGCTGTCTGGAGTGGCTCACAACTGAGAGTGCCAATCTCAGGTCAGGCTGTCAGAAAACAGGGCAGACACCCCAAACTCGTGGTATGTTCTATAATTAGATTTCACCAAGCCAGTAACAAATGTGTATTCCTGGATCACTAGAACAGTCTTACCATGGAGTCACGGACAGCCCCCTTAGGCTCTCCAGCCTATCTTATCACCCAGACAGGTGGATTTTGTGATACTAGTCGCTATACCAAACATCACATCACATCAGGTTATTCCCAATCCCAAAGGGTCAGTCACTTACCCCAGGTCAATGGATACTCTCAATCTCACACCAAAGACAACACTGACAGCCTATTGCTCTAGTAAAATAACTAAAGGTTTACTAGTTAAGAAAAAGAAATGAGAGTTATTGACAGGTTAAAATAGGTAAAATACACTAACAGTTGAGTCTACATTTGTAAATCCAAAAGGATAGCAGAGATGTGGTAATCTGCTAGTCTCCAAAAGTCTTTCAGGGTTACCCAATATAACTCTGGGGATCTCTGTCCACGCCCTCAGTATTTCCACTCTTCTGGAATCCAAAACAGTCCAGAGTTGAAGGATCTTTCCTAGAATCCATCTTTTATATCTTCTTCACACAGAATGCTAGCTGACAGCTTTTGTACCCACATGGGCCTTCCTTTGAATAGATAATGAGAACAGTACACCTAACAGTCCATTAGTTTTCATGAAGTTCTAATACCTGAATACACTCTTCATTTAACACACCTTTGATCTAGGGTTATTTAATTACATGGTATATATAATGTAGAAGTAATGTAATAGCAAACTACAGGCTATAGACAGACAAAAACAATACAATCAACATCCCCCCTTTGATTTCTATTAGCATATGAGTGAATTAGTTTGAACACATACTAACACTCAACCCTTCTTTGATATCCACATACAAGTGAATTGGCCTATGGTTTTGGCTAGAGCTGGTTTATCAGTGTCACAGATATTCCAGAGGAAGTCACAATGTTGATGCATTTCCTCACCATAGAGAGGTACAGGAAATAGTGACACACCAGCACACACCATCCTTCAAACATTCCTTGTTGACTTATTAGAACAGCATTGCTGGAGATCACCAGGGACAGCATGCACTTTCATGTCTGTTGTATTTCACAGATTGATTGAATGCTTTGGGAGTTCTGGATGTCAATTGTCTTGACACCGGGCTATCTTCGAAAGTAAAAAGGTATTTTTCCCTGAAAGGGAGGGAAAATCCAGATTATTAATTCTTCATTGGATCTGTAGTCTAGGATATACAGTTTTTGAATACTGTTATATTCAATGTTGTAAATGGATTGCAAAGACTAGTGTGAATCTTATTACACCTGCTAGTTATAGCCTCAAACGTCTTCCATGCTCTAGTTTATCTTTTGTCAAAAGTGACACACTGATTGGTACGAAGGAGAGGACCATTTTTCCTGATCACCGCAGAAATGACCAGAGTAATGTGATATCCAAAATTTCCAAAACCAAAATTATGAGCAATTACTAATGGTTTTCATAAATCAGGTTTTAACACCAGTTTCCCTTGCTTCTGTAATTGACCATTTTTTGAACCAGTTTTCAACCACAGTAGCAGTACATTTCTGTAATACGCTATAGAAAAGCATCTTCTCCCTAGTTGGCAGCTCTGCACAGTGCCTGTCTGATCACTGCATGCAGTTTCATGTGTGATAAAAGAGCATCCCTTATCAAATACGAGCGGGGGCCTCCCTGGAGAGTTAGTTACTGTTTGAATCTAATGAAAACCCCTCTGGCTCTAAGATAGCAAACACACACATGCATGTACTCTCACACATACACACTCACACACATACTGTTCCCAGCATGGGATTAGTAAAGCAGCTATAGCATACAGTGTTTGTATGTGGGTGTATGCTTAAAGGAGATTCAGACTTAGTTTTAATCAAACATACATTAAGGGCAATCTGGTTTCTGGAGTGACATCAGTAGACTAGTGCAGTTGTGTGCCTATGATATGGCTGAATCCCCAGTTATAATAGGGATTATGATGGTTGAAATGTAATAAACTGCTGTTACTCCAAAGGAGACCCTATACCTATGTGGTGTTCTCCAGATGTATTCTATTGTTTGTATGTTGTTTTATTTTCCCCTGTGATTATTCTTGCTCCCTTTCCCACTCTGTCACACACTGGCCTCTATGCTGTAGTCCTCAGGGATATCCCTGCTGCTAGATGAAAGCCTCAGATTTCCTCAGTGAAATTCACTGTGCTAGTCATTAATTGATCCTGCATAACGTGTTTGCCCAGCTCCATGTGTTCACTCTAACTGCCTCCTTTTACTCAAAGGCAGAAGGGGATAAAATATGCTACAGGTAGTGATTTCTGGGTGACAGGGTTAGAACGGAATATCCTTTCAAAAATTCAAAAAGATAAACACATCTTATTTTCTTTGAAGATTCCTTGTGACAAATCAGCTTCCTTTCCCCCTCTCCGTATTCCTTGACACACTATATAGATTTTCAATCTGTATACCAAACTGTAGCATCTCAGGTCACTTGAGAAAGAAATAAGTGGCTTAATATGGACTTAAAGTCATTGAGCTCTTGAAACCACTTTGAAAAAGAGACATAGTCTTGAACGACTAGCAATGTATGTACACATATGCCAACCATTGAAAGTATAACCATGAATTAAAAATAATAATAATCTCATATGCAGGTTATTTTTTCCATTTTTAATGAGTGTTTCTGTCAACTCCATTTTCTCCTTTGTCTACTTTAACACTTTCAGAGAAGTCTTCTATATTAACTGAGATAAATCTCATCTTTCTGAAAGTCTGGATTCTTTCCTCTTTCATCATTTCTAGTATCAAGTATGCAAAGTTATTCCCTATTTACAGTAGATGTTAACATAAGATAAGTGTTTTTATTGGTAGTTTATAACTGGCTAGAATGAACATTTGAACTAATGTACTTTCCTGGTTTAATGCCTCTTCCTCATTTTTTCTCAAATAAACAGACTTACTATGCAGTTGATATAGGCTAAAAAACAACCTTGCTAGCACCTGGTGACAATTCCAGATATGTATTTATATTATTTAGCGCTCCAAATGGCGCTTGTTGTAAGATGATTTATCTCAGACAATATAGCTAAAGCTGCATGACTGATGGAGATTGCGTAAGGAATAAGCATACAGGGAAGAGAGAAGGTACCAAAGGACAGAGCCCCAAGGAAAATCATAGAATATCAGGGTTGGAAGGGACCTCAGGAGATCATCCAGTCCAACCCCCTGCTCAAAGCAGGACAAATCCCCAGACAGTTTTTTTTTACCCCTGTTCCCTAAATGGCCCCCTCAAGGATTGAGCTCATAACCCTGGGTTTAGCAGGCCAATACTCAAATCACTGAGCTAGCCCTCCCCACTTTCCAAGGGTGAGGAGGAGAAAGAGCCTCCAAAGTGGATATTGGAGCAGCAGCCAAAGGGCTAGACTGAGAACCGTAAAAACATAGTCTATGCCTAACAATTATAGTCCCCATCTCTTTACCATCTGAAGATTACCATCGGGTAGGACTGTCTTTCTGCTGAGCGCATCATATGCAATTTTCAAACTTCACATGCGCCAGGATATATAAAATGTGAAACAAACCAATCAGAGAGCCCTGAAAGAAGGCATCCAGAAATGGACTTTTTTCCAGTGGTGGTTGTAATTAGGGGATTCTAAGGAAATTCTACAGAGGATAAGAAGCCTTTGAAGGTGAGAGAAGAACTAAAGTTAATTGAAGGTTGTCCAGGAGTCATAGGAGAAGAGATGTCTATTTAAAATGGTCACCATTCAAAAACTAACTGCACAGATTGGTTCATCTGAACACTACCGCACTTTAATTCCAAACTAGAGCGTGTATAACATGTTAAAACAGTTTGGTAAGAATTTCTAATGGGAGCCAAGCTTCAGTATAAAACATAGGAAGTAATCTGTGGTATGTTCCTATTAAAATCATCAACTGGATTCAGCCATGATTTCCCTGATCCTTCCTAAATCCATCAGTCATTTGCGTGCCAGCAGGGAGACTGGTGACATTTAGTCTGAACACCAAAACACATCCAGCAAGTCTCGTCTACCAATAAAATCACTTCATTCACTTTCCTCTCAAATACACTTCTTGACTATTTGCATTATACATGATTAATACCTAAACCTAAAGCTGTACCCTGGAGTCAGACTCATGCATCCTTCCAGCATGAATGTATTAATCGCAGATAATAGTTATCATGCTAAGCTACCCCACTTTAAATATTTTAGCTAAACCCTGCTAGAGATCTGTCACAAGAGCTCAGAGTAGAGAAGAAAACAGCCAGTGGCTAGGGCCCTGGGTTGGGAGCCTGGGGTTCTAGTCTCTACTCTTCCTCTGACCTGCTGTGTGACCTTGGGTAAGTTACTTCACCTCTCTGTGTCTGTTTCCCCTCCCACCCTATAACTGGTAACTCCATTTCAATTGTAAGCTCTTCACAGCAAGGTTGTCTTTCATTCTTTCACTCTGTGTGTACAACATCTGGCACGGAGAGGCTCTGATCTCAGTTGGGGGCTCTAGGTGCTACTACAATACAAAGAAATGATGATAATTAAATACAAAAACACAAAGAACAAATGGAGGCTTATATAAGGGAACTCTGAGTCCCGTGAAACTATATCTTCCACTGTTGAAAGGTAACACGCTACCATATCACTGAGACATTGCAGTAGTCATAGGTGAAAAACAAATGTACACCTGTCCTCCTTTGTGTACCTTTATCCTGCAGAATAAAGACACACTTAAATGAGTTTGTCTTACCAAAATACCTACATAATAACATAATGAGTCAGACCCAATGTCCATCTAGCCCAGTTTTCTGTTTTCCAGTAGTGGCAATGCCAGGTGCTTCAGAAGGAATGAACAGAACAGGGCAGTTATCAAATGATCCATCCCCATTGTCCAGTCCCAGCTTCTGGCAGTCAGAGGTCAGAGACACTCAGAGCATAGGGTTGTGTCCCTGAACATCTTGGCTAATATCCATTGATGGACCTATCCTCCATTAACTTATCTAGTTCTTTTTTGAACCCAGTTATAGTTTTGGCCTTCACAACATCCTCTGGAAACAAGTTCCACAGGTTTACTGTGTGTTGTGTAAAGAAGTACTTCCTTTTGTTTGTTTTTAACCTAATGCCTATTAATTTTATTCAGTGATCCCTTGTTCCTACAGTAAAGCCAGTGAATGATAATGGAGCTTGCAGTGTGCTTACCAGGGCCGCCCAGAGAATTCAGGGGGCCTGGGGCAAAGAAATTTTGGGGGCCCCTTCTATAAAAAAAATTGCAATGCTATATTCTTCTGGGGGCCCTTGCGGGGCCCACGGCAAATTGCCCCACTTGCTCCCCCCCACGGGCGCCCCTGGGAAAAATAAACCTTCCACATTTCGGCACAAACCCAGTTTTGAGAAAACTTCTTTACAAGGTATCACTGGTTCTCAGCATCAGCTAGTGCTAAAAGGCACTAAAGCTCATTAAAAGGGTTGGACAAATATTTTCCATCAAAACTTTTTCTGGATCGAAAACTAGGGGTTTTTAAAAAGCAGAAAAAAATCACGGACAATGTCTGCTTTCCTTCAAAATTTGTTGTGCTTTTTTTGATTGAAAAGCTGAAATTAGTCTGCCAAAACCTGAACATGGTTTGAGGTTTCAGAAGTGTGTGGCCAAATATTTGCTGCTTGCTGTTTGATTGTTTAAAGAAACAATAAAAAAATTCTGCTTAAAAAAATCCAAAACTTTTGAAACACCTAAGCTTATAACCAAACACCTGAGCCCATCCAGGCAGAGATTTTTCCAGGTTTCTGATACTCTGCTGGCTTCCTTGACTCATATCTGTCTCCATAACTTTGGGTTCATTTAGGTTAGAACATAAGAACAGCCATACTGGGTCAAACCAAAGGCCATCCTGCCCAGTATCCTGTCTACTGACAATGGCCAATACCTGGTGCCCCAGAGGGAGTGAACCTAAAAGGTAATGATCAAGTGATCTCGCTCCTGCCATCCATCTCCACTCTCTGAGAAACAGAGGCTAAGGACACCATTCCTTACCCATCCTGGCTAATAGCCATTAATGGACTTAATCTCCATGCATTTATCTGTTTCCTAGAGACTGGCTCCATGGGGTCCCTCACAAACTGGAGATGGTTACTGTGGGTTTGTCTTTAGTATAGCTTATGTACATACTCCACGAACTGAGCAATTGAGCTTGTTCCAGAATCTGGGATGAGCCTATGTTGTGAAAACTGAAATGCTCAAAATAGCACATGCATGTGAATGGACACAGGGTGCTAAAATTAAATTAACCCAGGGGTTCTCAAACTGGAGGTCAGGACCCCTCAGGGGGTCACGAGATTATTACAGGGGGTCGTGAGCTGTCAGCCTCCACCTCAAACCCTGCTTTGCCTCCAGCATTTATAATAGTGTTAAATATATAAAAAAGTGTTTTCAATGTATAAGGGGGGGGGTCGCACTCAGAGGTTTGCTATGTGAAATGGTCACCAGGACAAAAGTTTGAGAACCCTTGGTAGGGTTGGGAAGGCTATTGCTCTTCTCATGTGATCCCTCCCCCCAGTGGCTAATTTTAAATGAAGCTACCCTCCCCTGACATGTATCTCCCTATGGCACTGAAATTACATATAGACTATAATTTGGCATTTGAGAAGTGAAAGGGATGGTAGCCCTAATGGAAAAGCTAACAGCTTGGCTCTTCTGCAAGCCTCAAACTGCTGAATGAGCTTTAGGGTAGGGAAGGCTGTGCCTCCCAAACAGCCTAGCCCTGCCCCCTATCCGACCCCCACCCACTTCCTGCCCCCGACTGCCCCCCACAGAATCCCTGACCCATCCTGCTCCTTGTCCCCTCACCGTCTCCCAGAGACCCCCCCCCCACCACCACCCCTTAAGCCAACCCCTCTGGCCCCAGCCTCTTACCCCCAGCTCCCTCCTCACCCGGAGCCTCAGCACGTCGCTGAACAGCTGCAGCGTGTCTCCGGCGGGGCTCCTGAGCTCCTCCCCGCTCCGAGCCGTGTGGGGAGGGGGCGGGGCTGTGAGCTCCTCGCCGAGTGGAGGGAGCTGAGCTCAGCCTGGAGCTTGCAGCCCCGCCCCCTCACCACGTGGCTCTTAGCGGGGCGGGGCTCAGGGGCCCTGCCGGAGACACGCTGCGGCGCTGTCTGAGGACCCCGCTTGATGCACTGAGGCTCCAGATGGGGGCAGAGGTGGGAGCCTCAGCTGTTCTCTTGGGGGCCTCTGCGGAGCCCGGGGCCTGGGGCAAATTGCCCCACTTGCCCCCCTCCCCCCGGCGGCCCTGGTGCTTACCTCAGCAAAGTAACTCCAACTAATCACCCATGGTGTGCTGTAAAGAAAGATAAAAATTAGCATCCGTAGCATGTTAAAAAATCCATTGTAGGAAGAACAATTGTCTCACGGTGTCAAGTTCACTGTGAACAAGCCCAACTATTCTGACTGCTATTTCTTCATCTGGCCTTATTCCATATTTTGCAGTTCCATGGTCAATAAATAGTGTTTTCCATGACAAAACTCCAGTTGTACACTCTGTGTTTTATTATTTTCTCCTTCTATGTTCTGCCATCTTGAGCCAAAGTTTAAAATTTCTTATCTGTTGCAGCCACCTTAGGCAGAGAGGCCTGAGATTCTGGCCATTGGAAAAGGGAGACTCCATAGTTCAATGACTTAAACATCTCATCAGAACAATGGAGTAAGTAAAGGCGAAAAATAATAAAAAATTAATTCAGCTGAACTGAAAGCAGCATATACACCCCAAAAGTGCCTTTTTCTTGCCATACCCAATTGCCTTGCCTTTTTCTACCCCACCCTCCTGGCCAAAGGATGGGTGTATCTTTCTTGAAATATGTAGGTATAAACAAACTATTGGGAGCCTCTGTTCTAATTTCAAGTAAATGTTGATGGATTGTAGTACTTTTATTTTTGAATGCAGTCTGGGAGAAGCTAGAGAAAAGCTATGGTAAATCTTGAAAACATGAAAAGGTTCCCTAGACACAAATACTCACTCTTGTTAGTATAACAGGCCCCTTTTTATTCTAATGAGGTCCTCCCACTATGAGAAATGAACAAGCTCTGAGTGCTGTTTGCTGCCTCTTCAGACCATCGGCACAGCTTTGATTTAAGGACTTGCACTTTAATCACCCATCATGTGTCATTACCCCGACAGGCGGCAGCAGCCGCAAGATACAAGCGCCAGTAAATTGCACTGAAAGTCGCTGAAGCGACCCTTTGTTGATTTTCTTTTACAGCTATTCCATGGCAGATCAGCCGTCATAACAACACAGTGCTTGTGGCAACAGGGTGAAATTAAACGTGAAGTATGTTCAAGGTAGCTGCTAGAAAACTGGAATATCCCTTTTTTTCTGTAGATTTGAATGCTTTTTACTTTTCTCACTAATGTCAAGCCTGTGGCAAATGGCTGAAACGACTGCTATATCTCGTCAGATAATTGCTAGATGCACTACAGTACAAATATTAAAGTGCTTTTGTATGCAAATCATCACATTACCGGCATTTTTTAAAGAAGGGACTGGAAATTTGCTCTCTTTTTTTAAAGAAAGAACCGTGTTGTAATTGGCTATGTGGGAGAAAAAAAAATAGCAGCGCATTTTTCTTTCCCAGGAGACTAGCTGCACCAGCAATGCTGCTAGCAGGAAGATGAAACATAGAGATTCTTACCCTAAGGCAAATATAGATAAGTATATATAGACCTACAATATCTTTTTATCTGGATAAACGACATCACACTCATTATCTTCTCTTGTAGATAGTCGTCTCTCCAAGCCCTGTGGTGGTTGCATAACAAAATTAAACATGAAGTATGTGTGGATTTTTTTTAATACTTACATAGAGAACATTCAGTTGGGACTGTAATTCTATTTTCAGAAGTGTTCTGCTGTCAGAGGTATCATAAGGGATGTAAAATATTAAGGCATCATTGCAGAGATGATCAACGCAGTAAAGTCATTACCATTTCCTTCTTCAAAGCCTTCTTTCAAACTTACTTTTGCTATGAGGCCTCTAAGAAACTAGCCAATTACTACTGGATAGTCTGAAGGAGATGGTGTAGTGTAGCCAATATTTTATTTCTTTTTATTTAAAAATGTATAAATAATCACGATAGGTGAAATGTGTATAAAACTACAGATATTTTCACTGTATCCCTCTTCCCTGCCCTTGGTATGTTGCTCATCCTATTAACTGTAACTTTTTTTTGGAGACAGGACAGTGGCTCTGATCCTGCAATGAGCACCCAGACACAGACCTACTGAAGGCAATGGAACTGCGTGCCCTCAAGGGTCTGCCCAACAGAGCTCATCACAGGGTTGGGATCTGTGTCTCCTATGTATATGGACAGCACCTAGCACATTATGAGCGGGACCAGAATAAATAATAGTAAAATGTTTCAATTTTTCTATTGATATTCTGGTACTTCCATGATGGCTATTACATAGAAAATTATCCAGTTCATATTTACCTTCATCAATCTTATAAACCTTTTGTGTTGAGCGGAATGAGTGGAGTGGAATTAAAATGGATATTTAAAATATAAGATACAGTAGAGCTAGTTCAGTGGTTCCCAAACTTGTTCTGCCGCTTGTACAGGGAAAGCCCCTGGCTGGCCGGGCCGGGCCATGCTGGGTCGGTTTTTTTACCTGCCACGTCCGCAGGTCCAGCCAAACATAACTCCCACTGACCGCGGATCGCTGCTCCAGGCCAATGGGAGCTTCTGGAAGCAGCGGCCAGTATGTCCCTCAGCCTGCACCGCTTCCACCAGCTCCCATTGGCCTGGAACAGCGAACCACAGCCAGTGGGAACCGCGATCGGCACGACCTGCGGACGTGGCAGGTAAACAAACCAGCCCGGCCTGCCAGGGGCTTTCCCTGCACAAGCGTCGGAACAAGTTTGAGAACCACTGAGCTAGTTAAAGGGGCAGCATGCCCTGCTCAGAGAACAGTTCACTTGTCACAGCAATGTAATTCTTGTGGAGAGAGGGAAATTAATCCAGTGTATATTATAGGTGGCTGGTTGAAATGTAGAGCGCCTCTCTTTCTTCTCCCAATATTCAAGGCTAATTCATTTGTCATGGAAATGCAATGTCAGTGGTATTAGAATATAATGGCATATAAAGGAAGCTGGTTAAGAGGCATACTTTAATCTTGGAATGCTTCCACTTTACAGGAAGTGTATTGGAAAATGTCCTCACTTATCATTTGGGTTTTCTTTTTCTTTTTTGAAAGAGAGAATTTAAAACAAAATTATTCAGTTTAGATGTACCATCACATGAAGCCTGCATGTAGATTTCTGGAATAATATCTGTTTTTCTAAATAGGCTTTTAAGCAAATATATGCCAACTAGCTTAACAGAGTTTCACTATTACTTGTAGTTGCTTACTGCATTGTTAAAATATATTTGGAGAGAGCTCTGTATTTTTTTTCTATCCTGCCCCCTTAATGACCCAGATCATATTTTGTCATTCCATTGTTACACTTTTCAGAGTTACCCAAGGTATCTGGTGTGGATCACTATCACCTGCTTACAGCACGAAAGAGCCTGATCTGTGCCCACCAAGGGAGCCCCTCCCCAATGGTGGTTGGCAACACAGGCACTCCTATCCAGCCTCCAGGAGCCCAGCTCTTTCCCAGTTCAGGCTAGCAATTTACACATCCCACTTTGTTACACTTGTGTGCCCTGTCTCTTCTCTTCTGGACACCCATAATGTACACCTGTCTGCTGCCTCCGTGAAAGCAGCGAGTCCTAGTTCACCAGTCTCCTTAGTACAAGGCACTTACGCAGAGGTGCTGACTTTCTGAGTTCCTGGGGGGTGCTCAATCCCCAGTCCACTCCAGGCCCTGCCCCCACTCCACACCTTCCCCCCAGGCTGCACTCCCACCTTGCCTCTTCCCACCGACGTCCCGCCTCTTCCTTCCCTGTTACGCCCCCTCCCCTGAGCACACCACACACTCACTTCTCCCCTCTACCCTCCCACTGCCTACTGCCTGCTGCTGAACAGCTGATCCTCCTCAAGTGGGACGCATTGCGGGGGATGGGGAGGAGCCGATCGGCGCAGCCCGCGGGTGCTCCAACCCTGGAGCACCCACAGAGTCAGCACCTAGGCACTTAGGTTTATAGTAAAACCAAATTGAAGTTTAATGGAGCTTGAGACAGAGTTTGAAATAAAAGCAAGTATTAAGGGTTTGCAATTAAGGTTCCAAGTAAAAGAAAAACATAAAATGCAATCAATAGCCTACACTTACTAACAAGTTATTTCCTGTCTAATAAGGTACTTCTTACCCAATAGTCAATCCTTACAGCTTTTGTCTAGTTCAGATAGCTCAGACCCGCCTTTCATGAGACACCCCTCTTGGCAGAGTCTCTCCTCTGCAATGATGACAACTTGTGCTTTCTCTTCATCACTTATATAGTTATAGAATATTGTCTCTTACTCCAGAGGGTTCCTTTTCTTGGCTTTTTGGGTCTTTGTAAATTCTCAAGCCCTACTTGAGACAGGGGTCAGGAGTCCAGGGTAATGCACTAAATGTTTGAGTTCTTCCTGGAGGGATGCACCCAAAGAATCGTGATGGGAAACTGGACCTCCACCAAAAAATCCCTCACTTGTGCAGTCCCACAAGGATCAATTCTCTCTCTGGTTCTTTTCAACATTTACATTCAGTGACTAGGTGAACTTGTCAGATGCAAGGACTAAAGTGCCAGCAATATGCAGATGACACACAGCTCTACCTATCCTTCATC
Source organism: Mauremys reevesii (assembly GCF_016161935.1). Taxonomy (NCBI): domain Eukaryota; kingdom Metazoa; phylum Chordata; order Testudines; family Geoemydidae; genus Mauremys; species Mauremys reevesii. Next base: position 162,567,622 of record NC_052623.1, read on the forward strand.
ACATACCTCTACCCCCAAGATGTCCCAGTACTTGCATTAGGTCAGCTCATGGATGAAGAACTGCTGGCTGAAGCTGAACCTGGGAGCTACAGAGTGGTTTTAAAGTCCTCTTAAAGTCAAAAGATTAATGCTGCCTTAAATATGGAGTTGTTACCGTGCCACCAAAATACTCTGTTAAAACAGTTTTGTGGTAGTTTCATTTTTATTCAATATGTAATAGGAAGTATTAGCTAGTATATTGTACATATGCACACAGTTCATCTGTGATTCTGATTAGTTTACATGCAGGCGGATGAGTTTTTTATACTACCATATAGACACAGGTATACAACTCCACTTTTTCCCTATACATTGACCATATTTGGTGGTCATATCAACCCCGTTCCTTGAATAATGTTTAAAAATATATGTGCAATTATTAATAGATTTTTTGCATTGATGATGGAGCAAATTTAAATTACTTTCCTAATGTGGAAGGCGTGTGTGTGTGTTGGCACCCAGCAGAATATAAATTCCCATTATAGGAAATACATGCATGATTCATCATCATTTATTTTTGTATTTACAGTTCATCAGGAATTGAGGCTAAATTTGCTAACAGAAAATGAATATGCTTAAATCAGTGGTAAATGGCATACTTCTAAAGAAGATATGGTAAAACTGATAGTGAGATACCAATCAATTTACCAGCCATATACAGTACATGTGACTATTTTCCTCCTCAGAAGCGTTGATTACTTCATCCCTGTTTTTAAGAAATGAACATTTCTCCTTTTTAGTTTTTCTTCTCTCTACTTACTATAGTGCTAACTTGAGGGTGCTTCCTATTTATAAAGTTATAAGCATATACCAACTTAAATACCCTCCAAGGCCAAGATGCACCAAGATATGGATGTTGCTCATAACTTTTCTCATTTTTCATCTGCCCTTCCTCTTTTCTTCTATCCATAGCCATCAAGCCACTTTCTTCCATACAGGTCATCAGGCCACTTCTCAGTATATTTTGATCACAGTATGTTTCAAAACTCAACTACAAGGCAGAAGCTGGTATTCTCGAATGATAAAGAGCAAAAATGCAAGTTTTGTGACCCTAAGAGCATCCCAGTGCCAGAGGGCCAGGGGCTCCCTGGTATCAGGTAATGAGTTTCAGCTGGCCTGACCAATTCCGTGTACCCCAACTCACTGTGGTTATAATCTGAATCTAAAAGGTGTCATGTAATGTATCATTGGAAAATTAATAATTAATTGATAATTAATATTCTTGTATGATGTATGTACACAGTGTTTATTGAGAGTTATGGAGATATGCTGAAATTATGACTAAAGTGTGTCTAAACCAGGCATGTCAGGGTGAGGTGGCACACAGATCTGCCCTAGACAAAAGAATGTGTATTTGCTTCTCTGGCTGGCCCAGTCATCAGGCAGAGACAATGACGATCTATTTGCATATTAGATAAACAAAGCCTCAGGCTAACAAATGGGACAGAGACAGCTTCCAGCAGGCAAGAGAAACTTTATCTGAGCTACAAAAGGCAGGGGGTTAGAACCTCAAGTGATAAGCAATTGAATCAACTGATTGTATACATGTTACATTACCGAGAGTACAACCTGGACTGATGAACAACTGTGTCCCCTCAGTTCTCCAATCTGGGGCACTTTTTACACTGTTTTGCTGTGAAAGCCACCATTCATAGTCTGCTCACACACAGCCTCCAGCATGTAAATTATACTGCAAGAATGCTACAGCCACCCATCCTTGAATTATACTGCAAAGTAACACCAGCAAATTCCCAGGTCCAAACTTTCCCCCAGAAATGTGTGTCATGTACTGCCCAGCAGTCTCCTGGACAATACAAACTCATATAAAATTCATCATTTTATTAATAGAAAATGATAGGCACAAATCCTGTTATCTCAAATGGAACTTCCCAAACACTTCAGTCCAAACACGCAGGTCTAGAGAAAACAATAAACAAGATTATTAACTACAGAAAGATAGATTTTAAGATTACAAGCAATGAAGCATAAAAATCAGAAGTGGTTACAAGATAATAAAAGTAAATCACAACTATTGCCTAACTTAACAAGTTAGAGTAAATTCAAAGCAAATGTCTCTCTGACCAGGTTCTAGAGTCTTATTGGCTGAATTCTTTCAGTCAGCATACTTCCTCCAGTCCAAAGCTGCTTCCTTTGTTTTCCAGGTGTTGTGGTTTCCAGGGGTAGAGAGGAAAGGAGGAACAGATAATTTGGGGCACCTCCTCCATTTATAGTTCTTTCTCTTCTTCAAGAATCATCTCCAGCTGAGGTTCAGGAAACAAAGTCTGCGTGGACAGGAACCCCCAGCTGTTTCTTTGTCAGGATGTAGATTTGCACCCACATCCTCTTTCCTGCCAAAGAATGGCCACTTAACTAGGTGATGGTCCATTTGATTTTGTTGACACTGGATGAGGTGTTGGCTAGCCTTTTGTCCATGGGAAACTGGTTTATGATTGCCCCCTCCCTACCCCCGACTTGGAATATGTCTTGTAATAACATACAGAGGAATTCTATAACTTTACATGTAATGTTGCCACACATATTTTACCAGGGCAGTAGTGATAAGCAAATTATGAGTTTTAAAAAGATACTTCACAAGGCATACTTTGTACAAAATGTATCATAGTCTCATAAAAGGGGTGAATATAGGGGTACAAACAATCAAATTACAATATGACTGTCGGAGAAAAACTTAGTTCTCACATTTTGGTTGGGTGCAGCAGAGTCAGATACTTTATTTTCTCTTTACAATTGTATAGAGGAAGGGAGTGCCCTAGGACACAGGGGTGCCCCAGTCCCAGGCAGGTCTCTCCACAGGTAAACAATTACAGCAAGCATTTATACCTTTTGTTACAGACAATAATAAGCAACAGCTGCATTTTGTTTATACATAGGTCATCCTGATATCTTGTTTTTCTCATTTCTAAAGAGATGCCAGTCTACATTCCTCATTATCGACACAAGGTCACAACAACTTCTCACACAGTTCTTTCCCACTCACCTCATGCAATCGTCGCTTCTACAAATCTCGTGTTATTAGGGTTACAGCTAGCCTGACTCTTGCTAACAGAGACTGTCTTGCATTAAGATCCCCTACAAATCCCTGTCAGATCTTTCTCTACTTCCACATGACTATATTAAAAAAGTTTATCGAGTCAGGTGTTTTATGAAAGTCTGTGACACACTGATGATTAATATCATGGTAAAATGTATGTATTGACATTATATAAGGAATTGTGAATACTCATTTGATATTAGGCTTTACACTCTGTGTCCAAACAAAGGGAAAAAACAGATCTCTTCCAGAGAGGAGGGACCGTCACAGCTATATACCTGTCTCCTACATAAATTACGCATAGTGGAATCAAAACAATGGAAGCCCCATTTACATACAAAGGAATGGGAAATCCACAGGAAATGAAGAAAAGCATGAGGTCATCCGTCCTCTTGAAACAAATTAATTGAACTTTGGAAGATATATGCAAGGACAGAAGCCATCTTTGGCATCCATCACTAGACAGACACAATGAAACAGAGTTCTTGCAAGCTGAGAAAGGTGGGTCGTTCAACCAATGTGGGGTTGAAGGATCTTAAAACTGAATATAGGTGAGAAACCTGTTTAGGCAAAGATCTTTCCTTAGGAAGACAAGGAAAAGCAGCCTTTTGTGCTTCTGTGGAAGGTCCTGACTGTGAGAGAAAGTCAGCCATGGCTGGAAAGGAAAAAGATTAGTAAGAAATCTTCCTTGTACAAAGACTGTAGCTTGTTCAATCTTAGCCATTAGAAAGCGTATTTTGTTTTGTTTAACGTAACTGTTTCTATCTTCATTCCTTATACTCAAACTCACTTAATCTCATGTATATGTTGTTAATACATTTGTTTTATTTTTACTATAAACCAGTTCAGTGCTGTGTTTGCAGGGAAGACTGTATTTATGCTAGTTAATAAGTTTTGATGTGCATTTTTCTCTTTACAGAAACAAAATAAACCTTATTATTTCTCTGAGCTGTCCAGGAGAGGGCTGGACACTTCAGGGCACACGGTTTGGGGCAAATTTGGGACCGGGAGTGTGTTGGTGTCAACTTGCTGGTTGTCACCAAAGCTGGTGGAAGCTAGAGTGGGGCTGTGGGTCTGTAGATAGGCTTCTGGAGTCAGAACTGCTGAACCAGGGCTGTCTAGCACACAGACACTCAGGGCCCTGCATGCTTATAGGCTGGCTGTGAGCATCCCAGGCTGGGAGCTATAGCAGCAAAGCATTGTGAAACACCCAATGTTGCAGGGCAAGAGGTGACACAACACCATATTCATCTGAACTGCACCCTGAAGTGTGGCAATGTCCCATCTCTCTAAGAACCTTGAATGGGCAATCTACAAAAAATGTCTTGACTTCCTTTCCTCTTTGAAGCCCTTCAACCTGACTTCTGCTCCCTGAACTTTACTGAAACTGCTCTTACCAGGGCCTAAGTGACCCCTTCCTGACTAAGGCCTCAATCCTATGATGTGTTGACTTCAGTGGGGCATTGTGCGAGCACAGCAGTCAAACCACACACAATGAATTGCAGGATTGAGGCCCAAGTTGGAGGATCTTTACTCCTTCCTCATCCTCTTTGATCTCTCTGAAGGTTTTGGTATCCTTGGTCATTGCCTCCTCAACAACCTATCCTACCAGTCAGCTTTGTGAGTCTGTTCTCTCTTAATTCTTCTTCTATCTTTCTGCCCTTCTTCCATAATCTATGAGGTTCCTCCTTCCTCCACCTCATATTTGTTGGTATTCTACAAGGCTCAGCCCTTCCTCCTGCCTTCCTCTCTATCTTAACCGTAGGTGACCTCATCCACTTACGCATGTTCAGCTACCATTTCCTTACTGATTATTTAAAAATCTATACCTGAGCTGTCTTCCCCTCACCTCTCATATGAAAACGTAGAATTTGAAGAATATTGTTAAATGCAGCAGAAGTTGTGGACAGATCCTTAAAACATGAATCCATGATTTTTCATGCCTACAGTTTCATGTGTTCCTGATGAGCTAAGCATGGACATTTTCAGCACAAAATGTTTGTTTCAAAAAGTTATGCATTTTTGAAAACGGGGGTTATAACGGAAACTGTTTTTACTAATCTTGACTGTCATAGGTTCTACCAGGTGCTCACTCTATTAGTTATAAAAATTAAATTATCTTGCATTCTGGGTCCTTACAAAGAATTTAATTGTAGACTCCTCATTCTTCCTCCCTCCCCAGGCAAGCTTTTTAACACACTGGAAAACTTAGAGAGCATTTTAGAAGTTAGCATCTTATACTAGACTATTTATCCAAGACTTTTATTAAGTCTAAAAAAAGTCATTTTCAAGAAAAAGGCACTGAATTCCAACAAAAAAGCATCTTTTGAGAATATATGCAGAGAGTATAAACCATCCCTGAGTACTGAGTGACACATACACTCCACAGTAGTTACATATATTTTGCTGCATAATATTCATGTGGCAAAAGAAAATGTAAAGAGCATAGTTCCTATGCAAATATTTTATGCTTTGGATCCAAAGAGCATATTTGATTTTAAATACAATATTAAGTATCTCTGCTAGCCAAAGAGGTTCTCATCCAGCTGCTTCCATCATTATACGTATAAGCATTTTTTTGTAAAGGAAGCAATTTTGTCTTGAGAGATAAAAGAACAGCATTTTAGTAGTCTTTTGTTTTGTACTTCAAACTGTTATTCAAGAGTTACATGGTAGCTGTGATCATATCTTTCTATGAAAATCCTATGATTATTCGGTATAAATACCATGTGTGTATCCTATAATAATCACAGTAAAAGCAAAGGTTAAGTATACAGTTTGGAGACACACTGAAGTTACAGAAGATGCAGGACTAAAGGAGGACTATACATTAGGTCAAAGATCCCTGCAGACAAGTGAATTTCTGGCATTTTGTTTCCCAGACTGCCTCTTGCTGTGCGTTCATCATGTACAGTAATTCACAAAGAAGCACTTGCAAATGGTTGGTAAAGTACAGTCGTTTTCAGCCGCCTAGATAGATTTGCTCTGTGGGAAACTATTTTTCTTTGACCTGAATTGTATACTTAAACAAAGATTTCATCTCAGCATCAGTGTCTGAATGCCTATTAAAGTTTTTTTCTTTTTCCTTTCTTCAGATATTTTCAATGTGTGATGCCAGTATATACCATAATCTACTGCCTGCATGTTTCTTTGGAAGCAAGGACAGCCTTTGGAGTTGTCCATTTATAACAATGGCTGTTAGCTTTAAACTGTTGTAAGAATGTCTTTATGGTACATAGTCCATCATAAAGAACTAAAGAAATGTACCTTAATTTTTAAATAAATCTCATTAGGTGAATCAGGGTTAAGTCTTGTCAAAAAAAGAGCCATCCTTAGCCAATGAAAGAACTCACAGTATTATCCCAATCGCTTAAAAACGGAACAGTCTTGGTTAATTGTACCTTTCTCCACCAGGCCACAGAATAATTAACAGGTTCTGCATTGACTTTTTTCTATTTTCCATCATATGGTGGAATATTTGAGTATTTCATTTAACTGGTGAAAGAGTGTTGTCATAACAGTAATAGACTACTTTGTAAAACTAATTTTGCTTCCCTTAGTGTCATTTATTTAACACTTAGCTTTCATCTGGCAAATGCAAAGGTCCCTACAGGGATGTAGTTTCAGATTAATGTGTGGGGATGTATGTGTATAAAATACTCCATGATTCTTCAAGATGAGAATAAACACCAAAGTCTTTACTCTTTCGTTGAAGAAAAGCATTGTTATTATTGAATGACAGGATAATACTTTCTTTACCTTATGGACTTCTGTTAAAGTTCCAGTATTAATTTGAGCTTCTGAAACATTACTCGCTCTGCTTTGAAAAGATTAGGACAGTGATTCTCAAAGCAGGTCCGCCGCTTGTTCAGGGAAAGCCCCTGGCGGGCCGGGCCAGTTTGTTTACCTGCCATGCCCACAGGTTCAGCCAATCACGGCTCCCACTGGCTGTGGTTCGCCACTACAGGCCAATGGGGGTGGCAGAAAGTGACGCGGGCCGAGGGATGTGCTGGCCGCTGCTTCCCGCCACCCCCATTGGCCTGGATGGCGAACCACGGCCAGTGGGAGCCACGATCGGGCAAACTTGCAGATGTGGCAGGTAAATAAACTGGCCTGGCCCGCCAGGGGCTTTCCCTGAACAAGCGGTGGACCGGCTTTGAGAACCACTGGATTAGGTAATAGTGCTAATTGATCTTTTACAACTTCAGATATTATTTAGGGATTTAAGTTACTTATAAACAGCATTCATTGTGGACAGCTAGTTGGAAATCTAAATATATCCATCTGTGTGGGCAAAGTGTGTGCATGTGATTAACATTTTGTAATTGTTATAACTATTATTGTATTTGTGTCTTTCCCATGCTATGTCCCATCACACAAGTTGAAGCAGTATCATTTGTATAATGAACTTGCACAGTATAGTTAAGACTGGTAAAATGGTTTCTATATCACACCCTGTTTCCATATACTCAAAACTTTTTGTGCTGAATATTTCCATGTTTAGTTTTGCAGAATGTCACACTGTGTCATCATCCATTAAAACACACAATGACAAAAAGTAGTCCGCTACCCTTCCCTTTTTGATCTCCTTAATTACTGTCCACAGTCACCAACACTTTGTGTGTGTGTGTGTGTGTGTGTGTGTGTGTGTGTGTGAGAGAGAGAGAGAGAGAGAAAGAGAGAGAGTGATGCACTCTGTACCCTACCTAAGAGAAGGGACATAAAAGTGAACAAAAAGGGGTACAAATATGGTCAGATGATATATTGAGAGTCAGATTTCATAAACATAACTATGCATATTTTTCCACTATTTGCCCAGTTCTAATTTAGTTTTTGCGTAGCATGGCAATCCATCAGATAGTTCTGTCCATTTTGATACTGGTGGCAGTTTCTACTCACGAGTCTCCTGTACGAGAACTTACACACACAGATTTTGAGAGAACTTTTTAAGACCATATGGGGAAGCTTGCCAACACCATGCATGGCTTTCATTAAATGTAATCTTGTAGGCCACAATTTTAGAAAAATTGGTTCCTAAGTCTATATTTATACACCTATATGCTGTATAACTTGATTTTCAAAAATGCTGAATAACCAACAGTTCCCAGTGATTTCAGTGGGAGCTGATTAATACTATACATTTTGAAGAGCTGGACATTTATTTAGGCTCCTAAATTTAGGCACTATCTTTTAAAATCTTGGCCTACACTTTTAAGAAAAATAAACAATGATGACTAGTATTTATGATAGTACTATATACCTCAGTGGTGGGCAACCTACGGCCTGTGGGCCGCATGCGGCCCATCAGTTCGTTTACATTTGCACAGCCACCCACAGCTCCCAGTGGCCATGGTTCACTGTTCCTTTTGTTTTTTGTCTTTTATCATTTTCCTGTGCCAGTTCATTTGAGAGGGTCGTAATTGTCTGGTTTCATTCACATAGTTGTTATTGGGGCATTTAATGCATTGGATGAGATACACCACATGTTGTCATAGGCATGTATAGGACCCATGGATCTTGAAAGGTGTGGAATGGGGGGTGTTGATTGTTGTAACAGTAGAGATAAGTCTACAGGTTTTCCATTTCTTGTTCTGGCAGGGTCTGGTGCTGCTTTGGTTTGGTGTGTCCTGGTCTGTGGGGAGCTTGATTCTGATGATGAACTTATAGAGATGGGGGGGTTGTTTGAAAGCTAGAAGAGGGATTTCAGGAAATATTTATTTTTGGATGGGGTCCCCATCAAGTATAGATTGTAGTGGTCTGATGATACCCCATATGGGTTACAGTGTGGGATGGTAGGTAACACCACCAACTATAAAGAAATCAAAGAAGACCCCCACACTACAATTTACCCAGGAATTTAAGGATATCATCAAATCCTTCCCCGCACCACTCCAAGAGAAACTTTATAAACTCATTCCCCTCTTCCCCCCCGCCCTCAAGAGCCTACCCCAGGGACCTTCTACATGCTTCCCAAGATACACAAACAAAGGAACTCAATCCTTCCCAGGAATTGAAATTAGAGGGGGTGTTTGAATTTACAAGTGGGGTTGTAAAACAACTAAACTGGCAATATAACATTAACTAGTTGACCACTGTGTGGGAGGGATGGGAGAATTCAGTGTGTGTGTGTGTGTGTGTGTGTACACATATCTGGCCACGGCACTCTTCCTGAAGGAATATCAGGATTCATAGAAACCCATCTTCAAAACCATTCACCATAGAAAGGGCCAGCTTCCTCCAGGACAGAACCAACTTCCTCCACAAACTCTACAACATTAACAACCTCCCTTAGCCTTGCCACCGTGCATGTCACTTCTCTCTACACCAGCGTCCCTTGCAATGACAGGATAGCTGCCCGCTTCAAATATTTACAAGAAAATGGTTAATCCTCAGATATCCACCGCAAACACATCGCCAAACTCATCCATTTCATCCTCACCCATAACAATTTTACATTCAACAACACACACTTTGTCTAAACCCTGGGAACTGCCATGGGTACTAGTATGGCTCCCCAATATGTTGTTACGTGTTACAGATTGTTGTAATGAGCCATGAAACCAATATCTCTAATAAGTCCATGGTTTTTAGTGTCTAGCAGTGTCATGAATTTAATTTCCCAGGCTCACCTTTTGAAGGTGTTGTGCAGGTTTCCTTTGAAAGTGAATATTGAAAGATCAGATATGGAGTGATTATTTTGTGAAAAGTGTTCACCCACCCTTATTGTCCACTCTATTTCAAGTGACCTCCTACAACATGTGTTAGTGTGATCCTAACAGTACTCCAGTGCCAGAGAGCAAGGGGCTCTCTGGTATTTAACTGAGTCTCAGCTGGCCTGACTTAGTGCACCACAACTCACTGTTGTCCTCATCCTTATCTAAAAGCTGCCATGTAAGATGATATGTGCAAACTGGTAACATGCTGGTCATTAATATTATTGTGTGGTGTATGTATGGGTGATATATGAAAAATTATAAATATGTACTGGAAATATGTACTTAAAATATGTTTGGCAGGTAGGGCTTAAATCACCCCACACTAGACAAAGGAATGTGGTCTTGCATGCTTGAATGCTTCTCCAATATAAACTGAGCAAAGAGAGACAATGAAAGTACTTTTACGAAAAAGGTAGACAAAGCCATCAAACTAGCATGTAGCGCCTCAACCACTTAACTATGATGACAGGGGGAGGAGACTGCAAAATTTAACATGGCAACAGCTCCCTAGTAGAAACAGCATGCCGAGCCCCCAGGAGGGCTTTCTGTCTTTGAAAACAAATATAAAACTTCAAGGGTTTAAGCAGAGAGAAAAGGTCATTTTGGTATCGTTCACCTGAAGAGACAAAGAAAGCAAGTGCTTTGAGCTCTGTATTGGATCCTGGCTGAGAACTTGCCAGTCATTCTGGAAGAACGACTATAGTGAGAAAATTACCCTGAACAAAACTCTAGTTGTTTAAGTTAGGTTTTCACTTTAGAAGCATATTTTTACTTTTGTTTATTTAAACCATGTCTAGCTCAATTCCCTCAACTTAAATATCTGTTTTTTGTTGTTGTTGTTGTTGTTAATAAACATAATCTTGGTTTATTACACAACCATCTCAGTGCAGTGTTTCAAACTGAAGAGTAAAAACCTCAGTCAAACTAACAGGCTGGTGCTGTGTACTGTCTCTTTAAAGGAATAGTGACCTTGATAAGGTTTTATTAGTACTACAGTGACAGGGGCTGATCACTGCAGGGGAGACTGTTTTGGGGAGACTTGGGGCTGGAAGCAGTATTGGCATCACCCTGCAAGGAATAACTAAGCTGGTAGAAGCCAGGATGAGGCAATTGTGCTGAAAGCAGGCTGCTGGTGTCAGAAATCTGAGCCAAAACTGCACAGCATAGAAGAACCCCAAGTTGTAAGGCAGGTGGTGACACAACCTCTTAGTGGTCTGGGTGAACCCCCAACGCATCACAGTTACCCCTTATGCTTAACTCTCTGTCCCAAATTGTATTTAGCTCAGACACTCTGATTTCCTTCCCCAGACCTGAAGAAGAGCTCTGTGTAGTTTGAAAGCTTGTCTTTTCCACCAACAGAAGTTGGTCCAATAAAAGATATTACGTCACCTGTCTTCTCATATCCTGGAACCAACATGGCTACAGCTACACTACAAACAGCAAGAAAAAGGCATTTTGTGATGTAGGCACGTCACACTGTTTCATACACCTCTGGCTGACAAAGGTTGGCTCCCTGCCAAATATTTAAAGTCATACTCCAGTATTTTCAGCTGGAAATCAGTTTTTAAAACAGCAACTTTCCCAGCTGAAATAAGGCAGAGTAGATTTCCAGTAAATGATTGTGTGTTATCAGTGAAAATCCCCTCACTGTTTGCAAACCTAACGTCCCTCTCTATTTAAGATATAAGTAATTGCTTAATGAAGTTAATGTATTTTAATGCAAATGGGCATGTATTTAAATAGTGAATATGACTGCCAAAGCCCTGGCCCTCATGATTTTTGCTGGTTCCATGTGATACATGTACCTGATCATACCGCCAATCTGATTTGAAATATTCCAGACAGGATTTTGTTTTTCATCATAAAACATCTCTGCTTAACTCGCATTTTTCATGGATCCTAAATAATCCGTTAGACATGGGAGTAACAAGCAAATGCAATTGTTGTGTGTCCTTGCTACTTTTACAAACATATATATTCTTCAAAAGGAAAATTTGTATGAAATACCAGTAACAGCTTTACTCATCTAGTCCCTCTTAAACTCAAACATATTTAAAGCAGCACACCTATAGACCGATTGTTTTGAAAAAGGGTTTTGAATGTTGTTAATTTATAAATTCCATGTAGTAATAGTTCAAGTTTATTAAAATATTTGCTATCAACAAAACTGTTTCTATAAAGATACCAGTTGCGCAGGATTCTCACTTCTTGACTTTAGCTCCTGAGCACAAAACTGGCAGAACTTACAAAGCTCTTAAGAATTGTGCAGAAGAGCATACTTGCTTTTTCTTCCCTTGCCCTGGAGGAGCAGCTCCCGCAGCTGCATTTGCCCTGGCTGGTGTGGCGAGAGCTCCCCCTCCTGTTTCAATCTACTTTAACCATTGTTCTAAGGTTATTTGACTCATGATGGAAAAAGTAGCAAGGTAGAGGGTGAGCCAGGCTCCCTACATGGCTACACACTCACATGCTGTCAAGTATAAATGCTGCTCTCCAACCATTCCATTCAGTTCATTTGAGCTTGTCTACCTGGAATATTTTTCCAATTCTTCCTATATACCAGTATAGTTAAAGTGCTATAGTTACACTGGTATAACTCCCCATGTGAACACTCGTATTCTGGAGTTAGAGTGGCTTTTTCAGCTTAGTTTAAGCCACTTGCAAAGCAACATAAACAAAACTGGAAAAAGGCCCTCTGATACTGTAATAGACGTGTCCACATATGGAGTTATGCCAGTATAAATATAGTGCTTTAAATTCACACCGTACCTTATACTGGAATAACTTCCCCGCACAGACAAACCTTTAGATGAAGGGAGATGAAGCTGCCAGAAAGACAAGCCACCTCAAGATGATCAACATAAGAACGTGCCCCATCAGGGGCGGCTCTAGCCATTTCGCCACCCCAAGCATGGCGGCACACCGTGGGGGGCGTTCTGCCGGTCCCGCAGCTCTGGTGGACCTCTCGCAGACGTGCCTGCAGAGGGTCCGCTGGTCCCACGGCTCCGGTGGACCTCCCGGAGCCGCGGGACCAGCGGACCCGCTGCAGGCACGTCTGTGGGAGGTCCACCGGAGCCGCGGGACCGGCGACCGGCAGAGCGCCCCCTGCGGCATGCCGCCCCAAGCACACGTTTGGCGTGCTGGGGCCTGGAGCCGCCCCTGGCCCCATTTATATAGCACCATGCTATAGAAAAACTAATAAATTGTCTCAAGTCTTAATTCAAGACACATAGGCTCTGTCCTTCTCTTCATAGATATCTCTGCATCCCATAATGTCAAGGGGGGGAAGGGTTACATCTTTTTCTTAAGAACCTATTACATATCTAACAAGTAGAATTAGTCATCATCAAGATATTATATTTGTTTTGTTTTGCCTTTTTTTACTTCCTATACTTCCAATGAGATTAAGATATTGCATTTGTATCCATTTAGTCTTCTTATTGTGTGTTTCAGCAATGAAATATATGATTGATTTTCACAGCACTCATGCAAGTAATGTAATGCTTGAGTGGAATTTGAGTCTGGCATACCAAATGTATGCAGTGTGATGTTTTCCTAGCAAAATATTGACTATTTACTAAAAATCTGACGTGTGTGGTATTCCATAGAATTCTTTTAACATGAGAAATCTTTTCTTTAAAAAGAGAACATTAAAAAAACACACTTCATATCATTTCCTAGATTTCCTGTACATTTACAGTGAAAGTATAAGCCTAGTAACTCTAAAGTGTCATTTGTGTGATGTTCTTCTTTTAGGTTGTCTGTATTAAACAAACATTTTCCTGCTAAAACTTGTGTAGTATTAAATTATAAGAAATATATTTTCATTAACTTTGACAAGGCATACATCTCCTTATCTGTTAATAACGATGCTTTAGCAGCACTTGTGTCTCAAACTGTTGAGCCAGATGAGAAATTTGAATTTTCAGTGAACTTTTACATCCCTCATATTGACTTTGTGGCAACTTTTTGTTTTGTTCTTCCATCAGTTTTAAGGTCTGTGATCTACTTACAATTGAATTGTTTCAGATAAAAATAAAAATACTTCTCAGTAATGCTTGTTACAGCACCATTAGAGTTTGCTTGGACTTATAAGATTTTTTGGGGGAAGTATGCTGTACAGACAGTGTTATATTAGACTACGAGGTAATGAGTAATTATTTAAAATACTATAAATAAAAAGTCAAATTAATTCAGTGTGGATATTTGAATGTTAGGCCCTGATTCATGAAAGCATCTCTCTTTAAGACAGCACGTAAGCATGTTGAGGTTAAGGAGACTTAAACACATGCTCAAGATTAAGCATGTGCTGTCCTGAATCAGGCTTTGTGGAGAGGAAACAATACTTTGCTTTGTTCCTTAATATGATCAAAATATTTTTAAAAATACAAATAAAGCAAAAAATGATGGCAATATAACATTATGGTTAAGCACATGTATAAGTCAGGAAATTTGATTATAGTTCTCCCAGCAACAATGACTTGGCCCCTTGGACATTTTTAGCATTGCATTAGTCTAAACTGTAAATTTATCCATGTGACTGACTACGCAATTGAGTTACATTTCTAGAAACCGTAATTCTGAAGTTCCTGACCTTCATGCATTTAAATATTCAACTATAATTTTGCATCAACCGAGTTGCTCTAGTTGTTGCTTCATTTTCTTTGGTTTAAAAGAAATATAGCATTGCACACCAAAATAAATAAATGTAAAAGAATTGAAATAAACACAACGTTTCTTTTAATGTTCAGGGAGCCAATGTGTGTAGGCTTAATATATATATGTACTTAGTGTTCTGCACCTCAGTGCAATGTAACAATTTTGAGATTAAATATTCCCTTCCCATATAAAAATAGATGTCAGGGTGCGCAGGAAGGGTAATGAGGTTGACTTTGTATAGTTTCCAAGCAGTCATCTTCTCAGGCTGTAGAGTTCTGGTGAGGGGCATAGAGTAGGCAGGGGTATGTACAATCTCTCATTTGTGGATTCCAAATGGAAGCCTTGGACCTTCAGGGCCAGGAGGTGGAGAGCTCGATCCTTTGGGATGTTCTGCTGGGTGCCATCATCTCATGCCCCTGGCAGCACACTGCCCCAGGAGCCATGTAGCCTGGCTGGGATGAATGGTGCTTCAAGCAGCATTCAGTCCAGATCAGATTTCTGCTTCAAAATCTGGGGACAATGCTGCTACTATTCCTGACTGGTTCTCTGTCCTTTCCTGTCCTGCCTCAAGCCCCACCGTCAATATAATCCATTGCCCACCTCTCATTCCAACAGAGAAGCTTACCTATGGTCCCAGAAAGAAGTGAGTAGGGGAGGAGCATGAAGCCTTCATAACAATATGTAGCTGATGTGGATTTTCCTCCACTTGTAGAATTGGATATGAACTAGCCCTTAGAGGCTTATGTGAAATGCATGCCAAGAGATTATTTTCATATATCTTTAATTTTGTCTAAGCTAATTCCAGTCTCTTCAAATGTATCATAGGAAATTGCTGTTGAGGGCTAAATTTAAGACAGGCTTGGAGTTTTGCTTAAATCAAACAATTTTTTAATGACTGTGTCCAAGTGCAAATATCTATATGAAAATATTCCGCAAGCACTAACATACTTAAAAAAAATTTTAACAACTTAAAAAAGACCACTTGGAATTTTACCAAATTTAAGAGAGGAGGAAATAAATTTTGTGCTGAAAACAAATTTCGAGAACTCCCAAAGGTTTTAGGGTTGGGTTTTTTTTCCACCCCAGAATGATATAAATGGGGATTTGCAACCAAAGTGCCATGACTTGATGCTATAATACTGTACTACAACTGGTATAAGTGCATCAAAATATTAATCAACATTAGCATCAAAATGCATTGGCAGATGACTCCTTCTTAGAGTTTGTAGACAATATGTTTACATGGCTAAGGAGGTATACATTACTACAGCATAATTCATAGAAATAATTATGGATTATATTGAAAGTTGGTCTGTCTAAAGCTCTTAGAAATTTTGCTTTGTATGTGGCTTATCTCTTGTGTGGGTGGAGGAGGTTGCATTAACTGTAGTAGGTTTGCTATCTAAATTACTTCAGCTTCATTAGGTTAGTCAAGAACTCTGAAATTTAATTGTTTTCAGGCTATAGTTGGTAGAGCAAAGGTGACAAAGGGTTTGTAAAACCGTTAGGTTTGTGTTTCTCTTATTGATCTCCATGAGAACAATCATTAGTATAATGATCCTAATCCAAGATCCCATAATATAACAGGGAATAAACACTTCTTGGTTAAAGTGCTGCAATTAATAGGTCGCCCGATATCACTGCAGCAGGTTGTAAATGAGTAAGTTTTAGGATCTGAGCCCAAAATATATTAGGTTTTCCTACTCCGTTTAGATAAAATGGATTCCTAAGCTTTACTCAAATGAATCACTCTTGTAGTCTTTAATTATAGTATACACATGTAATGACACCATTGCCAGGAGATAATACAATGTCCCAAGGATCACGTGCTGCAGGTGCTTCCTGTGAAAACAATTGTGTGTGATAATACAGCCTGTCACAAGATGTCAAAAGAAACCACATGGTGTCATGCAATGACTGTGAAATTATCAGGTGTCACCATTGCATATATGATAAACAATACCATCATAGCTGAATTTCTGGTGAATTTATTAGGCGACTAATAGTGGAGAGAGCAAACAATTGAGATTTTAGATATCTTAAATGCACAGAATGATGTAACAATGAACTGTTTAAGGCTTTTATTGTGATTGAATAACAGTACATTAATCATGAATCAAGGATCTAACTGGTAATAAGTAGCGTTCAATAGCTGTTTTAGAATTAAAAATGTGCAGAAGTGAATTATATGCTTACTAAACATTAATTGATTTTTTGTAACATACTGTGGTTAAATCTGATTTAACATACTCATTATAGCTGTTGTCAGTGACTACTGGTATAGTTAAGGGCTGTCAAACAGTTCCACTATAAACCCATTTTCATTAAAGGCTAAGGGTTAAATCTTGACCCCACAGAAATCAATGGCAAAACTCCCACTCACTTCAATG
The DNA here is from genome assembly GCF_016161935.1 of Mauremys reevesii. Classification (NCBI taxonomy): domain Eukaryota; kingdom Metazoa; phylum Chordata; order Testudines; family Geoemydidae; genus Mauremys; species Mauremys reevesii. The sequence continues at coordinate 162,584,475 of NC_052623.1, forward strand.
GGGCCAGGATTTCACTCTAATAGTCCTAAGGGTCTTACAAGTGCAGAGTCCCCTGCAATTATAGTTAATTTCATCCTTAGGCCCTGATCCAGCAAAGCTTGTAAGCATATGCTTAATGTTAAGCACATGGGTTTTCTTGTTGAAGTCAGTGGAATTACTCACAAGCTTAAGGGCTTTGCTAGTTGAGGGCCTCAATGAATAACATAGACTCTATTCTATTAAAGTTAAATGTCATACAAATAAAGCACAAATGATTCAATCAAACTACCCAATTTACACTATGCATTGCTTTTCTTTTTCCTTCATATGAATGGCACATTCCCAGTCACATGCAAGCAAAACTCCCATTGAAGATTTACTGTTACTGTATTTTTTTAGGGGAAACTAGATCTGAAGGTCACTCAAGTGTCAAATATACTGGCCTGTAGAAAGAATGAATGAGTGTGAATGTGAGGGGAGATAAATCTTGAAGGGTCTACATTCTTGGTTGGCAGTTGGAAATACACAGTAAGTCTGAGTAAGCATCCAGAAAATTCACTGATGCAAAGGTTACTTGTCAACAAAAATTCAATAGCACTTTAATATTGTCCCATAAAGGAATGAATAGTTAGTCTTAAGCCTGTACACGCCTGGTCACAGATGACAACCCTTCATAAATATATTACTTACTGATGGATTGGTACCTCAAAGTCTTCTTGGATGGGCTCTGAAAAGTTCTAAGACCAGCTCATTGAGAGAGGCTCGACAATGGCAAGACAGATGACACACATTCTGTCATGAATTCAGACAAGACTGAAATATTGTAGCTGCTGCTGAATATCGTGACAGAGTAGTTCAGGAGAGTAGTTTTCCTGGCCTGTGCACTAGTGAGTTATTTCTTTTAATAGCTAATTTGTAGGAAAGCTCAGACTGCCCAGTTTATCCGCAGTATAACTCCTTTGACTTCAATGCAACTGGACAATTTGGGAGCTATCCATGTCTAAGCACATTCCATTTACCATACCATGAGTTTATCTTGGCTTATTGGTGAAGATTAATGAGAAAGATACAGGGAGCCACATCCATAATAGGAGATGGAGGGAGAAGTTGGAGGGTTCTTTATCTGAACCAGTCCAAGCTTGAAGAGCAGTCCAGATTTTAAACAGGAGTGCATGAATGAAGATTCTGGGCAGATAATTGTTTCCGAATCATTTTGACAGTGTTTTTTTTATTTTTATTTGTGCTATATTTTAAGGTTTTCTTTCTAAACCATAAGACTACAGTTAATTGGTTTCTATATTTGTGTTCTATTGGATTTTCTCTTACAGTACTGGGAAATATGAATACAATAAGATGGCATAGCAATAATGTTTACTTCTTATTATATACCAGTTCGCTCTCTCCCACCCACCCCCCTCAGCCTCTATTGTTGGTAACTATCATATGCATTTGGCAGATCTCATGTCAGTCTTGTTGCAAGTAGAGATGGTCCCAAGAGAAATTTTTAGGTCCGAAGACTTCAACTTAGTGGAATTTTTGGATCCAGAAATGGAATCCAAAATACTCTGGTAGCTTCTAATTCTATGCAGAGCCAAACTAAAATCCTAGATGTGAACATCCTCAGACTCCAGAGAGTAGTATAATATTTTGTACATTTAAGGAGCTCACAAATATGAATGAAATAAGCCTCACAACAACATTCCATTGTGTTAGATAAATATTGCTATCCCTATTTTACTGAAAGGAAACTAAGGCCTGGTCTGCACTACAGGATTAGGTTGACATAAGCTGCCTTGCATCAACCTAGCTGTGGAAGTGTCTTCACTTAAGTTTGGCTCCTGCTGACGTAAGTGCTTCTCTATGCCAATGTAGTAACACCACATTCCCGAGTGGTGTAGAGTCATGGTAGATGTAATTAGCTTGACGTGGTGTGAGTGTAGACTTTGCATTGCTTATGTCGAATGTTACTGGCTTTCAGGAGCCATCCCACATGCTCCACACTGACAGTACAATCAATACAAGCACTTCTGGTAAGGATGTGCACCACCGACACAAGGAGCCAAGTGTGCACACACACACACAAGAGATTTAATAACTGTGGTGGCTGTATGCTGACGTAAGTTAGGTTGACATCATTTTGTAGTGTCAACATGGTGTAAGTCAGAGAGAAGGTAAGTGATTTCCAAAGGCCACACAGGAAATCTGTGATGGAGTTGAGAATAGAACTCTTATCTATAAGATGCGGATAATGACACTGTCCTCCTTTGGAAAGCATTTTGAGGTCTGATGAGCTAAAGCACTACATAAGAGCTAGATGTTCTCTCACAGACCTGTGCTTTATCTGCCTGACCATCTCGTTATTCCTTTCAGTGGCTTTATTCAGTCTTTAGATACGAGTAATAATGGAGAGAATCTGACCTTTGCCATCCCATTTACCTTTATCAAACCTCGGATTTCAATAAACACATCCTCATGAAATTAATGCCTTTTTATGTAATAAATACAGATGGGTGAATCAATCTGGTTGAAAGCAAGTCCAAGTCTGAACACAAAGAAATCCTTTTGAGATTTGGAAAATCACATGGATAACATTTAAAACACTGATATTCTAGTTCACACCTCTGTACTACTTGTTTCTAGCTGAGTCCAGAAGGGGAAGTGCCAAAACAGCATGAAAGCATGTTCTTGCAATATTTCTATCCCTACCAGAAGTAGTAAATATAGGAATGTAGGAACCCAGATACTATGCTGATGAGCATGGTATAAAAACCTGTGTAGGATAGAATAAAATTCTTGACAAGTGACTCATTTTCATAAGATTTCCAGCCTAATTTTCAGATGATTGGATATGATTAAGATAATGATCCAAATTTTGGGCTTGTTTGTTTTTTTCTGAACTGAAGTTCCAAATCTTTGATGTTTTCTGCAAAACTCCTGCTTATTTAGGCTTGCAGCATTGCAGTTGCCAGCTAGGTCTGCCTGATACATACAATACATTTCCATTGGCCTTTTTTTCACCTCCTTCCCTCAAAGGTCAAGTCTCTACAAGGAACACAACCTAATTAAAGGACCCAGCAGGAGCCTGCTCAGAAAGGGAGGAGACTTGGAAAAATACTGTGTATGGTATTACAGGCTTTTTTTCTGGCCAAAGCCAAGGCAAGGAACATGAGCTCCAGATAGACAGGTAGAAGGGATTGAGATTTGTGAAAGATTAGAACACAGAAGATGGCAATAGGAGTTGGGTGAGTTACTGGAGCTGCCAGCAACTTTGCAGGCTTTTGGAAAGAGAATCAAAGGGTTATTATTTGTTAGCAGCACTATTAAAAATGTATTGAATAGACAGAACTGAGCAGGCTTTTCCTTTCATCCCTGCTGTGGATAAGACTGTATTTTTTAAATTATTTTTTTACAGCTCTCTACAGGTCAACTTTCTAATGAGCTGCTCATGTAGCTCAAGCTCTGAACTGTCTGACTCTTGGCTGATGCCACACTCATACAAAGCAACTGAATTAAATATGCAATATTAATATTGGTACATTTTGGGCTCCAAGCCCACAAATCTTCATGAAGTTTCCAGGTGTGCCCTGGAGAAAGCATTGCTTCATCAGACTCTGAGTCTTTGGCAAACATAAGGTTAAAATTTTGTTTCTTCTAGTTATAGGTCCATTTCTAAAAGACAACAAGCACCTACTGCTTTACTTTTTTCCAGTGAAAACTCTTTACTGCCCAGATAATGAGGACTTCCTCTTAGGATGACTTCAGTTGCTGTTGTGAGTGCTCTGCACATCAGTAAATCAGGCTTTCAAACTGGACACCTAGAAAATGAGGAACACACAGTTAGTGACCACCTGCCAAACTGTTGGTTTAAACAACTTGCCCAATGTAATATAGAAACGCTGTGGCAGAAGATAGGCTAGGACTAAGTTATCCTGTGTGGTTTCCACATGCCTTAACCACAAAACCATTCTTTGTCTTCCTGCACTTCTTTGTCTTATTCAGTGTATATCCATGAATTTCTCAAGTAAAGGAGACAGGAATCCTAGAAATAGTCTCATTTACTACCTACCCCTGAATCATGCAAACTAAATGAGGCAGGGTTTCTGTGAAACAAACAGTATGTGATTATTAAATTAAAGATTGTATCATCCTGCGTAGGCACAAGGGGGCTGAATTAAGGTTTCCCAGGAAGCCTGAATTCTGTCATTTCCCTGTGTTTGAGTGCTGGACTTTGCAAACCTAAAAAATGTTCATTTGATGAATGGTTTCTGTATGTCTTAAAGAGCCACTTGTGGCTCCCGAGCCTCAGTCTGAGTAACCCTGCCTTAATTAGTTTGAACTGCTGTTCTAGGAAGTGCAGCTGTCCAAAAATGAATGGAATTTTAGGGAAAATTTTCACAAAAATATTGTCTGGCTTTTCATATCAATTCAAAATTTCGACAAACAATTTTTCAGTGAATTTTGTAATTTCCCAATCAACTATAACTAGGATTACAGGAATCTTACGTATAAAATAGGATTTATATTGCATGAGTAAGGCAAGGAAGATTTGGACAATATAGAATTAAATAATATCTCTCACTGCTCTTTTCCCTAGCATGTTGCATAGCTTTATTCCTTTCTCCAGTTCTGCCACATTTTTCTAAATGCCTTCATTTGGTGGTGCTTCTTCTTGTTAGTTATAGAAAGATATTCGTTATTAGTTACTGCAGGGTGCAGGGTGGAGATTTAAAACAAATACACTATGCTCTGTTTATCATTCAATCCATATTAGATAAGCAGCTTTTCTCAGATAATAAATATTCTTTATAAGGGGGTTTCTGTAATTCTAAGTAGATTTACTCTAATGAGCTACATCAGTCGCCATGTGTCAGAGTATTAATATGGACCACCTAGGGAATTGGTAGCTCTGGAGATTGATAATGGAATAAGTAGTCTTTTCGTTCTAGGTCACCAGTTTGAATCTGACTAGATTAGTGTGAATGAAAATATCTAACAGTTGTTTGGTGTTCTCAGTCCAGTTTTTGAGTAGACAGGTTTCCACATAACGAAGCTAACTGTTACAGTCAGCTCCCCAGTTGGCATGTTACACAGGGAGGATTAGAACTGATTCAACTTGGATACCCAAAAACACTTTGGCAGCGGATGGACTGTACAAGTAATATCTGAGAGGCATTAGCAAGGAGGTATGGGGAAAACTTGTATTGCTGCCATCCATGTTGTAACTGTTGAATTAATAAACAGAACATGTTTGTCTCCTGATGAATAAATAGAGGATTTGTGTGTCAGTCAAGAGGTGGTGATAATGACAATCTTTACCAATGAAGTATTCACTCCATACACACTTGACAGACAACACAGGAGACCAATATTTTCTGTGTCTGAACAAGTTCAATATGAGCAATGGCAGAACTTCCCCAAGCAACCAATTGATAGACACCCCTTTCCCCCCAAGAAATGCCTTTCTTGACAGTCTTATCAATTATTGCTCTGACTCTAACATCCTGTTTTTGAAACAGGCTATTTGATAAGGTTATGGCAAGGCACTTGTAGTATTAACTTGAGTACTGCAACTTTCTTGAGTACTTTCATTCTGGCGTTAATGCCATCTCCATGCCCTATACGGGCCTAGTCAATTTGATTGGTGATGTCTGACTGCAATGATGAACAGAGCTGATGTTCATACCAATTCTTTTAGGTCATCATCAGCTGTTGTTACGATGAATCACTTTGAGCTGACCCACTTGGAGACACCGGCTGACATGAACAGCATCATTTTTGAGTGGTTCAGCATCTTTTGGAAAGTGTCCAGACAGTTCAGGATTGGGGCTCTGGAGTTGAGCTTTTTTTTTTTTTTTTTTTGATTAATTCTATTAAAATGTAGATGACAACTGTAAAGAGAAAAAAATAACTACATTTTCACGACACTCTTTCATTGTTTTTCTAGCAGGTGTATGCCTAAGCCAGCTGGGTGCTTTCAAGGAAATCCTGTGTTTCATGAAAGCAGACTCAAGCTGCTGTATCAGAGATCCTATCTCAGTCTAAAAAAACTGAGGAAATGCATAACAAAAAGACTGTCAGTAAAAGTTGCTGCCCACTTTACATATTTAACACGCTATCTGAAAAGCAGGGAAATGAAAAGTTAAGGCACCTAACGGTGCATACTATCTACTCTTCCACCCACTGACACAAACCTCACCATTAGCACAACCACCATACATGACAGCCATTGCACCACACTGTCAAATCTGCTCCATTAGGCACAACAGCCTTCCAGTACCGTGGGGGAAGTTTGGCCAGGTGCAGGGATAGTGGTAGGAGATTGGCCAGAGTAAAGTTTTGAATTGACTAGACTGGATCAGCCACTCATCTTGCAGTGTTGTCCCTAGACCAGTGCTGAGGCATGGGTTTTGTACACACAACAGCTAGAGCCATTTTGTGGGTGCAATCGAGATGGTAAATGTAGACAATTTGATCAAAAGTCATGCTAAAATATAGTCCTCATTTAACATAATACTGTAGCAGGTGGCTTAGTTTGATTTATTATTTCAGTACCTATTACAAAGCGTGTGTTAAACCATGCTGGGTGACATAACTTAATTCTTACTTTGCATGCAGCTACGATATTCCTTTTGCCATTCTTCTTCACTGCACATTGACATATTTGTGGAAGTGGAGGTGTTTCCATTCATTTAAAGCAAAACATTAAAGGAAACTATAAACCAAATGAATGAAGGTCTTCATAGATTTTATGAAATGTGCCAGTCAGTGGTGGTAAAAAGGGGTCTGGAGTCTTTTACCATGTGTTTTGTCCACGAGATCGATAGCTATAATTTACTGCAGCCCGAGGCACTGGAATTTATTATGCCTTTCCTTAGCCCAGGGATAAACATGGTCTCCAGAGAAGTAGAAACATATTTCTTTTCAGAGTATGCTGAAAACAAAAAGCCTCATAATAATGGAAACACTAGGTATGGGCGTGATGGGGGATTCCTCTGTTCTTTTCAAGATATTTTAAATCCTTATTCCAAGTTTTATAACTCCATGAAAAACAGCTTTTAAAAAATCAGATCCTTCTGGTCCAAAGCATTAACTACGGCCCAGGAGAATACAGTACAATCGAGGAGGAGTACAAACATGGCTTTGTGTTCCCCTGATCCTCAAATGGCTGGACAAGTTAGTCCCTTAGAATAAGTCAGAGCAGCCATGAAGCTGATTTAAGTTGCATCAACTTCCATTGGCCCCAAGGGCTTTATACAACAGCCAAATTGCAGCAGCATGTATGGATGCCCAGGCCACGCCACTTTCCCCTGGGCTCAGGGAGGGTGTGTGTCATAGGGTATGTTGGCTTGGTGCCACTGGAAGTGTTCACTGCACTGGGGGCAAACCTCTTATGCCTGGCTACACTGGCTTTATGGCTTCTTTGTGCTGTGAGTGTGGCAAAAAATGATGGCAGTGCAAGGATCTGGACCTGTAAATACCAAGTTCTGTATCGTCAATAGCAAAATTTGGCCATAGAGTTTGTATCTCTGTTGACACGTATTTATGTAGTGGTCATCAGTACAGTGTCTGAGCACTTCTTGCTGTCTTGCTACTATTCTATTTTAGTTCTTACACCAGGGCACGCCCATCATTACATCTGACACCTTTCATAAAATCGTTAAGGGAGGTGAGGGAGGTGATTAACATGTGCCAAATGTGGTTCATTCTTTTTTCCTTCCTCTCACAAGGAGGAAAATTCCATACAAAGTTGGATTTTTAAAATAACTTCATTTTATTTTAAAGCACTTTTATTGTGTAGATGCTGTGGTTTGAATTGAGGAAGTACACCTTGCACTTAGAATGGAAAGAGAGGAGGTTCAAGATGGAGCTGAGATGCTGTAGCCATTGGTTCTTGGACTGGTCCTCAAGAAAGCTCTCTCAGCTGAGAAGAACTCTTTTCAATGGTGTCTAAGGATCAGACTTGTCAACCACGGTCCTCATCCTAGAGCTTTAGATGATCTTTTAGGTATCTTGGGCCCAACTCACTGACTGCCTTGAAGATAAAGACCTAGGCCTTAAATTTGACAGTACACTATATGTACCCTGACTATACAATACATGTAAAAAGCAGTGGATAATGCTAATACTCAGCCACAGAGCTGGTCCAAACACAGTCAGGATTCCTACCTGCCTGCCTAATTCCCCAAATGGTCTCTGGAGCAAAGGACAATATTAAAGTTTTGATTGGAGAAGCAAGATAGATGCATGTTAATGTAAATACAATGTCTTCAGAACTTTGATTAGGTTTTCATTTAAACTAGGGATAATTCTACTTTCTTGCCTTCTCAGAAAGTTATATTTATTGATATCATGAATCTCCTTGTTTTTGTCTAAATTAGACTCAGTGCTTACTTGTAAGTATGTACAACCATGCATATCGAGTGTGTGTGTGTATAAACACATCTTTCTATCTATATGCAGAGGAGCTCTATCTACTGTGTGTGCCATACAGTGTAGTTGGAGCCATGTTGTTTTCAGAATATTAGAGAGACAAGTCAGGTGAGGTAATATCTTTATTTTGCTGGGAGTACCTTTACCAGACCTGAGGAAGAGCTTTGTGTGGCTCAAAAGCTTGTCTCACTCACCAACAGAAATTGGGCCAATAAAAGATATTACCTCACCCACCTTGTCTCTGTGTATGTACCACACACACAAATATATATGAATAGATATATCCTGCTTCTATTCTATTCTAGTTCTTATGCTTCAGCCATCACCATGGTATCAGATGCTATCTATCAATCTATGCACTAGAACTATAATTCATTCTGAAAAGGCAAAACAATACTAGAGTATTTCTACCAGAGCTCTACTTTGTATACATCAGCAGATCGTATTTCATGGCTTTTTAGCTCAGAACTGTGCGGTTATAGACCCAAGTCACTGTGCTTAAAAGTATACTTACTTGCATGAACGAGCAGTGAATGAAAACCATTAGTGTCCCAGCATGCATTGCTCAGCAGCACTCATTTTTGTTGTAGCTGGAGCTTCTTAGTGTGTTTCTGCTTCATTTAACCCCCTCAATACCTCAATTAGTGCCTGCTTCTCTTCCCCTGGGAGGGACATTTACACATGTCACTTCACAAGGCTCAAAAATCTAAAAAGCCCCTGAGAGCAGCATGGTTATAAAATATCTCCTGATTAAAAGCTTGTGTTTTCCAAGGATTTTCAGACCCTAGTTCAGATTTTATCAAAGGACACAAACAGAAGATTTCAGGAATGGCAACTAATCAGAGAGTAAATAGGAACTCTCACCAATGACCCTAACATCCTCCGCTGGATTTTACTGATTTATAATCTGTAAGAGTAAGCCATTTGAAAACTCAATGGGTCTAAAATTGTGGTAACATATATTGTTATTTAACATTACAACCTGATGGTGTTTCAGTGCATGCACTGAACTTAACTTAGGATCAAAGCAAAGGGGAAAACATCCAGAATAATCTACTACTACTTTTAAATATGTTAACATTTCTGTTGATCTTAGATTTAACTTTTGCACAGCAGCTAATTAAGCTGATTAAAAAAAAGGGTCCAAGAAAAATTTACTCTTAGTGGATGAACATTTCAAATACCAATACATTTTTGAGAAATCCATCCTTTGTAGTATAATAATAATGCTCATTAATTTCCTATGGAGAAGATGGTCTTTTTCCAATTCTTCATGAATCATGCTAAAATAAAAATAAACTGTTTATAAATCTCCAATTAGTTCTTCTTTTTCTTAGCTATTAGTCTAGCTTCGATTATATTTATCTCACAAAGTCTCATATGATATATCACAATTTCTCCCAAATTTTCTCAGGCTTTTACTATAATTCACTGCAGGGAACAAAGCTGTCAGCTTACCATTTTCATTCTGTTGGTTATTAGGAAGTTCACTTAGCAAAATGGGAATTGTAAACACATGGCAATGCAGAATCAAGTCACATTCATTTCAGAACTATGTCAGATGAGAGAAAGAATGAAAAAATATAAGCACTGTTAGTCTCTGGTATGTTATTTGCAGACAGCAGTCTGCAGTGTACGAACATAAAATGAGTGCAAGAAAAAGCTCAGGAAAAGGGAAAGACTTGCCTGTAGTGAATTGAGAGAAAAAAACCTTGTTATTAATGTGTCTTTTGGTTAAAATTCATAGTTGCCATGCAAAATAAATCAACTCCTTTTCCTATAATCTGACCTGAAACTGCTTCTGAGTGAATAAGATATGAACCCTAAATGTTCACAGCCTTTACCCTGACACATTCAATCATATCATGAGGCTCTGGAGAAGCCGCCTAGTGTTCGAAACATTGTCATTCTTTTTAAAGCTTAGCATTAAATAAGGCCTGTTCGAGTTTGGAAACACATGTTTGAGTAATACTTTTTATCAAGTAACTTCATTATATAAGTGTAGTAAGCCAGCAGAGATGATATTTAAGAATGTGCTGAATGCTTATTAATTCCAGGCTGAAGAAATATTTTCATTCATAAGGATTAAGGTTACCCAGTAATCAGGCCCTAACGCTGCAGTTTTTACATATTATAAAGTTTTGGGTAAGAAAAGTGTTTAGATCTGGGGATTGCAAGGTCACTGACAAGAACTCTATTTGTGTTTACAATTGTAGTTTATTATATATATGGGGCTATTAAAATGCTGGGTGCTGTATAAACAAATATGAAGACAAGATCCCCCCTGTGTTTTTATCTTTCATCCAATGGGACACTGTTTCTCAAGAAGTATTACTTTCAGACAACTGTCCTGCTAGTAGAGAGAACTTAATGAAACCTAAATGAGTTGCAAGGCAACTGTCAATTAACAAATGCTGTTACACATGTAAATATAAGGCTGAAAGGCCTTATTGTGTGCCAGGTTTGATTATTTAAAAAAATCAGCTAACTAGCTGGCCTGAATTAATTTCATACACAATTCAAAATCTCCTTCATTTCAGTGCAGTACTCTAAACTAAAGCTGAGTGAGTAATTCATACTGAATAATTAATTCATCAGACTCCCCCTCATTTTCTGTTTCCACAATGTTCATGAGCAGATTGCAAAATTCTCATTTATTAGTTTGAAATTATCTGTAATGTATTCCTCTTGTATTAATACCTCACTAACAGTTTATTCCAAAATATTTGCTATTTGAACTTTGAAATTCATACCACATTAATTAGTTACATAAGTCACCTTGCATTGCTTCTATTCATCGGGATGAATTCCAAACATGATAATAAAATATACAATGTAAAAGTCCCTTCCAACAACTATTCAAATATTTGAGCTTAGAATTTTCTTTTTGCAAGTATTTTTGCCAAAGAAAGCTTGGTTTTCACTATTCATGACAAGCAAATATGAAAGGATCTCAAAAAGCAGTCGCACTGAAATTCGTTTTCATATTTGAATAAATACTAATAGAAAATGCTTTCCATTATTTGCTCAGCTCCACTGTAAGCCATTGCTTCCATTAGAAATAGCACTATTTACAGAAGAATTGGCGAGATATCATAGGGCTGATTTTTCTAATTTATTTCTGAGAGTGAATTTAGTGTTCTTAGAAGTGAGTGATTAATATAGTATTAATATGTAGAGCCCTGCGCAGCTACAAAATTTGTATCTGCATCCGATCCATGATCCGCAAACATGATCCATGGTTATAAAGTTAATATCCACAGATTTCGAGGGCTCTATTAATATGAACCAGCCACACTGCTATCTTTCTCACACAGCTCTGTCAGTCATGACAGGCAATGTTATTTCTGTTCTAGGCCTGGGCGTCTCCGGAGTTGTCAAATGATGTGAACTAAGTGGGGGCTAAGATGAGATGAGTATTTTCACTTATTGTATAGGCCCTGATCCAGCAATCCATGTAAGCATACTCTTACCTTTAAGCACTTGAGCAGTTCCATTGACTTTAAGTTCTTTGCTAGATAGGGGCCATTGTATGTATTTGAATTCAGGTCTCTAAAAGGTGGAAGCTAATGTATTAAACTTAGCCTCTACCAACAGGGAAATTTGAAATTAAATGGCAAATTTTAATCGTTTACCAGTAGGATATTATAGGTTTATTTGTATTTGAAAGGAGATTAGTTAATGGCAATCAATAGAGTAGATATGGGCAAACCAGTTGATCTAGTTTTGGTTTTAGCTAAACTATTTAGAAACTGTGAACTTCCTGAAGTTTAAATTCTTTTATTTTTAAGGGTGTTTCAGTTTTGAAAAAAAAACATGTTTTTTTTTTCTAGCTAAAGTGAAATCTGCTGTATGTGTTATCACTAGGCGAGCATTCCCTATATCCTGAGGGTTTCCTGCATAAGTTTTAAATACTACATTTATTTTTTCATTCACATTTTTTCTTTTCTGCTTTATGCTAAATTGTTCATATTATTATAGTTAAAGAAGTACATAGAAACATCTTTGTCAGGTTCCCCCCGGGGTGTCACCTGGAACTGGGGTACCACTGAGCCCCTTGACCCACCAGCCTGGGCTCCCTCTCACACTGTGCTGCTGTGACAAGCTACAAAGACCTCCAGCCTGCACTTTCACCAGCATTCACCCAGGTATGGACTCACCCAGCTGCAATTACAGGCAAGCTCTTTGACTAGCCCCTGCATGGGAAAGCTACTCCCAGCTCCTCAGGCACTTCCCCTCTCTGGAGTATAAACCCAAAATTATACTATCTTGTGCTGCACAGGGAACCATACATCGTAAATTCATAATATTTGCCCCCTCCCTCAATGTGGAGAGGAATATGCAACAGCATTCTGCCCCTGAGTTATGGTTTCCACACACTAGTTTAGATAAAGCAAAAACAAGTTTATTAACTACAAAAGATAGATTTTACTTGATTATAAGTGATAGCGAACAGATCAAAGCAGATTACCAAGCAAATAAACAAAAAATGCTAACTAAACTTAATATACTAAATAGACTGGATATGAATTAGCAGATTCTCACCCTAAGAGATGATACAAGGAGGCTGCAGATTCTTAAGGGGCAAGGGATTCTAAGGGGGCATATTAAAGGGTTTTACAGCTTGGAATTCCCAGATGTTTTGTTCACATGCTAAAAATCCCTTTAGCCTGGGTCCAGCACCCAGTTCAGTCTTTTTTTCCTGAGGTGTTTCCAGGAGTCTTCTTGGGTGAGGAGTGAAGAATACCAGATGATGTCACTCCCTGCCTTATATAGCTTTAGTACACGGTAGGAACCCCTTGTTTCAAAGTTTGGTTCCCAGACTGGTCTGTGGAAAAACATTGACATCCCAAGATGGAGTCTAGAGACATGTGGTCTCATCACATGTCCTTGTAGAGTCATAGCAGTCATCACTCACAGGCTGTTTGGAGCATTCACAAGAAGGCTCACCATGTGGGAGATAAGTTTATCCTAAGGCCTATTGTTTTTCCCTATTGGCCCACTGCCCCGAATAGGCCCTTCCTCTTCCCCCTCCCCACCACTATCTAGACTGAAAACATCTTGTCAAGTGGACATTACCCAGGTGTAACTACATTTGAAATACAGATACATAGTCCATATTCATAACTTCAGATACAAAAACAATACATGCATACAAATAGGTTAATCATATTCAGCAAATCATAACCTTTTCAATGACATCTCACATGACTTATCTTGCATAAAATACATCATAATTATGCTATAACTAGGGCCCTACAAAATTCATGGCCATGAAAAATGCATCATGGACTGTGAAATCTGGTCTCCCCCCATGAAATCTGGTCTTTTGTGTGCTTTTACCCTATACTATACAGATTTCATGGGGAGACCAGCATTTCTCAAATTGGGGGTCCTCACCCAAAAGGGTGTTGCAGGGGTGTCACAAGGTTATTTTAGGTGGATCGTGATATTGCCACCCTCACTTCTGCGCTGCCTTCAGAGCGGGTTGGCTGGAGAGTGGCAGCTGTTGGTCAGGTGCTCAGCCCTGAAGGCAGCACTGAGCCAGCAGCAGTGTAGAAGTAAGGGTGGCAATACCTTACCATGCCACCCTTACTTCTGCACTGCTGCCTGGGTGACCGGAGAGTGGCAGCTGCTGACTGAGGGCCCAGCTCTGCAGGCAGCAGCGCAGAAGTAAGGGTGGCAATACCAAAGCATGCCATCCTTACTTCTGCGCTACAGCTGGTGGAGGCTCTGCCTTTAGAGCTGGGCTTCCGGCCAGCAGTTGCCACTCTCCAGCTGCCCAGCTCTGAAGGCACCAGCAGCAGTGCAAAAGTAAGCGTAGCAGAACCTCAACCCGTGAAATTACAATACTGTGAAATTTCAGATTTAAATAGCTGAACTCATGAAATTTATGATTTTAAAATTCCTATGACAGTGAAATTGACCAAAATGAACTGTGAATTTGGTAAGACCCTAGCTATAACCATATCATAATAACATCACTGTGAAGAATATGGGGTGCTGGGTCACAACACCAACCAAGATCAGGACCCTAGTATGCTAGAAGTTGTACAGACAAAGAGTGACAGACAGGACCTGCTCTGACGAGCTAAATAGACAAGAGTGGGAGAAGAAACAGAGGTGAAATGACATAGCAGGTCAGTGAGAGCACCAGGAACAGAACCCACATCTTCTGAGACAGCAGTCTACCACCATATCTACTAGACCATACTGTTGCTCGAGTTCCCTTTGTATTTATTTTTTAACTCTGCTTGTTATCTGCTACATTTTCTGCTTCATTTTTCCAATGGGTTTTTTTCTCACTGGACCCTCTCTCCTTTTTTTTCATCACCTCACTTAAGCAGAACTTGAATCCATGCAATGTTTGGATTTGACTCAAACCTTTGAACACTTTTAAATAGGGTGACCGGATGTCCCTATGCTGAATACGGGACACCTGGTAAAAGTACTCGTATTCAAGTGAGTTCAATGGCAATCAATCGTACAAATGTTCAAATTAACGTCAAGTTGACTGAGCCTCTGTTAAAAACAAATACTGAGTAGTTGAATTCTTTTTATTTACCTTCTTATCTTTAAGGCTTTAGGGTTCACACAATGAAGGGTGATACACATACCCCTAACGCCCCCCCCCGACACACACACACGCTCCCGTACACCTCTCTCACATGGCAGGGTGACTTACTGATCCGACCCTCCCTGCCCAGAGCTCTCCACCCTCCATGCCTGGCTGGGCTCCTGGGATGGACCCGCCTCTCCTGGAATGTGGCACCTCATCTTCCTAAGGCAACACATGGTGGGGGCGGCATGCAGGGTCACATGCCCCCCCTCCCCAGATTTCTGCCAGGGTTCACACCAGAATATGGGCAGCAACAGCAGCCTTTCGGCACTGTGCGAGAGGGAAGAGATAGGAGCTGCTTCCAGACGCAGGGGATGCAGGGAAGGGATGACCTGGCCTGTGTCTTTACAGAGCTCATCTCTTCCTTCTCCCTCCCAACCCCACACCACTCCTGTGTGTGGCTGGAAGCAGCTTGTCCCTTCCTGCCCACACAGTGTCAAAAGGCACCTAACACCTCCAGGCTGCTGCTGGCCACTGATATAACCCTGCTGCCTCCTGTCCCCCCGGTTACAGCACGAGCAGGAAGGGGGTAAGCCCTATGGATGCATTGTGCACCAGGGCCCAGGGAACCTGACTGCAGGGGCTTCAGGGAACCCAGCAAGAGAGGTAGCTCAGCATAGGAGGGTGCCTAGAGGATGGAGCAGCCCTGCGCTCCCTGGGGGCAGAACCCAGGGCAGGGTGGGTGGGTGGGTGAAGAGGATGCTAAGCCCCTGCTTGGGGGGCTGCTGTGGAGCTTGAAGGGTCAGGGCATGAACAGGCTGGAAATTGCTTCTCCCCGCCACTCCAGAGCTTAGCTAAGGGGCAGAGAGGCTTTCCCGTGTCAGCGCTGTGTGGGGATTTGGCACATGCAGTCAGCTCCTCCTGGCCAGCGCCCCAGGCCGGAGGGTCTTGGGCTTTCCTGGGGTGCCTCCCAGCCAGAGGCAGTGGGGGAAGGAAGGAGCCTGCCGGCCAGTCTGTAGATGAGCTGAGCGATTTGACCAGGGGCCGGTTCTCTGCACAGTGCTGGGAATGGGACGCACACTGCTGCGGGGGATATGGAGGAGCTGCAAGGCTGGGGAGGTGAAGAGGCAAAGCAGGGAGAGGACAGCAAGAGGGGAAGCACATAAATGGGCAATGGATGGGCAGCAGAGGCGACACATAATCAGCCACTGCCTGGTGCCTGCCCGCACTCATCGACCAACGCAGATTGCAGCACGCAGCCAGTGCCAGCCAGAAACAGGATGGGGGGTAGGACCCTGCTGGCCAACAGTCAGCATGCAGTGGGGGCTGAACTGACGGACCAGCAGGGAGAGTGGCCGGCCCTGTATGCTGCAGCTACGCCCCGCCACCAGCCTTGCACACCCACCCCCATCATCGGCCACTGGGCCCCTCATTGGGTGGCTGGCGAGCAGAGATCCAGCCAGCAGCAGGACCCACCAGTACTGATGTGGGGGAGACAGAAAATACATGACAATTTTCCCGTTTTAAAGAAAAAGTCAGACACCTGCAGGAGGGCTTAAATATGGGGCTGTCCCTTTAAAAATGGGACATCTGGTCACCCTAGTTTTAAAGATGGTTTGGAATTGGGCAAACCACATTTGCTCCTTCACCCTACTATAGAGAGCCTGCAAGTGCTATTGTCCCATCAACAGTTCTTTCTTCAGCTTCTAGGAATCCTGGGGAATATAGCACCTGTTTGCTGCTTGGAGGCTCACTATAGTGGTAATTATTCATTATATGTTCAGAGACAAGGTATTTTTAACATTTTTCTTCCTTGGTGGATGTTTTTATCTAACTGGTTGAACTCAGCTAAAAACAGAAAAAATGAAAAAACTTACACCGTTGCAAATTTCTTATAAAGGGATTTTCAGTGGAATTCATGCCAGGTTCACTTCAGTTTATTAATGCCTTGTGATGGGTGAAACTAAAAAGATTGAGAAGTTTGGCTCAGATGGTTATCTCAAACTTATCCTAACTTATTGGAGCCTCCTTGGTGTGGAAAAAGAAATAGCTTTTCTAACGGTAAATCAATACGTCCATTTTCAGTTCCTGATGAAATAATAAGTGCAGTGGTGCAAGAGAGGAAATAAAGGCAAGTTAACAAACTTTACTGAAACTCAGTAAAAGTCCAGGTTCAGTTTAGTTTGAGATTTAGGTGTAAGGTGTCTGCACAAGTTCTTATTTTATCTGAATCAGTTCAACAGTTCTTAATAGTAACCTGTTCTACTGAATTCTGCACCTTGATTTTGGATGGGGAAGTTAGCAATCTCTACCAGTGAAGTTATTCCCTACAATGTCCACTGAAGGAAAGGGAATATAACTGGTTGACATGTAAAAAATTAAACCATCATCCTTCCAGGCAGAAGACCAGCTTTAAATACAGAACCCTCACTACATACATACCAGTAGATCTGGGCTCACACTGCAAAATTCAGATCTTGAAGATATGAACTGTCATACAGGCTCAGACCTATGGTCTATATAGTCCACAATCCTATCTTCAACAGGGGTCAGCACAGCAACAGATACTATGCAAAGAACCCCCCAGTAGGCAGATGTGGGGCAATCTGGCCCCCAGGGAAGCCTCCTCCTAAATCCTAATAACTAGAGATGGTTAAGCCCTGGATCATGATGCTTTATATCCCTTCCAAAAGTAAGTATTTACTGCTACAGCTATGACTTCTTGTTATTCATATAAATGTTCTTGTTTGAATCTTACTAAATTTTGACCTTGATGACATGCTGTGGGAGTTTGTTCCACAGTCTATTTATCTCAATCTGAATGTTCCTAATGTCAGACGTTGTTTGGATTCGGGTTTTGGTTTTGGCACATTTCTTATGCCAATAAAGCCAAAAGGATGAAGTAAATTCTACTGAGAAATATATTTTATTGATTTTATTAAATAGATTGCTCAAGATGGTTTGTCAATGAAGAACCAAGATATTTAATTAGGCTATTTACACCACTTAACAATAAAGATAGAAGAAAAGAGAAACATGCAGTCTTAGGAATGTGGCTTTGATACCAGAGATCTTATTTTGACATGGAGAGAATAAGAGGAGAGTCTTGGAGAGTTTATGGGTTAGGATCATTGCAAATAGATTGTGGAGAGTAAGAAATCAGCTCTAGAAGGAAAGGAAATATGTAGCTGTACGAGTCCTTGCTATGGCAATGAAGACTCAGTGCTGACAACTGTGTTAGAGGAAACAGAGGCTAAGAAGGGATAAAGTTGTAAGTAAAGAATAAAATGATTTCTTCTTATATATTTTTTCTAATGTCCTTTCTAGAAAGTTTGCTTGAATATTTTGTTTCTTATGATCCATTCTAAATACTTGTCACACACACAGCCCTGGTAACACTCCCTCTGCTGGACACTCACCAGACTGTTGTGTTTGGGTCCCTATAGACCAGGGGTCAGCAACCTTTGAGAAGTGGCATGCCAAGTAGGGTGACCAGACAGCAAGTGTGAAAAATCGGGATGGGGATGGGGGGTAATAGGAGCCTATATAAGAAAAAGACCCAAAAATCGGGACTGTCCCTATAAAATTGGACATCTGGTCACCCTACTGCCAAGTCTTCAGTAATTAAAGGTTTCACGTGCCAAAATCAATGTTACATTTACAGGGCCCCCCCCCCCGACAGAACCCCAGACTGGCAGCGGGCTGAGTGGGGCCGGGAGCAGGAACCCCGTCTGGCAGGGGCCGGCGGACTGAACCCCAGACCGGCAGTGGGCTGAGTGCTGCCAGTCTGGGGTTCTGTCTGCCGGCCCTGCCAGCCGGGGTCCCAGCCGCCAGCCCCCCTGAGCCTACTGCCAGCGCGGGGTTCCTTCCATCCAGGCTGGCAGTGGGCTGAGCGGGCCGGGACCACAGCTGGCAAGGGGCCGGTGGCCAGAACCCTATACCGACAGCTGGCTGAGCGGGGCCGGCAGACAGAACCCCAGACCGGTGGCGGGCTGAGCGGCTCAGCCAACTGATGGTCTGGAGTTCCGGCTGCCAGCTCCTGACAGCCGGGGTCCTGGCTGTCGGCCCTGCTCAGCCCGCTGCTGGCCTAAGATTCCCTTCACCAAGGCAGGCAGGGGGCTGAGCGGGGCCAGAGGCCAGAACCCCAGCTGGCAGCAGTGTGCCAGTGAAAATCGGCTTGCGTGCCACCTTTGGCACATGTGCCATAGGTTGCCGACCCCTGCTCTAGACCCTTCTGTCCTTAAGCTTCCCTTGCTCTGAGTAGACTGTCACACTGGTTCTTTCCTTGGCCTCTCTGGCACATTTCCCAGGCACAGGCCCTGTGTCTGTTACTGATTAACAAAACAGGCCCAGATGGCCCAGCTACCCCAGGACCAGCGTGCTAACCCCCCTGTAGCTTCACCAAACCCTCTCCCAGAGTTGTATCCTTGTGCACACTGTGGTTTTACCATTCAGTTTTTTCAGGACACTTGATAGGTATAGCACATAACACACAAAGATTTCTAAACACAATTACTTTTTACATTAGCGAGCTCAAAAGATACACAAATCCAGAAGAAAAAAAGATACACAGATCCTATAAAAATTTCCCTGCCTCGGTTCCCTCACCACCCTGGAACATTCCTTGGGCTTAGGTCAGAGTCTTCTGCAGTGTTGTTGATCCCTCTCCTGCAGTTCATAGTTTCTCCTCTGAATCATATGGCCTTGGCTACACTTGCAAATTTGTGAAAACACACCCTCTCCAGCGCTGCAAATTGCGGTGCTGCAAAGCGCCAGTGTGGTCAAAGCCCCAGCGCTGGGAGCGCGGCTCCCAGCGCTGTACGTTATTCCCCACAGGGAGGTGGAGTACGGACAGCGCTGGGAGAGCTCTCTCCCAGCGCTGGCGCTTTGACTACACTTAGCGCTTCAGCGCTTTGAAGTGCAAGTGTAGCCAAAGCCATCCTTCCAGTCTGTCGGAGAAAAACTCAGTTCTCGCTTTTTGTTGGGTGCAGCAAAATCAAATACTTTATTATTTCTCCAGTAATTACAATGGAGGGAGAGAGTGCCATAGGACACAGGGTCACCCCAGTCCTGGACAGGTCTCTCAACTGGTAAACAATTACAGCAAGCCTTCATACCTTTGTTACAGACAATTTCTAGCAATAATACAGACGGTAAAAAGAAACAATTGCATTTGTTTATACATAAGCCTTTCTGCTATCTTATTTGTCTCACTCCTAAGAAAAGCAAGACTGCATATTCGGTTATCTGAATTGCAAGGTCGTAATAACTTTTCACACAGTTCACTCTGTCTCACATTATCTTGCTTCTACAAATCTCACGTCATTAGGGTCACAGCTAGCCTAACTCATGCTAAGTAACTGACAATCATTAAGATCCCTTCAAATCCTTGTTAATTATTTCCTGGCTTCCACAAGTCAGTATCCCTCCACACATACTCTTCCCCCACACCATCCACTATTCAATGAGAGGCCCTCTCTTTTAGAACCTCCAATCCCTTTTGGCAGCCTCATCAAGTGATCAAAGTCAGGTGATTCATTGCTTAGTTACCTCACCTCTGAAGTTCAGACTTGAAAAACTGGTGTTCACTGGGTGGCAGCCATCTCTTTGTCCAAGGGTATTCCATTTGAATGTTCAGTCATCAGAAGTTAATGACTATCTATTGTTAACCATGTGCCAGGTGCAAGAATTTCTCCTGTTATCTCCTGTGATATCTCTCAATATGGAGGCAAAAGACAACAGAGAAGGCATTCAAAATAGTTTTCAGTCTGACACAGAAGGTCCCCAATATCAACCAGAATTTGTAAGTGGCACGTAGATAGACTCTCCCAAATCATCACAATTTTTTATAAAGGAAAAAGGATAGGAATGGAGTTTGGTTTGGTATTGAAATATTAGTCAGTTAGCTGTTTGCTGGCACAGTTAAAACTAGAGAAAAGAAAAAAGAACCCCAAAACCAAATTTCTCTGAAACTCGGGGAATTCAGATTCAGAGCCAAACTTCACATTTTTTGCAGCTATACAGTGCTAAATTCTGCCTTTGCCACTAGCTCAATGTATGGGGCAATGCATAGTTGCCACAAAAGCAGATTGTGACTCAGACATGCAAATTGGTAGATGCAGTATCTGTGTTTCATAGCCACCCAATGGATTTTTAAGATTCTTATGTATAACTCATATGTAAAATATCAGTTTTGGACTTTGAGTACTCATAGAAATATTAGTATTATATGTCGCTGCACTCAAATTCTGAAAATATCAAAAGCTTTTTTTATTAAGCTGACCCTTTTGAGTTAAGCATTTAAAATACCCCCTTTTCATTTTGTAGGCCATATGAGATTTAATGCTTGAGTAATTACATTCATGCAGCAAGTATTTAAATTAAATTATTCTTGGACTTGTGTCCAGGACATTCTTGAACTACAACTCTGTAGTAGAGGGAGAGATACTTGTTATCAGTTTTATGCTACTAGAGAAAATATTAATGAATTGAGGTCAAATTTGGTGAGTAGTTTTAGCTGAAAAAAATGGATTTTTTTTCAAACAAGTCAAAATGGTTCATTTAGACCATTTTGAAATTAAATGTTTTGACTTTTCATTTTGAAACTTTTCATTTTGACGTTTAGCTCTGTTTATTACAAAAAAAAGTTTAAAAAAAGCAGAAACAAAACAAAATGAAAACTTTTTTTCATTGTTTCAAATAAAAAACACCCTAAAACAACAAAGCAAAATGAAAAACTGAAAAAAAAATGGTTTCATGGTTTTGTTTCATTTTGGGTGTTTTTCAATCTGAAACAAACTTTGTGTTTTGTTTTGTTTTCATTTTGGTGAGAAAATAAAACAAATTAAGTTTAGAAACACTGGGAGTTTTTTCAAATTTTTTGATTTGGCCCCCGAACCAAAAAGTCAATGACACACAGAATCATAGAAATTGTAGGGCTGGAAGGCACCTCAAGAGGCGCCGAGGCAAGACCAAGTAAACCTAGACCATTCCTGACAGGTGTTTGTCTAACCTATTCTTAAAAACCACCAGTGAAAAGAATTCCACAAACCCCCTTGAAAGCCTGTTCCAGAGTTTAACTATTCTTACTATATCTCACCTAAAGCTCCCTCATTGCAGATTAAGTCGATTACTTCATGTTCTACTTTCAGTGGACACGGACAATAATTGATCACTGTCGTCTTTATAAGAACTTTTTAACTTAATTGAAGACTGTTTTCAGCCCTCCATCCCCCTCCCCACAGTGGCCTCACCCCTCCTTCTTCATTTCTTAAAAGGCTAAACATGCCCAGTTTTTTTAACCTTTCCTCATTGGTCAGGTTTTCTAAACCATTTATTATTTTTGTTGCTCTCGTCTAGATTCTGACCAATTTGTCCACATCTTTCCTTAAGTGTAGTACCCAAAACTGGACACAGTACTTCAGCTGAGGCCTCACCAGTGCCAAGTAGAGTATGACAATTACCTCTCATGTCTTACACAAGACACACCTGTTAATACACCTCACAATGATATTAGCCTTTTTTGCAACTGTATCACACTGTTGGCTCATATTCAGTTGTGATCCACTATAACCCCAAATCCTTTTCAGCAGTACTACCACCTACCCAGTTATTCTCCTTTTTGCATTTATGCCTACGATTTTTCCTTCTAAGTGGTAATACTTTGTACCAGGACAGAGGTAACTGCTCAATTCAATGGATGCACTATACTGTAATCAAGGGGGACACCGATCACCCACGAAAGTTCCCTCTGCCCCAGCACCGCAACCCTAATCCTGTCTTGATAGGGAGGGGAAGCCCAGAGGGAGGGGCAGCTGGAGAGTGACCTCACCCTGCCGTGGGGGCTCCTGTCCATGGGGCTGGGCTGGGCTCCCCACTCCAGCCGTTGTGGCCTGGCACACAGATTCACAGTGCCACTCAGGTTTGGCCTGCTTGGTTTCATGGTGGGTGCAATTGAATCCATGCGACAGCCGCTCCTGCTTTTCACTTTTCTTTATTGAATTTCATCATGTTGATTTCAGACCAATTCTCTAATTTGTCAAGGTCATTTTGAATTCTAATCCTGTCCTCCAAAGTGCTTGCAATCCCTCCCAGTTTGGCATCACTTCCAAAGTTTATAAGCATAATCTCCACTCCATTATTCAAATCATTAATGAAAATACATTATAGTACTGGACCCAGGACAGACCACTGAAGGACTTCTATGGATATGTTCACCCAATCTGACAGCATGTCCTTGATAACTACTCTTTGAGTATAGTTTTTCAACCAGTTATGTGCCCACTTTATAGTAATTTCAGTTTAACCACATTTCTCTAATTTTCTTATGAGAATGTTAAGTGGGATTGTGTCAAAAGCCCTACTAAACTTAAGCTATATCACATCTACTGCTTCCCTTCCTATCCAGTAGGCCAGTAACCCTGTCAAAGAAGGAAATTAGGATGGCTTGGCATGATTTTTTCTTGACAGATCTATGCTGTCTATTACTTATCACCCTACTGTTCCCTAGGTGCTTACAAACTGGATTTTAATAAATTGTTCCAGTTTCCAGGTATCAACATTAGATTGATTGGTCTATAATTCCCCAGGTCCTCTTTTCCCCCCTTTTTACTAAGTTCTACATCATGCTATAACCTCTATTTGGGGACTATATCCCATACTGATTGGGGAATCAATCAACTAGATTATTTAATTGTGTTTTTTCCATTGCTAGCTTCCATGATTAACCAAATTTGTGAATACTGAGTTCATACACTACTGTAGAAATACCCTCTGAATATAGTTTACAACAAACAGAAAATGCTTGTGAACTTCTAAGCCCCATGCCCGCTCTGACTAAATTCAAAGGTGCAAGCTCAGGCACTTGGCGCTAGAACTGGCAAGCCACATTTTCAAAGGGCCTCCCTTTCATTTCCTACGATATGCAGTGCATAGGTGCAGCTGTCTGTCCAAAGTTGCAGGACCAAGGCCAAAATGTGCCAGTGCCCCCAGGTACACATATAAAACACACCTTTGTGTGCCCGGGAAATGCGGATAACTGTATATGCCTAATTTACTGATTTGTAAGTTTAGATGCAAATGGGTGCATGCCCCAAAAGCTGACCCTCTGTATGTATGGCCTTCTTGATAGTTGGAAAGTCATGCTTTGGTGAAATAAATCAGCTGAGCAGTACAGTATTATATTTTGGGAGACTCCTAGAGAAATGGGGACCACCACTTCTTTTTACGAAAGCAGGAATTCCTCTCAACTCAGTTTCCTCTTCCAAGTAATTTTTAATGTGGAACACTTCTCTGTAAGAAAGTTTATCAGGATTTAATATACAAACAGTTTTACAAGACATAGGTAATCAGACTGCATAATGATGCCTGGTAAGTGCATCGTACCCCAGAGAAAACCTTTCTAAGAATCCTTTCTGTAATTAGATCCAATTTTTAATTCTAAGCCACAGCTCCACAACCCTGTTAATTATCAGATCAGTTTGTTATGGTTCAGAAACCCTTCTAATGGAAAGGGCTGCATCCTGACATATTGTCATATCCAAGCATCAATAGCTCTGACATGTGAAAAGGTCATGCCACCAAACATTAGCATTTCAAAACTGCAATTATAGTAATTCGTTTAAAAAAGGTTTCTTCTTCTGTCCACTAGAAATGGCTTAGTCTGGAAGAAAAGACTGGAAAGGCCCCAAACCAAGTTGAGTGGCACTATTTTCTTTCTGAAATTGAGACCCACAAAAATGTAAATGAAACAAATTGACTATTTGCCTGACAGAAAGAGGCAGGCTCACCAGGCATAGAAGTGGAGAGAAGGGTACTGTGGAAGTAGCTCTGGATGTGAGAGGTTGGCAAGGAGTGTCCTCCCTCTACTCCTGCCCCCAGGCACCTCCAAGTAAAAGGCCTGATTCGATTCAGAGGAAGGTGGTTTCGTTCAGCACACAGAGCTTTCAAACTTTTTCAGCGTGGGCCAGATCTTAACTGAGTGACAGACGTCCTTCCTATTCGAATTGCCCAGGTCCCCTTTCCTCCCATCCATGACTGCATAACAACCCTACAGCAAGGGTTGACATGGAAAAGTATTAGTTGTGTTTTTAACTGCCTGAATGGCTGATAGTGGAGATCTGAAATCATTTATTTAAGATTTTCTTTCTGTCATACGCTTTCTTTATGTTCTTCATATGAACATATTATCACAATAATATACTGTGTTTCCCCTATGCTCCGTCTCACACACCCCCACCACATACACACCCGGAAGGTCTTTATTTTTTCATTACTTTCCAAGGCTTGGAGAGGGCTGAGGCAGTGAAGCAACATTTTTAGTCTCAGTCCAGAGCATTTGAAAGGGTTAATCTTTCATCGCCTCAATCCACCAACACTCTTTATATCTGACTGTCCTTATCCATTGACAGTCATGTCCACACCCTTTTATCCACTGTTATTCCAAACACTGGATATCAGGGTGTGACGTTATTGACATAAACTGTGACTGTATAGATCATTGTTGCAACCACTGTCATATACCGTATTTGCAACAAATATTGTACAAAGGTTATTGTGTGAGGTATCTATGAAAAGGTTCAAAAGAGGCAAAGAGTCCTGTGGCACCTTGTAGACTAACAGACGTATTGGAGCATGAGCTTTCGTGGGTGAATACCCACTTCGTCGGATGCATGTAGTGGAAATTTCCAGGGGCAGGTATATATATGCAAGCAAGAAGCAGGCTAGAGATAACGAGGTTAGTTCAGTCAGGGAGGATGAGGCCCTCTTCTAACAGTTGAGGTGTGAAAACCAAGGGAGGAGAAACTGCTTTTGTAGTTGGCAAGCCATTCACAGTCTTTGTTTAGTCCTGAGCTGATGGTGTCAAATTTGCAGATGAACTGAAGCTCAGCAGTTTCCCTTTGAAGTCTGGTCCTGAAGTTTTTTTGCTGCAGGATGGCTACCTTTAGATCTGCTATTGTGTGTCCAGGGAGATTGAAGTGTTCTACAATTTTTGGTATATTGCCATTCCTAATATCTGATTTGTGTCCATTTATCCTTTTCCGTAGTGACTGTCCAGTTTGGCCGATGTACATAGCAGAGGGGCATTGCTGCCATATGATGGCGTATATTACATTGGTGGACGTGCAGGTGAATGAACCGGTGATGGTGTGGCTGATCTGGTTAGGTCCTGTGATGGTGTCGCTGGTGTAGATATGTGGGCAGAGTTGGCATCGAGGTTTATTGCATGGATTGGTTCCTGTGTTAGAGTTACTATGGTGCGGTGTGCAGTTACTGGTGAGAATATGCTTCAGTCTGGCAGATTGTCTGTGGCCAAGGACTGGCCTGCCACCCAAGGCCTGTGAAAGTGAGGGATCATTGTCCAGGATGGGTTGTAGATCCCTGATGATGCATTGGAGGGGTTTTAGCTGGGGACTGTATGTGATGGCCAGTGGAGTCCTGTTGGTTTCTTTCTTGGGTTTGTCTTGCAGTAGGAGGCTTCTGGGTACACATCTGGCTCTGTTGATCTGTTTCCTTATTTCCTCGTGCGGGTATTGTAGTTTTGAGAATACTTGGTGAAGATTTTGTAGGTGTTGGTCTCTGTCTGAGGGGTTGGAGCAGATGCGGTTATAAGGCCAGTCCTCGCCCACAACCTGCCAACCTGAAGCATACTGGATAGCAGGGTGAGGCACAACATGGCACCATTTTTTATACCTTGTGCCTGTGGTAGCCTACCGGGAAACCCAAGGTCAGAGGACAGATCTTCAAGATTGTACCCAAAATACAATCTGTGGGCAAACCTACTTTCTGTCAGCGTAAAGATGGATGTGGCTGTCTTGAGCAGACTTACTTCAGTCCATTTCCTCAGATGGGGACTGTTTTCTCACTCTGCTCAGCCAACAGCTTAATGATGGTAGCACCCAGAAGAAGGGAACACTTAGCCTGCCTGACTCCAAGGTGAAGAAAAGGAGGCTTTGCTCCTTTCCTGGGAAGAAGCAGGAGGCTTGTGGCTGGCTTATCAGACAGACAGAAAGAAGGACCTCAGCCACGTCTCATTCTGATGCTGCAGCAGCACAGGTCAGGCTGGATTCTAATCACTGAATGGTTCTTTCTTCTCACCTGCCATGATCTCCATATAAACGGGGAGCCAGATGTGTGAGTGAATAAAGCACTTCTCCACTCCCTCAGGTGGCAACTCAGGGAGCAGAATCTAGGTGTATGTCTACACAGCATTTTGGAGATAGCCTCCCAGCTGAAGTCAACCAACTTGGATTAGAGGGACTCTTGCTAGCACTCTAAAAATATTTGTATAGAGAGCACTCTGAAATTGCAGCTCAGGCTGGAGCTGGGCTCTGAAGCCCACACCCCTCCTTGACTGAGCTCCAGCCTGAGCTACAACTTAAAGTATTGTTTGTACAGCTATTTTTAGAGCTCTAGCACAGGGGTTCTCAAACTGGGGGTCGGCACCCCTCAGGGTCAAATAAAAAAAAGGGACTCAGGGAGTCGTGAGTTTATTACATGGGGGGTTGTGAGCTGTCAACCTCCACCCAAAACCCTGCTTTGCCTCCAGCATTTATAACAGTGTTAAATATATAAACAAGTCTTTTTAATTTTTAAGGGGGGTCACACTCAGAGACTTGCTATGTGAAAGGGGTCATCAGTACAAAAGTTTGAGAGCCACTGCTCTAGCACAATCCCTGCTAGCACAGGGTTGTTGACACAGGCTGGGTGGCTTACTCCAAAATGCTGTGTAGAAAAGCCATAGGTGGTTAAGAGTGACTGTAGTGTAGTGTGATATTCAGCAGCAGATCACAGCATTTGCGGCAGTGCTCATTTTTTGGCCAATGTCTGCGGTGGGGAGAGGCAATGGCCCTGAGTTCATCCCAGAGTCCACTCCATGGGCTACATGTCTGATTGTTCCACGGTCCATCCTGGCCTGCTTTAGACCATGTTGTTCAGAAACTTACACATACAATTGGACACAAAGCTGATGCCACACTGTTCCTCTGTGTGGCTCTGTTGCTTCTTTCTTGTGATCAGGCTACTGTCAAAATTTAGGAGTCTTCTAAATGTCAGGTTTCAGAGTAGCAGCTGTGTTAGTCTGTATCCGCAAAAAGAACAGGAGTACTTGTGGCACCTTAGAGATTAACATATTTATTTCAGCATAAGCTTTCGTGGGCTACAGCTCACTTCTTCAGATGCATAGACTGGAACACACAGACAGGAGATATTTATACATACAGAGAACATGAAAAGGTGGAAGTATGCATACCAACAGGCAGAGTCTAATCAATTGAGATGAGCTTTCTCCTGCTGACAATATCTCATCTCAGTTGATTGGACTCTTCCAGTTGGTATGCATACTTCCACCTTTTCATGTTCTCTGTATGTATAAATATCTCCTGTCTGTGTGATCCATTCTATGCATCAGAAGAAGTGAGCTGTAGCCCACGAAAGCTTATGCTGAAATAAATTTGTTAGTCTCTAAGCTGCCACAAGTACTCCTGTTCTTTTTTCTAAATGTCAGTTACCTTCTGGCTCACGAGACCAGAACAAGCAGAGCAGAGAAACAGTGCAGTGCAAGCATCCACAAACTAACCCAGCACCTGGTCCGCTTGTTGGTGAGTCACTCAGCTGTGGTTTTACTTTATTGCATCACCCAGTGTCAAAAGAAGGCAGAGATTTCAGGGTCTGATTTTGTTGAGGAGGTACAGTTTTGGATTTGTCAGTTCTGAGCCTGTCTTTTTAAGGAACTCTGAGGGGAGGACATGCAGTAAAAGACTTCTGAGAACTACAGATAATTACATCTATGCCATAATGTAGATTTTGAAATGAAACTTGAAAATTGCATTTTCTTTATATAAATTGTGACAAAAGTAAGATTTTACAGCTTTTTTATTCTTCTTAGCCCTGTAGAGACAACATAGCAGACACTTAGTATGAGTAGGCTGAAAATCATGTCCAAACTGACTACTCAATACAGTAGGAGAAAATCGGGGTAGATTTAGCATCAGCTTTATATATAAACATGTGCGGTACATATGATAATTACGGTATATACTCTATGTACATAGATCATAAGTTCCTCCTGTGTTTTTGTACAGCTCCTAGCTTAATGGGGCTCTGATCTCCACTGTAATGCTGACAATAATGCAGAATATATTTATAAATAAATAGAAATGTAAATACATGTCCCATTGGTCTTCCTCAATCATTTCTGCTGAATCTCATCGTAGTAGCATGACACTGAGTATAAAGTTCTTCCATCACATCTTTACAAGCCACATACCTGACTGCTTATGGCTCATGGTAATTTTCTGTATCTATGCATATTTTAATTTATTAAAGATAAGGATGGACTCAAGCTTCAAATCTAGATTCCTAGAACTCTAATGTATAGGAAGAATTGTTTGGATCTCAGATGTTGGCTTGGGACCATCTTCAGCTAAAATATTATTTCTTATATTATATAAAAATGAAAATAAAACCATTGTCCAAGTATTTGTGCTAGCTAGTGACATATCAAGAGTGTGGCTGAGCCTGAGACTACAAGGCCAGACCTCAGTTACAATAGCTGTATCACTGATGATCTGCCTTTTTTTTTTATTATTTTAGTTCCTGCTATGATCACTTCCTATCCAAACACCACTTTGGCAACACAGGGTCAAAAGAAGGAGATGAGCTGCACAGCACATGGAGAGAAACCCATCATAGTCCGCTGGGAGAAAGAGGATCGAATCATTAACCCTGAAATGTCCCGCTATCTTGTTTCCACCAAGGAAGTGGGTGATGAAGTCATCTCTACCCTGCAGGTACTAAAGCAAAGTGACCAATGACCTGTTTATACATTCTAGAGGATTGCTTGCTTCTGTTTTTTATGGCTTAGGACACCAGGCACAGCTGCCACCACCACCACCCCCAATCTAAAAATAATGACATTGGGTCTGATGCTCCTCTTTCTTATACTGGTTTGAGTCAGGAGTAACCCCACTGAAGTCAGTGGAGTCATATTGGTACAAAACCAGTGTACCAAGAGAATCAGGCCCCGTGTTTTTCAAGTGCCTTCTCTCCCTCTTCCCATCTGCGCTTCTGAGTGGCACCCAGGCAGTCAAAGTAATAATCAGATAAAATGTCCATTACAATATCCTAAGCCAAGTGAGGTTAAAGGAAAAAGTGCCTCAGGGACATGAGAAGGACTTGCGCTGTGTTTGTTAATATTCAGCAGATCCTGGATATTGTAGCAAAAATCATCCAGCCAGCTGGCAAGAAGTCATATTTCACAGCTTTGCTGTTACTTATGTGAAATACAGCTCTCTGGTGGGGTCATAGCTATGACTCTTGCTTTATCTGTCAAATATAGACAGGGCTCAGTTGAGCCAGAAGAGGCTCCGTTGGAAAGGGTATGGGGAGGGAGGTGTACCACCTTACTGGCATTAATGATGCATGGGCAGTAGTGGGAGCAAGAGTAGAGGTAGCCCTTGCTAAACAAGTGAAGCGATCCTAGTGGGCTGGTGCCATGATCCTTCCCTCACTCTGCCAAGAAATGCATTCTGATACAGTATCGTTTCTCGTGGTGCTAGCTTGTCCCTTCTTCCATTACGGCAGCCTGCAGCCAAATAATGCTGCCTCCTGCACAAGTGTGCTAAGCAAGGGACAAAGGGCTTCTTGTGCCCTCTCCCCACCTCCAGCCTGGCATAGCCACAGTTTGGCCTGGAGTCTGTATTACCAGTACATGTATAACACACTATCCAAGTAGCTGAGACCAAGTGATGAATCCTAACATGGTTTTGTAGTACAGCCCTTCTTAGTGTTGAAATTGACATCAGGACTAAGGACATCAACGCAGGCTACATCTGATGCTGCTGCTTTTTTTGGTCCAAATACACCTCTACCCTGATATAACACAGTCCTCAGGAGACAAAAAATCTCACCACGTTATAGGTGAGACCGTGTTATATCAAACTTGCTTTGCCCCCCCCGTTCCTTGTTCCTTGACTGCCCCCTCCAGAGACCACCAGCCCTAATTACCCCCAGGACCCCACCCCCTACTCAACCCTCCTATCCCCTGACTGCTCTGATCCCTATCCACCCCACTCCCCACCCCCTGACAGGCACTCACTGGCAGCGGTGGGAAGCGGAGCAGCCCGGCCCCAGCCTGCTCCACTCCACCAGCGCCGCTCTGCTTCCCACAGTTGGTGAGTACGGGGAGGTTGGGGAAAGGATGCCCCCCCACACTCACCTGTGGTGGGAAGCGGAGCTACGCAGCCCCAGCCCGCTCTGCTTTCCTTGCCCCAGCCCCAGCCGTGTCGCTGGGGGGCGGCTGGGGAAAGGTCCTGCACTCACCTGCGGCGGGAAGTGGAGCGCCACGGCTGGGAGCTGTTGGAGTGGAGCTGGCTGGGGCTGGGCTGCTCCGCTTCCCGCCACCGGTGAGTGCGGGAAGGTTGGAGAAAGGACGCCCCTGTACTCACCTGTGGCGGGAAGCAGAGTGCTGCAGCTGGGAGCTGGCGGAGTGGAGCGGGCTGGGGCTGCTCCGCTTCCGCCACTGCTGGTGAGTGCTGGGGGGATCCCTTCCCCCAAACCCACTCCCCTGAGTGACACGGATGGCGCCAGGGCGAGGGAAGCAGAGCAGGCTGCTCCCATCCCCCCACTAATCCCCCGGGAAACTCTGGGACTGTGGGGCCCCCAAAAGTGCCCTCCCACAGCTCCTGCCCCCCAGACCCTGAGAGGGGAGCCCCAACCCTCTACCCCTTATCGAACCCCTCGGCCCCAGCCTGGCCCGGCACCCTTAACACGCTGCTCAGAGCAGTGTGTCAGAGCTTTACCGCCTTGTATGCGAACCCGCATTCTATCGGGTCGCGTTATATCGAGGTAGAGATGTACCATGTATTTAAAGATTTAGCTGGATGCCATGCCTAATGTAACAATTGGAGCACCTTTCTTTGATCTTCTTTTACTTTTAAGTATCATTTCCAGTGCGATTTGTCACCAGGAATCCCTCCAGGCTCTAGATCCCTGGAAGCACTGGTGTCTCCCCTTATCTCCCTCCTCTACATGGAAAGGGCACCAACAAGGCTGTTTTCCCCCCACTTCTCTCTGGGCAGCAGTTCACTTTTCTGCATCTCCTTTGTTGAGCTGCTACTGTCTTCTGTCTGGGGATGGATGGAAAGATGTAGTGGAGGAGGGACTGACAACAACTGCAAAGGGAGGGATAAAAGGAAGTGGGAGGTCTTTGGGAAGAAAAATATTTTTGAGAAGAAAATATATTCAGCAGATGGGAAGGATTAAGAAAAGACAAGATCCGGTGAATTAAACAGTGAGTTTTATTTAAAACTCATTGATAAACATAAGTTACTAACATACATGTATATTTAGTAAAAACATGTTTTTCCATGTATATTTAGTAATATATTTTAAAAAATCCCACAGATTTTCAAAAAACCTTCCAAAGAATCCAATGCAAAACTTTCTCCATAATTTGGCAAAATTCTTGTTGATTTCCAGTACTGCTTTTCAGTTATACTATATAAAAACAAAACAATAAGAGATGTTTTATATCAAACTCAAGGAAATAACTCTAGCTCTGTGATGATGCTAAGGTATACTCTCACAGTAAAATATAGCGCTTTCTTCACTAGCTGAAAGATGTTTTGGAGAATATCCAGTAAAGCTCCTGTTCTACTTTTGTTGAAGTCAATGTGAGTTTTGTCATTTACTTCAGTGAGAGAGGATAAGGTCCTAAGTATGTGTGTGCATGTACATATGCAATGAATAATATTTATTATATACAAATAAATCTATTATGCAAATAGATACATTAGCACGAGTCCCTGCACCCACAACCATCTTGATGATTTTAGTGTGATTCCATCTGGGTGCACATGACAGCACTTCTGTGTGCAAGAATGGGGCATTAATACCTTTCTTGGTTAGCAAATTGTTCATGAAATAATATGGTAGTGAGGTATACTGGAGAGAGAGAGAGAGAGCTATAGATATAAATGCACAAAAAAGTTACAATAATATTATTAAGGTTGCAAAGTCAAGCTCTTAGAAGTTAAGAATTGTCAGAATTAAGGTTGTCCGTGCAACCTTAATTTGTCCCCCTCATAGTATTTAATTACATGATCACATAATGTTTTTTCCACAGGAAACCCTGCCTTATTCAGCACATGGGATGGACAGTGCTCACTTAATGAACAGCTGTTGAATATATAGATATATATTTTATTTTAATTGTTCTGTGTGGGCCCCAGGCTGTATTTACTGCACACTATACAAACCCTGTTCTGAATATAAAAATATTCATTTCCTCATAGGATTCTCTATGGCACTCATAATTATACTATCTGAGGGCTTCTCAAACATTAATTAATTTATCTTTACAGACAGCCTGGTGAGGTGAAGTGGAGCTATTATCCCCATTTTACAGATGGGGAACTGAGGCACAGAGAGATTATTATCGAACGTTTCCACTAATTTTGGGTGTCCATTTTAAGACACCTACAACTTGATTTTTCAGAGTATGTAGCATTATATAGAATTTTAGATGTTAAAAGCACAGCTCCCATTGATTTCAGTTGCAGCTATGAGTGTTCAGAACTTCTGCAAATCAGATCCAAGGGTCTCAAATCAGACACCCAGGAAATGAGAAAACACAATTAGTGACCTTCTGTGAAAGATCTGGTTTAAGTGATTTGCCAAGTATCACATAAGCAGTCTGGGACAGTGGCAGGGATAGAATCCAGTTCTCCAGTGCAGCATTCAGCTGCTTTAACCATGAGACCATCCTTTCACTTCCCACAGTTCCCTGCCCTCTGTATGTTAGAATCAGACAGTTGTCTTCTCCACACTGCCTAGATCACCAGCAGGAGAGTTATTGAGCGCACAGGAGAGGCACATTCCTTTCTCTCAGTCAGGGCTGGTGCAACCATTTAGGCGACCTAGATGGTCACCTAGGGCATTAGGATTTGGGGGGGTGGCATTTTCTTCAGCAGCGACTGCGGCAGCCGGATCTTCAGCCGCCCCGGTCGCCGCCAGCATTTAGGCGGAGGGAGCTGGGGCAGGGGAGCGCGGGTAGGGCCACCTGCAGCAAGTAAGGTGGGGGGGGGCATGCAGGGGAACTCCCCTCCCCAGCTCACCCCTGCTCCGCCTCCTCCCTGAGCACGCCGTCGCTGCTTCACTTCTCCCGCCTCCCAGGCTTGCGGCGCCTAAGCCTGGGAGGCGGGAGAAGTGAAGCAGCGATGGCGTGCTCGGGGAGGAGGCGGAGTAGGGGTGAGCTGGGGAGGGGAGCTGCCGCACGGCTCCCCGGGACCAGGGGTGGAGCTGCCATGGGGGGGCGCCTCAGGGCGGAGGTGGGGAGCTGCCACGGGGGGGGGGCACGCCTCAGGGTGGGAGGGGGCAGGGAGCTGCCGCAGGGCTCGGGGACAGGGGAGGGCGCAAGGTGGAAGTTTCGCCTAGGGCGCAAAACATCCTTGCACCGGCCCTGCTCTCAGTTCCTTTGCTTGGCCCCATCCTGGCCTGGAGCAGCTGGGAGCAGTCATTACAGGGAAACTCCAGCTTCTATGATGTAGCCCTGGGCTGGAAGGTATGATGTAGCCCTGGGCTCAGCCACTCTGTGGGTATGGTTCATGCAGCATCTGGTCAGCTCTAGGAGAAGAGAGAGGATGCAGCATGCTCAGTAAATTTGTGTAGACAGCTCATGTGCAGTCCTGTCACATGTAGGATCTTTGAGGGGACGATGCATGAGCAATCTAGTCAGCACTTCGAGCTGGCAGAGGTTTGAACATGCTCAGTTAGGAGGCAGTCTGTGGAGATTTTAGCTGCTGAAGTCAGAGCTCTCTACTGTGCATTTACAAACTGGGATTTTTCAAAGTCTTATAACATGGCTACATTTGGGTGGATTTTCAAGGGGATGGAAAAAAAGGCACATCCTTGACACAGTCACCCCCCTGCCAAATTTCAGGTCCCTGTTCCAAAACATGGGGTTTGACCATTGTGACTGAAATTTAAAAAAACCACAGTAGCCGGAGGCAAACACCTGGTATAAAAAAAATTTCAGCCCAAATTATTAAAGTCTGGCAAAGTTATAAGCAACAGGGTCTTATAATGGGAAATGTTAGGCAAGCTTAATAATAGCTGGCTCTACCAGGTCCACCTATAAAATATATACGTATATATATAATTATTATTATTATTATGGTGCTTATATCCAGAGTTTCCTGCAATAATTTGTGACACCGTACATTAACTTGCATTTATTATGCATTTTGACCACCTCACCTACACTCTGCCCACAAATCCATCTCCACTAGGATTACTTCCACATACTAAGTTGCTTCAAACATCTGCCATTCTCCTTTTTAAAAAAACAACCTATCAAAGAAAAGTTTCTTTCATGCTTCCAAAGTAAAATATTAAAGCGATCTTAGGTGCAGAATAGGTAGTATTGAGCCCTGGATCAGTGAAAAATTAAAGATCTGACCTCATGTAACCCAACAGAGCTAAAAAAGGGTTCTACCACTGGAAAGGGGAGATGCCCAGCTTTCTAACAGATTTAGCTCTTGCCTCTAGTCTTGATAGATACCAGCTTTTTGGACCTTACACTCATGCCATTAATATTTATTCTGCATAGTTACATGGGTGTTTGCATATTCCACGTACACACACACATACAATATCTGTGCACTACTGCAAAGAGAAACAGTTTGTATCATTTCCCCAACCTGTATTTGAAAGATGCTTACATTTATTTGCTTTCTGTACATATTGTTGAATCAATGGCTTCTTTTCAATCCTCCTCTAGATTTTGCCAACTGTGCGTGAAGATTCTGGCTTCTTTTCCTGCCATGCTATCAATTCTTATGGGGAGGACCGTGGAATAATTCAGCTCACTGTGCAAGGTAGGAAGAGGACAACATAAGGAAAAAAACACAACTATTGTAGTACAGTAAGTGTATGCCATGCTCAGAAATCTGTTTTGGGGGGGAGGTGCTAGTCCCTAATTAAACATATTCCTAATTGTCAGAGAAATTAGAAGTTGCATCAGAATCTTAAACTCATGTTTTCTAGCACCATAGAATCAATCACAGTGAAGCTTAAATTCCAGAGTCTTTGTAGAAATGTACAGATGAGTAAAGGGAGTATTTCTTATATTCACTAGTTGACAATCTACTTGTCAGACATAAAAATCCATCCAGCACATATACTGTAGGGATGGTATACTTGAGGTTTATTTATTTTTTAAATCAAGAAAATGGTTTA
The DNA here is from genome assembly GCF_016161935.1 of Mauremys reevesii. Classification (NCBI taxonomy): domain Eukaryota; kingdom Metazoa; phylum Chordata; order Testudines; family Geoemydidae; genus Mauremys; species Mauremys reevesii. The sequence goes on from NC_052623.1 coordinate 162,620,680, forward strand.
AACTCAGGTGAAATAAAGCAAAAGCGATTTGATGTGATGTTTTTTCAGGAGAAATGTTAAACCCACTATATAGTTAGAAACAAAATATTTCAAGTTTAATCAGTCAAAATAAATTTTAATATATTTGTGCAACTCAGGCTCCAGTAGCCTGTATCGCTTGGGGCTGGGTTCTCCCTCCTGTGGGGAGTTCAGTCGGGCAGACAGCAGCAGGTTGTGGAGTGGTTTAAGGTGATGGTATTTTAGATGCAGAGCAGAGGCAGAACTCAGCCACTGGCCACTGCTGGTTTGCCACATGACACTAGCTCATGTGCTTTTATGCCTTGGAGCCTAACATTTCTAATACTTGCAACAAATCTTTCTTCCAATCCTTGGTTCCCTGTGACTACAGTTTCCACAGCATGTCTGAACCAGCCCTGTCAAGAAATTCAGGAGGAAACTAGGAGCCAGATTCTCATTTGCCCTAAGGGTCCTTTATACTGCTCTGGCAATGAAAAGGGATCTTAAAGTGGGCATAAGCTATATATAAATATATATGCCACATTGTGTAACAGCATAAAGTGGGCTTAGTGTAAATGAGAATCAGGCCTTTGGTTTTGAACCCTTCTTTTATGTATTTATATTCAAAGGGTTGGGATTCTTATTCCCCCCCAACCCTGGATAGTTTAGTCCTAAAAGTACTGTCTTTATGTATATGCCATCACATACATTCAAAATGTAGAAGTACCAATGCAGTGCGACAATTATAGCCAGAACCTCCCCTGGCATGAATACTGCAAATGGGAGTAGAATTTAAGCAATATTACAATATGTTGCATCTGTGCAGGTCTACCATTAGTTAGTAATCCAAGACAAATTCAGTCACTCTGATTTTGAAAAGTGACTTTTCCTTGCTCCACAGAGTGTTCTCCAATGGGTGGTTAAATGAGTATAGATATTAATGAGGGAGCAGAGAAAATGGCATGAGATCATCCTGTTAACAGACCACCCTAGATCCATGCTCATTATTATAGCTTATGCTTAGTGCCAGCGTTCTTTTGACTAAAGCAGAGTCTGTCTGTTAACTCAGAGCCACCAGATCCTCCTGAAATAGAAATCCGAGAGGTGAGAGCACGCAGCATTGCCCTCAGGTGGACCATGGGATTTGATGGAAATAGCCCGATCACAGGCTACGATATTGAATGCAAGAACAAGTCTGGTAAGAGATAGTCTTCATTTGCAAGTGATCCATTTCTCATAACTTGTTTTTATTCCTTCATTATTTTGTTTGTACTGTAAACAGTGAATCATAAATCAAAACATCTTGATGGAAATTCTTCCTCCACAGTCTGTTTATTTTTCTACAGTGGGCTTTGTCTCTTGCCATGTCACTCTTTTTGATTTCTTGTATTATGACCATTTTGTTTATATTTTGATTGTTGCTCTTCCCTTTTTTTTATTGGGATATCCACAGATTTCCTGATGCAGCCTTAGCCATTCCAGCTTGTGACTTCCACAATGGATGCTGAATGGTATTAGGCCACTATTATTACCTTTACCTACTTCTGTTTTTTTTTCCCCCAATGCCCATTTTTCCCAGGGGGGTAATTTCTCTGAACAGTGACCTTTTATCTGGAGTGCTGAGCTACAGAAATTCTCTTCTGTTGTACGTAGGGTTGTGTGACATTTCACCTGAACAGCAGGGTTAGGAGCCAAACTGCAGTCTTAGTAGTGTGCTAGGATAGACAAAACAAGCTGTATAGTAGCTTGCTGAGCCACCAAACTGAGTTTGCAGTAACCTCTGAAATGCTGCAAGGGACGGGCTAGTGGAACATATCTGCAGTACAACGTAAGCAGATATATTTCTGCTAGGTCAGCATTCAGCCATATCAACATGCAGCTCATAAGTAAAGCTGACCCATCTGTCTGTATCACTACAGGTGTGCTAATTCGTATTCTTAAAGGGAAAATACAGAGACACAGTGACATTTTAAACTGTTAAATATATGAACTTTGGATTAAATATCATAGCTCTGCCTCTGGGCTGAACTTCATTTGCTCTGTAACGTAAAAGGTGCATGTTGGCTTGAATTTCAACTGTGTTTGGACAGTTGGCAGAAAGCGTTACCGGTAAGGTCATGACATCACTTTCATTTATGCTTTCTCACATATAATATTTGGTTGCTGTGTGTTATGCTACTGTGGTTAATTTAGTGTTACAAACATGTAGATGAAAGATGAGAGTCCATCTGTTTCACAAACATTTTGTATACAACTTTGTAAGACATTACACACTCACAAATAAAGTCTTTCAAATTGTTGGGGGCGGAGGGGGAGAGAAGGAAAATACCCTGTATAGGAATAGAAAATGCAAAAAAGATAAAGGATTATGGAGCAAAGCTGAAAGGGTCATTGGAGAACAGTGAGAACTTGAAGAACTGGAAGAAAATAAACATAACTCCTGGTTCAGAAAATCATTCCTAATCAGGAAAGAATTTAAACACAGGTTTGTCTTTAAGCACATGTTCACATTCCATTGAAGTCCATACAAGTTAAGGTTATGCTTAAAATTTAAGCCTATGTTTAAATACTCTCATATATCACGGCCCAAGAAAGGACTAGGAAGGAAGCAGAAAATTATAGATGAATAAGATTCACCTTATTGATAAGTAAGCTTTAAAAGATATTTAAAAGGGATATTGAATTTGTTTGTTTATTTTGTGTTGCTTCTCATCCTGGTGTTTGTTGTACTCTGTCTACGGAGATTATCTGTGGACATAGTCGAACTGATGCATTTTGAATATATATGGTTATCGGTGCAAACATATTGCTGATGAAATTAATTATGAGAGAGTATTTGTATAATATTATATTTTTAACTTTTTGAAACTGATAACTAATTGTACAAATGATATTCCACTGTATGTCTTTAATATTTTGCATTTGATTAGTCTGTATTGTATTTTTCCTGCGCATAGGGTTGCCACTGTACGGGTTTTCCCTGAATTGTTTCTTTTTTTGAGGTGGCTGTCCCAGGAAGTCTGTAAGGGTGCTCAGTACACACGACCAGCTGTTCATTTTTATGGGTTCAGGTTCATCCTGGTCATCCCCATTTGTGTAACACAGAGGTAGCAATCCTACCTGTGCATGGTCTGTGATATGCAAAAATAGCATATGATATTACTATTGCTAGATTAGGAAGTGGGAGTTAGGAGGATGCTGTGCCACAAAATAGAAGCAAACATCACACTTGGTTGTATAAACTTCTCATAAATCATGGTTTTTTATTTGTTTGGTTTTTAAGGGGAAATGAGATTATTTAAAAATTGAAATTATACCGGTGAGTATGGTTCCCTAAAGATTATGGGCCAGATTCTTAGTCTAGCATCCCTGGAAGCACAGCCCAGGATGTGCAGTTTAGCAGGTGATATGACTTTAAGTTATGTGTGCACTTCCATGTTTCTGGGTCTGGCTTTCCCTATCCACCTGTAATCCACTCCACCAAGCCAAAAGAAGTGGAGTTTAGAATGCCATCCCTCCCTGACGCACCCTCCTCCAACTCTGAGCCTACCCCTACACTGCTCAGGAAATCCCCTGCACCTGGAGACTTCCTGCCTGGAGCCATCCAACTGCTTTCCTCTCCTGCTAGGCTGGAGGAGTGATGTAAAGGGGCAAGAATGCAGCCCAGAATCAGGGTCTATATCTTTTCTGCAGGGACGGCTCTAGGTATTTTGCCGCCCCAAGCATGGCAGGCAGGCTGCCTTCGGTGGCTTGCCTGTGGGAGGTCCCCGGTCCCACAGATTCGGCGGCAGCCTGTGGGAGGTCTGCCAAAGCCGCGGAACCAGCGGACCCTCCGCAGGCATGCCGCCGAAGACAACCTGCCTGCCACCCTGGTAGCGACCAGCAGAGTGCCCCCTGCAGCTTACCACCCCAGGCGCACATTTGGCTTGCTGGTGCCTGGAGCCGCCCCTGCTTCTCTGGTAAATCTGGTGGAATCTTTTCAGGTGATAATACAGAGTGCATGCAAGGGTGAAGTAGTGAACATAATGTACTTGGATTTCAAAACTGCATCTGAACAATACCACATGATAAACCAGTAGCAAGAATAGCATAATCGTTTAAAAAGTGGTTATGTGACTAGGGCACATTATAATAATAAAAGTTTGAGTCTGGAAAGAAAAAGGAATGGTCTGGAGACTGGTGTATAAGACAAAACTTTAAAATCTGTATAGTGGTCATTTGCACTGAACTACTGTGCCCAGTTTTTGGTCATAAGTCTATAGAAAAATCATGAAGAAGATAGAAAGGCAACAAAAAATACGAAAGCACTGGTAAAGTTAACTTATGCAGAATGGCTGGGGAAAGCAATGATGAAGAAAAAGAGAGTCAAGAGGGGTTATCGCTGCATTTTTTCAGATGTTAAGAGAGACAGTGATCTTAGGAAGATAAGATCCTTGAACTAATATTAAATCCAATGCTTGGTGTACACAGACGAAAGAAGGAAATAACAGCCTAGAAGATAATTTAGGCAAAACATCCAGCATATGATAAGCATCTGTAATACCCTACCAAGAATACAAGTGAAAATAACCAGCATAGTTATGTTTAAAGAGAATTAGATACTTAAGAAATAACACTGCAGGTTACTGATGGATATGCCAACTGACTACTTAGGTACCTGGGTCCTAGTGATTGTACAGCGGTCAGAGTGGTGACTAGAAACCAGAAGAGGTGATTCTTTTCCCATCTATTCTGGAACTTCTGCTTAAAGTGAGAATTCATGATGTGTACAATTGTTCACAAGTCTTAAAATGTGTGTCAGTGTAGAAATATCAGTTAATGAACAAAGCTCTACCTACAGTAAGTCTTAGGTGAATATTAAAAAATTTCATGGACAAGTCACTGGGGAAAAAAAGCTAAAGTCATAGGTCCAGCAAACCCCCAATCCAACCAGCAAGTCTCTCACAACCATTCCTAAATAGTGACCCAATGTCATCTCCCTTTCTCTTTCTCTGATACCAAACCCACCTTAACACCCTCCAGTGAAACCTTCATTCCGACTCTTGAGTAAACCCACTTGTAATTGTTCTCAGAAAGCAACCAGATTTACTGCCACTTCCAGAATGACAGAAATGGCCACAAACCTTTGACAAACATCCTGAGCTCATCTTCCATCACCCAAACCTACGTACTGCCCAAGTAAGAAGCAATTGTAACTCTGAAGCTCCTGCAAATTTAAAAGAGTACTGATAAGTAGTTAAACATGGGAAATCACAGAAGATAAGAATATTCAGTTTCCATGACTTCCATGAGAACATGAGTCAAAGGCCTTTTACATGAATGAATGAACTGTAGCAAAGGCAGAAGTGGATATGAGGGGCCCATTCAGGAGCAGCATGGGAAAGAAGCATTCTGCAGATTAAAATGGCATGTGGTGTTTAATAATCTATTTTTGAAATTATTGCCCAATCAGACTGCATAACATTGTCATTAGCCCTTTTCACTCTCACCATGATGTTTTTACTGTAGGCTTGATCCTGTACAATGCAGGTGCTGAGTGTTGTGTTATAAGGTAAAGTGTGATGAGCAAGTCTGGGGAGCACAGGGCAACCTAGGACCATATAAAGGTAATCTCTGGTTTAGATGCATCATAACATGGGACCTCTCATGGGCCCCACCCATGTACCATGGCCCTTTCCCCATTTTAAATGGCAGTGGGCCCCTCTCCTGTCACAGAAAGGCAGGGCAACGTAAGAATGGCTATACTGGATCAGACCAATGATCCATCTAGCCCAGTATCTTGGTTTCTGACAGTGGCAGGTGCCAGATGCTTCTGAGGAAATGAACAGAATAGGACAAATATTGAGTGATTCACCCCCTGCCATCCAGTCCCAGCTTCTGGCAGTCAAAGGTTTAGGGACATAGAGAGCATAAGGTTGCATCATTGATTGTCTTGGCTAATAGGCACTGATGCACCTATCTTCCATGAACTGTTCTAATTCTTTTTTAAACCCAGTTATGCTTTTGGCCTTTGCAACATCCCCGGCAATGAGTTCCACAGGTTGACCGTGTTTTGTGTGAAGAAGTACTTCCTTATATTTGTGTTAAACCTGCTGCCTATTAATTTCACTGAGTGACCCCCAATGGTTTTTGTGTTATGTGAAGGGGTAAATAACACTTCCCTATTCACTTTCTCCACAACATTCATGATTTTATATGTAACCCTTCTGCCGGGCCAAAACAATAGCAGCAAGGGCCGGGTTCAATACATAGGGGTCCCTTCCCCACAACATAATGCAAAACCAGCTCGAGCCCCCACCCAGTGACCTGGGAAAATCTTACACACACCCCTGGGCGCCTCGAGGAGGCAATACTTCCCCTCTCACAAACACAGAGTCTCGGTGTAGCAGAAAAGGTTTAATTACATGATAAACAACAAGCATTAAATTGGGAAGTATCAGATAGTCTGGTTCTGTAGTAAATTGGGAAAATACCTCAGCTAGAGTTCATAGGTCAAACCGTGAGCAAAGACCCACCCCAGAAAATTGGGCCGTGTCCTTCTCTTGGGGCCCTTGAGTCCAGCAACCCCCAAATCACCCACAGTCCCAAAAGTCCCTCAATCCAAAAGTCTCTGTCCCGGGTCAGTGCAGCCCCAGAGTTCAAGAGTCTCTCTGCAGAGGTCCCTCTCCCCAGCCTGGGTAGAAAAGGGCACCTTATGTGGTTCGGGGCCAACTGCCCTGCCTCTTTGTGGGGTTCTGCTTCCACTACTCGTCCCCACAAACAGCTCAGCTCCGCTTGCTCTGTGGGCTGCTCCGCTCTGCCAGCTGCTCTGGTCCATCAGCTGTCCTGTGATCCACTCCAGCCATCCTCACGAGCTGCTTGGCTCCACTCACCCAGTGGCTGCACAAACTGCTCCACTCCACTCAGCCAGCTGCTCTGCTCCACGGTATTGCTTCAGGCTCCCCCACTCATTAGCACAGTACTCAGTGCTCTCAGCTCAGTGATTCCAGCTCTTCAGTGATTTCAGCTCATAGTAGGGGAGCCCCAGTGCCAGTGAGTTCAGCTCAGTAACCTGTATCTAGACTCTTAAGGGAATCAAAAAATTAACTCTGACATTCCACAGTGGAGAGAGGCATAGATGGAACTGGTGCTTCTGGCTCACACAAGAAGCCTGCACCACCAAGTACAGATATCTGTCCGCAACCTCTCTCTCGACTGGGTTTTGGAACCCATGTCCCTTGTCTAGCAAGTGCTATTTAGTTGACAATGAAACCCTCTATCATAAGACAGTTTTGTAGTTCCTCATTTACTTAATTGGGATGACAACATTTTATTGCTCCTGCCCCAATAACAACGAAATTGGGGCTCCCATAGCTGTGAAAATAACCATCCCAGGCTGCTATGTGGTATGCTAAGTGGGGTGGGAGTGCCAATGCAAATAACTGAAATGCTAATGCGAATACTCGAAACTTCTTTCTGCACTCCCCATAATCTACCACCAGATGTCAGGGTAGAGTTCATCCTGACTCTGCTTACATCTAGGCATCATGAGGCTCCCATCTCTCCAACAGGAATGGAAGCAGGGCCCACACCTTCTCTTCACTGATGGCAGCAAGGGGGGCTTCCCATACTTATTCCAACAACTGGGATGTCACTGTTGGATCAGTGGGACTCTTATCCAGGGGTGGCTCCAGGCCCCAGCACGCCAAGCGAGTGCTTGGGGCGGCAAGCTGCGGGGGGCGCTCTGCCGGCACCGCGAGGGCGGCAGGCAGGCTGCCTTTGGCGGCTTTCCTGCGGAGGGTCCGCTGGTCCCGCGGCTTCGGAGGACCTCCTGCAGGCAAGCCGCCGAAGGCAGCCTGCCTGCCATGCTTGGGGCGGCAAAATTCCTAGAGCTGCCCCTGCTCTTATCCTCCTTTCAAACACACAGTCCTCCAGGACAAAGGGTGGGGAGAGGTTGCAGGGTTCTCCAGAGGAGTTGGTGTTGGAATTAACACCTCATTGAGATGAATGGGGTAATTCATCCCTCTCTGAGCTGTTGTCTCAGTTTCCCTTCAGACTTAGGTAGACATTTTTTGCATCCTTTATATGTCCAAATTTCAAGCTTTTCTTTACAACCAGGTGGGCCAGAAACTTTTTTTTAAAATAAAAGTTGAGATTTTGATATTATCACATGGCTTCAGGACCTAAGATTCCAGGCTTGGGCTGATAGTGCCCATCTGTGTCTTAATCCATCTATGGCCCAGGAACCTGACTTTGCAGTGAAATTACTGCTGTCTGGTCACCAAATTACTCCAGGCTTCTAGCAGGAGAAGGGACAAAGGGTAGGAGACACGGTGTAACCAGGTGTCTAATCATGCTTGAGCTTACGTCTTCTCAAACATGTCCATTCTTTGTCTATACCCTGCCTATTTTTGATGCTGCATCCTTGAAAGTTAGGGAGCAAGGTGCACAAAGGCACTAGACAAGGTGCACTATGCCTAGTGCTTAGCCTTCCTCATGCCCATACATAGACTCAGCTCACACTTGCATTTAAGCAAAACAGTTCTGCATTCCTTGCTTCATGCTGTACATGGATTTGCAGAATCAAGGTCTTTATCTGCAGCCTGACAAGAATGGCTTCAAGAAATCATACATCTTTTAGCAAAGTGTGCCACAAATGTGTGCAGTTTTAAATAATATCACTAGATGGCATCTCACACACAAAATAGAAATTCACAACGTTGGCTAAAATATTATATAAACAATCTTTTCCCCAAATCAGAAGTTAAGTACAATATAAACATATTTAGCCTAGCTAGATTCTGTAAATGGACCTTTATGGTTCAATTATTATCATAGGAATTAGTGAAAAATACAACACAGAGCTATGGATTTTCATAAACCCTTTCTGTCTATGTTCATTTTATATAGCACTGAGAATTGCCTGATTTAAAAAAAATCTTTTTTTGAGGGGGGAAAATGAACTGAAATTTTATGTTTTCTTTTTGCTTCATTTATGTATTGTTCTTATCTGTTCTGTATATTATTTCTAAGTTAAAACCCTATTAAATACATTGATTTTAAAATTCTTTAGTATGGTAGCAGGAAAACAAAAGAGCCATAAATCAATCACAGTACCCCAGTGGATGATTACTGTACTGCCTACACAGGAACAATCATTTTATTTCTATCATTTAGCAGAAGAATTTAAATCACCATTTATTTTTTGTTGCGTCAGCTGGCAACAACATTGGAGAGAAATTAAACAATTTCTTTCTTGACTATGTGTCTCAAGCTTTTCTTATTTTTCCCTCAGAAATGCATATAAAATATACTCTAAAATCCATGTATTACCTACACTATCATTCTGGAACAAAATATATCTAGAAGTCTTGAAGATTCTGATTTTCCATTTCCTCCCTTACCTTGGTACATCATTATTTAATCTACAAAGATCCTAGGGGGTTTTCCAGGCTGGATACTCTGTTTTGAGTAACTTAATAGTTTAAAAAAAACCTCTTTAACATTGAAGGAGATCTTTTTAAAAATCTTAATCAATTTTGTAAAATATTCAGATCAAAATTATCATCTACCACAAAGGAAGTTTACTTAATCCTCCATACAAACTGGATCTTTTTAGTCCAGAACAGTTGACATGATATAAACTGGGACAGAGACTGTCTTTCTCTATGTTTCTACAACGCTAAGCACAATGGGGCACATATCTTGGCTGAGGTCCCTATGCACTATTTTAACAACAACAACCATTGCTAAATATTACAGGCCGGATTCTCTGCTGCCCTGAGATTCTGCGGGGTACATCTGAGTTGTGGGATCATCAGGGATCACCAGTTGCAGCTCCCTGATTCTTTGCCCAGCCCTAGAGCAGATTAGTATAGCCCAATGGCTGCTCTTAAATGTATCAGCTGGCAGTAGTCCCCGAAGGACTGACAGCGAAAGAGAGCCAGAATGCAGTGCATTCCAGCTATGCTTCCTTCTTGCCCTCCAGTGACAATGGCTGCAGGAGGGTGGCATAGGAGTATGTTTTGCCAGCTGAACACCTAGTAGAGAGTCTCCCATTTCTGGATGTTTTTATGAACTTTAAACATTTTGAGGTTTGTTCATCACTGAATGATTCCCCATTTTGTATAGTATGGTGGCTTAATTCTTTCTTCTGAAGTATTAGGCATTGACCAGTCTCATATACAGAATACTGGACTAAATGAACAATTGGTTTATTCTGGTATGGCAATCCCCAAATTGCCGCGTTTTGAAGGGTGATGGCTACTGTCATTAATTCAAATGTTAACAGTCTTCCAAAACACATCAGGACAGTGTCAGTTTTTGCTCAAGAGCACCATTTAAAAATGTCCATAAAGTGTACAAAGAGTATTCCAAGCAAATGTTATCAAGGCTATGTCCAGAGAAGGCCTTTAGGCATCCTGGTAGCACCACTGCAAAGGCAGCAGTGATGAGTAGTAAAAGAATTCAGATGCCGTTGATTAGCACTGCATCAATTGATACCTACATGTTTAGGAGTTTTTACATGAGCATCAGTTGATAGTTAAATGTTTGGGCGTTTTTAAATACAGACAGACAGATGAAGAATGAAATTGTTCTGCAACTAACAAAATTATTTAGTATGTAAACAATTTGCCCATCTCCAAGGGACGCCACAGAGAGACACAGAGAGAAAGAATTACACACTGCCTCAAAAACTGGACATGGTATATTGTTTCCTGCTATGCTTTCTTATTTCTACCCAAGACTTTTCTGTCTGGTGAGCTTTTCGTGATGCTGCCTGCAGTGACCCTCGCTAAACAACACCACTGTATAGCTCCCAGCTAAATCCCATAGGATACTACAGAGGTTAAAGGAGGAATATGCAGTACAGTGAGAAAGAAATGACAGATGACAACACATAAGAGATGTCAAGATGATTTAAAACAGATCAGTCCCGTTGTTTTATTTGGACTGATTTAATGTTACGTTGAGGCCGAGTGGTTACTATATGTAACTAAATTCTGTCCTTTCTATTACCATGTGTCAAGCAAGTTTAGTGAATAATTTATGCTAAATGTGGATAACCCCAGATTTCCTTAGATATTGATTTAATCTGGATAAAATTCCTCCTTTTACAAGCACATACAAACAACTCATGGGATTAATGACTGCACCGATATTAAATCTCATTGAATGTGGATCTGCATCGTTAACCTGAAAACATCTCAATGGCTTAGTAGTCGATACTGAAAGGTGCCAAATACTCTGGCCCCAATCCCACTTAAACTCATGCTTAATTATCTGCATAGTTCATTGAATAAGCTTGCAGGAGTGAGCCCTTAAGAATTTAAAATATAAAACATTTTCATCTTTCTAAATGATCCTTTGCATCTTTAAGAATCCTTCCTGTCCCCCTTTTCATTCCTGTTGAACAACTTCCTTTCAAGGCTCCTTGTCACAGTAACCAACCTTCCCTCTGAGGAGCACTGAATGGAATTCCTTTAGGACAGTGGATCTCATCCTTTTCCCACATGACCAAAAAAAAAAAAAAAAGGGAGGGAACCGCTCTCACTCTCATTTCCACTATAAAAAAGAGGGTTGTAGCAATCCCTTTGGACCTGTTCATGCACCCCAGGTTGAGAATTCTTTCTTTAAGAGCTTTGATCGGTGAGAAGGAGTACTGAAGAGAAACGTGATATGCCATTTGGGTTGTATTGACAAAGTTTTCCCAGTGCTGATGCTGAAAACAGGAGGTCTTCTCTTATAAGTTTGAGTTACTTAAATATTTGAAATAACAAAATGAATGCAAAATTGTCTTTAGTTTTTTTTCTCCCCCCCATTTATTAAATAGACTCCTGGGATTCTGTTCAGCGAACCAAAGATGTCTCTCCTCAGCTGAACCAGGCCACTATCATTGACCTCCACCCTTCCTCCACCTACAACATCCGCATGTATGCCAAAAACCGCATTGGCAAGAGCGAAGCAAGCAATGAGCTCACTATCACTACGGATGAAGCAGGTACGTTCTGGCTTTGTATTGTCTAAATCAGGAGCTCTCAACCTTTTTCTCTCTGAGGCCCCCCTCAACATGCTATAAAAACTCCAGGGCCCAGTGGGGGCGAGGGGGGACTCAGGGCTCCAGGCTCGGGGGGGGGCAGGGAAAGGGGGCCTGGAGCATAGACGTAGTTTGACTTTTATTTGGTGGTAGGCAAGGGCCAGCTCCACACAATGCGATCCAGCGGGGGAGTGTCACCTCCACACCCTGACTCACCTCACCAGGCCACCCACAGGGGATGCAACCAAAAAATATAACTCAAAGCGGGGATTCAATTCAAGAAGTTTGAAAACCACTCAGGGTTCAGGGAGGTGGTAGCTAGGGGCTGTGTGCAGACAGGGAGTAGTTCAGTGTGCAGGGAGAGGGGTAGCTAGGGCTGCCCCCAGCAGGGGCGGCTCCAGGCACCAGCACACCAAGCGAGTGCCTGGGGCGGCAAGCCACGGGGGGTGCTCTGCCGGTCGCCGCGAGGGCGGCAGGCAGGTTGCCTTCGGCGGCTTGCCTGCAGAGGGTCCACTGGTCCCACAGCTTCGGCGGACCTCCCGCAGTTGTGCCACCAAATCCACGGGACCGCGGACCTCCCGTAGGCAAGCTGCAGAAGGCAGCCTGCCTGCCGTGCTTGGGGCGGCAAAATACCTAGAGCCGCCCCTGGCCACCAGGATGGCCCCACTCTGTGTAAGGCACTGCATTTTGGGGGAGCAACACCCTTGTGCCTCCCCAATTCTGCCCATAGGCTCAGGGCTTCTTCCTGCAGGGAGGGTTTCATCCCTGTGCTGCTCCCAACTTCAGCCCCCGGGTGAGGACAGCACTAGGCCTCCTGGCTTCAGCCCCACACCGCTGCTGGCTTCAGATGGGGGCGGGGGCACCGGGGCTCCACCAATGCTCCCAGCTTCAGCGGGGGGGGGGGAGGGGGAGGGGTTTCCGGCTTCAGCCCCATGCCAATCCCAGCTTCAGACTAGGGGGCACCAGGGCTCCCAGCTTCTGCCCTGCATCGCTGCCAGCTTCAGCTCCACGCTGCACAGCTGCTGGCTTTTTTGTGGGGGTTGGGGGTTGTGCCAGGGCTCGGTGCACCGAGTTTCAGCTGGGGGGCCCTGCAGACCCCTGAAAGGTCTCATGGACCCCTAGGGGGTTGCAGCCCCCCCTTTGAGAACCACTGGTCTAAATCTTACCTGAGCTCAAATTTTCTTCCTTACTAGAAATTTCTGTTTGAAATAGAAGTAGCTACGCTACTACAACTGTCTCACAGAGGATGATAAAATATTCCAAGAAAGCATGACTTCAGAAACGTCATTGTGCAGGCCTGTCATTAAAACTGTTCAGTGGCATCTAGTGGTCAAAGACATTATGCCCCAAATTTTCAACCCTGGGGACTTGAAGCTATGCATTTAAATTCCTATTTAAGCACCCAAATATGGTTTTAGGTGCCTAACTTAAGATTCCCAAGATTGAAAATATTGATCTACATGAATAATGTTATTATTGAGCTATTCTCCACCCCTTTAATGTCAATTAAAGTTAGTTTGCATTAATTTATTAATGTTGTTTCCGTGAATTTAATTTTCATGCAGTCCTCCACCGCAGATGGCATTGGCCATTGCAGCACTTCCTCTCCAGCCAGGAGGACAAGTGACTGACTTTACACAGAGCAGTCATACCAGTGCCACTGTCTCTCTGTTCTGGCAAGAGTACCCTGCCAACACCTTCCCCTTAATGCCCGGGATAGCCCCTTTTGAGCCTGTCATTGCAGTATTCAGTGGCTTCTTTGCATTCAAGTCTCTATGTACCTCACTTGCTGAAGTGAAAGAAGTTATCCTTTATTGCTTTCTTTTGCTCTGATGCCTCCCTCTTTCTGAAGCCAATGCCCTATTGTTTTCTTCCTTGAATTATATGTCATAATGTTGAATGTCTGCAAATATCTCCCATCAAAGTTACATATTGCAATTAAATGAATAGACATCACAGCTGGGATTCCCAAAGGAGCCTAAGAAAATTCAACATACAAACACCACTGAAATTCCTATATCCCTTAGGTGCCTTTGAAAACTCTAGGCCATACTAGAATCTGCCATTTCTTGTTTGAAAAGCATACCTGCATCACGCATATTTTTTTTCTATGCTAACATTCTAATACCTCCCTGCCTGGGTTTTTTTTTCCCCCTAAAAGATATGTGCTAGGAGTTATTTTCGGGAAGCCATAGGGCCTTGTGTTTGACAGGAGGTCAGCCTATGATCACCATAGTCCCTTCTGGCCTTGGAATCTATGAATCTATGTATAGTTGAGAGGTAAAATAATAATGTAAGTGGTTGGGAGCAGATTATGGCAGATAAAGGCCCACCGCATTCTAAAGCTACATGATGATCTGGGTTCTAGACACTCAGTGACATGGTTTTCAGCCCACATATGAGAATTTGGCTGTGCAAATCTTATTAATATTAATAGAAGACTAAATCACTGCAGTGAAAATTTACCCCTTGCTGTGAGATCAGATTTTCAGTTCTCAAGGATTTGTGACAAAGAATAAGAGCACAAGGGCTTACTGTGCAAACGGAAGCAAACAGGAGACAACATGAGCTGCATTCATTTTTAACCCTTGATGCCCTTTTTCAGCATATATATTGCACCCACAAATAATGTCTGTGTTAGAAAAGGAAGAGAGAATGAACAGAACTCTGCATTATGGGTTTTAGTTTTATATGATTCTTCAGTGGTGGGGCAGATTTCTTTACTATATATCAAGGAAAGGACGAGTAATTTGTTTGCTTTAAAACTACATGTTGAATGCAGAAATGTTTTTTCTGTTTGCAAGGTGAAATATGAAATCTTTAGAGAAATAGGCTACCCATCCCCAGAGCCCGGAATACCTCCACCTCCCACTTTCCCCTCCCCAAACTCTCCTAAAGAAATTGTATTTCTCATATACTCATACAAGTTATTAGTATGTGCTGTTAATAAACTTGGAGTGTTCCTTACTTACTGACTTTCTTTTGTCTGATAATTAATATGTCAGCATCAGCAACTGACCTCCCATTAAAGACTAGCTTCCCCATTAGGCTGAAACCTAGATGTCACATTTTATCCAATGCCTTCTGACCTAGTTTCAGGATGACTGGGCCTTTCACTGCTCTCATTAAGGAGCTGTCCAGTCAGAGTGAAAGGCCAGTTATGTGGAACCGCAGTCAAAAGTCATTGATTTATTCAAGGAGCAATCAGCAGAGGGAAGGTCAGGTCTAGGCAAGGCAACAGCATTTGTTGTCTTGGTTTTGGTTTGATCGGTCGCACAGTATGCAGAAGTGCAGTCATTTGTCATTGTTTACTGTTCGCTGCTCTTACAACAGGAGGGGTAAATTAGCACAGGGTGCTGAGCAGGAGGGAGACACCTAAGGGAAGAGATCAAAATGAAGGCTTGAGAAAAACAACATTAAAAATTTAAAAATCCAAACCCCTTTACTGCAAAGGTGCAAATTACATATCCTACACTAGTGTGACTCCAGGCTGCCAGCATTATTTATTAGAAAGTAAACTGAAAAGGATGCCTTCAGCAGGAGGAGAGTCAAGCAATATTCTCTGTCCTTTCACTAATCTGGAGCTGATTTCAGGGCTATTGGAGCTTTTCCCCCTAACCTTTAATAGCTATTGCTTTGAAAAATAGACCAGGAGAGCTAATTTCCTTCAGTGTTTGACAGGAAAGCAGAGGGCTTGTTTTTCTTTGTTTCTGTGTATTGTTAAACTTTAACAGTGCAAGCTGAGATATCAGAGTTCTCTTTCTGGCTTTGTCACAGACTCTGAGTGACCTTAAGATGCTCATTTATCTTCTCTGTGCCTCAGTCTCCTTGTCTGTAGAATGGGTATAAAACATTTACCTGCCTCACAGTGATGTTGTTAGGCTTAAATCTATCATGTCTGTAAATCCTTTAGAGATGCTTAGATGTGAGGCCCTAGAGAAATGTATGGCATGCTAGAGCAAGCAAGGCTGCAGGAAAGTTGGCTCCCACATGCAAATAGTTATCAAAGGCTCAGTGGATTTAGTGTATGCGTATAAGGCTATGACTACACTGCAGTTGGGAACAACCTAGGTAGACAGGCTTGCGCTAGCATGGCTCAAGTTGGCATGCTAAAATAGCCGTGTGGATATTGTGGTTCTGGCAAAGACGTGGGCTAGCTACTCAAGCTCAGAACCAGAGGTGTTGGACGCAGGGGCGGCTTTAGGTTTTTTTACCTCCCCAAGTACCACAGTCAGGCGGCCTTCGGCGGCGTTTCTTTGGGAGGTCTGCCGGTCATGCAGATTCGGCGGCAGTTCTGTGGGTGATCTGCCGGTCCCGTGCCTTCGGTATACCCACCGCCGAATTGCCATCGAAGCCGCGGGACTGGCGGACCCCCCCGCAGGCGTGCTGCCGAAGGCTGCCTGAATGCTGCCCTCACAGCAACCGGCAAACCGCCCCCCGCGGCTTGCCACCCCAGGCATGTGCTTGCTGCACTGTTGCCTGGAGCCGCCCCTGGTTGGACGGGCTTCAGAGCTTGAACAGCCACCCAAGCTGCAATGTCCATACTGTTATTTTTAGCATGCTAGCTTGAGCCCCACAGGCGTGAGTCTGTCTGCCTGGGCTGGGAGGTTCGCTCCCAGCTGCAGTGCAGACATGCTGCAATTAAAAATCCACGGCTCACGGGGCTCGGGCTGTGGGGCTGCTTAATTGTGATGTAGACATTCCAGGCTTGGGCTGCAGCCTGAGCCCTGGGACCCTCCCACCTCACTGGGTCCTAGAGCCCAGGCTTCAGCCTAAGTCTAGAAGTCTACACTGCAATGAAACAGCCCCACAGCCTGAGCCCTGCAAGCCAAAGTCAGCTGGCACGGCCCAGCCGTGGGTTTTTCATTGCACTGTAGACATACCCTAAGGCAGTGATGGATAACCTGTGGCCTGCGGGCCCCACGCGACCCATCAGGGTAATTTGCTGCTGGGCCGTGAGACAGTTTGTTTACATTGACTGTGTGCAGGCCCGGCTGCCCACAGCTCCCAGTGGTCATGGTTCACTGTTCCCGACCAATTGGACCTGCAGGAAGTGAGGGCCAGCACAACCCTGTGGCCTGCACCACTTCTCGCAGCTCCCATTGGCCAGGAATGGCGAATCGTAGCCACTGGGAGCTGTGGGCAGCCATGCCGGCAAAAGGTCAATGTAAACAAACTGTCTCGCGGCCCGCCAGCGAATTACCCTGACGGGCCGTGTGTGGCCCACAGGACACAGGTTGCCCACCCCTGCCCTAAGAGGTTAACATAACCTTGCACATTTTGGATGGAGTGTTTGCAAAAAATCACCTAATTAATTCCTGGAAACCATACTGGAAATTCACCTCATTGCCTTCAGGGTAGTAGTTAGATTCCTAGCAACTCTTCATAATAATGTAAGTTGTGGTGAATGTGTACAGTGAAATTAGCAGACACTAATTTCACTCCACCACAGCCTCTGTCACAGCCTCCTTACCACACACTTTGTCACAGTACACTCCCCCTCTCCTCTCTATGCCCTGTGTCACCATCCTCTCCCCATCCCAATGCCCTCACACAAACACACTCTGCTATACCCTCTGTCACAGCCTGCTCCCTCCCACCATATCCTCTCTAATGGCTTTTCCATCACAAACTCACCCACAGTCTGTCTCCACCATTCACCTTCCTCTACACTCTCTGTCATAGTTGCCCTCACCTCTAACTCCACTATACCATCTACTGCACCCCACAGCCCATAACACCATCTGTCATCACCATTAGATTCATAGAACCATAGAGCGAGAAGGGACCACCAGGGTCAGCTAATCTAACCCCCTGCCAAGACACAGGACCTGTCTCCCTCTACTTACCCTCACACCTATCTCATCCCCCCTCCAGCTCCCCACTGACCCAGCATACAACCATTCACTCTGTCATGGACTCACTACATTCTTTATCACAACCCATTCAACTGCAACTATCTCCTTCACAGTCCCCCAGGCAAGGTCCTGAGTCTGCTCTCACTTACATGGATGTAAATCAGGAGAACTAGTCTGAAACCAATGTGAGAGCAGAACTGGGTCCAGGATGTTTTATCCCAAGCGTAGCAACACAATCCAGAATCTTTACAAAAAATAAGGCACAATCGCTAGCTAATGTTTGCTGCAGTGTTTCTCTCCGATTTCCTTCCTACTTGCATGAGCTTCCTGTGGTGAGTCTGAATTCTTCAGACTAGACATGCAAAGGTTTAGCCTATATAAACATTTCACAGTAATAACTTCCACATCAGAGACAGAGAATATGTTTCTGCACATGGAGGAACGAAATAAACTGTGGGCATAAAGGGGATTTATGGTTGCCATATTGTGATGCCAATGAAAAGCCAGGATTTTACCAGCTCATTTCATGAGCCAAATTTTTTTGCACATATCTACTACAGAATAATATATCTAGAGTGATGACATTAGTGTCTGTAAACTGATGGTCAGAGTCTAGAGTTGACTTAAAGAACTAGCAGAGACCCCACTCTTGTTGTTGTACTTACCCTGTTTTCATTACTGCGTGTTACTGCATAGGAAACTTAGGGTACATCTACACCGCAACTAAAACCTGTGGCTGGCCCATTCCAGCTGACTTAGACTCACGGGGCTCAGGCTAAGGGACTGTTTAATTGCTGTGTAAGCATTCAGGCTCAGTCTGGATCATGGGCTCTAGCACTCTGCGTGGTGGGAGAGTCCTAGAGCCCAGGCTCCAGCCCAACACAAACTTCTACCACAGTTAAACAGCTCCTTAGCCTGAGCCCCACGAGCCTGAGTTAGCTGGCATGGGCCAGCCACAAGTGTCTGATTGCAGTGTAGACATGCCCTCAAACTAAGGACCCACATGAGCTATAGGCAATGGTTCCACTTCACCATGCGTGAAATTCACCCCACTGCACAGGGCCAACAAAAACCCACAAAATAGGACTGGTATATGACTTCAATAGAGAATAAGCCTTATGCTAGGTCTCTGTACAGGCGTGAATTTCACCCATGTAAGCCAAATGGACTCCTTTCACTGCAGTCATTTGCTGCTGTTTACCCCTCAGACTGCTTTCATTGCAACATTCATTTCCTCCTGCTCTCCCTCTCACAACCTAGTCTCCTTTGCTCCCTTTCTCATATTATTAAATTTGTGATTTCTTACTTTTTATTTATGGCACCTCATATATATAGAAATCTTCTACTAGAGCTCTGAGATATCTCCGTCTCTTCCTTCACATCCTTCCATTAAAACGACTTGGTTTTGTTACCTTTCTTTTACAAATCCCCACTGCAACACTAACTGCCTCCAATCAGCGTTCATTGCATTGTAACTGTCTAATTTAGATAGAAGTTTCTCAGGACCAGAACTTTGTCTTCCCACTTGTTTGTGAAGCACCACACATACTGTTGGCAGTATATAAATAATAAGAGAGACTCCCTCTGACTGAGCCAGCAGGAACTGTCCTGGCTTCATTTAATCAGGCAGGATATTCTTTATATGGCTTCCACACTGATATATTTAGACACAGAACAACTATTTGTGCAGTTTTTACTTCATAAAATAATAATTTTGTACTGAACTTGCTCAGTCTTTAGTTAACAGAACGAGTTTAATCAGAAGCTACATGCTGAAATGATCAAAGCTGGTTGAAGAGTTGCTGTGTTCCCTAATTCTGAATGGGTGCTGCTGTCTTTTCAGTGCCAGCGCGTTCACAGCAGCTTAAAGCACATTCAGTACATCAGTAGAGAAGACTTCAAAGGGAAAGAAAAGCATCATGAGCATGTCACTAAACAAGGCTTTTGAAGGAAAGTCACATGTGACTCATTCCTGTTTTATTTGCAAACTTGCTAAATCTTGAAATAAACAACATTTCATTGTCACAAATACCACGCAACCAGCTAGTGGAGACTCCTTAGCCTTTCGGTTTTGTTTGAGTAAAGCAATACCTTCAATGCTTCATATGCTGTTAAATGGTTTCATACCAACCCAAAGCCACTGTTCTATGCCACAGTGTTGGCATCAACACTGTATATTTTGTTTATTTCTGCCACATTATAAGAACCTGCCTTATGATGGATGTGTCTCCCTCTCTGTCTCTCTCACCAGCTCCTGATGGCCCACCTCAGGAAGTTCAGCTTGAGCCTGTATCTTCACAAAGCATTCGGGTCACTTGGAAAGTAAGTAACCAAAGCAGGAAACAGAGACTCTAGCAGTATTTATGAATGTTCAAAGAGCTGTTGTTAGGGTGAATATTATAATAACTGTGGATCAGAAGTATTTTATTTTGAATAGAGGAATGGAGACCCTCTTCAGTGCTATGTCTCAATTTGATCAAAAGTAGAGTCCATGAGTTCATACATAGTTTAGTCAAAATTATCGATTTTTCCAATATAATTTAAAAAAATCTATTGTTACTGCTGTACTCTAATGCTTGTGACTTGGTTTGTTTTTATTCAGTGTCCTGATAACTGAAACGTTTTACATATGTTGTTTAACACTGAAACCAGTAGGTTTATAAATACATTAAACCAAACTGTACATCCTGATGAATAGAATAAAGATGCGTAGTCACCATGTATAATCTTAATAAGAGTGGCAATTTCCATACCATATTCAGAAATATGTAGGGTAAACTGTTAAAATAAGGTTACAGCATAATGGCCATAAACTTGTGTAGAAATTCTACATGGTTACTGTAACTTATGTAATGGGATGTGAACTTTGCCCTGTAACACAGAACTTTTGGAGTGTCGTGGTAATAATTGTAGAATGCTGGCAATTTATCATACCAGCACACTCTCATTTCAGACAGTTCATGATGGAACAAGATTATCCTGCATATAAAGGAAGCGTCTGCAGACAGACAGACTATATCTAATGAATTGTCCAGCTAATGCAGACAAACCTCACATGCTAGGGATTCTTGAGTAGATTAGTAGTAGTTAAAAATAGATACATTGAAAAAACTGTGTCCAGGGGCTGTCCTCTGAAGTACAAATACAGGTTTCCCTATCATCAATCCTAAATTTATTCTTCTCCACCCCACAAACATGAGGGTGACATGAAAATACAAATAATATTAAAGGTGCTTTGCACAAAACTCAGTTTTTCCTCGGTGGTCTTGGTTTCTGGGGATGATTCTCCTTTGCTGCTGAGGTATGCATTGTTCTTTGTGGTGCATGTGTCATCTGCAAAGCATTGCTTTTAGTATATAAATCTAATAGCAAAATATAATTATTCAGATTGGGAGGGGAGATGATAAAATTATAAAATGCAGCAAATTGCATCCTATTTAAAATTCCTGCGATGTGTAAGGAAGTGATTTTGCCTTGACTTGTTCAATCAGGAAAAAATTATTTGCTACTCCTTTTTTAGTTGTCAGATATACAGTGATAATGTTTGCATCACCTTCATGTCGTACAGTTATACTATTTGTTGCTGTCAGGGGTGGCTCTAGCCATTTTGCCGCCCCAAGGAGGGCGTCATGCCGTGGGGGGCGCTCTGCCGGTCGCTGGTCCCGCGGCTTCGGTGGACCTCCCGCAGGCACGTCTGTGGGAGATCCACCAGAGCCGCGGGACCAGCGGACTCGCCGCAGGCACGCCTGCAGGAGGTCCACCGGAGCCGCCTTCCGCCCTCTCGGCGCCCCCCGCAGCATGCCGCCCCAAGCACGTGCTTGGCGTGCTGGGGCCTGGAGCCGCCCCTGGTTGCTGTGGTTTTCACAGGTAGCAGTGGTTTGTGGCTACAAAGAATAGTATCATATAGCAGGCATAATGAAGCTCCATAACATACCAGTAGAGAAAGTTAAAGAGGATACATGAAGTGCCATACTTTAATATATTTTACCATTAACAGGAGAGCACACAGTCATCTTCTGAAATAATGTACACTGTATACTGATTCTGGCCTTATATGAAGAAATACTTAAAGGCTGATTTTGGAGGAGATTTCCAAAAGCACAAATGGGAGTTAGGCACCATTGACTTTCTGTGGGAGTTATGCACCTCATTGCCCATTGGTGTCTTTTGAAAATCTCCTCTTAAGCATTACGAACTCACATCAACGCAGACATTTACAGCTGAAATGAAACTTCCTGGCCTAAATTTTCAAAAATTGCCTCCATCATCATAGGTACAATTTTGCACTCTTAATTAAATGTGGGCACAATCAGCTGTGCCTGCAATTGTATCCATTTAGACATTTAACTACCTAGTCTGTGTGTGCTGTCAGGAAAGTAAATGCATCTAAATTAGTGCAGCTGGAGCTTTTCTTGGTCCCTTTCTTGTACTGAGGGCATTCAGAATCATGGCCAAGACTGATTTGCTCTGTGAAACTACCACACTTTTCAAGTGATGGCATTGTACACTTTATAATAAAATGAACATGCAATAGCATATTATACTGAAAGAACAAATGACATACACTATAATGTAGCAGTAAGATAATTTATTATAACTCATATACAAATAAATAATAGTATTAATAGTAACAGTGCAACAGTTAAAGTTGCTACATGATCAACCTACCTGACATAAACCACAAAAGCAAGGAAATGGTCATTTAAGCCGCATATCAATACAGACCCTCTATTCTTCTATCCATAAACGCACACCTTAACTCTACTGCAGCTATCATACACCACAGACCATGAACCACAACCTTCACTCTTCTGCTCTAGAGAGGCTCCATAAAAGGCATGATATTCACTTAATTAAAATTATTTTCAGTTCAGTATGGAGCGTTAAGAAGTAGTATTTTGGTTACAGCTGCACCAATCTCCCTTGCTCTCAGTTCCCCAGGTGTCTGTCAGGAAACCAGTCACTTTGATTCAGTGGTATTTAGAGTTGTTCTAGAACAGGGGTCAGCAACCTTTCAGAAGTGCTGTGTCAAGTCTTCATTTATTCACTCTAATTAAAGGTTTCGCGTGCCGGTATTACATCTTAACGTTTTTAGAAGGTCTCTCTCTATAAGTCTATAATATATAACTAAACTATTGTGTGTAAAGTAAATAAGGTTTTTAAAATGTTTAAGAAGCTTCATTTAAAATTAAATTAAAATGCAGAGCCCCACGGACTGGTGGCCAGGACCCGGGCAGTGTGAGTGCCACTGAAAATCATCTCGCGTGCTGTCTTTGGCAAGCGTGCCATTGATTGCCTACCCCTGTTCTAGAATATAAAGTGTCCACAGATGATCTGTTGGCTCATCTAAACAATGCTAGGTTTCACCATGGTGTTTGAAAAAAGATGACTACTTCTTTCTTTTCTTTTTCTTTTTTGACCAAGGATCTCCCTCACTGGTTAAGCTCAGGCTACTGCTATGCCAGTAGCCCTCCTGTGCCTTTCCCTTAGGACTACTGTTCATCCATCATGATCCTTACTGGGAGACTTCTTTTCTGACAGGGAGACTCTGGGCCTTAGTCTCTATGGCCCCATTTAGGGGTGGAATGGTGACTTTGCTATACAAGTGACATGTACACAACCTCTTGGATACAAACAGGTTGCATCCTTATTGCTTTGCATACACTAAGATAAGAACATAAGAATGGCCACACTGCATCAGATCAATGGTCCATCTTGCCCAGTGTCCTGTCTTCTGACAGTGGCTAATGCCAGATGCTGCAGAGGGAGTAAACAGAACAGGGCAATTATGGAGCGATCCATCCCTTGTTGTCCAGTCTCAGCTTCTGGCAGTCAGAGGCTATGGACACTCAGAGCATAGAGTTGTGTCCCTGATCATCTTGGCTAATACCCATTGACAGACCTGTCCTCCATTAACTTATCTAGTTCTTTTTGGAACCCAGCTATACATTTGCCCTTCATATCATCCCCGGGCAATGATTTCCACAGGTTGACTGTATGTTGTGAGAAGCACTTCCTTATGTCTGCTGCCAAGTAATTTTATTGGGTGACCCCTGGTTCTTGCTATATAAAAAGTACAACAGGAAAACATTGCAGCTAACATTTTCAAACCTGCTCACATAGAGTAATGCTCCAAAATCCATATTTATGCACAAGCTGGTCAGGAATTTTTCCACAACAGTTTTTTTTTTTTTTTTAATTTTGGTCAGAAAATACTGATTTGTCCCAGCCAAAACTTCCTGCAACAATATACTGGTTTTAGCAAAACTTTCTGAAGTACAGGGTGGAGTTTCTGGTCAGAAAAAGACACCCGTCCCAGAATAGCTAATCGGGTATGTCTGCACTTCAACCTGCAGGTGTAAATTCTAGCTTGAGGAGACAGACCCAAGCTAGCTCTAATCAAGCTAGCACACTGAAAATAGACTGTAGCTGTGGTGACAGGAGCAGCAGGCAAGACTAGCCACCCCATGTGTGTGCCCAGCATTTCAAACAGGATCATACTCAGGGCATCTAAGCTCCTGCCTCTACTTCCACATCTGCACCCTATTTTAGCATTTTGGTTTTCAGACATTCAGCCTTTGAACAAAAAAAAATCAAAATTTTCCATTGAGACTGTTTTCACAGAAAAATTAGTTTTCCATCCGAAACCAGTTTTGACAGAAAATTTTCAACAAATTTTCAATTTCAACAAATTATAAGAAAAGGACATATAAGCAAGAAAGTGAATGAATGACCAGTTAACTGAGTATTCTAATACTTCTGCTGTCTATGCTCTGGTGGATTTTTAGTTTTTGTTTTTAGTTTTGTTTTTGGATTTTTTTTTACGCAACAAAACTGCACTGTCCATTCACAAAGATGGTCTACATTTTATGCAATGGTTATGAAACGGAGTGCGGAGTGCTTCCATCAAGAAAACTATTTGCCTTTTACTTACTCACTTACCCACTAAAATATAACTGTGATATTTCCTTCTTAACTGGGACAAATGTTCTGTATTCCCATGAAGAAATTCAGATTTTTTAAATTCCAATCAGCTTCCCACCCGCCCTCCACCATGGTAAAATATGAAGTTTTACAGTCATTTAAAGAGCAACAAACTGTAAAAGAATTGAGACTATGATGCCACACTGTCAGCTAATGCATTTTTTATAAGATGTGACTTTTTAAAGGAATGTCTTCAGTCACCCAACAGGACAGAGTTATTCAGGAAACCAAGAAAAATAACTGGTCTATTATATATCAGAAAGCATGGTTCTACTCCCACCTGAGGTCTCATGCATGAACTTAGGCCCTGATTCTGCATCTCTTTTGCATACTTCTGCTGAAATCAGTGAGGATTTGGTGTATGAGGGCTTAGTGATTAGGCTATGTATATTTGTCTTTATGACTTCTCATTAGCTAAAGGTCCACGTTGAAACAGTAAAAGAGGTGGCAACCACTCTCTTAGAAAATGTGTTATTACTGGGGGAATTGAAGTATATTCTTATCCTAAGAAAAGATTCCTGCCTGAAGCTTTGTCTCCTTTTTTGGAAACCAAATGCAGTGGAATATAAACAAGGCATCTGAAAATAAAATCCTGTTACTCTAGGAAATCTGATTATAGACTTCAGTATGGTGTGCTGATGGTAGTGGGAGAGCTTGTTTGGGTAGTCTGCTGGGATGTGTGTGTTTGTGTGTGTGTGTGTGTGTATTAGTTTTTGTACATGGACCCTAAGTGGTAGTTGTAAATTTTACAATAATTGTATATGCACCCAGAGCATTATATTGGAACATTTTTACAAAATGAAATATAGTTCAACAAATTTCAGCATCTATGTAAGTGGAAACATAACAAACATTTCTGTTCCTAATAGACTTTCTCACCAAGTTAACAATGCTTATTTTATTTTCTACTATATTTTATGCTAGTCTACTGAAATGGAAAGATCTGTCAGTCAGAGTGCAGGAATCTTGTATGGTGACTCAGAACTATAGTGTACAATACATTTACTGGGCACATTTTTTATCATTGGATACCAAACACTTGTTTCAATAGCCATTCAGTGTAGAAATTCCTACATTCTGATTCACTACTGCCTTCAGAGGTCAACAGATGTGGCTGCCTCAACGTCTTGATTTATCCAGACAAAACTTCCAAATCTAAATTAGGCTTAAAAAATATTTCACCATTAGCTATTTTAGTAAAATAACAGTCTGGAATTCTTTTTAACTCATTGGTGATTATATCCTGGATAATAAACAACTTGGCCTGAAATTTGTTTAGCATAGTAAAGAGTTGTTGCCTTATGAACAGTGACTCCCTCAATTTATGACCTAAAAATAGAGTGGTGTTCATTTAAAGAAAACATTGACTTTCTGTGCAGTTCAAAGTACTTAAGGGACAGAATTTATTTGCATTTCCACATATATTCTTAACATATAATATTTCCTATCCCGTTCAGGCTCCAAAGAAGCACTTGCAAAATGGAATTATTCGTGGATACCAGATAGGCTACCGGGAGTACAGTGCAGGGGGCAATTTCCAGTTCAACATCATCAGTATTGACACCACTGGAGATAGTGAAGTTTATACCCTGGATAACCTGAAAAAATTCACCCAGTATGGCATGGTAGTACAGGCATGTAACCGGGCTGGAATAGGACCTTCTTCTCAGGAAATCATCACCACTACTCTAGAGGATGGTAGGTCCTAGGCAAGCAAATATCATATATACCATTGTACACATTTTATGATTTCTTTATCAGCCCTTTTATTCTCACTGATGGATACGTTGACCTAATTGTATCTACTGCCTGATTAGTGTTCATTATATAGTGGATAAGAGAATGGTTACACTTGGAAACAATAGTTATATTATAGACAGGTGGGAGGGAACAAATCAACTTGCATGTTGTGTACAAAGTTCAAATTGCTAGCTACACAATATAGTTCTGTTTAAGAAATACGACTGTTCTGATTTAATAATGTGCAGTTGTGAGATAACTTGATTGAGAACATAGTCTTTCTTAGAAACACCCTTGTTTTGATATTGACTCAGTTGCCAATTTCATGCTTTCAACGTAGGATCATAGTGTGGTTTGATATCTCGTAAAGTAAAAATACTTATTTTTCAGATAAGTCTACTGTGAAACCCAGAGCTATGCTTATGCTGTAACATAATTTTCCAGCCTAAAATGAGACATGAGTTTTTCCAAGAATGTCCAAACTAATAAAAGCAAAGTCACTGGCACTTTCTGTATATTTCAGGCTGTCCACTGAGAAAAGCAATTCAGAATTACTTTTCTAAACCACACAGAAGAGCACTTCTCAAATAATGATAGAGAGTCCTCTAGTGGAAAAAAAGAGTTATTCCATTTGCTATAGAGAGGAGTTTAATACTTTAAAACAGTATAAAAGTAAATTCTAAAACAAGCAACCAAGGAAGATATCAAAAGCCAGATTTTCTGCAGTTTAAATTGGCATAAATCCACTCAAGTCAATGCCAGTTTACACCAACTGAGAATCTGACCTTATGTATGTTAAACAGAGAAACACATTTGTACATTTTTGAATGTTACAGTGTTTGAGGCATATGTTTCAGAGAACACTGGTGTTTTACATTTACTGCAAATCCTGTTAGTACTAGACAGAATACAGCATGATGGAAGACAATTCACTTAAACATGCATGTTTTTACTACTGCAACAGGTGTAAAGTTTTTCTGCTATATCTGGCACATATGGGTTCTTTCTTGGGAACATTTTTGTAACATCACTGTGAGGTCATTATGGGAATTGAGGATAAGATAAATCAAGAAGGCAAAATGATAGATTAGCAAGTATTGCATTTGAAACAGAAATTACTAAATATAAATTTGTTAAAGCTGATTCACAAAAATTTAGAACATTTTCAAATTTTCAATTTTTTCAAAAAACTGTAAATTTTGATTTAGAAAAAATCTCAAAGATATTCAAAAATCATTTTTTCTGTGTATTTCAATCAGCTCTATAATTTATTTTCCTTTTAGTAGCAAGGGCAAATCCTAATGAAGAGGAAGTCAGTGAGGGTCCAAAGATATTTCTGGGAAGTGAACTGTACTTTCAAAAACAAACGTAGCAGTAACCAAGCAGTTCCATCGGTAGCAAAGTAGAAACTCAGCTTAAAATAATGGATTTTGCTTAAGTGATGAAAATTGAAATTGTAGTAGAAAGGGACTCTTCCAAGAAGTGGGTATAATTGTTATTTAATTTGTGTCTCCAATGAATTATGAAGAAAATATATATGTGCATTTTAAACATTCAGTTTCACACTGGTGACTGTAATCTCTTAAGAATAGAGTTTTACTTGTGCACAGAAGTTATCTAGAGCTAAAATTGGTGAATATCTCATTCCAGTACCCAGTTGCCCTCCAGGGAATGTCCAAGCCACTGCTACATCACCAGAAATGATCTCCATTTCCTGGTCTACACTTGCCAAAGAAGCCCTGAATGGGATTCTACAGGGATTCAGAGTTATTTACTGGGCAAATCTCTTGGATGGAGGTAAGCAGCTTTAACCAATCCATCAGGTGTGTGCCAATAGCAATGACAGGATAACTGGAAATTCGTGGCGGTTAATATCATTTTGTCCTCCAGTATGAAAAGCATATCGGAAAACTTTACATTTTCTTTCATCATCATTTTACACAGAGCATCATACATCTCTGTCTGAATCATTTTGTACAGAACTTTGAGTAGCTGACAGGTTGTTACAAAACTATTTATGAACACACACATATTCAAAAGAGAATTTTGGCAAGTGTGGGAGTATCATCAGTTCCTCTTTACCTCCTCAGAGTTGAAGCTACTGCCTTTCCTTTAAAGATTACTGTGCTAGTTTTAGCAGCATTATCAAAATACCTGTTATCTAATTATTCATCCAGGAAGAACAAAATTAAACACAGGAATCCTTGTTTAAATACCACAACTGTTTTTAAAAATACATTTTTTAAATACTCAAAGGTTTCTTGTTTTCAGAGGCAGGAAAAGAAACCTACTTGGCATTTCTTTTTCTTAAGGTCAACAGAATTACCTCTGAAATCATTTTGTATTATGGACTTGTCTTCAGTGATTGGCTTTTGAGGCCCATAATGTAGGGGATTTCTGTTTTGTAATTAGTAAATGGCTTGAAGTATTTCAACCATTTTGGTAAATAAACAAGTTGCAGTTTATCTGACAGTAACACTTTTCATATCCATGTGATTTGAAACAAAAATTACATAGTAAAGTGTGTGTGTACACTAAGTAGTGACACTGTGAACATAACACCATCCTCCTCAATAGATCTGCTCCCAGTATTTTGATTTTTATTTTAGTTATATGCTGACAATGTGCTTTTGCCTCCACAATTAGGGTGAAGGAAGGAAACAGGTTTGGGGCAGCTTTCCCCTCCCCCAACATGTATTTGAAGTGCTCAGATGTTTGGAAAGTTAATATAGATCCTAAGGGAGGTGATCAAGTGTGCATGCATTTACCACATTCTGCAGTTTATCATGATATCACCTCAATATTTGTTTCCTTTTTGTGGACTTTAGTGAACAATACATTTTAACTTTTTTTTTTAACTCTTGCTAGCAGTGCCAATCCAGCTCTGTCTCAGCTCTGGCAGAATGAGCTGGATTATATTCTTGTGTGTGTATCCATCAATGGAATAGTTACTGGGGGGAGGGATAGCTCAGTGGTTTGAGTATTGGCCTGCTAAACCCTGGGTTCTGAGTTCAATCCTTAAGGTGGCTACTTAGGGATCTGTAGCAAAATCAGTGCTTGGTCCTGCTGGTGAAGGCAGGGGACTGGACTCAATGACATTTCAGGGTCCCTTCCTTCCAGCTCTGTGAGATAGGTATATCTCCATATATTACTGGATAAATTCATGGTGGTTAAGTCCATTAATGGCTATTAGCCAGGATGGGTAAGGAATGGTGTCCCTAGCCTCTGTTCGTCAGAGGATGTAGATGGATGGCAGGAGAGAGATCACTTGATCATTGCCTGTTAGGTCCACTCCCTCTGGGGCACCTGGCATTGGCCACTGTTGGTGGTAGACAGGATACTGGGCTAGATGGACCTTTGGTCTGACCCAGTATGGCTGTTCTTATGTACCATAATTAAATTCCAATTGTCTTGCCAAATTCTATCCTATGCTAGTTACACCTGTTCAAACATGAGGTTGCACAGGTGTAAATGAGGGCAGAATGTAACCCGGAGGCTCACTATGGTGATAATGCTCAAGTGAGAAATCTTATGAGGTATAGTGACTATTCATTGGTGAATGAAAAATAAAGATGAGAAAATGTGCAGTCCTGATTCAAGACAAGGTAATTTTTTTTCATTGACTTCAGTAGGCTTTGGATTAGGCCCTACACTGCTGAAAAGCTACATAACAGTATAGCCTGCTATACCCTGCAAAACGCAGCTATTGGACCTGAAATTATAACTTTGAATCTCCTTATCTTGTTAGATATATTTTCTGCCCTAGTTGTTCTTTTAAAGCATTTTTGCACATGAATCATGTTTTCCAGCTTAATACATTAAGGTTTATGTGATAAGCCCCATCTCTCCCTGCAAGTGAATTTATTTTTACCACATTTAAATCTATCGTTAACTAATGCTTCTGACCATAGTGCACTTTACAGTAGAGCTGGGCAAATTTTTTCAAACAAAAAGCGTTGTTTGTTTAACTTTACAAAAAGTGACCTTTTTTCAGACATGAAAACTGTTGTAGAAATTGTTGACTTTTTTAATGTTTTTATTTTGAGGGGAAAATATTGTATGATTATTATCAATTTTTAAATTGTAAGTACCATTATAGAAATATTTTATTTACCGAAAAGCTGTTTCTGAGTAAATGCAAAATTTCAATAACCATTTTGACAGTGGTTTTGATATTTTTGCTTAATTTCAATTAAAAAAAGGCTAAATAAATTAAAAAGTTAAAAACAAATTTGCTGTTTATCATGTGAAAAGGAACTGAGATAAAAATTTCAAATGTCATTTTTTCCATCTGCTCTATTTTACAATAATGATCAGTGTGAGCATTTAAGGTATCTCTTTAATAATCACAAAATATTCTTTCTCTTTCATTTAAATTAATGGAGATATACCTATCTCCTAGAACTGGAAGGGACCTTGAAGGGTCATTGAGTCCAGCCCCCTGCCTTCACTAGCAGGACCAAGTACTGATTGTGCCCCAGATCCCTAAGTGGCCTCCTCAAGGATTGAATTCACAACTTTGGGTTTAGCAGGCCAATGCTCAAACCACTGAGCTATCCCTCCCCCCATGAGTGCATATTTTTTAATCAGAAGATTCCCTATTTATTTTCATACAAATATAGACATGTATGATTAGAAGAAGAATAGCATTGCCAATAACTTGGTTCACTTTTTGTTCCCTAGAGCTGGGAGAGATTAAAAATGTCACTACAACACAGCCCTCGCTAGAGCTTGATGGCCTGGAAAAATATACCAACTACAGCATCCAGGTGTTGGCATTCACACGAGCTGGAGATGGAGTCAGGAGTGAACAAATTTTCACCCGCACTAAAGAGGATGGTAAGAACTATGAACTTCTCCATAGCCAGCCTGCCACATGACACTGCTTGATTTGGCCCAGATTTTCAAAGCGATGTGTGTACAACACCCAGCGTGCATGCACAAACTGGGATTTGCATGCATAGCTCTTCAGTTGTGAGCACATGTTCAGTGCTGTGTGCACAGTTTGAAAAAAATTGGGCATTTCTATTTATTCATTTTTTTTATGGCCAGGTTAAGGATTAAGGCCCCAGTTCAGGAAAGCATCTAAGAATGTGATTAATTTTAAGCATGTTCGTATTTTTTTTAAATGTAACAACAGTTTATTTAACAGCTTTGACATGTTCCTGTTTTTTAATTATCCTTGAGATAGACTTTCTAAATCAATAGAAAGTAGGAGCCTAACCTGCTTAGGCACTTTTGAAAATCCCACTAGGCACCTAGCTGCATCTTTGAGCACCTTAATACCTTTGAAAATCTGTTCTCCAAAGGTCAAGGATGTTTTGGCAGAGATAGGAGTGTGAGGCACAGAGCTGACTGAATAATATTAGTTCAATAATTTCTTCAGTGACATTTGTGATATTTTTTCAAATAAATTAGTCAATAGTTTTTTTCTTTATTATTCATCCAATTTATAGATAATGCATGAATATTAGTAAAATTGATATGGGAAGGGGATTTACAGAAATGCGTAAGGGAGGGGGTGTCCAACTCCTATTGACTTTCATTCATTGAAGAATTCCATTAAGTTAATCAAACCAAGTATTAAGGGGTTGGTTCTGAAATTTACCCCCATTTTAATGTCACTTTACACTGACAGAGTGGTGTCAAGGGGCCTCACGGCAAATGAGGATCAAGCTATTGCAGGATGGCACTAGGCCTTTAAAAAGGAAGAGGCTACGTACCTGTGACTCATCAGCTGCCTCCTAACTGAGTCTTTTTAGGGCTGGTCTACACTGGGGAGGGCGGGGGGGAATCGATGTAAGATATGCAACTTCAGCTATGAGAATAGCATAGCTGAAGTCAATGTATCTTATTTCAACTTACCTCCCATCCTCACGGCGTGAGATCGACAGCCGCGGCTCCCCCATTGACTCCTCTTCTGCGTCTCGCCCTGGTGAAGTTCTGGAGTCGATGGGGAGCGCGGCGGAGATCAATTTATCACTTCTAGACAAGACATGATAAATCAATCCCCGATAGATCGATCACTACCCACCGATCCGGCGGGTAGTGTGGACGTACCCTTAAGAGGGCACCTGACCCATATAAAATGGGAGTTGCCTGGAGGAGTTAATGAGGGAAAGGGCAGGTGAGAGCTGTCAGGGACCAAAAGATTGGAGGTGCTTGAAGGAAGCTGTAGGAGATTTGTGGGGGAAG
Organism: Mauremys reevesii; assembly: GCF_016161935.1. Lineage (NCBI taxonomy): Eukaryota > Metazoa > Chordata > Testudines > Geoemydidae > Mauremys > Mauremys reevesii. The sequence continues at coordinate 162,653,470 of NC_052623.1, forward strand.
GCTGAAAGCAGGAGAGCAGCAAGTTGGGTTTGCAGGCTGACTAAACCAGTGAGCTAGGGCTGGAGGCAAGAGAGGGTGTTGCCTGCTGACTTCTAAGCCAGAGAGCCAAAGCTACGGGCTGAAGGTAAGGGAGCAGTGTAGGGTTTATCTGCTGACACCTCTGTGGTGGAGAGCTGGAGCCAGGTGAGCAATGGAAAGGCCTATCTGCTGGTTTGTGTGAGATATGAAAAGTTAACTGAACAGGAGGAACAGTGGTGCCCTCCATCAGAGTGGCTGGGGGAAGGGTGTTCCTTCTGGGAAGAGTGGATTATATCCCAGCTGGAAAGTCTGGGGTAGCTGACTTGGTTAAAGGACAGGAGTGAACTGAAGAAGAGCCCAGGAGTGATGGCAGACACGGGAGTTTGATATGTGAAGTGTTGAGGAACTAGATGTCTTGGGGTTTTAAGGGACTATCTGCACTTGGGTGATAAATGGACTGTTTGGGGACTGTTGTTATGTGCTGTTTGAACTATGCTTTTGTAATAAACTGGTCCCAAGGAGAGACATTGTTAGGCAAGAGACTGTCATGGAGGTTTTGGGCTGCCTGAGAAGGTAAACTGAGGCAGTTGTGCCTGTTCTGTCACAGCCTGCTGCTAGAGGGCACTCCAGGCAGAGCCACCCTATGACACATGCCCTTAATGTATATTTCTTTCCATTATTCACTCAGCTTTACTCAGGCTCTTTGTTCCCAGATTTGTTTTTATTTTCAATATTTACATAGTTCCTTTTATTACTTTGAACAAAGACGGATTAACCACGAAAGCAGGAGCATGTCTTATGATTCATAAATGTAGTTCTACTTCCAGAGCTCAGTAGAAGCAGCTATGTTTTAACTCCTTTAGAGAGACAAGGTGGGTGAGGGAATATCTTTTACCTTTATCTTTTATTTTTCAAGAGCTTATCTTTTATTGGACTAACTTTTATTGTTTCTTTAAACAATCAAACACAGCAAGCAGCAAATATTTGGCCACACACTTCCGAAGCCCCAAATCATATTCAGGTTTTGGCAGACTAATTGCAGCTTTTCAATTAAAAAGACCACAACAAATTTTGAAGGAAAACAGACATTGTCCATGATTTTTTTCTGCTTTTTAAAACCCCTAGATTTTGATCCAGAAAAAGTTTTGACGGAAAATATTTGTCCAACCCTTTTAATGAGCTTTAGTGCCTTTTAGTACTAGCTGATGCTGAGAACCAGTGATACCTTGTAAAGAAGTTTTCTCAAAACTGGGTTTGTGCCGAGATGCAGAAGGTTTATTTTTCCCAGGGCTGCCTGTGGGTGGGAGCAAGTGGGGCAATTTGCGCCGGGCCCCGCAGGGGCCCCCACGAGAATATAGTAGTCTATAGTATTGCCATTTTTTTTATGGAAGGGGCCCTCGAAATTTCTTTGCCCCAGGCCCCCTGAATCCTCTGGGCAGCCCTGTCCCTGACTCCTTTTGGGTGTCTTGCTCCCTGGGATGCATAGAGTGAGCAGTCTCCGCATTCTGAAAAGCACAGAGGCAGTGATTGTGTCTGGTTCAAAAGGGGGCTCCTTTAACCCTCCTCCTCCCTGAAAAACCACAGAGGTGTTAAGCAGTATCTGGCCCTAAATCAGTAAGCCCAAATTTTTCAGATATTGCAAGAGTCAGCTCAATGGCCCTACTGTTTAATTCTTCAACAGGGAATCTCATTTAACATATGTAGATATGAAATAGTGACATTATCTATATACATATCTTGCACCAGCTTCACTGCAGTTATTTTCATTGTGGTACAGATCTTTGTTAAGATAGTGAGAGGGTTAAAACTAGAAATGGTCCAAACTAAAGCGCTGGAGCCAAACACCCCTGAACTTTGAGGAAGTTAGCATCTGAATAATGCTGCTGGCTGCTCTTTCTACAAACTCTGGTGGTAAATATATGACATCTTCAGGAGAGTTCAGCTCTGGAGAGCTCATATCTTCTACTTATGGTCGCTCATCTCTACTTAAATTGAGGCCAGAGTATCCCAATCTTCAGTAATAAACTTATTCTTGAGTGTCTTTACCTTACCATCAAGCCTCCTAATTCTTTATTATTATTATTATTATTATTGGGTTATATCATGTCGTTTTTGGTTTTTTTTTGTTTTTACATCAGTAGGAAGTTTTCCTTAAATCAATGGCCTGGTATGTCCCAGTATTATAGATAAAGGCACACTGTGGCCATTCATCACTTAAATATGGGTTCCCAGCTCTGATATACATGTCCATAAATCTAGAATATCTTTAGCAGCCCTGAAATAGACAAAATGTTTTCTTCCCAAGTAGCAAATGTAAACAGTAACCCAAGTGATAAGGAAATCAGGCTAGAGAAAATGAGTTTGGATTTGGATTTCTTGTAATAATCAATACTGATTTCAGACACCAGAGGTCAGACATAGCTGCTGTTGAGCTTAGGAAATGAGAGATTCCAGCTGAGAATGTGAAGTGAGGCTTCCTTTTAAGGTGGCATCATTAATGTTTTTGTATAGCTTTTCTCCCCAGGATCCTTCGGAAAAAGTAATTATTCCTCTCAGAGATCCTTGTGGCACCATGAGAAGTGGAGCAGAAACTTCCTATTTTAAGAATTCATTGCATTTTACCCTACCCTTTTCACTCTCAGTGGAGCCACTCATAAGCCAAGTGTCTTCTTCACCCGTGGATTTATTTTACTGATCATTAAAAATTAAAATAGATTTTCTAATTCTCTCCCTCCTTGGGTTTAAACTGCATTTTCACAAGCTATATTTGATGGCATGGGGATTGAATTATGTCCTTCATATTTCTTTATTGGAAATGATACATTATAAAACCTTAATTAAAACAATGAATCTCTATTCTTTATTAGATAGACCCATTGAGCCAGATCCTCAGCTAGTGTAAATCAGCACAGCTCCATTGATTTCAATGGAACGACACCAATTTGCACAAGCTGTGAATCTGGGCTATTAACTCACTCAAGGCTCTGTTAAAAAGGGACACTTAGATGTGGGTACATACTGCCCAATTTGGCCTTGTGGCAGCCTTAATCTGCTATGTCTGATTTTGTATTATTGCATAGCTGCCATTTACAGCTTTTGGGACTCGGGTGATCCAGAAGGATACATGTGTCTTTCTGTCTTGCTTTTCAAATTCACTCTTTTTTATTTTAAAACATTCTGCTCATCTTGTCTAGAGGGAATACAAGTTTAGGCAGCAGTGCCTTTTTTTCCACCCAAAAGAGTTGGGTGCCAGACATAATCGTTAGTGGCTTGGCTCTGTATACTGCAGAGTGAAAATCCTGTGTACAGAGCAAAGCTTTGCTCTCACAGGGGTGATAGAGCCTTCAAATGTACCATTCATGGCACTTTTGCCTCCCGGGTGTCTGGTACTGTGAAGAAAAATAGCCAGCTACACACCTGCTGTGAGAGAGCTCCTGGAGCCTCTCTGGATCCCCACGCTCCACCATCAGTAAATTCTATTCCCTAAATCCTCGTCCTCTCAGTATAATTTTCCTCTCCCACCTTTCAACACATTTTCACGCAGCCACAGGGACAGCACAAAGTGCTCCCTTTCCTACATGGCAGGAAACATGCTATCTCTATGCTGTTTTTATGCTCCTATTGTCCAGGGAATGAGCTTGGGGTCTAATGTCCAATCACAAGGACAGCTTTAAGTGATGTTTAGTGTTTTGGTGTTGAGTCTTTCTTTCCACCCAACTCACCTTTATTCTGTCTCACCCCTGGCAGTCACTGAACAACAGTCCATAGTACATGCCATGTCTAGCTTGTCATTGTTAGGAATTAGAGGACGCAAAGAGCTTGTGAGAATGATGGAATTCTCAGGCTGCAACCAAAAGATCACCTTTGAATTCACCCTCTTAAAATTGCTACAGCCATTAGCCAATTTTGAGAAAACATGTGGGATTATCTTTCCTACCATAACCAGAAGCTATTATGCACAGTCAGTCAGGAATTTTCCAACAAAATACGTCTTCATGGGAAAGTATCAGTTACTTGAAATCTAAACTTTTAATGAGAAGGGGTTGGTTTCAATCTCTCTGTCTACACATTTTTGAAAAAAAGAATTGAAATTGTCAAAGTCTTGTTCTGACATTTTCAAAATGTTTTGACTGTATTTTTGTCTGTATTTTTTATTGTATTTTTGTCTATATTTTTTCTAGATTATCAACTCTCAACCTTTTTTGTGATTTCAATTTTTCATTCTGTTTTGGGACAGAAAAACATTCAAAATCTGAAAACTCTAACATTTCCTGCCCATCTGTACTATTAGTTCCATAGAAAAGAGTGGCAATGGTGACAGTGGCTACCAGTGTAGGACTGTGAGCATGTCTCTCAGTAATAAGGTCAGCAGCGCATACCACCACCAAACACAGGTTCTTCAGAATATTCAGAGATCACATTTAATAAGCATCCCAGTTATTTTATTATATAAACCCACTCTATGCTCCAGAATAGAACACTTTCACAGCCTCATGTAGTTTTCCTGAATGCAGAAGCCGGATATGTGTGTATGTATGTTTGTATATATATATCTAGAGAGAGAAGATTATTGAATTTCATCATTCAGTTAAAAACAAACTTGGATTTACATGTCACAGCAATATCCTTCAGGGTTTTCCAAATGAATATCTAAAATGAAAAATTATTAGCAATTAAAGTTTGTCAATATCTGCACCTTATCGGAGAAAATATAGGAATCCGGTGAAAAGTAAAGCTTTTCATGTGTCTGGAAAACTCTAGATCAATTTTGAATTAATCCTTCAGCAGTTGACAGATAAGAGCCACTCCCGTCACAACCTCTCCCCATGGATCAAACACTAATTTGGCAATAAATTATTTTAAACTCGCTTATCTAGTTGCAGTGATTTTCAGGAGACATTACTAACCATAAAGGAATCTCCCACTGGGCTAAGTAATTACCCAGGAGAGCCAGGTTTCATTCTTCAGCAGCAGTAACAAATAGCATTTCTAATGAGCTGGATATAAATATTGAGCCGAATGCTGTCAAACATCACTATTTATTGTGGATTGGATAGAATCTACTAAATGAATTAGCCTTTCAGAGCAAGGATTGGTGGGGAGGATGGGGGGATTTTGATGTGAATATAATGATGAGCTCCTCATTTGGACTCTTAGTAACATTCTCAATACAGTATAAATAGAAAATGCTGGATTACAGGAAGCTTCCATAGTATTTTGAATGTATGCATCTTAGGCAAAATTGTAGTTGGTGGTACTTACCAATCAGCTTTCTTACATTGTTTAGAAAAAGATTAGATGCAGCTGAGTGGCAGTGTACAACAAAGCTGATTTATCTATGCACATGTAGAAACTGAAGTTTTCCTTAAATGCATTTCAAAGGCTGAGGCATTTAACTATGAAACTAATTTTAGCTGCAAACTTAGGCCCCAATCTCACTAGCTTCTCCTTGCGAGCAGACTTTACCACCTATGTGGTGCCTATTAATTTCAGTGAGATCTGGACAGGGATAAAGTTCTGTCTATGCCAGGGCTGGGCAAACTTTTTGGCCTGAGGGGCACATCGGGTTTCCAAAATTGTACAGAGGGCCATTTAGGGGAGGTTGTGCCTCCCTAAACAGCCAGGCGTGGCCCGGCCCCCACCCCCTATCTGACTCCCCCTGTTCCCTGTCCCCTGATGGGCTCCCTGGGACCCCTGCCCCATCCACCCCTCCCTGTCCCCTGGACACTGCACCCCGACTGCGCCCCACCGCCCCATCCAACCCCTCCTGTCATTCCTGACTGCCCCCCCCCGGGGACCTCTGCCCCATCCAACCATCCCTTCTCCCTGACCTCCCCCGGAACCCCTGCCCCTGCCTGACTGCCCACCACCACCCCATCCAACCCCCCTCTGCTTCCTGACTGTCCCCCCAGGACCTCTGCTCCCATTCAGCCACCTGTTTCCCACCCTGTGATCGTCCCAACCCCATCCACAGCCCCGCCCCCTGACCACCACCCCAAACTCCCCTGCCCTCTATCCACCCCCCTGCTCCTGCCTCCTTACCGTGCTGCATGGAGCACCTGTGGCTGGCGGCGCTACAGCCGCGCTGCCCAGAGCCCCAGGACAGGCACCTGTGCCACCTGGCTGGAGCCAACCACACCACCGCGCAACACAGAGACCTGGGTCAGGCCGTGGGTCTGCATTGGCGCTGCAGGCAAGATCTCGCAGCCCCGCTGCCCAGAACATTGTGCTGGCTGTGCAGTGAGCTGAGGCTGCGGGTAGGGGGAACAGCGGGGGAGGGGCCAGGGCTAGCCTCCTGGGCCAGGAGCTCAGGGGCCGGGCAGGAGGGTCCCACAGGCTGCCGTAGTTTGCTCACCTCTGGTCTATGCAGATCAGCTTGCAGAACCAGGCCCTAAGATGGTATGTATTTAGTAGCAATTTTTTTATGATACTGAAAAGACCAGATCAGCAACGAAAATTTTCATTCCACAGGAAATTACAACATTAAAAAGAAATTCAGAATCAGAACAATAAGCTGAAATTCACCATTCAAAAATTCAGAAAAAAATGTATTTGGAACCATCAAAATGGTTTGTTTTGATACTATCAAAACATTTCTTTTTGATAGTGTTGAAAATCTTGTTTTAATTTTTATGTTACAGGTGTATCTATATTTAAAATAATATTTAATGTATTCTAAGTTGAAATGATAATGATAATGAAAATGTTCAACACTATCTAAACAAAATGTTTAGACATTATCAATATGAAATATTCTGAATTTTTCCCATAGAAAATTTTGTTGAAATGGACTCATTCCCACAAAACATTTAGATTTTTTACTGACTTGCATTTTTCAGTGGAAAACTATTCTGTCAAAAAAAAAAATCAACCGGCTTTCACACTAAATAGATCTTGTAGCATGTTGTAATAAGTACAATTTATTGCGTACTTTTCATATACGTTTAATATTTTACAGACGTTCTCACATATACAAATTGTACACAATAGGAAGAGGCTATGCCTATATATCTGAAGTTGTAGAAAAATTATACAATATATTGTATGCTTAAGAAATATGAGTGCATATAATTAAATTCTTTCTCATAATGCAAATACACAGGGAGGCAGGGTTAATGTTGTACACAGAAAATTAAATATGACATTTCCTGACTTGAGTGTTTAACTATGCAGCCTTAATTAGTTTTTTCATGTAGTTTGTGATGCAATACATAAGGATTTACTGTAAATAAATAATTGTGTGCATATAGAGGTATATAAATATATGCACATTTATATTATAAATATGTAGAGCACATAATTTCACATATGTAATCTCTGCAAAGATTCAATAATATTTGTGGGCGGGGGAATGATATATAAAATATTAATTATAGCAAATACTTCACTGGATGCAATTGACTCTTGGTAGGATTTCTTCCCCTTTTTTTCCATTTCTTGAGTACATTAAGACCTCTGAGCTGTTTTCTTGTTAGATATGCTGTACTGTACAGGTCAGTCTTTTTCGATTGTGTTGGTCCACTTTGATAACTATACATTTTGCTCTTTCAGTTCCAGGTCCTCCTGCTGGAGTTAAAGCAGCTGCAGCATCACCATCCACAGTATTTGTGTCCTGGCTCCCCCCATTTAAGTTAAATGGTGTCATCCGAAAGTACACAGTGTTCTGCTCACACCCCTATCCCACAGTAAGTTCTACAAAACAACTTTAGAAGTTCATTATTAATCTATCCATATACATTTCCAGATGTTTAGTGCCTAACACTTTTATTGAATTTTCTCCCTTTTTTTCCTTTCTCTGAAATGTTTTTTTTCCATTAAGAGGGGTTGCTGTTTTCATATATATTCTTGTTGACAGTACTTAGAGCTTAATACAGCACACTAATTTACAAATCATTTCAAATCATAGGATTCCAAGGTTGAATGATTTTAAAGGCACAGGTTCTGAAGCTTTTTAGTTGGTTCTCACAAGGCCAACTGCCAGCTATCTGTGACACAATTACAGCTGGGCAAATTGTGGAAACATTTATTTATGAATATATTTGCTAATTCCAACTTGCATTTGGATCTGTGTTCCTACAGTTCTGGCTTGGGCATTCATTTGTGAATGAGTGTAATGATGTGTGAACGAGCATATTTGCTTGTGAATATGTGTATTTGTGCCAGAAGCATTTGTCCATCCTATATATGCACATTATTACTTACTGAAAATGTGACAAGGGATAACTGAATTGAACATTGGCTAGCCATCTCATGCCTTTCTCCCTCCCTCAGTCAGGAAGGAATCCAGCTATTTTAAAATCTGGGGGAACATCTATTCTTTATAAACATCAATTGTTGTCTCTCTGATACAAATGTAACATATTTATCAATACCCTTTATTTATTGCATTTTATATTTATTTCTCTATGTAGTGGAAGGGTGTGGGAGTATTAAATGAGAGTATTCATCAACCATGGTACTTTGAACATATTTGTAGTTTATGATGCAATAAAAATGTTGTTTCTGAGGCCTATGGGGAAATATTCAAAAGTGCCCAAGTCTCATTTTCAAAAGTGAGTTAGGAACCTAAGGACTAATTTTCAAAGCTATTTAGGTACCTAAAGATGCAGGCAGGACCCTTTTGCGATTTTCAAAAGCACCTATGAGATTATGCACCTACCTCCCATTGAAATCAATGGGAAATAGGCTCCTAACCTGCCTAGATGCTTCTGAAACACACTAGGTGCCTGTTTGCATGTTCAGGCACCTAAATACTTTTGAAAATCTGGCCCTTTAGAAATGGGACTTAGGCTTTTACGCAGTTTTTGACATTTTTATCCCTAATGCCATTATTACAAAAATCACTGTGTTGAAACCCAAAATATCTTGATGATATTGTGTGTTGCTGTTGGTGTTAAACTAGCTATTGGTTGTAATGCACTGACTACTAAGGGAGTAGGTGTTGCTCAAAGAAGGTTGTTTGAATTTTACTGAACCAGACCTTGCCTGTATTTTTTAGGTCATGATTGTGATGCTTCAAACAGGTTAATTACTAAGTAACTGTGTCTATGGTTTAGAAAAAACAGCAGGTGGTGCTGCTGCTTCTTTTTGTTTACTTCTCACACATTTCCTCCTTCAGCTTCTTTGCTGGAAACATTGTTGTACATGGGTTTATATTGCAGGGAGATTAAGCACCATACAATACATCCAGTAACTGGTATATAATCTCTGATTATATTCTTTCTTGGGCAAACCTTTTTTTTTTCTTTTTTCTTTTTTTTGTCTCACAAATTGTGTTAACCTCAAAGTTTTGCTAACACCTCATTATTAGGGTCAAAACGCTTCTCTCGTGGTTTATGCTACAGAGACATTTTGTGGAGTAAATGTGAGTGTTCTGCTAGGACTGACTAGAGCCACTGCTGGTGTTGGACTATGTTGCATTGTGCTGCTGCAATTTTGTGATGTAATGGCAAGGTTCCTAGAGCCTATGGATATGGACCCTTTTGCTGTTTGCATACATTATAAATTTAAAAAATCATAAGGGCAGGCTGTGTAAACTCCTCCATAAAACTCTACTGATTCAAATAATTATGACTTTCCCAGCAGCACCTCCAATTCAGTACAGTGCACTCTATCTTGAACAGTGATGGCCAATCACACCAAATTGTCAGCATCGGTAAACCACAATTTAGGCATCCTCTCAGGGTAAGACAAGACCACAAGACCTCAGCCTGATATTTTTTTGTTAAGACAAAATGTCTTTGGTTTTCTTTTTGGTTTTGTTTGTTTGGTTTGTCATAAAAACATCCTCAGATAAGGATTTTACCGTCGTCTATTGAAACCTAAACTGAGAGAGAGCGATTGTAAATAGAACAGTGCTTTCATATTGCATGCTGCTGCTATAGTACCCTGGAGTTGGCAGAACTCTGTTTTAAAAGCCCCCATTATTACATTTTTCATTTGAGAAAAAAAAACACTCACTGATTTATTATAGGCACTTCTTGGACATTACACAGTTGAAAACAGTGTCCTAAACAAGAGCCAGATATTTCCCTCACTTACGCCCAGCAACCATAATATAATTTTGCACTCATCCCTAAATTCTACCCCCTCCCAGTCCCATACATTAATTTGTAGGCATTCATAAAGTAGATGAAAATAGAAGAAGGTGCTCATCAGTTTTGGTGGTGGTGTTATGCCATCATGGCTTTGGAGATGATGTAACAAAGTGGCCCGGTATCATCTTCTGTGGGGGGGACTTGGTCTGAGGACAAAGGAATAAATGTATTTTGCAGGATTCCTTATCTTCAATCAGGTCCATAGCCAGCAAAACAAAAATGGTGGGTGCGTGCGCGTACGTGAGTGCATGTGTGCACTCATAGAGGGTGCAACTATGTAGTGGGATAATCCTTATGCTCCCAACCACCTCTGTTTTGGCTGGGCTTGGGAAACTTGTGTGAGAAGCTCCTTTTTCTCCTGGAGACTAAAGGCACCAAGCTCTGCCTATTTTCCTCTCTTCCCCACTTGGCAGGGAGGGGAATCGGCAGGGGAAGAGATCTTACAGGAGAAGAAAGAAGAAAAATAGGTGACCTTCAGCTTCACCAATTCTTCTATTCCTGTCAGGTGCTGGTAGAGCTCCACCTCGTGGCAAGAAGACCTGGAGTCCCATAACTCTTTCTCTTCCCGCCCCCGGCCAGGTACATCTGCTGCTGCCGCCACTGAGGAGTCTTCTTCATTTGTCCTTTTTCCATCACTCAGTGAAGAGTTGGTAGGAGAAGGTAGAGCTTTAGGGGAGTCAATCTCCTCCAAGTCCAGTAGAAAGTGTGAAGGGGAGAACCTTCTTTCTACTTTCAGTAAAGGGAGAGGATCAGTGCTCTGCACTTCACCCCCTTACTTGAACTGCTGCCTGTAGGGTTGCAGAGAATCCACCACATTAACAGAGTGATACAGAGTTTGCAAAAAGATACCAGGAAAAAGAGAATAGGTGAGAGATGAAGGTGACCAACTTTGACTACATCTCTTTAATTACTCTATGTTTATAATGGGTGGCATGTATAAGAGGCTTGGGGAGGCTAAGCCTCCCCAGAATAATTTGCCTGAATCATCAGGGAAAAAAGGCTGTCCATGCAAGAGGCAAATGCCAGGTGTGGCTCACCTCCCTTTGGAGGCTCATCATTTGCATTGTTTTTCACTTTTCAGAGACCCTCGCTGCAGGGGGTGGCCTCTCTTCCCCTTCCTGCCTTTGCCAGAAGGGTGGCGCAGCTGCTCCCCAGCCTGATGCCTGCCCCCAGCCTTAACACACACACACCCCCACTCATGGGTTCAGGCTGCCTTCTGCGCCAGAGGGAAGCTTCGTGGCCAGTCATCCTGGCCGCTGCCACTGCATTTGAAATCTGGAGTAAATCAGAACCAGTGCCTGATGAAGCAGAAACATTCCTAGTACCCAATCACCCTGTCCTCCTACCCCGCAAACCCAGATCATTTTCAGCCAAGACAACTTCAACTCCAGGATTCCCAGGAGTCAGGGGACCACTCACGATGGCATTGCTGCCCAAGAGTTCATCCGCTCCCCAGAATGGTTAGACCTGCACACAGACTGGGAGGTAGCGCTGAGAAGAGATGGGCGACTGCCTAAAAGGCATCACACTTGTCCTGTTGTCCTTGTGCCCCATAATGGACCCCTGCGCATGGCCCCCATTTCTCCATAGCCTTGCTGTGCAGGATGCTCACTGCATGACTGCCCCCAGTACGAGACCTTTCCTCTGCTAATGCGGGACCCTTCTCTCTAACGCCCCTGATGAGCCCTTCTCTTGAGCTGGAGCCCCTCTCCCTGGTTCTGGTCTCAGCTCCTGAAAATGGCCTCTAAAACACGTTGTCGCCATCTTGTGTGATCTTCCCATCTGGGGAACTTCTGCAAACTTTGTCCGCTTGCCAGCTCCCACTGCTCTCTCCCAGTGGCTGAACTTAGTGGTTTGAGCATTGGCCTGCTAAACCCAGGGTTGTGAGTTCAATCCTTGAGGGGGCCACTTAGGGATCTGGGGCAAAAATTGGTTCTGCTAGTGAAGGCAGGGGGCTGGACTCGATGATCTTTCAAGGTCCCTTCCAGCTCTAGGAGATTGGTATGTCTCCAATTATTATTATTAAAAGGCAAAGCTGGGATGCACCTTCTCTTGCTGCTGGAATCCTGGCTGTTCTTGGCGAGGAGGGAGGCCAGAAAGCAGGATGGACATTCCCCATTTCCTTTAACCAGCTCCTGTGAGTGGGGGTGGGGGGGACTTTTACAAATCTCCCCAGGAGGAGCAAGACTTTTAAAGGTAAGCAAACTAGATGGAACTGAATTTCCTCTTGTGTGTGTCAAGGGGGGAGCTGAGACCAGAACCAGGGCACAAGGAGCATTTGTTCACATGTCATGTTGACCGTTTGTGTGTTAATGGTTATAAAGCTTTAACTTTTTGAATCTCAAAGTGTACTATCATTAAATCATTATTGTCTGACCTCCGCATAATTTCCTGCAACTGTGAAAATTTAAATGGACAAAAACTGGGGAAAAAAAGCTTAAAAATAAACATTGATGATATCTGTTATAATTATAAAAAATTAAAAATCAAATTCTGCCATGCCTAAATATAGTTAATGTTCTTTCCAGTAAAAACAATTCTTGGGAGTCCACTGGGTATATAAAAGCCACAATAAACCACTCTGAATTAACAAAAAAATGAACAATTATTGCTGGCCATGTTGTGCACATTTCTACTCAATGCATCCATCAAATGACCCTGTAGGTTTCTGAAGTGCAGATTTGCCAGCACTTCTCACAGCCAAATTCAATTTGCAAGGGGAGACTCTGATAGAAGTTCTGCTGACTTTAGGCAAAGGGAAACTGAATTTTTCAGCTTGAAACACTTTGATTCCAAAGGGCAGCATCTGGCTGGAATATTTCAAACAGCAGAATTTGATTCACAAATGAAAACAGAAAAGGAACTCTCATTGAAATCCCAATTTCTGTCCAAGATTCCAGGAGAGGACCCCTACACCGCACAACATTGTGAACTATACTCTCTTTTCTTTTCATTCTGGAAGAATATTTTTTCATTGTGCAAAACAGAGAAAAATACAAAAATGCATCTACATTTTAAAGCTGACTGCTAACCTTAATTGCTTGCAGAAACAGATTTCCATTTATATAAGAGGTGGTGAATGAACCAATTTAGATTAAATAAAAACTGGGAAGCTGAAAGAGCCTGGAAAACTGCATCACAATAGCAAGTGACAGAAGCCTCCCTGTTTGGGGGAAATAGCAATGTCAGGATAGGAAAAGGGAGACAGACCAAAGACACGTGTCTCATGCTCAAAGTTGGATGAGGAATAAAGAGCAGAATTTCATTGGTGGAAAAACAGAGGGGAAGAGTAGCAGGACTTCAGATGTGATGGGAAAGCAGAGCAAAAGACTAAGGACTCGTGACCTTATGCAAAATGTGGACTATATATGTAGTTCAACAGTGTATGGTGACATCTATCAGAAATATACTGTATTAAAACCTAGATTGCATAGCCGGTTACAAAGGCTCTCAGCTCATCACATGAGGTAGTACATTTAGAAAGGAAAATCATTAAAGCAGGTTATTCTGCTGCTTCCATGAAGTGGGTCATTTAACTGAAAATAAATCAGCTATTCTGTCTGTGGGATGGTTAGAGATGGGGAAGAAGGAGCGATTTAAGTAAAACAGCACGCTGAAAGGATACTAAATGGAAGACAGTTAGCTCTTGTCTTCTATTCCACCATATTAAGATGTGGAGTAAGATGACTTCACTACAACACTCTGATTTCCTGCTAAGGGAAGTCTAAAAGCAGAATTAGGCCTGGTCTACACTATGCGTTTAAACCGATTTTAGGAGCGTTAAACCGATTTAATGCCGCACCCATCCACACTAAGAGGCCCTTTATATCGATATAAAAGGCTCTTTAAACTGGTTTCTGTACTCCTCCCTAACGAGAGGAGTAGCACTAATATCGGTATTACCATATCGGATTAGGGTTAGTGTGGCTGCAAATCGACGGTATTGGCCTCCAGGCGGTATCCCACAGTGCACCACTGTGACCGCTCTGGACAGCAATCTGAACTCAGATGCAGTGGCCAGGTAGACAGGAAAAGCCCCACGAACTTTTGAATATCATTTCCTGTTTGCCCAGTGTGGAGCTCCGATCAGCACGGGTGGCAATGCAGTCCCAAATCCAAAAAGAGCTCCAGCATGGACCGTACGGATGTGATCGCTGTATGGGCAGACAAATCTGTTCTATCAGAGCTCCATTACAGAAGACGAAATTCCAAAGCATTTTAAAAAAATCTCCAGACAGAGGCCACAGCAGGGACTCAGCACACTGCTGCATGACAAGAGTAACGGAAAGCCAAAGAATCAAATGGACACTCATGGAGGGAGGGAGGGGGGACTGAGGACTCAAGCTATCCCACAGTTCCTGCAGTCTCCGAAAAGCATTTGCATTCTTGGCTGAGCTCCCAATGCCTATAGGGTCAAACACATTGTCCGGGGTGGTTCAGGGCATAGCTCGTCAATTTTAACCCCCCGCCAAGAAGTAAAAGGGAAAAAAATCGTCTCTTGACTTTTTTAAATGTCACCCTATGTCTACTGAATGCTGCTGGTAGACATGATGCTGCGGCAGTGACCTGCAGCATCCTCTTTCCCCCTCCCTGGTGGCAGATGGTGCAATATGACTGATATCCATTGTCATCATCAGCCTTGTGGCAGATGGTACAGTACAGAAGGACTGGTATCCGTCCTCATCATCAGCCTGTGAGTGCTCCTGGCTGGCCTCAGGTGAGGTTGGCCGGGGGTGCCTGGGTAAAAAACTCCTGGTCATTCCCAGTAGATGGTACAGAACGGCTAGTAACCATCTTCATCATAGCAACTGGGGGCTGAGCTCCATCAGCCCCTGCCCTTCATGTGTAAAGAAAAGATTCTGTACTGCCTGGACTATCATAGCAGCGGGATGCTGGGCTCCTCTCCCCCACACCGCTTAATGTCCTGTCTGGACTATCATAGCAGCTGGAGGCTGCCTTCCCCTCATTTTATCTCACTAACAAGTCACTGTTTCTTATTCCTGCATTCTTTATTACTTCATCACACAAATGGGGGGATACTGCAATGGTAGCCCAGGAAGGCTGGGGGAGGAGGGAAGCAACAGGTGGGGTTGTTGCAGGGGCACCCCCTGTGAATGGCATGCAGCTCATCATTTCTGCAGGATCTGACACAGAGCAGCTGCGCCCTCTGGTTCTCTGATACACTGGTTCTCTAGTACACTTGCCCCATATTCTAGGCAGGACTGATTCTAATTTTAGATACCATAAAGGAGGGATTGACTCGGGGAGTCATTCCCATTTTTGTCTTTTGCGCCCCCGGCCGACCTCAGCCAGGGGCACCCATGACAGCAGCAGACAGTACAGAACAACAGATAACTGTCATCTCATTGCCAATTTACAATGGCAGCAGATGGTACAGAACAACTGATAACCGTCTCTGCTATCATGCAAAAGCAAATGAATGCTGCAGTGTAGTGCTGCTGTAACGCCTCTGTCAGCAGCATCTAGTACATATATGGTGACAGTGACAAAAGGCAAAACAGGCTCCATGGTTGCCATGCTATGGTGTCTGCCAGGGCAATCCAGGGAAAAAGGGCGCGAAATGATTGTCTGCTGTTGCTTTCCCAGAGGAAGGAATGACTGACGACATTTACCCAGAACCACCCACGACAATGATTTTTGCCTCATCAGGCACTGGGATCTCAACCCAGAATTCCAAGGGGCGGGGGAGACTGCGGGAACTATGGGATAGCTATGGAATAGCTACCCACAGTGCAACACTCCAGAAATCGATGCTAGCCTTGGACCGTGGACGCACACCGCCAAATTAATGTGCTTAGTGTGGCCGCGTGCATTCGACTTTATACAATCTGTTTTACTAAACCGGTTTATGTAAAATCGGAATAATCCCATAGTGTAGACGTACCCTTAATTTGGCCTATTGTACCTAGTGAAGACTGAAATGGAAGGTGTGCCACCTTTGCTGATGACCTCGAATGTCTGAAGGATTTCAGTGTTGCCTTTTCCTCTGCCTTATTTAGGAGGTATCTTTGTTGCCTTTATACATTCCATTTTTCTCAGAAGGTTACATCTCAGCTATAAAATTGTGTGGTAAACTCAGGACAGACAGCTGCAAGGGAGTGGTAGGAGCCAGTCCCAGAGGGTTAAAAGGCCCTCCTCCTTATCAACTGAGAGGCAACTACAGGGCAATCAGGTTCAGCTGAGAAAGGGTTACCAAGGTAGCAAATTAGAATCAGCTGAGGGGGAGCTACCTGAGGGTAATTAGGATCAGCTGATTCCAACTTGGGGCTGCCTGAGACCTTTTTAAACCCCTCCCTGGGAGGAAGGAGGGGAGAGCGCAGAGAGAGAAGGAGCCCTGCTGCCAGGAGTGCTGGAGCAGTAAGACAGCGAGCCTCACCAGGAGGAGAGGCAGTACTCTCTCCCACAAGGGAGTAAAAATACTTTAAAAAGGACTGGTGGAGAGACAGGGAGCAGACTTCCCCTGTGTCCTAAGGGGGACTGTGTTACCCAAGCCTGTCTCACCAGGGCTAAAAGCAGCAGAGGCTGGGGAGACTGAGAAGGTGCCTTGCCACAATTGTTAATTTTTTTTCTTTACTTATTGCATAAATATTTCCATGGTAGACAAAGAAATAATATGCACTTTTTGTAATTAGGGAAGATTTAATTACATGACAAATCATAATGGTTGAACAGTAGACTAGACTGACTTCTAAATTACTTTTCAAGTTCATTTGGTCTATTTTTGTAAAAGTGTGTGTGTAATAGAAAAACACACTGCTGGGGATTTTTTTTTTTTATGTTAGGAAAGTATGGTTATGTAAACTCTTATCATCGCTTTCCTTTGAAAAGCTATCTTTGTTGTGCACAGCTATTACTGGGTTCCCTAGAGACTGCGTGATTTGATACACCTTACGCAATGCCATACGAAATCATAATACTTCAGCAGATTATGGAAGAATTGTGATCCTTAAGTGCGTTGCCTTTGACTAAGTGCTTCACACTCTTCATCTTACTGAAACTAGTTTTCATAGTGTTTACTGGTCGCATTGAAACTCTGAAAATTGCCTAGTTCAACAGATATGGGGAAAAATGGCATTTATAAATAAATCCCCCCCCCCCCCCAAGTTCAAGTAGAAGTGCGGTGGGCCTGGCACAGATTCGGCTAGGTCTGCCAATACTTCTGTAAAAGTAAGACGGGGAGATAGAGGACCTAAAGAAGTTGTGGGGATTATGTTTGGCCAGGGAACCAAACCAATTGGACCCTAAAATATTATTTGATTTGGGGAATTGACAAAGGTTAAGGATTGTTCGACTTTTGTTTTGCCTGAACCAAATTTGTCCACCACTGTTTTAGACGCTACATCTTGAACTTACTTCATAAGGTAGTCAGTATCTGATCCAGGTTTGGCTTGTACACCAATCCACCAATAGGAAAGATGTATTACATTGTTTTACATTACATTGTTTGTCCTCGTGTCAAACACAACATATGGATATCTGTTGGTGGTATAATCCCTGCATGCTGTGACTTTTGCATGCACCGCTATACATGCTCTGTCTGCTGGCTCCTGTGATTGTACAGTTAGAGAAGAGACAGATCCCTACACACCATTCACAGGAGATCCATAGAATAAAATGGGAGGAAAAGATTACAATATGTCTTCCTCATCTTCCTCTTACTGAAGTGACTTTTCTCTCTGACTTGCCCATCATTACTCACTTTGAGCGATTATTTTGTTGCGCAGAACATATGCATGCAGAAAATGCAGGAAGGTTGGTTATTACACTGCTTGTAATTTATTCTGTTATTTATATAAATATCATGAGGATACATGGCACTGTATGGCAGATGACCTGTGATGAACAAATACATTCCTGTTCTAGCTCTCTAGCTGCAGATTTAGGAACACAACTGGTTCTGCCTGCATCCTAACCCTGATGAAGATGTCTTTGCATCCATCTCTATCCCTCCCCAGTTTTGAAGACATGAGCAAAAACTACACAATATAATGCAAAACCAGTTATGAACAAAGTGGGGGTATGGTCATTTCAGTTCTACAGGCCTTGTAGATTAAGAGTATGATCCGTTTTTTAAAAGAGGAAAGAGAAAATTGGTGACTATTAAAAAGGCAGAGTCATGGATAAAAGGTGCACTCAGGAGGGAGGCATGGCTGGAGTCAAGGTTGCTGGAGGGGAGCTGAGCTTTTTGTCTCTAATCCACATGCATTACAGGAAGTATCTATCAATTTGATTACATGGCACTTCATACAGCATGAGAGTAATTGTTTATTTAATACTTATTTTTATGAACCACACATAGACTTATTTTATATTTTTCAGCTATTTTAAAAATACTTACCTATTCATACACCATAGTCTTATTTTATAACTATTTTACAGCTTTATTACCAGCACAAATAATTGTAGATTCATTGTTTTAATCGGTCAGCTTTAATTTTTTGTTTAACTTTTTTAGCCATAGTGCATATCTCTAAAATAGATTGGAAATAACAGATTAACTGATATGCACAAATGGCACTGATATGCTATACAATATCATTTTAAACACACCTTCTTTTAAAGCCCTGCTAAAAATAAAACTCGTCCTTATTTTTCATAAAATGGTGGACTTGTCTCATTACCCAGCTTCAGATTTGGCAGCTGATGGATTTTAACAGAAAATACTGAGTATCTGATCATTTCAACACATATGGATTCCTCACACCCTCTTAAACATATATCAGTGATAGAACTCACAACCTTTAGCTCCAAAAGCACAGGGTGAAATCCTGAACCTTTGAAAGTCAATGCAAAACTCACATTGTCTTCATTAGGGTCAGGATTTCACATACAGGTTTTTTACGTCTGTAAATTAAGGAGTCATTCTTCTTTAAAGTGTGGCTCATTACAAATAGCCTTGCTGGAGTTCTGTGATTATTTTCTCTCTAAGTCTCCAAGCCCAAACCTCTTCGGTTTACAAGTAAAACCGTGTTTATTTCTAACTGCCACCCTTACAAACTCTACCAGTGACATGTAGCAATGAGAGCAGGGGCGGCTCTAGGCACCAGCAAAACAAGCTGGTGCCTAGGGCGGCAAAATGTAGGGGGCATCCCCTACTGCCGGGGGGTGGGGGGGCGGCAGACTGGTCCGGCGGACCTGCCGCAGTCATGCCTGCGGGAGGTCCACCGGAGCCCTGGGACGACTGGACCTGCCACAGGCATGACTGCGGAGGGGGCGCTCGTCCCGCGGCTCAGCTGGACCTCCCGCAGGGATGACTGCGGCAGCTCAAGCGGAGCCGCCGGACCCGGGAGCCGTCCGCAGCCGCGGGAGGTCCAGCCGAGCCACGCGGGACCAGCGGTCCCTCTGCAGTCATGCCCGCGGGAGGTCCGCTGCTCCCGCGGCTCCGGGGCGCCTCCCGCGCATGACTGCTTGGGGCGGCCAAAAAGCTAGAGCCGCCCCTGAATGAGAGACAGGACTTGGCTGTAGTAAACAGCTAGGCGATTCTTTATTGAGGCTGTTGGACACATATATGTTCTGTAACTCCCTGGCTCTCTGCTTTGCCAACTGAGATACACAGCTTGTGCTACCCCACTCAGTGTCTGCCTAAATCCCAGCCCAATTGGAGTAATCATGAAATGGATTACTGAGGAATAGATTACACTACAGGATGGAAGACTCAAACTGGGTTTTGTCTTACTCATCACCACTAGTAATAAAGATTCTTCTGGCTAATTCATTTCTTCAGCACCACCTGTGCAACTCCATTGTCTTCAGTAGGTTTGCAAAGGGTGCACCTAAGGACTAAGCTGGTTCTGTTGATGGTGATGTACAAGAAAGCATAGAATCCAGTTTATTATTAGCTGTGTTGACTCTGCAGTGTTAAGAGGAGTAAAAAGGAGTAACATCTTATTTTAGTCACTAATCTAAGGATCTGTGATTCTGAATACCCCCAGGGAACAGGTCTATTGAATAAGAAGGTCACATTTCAGAATAGAATCACACTTTCTAGTAATGCTGTCATTTCTTTTACATTTTAATTTGATGCTTTTTATGCTCATGCTGGGAGTGTTAGCTGCACTGACTTTG
This sequence comes from Mauremys reevesii, assembly GCF_016161935.1. NCBI lineage: Eukaryota > Metazoa > Chordata > Testudines > Geoemydidae > Mauremys > Mauremys reevesii. The sequence continues at coordinate 162,673,671 of NC_052623.1, forward strand.
CTGTTTCTTCACAAGCCAGAGCATAAGTCTAAGTGAGTCCCAGTGTTCATTCTTCTCTCAGCAGTCTTCAAATAGCTCTTTCAATTCATCCTAGTCCTAACCTGGATCTCTGTGATCCCATAGGAAAATGTGAAAGGAGAGGAACACTTGTGATACCTTGGAATCTTAGCAGGGTCAGGACAGAGAGAGATTTCCAAGGCAGTAATTGTCCTCAGTGCAGAACTGGCTGAGATTCAGTGCAGACAGGGGAAGCAGCTTGCTCTTGTCCCATTGGCTGTGTATCCACAGGAAATCCTGGCCTTAATCCTAACCCTGTGGATACTTGGACTGCTGCATAGAGGCATTCTTCTTCTGCAGGTTCCATAGGTTTGCCCCAGCCATGGCAAAACAGGTGGCCCAGCTGCTGTTCTGCATCTAGCTGACACCATCTAGTTACCCGCACCTTGCAGTCCCTCTGATGAAGTCACAGAGTTTGGAAGGGATAGTTAAGGCTGTCTCTAACAGCATTAACTAATCTATTTTGTAATATTTTTGAGGCTATGTGGGAGGGAATGTATGCTACCTAGAATGTCTGTTCCTCTGATTCTCTTTCTGTTGCCTGGATTCACCAGGTAGATGGTCTACATGGATAATTAGAAGAGAGAATGCACAGAAGGGAGAATCTGTCACATAGCTTCCATTTCATGCTGCACAGACCCAGCTGGTTTTCCATGGTCATGGTCCATGCTGTGCTTCATAGACAGTGAACTGAAACAGCAAACAATAAACCCAACAGAGGGGAGCTGAAGAAGCCACTGCACCAGCACAGTCAGTTATTCTGGGAGGAATTTTGTGCCACTATGCACGTGCAGACTTCATGTGTCTCGCTTTTCTCCCCCAAAAATATATTCTGCTGGAGAGGTGCTGCAGTTACACTTTTTCCCACCAGGGGCTGCTGTGGTGCCAAAACAGAGCATCTGGCTCACCAGCAGTAGCCGCTGGCTGTTTTCCTCACAGCACCCTGCCCACTGGGCCAGGTTAGAAGGCCCAGGATATGGTGGAGGACAGATAGAGACTGCTGGGGGATCACATAGACTGGTGTTCAGAAGGGCTAGTGGGGGGAGACAGACTGGGGCAGGGGCTGAATGGGAGTGGGGGTGCACATGGGGGCAGAAGAAGCAGGGTCACATGGGGCTGGGGGGTGTCTGAGTAGGGGTGCACAGACACATGGGGGAAGGGGGTTCAGAGACACATGGGGACAGGTGAGGGGGATGAAGGGCCACATGGGGACAGGTGCAGGGGTGGCTGAATGTGGGTGCAGGGACACATGGAGACAGGGGAAGGGGGTGCAGGGACACATGGAGACAGGGGAAGGGGGTGCAGGGACACATGGGATGGGGAAAGGGGTCCACAGGGACACATAAGGACAGGGGCAAATGTTCTTGATTGAATGGGAGGGGCTGGGTCATATGGGAGGCTCCCCAACTCCCTAAGAATCCATCCCGCTATTCCATACTTCTCCCACCCACACCCAACACTCCAGATTCATTCTTAGGCTTCTTCCCAGCAATTACTTCCCTCTCCCTCAGCTACTCTATTACCTCTGACTCCACCAAGCTTTTGCACTGCTTGTGAGGGGTGCAGGAAATGCATTTCTGTATTGTAGTTTAAGTGAATTATTACTCAGAGTTCTGTATTAATATGCCTAGTAAAGAATCTATTTGTCAAAAAAAAATAATCCTGAATCTCTTTTGTTGCCTGCATTGTTACAGACATACTTGCTGACAGGTATTATTAAATAAATTACCAACATTTATTCTAGACTGTTATTTTGACAAATAAAATTTGCAGAATTTTAAAATATTGTGCACAGAATTTTTAATTTTTTCGTGCAGAATTCCCCCAAGAATAGTCAGTAGAAAGAAACGCTTCAGCAAGTTTAGCATTCCTTTCAGCATAGGGCATTCATAATGGGACATGCAAAGCCTAATATATGACAAGGAGACATTTCCTTTAAAATGTTTTATTACAGCTTTTTTTTAGTTATTTAATCTTCTTGCTCACAAAGCTCCCTTTCCCCCTTATGCAATGTAAGTCACTGACATATTAGTCTAGCTGAAATTAAAGAAAAAAAGCTAGAAGTAAAATCAATTCCTTGTCACTGGAATGTCCCCAAGTGTTTGGTAGTTAATGTTAGGGTATGTCTACACTATGGGATTATTCCGATTTTACAGAAACCGTTTTTTTAAAACAGATTGTATAAAGTCGAGTGCACGCGGCCACACTAAGCACATTAATTCGGCGGTGTGCGTCCATGTACCGAAGCTAGCGTCGATTTCTGGAGCGTTGCACTGTGGGTAGCTATCCTGTAGCTATCCTATAGTTCCCGCAGTCTCCCCCACCCATTGGAATTCTGGGTTGAGATCCCAATGCATGATGGGGCAAAAACAGTGTTGTGGGTGATTCTGGGTAAATGTCATCACTCAATCCTTCCTCCATGAAAGCAACGTCAGACAATCATTTCGCGCCCTTTTTCACCTGGATTGCCCTGGCAGACGCCATAGCATGGCAACCACGGAGCCTGTTTTGCCTTTTGTCACTGTCACCGTATGTGTACTGGATGCTGCTGACAGAGGCGGTACTGCAGTGCTACACAGCAGCATTCATTTGCCTTTGTAAGGTAGCAGAGACAATTACCATCCCTATTGCACCATCTGCCATTGTAAATTGGCGATGAGATGATGGTTATCAGTCATTTTGCACCGTTTGCATTTGGAAATTGGCGATGACAGTTATCAATCCTTTTGTACCGTCTGCTGCTGTCATGGGTGCTCCTGGCTGGCCTCGCTGAGGTTGGCCGGGGCGCATGGACAAAAATGGGAAAGACTCCCTGGGTCATTCCCCTCTTTATGTTTTGTCTAAAAATAGAGTCAGTCCTGCCTAGAATATGGGGCAAGTGTACTAGAGAACCAGAGAGCACAGCCGCTCTGTGTCAGAGCCCCAGAGATCCCGCAGAAATGATGAGCTGCATGCCATTCTAGGGGGTGCCCCTGCAACAACCCCACCTGTTGCTTCCCTCCTCCCCCAACCCTCCTGGGCTACTGTGGCAGTGTCCCCCCATTTGTGTGATGAAGTAATAAAGAATGCAGGAATAAGAAACACTGACTTTTAGTGAGATAAAATGAGGGGGAGGCAGCCTCCACTGCTATGATAGTCCAGACAGGACATTAAAGGGTAGGGGGGAGAGGAGCGCAGCCTCCCGCTGCTATGATAGTCCAGGCAGTACAGAATCTTTTCTTTAGACATGAAAGGGGGGGGCTGATGGAGCTCAGCCTCCAGCTGCTATGATGAGGACGGTTACCAAGCCTTTTGTACCATCTGCCGGGAATGACCGGGAGTCATTCCTATTTTTACCCAGGCGCCCCCGGCTGACCTCACCGAGGCCAGCCAGGAGCACTCACAGGCTGATGATGATGATGGATAGCAGTCATATTGTACCGTCTGCCTCTGGAAAGGGGATGCTGGTGTTCAGCGCTGCAGCACCCCGTCTACCAGCAGCATGCAGTAGACATAGGGTGACATTGAAAAAAGACAAGAAACTATTTTTCCCTTTTCCTTTGGGGGGGCAGAAGGGTGTAAATTGATGACATACACCCTGAAACACCCGGGAAAATGTTTTTGACCCTTCAGGCATTTGGAGCTCAGCCAAGAATGCAAATGCTTTTCGGAGACTGCGGGGACTGTGGGATAGCTGGAGTCCTCAGTACCCCCTCCCTCCCTCCATGAGCGTCCATTTGATTCTTTGTCTTTCCGTTATGCTTCTCACATAGCACTGTGCTGAGTCCCTGCTGTGGCCTCTGTCTATCATAGCCTGGAGATTTTTTCAAATGCTTTGTCATTTCGTCTTCTGTAACGGAGCTCTGATAGAACAGATTTGTCTCCCCATACAGCGATCAGATCCAGTATCTCCCGTACAGTCCATGCTGGAGCTCTTTTTGGATTTGGGACTGCATTGCCACCCGTGCTGATCAGAGCTCCACGCTGGGCAAATAGGAAATGAAATTTAAAAGTTCACGGGGCTTTTCCTGTCTACCTGGCCAGTGCATCCGAGTTCAGATTGCTTTCCAGAGCGGTCACAGTGGTGCACTGTGGGATACCGCCCGGAGGCCAATACCATCGATTTGCGGCCACACTAACCCTAATCCGACATGGCAATACCGATTTCAGCACTACTCCTCTCATCGGGGAGGAGTACAGAAATCGGTTTAAAGAGCCCTTTATATCGATATAAAGGGCCTCATTGTGTGGACGGGTGCAGGGTTAAATCGGTTTAACGCTGCTAAATTCGGTTTAAACGCGTAGTGTAGACCAGGCCTTAGATGTTGAAATGCAAGAATTCTGTTAACCAGTTAGAAACTGAAATGGTTTACTAAATAATCTTGCTAAAAAGGTACCAGTTGAATATGGATATATTTGCTAGTTATGCCAAATTCAATTAATGAATTGATTCAGTGAAAGAGTGAATAATTAATTGAAATAGATACAGTTGCTAATGCCGTCCAGTCTCTGTGGCAGTCGGAAAGGAGCCGAACATGAGGGAGCTTAAAAGGAATTGGAGACACCAATGTTATGATTCTTCCGCCAATGGAATGGCAGTAAATGTCCCAGTGGCAACGGAGGTAGTGATCAGACAACACATTTTTAAACAAAGCATTCCTTGTCCACCCTAAAGGCAAAATGGAGTTTAACATGTTGTTAGTTAACAAATGTTCTAACAGGAGTACTTGTGGCACCTTGGAGACTAACAAATTTATTTGAGCATAAGCTTTCGTGGGCTACAGCCCACTTCATCAGATGCCCACATCTGTAGCCCACGAAAGCTTATGCTCAAATAAATGTGTTAGTCTCTAAGGTGCCACAAGTACTCCTGTTCTTTTTGCAGATACAGACTAACACGGCTGCTACTCTGAAACCTGAAATGTTCTAACATGATCCATTTTTCCCAGTGTAGAAGATGCCATCTCAAGAGTAGAGGAGTATGCATTGCCCCACCAGTTTGCTGAGACTTCCTGTCAGTTCAGACTACAGAGGTGTTAATTGACACCTGAGAAATGGCCCGTTTATTCTGAATTTCCTTTTGAAGGACAATTTGTGTGAACACTTTCAGGTCAAAGTCTCCTTTGAAATACCAATTACTTGGAATTGGCCTTTACCACCCTGAGATATTTGTATATCAAAGGGCATTCATGCACCCAACCTGTCTGTTTTAATGAACCTTGAATTATATGAATATTTATTTGTAATAAAAAAAATCTCAACACAATTGTAATTTGCATCATTAATACTCTAGTAGCCTGGCATTAGCTAATGAGACCCAAATGTAATGTTGCATATAAAAAATATTCTATTTTATTCCTTTGAACTGATTGGTTATCCTGGCTGTTTTTATATTCAAGATGCACAGAACCCGTGTTAGAAATAAAACTGGATGTTCTGACTGTACGTAATTGCTAACTACTGGCTTCAATATTTTTACTGCAACTCCTTTCTAGCTGAACCAGCAGGAGAAAGTAAGTTGGTAATAGTGTGGTGTCAGGCAGTAATATCACAGCTAGCTCCTGATACTCAGCACTGTCTATTGTATTATTCCAGTTGCATTTACTGTTCAAGCCTGAGACAAAATTTCCTTCCCAGATCAAACCCTCAGAAGAATAAAGCCTCATTGTACGGTGTATACTTACATACAAAATCCCAGGCCATCCTTAAATCCCCGTGCTTCTTTAATTACATAGGTTATTTTGGATACACTCTAAACTATCTCACCACAACTGGCACTAGCTGGCACCTTGTTAGTATCTCTCCAGCACACAGTTGAAGCATATTGGTGTGGCAATTTGGGGAAGACTGACTGTCCACTGCCTGCATTATACCTATTATCGTCCTGATCCATAGCTGAGAATCTTTAAAATCGAAAACAAAATTCATTTTGTGACTAAACAAAATTTACGTGGAATGGAGGTAATTTATAAAGTTTAGATCATCCCATCGGAGTAAGAAACTGGGTTAAGTCCTTCAATCAAAGTATAGGAACCAGGCCTAAAGATGTGGGTGACCCATCACAAAGCATGTCTGGTAAATCTAATCAGACAAATGAGTGAATATTCTCTCAGGATGATTTGACTACAACCCACTGGGCAACGTGTTAATAAGAACTATTCATGGAGTACCATTGTCAAATATGTTAATTAAAACTATTCATCAACCCAATTAAAAGAAACAAAGTCATAAAATTCTTGATCTATGAACAGACAATTTGCAAAAAGAAAACAGGGCTAAATTTTCACTGAATAAATTGATTTCAAAATGTAGCCCTATCCTATTAAGTACCATGTGCAGTATATTTGGAGCAATTACCATCATTCACTCCAGACGTCCAGAGGTAAAAGACTTGAGATACTCCACTCAACAATCTTTCTTTAGATATTGTTTATTTTAGTTTGGAAACATTTGTCTCTCCCATCACAGGTAATCAGCGAGTTTGAAGCCTCTCCTGACTCATTTTCCTACAGAATCCCCAACTTGAGTCGGAATCGACAATACAGTGTCTGGGTGGTGGCTGTCACTGCTGCAGGAAGAGGCAACAGCAGCGAAATTATCACCGTGGAACCATTGGCTAAAGGTATGGAGACTGCCCTTTATAAAATAGCCTGTCTGTTTGTCTTTTAAGAACACCAGTTACTAACATACCTTAATTGTCATTGGTGTTGTGGTTTGCTTATTTTTAAGTTTCAGTTCTAAGTTTACTGAATGGTCTGTCTGTGTGGCAATCAGAGGTATACCTGTCTTAGCTTTAATTGAGCCAGTAAAGCTGAAAACAACAGTGTATAAGGATGGCAGAACTGCAAAGGGTGGGGGGGTAGTGCCCTCACGATGGACATACTGGAGGGGTGAGTGCACCCCTGCCAGGTCTCGGGCCTCAAGCTATCACATCTCTCTTGGGGTGGAATCACACATGCCTCCCAGTCTCAGACCAGGCGCTGGGCTGTAGTCCCCTATGATTAGCTGTGATTACTTCAGCAGGCCTGACTTATCTTCAGTGCCTGCAGTTCTGTTCCCTCCAGGAACAATGACATGGGACAGAGTGTTCATTGGTGAACGTGTGAGAAGCTCCCTTGGGGCAGAAAGGAGGAGCTCAAAGCTGTTTTATGCCAGTTCAGGATTGGTGAAATTACAATCTATGAAAGCAAAAGTCACACTAATACAATGTCATGTCCTCTAATATAAGGCTAGTAGGCAGTTTGCAGGAATGCAGGGTGTTTTGACAACACAGTAAAATAATGTGAGACTTGCAAATAAGCTGTTGATAGCTTGGGCAAAACAAGCTGTCTCAGTTCACTTGTGAGGATCAAAGTATTTTATACTCATATATGCCTGCTATAATTTCTAAGCTAGTCATTGTTTTCTAAGGAATTTGGGAATTTTGTTTGTTTCTAGGTTAGTTTGTTTGTATTTTTGTTCTAATAATCTTCTGAGATTATTCTAAGTTAAATTATGCAGAAATGTTTGTGTTACGGATTTCCAAGCTGCTTTACTATCTATTTTACAAGCAAATAACATTAAAAGAGTATCTAGTGTATGGAAAGTAGTGGGCCTTACCTTAGACCTTAGTTCCTCCTGTGCCACTGACACATCGGGCAGTCCAGTTTCTCCATTGATTATGATGCTAATTATGGTGGTACTTCCCAGGTGATATCAGCACATTCAGTATCCTCTGTCACTGTCTTCTGCCAGTTCTTCCTTGGCCTTCCTCGCTTTCTCTTTCCTCCTTCTGGTACTCAATTCAGTGCTTGCTTAGCACCTCTCCCATCTGCTGTATGGTGTACATGTCCCAACCATTTGATCCTTCTTTCTGTAATGATATTTGTTAACATGTCCTGCTCTGTGAGCTCCCTTCTCTTGCATTTGTTATTTTGTCTTTCTGTGAAATGTGTAGTATCTTTCTTAGCCGTCTGTGATGGTGGTGGGCAGCCATCTGTTTTCATTAGCCACTGTCATTGGTCAAGTCTCTGCTATAATAGGGTGACCAATACAATCACATGGTATAATCTGATCTTTAGTTTGGTGTGGAGACTTCTGTTTGACCAGCTGTTGTGGTGTATTTTGTGGTAGATCCCTGCAAATCGGCAGATATCCACTTCAGATCTGTGGATCATTTTTGCAGATTGTGGATCAGATGCAGATACAAATTTTGAATCTGTGCAGGGCTCTATTTTGTGGTACAGATTAAGTGAGCCGTTTTAAAATTTAAAATTTATAAATTACAAGAAAAGTAGCATCATCTTCTTTTATACTGTGAACATGTCCTGTAGGGTGACCAGATGTCCCAATAAAATCGGGACTGTCCCGATATTTAACCCTTTGTCCCGCATCCTGATCAATGTACGATCAGGACTCCATTTGTCCCGATATTCAGATAAGGAGGCAAGCGGGAGGGAGCACCCACAGGGAAAAATTGCAGCCAAGCTCCCCCCTCCTCCCCTCCTTCTCTCCCCTTCCCCCCAGCGTGCCGTGTCCCCGCTCCTCCCCCCACCCTCCAGTGCTTCCCACCACCTAAAAGCAGTTTGGCGGCACTTAGCGCTTTCCAGGAGGAGAGGGGAGGAGCGGGGACATGGTGCGCTCAGGGGAGGAGGTGGAGAAGAGGCAGGGCAGGGGTGGGGACTTGGGGGAAGGGGGTAGATGGGGTGGAGTGAGGGTGGATGCTTGGACGGGAAGAGGCAGGGCATGGGCGAGCACCCACCTGGCAGAGGGGAAGTCGGCACCATAGGGGTGAGTGGCAGGCGAGGGGTGAAGAGGCGAGCGGTGGGTGGGGGACTAAGGAGGGACGCAGCAAGCCAGCAAGGGGCCTGCTGGATGAGGAAGGGCATGGTGGGGGAGGGAAGGCGAGCGGGGAGGGGGCAGGCCTGGGACAGAGTGAGGGTGGAACCTGGGAGGAGCGGGGATGGACTGTAAGCAGGGCTGACAGCACCCCAATGTGTCCCAATATTTTAGTGTTGTGATCTGGTCACCCTAATGTCCTGTGAGCTGCATTCTGTCAGTTTGCAAGTGGTTTGTGTTCCTGTGAAGTTATGTTACTTCTGCTCACCCTAATGATGTAGAACACACAAAATGTTGAAAACCATTTCCTGTCATAACCACAACTGCAATGTCCGCAGGGACCTTACATCTTGTGGATAAGGGAGAAGTGGTGGATGTGGTATACCTAGACTTTAGTAAGGCATTTGATACGGTCTTGAATTATATTCTTATCAATAAACTAGGCAAATACAACTTAGATGGGGCTACTATAAGGTAGGTGTATAACTGACTGGATAACTGTACTCAGAGAGTAGTTATTAATGGTTCCCAATCCTGCTGGAAAGGTATAACAAGTGGGGTTCCGCAGGGGTCTGTTTGGGGACCGGCTCTGTTCAATATGTTCATCAACGACTTAGATGTTGGCATAGAAAGTACACTTATTAAGTTTGCAGATGATACCAAATTGGGAGGGATTGCAACTGCTTTGGAGAATAAGGTCATAATACAAAATGATCTGGACAAATTGGAGAAATGGTCTGAGGTAAACACGATGAAGTTTAATAAAGACAAATGCAAAGTGCTCCACTTAGGAAGGAACAATCAGTTTCACACATACAGAATGGGAAGAGACTGTCTAGGAAGGAGTACGGCAGAAAGGGATCTAGGGATTATAGTGGACCACAAGCTAAATATAAGTCAGCAGTGTGATGCTGTGGCAAAAAAAGCAAACATGATTCTGGGATGCGTTAACAGGTGTGTTGTGAGCAAGACATGAGAAGTCATTCTTCCGCTCTACTCTGCACTGGTTAGGCCTCAACTGGAGTATTGTGTCCAGTTCTGGGTACCGCATTTCAAGAAAGATGTGGAGAAATTGGAGAGGGTCCAGAGAAAAGCAACAAGAATGATTAAAGGTCTTGAGAACATGACCTATGAAGGAAGGCTGAAAGAATTGTGTTTGTTTAGTTTCGAAAAGAGAAGGCTGAGAAAGGACATGATAGCAGTTTTCAGGAACCAAAAACGGTGTCATAAGGAGGAGAGAGAAAACTTGTTCACCTTAGCCTCTAAGGATAGAAAAAGAAGCAATGGGCTTAAACTGCAGCAAGAAAGGTTTAGGTTGGACATTAGAAAAAAGTTCCTAACTGTCAGGGTGGTTAAACACTGGAATAAACTGCCTAGGGAGGTTGTGGAATCTCCCTCTCTGGAGATATTTAAGAGTACGTTAGATAAATGTCTATCAGGGATGGTCTAGACAGTATTTGGTCCTGCCATGAGGGCAGGGGACTGTACTCGATGACCTCTCAAGGTCCCTTCCAGTCCTAGAATCTATGAATCTATTAATCTGATTTGTAATCTAGGGAGTAATTAACTTTTGAAGTTACCTTCAGAAAGTAAGAAAACTACACAAGAAGGTTGGTAGGAACCTGGTGAGGCCTTTTACTGGAATTCTGCTCTATGAACAATTTTTTTTCTTCAAGTCAGGGATCTTGCAGTAGTCCAAAATAGTAGTAAAAAATAACAGAAAATTTCAGTCAGTATAAGAGAGCTTAAGTAGTCTCAGAAACATTTTGAAAATATCAAAATGAAATATTCTTTTGACACTTCTGAAATGAATATCTATTCCATGGGAAATTTTGCAATTTCATTTTTTGGTCTTTTTTGGAATGATTATTTTTTGTTGAAAATTTGGAATTTTCAGTGGAACAGGAGGAATTCTAGTTTCCTTCCATCTCTGCTCACAAGTGGATTGCAGCTTTTACTGATACTTCAAGGTATCTTTGGGTCTGTTTTGTAGATAAATTATAGTGACTTCATTAACTGCTATTTTCTTAGACAGAATGACTAACTTAAAAAAACACTCCAGTGGTAAAATCTTGGCTCCACTGAAATCAGTGAGAGTTGGCATTGACTTCAGTGGAAGCAGGATTTCACTTCAGGTGGTCAGTCTGTGGGTAGACTTTTGGGTTTTGTTTGTTTTAGTTAGCTTGTTTTTAACTATCCAGTTATCTTTTCCTACTGTGTGGTCTTGTCATGCTAGTGTTAGTCTTTCCCAAAACATATGCACCTGAAAATGGCACTGCAGAAAACAACACTGCACCATCACAAGTGACAACTGACTGACTTCATGCTATTCTGGTGATATCATTTACTCAAGACAGTGCTTCATTAGCCTTGATGGGATGGTGGTTTCAGAAGTACCTGCACATGTAGAGTAAGCAGGTATTTGTTGGTTGCTGTTTAGCATCAGCAAGTAATGGTCATTTTCAGTCTGGCTCTTTTTCTATCAGCAATATGCTGTAGTCCTACTACCTAGGCTTCATTTCATCTGTTCGTCTCAATCGTTAGAACTGATTTTTGGTGTATATTTTAATTAATTTTTTTACCAGAGCAAATGTTCTAATAAGCTCAGGCTTCTACCATACATTAAGAGAATCTAGGCATCACAATCCAAAATGATTACCGGTACATAATATATGGCTTCATTTTCTCTTCATGAATCCCAGCAGTCCCACTGCAGCCCACAGAAGTAATTTTCTTTCACTCTTCAAGACCTGTTCTATGTATGATTTTACTTTAAATATTATTTGCAGAGGATAAGAACCCACTTAGATGAAACATCTCAGTTACATTTGATGCTGACTCTCATTTTCATGTTTGTCTAATTGGCACAAAAATGGATCATTAACTGTCAGTTCTGATCAACATGCACGCTTGAAGAATATCAGTATTAAAAATGCACTATGAAATGTAGTTGCATCCAATTTCAGCATGGTGCTTTTAGATGCAGATTTAAGGACTAAAAATGAATAATAATTACATTAAGGGTCATACCTGGGAAATTCATTATGTGAAAGCTAAAACATGACCCCACAGGGCCTATGTATTATGGAACAAAAATACTACAGTAACATTTTGCTGAAATCCTTAGGTACAGTATGTGTTAAAGATGGAGTTGCCATCTTAACTTTGAATTTATTAGCTTTTGTGGATTCAGGTTAGACTCCTATCCCCTCTGCACCCTCCGATTTATTTGCCTAACTTCCTAGTAATTGTGGTGAGACTATCCCTCCTAAAGTTAGCAAATTTCATATCGAAAAACAAAACAGCTTTGTGTTATGTAGCACAAAAGGAATCTATTAAAAATGACAAATCTATTTTCCAAGTTCCCACAGCTCAAAATACCAATCTGAGCTTTTCCAATTCAGAAGAAAATTAATCTTCCCCAGATACAATGTTTTAGTCTGTGCTTGTCATAGCATGCTGAAGAGAACACACGACTGACTTGTGTTGAACATCCTGCTGTTGCAGCCATAGACATTTAAAATTCATGGCTTAAGCAAGCGTGTGCTAAAGTGGAATGAAATGAAGTTTCCTCTATGAGCCAATTTATAAAATATTTCCTTGATCCTGACAACCACACTTTTCTTATTTTTAAAATTCATCCCATACAACATAAAGGTCTCATTTTCAAAGCAGACAGCTCGTTCTGAGTACACAAACAACAGTTTTGTAGGCCCAAACTGGTGCAAGACCGAATTTAGAAGGCGCCTTTAAAATTGTGTCTTGTATTGCTAAAATTATCTGTGGGCCATGCATTTGAGGACACATCTTGCACATCCACAGGAATGTTTTCAGATGGGATACCTTGCTGACTTTAGCATGTGTGTGATCCCATTTCCCATGATCTGTTCTTCTCTGGCGAGTTCTAGTTGCCAAAATGGCCCATGGGTACCATTGCAACCTGAAGCAACTTAGATCAGACAAAGGGCTGTTCTAAGTTGCACCAGGGACTGGCTCCAGGGTCAGGGGCACATAAAGCCACATTTTCCCCTCCACTCTATATCTGAAGTGAATTATTGACAGAGAGTTCACAACTATGGACAATTTTGATGTAATGCTCATGTAATTAGAGGAGATGAACCATCCATAGACTGACCTAATTGTCAAAATCTATCTGTCTGTCTATTGTAGGCATTTTTATAGCGTGCATCACTATAGTATTTAATCACTGGCACTCTTTTTCCCCATTGAGCCAGTCTCAGCCAGAAAATACAGACCTAACTGAAAATCACACATCAGGTTATGAACCCTGGCAGTTCCACCAACAATCCCTCTCTGGTACAGTAGGTATCTAGCCTAAACTGCTAACTCTCACCAGGCTGTGGATAGTGATGGTACCCATTGGAGTTCAAGATGACAATGTTTTATCTGGGTTAATAGTTTCCTTTTTTACATTAACATTACTTTGGATGGAAACATAGATAATGGGCAAGACTGCTTCAAAAGAGCCTATTGTATTCCATGAACTACTAGAAAATGAGAATGAAGAACCTTTCCACCCGTGCCACTTGCACAGAAGTAGAGCAGGTATTGGAACAAGCTCTGATCACAGGATTACCATAGAAAGACTATGCAGTGGGGCATAGGACCATACAGACAAAGCCTAAGGTGGTTTGACACTTGTAAAAAATGAGTCTCGTTTATAGCAAGAGCAGGGAATAAAACAATGTTGACTTTTGAAATATCTGGGCCATAGAAGACATAGATTTAAGTCATAAAAGAGATTATCAAAACAACTATTGATCAATTCAGAATGTTTTCAACTTTCACTTCACTGAGGTGAATAAGATTTTGTGTTTGCTTGTCAAAATGAAACTAGGAGATATCATAGGATGCTGATATGCTGTTCTTCAGTAGCTAGAGTCTTTAAGATTCTGACGTGTTGTAGATTCGACTACCAGAAAATGTGGACTAGAAGATAATTCAAAGAGGGGAATCCCTTTGATACAACATTTCATCTTAGCTCCCACCAATAAATATACAAAAGATTAAGTTTTCATAAAGTAATAGGAAAGGAAAGAGGGCTCAGGGATTAAAAGCTTTTAGGATTTATTCTACTTCAAGGCTCTTCCATCCCCAGTCTTCTTTCCTCCAGATATTAAAAATACATTATTTGTGTTCAAATAAATAGCTGATCATGTGGGTAAAAATAATTAATTTTGCATTTGTGTGTTTTTACTCTAAAGAATATATGAAAAAGAGCTCCTCTGTTTCAGTCTTCCTCTTCTTATTGTTCAGCTCCAGCCAGAATTCTGACATTCAGTGGCACAGTAACGACCCCTTGGATGAAGGATATTGTCCTTCCTTGCAAGGCCGTTGGGGACCCATCTCCTACAGTCAAATGGATGAAGGATAGGTAACCAGCAACTATATGTGTAGCTTGAATAAGGCACTTTAGCTTAAAATCATGGGCAAGATTGGGCATGACACTGCATGAGTGTGTCAGGAGGAATATACCCTTGCTTCACTGTGTAGAGACTGATTACAGCTTCAGAAGGAAAGTTCAGAATGTCCAACTGACTAAAACTTGTTGACTTTAAGGGTTAGAAGGTACTGAAAATACAGGGGGAAGGAGATAAATATTAAATACTTTAAATATAGTTTTAATTGCTATTTATATATCAGGCTTGGGGAATATAACTGTAGTGTCAGTGATCATTATGTTGCTAATGTGAATCAAAATCCATGGTAAATGCTAATTGTAGTAATTTTCTAAAAAGAAAACATTCATGAGTATAGTACACAACACACATTTTGCTCTTTTCTAAACATACTGATCATGCGTTGGAGAGCCCTGCTGTAACTGTATGGGCAATAATTTGATCCAAATATTGGATCAGCAGTGATACTTGGAAGCTATGAGAGAGAAATCCATGTCCCATACCAGTGATTATGATGCATTGTACAAGTCTGAGTTACATTATGCCCCGAGTTGGTTGTACTTTTTGAAGTGGTAGATAATTAAGGAGGAAGCCCTCTCCTTTATTATTCAAATCATAGCCAGGATTCCCACTTATCCAAATACTGACCATTGGCATTTTCCAGCGGCATGCTTCCAGTGCTGCTTTAACTAAAGAGGGTCCTGTTCTTTCTTTTGTTTGTTTTAATCCGATTGTAACTTCTTTAATGTATGCATTTTGTTTCCTGTGAGGTAGTAACGGGACACCCAGTCTAGTGATGATTGATGGGCGAAGAAGCATCTTTAGCAATGGCAGCTTTGTTATCCGTACTGTGAAAGCAGAGGATTCTGGATATTACAGCTGTGTGGCCAGTAACAACTGGGGATCTGATGAAATTATTTTGAATTTGCAGGTGCAAGGTAAGCCAATTGGACCTTTTACATAATTGTTTTGACGGTCTTATCATGGCTGTTAGTTAATGTGTAAGAGTGTGTGTTATGTATATTTGTGTGTGTGTGTGCACATGTGTTTGCATGTCTATGTATAAACAATATTTTTGCAAATTTAAATAATCAAAAATGAGACATGAGAACTCATAAGAAAGGTTCTCCCAGTAACGGTGACTTGGCTGCTTCGCAGTTTATCATCCTGTCTATTTTATGGTATACATTTTGCAAGCTGAAAATGAATATGATAAAGTCATTGACTTCAGTGGGACTGTTCATTCACTTAAAGTTAAGCATGTGGATAAGCATTTGCAGAATCAGGTCCACAGTGTTCACTTTCAATTGGTTTTGAGTTCTACATAAGGAAAATAACATCTTATGCTCTTACTGTTGTTATGTATATATAAATATATCATTTTAAAGTTGCAAAATTTAACAATAGCTGAAGGAATTTTGTTTAAAATGTCCAAATCAAATTTTCCTGGACTGAGACCTAGCATGGAAAACTTCAGCATGAAAGGAGAAATGTACAGAAAGCTATGGTGACTATAAGAGGGGGTATTAATATTTTCCCCTACTATAATCTTAGTTAGCAGGTATTACCAGGTACCTGCTATAATATTTTTTAAATGTATACAGTCACCCAACATGGTATTGCTAGGTGCACAAACAATGTGAAAATATTTATAACACTAATGTCAACAAAAGCACACAATGTTCATGTGCGCACACACACAAAGATCCCTCAACTCACAAGACTCTCCTCCTCTTTCCCCCTCAGTGCAAAGCTTGAGCAAATAACCCTTGCAATGTGCCTTAACTGTCA
This sequence comes from Mauremys reevesii, assembly GCF_016161935.1. Classification (NCBI taxonomy): domain Eukaryota; kingdom Metazoa; phylum Chordata; order Testudines; family Geoemydidae; genus Mauremys; species Mauremys reevesii. The sequence goes on from NC_052623.1 coordinate 162,689,735, forward strand.
AAACTTATCAGACATGGGAAATATATTACTGAACTGAGCACATGGAACGCTCTTTGGAAAACACTGTGTTCCCAGTCCCCAGATATACAGTCCTAAAAATTGTCAGCTCAAGCAGATCAGCAATTTAGAACACAAAGAGAGAGGTGGTCTCTAAGGCAGTGTAGGTATTTCTATGTATCCCTATCTATTAAGCCTTGAAACAAATATCAGTGAGTGCATTAACTCACCTAAAATCCAACAAAGAAACAGGGATGCTTTTTTGTAAGTCTGAAACATGATCACAATAGGGAAATGGGACAGAAATAATGTTAAGTTGAATCCTTGTTTCTTGTACTCTAATACATACTTTCATAATTGTATATTCTCAAAGTTATTAAACTGCAATAACTAAAAGCAAATCACTATTAATTCCTTGGAATAAAGGGAGACTGGCATCTAATATGTGGGATCTTAGGTGGAGAAGGTGAGAACTGTAATGAAAAATGTTATGTTCAATCTTTTAGGGTGTAATATGTTCAGTAACTCTCAGTGGAAAGTACCAAAGCAAAAGGAATAAGGGAGAAATGATTCAGTACATCTGATTTAACTAATATTCCCTGGAGTATAGAGTTTATTTTTTCTCCAGCACTCACACTGTACTTAGCAAGTTAAGTAACTAAGATCAGCCCCCCTATAAACGAGGTGAAATTGGTGGTCTTGCTTCACATCAGCACTGATCAAATTGCTGTCCTGTGACTTGAATGGGAATTTCAGCAGGAAATTACTCAAGCTGCTTTGCTCTGGGGAACACAAAGAGTCCATAAATCCAGCTGTATTTACAACTGCTTTGTATCACTCGAATAGCGCTTAGTAGCTGAAGCATGCTAGTGAATCTGACCTATAGGATGAAATTCTGGCTTCATTGAAGTCGATGGGAGTTTTGCCATTGATTTCAGTGGAGTCTGGATTTCACCCATAGTGTTCAATTTCACATGCTTCAGCCTCCAGTTTCTTTCTCACTTCTTCTATCTATGGTGAAAAAAGAGATGATACCTATATTAAGATTCTGCTCCCTCCAAGCATTTTTGGGCAGGATGTCTCTGACAGAGCTGAGTGAGAAACAGTTTTCCAATCCTGGGAATATTTTCAAGAGTGTGAAAATATTTTCTTATTCTGAATCAGGACTAAATTTTCACAAACCAAAATAATAATAACAATAATAATAATAATAATAATAGTTAATTCAGTTCAGGATAAGTGAAACATTTCATTCTGATCATTTCAAAATGTTTGATTTTGGCATTTTTTTCTTCGTGCTCTTTTTCACTCTAATTGGCTTAGGTTTCTAAACAAAAAGTCATTTCAAAATGGACAAACTGAATTTTTCATTTTGAAAACGTTGAAACAAAAGATTTTGACAGTTTCAAAAATTTTCTCCAAAAAAATGTCACTCCAGGAGATTCATTAAACTTACCTATTTCTCAGACAGTTTTGGTTTTGATGTATTGGCATATTTTAATGAAAAAAAATCATAAAAAAGTTCCTGATCAGCTCTAGTTTCCAATCCTAGATATTTCAGAGGTGTTTCTTACAGTATGGACTACATCATAGAATTCTTAGGAGGAACATGTAGATGTGTAAACGTTAGGGACAGGATTCCCTCAGAAAAGGGCAAATGTCAGAAAGATTTTTATCCAGTCATCAGTACCTGAAAGTAAGGATGGATAAGCCTGGTTGGGTAGAGAGAGAACAAATCCAAACTTTCAGACAAAACCTCGACTTGAACTGAACCTGTGTTGTGATTGTAAAGTGTACATAACTTTTTAAAAAATATTAATTTATAATAATCTTGAACCTCTACCTCTCTTGATTCAAACTAGGAGCAGAAGGGGACGTGAAGTGACTAAATACCCCACAAATTTTCCTTGCCATATTTCTGGCCTTACTCTAACCAGGCAATCCCAGAATCATATGAGAGCTTTTTCTCATCAAATTTCTAGTTCAGAATTGTGAATCCAAGTGATTCAGATAAAGTTTAGATAAATATTCAGACCCTAGGCCTCTGATCCAAACTGAATCAACTCTTTGGAATTTCACTTACCACTACTTGTTAATTTTTTAACAAACGGCATCAGCTTGGCAAATGTTCATCTTCAAGGAGTCCACGGCATGCACTGCATTTTTAGTCTCCGCATTCAGGAATTCTCAGTTGGCATAATAAGACTAGATAAATAATTCAGTTGGAAATCAAAGCCATGTATGAGTCTGCCAAAATGAACCAGAATATTGCAAGATGAGCTCATGTGTTGGAATCATGATATTTTGTCACAGTGAAAAAGAGGGAGGGATGGTCACTTTCCCACAATCAGCCCCAGATGCACTCTGCTCTGGGAATCCATCCTCTATGCCCAGGCAAACTCTTGGGTCTGATAGACTCTGTGCACAGCAACAGAACCAAAACTTCTCCAGGTTCACCCACCTCTTGTTGGTAGTGCTGCATCTCCTTCATGTGGATGGGCATCGTGAGTGGAAGAGAAACATCTGGAGGAGCTGTGGCTTTGCAAAAGCTGCTTTTGCAAAGAGGAATCTGGATTTCCTCATGGCAGAGATACTCCATTCCTGTGCCATTTAACGCACACAGCTAAATTTTCAACACATGGAGCTGAACGAAAAATGTGTATGTATCCACTTTTGCATATGCGATTACCACTATTTGGTGCAAACGCATCCCTGTGTGTGCCATTTATTTGCAAACCAGCCTCAATTTCCATCAGCTAAACTTGCAGCCATTGCACTTAAAACAGGCATGAAAATTAATAGAAAGTTAATTATGAGAGGCCAAGTGTATTCCTGGTCATTTGGAAGGAGATCCTGCAGGACAGCAGTGCTGAGAAATACAGATGTTCAGAGAAAAAGTGGGGAAAAATGAAAGATAAAATTGTATAGAAATTTAAATATAAAAAATGAGAGCTTGTCTGCTTGCTCCTAACTGAGGATGTCAACTATACAGACACTTTGACAGAAATAATTTGCATTTTTGCCACACAAAACAGTTATTTGATAAATGACTGTTAGAATGGTTTAAAGCTATGCATAATCATTTAAATCTATTTTCTATTTTTAACTCCTTCCCATCCAGTGCCACCAGACCAGCCAAGACTTACTGTGTCCAAAACCACATCTTCTTCTATCACTCTTTCCTGGATACCTGGAGACAATGGTGGTAGTTCTATCCGAGGTAATAGAATTCAGGTTAACTGCAACTTCCTAAATTATCATCTCTTTAGAGGCCTGGCATATAATAATGATTAGGGCTCCGTGTCTGTCACGGAGGTTGTGGAAGTCACATACGCAAGTCATATGTATATTTATATTACACAGAATCTATTGGAACTAATCCAGTAAGAAGAGAGTTCAATATCTTTCTGTGCTAAAGGGTTTCCTAATGTATAAAATCCTCATAATATCTTGTCATATTCAACAGAATTTGTGATTTGTATCTTCTATAGAAGTTAGGTAGCTGGTTTATCATTGTCTTTGCTTTTCTTGCAGGTTACATACTGCAGTACTCTGAAGATAATAGTGAGCAGTGGGGTAGTTTTCCCATTAGCCCTAGTGAACGGTCCTACCGTTTAGAGACCTTGAAATGTGGTACCTGGTACAAGTTCACACTAACTGCTCAGAATGGAGTGGGACCAGGACGCATCAGTGAGATCATAGAGGCCAAAACACTTGGAAAAGGTACTGAATTGCTGTCCTGTTTACTCAGATAGTTAATGAGTGTGAGCTCTCCCATCCTGCTATAGAAGTAATTCTGTTGTTATGGTTAGAAAGAGAAGCACAGATGTTCCAATTTTAGTTGCTTTGAGTATTTTGTTATTGCTTTTGAAAACATTGTTTGCATTGTTGTTGTAATCATGTTGGTCCCTGGGCATGAGAGAGACAAGATGGATCAGGGGTCCCCAATGAGGTGCCCGCGGGCGTCATGGCACCCGCGGGGGCATCTAAATGCGCCCACGTCCTGGCCGGCGGTGGAGCATCCGCCAAAATGCCACCGAATTTTGGTGGCGTTTCAGCGGCGACGCCTCTCAATGGTGTCACTTGTCAGTGGCAAGTGGCGTCATTGAGAGGCGTTGCCGCCGAAACGCCGCAGAAATTCGGTGGCGACGCCTCTCAATGACGTCGCTTGCCGCCCACAAGTGATGTCATCGAGAGGCGTTGCCGCCGAAACGCCCATTAGGTGGTGACGCCTCTTGATGGCGCCACTTGCTGCCAACAAGAGACGTCATCGAGAGGCATTGCTGCTGTAACGCCGCAGAAATTCGGCAGCATTTCTGTTGGTGGAAGGTACAAGCTTTCAAAGTCTGGGAAAGGAAGCAGATTTTCTGAACTAAATACAAGTTGGGATAGATTGTTAAGCAGAAGGGGTCAATTACCTGAGCTACCTCGTCTCTTTGAAAACATTTTCAGCTACGTCTTTATCATGGCAGACTAGGTTAGGTGTACAAGCCCTTATGTGCACCTTTCTTGATTTAACTGGTCCCAAAATGATTTGGTAAATTTTACCTCTGAATCTGAAGTTTTTAGCATAGCTGTCCTCTTTTGTTAATTTAAAGATATACAGTCTGTTCCCTCTACCATTAATGGGACTTGCCGATATGCTTCAAAATAGAGCTATCAGGAAACAGAATTTCTGTAGCATGGGAAATTCTAGTATTTTTGACATTTGTTTTGATCTTGAAATGGGATGAAAAGTCAAAATATCAGCTGCTTTTCAGGAATGAAAAGTTTAGATTCAGAAACTTCAGAACAAAACATTTGGACATTTTTGAACAAAACAGTGTTTCATTTCAAAATGCCAACATTTTGATGCTTTTGCTTTGAGTTTTCCCATCACAAAAACAGAAAATTATATCAAAATTAACATTTTACCACAAAATCTTTTGATTTTGACAAAACCCCTTATACCCCAAAAATTACGCCTGAACATTTTTGATCAGTTCTACTTCAAAGGAAGAATATAGCTCTAAAGGGCAATTCACTAATGTAGACTTTTTTTCCAAGTTTACCTGCCTTTCTATGACACTTTCACTTAGTTTTCTATATATTTGGTTTTTGTTTGGGCAGCGGTGAGTAACATTCTGAAATTTTCAAACTGACATGTGCAAAAGTGCAAACTGACTTGTGCAAGTCCAGTCCACACAGAAGTGCATGCACACTATTTCTGGGTTTAAAAATCTGGGTCTCTGAAAAAAAAACATTTTACAACAGGGAGAAAAATTTGAGAATGATTTATGAAAAAGGCAGGACTGTCCTGTCAATTATTCCTTATTCATTTTTATCTATTTTAAGTATTTCACGTAAAATATACTTTCTCTTAGAGCCACAGTTTTCCAAAGAACAAGAACTCTTTGCCAGTATTAACACCACTCGAGTGCGATTGAACCTTATTGGCTGGAATGATGGTGGTTGTCCAATCACCTCCTTTACCCTGGAGTACCGGCCATTTCGGACCACAGTATGGACAACGGCTCAGCGGACATCACTTTCTAAGTCCTACATACTATATGACCTCCAGGAAGCAACTTGGTATGAACTGCAAATGAGAGTGTGCAACAGTGCAGGCTGTGCAGAGAAACAGGCCAAATTTGCCACACTCAACTATGATGGCAGTAAGTGCGTCCATTTAATGTATTTGGTTTAGCTCAGTCGTTTCAACCTGCGGTCGCCTGGCCCCGCAAGCTCCGGAGGTCCAGGGTGGGGCAGCCGCCCGGTCCCGCAAGCTCTGGGGTTGCGGTGGAGCAGCTGCCCAGCCCCACAAGCTCTGGGGGTCCGGGATCAGGCAAAGAGGAAAGGATGGCCCAGGCCCAGTGGGGATCTTGAGTCAGGGTCCGGGCTGCCACTGCCCTGTCACCCAGCCTCTGTGGCCCAGGTAACATATTGTGGGTCACATATATGGCCCACAATGATAAATAAGTTGAGAACCACCGGTTTAGATGCAATTTTTGTGTAATATCTAATGTTTCTCTTCCATCCAAGAGTCATTTTGATATTTTTTTTATGACTGGTGCCTGTAACCATCACCAGAAAGAGTGTGATTGGCTGCAGTGTCATTCCCTGGAGTTTCTTTGTGACAGAACTCCAAATCCACTAAGTCTGAGTCTGAACAACTCAGAGTGCAGGACTAATAGTTAAAACTAGTCCTTTTTGAGTGCAGTAAGTTATTTTGGTGCAGGAGGTTTCCTTACTGTGTTATACAATCAGTGCTGGCTATAACTCAAGAACCATCAGCTGACTTCTTAGTGTTTTACTTAGGCCCTTCTGTCTCCTCCTTCTCGACCCTTTCACACACAGTTTTTCTGCCTTTTCCTGACATTTAAAAAAGCCAAGCACAATAATTACTGCATGGCTGGATCTGCTGTTTTAAGCTGCACATTAAGTTGGGATGTTGTGAAAAGTGCAGACCAGAGAGTATAATAAAAGAACTAGAGCAGTTAGCCACTAAATTTATATGAAAAACTGTTTTCAAAAGGCAGCTCACATGCTTTTTGGTCAGTAGACGGTAAATAATTTAATTTCACATAACGTTATCTAAGTGCCATTTAACTTTGTTTGCTGCGATATGGAATCTGCAATAAGAAGACAATAAAACTGTAAAAGTATTTCTCTTTCAATGGGGCACTGCTTCTGGTCAACTGGAAAATCTCACAAAGAGCAGCAGACATTTCTGACACTGATTATCCCGTTTGATAACAGTGCTTTGGTAGTGAAGATCTACAGCCAAAGTGGCTACAGTCAGCCTTAGAGAAAGAGAGTTTGATCTAGAAAAATGAGCACATAACTGGGAATCAGAGGAGTTTGTAGAGCAGGATGGGAAACAGAATTTTATTTACATGAAAGGATTTTTTTCATCCCAAATTGAGACAAAAACCATGAAATTCTGAAATAATTTGTTGTAGAAACACCAAAACATTCCTGCAGCAGGGATGTTTTTCAGTGTTGCCAAAATGAAATGTACTCCCTATGTCCCCTTGCTCCCTAACTGCTCTCTGGTGGGCTGCCAAGATAGAGCTGGAGACAATTTTCCAATGGAAACTCAAAATATTCTGGCAAAATTTAAATATTCCTGAGGAAAATTTTGATTTTGCAGAAGGTGAATTTTCTATTAGAAAATCATTCAGATGTGAAATTTCCAACCAGTTCCATTCATGAGTGCTAATCCTGACCTTTTGGACTCATTGTGTGACCTAGGACAAGTCATTTAACTGGTCTTTGTTTCAATTTCCCTACCAGTAGAAAGGAAATAATAATACTTCTGAATTTATGTACTGTAAGTTGTTTTAAGGACTATTGTACTGGGGTTTTAAGATGTAAAGTGCTACAGATGAGGGCTTGTTAGCAGTAGAATTTGGGTAAAACCTTCAGAAAGTTAGCAGAAAGTTCTGAATTGCACATCCTTTCAGTTGTTTGGTTTGCATTCGGTTTGGAACAGCTAATAGGTGTTAGGTTAAATGCCCTAAAACGTAAAGCTCTGTGTACAGCCAGTTAGTCTGAAAGTCTAGAGCATTCATACTAGAGCTCTGTGAAATTCTTTGATTTCAGTTCCCACATATGTCAGCTAACCTTTCCCAGTGGTTTCAGTTTGCAGAATTTTGTGTCCCTTCTATTTTTGCTTGCGTTTCAATTATATTCAAACCAAAATACTTACATTTGGATTCTTAGCTGTAAGTATCGACTGAGCATAGGGGCTGGAATGGCTTGGGGGACTACAAAGGAGCCAGTTTTGGATCTCTAATTCTAAGGCTGGTTCAGTTCTAATCCCGGAATAAATTAGAACAGTTCAGTAGCAGCTCTAAACTACACTAGTTGACTAGGCCCACAAAGGCCCATTCAACAGCCAAAAATAGCTGGAATGCAGTGAATAAGACACTCTGGAGTACCAGGTCCAGAGTGTATCATGGGATATGTAGGCTGGCTGGGGAGGCTGGCCCATAGGGGTAAATGGGGTCATGAGGCACCCAAACTACAGCTCCTATGAGGCACCACAGCAGCTCAGGCAGATGCAGATGAATGTTGAACTGATCCAAAACAAAACATTTGCAAGCTGAAATTATTTATAACTTTTTGTTCTGTGAAAAGTTTTGATATTTTAACTTTTAATGGCAATTTGGGATGAAAACAAATGTTGAAATATCAGAAATTGCCATGGGATGGAAATTTTGGTTTTCGCTCAGCACTAATTACACACACTAAACATCATACGCTGATTGTGTGAAGCATATATAGTTCTATTAAACTTGTGGTACATATTGTATTAAACTAGCAGTGCTCATCTATAATGTACCAGGTTTGCACTTTATTTAGAATAGCTATAGAACATTTAATGTATTTACCTAAAAACTGAGGTTTTAATTTAAAGTTAGGACACTATTTTAATACCACTTAAGTCAAAATATAGCATCTTGAAAGACATGTTTTTAGATACTACTGAACCTAACTCTCTCCTTAGCCAAAGGGTATGTGTAACTGTAAGTGAAGGCAAATTTTAGTCATTAATATGTGAGAGAATTTGGGATGATTACTTTGCAGAGATTAGTTTGCCCTTCATTAGTTTGCAGCTCTTTCCATATCTTTAGCTGATCATTCTCTCTGTCGTTCCTTTAGCTAACCATTTTCGTTAGTTCTGTGTAAATGTGTTTTCATGCTTTACTCTATAAAGCTGTTATTATTCTTGGTTTCCTATTAAACCACATTATTTCTGGTATAACATGAACACTGTAGCTCAGCAAAGGGGAAAAAAACCCTACACAATGTGTATGAAAAATGCTACCGTATGAAAATAAATGTGCTGAAGTATCTGAGATAACCTTGGATATTGGCACATCCTGTGCTTACCCAAAGTCCTTTAGGTGTCATCCTGTGCTTACCCAAAGTCCTTTAGGGTATCACTGTGCTTATTATGTACAAAACAAGTAGCTCTTCTGCAAAAAGGGTGTAGATCTTTACATTTGATCTGTAATTATGGCACTTACATTGCATCACATCATAATACTTGTATGATTTTGTATGCTACTTAATGAGAGACAGCCATATGACACAATACAGCAGTTAAGATGTAAAAGAGAATGTATCTATTTTTTAATCCTAACCTCCTATCCATTCAGCAAGCAGATAGCCAGTTTTACGCTTCAGTAGCTGGTTAAAATTAAATAGCGTCCATCTGCAGTCATCAGAGTTCACAATACTTACATATTTCTACTCATGTTCCACACAAATCTACATTTTATAGCCCCATTTGTGGATGCATATAGCAGGTTACTAGCAATCAGGAAGTGAATGAGAACCTTCTTATGATTAAACAGCTTTCTTTAGAAAGTGCTGCATGCTGCTCATATCCCTGAAAAGAAAACGAAGGGTGAAGTATTACAGACAATATGTCAAGTAATGATGCTGAAAATGCAAATGCATCCCAAAATGAAAAGACCAAGTTGCCTGACTCTTATAATGGCTGTGCTTTATAAACTACTTCCCCTACTCCACTTTTAAAATCTCATGATTTCCTCTTATCCTTGTTGTCCTATTTCTTTCATGAGCTAAATCTCAGAAAGTCTTTATCAGCTTCAGAATTAGCAGCAGGTAGGTTATCTGAACTCAAGATCAATGCAGTGCTGCCCACTTAGACACCTGATACAAGAATGTTTCTGTTTAAAGGGCTCATTTGATGTACATAGCAGTGAATGTACGTTCCTTTTTAAAGGAATACCTGATAAATGATGTAAATCTGTTACACAAATACTAATTTCCCATAGTAAAGAATGAAACAAATAGGTTAGACTTTAGATCTGCAGTTTCTTTGTAATGGTTAAATATGTCATGTGTGAAGGTAATACCATGTTGAACATGACAAAACCCTCTTAATGGCTTGTATGCCCTTGGAAGATACAGTACAGTTTCTATGAAAACTCAACCTTTTCTCTTCATTAATAGGCATTAATGTCATGACACTGTTTCCAGGTACAATCCCTCCACTCATTAAATCAGTTGTCCAAAGTGAGGAAGGTCTGGCGACCAACGAAGGGCTAAAGATGCTGGTGACCATTTCCTGTATCTTGGTGGGAGTCTTGCTGCTTTTTGTGCTTCTGCTGATTGTGCGAAGGAGGAGGAGGGAGCAGAGACTGAAGAGACTCAGAGGTAAGAGAAGACATCTGGCATTTATTCCCAGATACTCCTAGTCATCTAGCGTGAATGTATAAATGGGGCTGTGAAGAGAAAAGCTTGTGAGACTTTGTAGAGTGTACCAAAGATATTTTTCTACATAAAGTGTCATTTTCCTGTGATATTAAGTTAGTAACTATAGTAATACAGGTGATTTGTCTTTAAAAATATTTTTTACAGAAATGAATATTGTAAAGAAATAACTTTTTGAAAAATAAGTCTCTCATCTCCATAAGCAAAGTGATTATTTTATCTGGGGGAAAAAATCATGTATCCATTAATTTATTTATTTTTTAAAGAATTTCAGCATCCCTTAGTTACAATTTCTTTGAAAGATCATATTGGTTGTTCTTTGGGAGAGAGGGAAATCCACTTTTCAAGAAAACATAACCCACACATCTAGGATAATTCTGATGCAGTAACCAAATATCAATGAGCTAGAAAAACACACCCATAAATTCTCTGACTTGATCATATATATTTGCAAAAGATGTGATTGCATATTGCTTATTGGGATGGACATTAATTATATTATATAATGTACTGTATTATAGCAGAAGTTTAATAATAGCATACTTCATTGTTCGCTTCCAATGGAAAAAGTTTTATACTGTCTATTTAACTCTGCTCTCCTATTATATCTCGTTTTCCTTGTTGTTGAGCTGTCCCTTTCTCTAATCATTACCCTATTCATACATAAGTGTCTGCACTTGACATAGTTATTCAAGCTATGAATTAATGCAATGTCATTGTTTCTTCTGATGAATGCACTTATCACTCCATCACCACTAATTGCAATGGGTGAGAGTACCATACCTGCACCCTGCCCTGCGTGCCTCATGACTTGGCTGTGTTTGTGAAGCGTGCAGAATAGACATCAAGGCTTATTGAAATTATTTTGTTAAAAGCCTTTCAGAGCCTGCACTACATAATAACAAAAATATTTGTAATCCTTAAAATGAGTTTATTTCCAAGTACTGCATGAAAGAAAATTAGTCATAGATATTTCACACAACATGTGATCTTGATGATTAAAACTAGGGCCAACCATAGATTTTGCAGGATAACATGTGGAAATCCCTGTTCATCTTCCTCCCAATATTAGTATCCACCCTCCTCTTCTTCAGGTTGCTTCCTGCCTTCCTTTAGTGACACCTGCGTGTGTGTTGATGCAGGGCCGTTAGAACTGTACAGATGCGTAGGTCACAGAGGAGGAATGATCTTGTATTTAAAGCACAGTACAGGGAGTCAGGTGATCTGGATTCTGTTTCCTGCTCTTCAGTAGGTTTCCTGTGTGACATTAGTCATGGCACACTTTGTCTCTCTGTACCTCAGTTTTCCTCATCATAAAAATGGGGATACTGATACTTACCTACTTCTCAGAGATATTGTGAGACTCAGTCCTTTAATGATGTAAAGTGCTTTGATATCATTGGGTGAAAAGCATTATCATTATGCACATCCAGAGTAATTTTACCCTGATAATTAATTTGAGTTTTCATAGATTCATAGATTATAAAACCAGAAGGAACCATTGTGATCATCTACTCTGACATGCTGCATAACACACGCCATAGAACTTCCCTGCATTAATTCCTGTTAAAGCATAACTAGAGCCTATATTTTAGAAAGACTTCTAAACATTGATTTTAAAATTGTCAGTGATGGAGAATCCACCACAGCCCTTGGTAAATTGTTCCAATAGTAAATTATCCTCATGAAAAATGTGTACCTTGTTCCTGAATTTGTCTAGCTTCAACCTCCAGCCACTGGATCTCATGGTATCTTTGCTACATTGAAGAGCCTTCTATTATCAAGTTTCTATTCCACATGAAGGTAGACTCTGATCAACTCACTCCTTAATCTTCTCTTTCATAAACTAGATAGATAGAGCTCCTTGAGTCTTTTGATATAAGGCATGTTTTCCATACACACAGAATGCTGCAAAACAATCCTCAGCATCTGGACAACCTATTCTAATGAAAACCTGCTTTGGAACATTACTTGGGGACTTTTCACATGCCCAGGAGTGGGTGTAAATATTTCATTATCAAGACATTCAATACCCCATTCTGTCAAACTGTACAGAGTGTGAAACTCACCCTAAAGTTCTTCTAATTTATTAAATTAATCCAACCCAGAGAAAAATTATTTGTGGTTCTTCTCTGAATACTTTCCAGTTTTACAACATCTTTTTTCAATAGTGGACATCAGAACAGGACACAGTATTCCAGTAGTAGTCACACCAGTGCCAAATACAGAAGTAATCAGGGCCAGCTTTAGGCCGATTCACCCAATTCCCCGAATCGGGCCCCGTGCCCAAGGGGGCCCCATGCTAGGGCCCCGCGCCTTAGGCATCCTTTTATTTATTTATTTATTTATTTATTACTTACCCAGTGGCAGTCCGGGGCTTCGGCGGCATTTCGGCAGCTGGGGGTTTGCTCCAGGGGTCTTCAGCAGCATTTCGGCAGTGAGGGGTCCTTTGGTGCTGTGGAAGACCTGGAGCAGACCCCGCCTCCCGCCGCTGAAGTGCCACTGAAGCCCCGGACCGCCGCCGGGTATTCAAATTGGGCCCCACCCTTCATAAAGCCAGTCCTCGAAGTAATATAACCTCTCCACTCTTACTAAATATTCCTCTGTTCATACATCCAAAGATTGCATCAGCCTGTTTGGCCACAGCATGACACTGGGAGCTCATGTTATTCTAATTATCCAACATGACCCCCAAATCTTTTTCAGAGTCACTACTTCCCAGGATAGAGTCCCCCATCCTATAAATAGAGCTTGCAGTCTTTGTTTCTAGATGTCTGATCTTACATTTCATTGTATTGAAAAAACATATTGTTTGCTTGCCTCCAGCATACCAACTGATCCAGTTGGTATCAGTGACCTGTCCTTTTCATTATTTACCACTCCCTCAATTTTTGTGTCTTCTGCAGACTATCAGGAAAGATTTTATGTTTTCTTCCATGTCATTGATAAAAATTATTAAATAGTATAGGGCCAAGAGCTGGTCCTTGCAGGACCCCACTAGAAACACCCCTGTTTTGACATGTCTGAATCTAAACTTTTCATTCCTGAATAGAAGTTGATATTTTGATTTTTCATCCCATTTCAGGATCAAAACAAATGTCAAAATATTTCTTACAGCTAAAGTTTGAGTACTATCAGTAAGGAAGTTTTAAATCCATTTAATGTGTGCTATATTGTTTTTTGTCTCATTCTAGTTTCTTATTCAAAATGTTGTGTGGTACCACATCAAATGCCAAATAGAAGTCTAAGTATATTACATCAACACCATTACCATTATTAGCCCAATTCATAATCTCATCAGTGAAAGATTTCAAGTTAGTTTGACAGGCTCTGTTTTCCATAAACCCACATTGATTGCCATTAATTATATTATCCTTCTTCAATTCTTTACTAAACAAGTCCAGTATCAGCCATTTCATTATTTTGCCCAGGCCTATATTTACTTGGTTTGTCCCAGGTACCCTTTTAAAATGTTGGCAGAGCATTAGCTTTTATCTGTCATCTGAAGCTTCCTTAGTGTTCCAAGACTTATTAAAATCAACATTAATGGTCCAGAGAGCTCATTGGCCAGCTCTCTTAAAACTCTTGGATCCAAGTTGTCTGGAACAGCTGATTTTAAAATATCTAACTTTAGTAGATGCTGTTTAACATCTTCCTGAGTTCCTGTCACAATGGAAAGTATTTCATCGTATGATATGAAGACATCATCTGGCTTTTATCCAGTTACAGAACAGAAATATTTATTGAATCATTATGATCCTGAAGCCATCACTGACTCACTTTTCACTGACATTATTTACATTTACATTTAATATAATTCTGAAATTGTTTTCTCTGCATAAAGGCTTTTAAAATATTTTTTAGGAAGTGTGAACATTATTGCATGGTGTGTGTATCTTCTTGAGGGAGAAGGGACCACTGTGATCATTTAGCGTCTGACCTCCTGTATAACACAGGACATAGAAAATCCCCAAAATGATTCCTAGAGGAGATCTTTTAGAAAAACATCCAGTCCTGATTTTAAAATAGCCAGGAATGGAGAATCCACCACAAACCTTGGTAAACTGTTGTAACATTTAATTACCCTCACTGTCAAAAATTTCTAGTCTAGCATCCAGTTTCAGCCATTGGATAATGATGTACCTTTCTCTGGTAGATTGAAGAACCCATTCATAATATTAGTTCTCCATGTAGCTACTTATAGACTATAAACAAGCTACCCCTTAACTTTCTCTTTGTTCAGCTACATAGATTGAGCTCTTTGAGTCCGACACTATAAGGCATGTTTTCTAATGGTTTAACCATTCTTGTGCATCTTCTCTGAACTCTCTCCAATGTATCAACCTCCACCAGAACTGTTCACGTTATTCCAGCAGCAGTAGCACCAGGGCCAAATGCAAAGGTAAAATAACCACTCTACTCCTACTTGAGATTCCCCTCTTTGTGCATCGCAGGGTCTCATTAGCTCTTTTGGCCACAGTGCCACAATGGGAGTTCATGCTCACCTGATTATCCACCATTGCCCCAACATCTTTTTCACAGATTGATGTCACTTGCAGTGCATTTTTCATAAGAGCAGTCTTTCCATGATCTATATTTGGGGTTACGGTTATGATCTAGAATGGGGTTATGGCTTCAGTTCTGCCCAGGCAAATTAAGCAACCTACCCAGTATTCTCTTCCTTCTAAAGCATTTTAATGATTGGTTTAAATTGTAGAGACCGCTAAAAATTGTCTTCCTCCAGTGTCGCATGATGTATAATTTATTTATTTATTCAAGAACTCTCTGTACAGTGACACTACTTGGTTTTTAACCAGTTGTTTACCCAATTTTTCAGCCGTATTGGCTGAGGCACAAGGAGGTCAAGTGATGCCTGAGGTCATATACTGATTCAGTAACTCAATCTATAGTAGAACCAAGAAAACTGTGGACTTTCACTCTTTTTCTGCTATTAACCTAGCCCCCACTGTTACCAAAACAGTATCTCCTTTGCTTTGAATTTCAGCTCACAAGCAAGAGATACCAGCACAGAATGATACCTGATACGTGGCAAAGCCCAATTTAAAACTGCAGCACAGCTCTGATTTCCCCAGTCAACCCAAATGGGTTAAGAAATATAACTGATGAGATCCCAGTGAGCACAGAAGCTGGATTTCCCATTTTTCACATCCTGATGTAGTCATGCACCAGAAGCCTTTCTAGCATATACAGTTAGCATGCCAATGAGTGTGAATTTCTGCTTCAGTTAATGTTTTGAACATATTGTTGTCTTATTGCAATTGGCACAGGTGTTTTTTTACCAAATGTGTAAAGTATTCACAGACTTTGAGTCACCCTTCATGTAGTCTCGATACGTTAGTTTTCATTCAGTAAGTCACTGCCATGCACGTGTAAGCTTTGTGCAGAGCATGGAAGGCACATATAGCCTTTGTGTATTATGTTGCTGCTATTGTTTGAGGCAATGGACCAACTTGGGCAATTACTGTGCTAAATATTGGTGCTGCAGTTAAACTGCAGCGTTTTCTCATTCAGTGTTTTATATATCATTGCATAGTGCTGCAGGTTTCCTTCTGGCAGTCTGGGTGAAATTGTGAGGAGATGCTCCCTTACACAAATGTGCTAAGGACAGCTAAATCAGCATATGGATATCCTACCACATATCTGTGGTGATGACAACATAAACTCACTCCATTTTTTTTTCAGATACAGTGAGGAGCACAATATAGCTGAGCAGCAGCTGAGAATATCTGGAAAGAGGTTGCTTGAAACCAAGGGGAAAGGACACAGGTGTGGGCATATTGATGCTGCATTGCATTTATTCCAGACAAGTGGCACTGGGTGATTCACAGTGTATTTGCTTTCTAGAGCCAATTGGACAGGCTGCAATGAAAAAAAGGAGTGAACATTTAATGAAAAAACTTTTCCTTGGTTTCAACCAGCATTCTAGCTATCTGTAGTCTCACTGTAGGAACTATGAGTTGCTGATTTAAAGCTTCCTGCAGGGTAGAGGAGAGTTTTTATGTATCAC
This sequence comes from Mauremys reevesii, assembly GCF_016161935.1. Lineage (NCBI taxonomy): Eukaryota > Metazoa > Chordata > Testudines > Geoemydidae > Mauremys > Mauremys reevesii. Next base: position 162,705,990 of record NC_052623.1, read on the forward strand.
AGCAATGTTGTTAAGTCTGACTTGTGGATAATATTTGGATCTGGTCTCTCCATCATCCCAAATATTGCTGTAACTTGTCAGCACCAAGAAACACAATTGAGAGCTGCAAGAAATCAGAACTTACTTTGCATCAGTGGCTGAATTTTCTAGGCAATATAGGCTTCATTTTCCCTGGTCTTTTGTACATAAAGACCTTGCCAAGTCCGTAAAACCACCATCGACTTCAGCTGGAAGCAGAAGCAGGCCCTTAGTTTGGTTTATAATTTAAAAAATATTGTTCTTGTTATTATGTAGCACCATTTGAATAAATTGTCAATCAACTGTTAACAGCAAAATCCATTGACGTAAGAGAGAGAGAGAGGCTCAGTGGCACAGTGATTCAAATTAGATGGGGCATTTCAAGTGAAAAAAAACCCTCTCATCTCCGTCCCCCGCTATCTGCTCTTGCATTGCATAGGGAAAGCGAAGGTTAAAACTGAAAGAATGGAATGAGCAGAAGGGGAGAACAAACATTCAGATACTTCAGTCAGAGTGAGGTATAAAACCCAACGTAGATAGATAAGGTGGCTGCTGTCAAGATGTAGGGTATTGCAAATCCCTGTAGGATTTTAAAAGCAAAAAGAGCCCATTTTGCATTATAGACAAGGTTGAATAAAAATCCATTAAGAGTGAGGCATTAAGCTAGTGGTGATATGCTCCTGCCTCCTGGAACATGTGAATGGTTTGCCATTGTATCCTACATCTTTGGAAGTTTAGAGATGACACATTTAAAAGACCATGTATGAAGAACTTGCAACACATGCAGTAGACCCCAGAGGTGATTAAGGAATGTAAAAGATTTCAGCAGAGGCAGGGAGAAGATAAAGACAAATTCTGCCAATATCCTGGACATGCTGATAGATTTGCAAACAAGGACCCAAGGGAGGAAAAGGTAAATTAAGGGTTCCACATGACCAGTATTTGACAGAACAACTTAAAAGCTTGAAACTTGAGATTTGTTTTCTTATCACATTTCTTTCCCACTGTTGCACCTGCACACTGCTTTGTTGTTCTGGGATTGCTTGTGATCTCTGGACTCACCAGTTTTTAAATTACTTCATGCTTTGGTTGTGGGGGGATGCACATCAGTCATTGTTTTGTTAAAAATGCCACAAAAATAATTATATTCATTTTACAAACAAATAGAAGAGGCAACATTGAAAGACAGACTTTGAGTCGACCAGCCTTCAAAGGGTTCCCTTTTATCTGTTCTCTGTTGATAATGATACCCAGAAAGGGCTTTATTTGAACAGTAGTTGCAGTAGTGCCTATGAGAATGTCTATACAGCATTGTAAGCTTGGGTCTGTGGGACCTGTGCCTGCAGACTCAGTGTTTCCAAGCCTGCACTTGGCATCCACATTGCATTTGAAACGTGGGCTTCACAACCATGCTAGTGTATCCATACTTCCCTGCTCAGACCTGAGTCAGAACTTCAGCTTCTGTGGGCATATACCCCATGATATCCCAGAGTTCCTAGCACTACTTCAGTCTTGGTTCATAGGGGGACGTGGGAGAACTTGTCTGTCTGTCCAGCTGGAGTAGGCTGGAAGTGTTTTGAGTGGCTTTTGCCCATCAACATATCCAGCTGAGCCATTATGTATCTGCACCCCCCAAGAGCCAGAGCTATCAGCATGGATCCTAACCTAGTGGAAGAACTTCTCCACCATATGCTGTCAGTCCTATTTCAGGAATCAGGCAGAGCATATGCGAGATGCCGGTGAACATTTCAATGTCAGTTTTTGGCCTGCAGAAGGCACCTCTCAGAGAGGGACACTCACATGCCAGTTACAACCTAGCTGATGCTGTTCATGCCTTAGCTGTAGACTCCTCATATGTAGATTGGTGCTTCTGGAGCACAGCCATACGCACAGACTGGTGAGATCACATCATCATGCAGACCTCGGATGACCTGCAATGGCTCCAGAACTTTTGCATGAAGAAGCAGATGTTTCTGGAGGCTGGTGATCAGTTTACCCCAACCATCAGGTGCCAGGATACCCATGTAGAGGAGGTCATATATGAGTCCAGGTGCAGGTTGCTATAGCCAATTGGAAGCTGGCTATCCCAGTCTGCTATAGGTCCCTGGCTAGCCAGTCTGGAGTTGGTAAATCAGCTGTGGGGATTGTCATGGCACAGGTTTGTGAAGCGATCAGGACTGTGATGTACTCAGAGATGGTGGGCATTACAAGTGTTCCTGAAATAACTGCTGGCTTTGCACTGGGGCCATTGATGGGACTCGTGCCTATAATTTTCCCTCCTCAAGGAGCACCTGAACACATAAACAGCAAAGGGCATTTATGCAGTTCCAAGCAGTGATCAGCACTCTATTGTAGGAGACATGTACAAACAAATAACATAAAGTCAATCCCAGCCCCAGACAGTTTACAATCTAAAATTTAGATAATCCATAGCAAATGAATAAACAGATAAAAGGAGCAGGAGGAGGGGAAGAGAGGGAGGCTACAGAGGCAAATTGAGTTTGGATCTCTAGGAGGAAAAAAACCATAATCTTAGAAATTGGAAAACCTGTAAATAAATATTCATAATAAATCTCAGAAAGAGGAAGCTTTTTGTGTTATGTATATTAACTGGGGATCTAGCTAATTTCAAAGAGCCACCAGGGACTTTTGTGAGAGGCAGGTGGGACAGTTTCTGAATACTGTATGTCAGCTTGGATTGGGACTCCTGGGAGGAACAAGACCCAACGCACCCCATTTTCCTATCTGTCTGAACAGCCCTCCTTCATTGGCCTGGTCTCCCATGAGAACTGCTTTGTCCTCGCTGCCAGTTCCCAACTGCCGTCTGGAAGTTGTAGTCCCTCAAAGACGTCAGGCTGAGGATACAGCAAACCATTATGGCAAAAGAAACTTCAAGGTGGTAGAGTCTCAGTGTGAGACTTAGTTCTTAGGGGATTACAGTGGAAAGTTTTAAAATAAAAATTAAAAACTAGTGGCTTGAAACACACAAACATGCACCCACATGGACCTTTCCTCCTGGTTGGAGCCCTATTTAAGTCAGTGGAACTCTGTGAGGGAATAAGGGTCCACCCACTGGGATAGTTTTGAATGACTGACTCTTATTGGAATAACCTGCTACCTACTGATTTGTATGTAGGGCTCCCTCTGAACACAAAGGGGTAGTTCTGCATAATAGCTAATGGAATGGTGCGGATACCTGATAGTGACCAAACAAACTCACCCTTTTGTGATCTTCCTTGGCCAATTCTCCAGGCAATCAGATTTGGTTTGGTGGTGCCCAGGTAGGAGATTGCTCATTCATATCATGACTTGCTCCTATTCAGAGGTACCTGAAACTTTGTGAACTACTTTAACTTATCTTGATTTCTATTAAGCTAATTGTGTTGAAGAAGGGACAGTGCTAATGCTTTTATTAGGGCTGTTTTCGTTTTTATATTGTCTCTCTCTTCTACTGAATTTCTTTAGCTTTTTCAAGTTAAATTCTATTCTGTTCTAAATTTAGTTTTCTTCAAAGTCAAGATGAACAGTTTGCAATAAAGCCTTTAATATGTTTTTGGGCATTTTCACTGCCACTGGAGAATTATACATGCTCTGCGTGTCAGAAAGATATATGATAGTCAAATGCAGTTTTAACAAAAATACGGAGTTTTAGAGGCTATTATGTCTTGATGGCTGATCTGAGGAAAGAGAATAATCTCTTATAAATGGCTGGTCTGAATCTTCCACTCCTTAATAATCCATCTACCAAAAAACTTTCATTGTAGCACAAAAATTAAAGTGTTAACTAGCTACTTATCGGGAACTAATATTTGCCCTGTTTTCTTCTAGATGCAAAGAGTTTGGCTGAAATGCTTATGAGGTAAGAATAATGTTTAGTAATTCCAAATTTAATGATGTTTCTGGTTCAGGGGATTATATTGAAAATCATTCCTGGGAACAACTTAATTATTAAACCTTCCATTCTTGAATTCTTTGTATCTATGTGCCAAACACACCAGTGACTTCTAATGGTCCAGAGACGAGCAGAGTTCCACAGAAATCTGGTCAGTCACATGATGCTGATTCACCTCCTTGTTTCCCCCTATAATATCACGTTAAAAGGGGCTGAAGATGCATTGAACACTTCCTAATATTGGATGTGCATTTAAGCAGTTCCTGAACTTGCTGCAGCGATTTTATTCAATCAGTGAAAAGAGAGGTGATCAGTGCAGTCATAAATGGCAAAAAAGGTGACCTATGAGGCAATATCTCTATTAAGATGTGAACCACAATATAAAAAGGTTTGAGAACCCCTGTATTAGTGGATTAAATTATAGAACATGTTTAGGTCCCTTTGGACATTTTGCCTGTTCACTGAAGTGTTTTCATAATATGCATAAAAGGAATTGCTCTTCAGAGATCATCTTATTGAAGGCAATAAATGCTGGGAAGCACATATTTTAAAATACAATACACATACATACACACATACATATCATTGCTAGCTGATTATAAGTAGAACTTTGTGAAAGTGGGGACAGTTTATTTATTATTTTGCTGTTTTGTTCTGAGTCATTTCACTATCCAGAACTATAATTCTTTTGTGAAATGACAACAAAATGACTGTTCTTGCAACAATAGCCTGCAAATATGGAAATTTCATATTTTCAGTGTTTATTGGTTTGTCTGGAAAAAATGTTGAACTTTGAAACCATTGTGGGTTTTTGAAAATAGGACCATTTTGGTTTATAGTAACTGAAAATCATACTTATTTTTAAGAAAATAAAAACCTCCAGGATATCTGATGATTTGCCAGTTTGGACCATTTTCAAAATTTCAAACTCCCCCATCTCTGAGGTTTTAGATTTCATTTGAATTTACGGCACACCTTAGTTATTAGACTATCTCTGTCTGGTGTGTTGGTGATACATAGGGTTAATATAGACCCCCATCCTTCAAACACTTACATATCTGTAGAGTCCCACTGACTTCAATAGTATTGCTTGTGTGGGTACAATTACATATATGCATGTTTCCAGGATTGGAGCCCTTGCTAACTGTAAGTGACAAGTAAAAATTATTTAAATAGAGTCGTTCTTTGGTGTTTCTCCATCTCACAAAAAACCCATGTAGTTCAGCATATTTGGCAAGCCTCTGCTCAAAAGAGACCCAGTACTAACATAGCAGATCTGATCAAATTGCATTGGCAAAATGTCTTAGTACAGCTATCATGTTACTTATCTGCAATGATTTCTGCCAGCCTTTAATTTTTGTGAGTACTGATAGTCATTCCTTCCCCCATCTCATTAAAAACCTGGTTGCTTGATTTAAAAACATCTACTGCATACATATCTTTTAAAGATATAAATAACAGCAAACAATTATCAAAATAGGCATTTTGAAAAAAAAATGTGATTTAGGACAGTTTCAAAATTGATTTAGGACAGTGTCAAAGGGTGCTCAACTTTTGGCACTTTCTGACAGCCTGCTTTTCAGAGGGCACATGCACCGCACATTCTGAAAAATCAGGCCCCTTTAAGGGTTACCTCAGATTGGGTAACCAAAAACTGAGGCTCCCAAAATGACTAGTTAACTTTTGAAAATGTAAGCCTTTTCTAGACAAAGGAGGCAAAACCCCAATAACCCACAGAGTCACATATGTTAAATTTCTTGGTACATTATGAATAAGATTTCTTTATATTATACCAAAACCTAGTATCATATACAAATCTAGAAAGTCTAGAAATCTCCCTTGGCAGCAAGTTCGAGATAAATTCCTCTTAACTGTTCATCATTGATTAGCATAAGGAACTGGCTCATGTTTCTAATTTTGAGCATAGAATAAGACATACGTTACCCCTGAAATCTCTAACCCAGCCTTCACATTTACAAAGGAATCGTTTTCCATACCTCTTTTGCATTAACCTACTTGCTGACCTCAGCCCCCAAAATTAATGAAGAGTCATGACTGTTGACCAAGCATCCAAAATGACCTTAGTTTTACATAGGTGCCATATGTAATCCCTTTGTGTATAAATGGGTGTGTAAAATTCAACCCTGTTGTGAATGTACATATTTTTAAGTCATTCAATTGAGTGGGGGGTTAATGTCTAGATCAGTTATTCAAAATTATGTTCATCTCTTTAATCGTTTTGAACAAACTTTAACACATCATGCATTTCACTCGCTTAAAAAACAAACAAAAATATTTATCCATAGTCAATAAATGAGGTATGTTATATACATGCCATCACAATGTCTAGGGAGCTAATTAGAAACCTTGAGACAAATTTAAGGCTTCTGATCAGGTACAGTCTCATTTTTTTTTTTAATTTCAGAGTAATTAAAATGTAAGTAAATTATATTTTCCCTATGAGATTATAATCCAGGGATCGGCAACCTTTGGCATGCAGCCCATCAGGGAAAGCCGCTGGCAGGCCAGGATGGTTTGTTTACCTGCAGTGTCCGCAGGTTTGGCTGATCGCAGCTCCCACTGGACGCGGTTCGCCATTTTAGGACAATGGCGGTTTCAAGCGGTGGGAGCTGCAATTGACCAAACTTCCTAATGCTGCAGGTAAACAGACGGTCATGGTCCACCAGCAGATTTCCCTGTGGGCCGCGTGCCAAAGTTTGCCGATTCCTGTTATAATCCCTTGATGCTAATAGCCTGGATTTTCTAACATTGAAGACCCAGTCACTGAGTGGGTTGGGAATTTTTCACCATTTTTTTTTGGTTGGAAAATGCCAATTCTTTGAAAAAAACATCTATTCATGGAGACAAATCAGTTTTATTAAGAGGGTTTCTCATCTCCAGGATAGAATTTTGATAGAGAGAGAGAGAGAGACTTTTTTGAAGAAGGCTTCTTGGGAGTGAGGTCATGGTGGATTGTCCATCACTGACAATTTTAAAATCAAGATTGGGTGTTTTTCTAAAAGATCTGCTCTAGGAATTATTTTGGGGAAGTTCTATAGCCATACAAGAGGTCATAGTAGATTATCACAATGGTCCCTTCAGATCTTAGAATCTAGGAAGAGTCTATGAACCTCACAGGGTTGTTGTGAGAATAAACACATTAAATACCATTGATAGGAGCCATAATTCCTAAGATAGACAAAGTGAGGAAAAGACTAGAAAAATAGATTCTGTCAGATATGTCCTAGCTCAATTCTGGTGGATCCCATTGGATCTGTTGGGTTTAGAGGCATAAGTGCTGCCCATTTTGTGAGGGGAGGAAATTCCTCTTACAAAATGATTCAGGGAAAACCAGGGGGCCCGTATGGAGAGTTCCTTCCTTCCAGTTAGCATTTCCATAGAAAGGGGTGAACAGGTCCTTGGATTTTAGTGTAATATGGAGGAATTTACTGCAATTTCTGAATTGCATATGATTATGCTGCTCAGTTTTATTACCCATTTTCATTTACTTATCAGTAGATGGCTCATTCTCAGAGTAATTTTCTGGTACACAGACTTTAAAATTGTTATAGCTTGTGTGATGATACAATAATTGTTTTATAGTCCTGTTCTAAAATACCACATCCAATGAAAGGAGTTAATCCATGAATGCTAACAAGGTTTATAATTTCTTACTACTGCAATGTCAACAGAACTAAAGTCTTCATTTTTCCTTATGTAATTCATTATTATTAATGGAATTTCTAATGAATGTTTGATTGATTTCTTAATTTACCAATTCTTATGATGTTCCGGATTTAAATCATTGCTGAAAATTAATTAATATGAGAAATTTATATAAGACACCATCTTCCCACTGACCTGTTTGGTCAGCTGAAGGGTTCATTAGTCAAATCTTAGAAATGCTAAAAAATTGGCAGTTTTATAACTGTTCACATCAGTTTCAATATTGAATAGCTGCATCGAAAAGATTTAATAAGGGCTTTTGATAGATAAGCCACTGAATAATGGCAGACTCAGTCCCTTTCCCCCCACCTATTTTTTCTCATCTCCCTACCATATACTTTAAATTAATACCACCTATTTGCTTCAAAGTACAAAGAAAGAAAATAAAATGTATGAGAATTTTGGTGACTATGGTAATTTTATTAGCTTAAGTTGAACGGATTTTTTAAAAGGAAATATTTAAGTATCTTTTCATATGGGGGGTGTTTTCATGTTTGTCTGTCTTTTGTGCTTAGTAAGAACACCAGGACTTCAGATACACTTAACAAGCAGCAGCAGACGCTGAGGATGCACATAGATATTCCCAGAGCTCAGCTTCTGATTGAAGAGAGGGACACAATGGAGACCATTGGTAAAATGTCAACGCACTTATGTTGCTTTATATAATAAACGTTTTTGGTGGACTTTGCACTGCATCCTTTATACATAAAAAGGGCTAGGGTCCTAATTTGCAAGATAATTTGTCATGGTTGAAAAGTGAATTGAAGCCTTTTCTAGATATGAATCATTTTGAGCTTTAAGGAACCCTAGAAAATTTAAAATAGAGTAGGGCAGCAAAAAGTGAAGTGTTCCATTTTGACATTTTCAACATGAAAACTTTAATTTTCCATTTTAAAATGATTTTTTTTGAAATTTTAATTTATTATAAAAAAGGTTATTTTTAAAAGGTTGAAATTAAAACAAAACATTTCAAAATTACTGAAATAAAATGTTTTGATTGACCCAATCTGAAGTTTTTTCAGACTATCTGCTTGTGAAATGAAAATAAGTACTTCATGGAGAATAGGTCCATCAATGGCTATTAGCCAGGATGGGGCAGGATGTGTTGTGCCTAGCTCTGTGCTGAGAAAGGGGGAATGGGGGACAGATGATGAACTGATTGATGATTGTGTTCTGTTCATTCCCTCCTGGGGCACCTGGCATGGCCCACGTCGAAGACAGGATATTGGGCTGGTAAATTGGTCTGACCCACCATGCATTTTTCTTCTTATATTTTTTTTTTTTTTCAATTTTTTTGCAAAAAAAAAAAAAAAAAAAAAAAAATCTCTAAAAGTTTTGCAGGTCTAGAAAATTGTTTCCAATAAAAATAAAAATAAAAATAAAACTATATATATATATATCTATTGTGCATTAAAGAGTTATTCTGTTTTAAAATAACTGAATAAATAAGAAAAAAAATTAGATGAATTAAAATCTGGGAGAAGACTTTTACATTTCAGAAGGTTGGAAGGTTGTTGGATAATCTCCTGGAACCAGACTGTCATTCTCACACATGTCAAAACTAATAAATAAATAATATATATTATGAATATGCCTGGGATGCTCAAAAAGGCAATTTCCCTAAGAGTTCAGCGCAAAATGGCTGAAAGCTCACAAAAACAACTGATTTAATGAGTGTCTTGCTATACAAAATGGCAGGGCTCTCACAGAGGGAGCTGATCTTGCCAGAGTTTTACCATTTTGGACAAAAAGCAGTCTAAAGAAACTTGAAGCTGGCTTAAGTTCCAGGGGAGGGATAGTTCAGTGGTTTGAGCATTGGCCTGTTAAACCCAGGGTTGGGAGTCCAACCCTTAAGGGGGCTATTTAGGGATCTGGAGCAAAAGTCTGTCTGGTGATTGGCCCTGATTTGAGCAGGGGGTTGGACTAGCTGACCTCCTAAGGTCCCTTCCAACCCTGATATTCTATGATTAAGTGGTCAGCAGAGGATTCCACTTGTATTGAGGAATCCTCCAGTGATATAGAGCATATTAGTGGTCACATTTAGGATGTGGTCAGAGGGGAGGGGACCAGTGGAGCTAGCAGGTATAATGTAGCTTAGCTCTGAGGCTCCTACTCAGTCCCAGGATTGGGGAAGAATGAGCTAACTTTGTCCCATCACATCCTGGGCCAGGCTAGCTTGATTTGGCTGGACCGGAGGATTCAGCCCTTTCTGTGTTTCATGATTTATAAGGCTGCTTTGAAGATGAGATTCACACATCACCTGCAACTTGGACATTTTTGTTTCCAGCTTTATGTTTCCAGAGTTCATTTCTGTGCTGCAATCTTTTATGACAGAGATTTCACTCTTGAGTTCTAGTAGTTGGGCAATAGGGGTTTATAATGGAAATGCCATTAGCTCCTTAACTACAGCAATGTGATCGATGCCACAGTAATAGACTGTGGTGCACAAAGCAGTAATAGTAAGCCAGCACTTTGACAGGATTTCACATAGGCTTTGGCAGGTTTTATTCATGACCGGAGTAAGAGCTCCTCTTTTGCCAGGGACTGCGTAATTTGGTTTCATAACGTTCATTCTATTTAGGGCCCTTTTTTGGGCAAAAAATGCCAGTTATGTTACTGTGCAGAATTGTTCACATTAATGTTCTCTTGTCAGTTGAAAAAAAAACCCAAAAAACAAAAAACAATTGTTAGAAGCAATGGATCAGCCACCGCTGATGGGTAAATTGCTGGCAGTCCCTTTTAGAAATGCATTAAAAAGCTATACATGGCATGATAGCAGGAATTTCCCATGGTTTTCATCGCTATTAAGAATAGATGAAAAAGACTGTAATAATGTAAAAATAAAACCTGGAGACTAAACCCGGATAACACTAAGCATACAAATGTAGTTGTTCTGCAAGGTGAAGTCAATGGAAGATTTACCATTGATTATAGCGGGGGCAGGAAGGGACTTCTTATTAAATCTTGTATGATTGAGTGGACAACATACTCTGCATTCTGTAGAGCTTTTTTTTTTAAAAAAACAAACCAGCCCTGTGATCACAATTGTAAAGAAAAAAGCTACTAGCTGCCACAGGACCAATTGCTTCCCCTGTAGCCTGGCTTGGTGCAGGGAGGGGTGGAGATTCTGTATGGAAAGTCAGAAGGACTCCTCCGCAGTGGCCTCTGTGGTTTCTTTGAAGAGAATCCATGCAGTACTGGATTCACAAGTGTTTCTTTCTCCCCTACTCGGCCTGGGGTCTAACTCTCTCCCATACCCGACTCCACCAATCCTGTTGTGCAGATAGGAAGAAGCCTCCATGCAGCTGTTCATGAAGTCAGTTGTGCTGCAGGAACTTTGCAACATAAGGAAGAGGCAGGATTTGGCCCATGGGCTCCAGACCACAAAAGCATTTATGTGTGTGCATAACTGTAAGCACAAGATTTGTCCCACTAACTTCCACAAGATGTTCAAATGCTAAAGCAAGTTCATAAGCACTTTACTGGATGAAGGCCCTAATGCTGCAATATGTTTGTTCTGGTGCTGCAGAGGCGAAGCTAGCCAGAAGAGAGAGCACAAGTGAGCTAACAATCTCCTTTTGACATCACAGATACAATCACTTATGCTAATGACAAACATGAAGAGCCGGGGGGGGACCAGTGTTTACAAAATGGAAAAAGTCCAAGTACTTAAAGCAAAAGATTGTAACAGGCAATAGAAAGTTTCTAAATTTTAGGATACACAAAAAGCCTAACTGTGTCCCTTAAAGTCATCATATCACAAATGAAGGCCCGCAGGCAATACTCATTTCTTTAGTTATTATTTTAATATTCATTTTCTATTGCTTATAGATGACAGATCAACAGTGTTATTAACTGATGCTGATTTTGGAGAGACATCTAAACAGAAGTCATTGACAGTTACTCACACAGTACATTACCAGTCTGTCTCACAAGCTACTGGACCATTGGTTGATGTTTCTGATGCTCGGCCAGGAACAAGTGAGTATAAAAGAGACTATATTACCTATAGCAGATATTGTTACCACACTATTTATATTATCATGGTATTTCCTTTATTTCGAATGTAGTGTAGAAACTATTTTGTGCAGCAGGAAATAGTCTCTTTTACAATTGGACCCACTGTAAAAGTGGTACATATTAAAGTTAATAAAGCAAAAGTTTCTTTTGCATGTTAAAATGTAGGTGTAATTTAAGGTAATTAAGACCTGAATATTCCTCAAGGGAAATTTATGCTGCATTTTAGCATCTAGACTCTATTGAGCAAATGTTTCTAGTGGATTTTCATAGCTAATAGATATTTATTTCTTAGCAATCAATCTTTATTTAATTTCTCAATTAACTGTGATTGTTCCTAATGTTCTAGGATATGAAAAATACATTTTCTGATAACTGCATTTTTGAACATTTACATTTCTAGTTACTATATTAAATCCATTTTCCCAGCTATATCCATGCTGAGATCATCTTACAATGATTTAAACAAAATGAATAAATGTACTATTGCACTACATTCTTCCTAAACTCAGTTATAAATGTGTTCCATACTGGTATAATTGAAAAAGTTTCATTAAATCTAAGGAATACCTATTAGATAGTAATATGGCATACTTGAAGTATATAAACAATTCCTAAGATGTATAGAAATACAAAGATCAAATACTGTCATTGATGTTTATTATATTGAAGAATCAAGATTATGAGAATGAACAATATAATAGAACCCTGCATCGTTTTAAAATCTAACTATCTTTAATGCTGCAAGATCCTGCACTCCAAAAGTACTTGTCTTTCCTAGGTATAATTAGAGGCTAGACAACACCCCAGGATACTTACACTTTCCATCCCTTATCTCCTCCAAATCAAAGCCCATTGAAGTCCATGGAAATACTGTTACTTAAAATGGGCTTTTAATCAAGCCCAATAGTCTGGTTCACATGCATCCCAGCAAGTGTGGTGGGAAACCTGCAAAATATATTTATTGTGCATTTTAATATTCCTTGAATATTTGAAAGTAACACTGTGCACCATAGGTGCTGGAACTAGGGATGCTGCCACACCCCCAGGCTTGAAGTGGTTTCCATCGTATACAGGGTTTAAAGTTTGGTTCAATGGCTGCACCCCCACCATGCAAATTGTTCCAGCACCCCTGCTGTGCACAGGGCCAGTCTTAGAATTTTGAGTAGTGTTTCCCAAGTTTAACAGACTCGTTTAAATGAATTTGAAGGGCTCAAGGATATGCAATTTTCAGCCTTCTCTGCTGCAAGGGAAGAACAGCCCAACTGTTTGTGCTGTGGCCCAGGAATAGCTACTAGCATTTAAACAGATTTGTTAAAGTAACAATTCTCCAAACAAGCTGGAAGTCTGAGATTGCCAATCCCCCTCACTGCAGAGACCATCCCTCCATCAGAATCCATATATGTGATTGTAAAAAGTCTGTTGAATCATCCTTTTTTAAGTTGTAACACAATTGTTGTTCAAAATCTAAACTTTTATTCAGAAGACAAAAATTGGGTACAACTGTTGCAGTGTCCATGATCCAGCTGGGCTCTGCTAGGGCCTTCATTCCATTTGTTCTGTCTCCTTTCAGAAGTCTAGTGATTAGACTCTTCTGTTCCTTGCATTCAGGGAGCATAAGGTCTAGGATTATAGCTGGCACCTGCATAGTTGCACAGAAGGAGGAAAGCTTCGTGCACTTTTCACCCATGCTGCTCACCTGCACTGGGACAGTCACAGTCTGGAGTGAAATCTTGGCCCCATTGAAGTCAATGGCAAAACTTACACTGACTTCAATAAGGCCATGATTTCACCTTTGGTCCTTAAAGTTCATGCATGTTTCAAGATATTCTAAGACTAAGTCTGGGAAATGGACTCAAATAAGATTCAGGCGATTTAGGTCATGTCTTCAGGGTGACTCTGATATCTCAAAAAACTGAGGGTCCTACATGACTTGCATGGATTTCAAAGATCCACTGGCATTTTTCTTTGCAAGAGTAGTTCCAATATCCTTGGCCATAATTTGTCCTCTGCTCAGTGCTGTGCTATGTGTTGTGTACTGTTGGTGGTTGCCCTCTCCTGCTACAGATGATTGTGCTTCAGTGGCGCACTGTGTATATACTTCACAGTCAGTTGTAAAGGGCTTTGGGATCCTTCAGGATGAAAGGTTCTGAAAACATAGACAATTGTTTATTTATTAGTGATATTCTGGGCTAGCTGAGATCTTCTAAACAGTATAGCTACCAAATGCCAGTCAAGGAATAGCTACTTATGTCCCAGCTCTGGGAACACTGCTAAATGGCAAAGAACTATGTTGCAGCCCAAGCCTGAACATCTACACTGCAATTAAACAGCCCCTCAGCCCGAGCCCCCAAGCCTGAGTCAACTGGCACAGGCCCGCCATGAGTGTCTAATTGCAGAGTGCAGCTGTTAGACACAGGGAATTTGTGGATGGCATCTTCCAAATACACTCACTTGCCTCTTGGATTTCACATCTGCAGAGGATGTGAGTTACCCTTACAAAGCCACACAGGAGAATAAGGAGGCACAAGGAACCACCTTGCTCCCCACTCCTGACCATCCAAATACGGATATCACAATTCATAGTACTAGGGGAGAGCAGCAACAGTGGACAGACAGGAATGGGGAATGATCAGAGACAAGGCTCTGTCCCTCCATCCAGCAGACCTCAGCTGTCACAGAGGAGGAAAAAATCTGCTAATGGTGTAGTAATTTCACAGCTCCCAGCACCTGCCTCTACTGCCCCCTTCAGTTTGCTTCTGAGGTGGCACAGCTATGCACCATGCCTTGCTCAGGGTCAGTTGTAAATTTTCAATCTAGTCTCTTAGTAATTTCCAACAATAACCTGCTATCTTTTCATAACTAGATACTAGCCATCTAACTATTGTCCTTGTTCTAAAGAGCAGGCATGATACAGTGTTTATCAATGGCATTGAGTTTGTATTTTTGTTTTGCTTTGGAGGAGGATCTGAACAGAAGGTCAAACAGGCATGGCCATTTTGTATTTATAAATAACCTGCACCTTTGAAGTAACAGGCTGTAAATGTTTCATAGGGAATGTTTATTCAGAAACAACGTCCAAGTCAGTATCTAGTGATGGTTTATCCTTAAACCCATTCTTGTTCAAATCTCCCACTCCTAAGTGATAGAACAGCCTTGCCATTTGAATGTCAAAGAGCACTGTTTAATTCTTTTACTCACCATAGAAGCTTCAAAAGAAAAAGCTTTCCCTGATGGTTTAGTCCAGGGATCGGCAACCTTTGGCACACAGCTTGCCAAGGTAAGCACCCTGGCAGGCCGGGCCAGTTTGTTTACCTGCCATGTCTGCAGGTTCAGCCGATCACAGCTCCCACTGGCTGCGGTTTGCCGTCCCAGGCCAATAGGGGCTGTGGGAAGTGGGCCAAGAGATGTGCTGACTGTGGCTTCCTGCAGCCCCCATTGGCCTGGAGCTGCGAACAGCAGCCAGTGGGAGCCGCGATCGGCCAAACCTGCGGATGCGGCAGGTAAACAAACCGGCCCGGCCCGCTAGGGGCCTTACCCTGGTGATCCGCGTGCCAAAGGTTGCCGATCCCCGGTTTAGTCACTTTCCATTTGCCAATTAAAGATTTTTCTTTTCCCTTTGGCTTATGATTAAGGCCCTACCAAATTCATGCCCATGAAAATCGCATCACAGACCATGAAATCTGGTGTCCCCCATGAACTCTGGTCTTTTGTGTTCTTTTACTCTATACTATAAGGCAGAGGTCGACAACCTTTCAGAAGTGGTGTGCTGAGTCTTCATTTATTCACTCTAATTTAAGGTTTCGCGTGCCAGTAATACATTTTAACATTTTTAGAAGGTCTCTTTCTATAAGACTATAATATATAACTAAACTATTGTTGTATATAAAGTAAATAAGGTTTTTTAAATGTTTAAGAAGCTTCATTTAAAACTAAAGTAAAATGCAGAGCCCCCCCGGACCAGTGGCCAGGACCCAGGCAGCATGAGTGCCACTGAAAATCAGCTCGCGTGCCGCCTTCGGCACCCATGCCATAGATTGCCTACCCCCTGCTATAAGGTAAACGTATACAAAAGTACACCCTTACTTCTGTGCTGCTGATGGCTGCCTTCAGAGTTGGGCACCCAGCCAGCTGTTGCACCTCTCCAGCCGCCCAGCTCTGAAAACAGTGCAGAAGGAAGGGTGGCAATACCGTGATCCCCACTACAATAGTTTGTGATCCCCTTGTGGGTCAGAACCCCCAGTTAGAGGAACACTGAGTCTTAAGGGCTTTACATGATTATATTTTGTTACAACGCTGTGAAATTTAAGTTAAATATCTGAAACCATTAAATTCAAGATTTTTTAAATGCTATGACCATGAAATTTAGGAAAATGGACTGTGAATTTGGTAGGGCCCTACATACGATGAAAAACAAACCTTGTTTTTGTACCAGCGCTACTGATCATGCCAACAAAGCCTAAGCAGTCGATTTTGGCAGTTAGCTTACTTGTACTCCCTCAGACGAATGGATGGATTGTCTCTGGAGCAGCAAAGCATAAAATATTTTAGGCCCTACATAAATAGTTGATTTTTTTTTAATTCTAAGGAAGAATTGGGGTGATTTTATTTTTTTCAGACACTGTAAGAATCTTTATGAATAAATTTACCATCAGAACTTAGAATCATAGAATATCAGGGTTGGAAGGGACCTCAGGAGGCCATCTAGTCCAACCCCCTGCTCAAGGCAGGACCAATCCCCAGACAGATCTTTACACCAGTTCCCTAAGTGGCCCACCTCAAGGATTGAACTCACAACCCTGGGTTTAGTAGGCCACTGCTCAAACCACTGAGCTTTTCCTCCTTGGAGGATTTTGAGATTTGCTATGTATTCAGCACCTGCTAGCAGCCCTTTAGCATGCATGATCAATAACATACTAGCCCAAATGTAAACTAATAAATAAATAATAAACAAATAGGGTTTTGGTAGTGAGTAATACTGTTGTATGTTAACATTAAGCAAGATCCCTAGAATAAGAAATGTGATAATATAATCTCTTAGCCATTTATAATCTTTACATTTATATTTTATAAATTTGGGGTCAGAGGGAGTTATTATGATTCACATGAAGTGATAATGAGTCAAGTAGAGTTACATGGCAGTAGGGAACTGTTTGGATCCCTTTACCTGTTCATTCCCAGACTGTTTAACATTTGTGATTGTATAAACATGTAGAATTTCTGTGAAGAAAATGTCCTAATTTGGGGATGTACTCACTGCACTGCACTGAAACACATTTTCATCCTTAACTCCTTTTTGTCAATTTTTGTTTTTAACAACATCTCAGTCACCACTTCATTTCAGTTATTCTGCTAGTGATTTTTCATTGACTAATTAAGAACTTAATGGCAAAGATTCTCTGTTTGTCAATCACAGATCCTACTACAAGAAGGAATGCAAAAACTGGGCCAACAGCTCGCAACAGGTACGCTAGTCAATGGACTCTCAACAGACCCCATCCCACTATATCAGCCCACACCCTCACCACAGATTGGAGGCTGCCGACACCCAGAGCTGCAGGATCAGTAGACAAGGAAAGTGACAGCTACAGTGTCAGCCCCTCGCAGGATACAGGTATAATGTTACTTGCAGAATTCTCCTCTAAAGACAGGGCTAGTAGCATAACTGGAGTAGTATTCACTGCATGAGATTTACCATATTCGCTGCTGGGATTAAGAGTTTTATTTTCTTTTTAAAGCATTTTAAAAACATACCTTCTAACTGCAACTGCTGCTGGGTTATACTACCATTTATGATAACAGGCGTTGTGTACGTGACTTCCTATGCCGAAAATGTACTCCAAAATCTTTTTGATGGTTCTGTGTGTAATTTTTTTGGTCACTGAAACTATGTACTTCCTGAGTTCTAAGGGAGAGGTATGAGAATTTGCTTCATGAAATGGCACCAGCCAGGAAGTGGCAGTATTAGCGCCAGGAAAATGGAATCAAAACTGGAATGGTTTTAAGGTTTGAGCTACTATAAGGTAAGTTGTTTCCAGTGGTGTAGTTTGCTCATTGGGGGAATGTCCAGCTTTCAGGCCCAATTCAGTATTCAATAACATCAATGGGTGTTGGACAAAGCCCTTATTTTCTTTGGGAATAACTATATAACTAATGAGAAGGGGGAACTTGAAAATGCAATTCTTCACTCAATCTTAATACTAGCCTTGTTGTGTCCCAGTTAAAATGCAGTTGTGAGATTAAAAGTGAAGCTGATTTTCTTTTTCCTCTATACTGAACAAGAGATGAAAAAATGTGCAGCCTTAAATGAGTTACATCATGTGATCAGGGAAATACTCACACAGCAGCTCCAAAGATAGGTTTAAAAAAAAAACCAAAAAACATGGAAAATGTTTGTTTTGAGGCATCTCACTGACAGAGGAGGTGACTCCCTGCCTAGCTCAAGGCTCGCCAGAAGCAACTGCTTGTAATCCCTTGGGGTTTAGACAGGGGCATGCTATTATTATGCTTATTATGGGCATGCTAGATTGTGGGCAAGATCCTGGATTTGCTATGCCCCAACCTGTAGACCATCTCCAGGGGGCACCCCTTAAGTGTGTCGGACTCTCCCAAGGAGTCACATTCTTCCATAAGGTAGGCCACATGGCCTCAGTGCCTCTGGCACTGAGCCTCCCAGGCTCCAGAACACCTGTTTCTCACTGTGAGTTTTTCTCAGTGAGTCCAACTGAAGCAGAGAGTCCAACTGTTCAGAGATTTTTACCCCTTTGGGAGATATTTGCTGAAGTGCATCAGTCTGATATGACTTTATGTAGCCTTTTCAAAACAGAGTAGGGTTTATTAATCAACTAGAATACAGCATTGGGAAGTCCTTAGGTTAGCATAGAGAAGCAAAGATAAAGAGAGAGTTCAGACTGGCCAATGCTAGGGCTGCATCCAGCCAAGCTATTCTAGAATTCACCTTGGCTCTGTCTCTTTGTCCTTCAGTCTCCCATGAGAGCTGCTGTGTTTCTGTGTTGCCAGTTCTTATCACAGACATCTGACACCTCTTGCCTTTGCTCTCAGGACACAGCCTGGCTGTGTTCACATGTTCAGCTGCCTCTGCAGTTAGGTGTTAACCTTTGGTCATATGAGTTTCCATTGTCTCTTCCAGGACCTCCATTGCTAATTATTCTGGTCTCCAGCCAGGCAGCTGTGTGAGTCAGACACCTCAGGTGTCCTGCCCTGCCCCTGGAGCAACATTTTAACCCTTTTGTCACTCGTTGGGTAGCAATACTGAGGTGATAGGTACAGAGTCATATGGATAGTTCATAAAAGTGTTACAGAAAATTTCCACATGTGTCACAAGCATATTGTCACATATCCCAGCACAGCAGGATTCCTCTCATCCAGGGTCATTTTATTTGACGGACAAGTAAAATATCCTTGGTTTTCTCATCATCATCCAATCATGATGGAAAAGGACATGCAAACTTTAACAATGATTTTACAAGCCTGCTTCATAACCTATAGTATTTGAACAAAAGTTGTTAATTACCAGACACCTTCCAACTCTATCCCTGCCCTTTAAGATGTGCAGGGTTTTTATATTAGAATTAAAATAGTTTTTTAAAATCAAAAGTACAGTTGGGTCATAGAAGGGGTACACAACACAGGGATGACAAAACAGTATATGTGCTATGCTTTTGATTTCTAGGAGAGGAATGGGGTCAGAGTGATAAATCTGTTGTTATTTTAAAAGACGAAACAATTGTGTATTGAGTTGTACAACCAAACATAGCCGTGCTACATGTCTAAAGCGATGTCTTCACTAGAAACACCGCAGCAGCACAGCTGCAGTGCTTCAGTGTAGACACATACTACAGCAACAGGATGGTTTTCCCATCAGTCTAGTTAATCCAGCTCCTTGAGAGGCCGTCAGTGGAAGAATTCTTCCATCAACCTACTGCTGTCTACTCTGAGGATTAGGTCAGTTTAACTCCATTGCACCAGGGTGTGGATTTTTCACATCCCTGAGTGATGTAACTGGATCAACCTAACTTTTTAATGTTGTGCTGGCCTAAGAATCAATAAATGAAATGAACAAAGAGTCTACCAATTTTGAGCTGCTTTCAAGCTCTGGTCTCAGATTTGTTACCTTCTGATGCAGCCATTTGCTCTATGTGAGATGAGTTGGTGGTTTCAGTCCGGTTCCCAGAAAACAGATGTCTGTCTCAGAATCATTGCCATTCTGTTGTACCTTTATTGGCATTCTCAACAGAAGGGCCAAGGAGTGAATGAATACAGAAAGAGTTTTCCTTTCACCACTCGAGGTGAGCCCTCGGAAACATGACGGAGGCACATTAACAGGATACTGTATTGAAACTGTCCTTGGCAGTGCTGTGTCTGTTTTGTGGATAAACAGTGGCCTTCTGTTTTTCTTTTGACGTGTAAAGCACTAAAAACTTACTTTTCAAAAGAGAAATTTGCAGGAGCGGAGGGAAGAGTAATCACATTTTTCTTACTGAATAAACGTTTTTTTCTGCTTCTAAGCAAACAAGTCAATTCTGATTCATATGCTGTTGGTAAGGCAATGAGACCTCATTTTAAGTGTGAAAGATAAATATTCATGATGAAGTAGATTTCATCCAAGTCATAGTCAGGAAAACTACACTCTACTAAAAACCTTTTAATATTAATGATTTAGGTTCTGGTATGACCACACTGTTTATCTTTTTTGGATGTTTAGATCGAGCAAGAAGCAGCATGGTCTCCACAGAAAGTGCCTCCTCTACGTACGAAGAGCTAGCGAGAGCATATGAACATGCTAAGATGGAAGAGCAGCTGAGACATGCCAAGTTCACAATTACAGAATGCTTTATATCAGACACATCATCGGAACAGCTAACGGCAGGGACTAATGAATACACAGACAGTCTGACCTCAAGCACACCATCAGAATCGGGGATCTGCAGATTTACTGCTTCACCCCCGAAACCTCAGGACGGAGGGCGCGTGATGAACATGGCAGTTCCAAAGGCACATCGGCCAGGTAAGCGTACAGAGCTAACTTTTTTGGTACTTTGGGTGAGTATTTCACTGCATGCATAACATGACAGATAGAACAAGATATATCAGATTGAAGGAAGAAAATGTTCATATTTAAGGTAAGTATTTGCAGAGTAAAGAATCACTTTTTATCATAACTGATGTTATATTCAGTGTAAGTTTATCCTCCTGTATACAGACAAATTAAAAACAATGACATAGTAATACCCTTTCATTAATCTCAAAGGAATGCCGCAAAATGTCATTGAAGTTGGTTGCAGATAGATATACCACTTTTTCAAGGACGTTGTTGAGGTGTTATAATTCCATAAGCACAGACATCAAGGGGAGAGCACAACTATCTGAAAATGGAAAAAAAAACAAAAAATGTTAATATCAAGGGAACAGGCTACCTCAGGGGACTGACAACATAAGTGCTGGAACTAGGGGGGCTGCTGCACCCCCTGGCTTGAAGCGGTTTCCAACATATACAGGGTTTACAACAGGGGTCTCAAACATGCGGCCCGCGGGCCGCATGTGGCCCGCGGAGCTCTTCCCTGCGGCCCGCGGAGCTCCCCAGGGCCGCCCAGAGGGGGGGGCAAAGGGGGCAATTTGCCCTGGGCCCCGGAGGGGCCCCCAAGAGAAAAGCGGAGGCTCCCGCCTCCGCCCCTCTCCTGGAGCCTCGGTGCATAGAGCGCCGAGTCTCCGTCCGAGCGCCTGAGCCCCGCCCCGATCCGAGCCGCGTGGGGAGGGGGCGGGGCTGGGAGCTCTGGGCTGAGCGCTGCGCTCGGCGTGGAGCTCCCAGCCCTGCCCCCGACCACGCGGCTCTGAGCGGACGAAGCTCAGGCCTCGCCGAGACGCGCTCGGGTGGGGAAGCGGGAGCCGCCGGGCCGGGCCAGGGCCTGGGTGGGAAGCGGGACCCGCCGGGCCGGGCCGTGGGGAAGCGAGACGGAAGCGAGACCTGCCCGGGCCGGGGGTGGGGAGGAAGCGAGACCTGCGGGCCGGCCGGGCCGGGCCGGGGGGAGTGGGGAAGGAAGCGAGACCCGCCGGCCGGGCCGGGCCGGGGGGGGGGAGGGAAGCGGGACCGGCCGGGGCCGGGTGGGAAGCGGGACCGGCCGGGTGGGGAAAGAGGACCCGCCGCCGGGCGCAGCCCGGTCTTCGGCGGTGGGGGGCCCCTTCTGTTCCGGGACCCGCCGCCTAAGTGCCCCACCGCCAAGCCACCAAACAGCTGTTGGTGGCGCTTAGTACTTTCCAGAAGGGAGGGGGGAGGAGCGGGGAGCCGCGCGCTTAGGGGAGGAGGTGGAGAAGAGACAGGGCAGGGGCGGGGCCTCATGGAAGGAGTGGATTGGGGGTGGGGACAGGGGCAGCAAGGGGGCGTGTCAGTGATGCGGCCCTCGGGCCAATGCACTAGTCCTCATGCGGCCCTCGGGGTCATTTGAGTTTGAGACCCCTGGTTTACAATTTGGTTCAATGGCTCTCAGCATCCCTTCTATACAAATTGTTCCAGCACCCCTGACTGACAATGGGATATGGAGCCTTCCACTGGTAGGTCATTAACTTAAGTCCATCCCAAGTTGTTAGTGACTAATAATGCCTGATGGGTACCTATTGATTTTAGTCCAGCTCCTGGAAGTCAACAAATTATATCTTTAGTGACACCCTAATACTATGTATTTATTTATACAATGCATAGGTATGCATGGTGCTCTGCAGGCAAATATGTCACAATCCCTTCTCTGAAGAGTTTACGGTCTAGGTTAGACAATCATGACATGACTCAGGGAGAGATGATGTAAGTGAAGAAGGATTTAAACAGTAAAACATTATGAGGTTATTTATTTTATTTGTAATTTCATTTTTACTAAGCTTGTTCATTAGGCTGGGTTGGTGTCAGGGCTCCCTATATGTTTAGAAAGCAAATCATACATTGTGGGTGCTATCCTAACACAAATAATAAATACTACTAATTGAACAAAGGGGATTTGGGGGAAGAGAGGAAACAAGCATAACAAATAGTGTTGAACAGGTTGTTCCAGGAGCAGGAAGTAGCATGGAGGGAAGCCAGGAGAGGCTTGTGGGAGAAGTATACAAGAATAATTTGAAAGGACTCAGAAAAAGAAGAAATTAAGTTGTAATAAAATAGGAAGGGAATTACCAAGCCATTCAAAAGGATGAAGGAGGGATGGGTAGAGGAAATACTTTAGTGGAGAAAATGACTGATTCCCACCTGGTTACACACTGGAAACACAGACCCCAAGAGTGGTGATCACTTGGGATATGTGAATCTACATAAAACAAGAATTAAAGGTAATTTTTTTCTTACTTTGCTTAGGGGAAATATCCACATTTCACAGTTGAAGGAAAACTACAATCTGCCCCTTCCAATCAGTCAGACATGTTCTATAAATTCCTCAGGAAAATAGAAGAGTAAACTCCTTTCATTTTTCCAAATAAATTATTTATGCTTATTTAATATTTGTAAATGTTCTAATGTATTCTAAATAATGTACATGCTCCCTGAGGGCAGCCAGTGCTAAAATTCAGTCCCCACGCTTGAGTTGGAAAGCTTCATGGTTTAAAATCTCAGCAGTTCCCCTCCAGTGAATTAAAGATTTGTAGTCAGCCCTGAAGCCATCAGCTAAATTGATTTGAATTCACACCCATTTTCTTGCTTAATTTTAATTTCCTTTTGCATTAAGGAGCAACAATCTATCATGTGACATGGTAATTAGATTTAATAACTTGGAATAGTGATGCAAGTTTCAGTGGCCCAACATGATTGTGGCTAAGGCTATATTTTAGTCACGGGTATTTTAAGTAAAAGTCATGGACAGGTCACAGGCAGTAAACAAAAATTCACAGCCCGTGACCTGTCCATGACTTTTACTATATACTCCTGACTAAAGCTTGAGTGCTCTGTGGCAGGGGGCGCTAGAGGTGCTGTGGGGGTGGGGTGTGGCGGTGCATGGCCTGGGACCCCCATTGGTGCTGGGAGGTGTGAGAGAGACTCAGCAGCCAAAGACCCTCGCTGGTGCTGACGGGGGTGTGTGTGGCCCAGGGGCTGCCCAAGCATCTTTGGTGACACTGGGGCCAGACATATTGGCCTCTGCAGAAGTCAGAGAACGTCCTGGAAAGTCATGGAATCCATGACTTCCGTGACAGACTCTGAGCCTTAATTATGGTTCATTTATAATAAATGTTTCTGAACATGAGCTTTCAATGATACTTTATAACTTAAAAGATTTAGACAACATATGGAATTATAAGGAAGTTGATTCTTGAATGCTAGAAGATAGATTAATATTCCCAGTGTCCACACTGTTGATGGGTGACTCAAGGGGCATTATTTTCAATCATTGAATTTTTTAGAAATGATGAGGAAGTTAATAATAATTGAATTATAATTACTTAAAGACAACATTGTGCATCTGGTAGCATGATGAAGAAATAGAAATGTTAAAATGTTTAGATTTGCTTGATGGAAACAATTGAAGGTGCATACCTTGACAATGCTCTTTGATTCTGGTTCTCATTTAATGTCATTCTTTTTCAAGATCACATCTACCTGTCTGTTTCCATGGTATTTTTCTTTTCCTCTGTCTCTTGTATTACATCATTTTCTGTAACCTGTGCCTCCTTCTTCCTAATTTCTGAGCTCACCTTTCAATCAAACTTCTGTAGCCCTCCTGTTGCCAATTTATATCTGCATAAATAATAGCTATTGTTCAAAAATAATCCCAAGAGAGTTTTGGATTAAAAATAGAATATATTTAGAATTTACAAGACATTCCACACCGGATTGTTAACAACTGGATATTTTCAAAGACTGGAAATACTGCAGCTAAACCGCCTGATGGTAAGAGCTCCTTTTCATTAGAGCAAGGTAATGGATAGAGAGATAGGTGCATAAAATAACTTGCTGTATAGCACGAATATTAGCCAAAGTCCGTGAGTCAAAGATTTGAGGATATTTTGGGCTGACATTCAGACCGCTCAGGTACTTAGCTAACCATTCCTCAGTCTGTTGCTCTCATTAATGTAGACAAAACTCTGAAACCTTAGGGCTCAATCCTGCAAACTGCTGGATGCGCCTGTGTGATGCTGAGCACCCTCTATTCTTATTAATTCCATTGATTTGTGGGAACATAGCATCCATGGAAGTACTGAGCACCTTGCAGGATTAAGCCCTTTAGTCAGAGTGGCTGACTCATCCAACAAGTAGCATTTCAGCCATTAGGTTGAGCCACTGACGATGGCTAATGGTGAGCAGTGGAGAGTTTGGGGGCCTATTTGAAAGAAGGGAGGGAGAAAGGCAGGGTAGCCCATTTTCAGTTTCGATGAGGTCTGTATTCAGGGATCTGAATAATAGGATCATCCCTTATTCCCCTTCAGCTCAGCTTCATTCAGAAAGTGTCATCTCAATCCAAATATTTGAATATTTACTTATCCCTATAAATGACAGCTGCAAATGATCATGCCAGGTTGGCATTTTACATTGGAATTCAATTTGGATGGCTCATCACACATCTAGGCAGGCTTAAAATGTGATCTTTTACAGCACTAGAGCTGGGAATTAGGACTGCCTTTCCAGAACCTCTACACTTTAAATGCAACTCTAATTGTGTAATTAGTAATATGTGATAGAAGACCTCTACTTATTCCAATCCACTGTAAACCTTTCAGTCCTTTGGGATGAAATTAAAGACTGTGACTTTTTTTCTCTCTCAGTCAACTGTAAAAAGTGACACAGAGTCCTGTGGCACCTTATAGACTAAGACGTATTGCAGCATAAGCTTTCGTGGGTGAATACCCACTTCGCCAAACACATGCTCCAATACGTCTGTTAGTCTATAAGGTGCCATGGGACTCTTTGTCGCTTTTTACAGTTCCAGACTAACACGGCTACCCCTCTGATACTCAGCCAACTGTGTTTCTGATCCCCTGTTTTCTGATGCTCAGGCTTACCTGCAAGTGGCATATTTAGAATTGGCTTCTAGTTTACCTGGATTTCTGCTCCTATGTTATTCATAATGTTTAGTCTATACAATGAGGAGAGTCAGGTACATGAAACTATAAAATCATGAATTTAACATTTAGTCAATTAAACTGCAATAAGAGTCATTTAAAAGAAAAAGAAAATGATAGGACCTAATAAAACAAACTGACAAAGCTGAAAACAAGAATAATTTTATACTAAATTAGAGACATGCAGCATCACTGGAAAATCATTTAAATATTCAGCTAAATTATTCTTAAACAATGCAGACTGTTAAGCATATTCTGCTACAATATGTCTCTCTCTCCATCACATCACAAGCATTCCATCATTTTCACTTATATCAGTTGAACATATTCCACAAAGCATATTTATAAGGTACCATTGGAGGGGTTGCATTACTAAATATTCCAGTAGTTGTGCTTTTCTAAATATATATTTTTTTTAGAAATCACAGCTGCAGGAGATGGAACAGAGAACTAAAATGGTTTATGAATTCTCACTTTCAGAGTTCTAAAGGAGGAATTCTAAAAGCATTTTTGCTAATCTTTCCAAACTCTCATACAGTTTTTTGGAGAGACTTCAGATTATTTGCTGCCTTTGCTTTTATGTCAACATCAACACAGTGTTTTTTCTTTTATCTCTAAATAATGGTCAGTTGGACATTTTAGACGATTAAAATAAAATTGCTGCACTGTACCTCCTTCTCCCTAAGTTTCAAAATGCAAGAACATGTTTTCTGATCCACCTCCTGGATGGGCCAAGAGTGGTATTAATAGAATCTTCTTGTTAATAATTGCATCTTGATACCTTGAGTTTTTACAATTCTGCAGGCACAGAGCAGCCTACAGATTTTGCAAACCTTGCTGACTCGGTGTACAAAATCTAACTGGCTCTCTGAGTCTAGGTCATCTTGTATTGGTGATGGTCATACTGCACAGTATGCCATGGTGATGGCATCATGTGCTAGAATGAAGGTTAGAAGAACAAGGGGACATGAGAGACAGTATGATAGTATTTTAAACTTTGTGTGCAAAATGGGCCCTTCATAACGAGGAGGCCTGTCATGTTTTGGGGTGCAACCCAAACCAGTGAGAGGTTGTGTCACTGCTTTTCCTGTAACCCTGCATTTCTTAAAGAGTTCTGCTGCTGTAGTTCCCTGTTTGGACATTCCCAGCCAACATACAAGTATGCACTGAGTGTCTGTGTGTTAAGCAGCCCTGGTTCAACAAGTCTGACTCCAGCAGCCTGTTCGTTACACCTCAGCCACATTCTTGTCTCCACCAACCTTAGTTACTGTTACCCAAGTGGACCCCAACACACACCCCAGTCAAGAATTTCCCCCAAACCACCTTCACTGAAGTCTCAGCCCTCTCTTGGAACACTCAGAGAATTAATAAGGTTTGTTGCTTCTTCAAAGAGACAAAAGCACGGTTTATTACTTTAACTGGAGTTAGCAAACACTTCAGTTCAAACACAGCTGAGCAGAGCAGTTTCACTGGGTTGGTTTAGATTAAAAGCAAAAGACGTTTATTAACAAAAAGAGATCGGTTTTAAGTGAGTTCAAGTACAAGGGTGTCACGGGGCAGGGCTCACCCCTGCAGCGCCTCCTGCTGGTCATCCAGGGAATTAGGTCTTCCAGCCTCCGGAGCACCCTCTGTAGGCCGGTGTCCTGTTTGCCGCTGGGCCCAAGTCCCTCCTGGACCCCGGTGACCCTTTCAGGCCAGGGTGCTGCCCCCTGGAAGTACCCGCAGAGATCTGGGTCTCCCCTCCTCAAGGAACCCCCACCCTCTATCCCCACCTCACCTCAGACTATGGCCACTGCCAGTCATCACCTAGCCCCCATTCCCTGGGGCAGACTGCAGTGTAAGTGCCACTCATCACTGGCAAGGGGGGTTTGGACCTGCTGCCTCTGCCTACCCCTGGGCTGCCCCTCTGCAACCCCAATACCTGTTCTTGGCCTTTAACAAGGCCAGCAGCCTCGGGGGTTTCCAGACCGGAGCTCCCCAGCTCCTCCGGCCTTCCCCCAGCCCTGCTCCAGTCTAGGTACCCTGCTCAGTTCCCAGACAGCCAGGCCTTCTCCCTCAAGAGCTAGAGAGAGAGTCCTGCTCTAGCTTCTGGCCCCAGCCCTCTTATAAGGGCCACTTGGGCCTCCATTAAGCCAGCCATGGCCTGATTGGGGCATGGCCCCCAGCTGAGGCTGCTTCCCCCAATCAGCCCCACTTTTCCTTCCCTGCCACAGCCCTCTCCCCAGGCTGTTTTAAGCCTTTTAAGGTAGGAGTGGGTGACCACCCTGCGACAAAGGGATAAAGACAAAATGGTTACGAGCAAATAAAAATAAAATATGCTTTCTAGTGGCTAAGACCTAACTTGACAAGTTACAACATTGGTAGATTTTTCGCCAATCTTTTTCCTTCCACCCATGGCTGAGTTTCTCTCAGTCAGGACCTTTCACAGAAGTACAAGTTGATCATTCCCCATGTTTCCCTAGGTGAAAGGTCTTTGCCTAAACACCTATATTCAGTTCCAAGAGACTCCAGCCCCCATCTTTCTCAGCTTGCATGAGCTCTGGCCTTTTGTATCTGTCCAGGGATGGAGAAGAAGATGGCTTAGTCTTTCACCTTTTATCTTCTCAAACTCACTGTTTTGTCCCTAGACTCTAGATGACCTCATACTGTTCTTCCCTTCCTATGGTCTTCCAATAGGGCTATCTTTGTTTTTGATCATGCCTTGCTTAATTTCATTGGAGACAGGTAGATAGCTGCCTTATCTCCTGTCTGGAAGAAACCTTTTCCTCCCTTTGTTTGATCACAGACTTTAAAGCATAATATCAGTGAGTATTCATAATTCCTCATCTAGTGCTAATATATAAATTTTACCATGATATTAATCACCAGTGTGTCATTAGCTTTCATAAAATACCTTACATGATGCACTTTTATAATGCAGTAATATTGTGTCTGATCAGTTGATCAATTGCTTATCAGCTGAGGTTCAGACTCCTGAAAGAGGCAGTCTCCCCCATTCGCTAGGTTGATGGCTTTATCTTTTATGTAAATGTGCCTTCATTGTCTCTGCTTGACAACAAGCAAATACACGTTCCATTGTCTAGAGCAGACTGGGCTTACACACTGCTTGCCAAACACATTTTAAGAACATAATTCCAGCATGAATCCATAACTCTTTGTACACACCTCATAAATACATCACACAAGAATATTAATGATCAGTGAGTTATTAGTTTTTCAATGTTATATTACATGCTACCTGTTTGGGTACACATCATGACAACAGGGTATTAGGTGGGTTAGATGTCAGGCCTGACAAAAGTTGATGACACAAAGTAGTGAACCACCAATGGCTACTGTGTCACAGACTACCAATGCCCATCATCTTCATAGTGTTAATAACATGTAATATGTGAAAAATGATGCCAAGATATTGTTAGCGTTGAACTTAATATCATCCTCAACTTCAAAGCTCCTGGAAGTCTGGGAGTTCACCTAACTTCAAGAGAACAATGGATAAATCAAATGAAAGCAATTGGAAATTGAAAATATAGAGATTTTTTACCTCTTGATCAACAATGTCAGAATAGCTCAGGCTAGTAGGTGCCTCAATCAATTAACATTTCATGGTGATCCAGTCATCTAGGTGAGAAGAGCTGATGGGCTTAGTGTGGTTCTTAGTGGAGAGGTGTCCACATCACAGATTGCACCCCTGTTGCCACTATCTGGTAGTCTCAACTGTGATTGAACCAGTTATGGAGACTGAACTATCATTTCAGCACAAGCCCTAGTCCTTTGGGTCATGACTGAGGCACATTAGCACATCAGTGTTAGGCAATTTCCACTGCTAATGCCTGTGGTCTACCTGGGAAATTGATAAATGTGTTAGTACCTGCTTTGAAAAAATTGGTGTGGGAAGTTGAAGCTAAACAAATTCAGGCTGGAAGTAAGTCATACATTTTTAATTAACCACTGAAGCAATTTATTAAGGGCTATGGTGACTTCTGCCTCACTGTCAATTTTTAAATCAAGATCAGATGTTTTTCTAAAACATATGCTCTAGGAATTATTTTGGGGAAGTTCTGTGGCCTGGATGTTCTATACAGGAGGTCAGACTAAATGATCACAATGGTCCCTTCTGGCCTTGGAATCTATTAATTTGAAATAGACATGCCCTGTTCTTGCCTTTCACTGCCCTCTCAATGGTTTTTTTAAATGGAAGATAAGAAAAGATAATTGTAATAATTTATGAGGGGGTGTTTACCTCACACAAGGCCTGAGCAGGTAAAAAGGGCCAATTACCCTGTGACAGGCTGCACCTGGAGGAGAATCAGGGCTGATAGGGACTAATGGCTGATGAAGCCCAGCTCGGGAAGGAGCTGAGCTGGGTTTACAAAGAGAAGTTGGTAGTGGTAGAGAGGAACTCTACTGTCACACCCTAGAGAGGAGGGGAGTTGACAAGAGACAAGGAGGAATCCTAGGGGAGAATAAACTCTGGGATCCTGCCTGAGAAAACAGACTTTGGCAAGAGCCCAAGAGAGGGTGAAGTAGCCGCAGTGAATGGCGGAGGTTCCAGTGGTAACTCAGGCATGGGCCAGAAGACAGAGAAAGGAAAGAGCCCAGAGAAAAAGTGGCAGGGTTTAGGATTGCTTAGACCATGGTTGCTAGACATAGGATCCCTAGGCGAGAACCCAGAGCAGAAGGCAGGACTGGGTTCCCCTACCCACCCCTGGGGAATTGGCATAGTCCGGCCAGTGGAACAGACGACTGCCTGAGACAGATCGTCTAGTGGGACTTGGATACCCTGGAAGGGGAAAACAATAGTGACCTAGCCGGAGGCCAAGCCATGAAAAGGGAGCAGTTGATTCAAGAGAGGGGGGAGCAAGAACTGAAGGAGGGTGCATCAGACTGGTTGAGAGATAATCCCCAGGTGTGGTCACAGGGAGGTGTCACAGTAGTGAGTAGCAAACCCCATGACATAATTGAAGTTTTCTCATAATGTTGCTATTTTCTGCTTTGAAAATATTAACACAAAATTGAGTTATCACAACAATTATTCTAACTTCAATAAACATACCAGTCATGGAGTTTATTAAAAATACATTTCTGTTATTATCATTTTAAATCTTGTAATAGCCTCATCAACAGAAGTCATAATAAAATGAAATAGATTTAGTGTCACTTGTGGGGGGAGGAATTATGGCTCTGCCTACTCCCCACCCCTCCTTGGTAACTTGCTCTGTGAGGATTATGTCAGGCATAAAGCCCCAGCGGTCCCCACAGCACCCAGTGAAGGCTGTCTGAGGGATGGAATCCTGGCTGTCCTCTATCCTTTGTGTAGCCATGTGAAGAACTACTCACAATATAGCTTTTAGTATGCATGTTATCCAGATCCTCTGATTTAAATACGCTTACATTGTCCAAGAATTCTCTTATATGCCCTTTATCAATAACAACTTTTATAAGGTCTTTAGTTTCTAATTTATTCAATGCTAGACGTGCCTACCAGAAGACTGAGGTCTGGTCTATTCTGGCATAATGATGTTAGTTAGGGATATGATTCTTTTGGAAACTTAACTTTGCCAGTAAAAGCCCCAGTGAAGATGCAGTTATATTAGTATAACTGCATCTTATATCAGTATATCTTATTCCACTTACCAAACCACAGTAAGCTATACCTCTATAACTGCATCTACGCCAGTGGGTTTTGCCACATTATGTATAGCAGCATAGTTAAAGCAGCAAAATTTCTAAGTGAGGACAAGCCCATGAGATGCAGAATGCAATCACTTCTATGAAATAATTGCTCATAAAGCCCCTCAAGCAGATGTTGAAGATTAGTTGCTGCATGTGGAGTGCTGCTTTATGATCCCAAGCAGGAGGTGAAAGTTAAGAGAGTGGCCTGGGCACAAATCTTATTTTCCAGACTCGTTCAGTATGGATAAAAATAAGCTACTCAGTGCAATGAGGGGAAAAAAATGAAGTATGCAGTAA
The DNA here is from genome assembly GCF_016161935.1 of Mauremys reevesii. NCBI lineage: Eukaryota > Metazoa > Chordata > Testudines > Geoemydidae > Mauremys > Mauremys reevesii. Next base: position 162,737,665 of record NC_052623.1, read on the forward strand.
TAAAGTTCAAAGGGTTCATTCTTTCTTTTCAAACATTAGCCCTGCAACTCAGGCAAAAGAGATGTGAACTGGTATGTGATGAATTCAATGATGCTGAAGCTGGGGTTCAGTTTTCTACCTGGCAAAGATTAGAGTGCAACATGGAGGGGAAATCTATTTTGAAACTCAATTTCTACTGAAAAGTGGCTGGCAGCAGTACCTGAACCTGATATGAACTCAGCCATTGGAGATTTATTAATGACTGTGAGGCTTGACTCAAGAATAGCATTGACCTGAGAAAATGAATGTTTTATGTCCCTTTTTTTCTCTCTCTTGTATTTCTGCACTGGTTGAAACTAGAGGTGAGTCCAAGCTGCAAAGTCTGTTTCCAGAACTAAAACTGAATTTCCTTAAAGATTCAGTGTGTTTGAATCTGGAGTTTTGGTTTAAGTTCACATCTAAACTGAAACCTGTATGCTGTTTGATAAATCGTGTAGTTGCAGGTTGTGTGATTTCAGATTACTCTTTATAGTGACAAGTCTATAGAGTTGATTAAACTGGTTGGAATAACATTGGGTTTCTTCCTGCTTTTTTGAACTCTATGTGAAAAATTTGCACTTATATGGTCACTCCATTTTTCATCAAAAATTGTGCCAAATTCTCCATTTCCTTATACCTGATAATCACTCGCACTTAGGCTAAGTGAGAGAATTTGCAGAAATGTGAATGACTGTATGAGGTGTAAGGCAATGGAGAATCAGGCCCATCCTTTCTATTTGGTGAAGGGACCTGGATTCCCTCTCCAGTTACCATCAACATTCAGTAGCTGCTAGAGATATCCTAGGGAGCATTACCCAGTTCTTTACAGTGCTTATTTAATATCCTTGGATTTGCAATACTAACTCTATGCTTCTCAACCTGCACAAATGTTGCAAGAGGACATTCAGCAGCTGTTCCAGGATTCTGACTAAAAAGAGTGAAATGGATGATATAAGAATGTAAGAATGTCCATACTGTATCAGATCAATGGCCAGTCTAGCCTAGCATCCTGTCTTCCAACCGTGACTGGTGCCAGATGCTTCAGAGGGAATGAACAGAACAGGACAACTATCTAGTGTTGTCCCTTGTTGTCCAGTGCCAGCTTCAGGCAGTCAGAGGTTTAGGGTCACCTGGAGCATGGGAGTGCATCCCTGACCATTTTGGCCAATAGCCATTGATGGACCTATCCTCCATGAACTTATCTAATTCCTTTTTGAACTCAGTTATACTTTTGGCTTTCATAACATCCCCTTTCAATGAGTTCTACAGGTTGACTGGGTGTTGCATGAAGAAGTACTTCCTTATGTTTATTTTAAACCTGCTGCCTATTAATTTCATTGGCTGACCACTGGTTCATGTGTTATGTGGAGAGATAAATAACACTTCCCTATTCACTTTCTCCACACCAGTCATGATTTTATAGACCTCTATCCAATCCCCCCTTAGTTTTCTCTTTTCTAAACTGAACAGTCTCAGTCTTTTTAATCTCTCTTCATAAGGAAGCTGATCCATGCCCCTAATGACTTTTGTTGCCCTTTTCTGTAACTTTTCCAGTTCTACTATATTCTTTTTGAGATGGGGTGACCAGATGGAGGGGGATGCTTTTTCAGTTGAATATTTGCATCATGTGACTTAACATGCAATAGAAAATATTTTCAGTCAAGGTTTTGTTTGCTGGAAGCAGTTCCAAGACTGATTCAAATCATCGACTTGACTCTATAAAAGAGTTAAATGGACCCGGGACCAGTGCTGAGAAAACTGGATGGATAAGGCTAATCAAAACAGACAGGAAAACAATGGATCAGGTGGAATGTTTGTGCATAGATTTTTACTATGTTTTTTTAATCTTCACTAGCAAGTCCCCTAATGTGTACTGTGTGGCAGAACCCTTACACATCTCCTGATTCTGAAGTTACTCCCTTGGATCAACTTTGCAGGAATGGCATCTAACATCTTATTTTATTATGTTTTTCTCTATGCTTGGGATAATTATTTATGTTTTATTGTGCTGTTGGTAAACCAGGAGGACCTCTTCAAAATTCAGATCCATGCAGTCTGCATCTTGTCACAGGGGCAGCACATCAGTGATGAAAAGAGAAATTTTCAACATCTCTCAGCTTTTCTTTCTTGGGATATCAGGGGTTTAGCCATCTTTGAGCCTTGACAAGCTAATGTTCTGCAAACCACTTAATTCTGCATTTAATAGAGACTCATTACAGAGTTTAAATCACTGGCTTGTGTCATTTCCTTAATTGGTTTACAGAATGAGGTTCATTTTTACAATTTGTATAACCTGGCTGCTGCATTAATATTGAACTAGAACAGTGTTAGATCAGTGACTGTACTGGTTTTGTATCAAACTGGAAACTATACTGAAGTGATTTTAATGCTTAAATCTTGCAGCTCTTTTGATCTAATCCTGTTTTCCAGCCAGCTTTAGCGTGAACATTTCAGTTTAAACAGAGTATGATAGACCTGAACATTATATTCAGTTCAATGGGCGTACAGGAGTTGTAGCTTGGTTCTGCAGCTACTATATATGAATCAGTAAAGCTCACGGAAGAAAACAGAATTAGAGTCCAGTTCCTCACAGATTCCAGTAACAGTGTCAAACGGCAGAACTGTGACCTGTTTTCATCTTGTTCTCAATTGGTGCTTCATTTTCATTCTTCTCATTTGAAAGTTTATAACTGGTTTTTCACAAGTACTTATTTTAGACTGCTTTAGTTTACAGTGTAGTTTGTTTTCTCTTTCACTTTCTGTCAGGTTAAAAAAATCCCGTGTTTTTCTATATCATGCGTATGTATAAAAGATCACAAATGTCCTTCTTTATTAGCAACAACTTAAATGATTAAAAATGAAAGATTTATAAAAACCTTTATTTTTCATTACTAATTCGGATTGTTGACTTTCTTTGTATTTCTCTCAGCTGAAAATAAAATTAAACAGCCCAGTGTCTTTTATACCATGGAGGTAATGGATGCAACTCCATAGGGAAGGCAGAGTTTTATACTTAAAGCAGGGGTTAAATTTATAGTTTGTTTTCAGTCGATGCTCTAGCCCATTGCTGAAATGTTTAGATTGCAAACACTACTACAAGGGAATGTTCAAATCCAAATTAAAAATATTGGTTTTATTTTAATGAAAACAGTAGTTTGTGAAAACAATTCTATTCATCTGATATTTTTTTAAACTTTGGATTTACAAAACCTTAATTTTGGACCTAAATTGACCTAAGAAGCATCGTTTTAATGAATAGTGAGTGAAACATTTCATCTTGCTGGTTTTGTGAGATGCTGTGTGATTTTTATATGCCATGTCAAGGCAATCCCAGAGTAACCAGAAACAATTGTTTCCATAGAAACAGTAAATGATCCAGCTGTGCCATAAGATGCTGTGGTCAGTTACAGGTGTCCCTGTCACAACTAGCCCATACCTGAGGTTCTGTTTCTTTCCATTATGTCAGGGGACCTTATTACAATTTTAGATTTACAACATATCTAAAATGTTGGCAGCTGGAAGTGTTAGTTTGTGATTACCTGCAAGAACATGATCATGCTCTTGTCAGACCATAATGTGCAAGGTAACAAGTGTCATTGTATGTGCAGGTAATCAATTTAACAGCATAGCCTTATCATAACTGCATTTTTTCTCAGTGTGAAGGCTTCTTTAGATGGTAACATTTAATATATACATATTTTTATGTGTTCAACCTTTGGTGTCAGCAGCTAGAAAGTTCTTAATTTAAGTAAGAAAATCTGGATTTCTGGCCCCAGTTGATAAATTAGCAAGAATTACTCAATGCACTCTGTCATCACCACTCAAATTACTTCCACTGCTTTGCATAACGAGACCCAGTTACACTACCTGTGCTCTGAGCATCACTTCAGGGATGTTATATCTCAGCAACAGCCTTTGATTCTGATTGCTGCTTCCAGATCTTCCTACTATTGTTATTAGTAGAGATTGAAAGCCTAACTTTGAGCTTTTTTTCATAGGGTTTCTAGGGCCATGTCTACACTGACATAGTCACATAGTGTAGATGCAGCGTACACTGAAAGAATGTGTTTTTCTGTTGGTGTAGGAACGCTACCTCCCCAAGCAATAGTAGCTAGGTTAATGAAAGCATTCTTCCATCAACCTAGCTGCATCTACATTAAGGGTTGGGGTGGCATAACTGTGTTGCTCAGAGGATGTGGATTTTTCACACCCCTGAGCAATGTGACTATATCAACTTGTATTTTGTATGTAGACAAGGTTTATGTCAGATTTAATCATGGATTTCAACAGCAGGGCCTGATCCAAAGCCTATTGAAATCAATAGAATAACTCTCATTGACCTCATTGGGCTTTGAATCGGGTTATATTTGCCAGTTGAATATCCTAAAATATCCCAGGAATATACTGTGAGGTGTACCAGGTTCTTGAAAGTGGCAACCCTATGAGATGGTGCATATTTAAAGAATTTTCATTCAGTTCATCCAGTCAGTGTTAAACACTAGTGTTACTAACCATGCATAACTGAGTGATAACTTTAGTATGTTTTCTCTGTTGCCTCATGGACTGGAGATCATTGTTTCTAAGTGCCCTTAAAAACATGAAGCAGTTTGGCTGATGAGCCAAAGATGTTGATTTAACCAGAGAGGTCGTTTTTACAATCTTGCTGCTGCATTCATATTGAACTAGAAAAGCCTCAGATCTGCAGCTGTGCTGGTATTGTCAAAACCTGGACTCCCACCCACCAGCTGTGGGATCCAAAGGATTCTGTACTTCCATTATGGTATCTGGAGTTCATTCATTCTTAGTGCCAGTGCCAGCAGCACAGTGGCAGCCCTTAAAGATGTACCAGTTTTGCCTGATACATATAACTAAAATTACTGCAAAGATTTTGCAATGTTCCCTTGTACTTTCTACTGTAGTAAATACCTTGGATACTGAAGATGTTGTGCTAAGATTGTCTAAATACAAATGCTTACTTAAGTATGAGGCAACTGACAAGTTTTTAAAGTCTAGTGCTGTAAGTCAGTCCAACTTCTGCTTGCAACAGTAAGGAGAAGAAAAGTACTTCTTTTACTGTTTTATTAGAGGCTTCAAACTAGAAATGTCTATGCCTGCTAGTATCCAATTAATAGGTGCACTGTTTAAGTATGTTTCATTGATTTAATACAAATGTATGTTCTCAGTTCAATTATAGTGGTAGCAGTTTTGTTTAAGACACTCATTGATTAAGAACCTGTTTTAGGAATTAGAAGGCTTAAGCCTAAGTATCTTAGTAAGTTACATTCTTTTAAAATGTTCCATATGAGATGGAATTTTCATTTTTGATCACTGAGGGTCAGGTCCTCATCAAGTGTAAATCAGTTTAGTCTCACTGAAATCAATGTAGCTATGCCAGTTTACACAAACTGAGGTTCTGGCCACTAAACTATAGCATTACTCATCCCCCAGTGGATATTTGGATTATGATTATAAATGAGTAGCTGAACAACGATGAATGGAGTCAACAGCAGGTGGGTTTGTTTCATTGCGTGAAACTTAACTGCTAATTATTCAAAAAACTAGGGGGGAAAAGCTTTTTTGAACACGCAAACATCAGCAGCTTGCAAGAAGCAGTTAAGTATATAGGTGTGCGCAGATATATAGCTCTACAATGATTTCATAAATATAATTCCTTTCCCGAGTATAAAATGCAGCCATGAGGGGAACAAAAGGAGTTTTAATATCCCAGTCTAGATATAGTAAATATTACAGGGAAGTTCTGGATATCTCCAAATGAGTGTCTCACTAGTGGAGTGTAGCATAGAGATTTTATTTCTTTTACATTATGTGCTTACAGGCATAGGTCCATGTTTTCATCTTGGGTTGGGGTTATTTTTGTTTTTGTTTTTTTAGTGCCATCTGTGAACTATTAAAACCCCTATCTCCGTCTCTGTGAGAAACTCTAAATATGGAATGGCATGGGCTCTACTGTCATGGTGGTTACCCATTTGAAAAAGAGAAGCTGACAGTCACCTAGCTGCAAGTTAGCAAACTACTAAAATGCATCAAAAATTGAGTTTCCCTATTGGATCCCATTCAAAATTAACCCTTTAACTCATTTAAATATGCCAAAAGTTGAGCCCTTTGAGGTGTTTTCATAGGCGTTTGAGCTCTAGTTGAAGGCATTCAAACCAAGCTGAGAACTAGTGAGTGCTTTCACAGCTAGGTTTCTGGCCAATCAGAGAACGAGTTACACTTCCACTTCCTTTTTTCTCCCGGCTACATGGCTAGTCAATAATAGAGCCACTCCTTCTTTGACGAACACTTTCCAACTCAGGCTAGATAATAGTTCTATGATAGCTCTATGTTAGTGTGTGGGGTAGAAAAAGGAGTGAATAGGCTAGGCCCAGTCCTTCTGTAATAGGGGAGGCAGCGGATAACTCAAGCAATAGCTTTTATAACTATGCAGTCTCCTTCTTTCTGCACCTGAGCTTGACTCTTTGCTGGAGCACAAGCCAGCATTTTGTCTTTTCAGGACTTTTTGAAAAGCAATACACCAAGTTAAACCTCAGGGGTGTTCTAGGTAAAACCTTAGTAAATAGATGTTAGTAGGTCCCAGTCAATTTCAAAGAGAGCATATCGTACATAAATATTTAATGCACACAAAACACATCATTAATAGTATCAAACATTGTAAATGGTATTGGGAATACTATGAATAACTTTTAAACAAAAGCTATTACACAGTAAAGCTATTGGTGTTCCTTACACAGACTTTTCATAGACTCATAGAATCATAAGACTGGAAGGGACCTTGAGAGGTCATCTATCCAGTCCCCTGAACTCCTGACAGGACTAAGTATTATCCCCCTTTGTTTCTGTTACAAAGATTCAAATATAAGGTTTTGTCATAACACTTGCTATACTTCAGCACACACATCAAGACACATTCCCCGCTGATCTCCTCTTGGAGATGATTTCTCAGTCTTTATAGTGTGACCATAGTATATAGCGTGTGTCACTTGTAGTCTTCAGAGCTGGAGGAGATTGGCAGCACCTCAGTCCTTTCAAGCACTTCAGAGCCCTGTCAGCAAACAAACAGCCTGGGGATCTCCACAGCTAGTGGCATTCCAGCCCTTGGGTTAATAGCTGATTGGTTCTCACAGTTGCTGGTGCAACAGAAATGTATCCAAAGTAGTACAGGGATTGGGACCCAGCCCTCACTGCAGTCACATTTCTTGGTCCTGTGCCAGTCAGTCACTGAGTCCATAAGGCTCTGATTGGCTCTACTCCCAGAGGGCTACTAGGGTATAACCTGCCAGGTAAGCGGCCCTCAATGAAAATTTCCTATACAGCCTCAGAACAGTTATTGAGCATGCCTAGTAACTACCACAATCTGTTCTGGAAGTTTCTGGCTCTTTCTAATTGAGTTATCCTGCCTGGCTCTCTGCACAGACCATCCAACTAAGATCCATGTCTCCTCCCCACTGGTTCTCTTTCCCTCTTCTGGAGAAAGTCAAATGCTGTGGTATAAAGCATGCGGTTACACTTCCTCTTCTGGCTTAGGCTATTCTAAGGGATTCAGCAACCAGAGAGAGCTCTGAGGCTGCTACAAAGCATGTGTTCTGGAAAGCCTCCTATTAAAGTTGAAAGATTGTTTCATCTGTTGTTCAGTCACCCTGCCTGTTTTCTTAGAGGGCCTAGAGGTTATCCAATGTGCTCTGAAGAGCCCAAAAGAACGTAGGTTTCCATAGCTCATTGCTACTGGAGGGCTCCATTTGGTTGAGAGCTAGTTGAGGGCTCTGTTCAGTTGAGCAGTCACTAATTTGCATGGGAAAATTTCAGTTCCTTTTCAACTAGTCTTCAGCACACAGTGGAGTCCTGTTTGATCACTCTGCCCTCTGTTGAGTTTTCCACATTAGTATATTAATTAAAAACACCCTGGCTGTGTTCATTCCCTGTTTTTCGCTTAGAGGGACTTGCATACTGGAGCAGTCTTGAAAAAAGTGAACATTTAAAAAATATTGTGTGAATATTTTTCTAATCTTTTTCCTTTTCCTTTTCTTTAAGGGCTAAATTGAGCCTGTGGGTAAGTCCACACAGCAGCTGGGAGGTGTCATTCCCAGCACAGGTAGACCGATTCACACTCGCTCTGCTCAAGCTCGCACGCTAAAAATAGCAGTGTGACCACGGTGACACAGGTGGTGTCTCAGGCTAGCTGCCCAAATATGTACCTAAGGGATCAGGTGGGATTGTACTTGGGCAGCTAACCTATGCAACTGCGGATTTTAGGTGTAATGTATGTCTGTGCAGGGTATCACACCTCCCAGCTGCAGTGTAGACATACCCTGAGACTCAGTGCTTAGTAAGGGGTGACGTAATTTCTATTTGCCAGGAACAGGTGATCCCCTCTTCCTGTGAAAGAGAATAAGTAATTTTAGCTCTTGAAAGGCTAGAGCTTATTTCCCCTGATGGCTGGCCAGTGACTCTGCCAGTGAGTAAGAAGGGGAGGAAGCAGAGCAGAGTTTCTCTCTGGGGCTAGCATTCACAAAGCAAGAGATGTGCTCTCCATCAGATTCAAACCCAAGATCTGTGTAGGCCAAGCAAGGAGGCCCAAGGCTGATCCTTCTTACTGCCTTACTCAGTTGAGTAAAACATGAGCACTATCTATTCCTAAGAGGTTTGTGTTTGAATAGAGGCTTTTTCTTTCTCATAGCTTCACTTATTCTTTGTGATTATTATAACTCCATAGCCTGTTGCTATGGAAATTATTGTAATGCAACACAGACAATTCTTTTGGTTCAGTGCAGCATAAAACGGACAATGTGGGCGCAAGATCTCATTTCAAAATACTGACAGCAACAATTGTAAGAAGTATTACAGCTAGATTGAGACAACAACCCTATTTAAGGCTACCTAAGAATTTCCTGACACCCAATTTTCAGCCACTTGTAACTTTCTGAAATGTCTCTTTCAAACTGATGTTTCCTAGCCTGCGATTAGCCAAGCTGAATTTTTTTTTAATGTTTGAGTGAAAACTGTTTAGCCATATTTGAGAATGAAAAGCCTTTTTGATTATTCAAAATCTTGCCCCCTTTGTTTGAACCCATTTCATACCTCAAGAGGTGGGAATAGAATGTTGAAATTTGTCAGGAAAATGGTCGTCATTGAGGAGAAATACTTTGGGGCGTTCAGGTGAAAATTGGTTTTGATTTGTCAAAGTCACGAACCATTAGACACACCACACAGATACTGCATACCGAACTGGTAAGGGTATCTTTTTACAGCCTACAAGACTCCCGTAATGAGCATGGCTCAGATCCTTGGCTTGTGTGGAAGAGTTTAAAAAAAAGGTGGCGAAACTTTCTGAAGTTTGAAGGATACTTAGGCTATGTCTTCACAGGTTAAAAGATGTGGGCTTGGTTTGGGTTTGAGTTAATTGGTGGTTTGGTTTGGATCAAAATAGCTATCTCACTTAAAATCCTAGTGGAGGAAAAGCATAAGCAGTTTTTATCTCATTGTAGCCAGTCAAGGTCAGCCCTATGTCCCCCAGCCTGGATCTGACCTCCCTTAGCTGCATGAAGTTAACAATTACTCATCTCAGCTAGGATTTTCCATCGTTTGCTTTCTCAATGTAAAAACACACCTATTTTGCAGTGCAGTCACAGCCTTAGGAAACATTCCTTTTCTGGGAAAAAGATATTATAAATGATAAATGCATGTATGGAAGTCACAGTATTTGGTTATTTTAATTTTCTAGAAGATATCACTTCATAACATGAACTGTATGAACTGTTTCAACTGCTGTAGAGGTTTGGCCACTCAGAAGGAAGGACAAAGTCAATGCTCAATTAAATTGCTGGGCTCATATTTGAATGGATGATTAGAATTGATGTACATACTCCATTTTTCCACAGACAGTATATCTCTTATTTTTAAACCCATCAGAAAGCTGTAGATTCTGAATGGCTTTTGTACTAATTATGCCTAAATGCATAAATTATTAAATGTATTCATTTGCAGTGCTTATGCACTTGAAAGGTTTGCTTTCTTTGCTAATAAGGCACACACAGCACTGAAAAGAGGTAATTAGAGCATCAAAGGCAATGAACCATCTTAAAACCTCATAATGCTTTGCCTGAAAATTTTGACATTCAACTGAATTCAACTTTGGCAAAGTAGGAACAAACTGACAAAAAATATACCAATGTATCCAGAAATATGAGAAATGAAATCTTGCTATGTTATTTCTGTAGCTATGGCTCTCCCATCCTTTTTAATCTTCTTAAAATACCCTCACCCTTGATCTAGGAAGCTAAAGTGGACCCCTGTGGTCATATTTCAAAGACTGTTTTTCAGTCAGAAATATTAGTTCTAACAAATCAAAGACTTTTTTCATGCCGTGATATGGCTCCAGTCCTAGCAAGGGGGGTAAGGGGGATGTTAGATTCTTGAAAGTTTTCTTTTTCAACACTTTTAATCATCTGTTTATCTTAGAAGTTGCAGGGAATGATGCTTCTTTCTTGTTACAAAAACTACTGCTTCATTACAATATGAAAATGTGCACATCACACAAAATAGCTAGTGTTCAGGGTAAATCCAAGATAAGATGACATACTTTGTTAGTGGATTTTGGAGAATCATAGAATCATAGAACTGGAAGGACTAAGTATTATCTAGACCATCCCTGACAGGTGTTTGTCTAACCTGCTCTTAAATATCCCCAATGATGAAGATTCCACCACCTCCCTAGGCAATTTATTCCAGTACTTAACCACTCTGACAGTTAGAAAGATTTTCCTAATGTCCAACTTAAACAGCCCTTGCTGCAATTTAAGCCCATTGCTTCTTGTCCTGTCCTCAGAGGTTAAGAAAAACAATTTTTCTCCCTCCTCTTTGTAACAACCTTTTATGTACTTGAAAACTGTTATCACGTCCCCTCTCAGTCTTCTCTCCAGACTAAACACACCCAGTTTTTTCAATCTTCCCTCATAGGTCATGTTTTCTAGACCTTTAATCATTTTTGTTGCTCTTCTCTGGACTTTCTACAATTTGTCCACCTCTTTCCTGAAATGTGGCTCCCAGAACTGGACGCAATACTCCAGTTGAGGCCTAATCAGCGCAGAGAAGAGCGAAAGAATTTCTTCTCGTGTCTTGCTTACAATTCTCCTGCTAATACATCCCAGAATGATGTTTGCTTTTTTTGCAACAGCGTTACACTGTTAACTCATATTTAGCTTGTGATCCACTATGACCCCCAGATCCCTTTCCACAGTACTCCTTCCTAGGCAGTCATTTTCCATTTTGTATGTGTGCAACTGATTGTTCCTTCCTAAGTGGAGTACTTTGCATTTGTCCCTATTGCATTTCATCCTATTTACTTCAGACCTTTTCTCCAGTTTGTCCAGATCATTTTGAATCATAATCCTGTCCTCCAAAGCACTTGCAACCCCTCCTCACTTGGTATCATCTGCAGACTTTATGAGTGTACTCTCTATGCCATTATTTAAATCATTGATGAAGATATTGAACAGAACCGGACCCAGAACCAATCCCTGTGGGACCCCGCTCATTATGACTTCCATCATGACTGTGAATCTCTGATAACTACTCTCTAGGAACAATTTTCCAACCAGTTATGCACCCACCTTATAGTAGCTCCATCTAGGTTGTATCTAGTGCACTTCTTAGTTTGTGATGTATTAATACAATCCTGTTAAAATTGTGCACCCCTTCATATGCAAATTACTATAAAAATTACTGCATATTGTTTGTAAAGATCAAAGACTCTCTTAGCAGAAGTGGATTCAGAGAAACCTTTTTCTTTCATATAGTACAGAAAGCTCTCAAATGTGTGTATATATATTGTTTTTTATCCAGCATCTTGAAAGTAAAACTTCAGCTATATGAAGTTAAACACTTTTCTTTTTTACAATCCATATTTAATCCACTAGTCTCAGGAAGCAGCAAAGTGGTAAGTGATTGAAATGCATACTTAATATGAGAGTAGGGCCTGCCAATAATCTAAGATCTGGATTTCACTTTGAGTTTGTTACTGTTACATAAAGTATATTGTAGAACATATAGTGCAAGCTGCAATGGGTATAAATGGCCAGTTTGTATGGCATATTTAAGACATGACCAGTTCCATGCTATTCTTAATGAAGTGGTACAGCTGTATCATCTTGCACTGTGGATAGTAGGAGTTAAATGCGCTAAAATCATTACTATGATGAGAGTGATCTCCAGGGAAAAAGCCGTTTTTGCAAAAATTGTTTTGGTGATTCAGTACAGTAGATGGCGCTTGTTCCCTGAAGCATGTGGAACCAATGTTCCAACATGGTGTTAAAGGGCTCTGTGCTGCTGAGTGTGTCATTGTTCAGATGCAACATAAAACCCAGGTCCTGATGGCTAATAACCTAACCTCAAAATGTTTGCAAGCATAAACGTGTGAATCCCACAGGCCTGTATAGGTAATTACATACCATCTACCATAATTCTTCCTCCCATTTCAGTTGCATACACTGTCGTTCACTTCCTGTCCTTACCAGCTGAGCAGTGTAGCTGTGTACTGGTGCACTTCACCCTTGTGGTGGCTGCAGTCCTGAAGTAGTTAAAGTGACTCGTGTACATGTAAACTACTCTGGGGTGAGATATCAGAGAAGTGTAAAGTAGTAATTATTAGGCCCTTGACAATTTGCCTTTCATCTTCCAAGTGGTAACCATATGATTACTGGCACACACTGTTTTTCCTGTTCTTGTATAAATGATGCTGCAGTATGTCAGCTGAATCCTGAGACGTGCACTACATCCTACTATGTGGGGGCTAAATACCGTGTACTGTACATCTGTATTAGAAATGTAACTAGAATAAAACATATGGTGCCAGACAGTGCCTGCAGGAGATCCACAGGAATAAACTGTGATTCTGTCCAAATATAACTTCTCAGCAATTTTTCTGTCCGTGACTTTAAATCATGAATAGATTAGAAGCTAGATTAGAAGCTATTTTTAGATAACAATAACATTGCCTTTACTTTTAGGACAAGGTAAAGAATCTGCTTTATTTTAAAGTATTGGGCAACTTTCAGTTTGATTAGTCAAAAATACCACCCACCTGCATCAGTTGACCCGGGCCAGCAGTGAAAGGGGGACAGTCCCAGTAGAAAGGGAGGGAGGAACTTGCCAAGGCACAATATGTAGTTCCTCCCATGGGAGTCTTTGGCACCCATTGGCCAGCTCAAAGAGAGCGGTGCTTATTGGCCAGCATTCTCCACCTCCCAGAATTTAGTCCAGTGCAGGGGCCATGTGGAGCCTTATTCAGCTCTATTCCAGCAGCCCACCCTACCCACCCGAACTAGGAATGTGAACCCAGCCTGACAGATGCTTCAGGGCTAGCTAATTACCTGTTTAGGGGGTCAGGAAGGAATTTTTTCTCCCATGTGCCATTTGGCAGAAGACCAGTGAGATTTTTGCCTTTCTCGCAGCACTTTCAAGCCACCATGGGTTAAGTAGGATCATGCTTACTACCTAAATGAGGTACTTGGATGTAGTTGTTTATCCATCTCAACTTGTGGCCGGTTTCCAGTGTGGGTAAGAGAATAAAATGAACAGTTCCCAGAGGTAAAAGACCTGTGATTTTGGTGATGGGCCTTGGGCTCATGTGATAGGGTGAGACCTTGTGGCCTTTGCAGGCTGCGGTCCCCACCCTGCTGCACCCTCTATCCCCTTCACAGAGGGAAGGTGCTAGGACTGAGAGAAAGAGCTGAGTCTTGGGGGGTAGACTGAGGAGAGCCACCTCATGTTAAGGGTCATATGGTAAGGAGTCCTGGAACCAACTAAATGTCTGGGATAGGAGAGTAAGGATGATTGGCAGGTAGCGCCCCTCCCTTGTGTTAAAGTTTAATAAAAGTTGCAGCCTGTTGCTTAATCCCATGCATGTGTTCTCATTTTGCCACTGTGTCCACATCAAACTCTCTCTGCAACATGGTATCAAGAAGTTCTCTGCTGTTTATGATACTGATATAGACCGGCCTGTATTTCTGCCATTTCCAGCAGTTCAGGTGTATGTACTATTATTTGTGCTAGAAAGGACTTTTACTTAAAACATTTGGCATGCATTCATTTTATAAATACGGGTGTAATTTTACATATAACCCTGAAGGGAATTCTCTATCCATTTACAGGAGTACTTTGACATGTGAAAATGCTATTCTCCAATTTATCTAAATCATGGGATGCTGGAAGCGGTTGCTGTTGCATTGTAATAGAAAGCTATAAGCTTCTGAGAACTCTCATCCCCTTTTAGGGTATGTCTGCACAGCAGTTAGACACCTGTGGCTGACCCGCACCAGCTGATTCAGGCTCATGGGGCTTGGGCTAGGAAGTTGTTTAATTACAGTGTAGACATTAGGGCTTGGGCTGGAGCCCAGACTCTGGAACCCGGTGAGGTACAGTGTAGAGATCTTCAGTTATGTGGCTGTGGATGGGAGTGGAGGCCCAAAAAAGATGAATTGTCATTATCGTGCTATACTAAGCACCCAGATCTGAAGGTATTTCCCACCATCATCACCCATGGATGCATCTTCAATATCAAAGCTTTTTGGAAGGAGACATGCTTTAAATTTGTTTCTTTTTTCTGGTCTCCTTGAATTTTTGCAATTGAGTCTATGAAAGAATAAGACAATATTAGATTAAATTAAACTGGTTTGTGTAGCAGGGCTAGCAGATGGGCAGATGCATACATAAGAACAAGGATACCCTACATCATCTTCCCCACGTGGTGCACAGTGACCACAGAGCAGCTCCAAAGAGGCTATTCCAATTCAACAGTGGGAGTGGGTTCCCTAGCTCTGTACGAAGCCCCTTGCCAGCAAAAAATGATGGGAGGATGTGTGCAATCATAAATCCTCTAGCCCCGTCAGTGTAGCATTATTGGCTACAACTATAAATGCTCAAAAGTCAGGAGATGAAAAAATTGAGGGTTCATAATAGTGTTAACTGAACAGTGTTAATTGTTCATGTGTTGTATTTTGTATCCCTGTGTTGCTCTTTTAATGTGTACGCTAATAAGTGAATGTGTGTGTAGTTAAATGGCTACCATAAGGAAAGGAAGACGCATGCTGCAGTGTGTTGGCCACTAACCTCGGTAATCTGGAGATCCAGATTCAATACCCTGCTCTACCACAGATTTAGTCTCTGTGCCTCAGTTCCCCATCTGTACAACAGGGATGATAGAACTTCTCTACCACTCAGATGGTGTTGTGTTGGGGACCAGAGTTGGATGTCATAAGACATACAGGCTGTGCAAAGAGGGCACATTGAGATTACTATAAGGGCCCTCACTTTTTTATATTTTGACTTTGGGGTGTTTAAATTTGTAACCTAGTGTTATTTCATCCAAATGTTATATAATTAATTATTTTTGTGCTAGATGAAGCCTTTAGTCAAAATTTGGGGAGAGAAGGGGAGGTCACTAAAAACCAAACCAATATTTTTCAAAGTTCAATAGCCAAAGCCTTCCAGTTTTTGACAACCAAAAACAAAAAATTTTTTTTTTGGTCTTTAACAATAAATTATGAAAAAAGTCCTTCAATTTTTTTTCATACAAAATAAAATACATTTTGACCAGCTTCGTTGCCTTTGTGTTATGAACATTCTGACTGGGTCAGGGAAGTCTTGTTTTGAAATCAGATTAAATGGTTGCCTAAATACTTGAGTCTATATCAGCCAAATAGGCAGTTTTACTGAATTGCATGAAGATAACTAAGAGGTGTCTTTTCATATTTTTCTTCACAGGTGACCTCATGCATTTGCCACCGTATCTTAGAATGGACTTTTTGTTGAACCGAGGAGTTTCAGGCACTAGCAGAGACCTGGGTTTGGGCCAAGCCTGCTTGGAACCTCAGAAAAGCCGAACCTTGAAGCGTCCCACAGTTCTGGAGCCGATACCTATGGAAACATCCTCCACGAGAGAAGTACAGTCATGGCAACCTGGTGCCGTGGCAACATTACCTCAGCGAGAAGGGGCTGAGCTAGGACAGGCAGCTAAAATGAGCAGCTCCCAAGAATCCCTGCTGGACTCCCGGGGCCACTTGAAAGGAAACAATCCCTACGCAAAATCTTACACCCTGGTATAACAAAGAGAGCATGGCTGGACAGTGGCTGTAAATACTTACAATTAAAAAAACCAATCAAAGCTACCTTTTTTATTGAATTCCAATATTTATAATTAAAGAAGATTGCCAAAATATTTGAAAAAAAATGCAAACTACAGACAGTGCAAAGACTCTCCTGCTTTTTTTCTGTCTGAGTGTGAGCTTCATCTGACTGGACATCTGAATTTTTGGGTAAAAGAAGTCCAGTTTTCTGATCTTCACAAGCTTTTGTGTTTTTACTGATTTTCTACAAAGTGCATGGGGACTAAATAAAACATTTTAACTGGAAGTTCCATCACACAAGATTAAAAAGAAGGAAAACAAATCACCCTATTTGTGAATTTAACAGGGACATTGATCTGGGAAATCAAAAAGTCTTTTGTCATGTTTGCACACTTTTTTTTTAATTAGAAAATGGGTCCTTGATCGATCTTTTTGTTTTGTTGTTAATTAGGATGAGTGCTGTCAGTGGAGTGTGGGGGGGATCACTTTGCTTTTGGTTTTTCTTTTCTTTTTTTAAAAATAATTTAATGAGACACTCTTTGCATTTTGTCTATGCGAAATAAAAGGGTCTTCTGCCTTTATTTGTGATCTTTGCTTGCATTGCTTTCTGCTGTGCTTGGTTTTCTTTATGTCCAGTAACTATTTCAGCACTTCTCCCTGTATACTTTACACAAGCAAAACCTTCATTGACTTTGCTGTTTGGATGTTTTTATAAAAGAGATGACCTAGTTCAAACAGGAATGAATTCAGGGAAGTCCTATGGCCTGTGCCTTAGAATCCCTTCTGGCCTTAGATTCTATGAATCTTTGATTTAGAATGGAGTTTGGCCTATGTAAGGAGAGCAGGGACATGCCTTTAAAATTTATTGGGGTTTGCTCAGACAGAGATCCCTTGCTAATGGAGTAAAGGGCAAGACTGTTGCAAAGGAGTGAGGTGCTTGGAACAAAACCATCATTGGACCTTCTGTGTACTCTTTAGATCTGATTCAAAACCCATTTAAGTCTATGGGAGTCTTTCTATTGACTTCAATAGGTTTTCGATCAGGCCCTTTATTAGCGTTTTGAAAATGTAACAAGAAGTGTTTTGGTGTTACTTTGCTCTAGGGGTAAATCTTTAGTCCTTTATGTAGGCATCATTTCCATTGGCTTCACTGTTATGTTGTCTACTTCAGGACTGAATAGTCAAGCTTCTCCCTATGACAGGACAAGGTGGGTCTTTCCAGCCATCCAGAAAAATCTTTGTACGCATTACTTCCTAAGCAAATATAAGAAATGTGCTTTCTATCAACCTGTCTCTTCTTTTTAGGAAGACAAAGACCTCTTTTTACCAAGGACTTCCCCACTCATGGATCTTCATTGCATCTTTTGCTTACATGAAAATATTGTTTATTTTGCAGAAAATAGAAAGTATTAAACCAATACAGTTTGTGGGTTTAACACAACAAAAAAATAACCTTAGCAATCTTTAAGCTCCTATTTCTGTGTTCTAGTCTTTCTCTCTTTGATGGAATATCCATAACAATGGGGTAGCATACTGTATGTCTTATTATTTTATTATGTATTTGTAAAGCCCCTGAGCATAGTATTTGAGCACATGCTATTGAAGTCAATGGGACTTAGTCATGTGCTTACATGCTTCATTACATCAGGGCCTAAGCACTAGTGATGTGGTTGTTACTGCAGAAGGGACAAAATGAAGATGGCCAAAGGCCTTTTCAGCTGGCAGGCCAACAGAAAAATAGAGGGTAACAACTAGGCTATGTTTATGTCACAGAGGTCATGGAAGTCACGGAATCCCTGACTTCCTCAGTCCCTCTCGGACAGAAGGAACTACTACCGAATTGCCACCGAAGAATGAAGCGGCGGTGGTAGAGCTGCCACCAATCACGGCTTTAATTTTTTAAATTTTTTTTTTCGCTGCTTGGGGTGGCAAAAACACTGGAGCTGGCCCTGCTAATGTCCATTCTTTTCTTCAGCCCCTGGGGCTATGGGACTGGTGCTGGCAGCCAGTGGGGCCCTGGCAGGGTTCCAGAGACAGGCAACAGCAGTGACAGGCGACAAGGGGCTTCCTGCAAGGTTCCAGCGACAGGTGACAGACTCCTGAGGGGGCCCTCCTCAGGGTTCCAGTGACGGGGGCAGTGGGATGCCTCAGGCAAGCAGCTGGGGGTATCCCATTTTTTCTTTGGAAAATACGGTCACCCTGCAGCTTCCAGTTGCTACGGACAGAGGGGGAACCCCACAGCTCCCAGCCACCATGGTGGCGGGGAAACCATGAAGCCGCAGCAGTAAAAGTCACAGACAGGTCACACCTTCCGTGAATTTTTGTTTATTGCCCATGACCTGTCCGTGACTTTTACTAAAAATAACAATGACAAAATCTTAGTCTTAGTGATGACCATTTCTCCATGTAGACCACTAACCTCACCAACCTGATTCTACAGCTGGTCAAAACCCAGGGTTTTTTCCAGCAAAAATTTCCAAATTACAATTTTTTTTTCAATTTTTCACCTGAAATTTCACTTAGAAGTTGCCTATGAGAAATGGAAACATTTTTAGTGCAAACTTGTCACTTGAATTTTTTTTCATTTTGGTTCAAATAGAAATTGCCATTTTGTTTGGGTTTTTAATCATCAACATTTTCATCTGAAAATCAAATGAAAAATCCCAGCACACACTGCAGTGCTTTGCTGGATCAGAAACAGAGTACTCAGCACCCCACAAAACTGGGTCCTTACTGCTCTGTGATCCTTACACACTTTTTCCTTTATTATTAAGACAAAAGCACACATCTGTTAAAATGTCTCTTAAAGAATTAATCGATTTACATCAAAACGTGTGAATGACCCAGGGAAGGAACCTGGGCTCGAATTTATTGCAACAGACTTAGAAATGCTTGGTTGAAATTGCTTTCTTGTGGTGCATGCAGTAACTGTGAATAGTTGACAGTGCCCAGGGTTGAGGGCAAAATCTCTACTGTAGCTTTTATTATTTTAACCCCACAAAATAGAAAAGGAGCAGCCACCCCAATTAAACTAAGTGTAGATCATGTAGAAAAATGTCTAACGTTCTTACAGGTTTCACAAAAATAACAAGCTATGGGAGGAATTGGTACCCAGGATCCAGGCAAAGAGGATCCAGGCTGCATGGAGGTTTCCCCTTTCCTACAGTGGCATTGGCGTGTCAACTATCTCCAACATATGCCCTTCATAGATCTACATAGGGAGAGATGGCCAGGAGGACACACATTGCAACCTGTGGTAACTCTACTAAAAGCCAATGTAACCTGAGTCTGCATTAACTCTTGTATGGAGCCCACTCCTTATTGCGAAACATTTATAATGAGGCGGGGAGAGTTTTAGAGGTAGTTGTGTAGGAGCTAAGCCTAAATAGTGGATCTTGGTGCTAGAGACCCAGGGCCTAAGTAATGGGGCAGGCAATCCCTGAGCTCTGTGTAGACATAGGCCCTCCGTTGGATTCCTCACACTCAGTGTGGAGATTGACAGCTTCTGGGGGGATAAACCTTACCATAAGTTCCACAGCATTGGGAGTGGGATGGAGGTGAAACCCCATCCCCCAGATAAAACAAACTGTAGGAAACTAAATAAGGACAACCTCAGTGAGGAGTCTTCCTCCACTGCCACCTCTCCCCAAGCCTCTTCGCACAGATTTTTCTGCAGGAGATGGTGATTCCGTTGCAACTCCTATTTATCTACTTCATACCTCCTCCAATGATCCACCCCTAGCCATGCTTGGAATAATCTCCTATTTTCTGTCCACCAACCACCCATTCTCTGTCCTTTCCATTGATCCACTGAGAGGAAGAAAGGTGGTCCGGTGGTTAGGGCACTAGCTGAAGACCTGAATTCCAGCCTCTGCTTTGCTACAGCCTACCTGTGTGACCTTGGGCAAGTCACGTTGTCTCTCTGTTCCCTAGCTGAAATATGGGGATAATAGTACTTACCTATCTCGCAGGAGTGTTGCAAAGATAAAATACATTAGAGGGTGAGATGCTCAGATACTACAGAAATGGAGGCCATATACATACGTAATGGATTGTTATTATTTGTATTATTGTAGCATCTAAGGGCCCCATTGTGCTCAGTGCTGTACAGACACACAACAAAAGACAGTCCCTGCACCCAAAGATTATAAGACAAGATATAACAGCTAGGTACAGACAGACCAATGGGGGAGTACAAGGAAAACAATGAGACGATATTGGTCTTCACAGTAGGCTGTGGTCTCAGCACACCGGCAACCTAGTTGTTGTCAAGTTTTTTGTAGGCTTCATGGCAAAGGAGAGTTTTAAGGACGGTTCTGAAGGAGGCTAAGGAGTTAGCTTTGCAGCTGTTTACAGGGAGTGCTCCCAAGCATGAGGGGCAGCATAGAAGAAAGCACAAAGGTGCTTGTTTGGAAATGTAACAAGTGAGCCATGGAAGCTGACTTCACAAGCTGACCGGAAGTGGGAGCTGACATTTCAATAGTGATTGAGAGATGATAGATAAAAAGCAGATAGGCCATGAAAGTGAGGACAAGCAGCTTATGTTTGATGGGATACAGAAGATGGAGCCAGTGGAGGTCTAAAGAGAGAGGGATGACCTGGTCGGTGACAGGCAAGGAAAATGATCTTTGCAGCAGTATTTGGAATGGATATGAGGGTGGCATAGCCTTAGTATATTTACCAAGGCCAGATTAAAGGATGGTACAATAAGCAAGATGTGTGATAGTGAGAGCCTGGCTGAGTATTCAAGCAACATGGATGGATAGGAAACACCACATCTCAGAGATGATATACAGAAAGAAGCTGCACGATTTAGACATAGCTTGGATGTGAGGAGTTAGAGAGAGCTACAAATTGAAGATGACACCCATGTTACAGGCCTGAGTGACAGGCAGTATGGTGGTGTTGGCCATAGTGCTCAAAAAACAAGGTAGCAGGGAGAGTTTTCGGGGGATGATTAAGAACTCTGTTTTAGCCATGCTGAGCTTCAGCTGAAGGCTAGACATCAACAAGGGGATGTCAGAGACATAAATTGAGATATACGACAGGTCTGTATATCTAGATATTATCTCATCACACCCTTTTTTACTTACATTTTGTCCTTTGTTTTGTTTGTGGTAAATTGTGGGCTCCTTGTTGCAGGGACCATGTCTTATTCTGTGCCTTTTAAAGGGCCATCTTCGTTTACACTAACTGGCAGTCTCTGCAGAAAAGCCAAAGATTCCATGGACTTGGAGATTGAGAGTCAAGGATGTGGCGGTCTGTTTGGATTTGTACAACAGTTGACCATGCTTTAAATGATTTTAGATTAACACAGAATATATAAAAACATAAGAATGACAATACTGGGTCAGACCAAAGGTCCATCTAGCCCAGCATCCTGTCTCTGACAGTGGCCAATGCCAGGTACCTCAGAGGGAATGAGCAGAACATGTATTCATCAAGTGATCCATCACCTGTCACCCATTCCCAACTTCTGACAAACAGAGGCTAGGGACACCACCCTGGCCCATCCTGGCTAATAGCCATTGGTGGTCCTATCCTCCATGAACTTATCTAGTTCTTTTTTGAATCCTGTTATAGTCTTGGCCTTCACAACATCCTCTGGCAAAGAGTTCCACAGGTTGACTGTGTGTTGTGTGAAAAAATACTTCCTTTGCTTGTTTTAAACCTGCTGCCTATTAATTGCATTTGGTGCCCCCTAGTTCTTGTGTTATGAAAAGGAGTAAATAACATTTCCTTATTTACTTTCTCCACACCAGTCATGATTTTATAGACCTCTATCATATTTCCCCTTAGTCATCTCTTTTCCAAGCTGTAAAGTCCCAGTCTTATTAATCTCGCCTCATATGGAAGCTGTTCCATACCCCTAATCATTTTTGTTGCCCTTTTCTGAACCTTTTCCAATTCCAATACATCTTTTTTGAGATGGGGGGACCACATCTGCATGCAGTATTCAAGATGTGGGCATACCATGCATTTATAGAAAGGCAATATGATTATTTATTATCTATCCCTTTCTTAATGATTCACAGCATTCTTCACTTTTTTGACTGCTGCTGCACATTGAGTTGTTTGACTCCAAGACTTCTTTCTTAAATGGTAACAGCTAATTGAGACCCCATCATTTTATATGTATAGCTGGGATTATGTTTTCCAATGTGCATTACTTTGCATTTATCAACATTGAATTTCATCTGCCAATTTGTTGCCCAGTCACCCCGTTTTGTGCGATCCCTTTGTAATTCTTCTCAGTCTGTTTTAGACTTAACTATCTTGAGTAGTTTTGTATCAGCTGCAAATTTTGCCACTTCACTCTTTACCCCTTTTTCAGATCAGTTATTAATTTATTCCTGCCCTTTGTTTCCTATCTTTTCACCAGTTACCAATCCATGAGAGGATCTTCTCTCTTATCCCATGACAGCTTACTTTGCTTTAGAGCCTTTGGTGAGGGATCTTGTCAAAGGCTTTCTGAAAATCTAAGTACACTATAGCCACTGGGTCCCCCTTGTCCACATGCTTGTTTACCCCCTCAAAGAATTCTGGTTCCCAGGGTTATCAAACCAACATCTTTCACCAGGATGAATTTGTGTATTTGTAATTTTTATTTTTATATAGACAATGCAAACAACACACAGGTGAGTATGAATGTGCTGAATCCAACCGATTCCTCCAACATATCATAATGATGAGAACATCTGTGCTGAAGCACTTTATGCTGACTTGCCGCAAAAAGTCACAGAACAAACAACCTTCCAGATTTCTCACTTCTTCTTTCTAACTATAATTTGGTGTCTTGTGCAGCTGTCGATTCAAACTGTGTCATTACCTTGCTCCCCTGAGGTATAGAGGGAGCTTCAGCTATCTGAAAGATACATTGAAGTCAAAGGAGCTACACAATTGACACCACATGAGAATCTAGTACATTCTTCTATATTTTTTTTAAATTGAGTTCTTTTTCAAATATTTTGGGGGGAAGGAGGATGGAGGGAAGATCCCCTTTGGAGAAATAAAATCAAACATGCAGCCTATTAATTTTGTAAGTCTTTGCTAGGTTATTTCCACTTAGGTCATGGCAACGGTTTAATGGTCTCTTGCTGCTGACTCCGGAATATTCCAGAAAGGAAAAAAATGCCTTTCAGTATTAATTTTGTTTGATCGTACCTGAGCTTCCCAGGGGAGATCTCAGTTCCTCTCAAAAGAGACAAGTCTATCACCAGGAAATATGCAGGTCCAGTGAACATATTAGGTCACAGCATAATGCAGTGAGGGGGACATTCTACACCTGCTTTGGTTTAAGGCTGACAATTATATCCAATAGGTTATATTTCCTTATATCAGCATTTCCATGCAGCATACTTACAAAAGCTAACTTAGATTTCAAAGGTTCCATATTTATGAACTGCATCAATAGTGGATTTCATGCAATTACTGGGCAATGTCATAACAGGCTGATTCTGGGCGTGTTCAGAGGTCTCTGTGAATGTCCAGGTGAGTCTACAGAAATGGTATATTCTGTGTGGTAATTTGTGGCTAGAGCTGGGCAAAAGTTTTTAGATGAATAGCTTAGTCACCAAAAATGCACCTTTGGATCAAATTTGGTAAACAGTTTCGGGCAAAAAAATGAAAAAAATTGAACCGTTTTGTTCTGTCATTTTCTAAACCATGGATCGGCAACCTTTGGCACACAGCCCGCCAGGGTAAGGGCCGGGCCAGTTTGTTTACCTGACGCGTATTCAGGTTCAGCCAATCCCATCTCCCACTGGCTGCGGTTCACCGCTCCAGGCCAATGGGGGCTGCTGGAAGCAGCACGGGCCAAGGGATGTGCTGTTCACCATTTCCCGCAACCCCCATTGACCTGGAGCAGTGAACCATGGCCAGTGGGAGCTGCAAATGGCTGAATCTGCGGACACGGCAGGTAAACAAACTGGCCCGGCCTGCCAGGGGCTTACCCTGGCAGGCCACATGCCAAAGGTTGCCGATCCTTGTTCTAAACAAAATGGTTAGATTTTTTTTTTAATTCAAAATGATGTTGTATAGAAATTTATCCCAATATAGGAAAAGAAACCAAAAAAAAAAAGGAGCAAAAGCACCCACAAACAACATGAATTAAAAATAAAACAAAAGCACAAAGAATTATAATACTTTTGGGTCAAACAAAATGTTTCACTTGGCTGAAACAAATGTTTTTCACATTTGCAATTCAGCCACCAAACAGGCTATGACACAAGAAAAGCCATAGGTATATTGTGTGTGGCTTGATCCTGCAAGGTGCTGTGCACATTTCAGCCTTCAGTGGGAGTGGAGAGTCCTCAGCACTTTGCAGGACTGAGTCTGTGCATATGGACGTGTGAGAGTGTGATTGTGTGGGATGATTCCAAGAACACGACAGGCTAAATTCAGTTTTTGAGTAAGTGACTGCAACTCCACTGACTAATTGTAAAGTGCTTCTCATCCTATGGTGGTATTGGCCTTTTACAGAAAATCATTTAAAGCCTGAAATGAATTTCTTCCTCTCTTGGATAATTAGAGAGAGTTTCATTGTCTCAAGGTGTTGAGTTGGGAGGGAGAGCAATAACGTTGTTTTAGGCATCTCTATGTCCTGATTGGATAAGAAAAGTTGCCCCTGATTCGCCCAACAAAAATAAAATAAAATATTGTAACCTTGAACTCCCAAGTAAAAACACACATTTAATATGTATTTATTCTTTGTTAATCGTTCATAGTAAAAGTGGTTCACATTGCATGAAGTGAACAATGTACATTTAGCCACACAGCCTTACGTCAAAATTTACACATCTAGATGTTTAAAGTTTAGGCTTCTAAACTCATAGTTAGGCACCTAAATAAATGAGGCCTGGTGTTCAAAAGTGTTGGGCATATCTAGCTCCTGTTGTCTTCTATGAAAATACGACCACTTTTATCTTGGTGGCTAGATATTGATTTAAGAGCCTAACATTTTCTATTTATCTGCGGCATCCATGATCTTAGCATCTGAGTGCCTCACACTCTTTATTGTATTTAATCTTACAATACCCCTGTGAGGTAGGGCAGTGCTTTTATCCCCATTTTACAGCTTGGGAATTGAGGCACACAGAGACTAAGCGACTTGCCCAATGTCAAAGCAAACTAGGAAAATGTGGTCTAGAAAGACCATACAAAGAGTGTTATCAGTAGTTTGCTGTCAAACTGGGCAGATGTATCTAGTGGGATTCTGCAGAGGGTCTGTCCTGAGGCCAGTACTATTCACAATTTTTGTTAATGACTTGAAGTGGAGAGTGTGCTTATAAAATGTGTAGATGACACCAAGCTGGGAGGGGTTGCAAGCACTTTGGATGGCAAGATTAGAATCCAAAATTACCTTGAAAAATTGGAGAATTGGTCCAAAATCAAGAACGTGAAATTCAATAAAGATAAGTGCAAAGTACTACACTTAGGAAGGCAAAAAATCAAATGTGCAACTATAAAGCAGGGAACAACTGGCTAGGTAGTAATACTGCTGAAAATGATCTGGGGGTTATAGTGGATCACAAATTTAATATGAGCCAGTAAAGTGATTCAGTTGCAAAAAAGCTAATATAATTTTGGGGGGTATTAACAGAGGTATCATATGTAAAACAAAGGAGGTAATTGTTCCACTCTACTCAGCTTCAGTAAAGGCTCTGCTGGCATAGGGTGTCCAGTTTTGGGTGCAATGCCTTAGGAAAGATGTAGCTAATTTGCAGAGTCTCCAGAGGAGAACAAAAAAAAATTATAAAGGTTTATAAAACCTGACCTGTGAAGAAAGGTTTAAAAAATAGGCATATTTAGCGCTGAGAAAAGAAGACTGAGCAGGGACCTGATAGCAGTCTTCAAATATGTTAAGGGCTGTTATGAAGAGGATGGTGATCAATTGTTCTCCATGGCCACTGAAAGTAGGACAAGATGTAATGGGCTTAATGGGCAATGGAGATTTAGGTTAGATATTAGATTTCTAATGGTAAGAAGAGCTAAGTACTGGAATAGGCTTCCAAAGGAAATTGTAGAATCCCCATCATATGAGGTTTTTCATATCAGGTTAGACAAACATCCGTCAGGGATGGTGTAGGTATCCTTAGTCCTCCTCAGCACAGGGAGACGGACTAGAAGCCCCCTACAGGTCCCTTCCAGCCCTACATTCCTACGAATGTTACACCGGGAGGTAGTAGCCTAGCAGAGAACTAAATTCGGGTCTCACAACTCCTGACTAGCACACTAACCACTGGGACATTCTTTGTCACTTTAAGCACTTGGGTTTGAATCTGTTGGCCTTCACTTTGTGACCTAGAAAAGATGCTGCTGTTGTACACAGGATTATTGCTGTGTTCCACATGCTGAATTATTTTTCTGGAAACTATAAAGAAAAAAGTGGCATGTGTTCAATTAGTTTTGGCATTTCCGTTAAAATGACCCTTTTGTATCTGATAGATTAAATGGGATTATATTGTTAAGGATTTCGGTTCATAAGCCTTTAGTCCCATTGGAAGTCCGACGCTGTGGGATCTGTCAATGTCTCTACATAAACAAATTGATAATCTGTGTTTTAATATCTCCTTCATTTCATTAGGTTCACCAAGACAAATTGGTTCCTAAAAGTTCACCGAGATTGTTTGATGTAAGTAGTGCTATTCCAGGGGCCTAGTTTGAAGATACTTTTGTTCACAAATTAAAAAAAAGAAAAGCATGATGGAGCTATAAGGTTGCACACCACCACAGTTTCTTCACCTCTCTATAATTACCTTAGCTTCACTAATAGTGTAATTATATGCTTTTGTGAGGGAACGTACATTAACTGCAACCTGAATCAACTTGAACTTGAAAATTGCCAAGCACACACCACCATTGTTGCCAACAGAGCAAGTTATCTTAAAGCTCCCACAAGTCAGGGGCTAAAGGAAGGCGTAATTAAAGTTGGTGGCAGAATAGATTCACACCTGAGCCAACATATACAAAGAACTAAAAGCTGCTCATGTTGTTTGGGGATTCCAGTCTCTATTAAAATAATCTAATAGCTATTATTTAAAAAACAAAACCAAAAAGTAACAGCCTCACTTGTCTTTTATCCTGAACATAGGGAAATGGGTGACTGACAGGTGGCTTGGTAAACTATTCCAAGCCAGCCTAGAGGGGCTTGTTCATTAGGCTTTGACTTGTAGGCAAACAGCTCCCACCAGCTCTAATTAAGTCACTGTCCTTGAAGGTGAATCCTTTTCAGTATTTATAAGCAGAGTGATGCAAGGTAAAGTGGCTCTGAAAAGTAATAGCATAGGCTCTGTTCTGTACTGTTGAAATCAGTGAGAGTTTTGACATTGACTTCAGTGAGAAGAAGATCAAGAGTCAAATCTCATAATGCTGTCAAGAATTGTGTTGTTTTTAATAAAAGAGAGGGAGGTTGTGTAACAACTGGAGAAGAGTGTAGCTAGAGTAGCTATTTTAAAACTAGTTTTGTACACTGGGGAAAAGGAGAAATGGGGTATATTTCACTGTCATTGTGTCATGATTTTACGTTACATACACCAATATTTTAGGCATAGGTGTCTAAAGTTAGCAATCTAAACCCATATAAGGACACCAAAATATGTGGCCTGGTTTTCATAGGCACTGAGTTGTGTGCTCAGCACCTCTGAAAATTGGGCCATTTGTTTAGGTGTCTATCTTTAGACCCTCAAATCTGAACGCGTTGGCCTTTAATTCCTTGCACACCTCACTGAAAGTGCACTCCCAAAAACTGCTTGAGTTTCAGTTTAGTACATGGACGTGTAGCCACTCCAGCAAGATTACATATAACATTCAGCTGGTGTGCTCACCTACTTACACAGCATATGACACACAGGACATGTTTTGAATTTGGCTGGAGTTTGATTGGCAGTGCATCACCACTGGTACAGCCAGGTACGCTTAAGAAAGTGCACATTCTGAAAGACAACAATGAGGGTGGAGCATACTCTCATCTATCTACTGAACAACAGAATGGGATTTCCAGGAGTCTCAAGTCAGTCTTGCACTGCGGATCCAGCTGTCATCAATACTATGATTGGTTTGTTTATTTGTGGTTATAACAAACAGACATGAATAGACATTCTCCTGCATAGAAAACGTCAAGATCAATGTGAAATCTATCACATTTTTGTTACTATCACTGTACATTTTTCTTAATGGAACAGAGGAGGGAAAGTTGCTTAGCTTTGTGAAACCTCATCAATCAACCACTTGCAATCACATCACTTTGAAGTGTTCTTCTGTGGGTGTATATACAGGTATTACTAATTTAAGGCCAACTCCTTTAGCAAATGTTTTCCTTTCTAGCAGACAGCGTCTCCCCTTATTTTGGTTCCTATTCTGAATTGATCACAGTACTGAATTGAGCTTTCAAACCCTTTGCCCACCAGGCCACGAATCAGAGCATTTATGGGCAGTTTTCTAAAGGAATGTGTTATAAGAACTTATATAGAATAGGATGCTCAGTCCGGTGCACAGCTGGAATCGCTGACTGAGTGCAGGGAAGATGTGAAGGAGTTAGAGGAATAGACACCTCTCCCCAGGCCCTGGGTAGCTGCTACATCTGTCCTAAAGATACACAAGTCCTTGTGGTCCTAAAATATCTTCTTTAAAGGGATGTGGCTTAACATAGCAGCAGAGTCTCTGACCCACCTTCTGCACACAGATAGTGCTACGAAGCTGAGTTCACCACCACGTGTTCTCCCCACCTTGTACAGCAGAACTACATCAATTCCCCTCTCAGGGGCCCTGGGCAGATGTGGGAAAAGGGCCAGGGTCTTGCCCCTTAAAGCATATGCAAGCAGTGTTATTACAAAACTAACAGGCTAACAGGGAACATGTTCAGTGTATAACAAAGCAATTACCACCACATTAATACCTATGCCTCATGGTGTGTGGTTTAAAATGGAACAGCCAGACTAGGACTGGTTCTAAGCAGTCTTGATAAAATTATTGGGTATAGCCCATATGGAAACAGCGCACAAAGGACTGAGCTAGAACTTTCAAATAACACTCAACTAGCAGTATGGTGGGCACTAGCTGAGAGGACTTGAAATTTTGCCCTGAAAATTAGTGACTGACGTTCTCAACCAATGGTGTGATCAACTAGCACTTATGTATTTGAACCTGCCATTGATCTCAGAATCCATGGGAAACTGAGCATAGCAAATCCCCATGTGCAACCTCTAAACACACAAGCAATATGCAGAATGCTAGAAA
The DNA here is from genome assembly GCF_016161935.1 of Mauremys reevesii. Lineage (NCBI taxonomy): Eukaryota > Metazoa > Chordata > Testudines > Geoemydidae > Mauremys > Mauremys reevesii. The sequence goes on from NC_052623.1 coordinate 162,767,058, forward strand.
ATAGATCGTACTGTGACATACCAAGGTAGAATTCAGACCAGTGGGGTGCTGTGTCACCCCTGCCCTGTGACTGGGGGTGCCCTTTACAATGCCTTGCTGCTGTAGCCTCCAACCTGGACCTCTCACAACCAGCCACCGCTGTGCAGGTCACTCCCAGATGTGTATGCATGACTGCACCCTGCCAGTGAGACCATGGCTGTCATCAGACTTAATTATACTGTAGGATGACCCAAACACATGCCCAATCTCGGACTTTCCTCCAGGAAACTATGTACTGCACTGTCCAGCCTTCTCCCAGCTAGTCCAGAAATAGTAAATTTGTTTTTCCTTTAATATACACCAGTTTATCACGATAAATGAAGTTACCCAGACACTTTAACTTGAACACACTGGATTAGATGGAAACAATAAAACAAGTTTATTAACTACAAAGAGTGAGTACAAGTAATGAGGCACAAAAGTCAGAAACGGTTACAAGAAAAATAAAATGCTTGCTAGTACCTTAACTTAATAAACTATATTGGATTCAAGAAAAAAATTCTCCCCACATACTACCAGCAAGATTATTGACCAAACACTTTGTGTCAGGTTCTTCCCCTCCACCTCCCCACCCCCAAAAGTCCAACGGCTGTTTCCTTTTGTCTTCTCAGGTGCAGAGACTGTGATGGGCAGGGAGTGTCTTGGGGTGTTTGTCAGTCCCCCAAAACATTTATAGCTGAGAACTGGGAGACAAAGAGTCTCTGTGGAAGGATGGATTTTTTTTCACCTGTTTGAGCTTCCTTTTTTCCTCCTTCCTGCTTGCTGACTCTCTTTACTGCATAAATGCAAATTAAGGCGAGCACACATTCCTTTGTTTAGGACAGACCCGTTTGCCAACTTGTTTCTGGGCAGGGCTGCGGCATTTGGAACATGTGTTAATAACCTCATCATAACTTCGCATACAATGTTGTCACACATATTTTATCAGAATATTACTGATTGGCAAGTTATGAATTTTTAAATGATACCTCACAAGGCCTAATGTGTACAAAGATTATTACAGTAGTGTGTACCGTATGAATACAGGAGTGTATTCTATCCCCGTGAGATACCCTGAATTGAATAGACTGCTTTCCAGAACATGGGATTGGTGTGGGCTCAAGGGAACTAACTGTCTGAGCTTAACCTGGGCCACACAAAATCAGGCCCAACCTACTAACTCCTCTACTTCGCTATTTCTACCAAAATACAGGGTAACTTTTCCATGCATGTTGCAGAAACACACATGCCCATGCACCGATTCAAAACTGTGGGTGAAGAGCTGCAAATTAACCTTGAGTGGGTAAGCAATTCTCAGAGGGGCAGCCCTTCTTAATTTCCAGCCATGCAGAAAGAGAGACAGGAAGAGGAAGTGTGGGACAAGAAAATAAGCAACTTGCTTGGTGATGGACTAGAAACCTATGTCACCATGCTCAGTGACCTGTGACAGTGCTTAGCTCCTCTCAGAGCTCAACCAGCACTCAATTTTCAGCGTGTCTTTTTTTAGATGATGCCTTCAGTCTGAAAGAACCCAGCCAACTTTTGGTGCATTTTCCCTGACTCCTACTTGAACAAATTAAGGTGATCAAAATACCAGTAAAAACACAATCCAAATTAATTGGTACCTGGAGAGCAGAAAAATTAACACCCACAATAGAATTAATTAGTGATCAAATTATGTGACAGCCAGTTGTATTCACGGTAAAATAATAATGATAATAATACAGACCCAAATTATGTCCTGCTTTATAACCTGTAGAACCCTATGACTTCAGTGGGGTTTTATGGTGAGCAAGTACGTCTGGCTTAGGCCAGCAAGAAGCAGTGTACATGGTCTCCTGGGTTCACAAATGCTGAAAAAGTTTCAGCTCAAAAGCTAAAACTGCACAGTGTACTGAAATTTGCCAGTTTTAAACCCAGCATGATACGAATGTTGACGTTGCTACACATTTACATGTCTGTATTACAGAGCCAAACTGATGCTTGGTAGCGTCCTTTTTATAGCTTTAATCAAAGTTTAAACATTTAGGAACAGCTGCATTGTCAAACGTTAGTTTTGCTCTGTGAGATGCGGTAAATGGAAAGCCCTCAGTTGTTGTAAGGGTGGCACAACTGTAAGCTCAGATGTCACAGGACTAGGTCCAAGAGCCGTGTCAGACTGCAAAGAGGGGAATCTCCCCTCCCAAGTGGATAAAGCTGCCATTCCTAGCACTAGAGAGCCAGAGGATGACAGGTCTTAGGAAAGCTGTTATTTCGTTTCCTCTGAGGCTTTTCTCTAATACACACCTCATTTGTTGCAGAAGTTGGAAAATGTGTAATGGATGAGCCAGTAGACTGTAGCAAGGGAAGGTCTGGGCTCATGGTTAAGGCAGTTGCATGCCACCCTGGGAAGGGGACTCTATGCCTACCACTGCCACAGAGTTCCGGGGCAAGACTAGGCAAATCCCACTTCAGCCCACATCCTTAAGAGGAGTTAGGCACTTACCACCCATTGACTTCAATAGGCGTTAGGCACCTAAATGCTTTTGTGGATCTGGGCCTTAAACCAAAATGTGCACAGGTGGCCACTAACTGTGTGTCCTTCATTTTCTGAGTGCCCAATTTGAGACACCTGGTGCGAGATTTGCAGAAATGCTGAACATTCACAGCTGCAACTGAAATCGGCTAATACTAAATACTCAGAAAAATCAGGCCCTATAGGAAATTTTTTGACAATTTGGGCCTAATCACCCTAGTCTTCCATTCCCCTGATGTAAAATGGGAATAATAATACCACCTAAGCTCCCTGAGATGTTGTGGAGATAAATTAAGTAATGTTTGTGCAGCACTCAGGTACTGAAGAGAGAACACCATAAAACCCCTCAGGAGGAAATTAATCACTTTGTATTCAGTGCAGGGTTTGGATGGTAGGTATTAAATAAGGCCTGGGGCTATACATTGAAAGTGGAGGATAAAATTAAATATTGAATACTGGTTTTTTTTGTTTTTCGATTTTTTTGAAAAAAATATTAGCTGAGCATGTAATTAAAGTCTGTATCATAATTCATATACACAATGAGGCTGAATTAAGGTTACACAGGCAACCTTAATTTTGGCATTTCTTAATTGTTGAGTGCTTGACTTTGCAACCTAGTTTTATAGATATAATATAGAAAATATAATATTACAAAAATACTGAATAGGTGTCAGCCAATAGTTATGTTTAGAAATAACTTTTATAGGTGATTCATTCAACCAATAGGATATTCTTGGTTCCAAGCCAAAATATATTCTGTCTTGAATATATTCTGTTTTGAATCACATGTCAAAGTATCCCAGAGGCCTAGAAAGTGGCCACTGGGGCAATACATATAAAAATACAAAGATAATAAAACTACTATTAACAAAAGGTCACATTAATATGCAGAGAAGCTTGCAAAGTTTGCTGGTTGATATACATTTAAAGTGTTTTCTACATACTTAATAAAGGGCTGACATTTATAAAAAATGATGCTTCCATTTTGTGTTATCATTTTTATTATACTGACTCCCAGGGACTTTTTGAATTCCATACATTAGGAATTCTGTATGTTATTCTGGGATTGTTTTATATGTCTTGTTTTCAAAACGTTGTTTCCAAGCACATGGAAATGCTGCAATATTTTTACAAAGTGTAAGTACTGGTCACCAATTCCTAGGAATTTCAGTACTGATCTTAGTACCTTAGAAATCTGTCTAACCTTTTAAACCATAGTTGAAAAGGGGAAGACACGGAAACTTCCTGGATATATGCAGACAAAATCCCTGTACTTGACTAGTTATACCTCTACCCTGGTATAACATGGTCATGGGGAGCCAAAAATCCCTACTGCGCTATAGGTGAAACGCTGTTATATCAGGGTAGCTGTGGCAGGGCTGCAGTGGTGATTTAAAGAGCCCAGGGCTCCGGCCATGGGGAGCCCCAGGCCTTTTAAATCACCGGTGAGCCCCGCTGCCGCAGCCCCAGGGTAGCAGCAACAGGGCTCTGGCGGTGATTTAAAGGGCCATGGGCTCTCTGCAGCAGCCAGAGCCCCGGACCTCTTAAAGTGCTGCCCGAGCCCTGCTGCTGCAGCCCCGGGGTAGCGGCGGCAGGGCTCCGGCCACTGCAGGGAGCCCTGGCCCTTTAAATCGCCGGCCGAGCCCTGCTGCTGCATTCCCGGGGTAGTGGCGGCAGGGCTCCGGCAGTGATTTAAAGGGCCCTGGGCTTCCCGCAGCAGCTGGAGCCCCAGACCCTTTAAAGCACCACTGGAGCCCCGCTGCTACCGCATTATATGCGAACCTGTGTTATATCGGTGTAGAGGTGTATAAAGATAATAGTCCAATTACCAACCAGATGTCAGATTCTTGATAATTAAGGGCCCAATTCTGCAACCATTTATGCAAATGAGTAAGTTTATTCACATAACTTGTCCCCATTTAGTTCAATGGGACTCTTTGAGAGTAAAGTTACTCGTGTGTAAATGGTGGCAGGACTGAGCCCTAACTCACCTCCAGATACTAAGGAACAGACTCTTTTAATCTGTGTCTTCTGGCAAATATAGAATGCTAGTGCTCTTCAAAGCACTTGACTTTCTCACCTGAAAGGGTGATCTGGCAAGGTAAGATAACATGTAAGAAGCACTGAGACTGCACTACCGTTTAATGAAATCACTCTGAAATATAAAGGAAAGGAGGAGGGAAGGTGCATGGGTACTCTCCTTTTTTAGCATGCATATATTTTAAAGGTTACAAACTACCATGACATTTACAGTTCTCTGCTTTGTTGGAGCTTATAAATTGAAGCCAAAGTGTCATCCAATTAACTGTTCACTTAAGTCCATTCTTTTATCTCTTCTTCTGTACCTCTGAGAGCTCAGTAGGACTGCTCAAAAATACTGCTGAAAGCTGAATTTGACCCCAGTCAGCCTACGCTGCATCTGTATAGTTGTAAACACATTTACTAGCTTGTGCTTAACAAATAGAAGATCAGCAGAAATACAAAAATAAGAGGTGAGGTCTAGAAGATTTGTTTTTTGTTTGTTTGTTTGTTTTGCCATTTGACAATTACAGGAGATGGTACCCTATGAGAAAAGTTTAATGAACTGCTCTATTGCCATATTGGATGAAACGTCCATGTTTTCCCCTTCCTTATTCATAACCATAATTTGGGCCAGGATTGTTGAAGAGGAGGATCTAGTATCCACGGGCCTCCCCTTTCACTGCACAGGCTCTAGAGATAGAAACTTTTGTGTTCACTTCTTGTGGAAGATGTTCTGATACCACGGTGATGGACAACCTTATAAACACCTAAATAGATAGACAGACGCACAAGAGACCAGAAGCTTATCTAGTGTAAAGCAGCTTCACTTCTTTGAAATTAATGCCATAATGCTAATTTACACCAGCTGAGAATTTGACTCTGTATGTGTGCGTATTTATATTTATAATAGGCAGGGAGTCTTAGATTTGGGTCCATATATTTATAATATAATACTGTGTATGTAAGCCTATACAATCTTAATTTTTTTAAAGCTTTCACACTGGTATATCATGTCATTTGTTATTGCATATGGGCCCAATCTAGCACCCATTTTAGTCCATAGAAGACTGCCTTTGGCTTCAGTCAGGTTTGGATCAGTACCCTATGAATTATTTTCCAGTGTGGGCAAATCTTAAATGCAACACTGAATGTGAGATTCCCCCCACAGGGTCACTAGGTAATATTCACATTTCATCTCCCAATACTAATGTACAATACAGTATATCTCATTCATTCAGTGAATACATTCAGCCTTGAAATCTATTTCTACTTGTGGAATGAGAGGATAGAAAAGAAAAGATGTATTTAAACCTACCAATCAGCCCAACAGTGATTTAAAAAAACCTTCACCCTTTCTTTCTGGAAGGTATTTTATAAATTCTCCTTTCAATCTATCGCCTGCTCTACTTGACTGATGACAAAGCACCTGTTTGTTTGTTTTTTTGTTTGGCTGGGTTTTGATATTTGGTTTTGGTTTGGTTTTTGGTGGAAGGGTGTCCCCTTACAAACAGCAGTTGGTGGAGCAACTGGACAGCAATTCCTCAGCTCTGCAAAACTGAAGCCCATGAATTGAATTTCTTTTTTGTAAGAGCCTGATAAAAGTAAGCCTACAATGAATTATTGAAAGGAGTTCATTTAACATCACTGTGATCTGACCTTGAATATAGACATTCCAAAGGGGTCCCTCAACTCTAAATGTTAGTTTAGCAGCAGAAATATCTGCTGGAGGGAATTTAATATGAATCAAAATGACCTCTGGAGAAGGAAAATAATAAGATGAAGTTATTGAAAAAATAAGAGAAAAACTATTTAATTTTAAACATTTCAAAATAGTTAAAGAAAAACATGCTGTGACATGCTGCAACAAACCAGTGGGCTATGAGTTAGGTCTCAGATAGTTTTAGATTTGGGAAACACATGATGAAGCTGGAATTCAAGGTGAATCACCCTTAGACCAGAAATGGCACTAATTCATTGTTTACTACTTGTTTCATTAAAGGTAAACAGAATTGTTGACAGGACAAGTAATTTTCTATTAGTGATTAAAGAAAGGTTTTCACCTATACAAGTTTATAATGGAATGTGGCAGAGCAAAGGCAGTTAAGGTTACAATAAATAAGTGTACCATTACTAGAACTGTTATATAATTTTTTTCATCTGTTCATTCCACAGGATCCATCTTTCCTCCAACAGGTTTCAGAGTAGCTGCCGTGTTAGTCTGTATCCGCAAAAAGAACAGAGTACTTGTGGCACCTTAGAGACTAACACATTTATCTGAGCATAAGTCAAATAAATTTGTTAGTCTCTAAGGTGCCACAAGTACTCTGTTCTTTCCTCCAACAGTTCATCTGTTAACCTAATACAGGTATTCCATTTCTCTTAACTCCCTTATTTTTGTCAGCTACATTTCTTTGGTCTTGCAACGACAGGTCCCAGTTCAGCAAAGCAAGTAACATGTACTTAAGTCTATCCCTATCTATGGATGTACTAAAGTGTGTGCTTAAGACCCATTCTATGAAATCCTGGCTCCACTTAAGTGAATGGCAAAGCTCCCATTGACTTCAATGGGATTTCACACATTAACGTCAGTGGGACTTAGGCCTGGTCTACACTAGGCCTTTAATTTGAATTTAGCAGCGTTAATTCGAATTAACCGTGCACCCGTCCACACCAGGAAGCCATTTAATTCGACCTAGAGGGCTCTTTAGTTCGAATTCGGTACTCCACCCCGACGAGGGGTGTAGCGCTAAATTCGACATGGCTATGTTGAATTAGGCTAGGTGTGGATACAAATCGAACTTAGTAGCTCCGGGAGCTATCCCACACTGCACCACTCTGTTGACGCTCTGGACAGCAGTCTGAGCTCGGATGCTCTGACCAGCCACACAGGAAAAGTCCCGGGAAAATTTGAATTCCTTTTCCTGTCTGGACAGTTAGAATCTCATTTCGTGGTTGGACATCGGGGCGAGCTCAGCAGCACCGGCAGCAATGCAGAGCTCTCCAGCAGAGGAGTTCATGTAATCTCTGAATAGAAAGAGGGACCCAGCATAGACTGACCGGGAACTCTTGGATCTGATCGGTGTGTGGGGCGAGGAGTCTGTGCTTTCGGAGCTGCGCTCCAAAAAATGGAATGCAAAGACCTACGAGAAGGTCTCCAAAGCCATGAGAGACAGAGGATACAGCCGGGATGCAACGCAGCGCCGCCTGAAAATCAAGGACTCCAGACAAGGCTACCAAAAAATCAAAGCGGCAAACGGACGCTATGGAGCCTGCCACCACTGCCCCACCAGTGACCATTGACTTTGACGATGGGACAGTGTCGACGGCCAGTTCCTCGGCGATGTTCGCGGACGGGGAAGATGAGAAAGGGTTTGTGGAGGACGAGGCAGGCGACAGAGCTTACAACGCTGGTTTCCCTGACAGCCAGGATCTCTTCATCACCCTCACGGAGAGCCCCTACCAACCCTCCCCGGCCGTTAACCCGGACCCTGAATCGGGGGAAGGATCACTCGGTAAGTGCTTTAAACATGTAAACTTTTATTCTTAATATAACAGGAATCTGAAGTATGTGAAAAGGAGGTCTCTATATATATGGGGATAAATCAGAAATCCTCCTGGGAGATCTCCACGAAGCTCTCCTAGAGGTAATCGAAAAGCCTCCGCAGGAGGTTCCTGGGGAGAGCTGCCTTATTGGGTGCTCCGTGGTAGCACACCTTTCCATGCCAGGCTTTCATGAGGTACTCAGGGAGCATTGCCTCCCCGAGCACGGCTGCATAGGGCCCTGGTTTGTGCTGGCTTTCACGCAGCATGCGCTCTCTATCTCCTTCAGTGACCCTCCTCAGGGCGATCTCGCTTGGCGACTCCTGCATCTAATTAGGAAAATTACCGTAATGTTATGCCCGGTCCAAAGTATTTTAAAAAAATCTCCGGACAGACGGCGTAGCAGAGAGTCAGCACGCTGCTGCGTGACAAGCGTAACGGGAAGCCAAAGAATCAAATGGACGCTCATGGAGGGAAGGAGTGGGGGGGGCTGAGGACGCAAGCTATCCCACAGTTCCCGCTGTGTCCGAAAATCATTTGCATTCTTGGCTGAGCTTCAAATGCTTCTAGGGTCAAACACAGGGTCCGTGGTGGTTCAGGGCATAGCTCGTCAATGTATAGCCACCCCCCACCCCCAGAAGGAAAAGGGAAAGAAATCGTCTCTTGACTCTTGTAAATGTCACCCTATGTGTACTGAATGCTGCTGGTAGACGCGATGCTGCGGCACACTACGGTAGCATCCTTGCTCCCCCTTCCCCGCCTCATGGGTGACTGATGGTGCAATACGACTGGTACCTGTCCTCATCATCAGCCTTGCGGTAGATGATGTAGTGCAATAGGACTGCTACCTGTCCTCATCATGAGCCCATAAGTAGACTGCCTGCTAACCGTCTTCATCATAGCAACAGGGGGCTGAGCTCCATCAGCCCCCGCCCTTCATGTGTAAAGAAAAGATTCTGTAATGCCTGGACTATCATAGCAGCTGGAGGCTGCCTTACCCGCATTTCATTTCCCTAACAAGTCACTGTTTCTTATTCCTGCATTCCTTATTACTTCAGCATACAAATGGGGGGACACTACAACGGTAGCCCAGGAAGGCTGGAAGAGGAGGGAAGCAACAGGTAGGGTTGTTACAGGAGCACCCCCTGTGAATGGCATGCAGCTCGTCATTCCTGTGGGATCTGACTCAGAGCGGCTGTGCTCTGTAATTCTCTGATACACTAAAACCCTAATACAGTTGCCCCATATTCTAGGTGGGACTGTTTCTATTTTTAGATACCATAAAGGAGGGATTGACTCGGTGAGTCATTCCCAGTTTTGTCTTTTGCGCCCCCAGCCGATCTCGGCCAGGGGCACTTATGACAGCAGCAGAAGGTGTAGTGCACTAGGACAGCTACCCGTCATCACCTTGCCAATTTACATTGGCGTGGTTGATGGTGCAATATGGCTGATAACCATCTCTGCTGTCATGCAAAAGCAAATGAATGGTGCTGTGTAGCGCTGCTGAATCGCCTCTGTCCGCGGCATCTAGTACACATACGGTGACAGTGACAAGGCAAAACAGGCTCCATGGTTGCCACGCTATGGCGTATGCCAGGGCAATCCAGGGAAAACGGGCTCGAAATGATTGTCTGGCATTGCTTTCCCGGAGGAAGGAATGACTGACTACATTTACCCAGAACCACCCGCGACAATGAAATTTGCACCATCAGGCACTGGGATCTCAACCCAGAAGCGCAAGGGTCGGGGGACACTGCGATGGGGTAGAACAGGGGCAGAGTTTATGCTTTCCGGATTGCCTGCTGCAGGAGTGCGGACGAGATAGGTGCTGTGCATGCTCTTGTTCACAGACACAGACTAGACTGTGTTCATTGTTCACAGAAATGTATCTTTGCAAGGAATTCACTCCCTCTTTCCCATCACACAGCTTTGACTGTCTCCAGACCTGCAACAGCATCCCCCTCACAGAGGCTGGCAAAGATTAGGCGGCGAAAGATAAAGACACGGGACGAGATGATCGCTGAAGTTATGGGGTGCTCCCGAGCTGAGGCGGACCAGCAGAGCCAGTGGAGGGAGACCCTCTCTCAGCAGCAGCGCTCACACAGCGAACGGGAGGAGAGGTGGCATGAGGAAGACAAGCAGGCGACTCAAACGCTGCTTGAACTAATGAGGGAGCAAACAGACATGCTCCGGCGCCTGGTGGATGTTCTGCAGGACCGCAGCCAGGAGGACAGACCCCCCCCCGCAGTGTATCTGCAACCGCCCTCCCCCGCCACAAAGTCCCATACCTCCCGTCACTCAAAGTAACCAGAAGGAGTGGCGCCAGGGGCCGTGAAAACTGTCACTGCACCCCAGCAGAGTGCTCAAGTACCCAAAAGCTCTCATACCCTAATTTTTGAGAATTCCTTCCCTTTTTGACTCACCGTAGCCTCAATCCCAGTTTCATCCCCTGACTGTCTGGTTAATTATTAAAAATACTTTGCTGTTAATTACTGTTTCCCTCATGCTTTTTTACACAACGCTGCGTTTGAAGGGGTGGGTGGGGAAGGAGGTAGGGTATTGCATAGGACAGTCACCTTTACCAGGGTACAGACACGGGGGCAGGATCAGCAGCAGGTCACACACACAGTGCAGTCAGTAGGCACCCTGGTCGGTATGGGAGGTGGTTTGCAGGTTCTGTATGGGTGGTGGGGGTACGTGACTTTGTAGCGGAGGAGGGGGGTTACAGATCTCATGCAACGGTCCCTGTCCTGGACCACAGAGCCATGCAGCAGAGGAATCTGTATCCGTCCTCCCCCGCCACAAGGCCACATAGCTCCCGCACACAGAGTCCCAAAAAGGAGGGATGGCAGGCTCCGTTGAAACAACCAGTCCGGCACTGCGGACCGCTCTGGGAGCAGGAGCCTGTCATTCCTCGAGTTTAGAGGCGGTCTTTACATCACCGCACACCCTACCCAGCACAGTCTGCGTGCCAGTTTCAACCCTTTAACGCAAAGTCATCAATAAAGAAACCTTTGTAAAGTCACAGTGGACCATCTGTTTTATTTTTAAACATGTGTTGGAAGTGGGGGAAGTGGGGTGGACGGGGTATGTAACTGCAGATGCTAGTCAACAGTAACTTGGTAAAGAAACAGGGGCAGGTTCAGCTTCTCTGTAAAGAAACTGAACAGTCACAGGTCACGCTGCTCGCTGCTCGCTGGTACTTGAAGAGTTGCTTGTCGCTGTGCAAGGAGCCTGCACAGAGCTTCAAGAGCCAGGGCATTAGCGGGTAGGCTGGGTCCCCGAGGATCACTGTAGGCATCTGCACATCCCCAAGAGTTATTTTGTGGTCCGGGAAGAAACTACCTTCCTGCAGGCGTCTAAACAGACGAGATTTCCTGAAAACACACGCGTCATGAACCTTGTCCGGCCACCCAATGTTGATGTTGGTAAAACGTCCCCCATGGTCCACCAGTGCTCGCAGCACCATTGAAAATTAGCCTGATTTCTCAGCAGCTGACTGTGGAAGAGGTGGACGATAAAGTGCGAGGAGTTGACAACGGCCATAACTGCCGTGGGCTCCGTGCTCACAGTGCTGTGGCGCCCGCGCTGTCACTGAGCAGAAAAGTGCACGAACAGATTGCCCGCAGGCGCTTTCGGGGAGGGAGGGAGGGCGTGATTGACGGTTCAATGATGACAGTTACCCAAAACCACCCTCGACACATTTTTCCCCCCAGCATGCATTGGGGGGAAATCCCAGAATTCCTATGGGCAGCGGGGAGTGCGGGAACTGTGGGATAGCTTCCCACAGTGCACCGCTTCCAAATTTGACGCTGGCCCCGTTACTGTGGACTCACACAGTCGAATTAGTGTTTTTAGTGTGGATACACAAATTCGACTTCATAAAGTCGATTTCACAAATTCGACTTAAGTTGATTCGAAATAGTCTTGTAGTATAGACATACCCTTAATCATATGCTTGAAGTAAGGCACATGCTTAAATACTTTGCTTAAAAGGAGCCATAATGCAGCTATACTTTTAGGGTTTTTTTTCTTTGCTTGTTTTTTTTTGTTTTGTCACTGTTTTATTATATTATATATGGATAAAGAAAACAAGGAACAACTATGACACAAGTTGTTGGGAAAAGAACATCTGTAAATATAGTACAATGAGATTGTTTACACACAAAAAATGCAAAACAAAATCCTTTACAGAATTGTCCATTGTATTTAGCTACACAGTTATAGAAGATATGGGAAATACGTAAGGGAACACTGTCGGTTTATATTTGACCCCAAAATTAGCTATTGTAAAACAAAAAGTTTTCTATGATTTTTTTTGTAAATTCCAGTGGAATTAATTTTTTTAAAGTTCCCCTGTAATTATTACAACCCAAATATTTCAGCATTGGGATGCTGAAAGTGAAAATGACTACAAACTAAAGTGAACTGGCATAATTGATTTTCTTTGTTCAAGTAGAGCGAAATGCAAAAAGTAAACAAAAAGCATAAATACAAGCATACTATATTTTTTAATTCTTTCACTTTAAATCAAGTTTCCTTTTAAATAATTTCCAGTTAATAACAAATTGATTTGTTTTGAACAATTAACTCATTTTCATTTCTTGTGTCATTTTATTTTATTTATATTTTGCTTTACAAAAACTGAAATCACTTGAAATTCTCCAGTTTTGGGGTCACACTCCGTTTTTGACCCCACAGGATTTTGTTCACATTTTATTCCAAGCTTAAGAACCTCTCATCAAAAGCACAGATGAAAATGTGTTACTAAACCGCTCCAGACGCTGTGTGTCACTGTTCTTTTTGGGTTTGACTGGGAATCATTGAGAAATCACCCAGAGAAATTCACATGCTAAGGTAAGCATTCTATTTCCTGGCTTGGCCAAGCCTCGACAAATGTTTTGGAGAAGCAGCCAGGAAGATGGTTGTGGATGGGTACCACAGAGATAGGCTTTCTTTAACTGAGCTCTGTAATTCCAGCTCCCCAGCAGGACCACTGGGCAGGGAACTGCAGGCAGAAGGGGTGGGAATGGACCCCCCCACCTTGCTCTGGCTCACAATCTGCCTCTGACCTCACTTGCAGGGTCTGATCTAGTAGGCATTCTCAAAGCATGCCTAGCCCCACGCAAAACAGCCAGGTGGAAGTCTACCTTTTAACCTTTACCTCAGTGGTTAGGGAACAGAATGTGGGAGGTTCCTAGCCCCCCTCTACCTAATGAGGAGATGGGATATGAACAGGAGGTTCCCGCTTTTCAAATATGTGTACTAACCACTGGGCTATGGGATATTCTGATGTAGGATTCTCTCCTGTTTAAGTCCCCCCTGTTTGGGTGCTATTGAGATCCTCAAAAACCCCTGCTCAGCTGCCTTCTAAAGTGGGAATTAGCTGTCTTAGTTCCTTTATGAATCTAGCTCATTGTATAAATCTCCATTATCTTATCATAACTTTCTTTTGGCAGGGACTAGAGGTATAGTAGGAAGGGAGGTTTAGTGTGTGCGTGTGTGTTTACACATATGAATGAGTATATCTGTCTACATCTGTATAGCTGTGGAATGGAGCTATGACAATTTACACCAGGTGAGGCAGAGGATCAGAACCTGAGGGCAAGTCCACACTATAGCGCTACATTGGCACAGCTGCAGTGGTGCCGCTGTGCCGCTGTACCGCATCTGGTGAAGATGCACTATGCCAACGGGAGAGCTCTCCCTGCAGCATAATTACTCCACCTTGGTGAGAAGCAGAAGCTATATTGGCGGGAGAGAGTCCCCCGATTACATAACGCTGGTGTGGCCAGCGCAAAACTTGCATCGCTCGCGGGGGGTGCAGGGACTTTTTCACACCTCTGAGCTGCGTAAGTTTTGTCTACTTAGGCTGTAGTGTAGACCTGCCCTGAGAAAGAGATCAAATGCCTCCTTAAATTCTTCATTGCTGTATTTTCTCTTTTCTTCTTCACTCCCAATATATGACACATATTTGAGTACGTAGCTTTGAAGTGGCCTTTTCTGGCTTTTTATTAACATCAATATAATTATGACCTTACATCTGAGCTTTTAATACTTGACCGAATGTGCCTCCTTACTCTTTAGAATGCGCTTTAATTGTGGAAAATATGCTGGGTATATTTAAGGCTTGAGTAGGTAAAGGAAAACATATGTTTTTTGGTTTTTTTAATTTCCCTAATGGACATGGTAATTTTCTCAGTCTTGTCAAGAGTCAGAGTAAATTAGTTTCCTATAACAACTGCATTTGGAATTAATCAGTATGCCTCGTTACTACACAATTATTTCCTAAATGAAAAAAGTGCACATTATCATGAATATTCCAATGAGAATGTAGGCCATTAAAGCCTCATTTGTTCTACAAACAGACCTGTGGTGATTTTTGAACTAGGACTTCCTGCAAAACAGTTTTCTAAGGCTGTGTTAGGCAAGGCCTTTTTGAAAAGGCTATGTCTGTTTACTAAAAGAACAGTAACTGAACAGGGCTGCTAGCTCAGTCTAATTTTCTATTTGATTTTTCAAAATTGCCGGACTTTTCAAATGTATCGTCAAATCTCCAAATGAACCTGAACAAAATTGCTTGTTCCTTTGAGTTTAATGGAGCTGTTACTTTTTAATCCAGGCTAAATCACTGGCCAACAAGTTTATTTTTATGATTAGAGAGTGTATGTATAGATCCTCAAGGTTTTTTTGTATCACTTGTAAAGGTTCAGGAATAATTCTACTGCTATTCTACATTGCTTTTCATCTGACAATCTCAAAGTGCTTTAAATAATAGCCACAAAACCCCTACAAGAAACATAGTCTACAGTGTGAGCTAGGGGTAGGGTTCCCCTGCTCCTGTGCAGATACTTCAGTAGCTCACTGAGCGCTAGGCTAGGACAAGTATAAATAGCAGTGTAGCCGCAGTAGTGGCAGCAGAAGCACAACTGAGCCATGCTGAATACAGCCTGCCTGAAAGTTATGGGTACATGCATGGCATGACTCAGCCTTGCACCTGCTGCTGCTCCCCATGCTACCATGGGTACACTCTACTTATACTCGCGCTAGCTCCATGAAAGCTAGGGCAAGGATGTGTACGCAAGCAGGGAAACCACATTCCTAGCATGTAGTGTAGACATAGCCTTAATGTTAAACCCATAAAGAATGTTAACACCAGTATATTAGCCAAATTTCTACACAATGTTCTTACTATCTTACTGAGAAACTGGTAGAAGTGCTGCACTCCAATAGGGTGGAGAACAAGTCTGATAATTCAGCAGACAAAAACTCTGGCTCATGGATCTGAGTCTATAGATTTTTGAATGCAACAATAATTGTATATACTGAGAGTTTTTTTCCCCTCTGATTTTCAATGTACTTCCACCTTACTGCTAGTGAAGACCCTAGTAGCTTTGGCCCACATCCTCAAATTTAGTTGCTTAAATTTCATTGGTATTTAGGTATAAATTAGGTATTTAGGTGCCTAAATTTCATTGAAATGGATCCTTGTCTGTAAAAAGTGATTCCTTGTATAGGGAGAAGAGAAATTCTTTATCGCTTAGGAGAAGTTTAGTCTCTACAGTAGTAACATGCAGAAAGGAAGAGAGAGGGAAGGAAGCATACAGTGCACTATTTAATTAGGGAATGGGGAAAGAATGTGGATTGTGCTGATGGCACACAGGATCAATTTTCCCCTCACGTGCACATGCATAACTCCCATAAATGCTGAAAGAGGTCATGCAGCAAGAAGAATGCTGTTGCCTGTGGGATCATGGTATATCCAATGAACCAAATACTGTCCTCACTCATCTCCAGGCCCGCGAACAACGGGGAGCAAAGAGAGCAATTGCCCTGGGCCCTTTTAAATCACCCAGGTGGGCTGCAGGGCTTCTAGCCGG
Organism: Mauremys reevesii; assembly: GCF_016161935.1. Taxonomy (NCBI): domain Eukaryota; kingdom Metazoa; phylum Chordata; order Testudines; family Geoemydidae; genus Mauremys; species Mauremys reevesii. Next base: position 162,783,033 of record NC_052623.1, read on the forward strand.
GTGAGCAGGTGGAAGCCCTGGCCATGCTGGAAGGGCTCCCATTGACTGTTCTGGCCTGGGGCCTGGAATTGCTGTCAGCGGGTCTGCTTATCTCCAAGTAACCTTGTTGAAGTCAATGAACAAAAAAAATGGGGATGTGCCATGAAGTCGGCAGGGTCGCACTGGTGTAACTGAGGGACAATTTGGTTCACTATGTACACTACCTTCCCCTCTCCCCCATCCCCCCAAACTAAATTCTAAGGCCTTAATCCTTCAAGTTGCTCTGCATGGCAATCTCCAGAACTCATGCAGTGCTCCTTTGACTTCACTAGGGATTTACACAGGAGAAGGGGGCCACTTGTGAGGAGCTCTTGCAGGATTAGGGGCCTAGGATTGTAAGATCTTCAGTTCATGGAGTGTCCTATTACTCTGTGTTTGTACAGGGCCCAGCACAATGGGGTCCCGATCCTGATTGAGACTTCTAGACTCCTCTGCAATGCACATTATAATAATTGGCCCCTTTATAGTTTATCATTGAAACTGACATTTTTACTTTAATTTTTGAAGCATACTGAACTAGGTTTTTTTTCTTTTTGAGGGGAAAAAACCTGTAAACACAATCCATTTTCCCCACCACTGCTAAGCTCCCAATGACATACCAGGGCTGGATTGCAGATTTTGCTTTCTATTTCATTAATTATTTCACTGAGGAAAATAATTAACACACAAAGGGCTGAAGAACGAAGAAGGAAGCCTTGCTTTTTCACATAGGCAGGCTGTCAGTGAAATTTGGATGGTTGTATAGCTTTAATGGCTTCGGAAATGGAGTCAGCAATCTTAATATGCAATTGATGCATGGTGAACAGATGCAGCTCCTTGGGAGGCATTCGCATTGACTATTATGATGTTTCCCTAATTAGATGCCTGTGAATACAAATCTATCTCCAGCATGTTTTTTTTATGTTGAACTACCCAAGAAATTCAGTTCAACTGGCAGTTTAGCTTACTCAAATGCCATCAAAAGAAGTTGGCTAAAATAATTTACAGAAGCAGTAACATGCTTTCAGCACTAATATTAGCATTTCATGGCCTTTAGCTAGCTTGGGCAATAAACAAACTTGAATTGTGCAAATTCATTCAGACAAAAGTTTACTGTGTGCCGCCAGAATGGTGGCAGAACATTAGGGGCCAGCATGCTGCTTTTTGTCAGAAGCCATGGCTTGCTCTCAGCTAATGGAGTGCTGCAAATCTTAACCATGGTCACAAAGCATCTTCCCCCCTTAAGAGGAGATTAAGTGTGAGATGTAAAACAAAGAAGGGCATTTTGACATTACACTCCATATTCTTTGTGGAAATATGCTTACGATATGGATATGGCATAACTGAGATAGACAATGCAAGATGGCTCATGTGAGATATCATTGGAAAGGTTATGATTTACTGAATGTGATTATCCAATTTGTATGCCTGTATCATTCCTGTATCTGAAGTCAGGAATATTGACCATGTATCTGTATTTCAAATGTGTTACTTTGGGTGACACCCTGTGACGAGGGAGAGCGGCCCCACACTGGTACTGCAGGGGTTAACCCTTCCTTCCTAGCAGAGGAAGCCACGCCCCTGGGGCTCTGCTGGGCATGCTCCAACTGGAGAACAGGTATAAAAGCTGCTTAGTCTGGGCTGACCACTGGCGGGGAAGGAGGCATGTCACCAGCTTCTGAAGAGGGAAAGCCTGTGTTCCAGGCTCTGAAGGCCAGCCAAGCCAGGACATGCCCCAATGCCCAGACGGAGTTCATCACAGAAGGGGAACAGAGCAGAGGACCCCCCGAAATGGAGGGCCTGGAGGTTATGGTAGGAAGTGACCCAGAGGAACTTTAGAGGAAAATGGCGTTAAAGTCTCATAGAGGCTCAGCGTATTTCGGGCAGATCCCCGTCGAGCCAGTGGCAAGGGGAACTTGCCACTACCAGGGCCCTATCTCCTGGCACAGGAATCATATGGACTCTGGCCATTGGGCCACACTGCCCAGAGGTTTGGGGTGAGTTACCTGGACTCTGGCCACTAGGCTACACTACCCTGCTTGTGAGAGGATTGTATAGACTCTGGCCATTGGGCCGCACGGCTCTGATGCTGGGAGCAATTTATATGAACTCGTGTCGTTAGGGCACACTACCCTGACCAAGGGGTGATTGCATGAAGGGAGGCTATTAGGCCACATCGGGCCACACACAGAGAGGCAAGCACATGAACTTGGGAGTGGCAAGGTCCGGACGCCCCATTTCCCCCCCCCCGCCCCACAGAGGCGGTGCATTGCCAGGCCCACCACACACCCCCAACTAGCCCTTCAGGTACAACAATGAAAAAGCCAGACAAGGCTGATGGCCCTTTAACAGAGACAATGGACTGTGAAAGAGCTTCGTCTTCCTGTGGACGCTCCTGACAGCCTGCGAGTAATACAGCCCTGCAGAGACATGGGTCCAAGTCACCTGGTACTGGACGCCCCCCTCCCCTTTTGGAATGCCAGTGTTTTTCCACTGGAAGACAAAGGGTTCCCACCTTACACAAAAGCTGTATAAGGCAGGGGAGTGACATCATCATGGTTTTCCTCTGCCTCCCCACACAAAGAGACACTGAAAAACACCTGGAACCAAGAACTGAACTGGGGAGAGAAGAGTTGAGCCCAAGCTGGAAGGGGGTCCAGCTTGTGAGTAATAATACCTGAAGTCTCAAGCTGGAGACCAGTGCAGCTGCCTTTCAAGACTTTCTGTAATCTGCCTGCAACGATATATAGGGTGAGAAATTACTGTTTGTAACCAATTTCTTTAGTGAATCAAGTTTGCATGTTTTGTTTTATTTGCTTAGTAATCTGCTTTGTTCTGTTTGCTACCCCTTTAACCACTTAAAATCTGCCTTTTATAGTTAATCCATTTATTTTGTTTATTATTAAACCCGGTTTATTTAATTTCTAAGGGGGGGGGGCAAGAAGTCATGCATATCTCTCTTCACATTGAGGAAGAGGGCGAATATTTATGAGCTTGCGCTGTACAGATTTTTCTCTACAGCGCAAGACAATATACCTTTGGGTCTGCACTCCAAGGGAGGTGGGCACCTGAGTGCTGGGGCAAGTCCCTTAAGCTGAGCCTTCTCAGAGCTGATCTCAGTGTCTGTGTTATTCTGCAGCAGGGTGTGGCCCTGCCTGTGTGTGTGTTGGAGGAGGCTTAAGAGCCTGGCTCAGCAAGACAGGTAAAAAGGGTGCCCAGGCTGGCAGAACAGGCAGGCTCAGTGGTATCCCAGTACATCAGGAGGCATCTTAAAAGGGGGCAACCCATCACAGGCCTAACTGAAGGAGGTTTGATGTAAGAAGCTTGGCTCAGAACACTATAATAAGCTGATGATATTGAAGGGATGGGTGACTCAGTAAATTCTGATATTGCACCTTTCACTTGTAGGACATGGGTTCAAAAATAGCCCAGATGAGTAGTGTCTGAAAGTTTCCATTGACTAGCTGTTCACTGGCTCATGGGAAATAAGTTGGTCATCTCAGTCATATCCAAAGAGAATAGGTGTTCGTGTTACCTAAAATGTCATCATTAAATGGCTTTGTAAAGAATCCAAAGTTTGAAGGAACATGGACACTGTACTACTAAATCACCCCCAGAGCTTATGGTGGACCAGTATGCCCTAGGACTTGTCCGTTGTGGGACAACATGCAGAAGCTTCCATCGCTGCTTTCCATGCTGCATGTATACTGTACATGTATACAGGACTTCAATCTCCAGGGCTGTCAGTTCAGGAACCTGCAAGAGTAATACATTAACTAAAGATAATATTAGAAAAGTTATCTGGAAGTCATAGCATCACACCTAAATCTCACCAAGAGACGCATCATATCTCTATTAGAATTTCTGATGAAAACTTGCTTACAAAAGGTGCATTTTGTTCTTTGATAACATTCTATCTTTTCCCCTCTTGCTAGAGAAATAGATACTTTTAAATACCTTTGAGTACATAGGTAAATCATAACTGAGATTTTTTTTAAAACTACCTAAAATTAGGTTCCTAAGACCCAGATCATCAAAGGAATTTAGGCATCTGACTCCCTTTGACTTTGAGGATTGGGCCTAAGTCCATATTTAGGCACCTCTAGAGATAGCTGGCTAGATTTTCAAAAGTACTGAGCACCCAGCAACTTCCATGGAAGACTAGCAGGCATTAAATGAAAGTAATTCTTTTAGCAATGGTCCGTTGGAGTATGACTTTGTCCAATGATTCATGCTATGACTTTAGCCAGGAAAATAACAAAAAAAACAACAACCAGACAACTCAGAGGAAACTGACAGTACTGAGTTACTCTCAAATAGCCATGAACAGCTAACAAGGGCGACGATAGAAACTTTTCTTGTAGAATAAAATGGGGTCCCAAGATGTACTCTTACAGAATGAGAACAAGTCTGTTCAAAAAAATCTTTAACTTTCTTGAGGCCCAAATTGTGGAGCTGCCTTTAAACCCGTTAAGGGTGGACATTAATAGTTTAAGTGAATACAAAACCTGTAAGGATCTTGAGTAAAAAAGAGTAAAATGATATATATGCGAAATGAGTTACCTAACTAGGTTACTATCCATCCCAATCAACACAGCATCTGAGCATCTCACAAACATTCAAGGGCTTAAGTCAGAAGGAAAGCAGCTTCCTTCCTACCCCCTACTGAAAGTAGAGGGAGAGATTATTTTCCTGGGTTTTGTTTGAGGGAGCTAAATTTTTCTCCTGATTATTCCCTGACTGGTAAAATAAGTTTGCATCTGGCAGGAGAATCTATGGCAGAAGCAGGAGACAGAGGTGTTTTTAGAGTCCTAGGCCTTCCTGCCAGTCAGTGGACCACAATCACTCCTGATGGGAGAAAAAGAATTGTCCAAGCTGGGGGTCCCCTAGCTGCTTTTATTTTACAGAAAGATTTACTCCCCCTGCTGGCTTCCTCTCCCCCTAAGGAGACAGAGGCAGAAAGAGGTAGAGCCCGCAATCTCTGACACAATTCTCTGTGGAGGGAGAGCATGCCACTGGTTTCCCCTTAGCCAGAATCCAAGAGAAACAGAATAGCCCTCTGGGATCCCTTTACCCTACTGGCTCTCCATAGCAGGCTTGTGTAGAAAGGGTGGTTGAGAAAACAAGGGCTGTTCTTCTGCATAGCCCCACACTCTCTGGACCTGCTGGGGGACACGGACTCCATCATGAGGGATGGAACAATTTTTATAGTGGGGGGGGGGCTGAGAGCCATTGAACTAAACTGTAAACCCTGTATATGATGGAAACCTCTTCAAGCCATTCCCTTGCCGATAGCATATCCCCTCTCACCTGATGTTGAAATATAACTTTAGTAGGTGATGTCATTCCTCCAGGACAACATGCATTCACCAGAATTATTCAGCTCACCCCTCCTGTTTGGAGATACTTTAAGCACCAATGCTGAGTCAGTGACTTCACAGGTTTCAGAATGGTAGCCGTGTTAGTCTGTATCAGAAAGAGTCCTTGTGGCACCTTAGAGACTAACAAATTTATTTGGGCATAAGCTTTCGTGGGCTAGAACCCACTTCACCAGATGTATGAAGTGAAAAATACAGGAGCAGGTATAAATACATGAAAGAATAGGGGTTGCTTTACCAAGTGTGAGGTCAGTCTAATGAGATAAATCAATTAACAGCAGGATACCAAAGGAGGAAAAATAACTTTTGAAATGGTAAGAGAGTGGCCCATTACAGACAGTTGACAAGAAGGTGTGAGTAACAGTAGGGAGAAATTAGTATTGGGGAAATTAAGTTTAGGTTTTGTAATGACCCAACCATTCCCAGTCTTTATTCAGGCCTAATCTGATGGTATCCAGTTTGCAAATTAATTCCAGTTTTGCAGCTTCACATTGGAGTCTGTTTTTGAAGGGTTTTTTTTTTTTGAAGAATTGCCACTTTTAGGTCTGTTAAGCGATGGTCACATAAACACCACCCTATACCGGAAACCTACTGACCGCTCTACTTACCTACATGCCTCCAGCTTTCATCCAGACCACATCACGTGATCCATTGTCTACAGCCAAGCTCTAAGATACAACTGCATTTGCACCAATCCCTCAGACAGAGACAAACACCTACACAATCTCTATCAAGCATTCTTAAAACTGCAATACCCACCTGGTGAAGTGAAGAAACAGATTGACAGAGCCAGAAGGGTACCGAGAAGTCACCTTCTACAAGACAGGCCCAACAAAGAAAGTAACAGAACGCCACTAGCCGTCACCTACAGCCCCCAACTAAAACTTCTCCAGCGCATCATCAAAGATCTACAACCTATCCTGAAGGACGATCCATCACTCTCACAGACCTTGGAAGACAGTCCTCGCCTACAAACAGCTCTCCAACCTGAAGCAAATACTCACCAGCAACTACACACCACACAACAAAAACACCAACCCAGGAACCAAACCCTGGTACAAACCCCGGTGCCAACTCTGTCCACATATCTACTCAAAAGACAACATCATAGGACCTAACCACATCAGCCACACCATCCGGGGCTCATTCACCTGCACATCTACCAATGTGAAATATGCTATCATGTGCCAGCAATGCCATGTACATTGGCCAAACCGGACAGTCTCTATGCAAAAGAATAGATGGACACAAATCTGACATCAGGAATCATAACATTCAAAAACCAGTAGGAGAACACTTCAGTCTCTCTGGTCATTCAAGAACAGACCTAAAAGTGGCAATTCTTCAACAAAAAAACCCTTCAAAAACAGAGTCTAACGTGAAGCTGCAAAACTGGAATTAATTAAAGTAGTTTGTTACATAACTGCACTCAAAAACAAAACAATGTAAAACTTCAGAGACTACAAGTCCACTCAGTCCTACTTCTTGTTCAGCCAATCACTAAGACAAACAAGTTTGTTTACATTTACGGAAGATAATGCTGCTCTCTTCTTAATTACAATGTCACCTGAAAATGAGAACTGGTGTTCTAATGGCACCACAGCATTGCTAGGTATTTATGTGCCAGGTGTGTTAAACATTCGTATTGCCCTTCATGCTTTGGCCACCATTCCAGAGGACATACTTCCATGCTGATGATGCTCGTTGAAAAAATAATGCATTAACTGAATTTGTGACTCAACTCCTTGGGGGAGAATTGTGTCTCCTGCTCTGTTTTACCTGCAATCTGCCATATATTTTGTATTATGGCAATCTCAGATGACAGCCCAGCACATATTGTTTGTTTTGAGAACACTTTCACTTCAGATTTGACAAAATGCAATGTGAAATTTCTAAAGATAGCTACAGCACTCTACCCAAGATTTAAGAATCTGAAGTGCCTTCCAAAATCTGAGAGGGACGAGGTGTAGAGCATGTTTTCAGAAGTCTTAAAAGAGCAACAGGCTTATGTGGAAACTACAGAACCTGAACCACCAAAAAAAGAAAATCAGCCTTCTTGGTGGCATCTGACACAGATGATGAAAATGAACGTGGGTCAGTCCGCACTGCTTTGGATCATTATCGAGCAGAACTCGTCATCAGCGTGGAAGCATGTCCTCTGGAATGGTGAGCGAAGCATGAAGGGACATATGAATCTTTAGCACATCTGGCAAGTAAATATCTTGTAACACTGGCTTCAAAAGTGTCATGTAAATACCTGTTCTCACTTTTGGGTAACATTGTTCAATTTTCATGATTAAGAGGTTGCACTACAGTTCTTGTATGAGGTGAATTGAAAAATACTATTTATTTGTTTCTTTTTTACAGTGCAAATATTTGTAGTAAAAAATAAATATGAAGTGAGAACTGTACACTTTGTATTCTGTGTTCTAATTGAAATCAATATAATTGAAAATGTAGAAAACATCCAAAAATATTTAAATAAATGGTATTCTATTATTGTTTAACAGAGCAATTAATCGCAATTAATTTTTTTAATTGCATGATTAATCAAGATTTTTTTTTTATCAGTTGACAGACCTACTTTCTAGTGAAAGTTACTTTCCTTTCCTGCTCCCAATTCTTCTCTAGGCCAAAATGGCTGCTTCATGTGCAGATTTACCATTTCCTACCCCTGATCCTTGGATTTAGAAATCATCTGTAAAGCTTAAACAGCCTACTTTAGGGATCCTCTTCAAATAATTAAGCCTTTTAAGGGTTACATATGCATCCATGAATGATTTTAACATCTGCTCATGTGGAAGTGTTAGAATTTTTACCTGCAGCATATATTGGTGCAAATGGATCTTTTGACTTCACGTTATAACATTTGTGTGCATGCAGGTATTAGATTTTGTTAAGTGTGCACATAGGTCGTTGAACCTGAGCAGTACACATCTGCCCAATTCCATGAGCTGCCTAAGGTGCACACCGCCCGGAGCTCGAACCCCCTCCTGAATCCCAAACCCCTGAGCCCTCTCCTGCACCCAAACATCCTCCCAGATCCCACACCCTGTGCCCCCTCCCACACCCCAACTCCCTGTCCCAGGCCTGAGCCTTCTCCCACACCCGAACTCCCTCCCAGAGCCTGCACCCCCTCCCACTCGCCAAACCCTTCAGCCCCACACCAAAGCCAGCCCAGGAACCCCAGCTGGGGGCCTCACCCCCCTGAACCCCAACCCCCTGCCCCAGCCTGGAGCTCCCACACACACTCTGAACCCCTCATTTCTGGCCTCACCCCAGTTTCCGCACCCCTAGCCCGGAGCTTGTATCACCTCCCACACCCTATCCCCCTTCCCCAGCACGGACCCCCATCCCACACTCTGAACCCCTTATTTCTAGCTGCACCCCAGAGCCCTAACCCCCTTCTGCACCCCAACCCCCTATCCAGACCAGTGAAAATGAGCAAGGGTGGAGGAGAGCGAGCGACTGAGGGAGGGGGGATGGAGTGAGCGGGGGCAGGGCCTCAGAGAAGGGGCGTGGCAGGGGCCGGGCCTCGGGAAGGTCCGGGGCAGGAGGCAGGGCTGGGGTGTTTGGTTTTCTGCAATCAGAAAGTTGGCAATCCTACAGCAGGTCCAGGTCCAGGTCCCCTTACCACACTCCTAAGGGCCAAGACCCAGATGCAGGTGGAGAGCTGAAAATTCCTGATTAGGGTCAGGAACAGGCATCTCTACTACCCTGACAGAGAGGCAAGAGGCTGGATGTCAGGTGCTCTAACCACTAGGCTGGCCAGCCCTCTGAGCACCCTATCACACAGTTGAAAGCTTTAAAGATAAGGAACAAGGCCCAGCTCCTGAAAGGTATTTAGGCACCTAACTCCCAATGGAGCTGGGTTGGGCTGGGCTGTGGTTCTGGGCTGGGCTATGGTTCTTGAACTGGACCTGGAATTGGATCAAAAGCCAATGTGGAGCATAAATGTGATGTACTGTCTTGTGGCAATCCCCCCTGAAGCCCATCTTGCTCATTCATTTCATCACCTACTTTAACCGTGAGCAGTTGCTCATACAATGGCTCCAGGAAAAAAATCTGCCCATTAATGTTAATTGTTTTTTTTCAAGTGTCCCCATTTACAGATAAAAAGTTTTACTCTATTGTTAACATATGCAGTTCTCACAACAACAAAAATAAGATGGAATGTTGGTTTTTAATTTTTCGGTATAAAAACAATTAGATATCACTGAAATTGTGACAATATAAACTGGTGGCTACTAATTGGAAGCTGGTGTTTAATATATGTGGTTTATCATGTTATTGATGAGAATTCTTTAACAATACCGCACTATGATGAAAGGGGCTGACAAACCTCACTAGCTGGCAGAAATCTTGTTCATCACTGAATCGTTACAATAAGATATAGAACAGTCATAATTCTGGGAGAGATTTTCAAAAGTGCCAATGGGTATGCCTACACTGCAATTACAAACTCACGGCTGGCCTGTGCCACTGACTTGGGTTCATGGGGCTCGGGCTGGGAGGCTTTTAATTGCAGTGTAGACTTCCAGGCTTGGGCTGGAGCCCAGGCTCTAAGACCCTGCGAGGTGGGAGGGTCCCAGAGCTCACTGAGGCTGCAGCCTGAGCTGGGATGTCTACACAGCCGTGAAAGAGCTCCACACTCTATGCCCTGTGAGCCCAGGTCAATTGCACAGATCAGCTGCAGGTTTTTAACTGCAGTGTAGACATACCCTATGAGGCTTAAGAACACAAATCCCACAGACTTTCAATGAAACTTGTGCTCCTACATCCCTTTTGAGAACCTTATCCTCTGTGACTAAGGTCAATATATTTTTGCACTTAGTTCAGGACAAAACCAAAACGAATTGCCGTCCAATATTACATGCGTATGACTAGGCTTTCTTTTGTGTTAATTAGACTAAGACAGGAAGGAAAAACAAATCCAGAATAATGAATTCTCTTCCAGGGGCTACCTATAAAAATGGAATGTAACAGTTACAATAAGGCCTAAACTGGTGGAGTCAATCATGCAAGTATCCCCATCTGCCAAGAAAGAGCAGTTACTAGGTGAAAATCATCTGGTCAGCATAGCTCAGAGAAGAGGCAAGCAAGAAAAACTAACTAAGCTTGACTTCTCATCTCATCTAAAGAATATTGTCACTGACAGCAGTACATGATAATGGATTCACAGGGTGGGGGGGAAAAGTGGTATAAGGCATGCAAACAAGGGTAACCTTTAAAGCTGATATTCAACAGAACCTTCCTATTACCTAAAAATAAAAATGTTGACACCAGCAACAGCAGAATATAAATCAAACTTTCTCTGCAGTGTATCAGCAGGAGAGCCATTTGTCTGATAGTATCTTAGCAGAAGGAAGGAGAAAAGAACAAAAGTGAGGAAGTTTTGGTTGCTAGGAAAAAGTGTGAAGTCCAGCTGATTCTGGCTGTGCCTCTTAGTGCCACTATTGTTAAGTATCTCCCTGAGGTTCGTATTATTAACTGAGGGCTTTAATGCCACTATTATAATGTCTTCCTTGGCACATGTGTTATTGCACTTCTGCAATGTAAAGGTTATTTTAAATTAAATTTTACAGGTCATGAGTCTATAACGCAAGTTGTTGTTTTTTAAATGAGAGCTGAAGTGAAATGAATGGGTTACCTATGGAGGTGGTGGAATTTCCATCCATCTTAAGGCCCAGCTTGACAAAGCCCTGGCTGGGATGATTTAGTTGGGGATTGGTCCTGCTTTGAGCAGGGGGTTGGACAAGATGACTTCCTGAGGTCCCTTCCAACCCTGATATTCTATGATTCTATGAGGCATTCTTCATTCTGCTGCTGCTGTACAGGGGTGTGCATGGTAAGCAGAGTTGGGTAAATTCCTCAAACATTTTCCATAAATATTTGTTTGAATAAAACTGGAACTTCCCCTTTGGATGTTTTGTGAACCTGATTGGTCTTGGTTGTTGTTTGCTTTGTGGTAGTTCCTAGACACCCCAGTCATTGGCCAGGACCCCACTGTACAAACACAGAGTAAAGACATCCCTGCCCTAAGGAACAACAATCTACATGTGAGAGACAACAAATCGCTACAAACAGATAGGGGAGGACATGGAAACAATGAGGCAAGTCAGCTGTGATAGGCAATCTCAACACACCAGCTGCCTGACCATTATTTTGAGCATTTTAATGGCCAAGTTTACTGGCAAGAATGTTTGTGGGTAGAGTGAATTTTATGAGACTATTAGAGGCTATATACAGAATATGAATTTTGAACTTGTAAATGCAAGTATTTGCACTGCAAACAAGAGTCTGAGAGTAGTACTTAGTGAGCGATTGTGCCATCCTTACTCGAATTACCAGTACCTATACCCAGGGGCGGCTCTAGGAATTTGGCTGCCCCAAGCAGGGCGGCATGCCGCAGGGGGCGTGCTGCCGGTCCCGCGGCTCCGGGGGACCTCTTCCAGACGTGCCTGCGGAGGGTGCACTGGGAGGGTGGCAGGCGGCTCCGGCGGACCTTCCGCAGTCATGCCTGCGGGAGGTCCACCGGAGCCGCGGGACCAGCGAACCCTCCGCAGTCATGCCTGCGGGAGGTCCACCCGAGCTGCGGGACCAGCGAACCCGCCACAGTCATGCCTGCGGGAGGTCCGCTGGTCCAGCGGCTTCGGTGGACCTCCCGCAGGCATGACTGCGGAAGGTCCGCCGGAGCCGCCTGCCGCCCTGCCGGCAAAATGCCGCCCCAAGCACGCGCTTGGCACGCTGGGGTCTGGAGCCGGCCTTGCCTATACCCAAGCCTTTTGTACCAGTCAGTTGGACGACCTGTGGAGTGAAATACTACTCCACACAAATAAGGGTAAGCTCCAAACCCATACACAAAGGAAACATCACTACATTTCACCCAATAGTATTCTCTAGTGTCCTGTTCTCTCTGTCCAATTGCACCAACGGCTCATTTATGGCATGTATATTGGTAGTACGGCTATAACTGACTGGTCATTGGAGAATTTCCCTCCTACTCAGTCACTGGACATTCCATATTTCTTTCTTCCTTTTTCTTCTTCTTGTTAATATTGAAACCTTCACAGACATGAACTGTGAACACTATTGTCAATTGCTCCTTTAAATCAGTTTTATTTACTATAAGGCTTGCAGAATTATAACCTCACTGCATGGCTCATTCATATATGTATGAATTGAGCCATTTTAGGTAGATTGCTAATGCTAAGGAAAACATATGGTAATAGAGAAGTGCCTTTCTCTGACTATAAAAAGACCATTTACTACTACTCTTCTGTGTAAGTGTATAGACTATGAATGTATAATGCATGACTTTCCCTTACACTCATCAGTATAGCAGTATTGAAAATGAGCAGAAATGGACAGGCTAAGCATCAGTCTTTTTTGTGTGTGTTATAGAAGTCTTAACAAGTAGTTTTCCATTCTGGGAGTCTTCCAATCTCCAGACAATGTCTTCTCTTTCAACACAGCCTGTACTGATATTAGCGGTGTCGATTAATCACAGTTAACTCACACAATTAACACAAAAAATGAATCATGATTTAAAAAATTAATCGTGATTAATCGCTGTTTTAATCACACTGTCAAACAATAGAATACTCACTGAAATTTTTATTAAATATTTTGGATGCTTTTCTACATTTTCAAATATATTTGTGACGGGCTGGATCACAGAAACCCCCTTGGGGCTGCCAGCTGATGTGCCAAGGCTACTTCTGCCCCTGCTTTCCTGCCCTGGCAGCTTAGGACCTCAATGCCTTGTCTGGTTTGAGCCAGACCCACTAGTCTGCTGCAAACCCAGACTCAGGGTCTGAACCACATCCCCTAACAGTTGTAGGCTTAACTGAAAGCAACTTACAGAAGTGTTCCTGTCTTTAACACTCAGATGCCCAACTCCCAATGGGTTCCATACCCCAAATAAATCTGTTTTACCCTGTATAAAGCTTAGACAGAGTAAACTCATGAATTGTTTGCCCTCTATAACACTGATAGAGAGAGATGCACAGCTGTTCCCCCTCCCCACGCCCCACCCCCATGTATTAATACATACTCTGGGTTAATTAATAAGTAAAATGTGATTTTATTAAATACAGAAAGTAGGATTTAAGTGGTTCCAAGTAGTGACAGACAGAACACAGTGAATTATCAAGCAAAATAAAATAAAACATGCAAGTCTATGCCTAACACAGTAAGAAACTGAATGCAGATAAGATCTCACCCTCAGAGATGTTTCAATACATTTCTTTCACAGACTGGATGCCTTCCTAGTCTGGGCACAAACCTTTCCCTTGGTACAGCCCTTTTTCCAGCTCAGGTGGTAGCTAGAGGATTCCTCATGATGGCCCCACTTTTCTCTGTTCCACCCACTTATATATCTTTTGCATAAGGCAGGAATCCTTTGTCCCTCTGGGTCCCCCTCCCTCAGTGGAAAAGCACCAGGTTAAAGATGGATTCCAGTTCAGGTGACATGATCACATGTCATTGTAAGACTTCATTACCCGCTTGCCAGCACACAGGTATACAGGAAGACTTACAGGTAAAACAGAGCCATCTACAGTCAATTGTCCTGATTAATGGGAGTCATCAAGATTCCAAACCACGCTTTGTGTAATTACAATAGGCCCTCAGAGTTATATTTCATATTTCTAGTTTCAGATCAAGAGTGGTACATTTATACAAATAGGATTATCACACTCAGTAGATTATAAGCTTTGCAATGATACCTTACAAGAGACCTTTTGCATGAAGCATATTCCAGTTACATTAGCATATTTTCATAAAATCATATAGAGTGCAACATCACAATATTGATTTCTATTACAACACAGAATACAAAGTGTACTGTGCTCACTTGGTATTATTTTTGTTACAAATATTTGCACTGTAAAAATCATAAAAGAAATAGTATTTTTCAATTCACCTCATACAAGTACCATAGTGCAATCTCTTTATCATGAAAGCGCAACTTACAAACGTAGATTTTGTTTGGGGTTTTTTTGTTACATAACTGCACTCAAAAACAGAACAATGTAAAACTTTAGAACCTACAAGTCCACTCAGTCCTACTTCTTGTGCAGCCAATCGCTAAGAGAAACAAGTTTGTTTACATTTATGGTAATAATAATGGAGATAATGCTGCCAGCTTCTTATTTACAATGTCACCTGAAAGTGAGAACAGGCATTCGCATGGCACTTCTGTAGCCGGCATTGCAAGGTGTTTACGTGCCAGATATGCTAAGCATTCATATGCCCCTTCATGCTTTGGCCACCATTCCAGAGGACATGCTTCCACGCTGATGATGCTCGTTAAAAAAAAATATATGTTAAGTAAATTTTTGACTCAACTCCTTGGGAGAGAATTGTATGTCTCCTACTCTGTGTTTTACCCGCATTCTGCCATATATTTCATGTTATAGTAGTCTCGGATGATGACCCAGCTCATGTTGTTCATTTTAAGAATACTTTCACTGCAGATTTGACAAAATGCAAAGAAGGTACTAATGCGAGATGTCTAAAGATAGCTACAGCACTCAACCTAAGATTTAAGAATCTGAACTGCCTTCCAAAATCTGAGAGAGATGGAGTGTGGAGCATGCTTTCAGAAGTCTTAAAAGAGCAACATTCCGATGCCAGAACTACAGAACCCAAAAAAGAAAATCAACCTTCTGCTGGTGACATCTGCTCAAATGATTAAAAGGAACATGCTTCTGCACTGCTTTGGATTGTTATTGAGCAGAACCCATCATCAGCATGAATGCATGTCCTCTGGAATGGTGGTTGAAGCATGAAGGGACATACATATGAATCTTTAGCGCATCAGGCACATAAATATCTTGCAATGCCAGCTACAAAAGTGCCATGTGAATGCCTGTTCTCACTTTCAGGTGACATTGTAAACAAGAAGTGGGCAGCATATAAACAAACTTGTTTCTCTGAGCAATAGGCTGAGCAAGAAGTAGGACTGAGTGGACTTGTAGGCTCTAAAGTTTTACATTGTTTTATTTTTGAGTGCAGTTATTTTTTGTACATAATTCTATATTTGTAAGTTCAACTTTCATGATAAAGAGATTGCACTACAATACTTGTATTAAGTGAATTGAAAAATATTTCTTTTATTTTTACAGTGCAAATATTTATAATAAAATATAAATATAAAGTGAGCACTGTACACTTTGTATTCTGTGTTGTAACTGAAATCAATATATTGTATTTGAAAATATGGAAAACATCCAAAAATATTTATATAAATGTTATTCTATTATGGTTTAACAGTGTGATTAATGGTGATTAATTTTTTTAATCACATGATTAATCACGATTAATTTTTTTAATCGCTTGACACCCCTACTAATATCCATGGATAGGTGCATTAATGCTGAGTGGAAAAATAGTATTGTATTTACCTATGACCAAATTATATTTTATGTGTTTCCACTCACTGCTTAAAAATGATTGATAGTATTGAGTTATTTACTGTAAATATGGGACTTCAGTGAGTAAGTAGATATTGTGACAGAAAAATTCTACTAATATTGCCTTTCCTTGTAAATAAGTATTTTAATTTCTCCATACATGATTTATCTATATCCATTTTTATCCTAGCTGTAAGGAATGCTAGATCATTCTCCAGAGACTGGTTGGTACCATATCTCAGGAAAATTCTAGGAACCGAACAGGAAGAGATGAGTGATCAAATATTGAGGTTTTCATTTTTTTTTCTAAAACAAAATGTATGTTATAAAGCTGTGATCCTTAAAAATGTGCCAGTTGCTTTACAGAACTTTAAAATTTTACAGTACCTCAGGACTTCCTGTGTTGCCTAGGTATTGCCTATAAACAATACTGCCTGGTTTTGTTTTAGATAACTAAGCAGGCAATACTTAGGTAATGCTCTAATTAATGTGACTTTTCCAAAGGCAAAACCAGTATACTTTTAAAGGTGACCAAAGTACTTCCAAACCATATTGAGCTGGGAAGAAGAGATACTTTCTCGAACACAAAGGTTCCCATGTAGAAACAGGATAACTCCATGTTTTTTTTAATACGTTCATGCTGTTGGAAATTGCAATGAGTGTAGGTTGTAGCTTACTACCCTGGCAGCTGGGCAAACCTATGCTCGCTGGGCTGCTTCTTTACCAAGCTTTAGGCAACTGATCTTAACCCTAAGAACATATGAGGAATGAAAGACCCTTGAGAATATGGCTGAACCACTTATCCTGTGTGAAGATGTGCTGAGCCAGATCCTCCATCATGATCCAGCTCTTATACATCACTTTAGTGGCATGGGCGGCCAACAGAAATAGTCCCTGTGGAATACCCCTGGCATAAGGGGGTTCACTGAGCAACATACAACTGCTATAATGACTCAATGCTGTGCACCCCACTTGCAGTCCCTGACTTAGGGGGCATGCTAATGTAAATTGGTATCAATCAATTACTGCAATTACACTGATTTATACCAGCTGAGGCTCTGGCACATCGTAATGGTACTGTAGCCCAAAATGCTACACTTTCTCATCTAGCAGTCTCTCACATACAACTTAGACTGTGACCTTGCAGGATCCCTTACAAGACAGCCCTTGAGGTTAGATAAGCAAATACCTGGAACTGCCCTCTGAGATCTCCCAGAAAAGAATAAACAGAGCTTATAAAGAATAACCCCAATTACATATGTCCAGATCTATGGGCAAATCTGAACCAAGAAGCAATGGGTGACAGTTTTCGTATCCTATTACCAATTGCCTGAGCCATCCCATTCCTTATTGGCACTTGATAATATAATGCATGTATGTTAAAATTAACAATGAGCAAAGCTGTACCCCGATACCCAATTCCGTTTTCCTTATCTTATCTTCGTGTGCTGGAGGCGTAGCTGATTCAATGTCTTTATTCTTGTCATCCAGTCTGTGATTATAGAACAGTCTTATCTTATATAACTAAATGACATATTTAGTACTAATAGCTTTTCCTTCCTATCTTTTGCTGTTTTATGACCTACTGTAGATAATCTACAGCATTTTTAGCACACTGGATTAGATGTACTCTGTTGGTTTCTGTCATTTTGCTCGTGAAGGGTTCTTACTAATAAGCAGGCAGTGACTCAGCCAGTCAACACAGTGGAGCTCTTTGTTCAGGATGTGTTACTTTGGAATCATGAGAAAACAAAGGAGCTTCCTTAGTTTAGCAGAACTACTCCTTTCTACATGATGGCAAGGTTTTTGTCTGGATTCTGGCCAAAACTTTCCAAAACGAGTGGCAGTCTTGGGTTTCTTAATTTTCTGAGTGCCCAACTTGAGATACCATAAAGAGACCTGATTTTTCAGACAGCGGTGAGCACCTATCCTCTGAAAATCATGTCCCCTCAAGATGTGTCAGGATGGGCAGCCAAAATTGAGGTATCCAAAAATAAAAAAAAAAATAGGCCAAACTCTTTACAAGTTAATACCTTTTATAAGGTTTCTTTTTATGCATCCCAAAACATATGAGCTAGAAACTTTTTCCAACTTTCCACTTCTAACCCTGAATTAGATGTTCAGCTTCAGTAGTTTTTCATGAGATCTAAAGCCTGCCTGAGGCACCACCTCTCTCCTTATGTCATGCTGCCACAGTTATGACCAACAGAGATGCTCAAATTGTGTTTCCCCTTGATTTAAAGCAACAGGTTGGTGGTAGAGTTTATTCTGTGGGAATTAATCAACTGAAGAGCATAGTGGCTCCTCACTAATCATCAGTCCAAAACAGCCTGACCAGTGCATGCTGTAAGGTTTATCCATTTCCATGGGCTTTGGAGGCCCTGTTTGCGGGGACAGGAGTGTTGTGTGGGTATGAGTTCTATGGTGGTGTATTGGCTGCTGGTTTTATTTAATTATGTATTTTTAACTTGGTGTCAAGGGCACCTAGAGCACTGGAGAGGTGCCTTCTTGTATCTATAAATATAAATACATAAATAGACTTCAAACGTTACATTGGAAACTAGATGTGGGGCCTCCATTGTTAAGAGAAATCTAAACAATTAGTGAATCTAAAATATTCAAAACAAATTTCTCCCAACATATTTTGACTCTAATATCCTGCCCACCTTGCCATGGGAGTCCCACACATGAAGAGGAAGCAGAATATTGGCATCAGGATTTACTGTGCAGGTCCAAGAGGAGAATTTGAGCTTAGTATAAATCAGACTTTAGAAATAAATGTCCTCAAACTGAACCCCCAAACTGAACTCTCTAAATTGTGGGGAAGTTTGAATCCAGATCCCAGTGTTTTTACTGGTTCCGGTCACCATTAATGGGCTGAATCAAAACCCTGCCTCTAAAAACACACAACTACAACTTTGGGAAAATTAAGATTGAAAAATTCCAAATTTTGCATCTCTGACCTATCTTTAATAAGGGCCATTTTAATAAGCATGTAACACAGAATTCCTTCTCTGTCCTCTGTCTTGCACTCAGTGTGGGACAATGATTTGCTATTGGACTATCAGCTCAGCTATGCTGCCTGATATGTTGTGCAGAAGATTCAAGACTCTGCCTATTTCTATGATGCACTCTGACCACTCCTTGCCTACCTACATAGGACAGGAAAAATATTGGGTATGTAGACACTCTTCCCCTTGCTACTGCTGGAAGCAGGGATGGAGGGATATTAACATGGGCATGGTGTGGGGGGGGGATGGGTGTGTCCCACTCCCCATTATGCTTCTGTGGCAGCTGCATGTGGCTGGATCAGAAACTGGCCCAAAGAAAGTGAAGATAAACTACAGTTGATTGTCTGAAAAATATATTGCACTGAAAAAAATAATAATCCTAGTTTCAATAAAAATGCATTTGTTCAATACCAGTCTGTACACTTTTGGGGTTGGGACAATATTTTTTTCTGCCTTTGGAAGTGCTACCACAATTTAAGATTTTGGCTTTGTTATTGTTTTATTATCAGTATTTTATTATCACTATTAATATTTATATAGTAAAGCATTTTAAGTGAACTAGACTTGAATCCCTACTGAAATGTTGATGATTAAAGAAAAATAGCAATATCATTTTGCCTCAACTCTAAACTAAATGTACCTATTTTATGTGTTTTCGGGGGGGGGGCAGGTTACAATACCCTTAATCAGGTGAAATAGTATCTTACTTTACAAATAGGCCTATTGACTTCGGTAAGGCTATTTATGGTGTAAACTACTATTCATTGTAAATAATAGCGTCACAGTCTGGCCCCTGTACGACAGCATACCACACTGAAAGCAGGTAGCAGTCCTCAGGCTTATTTTATGGGTTATTTTTAGATAAGCATATTCAGACTTTTCCCACCAAGTAATTCATCATTGCAAGGAGAGACCAGCCAACTCTTTTGAATAAAAGAAGTGATCCAAACCTTTTCTTAAGCTCAAAAAAGTTCATTGGTGTTTCTGCACCTGGCTGAAATAATTAAGTACTAGAAAACACATACAAAAGCATGATCTAATTAAAATTCCCGCTCAGTTTACAGGGTAAAGAGCTGTGGGTAAAGTGTATTTTCCTGGATTCCTGAACTGTTACAGCATTACAAAGTTGTACTTGAGTTAGAAAGATAGAAGAGGTACTTAACAGCCAATACATTCTTTTAAAAATGAAGACAACTGTGTAGAGAATGGGAAAATATAGACTAGACAGTGGGAACACAGAGAGGCTCTGGGACTTAATGGAAATAATAGTGAATATGAACCAAAGTGACACTGTCATGAAAATGCCAGAAACCATATAGATCTGTAGTAAGAGGAGTATCGCATATAGAATAATCAAGGGAATTATTTGGCTGTGCTTGGCATTGGTTATGTTTCAGCTGGATGGAGGCATTTAGTTTCAAGTGCGTAGCTAAACTGGCAGAGTTCACAAGATAGCAACAAAAATTATTAAAGTTTTGGAATATGAGACCTGTGAGGAAGGTTAAGGGAACTGGGCATATTTGGTCTACAGCAAATGAGTATAAGTGGCACAAGGAAGATTTAGGTAAAATACAAAGAAATCTCTATAGCTTTAAGAAAAGTTCAGAATGGAACAAGTGGCCAAAGAAGTGTTTTATATTCACCAGGACTAGAGCTATTGAAGGGTAGGAGCCCATCTGTCAGGGACAGTTTAAGGGTAATAAAAACAGCAGTGCCACATTATAGGAGATGGACTAAGTAACCAACTCAGAGCTGGACTGTGAGCACTAGAAATGTCACGGTTAATCTTGGCTTTCTTTTTAGATGAGTTTTGAGACCTTTTAATTGTGAAGATATAAACCAGTGGTCCCCAACCTTTTTGTCTGGCGGGCGCCAGACGCAGGACCGTGGCGGCGGTGGAGCACCCGCTGAAATGCCACCCAATTTCGGTGGCATTTCAGCGGCGACACCTCTCAATGATGTCACTTGTCGGCAACAAGCGGCGTCATCGAGAGGCGTCGCTGCCGAAATGCCACCGAAATTTCAGCGGCATTTCGGCGGGTGCCTCACCGCCGGCCAGGACGCGGGCACATTTAGATGCCCCCATGGGCACCACGGCACCCGCGGGCACCGCGTTGGGGTCCCCTGATATAAACTAATGCAACCCAATCACTAGGCCAAAATACTAAATTGATTTTACCTTGGGTATGTTCTCATTTGAATTTTTAACACACATTAATTAACAAACATGATCATAATGTCTAGTGTACACAGAACACACACACCTGTCCTGGATCCAACATCTGTAGCGTTTCTACACTAGATTTTACAATCAGGTGAGTTAATGTGTGTTAAAATATGACTAAAATGTCAAGTGTATACATATCCATTAGAACCATAAGTAATTAACGAACCCTCTTACAGCTTCCTAGTAATCAACTTTTGTGTCTGTGACAGCCATGGCTAAAGGTTTCGCAACATTTGAGAGGATCCCGGCTCAGTGTCACCCACTCTGGCAATAACGGATCTTAAAGCTGATAAAAACTGTCCCACTGCCACTGCCTGCAACCTCTGGCCAGGAGAGACAACTTTATTTAAAGGACTAAACATGGTACTGAGACCAGGGGACTCCAGCATTTCAATCCCAGCTCTGACAAAGATTCCCACTGTGGTCTTAATCAAGTCATGTAATCTCTCTGCCTTAGTTTGCCTCCCTGTAAAATGAGGATGACAATTCTTCCTTATTGTTATTACCTCACAGGAGTTTTGTGCTGATTAATGAGATCTCATAGGATCTGATCCAAAGCCCACTGGATTCAATGGGAGTCTTTCCACTGACCTCAGCAGGTTTCGGACCAGGCCCCAAATGTCTGTAACGTGCTATATGTGCTAAAATTCATCAAAATGCACCCAATCCCTCTGGCAGTAGGAGCCTTCAGTTCCCTTATTTGTTTGAACAATTTACCCTGAAGGGAAAAAACTTTTATCAAATATTGGCAACTACACATGGATCCTAGCACATGGGCAACACTTCTGTAACAGGAAACTGGGAGATCTGAAGATTCCCTCTCAACACACAGAAAATGTTATTTAAAATGAATCAGCTGCGTTTGGTTGTATCTCAACAAATCATCTAACTAATCTCCCCAAATCCTCAAGCCAGCCCAAAGCATAATGGTGTCATCATAGTAGACAGCAGTTGGGTGTTTTTGGAGACCGAAGAAGAAAAACTTGTTTTGCAGACCCCCACAAAAAGGGTAAGAGTAGTTTTTAACAAATTAGCGTTTCCGTTCAAATGATTCTGTGAACTTTCACCCACACCCCTTATTTACTACATTTATTTTCTTTTTATTCAGCAAACCTCCTCTGCTGTCTGCCACCCTCCTCCCCAATTCATACTTCTCTAAATATCTTTCCTGACATATTTACACTGCTATATTCAGCCAAGATATTTTGGATCAATTTCAAATGTGCTGCAAACTGATGTATTTCTGGCTGAACTAGATTATACAGTAGCTGCTGAAATACATTTCACTAATCAGATCTGATGAAAAGTCTGCTCTGCAAGCAATCCAAAAGAGTATTTATTACTGCCTATGCACTGTGTATATATAGTTGAAACTATCTTTCCAGTTACTCAGTCTCTTAACATTGCACCTTTACGTTCACTGGGCTTGATTCCCTGGCTGATTCTAGATGGGTCACTTTATACTCAAGAAGGTGAATGTCAAAAAGAGGTGCAATTTGCATAGTCTAGCAAGGCTTGTGGTGGTCTGCATTATATAAGATGTACAAATACAAAGGGAGACAGGCATATTTTTTACTGCTGCATCCAGAACAACATGTCATTATTAATTATTAGCACATGGAGTGAAATAAGCACAAACAAGACACCTGTATATCTCTTACTTGGATGCCAGAACTGGGGCCTGGACAGGATATTCAGGAACACTACCACAACCACACATGGGCTGCAGGGTACTTTGTGGGATAACAGGTAGATAACTGGATCAAAAAAACCATTGGTCATAATCAAGTGAGGCACCCAGGGGTGGCAGCTCACTAGGATCCCATAAGGCAGAAGAAAATGTACTGTTGGCCTGAGAATGGACAACATGTGCAAGCAATCCAGGAAGAAAATTAATAATGTGAAGAGCACTTTGCAAATCTAGAGGACTTGCCAGATCCCTCATAACAGGGAAGAGACAGGCGTAGGTGTAGTAAACAGAAGGAAGTTCCTTTATTGAGGCTGCTGGGCCCACACAGACACTGCAGTTCCCTGGCTGTCTAGCTCACAGACACAGGAAGACAGGTTGTATTACCACACAGGGGCCTGGTCTACACTGGGGGGGGGGGGTCGATGTAAGATACGCAATATACCGTAGCTGAAGTCGAAGTATCTTATTCCGACTTACCTCCCGTCCTCATGGTGGAGGATCGACATCTGCTGCTCCCCCATCGACTCCACTACCGCCGCTCGCTCCTGTGGAGTTCCAGAGCTGATGGGGAGCGCATTCAGGGATCGATCGCTACCCGCCAATATGGTGAGTAGTCTGGACTTACCCAGGATCTGCCTAAATTCTGATCTGAAGTAAACAACCATGGAATGAGTAGCTGACTATTCCACAAGCCTTCCCCACTGAAGTATAGGCTAACAATAAAACATTTGTACTTTGTCCTAACTACACATGTAACCAGGCATGTACACAGCTATAATTATAAAAAATAAGCTGCTGGGGGTTTTTTAAAAGTGACTTAAGCATTTGATTCCTGTCTCCATGACATTGCTGATTATTCACTGATGAGTTTGAGGATTAACCATTTAGTGGGGCCATCTCACAGGAATCGTTAGTGTTGCAGTCTCTGGAGCTGCTTATGGAAAGATGGGATCTTCATCATTTTCCACCTCGTGATTGTCTGGAGGTTTTATCCATTGAATTCACAGTTAAAATCCTACATATGGCAAGGATCTAGATCCACTCAACCCACTGTCTACTATTACATTATCTTTGACCCATTTGTGATAGGTACTTTTTGGGGCTGATGTCCTTCTATTCTCTCAGAGCATCTGTTGTGAAACAATCTTTCAGATTACCTGTTGGGACCTGGGTATTTCAGCAGCAACACAAACGTAATTGAGATATTAGCTATTCTCAGCTAGGAAACTCCCAGGGCAAGTGAATTGAGTGCCAGCTTGGTGTTTGGAAGTAAAAATGAGATACAAATGAAAATTATAAGCATAGCCCCAAGTATAGGGCAAGTTATTGGCTGAATATAGGTCATGTGCTTCAGAAAAGTATGCCTATGTCTGCAAACCCCTCCCACAGCCCAACAACAGCCATATTTGTCTACTGAGGGTACAGATTTGTGACAAGGAAAGCCTTGTTTAAAACTGTTCTGACTTGAACATGAGCAAAGAACCAATGAAAAGCAAGAGTTAGATGTTAGAATGGTGCCCACATGGATGGGAATCTGCAATGAAGCTGTGGTATAAAAATACTCTGCTATAAAAGGATTGTCTGCATCAAAGTCTGTAGCGATTAATCCAAATGTCATTCTCTCATGCCTTCTTGATTGTTCCATCGTGTGACAGACTTTATTTGTGAGTTGAACTCTGATCTTGAAGCTGAAAAATAGTCCTGTTGCTGAAAGGTCAGTAATCCATTTACCAATAGCCCTAGTTGCTGTGTTTCAACAAGGAAATGGTTTTCATTCTGCCCCAACCATATGATTTAACCATGTGAGTTAAATTACTCCAAGGGGTGTCAGATAAAGAATAAAAGCCTATTGCTTTGTCCATAGCTTTTATCCAATTAAGGAACTATTACAAAGTTTATGCTATTTCACATGACCTAGCTCACAAGGTTAATGCAATCCTTTATTATTTTATTTTATAAAGATTTATTGACCTAAACAAAATGGTATTACCACAACCCAAAACCCATTACAATTTTAAAATTATCATCCTGAGACTCTAATTATATGATGTGGTGTACCTTTTGAAAGAAAAATGGGAAGTCTGTGTTCTCTACGGTCCATACCCTGAGATTACTAGGCTCATATTCACAAGTTATTTGTGAAATTTCTAAAGGAGGTAAGCAACAGAAAGGCAGCAAAGCTAGAGACAAAATATGATCTTGTGGTTGAGGCACTGAACTAGGATTCAGAAAATCTTCATTTATTCCTGGCTCTTACTTACTTTGTCAGAAAAATAGTGCTTCCCTACCTTACAAGGGTGCTATGAGCTAAATGTATTAATGAAAAGCTAACATATTTCAGTGACTGGGGGGTGGGGGTGGGGAAGGATGGTCACATAAAGTACCTAGAGAAAGAGAAAACTGTAACAGGAGGCAAAGCATATGTTGTGGTTTACTTAGCAAACCATGGGAAAATACAGAGGGTCAGGAAAAATACATTCATTGTTTGGATAGGTAATGAACAGTTATAATCAGGAAAGAAAGAGTTTAGAGGGGAAAATCTCCCTCTACATCAAATCTCTGAATGTGTATGTTGGTGGGAGGTGGAGGGGGAGGGTTATTTCTAGAACTGTTGACATCTGGCATAAGCTGTGTAATTCTGACCAGTAGGATCCAAATGGGGATGTATTGTGTTCTCTGTTTTCGATCTTGGGACCCACTGTGGGTGGTGATTTCCTCACCTGAACCATTTTATTGTCCAAATTGTGAGACGAAAATAAATGGCTCACCTGCCTCCTCCATACCACCTCCTGTCTGTGATTTTTCACTTTCACCTCATTACAGGAAAAATCATTTTATTGTCACATTTGACTGGCAGCTGGAATTCTCTAAATGAGGTAAGCAGGGCTCAGACATGTTATATCTTCCCTCAGCAAAAAATCTCATAATACATGGTGCTACATTACGTCTCCAAGCTGTAAGTGAAGAGGAAAACAGGTATCTGAGCTGGATTTGTTTGTAACACTGTGCTTGCTGGATTAATATAAAGACAGATGAAAGAAGACACTTTAATTACTTCATCCTAACTTTTTATTACAACATCAAGTAAAATGGTGAGTTACAGAAGAAAAGGGATTGGAGATAATCACAAGGATGAAGCCACTCACAAGCTCATTGTTACATACCTGCCAATAGGGTTTTAAATATTCTGTACATGCATCTTAGTTTTATTTATTAATTTCCTGACAGATCACCTCAGAACTACCACTTTAAACTACAAGGTAGCTACTAAGACTGGGATCCTGCCTTTTTCTTCTGGAATTTTCTGAACTGAGACTGTATCGCCACTGCAGCCCGTTCTGTCTCTGGTGCGTCCATGTCTATGTCAAAATCCTCTTGAACTTTCTTCTGTCCATCTGTCCAGAGAAAATGAAAAACAAATTAATATTAATTTGAGAATATGATAACCAACTGCACCATGAGATGGAAGTCACTCCCCCCCCTGTTTCTCTCACATAGTCTGTCTATGAAGCCACAAAGTGCTGAGTCCCAGCAGCTGAACTAACATTCTGGTCACAGAAACTCCAATGCTCTAATTGGTGCTCTAATTATAGCAGAGTTCTCATTAGAAATAAGATCTATTTATTTGATGTCTGAACCAAAAAAGTTTTGTTTTGTTTTCAAGGTTCTTTTAACCTTTAAAAGTATTTGTAATAAAACTGGCCTAAAATTTGAAATGAAAAGTTGTTGTGAGTTGAAAAGTCAAAATGTTTTCTTTTGAAAATGTCAAAAGGAAACATTTTGACTTCTTTGGAATTTTTGTTTCGAGGGATTTGGGAGTTCTGACAAACAATATGGCGAATTCAACATGAACGTGCACAGAGTTTCAACCTACATTCTTGGGAGGTGACCAAAAAAAAAGTTTCATCCAAAAATTTTCACCGTGCTCTACTTATAAAATGTTATGGCCAAACTTAGCACCCAGTCCTACAATGAACTGCATGCCAGTGAATGTCTATGCCTGCATGGAGCCCCAATGGCGTTAGTAGGGCTCTGTGCAGATCCAGGGGTCCACTCATTCAGAACAACTTGCCTTGTCTTGCCTCGAATTGTAATCTACAGTATATTCAGGGCAGAGACCATTTCTTTTGTCTCTATATTTTGTAATTTTATCATGAGTTTTGCAATATTTGAGGTGTTTCTTAAAGCCCTACATCCTGGAGTCATGGGACTACACCAGAAATTCAGCTTTAATTGAAAAAGAAGTAGCTAGGCCTTTAATTTAAAAAGAATAAGGAAGTAGCTAGCCCTCACATTAGCAGAGATAAGCTTAAAATATGAATCCTAAAGGTGCAAAAGTCCTAGAGCAGGGATCGGCAACCTTTGGCACGCGGCTTGCCAAGGTAAGCACCCTGGCGGGTCGGGACGGTTTGTTTACCTGCCACATCCGCAGGTTCAGTCAATCGCGGCTCCCACTGGCTGCGGTTCGCCGCTCCAGGCCAATGGGGGCTGCAGGAAGCGGTGCAGGCCGAGGGATGTGCTGGCCGCTGCTTCCCACAGCCTCCATTAGCCTGGAGCGGCAAACCGCGGCCAGTGGGAGCCGCGATCGGCTGAACCTGCGGACACAGCAGGTAAACAAACCAGCCTGGCTCGCCAGGGGGCTTACCCTAGTGAGCCGCATGCCAAAGGTTGCTGATCCCTGTCCTAGACCAAATAAAAAGAATGCCAAATATACTATTCTTGAAATCTCATGATTGTATTAAAAATCTTATCATTAGGGGGTACCTAATGCATAATTTTTGAATACTTGGGGGTGGAGATACTGCATGTCCTTTCAACTGTTTACTGAAGTGCCTACCACAGTTTAGGACTCCAACTCAGTTTATGGACTCCAACTCAGTGATTCTTGCACTGAGCAGAACCTTAATCCCAAACAATCGTACTGATTTCAGTGGAACTACTCAGAGCAAGATAATCTTCCTCATGAGTAAGGATGACACAATAAGGTCTTCTGTAAATAATGATTGTTATTAATAAACAAACATGTTGACATTATTTTGTTTTTCTTTTTTATTAAGAAAATTGTAACAGATTTATAAAACAAATTCTGAAATAAATTATTTAAATTTCAAGAGCTCTTTATCTATCTTTTCTTGTTACCCCATCTGTGATGGGGCTTCTACCCCACACAGGTGAACAAAGAATTAATAGGAGTCAGAGCTCAGTCTACTTTGCTGCATCTGGAGATTATAATGGGCTTGATTTGTTATTAGACCCAGCTGGGGAGAACCTGGGTCTTCTTTGTAAAGGAAGCAAGTGAAAGCTACAGAGAAGGTCCAGGAGAGAGGACGTAGGCAGTTCCCTGACTCTGGAAAGAGTCTGGGAAAGGCAGATTGGAGAAGCCCACAGGGATGGAATTAATCCTTGAGGTGGTCCTGGAAATGGGACAAGGAATTGAGAGGCAGTCCCGCGGGGTTGGTGTTCTGACAGGGAAAGAAGGAGCTGAGAGGACCTAAGGAGAAACCTGGGAACCAAAGGAGAGGTTGTGTTAAACACAGGCTGTGGGGAGGCAGCATGATGGACTGGGAGGTAGGATGTGGCCTGGGAACACTGGCAGAGGAGTAGAGGGTGCAAGTGCACAGGGGCCCATGCAATTTAGAGAGCCCCTGGAGGCTTGACATTTTGTATCATTTTTAAGGCTGTAAGCTTGTCATGGTGTGAAAAAAAGTCATAGATAGTGTTTTTCCATTTGCTCATGACTTGTGTGTGTGTGTCCATGATTCACCCTGCAGTAGCAGCTCCTTTTCTCCTGTGGGGCTAGAACTGGTGCCCTACTCTATGTATTGTAACCTGGTATGCAGGGTCACAGCACCACTCAGGTTTAGCCCACCCAACTTTCTGTCATGAGGGGGGCAGGTGAGCCAAACTTCAGTGAGTGGCTTTATGACTTGGAGCACCTGCTCACAGCATTGCTCAAGTTTGGCTGCTCCATCATCGTGATGACCTGTTTGAGATCATACAATAATTTTGGTTGCATAGTGCAATCAAAAGGTTAATTAAATTAAGGCTACTTGGTGGAAAACTTAATCCCACTAGTATTACTTTGCACTTCTAAAACCGTTCCATCCAAGAAACTCAAAGCTCTTTACAAACATTCGTTCATTGATCCTATGGGATACAGAAACATAATTTCCATGTTATACATGAGGAAACTGAGGCAGGTATTTGCACAGCCTCACACAATGTGTCAGTAGGAGAACCAGGAACAGAGCCAGCTCTCATAACCTCTAAAGGTATGCCTGCATGGTGATTAAAAAACCTCATGGTGCTGAGGCTCAGAGCCCAGGTTAGCTGGCTCAAGCTTGGGCTGTGGGATTATAAAATTGCAGTGTAGATGTTTGGGCTTGGGCTGGAGCCCGGGCTCTGAGATCCTCCCTCCTCACAGGGTCTCAGAGCCCAGACTCCAGCCCAAGCCCAAACATCTGCACTGCTAGACCCACAGCCTGAGCTTGAGTCAACTGAACTGGGCCACCCACAGTCATGCCACAGGTTTTTTATCGCAATGTAGACATACCCTAAGCCATACTTGCTCCCCATTACAGAAATATGAGTTTCAATGCCAGGGCCCAGATCCACAAAGCATAGGCGCCGACTTTTATTTTTCCACACGGATGCTCCACCCCAAGGCTCCACCCTCACTCTGCCTCTTCCCACCCCAGCCCCAACCCCTTCCATGAGGCCCCCACCTGCCTGCCGCTCTCTGCCCTCTCCAGTCCTTCCTGAGCCTCCAAACAGCTGTGTCTGGTAGGTGCTGAACACCCGCTATTTTTTTCTGTGGGCGCGCAAGCTCCAGTGTGCCCAGGGACTCGGTGCCTCTGCACAAAGGGACTTAAGTGTTGCAATGCTCATCCTAACTTTTAGGCTCCTAGCCCCTTAGTGGCATCCACAAAGCCTGGGTTACATGCCTAGGATCCCTATACAATGCATGTGCAGAGATAAGCACTTGAAAATGGGATCCACAAAAGCCTGCCCAAGCTAGCCAAGAGCAGGGGCTGACAAGGAGGCTGTGTCTTAAGCCCTGCCCATCTTGGGAAGTTAGGCACCTGTATCTGGGCTGAGTTAGGTACCTATGTCTACTTGGGAACCACCTGAAGTCTGGTACCTAATCTGTTACTTACAAGATCAGTGGCGGCACATGGTGCTCTCGCATGATGCGTCTATGATAACATATATGTTTTGTTTTAAAATGGTTATAAACCCTCACGATTCTGGGAATTAACCAACCACTAACTGAAGAAGGTTAAGAAGAAATTTTCCCAGTAGGCAGGTTATTCCATAATTATCCATTGTGGGGTTTCTAGAAGCTCCCTCTGAAGCATCAGTTGGCCATTGTCAGACACTGGATTTGGTATGTCCCTATGTAGAATGAGTCAGATGGACACACGTGGTCTTGTTTTCACAAGGGGGGCGGGAGTGTGTTCTTAACTTGAGCTGGCTAACTCAGTTGAACTAACTCAAGGTAAAATCTTTAACATGACTGGCAACCTTTTGTGAAAACTACACACTGCACAGTCTTTTGTAAGATTTTACTGTAAGTTGGCTAACTTGGGTTCAGATCACACCATTTTTAACCCGTGAAGACACATTCTAAGGGTGTTCTATGACTGTCAGCAACATTAGACTCTCAATGGAGCATTATGTCCAATCTAAAATGCAACATAACATTCACAAACCACAGACTCCCAGGTTATTAAGACTTGTCCACTACTAACATGCTCAAATGCTGGTACCGATACACAAACAGGATTCCCCTTCTCTGTCCAAAGATTATCCCTCATCCCCACTTTTTTTATTTTATATGGGCAAGTTAAGGTGAGTCTCCCATTTATAACACCCCTCAAAATGACTTCACATAGTGAACTATCTGCCAGCTGCAATACTATATGATCTGTACTGGCCACTTTAGACAGCACCTCCATCAGTAGATGGTGCTATATCCTTATTTTAGCATTAAGCTGTTGTCTTGTATATTATGTTGTTGTTGTTGTGATCTGGGGTGATTAGCAAGTTCAGTCTTCCTGCCGGTGTGTGCTGGAGTTGGTACTGGAACTTGCAGTGTCCAATAAATCTCTAATTCTATAAGTGAGTATTACAGAACTATCTATTCCATTTCCAGAACTAGAATGTTAACCTTCTTTTGTGCTGCAGAAAGTTATAAGCAATAACCAATACTAGATGGATAATGAAACTTTGTCAGACTCTTCCTGTAAAGAGGCGAACAATCCTTGTACACACTGAGGCCTGGTCCACACTAGGACTTTAATTCGAATTTAGCAGCGTTAATTTGAATTAACCGTGCACCCGTCCACACCAGGAAGCCATTTAATTCGACATAGAGGGCTCTTTAGTTCGAATTCTGTACTCCTCCCCGACGAGGGGAGTAGCGCTAAATTCGACATGGCCATGTCGAATTAGGCTAGGTGTGGACGGAAATCAACCTTAGTAGCTCCGGGAGCTATCCCACACTGCACCACTCTGTTGACGCTCTGGACAGCAGTCCGAGCTTGGATGTTCTGATCAGCCACACAGGAAAAGCCCCGGGAAAATTTGAATTCCTTTTCCTGTCTGGCCAGTTTGAATCTCATTTCCTGGTTGGACATCGGGGCGAGCTCAGCAGCACCGGCAACGATGCAGAGCTCTCCAGCAGAGGAGTCCAGGCAATCGCTGAATAGAAAGAGGGCCCCAGCATAGACTGGCCGGGAAGGCTTGGATCTGCTTGGTGTGTGGGGCGAGGAGTCTGTGCTTTAGGAGCTGCGCTCCAAAAAACGGAATGCAAAGACCTACGAGAAGGTCTCCAAAGCCATGAGAGACAGAGGATCCAGCCAGGATGCAATGCAGTGCCGCCTGAAAATCAAGGACCTGAGACAAGGCTACCAGAAGACCAAAGCGACAAACGGACGCTCCAGAGCCTGCCACCACTGCCCCACCAGTGAACGTGGACTCTGACGATGGGATAGTGTCGACGGCCAGTTCCTCGGCAATGTTCGCGGACGGGGAAGATGAGGAAGGGTTTGTGGAGGACGAGGCAGGCGACAGCGCTTACAACACTGGTTTCCCCGACAGCCAGGATCTCTTCATCACCCTCACGGAGAGCCCCTACCAACCCTCCCCGGCCGTTAACCCGGACCCTGAATCAGGGGAAGGCTCAGTCGGTAAGTGCTTTAAACATGTAAACTTTTAATATTAATGGAACAGGAACCTGAACTATGTGAAAAGGAGGTATATATATATGGGGATAGAACAGAAATCCTCCTGGGAGATCTCCACGAAGCTCTCCTGGAGGTAATCGAAAAGCCTCCGCAGGAGGTTCCTGGGGAGAGCTGCCTTATTGGGTGCTCCGTGGTAGCACACCTTTCCGTGCCAGGCTTTCATGAGGTACTCAGGGAGCATTGCCTCCCTGAGCACGGCTGCATAGGCCCCTGGTTTGTGCCGGCTTTCACGCAGCATGTGCTCTCTATCTCCTTCAGTGACCGTCCTCAGGGTGATCTCGCTCGGAGACTCCTGCATCTAATTAGGGGAATTACTGTAATGTTACGCCTGGTCCAAAGTATTTTTAAAAAATCTCCAGACACACGGCGTAGCAGAGACTCAGCACGTTGCTGCGTGACAAGCGAAACGGAAAGCCAAAGAATCAAATGGACGCTCATGGAGGGAGGGGGGACTGAGGACGCAAGCTATCCCACAGTTCCTGCAGTCTCCGAAAAGCATTTGCATTCTTGGCTGATCTCCCAATACCTGTACGGTCAAACACATTGTCCGCGACGGTTCAGGGCATAGCTCATCAATGTACCCCCCTCCCCCACCCCCAGAAGGAAATGGAAAAAAAATCGTCTCTTGACTCTTTTAAATGTCACCCTATGTGTACTGAATGCTGCTGGTAGACACGATGCTGCGGCACTGTACTGTAGCATCCTCTTCCCCCCCCCCCGCCTCATGGGTGGCTGATGGTGCAATAAGACTGATATCCGTCGTCATCATCAGCAGCAGCCTTGCTGTAGATGGTGTAGTGCAATACGACTGGTACCCGTCCTCGTCATCAGCCCATAAGTAGACGGCCTGCTAACCGTCTTCATCATAGCAACAGGGGGCTGAGCTCCATCAGCCCCGCCCTTCATGTGTAAAGAAAAGATTCTGTACTGCCTGGACTGTCATAGCAGCAGGATGCTGTTCTCTTCTCCCCCACACTGCTTAATGTCCTGTCTGGACTATCATAGCAGCTGGAGGCTGCCTTCCCCTCATTTCATTTCAGTAACAAGTCACTGTTTCTTATTCCTGCATTCTTTATTACTTCAGCACACAAATCAGGGGACACTGCAACGGTAGCCCGGGAAGGCTGGGGGAGGAGGGAAGCAACAGGTGGGGTTGTTGCAGGAGCACCCCCTGTGAATGGCATGAAGCTCATCATTCCTGAATAATCTAACACAGAGCGGCTGTGCTCTCTGGTTCTCTGAAACACTGGATCTCTACTACACTAGCCCCATATTCTATACAGGAATACTTCTATTTTTAGATACCATAAAGGAGGGATTGACTCGGGGAGTCATTCCCAGTTTTGTCCTTTGTGCCCCCGGCTGATCTCGGCCAGGGGCACCTATGACAGCAGCAGAAGGTATAATGCAATACAGCTGGTAACCATCATCACCTTGCCAATTTACAATGGCATGGTAGATGGTACAATATGGCTGATAACCATCTGTGCTGTCATGCAAAAGCAAATGAATGCTGCTGTGTAGCGCTGCTGAATCGCCTCTGTCCGCGGCATCTAGTACACATACGGTGACAGTGACAAAAGGCAAAACAGGCTACATGGTTGCCACGCTATGGCGTCTGCCAGGGTAATCCAGGGAAAACGGGCTCAAAATGATTGTCTGCCGTTGCTTTCCTGGAGGAAGGAATGAGTGACTACATGTACCCAGAACCACCCGCGACAATGAAATTTGCACCATCAGGCACTGGGATCTCAACCAGGAATTCCAAGGGTCGGGGGACACTGCGATGGGGTGGAACAGGGGCAGAGTTTATGCTTTCCGGATTGCCTGCAGCAGGAGTGCACACGAGATAGGTGCTGTGCATGCTCTTGTTCACAGACACAGACTAGACTATGTTCATTGTTCGCAAAAATGTATCTTTGCAAGGAATTCACAACCTTTTTCCCATCACACAGCTTCAACTGTCTCCAGACCTGCCACAGCATCCCCCTCACAGAGGCTGGCAAAGATTAGGCGGCGAAAGATAATGACATGGGACGAGATGTTCGCTGAACTTATGGGCTGCTCCCGAGACGAGGCAGACCAGCAGAGCCAGTGGAGGGAGACCCTCTCTCTGTACCAGCGCTCACACCGCGAATGGGAGGAGAGGTGGCGTGAGAAAGACAAGCAGGCGACTCAAACGCTGCTTGGACTAATGAGGGAGCAAACGGACACGCTCCGGCGCCTTGTGCATGTTCTGCAGGACCGCAGGCAGGAGGACAGAGCCCCCCTGAAGTGTATCTGCAACCGCCCTCCCCCGGCACAAAGTCCCATACCCCCCCTCACCAAAAATAACCAGAAGGAGGGGCGCCAGAGGCCGTGTAAACTGTCACTGCACCCCAGCAGAGTGCTCAAGTACCCAAAAGCTCTCATACCCTACATTTTGAGAAGTCCTTCCCTTTCAGACTCACCCAAGCCCCAATCCCAGTTTCATCCCCTAACTGTCTAGTTAATTATTAAAAATACTTTGCTGTTAATTACTGTTTCCGTCATGCTTTTTTAACAGAAGACTGTGTTTGAAGGGGGGGTGGGGAAGGGGGTTGGTAATTGCATAGGACGGTCACCTTTACCAGGGTACAGACACGGGGCAGGATCAGCAGCAGGTCACACACACAGTGCAGTCAGTAGGCACCCTGGTCGGTATGGGAGGTGGTTTCCAGGTTCTGTGTGGGTGGGTGGGGACGTGACTTTGTAGCGGGGGAGGGCGGTTACAGATCTTATGCAGCGGTCCTTGTCCTGGACCGCAGAGTCACGCAGCAGAGGAATCTGTATCCGTCCTCCTCCGCCACAAGGTCACATAGCCCCCGCACACAGAATCCCAAAAAGGAGGGATGGCAGGCTCCGTTGAAACAACCAGTCCGGCACTGCGGACCGCTCTAGGAGCAGGAGCCTGTCATTCCTTGAGTTTAGAGGCGGTCTTTACATCACCGCACACCCTACCCAGCACAGTCTGCGTCCCAGTTTCAACCCTTTAACGCAAAGTCATTAATAAAGAAACCTTTCTTAAGTAACAATGGAACATGTATTTTATTTTTACACGTATGTTGAAAGTGGGGGAAACGGGGTGAACGGGGTATGTAACTGCAGAGGATAGTCAACAGTAACCGGGTAAAGAAACAGGGGCAGGTTCAGCTTCTCTGTAAAGAAACTGAACAGTCACAGGTCATGCTGCTCGCTGCTCGCTGGTACTTGAAGAGTTCCTTGTCGCTGTCCAAGGTGCCTGTATAAGGCTTCATGAGCCAGGGCATTAGCGGGTAGGCTGGGTCCCCGAGAATCACTATAGGCATCTGCACATCCCAAACAGTTATTTTGTGGTCCGGGAAGAAACTACCTTCCTGCAGGTGTCTAAACAGACCACAGTTCCTGAAAACACGCGCGTCATGAACCTTGCCTGGCCACCCGACGTTGATGTTGGTAAAACGTCCGCTATGGTCCACCAGTGCTTGCAGCACCATTGAAAAGTAGCCCGATTTCTCAGCAGCTGACTGTGGAAGAGGTGGACAAAAAGGTGCGAGGAGGTGAAAACGGCCATAACTGCAGCGGGCTCCATGCTCGCAGTGCTGTGGCGTCTGCGCTGTCACTGACCAGAAAAGTGCACGAACAGATTGCCCGCAGGCGCTTTCGGGGAGGGAGGGAAGGTGTGATTGACGGTTCAATGATGACAGTTACCCAAAACCACCCTCGACACATTTTTTCCCCCAGCAGGCATTGGGGGCTCTACCCAGCATTCCAATGGGCAGCGGGGACTGCGGGAACTGTGGGATAGCTTCCCACAGTGCACCGCTTCCAAAGTCGACGCTGGCCCCGTTAGTGTGGAATCACAAAGTCAAATTACTGTCCTTAGTGTGGATACACAAATTCGACTTCGTAAGGTCGATTCCACAAATTCGAATTAAGTTGTATCGAACTACTCTTGTAGTGTAGACATACCCTGAGGCTTCCCAGCTAACTCCTGAGAAATGTGGTGCAAGTGTAATTACTCACAAATGCCTTTGGCTAACTTCTTTCTTTACTTCTCAAGTCGGTACCAAAATGAATGATGACAGCACAGGAATATGGAAAAACGTTAGATTTTCCTCCCAAGCCATGAATACAAAACAGCCCTATGAGGCATTAAAGCAAGGGGGTATAGGGAAATACACGTTTCAAACACTGTTAGAAAATTAGAACGTTAAACTTAAGAGTTTCAATTCACTCTTTGCTCTCAGAATAGCTTCATGTTGCCATAAATGAAGCAAAGTTTGTTTTTCATTTCCTCTAACAACATTCGGTATGAAACTGTACTGGAGCATAGGCTGAAAACTATAAATAGTAATGACATTTCAGACCTTAAGTACCACACTCTCTCCTTATCCCAGTAAGGATCAACAGGAGTTACAGAAACGTGGGTAGAATATACCCCAACGAATACATTGTTTTCAAGGATTGAATTGCATTACTTAGCAACTGGCGCAACTAAGGGATGGGGAAGAATGTCATCACCCCCACAGAAAGCTAGCTCACGTAGGCACTTTACCTCCAGTAGGGTCAATGCCTCCTCAAGTGGCCCAGTGCTCAGAGGACTACACAGGCTGCACCATTCTTTATGCTTCCCTGACCCCAGCCTGTTAAGCCAGCCAGTACAGGCCCTGGTTAAAGCAGACCAAAACTGAAGTGGGGAGCTCCTCATTTCTGATCCCATGGATGTTACCTCCATGTGGTAAAGTGATGGTGCATCATCTTGTGTGATAGGACAAGAGAATACTTGACCAAACTCCACAGCAGTTCCCATGAAGGCTCATACCTTGCCAGAGAGTGTGGATTTGTGCGCAGAGTGTGGAGCAGCACAATAGGCAAATCATGGTCTTCCCAAAGACCCTCTCCATTATACAGGGCCAGGAAAGCCGAGAGAACTGACAAGACCATTCGGTTTCCCCTGGATTCAGGTTAAAGGAGGGAAGCCAGAGACAGAGTTTCCATCTGTCCCTGGAATAGAGGGGGAGCTGGAGGTGTCAGACAGCCTCTTTCCTGCTCTGTCCCCCTGGATGGGAGAGGGAGCCAGCAGAAGGACATCCGACGAAGGATGCATCCGACAAAGTGGGTATTCACCCACGAAAGCTCATGCTCCAATACGTCTGTTAGTCTATAAGATGCCACAGGACTTTTTGCTGCTTTTACAGATCCAGACTAACACAGCTACCCCTCTGATAACAGAAGGACAGATCTTGCAGCTGAAGAAAGGAGGCAGATGGGGTCTCAGTTCAGACAGTTTTTCTCCCATCAGATGCTGGTGCTGATCCACCCACTGGCAGGAAGGGTTAGAACCCTATAAAGTCCCCAGCCAGGGACAGCACCGCCTGCTTTTCTGATGCAGGACTGCAGATACTCCTACCTGATATGTCCTCATTTTGCCAGACAGTGAACAGGCAGGAGTGATTGGGCAACAAAATGGCAAATGAAATTTAATGTGGATAAATATAAAGTAATGCACATTGGAAAAAATAACCCCAACTATACATACAATATGATGGAGGCTAATTTAGCTACAATGAGTCAGGAAAAAGATCTTGGAGTCATCGTGGACAGTTCTCTGAAGATATCCACGCAGTGTGCAGAGGCGGTCAAAAAAGCAAACAGGATGTTAGGAATTATTAAAAAGGGGATACAGAATAAGACTGAGAATATATTATTGCCCTTATATAAATCCATGGTACGCCCACATCTCAAATACTGTGTACAGATGTGGTCTCCTCACCTCAAAAAAGATATTTTAGCACTAGAAAAGGTTCAGAAAAGGTCAACTAAAATGATTAGGGGTTTGGCGAGGGTCCCATATGAGGAAAGATTAAAGAGGCTAGGACTTTTCATCTTGGAAAAGAGGAGACTAAGGGGGGATATGATAGAGGTATATAAAATCATGAGTGATGTGGAGAAAGTGGATAAGGAAAAGTTATTTACTTATTCCCATAATACAAGAACTAGGGGTCACCAAATGAAATTAATAGGCAGCAGGTTTAAAACAAATAAAAGGAAGTTCTTCTTCACGCAGCGCACAGTCAACTTGTGGAACTCCTTACCTGAGGAGGTTGTGAAGGCTAGGACTATAACAGCGTTTAAAAGAGAACTGGATAAATTCATGGTGGTTAAGTCCATAAATGGCTATTAGCCAGGATGGGTAAGGAATGGTGTCCCTAGCCTCTGTTTGTCAGAGGATGGAGATGGATGGCAGGAGAGAGATCACTTGATCATTGCCTGTTAGGTTCACTCCCTCTGGGGCACCTGGCATTGGCCACTGTCGGTAGACAGATACTGGGCTAGATGGACCCTTGGTCTGATCCGGTACAGCCGTCCTTATGTTCTTAGGAGGGAAACTTCAAGGAGCTGAGCTCTTCCACGCCCAGAGAGAACACTGTTTCTGGTGTTAGCAGAGTCAAGCTCTGTTCCAATATGCTCCCCCTTTTCCTTAACCGCTGCTCAGCATCACTCACTAAAAGATACCGCAACGCTCACTGACTCAGCAATTCTACCTTGCTGTTCTCGGTGATGTTAGGCTCCTCTGAACTTGATTGATATCAAAGCATGAGCTTCTGTAATCTCACCAGCTCAGCAACTCTAGCTTGTTGGGGGTAATTTCAGGCCACTCGTTTCTGAGAGGACTCTCCTTCTATACTTGTAGTTTGGTGGGCTGATGTCAAGGCTCAGGCCTTTATGAAGTCATCAGCTCAGTAGCTTTAGTGAGTCAAGGAAAATATCTGTGAAACTATTGGTGTCATAGGTTTGTTCCCCACTTTGAACTTTAGGGTCCAAAAGGTGGGGACCTGCATGTACCCTTCTAAGCTTAAATCCTAGCTTAGATCTGATAGTGCTGCCACCAACCAAAAATATAGGGTTTTGGTACACTTTCCATTCCCCCCAAACCTTCCCTGGGGAACACAGATCCAAACTCCTTGGATCTTAACACAAGGAGAAACTAACCATTCCCCCCCTCCTTTCCCCCCCCCCCAGATTTTCCCCTCCCTGGGTTGCCTTGAGAGGCTCCACACTGATTCAAACTCCTTGAATCTAAAACAAAGAGGGATTCGCCTTTCCCCTCCTCTTGTCCCCCCACCTGTCCCTGGTGAGTCAGACTAATCCCCTGAGGTCTCAAACAAGAGAAAAAATCACTCAGGTTCTTAAAAGGAAAAGCTTTTAATTAAAGGAAGAAAAAGTAAAACTATCTCTGTAAAATCAGGATGGAAATGCTCACAGGGTATACAGCTTATAAAACTAAAGAGACTCCCTCCCCCCTAGCTTAAGTACAAGTTACAGCAACAGTGATAAAATATCCTTCCAGCAAATACACATTTGCAAATACAAAAACAAATAAAAGACTAATCCGCCTTTTTAATTAATACTCACTATATTGAATAGAAGAGACTATTTCAGGAAGCTTGGAGAGCCTGGATGTACGTCTGGCCCCTCTTAGATCCAAGAGAGAACAACCCCCAAAACAAAGAACACAAACAAAGACTTCCCTCCACCGAGATTTGAAAGTATCTTGTCCCTTCATTGGTCCTCTGGTCAGGTGTCAGCCAGGTTCACTGAGCTTGTTAACCCTTTACACGTAAAAGAGACATTAACCCTTAACTATCCGTTTATGACAACTGGTTACCACCAATCTTGCTTGTTTGCGCTGTCAGAGACCAGGTTTTTGTGTGGTTACTGCCTTACTATCTCCACCTTATTGGGCTGGCCTTATCTTCTGTGAGTTCTATGGGTCAGCTCCACAGTTGCCACCTTTCACATGGTAAATAAGCACCCCGACTTTCACAATAAGCCAAAAATCAAGCTAATCCCATTTCAAACAAGTCCAAAACAAGCCAATCCCTAAGGACCCCAACACTCTATGTGACTAGATCCAGCCGGTGTGCAGTCTGGGACTGTGGTGGGCCGCTGTGCACCCCTGACTCTCTCCCCTGCCCTTGCGCCTGCTTGCTGGAAGCTGATCAAAAAAAAAGAAGCAACAAGCTGCAACAAGCTACAAGCCAAACACACAACAAGCTACAAAACAAAAACTAGCCAACAAGCAACTCACAAGCCAATTAAGCCAAAAACAAGCCCAATTTCTGTGTTTTTTTCCACGGGTTTGGCATGTCTGGCCAGCTCTTTTAGCTTCCTGAGTTGATATCTAGGCCCAGACCTCTGGTTGGCTGAGCCAATGTCAAGACGCAAAGTTCTGTGAGCTCCATGACTCAGCTACAGCTTGCCGGGCTGATGTAAAGAGACAGCCCTCTGTGAGATTCCTGGCTGATCTTCTCCAGCTTGGTGGACTTATGTGAAAGACCAGAGTCCCATTCTGGCTCACCTCTTGCCTAGCTTGCTGGTATAATGCAAAGGCATAGGCCTTTGTGAAGTTATTGCCTGTGTCAGAGGAGCGTGGCCCTATCTACTCCTTACCAAGTTTGAGGCCACAGCTGGGGTGCTGTGCCTTCACATCCCTGCAGTTGTGATAGGTCAGTACATGGATTTGGGGGCGAGGGGGAGGAATGAAGCCCCCAACCCCTGTACAATGGCATATGAGAATCTAATTCTAAAGATGCGAATCAACACAATAATTTCATTATTTTAAAAGAAGGACATCCCTACCAACTAGCTCAGGAGTTAAAGAAGAGCATTCCTATCTATGCATTTAAAATTCTACAGGGTAGTGTATACACGGATATAATTTTGTTGTAACCATTCTACTTGGTGAGATGGAGTTTTCTCTGCACGTCAATATATTGGTTCTGATTTCCTTAGCTTATGGTATTAATAATTTTACATTTTCAAATACCACTTTCAAATCTCAAAGGCAACCTGTTCTGTTTGAAAGTATGAGATTGGGTTTTGTTTTATTTATTTTTTTTTTTTGCAGTAATTGGTTATTTTGAAGGAAACAGGTGCCTGGATGGTATAACTTCCCCACAGTAATCAACACCTAACCCTGAACAGCAAACCCCAGAACCTGCATCTCTAGTATGACTGCACACTCAGTGTGAAGAGAAATAAAGATTGTGACTAGTGATAAGGTTAAATCTACAGCTATTTATCTGACCAGCAGCAAGCAACTCCTTAATACTCCTAGAAACAAGAGGGAAAAGGAATTAACATCTTTCTGTTAAAACTGTAAATTATCGTTTGGTATAAAGATGACTTTATTAGTCAGCCAGAATCCTTTTTTCCCTCAGATTGACCTTTACTTTGGTAATGCAGTGTTTTTATCTCAAATGTGAAAAATTAGTTTTGATGTAGGGCAAAGATGGTGGTTCTTTTATGAGTTTAAAATGTTTTTTTCAGCATGAGGCCTTTGAAGTGTCTGATTAATATTTTTCCAGTTCTAAAAATGTTAGAGAGCAGCAATATTATTTCTGACACAAGATAAATGCAATAGCTGAAAATTATGTATAATCGGATAAAATATAATGACACAGAAAGGAACAGTCATAAAGATAAATTTACAAAATTCTATTTTAAACTAATATCTAGCCTGCTAAAGATGATTTTCTTCAACAATTAACATGGTGACAAATATTGTTTGTACTGAAACATTAATATTTTAAGTCATTTCTTTCTTCAGCAATAATTATATTAATACACCAATTATAGACTTTTTAAAAGGCTTAAAAATATGAGATTGTGCTAGCTTGGATCTTGGAGTGATTGTGGGTGTAAAGTTATATAATTAAAATACCAATACAGGGATTCTACTTCATGCAATGATGACCAGATAGAACATGCCACCTCAAGCTTCTAATCTCATCAGATCTTATTAGCTAAGGTTGTGCCTGATCAGTCCTCAAGTGGCTAGCACATAGGGGAAACTCAGGGTGCCACAGGAATAAATAATAATAGGAGATATACCAATCTCCTAGAACTGGAAGGGACCTTGAAAGGTCATTGAGTCTAGCCCCCTGCCTTCACTAGCAGGACCATGTACTGATTTTCACC
Source organism: Mauremys reevesii (assembly GCF_016161935.1). Classification (NCBI taxonomy): domain Eukaryota; kingdom Metazoa; phylum Chordata; order Testudines; family Geoemydidae; genus Mauremys; species Mauremys reevesii. The sequence goes on from NC_052623.1 coordinate 162,825,007, forward strand.
CTAGATCCCTAAGTGGCCCCTTCAAGGGTTGAACTCACAACTGTGGGTTTAGCAGGCCAATGCTCAAACCACTGAGCTATCCCTCCCCCAGGAAGTGGTGTGGATGGTCATGTGACAGCATTCCCTCTTCCTTCTGAATCACTACTGAACCAATTCCTGACCAGCAGGTACTATGCTGTTGAAAGTGTTATACTTATGATGATATGAAAAACCAAGGTTCTCCTGACCACTTTGAATCAGCTCAAGGTCCTGTGAGACTCTTTGCAGGAATATGAGCATTAGCCCAATGTACTGGACAAGTTTAAACTAGGAATTTTCATGCTGCCTTATTAAATTCCCTGTATTATACTTTCTGCCGAAGCTGTTGTACAGTATTGCTGTGTATAAATGAACAGCTACACTGTTCCACCATAGAACTGGCTGCATTTCAGTAATGTGTGAAGTGAACCTCCCTCTCACTCTACTCTGGTGTATTGTAAACTGCATGAAAATTACAAGCTATCACTTTAAATGCAAGAGGTTTCATAATCCTTTATGCATGCTAAAGGGGTCTGTAGGGATGTATGCAGTCTGGGCCGAGCAACAGTCTGCCTGCAGAAAGCCAGCCTACAATGTTTCATTAGCAAAGAGTGAGGCTGAATGGAGATTAAGTTGAACAAGAGCACTGGTCTGTACATGTCACTGAGTGTCTTCCAGCCTAACTCCCAATGTTCTAGTTTTCCTGGCGTCCCATCAAGAAGTACCTCCAGGGAACATTGGTTCTCTGGCTTCAGTTCCATTGATCAAGATTCATGTTTCCTAATTTTACAAATATTTTTACATAAACACTAAAAACAAATTAGTGACACCCAGACCCCCAGTAGTGCCCATAGTGGACACTATGCCACTCACACTGGGCAAAGCTGGAGACTTTCCACACAAAATGTCAATGTCATATATTGGGCACAAAGTGGAATGATTTTATTTGTAATGCGGTTGTTTATGGTTGCTCCGGTCTACAGACTGGAGCGACCATAAACATCCACTGGAGCTGGCATGTTTCTGACTGCTTTGATCTTGTTGGGATCTGCTTTCAGGCCCTCCGCTGTGAGCAAGCATCCAATATATTCACCTTCGCTGTTCAAGTTGCATTATTTTCTAGGCTAAGTTTTATGCTCTTTTCCCCATATCACTGTAGAAAAGTTTATAGTCTTCTGTCATGGTCTTGTTCAGCTTCTGTATCATTGCTGCCTTTCCCTACAATGAGGATAACATGTGCAAGTTGAACAAGTGGAACCTCATGAACATTTGTGCTCTGCTCTGTCCATGTGCCTGAGTCCAGCCTAACTCCCTGTGTTCCTTCCTGATATCCGATCAATAGCAGTCCCTCCACGAAACATGGGCTTTCTGACTCCAGTTCCATTGATCATGGTACAGACAGTAAGGTGGGTTGAGTTGTTCCTCTGTCTTAGGGAGCAGTCTGCTTTATTTCTCTTAGTTTGGGGGTCTTGTGTGCTATTGTTGTGAATTCTAAGAAATAAAATAGGGTTATGTTGCAACATTCCAGCAAGAGTATTGTATGTTATCTAACTTCACTGTGTATCTATTGTGAAACGGAACATATTCTTTAACTGATTAATATATTATTTCTATAGTGGTAGTGTCTAGGAGCATTAGTCATGAACTGGGACCCCAATGCGTTAGATGCTATGCAAACACAGAATAAGTCTTTGCCCCAAAGAGCTTACAATTTTCTATGAAGTGCACTTATACTTTCAGAATGGAAAGTTTAAAAGTAAGACCTTAGTCCTTACTCAAAAGTAGAATATCGAGTCCTTTGGAAGATTGTGCCACCCTGGACATCTAACAAATTTAATTAAAATGACTTCAAACAAATTATTAATTGCAATGATCAATGGCACCCAAGGCCTTGATGAACAACACCACAAAAGAAGTATTCATCCTCAACTCTGATATAGCTTCCTTCATTTTATGACTTCCACATTTCTCCAAGAATGCCTCTTTTGCTTTGGCTTTCACAAGATAGTGTAGTGAATAAACTCAAAGAAATGGAAGTGAATATGAAGTACCATACAAAAGCAGCAGAAAAGGTGACATACACTGCAAAAGTAAGAAGAGACAAGAAAGATGACATGGGTTACAGGAAAAAACTTGTCAATCAGGAAAATGAGGACTCAGAAAAACTCCAGCATAGAGTCAAAGGGGGCGTCTTTAAATAACAAATTTCAGGAAAGAGAAGAGCAAAATGTTATGCTGCTCCATCTTCAAACTACCAAATTAGGACAGTTTCAGGAGACCATTGTACACCAGGATAATTCTATTAGTAGCTAATGAGAAGTTAAGTTATAAGGAAAAGTTAAATTAAGTAATTGTGATATATTAGAGCTTGTAATGGTCACAGTGGTATATTTTTCTCTGAGTAAAGGCTATCACTGTGTGTTGATTGTAATGTAATTAATTGTACAGTCCATCAGCGAATAGTGCAAGGCACAACACCTCTGGGATTTGTCATTTATAACAAAGTAATTGTTGCAGGGAGTTATTTCATAACCTCTACATTTTATGATATATCAAGGAATGGCTCCCAAATAAGATTATATAAGGGTATTTCTTTTATTGGGCAGATTAAGAATAAAAGTGAGGGGGGAAATATAAGTCATCACAAATTACCATTGCTGATTTTAAATCTAAACACTAAAAGTTTGATGTCAGTGACCTCAGGCACTGCAGCATGTTGCTGATGTCACAAAGTTGTCATGGCACAGCACCAGCCTAGAGGAGCCAGTGCTCCAGGAATTATTTTTCTGGAGAGAAACTAGCAGAAGAAGGTCTGGCCATTTCCCCCTGCAGCCCACCATGTCCTGCCAACTGAACCCAGGAAATATGGACTCGACTGGATTGGCAGCGATGTGATGATGATTACTAGTAAAATCAGTGTTATTGTATCCCAGGCTCCCATTTTGCCCAAAGAATGCCAAATCAGCACCAAGGTGATTTGGTCGCAGCCTGGGCAAAGACTGTGGAATAATACACATTGGTTGATTTGAAATGAACAAGGGGTACTCCGTGAATGAGCATATAAACTGACCCCTTTTAAGAAGTTTATTTAAATCGCCTACCGTAAAAATGGCATTCACTAAATGGAGGATACCGGTTACTAGTTCCTTTAACTCCCTTGGAAACTGGTACCCCATAGAGTCTTCTTCCCTAGAGCAAAACAACTTCTGCCTGTATCTTGGGAAAGTTCTAGATAATTTCCTGTGTTTTTCTTTTGTCTTGCCCATTATTTAAACAGATGAATCCGCTTTATCTTGGCCCCTTTCTCAATGTAGTACTAAAAGAAGATGAGAAGGAAGCACATAGCTAGAGAGTATCGTAAGTGGATTCCATGGAAGTTAAGGACAAAATTACCTGCAGAGGAAATGTTTATTCTTTTTAATCTGAATATCCTTCACGTTAAAAATTATCATTTAATACTCACAAAAGGTTCTATATTTACTGCATTAAAATCTCAAACCCTTTACCTGCCCCAGAAAGGGACAGATTTAAAAGAGACAAAGGTAGTTCATGCTTCCTCACGTTATCCCAACCATGTGCTTCAAACCTAATGCTTGTGGTGAAAGGATAGCTCAGCATATTGACAGTAAGGGGGTCGATTAGGGGGGTGACTTTTTACCAAGTTCTTTCACACTAACTGATTGGTCAGCATGTTTTGCTGCCTTTTTTGCAGTTGAGCAGTCAAATACATCAGCGCCTTTTATTCTCCTTTCAATTTAGATCAAGGATATGAAATGTTAAACCTGCTGATAGGACATAGGTTGAGTATTTCCTTAACCAAAATTATGCTGACAATTTTGAAGTTAACCTGGCAATGTTTCTCATGCTTCTGTAATAGGGGATTAAAGTTAATGGCACAGTGATTAAGAGAAAATACTTCATGTAAACAAGGACCCAAGTGACACTTGTTGTGGAAACAATCATGGAATTGACTGCCTGTGGTGAACACAAAATCTGCTGTACTATTATGCTAACATTAGGCCAAATTATGGCTTCTCTTATGCTCATGTGCTGTAGGGTGGAGAGGACTCTGGGGGAATTTTCTTATGTCTAGCACACATATGGGAAAGGCAGCCATGACTGGCTGCAGGTCTGAAGACAGCAAGACAGAGGGGACTGAGTGGGTGTGTCTAGTGGGACCACAGCACAGCCTATTTGCTCACTAGAATGGACCTGCTGGGCAGGGGGATGCTGGCTAGCCCTTTCTACATAGGCGCCAACTCCATGGGTGCTCTGGAGCTGGAGCACCCGTGGAAAAAAGATAGTGGGTGCTCAGCAGCCCCACCGATCAGCTCCTCCCCCTCCCTCCAGTGCCTCCTGCTTGCCGGTGATCAGCTGTTCAGCAGTGTGCAGGAGGCACTGGGGGAGAGGAGGAGGAGCGGGCGCAAGAAGAAGTGGGGGGAAGGGAGGAGTGGGGGCGGGAAGAGGGGGGGTGGGAGCTTGGAGGAAGGGGTGGGGGGGCGGGACCTGGGCAGAGTGGCGGTTGAGCACCCCCCGAGAACTCAAAGTTGGCGCCTCTGCCTTTTTAAAGGTACAGCAAAGGCTGCTTCTCACCATGGGCCTGATTCAATGCCTATTGAATCAAGAGCCTCATGTGGCCTTTAGATAAGTCCCCATATTGCCCATGTGCCTCCAAGCACTGCTGTCCAAGTAGGGAATCTTCTGCCCCTCCCTACTGGGACTCAGCCATCCTCCCTGCCGTGCATGGGTACCCACTGAGTTATGCATGGAACATTGCTTGATATTCGCTATACAAGTTTCACATGAAAATGGTATAAATATTTATCTTAGCTTTTAAAAGCCCAGAATAGGCAAATCATTGATTCAGTGTTAACTGTTGGTAAACTTACACAAATGTTACATGACACATTTTTGACACTCGAAATTCACTCAAAAGAAAGGATTATTAGTGGCCACGAGAAAGAATGTGAAAAGTGTTACTCCTCCACATAAAACACAAACATTAGGAGTTCTTAAGAAGATTAAAATGTATTTCTGCCCAGTCTGAGCTCTAATACATGCATTTCCAACTGGGATCTTGAGGAACCTGCTTTACAAAGAATCCACCTGGGCAAAAGTTAAATTTCCCCCATAGAAGTAGCAGAGAACACCTATTGGCACACTGGAAAATTTATTGTGTAAGTGCAGGGGAAAAACAATGACAATTAATAGATTCTCTAAAAGACTAGAACATGAATCAAAAAGGGCACGGTGTCCTTCTCAGACGTTTGTTCATTACTTATAGAGAGTTACTACATTGCTGGCAGACGCCTGGAATCCTAACAAGTCAATACTAGAGCTCTGTGGGATTTCTCTCTCTGGCCTTTTGTGTCTGTATTGAGTGAGGGTTGATGGTATAGGGTAATGCAATTTTCCGAGCCTTTTTTTTAAGCAAGAGAGACTAATGAGCAAGGTCAGGCACCAAAGGCACTAGACAGAGCTTTCTTCAATCATTTCTTTTTTCCATCTAATGAAAAATAGAATTTCAACTTTTCTTTTACATAGGGGGCATTGAACCAACATCTTATTTTGAACTTGAGGTTTTTGAGAAGAAAGTATGGTGCCCCAGGGACTTAGGGAAGGATTGTGATTGTTCAAAATACAATGCCTTCCTGTGTTCCCCTTTGGCTGGAGAGATTCCAAACTGCCCCAGTGGAGGGTCTACCTTCAAGACACAATCTACCCTTACACTATATACAGGCAAATAAACTGTAGTACCAGAACTTTAAGAGTGATACCATGATCACCTGCTTTATGGAGTATGTCCCCGATTAGCTTTTAGCTGCAACCCCTTACGCCTTGCCCAGGCACCAGAAAGGAGAATATGCAGTGATGTCACAAAGGCGGAAGGACTTTGTTAAACTTTGCTGAAAGTTTAGCAAATGCCCACTGAGCATGACCAGAAGTGGCCTTATGGCTTTTATTAGTTTATAATGGAAAAATGTATTCCATATCTCAAAAAAGGAGGATGGATTTTGCTTGAACCTCAAAAAAATAACCTTCAGGCAGAGAAATGCTATGAAGTACTAGAATGGTAATGCCCAGAAAGGTATTTCTTAGAAAAAAAATGTCCACTATTTTAGATTCTTGTGGATTCACAATATTTCTGTGCTATTCAAAAGGTGAAAAAAATGGTCTATTTTTCAATTAAAACCTTTGCAATTAGGAAAATGGAAACGTTTCCAGTGTGAAGGGGATAGGAAAACAAAGAAGATTGTGGTGGTTGTGAGTTTTTGTCTATTTGTTTTCACTTAGTTTTGACTTGGTGCCTTTTTTTTCAAAACTGCAATTTAAAATCTATTTTATTAGGGAAGAGTGGGCATTGATTTAACAAACAACTTGCAATCACAATTAGAAATATATTAAACTCAGTAGGAGCCTAATTGAATCCAAGAAATAAAGGCTTTTCCCTCAACTAAGTGGTGTTTGTGTGAGTGTATGGTGAGTAAATACATCAAAACAAAAGTTAAGACTATTAAGGTGGCAAAGTTAAGTACTCATAAGTTAAAAAATACCAGAATTAAGGATGCCTGGGCAACCTTAATTCAGCTCTGTTGTGCATGTGCGTTACGGTTATCTTTAATCATGTGATCATAAACTATTCTTCCCAGAACCTCTGTCTCCTACAGTGGACAGGATGCATGATGCTCAGTTAATGAACAAGTGTTTAATATTTTGTTTTAGCTTCATTGTTCAATGTGTGTCTCCAGGCCTTATTTACTGCACAGAATTCAAACCCTGCTCTGAAGACAGAAGTATTAATTTCGTCCTGGGCTTTTCTGTGGCACTCATCATATAGTCTGTTTAATTAATGAGTGTTTAATTAATCTTCGCAAAAGTTGGGTAAGGTGAGGGGATGGTGTTATCCCCATTTTACAGATAGGGAGCTAAGGCACAGTCAAAGGTGCTGCTAATTTTGGATGCCCAGTCTGAGACTCTTAGGGCGTAATTTTTTTTTAGTGTTCTTAGCATTACATATGTGCAAAGCACAGCTCCTATTAACTTCAGTTGCAGTTGTGAGTACTAAGAACTTCTTCAAGCCAGACCCCAGGATTTCTAGTCAGGCCCTCAGAAAATGAGGAACAGACACTTAGTGACTACCTGGTATCACACAGGAACTCTGTGGCAGAGTAAGAGAGTAAATTCCAGATCTCCAGGGCAACAGTGAACTGTCTTAGCAATGAGACCCTCTTTCTCTTCATGCAGTGCCCTACCTCATTCACTAAAAATCTTCCAACTTATATAATAAATAAGGCAGCCACCCCCATTGTATGACCCTGATTCATCCCCTGAGATGAATGAGGCAGGGGAACTGTGGAAAAATAGTATGTGATCATTTAATTAAAGACTGTATCATGATGCATATATATAAGGGGGCTGAATTAGGGTTGCATGGGCAACCTTAATTCTGGCTTTTCCTAACTTTTTACATGGCAACCTTAATGTTCTTTTAATAAAATTTGTGTGTGTGTGCACACGTGTGCTATTTCCTAGGTTTTTTTTAAATCAAACAGAAATTCTATCAGGTGGAACCATTTTGACATCCATCCAGATCGTAAGCAAAGTTGGAACATTTGGATCCACCACCCTGAACTCTGTCATTTGAGCTCACAGAGTGACTGAAAGCAATAGTAGGTTGTCATCCTCTACCTGGATCACCACCGGAGGAGGATAAAGCCACACTGAATAAAGGAGCGTGAAAGAGAGAAAACTTTCTTGGCTTCTGCTAGAGCTGCCTCCCAGCTGCTAAGCACTTTGTTAATGGTCTTAGACACTACTGATCCCTATCTGAGAACTTGGCTGGGATTGTTAAACAGTGGACACTGCAGACTGGTGGCAGCTCCAAGGTGATGGCCAGTGCACAGTGGCATAGTTTCAAAATGATAGGTGGCTCAGAGCAGTGGCAGTGATGTGGAGCAGTGGCAGAACTAGACAACTTAGGTTGAAGCCACAGAGAGAGCGGCAGCCCACTCAAAGGAACTCTGAAATCACCCCAACTGGATTAGGTAGTAGAGCCCTGGAAGCAGTCCAGGTACACACTGAATTGGTCTTGCCAACTGAAACTCACTACCTGATGTAGCCCACGAAAGCTTATGCCCACATAAATGTGTTAGTCCCTAAGGTGCCACAAATACTCCTGTTCTTTTTGCAGATACAGACTAACAGGGCTACTACTTTGATACCTGGTGCCGTGAGCCCCTTCTTGGCCTCTGCCACTGGAATGCTCTTAGGGTCACACTGAGGCCAGAAACACCTGTTTCCATCTTCTGCGGGGCAGGAGACTGACCTTTCCTCTCTGAGGCAGACCTTGCTATGGCCCTCCGTGCTTTTGTTACTAGTCGACTAATTGCAAAGGTCTCCCAGAAATTTCACCTTGCGAAAAATACCTGCCTGCTTTCTAAGCAAAGTAGCCTGGTGAATGTATATGACTCCAGTGCTGTGCAGTAGCTACTAGTAAGTAGTCTTCTGGCTGATATGCAATGTCCTGGCTACCTCAAAACCTAGAAAGACCTGGACTCCACCTTGCTCAGAGATCATCTCCCCATTTCTGACCTGCCACATATCCTGTGCTTGTATGGGAGGTTTCAGCTAATGACTCAAAAAAAAAAGAAAAAAAAAGCTGAAGGAAACTGGAGGCAGAAGCCCTGACCTTCCAGGATGTTCCAGCTGAGGTAGCCCTAAAGCGGGCTTCCCCAGTCACATGTGATTCCTCCTGCAGCTCCTACTCCACACTCTCTGCCTGTCACAGGCACCAGGGGAAGTTCAAGGAAAACAGGTGTGGCCAGGACATTGGGATCTGGCCATCCTTGGCTGCTATAGTGGAACCTTGGGGACATAAGCAACCAGTGTAAGTTAACTTATTTTTCTGACTGTTCAGATTTGTACTGGGAGTCCATCCAATAGAAATTAGCCAGGATCAAAAGATAGCAGAGGTAGCTTAACGCCACCTTGTATTTGTCACTGTCAGAGATTCCCCAAGTTCCACCTGATCACCTTCACAAAGCATTATAAGCCACACCTCTTTCTCTGGGCTTATTGATAAGTACTAGTTCCATTTCCTCTGTTGTTTGGTCTAGTGGCAGTGTCTTCCAATTCAAAATTTTGTTGCTGAGCTGGGTCAAGGAGTGGTAGCTTCTCATGTTATACATAGAAGAATGGTTTTTGCTTTTAACCAAGCCACACACAGTGTATGCAGATACTACGGTGCCATGTAAATATTTATAACAACTAAATGAAACACTGATATGTGTAAATTACAGCGCAGTATGAAAAAACTTGCAAGTAAAATATCAGCGTACAGTTACTCTTATAAAAATGAAATTATTTTGTGCCTAGCAAGATAAGATTATAATGAATTAATATGGTTTGAATATACAGTGAATCACAGCTTCTTTGTAGAAAATATTTCCCAAGTACAGTAATTCCTCACTTAAAGTCATTGGGCTTAATGTTGTTTCGTTGTTATGTTGCTGATCAATGAGGGAACATACTCATTTAAAGTTGTGTAATGCTCCACTCTTACGTTGTTTGGCTGCCTGCTTTCTCCACAGCTGGCAGCCTCCCTATGCCCCCCCCCAAGCATCTCCCACCTGCCGGCAGACCCCCACAGATCAGCACCTTTCCCCTCCTCTCCCCGCCTCCTGCCTGGCTTGCGCGTTTTGGAGAAAGGAGGGAGGGGGGAGGAGTGAGGACTGGGTGCGCAGGCTCACCCTCCCTCCCCTGCCTCCCAAACGCCGCAAGCCAGCTGATTGCCCTGGGCAGGGGGAAGGCGCGAGGACTCGGCGAGCCTCCCCCACTCCCTCCCGCCAGAGGCAATCAGCTGGCTTGCGGCGTTTTGGAGGTAGGAGGGAGGGGGGAGGAGCGAGGACTCAGCGCGCAGGCTCCCCCTCCGTCCCCTGCCTCCTGAATGCGGCAATCAGCTGGCTTGCGACATTTAGAAAGGAGGGAAGGGAGCAAGGACGCAGCATGGGAAGTAAAGGGGGAGGAGGACGGGGAGGGGGAAGAGGCGGGTCAAGGGTGGGGGCTTGGGGGAAGGGATGGAGTGGGTGGGCTGAGGGTCAAGCCCTCTGCCCCTGGTGCTTGCAGAGTATGGGAAGCTGCCCTGGAACCTAACCCCCCGCCTCCCATTTACATTAATTCTTATACGGAAATTGGATTCACTTAACATCGTTTCACTTAAAGTTGCATTTTTTAGGAACATAACTACAACATTAAGTGAGGAATTACTGTACAGGAGCAATGATGATCTTTTACTCAGAGAAATCCCATCAAGAACTATTGTAACAAAGCAAAGCTAGCCTGAGCTTCACACTACAAAAGACAAAGGTCATGATGCTTAGGAAGTTAACGCACCATTAATGTACAGTATAACTGAAGATGTGCAGGTGAAAGAGTCTCTGACTTAGATTTTGTGTGAGAGAGAGAGAGATGCTCTTGTTCCAATACATTCTCAGATATGAGGGTTAGGGGGAGATTTGTGAAAGTAGAAACTATTTGGAAGAAATTGTCCATTTGTGATTATAAAGGCTAACACTCTACCATTAACTGGATAGCAATTTGAGATCTTTAATTTAGATTAGAACCTTAATTGCTTTGGGACTGACTAGAATAGATAAGGAATAAATTCCAAAATCATGTATAAACACATTGTGTCCCTGGATATGAGCCCAGCTTTTAATATGCTTGAAATTCAAACAGGGCTATTTATTTATATTGCCCTATACTTACTGTGTTACTAATAAAGGGTTTTCTCAATTGTCTACTGGGAAGTATCAGTTGTTTCACTAATAACTAATCAAGAATTAATAGTTTCCATATGCAGAGCGGATCAGTAATCTATGGGACCATATGGATTATTAAGACAAATATAATGCTGATGGAATTCAAAGTGCAGAAACAGAACTCAAGTATCTAATTTATTATTAATTATTACTATTAAATAATATTAGTATCATTGCACACAATTGCTGGAAGTTCTGATCTGCCAGTTCCACACTTTAGTATGCCAGCTATCTCCTCACACAAGCAGCTCTGTTCCCTCTCTCATGGTGCTGCTTACACCTGCAGTGTCCTCCCTGACTCTGTAGGTAGTCAAGTTTCCTCCTCTTTTTAAAATTGTACTTCAAAACCATGTTGTTTCCACAGTCCTTCCTACTCCAACCCCATTGCTCTAAACTCTGACGCAAGTGAAATAAAATTGGAAATAATGTACAAAAGCTAATAGACTCAGAACCTTTTCGTATTGCATCGTGTTGAGCACCAGCCCCAGTCCTGCAAACGTTTACACACAAGTGGACCCATGAGTTCAGTGGAATTACTCACATGTGGAAAGTTATTCGTGTGCATTGTGTGTGTGCAGGATCAGGGCCAGAAATAGTAAGCTTACTTTGTTAAATTAACAACAACAATAATAATAGCACTGGGGTGGTGATGGTGAGTAATTTAGTGCTTATGAAAATGAAGAAATAAATATATTGGACAGAGACCATCATAGTATAGGAACAAATTTTTCCTGTACAAACTTCCCACTGCATGTGAAAGGCAGTATTATGGGTAGGCCACTGTGCAAGGTGTCACATCCATTAAGGAAAGCCACTCTTCTCACTGCCATGCTGATGCCACCTTCTAACTACCTTCTCTGTCCCACTTCAGTCCTTCAGCTGCAGCAATACATGGGGCTCAAGCTCACTCTGGCCAGCCCTCCCTTCGGCTGGCTCTCTAAGCCTGTGAATCCGCCAACCACTGGCAGCAATCCCTTGGCATGATGTCTTCCAGCTTGTGCTTGCCCATTCTCCTTCAACCACACACACATACTCCCAGCATCTTCCAGCCTACTCCTTCTGGCAGCCTTCTGTTCTCCTACATTACAGCTTAAGTCACAACCCTTTAGTTCGCCTTTTTCTACTTTTGTATACAAGGATTCACATGCATTATAATGGACTCAGTCATGGTTTTGCCATGAGCACCGAGCAAAGGACAATCCATGGTTGCCCTGCCCCTGGACAGCTAGTGACTCTGAGTAGCTGTGCTAGTCAGCGTGGTGAGGGGGGTGATGCAGCCAAGTGACTCTGAGTAGCTGTGCTAGTCAGCGTGGTGAGGGGGGTGATGCAGCCAAGGCTCTGCCCACTTGCACCAGGGCAAGGGCTGTAGCAGCCTCACTAAGGCTTCTCTGTTTCCCATGCAGTGCAATTCGGGATTAACATAAAGGGGTGCTAAACACACGCTGAGCTGCCCTCTGAACTTATGTCAGCAGCTGGAAAAATGCAGTTTTCCACTTAGCTGAGTGCAACTATTGGCTTTGGGACTCACATGCAAACTTAGTATCTTTTGTGCTGGTTACTCCAGTACCTCCTCTAAAGCAAGATGGTAAACATTGGGAAGGATTTGGGGGTACATCTGGAACTAAACATGATCACTCAATGACTGAGAGGGGGAGAGAGAAGGTAAAAAAAACCACAGGTAAGTAGCTGGAGGGTCACTGAGTCAAGAGAATAATAGAAGACGGGACCCAACCTGGGATGGATTGGAACACTAAATCTCTTCTCTGTCCAGGACACCAGTTCAACTGGGAATAGCCTTGATTTCAATCCTAACCTGTAGCACTTATGCCATTTGAAATGCTGGCACTCCCTTGAGCAGGGACTTCCAATTATTCCAAATTACATAATGATTGTAGAGCATCAGGCTAAATGCATTATGCCAGCAATACGCAATATATTAGAATCATAAAAACCTTTGGAAGATGATTAATAGATTATCAAATTATTAGCAGAAGAACTATATAAATGGGGAGGCATTTTTCATTTCCAAAAACAAGTCTTCTATGGGGAAAGAGTAGTTCTATGAATTAGTTCATGTAGTCAAAATAAAAGTGATGTTGCTGCTTTAGAATGTACTGGTAACTAGTGTTGTGTACTGATTTCTTTCCTTCCTCATTTTTCACTTCCACTAAATTAGAAAGTAAATTGCTGGGCTGCTCCACTTTTATTAGGCTTTTTAAATGTATGCCGTTAGAGGTTTTGAACCCTAAGAATGACATCATGTGCTAGTGTAAATCAGCTTAGTTCCATTGACTTCAATAGAACTAGGTTGATTTACACCAGCTATGAATCTGCCCCTGATTCTGCATATAAACTCCCATAGAGTCCCTAAAGATACTGGGCCAAATTCATCTCTGATGGAATGCCATTGACTTCACTGGGTTTCTACTATGGATGAAGTTGGTTCATACTCCCATGTCAGCAGCAAGACAGAATCCCAACAGTGTGTGTGGTAGGAAGGTTTTTAAATGTTACCTCTGTCATTTGAAAGGAGCAAGTCAGTAGGTGTCAGGTATGTGCCAATCACAGGAAGCGGTCTCATTGCTTCTGGTATGTGGTGAAGCAGCACACTGATAATTATAAGTTGACTTCAAAAAGAAATATGGTACTTGTCAAGGGCATGATTTCAGTTACGCCCTTACTCACTAACATTTGACAGGCACTTAAACACATTTCTGAGTGAGCTAAGCAGCAAAAAATTGGGACATGTCCAAAGTTTCCTTTATTTCAATGTATAACTACTATAAAAAAAATGCCCATTCTGGGCTCTAAGGCCCAGATTTTTAATATTTCAATGCCCAACTGATTTAGCAGCCTAAGTCTCATTTTCAACATGATTTAGGCACTTACATGTCTAAGTCTCACTGAAAGGCAATGGGACTTAGGTTCTTAAGTCAGTTAGGCACTGCAATGGTGTGACTAGCAATGCCTAAATACCTTTACAATCTGGGCCTAAGTGACTGAAATAATTAAAAGTACAAATGAACTAAGACAGCCTCTTACCCAGAACAGATTCAGTCACCATGAATTAGTGTGGAAAGCTGAGGCAAAGAGCAGAATGCAAAACCAGAGTGTGACAGAGGAGAGATTGAGAGAGAGGCACTTTCTGCTCTAATTTCTGAAATACAAGGGTGTGTGAGAAAAGACAGTACTTGAGAAGCAGTGCGGTCTAATGGCTAAGGCACTCAACTGGAAGTCGGGTGACCTGGATTCTATTCTTGGCTCTATGCTGACCTGCTGTGTGCAGGGGCGGCTCTAGGAATTTGGCAGCCCCAAGCACGGCGGCACACCGCGGGGGGGCGCGCTGGCGGTCGCCGGTCCCGCGGCTCTGGGGGACCTCCTGCAGACGTGCCTGTGGAGGGTCCACCGGAGACGCGGGACCAGTGGACCTCCCTCAGGCATGACTGCGGAAGATCCGCCGGAGCCGCCTGCCGCCCTCCCGGCAAAATGTCGCCCCAAGCGCGCGCTTGGCATGCTGGGGTCTGGAGCCGGCCCTGGCTGTGTGACTTTGGGCAAGTGACTTGACCTCTGTTTCTCCACCTATCCTTTGCCTGTCTTCTCTATTTGGGGGAAGGGGTGGCAGGGACTCTTTTACTCTGTGTAGGTACACCATCTAGCACAATGGGGCTCAGTTGCACTAGACACTTCCATAGTACATTCATAAGTAATAATAATTAATGAAGCTATCTTCTATTTTTCTATAGGCTGCCTCCCACCTGTGTGCTGTAGAGCCACTGCAGTTCTGATTTTCTCACTCCGTAACAATGGTGCAGGGACCTGAGCCAGGATTTCCCATGAAAAGTGCTCCTTATGACCCTCATTTTCAGAAACGGGCTTGAACTTTTGCGTGTGCCTGACTTGCAAGCATGCAATGGCCAGTAAGCATTTACAGATTCACATTCACATAGGTATGTATGCATTCAAATCTCCAACTTGCACGCATGCCTTTGGTAGTGAGCTCCCAAAAGTGTGGCTAATTTTTTTGAAAATGTGGACTTATCTTCTCCTCTGTGCCCCATTTTAGATCTCTTCCAAATACAACCATACACACAAGCATAAGGAAACAAACACAAAAATCTGTATAAACTAATCAAGCTATTGCTCCTGCAGTCTGGAAAAAAGAGAGACAGTTATTGTTATCTCTATTTTTAAACACTTGGAAGGCACTCAGACACTATGATGTTGAGGGCCATATAAGTACCTACACAGATTTGCTGCAGGAGCATCAGACGTGAGGATTTTTTTCTGTCCCATATGTTCCAGCTAGCTGGCTTTCTGCTGAGGGGGCCTTTAAAGGAAGAATGGTAGAAATTTCTTTTAAAAGGTTTAAAATTTCAGGTAGAGTTTGGGGAGTTAAAGTAGTTCTTGTGTGTTTTTTATTCCCTTGGGGACTTCTGAGTTTGGTGTGCTTGTCTGGGAACATTTCATCAAATGAAAAAGGAATCTTTCTGTTCCAATGTGTTGGGTTTGGGTTTTTTTTTTAAACAGTGTCATTAAAAGTCACATCAGATAAACACACACACACTTTATATACAATGCTGTATTCTTTGTATTAGGGGGTGTATTTATTTGGTGGAGTCACTGCAATCCATGATAAATGATACAAGAACTGATAACTTCCTGTGCAGAGAGAGAACACTGACCAGACTATACAGTCACTGCTGTGCTGATTTACTTGATGCAACTTTTAATAAGGTACTGGTTAAGAAAACATGTGGAATTGAGAGTTCTCTTTATTATTTGATGAAATATTCAGCTGCAATGTAGCAATAAAAAGCAAAATGATACTAAACATGTCAAAGAAGAAAGAAACAAGAGCAGTATCTTCTCTCCCAGATGCTATATCAATTTTTTAAATCATAGATTTTTTCATATTTTTTCTTAATATTCCCTCAGACAGTCCTCTCCAAAAAAACCACATCATCATTTTGTGTATGTGTGTGTAATTTCAGAAGGTGTGGATTGTATTTAATGCACACAGCAAAAGTTGTGTTAACACTAAATAAACCATATATAAGCAATTGTTTTTGGTTTGAAAGTTTTGGAGAAGATTCTTGACTGCTGATTTTTCTCTCTAGGTAACTAAGCACGCAGTGCTCTTCTGATCAGAAACTGTACCTAGCCTTGCACCTCAGAAGTGGAAACTCACCTAGGAGAGGAAATGTAATTCATTTGTAACTCCGTCACACATGGAAGATGTGAGAACAGCCTAAGAGTGCTAATATAAAGGACAAGATTGGCTATATCTAAGATATGCTGGCTGAGGTGAGGAGATAGGAAGGAGGAAGACAGTGCGAGATACTGAACATCTAGTTGGGGGATCAGATCTGATGACTAAAGGAGTAACAGTCATGGGGAGGACATAAATCTATAAAGACCTGTTTGGTTTAGCACCTGGTTACCTGCATGACTGGCTCTCCTCCTAAATGCTGTCTCAGCAGATAAGTCACCTGGAGTGTTGTTTCTATGGTCCCTAGATATGAATGGCTGGTGGCTCAGTATAGGGCCCTCAACTTTGGAATTTGCTTCCCACATTGGTCTGAAAGAGACTGAGTTTGTTGACCATTAGAGCATGGTGCAGGGCCCACCTGTACTCTCAGCGTGCGACTGTTAGGAATTATATACGTAATGTATGGTTAAGTTAACTATGGCAGGGATTTAGATACTTTTTTATGCACACTTAGTTAAGGTGTTGTATAATTGTAATTGATGTCCATGTGCCTATGGATGTTCTTGAGAGGGTATTTTTGCAACTTTAAGAGGTGAGGCTTGGACACGAGGCCAAATTCTGTGCTGACTGACACGTCATGTGTCCCGATTGACATCAGCTGGGCTTTAAAGGGTATAAGGTGGTGCAGAGTTTGACTGCTGGAATCTGTGGATCAGAAGTGGAAAGGAGGAGGAAGATATGTGTTACTGATTTGGACATCACATTCTGGAAAACATCACTTCTAAGGAGAGGACACTAGTAAAATACAATGATGAAAACAGTTGAGGACATGTGTACTGCATGGTCACTTCCCCCTGCCACTCTACCTAAAACCCAGGAAGCTCAATATTAATTAGTTTCAGACACTGCCACCTTACCTAACTTGTAACTGGTGCCATGGGGTAAAATGCCAGAGATAGCCTCAGTCTGGAAAGAATGTTTTACATTGATTCAGCAAATGCCTGCCAGACCATTTTTCACATGAGCAGCATGAGAGAGAAGGTCAAAATAAACAATGCTGTAGTATATAATGCAGTGTGATAGCTCAGTCACAAACCTCCCTTGTGACAAAAGGACATGACATCTATAGCTAAGCAAATACTACAAAACATATTCCATGAATATTCAATTTGAATATGTAAGCAAATTAGCTTCAGAGGTGTTCCCTTCCCTTTTGAGTTCATTTTCCACAAATAACAAGGTTACTTGCAGGACTGCACCCAGAAATAATAAATGTTGAGTGTGTATTGGAAAATGTTAGTGGGAAGTGAATTCTGAGTTCCTAAACACAAGTATTTACCCCATTAATAACTACGGGCCCCAGCCAAGGATTCTGGTGCCATTGTGCTCTGAATTGCACACAAGTGAATGCAAACATGATTGATTAGTCTTCTCGACACAGCAATTCTGTAGTTGTCCCTAGTTCTCAAGCTCTCCCTAAGTCCTTGTTTGAACAAAGCCATTACAGAATGGAGTGCTGACTACAGTGCATGGGAATAGCTGGTTGGAGAGTTATGATGGATATCTCCATGCCTATTAATAATTCACACAATGATGAGAAGCACAGCATGATGACTTCTTCGCATGTGTTGTAAAATATGGCATATAAGCATTCATATTTCAGGGAGTTCAAATTGTGTTGTTTCAAATATGAAAGAAGAAATATAGATAAAGACTGAAACAGAAGTGATGGAATGCAAAATAGCCCATAGCCTGAATTCTTTAAGCAAAAGTTCAGTTGTGGCCATGGCATATCGTAACCCTTGGGGACTATGAGATCCAGACCACAGTTCCACTAGCATCTCTATGGACACACTCTGAAGCAGAGACCATACATCAAATGAGTATTTGAGAAAGGAACAGGAAGTTGGAAAGAGAATGGCATTTGTTAAATGATCACCCTAGCCCTGCAGGATGGGTCTACTCTACCTGCCAAAAGAGTTAACGAAAATTGTCCTACTTTTCTCTTGACTCAGCAGCCCCAGAAAGCTGTCACAATAGTCACATGAAAATACATACAATTTGTAATTGTAGTTATTCATAATGTTTGATGGTAGAGTTGACATATGGAGAAAGTAATTTACAACCATACAAAAATAATAATTGTGTACCTCATGCACTTTCAGAAGATAAGTAGGGGCTCTATTAATAGCAAAAAAGGATGTTTCCAAATTTAAAGACAGAGCCCACTGGTTCTGATGCAATTATTCCCCTGCAGAATGTGCTAGGTTGTAAAGAGTTGTTTGTATGGTGACAACTTGTAATTTATGTAAGAATGTAGGATGATGTGAAATGAGGTGAACGGTGACAAGTGCTGAGCTATGGAAAACCTCTTTGTGACATCACAAGACTAGTAAGCACAAGGAGGCCATGCACCTGGAATGGATAGGAAATAAGTAGTTCTTCTTTGACTACTATTTTCCACTAGAATAGAAAGAACACTTAAAAACGCACTTTGCCAGATTCACCAACATTGGTAATCGAAATGTAAATTACACCTCCCTGCACTAGACTGGCTCCATGTGTCCAGGTGAGATTTATACCATGAGAGGGCAAGTGGTGATAGCGTTTCTGTCTTCCACCATGGGGGAGCAGCTTTAAGTTATGGCAGGGGTGCCATAGCAGCTCTGCTAGTAGAGACTGTTGAAGGGATACCAATCAGTAAATCCCCTGCCAACGGTGGCAATGCTCCCTTCTTAGCCAGTGCCTCCCTCTGTCTGAGCTGTGCCTGGCCCTCTGTACATCTTCCAGTCAAGGCTGGTAGTTTGGGCTGCTTTGAACCTTCCTACTGCCGGGGCTCTATGCATGAGTTTACAACAACTGAAGCTGGTGTAAACCAAAGCTTAATCTGTTTTATGCCTCGGAGAGCAGTGCCACAGTCCAGTTAAACATTGCTTTCTCGCTGGTGTCCTCAGTTTATCATCTCTTGTTTCCCTCTTTCTATGGGCAGACAGGGGACCTTGTTCAAACAGTGGCAACTGTGCTGAATAATGAGGACATCAAACATACTGACTTCATAGGTAGCTGTGTTTAAGATGATATGCTACTTCAAGTCCTGCAATGAAGACAGATATAAACTTAGGGCAAAAATTTCAAACATAAGTGAATACATTTTTAGGTCCTTACACTCATATTTAGACATCTAAACGAATGTGGCCTGGTTTGCAGAAATGTTGAGTACTGCCAACTCTCTCTGAAATCTGTGGGGAGATGCATCTGCTTTCCGCGCCTGTGCAAACCCAACCATTTTTATTTAAGTGCCTATAGGGTTTAATAGGCTATTTGGAAAGATTACTAATGACAAAATATCAGTAAAACAGAGAATGATTTTTTTCACTTTTCTGTGTAATTAGCACAAGCAACCTTGTCTCCTAAGAACATTAATTTATTGTGCCATTTTCCTAATAATAATGTTATTCTTCCCCACTCTTGGATAACAAGCTGAAATACTGTAGCTTCTTAATAGCACTATTGTAAATATTGGCCAAGAAGGATACTCGGGCCTTGTCTAGAGACCACTGAAGTCAATGTGAGGCTTTCCATGGGCTTTGGATCAGTCCATGATGGTATCACAATGGTAAAATTTCAGTCTTCAGTGTGACTTGATCATAACCTGTAGAAGAACACTAAACCAAGCCACAGCTACTTACAATTGTCAGGCGAGATAAATATCTTTAATGATCTAATTCTGCTGCCACTGAGGTCAATGTGACTTTTGCCACTGAGCTCCAGCTGAGTGGTATTATTATTTAATATTTCTATTATAGTAGGATTCAGTGGCCCACTGTGTTAACTGCTGCACATACACAAGAGGAGGATATGGTGTTGTGTGTTACACAGAGAATTGCCATCTTGAAATGTTCTGCAGAGAAATCCTGTCCTGTTTTGCACAGGTAGCCTGGGAGAAGAGACCTTTTTCTCCACACCCTTCCCTGCTGGACCCACAGAGCAGCGTGATAGAGTACTAAAGAGAGCAGCAGAAGAGAAGTCCAGCTAGTGCACCATGATCCCATAGGGGTCTAGTCAGGTCCCTAATTTGTTAGGAATATGATTTGTGCACATGATCTCCCTCTGCTACGAGCCATCCTACCCTGCACTGGCAAAATAGTTCTTGGAACTAGTCCGCACTGCTCCACTCCATCCCTCCCCAAATCTACACAGCTCACGCCAGTGTTAGGTGCTGGGAGGGGTTCTACTGCCTTTTCTGAAGCCCACTTTCTGCTGTTGCTCTTCTTCAAAAACCAACGAGCAATAGGGTCACCACAAAGCAGTCTCAGATGAGTGATTTTGGGGCTGTGACTATATTTCTCAAATGATAAAGGAGTCTTCTCACTGGGAGATTGGAACATGAGAAGTCTCAGCTGTGGAAGTCAAAATGAGATGTTGCTACCGCGATAGGGTTGCCATCTAGTGGAGATCAAACCAAAACATACTATCATGAGTATTTACCAAGATGTCCATTTCATTGTATGAGTTGTGCTGAGAGCAATGTCATTCATGTCTTCAAGGAGAGAGAGAGAAAATGCAATTGTTCTTATGGTTGTTGGAAAGTTTTGCACAGTTTCCATTCATTGAAAAATGAGCACCTTGTGATTGAACATAGAAGCAAAGTCTGTTGTTCCAGTGCTGGAGTGATGTGTTGCATGTGTGTTATACATTTGTACAAAATGAAATTAATAGGCCTGCAACTGTCCCATTAGTTTTGCTTATAAACAGTGGGTAGTTAGGGATGCATGAACTTACAATAAAAGACCAGATGGACTTGAAATACCTCCAGACTTAGTATTGTATTTCTACCCATAGAGAAGGAAATGGATGGACAGAGGGAGCTGATAGAAACAAAGCTTTCTGCTGTGGTGGTAGCTTTCTGGCAGCAAGACTGAAAACAACAGGAAAGTGAGGCTTTCCACTGGGGAGGGGGATAGTGCTCAAACATTTAAAGGGACAGGACATCACAGTTAGTACCTGTGGGTCCAATAAAAATACCTCTAAGAAAATCAAACTTGCGCAGAACTCAAAAAAGGTGTTTGCTAATCAAATAAATTAACCTTCAAAAAGAGCAGCTGGAACCAAACTAATTCTTCTCCCATCACCATGCCACTGCAATCTGTATGTAAAGTATAAGAAAATGAAAGGAAAGCAGAGCAAAGAAATGGGCTTATTTGTCCCACAAAATGCCCTTTCTTTATTGGAAACTGTGATGGGGAGTGAAGGGGTTAATCTGGGCCTGAGAGGCCACTTATGATACCTGGCTGCCTCTGGAGGGAGAGGCAGGCTTCACTGATCATGAAGCCCAGCAAGGCAAGAGTAGGCTGGTTAGTATAAAGCCGGGGAGTTTAGAGCAGAAAGGGGCTGCAGGGAGGGAGTCTGGAGTCACTCTCTGGGAACAGAGAAGTGGTGAGGAGAACACCCAGGGTGGAAAATAAACCCTGGGATTCTAGGTCTGAAAGAAGGGTCAACCCAGAGAAGTTAAGTGGAGGAAGCCCAGGGAAATAGCAGGAAGGAGTGGGATTGGGTAGATCTTGGCTGCCAGTTATAGGGTCCCTGGGCAATGCAAAGTGGTACAGGATCTGGATTTGGAACAGAAGACTGCCTGACATGGCATATGGACAGCTTGTCTGGTGGGACCTTTGTTATCCCAGAAGGAGTGGGAGTGCAACTATATAGTGACCTGACCAGAAGGCCAAGTAACAAAGAGAGTGCACCCCATGTCACGGAGAGAGAGAAGGGTCACAGACTCAGTGAGAGTAACCAACAGACGGGGGCACCAGATGGGGCACGAGCTAATTGACAGACCTAGCCATGAAGAGGCACACCTGTTTCACATAAACCTTTCTAAGCATATGACACATCAGCAAATAGAACAGCAACAACATGCATAGTGTTGTATACTTCTGCTATGGGCCCAAAATTCATTTTCCACAAACATTGCAAGAACAAAACTTCATCCGCACCAGTGTCTGCAAACAGGGATCTGAACATGATGAATCAAAATTCCACTTCTAATTCATCAGAATGCTTGAAAGTAATTATTTCTATGGTTCACCCAGTGCTAGTCTCCAGTAGCTCTTCCTGGTCCTCTTAACAGTTAAATCATTGGGTGGTGGAGGAAGAAGGGCAATGACCTAAGTTCCCTCTAAGCTGCGCAGTTGCGCAGCAGGCTATACAGGCACGCAGCCACATGGGCCTGGAGAGGAGAGAAGTAGGGGGTGGGTGAGGAGGGGAGCAAGTTGGGGCGTGTTGGGTTGCTACAGGCCTGTCCCCTTTCCCCGGAGCTCCTGTCTCTGGGAAGAAGCACCTCTGCCCCGGAGCTGCTGCCGGTGGAGAGAGGGCTGGGGGAGGAGTTCTCTGGCCCCAGCCCCAGGGCAGCCTGCACCCCAAACGCCTCATCCCCAGCCCTACCCCAGAGCCCGCACCCCCAACCAGAGCCCTCACCACCACCACCACCCCGCACCCTAATGCTCTGCGCCAGTCCTGAGCCACCTCCCACCTCCTGAACCCCTCATCTCTGGTCCCACCACAGAGCCTGCACCCCCAGCCAGAGCCCTCACCCCCTCCTGCACCCTAAGACCAACTCTCTGCCCTCGCCATGAGCCCTCAAACCCCTCATCCCTCATCCCCCAGCCAGAGCCCTCCCCCCCAACACCCCAACCCTCTGCCCCAGCCCTGAGCCCCCTCCCAAACACTGAACCCCTAGGCCCCAAACCCACCACACATCACCTCCATATTAGTGCACATAAAATTAATTCTGCACATGCATGGGAAAAATTAGAGGGAACATTGGCAATGACTAGTTTTAATATGCTGTTTTCTTAGCATGACTCTGCAGCTGGGCAGCCTTCAATAAAGAGAAGGGGTTTCTTCCTTTAAAATGGAAAGCATCATCTTGACCCTGGAGAGAGCATCAGCAGAGATAATGGGTGGCAGCAGCAGCAATGGAAACATGCTTAGGGTGTTGACATTTTCCAGACTTCCAGCCAAAATATATTAAGGAGGCTGTATAGCGTGTGTAGGTATGTATACAATATATGCACAGCTTCCAAAGGAATAATTCACATTTGCTTAATTAACTAGACGTGCCTACAATACACAGTTTATGGAGCAAGATCTAAAGT
Organism: Mauremys reevesii; assembly: GCF_016161935.1. Taxonomy (NCBI): domain Eukaryota; kingdom Metazoa; phylum Chordata; order Testudines; family Geoemydidae; genus Mauremys; species Mauremys reevesii. Next base: position 162,848,208 of record NC_052623.1, read on the forward strand.
TGTGGGTCCAACTTTCGTTTTCATATATTTGATGCCTCATTTTTGTTTAAAATTGAATTCCAAACGGGCAATCAGATTGTCCGTGACCCTCATGCAAGTGTGTGAGGTTGAGATGACATAAAGGACCTTCACCCATCTCCCTGGGAGCCCCTGAACTTTATTTTATAGACAGGACACTCTTTGTTATCATTACATTACACAAAAAATGTTACTGACACCAAATTGCTTACATTGTACATAATAGATAGTCAACACCATGCATAAAAAAGTCTCGTTTAACTAAAGATCTAATTTACTTTTGAACAAACCTTGCAGTCCTTATTCAGACAAAATTCCTGTTGAGATCAAAGGACGGCAGGATTTGAGTCTCTGAGTCTATATTAATTTAGGAGATTGGACAGTTTTATTCATGATGAAACACAAGGAAAACAATCTCAGTTCACAATGTGCAGCAACAGCGAAGAAAAAGACCTCTCCAATAACCTTACCAATAACTAAAATATTTTCTATGACGTCCTTTTAGTTAACTTGAGGACATGAATGACTTTGCTGTGTGTGTGAACTTGTGCAATGAAACAAAATCTGTGCCTAATGCGTCAACGTGTTAAAAAACCCTAGCAAAATATGTATTTCTCTTTCTTCTTTAATTTTTGTTAACTGTATAGTTTAGAATATTTGGAACCTAGTGTACTGATTTCATTTCACTATAACTTTATATAAATAACACTGATGGGAAAGTCATCTATCCTTAATAGGAAAGTAAAACAGAAATAACATCTCAGGATGAGTTAATCTCAAGAGGTACAGAGGTTCACTTCAGAATAACAAAATTGATAGGCATATCCAAACCTTATCTGAACAATATCTGAACAATCCAAATCTCTCAACTCTTGGGGGAAATGAGCTTGAAATCTTGTGAGAACAGGCTTGTTCATGCCTTTTTTTCAATTCTTCCTTCCTTCAGTTAGTTCAAAAGTGGGTGAGGTAATATCTTTTATTGGACCAACTTCTGTTGGTGAAAGAGACAAGCTTTTGAGCTTACACAGAGCTGCCAGGACAGTTTCTCTTTTGATTAGACTTGGGCAAAGAATTTGAAATGGACAATTTATTTGGTAAGTTTGGTCCTTTTCCTATTCATGAATTGTCCATAAGCTGACAGTTGCCCCATTTTTCAGCTGCATTAAAGCAAGGGTTGGTTAAAAAATGTTCTTCAAAAGTGTTTATAGATGGATAATTGGGTTTTTGAATAAGCAAAATTTTTGCTTTCTGCGGAAAATTGAGTTTTCAGCCATAAACTTTCAGGGGGTTGTTTGGTTGGTGGTTTTTTGTTTTGTTTTGTTTTATGAAAAGTCAAGTTTTCCATAGGATAAAAAGAAAAACATTTCCCAACCACCTCTATTTATAGCAACTTTGTGCTTGTGATGGGATGTAAATCTCTTATTGGCACTGAAAGGGGTAAGGAGAGCTGGATATTCAATTAGTGCAGCTGGAGTGGGGACCAGGCCCAATTAAATAGGAGTCTTAGCTGGGCAAGGAGCTGGGTGGTTACTATAAAGAGAGGAAGCCCAGAGTAGAAGGGGACTGCAAGGAGAGAGAGACAGAATTCTGCAATCCTGCTTGTAGCACTAGAGAATGGAGAGACTGGCAGGCTGAAAGAAAAGGCCTCGGGGAGAGTCTGTAGAGAAAAATCAACATTTTTTAAGATTACCTCCGCAACTGAAGGCTAAATTAAGCAGCATAAAAAGACACTTTATTTAGGCCTATACTTCCAACTTAGTTATTCTCATACTGGAAGATATCTGGAAATGAAAAACACACACAAATACAAGTCTGGTTTTAGAAAATGAAAAGAAAAAGAGATTTTGTGGTTGCAAACTGCCTCCAGAGATCCTCTAAACTATTACATTGTAAACTTCCTGATCAACCCCTTGAGTCTGAAGTAGAAAGTCAAGAACTGCAACTCAGTTCACAAGCATGAATCTGTTGTTATGTCACGAGTAAGTCAGGAAAACTATTCGTGCAGTACCACTGAAATTTTACCTGTAGTGGTAGCCAATGATATTTCCAGAGAATCTTTGCTTGAAACCAGCACAGCTGAAGACCCTGAAGATAAGCCGCAAACCAACTAAGCCAAAGATCCCACAGATGATCTTAAAACAGAAACCCCAAGACCCGTAGGTGATCAGGTCAAAGCAATCTTCCTGATGAAACACGTTTGAAGTTCCCATCTGATAAAAATCACTTTCAACATTCAGTTATTTCAACTGAGCAACTGTGTATGCTAATATGGACTGGTCCTTGACAGCCCACTAACAGTGATATGCCAAATGAACAGTTTAATTTCTTTCCCTACAATCCACCATTTTCCTTTTCATTTTACAGAATGAAAAATGCACTGCATGAAGATTTGCATATTAAGTGGCTAGCATACTCATATCTTTCAGATTCTGCATACTGTCACGGTGTTGTGTGTTCGAGGATACAGAAACTCAAAAATCAACTTGGATAACAGGTTCTAGCTATTGGAAGATGTCTGTTCATGGAGGAGCAGGCAGCATACTCAGTCACTTGTGGCAGCTCTACAGCTCATGAAGGGTCATAGTATCAATGTATGTTTTGATAAGGAAGCACATGAAAACATCAGGAAATGGTATGTACTAAAATATTGCTTGACACAATCAAAGCTTTAGCTATTTTAGGTCTCCCCTTCCACAGCCACAGTGAAGTGCTGGAGAGTAATAATTGTGGTATTTACTTGAGCATCACTAAACTACTTGCCAGATGTAATACAACTTTCCCCCCAACATATTAGTGACACCAAGATAATCAAATATTTGAGCACAACAATTACTGATGAACGTAAGTCTTTTAACGTCAAAAGCCAGGAGGCACATACTTAATAGCTGCAAATCAGCTGTTTTTCACTGCCATTTTAGGTGGAACCCTGAATATTAGCTATGTTGATCAAATGTCCATTTAGCTTCACTTTGTTAGTATTGATTATATTGAAGGGAAAAAATAGATATAAAAGAGCATTTTGTAAGCTGTGGGGCAATAAGTGAGACAGGCACTGCATCCTTGTGTGACTAGTTAAGTAATGTTTTATTCTGGAAGTATGTATTAGACTCCAAATACCTGTCTGGACCGGGTTATGATGGGACTAGTACAATGAAACGGAGCTTGTGTAGGATTCCAAACAAAAATGAGAAAGTTTCTTTCAGGAAAGGGAGACAAAGTATATGCAACATACTTCTATTGCCCACCACATCATTTTAACCTAGTTTTGGTGCATGGTGATAAAGATACGGCCAGTTTGGACCAGAAGGCTGTCTTTTCAACTTTGCAGGAAATACATAAATATTTTGCAAACTCTTCCTGTCAATGGGAAAAACTAATGCTTAAATCTAAAAATAATTTTTATCTTCAAATTCTTGCTCAAGAGAGCAGTTTTTCAAAGAGAAGAGGAACTTGATGATGCATTTTAGACCCCTGAAGAAGTTGACAGCATTGATGCAGAAGATGAAATTGAACAGGCTTCTGAAGAATGAAGGAGATTCTAATGGCATATATTCCCCACAGTGGCTCTGAGAGGGTGAATCAGGCCAGGTAGGCCTAATTAAACAGTAGGGGAGAGACATAGGCTACAAGAAGGCCACTAATTAGAAGCAGGCTCAACTGGGCAGGAACAGGAGGGGCCTGTTTGGATTTTTTTTAAACTATTTATGTTTAAAAAAGCCTAAAGTGATGTGGCAAGGTGGATAAGGTAATATCTTTTATTAGACCAACTTCTGTTGGTGAGAGAGACAAGCTTTCAAAACTACACACAGCTCATCTTCAGGTCATGTGACATAATGTCACATAACCATTGGGCTGTATGTTTGCTGATCATGCTCTGACCCTTAAATCTGCCCCGGAAGAATCCCATACAGATATCAGGGGATGGGTCTGAATAGACCTTGCCTGCTCACTACTGGGTCTCTGGGTTGGAACCCAGAGGAGAGAGGGGGCCTAGGCTCACCTGCCAGTCACACAGGAAGCTGGCATGGAGGCCCTTGATACAAGGGGATAAGCACTTTTGAAAGCCCTGAGACAACAGGGTATAAGACTAGACAGGGCCTAAAGACCTGATGTAAAAACATTAGATTTTTGTTTCTTGGCCTCTGTTACCCTGGGAGAGGTGGGACTATAAATGATTTGCCTGGATAACTGAGTCACAAGAAAAGGCAGACTGCCACAGGGCTGGAACGGCTGTTGGCAGGGAGTGACAGGTGAGGAAAGCTTACAATGCCATGCCCTGACACAAGGGGGCAAGCCAGCAGTGAGTCAGCTCTTGTACAGCGGCATTCAAATGGCACAAACCTATACCTTCCTGCCTTCTTTTCAGTGTCCAGCTCCCCAGAAGGGCATGAGAACCCGCAATTACCTGCTCCCCAGAATAAAAGCACAGAGAGACTATTGTTGACATGAGCAGCCCTGGGACAGCTGGCTTGTCTTTATGCACCCTACTCAGTCATATAGCAGACACTGATGACCCAGTCCATAATATTGAATCATCTCTAATCAGGGCCGGCCCACAACATTTTGGCACCTGAGGCAGGGAGCTCAAATGATGCTCCCATTCCCCTCGCTTGGGTCAAAACTATGAAAGGTTTCAATTCTGCCTTCTTCCTGTTCTACTCCTCTCATGGTACTGCTCTGCTACGTGCCCCAATAAAGGAGAATTAACAACTTAAAATGCCTTGTTCAATCATTTTAAGTAACACTTAACTTTCGAACACCTGAACAGCAAATGTAACTTTCCTTGTCTGCATAATAAACACTGGCATTTTTATCTGTTTGAATAATCAAAGTGGTGCTTTCTGTGCCTTCTTGGTTGCAAAGATTTGAACTGCTGCCTGCTGAAGGTCCACAGTCTGGGCCAGCTCATGCTCTATTGAGATGGTTGCAAGGCTGACCAGTCTCTCCTGTGTCATTGTGGAGTGTAGATGTGTTTTTATTAATTTCAGCTTGGAGAAGCTGCGTTCTTCACTGACAGCTGTTACAGCAAGTGTTAGAAGTAGGCGCAGAACAACAAAAGCTTTTGGAAAGAGGGTGGTCATCTTATTTGTGCACATATATTCTAGAACAGCCTTTGGAGTTGATCCTGCTGAAATGTATCTTGAAAGTGCTTTCAGTTCATCACCTAAATCACTCGCATCAATATTGCGCATGTCATCATGCTTCAACACTGTCTCTAGTGTCCTGCATTGCTGATGTAGGGCTTCTTCAGGTATAGTGAGGAGTTTTGAAATATCATACAACATCCCAAATATACTGGTGTGTTCCTTGAGCTGCATGAAACATTCTTCAGCTGACTGTATTGCACAATCTAGCACCTTGTAACAGGGTAACGACTCACCCTGCGGCGCCTCCTGCTGGTCATCCAGGGAATTAGCTCTCCAGCCTTTGGAGCGCCTTATGCAGGCCTGAGTCTCGCCTGTTGCTGGCCCCATGTCCCTCCCAGACCCCGGTGCCCCTTTTCCTTGGATGCTGCCCCCTGGCAGTACCCCTTCAGCTCTCTGGGGGTTCCCCTTCACCTCCCAGGGGAACCCCCAACTCCCTATCCCCACCTCGCCTCAGTCTTTGGCTACTGCCAGTCACCATCAAGCCCCCGCTCACTGGGGTGGACTGCAGTATAATTGCCACTCATCATCAGCAAGGAGGATTTGGACCTGCTGCCTTTGCCTACCCTGGGCTGCCCCTCTGCACCCCCAGTACCTTTCCGGCCTTTATCAAGGCCTGCAGCCTGGGGAGTTTCCAGGCTTGAGGTCCCAAGCTCCTCTAGCCTTTCCCCAGCCCTGCTCCACTCAGGTACCCTGCTCAGCTCCCAGCAGCCAGGCCCTCCTCTCTCAGCAACTAGAGAGAGACTCTGTCTGAGCTCCTGGCCCATTGCCCTCTTATAAGGGCCAGCTGGGCCCTGATTGGGGCATGGCCCCAGCTGTGGCTGTTTTCCCTTCCAGCCCAGGCTTGCTGCTTACCCCTGCAGCAGCCATCTCGCAGCCTCAGCCCCTTCCCTGGGCTGGTTTAACCCCTTCCGGGCCGGAGTGGGGTGACTACCCTGCTACACACCTGGTTAAAGAATTCAACTTTAAATTGTTGTTTGGGGTCTCTTGTGGGATTATCCCGTGCCTTATAATCAAAATGTCTTCTTCTTCAGTGACTCTTGTATTCTGGAATGGGTGGGGAAATAGCTTCAGTGTGAAGTTCCTCTGCCAACTTCTGTGCACCGTTCAGAACGTTCTGAAATCCCTCATCTGACCGGTAAGACTGTAGGTATGACTTTGCTTTGTCCAGTTGTTCCATTGCTCCAGATAGATCAAGTCAACACCTTGGAGTCTCTTGCTTACATTTATTTCAAACAGTATGCCATGTCACAACACTAAGCCACACAGAAATTTGAAGTTATGTATATATTTCTGGTGATTCCATTTTCCTCTGCCACTGTTCCCCCATGAACAGTTCCTGTCATAGCATTATCCTCCATAATGGCAACTATGGCATCATCTATCTTCCCAATTTGGTGTTTGATAGGCTTTATTGCCTCTTCAAAGGTTTAACTCTTGGATCCATGTCTGCACTCCTCTGTTCTTTCCTCTCATGTTGGCACCATTATCATAGCCCTGACCTCTCATGTCAGCTATTGCAATTTCAGTATCTTCCAGCTTTTTAAGAAGCACATTTGTCATACCAGCTCCTGTAGTATCATCAATGTCAATAAATTCTAGAAAATGCTCTCTGACAGTCACCATTGCAAGGACACTTTCACTAGTTCTGTTGTTGTTACAAAATGCACCATTAAAGTCATTTGTTCCATATGGCTGATGTCAGGTATGCAATCCAGAATTGTACCTTGCTGACTTCAGATCTGTCACAATCTTCTGTTTGATTTTGTTGCCAGTAATTGTATGATCTCATTTTGACTTGTTTTTCCAAGGTAATGGTGTGTGTACATTTCTTGGGTGGTGACTCTTCTTAGATGCTCCTGGAGTACAGCATCAAACTCAGCCATCAGCTCCACAGTTTTAAGGAAGTTTCCATTGTTTGGCACATACAGCTGAGATGAAGTGCCACACAGTGCTAGGTTTTGGGTAGCAAGCATTCTCACAATGGCAATAAGCCTTTTCAGAACATTTTGCCAATAAAGAGACTCTGATGCAATCTTCTCTTGATGCTGATCATCTATGGTAGCCTTTAATCTTAGTCTCATCCCAAGATCTTTCCACTTATAGAATGCTCTCTGGTGATGTGCTGCCTTCTCATGGCATGCCAGATTTCTAGCCAGATTTTTCCAATCCTTTGTTGCTGTAGAACCCAAAGTGGCTGGAACATTAGACTGGAAGAGTTTGCAACAAAAACAGTGTGCAGCAATCTGGGTTTTTGAATACATAAACCATGGCCTCTCCACTCTGTCACCCTTAGGAATTTCACACCAGTAATGTGTTGGATGGAAACTTCTGTTTTCATTGGGGAACATGAAGTTTGGGGAACATGAAGTTTTTCACTTGCTGTGGCCCATGAGGTACAAGGAAGTCCCTCAGGCTACTGCTCAAGTGGCTCCACAGTCCTGGGTCATCTAGACTTAAGGAACTAAACTCAGCAGCAGCTGTTTCTTGCCCCTCCACCACACTCTTCTCTGATCTACACGTTTCTTCAGGAATGTGCATGGTTACATCCATTTGCGATGGAGATATGGATGCTGCAGTAGCTGCCAGGTCACCTGCACTCTGACTAACTGGAAGATCAGGCATCTCCTCGCCACTCACATCCTCACTGGGGCCGGAAGGCTCACCATGAACATTTGTGTCTATGTATCTCAGGAGAGCTCCTTCCTGCTAAGATAGAAAAGCTTCCTTTGCTTTCTTCCGTTTTCTGAATGCTGCCCCAGAGGGGCGTTTTCTTCTTTCACTCATGACTGCTGTTCTGTGCCAGCTATAGTGGCTCTCAACACTCAGTTGAAGGGGACAAATAAGCAGGCTGGTAGCAGGGCCTGAGTAAGGGAAGATATAAGCATCCTAAGAGCCTAACTGGCTCCTACTACTTCAGTTGACTGCCTGTTCTCCTCAAGCGGGTTCAGGGAAGCCGCAGGAAACAGAAAGCTCCCTGAGAAGCTGGTGTTAATCAGTCCAGGCTCCTGGGGGTGCTAGAGAGGTACATAAGAGGCTCCTCTTCTCTCTCTCCCTGCAGCTCCTGTTGCTTTCTGTTATTCCCTCTCACCTTTTCTCCTGCCTGCCTGTTTTGTCTCTTGTGCCCTCCTTCCTCCAACACAGCACTCTGCCATCTCTGTGCATCTAGAGCAGAGAGAAGACATATGCACCAGCAGCAGACACAATTTTCTACACTCTGGGTCCTAGTGGCGCCCCCCTCACACTCACAGTCTGGCACCTGTGGCAGCCGCCTCAGTTCTCCTCATGGCAAGGCCAGCCCTGCGTCTAATCTCCTTGCCCATGATGGCAAATATATTTGGTACTTGATTCTGTTTTCACTTGTACTAGTTTATACCCACATAACCCATTGACTTCAGTAGAGTTACTCCTATTTGACACTACTGTAAGTTCAAAATCAGGGCTCTTGTGCTCACACTGAAATGCTAAAAACATAAATGTGAAGACAGCAATCACAAGTTTTCAAACTGACGCAAAGGAAAAAGCTGATGTATGTCAATATTGTAAATGAAACATTTAGATACAAGAAAACAACTTGTCTTGATATTCTCCAAAATGAAATAAAATCTAGTCTTACCATTCTCACCAGATGTCTTGTCTTTTCCATTTGTTGCTCCAGTACCTTGTCTCTGAGAGAGAAATAAAAGGGATGTTATTATATGAATTCCCTGGGTTGCAGACTTCCATTTGAATCACTATTAGAGCCTGGTTCTCTTGACTGGCTCATATTTGTGAAGTCATTCACCCCAGTGCAAAGTGGATTTGAAATGCTACAAAATCAGATGGGTGCATTTTACACCACCTGTGCAGAAAGGCAAATCTCCACACAAGGTCCAAGGGAGTGAAGAATAAGGACCAATGTTTGGAGGGAAGACTTCCTTGTCCCATCTGGTTTAATCCCCTATGGAGACAGAACATTTCCCTCTGGTTTAAATTCAGTCAAAAATAGTAGAGACTGTGAGAGTCCAGTGACCATGTGTGAAAGTCATTTCAAAATGCATTTGATAGCTTTGCCTTCCATGCCATATGAATACTTTGATCTGAAGGAAGTGTATTGCCTTCCAGCTAATGGCAATGGATTCAGGAGGAAAGGGAAAAATCAATCTTACCTTAACAGGGGCATTGAAACTCTTGTAAACAAGCAGTATGCACTGCCATCAACCCCCCTGCAAAGTATTCGGCCTTAATCTAGTCCAGTCAACAGTCCTATATTTTTTTTAAATTGTACTATGCTGGCATTATTAACTCTTGGAGTCTTTGTGTTCTTCTACACTCTTTAATGATGCCATCATGGTGTGCAACACAAGGGATAGCTTTTTAATAATATGATCAAAGTATGGAAGAACACACAGCTGGAAGTAGTTAGCGTAGATATTGTCACAAATTAGTAGAACATAGCCCTGGGAGAGAAATAGCATAAATTCTCCCTGTACGCAGCAGAATCAATAAAATCAACAAACTAAATGAATCACAAATTATGTTGCAGATCACAACACTGTCTTTTCATATCTAGACAAACCCTGAACTATATACCATATTTTAAGAGACAAAAGCAGTCTTCTATTCAACATGTCACTTTTGGCCATTTTTACTATTTATTCCTTCTGGAATTTCCCCAGGATTTTCTAAGGAAAACACCAGATATCATCAGAGGATAGAGGCATTACATAAGATATTCAACATAAAATGAATATAAGTGCAAAACCATAATGATTATACAGTAAAACAGGATAAACAGTTTTGTTGCTATCATGCGTAGGAGGAACATAGTTTATGAATGCTTGGGGCCATATGAATTTTTAACGCAGTGGTTCTGTAGAATATCAAAGGCACATCATTAAATGTTCCTCCAGAATCAAAGTCACTACTCATTTGTCTGAAGAGGAGGGAAAACGGCTACAGAATATGCCAAATATTATAAGAAAGGGATGGGTTTACTTTTCTGCCCCTGATATTTTTCTACAGAATTCTCAGTGCAATACACAAACTATCTAGTTAATGTGGCATTTAAAACAGTGCTAATTTAATCCCGTATATGTAGAAAATAGGGTCAGAAGTGAATTTTCAGGCAGGAGTGGGTTTTTTGAGACTTAAATTAAAATTATAACATGAACCTTTTCAATTTATTCTTCAGCCCCCCCAAAACTTCAAGGCTTCAATTTTGCCTCTGATCTCAGATTCTTTTCCTATCTTGTATTTTACTGATCTTTGCTATTATACTGTACCAATTAGCACTGCTATGGTTAGGGATTGTGGTCAGGTGTTAATAAACATTTGTGGGGGAAAGGCTTTTTTAAATCACTGAGCCATAGAAATTTCCTTTGAGCTAAAATTTGGCTGATGAATGTCTCAGCCTGAAAACTATTTTTTTAATATTTTGTTTTTTGTTTAATATTTTAATATTTTGTTTTTTTAATTATTTCCTCTTATTTGAGGTGAATATATATTTAACAAATTAAATGTATTACTTTCTGATCTCTTCTGTATTTATAAAAGTAAAGAAATGAGGGGGAAATATATTTTCTGGTCTAGTGAATTGGGGGGAAGCAGTAGGTGTGATATAGCTTGATTTTAGTAAGACTTTTGGCATAGTCCTACATCACAGTCTCATAAGCAAACTAGAGAAACATGATCTAGGTGAAGTCACAGCAAGGGGGGTCCACAACGGGTTGAAAGGCCATATTCAAAGAGTAGTTATCAATGGTTTACTGCCAAACTGGGAGGCTGTATCTAGTGGGGATCCAGAAGGGTCAATCCTGGGTCCCATACTATTGAATATTTTCACTAATAACTTGGATAATGGAGTGGAAAGTATGCTTATAAAATGTATTGATGACACCAAGCTGGGAGGTGTTGAAAGCACTTTGGAGGACAGGATTCGAGTTCAACAACCTTGACAAACTGGAGAAGTGGTCTGAAATCCACAAAATGAAATTAAATAAAAACAAGTGCAAAGTATTGCACTTAAGAAGGAAAAATCAAATGCACAAATTCAACATGGGGAATAACTGAGTAGGCAGTAATACTGCTGAAAAGGATCTGGGGGATATAGTGGATCACAAATTAATGAGAGTCAACATTGTGATACAGTTGCAAAAAAAGGCTAATATTCTGGGATGTATTAAAAGGAATATCATATCTAAGACTCAGTAGGTAATTGTCCGCCTGTTTTCAGAACTGGTGAGGCCTCAGCTGGAATAGAGTGTCCAGTCTGGGGTGCCACACTTAAGAAAGATGTGATATTGGAGAGAGTCCAGAGGAGAGCAATAAAAACTATAATAGGTTTAGAAAAAACCTCACCTATGAGAAAAGGTTAAAAAAAACTGACTGGGACCTGCTAACAGTTTTCAAACATGTTAAAGGCTGTTATAAAGAAGACTGTGATCAATTATTCTCCAAGGCTACTGGATGAAGGACAAGAAGTAATGGGCTTATTCTGCAGCAAAGGAAATGTAGGTTAGCTATTAGGAAAACTTTCTAATCATAAGGGTAGTTAAGCTGTGGAAAAGGCTTCCAAGGAAGGCTATGGAATCCACCACTGCAGGAGGATTTTAAGAACAGGATGGACAAAAACATTTCAGGGATAGTGTAGGTCCTGCATCAGTACAGAAGGCTTGACTAGATAACCTCTTAAGGTCCCTTCCAGCCTTATATTTCTATAATTTTACAGTGGGTTACAAGAGAAATCCAGCTTTTAAGCCTTGCTTCCAGTATGGCCATTTGGGTACTCCAGTTGGTACCTAGGCACCTAAACTATGTATTTGGGTACTTAACTGCAAAACTGGGGACACTAGCTGAGGCACACAAGTTGTAAAATGGGACCCCATGTGTGAGCTTGTTGGGTTTTTTGGTTTGTTTAACTGATTATTTGACGCGTAGACAGGTATACTGTTATGCAATTAGCCAAAGGAAGAGGGCATGCAGCTTCAAAGAAAGAGCTGCCAGCGGGGAAAAAAGGGAAGGGAAGACAGGCAGAAGTGAAAGACAGGAGGTGTTCCATGGGGTGTTCAGTGGGTAAAGAACAGGTCAAGTGTAAGTGGGATACAGGCATTTATAGTATATAACTGGCCACTCATTGATCATCCATGTCAACATCTTCCAAATTTTGAGTTTTTGATGATTTTATTTGTCCAAACTTCTATTTTTGATGAGAAACCCTGCAAAAAAAATTTTGGTTGAAAATGTTTGTGTTTTTGACCAACTATAGAACTGGTCAAAATTTGTTAACATTAAAAATAGAATTGTTGGAATTTCACCATTTTTAAAACATTTTTGGATGTGTGTGAACTGCTGTGATTTTTAAGGGTAGGCAGAGAAAATAAACTGTTCTTGTTTTCAAAATTAAAATCAGAAGCAATGGGAGTAGATTTGCTTGCACTGACAAAAAACAGTCCTATTTCATTGGCACTTAGTAAAGAGGAAACATGTTATAAGAATGTTATAAGTAGATGGGGTGAAATTTGTCCATGTGCACAGAGGCAGAACAAAGTTTATGCACCATATAGGTCTCATCTAAGCCCTATTTCACTGCTAGATTACAAACTTCACTAACAGCAAAGAAGTTATATACATATAATATAGGCTATGCCTTCACTGCAAAAAAAAAAGCTAACTCGTGTTAGCTAACCCTTGTTAGCTAATTTAGGTTAAAATATTCATGAATACACAGCAACCCAGCTCTTAACTGCTCAGATTAGCAGCTATAGCAGCCTATGGTTGAAACTGAGCTGCACACTCATTTAAAAGCGGAGTTGCCATGTCTTCACTGCTATCTTAACCTGAGTTAGCAGAACTGAGAGTGAGAGAATGCATGCTGATGTGATGTGGCATAAAGGCAATAGCCTCATGAGTTTGGAGTGTCATTATTCAAAGCCATGAGAGAGTTATATGGGTCATGCCAAATTGGTACCTGTAAAGCCTTTATACCACACCATTATATATTCTGTATCAACCTCATATTTTACAGAAAAACTATTGCACAAATGTCTTATGTCTATTTACTATTTTTCATCTCTCTGCCTGTAAAACCAGTTGCCTTGGTTACCGTGTGTCCAACTGCACAGACCTGAGAGGAAGAAACAATATATAACTCATGCATTTTTTAAAACTTCTACAAATTGTATAAAAATAGCTTTTCCATACATAAAAATGATACTCCTTTAATGTCTAATATCTGTGGATCTTCCATGGTTTCCAAGCAAGGAAAGCTTGGGATTTCCCATTTCTACTACTGAATGGTCATGAGATACCAGACCTTAAACTTTCCCCTTGTCTGTCCAGGACTAAGTATTTCTTGTCCAGCACCTCAGAAAAACCTAATTTTGGAGGGAAATTTTTACATTTGAGTGGCAAATGAAGTACTTCTCTTGCAAGCTGATTTTTAAACATTGGTGACTTTTTGAAGCTGCTCAGAAGTTTGGAATGTTAGAATAAGCCCTGGTGAAGGTAAATTAGGAATTGGGCAGGTGAGGTCAAAGTACACGATAGATGCAATTTAGCACATGACTATTGCTACCATATGCTACAGTATAAATTTAATATAGTGTTTTTTTCAAATCTTGTAATCAAAATGCCCTATATTCTATCACATTGTCTTTAAATTGTACAAAGTATTTATGGTAAAGTATAAGAGAGAAGTATATGGTAAAGTATAAGAGAGAAATCTGAAATAAAAACCCAGATCTGACTACCCTGAGGACCAATAGCAGGATCCAGATCTTCAACATGACCTCCTTCTCTGTTACATATATAATCTATACACACACACCCCTGCACTCCCTGACTCTGGAAAGTTTTCAAATACTCTAAATTTTTCTGAAACCAGGTGAAAGTTTCCTATTGACTATAGTTGCATTTGGTTTTAAATTGCATTTAAAAATAGGTAGCTGACACTGGAGAAAATAATGCATCTTATTGGTAGATCAAAATCCTTTCAAGTGCCATTTCAAAATGACTCTATTTAACTCAATGGGAGTTTTGCCATTGATTTCAGTGGGGTCAGAATTTCACCCATGCCCTATAAGTCCAGAGAACACAAATATCTTGTTGGAATAGTAGACAATGGACTCAAACAGCCCACAGAAAGGAAAAACAGAAAGACCAATATACAACTAAGGAGTGATAGAGCCAAGCAACTGTGAGTTGGAGCCGGCAGATACATCCTGGAAAATTTAGGGTGTCAAGTACATTTGTGTATGAAAGTTGGAAGATTAAATTTTCCTTAATGAAGGGTTAAAGTTTACTATGTTTGGCCATGCTAGCGTATGTTCAGAAGTTTACCTGTAATTGTAGCAGTCCGTACTTCCATATGTAGCTAGAAAGTTTGTTAATTTTTGTCTTCTACTTACCAGATCTTTGTCTTCTCCAAGGATAATTAGAAAGTCATAATGATGTTCACTATCTTCCCCCCCAAAAAAATCTTTTAAGAAGGGGAACACTGATGCTGATGCCCCAGCTACAGACAGAAGGACCTTCTGCTTAATGAAGACAGTAAGGAGCACCTGACTTTTAAAAGATGAAGCTAGAATTTATTTTAATACACCTGCTTCTTGACCATGTACTAGAGAGGATAAGGCAGAACTGGGAGACAGAGAGCAAGTACTGGCTGGTAGCTGATAACACACACATATGTGCTTTCTCTCCCTTCTCCTCTGAAAACCCCTTGCTGAAAAAAACATTGGTGTTGCCTCCCCAAAATCTGGCTGCCATGTGGCCTGCTGCATATACAAAATAAAACCCTCCATGCCAAATCAGCTCATCTGTATGGGTGGCATTGCTCGTCTGCAGAACATGTATTATGTTACTATTTTAGGATTAGCTAGAGGTCAGGGATCCTTTAGAGAATCTCTAATATCATTAAGAAACCTTTCTTCTTCTCGTTGCTCTACTTTTACCTCCTCTTCATGTTTCTCTGCTTATTTCCATGCTAGGAAAGTGGTGCTGAATATTAATGAGACAAAATTGTCATTCCCCATCAGTATTTTGGGGATAATTTCATCAAATGCAGAACACCCAGCCAACACTGGATATAAATACAAGGTGAGTCAAGCTACCCAATTATTTATGTCTTACATATGGATGGAAAAGGTGCTTGAGCACCTTACAGTAAGCATAAGCTACAGTAAAAAAATACTTGAATATACAGTTACTTGGGTAGACAGATGTGTCTGAGCTGTATTCAGCACAACTCAGGGGGAGGAGGCATATGTCACTGTATGCCACCTTTGTAGCTCCTAGATTCTGGGACTTACCAGAAATGACTCCAGTCTCTGACATAAGATGGAGAGACACAAAGGCTGTTCTAACTTATACCTGGCTGATCACTCCTCCAAGATCTCCTTTTTCCTGGCTATGGCCCCTATGTATGCCAGCTTTTCACCATCCCCTGACACATTGGGAATTCACAAGTACCGGTGGAGCCAATTTTCTGGCTGTTTTGTGCTATTAGAGCAGTGTAAAATAGCATGCCAGAATCTGGCCCTCAGTAACAGCATCTACCTGTCAAAATAAAAAATTTCTGTGGACATTTTGGCAGTTCCTCTCAGTAGCTACATGGTCATGTAGTATGCTATTTAACCATCCCTTGATTGTACTAATTTTTGCTGGGACAGTCATTTTGATTGGGATTCTCCCATTAGCTTTATGAGTGAGAGTGCTGCAGGTGGGCTACAATGGAGTGACCTGACCCAAACTGCAATGGCTGAAAAATTGCATCGCCAGTGGTAATGATTTTATGCACTTCTATAACCACCAACCATATACGTACATGATGAGATTTCAATGACAGATGTAATATTTTCAATAACCAGCAGAACTGACTGGGAGACATGGAGCAGACCTGCCTTCTAGATACAGTGGACCTGCTTCTTCTCCTGATTCTGCACCTTATGAATGCACTTACACCTATGTAAAATGAGTGCAAAGTGGGTCTAAAACATTACCAAATCAGAGGGCACCGTCTTATACCTTTTTTGCACTAGTGTACAGTACAGATCTATAAAGGGTGGACTGGAGTGGGGAATCAGGCCACTTAAACCTCATTGGAAAAATAGACCACCCAACATCCATAGGCTGAATACTTTATTCTACAAACAAGCAAAACTCCCTTGAAGTCAGGGCTGGCCTTACCATGAGGCGAACTGAGGCGGCCGCCTCAGATGCCAGACGGTGGGGGGGTGCCACTAGGACCCAAAGTGTAGAAAACTGTGTCTGCTGCTGGTGCATATGGTGGAGTGCTGTGCTGGAGGAAGGAGGGCACAAGAGACAAAGCAGGCAGGAGAAAAGGTGAGAGGGAATAACAGAAAGTAACAGGAGCTGCAGGGAGAGAGAGAGGAGGAGCCTCTTATATACCTCTCTAGCACCCCCAGGAGCCTGGACTGATTAACACCAGCTTCTCATGGAGCTTCCTGTTTCCTGCTGCTTCCCTGAATCCACTTGAGGAGAACAGGCAGTCAACTGAAGTAGTAGGAGCCAGTTAGGCCCTTAAGACACTGATATCTTCCCTTACTCAGGCCCTGCGACCAGCCTGCTTATTTGTCCCCTTCAATTGAGCGTTGAGAGCCACTCTAGCTGGCACAGAACAGCAGTCATGAGTGAAAGAAGAAAACGCCCCTCTGGGGCAGCATTCAGAAAACGGAAGAAAGCAAAAGCTTTTCTATCTAAGCAGGAAGGAGCTCTCCTAAGATACATAGACACAAATGTTCCGGCCCCAGTGAGGATGTGAGTGGCGAGGAGATGCCTGATCTTCCAGTTAGTCAGAGTGCAGGTGACCTGGCAGCTACTGCAGCATCCATATCTTCATCTCAAATGGATGTAACCATGCACATTCCTGAGGAAAAGTGTAGATCAGAGAAGAGTGTGGTGGAGGGGCAAGAAACAGCTGTTGCTGAGTTTAGTTCCTTAAGTCTAGATGACCCAGGACTGTGGAGCCACTTGAGCAGTACCTTGAGGGACTTCCTTGTACTGCCTGGGCAACAGCAAATGAAAAACTTCATGTTCCCCAAATTTCATGTTCCCCAATGAAAACAGAAGTTTCCATCCAACACATTACTGGTGTGAAATCCCCAATGGTGACAAAGTGGAGAGACTTATGTACTCAAAGAATGCTGCACACTGTTTTTGTTGCAAACTCTTCCAGTCTAATGTTCCAGCCACTTTGGGTTCTACAGGAACAAAGGATTGAAAAAATCTGGCTAGAAATCTGGCATGCCATGAGAAGGCAGCACATCACCAGAAAGCATTCTATAGGTGGAAAGAGCTTGAGATCAGACTACGATTAAAGGCCGCCATAGATGATCAGCATCAAGAGAAGATTGCATCAGAGTCTCTTTATTGGCAAAATGTTCTGAAAAGGCTTATTGACATTGTGACAATGCTTGCTACCCAAAACCTAGCACTGTGTGGCACTTCATCTCAGCTGTATGTGCCAAACAATGGAAACTTCCTTGAAATTGTGGAGTTGGTGGCTGAGTTTGATGCTGTACTCCAGGAGCATCTAAGAAGAGTCACCACCCCAGAAATGTACACACACGACTACCTTGGAAAAACAATTGAAAATGAGATCATATAGTTACTGGCAACAAAAGTCAAACAGAAGATTGTGGCAGATTTGAAGTCAGTAAGATATTACTCTGTTATTCTGGACTGCACACCTGACATCAGCCATATTGAACAAATGACTTTAATGGTGCATTTTGTAACAACAACAGAACTAGTGAAAATGTCCCTGCAATGGTGACTGTCAGAGAGCATTTTCTAGAATTTATTGACACTGATGATACTACAGGAGCTGGTATGACAAATGTGCTTCTTAAAAAGCTGGAAGATATTGAAATTGCAATAGCTGACATGAGAGGTCAGGGCTATGATAATGGTGCCAACATGAGAGAAAAGAACAGAGGTGTGTAGAGTTAAACCCTTGAGCTTTTTTTGTCCCATGCAGTTCTCATTCATTGGACTTGGTGGTCAGTGATGAAGCATCAGCTTCTAGTGAGGCTGCTGAATTTTTTAATGTAATTCAGTGGTTCTCAAACTTTTGTACTGGTAACCCCTTTCGCATAGGAAGCTTTGAATGTGACTCTCTCTATAAATTAATATCACGTTTTTATATATTTAACACAATTATAAATGATGGAGGCAAAGCAGGGTTTGGGGTGGAGGCTGACAGCTCACAATCTCCCACATAATAACCTTGTGACCCCCTGAGGGGTCCCTATCCCCAGTTTGAGAACCCCGATGTAATTCAAAGTATGTCTGTATTTTTCTCTGCATCAACTCATCAATGGCAAATTTTGAAGCAACATCTGGGAGCATCCTCTCTGACACTGAAACCACTGAGTGCCACATGATGGGAAAGTTGAGTGGAGGCAATAAAGCCTATCAAATACCAGATTGGGAAGATAGATGATGCCATAGTTGCCATTATGGAGGATAATGCTATGACAGGAACTGTTCATGGGAGAACAGTGGCAGAGGGAAATGGAATCACCCGTAATATATACATAACTTCAAATTTCCTTGTGGGTTAGTGTTGTGGCTTGACATACTGTTTGAAATAAATGTAAGCAAGAGACTCCAAGGTGTTGACCGTGATATATCTGGAGCAATGGAACAACTGGACAAAGCAAAGTCATACCTACTGTCTTACTGGTCAGATGAGGGATTTCAGAACGTTCTGAACGGTGCACAGAAGTTGGCAGAGGAACTTCACACTGAATCATAGAATCATAGACTTTAAGGTCAAAAGGGACCATTATGATCATCTAGTCTGACCTCCTGCACAATGCAGGCCACAGAATCTCACCCACCCACTCCTGTATCAAACCCCTAACCTATATCTGAGCTACTGAATTCCTCAAATCATGGTTTAAAGACTTCAAGGTGCAGAGAATCCTCCAGCAAGTGACTCGTGCTCCACGCTGCAGAGGAAGGCAAAAAAAACCCAGGACATTCTGGCAAACTGCCCTGGAGGAAAATTCCTTCCTGACCCCAAATATGGCAATCAGCTGAACCCTGAGCATGTGGGCAAGACTCACCAGCCAGACACCCAGGAAAGAATTATCTGTAGTATCTCGGATCCCACCCCATCCAACATCCCATCACAGGCCACTGGGCATATTTACCACTAATAGTCAAAGATCAATTAATTGCCAAAATTAGGCTATCCCATCATATCATCCCCTCCATAAACTTATCAAGCTTAGTCTTGAAGCCAGATATGTCTTTTGCCCCCACTGCTCATCTTGGAAGTCTGTTCCAGAACTTCACTCCTCTGATGGTTAGAAACCTTTATCTAATTTCAAGTCTAAACTTCCTGATGGCCAGTTTATTATATCCATTTGTTCTTGAGTCCATATTGGTACTGAGTTTAAATAATTCCTCTCCCTCCCTGGTATTTATCCCTCTGATATATTTATAGAGAGCAATCATATCTCCCCTCAGCCTTCTTTTGGTTAGGCAAAACAAGCCAAGCTCTTTGAGTCTCCTTTCATAAGACAGGTTTTCCATTCCTCGGATCATCCTAGTAGCCCTTCTCTGTACCGGTTCCAGTTTGAAGCTATTTTCCCACCCATTCAAGAATACAAGTGTCACCGAAGAAGAAGACATTTTGATTACAAGACACGGGATAATCCCATAAGAGACCCCAAACAACAATTCAAAGTTGAATTCTTTAACCAGGTGCTAGATTGTGCAATACAGTCAGTTGAAGAACGTTTCACGCAGCTCAAAGAACACAGCAGTATATTTGGGATGTTGTATGATGTTACTTAAAATTTTTGAACAAGGCATTTTAAGTTGTTAGTTCTCCTTTATTGGGGTAGGTTTCAGAGTAGCAGCCGTGTTAGTCTGTATCCGCAAAAAGAACAGGAGTACTTGTGGCATCTTAGAGACTAACAAATTTATTTGCGCATAAGCTTTCGTGGGCTACAGCCCACTTCTTCGGATGCATGGAATGGAACATATATTGAGGAGATATATATATACACATACAGAGAGCATGAAAAGGTGGGAGTTGTCTTACCAACTCTGAGAGGCCAATTAAGTAAGGAAAAAAAACTTTTGAAGTGATAATCAAGATAGCCCAGTACAGACAGTTTGATAAGAAGTGTGAGAATACTTACAAGGGGAGATAGATTCAATGTTTGTAATGGCTCAGCCATTCCCAGTCCCTATTCAAACCTAAGGTGATTGTATCTAGTTTGCATATCAATTCCAGCTCAGCAGTTTCTCCTTGGAGTCTGTTTTTGAAGCTTTTCTGTTGCAAAATTGCCACCCGCAGGTCTGTCATTGAATGACCAGACAGGTTAAAGTGTTCTCCTACTGGTTTTTGAGTGTTATGATTCCTGATGTCAGACTTGTGTCCATTAATACTTTTGCGTAGAGATTGTCCGGTTTGGCCAATGTACATGGCAGAGGGGCATCGGTAGGTAGCAGAGCAGTACCATGAGAGGAGCAGAACAGGAAGAAGGCACAATTGAGACCTTTCAAAATTTTGGCCCAAGGGAGGGGACATGGGGGCGTCATTTGAGCTCCCCGCCTCAGGTGCCAAATGTTGTGGGACGGCCCTGCATGAAGTCAATATGGGCCCTATACTTAACTGATTAACTGGCAGATGTAGCTTTTTAAAATTACCAGTTTAGGTCATAGTTCCACTGAAAATATGTCCTTCTTAATTTATTTTTACAATTGTGTAATTAGTAATAGCTATTTTTGGAAATCTCAGATGGGATGAGCAGTCAACCTGTGGAACTCTTTGGCAGAGGATATTGTGAAGGCCAAGAGTATAACAGGATTCAAAAAAGAACTAAATACATTCATGGGGGATAGGTCCATCAGTGGCTATTAGCCTGGCTGGTCAGGGATGGAGGTGTCCCTAGCCTCCGTTTGCCAGAAGCTGGGAATTGGCGGCGGGGATGGATCACTTGATGATTCCCTGTTCTGTTTATACCCTCTGGGGCACCTGGCATTGGCCACTGTCAGAAGACAAGATACTGGGCTAGATGGACCTTTGGTCTGACCCAGTATAGCCGTTCTTATGTTCTTATATCTGTTAATAGTTTACAATTGCAAAGATTTGCCATAGAATTCCACGAATTGTATGAAGTAGAGAACAGCTTTATTCAGGGTAAGGGAAATATAATAGTCATGTTTTAAGTCTTGTAAAGGTACAGAGGGAAAAAGCTTTCTTTCTCATTCTCTTTTACCATTGCAATCCTGGAATTTATAAACCAGCACAGCGAGAAACCGCTAATTTTGTATTCAAATTCAGTGTAATTTTCTCAACAAAGAATATTTACACCTACAGCAAATGTAATCGACATAATTAGCACAAACTGTAGCCTGTCTAATATTTGGTTTATTGGCATATTTTGAATTAAAACATGATTAAGCAGATATTTCTCTGAAGACATTGTAATCACATATTTTTCTGAGGGGGCAGGAATTAATGGAATCTTTGCAGTTAATTTTGAAAGCAGCTGCAAGAATGTGCTGTATTTCCCTAAATCCTGTTAATTACTGTGCAGGCCTTAAGAAGATATCCTTCATTATTCTGGTGGAGGCTGAGGGTTTGATCCTGCAAGATGTATTTATGTAGTAACCTTTACTCAGGCACGCAGTTGTAGTGACTTTAATAGGATTACTTGCAAGAGTAAGAGAAGTAGGACCAAGCCCTTGGTGTGCTAATGTGAAATTCCTTTAAGCAACATATTAAATTTTGTTTAGCAAAGGGCAAACATTGTTCAGTTGGCCAAAGAACAAGTCTCACCACTCTGCTTGCCAAAAAAAAAATTACCTCCCCTCCAGTCTACAGTAATACAGCCTGTACCTAATTAAAGTTGAAAAAAGATGTCAAGGTGGCCTAAGAGAAATGCTCTAAATCTTTTTAATTGATAAATCTGGTTGACAGAAATTAAAAAATGGCAAACCTCTTAAGCAAAAGGGTCTCTTCCTCTTACTACTATTTCTTATCTTAGATTTAAGACCATCAATACATATCTCCTCACCTGCAAAATGTATATAGATTGGGCCAGACCCAGAAGTCTGGATTCAGGTCCAGAGCTTTCTGTCTTCCCTGGAGAGAGGCTGATAACTCCACAAGGAGTTTCCCTTAAACAGCACTCTAAGAAGTCAGGACTGTGCACAAAAACGCCCCTAGGAACCTCTGTTTGGAGGAGAGGGATGATCTGGCTGTATTCATTTTTCTGAATAATATCTGTGGAGTTGGTGGGGAGATTAGATGCCCTCTGCCTTGTCATATCTGAACACATCTCCGTTCATTCCTTCACATTTTCTTCTCCCAGGGAAAGCTGCTTCACAGTGATGTGAATAAGACCGTGTACCTGCTTCTAAGTATAGGAAGCAGAGCTGAGGGGGAAATCGGAATTTCAGTCCGGTAAGAAATTCTGATATTTTGATGTTTGAAACAGGACAAAAAGTTGAAATATTGAAACTTTATGGAGAATGACAGGGTCTGAAATTTTTTGATTCAGAAATGGCAAAGCATTCCATTTGGCACATTTGATTGAAACTGAACCTTGTGATACTCCAAAATCAAAATATTTTGTTTTAGTCTGTTGAACGGAACCAAAACATTTCATTTTGAGTCAGTTAAACATTAAACTACATCTTCCTGTGGGTGCTACATTGACTCAGGGCGTTGTCATCTGGATGTCTGATGGCCCATTCTTCCCTATGGGCTGGACTCCCTGGCCAGACTACATCACCCATGTCAGGTCAACAAACCAACATATTTTGATTCACGTCAAACCAACTGCTTTGGTTTTCCCAAGGGAAAATATAAAAAATTCTGTGGAAATTTTTGATTTTGCAGAAACTATATTTTCAATTGAAAGATCATTTAGAGGGAAGGTTCTCTAATGGGAAAACACCTCAGCTCTGTTAAATGCCTGGAGACAAGACTGTTCAGCTTTTGATGGTTTTGACTGTAATGTCCAGTGGGGAGTGGATCAGGGACTTGGGGCTGTTGGAGGGTAGCATGCAGAAGCTGATATTTGGAATCAGATGATAGGTTCTGATATTACCCAACTATTAGGCCCCCCAAATTGGAATAGTATCCGAATCCAAGTATAAGTATCAGACTTTTTGCTCATGCCTAGTCCAAATGAATACTGGTGGGTTTTTGTAACAAATGTTTGCTTCATATTTCATTTTCCAAACCCCCATGAAATCCAGAAGAATTTAATTTGCTAGGAAACAAACCCAGCTGTAATTTAGTTTAAGGCTGTCTTCAAGGGACAGCACAGTTATTAATGGCAGAAGTTTGCACCAACAAATTGTGCCGTATCTGAACATATTGATCCTAACATTATTAAGACAGACTTATCTCCTTCACATGCCTGAAGAATGAAAGTGTTTTTTTCAATTGTACACTGAAAACACATTTGTCTTCTCTTTCTCCCTGGACTCCCTACATATTTCAATAGAGACAGAAATAAAACAAAAAGGCATTACTATACATTTCAATAACTTTTGGTATATATTGCATTAGCAACTAGTAACTGACCAGTCAAAGTCTGAACAGATGATATTTGAAGAAAGTTTCAGGTTGTCATATAATGCAGCTTCCTGTTTTCATAGAAGGACAAAAACCACAGGACAAGTTATTCCATATCCAGTACAGCTCCAAGGAGAAGCAGCAAAAGTGGCTATATTTCACCTTTGCCACTCTTGATGTCCAGGCTGCCAGTCCAGTCACAAGGAGCAACTTAGAGCAGCCTCAGGGCTTGTCTAGATTATGCCAGCTGCAGTGACTTCACAGGGGCTATTCCACAAGCTGGGGATTGAGGGTGAGTGCACTGCATCCAGACCCCTTGTCCTTGGCCATGATCCTTATGCTGGCAGCTGCATGGAGAGATGATGCAGAGCTGTTATTGCTATCTCTATGCCACTGGAAGATTCCCCTATGCAAGGAGAATCTTCAACTGGCCACTTGGGTGGCTTTACATTTATTTTGAGACACTGGAGTGGCACAAATCAGATATAAGTGGACAGAGAATCTGCCCCTTATTGTTCAAACATATTGAAATTGAGCTAGTAAGACTTTGGAGAGCTTGAAGTTATGTACAAGTCAAAGCAAAACTCTGTTGTCTGGCTTGGCTCTGTGAGCCTAAACTGAAGCCAAGCTTTTGGAAGTGACCCTACTATACTGGAAAGAAAATAGGCAGGGTGATATGTAAGGTTACAGTGACTGCCAGGAAGAAGTGTCAAGCATTTTCACTTACTCGGCTCTTTCTCATTCATAGACACAAAACTGAAGAAAAGCCAAGAAACTAGTACCAGGCATTCAACCTTACATTCTCTGTGTGCCTCTGGGTCCCAAAACTCACCGGGCCTCATTCTCTGCTGCCTTGTATCTAGTGTAGTCATTTGCACCTGTGCAAAGTGGATTTAAAATGCAATCAAATTATCATGATGTTTTATACCTACGCTGCACAGGTGAAAATGACTGCTGATCTTGAAAGGCAGACAAAAACCAGTCCTATTATGTTTCACCTTAAAAATAAATGTAGGTATTTAATAAGTTCATTGTTGCACTGAATGTGCAAAAAAGTACCTTTCAGAGTTTCACAAGGAAAGCACAGTGGCCAAGTATGATGAAAGTTCACTATTTCTTGTTGCTTAGATCCACTTCTATGTTCCATCTATTTCTAAAATTTTGTAGACAGCTGGGGGGAGGGGAGGAAGCCTACATGGAAAACCCCCAAAGGGTACTGCCAGAATGCATATTATTTTCAATATACATTGTTTCTGTAATTTTGAATCTATAAGCCCAGCTCCTCAGCTGATGCGAGCTGACATTGTGCCGTTGTCTTCTGTGCATCTACATCAGTCTACGTCAGCTGAGGATCTGGCCGAAAAGCCCACATCCAAGATTCAAACATGTTTGAACTTTTACATGAAACAAAGAAAATGTTCAACCCTCAAACTCAGTGAAATGATGATAGAGTGCCTCACACAATCTTACTGAAGAGGATAATTCAAACTGGCTTGGCTATTAGTACTGTCACCTGGATTGCAAAGCTGATTGGATGAACTAAAGGAAGAGTAGTAATAAACAGCCAAGTATTGAACTGGAGGGACATTGGCTTGCATTTGGCTGCCCTAGCTTGAGTGCAGGATATGTACTCCTGCATATGCATTTCAAATTGTGCTATGTATCCAACAGGGCTGGCCTTACCAAGAGGTGAACTGAGGCAGCCCCTCGGGTGCCAGACTGTGTGGGGGCACCACTAGGACCCAGAGTACAGAAAATTGTGTCTGCTTCTGGTGAATATGTATTATCTCTGCTTTAGATGCACAGAGATGGTGGAGAGCTGTGCTGGAGGAAGGCAGAATTGAGACTTTTCAAAGTTTTGGCCCAAGCGAGGAGGCATGGGGGCATCATTTGCACTCCCCGCCTCAGGTGCAAAATGTTGTGGGCCGGCCCTGGTATCCAATGTATTTGCTCTTCCTTTTCTCTCCTTGACTGTATGTCTCAGTGTCTCATTCCTCCCTCTTCCCTTCAAGTTTGTTTCTATTGTGTATAACTTTTCCAGCTTTCCTTCCAGCTCCCTCCTCCCTGTTATGTCCTTGAAATCCAGTAAGCCAGTCCTGGCTTTTCAATTTACTGAAGATTTTATTTGAGTAACAAACAATGAGTAAATAAAGCCACTCTTACATGCGCACACATGCATGAAGTTTGTAGTGTGGGAGAGTTTCAACCAGTAAGACTCCTTTGTTAAACTCTACTTCCAAAATATTCCAGGCCTTAAACATGAAGCAGGATTTAGCCCTTGTGGGGGTCTAGAGGTCTATTAAATTGTAGAACACTTTTTCCATGAGGTGTAGCAAAAGACCCATTACTTGAGACATTTAAAACGAGACTGGAAAAAGCACTGGAACTAAACTGTAGGGGGCAATTCTGCACCAGCAGGGGTATGAACTAGCTGACTTATTTTGTTTTTCTATCTCTAATTCCTGTGATTAGCAGAATTAACTTTTGAGACAAATATTAAAAGAAATAAATATCCCAGATCCTCAGCTAGTGTAAATTGGCTGTGTCATATTACGCCAGCTGGGGATCTGGCCCATACATATAGCTTGCCCAAACCAGAACTATGAGGAGATACAATAACCAGTTTTGAGCGTTGTCTATGAAGCATACAGACATCAAGTGTGTAGAATAGTTGTGATCTAAAATCCTGTCATTAGATAAAACATTTGCAGCTGTAACTGTTCTGCAGCTGCATAGCTTTGAGCCTTTTCCATAGATGCTGCCATCTATTTTCCTGCCTCAGCAGGAAGATGGCCTACATGATCTAATAGGTCTTTTCCATCTTTGTGATAAAGAGAAATCAGAACAGAAAGTCATTTTGCATTGGAAGTGGGGATTGGCAACACTGGATCTCAATTTTAGGGAAGGTTCAACATCTATTTCAAGCAAATGTATGGATACATGTTGTTTGAGTTTTAACTTAACTAGCATGTTTTTTTTTATTTTATTGCCAAACAACATCAAGGGAAGTGGAGAGAAAGATCAGTAGAATACTGTCAGATAAGGGACTGCAGGTTATCCATCTTCATTAGAGCATCCAGGACAGTGTAGCCAGTATAAGGATATTGGTTTATGGGGGCTCAGAATGATGTGACAGCTCTGTAGCAACAAAGATAGTAGAAAGAAAAAGACAGTCTCTCACATACATACACAGTTGGATGCTTCTTTCTCCTAGTTTTCTTGTCTGGAAGGAAAATGCCCCCCTTCCCCTTTCTGTGTTGTGGACCTGGGTCTATTCTCTATCTCAGGGATCAGCAACCTTTGGCCTGTGGCCCGCCAGGGTAAGCGCCCTGGTGGGCCAGGTTGATTTGTTTACCTGACACGTCTGCAGGTTCAGCCAATTGCAGCTCCCACTGGCCACGGTTCACTGCTTCAGGCCAGTGGGGGCTGCGCCCCGAGGGATGTGCTGGCCGCCACTTTCTGCCATCCCCATTGGCCTGGAGCGGCGAACCGCTGCCAGTGGAAGCCGTGATCGGCCAAACCTGGGGACACAGCATGTAAACAAATAGGCCCTGGAGGGCCGTGGACCAAAGGTTGCCGATACTTGCTCTA
This sequence comes from Mauremys reevesii, assembly GCF_016161935.1. Lineage (NCBI taxonomy): Eukaryota > Metazoa > Chordata > Testudines > Geoemydidae > Mauremys > Mauremys reevesii. The sequence goes on from NC_052623.1 coordinate 162,875,514, forward strand.
TCTTTTGCCACCCACTCTGGTTCTAGTGGTATTACAGGTTCTTCTTTAGAGCAGGGGTTCTTAACTTTTTTCTTTCTGAGGCTCCTCCAACATGCTATAAAAACTCCCTGGCCCATCTGTGCCACAACAACGGTTTTCTGGCCTTCCCTGCAGATTCAGCCTTGCTGCAGTGGGACCCAGGCCTCAGCCCCACTGCAGCTTGGCGCTTGGGCTTCAGTGGTGAGGCTCTGGCTTTGGCTTTGTGCCCTGGGCCCCAGGGAATCTAACACCAGCTCTGCTTGGCAAACCCCCTGAAACCTGCTCACAAACCCCCCAGGGGGACACAGACTCCCAGTTGAGAACCGCTGCTTTAGAGCTCACAGTTATAGACCATAGGTAAAGTCCACTTGTTCTTCTGAGGGAGACAGATATTTTCCTGACCATCATAATAGCGGAACAAGAAAGTCAGGCAAATGGTGGCACAGAAACCAAATACATTTTATTCAAATCAGTAAGCAAATGACTGGTGACTTTTCCCTATGATAAAAAGACTGACCTGTTCCCATTGAAGTCAGTGGGCTTTTTGCCATAGGTTTCAGTGAGATCTAGATCAGGCCCAAGATTTAGAAACTGGGAGAAAAAGAACTGCTCTTTTAAATAGAGCTGATTGGGATTTTTTTATAAGATGTTTTTCTGTCAGAAAATGCCAGTTAGTCAAAATTGAAACTGTTTGCAGAAACAGATCAATGTCACCAGAGTTGTAATCTAGAAGGTTTCTCAGGTCCAGGATTGAATTTCTGGTTTTGACAGGAGAGACACTAAAATAGTATGGGGGAGGGGACTCACCGGGTGGTGAGAGCCTCAGCTCTGCCTGATTCAAAGTAGGGGCTTGAAGCTGGGTTTCCTATATACCTGGTGAGGGTCCTAACCACTGGGCTACTGTGTGCTTAGTTGCTTGCTCTCGTTTCAAAAGGGCTCCATTTCACTCCAATGCAAAACAAAAATAAAATTGCAAAACCTCATAATTCTTTTGCTAAATGGAATACTGTTTTTTCAGAAACGTGACTGCAAAATAACGTGTCTTCATGACAGTTAATCCGTTGACAACTTTATAACCTACTAACCCTCATCAGACTCAGGCATGGAAGGAATCTGTCTGGGTTTTTTTTTTTCCCCTTTAGAGTTGCACCAGTTTGTAGTTACTCTCTCACAAGCAAATGGAAAGATATGAAACCCAGTAATAAATCTCTAATTGATGAAATGTAGTCAATAATAATACATTTATATGGTGTTGAAATGTGCAGTAATTACACACCTGGCAGGAAGACTCATGCTTTTCTTTTTAAACTACGTGGTCACCAGTCTCTCAAACTTAAGCAGAACTTGACTTCCAAGTTTCTAACTTTTAAGGGATATTTTAAGAGATGCCCGATCATGTTCTGATGCCACGCTGAAGAAGAAAGTAGGCAAACTGACAGGTCTAACACATACTGTTTTCCCTTTTCCCTCCCCTTTTGAGCTGCAGTTTGCCACCCAGCTAATAAATGGGTGTAAGTTAAAATTAAAAAGTGCTGTGCTTTCCTTCCCCGCATCCCCAATCGATGCCAGCTGCAGAATTCCGCCCTATATTACCTCTGTAGTTTGCATAAATATTTATTTTCTCCTGATTTTGGCTACAGACAATTTGCTGCTCTGAGGCAGATGTTGGGGGTGGGGGTGAAGAATAAATTGCAGAAGGCAGTCCTGAGAGAATTTTAGCTGCTCAACCAGATTTCCTCCTGGATCTTCACACAGTGCAAGTTCAGTCATTAAAAGGGAAGGAGGCAGCATGTATTCCCTTTCCCCAGGCACACCCGGCTTTGCTAGGCATTGTGGAGGGGTTAAGATATCATGGCCCCTGTCCTTTCAGTTCCTTCAGGGAGGTTAGTTTCCACTCTAGTGTTTGTATTCCATGCCTGGATTATGCTTCAAGCTGGGAAAATAATGGATTTTTTTAGTTTGCTAGCAATTATATAAAATTGGAGGAGGGGATCATTTTGTTTTGATTTTAACCACCTGTAAGCTTTTAATATTTTTTAAATAAAATTAAGGGACTTTTTGAAACAAAAAGTTGTTTTGAACAAAAAAATCAAAACATTTTGTTTAGAAAATGTCAAAATGAAATGTTTGTTTTTTTCTGGAGTGTGTGTGTGTGTGTGTTGTTGTTGTTGTTGTTGTTGTTGTTGTGACAGAGAGAAGGGGGAGGTTGACCAAAACAATTTGGCAAAACAGACACAAATTCACAACACCCTTTGTGTCACCAAATCTGCATTTTTCACCAAAACCATTTTGGCTGAAAAATTTCACCCAGCTCTAACCATGCTATTGCAAGCATATAAGAGAAGGAAGGCTCCTTGTACTCTAGCTCTCTCACCTTCTGTACCTGGACAGGGCCAGCCTCAGTCCGGTCCTTTATATGTCTTTTTAAAAAATCATCAAGACAAATCCCTGCTAAAGCGGTTTCCAAGCTCCACACTTACTTCAGCTAATGCTTCATCACAGAAACAGCAGCAGGGCTGAATGACAGTGCTCATGTTTTTGGGGACTGCAACATTTTGCATGACCTTTAATGGGAGACTTCTGCTCATGCCTAGGTCTGGATCTCAGATTCCTAACAACAGCCTCACATTTAATACTGGAGACAAATGTGTCCGTGACTGTTGTAAAAACTGTGTGATGAACTATCTCCAGTGAACCCTCATACCATAAGAAAATGTCGGCATGACCAGACATTGCCCATGAAGTGTCATATAATTAAATGTCTGTGATGAGATGCTATGATTCCACTGATGTGTGTCAAGTTTATGCCAGATTTGAGTCTAAAGGCTCAATAGTAGAGCTGTTCAGAACTCTTAGGTGTGAATAATTTATCTCATGTATTTTGGCATTTTTCTGTGAACAATTTATTCAGAATTTTTTGTCATTATTTGACCAGCTCTATTTAACAGTAAGGAACTGGAAAACTCTAAGGAACAAAAACTAAAACTCTAGGGCCTGACCAAAACCCATTGGAGACAACTGACAAGCTCCCATTGATCCAACGATCAGGCCCTTATTGAACAAGTATTTGGGGACAGATTTACAAAGGTGTTTAGGTGCCTAAAGATGTAAATAGGTCGGTGCCCAGTGGGGTTCTCAAAAGTGCCTAAGCAGGTTAGGTGCTGAATTCCCATGGAAATCGATGGGGCTTAGACACCTATCCTGCTTAGGTACTTTTGAAAAATCCCACCTCCAGGGTCAGATTTCCCATTAGGCACACTAGGTATATGCCTTGGGGCACTGGTATTCTAGGGGCCCTACAAATTCAAATTTTGCTGCTCCTGGGTCCTGGCAGGGAGTGGAGCTGGCTGAGGGGCAGATGGCCCCACACAGCCCTGTTGGAGGGCTCCTTGCTCAGCCCAGCTGACAGTGTCACCTCCCAGTGGGTGCGGCCGGGGGGCAAGGCTTGGGAGCATGGACCTCTGTGGGGGATTGTGGGTGGGCTTTGTGCAGAGAGGGTGGGGATGCTGGGCGGGGGGGGGGGGGTTGTATGGGGCACTGGGAAGTTGTGGGGGGGTCTTGCTGCCTGGTGGAATCCTAAGCCTCAAATTAAATGCCCAGGCTCCCAATACAACGTATGGGGAGAGTTAGGCACCTCCAGATGAAATGTACAAAAGCCTCCCCACTGAGCAGGTAGCTGCCTAAGCTAGCCAATAAAAAATGCGGCTGAATGGTGTATGGCCTAAGCCCCACCGCTCAGTGGTGCCTATTGCTGATCAGGATTCACAGCCATGAACCTGCTCCTGGAGTTTGGTGCTTACGCCAGGTCAGACCTTTCCCACACAAAAAAAACCCTGAGGAGGCAGCCCTGGAACCCCCTGTATGTGCCAGTGGTTTGAGCATGCACCCAAGCTGTGGGAGATGGGTTTAAATCCCAACTCTGCCTGCTATGGAGCAAGGACTTGAACCCAGGTCTCCCACAGGAATGCCCTAAACAGTGCCCTATGGCAAGCTCAATCCCTCCCGGTGAAGCGGTTCCACTTTGGATGATACTTAAATATTCATTGGGCCAGAGAGAGCAAGCACAAGTGCTTCCATATCCCAGTGGTTAAGACACTCCCCTGGGATATGGGGGAGTCTAGTTCCAGTCTCTGCTCCACTCTATAGTTAAGTATCAGAGGGGTAGCCGTGTTAGTCTGGATCTGTAAGAGCAGCAAAGAGTCCTGTGGCACCTTATAGACTAACAGACGTATTGGAGCATGAGCTTTCGTGGGTGAATACCCACTTCATCAGTTAAGTATTTCCATGCAGAGTGGAGCAGCTTCAAGAACCAAGACTGAGAGGACCCTGCCCTGGATCTCAGTGGTTAGGACTCTCCCTATAGGGCAGGGGTGGGCAAACTATGGCCCAGGGCCTGCATCCGGCCCTCCAGATGTTTTAATCTGGCCCTCAAGCTCACGCCGGGGAGCAGGGTCCAGGGCTTGCCCTGCTCCGGTCAGGGCCGGTGCAAGGATGTTTCGCGCCCTAGGCGAAACTTCCACCTTGCGCCCTCTCCCGTCCCCGAGCCCCCGCCCAGAGGTGCCCCCTCCCTGAGGTGCCCCCCCACGGCAGCTCCCCTGTCCACCCTGAGGCACCCCCTGCCCCCCCAGCTCACCCCGATCTGCCTCCACCCCGAGCACGCCGTCGCTGCTTCACTTCTCCCGCCTCCCAGGCTTGCGGCACCAATCAGCTTAGGCACCGCAAGCCTGGGAGGCGGGAGAAGTGAAGCAACCACGGCATGCTCGGGGAGGAGGCGGGGCAGGGGTGAGCTGGGGCAGGGAGTTCCCCTGCGTGCTGCCCCTGCCCCTTACTTGCTGCAGGCAGCCCTCCTCGCACTCCCCTGCCCCAGCTCCCTCCGCCTAAATGCCGGCCGCAACCCAAATCCCCAAATCCTAGTGCCCTAGGCAACTGCCTAGGTCGCCTAAATGGTTGCACTGGCCCTGGCTCCGGTGAGCCAGCCAGGGAGCAGGGTCGAGGGCTTGCCACGCTCCACATGGCTCCTGAAAGCAGTGGCATGCCCTCCCTCCGGCTCCACACACTACCCCACCCCACGCGCCACCCCACAGCTCACATTGACCAGGAACTGCGGCCAATGGGAGCTACAGGGGTGGTGCCTGCGGATGGGGCAGCGTGCAGAACTGCCTGGCTGCGCCTCTGCATGGAAGCCAGAGGAGGGACATGCTGCTGCTTCTGGGAGTTGCTTGAGGTAAGTGCCACCTGGAGCCTGCACCCCAGACTACCTCCCACACCCCAACCACCTGCCCCAGCCCTGATCCCCCTCCCGCCCTCCAAACCCCTAGATCCCAGCTTGGAGTACCCTCCTGCACCCCTCATCCCCAGCCCCAACCCAGAGCCCACACCCCCTAGCTGGAGCCCTCACCCCCTCCCGCACCCCAATCCCCAATTTTGTGAGCATTCCTGGCCCGCCATACAATTTCCATACCCAGATGTGGCCCTCGGGCCAAAAAGTTTGCCAACCCCTGCTGTAGAAGGTGGGAGACCTTCATTCAAATCCCCACTCCCCATCAGGCAGAGTGGGAATTATGAACCCCAGTCTCACACATCCTGGGTGAATGTCATGACCAATGAGTATTAGCGGGGGCACGACCACTGCTTGCTGTGTTTTTTGTGGGGACCAGTCCAGTAGATGTACTCACAGGGTATGTCTACACTACACTGGCTTGGGCTAAGGGGCTGTTTAATTGCAGTGTAGATGTTTGGGCTCAGGCTGCAGCCTAAGTTCTGGGAACCTCACACCTTGCAGGGTCCTAGAGCCTGGGATCCAGCCTGAGCCTGAATGTCTATACAACAATTAAACAGCACCTTAGCCTGAACCCCACAAGCCTGAGTCAGCTGCCATGGGCCAGCTGAGGGTGTCTAATTGCAGTGTAGACATACCCGGCCTAAGGTGACCTGTGAGCAAGCAAGATAGGTGGAGAAAGGTCTAGTTTGTGAATCCTGTTGGTTCTTGGGCATCAGTACATAGGTAGCTGTGTGCATGCTCAGTGGTGGAAATGTAGGCAGCAGCTGTGCAGGAATGTTGAGGATCTAAATTTTGATTTAGGAACCTAAAGTGGCAGTTAGGTGCCTAAATCCTTTTGTGGATCTACCCCTTAGTGTCATAAACAAATTTGCAGTTGTCAATATTCCACAGTAAAGCCTTGTTGCTTTTTTCTTTAAAACCTCTATCTCTTCCCCCCAAAACCAAGTTAAATGTAGAGAAATTAAAAAAATGGCATGATCACATTGACGACTATTTTATGCTCCTCAGCTTTTTTCAGGAGTTGATTTGTAATGACGTGGCCAGAAAGGGGAAACAAAACTGATGACTTTTGTGCAGCAGTAATATGAAAAATAAAACAAGGTGCAGCAAATAGGGTTTGAAGGGTCTCATTTTTGTTCAGTTAAGGGAAGATGGATGGCAGGAGAAAGATCATTTGATCATTACCAGTTTGATTCACTCCTTCTGGGGCACCTGGCATTGGCCACTGTCAGCAGACAGGATACTGGTCTGGATGGACCTTTGGTCTGACCCAGTATGGCCATTCTTATGTTCTTATGTTTGTATGTCTCTGGGGCTACGTCTACACTACCCGCCGTATCGGCGGCGCGTCGATTTTTTCAGGGATATCGATCGGCATCATCTAGACGAGATATACGATCCATCCTTCCTTCTATCGATTCGATTTCCACCACCGCACGCGCCGGCGCGCGCGCGCGCGCCAGAGAGGAGCCGATCCCGGACATCCGCCGGGAGGAGGATTCGGAGATATATATAATAAGATACTTCACTCTTCATTCGTCGTTCCTCTGAAATGAATCTTTATTTTTTTTTTTTTTTTTTCCAGTAGCCTAAGTCTGCATTCTAAGCTCCACTAACAGTGTGACAATGATTAGCATAAAAAATACAATCACTGGACCATTCTCACCATCCAACCTGCTTTCCCTCTCCCACTTCTGGATATTTGATAGCCATATTTGAGTCTGGCTTTTCATTCATATTATCCTCTGATTTCATGGCGGATAACAAAACGATCTCGTGCAAATATATATCTTAAACATTTCCAGTTACTCTGTTTGAGACAAAATCCATCAGGAGCCACTTCAGGAGTCTAAACACTGCACACTCAGACAACTAAAGTGATTGTCTTCTGACAAGCTTTCTTTTTGCCTCAGTTCTTTAACCAGAGCCCTTCTAATTAAGATAACCTGGGCTGCTCCATTTGTTTTTCTGTCCTGAGAGGGAAATAGTCAACTAAAGAATAATTAAAGGCATTCTTCCCTAGTGCAGTTTGTGAAATAAGTGCTCCAAGCGTTATCATCTTCTGTATGGCGATGACAGCAGCTCTGTCCTTCAAAGCATCAATGATAGAGTTAAAAACTGTTAAATAGACACTTGGCAGGGGCTTGAGAAATGTACTGGGAAGGAAAGCAGTATCCTCTGTGATGGGGACTTGCTAGAAGTGTGGGACAGGTAAGTATATTAATAAAAATATGGGATCCCAGTTGTTGTACAGATGTGATGACTTTGATGCTCATGAGAACTCTTAGCTCCTTGATTAGAGAAAAGAGAGGTTACGTCAAAGAGGGGAACCTAATGTAAACTATTGCACTGTGAACTACTGTATGAACAGCTGCTGAAATGGCAATGTAATACAAAACTGTGTTGGCATGATACAGATATAGACAATAATAATCAACCTGTCATCGTTTTATGTTAGGAAAAGTTAACATTTTACCAGAATAATGATACCATAGCAGAAAAAGTATTTCTGTTAATGTATGTGACAAAGGGATACTTTGTATATAAAAGCTACAATATGAACTGTATCCAGTTTATTCAATGTGGACATCCAATCAGCAGATGAAAAGCTGCGGAGTTACGGGTGCCTTATCTCAGTATTCTATGTACATTACACATAGCAGAAACACATGATGAGGATTCCCCATTTCTTAGCCTGTTCAGGTACGCATAATGGAAACGGAAATATGCCTGCCGTATGACCCTTTTGCAGAGACCACTATTCTACATCTCTCCTTATGTCTCCTCATTGTGTTTATATCACAAGTCAGTCATTTAAGATGTGGTAGAAAACATATCAATAGCCATAGGCAGAAACATACTTTGTGCGGTTGTTAATTTTACCCTGACTGCCAAGAAAGGAACATCCATCTGTCAAAAAAGACAGTGATAGAAAAGAAGCCTCCAAAAATAAGTGCTAAGTAAGACATAATTACAACTAGCTCAATTGATTTGGGATGAGGTAAAGAGCTGAACTATAGAAATCAGGGTTCTACTAGCTGAACCTGCCTGATATTTGGAATGAATACACTTTTAAAAATAAAAACATTGGCTTGTCACTGCCAAACTCTTTCACTGCAAATAAAGTAAGTGTAGTGACTGAATATTCAGCTTTCTTTTTCGAAATACACAAAGGTCCTTTCATGCTTGATGTTATTTGCATTTTTCCTTTGCTGATTATAAGGACAAGTGTAGATGTAATCTTTCCCAGGACAATAGCTACCCAGTTCATAGCACTGGCGAACTACAAACAAGGCATTTTTCAAATGAGGTTTATACTTTAATATTTAACTTTTACACCACTGACCTCTCAGCTCACTTCTTCTACATTGAACAAAAACATAAAATGAAACCTTAAAAGATGATAAAGCTTGTCTTATTTAATATCTCCAAAGTACCATGCACACCTATAGAGCTATACTTAGTAATAGATAACAAGAATTAATAATAATCTTTGTTAGAAACTGATGTATTTCATATTTCACAACCAGTGATCAGATGTTTCATATGTCTGCAGGCTATGCTAAGAGGTACAGTGTGATCTCATTCTGTTTTTAATTTAGTAAAAAAATAAGAACTACCTGGTCATTTCCAAACAATCTTATTTATAAGAGTAAGAATAATATTTAGCTCTGGGTGCTTTACATATTCAAACAAAGCATTATATAATCCTGTTAACTATATGTATTCATTAATTTACTCAGTTATGAATGTCTTCATTTCTCAAACTTTTCATTTCATAGTTGATTTAAATTGACTTTAAAAAAACTCATCTGATTTTTCTTAAGCTGCATTTCCCCGTTACTGGTGTTATTCCTGCTTCAGATACCTACATCTCTCTCTCTCCAGATAATAGGTTTATCCACTCACCTCACTCATGTTTGTTTTGAAATGACAGCTCACAGATTTCCACTTCTTCACAACAGGGAGACTGTACAAAAGCTCTTTCCACTGTTCCTGGCTTTTCTCTTAAAAAGGGCTGCCCAGTGGCATCATGCCTCTAGTAAACCAATAAGATGCATTCACCTGCTGAACTCCTCAGCATACATCCGAGAGCACAAAGGGCCACCTAGTGGTATAAACTGAAAAGCAGATTCAAACTCCAGGTTGGGGCATTCCAACTAAATGGAATGTTCATAGTTCAGGATCATTAATACGGGGGAAATATGTGATGAGAACAGAAAACATAGTGAGTATGAAATGTTTCTTTTAATTATAAGATGCAACTATTTCACCTAGTGACAAATGAAAATATTCAAAAACATATAATCTGTAACAAAAGGAGCGAGGAGACAACAAACCAGTTTATAAATCAGTATTCCTGAGAACAAGAGTGTCTGTGCTGTCCCATATTTGTATATGCGTATATTCATTACAATCTCATACTTCCTGCACATACCCAGCTTTTCTGTGTGTTTCTTGGAAGAATGAATTGGGCACCTGCCTCACTGCACACAAAGCGGTTAGTGGTGATGCCCATCTTATAACTTTTATAGCCCAATGGTTAGAACACACATATGAGATGTGGGAGACCTAGGGTCAATTCCCCGCTCTGACTGAGAGGGAGAAAGGATTTGAAGAGGAGTCTCCTACTGCTCTCAGGAAAGTGCTCTAACCACTGAGCTATGGGATATTCTGATGTGGGGCTCCCACAAGCTGTCCTGCTGAAACTTTTCCACTGTGGATAAGTAATTAAAAAGTCATTAGAGCAGGGGGCTAGACACTGGGTCTCTCACAAAAGTGCCCTAACCACCGGGCTACACAAGTCATTCTCACCCTCTTTCTGGTCCAATGACTCTCTAAGTATTTTTCCAGTGTGTTCTAACTACTGGGTTAAATATTATAAGTTAGCCATCACCACCACATCCTCCTCCTGTCAGATTTTTAACGGGACCCAATCCGGTAGGCATGGTCAGAGGCTTCCCACCAGATAGGCCCCACATGCCAGTTAGGCAGCCAAGCCAAACAACTATCTGTCTCCGTTCGTGGCTCATGCTTGGAGGCAGGCACCTGGATGCCTAAAGTGTGGCAGCAGTGCACATGCTCAGAGGCAGAAATGTAAGCAGTGAGGGAATGTGGGCACCTACAGGGTACAGTGGGAGTTTGGTGGATCACAGTGGAGCCTAAAACTGTGACTTAGTTGCCTACATATTTTTGTGGCTCTGGGCCTTACTGCTTTTTATTCCTATTAATCCTGTAAGCCCAATGCAGCTAAGAGAGTGTGAGCTGTATTCTGTTCCATTTTGTCCATCATCAATAGTAGAGTTCACTAACTTCCAATGACTTTCACATGTGCAACAATGTGAAGACAATTATGCACATGTGACTAGAGGCTAATTGGAAGACAATGCGTTACACATGTGTAACTAAAGGGCTCACTGGTCTGCAGCACTTTTTATAACTAGTGATGATATGTAAGTTGGCTGGAATCTTGTTTGATTTTCAGAACCCAGGTGGAATTTGCAGGGCTAGTAACTGAGTGCATTTTAACTGGAAGTCAATGAGAGACAATAGCTATCAAACTCCACATGCTGTTTTTTATAGTCACTTTTCAGCGTAGAACTGTATTTTAATGGTAACTGAAAAACAAGACAGAAGAGTTATCCAAGCCCAGCACAAAATTTCAGATTGGCACATATGGGGAAAACATTCTTCTTTGCATTTTCATGCTTTCTTGCTAAATAAACTCAAGAGCAGCTGAACCAATTTTGTTCAAACTTTCTTTTAAAAAAAATCACTTTGGGGCTGAAACCAAACATGGGAACTTCAGACAGGAAGTCTTTTGTTTGAGGAAGGTATGTGTCTCAGAAAAGGGAAGGGGTATAGAATGGAATTTGGAGCTCAGCCTTAATTACCCTGTACATGCTATAATTATAGGCTTTAATTAATTCCTTAATAGTAAGGGGTTTAACACGCATATCTCCAATCACTGTATGATTTGAGACTGGTCATCCAGACTTACCCGGTAGCTTACCCAATTAAAACATGAAAAATATAAAAATAAACCAAATTTCAAAGGTGTGAATGGTTTAAAATATAAAATAAGCTTTAATCACTTGGGACCTTAAGTTACAGTCTAACCTCTGGGCCCATGCAAGGGAAATGAGTCAATGGTTACAGCAGAGTCCCACAGCTGTCAATGTCACAAAAGAATCAGACGCAATTTGGAAAAATTGACGGTCTTGCATCAGGAGACATGTGGGATAGAGCTTATTGTATAATATGAATCATCTCTCCTTCCTAAAAAAACCCAAAATATAAAACTCTGTTTCTAGGTCAGCCTAGAAAATAGTGATGCAGGTAACGAGTAGATGTCTGCTCTCTGATAACCTGTGTGTCCCTCAGCAATGTCCAGCTTCAGTCATTATAAGTCCCCTAAACCTATAGAAGCATAAATAATGCTTCCTTGTCTCCACTCTGACTGGTTGCTTATGGCAGAAGAGAGTATTTGAAAATACCCAGCATTCAAATATTACCTGGCACTTATCCATGGCAGTTAACTTTTTAATTAAAAGGTAAAAGGCATATTAATTATCAGTTTAGAATATTCAATCTCTGTTCAGGCAAAGGAATTAATGTGTTTAAAAAGATGCTCAGCAGTTATTCTTTGAAGTTTGGGAAGAGGATGAAGTTAAAAGTATACCCCTTTCCCTACTTCATTTTACTTGTACTGGGAAAGTTAAGGACAAAGTCTTCATGCTCAGTGTTTGTTTCTTTCTACTCTGGATTTAAAAAAAAAGCATCAGGTTGTCAAGAACATGTAGAAATGAAGGATTTCTCCTCAGCCTCACCTGAGAACCTTCACCGTTTAACTGCTCATGAAAGTGTGTTTTCGAATAAGACGACATTTAGGACAAGATCATCATGATTGTCGGTGCACAAGAGAGGAACAGGGTGCAAATGTGTCTCTTTCCCTACCACATACACCCTGTGCAATGGATGGTCACCAAGGAGCGTCTCGGCAGTCAGGGTGTTGAAGTACACTATCGAGCTGCCAGTGTTCACCTCTCCATAGAGGGAAAGGGTCAGAATCCTTTTTCTCCCCACCCCTGACAAACTGATTTGGCCAGGAACAAGGGAAGGGGATGCTGCATTATTATGGTGGCACAGTAGTTGCATTCCCCCTGGACAGTCTAGTGTCCTTAATGTGGTGGCTGTAGCTATTATCATTCTTCCTCCTGGTCTCAATAAAGTGAAGGTGCGGTCTGGTTACTGTTCTGCTTGCTCTTCCTCCTCAGATGGGCAGTGGCTTCAGAAGAGCTGCTGCTGCCCATGCTGTAGGGCTCCTTCGTTTTGTCTGAAGCTGTTCACAGGACAAAAATAGAAAGGCAAGGCACAAGAACCTTGCCATTCTATTTGTCCTGGGAAGTACCTAGTATATCTGGTGCTGTATAAATAATAATTACATGCCAAAAAACTACATTAAAAGAATGTTAAGTTTGCAAAGCCAAACGCTCAAAAGTTAGGAAATCCCAGAATTATGCCTGGGCAACCTTAATGCCCACCCCCTTGTGTGTATGCATTATAATAGTCTTTAATTACATGATCGTATACTATTTTCCCATGGGACCCCTGTGCCTGGGGATGAATCAGCACATTGCAGGAAGACAGAGGATGGTCAAGGAAGTTTCTAACCCCTGTGGTTGTGGAGAAAAGCTTGAAAACATGACCTGGGTGCACCATAAAGGCTCAGACACCAGAAAGAAAATAAAAAGAACACGGACCTTTATTTATTTATTTATTTATTTTTAAATCTTCTGACTTTGAGGCCTGACTCATGATATGAATGCTTGGGACTGGAAAGCCTGGAAACTGCTATGCTTTTTTATTTTAGCCTCTCTAAAGTGTAGCCATTGAGAAATCAAGCTGCTTGAAAAGAAGCACAGACCGCGTTTTTATAATCTGCACCAGTCAGTTTGAGATGAATTAGTCTGGGTCTGCTCAGGCTTCTAGAATTAGCTACTCCATAGCAGCCTGTAACGGGTCGGGACTCACCCCTGCGGCGCCTCCTGCTGGTGACTCTGGGAATTAGCTCGTTCCAGTGGAGCGCCCCCTCTTGGTGGTGTCCCGTCCGTCATTCTGTCCTCTGTCGTTGTCTTTGGACCTGCGTTGCTGCGTGCTCGGCGGCGTCCTCTTCGAGGCCACTGCCCTCCGGCAGTGCCCCTTAGTCCATCTGCACCCCCTTCCGGGGGTCGGTGATCAGCAGTCCCACACCCCAGTCATTATGTCCAACCGCCCTCTGAGTCCAATCCCTCTTGTCAGGGATCTGGCATAGCAATATGGCCACTCCCTACGTCCAATGGCTGGGTGCACTGCAAGGAGTGAAGTGGGGGACCCAGGCCCGCCCTCTACTCTGGGTCCCGGCCCAGGGACCCTCTGGCGTCAGCCTCGCTGTCCTTCTCTCCCCTCCGCTGTCTGTTTCCCTGGGCCGCTTCCGCTACGGCCCCTTGCACCCGCTAGGCCCTTCTCTTCAGGGCCTGCAGCCTGGCAGGCTACAGGTTCAAGCTCCCAAGCCTCCCCGAGCCCGGCCAGCACTGCGCTGTCTATGGTGCTAGTCTCCTCCTTTGGAGACTGACCTTCCCCTGTCAAAAGCCTGGGACAGACTGACTGCTCCAGCTCTGGGCAGAGTTTATATACCTCTGAGCCTGGCCCTGATTGGCTGTCTCTAAACTGGGCCCTAATTGGCTCACAATAAGCCCCTCGCTGATTAGCTCACAATAAGCCATGTCTGCGCAGGCACCCTGGCCTGCTGCAGCCCATTCTCACAGGGAGTGGGGCAATCCGCCCCACTACACAGCCGTACTCAGAGGCCCATCACAGCCATAGCCACACTAGCATTACATCATCTCATTAGCATGGCCACTCCCATATTTGTAACATAATATCTCTCTTCACAAGGCGGAATGGTGGGGAAAGGGAGACCAGGGAGCCAGGAGAGGGTGGTCAACAGGGAAGTGGTATATTTACCAGCACAAAGGAAACAAGGCCTGAAATGATATAGTACCAGCAGAACAGCTCCTGTTGGTGAGTATGATTTTTATAATTACTGGTACTTTTTTTTAAATTAGAAAGCAGAGCAGAAAATTAAAGCAACCCATCTGACTAATGGAAATTCCTGGTTTTTCACAACCACCTCACTAGCCACACAGGGGAAAAAAATTATTTTGTTTTCTTCAAGCATTATGTTACAATGATTTATAACAGCAATAATGCTGTCTAGTTTGGGTATTTCCTTTCATTTAATGATGATATTGTGGTTTAAGAGTCCATGACCTTACCTTAGACCCAGATTTCCCACAGCCTGTGCTAGAATATCCTCTCCCTGTGACCCATTAGTACTTTTTTAAAGATATTAAGAAAATAATACCTGCAACAGATTAATATAACCCACACACCTCCTGGGTGTGGTGTTCTGTCCCATCTAGTCACACTGAGACCACTTAGAGATTAATGAGTCGACTCTACAGCCTTAGCTAAGGGCCCATATGGCTTTTGGCTCATGTGGTAGAGGCTCATGCACTAAGCTCCAGAAACCCCAGATTTAAGCCCATCTGCCAACGACCGGGATCTGTCAGTGTTACAAGTGGTGGCTCGTCCAGGATTTCAACTGGGAAGACTCTGAAGCTTGGGACGTGTTTCCTCAGCTAAGGGAAGTATGTAACCCACGCACTTCCTGGGTGTGGTGCTCTGTCCCATCTAAGGATACTGAGACCACTTAGAAAGAGATTAATGAATCTGCTCTAGAGCCTTAGCTAACAGCCATATGGCTTTTGGTTCATGCACTAAGCTCCAGAGGCCCTAGATTTAAGCCCATCTGCCAACAACCGGGATCTGTCAGTGTTACATTAACACAAACCGTGAATTATATATGTGTATATGACAAAGACATAGTTCCCTATTTTGAATCATTGCAATGAAACCATCTACAGTATTTTGTATATTCTGGGAAGGGTTTTCCAAGGCACTAAGAGCTGGCCTATTTGTTCCCATTCAAGACAGTAGTAGTCCGAATGATCAAACACATAGATGAAAATAATTTGCTGGGGAAGAGTCAACATGGTTTTTGTAAAGAGAAATCATGCCTCACCAATCTACTAGAACGGGTTGGCAACCTCTGGCACGTGGCTCGCCAGGGTAAGCACCCTGGTGGGCCGGGCCAGTTTGTTTATCTGCCATGTCGGCAGGTTAGGCCAATCGTGGCTCCCCTGGCCACAGTTTACCGTCCCAAGCCAATGGGGGTGGCGGAAAGCGGCGCAGGCAAGGAATGTGCTGGCTGCGGTTTCCCACTGCCCCAAAAGGCTCTTAAGCAAAGTAAGCTGTCATGGGATACGAAGGAAGGTCCTCTAACTGGTTAAAAGATAAGAAACAAAGGGTAGGAATCAATGGTCAGTTTTCAAAATAGAAAGAAGTAAATAGTGGTGTCCCCCAGCGGTCTGTACTGGGATCAGTCCTATTCAACATATTCATAAATGATGTGGGAAAAGGGGTAAACAGTGAGGTGGCAAAATTTGCAGATGATACAAAACTACTTGAGATAGTTAAGTCCAAAGCAGACTGCGAAGAATTACAAAGGGATCTCATAAAACTGGGTGGCCGGGCAACAAAATGGCAGATGAAATTCAATGTTGATAAATGCAAAGTAATGCACATTGGAAAACATAATCCCAAGTATACATATAAAATAATGGGGTCTAAATTAGCTGTTACCGCTCAAAAAAGCGATCTTGGAGTCATTGTGGATAGTTCTCTGAAAACATCCACTCAATGTGCAGCAGCAGTCAAAAAAGCGAACAAGATGTTGGGAATCATTAAGAGATACAGACTAAGCCAGAAAATATCATGTTGTCTCTATATAAATCTCTGGTATGCCCAAATCTTGAATACTGTGTGCAGAAGTGGCCGCCCCATCTCAAAAAAGATATATTGGAATTGGAAAAGGTACAGAAAAGGGCAACAAAAAAGGGTATGGAATAGCTTCCATATGAGAAGAGATTAATAAAACTGGGACTTTTCAGCCTGGAAAAGAGATGAGTAAGGGGGGATATGATAGAGATCTATAAAATCATGACTGGTGTGGAGAAAATAAATAAGGAAGTGTTATTTACTCCTTCTCATACCACAAGGACTAGGGTCACCAAATGAAATTAATAGGCAGCAAATTTAAAACAAACAAAAGAAAGTATTTGTTCACACAATGCACAGTCAACCTGTGGAACTCTTTGCCAGAGGATGTTTTGAAGGCCAAGACTATAACAGAGTTCAAAAAAGAATTTGATAAATTCATGGAGGATAGATCCATCAACGGCTATTTGTCAAGATGGGCAGGGATGGTGTCCCTAGCCTATGTTTGCCAGAGGCTGGGAGGGGCAGTAGGGAATTGATCACTTGGTAATTGCCTGTTCTGTTCATGTTCTCTGGGGTACCTGGCATTGGCCGCTGTCGGAAGACAGGATAGATGGATCTTTGTTCTGACCCAGTATGGCCATTCTTATGTTCTTAGTTTCCCACGGACTGTAACGGGAGCAGAGAATGCCAGCAGTAATTCCCTCTGAAAATCCCATCCCTTAAATCCAGAGTCATTGGATATGTAATTTGTACCATAAAGCCTTATGTGATATATGACACTGTGATCTGGTTGAACCAAAAATACAACATTCATAGAAATAATCATTAAAAGTCAGATAAATTTAGCTCAGAGTAAAGTAGAAACTCTCCTTTAGAACAAACTTTTCAGGTTAATGAAATATGGATCATGGCTGGTTAACAAATAGTTTTATTCTCAAATGTAAAACTAATTAACCCTGATTTGTATGTGTTTTTCTTTTTCAAGTAGTAAGTAAACTCATCTATTATAAATTACTAGGAAGAGTTCCTGAAGGTCAGAGGAATTTAATCCTAGCCTCTCTTAAATATTTAGCATACCGTCTCTTTGTATTTAAAATTTCAGAAGCTAAAACTTTAATGGTGTTATGAAATAGTACACAGATGATTTCACCTGATATACAGGATGGGGGTTGGATAACATACATTTGATTAATGTAAGGCCAGTAATTTGCTGGCTGCTCTTTTAGAGCATATCACTATGAATAAAATAGGAATTGCTAATGAGCATTAATTTATCCCTTTTGTGTTGTGTTTTACAGGTGGATTGTTACATTGCCCCAAGAAATGGCTGTGGAGTGGAGCCTTGACTTCCGATTAGACCACAAAAGGTATCTTAGTCCAGCCTTTCAAATTAGATTGCAGAGAGCATCACACCAATGATTCTTGTCTAGAGACAGGGTATGTTGTATTTTATTAGTATTTACCCAATCTATGAATTTATAAAAGCATTGTCACATGGCATGCAATTAGGGATATGACCACACCTTTCTATTGACTTGAGGTGAGTGTATCCCCTTCCTCTATCCTTCATATGTTTGTGTTATTAAATTGCAAGCCTTCCAGCACAGGGATTTTCTCCTTTCTGTGTTTGCACATGGCCCAGCACAATAGGTTCAGGCCTTGGGTTGCTATCATAATATAAACAATTACTACTGCTAATAATTATACTAAAAGTAATAAATTTCCCAAATCTCAAACCAAACTCACGTACTTTTCTGTCTGTAAAAGTTAAGGTAAATATATCTCCCTCTTTCACCCTGCATCCGAAACAGGCCTGCTATTTTTGCAGAAATCCATTGTAGCATCTCAGCAGGTCTAGCAGACATTATTGAGCTGCCAACTTCTTATTAGTCTCAGGAATTCCGGAATTTCCTCATGTTGAGGTTGGCCTACACTCATACACTCATGTATAGAATCAGACTGAGATAAGCCCAGCTAGCAGGCTATACCAGCCTTTCTCTGCAGGGCAGGTTTACACAACGGGGCACAGTCAACCTGATGATGTTCGTCCATCGTTGTCGATAAAGACCTCAACAACTCATTCGTTCGATGACCGGGCTCTGTGCGTCCGAAGATGACTGATCAGTCTGATTCGGGCGTGGAACGTCCTGTCACACGTCGGGCAGACATGTGATGGCACTGTCGATGATGTGCGGGCAGCTCTGGACTTGCGCAGCTCACGCTTTCTTTCAGCCTCAGCAGTACGCCTCGCCTCAGAGGTATTACTGCCTGTGTGAATGAGGCTGCGCCATGCTGGACGGTTCAGTGCGAGGGTTTCCCATGTGGCGGTGTTGATCTCGAGGGACTTCAGAGAGGTCTTCAGCGTGTCCTTGAACCACTTCCTTTGTCCTCCATGGGAGCGCTTTCCCTGGGTGAGTTCTCCATAGAAGAGCTGTTTAGGAATGCGCTCGTCTGACATTCTCACGACATGTCCGGCCCATCTGGTCTGGGCTCTCATCAGCAGTGTGTGAACTGACGGCAGACTGGCTCTGGTAAGGACTTCAGTATCGGGCACTTTGTCCTGCCATCTGATTTTTAGAAGCTTTCGCAGACAGGAAATGTGGAAATGATTGAGCCTTCGTGCACGACTCCAATAGACAGTCCACCTCTCGCAGGCGTACAGCAGTGTTGGAAGCACCACTGCTTGGTAGACTTTCAGCTTCGTTGGTGGGCTGATCCCTCGATGTTCCCAGAAGTTGGAGCGCAATCGGCCAAATGCAGAGCTGGCTTTAGCAATTCTGCAGTTTACTTCATCATCGATTGACACTGCTCAGGAAAGGTTACTGCCCAGGTATGTGAAGTGGTCCACTGCCTGAAGTCTCTGTCCATTTACAGTGATGGACGGTTCTGAGTACGGAGCGTGGGGAGCTGGCTGGTGCATGACCTCAATCTTCTTGATATTAATGGTGAGACTGAAGTTGTTGCATGCAGATGAAAACTTGTCCATACTGGCTTGCATTTCTGGCTCTATACTAGCATTCAGAGCACAATCATCTGCAAAGAGAAAGTCTCGAAGTACAATTTCTTTCACCTTGGTGATGGCACGCAGTCACCTCAGATTGAATAATTTCCCATCAGTTCTGTACTTCAGGCCTACTCCTTCAGTGCAGTGTTGAAAGGCATCCGTCAGAGTGGCAGAGAATATCATGCTGAACAAAGTGGGTGCTAAAACACACCCTTGCTTGACGCCGTTGGTGACTGGGAAGGCCTCAGATGTTTCACCGTCATCCAGGACACGAGCCATCATACCATGATGAAATTGACGTACCATTCGTATGAATCTGTTTGGACAGCCGAATTTCGACATGATCCTCCACAGGCCCTGGTGACTGACAGAGTCAAACGCTTTTGTGAGGTCCACAAAAGTTGTGTAGAGTTCACGATTCTGTTCTTGACATTTCTCCTGTAGCTGACATGCAGTGAAGATCATGTCAATAGTCCCATGTCCCTTGTGGAAGCCGCACTGTGATTCTGGCAGTAAGCCCTGCTCCAGGTGAGTGATCAATCAGTTCAACAGAACCCGTGCAAGAACGTTCCCCGCTGTAGAGAGCAGCGAGATTCCATGGTGATTGTCGCATACCTGGCGATTGCCCTTCCTCTTATAGAGGTGCACAATGGACACGTCTCTAAATTCCTGTGGAATTTCAGTGATGTGGCTGTTCTTCAGCTTTGACACATTGATCCTTTTGAGAGCCTTACAGCCTCGTGGTAGTCTCTTCGGCATGATACGGAGCTTCATTTTGGATACTATGAGCCTGTGATCCATCCAACAGTCAGCCCCGCACATAGCTTTTGTAACCCTGACATCTTGTCTGTCCCTTCTCCTGATGATGACGTAGTCGATCAGATGCCAGTGCTTGGAACGGGGATGCATCCACGAAGTCCTGTTATGGGTAGGGAGGCGGAAGACCGTATTGGTGATCAGAAGGTCATGTGCTGCACAAGTTTTCAGCAGTAACAGGCCATTGCTGTTACATTTTCCCACTTCATTTTTCCCGATGACTCCTTCCCAGGCTGCGGCATCGCATCCGACTCTTGCGTTAAAATTGCCAAGCAGGATCAGCTTGTCTGTGCGGTGCACTGATGATAGCAGAGCATCTAGTTCTTCGTAGAATTTATCCTTCACATCCTCTGGGTTACGCAACTCCAGCTACCTGAATAACGTAGTTGGAGTCGACATAGCTTAGGTCGACCTTTTGCGGTGACTACACTGCACTGGGTCAATGGGAGAAACTTTCCCATCAATTTACCTTATGCTTCTCGTTCCGATGGAGTACCAGAGTCGATGGGAGAGCGATCAGTGGTCTATTTAGCAAGTCTTCACAAGAACCCCTGCACTATATCGACCCTCTGTGGATCGATCGCCAAGCATCGATCCCTCAGTAAGTGGAGACAAGCCCCTGGTAGCCAGTGGGACCTCTAAAAAACATTGTGTCTCAACAAGTCACAATGTCTCTTAAGCTTTGAGGTGTGCTGGAGAAGTACAGCTGCTATACCACTCTTGGAGAGCGGGCAGCACTGCCTCGTCTGGCAAGCTCTGCTGGTCAGTACAGATGAGGCAGGGCCCTGGCTGTGGGCACAAGTCCTGTGTAGTGTCCCCTGTACAGGTCCAGGTACAATCTGAACCATATTGTATGGGAGTGGCTACTAACTACTATGGAATAGAGCAGTGTAAAAATGTATGGTGAAGCTGAACTTACTTGAACTGAGCCTTGGTTTGGGGTTCTTCTGTACTTTGTGAACCTTATGGCTAGGAATTTCACACAATTAGGAGAATTTGCAGACATCTTCCCCTCAGCCAGCTTCCCTAAACTTTCTCACCCTATCAGCGGTCATCACCACCACCTCCCTGAAAGACCTGGGACACTTCTGGTGTCTCCTCATTCTTCTAGCTACCTCCTGGTGGCTCCATTTCTGAAATCTTTGGGAAGGGTGAGAATGGTCACCAGATTCCAAAAGACTTCTGAGGAGAAAAGGGACAGGAAGGAGTCTGATCCTTGCTACACATAGACCTTGTCTACACTGGTGGTGGCGTGTAAGGTATATGCAGCTCCACGCTCCGGCAAAAAGCAAGCTGCATCCATACTCCATTGTGTAGCTACATTCAGTAGTGAAAGGCTCAGGCGGGGGATGCAGCAGGACACTACAGTACTAAAAATAGCCATGTAGACAGGGGAGGCACAGCTGCAGCATGTAAAGAGCCGGGTAGGATATATTCCCTAAGGTTCTGGCATGTCTTTACTTACCTAGGCAGTGCATCACCATCTACACTGCTATTTAAACATGTGCTGGGGTGGGTGTCGTGTATATACTCTACACACCACCATAAGTGTAGACATAGTCCTAATGGAAAATTAAACGTCTTACCTGGTACAGCCTGTTCTTCTCTAACTAGTAAGATTAACCTATAATCCATGAACTAAGACGTATGGGGCTTCACTGGCTGGCATGTGGTTTCTGTTCATTCTTGAGAGTTCAAGACAATGAACCCATAATCAGTATAAGGACTGAGAGTTAGATGATATTACACATACTTTCAGGCAATTGGGTGACCCCCAGTATTACCTAGTTAGGTCAAATATTTAATTATGCTTTGAGTTCTACATTTGTTTTCAGTTTGATACTGATTTAACTATACCAAATTTGAATTCACTATAAAATATCAAAATACTATTACTAAGATATATATACACTCTATATGGACCATGATCAAATAAGGAAAGCTAATTATGAGCAGAGAACTTAAGTGCAGAACTTGGAAAAAAGCAACTTTTACACCCTAAAGCATATTTTGATTTGTTGTTGAGATTGTTAAAATAATGGGCAGGAATCTCATCTCAGCTACTCTGGAGTACATCTGGAGTTATTCTGTTGGACAAAGTGGGCTCAGTGGACTTATTCTGGATTTAGAGAAGCAAAACAAAGATGGGAATTTACCCCAAAAACTGCTACTGTCATTTTATTCTGTGAAGTCATATGCATTTATCTCCCTCCGAAACTGTGGCACTATTTCTGTGCATTTCCAAAAGCTTTGTCAGAATGTTTTTCTTATTTTTGACTAATATTACAGAAACTGTTGTGCAAGTACAACCAGAATCTACCCCATCCCCCTAATAAATCTATTCTATTATATTTCAAAAATATATATGACTGATCAGAGTACAAAGTAACCATTGTGTCCTTTTGAGGTTTTTTTATTATAAATTACCTTGGCAGTAATGCACGCTCAGAAGCATACCTGACTGTTGGGAAAAGTCATTCCACTAGCACTGAAATGCCAATTCTAACCCTGGGGAAGGAGTCATTAGCTGAAGTAATGAAACTGAAAGAATGATAATAGATTTATTACTTAAATTGTTGATTATGCCAATTGACCTTTCAGTCAGATCTTTAAACCATCATAAAGTTCGCTTGCTCCTTGACAGGAAAAAAAATCATATCCCAGTGCTAGCAATTATTTGAGAACTGTGTTTGCAAAGCAGAAAACAGAGCTAGAGGAGCAAGCTGAGTTCAATGAACTATTACCCCTGAGCTCTGCAGCTCCAGCTGACTCTCTACTCTGGACTGCAGCTTATGCTGCCATATATGCATAGAAAGGGAAAATACAGTAACTGCACTTTAGGACCTTTCATATAAATTGCTATAATTATAGCCACTTTAGCCATTGCTTTGGATCATCATGGGCAGTCACCCACCAGCGTGTGAGAAGAGTGCTGCAGAGCAAGAGAACTATGAGGATGGAAGTTTCAGTGTATTACCTTTCAGATGCAGTTAGTCTAGCTACGTTATAATAACCGTTCGGTGTGTAAAACAAGAGTGGAAGAATATGTTTGGTGTCTGTTAAGCAATTCTTATCCAGTTGTAAAATTAACAAACACAAGCAGGTGCATATCTCAGTAATGTAACGTTGGTAATTGTAGCTCCTGGGATCTTCTTACAGTTTCTGTTCTAGAGCACCCCTAACGACCTCAGAATGTATCTGCTGTTAATTCTATCTTCCCCCACCCCATGGAAAGGGATTAACTGATGAATTTAAGGAGTCTAAGGTTTATTAATTATGAAGTTGCTGAGTCTAGTGGTATAAGAGGGTGGAAAAAAACTGAGTTTGGTGGACAACCTATCAATATCCATTAGAAGTTCTTCATTAATTATTTCTGATTGAGTTCATTGTGCTAAATTAACAGCCTCTGCAATGCAGGGCAAAACTTGTCAGCAGTCTGGTCAATGAGGGTCAAGTGATATAGATTTCATTACTTATGCTTATTATTTCTGTAGCTCCACATTGCTGTGTGCAGCACTTTGCAGCCCAGTAGGAAGACCAGACGCCTGCTCTGAGTGCTTATACTCTGACAGATAACATAATGAGAAGTGACAATAGACCAAGGATGGAGGGAAAGAGGAGAAGCATCAGCAAACAAGGGATAAGGGAACACTGCTCTAGAAAGGGGCATTTTTTACAATGATCCACATGTTTATGTATGCATAATTCAGAGAAAGGCTCAAGGAGCCTGCTCAGCAGAAGGGCATAATTGCAGTTCCTGTCCTACCTGGAGCACAGAGACTGCTTCCTGCAAGCAGCCCTCGGAAGCACACTATAGTAAGATGGGAACTAGTGGGGCCACGATTCTATGATGACCAGAGTCCCGATAAAATTGGGACTGTCCCGATTTTTAGGCGTTTGTCCCGCGTCCCGATCGATGTTTGGTCGGGACGCAATTTGTCCCAATATTTCACACTCCTGGGTTTTTTTGTTTTGTTTTGTTTTGTTCCACCGGTGGGACTCTGTTTCCCCCCGCCTCCCCCCGCCAGTCTGCCGCCAGGACTCCAGGACTCCTTTTTTCCCTCTGCCGGCGGGACTCCAGGACTCCGTACTTTTTCTTTTTTTTTTTGCTCTGCCAGCAGGACTCTGCTTTTTCTTCTTTATTTCTTTCCTTTTTTTTTTTTTTTTTTTGCTCTCTCTCTCTCTCTGCCAGTGGGACTCCGTTTTTTTTTTCTTTCTTTCTTTTTTTTCCTGTCTTTGCCGGCGGGACTCCAGGACTCCATTTTTTTGTTTGTTTGTTTTTTCTCTCTGCTGGCGGGACTCCGGGCTTTTTGCTGTGCCAGCAGGACGTTGCTTTTTTTTTCTCCACAGGCAGGACTCCGCCGCCCCCCCACCCCCACCCTCCCGCATGTGTCCCAATATTTTCTTCATCCCATCTGGTCACCCTACATGATTCTTCTACCCCTTCTGTATTGACCCAAAAGAGCTGGTCCAGTGCAGTAGAGGAGGCTTGTTGCAACCCAGAAGAGTATAGCATCAGGCCTGTGCTACCACTGTGTTCTGGAGAGCTTTAGGAATTCTTGAGGCAGAATTGCACTAAGGTTATGCAGCTCCACACCACATCAGTTTGGGGCTGTGCTTAAAAAACATGAAAAAGCCTAAATTAATTCAGTTTCCATATGCTGATAGGAGCTCTTTGTTCCCCCGTAGGGGAAACTTAAAAAGATGTATCCAGATAATTAGTTGATGGGATTTCCAAAAAGCAAGCTTTAAACCTGTTACAAAAACTGACCTTTTAATTATCTTCCTTAGGGCTTGAAAAATCTATGCACCCATTCACCAGTTGCTGTTTTATGAAGCAAATGCCAGTTATACGAGTCTAGTAGTTACTGAGAAAGAGCTGGATCCAAAGTCCACTGAAGTAAATTGAAAGAAATTAATTGACGTCAATGAGCTTTGAAACAAGCCCAAAATCTGGGTTCATGTTCATGAAAAAAAAATCATTCTGTGGAATCTCCCCAACCCTCTGCTGAATCTACCATGTCTGAATTAAATGCAATGAAATTTTGTATTTCAGTTACTTCTTTCCTCCTCCATCCCCTCTTTTCATACCACTTCCTGTGGTATTGTTGTGAGTAATAAATGTAAATAATCTTTATATGTTTGAAAGCATTAAAAAATGTCAATCCTGGATGCAGTCTATTTTGGCCCGATCTTATAACAGCTGTAAATTCAACCAGCTTATATCTATTTAA
Source organism: Mauremys reevesii (assembly GCF_016161935.1). NCBI lineage: Eukaryota > Metazoa > Chordata > Testudines > Geoemydidae > Mauremys > Mauremys reevesii. The sequence goes on from NC_052623.1 coordinate 162,900,751, forward strand.
ATTATTTTTCAGTATGATCAGTTTTACTCAGTGTGGTAGATTTTCAAAGGTACAAATGGCTCTTATGTATGTGCCTTTGAAAATCTGCCTGTTTTGACTAGATCTATATCAGCCTTTGAGCTATATCCTGCTGCTCTTACTCACTCTAAACTTCCACTGAAGTCAAAGGAACAAAAGGAGCAGGATCTGGCCCTTTGCTATGTCCTGAAATGAGTCTGAGATTATACATTCTCACATTAAGTTTACATAATGCAACATGGAGGTCATACACTTTTAAGGCTTCTAAGGCAAAATGTATTCAGTGAACTCTGTGTTATGTTTAAATTACTGAGGTTGCTCAGTACATTATGTTCAGGTGTTATTTTTCCTATGGCTTTCACTCAAACATTTGCTGCCTTGGCAACTAAGTGCTATGGTAAAGCACTATCTCACCCTTTCAACTCTCCTACAATTCAACTGTAGCCTCAATATCCTGAAGCTCTTCATCAGATGCAACTTTTACAAAGACAAGGTATATATTAAAAAAAAGACTTTCACTAGCTAAATTCTGTTTGATAACCAAGTACCATACACCCCATTTCATAAATGTTTGAGACTAAGTATATCTGAAAGCTGTATGCTATCTTATTAGGGGGGAAATAAATATTTAGTCAATAAGGTGAATTCCTTTTGTGGGCAATGCTGAGAGTTTGCATCAGTTACTTCTACCCAACCCACTCAAATGTGAGATGCTTTCTTGTTGTAAAGAGAAACCGGTGCAAGAAGTCAAGGCTATTTTTAAATAGCTATGACTAGGTGGGTTCAGGTAGCTTATTCCTAATACCCTGTGAAATACAAAACTGAAGGAGACAACCTTAAGAAACCTTACTCTGCAATGAAATACTGTATGTCCATGAAATACTTCTTTCCAGGCCTATATGTAAAGAATTTAAATCAGAATACTTAATAATGGAACATGGAGTGGTTTTACCAAGTTGGCAACCCTAGCCAATGTCCTTGAGAATTTTCATTTTACCAGTTAATACTTTTAAAAGATATTCTTGGCATTAATGAACCTTACACTAATGCTAAATAAAAACCTACCATAGCTGCATGATTGAACTACAGTTTCTGACAGCAAAGCAAACAGATGCAGTCTGTCAGCACATACATTTTGTGGTTGCACTGCACAGTTCTGAAAAAAGTCCATTTTTTTTAGTTTGTGACATTTACAATACCATATAAACATCATGTTATGTAGGCATAATTCATATTGCTGTATCCTGCCGTCTACTACAGAATGAAAAGAAAACTACAGAATCTGCTTCTGGGGATGGCTGTGTTTTTAGAGCTGGAGCTCAGTGAAATAAATGACAAGATTCCTTTGTATCACTCATGTGCTACAAATGGAGAGGCTCTTGTAACTCTGTTGCTGCGGGAGCACTTGACAGGCATGGGCTGATTCTTGTTCTCTTCTCCCTGTAGACCTTAGTGCATGTTGAAGTAGTGAGGGGAGTGATTGGAGTACGCTGTGCTCTGTCCCCTCCTGGCAAATGGTCCACAGGGCTCCCATAGTCAGCTGCTGCAGTTTAGAACAGGGCCTCAGGCTGAGTTAACCCGCACCTGTGATAAGAGCCAGGCAAAGAATGAGGGAGCCATAATTGGCTCTCTAACAGCACCTCCTCTCTGATGTGCCCAGAAGAAACAACACAACAGACCATTTGGTCCTATATAGATTAATAGGTTCTATGGTCAGAAGGGACCCTTGCAATCATCTAGTCTGACCTCCTGTGAGGTCAGGCCCAGGCCACAGAACTTCCCCAAAATACCATGTACCATACATCAAGTAAAAACTTGAACTTCCTTGAATGAAAGGCACCATATAATTGTGAAAATATTCTTAATCTTATATCTTGTAGTAGAACAATAGAATCCACATTTTCTTTACTATTGTGCATAGCAGTGCACTTTTTGATTACTACGTTAGATTATAGATTAGTAGGAGAAAAGGTAAAAATACAGTTTGAAAGTCCTTACATTATGATATAAAAAACATTGATACTTCAGCCATTCCCTGCTATCCCACACTGTAGATCACAGCAGTAGTGTTTTTAAAAAACTGTAAATGAATTAAAAGCATTTTTAAACAATAGTACTAGAGATGACCTTCTCCTTCCCTTTATCCCATCATCTGGAGCCAAGTCATCCTGCAAATATCCACAATCTTTGTCTGTCTGAGGCAGCACTAAGGTCCACCTGCTTACCATCTTCTTTGATGCAGTCTATCCATCACTTCCTCAACTTTTCTCTGAGTCTCTTTCCTACCACCCTCTCCTGCCATGCTAGCTTCACCAGGTCGTCTTCATCCTTTGTGTGTGTTCAAACTAGTGAAGTCGCGCTTCCTGGATTTTGTCAGCCACATCATGGACTTTGACTTTCATTTTGTAATCTCTTCCTTTGTGTAACTCTCTTTATTGAGTGAAAACATCGCATCTGTAGGTGTTGCAGCAGCTGTCTCTTTATTCTCCATGTTTCTGCACCATACAGCATTGCGAGCCACACCATTGTTCTATATCGTTGGAATTTCAGTCTCAGTAGCACATGCTTCTCATACACAACACCTGAGATATTATTCCACAGTCTTCCAACTCCCCAGTCTGGACTGTATCTCACGCTCAAGGTCTCCGTCTTCTGTAACCCAGGCACCAAGGAACTTGAACTGATCAGTCTGGTTTAATCGTACTCCATTAATCTCTATATCCAGTTTCCCTGTGGCACCTCTACTGACTCACATGACCTCAATCTAAGTCATGTTCATTTTCATCCCATGGCTGTTTAGATGGTCATACCACTGATTTATTATTTCCTCTAGGTCTTCTTTTGAGGATACCCTTACTGCTATGTCATCTGCATATAGCAGCTTCTCACTTTGTTTCCATTGGGATCTTCCTTCTGACTTGGTCTATCAATATGATAAACAGTAGTGGACTGAGGGCCAACCCCTGATGCAGTCCGACTTTTACTTCAAAGGGGCTTGTTATTCCAAAACATGTTGGGATCGCTGTTTTAGGTGATCTATACAGGGCATTCACCATAGTTATTAAATACTCACACATTCCATATTTCCTCAGCACTGGTGTGAGCCTCCTTCTGTCAGCTTTATCATATGCCTTTTCTAGGTCTATAAATGCTCACAAACTTTTATCCTATTGGTACTCTAACCATTTCTCTATCACTTTCCCAATTACAAATGTGGCATCAGTGGTTCCTTGTCCTTTCCTAAAGCTGAACTGTTCTTGTTCAAGAAGGGGGTTCCGCCATTCTCCTAATCCTAGAATCCAAGATGTAGTCCAGTATCTTCATCACATGAGACCGTTACTTTATACCTCAATAGTTTCTGCATTCAAGGATGCCTTCTTTCTTATGTATTGGGACCAAGACAGACTTGACCTAGAGTTGACCAAAAAATGTAATTTCCATCCTGCATGAAATCTGGAAATTTGGTTTTGTCCCAGACTGGAGTGAAAAGTCAAAATCTTGGAATTTTGAACAAAATGAAAACATTCCAAAAATATTTTATTTCAACCTCAAAATGTTTCTTTTCAGCTTTTAATTTACATAATAATATAATATTCAAAATGATAAAGATTAAACATTTTGACCTTATTGAAATGAAACATTTTGATAATTGCCCATTGAAACTGTCTACTATGCTGCTATTTTCGCATGAAACATTTCAGTTTTGTCATATCAACATTTTCTAGTGGAGAACCTGATCTGATCTAATGTCATAATTTCTGTTCCATGGGAACTTCTGACATTTCAAAATTTCCTATCACTGGAACAAAAAATCAAAATTTCCCATGAACTGAAAATTCTGAACATTTTTGTTTCAGAAATATCAAAGTGACCATATCAAAGTGTCTTTTGAGTGTTTTTTATATATATATTATATTAAGGTAATATAAAAGTCTAAACAATACAGTTGAAATGAGTTTCTTCTACCTTATCAAAACAAAATGTCTGATAATTTTTCATCAAATCAGCATTTTCTGTTCTGTTAGAAATTTTTCAACCAGCTCTAAATGTTAAATAAAATTTCTTCTCAGTACAATTTTCATATTTGTACCACAATACAATGATGCAGGAGAGCTTGTTATTAATTCACTTGTACTGTAAGCCTTACCAAAGCTATATTTTTCTATTCTGTGATACAGTTTAGTTTGAATATTGGTGTAACTTTAGGCCTGATCATGGAATTAAATGGGAATTCCACCTAGCAGAACTCTCATAGATTTGGGCCCTACATTTTGTTGCAAATGGATTTTATCTTTAGATTTGTTACAGATTTGCTTTAGCCTACGCCAATATTAAGGGATATCAGATATACTAATACTAATACCAATACAATATTGATTTTTCTCAATTCATTGTTAATACAAAGGAAGGAGACATAGACTCTTAGACATAAATTATTTATGTTATCTCTGTATAATGTCAATGTTTTGGGTCCCATTGAGGTCAATGAGAGTTCATTTGAAAAATCTCATCCTAAATAGTTAAGACAGAAAAAAGGTGGGGGAGTATTCCAGAATTTGAAATATCTTTGTAGACAACTGGATGTGTCAAAATATGAATTGGCCTCAGCATTTGATCTGACTAACTGTAAAATGGTACTAATAATGCAGAATCTGGATTCAATAGTCACAATTTAATTAAATTGAAAATGCTCAGAGTGCAGAACAAAATTTTCCCACAATTCAGGATCTGGATTTATTCTCTTTGTTGCATAGAATATCATTGTAGAGATAATCACTTCTTTCCAACATTCAAAAGTACTGATCCTTATGAAATATCAATATATAAATTACAGGATAACTTAGAAAGTTATGAGTATATGCCAGCTAGAGCAGGTTAGAAAATGGATTTTTTCCATGGAAAATTGTAACTTTTTGGTGAAAAATCATAAACTGAAATTTTTCAGCTGAATATTGAAAAAGTTTCATCCCATAATTTTTGGCTGAAAACGAAAACTTTGTCCTTGGTAATGCCACTTTAGTGCCTCATATGAGTTGTAGTTCAGGTGCATCATGCCCCCATTTTCCTCTATAGGCCAAGCTCCCTGGTCAGACTACATCTCCCATGATGCACCACAGTCTCCCATCTTGATGAGCCACTGTGATGCATCATGAGACAATCTGGCCAGAGTAAGCCAAGAGAGATGTCTGACTAGAGAACTCATCTTATAGAGAAGAACAGGGAAATGACACATCCAAACTTCAGCTCTCATGAGGCATTGCTACATGAATTCTGAATCAACATTTTTCAGCTGACATATTCTGTTTTTCAGTCAAAAACTGATAAATTTTTTGCTTTTATGTGTTTACTTTTTTGACAAACAGTTGAAGTTTTCTTTAGAAAATGGACACTTTTTGCAAAAAAAATTTTTTAATTGAAAATCCTCAACCAGCCCTATTGGAAATCTTGGCTCATATTAGGAAATAAGAAATGGAAATGTTTGTTGATGATGGAGCTTGGGATGATCAGAAAGTATAAATTAAGTAATATAAAAGCAATATTATACTACTCAGCAATAGATTTTGCTGTTCCGGACTAATAAATCTCCAGTTTATATAATCTCTGATCTTTTAGTTGGATCTGGGTGAGCAAACCTTTGTGCCCACGTGGAGCCTTACTGACTTCCATGGGACTCCACTGCATGGCCCCTTGCCATTGGGAAGTCCCCTGGGAGTCAGTGGAGCTCTGCAAGGTGCACCTGCCTGAATCCTATTACAGGATCAGGTCCATCATTTGTGTACAGAATTTTGTTGAAAATGTGTATGTTAAAGTCAAGATTGTTAGTTCTTCTTGGTGGGAATTGTTCATTATATGAAAAATAGATACATCTATGGTCCTGTTTTCAAATATAAGTGAAATTATGGTGATCTTTATGTGTTGCAGGAAGTCATCCAAAGGTGTAAATTTCAGCGATACAGGAACCTCAAAGGGCAGTAACTCCTATACAAGTGTCACGTTTCTGATTTTCCTTGGGTTGACTGGATAATCAGTAGGTCTTCGAGGTGATACTCTGTTCTGCTGCACCTTATAAGGTACCTGTGGATAATTAACAAACAATTATGTATTAGATTATATCAGAATGAAATCCATGCAATGTCCCACTCCAAACCCAAGTATAAAGTAAAACAGCATCGGGAAGAAAGAATACACTTATGTAAGTTTCACATGTGACACACTGATTGTAGGACTGACAATTCTGGCATTTGTTAATTAATCATTTGCAGTCTGAGAGCTGCTAGTACACCCTTGTAATCTGTACCCCTTTCAGCAAAAAATGGTTGAAATACCTCTTCTCTTATCTTTTTTACTGAAGCTATTCAAGAAGCTGAAATAAAAGTAGGACTTCTGGCATTGTTCTCTTAATACTAAAATTAAAAATATTAAACACGCCAACCAAAGGGAAGCAATATTTTAGAGGTAGGTCGCCTGACTTTGCAGTGTTGATTTAGGGTGGGATTTTCAAAAGGCATTGGCCTACCTCTGCTCCCATCGTAGGCAATGGGAATTTTACAATTGATCACAGTGGGGCCAGAGTTAGGTCTATGCTGAGCGCTTTTGGAAATCCTCCCCTAGAAGATTTGTGGTTAGTATAACAGACTTCCATCCTTAATTACGTATGAGTCTGTGCAAATATCAGATGAAAGAGAAAAGACAAGGTAGAATAAGACTCAAAATCCTCAGCTACTGCAACCAAGACATATGTACTTCAGATTGTTAAACCTCAAAAAAATACAGAGGTTTAAGAAAATAGTTACATATTAAGGAGCTCCAAAGACAAGAAATTACTGCAAAATGATAATTGTGCAACTTCACAAATGTAGTTTCACAATTGTAAAATATCAGGGAATTATAGCCAATGACCCAGGTCCTCGACTATGGCTTAGGAGCATACAGTGCAAATCAGGACAGGTGGAACAAAAAAAAGTTGGCTTTGGGCTCCCCAAACCCTGGACAATCTGTGTGCCAGTATAGTCCCCAGTTGACTAGCAATGATTGACTCATAATAGGTCTGACCATAAGTCCACTGAAGTCAATGGGAGTCTCTCCATTCACTTCAGAGGGGCTTTGGATCATACCCAAGATGAGGAAACTGGATCTCAGCTACTGAATAGTCTTCCTGTGGTTTGCTTGAGACTAAAGTGTAAGTGCATGAAATCTATGTTCTTTTGGTATTTGCCTGTATTTAACATCTTAAATAATGCATCTGGTACATATGAATTATTTAATAGGTCATAGAAGGAAATGTTAGATAACAAATGTGGACAATATTGCTCCATTATATAGCTTTGGATTTAATGGCTCCCAGCACCTCAAAGAAAACCACAGGATAAATATAATTATTCCAGGAACATGTCATAAGACAGCTGTCTTCTGTTTCAAACATGAGTCTGTTTCTTTTTCCTTCTGCATCACTGAAACATACATTAGTTGCCAAATTTACCCACGTTTATTAACTATTTATTTCAATGGAGAGTGAGTAGTGCTTTCAGAAGTGACTAGGTGGCCCATCTCTGCTCAAGAGACCCTTTCAGGGACCTTTCTGCTGGTCCCTGCTGATCTTAGCCTCTTGCAATTTAGCAACAGTCTAAAGACTTTGCCTATCTCCCTCAGCAGAGTCATTGCTCGCTTGTAATTTCCAGAGCACAGAGGATCTTTCCTTTGGTCTGTGGTACCTATGAGAAGAATAGCTGATAGCAATTGTTCAGGTTATGGCCAAACAATATTGGGCATTTCTTGATACTTCAGTTATAGGTATGGTCATTATGTCAGACCATCTGAGACAAGTCATGTAAATAAAAGTGCAGGATCGCTACCTGCAGAAACATTTACAGATTTATAAAAGAAATGGTGCAGATATAGCTGAAAAAATCGGAAGGCAAATGTTATGTTTGCAGAACGCAGCCACCTGCTTCTCAGATATTCTGGACTGCCCATCTAATATAAATCATATTGAAAAGAGTAAACTTATAGTGGGGAGGTTCACTTTGTTTGTTTGTTGCACGTAATAACCATGAAGTCTCAAATAGAGACAGAACAGAATTGCATAGTTCAAAACTGGCTCTGAACTTTCCCAACATATAGAATTTTTTAAAATCTGATGTTTAGCAAAGTGTAGATCCATTACATTTCCGTAGTTTTGTTGCACCAAAATATTTCACTGTGTTTGACTTTATTAAAAAAGTCAATTGCACCAAACATTACCGTAGTATTATTGTAAGATATAGGGTTTGGGAACATTATTAGTGTAAGGGAAAATTGAGTAGGCACAAACTTTGACCAAGATAACTTTGATTAAAATAACTGTGTACAAGGGGCAGGAGAGAGAGAATGAAAAATGCCAGTCTTGCGAAACGTAACTGTAATCGCTAGAAGCCTTGACCGCAAAAGTACAACCTGATAATAAACAGGAAAGCTTGTTGCTTTTGTATTCCTAATAAGGAGCTGTTTTTCTGTTTAAAAGGATATTATGACTGAAAAGTGTGTTTGACTAAATATGGTTTTAAGCTATATAAGCTTCTGTGTTCCTTTGTTAAACAGACCAGCTAGGCTGGCTGTGTCTCCCTGCATGCTTGTAATAAAAGAGCCTCAGGCTGTTCTGATCCAAACACAATGTGTGGTAATTTTTCCACATCATTAGACAATGCCATAGTAGAGTCAGTTTTTGCTGGTGGTGGTGGCTGTTTTATTAAGGGTGAACTGACAGAGGCAGTCTTGAATAATGTTATGGCCAGATTGCCCTGGTACTAGGGCTCGTAGATAGGGAAGGCCTTGGAAATCCCATCCAAAGGTATGGACAATTGCAGTTCCTCCCACTCCACCCAGAAAAGGCTGGGGAAGTATGTGCACTCCCACTGCAGGCACTATAGAAAGGGATTATGCCCCTAAAAGCACAATGGGCCTGCTTCACTATTGCCCTGCATCTTGTGTATACATTTACACCAGTTCCAAGTGAATGAAAAGTGCATGTAAAAGGCTATCACCCTGCTCTGGCTGAGTTTTACACCCACACTGCACTGGTGTAAATGCCTACACACAGTGCAGTGAATTAGGCCCAGTGTCTGTGAGATCCCCCTGCAGCCACGCAGCTCTACTCAGTCTGTGGCTGTACTATCTAGCCCCTAGCAATTTAGCATTCCCTAATGAAGATTTAAAAAGATCAGATGCATTATACGGTTTCATACATGAAATTCAGATACTTAGGTGCACAATAGTAACTTCTTGATTTCAATCATTGTGTTATGGATGCCATGCCCTCAGCTTGGTTTGATTCAAAGCTTTTTCTTCTTTGGGATAATTCAGCACATACATGTTTCCAGTCTTCACAGGTTCCCTCTCAGACCTCATGAAGATTAATGGTTTCATTGTCAATTATGTCTAACGTGCTCGGGGGGAGAAGAAGTAGCAACCGTGAGGCTTGATTCGTTTATTGAAGTATCTGATGCTGTATTATCAATGTTCTTAGATGGTCACAATGATCCCCTCTGCCAAATATGAAGCAAAATGGTAGCATTCCTTCTTCATAGCTTTAAATCTCTCTGTAGTCATAGCATGAAATTCTTTATCCATTGACGATTGTCAGTAAAAAGCTTAAAACCACACATGCTGATTTATCAACTGCCCTCAAGGTTATTGAAAACATAAAGCCTTTCTTATCACATTGGCTTGGTTGGGAGGAACTGGATACCAAATCAATCTTTCTGTCTGTTACAGCTCTTCAGCCACACAAAAGAAAATAGTAGTCCATGGATGAAGCTAAGGATAAAACTGGTGCACAGCTCACTTCAGGGTTGAATTCTTTAACTGTGTTTCTTTAATCAGTGAAAGAAAGATTTCAGCTAGTACAAGCACAGTGTAGTCATTTTAATTCCTGTATGACATCAAGTAGATGAATGATGTGCACACATCTGCTATTATGAAACAGAGGTTTGAACTTCAAATTGATTTGACAGATGGCAGCTCCTCAGACCCAGATGCTATGCAAATGTGAGATGAGCTGTAGGCCCTGCCTATGTTACCCAGCCAAAGCTCCACCTCCAATGGCATTAGAACAAATTGCTGAAATTAATATAGTAGGCGTGTTTCCAAGCATGTCTGTTTGCTTGACGCACTCTACTGTACTCACAGCTAGAGCTACTGGGCAGCACACAGCTTAGAGGCCCGGTCCCTACTCAAGCAAAACTCTGCCTGCAATCAGTGGCGGTTTAACCTGCAGGTTCAGGCCTTTGTTATGGCTTGGTTTACCGTGAGAGGAGTCTGTGTGCTTGAATGCATGGTGTGTCTTTAACGAGGCTGACTGGGGGACCTCTTTGGAAGCTCTTCCAATCAGGTGCATTCCAGATGTGGGACTGAGTGTCAGCCAGCTGGTAGATCAGGGGACATCTCCTGTTTGTTTTAGGTTTCAAGGTTACTTACCCACATTTGTTTCTTTTAATTCCAAATTTTATTTTAGTTATTTATTTCAATGGATAAATCAGCAAAAAAGCTATTCAAATGCACCATATCACAACATCCACTGTGATAAAAATCATGTCACAGAACAGACTGCCTCCATCCCTCAGTTGTGTAACACCATCAGCCATATTCTCCTGCTCACCCGAAGTCACTCCCCACACATGCTCAAAACAAGATCATAATCTTGCTCCCCGGCCTGGGCATCTGGGAAAAATAATCATCATTGTGTCTATTAACTGGAACTGCCTTTTCTTCAAATGTGTCATGTCCATTTCTTGTCCTATTGATAAAGATTCACCGGCCAATGAACATCATAACAGGACATACTCAATGGTACATTTCACCCTTAAATGTGAAGTTACTTTCTGTCATGGCTTGTATTTCTGTTTTATTGGCCTTTTAATTTAGTTTTGATAGTGCAGTTTTTCTTCTCAAACAATCCACAGTGATCACATGTGGTTTATATGTAATGCAATAAGTGTGGCCACTACCCCAGCCTCATTCCATCATAAAACCATAACCGCAACTAACTAATATTTCTAATTTATATGCTGTCATTTGTAGTAGTTAGAATGAAAACCAGATCTCTCCCTATTACTGGAACTCTGACTCAAGTTAGATTAAAAAATAAGGACTGCAGATATTATGCCAAATCCAAGCCTGCTGTAGCTCTACTGAAGGTAATTGACTTACACTGAGGATGGATTTGGTCCACTCTACATATACAGATGATTTTACAAAATGATCATCTTGTCTATCAGAGACATTTATGGTATATTAAGTGGGCCAGTTATGGGGCTTGCTTACTAGAGCACCCAGTCCTGCAAGGTTCTGAGTGCTTTCAATGTCTCTTGAAATCAAGGGGAACTGAAGGAGCTCAGTACCTTATCGAGGGTGCTCAGCACCTTTACAATTGGCCCTTACCGGGGCAAAAAAAACCTGTGGTCCTGACCCAACGTACACTGATGTCAATGTAAGCACTTCAGTTGCGTGGACTTTGCATCATGCCATGTAGGACTGAAATCAGTGCTTCAAAGAAAGTGAAACAACCCTAAGGACCAAAGCTAAATTCATTGAGAGTATCTTACTCCCAAAGCATAAATTTGGTCCATAGCTTACTCCTGTGACTGGGAACAAGAAGCACACTTCATTATCATCACTGACAGTAACAAAATATGCAATTAAACAGAATTCTGCAACTCTCATCTTCCTGTGGCCTTTCCTTTGCTAATATATTCACAGTGGAGACTTTCCAGTACCTCTGGACAGATACCTTGGCCTGATCTTCTGCTTGCTGGCAATTTTCTCCTCAGCTCAATATTTATATCATATCGTTTTTAAACTGATAAATGCTACAGCATTAGTTTTCCCTATGATGATTTGCCAAATCTTTTGCTTATGGTATGAATTGATCAGTGCAGTTGCTGTGCAAAAGAACCAGTGTTCGTAGTCTATGCACGTTTTACATTAGTTTCTATCCTGATGAGATTAATTTATGACAGCTGTTGTCTGCGTTGTTCTATGCTGCCAGTTTATATAAAGAGACACTGTATGTTCCTGAGTGCTTTACTCCAAGGGGTAGGGAGCAAGGATTTCTATGTAAACAAAATCTTTGGTGCCAAATCCCATCTAGTAATTTAAAATAGCATCTTGTTAAGCATTTAAAAGTAAATGCCAAATTTGATGTCAACATGGCTTAAGATCCTAATCAGAAGCCTGATCCAAAGCCCATTGAAGTCAATAGGCATTTTTCTACTGGCTGCATTGTGTGCTAGATTAGGCCCTAGATGCCTAACACTTTGCATCTAATTTTCATGCAGGCTGGGGAATGTACTGTACAGAAGAAATGTTTAAATCAATCAGTAGAGAATGTTACAATATGCTAAACACAAGGAATTTATTTTAAAGAAGGGAACTAAGACACAAACCTGGAACTCAATAACGGAAGAAATGAAAAAGAAGAAGAACCCAACCAAAACCTTCCTGATTATAATGGAGGAAAGGGGAGACAAAACCAACAATTTCCAAATCTGAAAGAAGGAGCAAAACAAAAGGTAGAAGGTCTGTAAAAACAAAAGTAATGCCGCTGCACTTGGTGGTATGGAAGATCACAGGGGCAGCTCCTAGATTGATGGATCTAAGGTTCAGGTGAGGGCTTCAGGTTTGTTCAGTCTTGAGTTGCTGGTGCTGGCCTCTGGATTGATGATTCCTGGATTACAGATGAGGATCCTTTGGTTTCTGAGTCACTAGTTGGGGGTTCTGGCCTGTGGATGTCTGGTTCCTTGACTGGGGTTGCTGATCCCCAAATTGTTTGGTCCTGGCAGAAGGGTGCTGGTTCTTGATTTGCTGCCCCTGGGGCTGGTGGATCCTGGGTTGTGGGTGCTGACTTCTGAGTGGTTGTTTATTTGTTTGTAGGTGCTGACCCTTTCGTTGCTGAGTTCTGGGATGCCGGGCCCTAGTGTGTGGGTGCTGATGTCTGTGTTGGTGTTTGTAGCGGTACAGGGTCCTGCTATGTGGATGCTGGCTTCTGGATTGCAGGGTCCTGGGATAAATGATCCTTAAGTGAGGGGTCCTCATTTGCTGCCTCTTGTAGTTTTGTGTCTTAGGTTGCTGCCTATGATGATTAAGGTGATGCACAGGTGAAATGGAAGTGTGGTATGGAAGAGAACGTGATGATCTGGGGACCTGAGTTGACTGCCACCTTACATGTGTTGAGATTTGTATGAGAAAAGGAAGCAGGTTATGACCAGAATGCACGTTGAATAATCACATGATGCTAGATACCCAACATGTTTGTGGCTAGATCAGTACATGTGAATCCGCAAGGAGTTGAAGACAAACATAAAGGTCAGAGCAATCCTATTTGTGGCCCTATAGTGCCTGAATGTGCAAGACCTCCTCTCAGTCCTCCTAAGATGTCAGTACTATGGGTATGCTATTTCTGATGGCTGCACACTACTTTATTTGCACTGCAGTGAGTACATTATGAACATAATAGTACTCACAATACTATTAGCACACACATACAGTTTTGACTAGGAAAAATGCTAATATTTGGATTCAGATTCTATTCATTCTCAGTGACTGTGTTTGCATTAGAGTCAATCTCTCCAGGCATGAATACCATTTGAAAATGAAGCCCTGTCATCAAACCCTGCCCATCTCCTGCTGCCACTGCTGCTTCTATTCTTCTTTCTGCTGATTCCTCGGGGTGTCAAGGAAGCCAAGCACAGAGATCTCAATCCCTTCCTCCATCATCCAGGGATGGAGAGACAAGTACTTGGGTCTTCACTTTCCATTCTCTTTCCTTCAATGAGGGGGAGCAAGTGTGTTCATTTCCTCTTCATTCTCCTCCAGGGAGGAAGAGCTGGAAGCTAGGTTCTTCACTCCCCTCACCTATCCTCCATGGAAGGATTGCCGAAAGCCCAGATGTTTACTCATCCTTCCTTATCATCCAGGGACTGTGAGCCGGGTGCTGGGGTCTTCACTCCCATATCCTCCTGGAATGTGGGAATAATTCTTCACATAATTCCTCTCCCTCCCCTTTTTTCATTTCTATTAAAATACCCAGAAGAGCGATAGGGTAAGGAAGAAGAAGAGCCACCGGTAGTGTCTGCTGAACCTGGACAGAGAGAGACAAGCAAGAACCATAGATGCCTGTGCCAGGGATTGCAGTGGCAGGAGTGTAGAGGGCTACTGAACATGCTTTTTGTTTGACCAGTAATCACCAACCAAGAACAAATGCAGTTATATGTCTGGCCATCTGATTTTTTTCCTGGTTGACAAGACATTTAATATCTTGAATGAGCAGCCCAGTGTTTAACATGTGTGACATATTGGTACCTGCAGTAATTGATCAGTCGGTGTTCAAATGTGGCCAATCTTTTGGCAGGAAGCCTTGTTTCTGAATCTGTAAGGGAAGTCTATAAGAAAGCAGTTTTTGGGGGGAATCTTTCACCATGTTTGAGAATAACATCATAGATTGAGTCCACAAATTGCAAAACCACCATCTCTTCTGGAAAGGCTTCCTCATAGAATATTAGAACTATTGTAATCAACCACGTGTAAGTTAGACATGCAGAGGTATACTGAGAAGCCAAAGGGCTAACAGGGAAATCTGTTGTGTTCAGATTGGGAATCTAGCCATGGCCACCGGGCTCAGAAGAGACAGTGGAAAGTGGAATTTCTGGAGTTTGTAAAGATACACAAAGTGTCCTGTTGGGAAACTTATACATCATGTGAAACCATATTCTACTGTGGAGGACCAAGACATTGGTTAGATTGCTAAACATTCTCTCGCCATATTGTAAAATACCATTACAAAAAGTTTTCACCCTCAGAGTAATTCTTGACCTCTGTAAAAGAACGTGCCTGCAGTTACTGATGTAGATGTAAACCACCTTAATTTTGCCCTGTCTTCCTCTCTGATGTGAGAAATCAGAGATAGACAACACAGCCCTTCCATGGTCTGCCAGCACACTGGACTGACAGCTAGTTTAAGAGAAATGCTTCATCTTTATATTGCGAGACCATCCAGGGTTCCAAAAATTCCAAAGCTTATCAGACAATGGTGAGAAAATGGGAGATAATGAAAGACAGCTGTCAAACTGTTCATGATAATGTTGCAACAATTAAAAGAGCTAGTGATGATTTTGATGTTGCATCTTCAATTGCTTTGAACATATCTCACACCTTTGCATTAGTGATATTTTTGTTAGCTAGCAGTCCATCTGAAATAGAATGGCTACCCAGAAAGATTTTTGATTATTTTAAGTAGTTATCCTGAGAAGTTTCTAAATTGCATAATATAGAGAAAGATATAGGCTCACTCTTCAGTGAATTAATACAAGATATCATCAGAAGATAGTTCTCAGCTTTCTATATGTTGAAACATCTCATTCAAAATAAACAAGATTTCAGTGTGTTGTATAAACTCATAAATGTTCATAGAATATTAGGGTTGGAAGGGACCTCAGGAGGTCATCTAGTCCAATCCCCTGCTCAAAAAAGGACCAATCTCCAGACAGATTTTTGCCCCGATCCCTAAATGGATCCCTCAAGGAGTGAGCTCACAGCCCTGTGTTAAGCAGGCCAATGTGCAAACCACTGAGCTATTCCTCCCCCCAAAGCATTGTTCTCACAGCAGGAATTGAACCTGGGTGAAAACCAGGAATCCTGACCACTAAACCATATGGGACTGGTACAGAGACTGGTACATGTTCCAGTCCACAGAAATCTTTAGTAAAGATGAAAGATTTTTACAATCTGAAGAGAAACCAGAGTATATAGGAACTGAATGCCACATCACTGACTCGTTCCTGAGAGAATATTGATGAGATGTTAGTTGGCATACTAAAGCTCTTTTACAAATTTACAGGATAAATTAATGTGGAGCAGACCAGCATTTCCTGAGTGTGTTACCAGCTGTTAGAGCTTGAAGCTACGCTTAAGCGAGGAGGTAGTAGAGAAGGGAACAAACAAGAGAATAAATACTGAACTCTGCTTCTTCATGCGTCAGCCATATTGAATGGGCACAAGGTTCTACATTCACTTGTGTGGCACATACATGCTTTAAGTTGTATCTTTCATTTTAGATGCCAAACATTGTGAGTCAAAGGACTTGTAAAATTCGTGAGAATGTTAGTATCTGTAATGGTGACATGAAATCTGAAAATAAAGAAAATGTTCTCAGGTGGCCCAGCAAAAAATCATGCAGGGAAAATGCAAATCTGTGTTGTTACTGTGATTATGAAGGAGTCACAATCCCCAGCTTCCACTACTACAATGCATAGAGAATTGTTTCATCTTAGGTTATGTCAACACAGCAACAAACAGAGCCGCAACTGTGAGTCTCAGCGCCCAGGTCAAGTGTCTTGGTCTCATGGGGCTCACGCTCTGGGACTAAAAGTGGCAGTGTAGATGCTCAGGCTGGAGCACAGGCTCTGAAAACTGTTGTGGGGGGGTGGGTCTCAGAGCCCAGGTTCCAGCCTGAGTCCAAAGGTCTACACTACTATTTTTTAGCCTCATCGCACATGCCCTGCGAGCCTGAGTCAGATGACCTGGGCTCTGAGACTCGCTATCACAGGTCTTTTTTTGCAGTGTTGACACATCCTCAGACAACCAGCCCCTTGGCCCTTTAAGAATGGTGGAAGCAAAACACTATGAGGCCTCCACGTTTGATGGTATTGCAAGGCTTAGAGCTGTAACTAGTAATGCCCCTTCTCAAACAGTTCAGTACTGCTTAGATATTTATGCTGATTATCAACATAGTCTTCCTGAGAAAGCCCAGAGGTTTTGTTTTTTTAATGTGTGAGCCTGGGCAGGTGGGGCTCAGCAATCCAGCTAGGAGAAGGAAAATTCTGATTTCAACCAAGAACATCAGGCCTGGCTAGCTGGCTTATAAAAGCTGTGCAAATCACACATGCTCTATATATCTGCACCACCGATCCCAATTTACAGTACAAGGCAAAGGCCAAGCAAGCAATGTGTGAGTCGGTATCTGCTGCAAATGGAATAGCTTCAATTAATACAAAAGTGGGAGAGTTTAAATAATAGACTAGCTAGCTGTACTGAAAGCTAATTTTTCTTAAACAAGTTTTATTTGAAAATGAGTATTGTACTACAACTATTCATTCAACTTCAATTAAAAGTAACAGTAAATAATAATCCGCATGAATCTACATGGAAACCATTATTTGGTCGTATTTCATTTCAGTTGTTTTGTAACACCACAGAAAAAACACTTGCATATGTGCAGCATTTTAGAGCATGTGCAGTGGAACCAGTATCAGGTAACCATACAAGATAGCAAAGGAAGTGATGCTGTGTGTGTCTAAAGTCACAATCTCACCCTTAGACTGTAGTCAGCAATGCAAGGCCTCACCTCATTCTGAGCATGTAACATCATTTGTGCCTATTTTAAATACATATTAGGCACCTAGTACTGGGCACTTAAACACGTAAATACACCTATTCTTCTCATTGTGCAGAGCTTCATGCAATAACAAAATGTCCTAAAATAGTCCACAAAGAACTCACAGTGTAATGGCCTATCCTTGTGAGCAGGTATGTGCTCCTATGTACTGGTGTACTTGTAACTTCTAGCAGCAACAGTAGTTTCAGATGCCAAATCAGACAAACCTGAAAATCTAGAATAGCAAAGGGCTGACAAAATGGACAAAACTCCCTTTCACTTCAGTAGGGCCAGGATTTCACCCTTGGAGAGGAGGAAGATGCAGGCATAAAAGCTCTTTTCTGAGTTATTTTAGAAAAATAAATACATAAACCAGAAAGATTTTGTTGTATGGCTAAGTACTTACTAAATCCTGCAATATCAATATTCCAAAGTGAACAAGGAAACGCTAGGGACATTTGTGAAATTATCGAGTTAGCACTCTGACAAGAACACTACATCGTGAGTTTCGCAGACCAGCTTGCTAGGATCTGTCTACAAAAGAACTTTAGATGGAGCAGGGTGGTTGGTCAAGTAGTCAAAGCCTTCTCAGGAGAGAGTAACACAAGAGAGGCCGGGGAGACACCTGTGTATAGAAGTTAGCTTTTTAAGTCCCTATAGTGGTCAAGGGACTGCAGTTTGCCAAACTGCTACTTTGTGATAACCTATATCTTTATTCTGTACTATACAGGGGAGATCATTATGGAATTGAGCTACACCATTCTTCATGTCACTTTGTTGTTCCTACATTCACCTGAGTCTGTCACTCAGTGTCATCCTGGTGCTTTCTTGTAACAGCTATTGTTCTCAGCTCCAAATCAAATAGACCAAGAGACTTATATGCTGAGAAGAACAAAAATCATAGAGGAAATGAACTTCCATATTATCCTGATCATGAATTACTGAGGGCAGAGAAGCCAGCTCAGCTAAATGTGTGAGAAGATAGTCTTGTGAATGATACACTACCATCTTTTATGCCACAGAGTATGCTCACATTTCTTTTCTAACCAATGGCACTTTGATAATGGTCCATCCCCTTCTCCCTACTTCCACTGAAATTAAACAGGAAAGTTTCCTGAGAGAAGTTCCGGTAAAATAGCCATCGCATTAAAGCATGTTCCAAGGGCATGCCCCGCAGTGTACTTTATATCACCATGTCATCTCAAAACATTTTACGAAGTATGGGCCTGATCCAAACGCTGCTGAAATGAATGGAAACTCACCCAATGAGTTCAGGGTGGTTTGGATCAGGCCCTATGTACATACAGTGCTACTGAATTGCAGCATCTTATGAGCTGGAGGACACTAGCCAACTATTGCACACAAAAGTAGGGAAATGTTGCACTTTGAAAGCAGGGCAAAAAACTCCATAATCTAATGGGACTGGGTGGTTGGGACTAGAAAAGAGCATATGATAAGGAGCCTCGATCTTGCGTAGTTATATCTCAGGCTGATAAGAAGGTATAACGTCATTGTAATAAAAAACAAAAATCTTTTTAACCAAATTTTAGATTTTTAATTTTAGATGCAAATCTAAGAAACTAGCATGAGCATCCAGTGTATGTCCTGAAAAGCAGGCGCTTCATAGAAGCTAAAAGGAATAATGTTGAAGGCCAGAATAGAGCCCTACTTGGCTTTTAAATTTCAGAGTCCTGTAGAAATCCATGATCTAAATATAGCACATATTGGCTATATGAAAATGTTACGATCTCAGTGGGTTATTTGCCAATTACCTCTGATGCGGAACTGACTTCTAAATCTTCTTCTGGGCGATGAAAGTTGGAAGCCACTGGGGGAAGAGGGGCGATTCCTGTAACAGAAGAATATGTAAGATCATTGTTATTCACTGTCCAACATGGCATGAACCATAAATCATTCTGGTATAAAAATCAAATATGATTTGTTACTGTGGTGTTTTGCAGAATTACTTCTGCCTAATGAATTTTCAAGGGCACTCATCTAGGACAGTGGTTCTCAAAGCCAGTCCGCTGCTTGTCCAGGGAAAGCCCCTGGCGGGCCGGGCCGGTTTGATCTAGGAGACTGTTGAATCTTCTTGCTGACGTTTATCTAAGCTTGTCTAAGTATCTTCTTTATGAAATAGCAAAATATTGCGTCTGTGTACCCTGCAATCTTCGTAGTAGATGCACTTCTTTATATTTAATTGTTTTTTAGGAAAAAGTATGCATAGTTGGATTTGCTGTGTGCAATCATTTTACATCCTTTAATTTGATACAGAAAAATAATCTGATTATAAATACAAGCGGCAAGCAAGGATTTGAGGATTTGGTTGAGATTTACATTTACTATTTGTTTATATATGTTCAAGAACAGACCTCCTGTCTGGGAGCTGGAATTTGCATTACATTAGTCATTTATTGCTAAAATCTTAACTCTCTAGTACATTTTCATACATATATTCAGCAACATGGAGAAAAGGATTGCAAAGGACAATTGTTTTTCCTTGTATTTCTGTGGGGAAACATAAGCTGTACAAAGAATTGGACTCTTTCCAATTTTTGTACCTCCACCTATATCTTCCAGGAGTGGTACAGCAGTCAATGGTCTACCAAATCCCTAGCCACAACTATGTGGTCACCATTGGTGAATGCAAACATTACAAAAAACATCACTTTAAAATGTAGTTGTTGGGTTTTTTAACTTCCCCCACCCCCAGGATTATGTAGTCTATACAGTTAAGACTAGAGCTGAGTGAATAATTAGTTTTTTTGGTTCGGAGGCCAAACTGAAAATGCAGGAGGAAAAGTCAGTTATTTTAGAACTGAAATTGCATTTTGATATTTCTCACTGAAAAAAAATGATTTGGGTTGAACTAAACAGTTCAAATGTCAGTTTGAAATGGCATTTTTTCAAGAAAATGTGTCTTTGGAACCAAATGTCAAAACAGTTCATTTTGAAAATGTCAAAACTAAATATTTCAACATTTCAAAAAAATCAGCCTTTTTTGGCTGAACTAATCACAAAATTTGTCCTGAATTCTTGAATATTTTTAGTGTTCCCAAAAATGTATTTGTGGGGTAATTTACTATTCCCTCTCCCCCCACCCAAAAAACCCAATTGCCCAGCTCTAATTAAGAGTTCTACTACATGGTAACACACTGTACTGTGGTGGGAAGCTGACCATGTCAGTGGGGTTCACCATTCCATAAGTATATCATCCAAAAATATATCATCCTCTAAGAATATCTCTGTGCTATTGTATAAGATAATAAACCAAAGAAATACCTACCCATGCCTGAAAAACTATGAGAATATTGAACTGTTACCCAGAGATATCATTCCTAGAGTAGTACTTTTGTGGGTCACCCTGCATGAATGAACAATACAACATTTATTGCTTGAATTAACTAAAAACAGATGGTAGTACCAACTGCAATTATTATTAAGTAACATGGGTAGCAAAATAATAGTGATGGACGAGCCTTAAAACAATCACAGATGCGGTTGTATTCAGAAAAGCATCCAACGTTCCAAGAGTTAGCTAAACTATTGGAATTTCTGCAAAACTGGATTGGAAATCTCATGCCCACAGGCTTTGTTGTGATGTTTCTTGCATTTTCTGCTTTCAGTCAAACTGTAAATCACTGCAAGAACAGTCTTTCTTGTGGGATCCTGGTACCTCCATCTTTGGCCCTCGCAGGAATTTGGAAATGAAAAGGCATATGGAAGATTTTTTTTTAATAACCAAAGTTTTTACAACTTCACAAATGCTCAGTTCACACATTCACTTAGATTTTTGGGCAAAGGTCCACCCCTACAACTACAACTGTGTTTGGAAGCCTCCAAACACCCTAGCATTCTGAGAGATCTGAACTTTCCTGAATAAGGTCAGGCACACATTGTGTTTTCTATAATTTATTGTGTATGCTAAGACTTCATTTAAGTAGCACAGAGTAAAAAATGCATATTTCTTGGAAATCGGTGAGCCAACTCTATTACGCTTGCTTCATTATCACTGACATGTTTGACTCACTTGGCATTTGTTTTGTGTGCACTGGGTCCTCTGGACTGTATCCAGAATTTTCATTACCACTGCTTCTCCTGGTCTTCACACTACCATCATTGGTTTTCTTAGTTGAAACTTTTCTGGAAATAAAAATTCCAATCATTAAAACCTACATTCTATAAGCATTCTTAGGCAGTATCCAACAGAGAGAGAGGCACAAATTCTCAAAGGTATTTCAGGACCTAACACTCATTGATTTTCATGGAAGTTAGATACCTAAATACCTTTGAAGATCTGGGTCAAAGGACTTGCAGGTGAATCCAACTTCCAAAAAAGTAAAGAAAAATAATGTATAATCCTTGAAAGAATTTACCTACTGCATGCACGGTCTTGTATAAATCCTAACTAGGATTTGCTTAAAAAGTTCTGATCAGCTGCTTAATAACATTTGGGAAATTAAGATGATTAACATCTTAAGACTTCAAGTCTGTGACCCATTTCAAAGTTTCTGTAAAAACTAAAGCCCAACCCCATATTCTGACCTCGATTGTGTGATTTAACCACAGCCCTGCATTGGGAGCAATAGGGAGAGTACCCCTGTGTGCAGGGGGACTATGCAGTCTGCTCCCTCTGCCTTCCCACACCATAGAGGAGGGTGCAAGCGGCTTCCTGTGGTTCAGTGGACCAGTTTGGTGGGGAGGCCAGGCTATGGCTCTGCCTCTACCTCCCCTCCTCCAAGCTCCCCTGTGGGATGTGATGCACACCTGGAGTTAAATGGAGGGGGTCTTTTTGCAAGCTGTGCAAGGCAACATGTGCACCCTCCGAAACACACCATGTAAGGTTCTGTCACAATCTGACCTATGGCCCTGATCCTGCAAACATTTACACACATGCTTAACCTCAAGCAGGTGTGTCATCCCACTGAAGTCAATAGGGCTACTCCTCCGTCAAGCACATATGTAAACATTGGCAGAGTGGACGCCTACATTTGTAGCCAGTGGTATGCAAATAATACATCTCTATTTATCACTCTGTTGCGCTACAAGGGATTTTACTCGTCATTTATTCCAAACAGCCCCAAGTCTGGGGTCCTCCAGGGCACGCTGCAAGGCCCATCTCTTTACCCAGGCTTCTGGGGAGAGACAAGCCAGTTAAGGGCAGGGGTATGCAGAAGAAGGGCTGGGAATTGTAGCTGGAGTGGGATTTTTTATTTTGTTCCCATTATGTGGGGAAATTGCTGCATTTATTTCTATACTTTTAACATAATGTACAAGGTGCCTAGACTGTCAGACAGGGGCATTGTCAATGCTTCTATAGATCTAAATAAATAGATGTTAGGATCAGATGAGTAGACTGCAATGAGTTTTTTAAAACCCTATATGAAACCAGAGTTGTTCCAATGCAGTATTTGAGGATAGAGAGCACTCATTTATAGATATAACTAGAAAACAAACACACCAATGCTGCAAACACTTACGCTCGTGTGTAATTTTAAACACATGAGTAGCCCCTTTGTCTTCATTGGGACCATTCACATGAGTAAAGTTGCACATGTACTTAAAGTCTTTGCTTTGCTGAGTTCCGAAATTCAATCTAAACCCTAAGGCCCTGAGCCAGCAAAGTACTTAAGCATGTGATTAACTTTAATCATATGAGTAGTCCCACTGAAATCAACAGGACTTCTTGTGTTAGACTAGGGACTAAAAAGCATGTAGCATTTCATGAAGCTCCAACTTAATTTACCATGGGCCCAATTCAAGCTCCTTTTTATTTTAATAATATGTGTACACAGGAAAGAGGCAACCAGACATAACTGTTATGCCCTGCCTTGCACTCCTTCAAAACCTGTGGAAAAAACACTGTGTGGGTCCTCCGTGAATAGAGACAAGTGGGCGTGGGCAACCTGGATGAGGGCAAGAGATTCGAACATTGTGTTTTAGCATCTACACTCCCTGAACTACTGACTTCATCTGTTGTGTAGATTCCCTCAGAGAATCATATGGTATGTCTACACTGCAATTAAAAATCCATGGCTGGTGTCTTGGGCTCGTAGGGCTCAGGCTAAGGGGCTTTGAATTGCAGGGTAGACATTCAAGATCAGGTTGGTGCCTGGGCTCTAAGACCCTGAAGTGTGGGAGGATCCCAGAGTTCAAGCTGCAGCCTGAGCCCAAATATCTACCCAATGATTAAACAGCCCCGTCTACCAAACCCTGTGTGCCCGTGTAAGCTGGCACGGGCCAGTGTCAAACTGCAGTGTAGACATACCAATAGGTTCAGGCCTAGCAGGATTAATCTATATAGTGAATCTGGTCAGGACTCAGAACAGGAGCCATAATGACAGATACTTTTGCAGTAGTTTTATTTGAATCAAAAATACAAATTGACTTGGACCTGCATTTGGCCTCAGATGCTTTGTTGATTTAGTCCAACCAGTGTATACATCTGTACCTGATAAATTGGTTGAAACAATAATTACAAACAGAATAACAAAACACCTGGAAGATCATGATATGATAGGGACTACTCAGCATGGTTTCTTCACAGGAAAACATTGTTTCATTAATCTCTCAGAATTCTTTTAATGGGTCAATAAAATAGTGGATAAAGGAGAACCAAATGACAAAATGTATTTATGTAGTGTTGCTGTAGCTGTGTTGACAGATTTTCAAGCGGCTGTTGACCAGGTTTCACACAAGATGTTACCAAAGAAGTTAAGTATCATGGAGTGAGAGGCAAAGTATTGTCATTAATCAAAAATAGCTAGGAGACAGAAAACAAAGTAGGATTAACTATCCCAGAAGCATATAATAACTATAGTTGGATTCACACTGGTCACCTAAACAATTAAAAAGAATAACACAAAGTAGCCCCACTGAAAAAGTTTTTCTGTTCACATTAGTTCTGACAAATAGGATCTTAATATTGATTAACAGGATCCTACATTTTAAGGTGTTTCAACCTAATGCAGTAATGCAAAAACCATTGGTTTGCTTTGTATTCAGATGTGTCTGATACTAAGTAGGAAGTGTTGACAGGTTTCACTGGCAGCTTTTTATATAGTATAACTAATGATCCTTAAAAAAGCAGGGGACATCATCTAATTTGTCTGCCAATCTGTCTCATTTAATTTGCATCAATCTGTCTCAGTTTCAACCTTTCTTCAGTACCACAGAAATTCTAGTCAGATTATGCTCTGTGCAAGTTGTAAATCTACAGTAATC
This sequence comes from Mauremys reevesii, assembly GCF_016161935.1. NCBI lineage: Eukaryota > Metazoa > Chordata > Testudines > Geoemydidae > Mauremys > Mauremys reevesii. The sequence goes on from NC_052623.1 coordinate 162,925,397, forward strand.
TTGACTGAAACTTGGAAGAGAGAGCTATTTTGGTGCACAGTGACCTCCTGTGGAATTTGTTGCAAATGCTAAGTGTGAGGCTGGAGGAAATCTGGTGCAAAATAGGAATATCTAGAAGTATAGGATCAAATCTAAACCCATATTCAGTAAAGAACTTGAGCATATGCTTAATTTTTGGGTACCTGAGTATTCTCATTGGCTTTATTGGGACTGCTCACATGCTTATAAATTAAGCACATGCTTAGGTATATTGCTGAATCTGCAACTCAATAATTAAATCATTTTGATCATTTTCAAAAGAAGTTTTATGGGAACATCAGTTACAGTTTTCAGTAATATGGTGTTGCTAGTTCACTCCAATGAGTGTAATGGGCAATTTTCTGACGGGGGTGGTGGTATTTTTTTTAAAGATAGTGATTCACAGTATCTGTTATAACTTCCAATTATGTAGACTTGATTGTATAATCATTTTGGGAAGAAAACTAAAAGTGGAATGAGATTTTGGGCTGTACCTCTAAGGCTATGTCTGCCCTGCAAACAAGGGGTATAATTCCCATATAGCTCACACTAACTTGATGAGAACTGGCACGAGCATAAATAATAGCATAGCCACAGCAGCACCGAGGTATGGCTTAGCCGTGCCAAGTACATACCCACGAGGATTGGGCAGGTTTGTACTCAAGACAGCTAAGCGGCTGCTGCTGCCCATGCAACCCCGGTATGCTGCTATTTATACTCGCTAGAGCCAGTATGTGTCCACAAGCAGGGAATCACACCTGTAGCTTGCAGTGTAGCCTAAGAACTCACATCCCGGGGTAGGGGAGGGTGATGCTGGTGGCTTTGAGCCACTTTTGCTTCCTTAGGGTTCTGGGCTGCTGAGGGGAGCCAGTGAGGCCCCAGAATAATGTAGAAGGGCAGCCTGTGGGTGACAGCACTGCCCAGAATTCCCACAGTGCTACCAGCTGTGGCCCTCCCGCACCTCTCCTGGCACACCCCTCAGGCCTAAGCTTGCGATAGGGGCCTTATAGGGGGCAGTGTAAAGCTGCCTTGCACCGTTCTCTCCTGGACAGATCTGGGGCTCTAATGGCTCTTTTATGGTGCCGCAGAAACATCCAAGGGGCATAGCAGAGGGGGAAATCCAGGGTATTCAACTTACCTCAACTCCTTTTGATAGGTGGACTCTGAAAGACAGGAAGAAATGTTTTTAAAATACAGCAAAATAAAATAAGGCTTGCTGCTGAGGTTCTCCCACTTTCTCACAGTTCAGACTGTATTTTAATACAAAAATTATCTCATAGCCCCCCTCCCCTCCCATCTGCAGTCACAGAACAGCCTGGTGCACTTACTTACGTGGAAAATTAATGCTAGGAAAGAATTTACTGAATGCATTTGTAGCTGGTGTACACTGTATAGCTGTACAAAGCTAGGTGTAGATGTACACTGACTTTCAATGCGATTTGTATTCTATGTCATTTAGCCACTTTTGAAAATCTTACCCTTCCTTTTTACTACTGACGGAAATACTAACGAGCCACCAGTGCCACTGGAAACAAGTTCTATTGGAAGAAGTCAGCAGGCAACTATTTGTAGTATCTACAAGCCACTGGTTATCAGAATCACCTCTCTGCCCTGAACAATCCTTACCAAACTGTGCACTGTGCTTTAACTGAAACAGTAATAGATTAAATCTAATTTAAGGTTTAAAAAATGCAGAGCCAGTAGCAAAAATCCATTTACCTTTGTTTTTTAGGCAGCAGTATATTATTATAAAAATAATAATGATCAGAAGAAGAAAACCAACTGACAGTGTGACTGCAAGTATAATAGTCCGTGTCCGCGTGCTGTCTTCTTGGTTACCATTTTCTATTAAATGAAATGAAGAAGCATTATACTAGCAGAGCTGCGACCTTTCTTTTTCTGAAGCGCGTGACCAACTTTCTGGAAGCATTATTAAATTACTTGTTGATTATTTAAAACAAGAGATGGATTGTGTTTCTCATTTGTGTTCAAAATGACTTCACCCTATATTGATGATACCCAGTACCACAAAATACCTTGATCACAATAATTCTTTGTTACAATTATTCTATTTTATCTGCTAGTTATATTTCTGACAAATCTAGGCTGCTAATTTTCTTCATTCTTCCCATTTAAATGTATTTTGTAGACATTCTGAGCCCAATCTAAACCTCACTGAAAGCAAATGGGAGTCTTTCCATTGGCTTCAACAGGTATTAGATCACACTCATTGTGCATAATTCAAAAAACCCTCTGTTGTCCACTGCAAAGGACAAGCATGTTAACAACACATCTATTGAGTTTGAGATTGCTAACCTTAACACATTGCTGCATCCTAGATTATAACATATAATATTGCATAGTGATGTACAATATGCATTTATGGTGTTTTCACATAACTATGATTCAATTTTTTATTTTTTTTTTACCTATAATGCTAAATCGGGTGATTTCAAAATCATTCAATGTATCCCTGTTTCTGGTTGCCACAAACAAAAGGTGCTCACCATATATCCCTCAAAATAATCAACATTAAATTGAGAGCTTTTACCCTTTAACAAGTTGTCAACATACAATAGACCAGAGGTGGGCAAACTACGGCCCACGGGCCACATCCGGCCTGTGGGACCTTCCTGCCCAGCCTCTGAGCTCCTGCCCCAGGACGCTCGCCCCCAGCCCCTATCCCTGCTGTTCCCCCTCCCCTGCAGCCTCAGCTCAGTCCACCACTGGTGCAATGCTCTGGGCGGCGGGGCTGTGAGCTCCTGGGACAGCGCAGCTGCAGGGCCAGGGCCTGCCCCGGTGCTTTGTGGCTGGCTCCAGCCAGGCGGCACGGCTGTAACGCTGCCAGCCACTGGTGCTCCAGGCAGCGCGGTAAGGGGGCAGGGAGCAGTGGGGTTGGATAGAGGGCAGGGGAGTTCGGGGGGTGGTGGTCAGGGGCGGGGTGTGGATAGGGATGAGGGCACTCAGAGGGTGGGGAACAGGGGGGTTGGATGGGGCAGAGGTCCCGGGGGGGCAGTCAGGATTGAGCGGCGGGGTTGGATGGGGCAGCAGGGGGAAGTCAGGGGCAGGGGTTCCAGGGGCGGTCAGGGGACAGGGGAGCAGGGGGGAGGGATGGGGCAGGGGTCCTGGGGGGTTGCCAAGGAACAGGGGGGGTTGGATGGGGCAGGAGACCCCGGGGGGTGGATAGGGGGTGGGGGACGGGACACTATCCCCTCCCCTAACCAGCCCTCCATACAATTTCCGAAATCCGATGTGGCCTTCAGGCCAAAAAGTTTGCCCGCCCCTGCAATAGACACTTCTTCTGATGGTAATATGGCCCTGTCCATCAGGCTTATCCAATATCTGTGGTGCTCTTTACTAACTGGACCAATCTTTGATCTTCCTAACTGCAGTGAGCAGCCCCAGCCCAAAAGCTAAGGCTGGCTCCAAAAGCAGTCCAAAATATAGTCCTTGTAGCTATATTAAAAACAGACTTCAAATCCAACCCAAAAGCACAAGGTTTGTACAGACTTGACAATACTGCCTCGGTTGCACTGGATTTGTTTGTGTCATGTCCTTTTTAGTGTTCCTAATTGAAGATGGGCCTGAATGGCAAAATTTGGATACAGGTTTCAGACTCACCAAAGTTTGCAGATGTTCTTCTGGAGTTTTGGATTGGCCCATTACAGCATAATAGCCCAGCCCCAATATTTGGACTTGAATTTGAATTCTGAACACTCCAAAGATTGAATGGTTCACAAATTATTCAGTTTAGTCTCTTCTCTAATCCTTATGAACTATCAGCACATAAATTGATCATGCAAATTAACCAAATTAAGCATTGAGGGGCTGCTCCTGGATCTAATTATAAACTACTACCCAAAATGTTCCTGGATTCCAACTTTAATATCCTTATCCATCTAGAGCACTTCAAGAATGTATTGTCTCCATTTCAATGGTCATTATTAATTCTCTCTCCTAAGAGGATATTTTGCCCTTATGTGTGTGAACATTAATTCCATGAGAGTAATGGAAATCCTGTGTATGAATGCATCCATCCTCCTCCTCTGGCCACACACAACACATCTAATTCCCCCCCAATAGTTTCTGTTCACTTCATTCCTTACACACCTCAAACAGCAAATTTTTTTCCCCCTTCAGCCCAGTTTTTTTGAGCAACCAATCCTTCTCCCATTCTGTGCTCAACTTCTGGAACAGCTTCCTTCTCTGTGCATCTTTCTGAATCCTGTCCTCCTTCAAATCTCATCACAACAAGTTTCATCCTTCTTTCTGGTCTAGGGCTCTAAACGCACTCTCTGAGAAAACTAATCATCCAGATCCTGCTGCCATTTAGATAAGTGGCAAACTCCCATTTTACATTCAGGGAAGCAGAATCAAGCCCTTAATTTTCCATGTCTCTGTCTTCAATCATTCTTCCTAAGATTGTCCTTGTATAGCTTTTGTTCTGCCTTGCCATAACTTCTGAGGTTACCAGTATATTATAATCTGCAGCCTCATAATTAATATTTATAAATCAATTATGAAGTGTTTTGTGATTTTTTTTGCACGGAAGAAATAAATCTACAGCATAATTCTGCATTTTATTTTTTTATTTTATTTTATTTTATGCCATACAAAATGTTGTGGAGATTTTAAGGTAGTTAAAATATGAAATAAATGTTAATCTTGCCTGTATGTTTAATTATGTTTTTAGTAAGTTATTGCTACCAAATATCAGTTATTGTGAGTAGTCTTATTTTAAGATCTTGTTTTTATATTTAGCTTCTTGTAATACCTTTCTCAGTTAACTTTAATACAGATTTGTGATAAGGTACATGCAGAAAATAATGTGTTGTGCTAAGTCATATCAAGGTTAGATACAAGCAGCATACAGATAAATAGAGGTGTGTTAGTCAATATTTTTTAATGAGTCCTAGAAACAGATCTCAGCTGCAGCTCACGAAAGCTCATGCTAAAATAAATTTGTTAGTCTTTAAGGTGCCACAAGTACTACTGTTCTTTTTGCGGATACAGACTAACATGGCTGCTACTCTGAAACCTAAGATTTCTGTTTATTAGCTGCAATGTTATACTTTGGCAAACACTACACTCTCATTAGTTTCACATTTCTTGGTAAATACAGCAACTGGGATGCTAAGATTTGAGGAATAGTTCTTATATCAGCTTCATTTGTTCTTGTGATTTTCATTTAACCAGCCTTTGAGCCTTGATGGCCTATTCATTTGCCAAAGTCAGATGGCTGCTCAGGTCGAATTCAGGAATAGTCTGCTTTTCAGGCAGCACAGAGCAGAAAGAGGGAGCAAGGGAAGGTTTTCGTTCAGTGCCTGCCCTTGAGCGTTGACATACATGGATCACTAAGACTTGCCAGCATTGGAATGTAGAAGCAGGAAGGTGCCAATGGCACTGCTCCTGTGCTCTGTACCAGCTCTTTTCCAATGTACTTGTCACTCAAAATGATCACTCTGTTCAGGAGGAGTGTTTTTAACACTTGTGATTCCCAAGAACTATGTTGATTTAAAAGCAGAGGACTCTAATTATCATTAGAAATTCAATATTAATTGATAGGAAAAGCTAAGCACAAGAAACCTGCACTGCATAATAATCATATACTTGTAGTTCTAAAAGTGTCCTTAATTTTTTCCCTTACTTTATCCATACTCTGTAACCTCAGGTTAATATAAGTCTAATAAGTCTCCTGTCAGCATATTCTCTAATAGCATCTTTCACATAGTTCTAAGTTATTTCCATACTGTGGGAACTCCTTCAGCGTGCATACTTTAACCAGTCCCATGCACTGTCACTCTGTTGAGATCAAGGGCTACAAAAAGCCTGCACATTGATGTCAGGAAACTTTACATGCTTAAAACAAGTCTTGCAAGCAAAGTGCCCAGGATAATTTTCAGATATTTCAATAAACCTAAAAAAGTGCATTGCTTAAGGAATCATCTTCCTTCATTTTTTTTTATACACAAATCTTCTGTTTGAGATGAGATTTGTGTGGAATTTTCACTGCAGTGGAGCACAGCCATCTTTCAGGATTGAAAGGGAACTAGCAGGAAAGGTACTTCCTACTGTGTATCACTAGAATCCATTACAAGATCTAGCAGAGGGGGAAACGAGATTGTTGTGTGTAAGGGTACGTCTACACTATGGGACTATTCCGAATTTGCATAAACCGGTTTTGTAAAACAGATTGTATAAAATCGAGTGCGCGCGGCCACACTAAACACATTAAATCGGTGGTGTGCGTCCACGGTCCGAGGCTAGCATCGACTTCTGGAGCGTTGCACTGTGGGTAGCTATTCCGTAGCTATCCCATAGTTCCTGCAGCCTCCCCCGCCCCTTGGAATTTCCGGGTTGAGATCCCAGTGCCTGATGGGGCAAAAATCATTGTCGCGGGTGGTTCTGGGTAAATGTCGTCAGTCACTCCTTCCTCTGGGAAAGCAACGGCAGACAAGCATTTCGCGCCTTTTTTCCCTGGATTGCCCTGGCAGATGCCATAGCATGGCAATCATGGAGCCTGTTTTGCCTTTTGTGACTGTCACCGTATGTGTACTAGATGCCGCTGACAGAGGCGATTCAGCAGCGCTACACAGCAGCATGCTTTTGCTTTTGCATGACAGCAGAGATGGTTATCAGCCATATTGTACCATCTACCAATCCATAAATTGGTAAAAAGATGAGCATGGCTACCAGTCGTTTTACACCATTTGCTGCTCTTAAGTGCCAGGCAGCTCTTAGCCAGGGCGCAAAAATTGGGAATGACTCCCAGAGTCAATCCCTCCTTTTTGGTATCTAAAAATAGAATCAGTCCTGGCTAGAATATGGGCAAGTGTACTAGAGAACCACTGTATCAGAGAGCGCAGCTGCTCTGTGTCAGATCCTGCAGAAATTATGAGCTGTATGCTATTCACAGGGGGTGCGCCTGCAACAACCCCACCTGTTGATTCCGTTCTTCCCCCAGCCTTTCTGGGCTACTGTAGCATTGTCCCCCCACTTGTGTGATGAAGTAATAAAGAATGCAGGAATAAGACACACTGACTTGTTAGTGAGAAATGAGTGGAAGGCAGCCTCCAGCTGCTATGATAGTCCAGACAGGACAGTAAGGAGTGTGGAGCAGAGGAGCCCAGCATCCCTCTGCTAGTCCAGGGGCAATTGAATCTTTTTTTTACACATGAAGGGTGGGGGCTGACAGAGCTCAGCCCCCTGTTGCTATGATGACGATGGTTATCAGCCATACTGCACCATCTACCAGGAAAAATTAGGGCCAGGCACCCTTGATTGACCTAACTGATGCTAGTCAGCATGGTTACCAGTCCTTTTGCACTGCCCCATATGCCAATAGGCTGATGACGAGAACAGATACCAGTCATTTTGTACCATCAGCCACCCATGGCGGGGGGGAGCAAGGATATTGGTGTTGAGTGCTGCAGCATCGGGTCTATCTGCAGCATTCAGTAAAGATAGGGTGACATGCTAAAGAGTCAAGAGAGGATTGTTTTCCCTTTCACTTCTGGGGGTGCGTGGGGGGGTGCGTAAATTGCCGAGCTATGCCCTGACCCACCGCGGACACTGTGTTTGACCCTAGAAGCATTTGGAGCTCAGCCAAGAATGCAAATACTTTTCGGAGACTGCAGGAACTGTGGGATAGCTTGAGTCCTCCAGTCCATGAGCGACCATTTGATTCTTTGGCCTTCCATTACGTTTGTCACGCAGCAGTGCGCTGAGCCCCTGCTATGGCGTCTGTCTGGAGATTTTTTAAAAATGATTTTGAATTTCATCTTCTGTAACGGAGCGCTGATAGAACAGATTTGCCTGCCCTTACAGCGATCACATCCGCATGGTCCATGCGGGAGCTCTTTCTTTATTTTGATTTTTAACTGCATTGCCACACATGCTGATCTGAGCTCCACGCTAGGCAAACAGGAAATATTCAAAAGTTCGTGGGGCTTTTCCTGTCTACCTGGCCACTGCATCCGAGTTCAGATTGCTGTCCAGAGCGGTCAGTGGTGCACTGTGGGATACCGCCCGGAGGCCAATACCGTCGATCTGCGGCCACACTAACCCTAATCCGATATGGTAATTCCAATACTAGCGATACTCCTCTCGTTAGGGAGGAGTACAGAAACCGGTTTAAAGAGCCCTTTATACCGATATAAAGGGCCTCTCAGTGTGGACGGGTGTGGCGTTAAATCGGTTTTACGCTCCTAAAACCGGTTTAAACGCCTAGTGTAGACCAGGCTTAAAACACAGCAGATTTTCTTTTTATAACATGGATGAGAACAGACTGACTGTAGTATTCTTGAAGAAGCAGGGAGTCTTAGGTTTCAGTAAAAAGCTGTTACGTCAACAATGTAATGGATGAGACTGCATCCAGTGTCTGGCTCAGAGAACTCTATGGGTATGTCTACCCAGCAGCGGGTAAATCCCAGTGGGGGTAGATGTACATGCACTAGCTCTACTCATGCTAGTACACTAAAATTAGCAGTGTGGCCACAGTGGCACACGCAGCTGCTTGGGCTAGCCACCCGAGTACAGTCCCGCCTGATCCCTTGGATATGTACTCAAGCGGCTAGGGCCACATTGCTATTTTTAGGTGTTTGTCTACCCGTGCTGCAAATTAGACCTCCCTCCCAGCTACTGTGAAGACATACCCTCTGACTGTGTCTAGCCTAGCCTACTTCCTACTAGTTATCTGCGGTGTCTGCAAGATGGCATTGTACCACATTGTCCCTCATAGTTCAGTATGTTATGGAGAACAGGAATGTGCCTGTAAGGAACTGGAGCAGCTGCTGCTGGTATGGTTTAACACTTCCATATAAATCAGTGTGAAAAATAAACAGCCACAGACGTCCCAGTTTTCCTTTCCATCCCCCTCCCTATCTCAACTCCTGTCATCGTTATCATCTGCTTTTCCCAGTTTGGCAGTTTAATGAATCTCTTCCCTGTTTGATCTTTCTGCTTGTCCCAGGGACTGCAGCCCCAGGAGAACTATAGTATTTTGCTAAATTATGCATGAGGAAGCCCTCACCTTAGTCTCTCTAATGTCTACACTACCACTTATACAACAAGGAATCCGGTGGCACCTTAAAGACTAACAGATTTATTTGGGCATAAGCTTTCATGGGTAAAAAACCCCACTTCTTCAGATCTGATGAAGTGAGGTTTTTACCCATGAAAGCTTATGCCCAAATAAATCTGTTAGTCTTTAAGGTGCCATCGGACTCCTTGTGGTTTTTGTGGATACAGACTAACACGGCTACCCCCTGATACTTGACTACCACTTAGATTGGCAAAACTTATGTCGTTCAGGGGTGTGAAAAAAACACCACACTGAGCACAGCACTATGTCGGTGGGAGAGCTTCTCCTGCCAACATAGCCACCACCGCTTGTTAGGGGTGGTTGAATTGTGTCAACAGAAGAGCTCTCTTCCATCAGCATAGAGCGGCTACACAAGAGATCTTACAGCACCACAGCTGTATCGGTACAGCTGTGCCACTGTAAGGCCTCTAGTGTGGACATAGCCTAACTGACAGATTAGTTAAGTCCTTGTGGGCCAGGCGCAATGTAACATTATGTGATGCCTTGCCTCGGCCATTAAATAAAACACTAGGAAATTCAACTAGCAAGCCTTACTTTGGCCATCTCTCCTTTCAGATGTTACAAGTGAAATAAAGGATCAAATGACCTCATCTGGAATATCGTGTGCAATTATGAATAAACTAGTGTAAATGGTGAATTCTCTGTAACTGGAAGTCTTTAAACCATGATTTGAGGACTTCAGTAACTCAGCCAGAGGTTAGGGGTCTATTACAGGAGTGGGTGAGTGAGGTTCTGTGGCCTGCAATGTGCAGGAGATCAGACTAGATTATCACGATGATCTCTTCTGACTTTAGTAAAGGTATCTGAGTAGGAATATACATTACCATTTTAAACCTAACCAGTGTCCCATAAGCAACTTGCCACAAGATGTCAGAACATGTTAGTATTAGAGCTGAATGGGTCTAATATTTATTTAATTTTCTTTCTTGATATAGGAATTCGATACAGTGCTCCTGTCAGATATTTCTAAATTATCTGCAAAAACATTAGAGTTTTCAGTTGCCTAAGCAGTCCCTGGAATCGTGGTAAAAGTTGCGGACCCCCCCAAATCCAAAATGGTGCCCCTGTGAGCAGACACAGAGTTTGCCCGCTCTCACCCCCACGTGCGGTCCCATTGGCTTGACTGGAGCCACCCCTCCAAATATAGACGTCAAACTATGCCTATGCTGAGAAATCTTGAGTGTCTGTTACTGCATAATCATTTTCCCAAAGAGGAATGCATGATGGTCCTATATGATCGCTAATTATGTACTAATTGTGTCTGTGACATCTGTTTTTCTCCTTTTCTAATGTACAGCATGTAACTATGGAAACTGTGGGTGGATGCCTCAATAGCTGTAGAATGAGTAGGCTGGGGAATTTAATCATTTTATTAAGTCCTCAGGACAGATATCTTTTGTTTAGTCAGTAATTAGAAGCAATTTAACTTAGAGGAAGTCTTATTAAAACTAGTAAAATGGCCTTTTTCAATTGCATTACAAAGCAGATGGTCCTGAGAAACTTGCTAACAACGGCTCACACTTAAAGTAAAAGGCCCAGCCAGTCTGTCTGCTTATCTATCTATCTATGTTTTTATACCACACCCATCATTGTAGTATCTGAATGCCTTTTATACATCATGGCAGTGCCACCCATTTCAGAACACGGAATGAGTCACATATCACGTAACACTCCGAAGGGTGCCAACTCAGTCAAAGAGCTGTCAGCTTGATGTCAATAGCTCAGCTCCTTTTTTTCCACGCTCACCCAATCACTAAAAGAAACATGGATTTAAGGACCTCCTCTGCCTAGGGGAAACTCTGGGTGGCACAGAGTCACCATAAGGGCTTCTACACCACCCCTCCAGCTCCCACCATAGGAAGGATGAAAAAAAGTGTCCTTGTGCCCCAGTAATCTCACCTTTTGTAACAGCTCCTAGAGACCATGAGCAGGTGGTGTTAGTTCCAGCAGCCTTGAAACTCCTCTGCTTTACAGCATTGGGGACAAATGGCCAGGTAATTCCCAAGATTGAGGGGCCAAAAATGGCATTTTCATGCCTCCTCCCTCTGTTTCACCAAGTGCTGCTTAGCCCCAGTTGAGGTTTGTTCTTATTGTGCTAGCACTTGGAACAGAAAACCATTCATCACTACCTCAAAAACAGGTTTGCTGATATACACTTATGGGCCAGATCCTGTCCCCTAGCTCCACTGGCTTTGTGCTACTCAGGCAGCACAATGCAGGTGGCAGCTCAGCTTATCCAGCTGGTTGGTGATTCCCCTGGCGTCGGGGTCATATTAAACTGTGGGATTAATTGCCACAGGTTGCTGGTGAGGCCAGGAATTTAGCAATATGTTTGGGTGCTGGCCACTATCTGGGACATGACACTGGACGAGTTGGCCCACTGGTCTGATCGAGCATGGCAATTCCTGAGTGGGAGTGAAGCTTGGGAAAGTGCATGCGGCTGGAATGCCACTGTTCTACAGTCATCCATGACTGATGGAACAGCCAGCACCCTGCAGGAGGAAGCACAGTGGGTACCAAGCACTGTCTCGTTCCTAGGCTGTAACTGCAATGGCAGAACAGCTTCATGCCTGCTGTGTAACCTTGTGGAGTGCATTCTGTTGTGCACAACTGTTTACTTTGGGTTGTGTGTAGGGGTGAGATCCTACTTCTGTTGAAGTCAATGGCAAAACTTTCAGAGTTCAGTAGAGCCAAGATTTCACATTAGGATTTAGTCCTGCGCAAACAAGACATAGCAAAAGATGTTTATGTGACTGACAGATAGAAATCTATTGTTATTTCATGGCCTGAATCAATTTTTGTCAATGCCTAAATTCATGGGGTGAGATCATGCAAAAGGCAGAAAATCCAATTTTGTATGCAATGAAGTCCTAATGAGCATTAGGGAGAGTTCTGCTTCCCTTGTGCTGCTTGAAATAGAGAGAATTTAGTGATTCTCAGGACAGGAGTGATTTTAACACTATGTGACGTTTGTACTGTTTACTGGAGTTTGATTCTGTTACATTTGCAGGTGTCATGTTGCTTAAACTGGTATAAAAGATTTTCAAAACAAAACAAAATGGCATAATATAGAGAATGTTCACTTACCTGCAAGAGACTCCTGCACAATAAGAGTTACAGTTGCATTCTGGGGCTTAGGGAGTGCCTCTATATAAGCTAAACAAGTCAGCGTCTCATTGGCCAGCGGAGTCAAAGTTAAGGTGCTCACTTCATTGTGAAGATCATTAGATCCTTGACTGTGGTTAGTAACATACCTGGACTTATCTACAAAAGAGTTGTTTATCATCCAGGTCATGTTTGGAGCTGGAGCCCATCCTAAGGCTTCACAAACAATTTCAATTGTTTCGTTCTTTCTTACTGTCGAGTTGTGATCTTTGATGAACAAAGATCCATTAACTGTGGGGGGAAAAGATGATTTGTTCCTTCAGAATATTTAACTGCACTGGTGTCTTATTGCCAGTTTTAAATCATCTTTAGCTACCAAAAATCAATCATATTTTGAAATTTGCAAGTTAAAAAAATAATGAAAATAAAATAGAAGACGTAAAACATAGGGATGCTGTTTACATGAAATAAAGGTGGAGCCATTGCAGCTTCTTGGCCATGTTATAGTCCATTTCAGCTTTACAACTAGACTTAGTTTTCCACCATTTGTTCAATGAAAGCTTTGGAAGTGTCACTCTTTGGCCAAACTGAAATATCTCCTGCACCAGCTAAAGGACCATGTGTCATCAGGATTTTATTTCTCTGTTGCCTCTTAAAGATGTTCTTCAGGTTTATCACAGAAAGATTATAGAAAGGTGATGCTCTGGGCATCAGGCTTCTTCTTTTTTGGACAAATGCATAGTAGATGGAGGGAAGATTCCATTTTATTGGATGCATTTTCTTAATAATGATACTTGAGGAAGCCTACAGAGAGGATGTCTGATATACATGAAAGGTTTACTGTATCCTGGACGCTGTAGTGTACAGCAGCAGTCACATGAAGGATATCACCTCATGACTCACAGGCTAAATTTTTGCACTACAGTATGTTAAACCCCAACACAAACTGGGTGGAGGCTGACTATTCCTAGGTCAGACAGTAGGAAGGAGCTCTACTTTAAATGCAAAAGACGTTTTATGTACAAAAATGAGAAAAAAAATCCATAAAGACTCTGGCCAAAAGAGATTGTTTTTGACTGGTGGCTGGCAGCACTGATACAGGCTTCTGGCACTTTCACACAACCCAAAACAGAATAAGAGCTGCTACAGGAAAAAGTGAGCACAACTGAAGTCTTTTGCAGTGGCAGCCTCAGTCTACCTTGGAATGCCAATCTGTACATGAAATTACTGATCCATCTTTCAAGATGAGAAATCTAGCAGACATAGGGCATTCATTGAAAGTCGGTACACATACAGACTGGTAATTTTGGCATTGTGCCACAGGATTTCTGTTAAGTACAATTTAATAAAAATTCTGTGACAAAAATGAAAAGGCATACACACCTTGCACAGAAAGAAAGGCATAGCTGTTGGGGATACCAAGTTGGATGCTGCATTCTATTTTACCAGAATCGCTCTGTTGGACGTTGTGGATGATCAGCTCTGAGGTAAAAGTCTCACCACTGGTATAATTTTGCTGAGTGAAGCGATCTAGTGTTACAACAGCTCCTCCAAGGTGAGTTGTCGTGAGAACAGCATTCCCGTTTAAAAGCCAAATGATAATTTGCCATCCTTGTGACACAGTACAGTTAAACCGAGCCTCTGAACCAGCTAGGACTGTTGCATTAGCTGGGCCATTTATAATAGAATAACCAAAGCCAAAACCTGGAAAGAAAAAAACAAGATTGTAAATATACCAGCACTAATGTCAATGAGGTGCCTTTGGCTTACCTTGACTATTCAGCAAGATAAGACAACAAAACAAAAATACTTGGCTCTGAGTGACAGCACTTTTTCACGTGAATATTTTGTGTATTTGACATCTGAAGAACATATCAGAAAAGACCACTGAGTCCTCTAATTGGCAACATATCTCTAACAATAAGTGATACCATAACAGTTTAAATGACTATTTCTCCTGTCCTCCTCCTGGAGAAAGCTTAAAATCCCCATTATCATTTAATAATTCCCAGTAAAAAATCTATGTTAAAATGGAGTTAAGGATAAGGAAGCTTGACTTTATATCAGTAGTTTTAAGGTTGAATACATTGCAAGGATATTGTATTATCCCCAAACCAAGTGTTATAAACCTAGGAAATACACAATTATTAAAGTTAAACTTAAATGAAACCTAAACAACTTACCATATGGAAATGCAGTTAGGGCACCCAGCAACCTGAACCCTGCTCTGTAGTGACAACATGCAAAAACAATGTGATTATGACTGAGTCATTTTAAGTGTTTGTGATCCCAGATGAGATTAAATTGATTTTTAAAGACACATTTGATTTTTTTTTTCCTTTCATGGTGTCACAACAGAGCGGAGTTAAGGCTTCTGTTGGAGGAGAAGTTTCAGTTCTGAAGACTAATGGGTGGGGAATTAAATATATGTTAAAATGTCCCTATGCACAAGATTTCAGTTAATTTTAACTTATTTATCATTTGAAAAGTTACATTATACCTCAAATTCTTAAACTGTTATTTCCTTAGGGGGGGAAATACACTTTTCCTTCAACCCTCCAGGAGGAGGACAGTAGAAATAGTCATCAAAAGAAAAGATTCTGTACACACCGATTTGCTTTTATGTTCATGGAAGACTGTTACAGAGATTTGTTGCCTTCACAGGTTTCCATTAAAAGCATTGTGCCTTTCCACTGCATTGCAGTCTCCTAAATATCTCTGTATATGAGCGACAGAATAGCAAATCAAATGCAAACTTCACTTCTACGGTTAGTTATCCAAATCATAAAATACATTATAAAAGCACTGTCCTTTCAACAGAAATAGCCAATTTTTCCTTGTATAGTTGCAGCTATCCTTAGCGTGCATCATTATCTTAAAGGTGAACTGGAGTGCTTTAAACTTACAGTTGTTTCAAGTCCTGAAACACAATTATATGTAAACATGTAACATGTTTTATTAACTGAGGGCATCCTAACCTACAACTGCTGATGACATCACTAAAACAGCAGTGGCTTGTGTGATGTCGGTACAGTAGCTAGGAATCAGACTGAAACCCCTAACCAGCTTTACATGCTCCATTTATAGCAACAGTCAAAAGATTATCATGACTTCTGGTCATTATTGACCATTGCCAGATGTGAACCACTGACTTAAGTGAAAAAAACTCTGTATCCTTAACAATTCTCTGAGCCACCAAACATTCTGACCCAGGGTTTTTCTTGTGATTGTGACCTCACAAACATACGTGACAGAACTTGTCTCTGTCCCGTGGGGCTATACAATTTTGATATATTGAATTCTGAGTGTTCACATCCACTGGGGGAACTGTTGATTTAACCTATCCCCACAATAACTTAAAGGTGCCTTTCCTTGACAGAAAATCCCAAGACAGAGAGTAGATCAGGGGTGAGCAAACTATGGCCTGGGGGCAGCATCCGGCCCTTCACACATTTTAATCTGGCCCTCAAGCTCCAGCCAGGCAGCGGTGTCAGGGGCTTGCCCCACTCCTCACATGCCATGCTCTGTGCAGCTCCCGGAAGCAGTAGCATGTCCCTCCTTTGCCTCCTATGCCTAGGGGCAGCCAGGGTGCTTTGCGCATTGCCCCCGCAGCTCCCATTGACCAGCAACTACTGCCAATGGGAGCTGCAGGGGCAGCACCTGCGGGCGGGGCAGTGCACAGAGTTGCCTGGCTGTGCCTCCGCATAGGAGTCGGAGGGAGGACATGCCACTGCTTCCGCGAGCTGCTTGAGGTAAGCACTGCCCAGAGCTTGCACCCCTTACCCTCCGGTGCCCCAACCCCCTGCCCCAACCCTGATCCCCCTCCCGCCCTCTGAACCCCTCATCCCCAGTCCCACCCCAGAACTCGCACCCCCAGCCAAAGCCCTCACTCCTTCCCGCACCCCAACCCCCAGTTTCATGAGCATTCATGGCCCATCATACAATTTCCATACCCAGATGTGGCCCTCGGGCCAAAAATTTTCCCCACCCCTCATGTAGATGGTACCACTGCCTGCCCACCCACATTGTATTGCTTAGGGGAATCCTGAGTCTAAGGACTGGTTAGACACTAAAATGCCTTCTCCTGTATCTTCTGCCAAAAAATTTTCTGTCATTTACCTGTTGTTTCAAAGAGAAACTTCATCTCTTTGTTTTTTTAATTTTTATTATTTATTTTACAGGAGGACATAGGCCTAAATCAATATGAGCTTCCATTGTGCCAGGCGATGGAGAAACATCATAAGAAACAGCCCTGCCATGAACTCTGCAACCTAAATAGAAAAGGAGGTATTCTTACCCCTATTTTTCCGATTGGGAACAAAGGACGTCCGTGGAAGAACCAGGAACTAAGCCCAGCTCTCTGAGTCTAAGACTAATGCTTTAACCACAGAATTAGCATTCCTCTCTAATGTACAGTGTTCCCTAATTCAGCAAATACACTTCAATACCAATTTCATCACCTTACTATCTGAAAAATATCTTACATGTTCATTGAGAAAAACTGAGACCTCAAACTAAATTCTCATTGCTTTTTTCAGGGAGTTATATGTTCAATTCTTATTAACACAAGTTCAGCACCTAGCTTCTCCCATACACTGATGAAAATTCTTGCCCTGACAACTAGACCCACTTTATTACTCTCCACTGGAGAAAACTCTAAACCATGCACAATGCTCCATGAAATCATATTATTCATTTGCTTTTGCGTGATAAGGTGTGGGTTAGTAAAGCTTTGCATTGTCTTGGGCATATCAGTAGATGTTTGTTAAAGGATCAGTCCTGATGAAAGTTCATAACAAAAATATTTCACTTAAGCCTAAGGGTGCAGCTCTGTCTTTCAGCCATCCAACTTTTGCAAAGGTAATCCAAAGGTGTTCATAGTGCATATCAATTGTTCTATGAGTGGTTATTCCCCATTCTGTCACACAAACTTACTGGAACAGGTATTATGGTTCCTTCAGAAATAAATGCTTTTTTTGTTTACACTTACTCAGTGCCAGTGGCAAATGGTGCACAAGTTAATGAGACACTTGTCCCAAAACCATCCCTTCCTACTACCATTTTCCTGTCCTCACCTGCTCTTCCTCTCATAGAGGGGGATCAGATTTTCAAACAGGTGCTTTGGCATCTGGAAAGCATTGAGAAGAAAGTGCCCATTTCTCCTTCTGCTCCCTCCACCACTGACTACATTCCTTGTCCTTGATAAATAACACATCAGAACACATTACAGCAAGGGATGGGGTGGGAAAAATGTGTTTACTCTCAAGTCCTCCTCATTAATCATTTTTTCTATCTCTGTTATGGTATTTTTAAAGCATTCCCACAGAGCCACGTCCTTTTTCTTTTTATCACTCACTGCAGATGCTCCCACATGCTGAGTCTCCCTTTCATCTGCCATATAAGAGGTAAAAGATGGAAAGGAAGGGGAATGCTCCCTCTTTTTAGCAGAGGAGGGAGAGCTATACTCTCTCCCCTCCCCCCCGCCTCCTGTACACACATTCTCTCTCTCTCTCTCTCTCACTCACACGCACACATACACTCTCCTCTTTAATTTATTTCCTGCTCAGCAACTCTTGCTTTCTGGATTGATGTCAAAGTATTTGTGGCCTCACAGGTGCAGCCCCACTAGTTGCTGGTTGGTTGGTATGAGACAGGTTTCTGTGATGTCTCTGGCTCAGCACTTACAGCTTGCTGGAAGGATGCCAAGATACAGACCTTTGTGAACTCACTAATTCATCCCTTGTAACTGGCTAGGATTTCAAGGCTTGAGGCCTCTGGCTCAACATCTCTAGCTTGCTATGCTGGTGTCAAGGGCTACACCACTTTGACATTACTGACTCATCTCTAGCTTTCTAGAATGATTTCAAGGCAGATGTTGATTAAGCATCTCTTACCTGCTGGGCTGATGTGAAGGAACATATTTTTCTGAGGTCACTGGGTCAGCTTCACCAGTTTAGTGGGATGATGCCCAGTTACAGGCCTTTGTGAATTATTAACTCAGCTAGGATCACCAGATGTCCTGCTTTACTAAGCTTGTCTCAGTTTGAAGGGATAGTCCCATCATTCTGTTAGCACTGCGGATTTGTTCCACCTTCACTAGAACACTGAGACATCAGGTGTGGACACAGGGAGCATTCCTAGTGCTGTGTCTTGTGTAAAGTGAGAGAGGGGAGGAAGGGATCTGAGAGGGGTGGCTCAGGCACTGCTAGTGCTTTTTCAGGATAGGAAGCAAAATGAGAAACTGAGTAGATGGAGACATGGCTTTTTTCAGAGGAGAGGGAGAAGAGCAGGATCTGAGCCACTGCTTCTTTAAGAATAGAGGAGGGAGAAACAGAGGAAAAAGGGCCAGATGCAGAAGGAGGATTGGCTGGGGGCTGAGGGTTTCTACAAACCCAGGAGAGGAGCAGAGATGGGCCACCCATAGCACAGGGGCTTGCAGAAAGGTAGTGGGGCAGCATACATAGATTTGGGGAAGGAGGGCAGCATTAGTTGCTTTCCAGGATAATTGACGTGTGGGGATTCATTGCTTTATTGGGGCAGAGCTTATTTATTGGATGTGGAGGAAAGGAGAGGGGAACGAGAGCTGGAGCCAGCTGATTGGATGTGGCTACTTGAGGTGAGGTTGAAAGAAAAGGGAGGGAGGGAGTAAGCTGAGAGAGGAAAAGGAGCACGTTGCTCTGCCGCCCCAGGCTGGAAGCTGTGTGTGATGATGACAAGTGAGGAGGAGCCAGACTCACCTGTTCTGGGCCTGGACCTGTCATGGTGCGTGAGTGAGCAGGGGCAGTAGGAGGGAGTGGGAAGGTCCAGGGCCCAGGAGTTGGGAGGACTGAGGCTGTGGGGGTAAAAGTAAAGGAATCAAAGCATCAGATGGGAGGAAGATCCTGGCATGGGGAAGGCATCAGTTTTAGTGAGGTGGGGATGGTTTTTGTATTTTATCAACTGGTCACCTAGTAGGGGAAAGTGCCTTATTTTCTCCCCTACCTCCTTCCTGCTGCTGTGTAGCTGTTCTTGGTTTTCACTTTGTAAGCCTCGCCATGCTAGCCCACCACTCCTAGCTGGCTGGGCTGCTGTGGAAGCTCAAGTCTCTGTGAGATAACTGAGTGAGGTAACCAGAGGTTAAAGCAGATCCAAGTGGAAGGGAGGTGCTCCATAATTCTGGTGGCTTTATGTCATCACAGAGGGTGACCTGGTGAAATGACACCGTAGTGTCTTGTGTGAGAGACAGGACATAGAGATGATAAGGGAATAAATAGATGATAAGGGAATAAATGTGTGAAAGGTGTCGATGTCCCCAAGCAGCTGCCAAACAAAGTGAGTGTGAGCATGTAAATGTGGTGCCGTGGGAACAACCCGTGTACACCTTATCTTCTCCCCACTGACACATACCCCACTATGGAAAGCTCGAAGGGCAGAGGGACCTGACAGGGCCATTCTCTTTCTCCTAGATTCAGACAAGGAGCGGGGAAGGGTTTCCCATTTCCCCTGGAGGGGAGGGAGAGGTTGAAGTAGCAAGGTCTGCCTCTTTCCCTCTCAGTCCCCTAGGGAGAACCAGCAGGGAGACATATCATCCTGTAGAAAATAATCCAATAGAGGTAGCTAGGAGATTCCCAGCTTGGACAATTCTTCTTCTCCCTTCAGCTATTAGTGCTGCTTCGCCTGCTGGTGGAAAGGCCTGGAGCCTCATAAATTCCCTAGACAGATACATCTCCCCCTGTGCTCCCTACTGAAATTCTGCTGCCTGATGTGTCATTTCCCCAGGCAGTGCAGAGGCAGGAGGAGGGGGAAGTCTGCCTTCCCTCTGCCATGATCTTCCTTGCATCTGCTTCCCTGACTCCATTATACCTTCTTCCTCTTCCCTCCTCCCCACTGTATCCCTTTCTAACACCTTCATACTGTGGTCCAGCCAAGTTCATGATGTATTTTCAGGCTTGAAAGGTAAAGCAATCCCTTCTAAGCAGATTCAATAAATTCATTCACTATTTGAAACATACATTTGATACTTCCTGTAACAGATATTTACAGTGCTTTTAAATTAGTTTATGAATGGTGTCCATTATGAGTCATTTCATGAATTAGAAGTGTCCTACCTGTTAGTGAGGCAAATAGGATAAAAGTGACTGGGATAAATTTCTGGAGGCTATCCATTGGAGCATTTTCTCCCGAAACCTAGGACAAAAAGGCATGCAGTTGTCATTGGATAGTTATAAGGAAGCTACACAATATAGAATTGTTGAGGAAATCAGTAATGTGTTGCTGCTGGTTTTATAACACTCTAGCATCTAAACATTTGTCCCTTTGTGTCCTGTACTACACGCACGTTGAGAAGATTAAAGGTGTCAGGGAGACCCTTTAATATAGTGAAAATGGATCATGGGCAGCTGGGAGAAATAATTCTGAGTTGTCTGCAATCAAATGTGTACTCGGAGGACATTGTCCATGCTACTGCTAGTGTTCTGGCAGACTAAAGAACTCTATGGTCACTTCATGTAACTGTCCTCTCTAAAGTAATTGGACAGGGTTTGATTCATGCCTGAGGCTACCCCTGGGATGTGTTTAATCAGTACAGCTCCAGGCTCTCTCAGTACATTTCCGCCCTGACCTGCACCACCCACTTGTAAAGCTATTCTGGCTGGCTCTGGGATCCCCAGCATAGTGGGTTTTGTGGGACTAGTGCTCCTCTGAAACCCCTTCTGTGTGGGCTTTGTGCCCTGCGTGTCCTCTGCTAGAATCCACACTGGTTTCAAGCCCATTTTATTTCCTTACAACAAGGCTTGGCAGAATTTGAGTTTTGGGGTTGGATTTGTAATTTTGATGGCTAATATCAATGTTTATTTTTAATCATTTTTTATTTGTATCCATTTAAATTTCACACTTGCACAAAGTTATAGGTTTTAAGCATTTATTTTTATTTTTATCTATTAAACTTTTCATAGCTGTGGGAAATTATGTGGGGGGTAACATAACAGGGAGGGGCAGAAAATAACTTTTTAATGACAGTAGAGGCTGAGATTCAAAAAGTTAACGTTTTATAACCGTGACTATACAGATCTTCAGTATCAGCTGTCAAAATATACAAAGTAAAGATCCTTAAACCAAACTCTAATATGTTCTCAAGCAGCATTTTTCTTACTTTGCCTATTAGTAAATTTTGATTATTACCAATGGATTTTTTTTCTTTGGTTTATGTGTATCCAGTGAAATCAACGTTTATTGAAATTTACCAAATAAAAATCTGATGCTTCCTAGCCTACCCATAATGAACCCATATTGGTTATGTTTCCAGAGAATTACTGACCAAGCAAACTACAATGAATCATGGTTAAAACATGATTTTCAAAAGCATTAATATTAGTCTTATTACTGCACAATACAGCTGCACACAAATCCCATTCACCTGTCAGTTATATATTAATAGTTTTGTTTCCCTGCAGTTACAATATCGTCTACGAATCCTGTGGCACCTTATAGACTAACAGACGTTTTGCAGGATGAGCTTTCGTGGATGAATACCCACTTGGTCGGATGCAAGTAGTGGAAATTTCCAGGGGCAGGTATATATATGCAAGCAAGAAGCAAGCTAGAGATAATGAGGTTAGTTCAATCAGGCAGGATGAGGCCCTGATCTAGCAGTTGAGGTGTGAAAACCAAGGGAGGAGAAACTGGTTCTGTAGTTGGCAAGCCATTCACAGTCTTTGTTTAATCCTGAGCTGATGGTGTCAAATTTGCAGATGAACTGAAGCTCAGTAGTTTCTCTTTGAAGTCTGGTCCTGAAGTTTTTTTGCTGCAGGATGGCCACCTTAAGATCTGCTATTGTGTGGCCAGGGAGGCTGAAGTGTTCTCCTACAGGTTTTTGTATATTGCCATTCCTAATACCTGATTTGTGTCCATTTATCCTTTTCCTTAGAGACTGTCCAGTTTGGCCGATGTACATAGCAGAGGGGCATTGCTGGCATATGATGGCGTATATTACATTGGTGGAGGTGCAGGTGAATGAACCAGTGATGGTGTGGCTGATCTGGTTAGGTCCTGTGATGGTTTCGCTGGTGTAGATATGTGGGCAGAGTTGGCATTGAGGTTTGTTGCATGGATTGGTTCCTGAGCTAGAGTTACTATGGTGCGGTGTGCAGTTACTGGTGAGAATATGCTTCAGGTTGGCAGGTTGTCTGTGGGCGAGGACTGGCACTCCCAGCTATCTCCGTGACACCACTGATTTCCTGAGGAAACTACAATGCATTGGTGACCTTCCAGAAAACACCATCCTAGCCACCATGGATGTAGAGGCTCTCTACACAAACATCCCACACACTGATGGAATACAAGCTGTCAGGAACAGTATCCCTGATGATGCCACAGCACAACTGGTTGCTGAGCTCTGTGCCTTTATCCTCACACACAACTATTTCAAATTTGATGACAATATATATCTCCAGATCAGTGGCACCGCTATGGGCACCCGCATGGCCCCACAATATGCCAATATTTTTATGGCTGACCTGGAACAACGCTTCCTCAGCTCCCGTCCACTCATGCCCCTTCTCTACCTACGCTACATTGATGACATCTTCATCATCTGGACCCATGGGAAGGAGATTCTGGAAAAAATTCCACCACGATTTCAACAGCTTCCACCCCACCATCAACCTCAACCTGGACCAATCTACACGGGAGGTCCACTTCCTAGACACCACGGTGCAAATAAGTGATGGTCACATTAACACCACCCTATACCGAAAACCTACCGACTGCTATCCCTACCTTCATGCCTCCAGCTTCCATCCCGGGCACACCACACAATCCATTGTCTACAGCCAAGCACTGAGGTACAACCGCATCTGCTCTAACCCCACAGACAGAGACCAACACCTACAAAATCTCCATCAAGCATTCTCAAAACTACAGTACTCACACGAGGAAATAAGGAAACAGATCAACAGAGCCAGATGTGTACCCAGAAGCCTCCTACTGCAAGACAAACCCAAGAAAGAAACCAACAGGACTCCACTGGCCATCACATACAGTCCCCAGCTAAAACCCCTCCAACGCATCATCAGGGATCTACAACCCATCCTGGACAATGATCCCACACTTTCACAGGCCTTAGGTGGCAGGCCAGTCCTCGCCCACAGACAACCTGCCAACCTGAAGCATATTCTCACCAGTAACTGCCCACCACACCATAGTAACTCTAGCTCAGGAACCAATCCATGCAACAAACCTCGATGCCAACTCTGCCCACATATCTACACCAGCGACACCATCACAGGACCTAACCAGATCAGCCACACCATCACCGGTTCATTCACCTGCACGTCCACCAATGTAATATACGCCATCATATGCCAGCAATGCCCCTCTGCTATGTACATCGGCCAAACTGGACAGTCTCTAAGGAAAAGGATAAATGGACACAAATCAGGTATTAGGAATGGCAATATACAAAAACCTGTAGGAGAACACTTCAACCTCCCTGGCCACACAATAGCAGATCTTAAGGTGGCCATCCTGCAGCAAAAAAACTTCAGGACTAGACTTCAAAGAGAAACTGCTGAGCTTCAGTTCATCTGCAAATTTGACACCATCAACTCAGGATTAAACAAAAACTGTATGGCTTGCCAACTACAGAACCAGTTTCTCCTCCCTTGGTTTTTACACCTCAACTGCTAGAACAGGGCCTCATCCTCCCTGATTGAACTAACCTCATTATCTCTAGCTTGCTTCTTGCTTGCATATATATACCTGCCCCTGGAAATTTCCACTACTTGCATCCGACCAAGTGGGTATTCACCCATGAAAACTCATGCTGCAAAATGTCTGTTAGTCTATAAGGTGCCACAGGATTCTTTGCTGCTTTTACAGATCCAGACTAACATGGCTACCCCTCTGATACTTAATATCGTCTACCTTTCTTATATTCCCAGCTGTGACAGGGCTACAATATGGGTGATATTTGCATTTGTGCAGATAACACTTGGCACACAAGGTGGTTACATAACCCTATCTCTATCCCTGCAGAGAACCAAGAGGAACTGGAAATACATCACGGTATTTTACTTCCCCCTACAAAAAATTGCTATTTTCTCTGTGCCCAACACAGCTCCTACTCAGAACTTTAAAAGCAACAAAGAATCCTGTGGCACCTTATAGACTAACAGACGTTCTGCAGCATGAGCTTTCGTGGGTGAATACCCACTTCTTCAGATACTCAGAACTTTTATTCACATAGTTCAACAAGACTCTCAGTGTGCTCTGTGTGGTGCCATTGATCCTGAGACTACTAGCTGCTGACTGACAGAGACAACAGGACACACTGAGCTGCATTTCCTGGTTTCCATTTGTGCAGTGACAATTAAAGAGGCTATCGGTACATTAGGGTGTGTCCTAATATTATTTTTCTGCACTTTACTCAGGGCAGAAAAGACAAATACCCCCACTCCCAAAAGCAAACTTCTGCTGGCGTCCCAAAGAGGGCAGAGTTAAGGTTGTATGGATTGTCCTGTGTGAAAGTACCACCTTAGCACTGCATTTCCCAGTTCACATCTACATGTGAGTCTGTGAGGCTCAGCTCACAGAGACATACTTCTGCCAGCTCTCATCAAGCTAAACTACTAAAAAGAGTAGTGTAGCTGCAGTGGCACACGCTAGCCACCTGAGCATAAACCCATCCAGATCCCGTGAGTACGTACTCAGGGCAGCTAGCCCATGCCACTACTTGCTGTTGCCCATGCTACCACGGCTACACTACTATTTTTTAGTGCACTAGCTCAATGAAAGCTAGTGCAAGTATGTCTACTTAAGCTGGGAATCACACCCCAGCTCCAAGCAGAGACACTGCGCAATTCCAGTTTCCTAATAGTTGTAGTTTGTTTTATTGTAACCCTAACATTTATAAGGAGTATGTCGGAGGGACCTAGATTGCCTGTCATGGCTTGCACATTGTTCACACTTTATGGAATTAAACTCATGCATTCAGGAAGAGGATGAAAGGACACTGTTCTGTGGCCACAACTTTTACTTCCTGTAACAAACTTCTCTTGCCTTTAAGTAGACCTCGCTTTGTGATAGCCAGACCCTTACTCTGGAACCTGTACAAATTAATAGCGCAGCAGTGACATTGTGGGTTCCCTATAAAAATGTTTTATTTTTCTTTGCTTTTAAAAGCAATACTACATGGAGAAAAAAGCTGGCATGACCGTTTTATTTCTCTTGAACAAATCCAGTACCTTGCTATGTTACAGTAAGAGCCTGTAGCTAAGGGTCTGTATTAATAACCAGTAGTGATTTCGTGATTATAGGTGTGTGGAAAAGGCAAATTTCTGCCTCAGATGAATCTGTAGCACTTCCTAGGATGAAGACCCTTAAAGGAATGTGCAGAATGTATGTGGCTCCCTCCCCCACTGGAACTATTTGTGCTGTGGTTACCACTTGCAAAATAGCTAGAACCCTGAAATCAGGTGAAATAAACAAACAACAGAAATGCCTTTTCAGTTCATTTAATTGTAATTTAAAGGCTAGTGTGCGTTTTTGTTAGTGATTCAAGGTCTTAGATATGTTTTTTATTTATATATATAAATATATATATATTCTGAAAGCATTTCAGTTTACTTTAGATACATGCTTGTTCTCACATTTTGTGCGGTGATTAAGCAGCTGAAAAAGACTGGATACAGTTCCTAATAAAATGAAACTTTTCTCTTTCATCTGCAGCATTTATTCTCACCACACAAAATCTGAAAATGTTTGCATGTAATTAGCTCCAGTATTAATAGAAATAATAGAGGTAAATCTCCAGGCCAGGAAGCAAATCCAAAGTTATTAACCCGCACTTTATGTTGTACCCATACAACTTGAGAAAATTCCATTATTTCAGATTTTGTTTTTCTTCTAAATTGGAATAGAAACTAAATTATAATTACCTGATTAATTAAATTTTCAAAAATGAAAATTCATTTCTGGTCAATCAAAATATTTTGTTTCAATAATATCAAAGTGTTTCATTCCAGTTTTGACTTTTTAAAAAAAATTCTATTCTATTGCTATTTATAATAGAATATAAAATATTGAAATGAAAAATCATTTTAATATTAAATCAAGATGTTCTGTTCTGATAAGATTGAACAGAATGTTTTGCCATTATTCAAATGCTTCATTTCTTTTTTTTTCTATATGAAATGTTGATTAAATTAATACATTCCCACAGAAAGTCTCAATTTTGATAAAATAGCATTTTCAGCCAGTATACCAATTAGCTGGAAAGATATCAACCAGCTACTCTTATAAACTTAATATTGCATAGTCATTAAGACTCAATTTTGCTTTAAATCTGTTGTACTGGCAGATCCCGGGCCTGCTCCTGCACCTATTAAACTCAGTGACAAAGATGAACACTTTTAAATAAATAGGAGCAGGATCTGGCCCCCTACATTCATGTGGGGCCTGAGTCTCTATTATTGTGAAATGTGTGTAGTTGTTTACACCAGTATTGACTGGGTGTAAAATGTGCCCATTCCAATCTGGCAGCATTTTACACCCACTTTGTACCCACCGTGTACTGAGGTAAATGACCCCACGTGGTGCAGAGCAATGGAGAATCAAGGCTGACACATACAAATGAGTATGAATTGAAAATAAACATGGAATGTAAGGCTTAGCTCAAGCTCCATACGAGCAACTGAGTGTAACATAAGGTACCTAGGAGCTTCTTAGGGTACGTCTACACTACCTCCTGATCGCTCTGCTGTCAACTCCGTAACTCCACCCGGCAAGAGGTGGAAATGGAGTCGACAGCAGAGTGGCAGTGGTCAACTCACCGCCGTCCTCACAGCCAGGTAAATCTACCTAAGATATGCCAACTTTAGCTACTTTAGTCCATGAATAAAGACTGAAGACATGTAAAGAAAGGTTACACAATGAATGCTAAGGCTCTGATCCTGCACTGAGCTCTATATGGGAGGTGAGGTAAGTGGGGCTCTGCATGTTCTGTTCTGCTTTATTCTATAAAGGTGGTTGTGCCGCACTCACCACCATAGCATTTGAGTGCCTTCCGGTAGGGCATTAAGTGGTGTTACTAACTTCTGTGGACATGACGACACACCCAAGCAGCGCTCATTGCAGGCTCAGGGCCTAAGTTACAGCTGAAACATGAATACAAGAACAACATATTACCACACTCACTGTTCCCAGTGTTAGTGTTTTTTTAAAGCTGTATTTCTGACCCAATTCCTTATGCCAGAATATTTAGCAGTTAACTGGTAACACCGTTGGAAAACCAAAAACCTTTTTCAAATGCCATTTCTAACCCCAGGAAATATTTTTAAAACTAATCAACTCCAATTTAGATTGATTCTGATCAAATTATTTTATTTATTTATAAAAATCCATTATAAAATCATTAATCCATTTTAAACTAATAAATACAGATGATGTTTTCTTACCTTCGCTGTGAAGATTGTCTTTTAAAAGTCTTGGATAAATTCTCAGATATTCTCACATGAACAAAAATCTACTATCAGTGGCACCTGGATGCACATAACTCCTCATACACACACACACACACACTGAATGACTCTCAAAAGTGTTGGTTTCTCTTTGCCATTCTGCTGGATGATCTTAAAGAAACTGTTTCAGTGTAGTTTCTGTTCACTGCTTTTCATGGCTGTGCTTTGCAGTGACAATGTAGTTGTGATAAGATAAGGTTAGATTCCAAAATCAATGTGCATATTCCTTTATTAATCATTAACAAGCACTTTGAAAAGAATTTAGTAAACACCTATGATGTGGATCCAGAAACAAACTGCACATAAATCTGACCTGAGAAGTTAGGTTGGGGATGATACTGACTGCCGTTACTAAGGCTTGCTCAGCAACATTGCCAGAGAGAGGGAGCCTGCTGTCAGTCAGCAACACAGCCAAACTATATTCGGCTCCCCTTGGCTACTTCCTACACTCCTGTTCGAAGGAGGGTCCTGGGTCCCTGGGTCGTCATCTATCTCGCTGCAGTAAATGGTGAATGGCAGCCCCAGCAACTCCTCAAGGTCTCCAGTGACCGGCAGCTCTGGCAGTCCCTCCAGTTCTTGGGAACTGCAGTGCTTGCTGTCAAGTCCGAGCTCCAGCAGCAGGTGAGAGACGTCCTTCTCCTCCAGCAGCTCCTCTCTAACTGAGCTGGAGGGCTGGCGTTTTATGTCTGGTTCGTGTCCTGCCCCTCTGCTTCCAGCTGGGTGGGCCTGGGTGTCCTGGCTCTGCCCACTGGGGGGCGACTCGCGGCTGTCAGTACGTCCATCTCCAAGGGAGGCCACGCCTCCTCACTACAGTGCCCAAATTGACACACATGGGGCTAGATTTCCAAGGGGGGCATAAGCACCCTGCTGCCACTTTAAGGTCCAAGTCCAACATTTAGCGCCTCTGGCATTCACAGACTACCTTCCCAGCTGTAGCCTAACACCATAGGCCTCTAGAGCCCTTGGGCACCTATGTTTCCACTGGTAAAGTTCCCTAGGCACCTAATTATCTGCATCTAGGCATGCACACAGCCACCTAAATCTTGACATCACTGAGCAGGATGACACCTATTTCACACTTAAGCCCCAGTGAGATTCATAAACTAGTCATACTCGTGCCTATCTCACCTGTGAGACCAATGTAGTAGGCATGCCCAGAGACTGCCTAGCAGCACTCCTACCAGATCGGATCCTGCATAAAACATAGCTGAGGAGAAGGTAATGGTGTCCCCCTGCCCCATAGCCAGTGGTTGGAGCACTCATGGAGGATACCGGAGCTTAGACCCCCAACTCTGCCTGATTCAAAGCAGGGACTGGAACTGAGACTACCTCTGAGCCCATTTTTCCTGCCAGCTTGGGACTTCAGTAACTCTGTCTTGTTGAGCCAGACACCTTAGCCTGCTGCAAACACAGACCCAGGCATGACCCATGTCCCCCAA
Organism: Mauremys reevesii; assembly: GCF_016161935.1. Classification (NCBI taxonomy): domain Eukaryota; kingdom Metazoa; phylum Chordata; order Testudines; family Geoemydidae; genus Mauremys; species Mauremys reevesii. The sequence continues at coordinate 162,954,556 of NC_052623.1, forward strand.
AAGCTGCAGACTTAACTGAAAACAGCTTAAGAAGTGCTTCTGTCTCTAGCACCCAGACACCGAGCTCCAAATGGGATCCAAACCCCAAATAAATCTGTTTTACTCTGTATAAAGCTTATACAAGGTAAACTCATAAATTGTCCACCCTCTGTAACACTGATAGAGAGATATGCACAGCTGTTTGCTCCCCCAGGTATTAGTCACTAACTCTGGGTTCAATAATAAGCAAAAGTGATTTTATTAAATATAAAAAGTAGGATTTAAGTGGTTCCAAGTAATAACAGACAGAACAAAGTAAGTTACCAAGCAAAATAAAACAAAAACACGCAAGTCTAAGCCTAATACATTAAGAAACTAATTACAGATAAATCTCACCCTCAGAGATGTTCCAATAAGCTTCTTTCACAGACTAGACTCCTTTCTAGTCTGGGCCCAATCTTTCCTCCTGGTACAGTACTTGTTTCAGCTCAGGTGGTAACTAGGGGATTTCTCATGACTGCAGCCTCCTTTGTTCTGTTCCACTCCCTTATATAGCTTTGGCACAAGTCAGGAATCTTTTGTCTCTCTGGGTCCCCACCCCTCCTTCTTAATGGAAAAGCCACAGATTTTAGATGTATTCCAGTACCAGGTGACATGGTCACATGTCCTGTGAAACCCCAAGCCTTCATTCTGCCTGGACTGACTCACAGGAAGGCTTGCAAGTAAGCAGAACCATTTACAACCAATTGTCCGAGTTCATGGGAGCCATCAAGATTCTAAACCACCATTAGTGGCCCACACTTTGCATAATTACAATAGGACCTCAGAGTTATATTTCATATTTCTAGTTTCAGATACAAGAATGATACATTCATACAAATAGGATGACCACACTCAGTAGATTATAAGCTTTGTAATGATACCTCACAAGACACCTTTTGCATGAAGCATATTCCAGTTACATTATATTCACAGTCATTAGCATATTTTTATAAAATCATATGGAGTGCAATGTCACAAACTGTGCCTATCTTACCTGTGAGACCAATGCAGTAGGCATGCCAGAGACTGCCTAGCAGCACTCCTACTAGATTGGGTCCTGCATAAAACACAGCTGAGGAGGAGGCAATGGTGTTCTCCCTCTGCCCTATAGTCAGTGCACTCATGCAGGAGACCAGGGCTCAGAACCCCACTCTGCCTGATTCAGAGCAGGGACTGGAACACAGGTTATAATTCAGGGGCTATGGAAAAGATTAGTTCAGCAGTGAGTCATCCAACTGTAAATAAAGAATAATATCTGTCATAGATTCAAACAGGATGTAATTTTGTTGGGTGTAGAAGACATGTAAATCAAAGAAGGACATTTTTAGTGCACTTCCAATGCACTGATTTCCCTGAGCAAGGTACTCTTTAGCTTTAAATTTAAAAAGTTTTATCTAAATTAGATAAAAATATTTATCTCAGCACTGTCAAGTTTCCCAGTTGCTAGTCTGGATATCAGTCAATGTCTTCTAGGGAGATTTTGTAGCTGTCAGCGTATTGCAGTCTGCTATGACCGTGTAAACATCATGAACCATAACTTGTTTTTCCTAAGGGTTGGGTCCTCGGACGTCATTTTGGGCTTCCCATTTACCCCCTATTTCTTCAAAGGACTCAAGTGGAGAGCAGATGTTACATCCACAAGAAAGCTGATGCGATAAGATATGAAGTCATACTCTCTCTAAACAGTCAGTTCTTTTGCAAGGTTGCCAATTATGAAAACTATAAGTACCTGTACCTTTTGAAAACTGAAGACTCTTATTGGAATTAATTGTGAATGACCCACAGTGCACTGATTGGAGAGCACGATGTTGTCATATGATCAGACAGTGTGTCTGAAAATGTGTGTCTGAAAACTACCTTTGTGCAGTTTCCATGAAAAGCAGCCTCATAATTGATGCCTTTTTGTTCCAATGTGGGGTCCAATCAGTCAATGGTAGGATCATAAGTTAGAAATGGACAGCACCTTTGCTTTGAAATCCATGTCTGAAAGGCACTGTGTTCATACCAAGGATTTTATGACTGAATCAGATCGACCTGCAAGAGGATGACATAGTCCCCTGGGACAGGATGTTGCTGATACTCAACTGATATTTTGGTTAAGGTCAAGCAGAAGCACCTAGGATCAGTGTTGAGTCTTGCACTCGTCTGATGGGGGAATATGGTAAGTTTGTTTATTTCAATATTCAGCAGTTTGCTTTTTGTACAAAATAAGAATCCCAGGAAGCTGAGAGAATTGCTTTTAAAAATTGAAAATCCACAGGCATCACTCCTGATCTAGTGAGCATTTTTAAAACACCGGTGAATGCGTCCCTAACTCTCTTAACCAACATTGGAGAAGGAGATCCTTCTCAGTTACACCTGTTCTGGGGGAAAATTCATCTGACACTGACGAGGTGTAGGCATACTGGGGGGGTGAGGAAGGGCCTGGCCAAGGCTTTCCTCTCCCTTGGCTATCCTGAGCCCTTGCAAAAACTAATAGGGACCAACGCAGCAAGGATACACCAATTTAGGGCAGCAATAAACTGTGCCAGGGCATCACTGGCCCCTTCTCCTCTTCCTACTACAGAAGAAAACTGCATTACTCATGAGCCAGACGAATGCCTCCTATTCGTGCATGAAAGCTGAATTCTTTTTATTTTTTTTTATTCTCTTGCTGAAACTTTACTAACAAACCACATGTAAAAGCTGCAGGTCCCTTACGGGTGAGAGTCAAACATTTACTTACACAGCTTTTCCCGTGATGGCAAGTAAATTAAACATGAAGAGAACACTGCTGCTTGCAAGTTTTACAACCCGAAGATGTAGATCACACCACATAACTAATTTATGACATTCCAGGCCTTACAGCTCCTCGCTGGTGTTTTGTAAAGATTAGGAGGGATCTGGTTTCTAGGTGCTTTTTGGGACAAGAGAGTAGAAAGCTGATGTCTGTAGTCTTGGGTTGTGATCCCTGACCAAAGTCACAAATTAAACAGGATCAGGCTAGGTCAGAACTCAGATGCAACAAAGGACATAGATGATTCACTTGGTGACACTCTGTGTCAGTGTTGGAAAGCTTAAGGAACTTGGTAAAACAACGGATGTGTATTCACCTATGTCAGCTATTTTGCTTATCTTGTTTGGCTCCGGGGGCCAAGTATATGTTGGCTCCCCAAGTGTATGCAGCTGTGTTCTCATGTAAGTCTCCAAAGCATTCAGTACAAAGGGTCAACGAATGTATCTTGTGTCTCCTTTAGAATGATAAATGTATCCTCAACAGATGTATCTTGTAGCCCCCACAAAATGATATATGTATCCTGCGTATCCAATTATCCCCTAATAGATGCATGTACAGGTTCTACAGGTCAACCAAATGACGTAGACAAACGTAGGCTAAGTTGTTTGTTACTGATTATAAAAAGGCCCGTTCGGGCTTGTGGGGTGTGTCTCTTTCTCTGGCACTAGCCGAGAGGAGCACCAGCTCAGCTGACCGATCAATAAAGGAAATGGTACTCGTCTTCCTGTCTCCGTGCCTCCTTGGTGTAATTAGGTAAGCTCCGGGGGTAAATGAGCCCTTTTGGCTAACATCAGCATCAAAAGGAGCCTGCTGAAATATTCCTATGAAAGGGGGTTTTCGGTTGTTCTTATTTGACAAAGTTTTGAGTTTGTGAAACAATGTAACAGCCAGAGTTTATGAAAATCTGAACTTGTCCAATTAAATTCTTCAGTGAAAAATTGTGAGAGGTTGTTTGTTTTGTAATGAGGCTGACCCTGGAACTGTTGTTTTAAACATTAATCTTTTGAATCTCAGGCTGGCTTGGTTGGTTTTGAGTAGTTACATAATGCACATGATACTGGTTCTGGCTCTTTAAGCAGAAGGATTATCCATTGGCTAGGCCACTAGCCTGGGGTTCAGGAAACCTAGATTTAATACCCTGCTCTGCCACAGACTTCCTGTGTGGCCTTGGGCAAGTCCCATCTCTATGTGCCCCAGTTCCCCCTCTGTGAAATGGGAATAGCCATACTTCCTCGCAGTGGACTTGATGGGATAAATATATTCCAAAAGATAGTGAGATACACAGGGGCCATCTAAGTACCTCAAAGTTTTGAATCTGCTCAGCAGTGTGGAAGACTGATTTAGGCTCTTTTTCTCAGAGGGCAGCATTAACCTAATAATCAGGAATAACGACTGTCCTGAGAAGGTGTCTCTCACATCCCAGGTGAGTGCCTAATCACTAGGCCAGGGGGTTTTCAGCTATGAAGGTTTGTATGTGCATCTCTCTCTCTCGTGAGAAGGGGGCTGACCTGGCTTATGCTCCCAACTCCAGGACAGGCTTCACAGCTATGAATGCCTGTAGAGAGGCGCCCTGGCGCCCCGCCGCACCTGAGAAGGACGAACCAGACCAGGCGCCGGAGTGGGTGGAGCCACCGCCACCTGTCCCCCGCCCCCTGGAAGTCAAGGGGCAGGACAGGAAGTATAAAAGCCCGGCCCTAGTGCACAGTTAGATGGAGGCTGCTGGAGAGGACAGATGCTGTTGCTTGAGCTCCTGCCAGGCATCCCGAGGAGCGCTGGCCTGAGCTCCCCTCCGCCCAGTATCCCGAGGAGCGCTGGCCTGTGCTCCCCTCTGCCCGGTATCCCGAGGAGTTGCCTGAGCTCCCCTCTGCCTGGTATCCTGAGGAGCCCATGGTCTAGGACCCACTGGATGATGCCGGTGAGAGACAGGTACCTAGAGAGGGGGAGATTGGAAGCAGCCCGGGGGTAGCTGACCCCAGTCTGGCTCCAGGGGACCCCGAGCCAATGTCAGTGTGTTGTGGCCAGGATCCCCACTGACTGCAGCGAATCTTTGCCACTGCTAGGGTCCCGGACTGGAACGCAGTGGAGTGGGAGGGCCTGCGTTCCCCCTGCAACCCTTCCAAGGGTGGCAGACTCCCCCTTCCCCTGGCCTGAGGAGGGCTTAGATACTGTGTTTGCTCAGCCCCTGCTGAAGGGCCTCAGCTAGGGCATGGTCTACACTAGGACTTTAATTCGAATTTAGCAGCATTAATTCGAATTAACCGTGCACCCGTCCACACCAGGAAGTCATTTAATTCGACCTAGAGGGCTCTTTAGTTCGAATTTGGTACTCCACCCCGACGAGGGGAGCAGCACTAAATTCGACATGGCTAGCTCGAATTAGGCTTGGTGTGGATGCAAATCGAACTTACTAGCTCCGGGAGCTATCCCACACTGCACCACTCTGTTGACGCTCTGGACAGCAGTCCGAGCTTGGATGCTCTGACCAGCCACACAGGAAAAGTCCCGGGAAAATTTGAATTCCTTTTCCTGTCTGGACAGTTAGAATCTCATTTTGTGGTTGGACATCGGGGCGAGCTCAGCAGCACCGGCAGCGATGCAGAGCTCTCTGGCAGAGGAGTTCATGTAATCTCTGAATAGAAAGAGGGACCCAGCATAGACTGACCGGGTACTCTTGGATCTGATCGGTGTGTGGGGCGATGAGTCTGTGCTTTCGGAGCTGCGCTCCAAAAAACGGACCTATGAGAAGGTCTCCAAAGCCATGAGAGACAGAGGATACAGCCGGGATGCAACGCAGCGCCACGTGAAAATCAAGGACCCCAGACAAGGCTACCAAAAAATCAAAGCGGCAAACGGACGCTACGGAGCCTGCCACCACTGCCCCACCAGTGACCATGGACTCTGACGATGGGACAGTGTCGACGGCCAGTTCCTCGGCGATGTTCGCGGACGGGGAAGATGAGGAAGGGTTTGTGGAGGACGGGGCAGGCGACAGCGCTTACAACGCTGGTTTCCCCGACAGCCAGGATCTCTTCATCACCGTCACGGAGATCCCCTACCAACAGTCCCCGGCCGTTAACCCGGACCCTGAATCAGGGGAAGGAGCAGTCAGTAAGTGCTTTAACCGTGTAAACTTTTATTCTTAATATAACAGGAATCTGAAGTATGTGAAAAGGAGGTCTCTCTATATATGGGGATAGAACAGAAATCCTCCTGGGAGATCTCCACGAAGCTCTCCTGGAGGTAATCGAAAAGCCTCCGCAGGAGGTTCCTGGGGAGAGCTGCCTTATTGGGTGCTCCGTGGTAGCACACCTTTCCGAGCCAGGCTTTCATGAGGTACTCAGGGAGCATTGCCTCCCCGAGCACGGCTGCATAGGGCCCTGGTTTGTGCTGGCTTTCACGCAGCATGCGCTCTCTATCTCCTTCAGTGACCGTCCTCAGAGTGATCTCGCTCGGAGACTCCTGCATCTAATTAGGGGAATTACTGTAATGTTACGCCTGGTCCAAAGTATTTTTAAAAAATCTCCGGACAGACAGCGTAGCAGAGACTCAGCACGCTGCTGCGTGACAAGTGTAACGGAAAGCCAAAGAATCAAATGGACGCTCATGGAGGGAGTGGGGACTGAGGACGCAAGGTATCCCACAGTTCCTGCTTTCTCCGAAAAGCATTTGCATTCTTGGCTGAGCTCCAAATGCTTCTAGGGTCAAAAACAGTGTCCGCGGTGGGTCAGGGCATAGCTAGGCAATTTACGCAGCCCCCCACCCACCCCCAGAAGTGAAAGGGAAAACAATCCTCTCTTGACTCTTTTACGTCACCCTATCTTTACTGAATGCTGCAGATAGACGCGATGGTGCAGCACTCAACACAAACATCCTTGCTCCCCCCACGCTATGGATGGCTGATGGTACAATATGGCTGGTATCCGTCCTCATCATCAGCCTATTGGCACATGGGGCAGTGCAAAAGGACTGGTAACCATGCCAACTACCATCTGTCAGGTCCCCCAGTGTCAAGTGAACCTAATTTTTCATGGTAGATGGTGCAGTATGGCTGGTAACCATCGTCATCATAGCAACAGGGGGCTGAGCTTCATCAGCCCCCACCCTTCATGTGTAAAGAAAAGATTCAATTGCCCCTGGACTAGTAGCAGGATGCTGGGCTCCTCTCCTCCACACTCCTTAATGTCCTATCTGGACTATCATAGCAACTGGAGGCTGCCTTCCACTCATTTCTCACTAACAAGTCACTGTGTCTTATTCCTGCATTCTTTATTACTTCATCACACAAGTGGGGGGACAATGCTATGGTAGCCCAGGAAGGCTGGGGAAGAATGGAATGAACAGGTGGGGTTGTTGCAGGAGCACCCCCTGTGAATAGCATACAGCTCGTAATCTATGCAGGATCTGACACAGAGCAGCTGTGCTCTCTGGTTCTCTGATACAGTGGTTCTCTAGTACACTTGCCTATATTCTAGGCAGGACTGATTCTATTTTTAGATACCAAAAAGGAGGGATTGACTCAGCAAGTCATTCCCAATTTTGGCTTTTGCGCCCCTGGCTAATAGCAGCCAGGGGCACTTATGACAGCAGCAAATGGTGCAGTGCAAAAGGACTGGTAACCATGCCCATCTTATTACCAATTTATGGTATGGTAGATGGTACAGTATGGCTGGTAACCATCTCTGCTGTCATGCAAAAGCAAGAGCATGCTGCTGTGTAGCGCTGCTGGACCGCCTCTGTCAGCGGCATCTAGTACACATACGGTGACAGGCACAAAAGGCAAAACAGGCTCCATGGTTTCCACGCTGTGGCGTCTGCCAGGGCAATCCAGGGAAAACAGGCTTGAAATGATTGTCTGCTGTAGCTTTCCCGGAGGAAGGGATGACTGACGACATTTACCCAGAACCACCCGCGAAAATGGTTTTTTGCCCATCAGGCACTGGGATCTCAACCCAGAATTCACAGAGACAGACTAGACTGTGTTAATTGTTCGCAAAACTTTATCTTTGCAAGGAATTCACTCCCTTTTTCCCATCACACAGCTTCGACTGTCTCCAGACCTGCCACAGCATCCCCCTCGCAGAGGCTGGCAAAGATTAGGCGGCGAAAGAAAAAGACACGGGACGAGATGTTTGCTGAACTTATGGGGTGCTCCCGAGACGAGGCAGACCAGCAGAGCCAGTGGAGGGAGACCCTCTCTCTGTACCAGCGCTCACACAGCGAACGGGAGGAGAGGTGGCGTGAGGAAGACCAGCAGGCGACTCAAACGCTGCTTGGACTAATGAGGGAGCAAACGGACATGCTCCTGTGCCTTGTGCATGTTCTGCAGGACCTCAGGCAGGAGGACAGAGCTCCCCTGCAGTGTATCTGCAACCGCCCTCCCCCGGCACAAAGTCCCATACCCCCCTCACCCAAAATAACCAGAAGGAGGGGCGCCAGAGGCCGTGTAAACTGTCACTGCACCCCAGCAGAGTGCTCAAGTACCCAAAAGCTCTCATACCCTAAATTTTGAGAAGTCCTTTCCTTCCCGCCTCACCCAAGCCCCCATCCCAGTTTCATCCCCTAACTGTCTAGTTGATAATAAAAAATACTTTTCTGTTAATTACTGTTTCCGTCATGTTCTTTTAGAGGAGACTGTGTTTGAAGGGGGGGAAGGGGGTTGGTAATTTGACAGGACAATCACCTTTACCAGGGTACAGACATGGGGGCAGGATCAGCAGCACGTCACACACACACTGCAGTCAGTACGCACCCTGGTCGGTATGGGAGGTGATTTGCGGGTTCTGTGTGGGTGGGGGGGTACGTGACTTTGTAGCGGGGGAAGGGGGTTACAGATCTCATACAACGGTCCCTGTCCTGGACCACAGAGCCACGCAGCAGAGGAATCTGTATCCGTCCTCCCCCGCCAAAAGGCCACATAGCCCCCGCACACAGAGTCCCAAAAAGGAGGGATGGCAGGCTCTGTTGAAACATCCAGTCCGGCACTGCAGACTGCTCTGGGAGCAGGAGCCTGTCATTCCTCGAGTTTACAGGCGGTCTTTACATCACTGCACACCCTACCCAGCACAGTCCGTGTCCCAGTTTCAACCCTGTAACGCAAAGTCATCAATAAAGAAACCTTTATAAAGTTACAGTGGAACATGTATTTTATTTTTAAACGTGTGTTGGAAGTTGGGGAAGCGGGGTGGGCGGGGTATGTAACTGTAACTGCAGATGCTAGTCAACAGTCACTTGGTAAAGAAACAGGGGCAGGTTCAGCTTCTCTGTAAAGAAACTGAACAGTCACAGGTCACGCTGCTCACTGCTCGCTGGTACTTGAAGAGTTCCTTGTCGCTGTGCAAGGCGCCTGCACAGAGCTTCACGAGCCAGGGCATTAGCGGGTAGGCTGGGTCCCCGACGATCACTATAGGCATCTGCACATCCCCAAGACTTATTTTGTGGTCCGGGAAGAAACTACCTTCCTGCAGGCGTCTAAACAGACCAGAGTTCCTGAAAACACGCACGTCATGAACTTTGCCTGGCCACCCGACATTGATGTTGGTAAAACGTCCCCCATGGTCCACCAGTGCTCGCAGCACTATTGAAAAGTAGCCCTATTTCTCAGCAGCTGACTGTGGAAGAGGTGGACGATAAGGTGCGAGGAGTTGACAACGGCCATAACTGCAGCGGGATCCGTGCTCAAAGTGCTGTGGCGCCCGCGCTGTCACTGAGCAGAAAAGTGCATGAACAGATTGCCCGCAGGCGCTTTCAGGGAGGGAGGGAGGGCGTGATTGACGGTTCAATGATGACAGTTACCCAAAGCCACCCTCGACACATTTTTCCCCCCAGCATGCATTGGGGGGAAATCCCAGAATTCCAATGGGCAGCGGGGAGTGCGGGAACTGTGGGATAGCTTCCCACAGTGCACCGCTTCCAAAGTCGACACTGGCCCCGTCACTGTGGACTCACACAGTCGAACTAGTGTATTTAGTGTGGATACACAACTTCGACTTCATAAGGTCAATGCCACAAATTCGAATTAAGTTGATTCGAAATAGTCTTGTAGTGTAGACGTACCCTAGGACTACTTGTTGCCCCTCCCCCCGCTCCAGGGCCAGGCTAATAGACACTGTGTTTACTCAGGCCCTGCTAAAGGACCAGGACTCTGCCTTGTTTAGAGACTATTGGTTTGCTCAGCTCCTGCGGAGGGGTCTGAGCCCGAGACAGACTGCTGCCTGTAGGGAGGCGCCCTGGCTCCCCGCTGCGCCTGAGAAGGATGAGCCCCTTACCGGACCCTTACAATGCTAAATGGCAGTAGGTGTCTAACTGCCTTTGAAGGGCTCCCAGTGGCTAACTTAGGCAGCTCCCCACTCAGCTTGGTGGCTTCTGTGAATCACTTTGTTAGGTGCCTGACTCTCTCCTGCATTGTGTAGGGAGCCTGGGTGCCTAACTCAGGGCTGAGGATTCCTCTAGGTGGCAGGGTGTAGCAGCACCTAAGTCCCTTTGTGGATTTAGCCCCTGGCCTCTCTGCCTCCATTACCCACCAGTAAAATGGGGATAGCAGCACCTCACCAAGAAGTTGTGAGGATAAATATATTAACAGTCAGGACTTGCTCAGACACTGTGTTGATCTGTATTTACAGGGAGCCTAAGATGGAAATGGAACATCCCCTTCTTTCCCTTGAAGTTCCAAGGCATCTGATTCCAAGATTCCAGTCTTGGCCTAGGTCTAGTCCTCACAGCCTTTCCTTGGACATTTAACAATACTTTTATTGATAAGTCATAGAAGTCATCTAGAAAAATAGTTTACCTTCACATTGCCATGACACTTCCCGCAAACAGTGTCATTTTTTTACCCAAATGTTTTGTACCACAAAGAAGCATATTGTGGTGGCAGCTACAGTGGCAGTATCATATACTGTCTACTCTGGAAATAAAGTTATCCTGTTCGTGGCCATGGGAATTATATGCTTGCATTGGAAAAGAAACCTATCTCCTATTAGAGCAGTGGTTCTTAACCAGGGATCCGGGACCCTCGGGGGCCACAAGCAGGTTTTAGGGAGTCCATCAAGGAGGGCCAGTGTTAGACTCGCTGGCCTTGGCTTTTATATGTAGAGAACCAGTCATTGTGGCACAGGTGGGCCATGGAGTTTTTATAGCATGTTGTGGGAGGGGAGGCTCAGAAAGAAAAGGTTTGAGAACTCCTGTATTAGAGGACCTCTGCCCCAAGGTATCTTAGGCCTGGTCTACACTGGGGTGGGGGGGTCGAACTAAGGTATGCAACTTCAGCTACACGAATAACGTAGCTGAAGTCGAACTACCTTAGTTCGAGTTACTTACCCGTCCTCACGGCGCGGGATCAAAGTCCGCGGCTCCCCCGTCGACTCCGCCACCGCCGTTCGCGGTGGTGGAGTTCCGGAGTCGACGGGAGTGCGTCCGGAGTTCGATATATCGCATCTAGATGAGACACGATATATCGAACTCCGAGAATTCGATTGCTATCCGGCGGGTAGTGAAGACGTACCCTTAGAGAAGGAAAGACATGACTCTTTGTTTTTTAAAAAAAATAACCCTTTTAGATAAATTAATTTCAAAGCATTAGTTGCCCTCTCAAGTAGAAGACAACTGGACACACAAAAAGCTGTAATAATCTTTTATTAAAATAGTATCAGACATTACATTTTGTTCATTTGATATTTATATGTTCTATGCAAATAATGTAAAGACTGTCCTACTTTTCATATCAGCCTTAAAGTTGCATGTGCAAATTCAAGGGGAGAATAGACTCATTTAAAGCAATCACATTTTGTTACATCAAATACACTATATACAAATAGCCCTTTTCAGCCCCTCTGACAATCCCAGCATAAAGAGAAATGTGAGGTTTGAGTTTAGAATTTTGCAGTATTTACTAATTCCTCTGAATTCAAAAATACACCTTGTACTGAAGGGGGAATATGGCATGTTGAAATACATTATTTACCAACTCCAATATTCTGTCAGCACTGTTGCTTTTTTCTTTCCATTGGGCTCTCGATTAAGACCTGTATGCATGATTTTAAATGTAAAATGTATAATAGAAAACTAATGCTGTGATCTTAAAGGCTCAGAAATTAACCTATGGCACTTAAGACCCTGCTCCTGCAACAGGCTCTGAATAGGTAGATCTGTACACCTATGCAAAGCCCCATCAACTTCAGTAGTGTAAAGGGTTTCATGCAGATGCATGTCTCTACTCACACAGAGCTCGTTAAAGGAGTGTGGCCTAACCTTGTTATAATGTGTCAGTGAATGGACTTTGGACTGTCAACTTTTAATGTTAGGGAAACAGAGAAAATGATAGAGGGAAGCAAATGATATGTAAGCATTCCAAGCCTTCTGCTGACATTACTGTAAGTGTTCGTACTGAGACAAAGCAGTTTTGTTGGCTTGTGCTCTGCAAGAAAATCCAGTGTTTGCAAATAGCAGCAACTGTGCAGATGGGCAAGAGATTAAAATATTTATCAGTGTCTCTTTGACTGTACAAGTCCCCAGCCCAACTTCAATGGCCAAGTTTAGCCTGACTAAAGGCTAGGGTTACCACCTTTGACATGCAAAAAACCCGGCACCACTCCCACCCTAGAAGACAATTCTGCAAATCCTGCCCCCAGTAGCCACTTATAGTATCTAGAGAGATGAGACATATAGAAAAGATTGATAACATCATTTTCTTACTTAAGCTGCAGAAGTGGGAACACTGCAGCATCTTTAGCTGGACACAGAAACTTTTAATGTTAGATATCCCAGATATGTGGTGATAATAATGCAAATCTTTAGACCCATGTAAAAAAAAGGCAGATGAAATTATTTTTCTGAAAACTGGCAAATCCATAAAAAAATGGCCAGGCCAGTCAAACAGTGGCCAGGTGGTAACCCTACTAAAGGCTGGTCCTGTAGCTTTTTTGTGTCATTTTTTGTTAGCTCAGCTATTTCAGACATCTGGGCATTTTTCATCCATTGACCTCTCCAGTGCATTCCAGTAGATCAGCAGCTCATAAGGTTGCACATTATGGTATGTCACAATTTTCCTGAAGCGACAAAGAGAGAACTCAACCCTGTCTGTGAAGAATGTCTGTTCCGAATGAAGTTCCTCCAGATTGATTTTTAGTTTTGCAAGACACAGTCCTATGAAAACATCCTCCAGTTTAATAAAAGGGACACTTTCTGAAATATTATAAACCTGACTAGCAACATCAGTGGAGAAAACATAACCGGTCCCCGAACAAAATGGAGGATACGTGCTTCCTGGATATTCATCTTTACTCACATACCATTTACTATTTATATTTCTTATTGGGAGGTCATTCATCTTTAAAAAGCCTGTGAAGAATTCAGTGCTTCTGTTTTTTCTTAAAAGAAGTTCAGTCAGGTAAAAGATATTGACAAACATATCTGAGTCAGTTTTCATCACAAACCTGGACTGATGACAAAATTTGTGAACCCATTCAATTCCCATCATTGTCTTTAAAGTCAAATTGTAATATGTGTCTATAAAATCCTTCTGGATAATGTCTCTGTATTTCTGACTTTCAGTAATAATACCAGTTTGATCATTTTGGTTCATGGTGGTTCCCAGAAGAAAATATGTCACAATGCGGTTGCCGGCAACTAGTCTGTGTTTCCCCCATGTTTGACGGATAGCCATCCTAGCTTTATTCTGGCCATGTGATGATGTCACAAGGAGTACCAGGAACGGAGGAGTCCTACTGCAGTCTATATCTGGCAACTGCAAAAAGTTTCTGCGCTCTGTTATAAAAGTCAGTGATGTGGCCTCATCCTTCTTTTGATGGAATATACCAATTGCAATCAAATTTGGCTTGAATAAATACAAACAAGCAGGGGCCAATACTACAATTAAAAACAAAATCACTTTGAATCTCTTCAAAGCCATCTAAAAGAAACAAAAACAAATGGTACATTAGAAAATAATCTTGCTCCTTTGTATACCAAGCTCTTTGCTATTGCTTGGGGATTTATGGGTGTTCTCCCTTCTGTGGGACTCAGCAGTTTAGCCTGTCCCCCAACAAAATCAACACAGGAAGACTCACTCATGTCAAGGGCATCCATGCAGATAAACCAGACCCATCACAAGCTCTTTGCCTCCAACATGACATAGGAATATGACTATCAGAACTACACTGCCAGGAACTCTTCCACCAGCTAGTTCTCCAAGAATGCATCCCTAAAGAGAGAACTCTACAACATCGATTGTGGGAAGCAAGCGGGAATTTACCACAGCCCTGATAGGACAGGATAGTAGTCATAGCTTTATACCTTATTTCTCCATTCATTTTTTGACAGGTGACCATGCCCTGAGTTCGCAAGCATGGGCCACTTAGAAGGCTAAACTAGACCACTAGCCTCTCCTTATCTCCACCCTGCCATTTATAATGGGAGCTGCATATCGATTCAGATGTCGCTCCTATGCTTTCCTCCCTTTCTGTTCCCTAGGGAACAGAGTTGAGGTCTTGTTGGCCATTTTTCAAAAGGAACAGCAGATAAGTTGAATTGTGTTTCTCTTTTGTACAGTTCTGTGTTGGTTCAAATTATTAAAACACAAAAAAAGAGGACTTTGCATTTTACTCCTCTTTTTGGAGGAAAAATGTAATAAAAAAAGTTAAACAGAATAATTCATGCTTGTAACAGAAAAATATTCTTTGGTGATCTCCTAATCACTCTTATCCACTCTGTACAAATCTTAATAGATCGAACAAGCCAGAAGAGCCACACAGTATTAGTGATGATAAAATAAAACACTTCTACATTCATAGTTTAACTTCAAGAGACAATTCTAATTGAATTATTTGCATATGTATAATGTGTGTCACAAAATAAAATTTTAGAACAGCTGTGAGTTTTAGAACGAAGGGAAAAGAGGGCAGAGAGAAGAGTATATAGAGTTATTTCTTCTTATGACCTTAGATAGTGCCATTCTCTAGCAGTTATTCTCAGCTTTTGATCCCTGCAGAGCCACCAAGAGATTCTTTCCTAGGATGTGGGGAAGAGGAAAAAAATGGTATTACAGAGACAGCTCTTTCTCTTTTTCCCTATGGACTCTTGATAGGGAAATTAGCTTGATCTTCTAAAATTAAAGTGTTGGGCTTCTGTCCACGCAAGGAATTAAAAACATACCTGGTGGCATACATACAAAGGCAAGTTTACATACTTCAGAGCCGCGGGTTCCTTGGGAGCTTAATCCTCTGACTAGGATTGTTCTGTGTAGAATGTCCAAAACCACTTCAATGTCCTTCTTTTACTCCAATTCAGGTTCTTGGAATACCATGAAAATATCTGGTCAGTAACATAAGTGTCCGTAAAGTTCTGAATACCTGTTCTTGGAGCCAAATCCAACTCACTTTACTCACATGAATGTTCCCATTAATTTCAAGGAGACTTCTCACATGCATAAGGCAAGCAAGATTTGGCTATTACTTTATTATAGTTCATCTCCAGTCTGAGGCCTGCCGTGAACTATACATTGTTGACCTCAACTCCATTGTTATTAGATACAAATCCACTTTTCAGACATCTCTATAAAAATATGCCACATACCTTCTTCCCTTCATTTGCCTGTTAATTGTCTTTAGATTGTAAGCGCTTCTGTTCAGGGATATGTGTTTTTAATACGTTTGTAAGACTCCTAGCACACTTTTGAGTGTTATACAAATAATTGTAAAGTGTTAATAATAATAATAAAATACACAATACCGCCTCTCTCACTCCCTTGAGAGGCATGGGAGTAAGCAAATGAGCAACTTATTACTTGCTGAAAAGAAGGATAATCTGAATTTGTCAATGGAGCCACAGGAAATACTAGCACAATACAAGAAAAAAATCTTTATGCACAGTAAGAGAACATGCAGGAGACTCAAAATTCTAGCAGTTCAGGTCTCGAAACCTTTGCAAACACAAGCTCTTGATATATCCAAATTACTGAAGAGACAAAGACCAAAAATGATTTGCTATTGAGACCATTTAAAACATGTTCAGAAACTCATATATACATTGTTCTATAAGGCAAAACACACAGGGCCTGATTCTTATCAAATTTTAGCTTGATCCATCGCCATAGACTTTAAAAGAGTTCAATCAGGGTAAAACCAGCATAACGTCATTGGAGTTACTCTTCATATGCTTCCTATGAAACTGAGCGCGTATCAGACCAATATAACGGTAAAACACATTATGTAGTGCTTCATCCAACACTTTCAGAATTGTAATTTTTCTTAGGAATTAGTAATTACAATGTTTATATACAGGCACAAGTAGAGCTGACTATATAATTAAGGCTGAATTTCAATTTCCATTGTAACCCTGCTTTTTCAATTGCTTTCCATTCACTTTCTCAAACTTTCTGCTTTTAGACTGAAATGTTCCATGACCAGTCTAAGCTGAAAGGCGAATTTACTGATTCACATCAGCTATTTGAATAATTTTGCAGTGAAATAATTTTTCCCATATGCGCCAATTAGAAATTTTACACTCTAACTGAAGCGAAAAATATGAAATGCTGTTTGTTTTGTAGATCTCAGTTTTGACTGCTTCATAAATTCTTAGACGCGTGTTCTGATCTCAGATAATTCATGAATAGAAATAAAAGCTAAATTTGTCAAATTATTCACTAATGGCCAGAATCTGACATCCTTACTCACTCTCACTAGTAGCAGGGCTGGTGCAAGGATGTTTCGCGCCCTAGGCGAAACTTCCACCTTGCGCCCCCCCCCCAGCACCCCACCCTGAAGGCCCCCCCATGGAAGCTACCCCCCTCCACCCTGAGGCGCCCCCCATGCAGCAGCTACCCACCCCCCACCCTCAGGCACCCCCCCCCCGCCCCAGCTCACCCCTGCTCCGCACACGAGCACCCCGAGCACGCCGTCGCTGTTTCAGTTCTCCCGCCTCCCAGGCTTGCGGTGCCTAAGCTGATTGGCGCCGCAAGCCTGGGAGGCAGGAGAAGTGAAGCGGCGACGGCGTGCTCGGGGAGGAGGCGGGGCAGGGGTGAGCTGGGGTGGGGAGTTCCCCTGTGTGCCGCCCCCCACCCTTACTTGCTGCAGGCGGCCCTACCCGCGCTCCCCTGCCAGCTCCCTCCACCTGAATGTCGGCGGCGACCAGGGCGGCCGAAGATCCAGCCGCCGTGGTCATTGCCGAAGAAAATGGTGCCCCCCAAATCCCAGTGCCCTAGGCGACTGCCTAGGTCACCTAAATGGTTGCACCGGCCGTGACTAGTAGCTTCCTCTGTGAGCTCTGGTTAATTTCAGTGCAACCACTCAGGGAGTAGGGTACTACACAACATGAGTGAGGGCCAGAATCTTGCCTTAAGAAAGTTTCACTCTGTTCAATTTCTAGTTATAATGTATCACTCTTAGGGTCATATTGTGAATTCCTTACCCATGCTAATAAGAATGCCTAGCCCTTAACATGCTATATTTGTAGATTTTCAAGCTCTTTACAGAGGAGATCTGTATCATGAACCCTGTTTTACAGATGGAGAAACTGAGGCACAGAGGATTAAGTGACTGGCCTGAGGTCAGCCAGAAGTCCAGGGGTAGAGCTTAGACTTGAACCTAGGCCTCCTAAATCTCTAGTCCATTGCTTTACACTGCTGACAGAAACAGGCCCATTGAAACCCCATCTCTGTTGAGTAACTGCTCACTAATATGAATAATGAGATCACAGTCTGGCCCTTAGTGAAAGAATGGTAACCACTAGGTCCATTTAATCTTTATCAAGGTTTTTTGGCCTTTAAGTTCCTCTTCTTGCAAATGATCACATGCAGCCTGAGTTAAAAGGTTTCTGCTTTGGCACAGCAGGCTGCCTATATGCTTTTAGTAACAGGATTGGAATCTCATTTAGAAAGGTGCATTTACTGGAGCAAAGCATTGTCTGTTTTTAATTTTTTTCAGTCCAACTAATGCTTACCATTTTTACTTGCCTAATCATACAATTTAAATTCCAGCATGCTAATTTTAAGAAATTGAATGTTATTTTATTCTTTTGGGGGGAAAAATTGTGTGCATGCACTCAGAGGTGTGATTCTTAGAAACCAAAAAAAAAGAATTGAATGAATTTTCACTCTAATAATATTTTGCTTTTGCAATGTTCTTTCATTCATATAGCTGTGGTTCCTCTCCCCTCCCTAAATTTTCTTATCCAGATAAATTCAGTAAGCTTATTTAGTTTTGCTGGAAGCATTTGCTGCTCACTGACCCAGAGCCCTTGGACTCTTACCTGTTTTTATTTTATTCCCCTGGTAATCCCAGAAGCAAGGCAAGAATGATTTGTGATAATTATTTCAGTTTGGGGTATAAGATGGTTTTTCTCTATGCTTCTCATCATTGTAGTAGCTGAGCAGTTGCAAACATTAATAGATTTATCCTCACAACAATCCTTTAAGTATTGTTAGCCCGATTATACAGACAGGGAACTAAGGCTCAGAGAGAGATTAAGGTTGTTATCCTGAAAGTTGCTCCCTGCAAATGGATCCAGGCACCTCTGTGGAGTCAGTCCAACTCAGTGGGACTCCATGAAGGTGCAGGGGTCTGCCCACACAGATGCAGTTGCAGGTGTGGGGCCTGCATATCTAAAGCTGTGGGCACATAATATTTTCAAGCACTTTATAAAATTGTGGTTTACCCAAATTTACACAGAAAAACTGTTAGAGAGCCAGAAAGAGAATCCCCCTTTGCTGAGTTTGCATCCAATGCCTTAACCACAAGACCATCCTTCCTGCTTACAAGTGAACAGGGGGAATCTGCTGCTTACCTAGACCATGAGAAATGTAATAACACACAAGTCTAACATGTTAGGACCCAAACGCAGCAGCCTCATGTAGTTCTACGAGGGCGCTGAGACACCATAGCACACCCACATATAACACTCTCGGCATTGTTTCCTGTTAAATATCACTTTACAATGTTCTATTTATACGTTTAAAGGAATTGACCCTCCAAAAAAGGTTTTCTGTTAAACCAAAGGGAAAATTGAAGACTGTCATCTGACTTGGAAGCACTTCCTTTAGGCCCTATTCATTATTATTCATGGCTTAAGGGGAACCACAAGGGATGATAGGAATGGAAGGAGCTTGCAACCAGGGGGAACGGGGGATAGGTTAGAGGACCGTGCTGTCCCCAGGCGAAGGCAGGTCTACGTGATTGGGGATTCCATACTGCGAAGGTTGGACAGGCCTGTGACCAGGGCCGATCCGGAGAACAGAAGGGTGTGCTGTCTACCGGGTGCTAAAATACGGGATGTGGACCTGAGGTTGAAAAGGATCCTAAGAGGAGCGGGTAAGAACCCTTTGATCATCCTTCATGTGGGAACGAATGACACGGCTAGATTCTCGCTAGAGAGGATCAAGGGAGACTATGCCAGGTTGGGTAAGACGCTCAAGGAAATTGAGGCTCAGGTGATCTTCAGTGGGATTCTACCTGTCCCTAGGGAAGGGCGCCAAAGGGGTGAGAGGATCGTGATGATTAATAGTTGGCTGAGGGAGTGGTGTTACAAGGAGGGCTTTGGGATGTATGGGCACTGGGAGGCTTTTGGGGACAGACAACTGTTCTCAAGGGATGGGCTCCACCTAAGTAGGGAAGGAAGTAGACTTCTAGGAGGGAGGCTGGCTCATCTGATTAAAAGAGCTTTAAACTAGACACTGGGGGGAGACGGTCGGGAGAGGTCCTAGTGCTCTCCACGCCAAATTTTCACATTGGGAGTGAGGACAACAAGATAACAGATATAGCCAGAGGGGGGCAGTTACATGTAAGGAAGAGTGGGGGGACAGATTCTAGATCTACAAGTCATACTGGAAGTACTGTGTCCCTACCGAGTTGGGTGAAAAGAGTGAGAGGAGCCCAACAGGAAAAATTAGGATGTTTGTTCACCAATGCAAGAAGCTTAGGTAACAAAATGGAGGAACTGGAGCTCCTGGTCCGGGAATTGAAACCGGATATCGTAGGAATAACAGAAACATGGTGGAACGGTAGCCATGACTGGAGTACAGGTATGGAAGGGTATGTGCTGTTTAGGAAAGACCGATGCAAAGGTAAAGGTGGGGGAGTAGCACTGTATATCAATAATGAGGTAAAATGTAATGAGATAACTAGCGCTGCAATGGACAATACAGAGTCTGTTTGGGCAATGGTCACATTGGGGAAGAAAACTACCAGAGCCTCATCCAGGATAGTGATTGGGGTGTGCTATAGACCGGGATCTAGCTTAGAGATGGATAGAGAGCTCTTTAATGTTTTTAAGGAGGTAAACACTAATAGGAACTGCTTGATCATGGGGGACTTTAACTTCCCGGATATAGATTGGGAAACAAATGCTAGTAATAATAATAGGGCTCAGCTTTTCCTAGACGTGATAGCTAATGAATTCCTTCATCAAGTGGTTGCTGAACCGACGAGGGGGGATGCCATTTTAGATTTGATTTTGGTGAGTAACGAGGACCTTGTTGAGGACATTGTTGTAGGGGACAACCTTGGCTCGAGTGATCATGAGCTAATTCGTTTCCAAATAAATGGGAGGATAATCAATAGTGCATCTGAGACTAGGGTTTACGATTTCAAAAGGGCTAATTTTACTAAATTAAGGCGACTAGTTAGGGAAGTGGACTGGGCTAACATATTTAGGGATCTAAGGGCAGATGACGCCTGGGGTTACTTCAAGTTGAAGTTGCAGGAGTTGTCAGAGGCATGTATCCCGAGAAGGGGGAAACGGCTCGTAGGTAGCAGTTTTAGACCGAGCTGGATGAGCAAGCGTCTTAGAGGGGTCATTAAGAAAAAGCAGAAAGCGTACCAGGAGTGGAAAATGGGAGGGATCAGCAAGGAAACCTACCTTATTGAGGTCAGAGGGTGCAGGGAAGCTGTGAGAAAGGCAAAGCGACGAGTGGAGATGGATCTAGCGAAGGGGATTAAAACCAATAGCAAACGGTTTTTTAGCCATATAAATAGGAAGAAAACCAAGAAAGAAGAAGTGGGACCGCTTAAAACTTTAAATGGAGTGGAGATTAGGGATAATCTTGGAATGGCACAATATCTGAACGAATACTTTGCCTCGGTCTTTAATGAGGCTAATGAAGGGCTAAGGAATAGTGATAGAGGGACCGATGGGAATGAAGATATGGGGGTAGACATTACGGTAGCTGAGGTAGAAGCCAAACTGGAACAGCTTAACGGAAGTAAATCGGGGCCCGGATAATCTTCATCCTAGAATATTAAGGGAATTGGCGAGGATATTGCTAGCCCGTTAGCGATAATCTTTAATAAATCCCTAAATTCGGGGATTGTACCGACTGACTGGAGATTAGCTAATGTAGTTCCTATATTCAAGAAGGGGAAAAAAAGTGACCCAGGGAATTATAGGCCTGTTAGTCTAACATCTGTAGTATGCAAAGTCATGGAAAAATCTTAAAAGAGAGAGTGGTTCCGGAGCATGAGGCCGATGGCAACTGGGATAGATTACAGCATGGATTTACGAAAGGTAGATCGTGCCAAACCAACTTGATCTCCTTCTTTGAGAGAGTAACAGATTTTTAGACAAGGGAAATGCGGTGGATCTCATATATCTGGATTTCAGTAAGGCGTTTGATACGGTACCGCATGAAGAATTACTGGTTAAATTGGAAAAGATGGGGATCAAGTGAAAATCCAGAGGTGGATAAGGAGCTGGTTAAAGGAGACTGCAGAGGGTAGTATTGAAGGGGAACTGTCCGGTTGGAGGGGGGTTACCAGTGGAGTTCCTCAAGGCTCGGTTTTGGGTCCGATTTTATTCAATCTATTTATTGCTGACCTGGGAACCAAGAGTAGGATGGGCTGATAAAGTTTGCGGATGACACCAAGTTGGGGGGTATTGTCAATTCGGAAGAGGATCGGGATATTCTCCAGGGAGATTTAGATGACCTTGTAAACTGGAGTATTAGTAACAGGATGAAATTCAATAGTGAGAAGTGTAAGGTTATGCATTTAGGGATGTCTAACAAGAACTTTAGTTATAAGCTGGGGACGCACCAGTTGGAAGTAACGGAGGAGGAGAAGGACCTAGGAGTCCTGGTTGATCGCAAGATGACTATGAGTAGGCAATGTGATGTGGCCGTTAAAAAAGCTAATGCGGTCTTGGGTTGCATTAGGCGAGGTATTTCTAGTAGGGATAAGGAGGTGCTAGTCCCGTTATATAAGGCGCTGGTGAGACCTCATTTGGAGTATTGTGTGCAGTTTTGGTCTCCCATGTTTAAGAAGGATGAATTCAAACTAGAACAGGTACAAAGAAGGGCCACTAGAATGATCCGAGGAATGGAAGGCCTTTCGTATGAAAGGAGACTTGAGGAGCTCGGTTTGTTTTCCTTAACCAAAAGAAGGATGAGAGGAGATATGATTACACTCTTTAAATATATCAGAGGGATAAATACCAGGGAAGGAGAAGAATTATTTCAGCTCAGTGCTAATGTGGACACAAGGACGAACGGATATAAACTGTCAGTCAGGAAATTCAGGCTTGAAATTAGACGGTTTCTAACCATCAGGGAGTGCAATACTGGAACAGTCTACCGAGGGAAACAGTGGGGGCGAAGGACCTCCATGACTTTAAGATTAAGCTAGATAAGTTTATGGAGGGGATGGTATGATAGGATAACGGGCTTAGTCAATAGGTCAATTATGTGCCTGGTATGATATAACCTTTTCCAGAGGGTTTGGCTGGAAAGTCTTGCCCGCATGCTCGGGGTTCAGCTGACCGCCATATTTGGGGTCGGGAAGGAATTTTCCTCCAGGGAAGATTGGCTATGGCCCTGGAGGTTTTTCGCCTTCCTCCGAAGCATGGGGCAGGGTTCACTTGCTAAGGAGTGGGTGGATCGGCTTATGTGGCCTGCATCTTGCAGGAGGTCAGACTAGATGATCATAATGGTCCCTTCTGATCTTGAATTCTATGATTCTATGATTCTATGATTACATTTATATATGCTGTACCAGAGGTGTAAGGTTGCCTGGCATACAGGATCAGGGAAAATATTCCAGCCGTAGGGAGAGGAGTTACAGTCTGGAGTCCTTGTGAGAAAAGGAGACTAAAAATGTCAATTAAAAAAAATATTCTGCTCAGTTATTCTGATGCAAATCTGGAGTAATGTCGCTGAAGTCAGTCGAGTTACTTTAGATTGGCACCAGTGTTACTGCGATCAGAACATGGCCTAATGAGCCAGCTATATCACCTTTGTGTGCTTTGGGGAACTTATTTCTCCCTCTCTGGAGTAAAAGATAAAAAACTAACAAGAGACTCAAAAGTGTTATGACACAAAAAGTAGAAGTCTGTTGTTAAATATAAACAGAAGGGCAGGTCCTCACTTGATGTAAATCGGTGTTGCTCTGTTGAAGTCCATAGAGCTACCCCAGTTTACACTAGCTGAGGATCTGAATTAAAATGGGGTTACTATTTACTACAGGAAGTATCTGTCTACTTTTGTTTTTTTCTTAAATGGCATAACTCAAAAAACTTCCATTGGGGCCAAGAGCTACCAGTTCTCCTCTATCCACTATATATTGAATGGAGCCAAAATGTCAATACATGGTTCATAATTGTGTGTTTATTTAGGCATAGAATTTCTGCAGAATTCTTCATTGTAAATTCTGCAGAATTCCCCCAGGAGTAACATGGATTAGATGCTTGTGTGGATAACAAATAATCCAGAAATACATCAGAGAAGATTTTTTTAACAATCAAGAGTTTGGAAGGGCCTCATGGTATAAACCAGGGGTAGGCAACCTATGGCACGGGTGCCGAAGGCGGCATGCGAGCTGATTTTCACTGGCACTCACACTGCCTGGGTCCTGGCCACTGGTCCGGGGGGCTCTGCATTTTATTTAATTTTAAATGAAGCTTCTTAAACATTTTAAAAACCTTATTTACTTTACATACAACAATAGTTTAGTTATCTATTATAGACTTATAGAAAGAGACCTTCTAAGAACGTTAATGTGTTACCGGCACGCAAAACCTTAAATTAGAGTGAATGAATGAAGACTCAGCACAGCACTTCTGAAAGGTTGCCGACCCCTGGTATAAACCAACCTCTAACTAGCAGGAGCTAGGAAAAATCTTTCCCTATTGACAAATTATTCCATAACAACGTATTGTCAGGTTCTTGCAATTTCCTCTGAAGCATCTGGTGCTGGAGACAGGATACTGTACTAGACAGATCCTTGTCTAATCTGGCATGGCAATTTCTGTATTCCTGCTGCCTAACCCAAAACCCACTGAAGTCAATAGGTGTTTTTCCATTTACTTCAATTGGCTTTGGCTAAGGCCCCTAGTGTATTCTTCATATTGACACTTGAAATTGTCATGTCTCTTTCAAAATTCTATAGCACTTCATTATAACAGCTGAAAATAACTATATTAAACAGACATATGTAATATAGTAGAGTTTAGGACATACTGTTGAGTAGGTATTCAAGAACCAGGGTCCTGCAAAGATTCCCATACTAATGTAACATTCCCAAGAACTTGGTGGTTTTTGTAGCTTAAAGGTGACAGTACCGCACTGTCTCTTATGGTAATAGCTGCATTAAATTCTTTATGATGTAATATTGCTCTTAAAACAGCACTTGTCCCTTTTGAGGTTTGTGTTTACTGCCTTTTAGTGAGTAGGATGTTAGCAATATCCATGTTCTCATTACCCTATCGTCTGAGATTGCATCTCTATGTGCCATAAACTTAACACATTTCACATTGTATATAGTGGAACAGCTCTCTCTCTTTTTAACTGACCTGTGTGCAGACAGTCAACTGAATTGGATTTCCATAACTAAGTATATGGCAGATAGGATCAGCATTTAGTATATTGTTCTAATGTTCTGGAGTGTTTCCAATTCAAAACAAGCTTCCCAGTTGTTTCTTTACTTGCCATAACCCAGAGGACTAAAGTTAATGTGATTAGCTTTATACAAAGACTAATTAATTTGCTGTTAAACTTGCAGGGTCCAAGCACATAGGTAAACATAGGCGTAGGCGCCAACTCCACGGGTGCTCTGGGGCTGGAGTAACGATGGAAAAAAATAGTAGGTGCTCAGCATCCACCAGCAGCCCCGTGGACCAGTACCTTCCCCCTTCCACCAGCACCTCTCACCTGCCAGTGGCCCTGCTGATCAGTTCCTCCCCCTCAGTCCTGCACCATGGATCAGTTGTGCAGCAGCGAGCAGGAGGCACTGGTGGGGATGAGGAAGAGCAGGGGCAGGAAGGGGAAGAGGCAGGGCGGGGGTAGAGACTTGGGAGGAGGGGTGGAGTGGGGGTGGGACCTGAGGCAGAGCGAGCAGCCCCTGAGAACAGAGGAAGTCAGTACCTATGAACATAGGTATGACCAGGGAATAGAGTATATACAGAGAGACACAGTAAGGACTTGAGTCAAGTTAGTGGTAATTCTCTTTTTCTAGCTACATAGGGTTAAATTAAACACTTACATAACTAGTCCCTTTGAAGTCAATGGAACTACTCATGTGTGTAAAGTTACACACAGGTAACTCTTTGAAGGATCAGACCCTGACAGTAGCAAACAATGACATTTTATGCTTTTTGTGAGTTTTTTTGTCTGCACCTAGTTGGATACAAAAATCATTTTAGTGAATCAGAAGAGCTGGGTTCTATTCTTGGCTATGCCACTGGCTTGTTCTGTGACACTGGGTAATTCACGTAACCATCCTGTGTATTAATCAGGACCAGCTCCAGACCCCAGTGCGCCAAGCGCGCGCTTGGGGCGGCATTTTGCCGGCAGGGCGGCTGGCGGCTCCGGCGGACCTTCCACAGTCATGACTGCGGAAGCTCCGCCAGAGCCGCAGGACCAGTGGACCCTCCGCAGGCACGTCTGCAAGAGGTCCCCCAGAGCCGCGGGACCAGCGACCGGCAGCGCACCCCCTGCGGCATGCCGCTGTGCTTGGGGCGGCCAGATTCCTAGAGCCGCCCCTGGTATTAATTTCGCTATCTGTAAAATGCTTTGAGATTTTTTGATGAAAAGTACTATCTATGGGCCAAAGTTTATTTTTAATATTGAGAAATGAATGGCTAAAAAGTCCACATAGGAAAAATATTTATTCCATTTCCTTCTCATTTTTTTAAAGATTAAGAAAACAAAACAAACTACTTATTTAGGGCCAGATTCTGCTACTTTTATTCATACTGAATAGCACCTTCTGCTATCAGCACTCTCATTGCAATCACTGGGACTGCTTGCAGAGTGAAGTACTACTACCATCATGAACATGGATCACAGGATTTGGCCTTCAATTAATTCTATAGTGTCTGGCAATTAGGCACTTTATTACAGAAACTGGCACGCAACAAGTACAAAACCAACACAGTTAAATCTAAATCTAAACAGTATAAATTCATTTTGCTTTCAAATCCTGAAGGTTTCTAGATTTTGCCCCTGACAGAATGGCAAGGGGACAGAACCCCAGGAGTAGGGACCAGTGTAAGACTGTTATGGGGGGAGGGGAAGGGAGGACTTTATTTCAGAGTAAGAACAAACCAAAAGCCTTGTTTCTTCTTCTGGTGTTTATTCTGTTTAGTGTCACACATGTTGGCTATCATACTGCAAGTACTTTTCCAAGTTGTGGTTTTGTTTTTCAAACACAGGATAAAACTGTGTCATAAATGTTTATATCGCTGTAAATATATAAAAACCCACTATTTAAAACAAAGTTGAAATTACATAACAATGGCTGTGCTCTCCCTGTACAAGGCTGATCCATGTAAGTTGTATCTTACAGTAATGTGACTGTTATAAAGCAGGTTTTAGAATGGCCACATGACCCAACAAAATTTCTCCAGTCCAGCTTCCTGGCCAAAGGAAGATTGCCTCCATTAAAAAAATTTCTTTTTCTTTTCTTTTTTTTTAATGTGTTTATATTTTGGAAGATAACCCATGACTAGTAATTATTGCTACATCACTGAGAAAATAGACGTTTATACATAGGAAGAAATAAGATCAAAATGTACTTAATAATTTTTTTAAAAAATATTGACACTTGGGGGAAAATCATAGAATCATAGAACTGGAAGGGACCTAGAGAAGTCATCTAGTCCAGTCCCCTGCACGCAAGGTACGACTAAGTATTATCTAGACCATCCCTGACCAGTGTTTGTCCAACCTGCTCTTAAAAATCCCCAATGATGGAGATTCCACAACCTCCCTAGGCAATTTATTCCAGTGCTTAACCACTCTGACAGTTACGAAGTTTTTCCTAATGTCCAACCTAAACCGCCCTTGCTGCAATTTTAGCCCATTGCTTCTTGTCCTATCCTCAGAGGTTAAGATGAATTTTTCTCCCTCTTCCTTGTAACAACTGTTTATGTACTTGAAAACTGTTATCATGTACCCTCTCAGTCTGCTCTTCTTCAGACTAAACAAACCCAATTTTTTCAATCTTCCCTCATAGGTCATGTTTTCTAGACCTTTAATCATTTTTGTTGCTCTTCTCTGGACTTTCTCCAATTTGTCCACATCTTTCCTGAAATGTGGCGCCCAGAACTGGACACAATACTCCAGTTGAGGCCTAATCAGTGCGGAGTAAAGTAGAAGAATTACTTCTCGTGTCTTGCTTACAATATTCCTGCTAATACATCTCAGAATGATGTATCCTTTTTTTGCAACAGCATTACACTGTTGACTCATATTTAGCTTGTGATCCATTATGACCCCCAGATCCCTTTTCATAGTACTCTTTCCTAGGCAGTCAGTTCCCATTTTGTATGTGTGCAACTGATTGTTCCTTCCTAAGTGGAGTACTTCACATTTGTGCTTAGTGAATTTCATACTATTTACTTCAGACCATTTCTCCAGTTTGTCCAGATCATTTTGAATTTTAATCCTATCAGAGGCGGCCCCAGCACACCAAGCGCGTGCTTGGGGCGGCATGCCGCGGGGGGGCTCTCTGCCGGTCGCCGGGAGGGCAGCAGGCGGCTCCGGTGGACCTCCCGCAGGCGTGTCTGTGGAGGGTCTGCTGGTCCCGTGGCTTTGGCATGCCTGCAGGAGGTCCACCAGAGCCGCAGGACCGGCGATCAGCAGAGCGCCCCCCGCAGCATGCTGCCATGCTTGGGGCGGCGAAATGTCTAGAGCCACCCCTGAATTCTATCCTCCAAAACACTTGCAACCCCTCCCAGCTTGGTATTGTCCACAAACTTTGTAAGTGTGCTCTATACTAATAATACTACCATGTAATATTTAAGTCGTAAAAAGAAAAAGTCACAGCTCAGAAATATTTCCTCTTGAAAGTTACACACAGTCAAGCTGTATATTTATTTTGAAAAATGGAAATAACATTGTTCTTTCAGAAACTAAATTTACCCTGTTCAGGAAGGATGAATCAGAGATAGCATGATTATCTAAACCAGTAGCTCTCAGCCTTTCCAGACTATTGTACCCCTTTCAAGATGTGGATTTGTCTTGTGTACCCCAAGTTCCACCTCACTTAAAAGCTACCTTACAAAATCAGACATAAAAATACAAATTGCCACAGCACACTACTACTGATAAATTGCTTATTTGCTCATTTTTACCATATGATTATAAAATAAATTTCAAACCCCCAGATTGAGAAATGCTGATATAGTATATACAGAAGTATAAACAAGTCATTGTCTGTATGTAATTTTAGTTTGTACTGACTTCAGTAGGCTTTTTCTGTAGCCTATTGTAAAACTAGGCAAATATCTAGATAAGTTGATATACCCCCTGGAAGACCTCTGCATACCCCTAGGGGTACACGTATCCCTGGCTGAGAGCCCAATCAAATTAAAATCAACCCCATCATTACTATTTTTCTTGGTATGTTGATTTTAAAAAGTTACAGCATCTTCATACTAAAATATATATGTATCTGTTCTCAACAATAACACAAAGTTTAACAGCCTTAAAAGTGGCAATTCTTGAACAAAAAAACTTCAAAAACAGATTTCAGCGAGAAACTGCAGAACTGGAATTAATCTGCAAACTTGACACCATCAAATTAGGCCTGAATAAAGACTGGGAGTGGCTAGGTCACTACAAAAAATAATTTTCCCTCTGATACTCACACCTTCTTGTCAACTGTTGAGAATGGGCCACATCTACCATGATTGAACTGGCCTCATTAGCACTGATCCCCCCCACCCCCAACTTGGTAAGGCAACTCCCATCTTTTCATGTGCTGTATATTTATACCTGCTTACTGTATTTTCCACTCCATGCATCTGATGAAGTGTGTTATAGTCCATGAAAGCTTATGCCCAAATAAATTTGTTAGTCTCTAAGATGCAACAAGGAGTCCTTGTTGTTTTTATTTAATGACAGTAATAGGTAATAATAATAAAGGTAGTAATTGGAGATATACCAATCTCCTAGAACTGGAAAGGACATCTAGTCCAGCCCCCTGCCTTCACTAGCAGGACCAATTTTTGCCCCAGATCCCTAAGTGGCCTTCTCAAGGATTGAACTCACAACTGTGGGTTTAGCAGGCCAATGCTCAAACCACTGAGCTATCCCTCCCCCCCTGTAGATGTTGAGATTCAAAAAGTTAAAGCTTTATTACTGTTAAAACACAAACGGTCAACATCATATTTTGAAATTTTTGCCTTAAATCAAATTCTTAAGTTCTCAGGCAGCATTTTTCTTTCTATGACTATCTGTAAAATTGATTATTGTCAATGGAAATAGTTTTTCTTCGGTTTGTGTGTTTATGATGAAGTTGATGTTTAACAACATTTACGATTAAAAATCTGATCCTTCCAAACCTACAAATAGCTCTTGCTTCATCATGAAAAATTATTTATTGCATCCTCATTTGCAAATGCTTTCGGAAAGCTGTGCTGACATCTAGTATTGAATTTTTATAATTAATCATTTGAGTGAAAAAGGAAAAACACAAACATGATATTTTTTTAAAAAAAGATGAGGGACTTTCTCTTGTTCCTTGGGAATGATCTAAATGGATATAAAGAACAATGAAAAGAAAAAATACACAGAACTGATAGAGCTGCAAATCTATATTTGAACAAAAGAGAACATATTAGCGATATACATGTTACAGATATTGCTATCAAATTTCTGAGACTATCAGTAAGATTTAAGAACAACCCAATGAGTTTTCAATCACGTGCATTGTTTTTAAATTGGAACCTCTTCTGGAAGCTTTCTTTATCCATTTTAGCCACTTTCAACACCCATGTAAGATACCTCAACCCAGCACCTCTACTGTTCTCTGCCCTTTCACTCCATGCCAATTCTTGGCTTGTTTGTTTTTTAGTATTTTGAGGGGTGTTGGTTTCTAGTGTATAATTTTTTTAACTGTGTCTTTTAACTAGTGTATAGATGTGTGAGAATGGGAGTTTGGTGCTTTTTAAAGGTAATGATCCTGGAAGTTGTCCAGTTTACCCATAGAACTAGCATGGCGCAGGCAGTGGCAATGCAGGCTTCCTTCACTCCTCTTTTCATGTGCCAAACCTCAACCTGGAGGGAACACTTCCAACTATTCATTATGGCTAAGTGGTGCTGGGAAAACAACAAATACACTCACAGGGCATGAATCTGAAAGATCATCCTTGTGGTGCTTACTAATGTAAGTAGCCCCATCAGCTTTGAGGGGACTGCTTATGTGCATGAAGCCCTGCGATTGTTTTCTTAATTGTTTGCCTAGAAGTAGGGGGGAGGGGAACTGCCTTAACATTTGGAAGCATAACCTCAAGGTGAGGTTTCAGGCAAACTGAGGAAGAAGTGAGGGGACCTGCATTGCCATTGCCTCTTCTGTGGGTAGGTAGGACAATTTCCAAGACCACTGTAGCACCTCTTATCAACTCTTATCAATTAGATTATTTATTTATCAACAGTTTAGGAATTCTCAATCAATATATGGTACTCACGCTGAATGTTAAATACTATGTGTATCTTCTTGCTTAATTTTATACAGAATAATAAATACTGTAAAAACAGTGAATGTAACAATTTTTAAAAATACTTGAACAGCTGCAGATATTCTGCGCTGTGTCAGGACCACATGCTGCATGCTTTGTTCATTCTCGCAAACCCACTGATTTGTGGAGTATGACTTATGGGAGCAAGGCAGTGCTTAATTTATAATGGAAGAGCTGCTGGGGCTCAGGCAATTAGATGCCGGGGCTCAAGCAGTTTTTTTACTTTACTTTCATAACTGACATGGCAATCTCAGAGGTGCCGGGGCCATGAACTGCCAAGACTAGAAGTGCCTCGGCTCAGTCCCAGCAAGCCCTGACACAAAACACTGGAGCAAGGCAAGCTGAATTTCGCTCCTGTCCTGCTCTCACTGAAGCAAGTTTTCACTGACTTAAGCAGGAGCAAGATCAGACCTGTGTCCACTTATTTCATTCCCTGACAGAAGAGTTCTATATGCTAGAGTTAGTTACCCTCCCTTCCAAAAGTTGTCTACTATTGCAGTTTCTTAGGGGACCAAATAATGTGGATGCATATGAAATAAAAAGAATCCAGACACCCTTACCTCACATTCTGCACAGCACCCTCTGCTTTTATAGCCATATTGTATGAAAGCAGCAGTGTGCTAAAATCTCTATCACAAGAAGCAGATTCGGTCTTTTATGTCTTCACTGGTGAGTGATCCTGATGCAAATGAGCCCAAACAAGATGAGAAATGATAATCTCCTTTAGAAGTGGGAGTGGGAGAAAATATAAATGCAGAAATAGAAACCTGATCTCTGTGTAGGGGAGTGTTTATCTCCCTTCTGCTATCTCATTCTCTCCCTCTGGTACATAACAGACTAACAAAGTCCATTCACATATCTGGGCGGAATTCTTCTGGGTGGTGTCCGCTGGCTCCCTTGATGCCTTCGAGGAGCAGTGGGCGCTGTCCAGGGTTCTCTGCTCGGTGTCTCCGTCAGGCTCCCTTCTTATGACCCTTTGACCGCACTCCTGTCCCTGTTCTTTTATTAGTTGTCCCCCACAATTAGTGGGTTTCTGAGGTCCTGAAGATCCTCCCCTTAGGCTGGGGGGGGATCCTTTAGCATTGGGCGGGCTTCTGCCTGCCCAGTTTCCTGGAAACCCAGTAGATACCCCTGTCCTTTCTGTCTATCCCTTTCTCCCTTCACCCCGCTGGTGAAGAGACCCCTTAAAGGGACAACACCCCTTTCCTGCAAGATAGGAAAACTCGTTTGGCCAGCTTTCTTTACTACTGACTATTTGATGAACTAGTTTTAAGCGAACTCTCCAGTAAAATCAGTAACTCTTAAGATATAAAATCCTTTGTTATGCCTAAAATCTTTGGAAACATTTTTTAAAGTTGGTGAAATTTCATAACCATGTCTCTTGTTATGGAAATCACACACAGTAAATTAGTGTTCCCTTTTTCTAAAAGCAATGAACATTGTTATGAACACACTAAACCTCTGTGACTGATTAATTTAAAATAATGTCTTTGTTTCAGTGAGTTAAATATGTGGTAATCCGGAATGATTACTTAATGAAGGCTTAAAAGTACATTTCAAATATAAAATAAGCTTAGAAATACTGATTAAAAATGTAAAACAGAAAAGCTGCATCATGTATCCCATAATATTTCATGTTTTATTCAGCAGTTCAGCTGACTCTCCCTTACTACAAAGTTTTTGCAAATCAATCTCTAACAAACTTCAGGATATATCAACATACCTGTGACTGACATTTTTTCCCCTAAATTTTGTGCTTTTAATTAGGTATCTTCTCATGTCCTGTCTTCACCTTCTGGCATGCAGTGGAAAACATGCTCCATTTTCTTTTGAGAAAAAACAAAAACAAAACCACTCTTGTGCAATTTAAAAAAAAAAACCACAGCAGCGTGATTGGCAGGAAAAGGAAAGTTAGGAACTGTCTACAAATGTTCTTATTTCGTACTTGGAGGAGGGTGAAAAAATACTCCTACATACACCTTAAATCACAACCATGAAGATAAATCCTAGTAGATCTAAGAAAATTGTGTTCTAACAGAATTAGCCCTTTGTTGAGGAGCACTGAGAAAGCCCGGGCTCTACTCTCATAATGGAAAGTGACATTGCCTTGAGTCTCACCGCAGGAAAGAAATCATCCACTGCCAAAGAGGCAAATCTTGAAGCATTCCCCAAGTTACTGACAAATCACAATACAATGAAAGGGGGTAATGGGGCACATACCAATGCTCCCATAAGATTATCACTGATGTGAAAGTAGAATGAATTATATTGTAAAAATAAGAATGGATTAAAGAAATGTTGTATGTACCTTTAAGCAGAAATAAGAAATGTTGAAATACAGGTGCCAGGAAAAGAAACATTAGGCATAAACAATGGTGCTAATGGCGAAACATTAACAGAAGATGGGTAATAGTTAGTAAGGAAATAAGATATGCATGCCTAGCCCAGGTAAACTTATCTGATTCTGCTTCCTTTGTTATCTTGTTAAGTTCTCACCCTTTATCTGTATAAATAAGATAGTTTGTGTCTTGCATGGTGCTCACATTATCTGGGTGTTATTAGCAGAGCGCTGTGCTAATAAAACAGAGTGGTCTGACAAACTGTGAGTCCTGAGTCTAACTTTGACACTGACATAACTTGGCCCACACCCTTTCCTAATCTCTGTTTCCCCTTCTTTTCCTCCTATATATTCCTTGCTTGATTGTTTTTATTTCTTCAGCAATTTATTATTTCCATTCTATTATTTCAGGCCCTAATTCAGGAAAGCAGTCCTACTCAGGAGAGCTCTGAAACATATGCTCAATTAAGCATGTGCGTAAGTGCTATCCTGAACAGAAATGGATTTAAGCGTGTACTGACATGCTGTCCTGAGTTGGGGGCCTACATGCTAGAGCTATGTACATAGATATGAATTTTTTCCCGTTGTTGCTGGCACAAAGGCCTGAGGCGACAGCAACAGTGGTTCGTTGCCCGGTGTGCTTCGCTCCAATAAACACACCAAGGTGGAGAAGCAAGCAAAGGTTTATTTGAGATCTCAAAGCCCGGTGCTCGGAGGCAGATAAGTCTCAAATCGAGCACCGGGCTTTGAGATCTCAAATAAACCTTTGCTTGCTTCTCCACCTTGGTGTGTTTATTGGAGCGAAGCACACCGGGCAACGAACCACTGTTGCTGTCGCCTCAGGCCTTTGTGCCGGCAACAGTTTTAGCATCCCTGGGTGGGCTCGAGGTTAAAATCTAGCCTTGCCTGGACCCCTCCTGGAGGTCGACGGATTGCGGCGATGACCGACGCCCAGCGCACACTGGTGACTTCATGGGGGCCTCGGCGGAGACGTGGTGTGGTCGACCCCGGAGGGCACTACGGTGCAACGCGCTCAGATAGTGGAGAAGCAGCTGCGGGCGACGGTGGGGAACCGGTCTCGTGGATAAGGTAGGAACAGTCCAGTGCTGTTAACCTTTTGTTTGCCTGTTAAGACCTGGGGACGCCCAGTGTCTTCCCATAGGTATGGGGCAGGGACAGAGTACAGGCAGGGTACGGTGTACACCCTTAGAATGCATTCTGATGAATTGGAAAGTGTTTGGAAAAGATCCATTGACTAAAAGTAAACTGAAAAGATTCTGTACAGTAGACTGGCCTCAGTACCAGCTAGAGGGCCAGGAAAGGTGGCCACTGGAGGGATCACTTAATTACAACACGATCCTTCAATTAGCTTTGTTTTGTCAGCGAATGAATAAGTGGAATGAACATATGTATGCACAGTTGTTTATGTTGTTGAGAGATAGGTCAGATCTTGTGGCAAGAGTGTAATTTGACTCCGACAGGCTCGGTAGTCACTGCTGTTAGTTCCCCGAACCCCTTCCTGGTTGTAATGGCAGAGTTGGTGTCCCCTTCGGCTCCTACACCCCCACCATATAAAGACCAGGTGCCTCGGGTTCCAGAGATTGCTCCTTCAGTGGGACTTTATCCGTTGATTACTGAGACTGTGGTGGCCCGCCCAGGAGCGGAGGGGCGCCAGACCACTACTATGCTAGTTTACTCACATGTGCCTTTTAACCCAGTGGACCTAGCAGCCTTTAAGGCACAGGCAGGGGAATTCTCCACGAACCCCAGCAAGTTCATTTCGGTTTTTGAGGGATGTTTTGCCAGCCATAAGCCTGACTGGGATGACTGTAATATCCTTATGAGGACCCTGTTGTCTGGAGTGGAGAGGAATCAGGTTATAGCTAAGGCAAGGGAAGAAGCACAAATAAGGCATAATTGGGATCCGGCTAATATTGCCACTCCTGCCAATATGGTCCCCCTAGCAGATCCTGGGTGGAATCCTAATAATCACAGGGATCGGACCCACCTCACCGTGTACAAGGAGCTGCTCTTGCTCGGACTCCGACGCTCAGCTGTTCGCCATAACAATTGGGCCAAGCTTTATGAGCTCATACAGGAGCCTAAGGAAAGTCCGGTCGCTTTTCTGCAGCGCATCCGGGATGCCATTCGGCAAAACACTAACGCAGACCCTGATAATGCAGCAACTGAGGCAATTATAAAGGGTATCTTTACCAGCCGTGCAGCCCCTGACATTAAAAAGAAATTGCAGAAAAAGGAGGATTTAATGGGCATGTCTGTGGCACAGATTTTGGAAACTGCAAACAAGGTTTACAGCCTTAGAGAGGGAGAGAAGGAAAAGAGGCAAGTGAAGATGATGGTTGCAGCAGTACAGGCTGGTGACAAGAGAAAGTTTCAGGAAGGAGGTGGAAGGGGCCGGGGAATGAGAGGCCGTGGACGTGGGCGCCCTGTCTCACAGGAAAGGCGTTTGGGTCGCAATCAGTGTGCCATATGCCGAAAGGAGGGACACTGGAAAAATGAGTGCCCCGAGAGGGAAGATACCCCTATGATGGCAGCAGAGAATCAAGACTAGGGGTGTCAGGGGAGACAGACTATCCTGCCCCCGGAACCCCGAGTAAAAATGCAGGTGGGAAACTTGGAAATAGACTTTTTAATAGACTCTGGAGCAGCTCGAACCGCCGTAAATCAACCCCTCCAGCTGCCTGTGGCAGATTCCCTCACTGTGGTCGGCGCCACAGGAAAAGGAACCAAATGTCCAGTGTATGCCCCAGCAGAATGTGCTTTGGGAGACAGAACTCTCTCCCACAAGCTGGTTTACCTCCCCGACTGCCCAACGCCTCTACTGGGACGGGATCTGCTTTGTCGCTTAGGTGCCACCCTGCACTTCACCCAAGATGAAATCACTCTCACTCTGCCCCCAGAGAATGCCTGGATAATGACCCTTGCAGTTGAGCCCTCAGCCATGTAAGCCCCAGAGTGGAGCCAGTGGGAGGACCAGGTTTTTCCTCTAGTATGGGCATCGGGGGTCCCAGGAAAGGCAGCACATCACACCCCCATTAAGGTTCAGCTCCTGCCAGGAAAAGGTCCGGTGCGGATCAAACAGTATCCGATCAAGAGGGAGGCCAGAGAAGGGCTGAAGGAAACTATAAATCAGTTTCTGAAGTATGGGATACTGCGAGAATGCCAGTCAGCCTGGAACACCCCCATCTTGCCTGTTCGAAAGCCCAATGGCACCTATTGGCTGGTCCAGGACCTGAGGGCAGTCAATGAACGGGTTAAGACTCTGCACCCCCTTGTTCCAAACCCGTATACACTGTTGGCATCTATAGGGGGACAGTACACCCACTTTTCGGTCTTAGACCTGAAAGATGCTTTCTTCACAATTCTGGTCGACACACAATCTCAGGAGATTTTCTCCTTCGAGTGGGAAGACGAGAGAAGGGTTAAAAGGCAGCTTTGCTGGACTGTTTTAGCTCAGGGGTTTAAAAACTCCCCCACCCTTTTCGGCCAGGCTCTGGCCAAAGACCTGGAGGAGTGGAATACTCCGGACGGGATCCTCCTCTTGCAGTATGTAGACAACTTGTTAATTGCGGCTGTGGGATTAACCCCTTGCCTCCACGCCACTGTGAGCCTCCTGAACTTTGTTGGGCTCCGAGGATACCGGGTAGCTCGGAGCAAGGCTCAGATTGCCCTCTCAGAAGTACAGTACTTAGGATTTCACATAAGACAGGGGGAAAGACAGCTCTCAAATGAGAGGAAGGAAGCAATCTGTCAAATTCCTGTCCCAAGCAATCGTAAACGGCTCAGGGCTTTTCTGGGCATGGCAGGCTTTTGCAGAATATGGATCCCAGAGTTCGGACTGTGGGCTACGCCCTTGTATGAATGTGTTAAGGGAATGGATCACGACCCCTTTCACTGGACCTCAGAAGCCGACAAGGCATTTAAAGTGTTAAAGAGAAAGCTAATGGAAGCCCTGGCACTCGGTCTGCCAGACCTCTTTAAGCCGTTTCAACTGTATGTGCATGAAAGAAAGGGAATAGCCCTGGGAGTGCTTCTCAATTACTAGGCACCTGGAAACGTCCTGTGGCATATTTCTCTAAACAGCTGGATCAAGTTGCCAAGGGGTGGCCAGCATGTTTGCGGGTGGTCGCGGCAACTGCCCTAGTGCTTGAGGAGGCAGAGAAACTAACTTTGTGGGGGACTGTGCAGGTGTATACCCCTCACCTGGTTCAAGCCCTGCTGGACACTAAGGGTGGTCTCTGGCTCACGCAGGCTCGGGTAGCTCGGTACCAGGCTAAACTCCTAGAAAATCCTGAAGTTACCCTGCAGACCTGCCCCTCCCTTAACCCAGCCACTATGTTGCCAGAAACAGAGGAGCAGGAACACGACTGTTTAGAAATCATAGATGCCCAATACTCCAGTCGTCCGGACTTAAAAGATCAGCCACTCCCTAATGCAGACTATGAGTGGTACACTGACGGCAGCAGCTTTGTTACAGACGGACAAAGGAGGGCGGGCTATGCTGTTGTAACTCTCCACGAAACTGTGGAAGCAGAGGGTTTGCCTGCCGGAACATCAGCCCAGCTGGCTGAATTGGTAGCTTTAACCCGTGCACTCGAACTGTCAAAAGGAAAAAGAGTTAACATTTTTACTGATTCCAGATATGCCTTTGGAGTGCTACATGCTCATGCAGGTCTGTGGAAGCAAAGAGGAATGCTTACAGCCCAAGGGTCGCCGGTCAAGCATGGGATACAGATCCTCCGGCTTCTGGAAGCGGTACAGCTCCCCTCAGAGGTAGCAGTGGTGCACTGCAAAGCTCTTCAAAGAGAAGACCAGGACGTAGCCAAGGGCAACACCAGGGCCGACAGGAAAGCCAAGCGAGCTGCCACCCTGGAACCATTGGAAGCTGAGGAGGCCCAGGTGCACATGGGCGCCGACTTATATGGGCTCCTGGGGCTTTAGCCCCAGGAATATTTACAGTCAGGGGCTCTGCTCCACCAATAGTTGGAGCTAGGTTTCACCCCTTTTAAATCCCAGCCGTGGCAGGGAGTCAGAGGGCTCTGCGCTGCCCGCGGCCGCGGGGAGCCCAGAGCCTTTTAAATCCCAGCCACGGCCAGGAATCAGAGGGCTCTGGGCTGCCTGCAAGCGCGGGGAGCCGAGAGCCCTTTAAATCCCAGCCGCGGCCAGGAATCAGAGGGCTCTGGGCTGCCTGCAAGTGCGGGGAGCCGAGAGCCCTTTAAATCCCAGCCGCGGCCAGGAATCAGAGGGCTCTGGGCTGCCTGCAAGTGCGGGGAGCCGAGAGCCCTTTAAATCCCAGCCGCGGCCAGGAATCAGAGGGCTCTGGGCTGCCTGCAAGCACGGGGAGCCCAGAGCCTTTTAAATCCCAGCCGCGGCCGGGAGTCAGAGGACTCTGGGCTGCCTGCAAGCGCGGGGAGCCCAGAGCCCTTTAAATCCCAGCCACGGCCGGGAGTCAGAGGACTCTGGGCTGCCTGCAAGCGCGGGGCACCACCATTTTGGGCCCCACCGGGAATTATACAAACCTGCCGCCTATGCAGGTGCATGCCCTTTAAATCCCGGGAATCAGAGGGCTCTGAGCTCCCAGCCCTCAGTACTCGCGAAGAAAGGAATCTGGCCGACTCTCTTGGGCTCCAGGAAAAGGAGCCCAGAGCCCTTTGGCTCCACTCCCCAGAAGGTAAAATCCTCCTACCTAAAAGCCTGATACCCCAGTACTACAGAAACTACATCAGACCACTGCCCCTGGAAGGAGGCTCTCACCCAGCTTATCTAAGCCTATTTTCTCCTTGTCCCCAACTGCCTCTCCTGAGACCCCAACTTCCCAGACAGACCCTCTACCTGTCCCTGATAAACCTCCTGGACTCCCATGCCTATCCAATTGCTGCCTGTCCCCTGACTGCCCTCGAACCTCTGCCCTATCCAACCCCAGGCCAGGATTGGTGTGGCAAGTAGACTTCACTGAGTTCCCGGACCCAAGGGTTCAGATACCTCCTCGTCATGGTGGATCGATTCAGCGGATGGCCTGAAGCCTCTCCCATGCCCTAGCAACACTGCCAGATTTGAACACCAAAATTCAGGTGTGCTCTCAAGTTTGGGCAGCTTTTACTTCATTTCTCCCAAATCAGTTTCCCCTGCAAGGTGCCAACTGAAGGTGTTGGAGAACAGAGATATC
The DNA here is from genome assembly GCF_016161935.1 of Mauremys reevesii. Lineage (NCBI taxonomy): Eukaryota > Metazoa > Chordata > Testudines > Geoemydidae > Mauremys > Mauremys reevesii. Next base: position 162,993,814 of record NC_052623.1, read on the forward strand.
GGGTGGCCTCCTAATGCCTGGAAAAGAGACAAAGGCCACAGGAGGGAGTGTCAGTGCCTGTGCGGACTTCTGGGAAGTGCACGGTGTGGAAGGGGATGCTGTGATGCTTTGGAACAGCTCCATACAAAGCCAGTCAGGACTCTGGGGGAGCCTCCTCTCTCGGAGCAGACTGTCTCCAGGGCAAGAAGCTTACACCTTCCTGGGTCTGACCTCGGAGCATTCAGCATGCCCTTCCACATCATGCACTTTCCACAGCGAGTCTGCCCAGGCTGGTCCTGGGGCAACCAGAGGTCCCTGCACCCCGACTCTGCAGTCAGATGTGACTCTCAGCCAGACAGTAAAACAGAAGATTTATTAGATGACGGGAACACAGTTTAAACAGAGTTTGTAGGTACAGAAAACAGAACCCCTCTGTCAGGTCCATCTTGCGGGGTGGGGAGCCCAGAACCAAATTCTGGGTCTTTCCCCATTTCCCCAGCCAGCTCCAAACTGACACTCCCTCCTCTGGCCTCTGTGTCTCTTCTGGACAAGGAGGCCACCTGATCTTTGTCCCCAACACCTTCAGTTGGCATCTTGCAGGGGAAACTGAGGCACCCATACAGTATTCAGAGAAAATATTAAGGACATTCCCACTTCATCACAACAGGTGCAACAAAATATAATACTGTATATTGAAGTAGGCAAGTGCTGCTTCTGACTTTCCACTTTTAATTGACCTTTGTAATCTTGTGGCACTGATGCATTGTAGTTTCATTTTATATCGGCTTACAGGGCGGGAGCCAGGGCTGGCTCCAGACCCCAGCGCACCAAGCAGGCGCATGGGGCGGCATTGTCCTGGCAGGGCGGCATCTGGCTCCGGCAGACCTTCCGCAGTCATGCCAGCGGGAGGTCCACAGGAGCCCTGGGAGGAGCGGACCTGCCGCAGGCATGACTGCGGCGGGTGCGCTGGTCCCGCGGCTCGGACGGAGCTCCTGCAGGCATGCCTGCGGATGCTCCACCGGAGCCACGGGACCACGGGACCGTCTGCAGGCACTTCTGCCCCGGCCGTGGGACCGGGGAAGGGCGGCACAAGCGGCGCAGCGCGCCGCCCTGCTTGGGGCGGTGGAATTTCTAGAGCCGCCCCTGGCGGGAGCGGGGGGGCACCACCATTTTGGGCCCCACCAAAAATTATACAAACCTGCCGCCTATGCAGGTGCATGCCCTCATCCCATCAGTGGGTGAGCTCCCAGCCCCTCAGTACTCTCGCGAAGAAAGGAATCTGGCCGACTCTCTTGGGCTCCAGGAAAAGGAGGGATGGCTCCACTCCACAGAAGGTAAAATCCTCCTACCTAAAAGCCTGATACGGCCAGTACTACAGAAACTACATCAGACCACTCACGCTGGAAGGGAGGCTCTCACCCAGCTTATGAATAAGTATTTTCTAACCTCTGGGTTGAGACCCCTGGCTTCCCAGACAGACAGTTTAGTCTGTCAAAAGAACAACCCTCGACCAGGAGTGTCAGTGCCACCAGCCACTCTGGAACCTACCCCAGGGCCAGGATTGGTGTGGCAAGTAGACTTCACTGAGTTCCCCCGGACCCAAGGGTTCAGATACCTCCTCGTCATGGTGGATCGATTCAGCGGATGGCCTGAAGCCTTCCCATGCCGTAACAACACTGCCAGAATGGTAGCTCTCAAGTTTGTCAAGGAGATCATTCCTCACACTTGGTCCGCTGAAAATAGCACCTGTCAGTATTATTTCTCCCCTGACGATAATGATTCTCTCCCGGTCTATGTTAATGGCAAATCCAACTCCACTGCCCGGTTTGGAACTCTCAGTGGTGCCAAAGCAAGACAATGAAGAAGTGGAAATAATGGGTTGGTAGGAAATGGCCACTCCTTTTACGTTTGCGGTACCTCTGCCTATAAGTGGCTCCCGAATCTGTGGTATGGAAGCTGTTATGTAGGATATCTTGCCCCTCCCCTTTGAGTGCTCCCTAAGATGCCCCCTGGTCGCCCCAGGCAGCATAGGTCCTTGTATGCCACCCCAGAGCCCATTAAGGAGGGAGACAGACTTGGCATGATCCTCCTCCCATCTTATGGGGTGGGATGGCTGGCTAAACTTTACCGTCAGCTCTCTATGTTTCTCACCAAGTTTGCCAATGAGACCCTGGCCATAGAAAAAAAGTCTTAACTCAGAGCTTTATCAGTTCCGGTTGCTGGCCTTGCAGAACAGACAGGCCCTAGATTATGTTTTAGCCTCTCAGGGCGGGGTATGTGCCCTTATGGAAAATGAATGTTGTACTTATATCCCAGAAAAAGCACAGGACATTAACAAACACATTCTGTCAGCCGAACAGGCTTTCGAGCAGTGGAAGGCCCAGGAAAGGGAACCCACAATTTTTGATTCCCTTTGGAGTTGGTTGCCCAACCTAGGAGGACTGGGAAGTGGCCTTGTGCATCTCCTCCTCACAGGTGTGGTACTGTGCCTGGTCACCCTCCTCCTGCTTGCTTGTTTTAAACTGCTCCTCCGTAAACTTTGTACCCCCCATGCCCTGAAGGTCCCTATGTACCCTCTCCTTGACAGCCCCAGCTCCATAGAACTCAATTACATTTTGTCCACAGTGTATGAGAACACTCAGCCAAGGGTTTGTTGAGTATTCTCAAAGGAGGGAATTGTTGGTGGCATCGGGCATCTGTATTAGGCCTGAATAAACCAATGATATTCTATGACAACCTAAAGGGCCCCATGTTAAACTGTAATCGACCTCACAAGCCAGTAACTGAGAATGGAATGTGTGGCAACTAGTTATCAGTGCAACACTGATACCAGGAGGCAATTATAAAGCCTGCTTGCACCTGGCTGAAGGGAGTGAAACAAAATAACCGGTCAAGAAAAAGTTACTAACGAGATAATATGTTTTCTGCCAAGCATAATTTAACCTGCTTAATGTAATTGCTACTTTATAATGTACTTGCTATATGGGAACGAAAGGGGGGTAGAAGGGGGGTAGGTAGTGGGGGGTAATAGAAATGCTTAGCTAAAATCATGTATAAAAAGAAAGAGCTGCTTGCATCTGTGTGCTCGATTTGAGACTTATCTGCCTCCGAGCACCGGGCTTTGAGATCTCAAATAAACCTTTGCTTGCTTCTCCACCTTGGTGTGTTTATTGGAGCGAAGCACACCGGGCAACGAACCACTGTTGCTGTCGCCTCAGGCCTTTGTGCCGGCAACACCGTGGTGGGCTTTTTTTCTACTATTGACAATCTGAGATGTTTAGAGGCCTTCAGTTATTGTATAGGGGGTATTTTATTCCATTTTTTAGTTTGCATATGCTTTGTGGAAGCCAGTAAATAATTAACAAGGATTTAAAGAGATCTTAATGAATGTTAGTTAGCAAGAGTCAGGCCATAGTGTAACCTTAATGACGTAAGACTTGTAGGAGCAAAGATAGTGCGAGGCGACAGGACAGGAACTGTGTACAAAGTTATTACGACCTTGCAATCACTAACCAAAATGCAGGCTTGCTTTTCTTAGGATTGAGACAAATAAGATAAGCCTTTTTGCTATGTTTAAACAAAATGTAGTTGTTGCTTTTTACTGTCTGTATTATTGTTAGAAATTGTCTGTAAAAGGTATAAAGGCTTGCTGTGATTGTTTACCAGTTGAGAGACCTGTCCAGGACCCTGTGTCCTATGGCACTCTCTCCCTCCATTGTAATTACTGGAGAAATAATAAAGTATTTAATTTTGCTGCACCCAAACAAAAAGCGAGAACTGAGTTTTTCTTCGACAATTTGGGGGCTCGTCCGGGATGGCAACGCCCACGGACCCACAGACAACTACTACGGATCATTCCCCTTCGAACCCCATGGCACCACATGAGAGGTATGAGACCTTTTGAAATCTCTATTGGGGTATCGGAGGAGGACTTTCCGTGAGGACGTCTGTCTCTGTTGGGCTCACGCCATCTGAACTTATTGACTGTGCAGCAGGATCAGATGCAAAGTGGTATTGGGGAGAGGTCCCAATAAGGTTAGTTTATAGCAGTACTGGGAACTGCTGAGTTGGCCAAGGAAATGCATAAGGTAATGCATAGGTAAATGCATTAGAATGCACCGGTGCTGAGGGGTTTTTACCGCCTCAAGAGGGGTTGTCATACCGCCTCATGGTATTGGTCCAGACCAGGTAAAGATGCATCATGGTTAAAAAAAAAAAAGAGAGATAAAAAGGTTAAAAAAAGGGTTAAAAAAAAGGAAAAAGGAAGAAAAAAGAGGCCTTGGGGTGTGTGTGTGTACACCAGTGTGAGTGGCTGTTACCGGGCTAGCCCGGTAACTAGTGGATCTTTAGGAGATCCGACCCACAGTGGGCTGACTCAGCCTGGCATAGTCCGGCGAGGAAGCTGCCTAGGTCTAGGGGTGTGTGAACCCATCTTCCCTCCCCTTTCCCTTCCGTGTGGGCTACTGACAGTCTGATCATCTCCTTAGTAGAAAATGGGTAAGGGACAGTCTAAATATTCCACCTTACCCCCTAAGGGTGCCCCAGCATATTACATGTACGTACATTATGGTCCTAAAACCTGCAGGTATTTAAATGATTGGAATCTGTACACGCGTGAAAAATTCATTTAAACAATGCCCATTAGAAGGCACCTTCAATCTAGATAAGATCATATATCTAAGAGGAGCTTTTAATCACCAGAGAAAAACCTCTGACACAGTGTGAGCAATTTGTCTAGGAACGGGTTAATTTGAAATTCGGCTTAGCCCTGAGATAAAGGAGAAGTTGTTTTGTGTTCAAGGTCATGAATTAGTGCGGACTATGCTAGGTGCAAAGGAAAACTGCTTTCAGCCCCAGCTGCTTCTGGAAAATAGAGACAGGCAAACCAAAGGCAGTACAAGTTAGAGAATTGGAATTATATTTGCAAAGCTTAACTTCCCAGTGAGACATGTGTGAGTATTAAAGTGGTTTAAGGCTTGGGGCGTTCATGTTTTTCCTGTGTGAGGTGGGAGCATTCCCAACACTCTCCATTGTTTTATTATTTTAATGAAGCTTTAAAATTTGATTATATGCTCTGTCAGTCTGATCACCTGACATGAGGGATAAATTAGTAACAGGAATTTGTCACAGTTTGGTGAGCACTTAATAATGGGGGAGCCCTGCAGAATTTACACCATCTATCTGTTTTACCCTTGTTATTTTATGTTTGCTTTATTTGCTGTTGTTGGTGTTATATGATAAGGATTGCATGATTATAGGTGAGCCCTAATAGAATAAGGAAACACTATTTAGTTTTGTTCTGTTTTGTTTAACCGGTTACTGTTGTTTTTCTGCTCTGTTCATTTGGGCGTTGGGTGTGTGAGCGGAACTGAACTTCTCGTTCGTAATTCCTCAGGGTGGAAGCCATGTGTGCGATGAAGCTCTGAGGTTGTATTGAGATAATTCTGTCCCGCCCCCCTGTAACGGACAATGTACTAGAAGTGGAAAAATCTGGCTTAGACTGTAATTTTCTCTGCTCTCTGTGTAATTTTCTTTTCTGTTTAAGTGTCAGCAGACAAATGGGTGGGTCTCTGGGTAGACCCCCTTCAGTGATTTGGATTATGTGTTAAGTAAATGGCCTTTACACAATGGCCATGTATTTTTGCCCAGGTGGCAAGCCTTACAGGGAGGACTCGGGTAGTCTTGTGAGTAGAAATGTTTTGGGGAAAAGACCAGAAGGGTGGGGCTAGTTGAGGAGCTCTCCCTCCTAGCTAAGAACTGGTTGTGGAACAAGCTAGTATCAATGGAAGGGACGGCTCAGCGAGGAAAAAAAGGATCGGGCCCAGACGGACAGGCAACAGACAGAGTGATTGGAAAACAGGTTGGAAACTTTTGAGGGTGTAGTGGAAAGAAGGAGTAAGTGAATATAAGCATGAGGATTTCAAATACTCAAGAGGATATTTGGAATGGTGATTTGAGTTGATAAAAGTGTCTGTTGGAAGGGAAAAGCAAGTGATTTTTAAGAGAACAGTTTTTGGTGTCTATGAAATGTTTGTAAATAAATTCAGGCAAAGAACTTATTAGATTGCAATCATTTGGCTATGAACAATTTTGTTAAATCAGTTGAAGAATGTATACAGTGCTATGTAATGAGAATTTTATTAGGCTCTACAGGCACTATAAGTGGTGATGTTTTCTTTCAGTGTTTAAAAGCAGGAGTTAAAAGAAATAAAAAGCAAGCCAGAAATAATCTGTGTTACTGCAAATTAACTAACTGATAAGGTAAAGGCCGCTGAAACCAAGGCTGTCTAAGAAACACATACGAGAAAATATGGGGTAATTCCTCTGTTTTGCCTAGAATCAACAAGAGTATTTGTATATTTTAAGTATTTAACTGCCCAGACGGGGTGGACCTCTGTTTTTGTCTTTCAGATAATCAAAGAAAACTAATGCCAGCTGCACAGCATTCAACGTACCTTGATTTACTGGCACAGAAAAAATTATGTTGTGTGTTCTATGTTCTGTCTTGTTGTGGTTTTTTTCGTGGCCAGAATTGTTGTGTTTAATATTTTCATAAGATGGTCTGATTTGATATCAAGCGGAAATGTTGGATTGAGATGCAGATACTTGTTTTGTTCAACTTAGAATACAAAGTGTTTGGTTACATCAGAAAATGTGATATACTAAAGTCTAATACATTTTCTTAAGTAAGAGAAAGAAACTACATTGGCCAAATCTTTTAATTGAGAATTGTTGTTAAAATTTGCATACTGACAGTCTTTGGAAGCGAGGACATGAAAAGTTAACCCACTCCCCATATTGTACAAGGGATCCTTCTGGCTACCTCAGACTTTTAGCCAGAGGGCTGGGGATGGTGGATAGCTATTGGACTAGAAGTTATATTAAGTGAACTTCTCAAAGTGGGTGTGCTTGTCCTGGCTTGTTCTTCCAAAGTTCTGTAATAAGGTTATTTTAGTGAAAGGGTATATGTGGCATACATTGAATGATAATACTTCTGTACTGTATAACAGTACTGTTTATGTGTTCATGGTATGAAAAAGGTGTATAATTGAAGAGTAAAAGTTTCCTTTATAGGTTAAATGAAAAAAAAAAAGCCAAGAAGAGAATGGCTAACATGCGCTGGCCCCAGTCAAGGACACCGCTTGGCTGCCTACCAAGGGAAGGGGGGGGGGGAATGGTTGCTGCAGTTACACGAGATTGGTGTGCAGCGGCCAGCCCACTCTCCTCCTTGGGGACCTTTTGTAAATATTCAGATTGATTTTATTTAAATGTCTAAATATTGTGGTTATGAATATGTATTAGTTTTAGTTGATGTATTTACCACTTGGGTTGAAGCTTTTCCCTGCAGGACAGTAGATGTCTTTGCTTACAGATTTTGTACCACGTTTTGGCATCCCTGTGACTATCAACAGTGGTCGTGGAACTCACTTTACTGGACAGATTGTAAAGGAGTTATGTGCAACTCACTGCCCTCACCACCCACAGTCTGCTGGGACAGTGGAACGCCGGAACGGGACTTACAAAAAATAAACTGGCCAAGATTTGTGCTGAGACACACTTAAAGTGGCCAGATGCCCTTCCTTTGGCACTGATGTGTATGAGACCCATTCCCAATCGAACGACTGGACTCAGCCCTCATGAAATTTGACAGGACACCCAATGCTGACTACCAACTGCACCCCCACTAACCCCAGCTCAGATGGACATTCATTTGCTGGATAACATAATGCTTAAATATTGTCAGGCACTAATGAAATGTGTTAAGTCTTTTTATACACAGGTGATGGAAGCACTACCAAAGGATCCTGTGCAACCTTGCCACTCGTTGGAACCAGGAGCCTGGGTCTACATAAAGATCCATCAGCGAAAGACTGCCTTGGCTCCATGCTGGAAAGGCCCTTTCCAAGTCCTGCTGACTACCGACACCGCTGTGAAGTGCCACAGACTGACTGCTTGGACCCAGGATTCTCACTGCAAAAAGACCCCTCCACATCAGAAGAATTTTCCTATTGATGATTAGCCTATTCTTTCTTCTAGTTCCACTGTGCTTCTGGACAGCAGGAAAAAGGGCAAGATGCCAAACTGGCAACCTCTCCCTTGTCCACTGACAGACCAACTGTGCCTTTAGACTTTTCTAGAAAAAGCAAAGCCATTACAGGGTGATATGTGCTGGAAACCTCTCCCCTGTAGGATGCTAAACCTTGATTATTTTGGGAAAGAAGAAGAAGCACTCACTCCACTGACATTGCCAAAGTCCAGGAATTCCTGACTGAAAAGGACACTGAGAACTGACCCTGGTGAAGAAACAAAAAAATTACATACTGGCAGGAAGAAATTTGTGGGACCCATGCTTGGGACTGTGGTATTAATTGGATTTTGGGGTTTATTCTACAGGCTGCGCCCTGTGTTCTGGATAAATCCTTCAGTATGTATTGCCCTCCCTGATTGGATTTTAAATGACATTGCCCTTATCCAGTTTTCACGTCACTTTTACATACCCAGATTGCTCACAAGGGGCTACCATTAGATTAGCACAACAAAAAGGCCTGGGTTATTTCCTCTGGACAAAAAGGGAATTGACCAGATCCCTGTGGGCTGGAGCCAATAGTGTAGTAGCCATTTGGACTATTCTTAAAGGCCAAGAACATGATAAGAAATTGGGCCAACTAGAAAAGGCTACTAGCCTTGTTCTTGAAACTCAGCTATCTTAAGTACAGGCTGGAGTTGGTGAGTTACATGTCATTTCCACCCTTAGTTCTATGACCCAGAAGTTACTGACAGAGATGGTATTGAATATCACTGAGGCTGGGAAGGCATTGCAGTGGGATCTGGACCAGACTTGGCCCACTGCCCTTCCAGACACGTCAGGAGTACCATCTGATCTGTGGTCATGAAGACATACTTGGACACTTTCTGGATGGAAGTGTGGACATTCACAGTGCTCCTTCCAAGCATATGGACCGGTTAGGGTGGGTGTGGGCTCCCACATACCGAATCCTGCTGGGTCCATGGGGAGGATGCCTGTGGGACTGTAATTGTTTACTGAGACATCTGGGGAAATTAGACCACCTGGTATACCTACCTGATTTATAGACAGTACCCCTAGAATAACACCTGATGAGATATACATATTGATCTTACCACTGCTGCAGGCAATTATATCATTTACTGGCCTGCAGATAGATTGCAGGTAGAATGTTGTAAGTAGCTCTTAGATTTCATTGTTACCAAAGGATCGAGGAATCTCTGAATTGCAAGGGCAAATTCACATGCTTTAGAATATATATTAAGCTGAAAAGAATACCTTTCATACAGCTTATAGAGTGTTTACTTTATGTACTAGGTATGATGTTTTATGCTTTGTGATCAAAATTGTACAACAGCCCCATTATATTATTCCTATGGGGATGTTATTGTTTGTCGTGTTGTTAGTTAATTTAGGATTATATTATTGTTGTTGTTGTTGTAAATAACGTAAGAATAGCAATACCTTTCATGTTCATGCTAATCATGCATTGTCATTACGTCCCATGACGGTTGACATGTTTGCTGTAGAATCTGAAGTCCATGGTTTCATGCAAATTGAGATTTGAAATTGTTTGTTGTACTAGAAGTACAAAAGGGGGGAGTGTGGAAGCCAGTAAATAATTAACAAGGATTTAAAGAGATCTTAATGAATGTTAGTTAGCAAGAGTCAGGCCATAGTGTAACCTTAATGACGTAAGACTTGTAGGAGCAAAGATAGTGCGAGGCGACAGGACAGGAACTGTGTACAAAGTTATTACGACCTTGCAATCACTAACCAAAATGCAGGCTTGCTTTTCTTAGGATTGAGACAAATAAGATAAGCCTTTTTGCTATGTTTAAACAAAATGTAGTTGTTGCTTTTTACTGTCTGTATTATTGTTAGAAATTGTCTGTAAAAGGTATAAAGGCTTGCTGTGATTGTTTACCAGTTGAGAGACCTGTCCAGGACCCTGTGTCCTATGGCACTCTCTCCCTCCATTGTAATTACTGGAGAAATAATAAAGTATTTAATTTTGCTGCACCCAAACAAAAAGCGAGAACTGAGTTTTTCTTCGACAGCTTCTATCTTGTCAATGATGTATCAACAAATAATTACTGATTTAGTATTGTCTTGATTTCTGCAGAACATGTTTTAGGAAAGAAAATGTAGTATAGGCATGTAAAGGGTCTCCTGTCGGGCGAGGGGTCGCTCTTCGCCCTCTGGGCGCATGGGGACCAGGTTGCCTCACTACACACGAGTAGTACAGTCAGGGAATCTACAAAGCCCAAGCCCTGGCTCAGGGTGGGGCAGCAAACACAGGTGCAGGGCTGAGCAGCAGTTCAGGGTTAAAGTCTACAAAGCCCAAGCCCTGGCTCAGGGTGGGGCAGCAAACACAGGTGCAGGGCTGAGCAGCAGTTCAGGGTTAAAGTCTACAAAGCCCAAGCCCTAGCCCAGGGCGGGGCAGTAAACACAGGTACACAAACTGGTTGTTAAATTTAGAAGCTGTTGAAAAACTTCAAGGCCTAGGTGGAATAAAGGCTTATGATAGTGCATTGCTTATAGCTGTTGGAAAGCTTCAAGGCCTAGATAGAATAAGGGTTTATGTCAGCATATTGCTTATCAACTCGCTTGGCTTGTTAAATGCATGCAGCTGCCTTCCCATACCCTACTCCAAGATACTTAGTACAAAGGGTCAATAGATGTATCCTGTCTCCCCCTTATCATGATAAATGTATCCTCAACAGCTGTATGTATCTTGTGTCCCCCACAAAATGATAAATGTATCCAGCGTACACAATTATCCCCTAACAGATACATGTACAGGTTCTACAGGTCAGCTAAATGACGTAAACGAACGTAGGCTAAGTTGTTTGTTATTGGTTATAAAAGGGCCCGTCCGGGCTTGTACGGGGTGTCTCTCTTCTGGCACTAGCCGATGAGAGCACCCGCTCAGCTGACTGATCAATAAAGGGTGTGGTACTCGTCTTCCTGTCTTCCGTGCCTCCTTGGTGCAATTAGGTAAGCTCCGGGGGGAAACGAGCCCTTTTGGCTAACAAAGCCTTTTTAGAACCATTTGTTCCAGGACAACCAGTTCTAAAAAGCTTTTAAATTTAACAAAGGCTCGGGCAGCTGTCCACCCAGCCCCCAGCCCCAGCTCACCTCCCCCTCTCCCCTGAATGCTCTGCCCTCCTTCTCCTCCCACGAATCAGATGTTCGCGGGAAGCCTGAAACAAGGAGCAGGCAGGTAAGCCGGGCGGGGGGGACGGCGTGCGTGGCCCAGTCCGGCTCCACCTGAGCAGCTCCCCCTGGCCCCGGCCGAGCGCCCCAGCCCTGTCCCAGCCAAGCACCCCTGGCTCGGGCTGGTCCCGGCCGAGCGGCTCCGACCCAGCCCAGCTCGGGACCCGCGGCACCGGCCCCAGTGCTGGCCGAACAGCTCCGGCCCAGCCCGGGGAGTCAGGCCCCGGCCGAGCGGCTCCGGCCCCAGTGCTGGACCGGGGAGTCAGGCCCTGTGGCTCCGGCCCCAGTGCCAGCCGAGCAGCTCCGGCCCCGGATCTGGCCCAGGGACTCGGGCCCCGCGGCTTCAGCCCCGGTGCTGGCCGAGTGGCTCCGGTCCGACCCGGCCCGGGGAGTCGGGCCCTGTGGCTCCGGCCCCGGTGCCGGCCGAGCAGCTCCGGCCCCGGTTCTGGCCCAGGGACTCGGGCCCCGCGGCTCCAGCCCAGGCGCCGGGGGGCCAGGTCACCTCACTACAAGGCAGCAATCCTCTCAAAGAGTTGGGGAGTCGGGTCCCGTGGCACCGGCTCGGGGAGTTGGGCCCCGCGGCACCGGTCGTGGTCCCAGCAGAGTGGACCCGGCCCCGGCCCCAGGCAGTGTGGTAAGGGGGCAGGGAGGGGGTGTTCGTTGGGTTGAAGGGGGGTGGATAGGGGTCAGGGCGGTCAGAGGGCAGGGAACAGGGGGATTGAATGGGGGCAAGGGTCCCGGGGGGCAGTCAGGAAGGAGCAGGGGTTGGATGAGGTGCTGGGGGCAGTCAGGGACAGAGAAAAGGGGTGGTTGGATGGGGCAGAGGTCCTGGGGGGCCATCAAGAATGAGAGGAGGGGTTGGATGGGGCGGCAAGGGGCAGTCAGGGGACAGGGAAGGGGGGGATGCGTCAGGGGTCCTGGGGGGGCTGTCAAGGAACATGGGGGGTTGGATGGGGCACGACCCCCCCCCTGGGTCTGAGCCCTGGGGGGGGCATGACCCCCTCATGAGGCAAGGAGGAGGGAACCTGTTGTTAATATTTTGGCAGCTCATCACTGGGTACAGGGCTCAGACCCTCAGGCAGGGCTGAGCAGCAGTTCTGGGTTAAAGTCGATAGGCCTCCTCAGGCCAAGGGGAGGGGGGAGTCTGCCACCCAGGAGTTGGGTGGCAGGGGGGACGCAGGCCCTCCCACTCCGCTGCGTCCCAGCCCGGGGCCCTAGCAGCGGCAAAGACTCGCTGCTGTCAGTGGGGATCCTGGCCGCAACACACTGACATCGGTTCTGGCAGCGTTGCAGCCAGACTGGGGTTGGCTGCCCCCAGGCTACTTCCACTTCCCCCCTCCTCGGGTACCTGAGTCGTCGTGGCTTCGGCATGGGGGGGTCAACCACCATCGGCTCCTCAGGGTACGTGTGCACGGGTGGGCTCAACAGGTCCTTGGGGTCAGCGGCCACTATCGGGCTCAACTCCTCCTCCGGGTAGCGGGAGCGGGGCAGGCTCGGCCAGTCCTCCTCCGGGTAGCGGGAGCGGGGCAGGCTGGGTCAGCCGCTGCCTTCTGCGGCCTCCCCGGCAGGAGCTCGGTCGTGGACGTCCGGCCTTGCTGATGGCTGGCCCCTTACTGAGCCCGGAGGACCCGCCTTTGTACTTCCAGATCGGTGCTTGACCCTTTGCAGGGCGGGCCCAGTGCCCCGTAGCTCCTCCCAGTCTGGCCTCCGGCTGGGCTCTTCGCCCTCCCGGGCGCCTGGGGGCCAGGTCGCCTCACTACAAAGCAGCAATCCTCTCAAAGAGAGCCTTAAATCCTTGAAGTTATGCACATATTTAAGGGCTTTCCTGAATAAGGGCACAGGCCTCATTCCTGCAAGGTACAGCACACAACTGAATGAGTGCACCTGAGTGGAACTTTACTGGGGCTCTGTGTGGGTGCAGCAGTCCCCCTGCATGCTACACATTGCAGGATCAAGGTCATGCCTGGGGTACATGATTCATTCACACAAAAGAGTTCATTTCCTTTCTAACTCAATTCTTTGGGGATAGATTCTGCATTCCTTCCACAGAATAAGTGTTGGTGTCCGTAGGCCTAAGTAAACCAAAGTTGTGACTTTGGGCCTGAGTGAACCAAAGTTCTTCCATGCTGTGAACTTTAACCAGCCTAAGATGCTAACAAACAGCAAGCAAAATGTGTAACTGTCAGCTGTCTTAGCTTGCAGCTGCAGGACAGTTTGAAACAGCAAAAAGCAGCGGGGAAGAGGGGGAGAAGGGGGAGGAAAATCTGCATGTGTCTGTGCTGTGAAGGCCATAGATAAATATGCGAATGAGAACAGTTCTAACAAGCTACATTATAGTGTTAAGTGTAACTGTTGCAAGGGGGAGGGAGGAAGGGGGAAAAACAAGGGGGGTATAAATGCTGGGACCCCGCCTGCGTGCAGTGTGCAGGATTTGAGAATGATTTTTCTCCCTGGCACCTTTTTTGAGCTCAAATAAACTTGGTTTGCTTCTCCACCCTGGTGTGTTAATTAGTGCGACGCACACCGGGCAACGAACCACCACTGTTGCTGTCCTCGGGCCCTCTGGGCCGGCAACAGTTTTGGCATCCCTGGGTGGGCTCGAGGCAAAATTGCGCCTTGCCCGGACTCCTCCAATGGCCGGTGGACGATGGTCACAGCCGACACCCAGTGCGCACCGGTGCCTTTACCGGGGGCCTCGGCAGAGATGCATCAGGCCGACCTTGGAGGACACAATGGTGCAACGCACTCAGATAGTGGAGAAGCTGTTGCAGGTGACGGTGAGGAACCGGTCCTGTGGAACAGTCCAGTGGTGTGGACTTTTGCCCGAGGCTCGGGACGCCCAGCCGTTGTAATTCCCACTAGATGAGAGAGTGTCCTATAGTGGGTCAAGGGCAAGCCCATGGTATGGGGCAAGGACAGGGTATGGTTGGTAGGGCAAGGTGTATGCCCCTAGAATGCATTCTAGCAAATTGGAAGGTATTTGGTTTGGATCCAATGACTAAGAGTAAACTAAAGAGGTTCTGTACAGTAGGCTGGCCTCAGTATCAGTTAGAGAGCCAGGAAAGATAGCCATCAGAAGGATCACTTAATTACAACATGATCCTCCAATTACTCCTGTTTTGTCAGCGAATGGGTAGCTTCTGAAGCTGTTTGTATAGAGAGCTCTTGTAAAAAATCCCCCATCATATGCCCCAGAGCTGCACTGGGAGGAGGACTGTCCGCGGGGACGTCTGTCTCTGTTGGGCTCATGCCATCTGAACTTATTGACTGTGCAGCAAGATAAGATGCATCGTGGTAATAGGAAATAATGGCCTTGGTGTGTGTGTGTGTGTGTGTGTATACCAGTGTGAGTGACTGTTACCGGAAGACGCCCAGAGTACCCTGTGAAGCGAAAGCTTGTGACCAGGACTACTCTAACGCAAGCCCGGTAACTAGTGGATCTTTAGGAGATCCGACCCACGGTGGGCTGACTCAGCCTGGCATCGTCCGGCGAGGAAGCTACCTGGGTCTAGGAGTGTGTGAACCCATCTTCCCTCCCCCTCCTTCCTTTCCGTGTGGGCTACTGACAGTCTGATCATCTCACTGGACGCAATCAGAGTAAGCGGCGCCATCTCCCGGAGACTAGCCAACGCTCTTTGCTGAAGGGAGGTGTAGGAGAGTCATGGTCATCTTCGTTAGTCTCTCCTGTGTGAGTGCCCTGTAAGGAGATATCCTTAGTTTATGAGCCGCTAGCGCGGACAGGGCACCCTCTCTGTGTGTGTAAGTGGAAAATGGGTAAGGGACAGTCTAAATATTCCACCTCACCCCCTAAGGGTACCCCAGCATATTACATGTACGTACATTGTGGTCCTAAAACCTGCAGGTATTTAGAGAATTGGAATCTTCACACGCGTGAAGATCCATCTAAACAATGCCCATTAGAAGGTACCTTCAATCTAGATAAGATCATATATCTCAGAGGAGCTTTTAATCACCAAAGAAAAGCCTCTGACACAGTGTCAGCAATTTGTCTAGGAACGGGTTAATTTGAAATTCAGCTTGGCCCAGACATAAAGGGAAAGTTGCTTTGTGCTCAAGGTCAAGAATCAGCGCAGACTATGCTAAGTGCAAAGAAAAACTGCTTTCAGCCCCAGCTGGCTGTGGAAAAATAGAGACAGGCAACCCAAAGGCAATACAAGTTACAGAATTGAAATTAAATTTGCAAAGCTTAACTTTCCAGTGAGATCCAACAGTGTGCTTCTGCGACCCTGTAGCTGGTGTGGCTTGGTGACACTGGAAAAGCCACAGGCAGCTGACCTGGACTGGAATCTCTGAAAAAGACACCGCAGGAGATTCCAGGGTGTAAAAGAACAGCTGTCCCAAGAGTGGAATCATGTTGGAAATTCTGAACAAGCTGCATACAGGATAATCTCCCGTCCACCTATTCCCCTTCTCTGAATGTTATACACAGACATGGCCAGTCTGGATATGTGTGAGTATTAAAGTAGCTTAAGGCTTGGGGCATTCATATTTTTCCTGAGTGGTGTGGCAGCGTTCTCAACACTCTCCATTGTTGTTTTATTATTTTTAATGAAGCTTTAAAATTTGATTATATGGTGTGTTTTCTCTATCCTCCCCCACCGTCCTGCAGTGTCTGTCTGATCACCTGACATGAGGGATAAATTGGTAACAGAAATTTGTCACAGTTTGGTGAGCAATTGAGAATAGGGGAACCCTGCAGAATTTACACCATCTATCTGTTTTACCTTTGTTATTTTATGTTTGCTTTGTTTGGTATTGTTGGTGTTATATGATAAGGATTGCATGATTAAAGGTGAGCCCTAATAGAATAAGGAAACACTATCTGGTTTTGGTGCACTATCTGGTTCTGGTTCTGTTCTGTTTAACCGGTTACTGTTGTTTTTCTGCTCTGTTCATTTGGGTGTTAGGTGTGTGGGCGAAACTCAACTTCTCGTTCGTAATTCCTCAGGGTGGAAGCTATGTGTGCGATGAAGCTCTGAGGTTGTATTGAGATTCTTCTGTCCCGCCCCCTGTAACTGACAATGTAATAGAAGTAGAAAAATCTGGCTTAGACTGTAATTCTCTCTGCTTTCTGTGTAATTTTCTTTTCTGTTTAAGTGTCAGCAGACAAATGAGTGGGTCTCTGGGTAGACCCCCTAAAGAGGTTTGGATTTTGTGTTAAGTAAATGGCCTTTACCCAGTGGCCATGTATTTTTGCCCAGGTGGCAAGCCTCACAAGGGAGGACTCGGGTAGTCTTGTAAGTAAAAATGTTTTAGGGAAAAGACCAGAAGGGTGGGGGCTAGTTGAGAAGCCCACCCTCCTAGCTAAACTGGTAGTGGAACAAGTTGGTGCCCATGAAAGGGACGGTTCAACGAGAAAAGCAGGATCGGGCCCAGGCGGGCAGGCAACAGAGAGATTGGAGAACAGGTTGGAAACTTTTGAGGGTGTAGTGGAAGGAAGGAGTAAGTGAGTATAAGCATGAGGATTTCAAATACTCAGGAGGATATTTGGAATGGTGATTTGAATTGGTAAGTGGCTGTTGGAAGACAAAGCAAGTGATTTAAAGGAAAGTGAAAAGTTAACTCTGTAGTTGCTGGAGGGAACAGCAGTTGAACTTTGTAAAAATGCTAAAGCGAAAAGGTTTTGGTGTCTTTAAAATGTTTGTAAATAAATTCAGGCAAAGAAATTATTAGATTGTAATCATTTGGCTATAAACAATTTTGTTGAATTAGTTGAAGAATGTATACAGTGCTATGTAATTAAAATTGTATTAGGCTCTAAGGGCACTGTAAGTGGTGATGTTTTCTTTCAGTGTTTAAAAGCAAAAGTTAAAAGTAAAAAGCAAGCCAGAAAGCATCTGTATAATGCAAATTATCTAACTGATAAGGTAGAAGCCACTGAAACCTGGGCTGCCTATAAAACACATACAAGAAAATATGGGGTAATTCCCCTGTTTTGCCTAAAATCAACAAGAGTATTTGTATATTTTAAGCAATGATTGACTGCCCAGAAGGGGTAGACCTCTGTTTTTGTCTTTCAGATAATCAAAGAAAACTAATGCCAGCTGAACAGCATTCAACATACCATGCATTTACTGACAGAGTAAAAATTATGTTTTGTGTTCTATGTTCTGTCTTGTGGTGTTTGTCTTGTGGCCAGAATTGATATGTTTAATATTTTCATGGGATGGTCTGGTTTGAAATCAAGCGGAAGGGTTGGATTGGAATGCAGATACTTGTTTTGTTCCACTTAGAATACAAAGTGTTTGGATACATCAGAAAAATGTGATATACTAAAGTCTAATACATTTTTTTAAGTAAGAGAAAGAAACTACATTGGCCAAATCTTTTAATTGAAAATTGTTATTAAAATTTGCATACCAACAGTCTTTAAAAGCAAGGACATGAAAAGTTAACCCACTCCCCATATTGTACATGGGATCCTTCTGGCTACCTCAGATTTCTAGCCAGAGGGCTGGGGATGGTGGGAATAATAATTGGAGATATACCAATCTCCTAGAACTGGAAGGGACCTTGAAAGATCATCTAGTCCAGCCCCCTGCCTTCACTAGCAGGACCAATTTTTGCCCCAGATCCCTAAGTAGCCTCCTCAAGGATTGAACTCACAGCCCTAGGTTTAGCAGGCCAATGCTCAAACCACTGAGCTATCCCTCCCCCCAAGCTATTGGACTAAAGGTTATATTAAGTAAACTTCTCAAAGTGGGTGTGCTTGTCCTGGTTTGTTGTTCTAAACCTCTGTAATAAGGTTATTTTAGTGAAAGGGTATATGTGGCATACATTGAATAATAAGACTAATGTACTGTATAACAGCAATGTTTATGTGTTCATGGTATGGAAGAAGATGAATAAGTGAAGAGTGAAAGTTTCCTTTGTAGGTTAAAAAAAGCCAAGAAGGGAAGAGAAAAAGAATAGCTAACATGCTCAGTCTAAGGATAAGGCGCTGGCCCCAATCAAGGACACCGCTCACAGCTAAGACTTGGCTGACTACCAAGGAAAGGGGGGGATGGTTGCTGCAGTTAAACGAGATTGGTGTGCACCCAGTTTCCCTTCTGTAGCACATTCCTACTGTCAACACTGTGTGATTTGTCAACAGCACAACATTGGTAAAGCTGTTAAAGCTAAGCGGGCAGCCCACCCTCCTCCTTGGGGACCTTTTGTAAATATTCAGATTGATTTTATTCAAATGTCTAAATGTTGTGGTTATGAATATGTATTAGTTTTAGTTGATGTATTTACCAATTGGGTTGAAGCTTTTCCCTGCAGGAAAGCAGATGCCAGGACTGTTGTGAAATTTTGCTTAAAGATTTTGTACCACGTTTTGGCATCCCTGTGAGTATCAACAGTGATCATGGAACTGATTTTACTGGACAGATTGTAAAGGAGTTATGTGCAGCTTTGCAGATCCAACACAACCTTCACTGCCCTCACCACCCATAGTCTGCTGGGACAGTGGAACGCCAGAACGGGATTTTAAAAAATAAACTGGCCAAGATTTGTGCTGAGACAAACTTAAAGTGGCCAGATGCCCTTCCTTTGGCACTGATGAGTATGAGAATCGAAAGACTGGACTCAGCCCTCATGAAATTTTGACAGGACGCCCAATGCGACTACCAGCTGCACCCCCACTAACCCTAGCTCAGATGGACATTCATTTGATGGATAACATAATGCTTAAGTATTGTCAGGCACTAATGAAATTTTTTAAGTCTTTTTATACACGGGTGAAGGAAGCACTACCGAAGGATCCTGTGCAACCTTGCCACTCATTGGAACCAGGAGACTGGGTCTACATAAAGATCCATCAATGGAAGACTGCCTTGGCTCCACGCTGGAAAGGCCCTTTCCAAGTCCTGTTAACCACCAACACTGCTGTGAAGTGTCAAGGACTACCTGCCTGGACCCATGATTCTCACTGCAAAAAGACCCCTCCACATCAGGAGAATTTTCCTACTGATGATTAGCCTATTTCTTCTTCTAGTTCTACTGTGCCTTCTGGACAGCAGGAAAAAGGACAAGGTGACGTGCTAGCAACCTCTCCCTTGTCCACTGACAAATCTACTGTGCCTTTGAATTTTTCTAAAAGAAGCAAAACCATTACAGGGTGATGTCCTGGTAATCTCCCCTGTAGGATGCTGAACCACGACTGCTTCAGGAAAGAAGAAGAAACACTCGCTCCACTGACATTGCCAAAGTGCAGGAATTCCTGACTAAAAAGGACATTGAGAACTGACCCTGGTGAAGAAACAAAGAATTATACACTGGCAGGAAAAAAATTTTGGGATTTTGGGAAATTTGATTGGATTTTGGGGTTTATTCTACAGGCTGCGCCCTGTGTTTTGGATAAATCCTTCAGTATGTATTGCCCTCCCTAATTGGACTTTAAATAACATTGCCCTTATCAGGTTTTCAGATCACTTCTACATACCCAAATTGCTCACAAGGGGCTGCCATTAGATTAGCACAACAGAGAGCCTGGGTTATTTCCTGAATTATATTCAAAACTTATTGATTTAAACTCAACCCTTTCATTAACTTAGCTAGCTGTCGGAGAGAATGCAGGCAGAAGCCCAGCAGCAGAGTGGGGGCTATCCAGTTTATTGCACTGACTGTCGCATGTATGATTACTTGCTCTGTGGGTGGGTGGCGTATGTGTGCATTCAGTGCAAGGAGCTCCTGGCCCTCAGAGACCGCGTACAGGCTTTGGAGACCAGGGTGGCAGAACTGGAGGAGCTAAGGGAGGCAGAGAGGTATGTTGATGAGGCTTTCCGGGCAGGGCCGGCCTTAAGCCGATTTACCCGATTCCCCCGAATTGGGCCCCGCCCCTGAGAGGGCCCCGCGGTGCAACGTCTCTCCCGGAAGCAAAGCTCTGCGTCTCCCGGAAGCAGCAGCTGTTGTTAGGCAACTAGAGACGCTGGCCGGCTGAGGCAGAGGCGGCCCCTGGCTGTACTTGCAGGTCGGGAGGGGGGAGAAGGCACATGTGCTTTTCAGCCTTACTTTCCCTCCCCCTCCCCCACCCCCCGCACTCACCTGGAGGAGACGCCGAGGGAGCTTCTGGCCCGGTGGGAGACAAGAATCTCTGCCGTGGACCTCACTCACCTGAGCAGCTGCTGGGGCTTCCAACGGCGAGTGTTTGACCCTGTGATTCCCCATAGGTTTGTAATATTGGGTTGGTTTTGTGGTATACGTGGTGTTGCTGTTTGAGGGTGAGCTTGTGCCTGCCTGTGTCTGTTTCAAAACTAAAGTTGGGATCATGTAACGCAGGAAAAAAGAGGGGCAGGAAGGAGGGGCAGGAAGGAGTTTGTAAGGAGTTTGTAAGGGGTTTAAGTGACCCATCAGCGAAAGGGTATGTAAGGGGTTTAAGTGACCCATCAGCGAAAGAGTAAAACCAGAGTTTGACTGGGTTTCCCTCCAGCCACCACTCCTGCAAACACTGGGCAAGGGGCAGCTCCATCCCCCATTGAGGCTATGGTGAGGGGCAACAGGGGAGGAAGGAAGCCGCATGGCAGTCCCTTCCCCCCAGCACCCCCCTCCAGCCCCCAAACTCTGTCCCAAAGCCTGCACCCACCCCTCCGCACGCCCTCCCAGAGCCTGCGCCCCTCCACCCTTCCTGCACCCCACCCCGTGCCCCAGCCCGGAGCCTGCACCCAGCACCCAAACTCCGTCCCACTCAGCCCTGGGCAAAGCTCCTTGGTCTGGCTCCCAGCCCCTCTCCAAGGTTTGCAGCTGTCTGGAGGTGCCTGCCTTCCACACCTTCCTCATTCACACCTCATTCATTCAACAGGGCAACTGATTACAAAGTGGAGAGAAGATCTTATATCTAGCAAAAAGACATTTTTCTTTTACCTTAATTATACTACCTTAGGGGCCTGCTATAACATATTACTAAGGTTCAATACAAAGTCATGTAAAAGTTATACAAAAATGCATAATGCAGAGATTTATCTACAACTGCATTGATTGACTGCTGTGTGCAGTAATATAGTGACCCCTGGGTCTTTGAATAAGGCTATATACTGGGGGGGGCGGTGCAGCGGCGAGGAGGTGGGCAAGCGGCAAGTGGGCAAAGAGGCGAGCAGTGAGCCAGCAGGGGGTTTAGGGGCGGGTATGGGGGTTTCTGGCAGGGGAGGGAGAAAGTGAAAGGAGGTGAGTGGTGGGTGGGGGACTGACTAGGAGGGACGCAGCAAGTCAGTGAGGGACTAGGGGGTGAAGAGGAGTGTGATGGTGGGGCTGTCATAGGTTTCTCCCCCACTTGGAGCTTTTGGGTTCACAAGATGGGGACCTGCATGGACTCCCCTAAACTAAAATCCTAGTTTAGATTTGGTACGCTGTCACCAGTCAGTTTTTTAAGTGTCTGCCACACTGCCTGTTCCCCCAAAACTTTCCCTGGGGAACACAGATTCAAACCTGAATCTCAACACAAAGGGAAACAAACCATTTCCCTCCTCCCCTCTCCTAGTGCTTAGGAGAGATACCTGATTCAAACTCCTTGAATCAAACCCAGGAGGAACTCACTCTTCCCCCCTCCCCTTCCCCTGAATTTCCACAAGAGAAGGAATTAACCAAGTCCAAAGAAAAGAAAGGAATTTATTAAAAGAACAAAAAGAAAGTACACTATCTCTGTAATACCAGGATGGAACAATACACAGAGTCTAATCTATAAACCTGGAGAGAATTCCCCCTCCCCCTTTCTTTCTCAGTAAAAGCAAAGTAACAGCACTAGAAATAAAGAATTTCTCCAGCAAACACACAATTGCAAATGTAGAAATCAAATTATAAGACGAATCCGCCTTTCTAATTAATACTCACTATTGGATAGTAGGAACTACTCCAGGAGAACTTGGAGACATGTCTGGCCTCTCTTAGATCCAAAGAGAGAACGAACAATCCAAACAAAGGGCACAGACAAAAGCTTCCCTCCACAGAGATTTGAAATTATCCTGTCCCTTGACTGGTTCTCTGGTCAGGTGTTTCTCAGGTTACTGAGCTTGTTAACCCTTTCCAGGTAAAAGAGACCTTAACCCTGATCTGTTTATTTATGACAGGGGCCGAGCGGGGAGGGGGTGGGTCCTATTTTACTGCTGTGATCTGGTCACCCTATGTGTGCCAGGTTTCAGAGTAGCAGCTGTGTTAGTCTGTATCTGCAAAAAGAACAGGAGTACTTGTGGCACCTTAGAGACTAACAAATTTATTTCAGCATGAGCTTTCATGGGCTACGGCCCACTTCTTCAGATGCATAGAATGGAATACTTTTTGCCTATGTGTGCCGTTTTTCCCCCCTCCCCCTCAAACCTTCCTCTTTGGCCCACAGCTGTTTTGATGGGGTGGCGCTGAGGAAGGAGGGTTTGTTTCTGCGAGGCGAGCGGCACTGGTGGGGGCAGTGTTTCCACGGTGCTGGGCGGTGCTGGGGTGAAGGAGGGGGCATAAAATAAACATTATTGAAGAAAATCAGTTGTACAACTATCAAAACAAATTATTTTCCTAATATGAAAGTGAAAATCTATAATTAATATTCTTTTAGAATGTGGTGACTTCTATCAATATGGGCAAGAGATCAAGAGATATTGGTAGAAAGTACCCAAGTGGGAGTAAGAAAAGAGCCATATACAATATTATGTAGTATTATATAATTTTGTTATGTATCTAGTCATGGAAAGTAAATAATACATGTAAATAATACATGGAAGAAATGAAAGGTGGGGTTTTTTAAGTGTTTTTTTTTAAGTCATCCCTGCCGGGGCCCCGTCAAAACTGTTCCAATTGGGCCCCGCACTTCCTAAAGCCGGCCCTATTTCCGGGACACTGTAGAATTGTCCCACCTCCAGTCAGACAGCCTCTGCGCTGTTGAGGAGGATGAAAGGCCCAGGGAAGCAGAGCAGTCAATGGGAGCAGAGGGAAACCTTCCCATAGTTAGGACCCTCCTTCCAGATGGTGCTGGGGTTGCCTCTCACACTGAGCTTACGTCTCCGGGGAAGGGAGCTCCAGTCACTAGGAAAAGTCAGGTGTTAATAATGGGAGATTTGATCATTAGAAAAATAGATACCTGGGTTTGTGATGATCAGGAAAACCATATGGTGACTTGCCTGCCTGGTATAAAGGTTGCAGATCTCTCGAGGCGTCTAGAGAGACTTGTGTAGTGCTGGGGAGAAGCCAGTGGTCATGGTCCATGTTAGGTACCAATGACATAGGGAAGGGTAGGAGAGACATCCTGGAGGCCAAATTTAGGCTGCTAGGGAAGAAACTGAAATCCAGGACCTCTACGGCGGCATTCTCAGAAATGCTCCCAGTTTCACGCACAGGGCCAGGTACGCAGGCAGAGCTTCAGAGTCTCTATGTGTGGATGAGATGATGGTATAGAGAGTAGGGGTTTAGATTAATTAGGAACTGGGGAAACTTTTGGAATGGGGGGAGCCTATACAGGAGAGATGGGCTCCACCTAAACCAAAGTGGAACCAGACTGCTGGCACTTAACATTAAAAAGGTTGCAGAGCTGTTTTTAAACTAGGAGATGGGGGAAAGCCAACTGCTGCAGAGGACCATGTGGATCAATCGGACAGAGACGTCTCTTAGAGGAGAGTCTATTGATAGAGATTCTCTAGGTTTTAGTCAGGAGGAGAGGATGGAAGAGGATAATGTAAGGGCCAGATCAGATGAGAAACATTCACATAAAAAAGAATCGGACACATCAGAAGAGGGCAGACAAATAAACAGTGACAATTTTTTAAAGTGCTTGTACATAAATGCTAGAAGTCTAAATAATAAGATGGGTGAACTAGAGTGCCTCATGATAAAGGAAGATATTGATATAATAGGCATCACAGAAACCTGGTGGACTGAGGACAATCAATGGGACACAATCATTCTGGGGTACAAAATATATCTGAAGGACAGAACAGGTCGTGCGGAAGGGGGAGTGGCACTATATGTGAAAGAAAATGAAGTAAAAATCTTAAGTGAATCCACATGTTCTATAGAATCTCTATGGATAGTAATTTCATGCTCTAATAAGAATATAACATTAGGGATCTATTATCAACCACCTGACCAGGACAGTGATAGTAACAATGAAATGCTAAGGGACACTAGAGAGGCTATCAAAATTAAGAACTCAGTAATAGTGGGGGGATTGCAATTATCCCCATATTGACTGGGAACATGTCACCTCAGGATGAAATGCAGAGACAAAATTTCTCGATACTTTAAATGACTGCTTCTTGGAGCAGCTGGTATGGGAACTCACAAGGGGAGAGGCAACTCTCGATTTAGTCCTGAGTGGTGCGCAGGAGCTGGTCCAAGAGGTAACTATAACAGGACCGCTTGGAAATAGTGGCCATAAGATAATAACATTTAACATCCCTGTGGTGGGAAGAACATCTCAACAGCCCAACACTGTGGCATTTAATTTCAGAAAGGGGAACTATGAAAAAATGCGGCAGTTAGTTAAACAGAAATTAAAAGGTACAGTGACTAAAGTGAAATCCCTGCAAGCTGCATGGACACTTTTCAAAGACACCATAAGAGAGGCCCAACTTAAATGTATACCCCAAATTAAAAAACACAGTAAAAGAACTAAAAAAGAGCCACCGTGGCTTAACGACCATGTAAAAGAAGCAGTGAGAGATAAAAAGACTTCCTTTAAAAAGTGGAAGTCAAATCCTACTGAGGTTAATAGAAAGGAGAATAAACAGTGGTGAGCTCCACCGGTTCGCACTGGTTCGCAAGAACCGGTTGTTAAACTTAGAAGCCTTTTTAGAACCGGTTGTTCCAGGACAACCGGTTCTAAAAAGCTTTTAAATTTAACAAAGGCTCGGGCAGCTGTCCACCCGGTCCCGGCCCCGGCCCCAGCTCACCTCCCTCTCTCCCCTGAATGCTCCACCCTCCTTCTCCTCCCCTTCCCCGGTGACTTGTTACTGTTAGGTTTATCAATTAATTCCAAAATCTCCTCAAGTGACACTTCAATCTGTGACAATTCCTCAGATTTGTCACCTACAAAAGCTGGCTCGGGAAGCCTGAAACAAGCAGCAGGCAGGTAAGCTGGGCCCAGGGGGCTAGGGGGGCAGGGCGGGATGGCGCGTGCGGCCCAGTCCGGCTCCACCTGAGCGGCTCCCCCTGGCCCCGGCTGAGCGCCCCAGCCCGGTCCCAGCCAAGCACCCCCGGATCCGGCCCCGGTGCCGGCCGAGTGGCTCCGGCCCGGCCCGGGGAGTCGGGCCCATGTAGTGTGGTAAGGGGGCAGGGAGGGGGTGTTTGTTGGGTTCTGGGGGGGTGAATAGGGGTCAGGGCGGTCAGAGGGCAGAGAACAGGGGGATTGAATGGGGGCAAGGGTCCCGGGGGGGCAGTCAGGAAGGAGCAGGGGTTGGATGAGGTGGTGGGTGCAGTCAGGGACAGAGAGAAGGAGTGGTTGGATGGGGCAGGGGTCCCGGGGGGCCATCAAGAATGAAAGGACGGGTTGGATGGGGCGGCAAGGAGCAGTCCGGGGACCGGGACGGGGGGGATGGGTCAGGGGTCCCGGGGGTGTGTGTCAAGGAACTGGGGGGGTTGGATGGGGCATGGCCCCTGGGGGGGGCACTGCCCCCTGGGGGGGGAATGACCCCCTCGTGAGGTGAGGAAGAGGGAACCTGTTAATATTTTGGCAGCTCATCACTGAGTATAAATACTGCCAAATTAAGTGTATAAATGTAATAAGAAAAGCCAAAGAGGAGTTTGAAGAACGGCTAGCCAAAAACTCAAAAGGTAATAACAAAATGTTTTTAAGTACATCAGAAGCAGGAAGCCTGCTAAACAACCAGTGGGGCCCCTGGACAATCAAGATACAAAAGGAGAGCTTAAAGACAACAAAGTCATTGCGGAGAAACTAAATGGATTCTTTACTTCAGTCTTCATGGCTGAGGATGTTAGGGAGATTCCCAAACCTGAGCCAGCTTTTGTAGGTGACAAATCTGAGGAATTGTCACAGATTGAAGTGTCACTTGAGGAGATTTTGGAATTAATTGATAAACCTAACAGTAACAAGTCACCGGGACCAGATGGCATTCACCCAAGAGTTCTGAAAGAACTCAAATGTGAAGTTGCGGAACTATTAACTATGGTTTGTAACCTGTCCTTTAAATTGGCTTCTGTACCCAATGACTGAAAGATAACTAATGTAACGCCAATATTTTAAAAGGGCTCTAGAGGTGATCCTGGCAATTACAGACAGTAAGTCTAACGTCAGTACCGGGCAAATTAGTTGAAACAATAGTAAAGAATAAAATTGTCAGACTCTTAGAAGAACATAAATTGTTGGGCAAAAGTCAACATGGTTTCTGTAAAGGGAAATTGTGTCTTACTAATCTATTAGAGTTCTTTGAAGGGGTCAACAAACATGTGGAAAAGGGGGATCCAGTGGACATAGTATACTCAGATTTCCAGAAAGCCTTTGACAAGGTCCCTCACCAAAGGCTGTTATGTAAATTAAGTTGTCATGGGATAAGAGGGAAGGTCCTTTCATGGATTGAGAACTGGTTAAAACACAGGGAACAAAGAGTAGGAATAAATGGTAAATTCTCAGAATGGAGAGGGGTAACTAGTGGTGTTCCCCAAGGGTCAGTCCTAGGACCAATCCTATTCAACTTATTCATAAATGATGTGGAGAAAGGGGTAAAAAGTGAGGTGGCAAAGTTTGCAGATGATACTAAACTGCTCAAGATAGTTAAGACCAAAGCAGACTATGAAGAACTTCAAAAAGATCTCACAAAACTAAGTGATTGGGCAACAAAATGGCAAATGAAATTTAATGTGGATAAATATAAAGTAATGCACATTGGAAAAAATAACCCCAACTCTACATACAATATGATGGGGGGCTAATTTAGCTACAACAAATCAGGAAAAAGATCTTGGAGTCATGGTGGATAGTTCTCTGAAGACGTCTACGCAGTGTGCAGATGCGGTCAAAAAAGCAAACAGGATGTTAGGAATCATTAAAAAGGGGATAGGGAATAAGACGGAGAGTATCTTATTGCTCTTCTATAAATCCATGGTACGCCCACATCTTGAATACTGCGGACAGATGTGGTCTCCTCATCTCAAAAAAGATATACTGGCATTAGAAAAGGTTCAGAGAAAGGTAACTAGAAAGATTAGGGGTTTGAAGAGGGTCCCATATGATAGGGAAAATATCCCCCCCCACCCCGCTTATAGGCCCAGAATTTTGAGCGTACCTTAACCCGCCTTGCCTCGCAGGCCCAAGGCCTGTATCTAGAACAATTGCTATATAAGAGCAAAAGGTTTAAACTTCTGCTAAACTTCTTTATCTGTACAAGGGTCACTGGGGAAGCAAGAAACCAGGGAAAGGGGAACTAGGGAGAACATAGGGCCCATATGTGCCAGCTCAGTTTGTGACAATTAGAATGTGGCAAGAGCCTTTGCACAATGTAACCGCAAAGCAGGGGTCGTTAAGACAGTCAGATCACCAATTTGACTGCCAAAGAACAATAACAGGGAAAACCTAAAATGGAAAATAGTGAGGTGGCTTGCTTGTTTGCAAAATATTAATTCAAAATAAAGCAATGTATCGAATTATAGTTTGTGGTTTTATCCTTTATGAGCTTGATGAAATTTGTAAAGGGTAGAGCAGCGTGGGGCCATGCTGACTCTCCCTGCATGCATGCTTGTATGAAAATAAAGGAGCCTCAGGCTGTCTGATCCAAAATCAACGGTGTGAACAATTTTCCACAACACATATGAGGAGAGATTAAAGAGGCTAGGACATTTCAGCGTGGAAAAGAGGAGACTAAGGGGGGATATGATAGAGGTATATAAATTCATGAGTGATGTGGAGAAAGTAAATAAGGAAAAGTTATTTACTTTTTCCCATAATACAAGAACTAGGGGCCACCAAATGAAATTAATGGGAAGCAGGTTTAAAACAAATAAAAGGAAGTTCTTCTTCACACAGTGCACAGTCAACCTGTGGAACTCCTTGCCTGAGGAGGTTGTGAAGGCTAGGACTATAATAGTGTTTAGAAGAGAACTGGATAAATTAATGGAGGTTAAGTCCGTTAATGGCTATTAGCCAGGATGGGTAAGGAATGGTGTCCCTAGCCTCCGTTTGTCAGAGGGTGGAGATGGATGGCAGGAGAGAGATCACTTGATCATTACCTGTTAGGTTCACTTTCTCTGGGGCACCTGGTATTGGCCACTGTTGGCAGACAGGATACTGGGCTAGATGGACCTTTAGTCTGACCCAGTACGGCCATTCTTATGTTCTTATAAAAGGCCTGGCTCTGTCAAGTGTTAAGATCTCCTGTGAAGCAATGAGTGCCCTCAACTCCCGTTGAAGGGATGAATGAACTCCTCTAGAATGTACAGCGACTCTATGATACCCTACAGAGGGTTTCACATGAAAGCACTTGCACCTTTTAGATTTTATTCGGTAATCCCTTTAAATCAGCATTCAAATTTTGATAGTGCAGGTCATGATTTTTACCAGGATTAAATACTGGTGGACTTTGCAGTATCTTATCCACTGATAATAGGAAAACAGTGCTGCTAAAGCTGCACCATCTGGTAGCCTCTAATAATGAGGCAAGTATAAATAAGTGCTTGTGGTGACTGTCTCCCCTGAAAGATCTAATTTTGAGGACTGTATCACCCATCTAGTTGTGTATGTCACAGTTCAAGGGATGCTACAGCTGTATTCCACCTCCATGGTCCACCAATAGCACCATCTTTAGGCTTCTGGCTCTCAGCCATCACTCCCTCCTGACCGGGGATTTGAAGTCTGCATAGCTCCCTGCCATACACTGTGGTAGCATCAGCAAGCCAGTCTGCCTGAACCTGTGTTTTGCTTTATAACCAGTGTATTGCCCAGAGTTATAAGTTACCACACAGCTCCTTCTAAGCAACCACATTTAGTCTTCAGGTAAAAGCATTATAGAGAAAACATATAAAAACAATAAAAGTTCCTAAAAGCATGCTAAAAAGCTCACTAAAGATCATCCCCCCCACAACTCCAGTCTAGGGCACTGGTAGGTTTTAATCCTTCAAAACCCACAGCTTGGTTTTTCCTATGGTTACAAGTTCATATCCATCTGAGAGCTAGTCTACACTGGCAACGCTAAAGCGCTGCCACGGCAGTGCTGCCATGGCAGTGCTTTAATGTGGTTGTGGCGCAGCGCTGGGAGAGCTAACCACCTCAATGAGGGGCATAGCTGGGGCACTGTTTACACTGGCGCTTTACAGCATTGCAACTTGCTTTTTCACACCCCTGAGTGAGAAAGTTGAAGCGCTGTTAATTGCCAGTGTAGACAAGCCCTGAGATCCAAGATTAGAACAAAAGTCATTTCTTTATACAGCTGGGGCCTTTGATCTTGGAAAACCTAAAATGGAAAATAGTGAGGTGGCTTGCTTGTTTGCAAAATATTAATTCCAAATAAGGCAACGTATCAAATTATAGTTTGTTGTTTTAGCCTTTATAAGCTTGATGAAATTTGTAAAGGGTAGAGCAGCGTGGGGCCATGCTGACTCTCCCTGCATGCATGCTTGTATGAAAATAAAGGAGCCTCAGACTGTCTGATCCAAAATCAACGGTGTGAACAATTTTCCACAACAATTTGGGGTCTCATCCGGGATCTACAGATGACTTCCCTGGATCGGAGGACCGCGGGCAGTTCCCTTCCAACCCCTGGGCCCATCTGAGAGGTAAGAGACCTTTTGAAATCTCTAGGGGGGTCTGGGAGAGGGCTGGTCTGTAGGCTCCGGCTTGGGGTAAGTCACGAGCTGGATCTGAACTTTTATCACCAGACAGGCCTGACGCCCTTTCCTGGGGGTTATTGAGTCCCGCCTAAATCCCGGCGTGGTAGCAGGCTCTGGAATCGGTTCTTGGTAAGTCCAGGTTCACCAGTCTGGACTCGTTCACGTGAACGTGGTTGTGCCGGCCGCCCAGGCCTCGGACCGCGCTCCTTTGGGTCCGGAGGAAATCCTGATCACCCATTTTGGGGTTCGGGAGTCCCGTTCCGCCAGGTTGGTCAGGACCAGGGCAGTTTCGCCCTGGCGGCTATGCCAGGAACGTGCCTGTATGTGTGTGAAGGCAGTGCGGCCAGTGTGAGTGATGGTTGTGGGAAGACACCCCAAGCCTCCTGCAAAGCGAAAGCTCGTGACCGGGAGTGTCTCGAAAGCAAGCCCCACAACCTTGCTTGAAGAGAGACTGTGGAGCTTCCCCGACTGGCAGGCCTTGGTGAGGGGCTAACCAGTTGAGGTGCGTGTATGTTCCCCGTCCCGTTGTCCCTTTCCCTTTCCATGACCCTGTGACCGCTCTTCGAGCACTGCCTTTACCAAAGGCTGCAGGGTCCCTTCTCGTTCCCCCTGGAGCCACAAGCTCCCTTCCCTTCTCTCCGAGAAGGGAAGTCCCGGCAAAACCATACCATCGGCTCGGAAGCTGCTGAGACCGTTGGCTTGAAGGTTGGTGCTCAGGGCTGAGGAAAAACATGCGGGGACCACGGGCTTTTCTGTTTAGCCCGCCCCCCTTACCCACTCACCCTGTAGGTTCGGCAGAGTGCAGGCTAGCCTCAGAACCTATCCCCCTTTCTCCCTGCCATGGGCAGGCGGTTGGGCCATCGGTGGTAGAACCGTGGCAGTCCGAATAAGCATTCCTTGTGTGACAGGCTTGAGTGAAAACAAGCTGTGGTAAGCATGGGGGCCGGAGGGTCAAAGGGCATTCCGGTCCCACCAAAAGGCACGCCTGCTGCTTATATGTATGTGAATTATGGTCCGTCGACGTGTAAATATTTGAAGAAATGGAATTGGTATACTAGGGATGATCTGAAACTGCAGTTTCCCCTGGAGGGAAGTTTCAACCTTGACAAGATTGTGCACCTAAGGGGGGCGCTTCTTGTCAACGCTGTACCCCAGGGACAGTTCGATGTGTATTTTCAGTGGCATGGTGAGATGGGGAAAAAGGTGCCAGAAATCTCAAGCGAGGAGTCTCAAGGACTCCCAGGAGAAACTTAAGCTTAAGCTGAAAGAGAACAAAATGCAGCTGTTGCTTATTATTGTCTGTAACAAAAGTATAAATGTTTGTTGTAATTGTTTACCTATTGAGAGACTTGTCTAAGAAGGGGAGACCCTATGTCCTAGTGTATTCTCTCCCTGTTGTAGTTGCTAAACAGAATACAGTATCTGACTCTGCTGTACCCAAACAAAAAGCGAGAACTAAGTTTCCGACAACAGATTCCCATGCCAGAGAAGGGCACTCCTGCCATGTACATATACCCAAATTATGGTCCTAGGAAGTAGGCAGGAAGCTGCTGCCCAGCCCCCACCAGCCCCGAGGGTAAAGAAATATAAAAAAGATTTGCTTTGTAAATTAAATTGTGCAATCTATTGTACCCCAAATGGTGTGTATCTGGATGTGTCTGATCCCGCTCACAATGAGGTCCTGGCAGTTTTCCAGAAGGACGCTCTAAAGGAGAGGACCGACCCCAGCCCTTCCTCGTTGCAACAGGAACTGCTGGTTAAGGTCTCTCCCTCCCTGTGGGCATTGTGAGCGGATCATGCCAAGCAGGTTGGGCACATTGGGGCTGCCCAACCGGATGAAATTTGCCTAAACCCAGCAAGACCACTTCATAGAGTCATAGAATCTCAGGGTTGGAAGGGACCTCAGGAGGTCATCTAGTCCAACCCCCTGCTCAAAGCAGGACTAAACCCAACTAAATCATCCCAGCCAGGGCTTTGTCAAGCCTGACCTTAAAAACCTCTAAGGAAGGAGATTCCACTACCTCCCTAGGTAACCCATTCCAGTTCTTCACCTCCCTACTAGTGAAAAAGTTTTTCCTAATATCCAGCCTAAACCTCCCCCTCTGCAACTTGAGACCATTACTCCTTGTTCTGTCATCTTCTACCACTGAGAACAGTCTAGATCCATCCTCTTTGAAACCCCCTTTCAGGTAGTTGAAAGCAGCTATCAAATCCCCCCTCATTCTTCTCTTCCGCAGACTAAACAATCCCAGTTCCCTCATAAGTCATGTGCTCCAGCCCCCTAATCATTTTTGTTGCCCTCTGCTGGACTCTCTCCAATTTATCCACATCCTTCTTGTAGTGTGGGGCCCAAAACTGGACACAGTACTCCAAATGAGGCCTCACCAGTGCTGAGTAGAGGGGAATGATCACATCCCTCCATCTGCTGGAAATGCCCCTACTTATACAACCCAAAATGCCATTAGCCTTCTTGGCAACAAGGGCACACTGTTGACTCATATTCAGCTTTTCGTCCACCGTAACCCCTAGGTCCTTTTCTGCAGAACTGCTGCCCAGCCATTTGGTCCCTAGTCTGTAGCAGTGCATGGGATTCTTCCGTCCTAAATGCAGGACTCTGCACTTGTCCTTGTTGAACCTCATCATATTTCTTTTGGCCCAATCTTCTAATTTGTCTAGGTCCCTCTGTACCCTAGCCCTACCCTCCAGCGTATCAACCACTCCTCCCAGTTTAGTGTCATCTGCAAACTTGCTAAGGGTGCAGTCCACACCATCCTCCAGATCGTTAATGAAGATATTGAATAAAACCGGCCCCAGCACCAACCCTTGGGGCACTCCACTTGATACCGGCTGCCAACTAGACATGGAACCATTGATCACTACCCATTGAGCCCGACCATCTAGCCAGTTTTCTATCCACCTTACCGTCCATTCATCCAGCCCATACTTCTTTAACTTGCTGGCAAGAATACTGTGGGAGACTGTATCAAAAGCTTTGCTAAAGTCCAGAAATAGTACATCCACTGCTTTCCCCTCATCCACAGAGCCGGTTATCTCGTCATAGAAGGCAATTAGGTTAGTCAGGCATGACTTGCCCTTGGTGAATCCATGCTGACTGTTCCTGATCACTTTCCCCTCCTTTAAGTGGTTCAGGATTGATTCCTTGAGGACCTGTTCCATGATTTTTCCAGGGACTGAGGTGAGACTGACTGGCCTGTAGTTCCCTGGATCTTCCTTCTTCCCTTTTTTAAAGATGGGCACTACATTAGCTTTTTTCCAGTCATTCGGGACCTCCCCCGATCGCCATGATTTTTCAAAGATAATGGCCAATGGCTCTGCAATCTCATCCACCAACTCCTTTAGCACCCTCGGATGCAGCGCATCCGGCCCCATGGACTTGTGCTCGTCCAGCAGAGTGCAGCTGTCTGGGAGCTGACCTTGTCTGTGAAGACAGAGGCAAAAAAAGCATTGAGTACACTAGCTTTCTCCACATCCTCTGTCACTAGGTTCCCTCCCTCATTCAGCAAGGGGCCCACACTTTCCTTGACTTTCTTCCTGTTACTAACATACCTAAAGAAACCCTTCTTGTTACTCCTAACATCTCCGGCTAGCTGCAACTCCAAGTGTGATTTGGCCTTCCTGATTTCACACCTGCATGCCTGAACAATACTTTTATACTCCTCCCTGGTTATTTGTCCAATCTTCCACTTCTTGTAAGCTGTTCTTTTGTGTTAAAGACGAGCAAGGATTTCACTGTTAAGCCAAGCTGGTTGCCTGCCATATTTACTTTTCTTCCTACACATCGGGATGGTTTGTTCCTGCAACCTCAATAAGGTTTCTTTGAAATACAGCCAGCTTTCCTCGACTCCTTTCCCCGTCATGTTATTCTCCCAGGGGACCTTGCCCATCAGTTCCCTGAGGGAGTCGAAGTCTGCTTTTCTGAAGTCCAGGGTCTCTGTTCTACTGCTTTCCCTTTTTCCTTGTGTCAGGATCCTGAACTCGACCATCTCATGGTCACTGCCTCCCAGGTTCCCATCCACTATTGCTTCCTCTACTATTTCTTCCCTGTTTGTGAGCAGCAGGTCAAGAAGAGCTTTTCCCCTAGTTGGTTCCTCCAGCACTTGCACCAGGAAATTGTCCCCTACACTTTCCAGAAACTTCCTAGATTGTCTGTGCACTGCTGTATTGCTCTCCCAGCAGATATCGGGTGATTAAAGTCACCCATGAGAACCAGGGCCTGTGATCTAGCAACTTCTGTTAGTTGCTGGAAGAAAGCCTCGTCCACCTCATCCCCCTGGTCCGGTGGTCTGTAGCAGACTCCCACCATGACATTACCCTTGTTGTTCATACTTCTAAATTTAATCCAGAGACACTCAGGTTTTTCTGCAGTTTCATACTGGAGCTCTGAGCAGTCATACTGCTCTCTTACGTACAACGCAACTCCCCCACCTTTTCTGCCCTGCCTGTCCTTCCTGAACAGTTTATATCCATCCATGACAGTACTCCAATCATGTGAGTTATCCCACCAAGTCTCTGTTATTCCAATTACATCATAATTCCCTGACTGTGCCAGGACTTCTAGTTCTCCCTGCTTGTTCCCCAGGCTTCTTGCATTTGTGTATAGGCACTTAAGATAACTCGCTGATTGTCCCGCTTTCTCGGTCTGAGACAGGAGTCCTCCCCTCTTGCAGTCTCCTGCTTGTGCTTCCTCCCGGTATCCCACTTCCCCACTTACCTCGGGGCTTTGGTCTCCTTCCCCCGGTGAACCTAGTTTAAAGCCCTCCTCACTAGGTTAGCCAGCCTGCTTGCAAAGATGCTCTTCCCTCTCTTCGTGAGGTGGAGCCCATCTCTGCCTAGCAATCCTTCTTCTTGGAAGACCATCCCATTGTCAAAGAATCCAAACCCTTCTCTCCAACACCATCTGCGTAGCCATTCGTTGATTTCCATGATTCGACGGTCTCTACCCTGGCCTTTTCCTGCCACAGGGAGGATAGACGAGAACACCACTTGTGCCTCAAACTCCTTTATCCTTCTTCCCAGAGCCATGTAGTCTGCAGTGATACGCTCAAGGTCATTCTTGGCAGTATCATTGGTGCCCACATGGAGAAGCAGGAAGGGGTAGCGATCCGAGGGCTTGATGAGTCTCGGCAGTCTCTCCGTCACATCATGAAGCCTAGCCCCTGGCAAGCAGCACACCTCTCGGTTTTCCCGGTCAGGGCAGCAGATAGATGACTCAGTCCCTGTAAACGGGTCGACTCACCCCTGCGGCGCCTCCTGCTGGTTGCTCTGCAAATTTAGCTCAGTCCAGCCCTGGAGCACCCTCTGCAGGCCGGTGATCCACCTGTTCGTAGGCCCCCGTGTCCCTCCCTGGACCCGGTGCCCCTTTACGTGGGGCACTGCCCCCTAGCAGCGACCCCTTTCTCTCTCTGGGTCTCCCTTTCTCCCTCAGGGAACCCCCACCCTCTATCCCTACCTTGCCTCAGTATTTGGCTACTGCCAGTCATTGTCTAGCCCCACACTCTGGGACAGACTGCAGTATCAGCCTACTCATCACAGGCAAAGTTGGGTTTGGACCTGCTGCCTTGGCCTACCCCTGGGTTGCCCCCTGCAACCCCCAGTACCTATTGGCCCACTGCTAGGCCGCAGCCTGGGGCTGTCTAGGCTGGAGCTCCCCGGCTCCTCAGCCTTCCCCAGCCCTGCTGCACTCAGGTATCTAGTCTCAAGCTCCTAAGCAGCCAGGCCCATCTCTCTCTATAGCCAGAGAGAGACTGTCTGGCTTCTGGCTTCCCTGCCTTCTTATAAGGCCCTGTTCCTCAGTTTGGGGCGTGGCCCCCAGCTGCAGCCACTTCCCTAATCAGCCCAGCTTTTAGAGCCACTGCTCTCAAGCCCTGTCAGGCCACTTTTTAAACCCCTTCCAGCAGGAGTAGGATCCACCCTGCTACACACCTCCCCCCTTAAAACCCCCACCCCTGGGGATAGGGAGCTTTCTTGGCCTGGCTCAGTCGCCCATGTGCCTCCAGTGCCACTCACTTCTTCTCCGATCCCTGCAGTTTGCAGGCCAGGGCTTCCTTCTCCGGGCGGACCTTTTGGAGCTCTCCTACGGCTGTCTTCCAAGCCTGCTCCGTGGCGTCTAGCTGCACCCGTAGATCCTGGTCCTCCCGGCAGTCTTCCTGACCCTTTGCACTCAGGGTCTGGGTTCCTACCGTCACCTTGTCTACCCCACCTGGGTCCTGGCCTCCTGCTGGGCCCAGTCCATTTGGGTCTCCTTGTCTACGACCTCCCTGGTGATGGTCTGGGTCTGACCCTCTCGCAGGGTCCCCACCATCCCAGTTGCAGTCTTCGCCACCTCCCCTGGGTGGCCCACTGGCCGGTCAGCCACTCTCTCAGCTGCCTCCAGCTGCGTTGCCCTCCCCACTAGGGGGCAGTCTTTCCTCAGGTGGACCCGCTCCCGGCATTGCCAACAGGCTCCCCGCCTCGGTGTTGCCCGGGCCTCCTGCTTTTTCTTACTGTCCCTTCCTGGGCCAACCCTTCCTGGGTTGCCCTGGGTCGTGTTCCTCTGGGCCAGGCAGTCCTGCCAAAAGTGGCCCCGCCTCCCACAGGCCCAACACACCCGCAGCCGCCTGGGTTCCCTCACCCAGCGTGCCGTCTGAGGGACTGGGTTTTGTCCCAATCTGGGGTGAGGCACCCTGCCACCAGCCCCATAGGGACAGTCTTGTTTTATGTGCCCACTCCTGGCACAAACATAACAAGTCCTTCTTTCTGCCCTAGGCCTCCTGGCCCTAGGGCCGGGCTCCTCCCTTGGTCCTTGGCGGTTCCTCCTGAACACCTGCCGCAGGAGTTTCCGCAAGGCCCGCTGTTCCTCCACCAGCTGGGCCATCTGTCCTTGGAGGGCCCATTGCACCTCCCACATGTCCTGGTGGGCCTCCCGGATCCCCTGCAAGTGGTCGGTCCCCTTCCTCTGGGGCACCGATGCCGGGGCCCATCCAGAGACTGCATCTGGGGCCTCTGCATAGAAGACCCCCGTGTAACAGGGATCCATCATCCCCTGGCCCCTTGTATCAGGGGCGGTTCTTACTCCTGCCTGGCTTGCCACGTGTAAACGGGTCGACTCACCCCTGCGGCGCCTCCTGCTGGTTGCTCTGCAAATTTAGCTCAGTCCAGCCCTGGAACACCCTCTGCAGGCCGGTGATCCACCTGTTCGTAGGCCCCCCGTGTCCCTCCCTGGACCTGGTGCCCCTTTATGTGGGGCACTGCCCCCTAGCAGCGACCCCTTTCTCTCTCTGGGTCTCCCTTTCTCTCTCAGGGAACCCCCACCCTCTATCCCTACCTTGCCTCAGTATTTGGCTACTGCCAGTCATTGTCTAGCCCCACACTCTGGGACAGACTGCAGTATCAGCCTACTCATCACAGGCAAAGTTGGGTTTGGACCTGCTGCCTTGGCCTACCCCTGGGTTGCCCCCTGCAACCCCCAGTACCTATTGGCCCACTGCTAGGCCGCAGCCTGGGGCTGTCTAGGCTGGAGCTCCCCGGCTCCTCAGCCTTCCCCAGCCCTGCTGCACTCAGGTATCTAGTCTCAAGCTCCTAAGCAGCCTGGCCCATCTCTCTCTATAGCCAGAGAGAGACTGTCTGGCTTCCGGCTTCCCTGCCTTCTTATAAGGCCCTGTTCCTCAGTTTGGGGCGTGGCCCCCAGCTGCAGCCACTTCCCTAATCAGCCCAGCTTTTAGAGCCACTGCTCTCAAGCCCTGTCAGGCCACTTTTTAAACCCCTTCCAGCAGGAGCAGGATCCACCCTGCTACAGTCCCCTTGAGGAGAGAGTCCCCGACCACCACCACTCTCCTCCTCCTCTTGGGAGTGGTGGTCGTGGAACCCCCATCCCTAGGACGGTGCATCTCATGCCTTCCAATCAGTGGAGTCTCCTTCTGCTCTGTTCCCTCAGGTGTATCATCCACTCCACTCTCTGCACTAGTACCTCTGGAGAGAACATGAAAACGGTTGCTCACCTGTATCTGTGTTTCTGGTACGTGGATGTTTCTGGTACTCTTTCCCCTTCTGGAAGTCACATGCCGCCACTTATCCTCGCTGGCCTTCTGTCCCCGCTTCATAGCCTGCTCTGAATCTTCAGAACATTGTGCCCGCTGCAGCTGATCCTGACATCTATCCAGGAAATCCTCATTTTCTTTTATGGAATTCAGGGTTGTTATTCATTTCTCCAGACCTTGAATCTTCTCTTCCAAGATGGAGATCAGCTTGCACTTTGTACAGACAAAGTCGCTCCTATCCTGTGGAAGGAAGACGAACATGGTGCATCCTGTGCAGGTCACAACGGCAGATTGCTCAGCATCCATGGTCTCTTCCTTCTAAGAGCTCTCTCCAGGCAAACTCCTTCTGTTTGCCTCTCTGCTGTTCGCTGCTCAGCTGGTTCGCAGCTGACTGCCTTTTTATAACAGTCAGGCCCAGCTGGAACAAAGCACTCCCAAATCAAACTGGTCAAACAAGCAATCAAACAATCAAGCACACAGTCAAACTGCCAAACTGCCCCCCCAACAGACACTCAGATACTCACCAGCGCAGTCCCCCTACTGCAGCACTTAGCGTACCTCTGCTCAGAGGGATCCCAGGCAAACTCCTTTTGTTTGCCTCTCTGCTGTTCGCTGCCAAACTTCCCAAAGTGCAGTGAAACCCTCTCTCAAACTAGACCGAGAAAGGAATTTTACTGTGCTGTTCATGCTGTTGTCTGTAGCCCTGCTACTATCCTTTCTTACAATGTACCGGTGCTGAGGGGTTGTTACCGCCTCAAGGGAAGATTGTATTAAATCCGGATGAAAAGAAAATGTTGTTGTTAAATAAAATGCATCTAGATGTAATGTGTGTATGTGAATAGCTGTGTATAAATAATAAAAGGGGGGTAAGTCAAAAGCCCACCCTCCTTGCTAAATTGGTAGTGAAACAATGCCTGTGCCCATGAAAAGAAATAATGCAGCAAGAAAGAAGGATTGGGCCCAAACAAGCAGACAACTGCAGTTTGAGGAAGTTAAAAGAAGAAAAGTTGAAAGTTAACTCTGTAGTTATTGGAGGAAATTAAGCAGTAAAACTATGTACAAATATTAAAAGAAGGTGTTATGAAAAGAAAAAATCTTGGTTTCTCTGGGAATATCTGTAAATAATCAGCAAAAGGTTATTTAAGTAAAATCATTTGACTAAAAAAGTTAGTCAAATTTGTTAAAAACACTTATGGTATGTATAATCTTTGTTTTATAATAAATTGGTGGTGTTTTGGGGTTGTAAAAACAAACAAAAAATACTTTTGCCAAACAAAAAGAAACTAGTGTTAATTTTGGCATTTAGTATTTAATCCTTAAGGTAACTTAATGTGTTACAAGATTTAAATTGTTGTTTTTTAAATAAAAACACAAAACAAAACAAAAACAACCCAAAGTTGTGGCTACAGCAGGGCAGTCAAGGCCAGGAAAATGGTAAAAGATTTTAAATCTGTTTTGGTAACAAATAGCAGATAGAAGCTGTAGTAAGTACCCCCACACTAAGCCTTAAGGTGGCTCTGTGTAATCAACGGTCACGTTGTCAAAGGGAAGCCAAAATGGATTGTGTTTTCCATTTAAAATCAACATGTATTTAAGAGCAGAAGTTAAACGATAGAAGCCATTAAAACCTGACCTGTCTATAAAACGAATACAGGAAAATATGGGAAGTAATTAAGTAATTGTGAATATGTGTTAGTTTTAGTAATGTATTTCCTTGTAAAAGGCAAATGCCAAAACTGCTGTAAAACTTTGGCATACCCGTGAGTAGCAATAGTGATTGTGAACTTAATGTACTGAACAAATTATAACAAGTTATGTGCAGCTTCACAGATCCAGTATGGCCAAAAGCCCTATAAAGGCCACTCCCAATCGAAAAACCAGATTCATCCCTCATAAAATTTCTACCAGGGCACCCAATGCAACTATCGACAGTGCCCTGCTGGCTTTGGCTCAGATGGACATTTATTTAATAAATAACACAATGCTTAATTATTGCCAAGGACTAATGAAATGTGTTAGGTCTTTTTATATACAGTAGCTCTGCTGCTTGCTGAAACCAGAAGACTGGGTCTACATGGAGGACCACCAGTGAGGAACTGCCCTGGCCCCATGCTGAAAGACCCTTATCAAATCCTGTTAATTACCAACACCACTGTGAAGTGCCAGGAATTGACTACCTGCCCATGTTTCTCACTGTAATGGCTCTCCGACTGATGATCGGTCTATCTTTCCTTCTGGCGTTGTTGCTCCTTCTAGACAGCAGGAGTGAAGGACAGGATAAAGATGTGGTGACCTCTCCTTTGTCTGCTGACAGACCCACTGAGCCTTTGAATCTTGCAAAGAAAACAACCTCTCCACCTGAGGACATAATAAAGCCTCCAAGCAAGCAAGGTGATTGTGCTAGTAACCTCTCCCTTGCTGCCTCACTGCCGGACAGCTAAGTGAATTAAGACTACGAAATCTCGAAGAACAGCTTGCGGAAGCTAGCCAAAACTACCTGAAAATGAAACTTATAATGTTCCTCAACCTCTCCTCCTTAATGAACTTAGGGTGGGATGGGAAAGTAATATTTTTTTTAAATCTTAGCCGATTAGTAGCCTCACTAGTAAATAATCAAACGTATACCCAAAGAGTCTGTTCTGCCACTAGAAATTTTATCTGTACTGAAAATTATTCCTGTAACTAATAATTTAACCTGTGCCATTCAGCTAGCACAGCAAAAGAATTGGGTTTCCCCTAGAGAAAAAAGAAACTTGATTGAACACTTGTGGGATGGGGCTAATGGCGCAGCTGCAATTTGGAGTATCTAAAAAATCAGCAGCATGATGAAAAATTGGGCCAATTGAAAAAGGCTACCCAGTCTTATTACTGGGGCGCAGTTAGCTCAGGTGTAGGCGGGAGTGGGTGAATTGCACGTTATTTCAGCCCTTAGTTCTATGACCCAGAAGGTATTAAGAGAGATGGTATTGAATATCACTGATGCTGGGAAGGCATTGCAGTGGGATCTGGCATGCTCAGAAGTTTGGGATTTCCTGAGTGACCAGCTAATGGCCATTTAGAGTGATCTTGAGCACCAGGCTTGGCCCACGGCCCTTACAGACACCTCAGGAGTACCATCTGACCTGTGGCCATGGAGGCATCCTTGGAAATTCTCTGGGTGGAAGTGTGTGCATTCACAGTGCTCCTTCCAAGCATATGGACCGGTTAAAGGGAGTGTGGGCTTCCACATACCGAATCCTGCCGGGCCCGTGGGAAGGATGCATGTGAGATTGGGTGATTCACCAAGACATTTGGGAAATCAAGCCACCTGATATGCTTAGCCAATTCATAGTCAGTGCTCCTAAAATACAATATTTGGATTGGGATTAAAACCAATGGATGCTCTCACCATTAGAACCCCCACAGCTTCAGTGTGTATGTAAACTGAAGCCAGGAGAAGTTGTCACAGTTAATGATGGCTTTTGTTGGAAGGGTATAGAACAAGAAACTATCCTGACAGGACACCTGCTTCGCTAAGTTAATGACAGTTGTGTGCTTGTAGAGACCACCATTTACAAGACATACATTTAATCTCATCACTGCTGCAGGCAGTCACATATTGTATTGGCCTAAAAAGAGAAATTTTGCAACCAGCCCCTCAGCCTTAGATACCCTATAATTGGACAACCCTAGTGCCTGACTGGTTAATCTTAAGTCTGTATTAATACTATAGGTTTAATCAGTATATAGTAACTGTATATGTTTTGTGCCTTGCTGGAAACAGGTACAGCGTTGGTAAAGTTAGTAGTTTATAAATCATAATAGTTTTGCAAGCCGCTGTGCCTGTCTTCAGTATACGTTATCATAAAAGTCAATAAAAGTTTATAAATTGATTAGATAAAGTTATAAATAG
This sequence comes from Mauremys reevesii, assembly GCF_016161935.1. Classification (NCBI taxonomy): domain Eukaryota; kingdom Metazoa; phylum Chordata; order Testudines; family Geoemydidae; genus Mauremys; species Mauremys reevesii. The sequence continues at coordinate 163,035,719 of NC_052623.1, forward strand.
GTTAAGGCTACTAAAATTAAAGTCATTAGGCACATTTTCATTAGGCACATTCTGTCTGTGTTGCCTTTATAGTCGTAAGTCATTAACAGCCATTCTTGAGGAATAATTAGTTGTTAGTTTCTCTTTTGCGGACACTACTCAACCTCATTACATCTGTGTTGGGTGGTGGGAAGTAGCGAACACCCAGAGCCCCCCTAGGGTCCTAATAGGAACCCCCCTAAGGCTCTGATGTGTGCCTCCTCCTTCCATTACTCTCCACATGGCGTAGTCGGCAGGATTTCCAGGATTTCCGGGATATTCCAGGAATTCCAAGAATTTTTAGCGTTATAGTTTTGGGATGAGGGGACACAGTCAGACACTTAACTAGTCTGCCCTGAGACCCATAAGCCTCTGCGTTATAGTTTTAAAAAGGAGTAAAAGACTCTACTGATACACGCTACTTAATAAAGGGATGTGCAATACACAAAGGAATACCTACAGTTAAAATAGCTAAAAAATTGAAAGAACTTAAACTCTACAATTAATGCTTCCAAACGTGTACTTACACCTGCCAGTGTTCTTTTTTTTTTTTTCGTGTCAAATTACCGGTTTTGGATTTTTGGGTCACTGTTAGTGAACCTTTTGTGTATCTGCCTCCCACTTTCTACTTAATGGTACCTTCTTGTATAAGCCATCGTGTTGTCCCTTTGATTCGCAGTAAGAGTGTCAGCATCAGCATAAGTTACAAAGGCTAATCTACCACTGTAAGTTCGTATTTTCTTCAGTGTTAAGTCAAAAAATTATGCAGTTATGTGGCTGGTCCACAATTGTAAGGTTTTATTCCCCTATGGTGTTTAATGATTAGCTAAATAAGTTTATGGTCCAATTAAACTATATTGCAAACTATAACCATGGCTGCTAAATGGTTAAGACAACATGCCACAAAATTGGTGGGGCAAGTAACAGTAACAAGGAAGGAATTAGAAAAATCAAAAGAATCTACACAGCCCTGGACTGCTCCCACTCCCCTTGCAGGGTGGCGAGCAGTTCAGAGACAGCCAGCACAGGAACAGAATAAAACATTGGAAACAGCTGCAATGAACCTACAAAAAATACATGTGCCGTCCCCTGTTATAAATAATTTTGGTAAACAGCAGGCTTCAGGTAGCTATCCTGTGCCTGAAAAATGGGGACAGAAATGAAAAAAGGTGGCCCTAGCAAAATTAAAAGATGAAACTGGGTGCACTGCATTGCAACCACCACCATATAATAAAAGCCAGATTCAGGTTAAACTTAAACTGAGACCTAGACTGGTGCCTGTCAAAATGGGACAAGTAAGTGCACAAATGAAAAAAGTAGCACACAATACTTTCACTAAATTAGTAAATCAAATGAAGGAAAAAATAAAACAGTTCACAGAGCACATTAGGAGACAAAAGCTGCAACTCAGTTGCAGGGGAGTGAATAAAAAAGAATTTCAAAGTAAAAACTTTCTTTAAATATTTTTACATACCAGTTCCTTTATACGCTTTCTCAGTTTGCTAAACTCGCTGCTGCTGCTGCCTGCCTGTACTTTCATTTCGCTACCTTCCTAGGTTGCTCTTCACCCTGCCATTTCCTCTGCCTCTCCTCACTTCAGCTCAGTTTGCAAAACGCTGCTGCTGCTGAGGGTACGTCTACACTACAAGACTATTTCGAATCGACTTAACTCGAATTTGTGGAATCGACCTTATGAAGTCGAATTTGTGTATCCACACTAAGGACACTAATTCGACTTTGTGAGTCCACACTAACGGGGCCAGCGTCGACTTTGGAAGCGCTGCACTGTGGGAAGCTATCCCACAGTTCCCGCAGTCCCCGCTGCCCATTGGAATGCTGGGTAGAGCCCCCAATGCCTGCTGGGGGAAAAAATGTGTCGAGGGTGGTTTTGGGTAACTGTCGTCATTGAACCGTCAATCACGCCCTCCCTCCCTGAAAGCGCCGGCGGGAAATCTGTTCGCGCCCTTCTCTGGTCGGTTACAGCGCGGATGCCACAGCACTGCGAGCATGGAGCCCGCTGCGATCATCGCTGCACTTATGGCCGTTGTCAACTCCTCGCACCTTATCATCCACCTCTTCCACAGTCAGCTGCTGAGAAATCGGGCAAGGAGGCTCCGGCAGCGCGGTGAGGAGAGTGGCGCAGACCTCTCACAAAGCAGGGTACGCCGCGCAGTGGAGATCATGGTGGCAATGGGTCAAGTTCATGGTGTGGAACGGCGATTCTGGGCCCGGGAAACAAGCATGGACTGGTGGGACCGCATAGTGCTGCAGGTCTGGGATGAATCACAGTGGCTGCGAAACTTCAGGATGCGTAAGGGCACTTTCCTTGAACTCTGTGACTTGCTGTCCCCTGCCCTGAAGCGCCAGGACACCCAGATGCGAGCAGCCCTGAGTGTGCAGAAGCGAGTGGCCATAGCCCTCTGGAAACTTGCCACGCCAGAGAGCTACCGGTCAGTAGCGAACCACTTTGGCGTGGGCAAATCTACCGTAGGGCTTGCTGTGATTCAAGTAGCCCACGCAATCGTTGAGCAACTGCTCTCAAAGGTAGTGACTCTAGGAAATGTCGAGGTCGTCAGAGATGGCTTCACCGCGATGGGATTCCCAAACTGCGGTGGGGCTATAGATGGGACTCACATCCCTATCCTGGGACCAACCCACCAGGCCAGCCAGTACATTAACCGAAAGGGCTACTTTTCTATGGTGCTGCAAGCACTGGTGGACCATAGGGGACGTTTTACCAACATCTACGTCGGGTGGCCGGGCAAGGTTCATGACGCGCGTGTGTTCAGGAACTCTGGTCTGTTTAGACGCCTCCAGGCAGGTAGTTTCTTCCCGGACCACAAAATAATGGTTGGGGATGTGCAGATGCCTACAGTGATCCTCGGGGACCCAGCCTACCCGCTAATGCCCTGGCTCATGAAGCCCTATACAGGCGCCTTGGACAGTGAGAAGGAACTCTTCAACTACCGGCTGAGCAAGTGCAGAATGGTGGTGGAGTGTGCTTTCGGACGTCTCAAGGGGAGATGGCGGAGCTTACTGACTCGCTCGGACCTCAGCGAAAAAAATATCCCCGTTGTTATTGCAGCTTGCTGTGTGCTCCACAATCTCTGTGAGAGCAAGGGGGAGACCTTTATGGCGGGATGGGAGGTTGAGGCAAATCACCTGGCTGCTGATTACGCTCAGCCAGACACCCGTGCCGATAGAAGATCCCAGCGGGAAGCGCTGTGCATCCGGGAGGCTTTGAAAGCTAGGTTCCTCGGAGAGCAGGGTAACCTATGACTGTCCACTTGATTTACAGAGAAGCTGAACCTGAGCCTGTTTCAGTGACTGTTGACTTCGATCTGCGGTTACATACCCCGTTCTCCAGGTTTCCCCCCTTCCAACACACGTTTTAAAATAAAGTTAATGGAACACTGATTATTAACAAAGTTTTCTTTAATTATGAATTCCTGTTCTAGGGTTGAAACATGGACGCAGACTGTGGTGGGTACGGTGTGCACTGATGTACAGACTGCTTCTACACTAGAGGAATGACAGGCTCCTGCTCCTACAGCAGTCTCTGGGGGAAGGACGGTTGCGGGTGGGTGTGCAGGAAGGGGTGGGTTTGCAGGAAGGGGTGAGGGGTGCCGTCTTTGGGACGGAGTTTGGATGCAGGCTCTGGGCTGGGGGTTGGGGCGTAGGAAGGGGTGAGGGGTGTGTGGGAAGGGTGAGTATGTGTCCGTGGATGAGGGCTCTTGCTGGGGCTCAGGGCATCGGAGAGGCTCGTGGCTAGGGTGGAAGGGCATGGTAAGGGCAGCCTGCCTTGCCATTTGTGGATGGCAGGCGCTAGGACCCTGGGGCAGCATACACCTCACAGACTGACCCGGGGCAGCATACACCTCCCAGACTGACCCTGGTGCCTAGTGACTGCAGTCTGTGTGTGTCCTGCTGTTGATCCTGCCCCCAAGTCTGTACCCTGGTAATGGAGGCTGTCCTATGCAATTAAAAAACCCCTCCCCCCCCCTTCACACAAAGTCTTCTGACAAGAAAAACGGGATGGAAACAGTGAATAACAACAAACTACTTTTAATACTCAACTACACAGTGGGGGGATGAAACTTGGATTTGGGACTGGGTGATCCAGGAAGGGAAGCACTTCTCAAAATTTATGGCATCAGAGCTGTGTGGTACATGAGCGCTCTGCTGGGGTGCAGTGACAGTTTTCACGGCCCCTAGCGCCCCTCCTTCTTGTTATTTTGGGTGAGGGGGGGACAGGACTTTGTGGTGGGGGATTGCGGTTGCAGATACAGTGCAGGGGGGCTCTCTCCTCCTGCCTGCGGTCCTGCAGAACATCTACAAGGCGCCGGAGCGTGTCCGTTTGCTCCCTCATTAGCCCAAGCAGCGTTTGAGTCACCTGCTGGTCTTCCTGCCGCCACCTGTCCTCCCGTTCGATGTGTGAGCGCTGGTGCTGACATAGGGTCTCCCTCCACTGTCTCTGCTCGGCCGCCTCGGCTCTGGAGCAGGCCATCAGTTCCGAGAACATGTCGTCCCTAGTCTTTTTCTTTCGCCGCCTAATCTGTGCCAGCCTCTGTGAGGGGGATGGCGGGGCAGTTCGTGAAAGAGCCGCAGCTGTGTGATGGGAAAAAGGAAGTGATTTCCTTGAAAAGATACATGTCTGCGAACACTGAACACAGTCTACTCAGTTTCTGTGAACAAGACCGTACAGGGAACCTAGTCTCACGAGCTCTCAGGACAAGTTCGAGATTTTGGAATACGCTTTCAGTGGCTGCGGTCTTGCACCGGAGATCGGACAAGCGGGGCGGTACAGCTGAATCCATTTATCAGCCAGGCCTGGTAAGCCCTACACTATAGGCTGCTTAACAGTTAATGGGTAGCTGTGCCCTCCCGCAGAAGGCAATCTGGAAAGCATAAACTCTGACCCTGTTACAGCCCCTCGCGGCTGTGCCCGGGAAAGATCACTGTATGCTTTTCCTCTGCGGCCTCCAACACGTGGCTGTTAAACGAAGGTCTTTGCTATGCAAAGTAAAAGTCAAGCATTCACAATAGTAACAGTACACTAATTGCCCTACTTAGATGCAGCAGTCGCCGAACGACATTACCCTGAGGTGGGTCACTCGGAGAGAGAGAGAGAGGATGCTGCGGGAATCCCTGCACAGACCAGGACTGTATGCAGCCATGCTGGTGGAGGCAATGATTCCGCTTTACGTGAGGATGGCCTGGCGCGGAAGAGTGTGCTTCCACGGAGCACCAAATAAGGCAGCTCTCCCCAGGAACCTCCTGCGGAGGCTTTTCGAGCACCTCTACGAGAGCTTCGTGGAAGTGTCCCAAGAGGATTTCTCTTCCATCCCTATATGTGTGGACCTTCTTTTTATATAGTTTTATATGGACAACTTTTTAGCTAGTTTTTATATAGTATATATTCCTGTTTTTTAAGAAATAAATGTTTCCATGTTTATAACACTTACCGACTGATCCTTCCCCTGATTCTGAGTCCGTGTTAATGGCCGGGGAGGGTTGGTAGGGGATCTCTGTGAGGGTGATGAAGAGATCCTGGCTGTCGGGGAAAGCGGTATTGTAAGCGCTGTTGCCTGCGCTGTCCTCCACAAACCCTTCCTCATCTTCCCCATCGGCGAACATCGCCGAGGAACTGCCCGTCGACACTATGCCATCCTCAGAGTCCACGGTCACTGGTGGGGCAGTGGTGGCAGACCCACCTAGAATGGCATGCAGTGCCTCGTAGAAGCGGCATGTCTGGGGCTGGGCTCCGGAGCGTCCGTTTGCCGCTCTGACTTTTTGGTAGCCTTGTCTCAGGTCCTTGATTTTCACGCGGCACTGCGTTGTATCCCGGCTGTATCCTCTGAGTGCCATGGCTTTGGAGACCTTCTTGTAGGTCTTTGCATTCCGTTTGTTGGAGCGCAGCTCCGAAAGCATAGACTCATCGCCCCACACAGCAATCAGATCCAGGACTTCACGGTCTGTCCATGCTGGGGACCTCTTTCTATTCTGGGATTGCATGGACTCCTCTGCTGGAGAGCTCTGCATCGTTGCAGGTGCTGCTGAGCTCGCCCTGATGTCCAACCAGGAATTGAGATTCAAACAGGCCAGACAGGAAAAGGAATTCAAATTTTCCCGGGTCGTTTCCTGTGTGGCTGGTCAGAGAATCCAAGCTTGGACTGCTGTCCAGAGCATCAACAGAGTGGTGCACTGTGGGATAGCTCCCGGAGCTACTAAGTTCGATTTGCATCCACACCTAGCCTAATTCGAGATAGCCATGTCGAATTTAGCGCTACTCCCCTCGTCGGGGTGGAGTACCGAATTCGAACTAAAGGGCCCTCTAGGTCGAATTAAACGGCTTCCTGGTGTGGACGGTTGAGCGGTTAATTTGAATTAACGCTACTAAATTTGATTTAAAGTCCTAGTGTAGACCAGGCCTGAGTGTATTTTCATCTTGCTACCTTTCTAGGTTGCTCTATAACCCCCCATTTCCTCTGCCTCTCCTCACTTTAGCTCTCTCACTTTGTTTTAAAAGTTATAGTTTTTACAGAAATCTGTAAAGGATAAAGCAATCGAAAACAGAACAACAAACAAAGAAAAAAACAAGGTAAAAACTTTACATAAATCCAGTAAATTAATTATTTTAACCCTTCAGGGATGCAACAGCTGGAATTATTCCTAACTTTCTTGAAGATATGGTTGCCAAGCAACAAAAAGGCACACATGAGCTTTTCTCTTTTTCATATAGCAAAGTTTTAAAATAATGTTAAATAGGAAGTAATAAAAAATGCCTTCAGTTACTAAATTAATACAATAAATTTCGCAAGTAATTATATAAATTTTATCAATTTTTATTAAGTTTTAAATAACAAAGTAATAACTTGCTTATTTAGATGTTTAAACCTTTTGTTTATTTTATATTTTAGTTTGATAAATAAAATTCTGGCACCATTTGTTTTTAATTGTAAGTTTGTCCTGTATGTTGTGTGTGTTGTATGTTGTGTATGTCACGTAACTATTTTTTATTATTGCAACAAAAGTCAATTTTATACCCTTTTTAAAAAATATATATGTATATGTGGTACCACACTATTTTAAGATCATGGTTTGGGTATAATCATAGCATTATTAGCACCAATTTTTTGTGCAAAGTTCAAAAGGATTTCAGTTTCAAATATATGTACATATATTTCTGCCTCAACAAATAATGCAATTGCAAACCAAAAAAAAATTATTTTATCAATCACAGTTCTGTTTTATATTTTTTTTTATTTGTTATTCAAAGAAAAAATGTAAGGGAAAACCTCAACATTAAGGTAAAAATAATATTAACAAAATGTAAAAATAACAGCTTATGCATAAAGCTAACCAAATAATTTCAACAGGTTTTCACATTTTCAACAGGTTTCCACCTTTGGCTCCCAAACATAACAAAGCATCATGAAAGTTTAATGCCCTCATGAACCTGTATTTAAAATTTATTTTGGTTTAATTTTATTCGCTTTTCTTTTATGATGTTATGTTAATGGGAAGCAATGGTTGTTAAAGTTTGTGCTTCTAAACAGTTAACACAAGTAAAGTTGGTATCACAAGGAATTTAACTTTAAAAAGCTTGTTAAAATTATGTTACTGACTCTTTTGCTGAAACAAAGTGTTCTGCAAGGTTAAGCAATACATCTTCTTATGAAAGATTGTAAGCATTTATTTTAGCTGTTAAGCATTACATTTAATATAAAATATTAGCAATGCACCTCAAATAAAAATAAATGTCTATACAACAACTGGAAAAAGTATAGATTGGGTTACTAAAAACAAGAAAAATGTAAAAACACAAAAAACCTTTATTATGTTAACTAACTAGATGTTTAAGATGCATCCCACAGACTAAAGACATCAAAAGATATCACACCATAAAAATACCAGATGATATCAGTATACAGCAAAGAAATCCCCCAGCATCAAGAAAAAAAAAGTGAAGTGCTTTATAAATAAGAAACTGGTCAAATACACCCATCTACCATATATGGACAATTAAGTTAACAATCGGCTAAAAACTACTCGCTGAACCAGAATAAACTGTCAACTTGGCTATTTTGTAAAAACAACTTGTCAAGTAGTGTCAGGCTAAGTACTGTTAGGCCTCAAACTTCCGGAAGTTGTAAGAAGCGAGTATAGTAGAATCCTGCAAGCATAAGCATAATCTATCTAGGAAGCTTTATAGATTAAGAAGGAAACTCTGTAAAGGTTAATACAGACTTGTGGTTACTATGCTCTGCAACCAGACACTTCTTTAAGCTGATTTAGGGTTTTTTAAGTCTAGCAAATTGACCACAACTAGCTGCATACAGGAGAGATAAGCTGGGCACAGGTGCACATTTCATAAGTTCAAAACAACCACAAATGCCACCCTGGAATATTTGGCCACCTTGATTGGTTGACTTGTTTTAAAGCACGGCCAGCAATTATCGTATAAATAAGATGCAAAGGCGCAAGTGTGTGTGTGTGTGTGTGTATGTGTTGTTGACCTAAAAGAGATCGCTCTTTGTCAGGCTCACATACGCCCCCTGAACCAAAGGGACTTGCACTTCAGTGACTACCTGTGCCTGGCCAGTGCAGGAAATGGTCAACTGAAAGGTAACGTATCTTTGGACGAATGCAGGGTGAAATATGAATTAAAACGGTCTGGTAATGCTCGAGCTGGTTAATCTTAAGTCTGTATTAATACTATAGGTTTAATCAATATATAGTAACTGTATATGTTTTGTGCCTTGCTGGAAACAGGTACAGCATTGGTAAAGTTAGTAGTTTATAAATCATAATAGTTTTGCAAGCCGCTGTGCCTGTCTTCAGTATAAGTTACCATCAAGTTTTATCATAAAAGTCAATAAAAGTTTACAAATTGATTAGATAAAGTTATAAATAGGTTAAGGCTACTAAAATTAAAGTCATTAGGCACATTCTGTGTTGCCTTTATAGTCGTAAGTCATTAAAAGCCTTTCTTGAGGAATAATTAGTTGTTAGTTTCTCTTTTGCGGATGCTACTCAACCTCATTACATCTGTGTTGGGTGGTGGGAAGTAGCGAACACCCAGAGCCCCCCTAGGGTCCTCATAGGAGCCCCCCTAAGGCTCTGATATGTGCCTCCTCCTTCCATTACTCTCCACAGTTTTGTGTTTTGTAACTAAAACCATTTAGTAATCCCAACCCCATTGTTTTATTGCCATAATAATGTTATTTCTTTTATTATTATTGTTTGGTATGGGATTATGTTATTGTTGCTTTTGTAATGGATGCATTTATCATTACCTGCCCAGTCCTAAACCTGCTAGATTAAATGCACAAGAGCGAGTGAAGCTAATGATTCATAATGAACTTTATGGCAACAGTTGAAAAGAAAGGAAGCCAGAAGCAGTGATAAATGTGTATGAGGATAAGCAGGAAAGGAGGGAAAATACGGTGGGCTTACAACTTTGGCCAGGCTTTTAGGCCTAAACTTTGGATAAGCTTGTTTTCAGGCTGTGTTGAACTTTGGTTCAGCTTGTCTCTGTGTATAAGGGGAAGAGAGGAGGGGGACAGAGAGATGAAAGAGTGATAGAAAGTTGCTTCTGTGTGTCAAGAGGTAAAAGGAGTCACAGTGGAAAGTTCCCAAAATGGAACAGTGGCTTTTCTGTACAAGGGGCATGCGGGGGCAGAAAAATGTGGTCAGGTCCTCAAAAAGAGGAACTGGAATTGGATAAGGGGAACCAGGAGATCTGTTAAAGTATAACAGCTGAACTTACTTTTGGAACTACAGAAAAGGTGGTAGAACAGTCAAACCACCCCACGGCCTGAACCGGTTCTTAATCGGTGCCACGGAAATAACGCCTGATCTCTGGATAGGGCTGGGCAACCTGTGGACTTTCTGGCCCTTAGAACCCCCTCAACTTCAGTGCATTAGAAAGCTTAACCCTGGAGAAATTGTTATCGTCCACGAGCATATTTGTTGGGAAGGTAGTGGGCAATTAGCAACCCTTGCTTCCCAACCCCTTATCCAGGCCAACGATAGCTGCGTTCTTGTTGACTCAACTGTTTTACGGGACACGGTCTTTAACAGGAAACACAGCCACTGGCACTCATGTTATTTATTGGCCCGCAGACAAAACGTACCAGGTTTTCCTGCTGTTCCATATCCCTTTCGATTGGACCATTCTGGTGCCAGATCGTTTTCATTCCTTAGTGTCCCTCCTACCAGAGGTCCAGCAAATATCCCAGTTACAGGAACAAATCTATCTCCTCGAAAACATGTACCAGACTGAACTTAATGCCTTTCAGATGCCCATAGAGTTACAAGTCTTTGTGTTGAAACTGATGTTCTCTGTTCCATCACTAAAGCCCTCCAACCCCCCCATTCCCATAAGTACATATTATGGGGCCTTTTAGAAGGAGGATTATTATTAAATATTTGTGTTTGCTATTGTTGCTACAGAGCGTGTTGTTCCCACCCTACACCTGCTTTGTATACTCCACCTCACCAAGTGGCCCTTGTCCCCTTAAGGGAATTAGATCCCTGCCTGCCCGAGTCCCCGACATATGAAACCCTAGAAACACCCCGTGAAAATGGGCCTACAAGTTCTGAAATCCAGGATTTAATGAACATTCAGATCTAAGGGAGTTGATGCCGAAGAAATGGCATCAAAAGGAGGGAATGATAGGGAAAATATCCCCCCCCACCCCGCTTATAGGCCCAGAATTTTGAGCGTACCTTAACCTCTCCCTTGCCTCGCAGGCCCAAGGCCTGTAGCTAGAACAATTGCTACATAAGAGCAAAAGGTTTAAACTTCTGCTAAACTTCTTTATCTGTACAAGGGTCACTGGGGAAGCAAGAAACCAGGGAAAGGGGAACTAGGGAGAACATAGGGCCCATATGTGCCAGCTCAGTTTGTGACAATTAGAATGTGGCAAGATCCTTTGCACAATGTAACCGCAAGGTAGGGGTCGTTAAGACAGTCAGATCACCAACTTGACTTCCAAAGAACAATAACAGGAAAAACCTAAAATGGAAAATAGTGAGGTGGCTTGCTTGTTTGCAAAATATTAATTCCAAATAAGGCAATGTATCGAATTATAGTTTGTGGTTTTAGCCTTATAAGCTTGACGAAATTTGTAATGGGTAGAGCAGCGTGGGGCCATTCTGACTCTCCCTGCATGCGTGCTTGTATGAAAATAAAGGAGCCTCAGGCTGTCTGATCCAAAATCAACGGTGTGAACAATTTTCCACAACACATATGAGGAGAGATTAAAGAGGCTAGGACATTTCAGCTTGGAAAAGAGGAGACTAAGGGGGATATGATAGAGGTATATAAATTCATGAGTGATGTAGAGAAAGTAAATAAGGAAAAGTTATTTACCTTTTCCCATAATACAAGAACTAGGGGCCACCAAATGAAATTAATGGGAAGCAGGTTTAAAACAAATAAAAGGAAGTTCTTCACACAGCGCACAGTCAACCTGTGGAACTCCTTGCCTGAGGAGGTTGTGAAGGCTAGGACTATAACAGCGTTTAGAAGAGAACTGGATAAATTAATGGAGGTTAAGTCCGTTAATGGCTATTAGCCAGGATGGGTAAGGAATGGTGTCCCTAGCCTCTGTTTGTCAGAGGGTGGAGATGGATGGCAGGAGAGAGATCACTTGATCATTACCTGTTAGGTTCACTTTCTCTGGGGCACCTGGTATTGGCCACTGTTGGCAGACCGGATACTGGGCTAGATGGACCTTTGGTCTGACCCAGTATGGCCATTCTTATGTTCTTATAAAAGGCCTGGCTCTGTCAAGTGTTAAGATCTCCTGTGAAGCAATGAGTGCCCTCAACTCCCATTGAAGGGATGAATGAACTCCTCTAGAATGTACAGCGACTCTATGATACCCTACAGAGTGTTTCACATGAAAGCACTTGCACCTTTTAGATTTTATTCGGTAATCCCTTTAAATCAGCATTCAAATTTTGATAGTGCAGGTCATGATTTTTACCAGGATTAAATACTGGTGGACTTTGCAGTATCTTATCCACTGATAATAGGAAAACACTGTTGCTAAAGCTGCACCATCTGGTAGCCTCTAATAATGAGGCAAGTATAAATAAGTGCTTGTGGTGACTGTCTCCCCTGAAAGATCCAATTTTGAGAACTGTATCACCCATCTAGTTGCGTATGTCACAGTTCAAGGGACGCTACAGCTGTATTCCACCTCCATGGTCCACCAACAGCACCATCTTTAGGCTTCTGGCTCTCAGCCATCACTCCCTCCTGACCGGGGATTTGAAGTCTGCATAGCTCCCTGCCATACACTGTGGTAGCATCAGCAAGCCAGTCTGCCTGAACCTATGTTTTGCTTTATAACCAGTGTATTGCCCAGAGTTATAAGTTACCACACAGCTCCTTCTAAGCAACCACATTTAGTCTTCAGGTAAAAGCATTATAGAGAAAACATAAAAACAATAAAAGTTCCTAAAAGCATGCTATAAAGCTCACTAAAGATCACCCCCCCCACAACTCCAGTCTAGGGCACTGGTAGGTTTTAATCCTTCAAAACCCACAGCTTGGTTTTTCCTATGGTTACAAGTTCATATCCATCTGAGGGCTAGTCTACACTGGCAACGCTAAAGCGCTGCTGCGGCAGTGCTGCCATGGCAGTGCTTTAATGTGGTTGTGGCGCAGCGCTGGGAGAGCTAACCACCTCAATGAGGGGCATAGCTGGGGCACTGTTTACACTGGCGCTTTACAGCATTGCAACTTGCTTTTTCACACCCCTGAGTGAGAAAGTTGAAGCGCTGTTAATTGCCAGTGTAGACAAGCCCTGAGATCCAAGATTAGAACAAAAGTCATTTCTTTATACAGCTGGGGCCTTTGATCTTGGCCTTCTGTAACAGGTAATTGGCAGACAATGATCCTCTCCTCATGGCACAGCTTCAAAAGGCTGGGCTTTTGCATAACTGGAGTGGGGGAATTTGCATTAACTTTTCCCAAGGGATTCCGCAGGAAATCCACTTAACGCTTATTGTCCCCAAAGTTCATACGTCTCTGGCACATTTTCAGTATAGTCTTTTTAACTCCCAGGTCTTACATCTGTCACCATAGAGAGGTTACATATGATCCTAGCCCACAATAATACATACACTTAATGCAATAAGGTCTTTCAAGTATATTGCTGGAAATTGCCAAACCTGTCACAGCAGGACATAGGCTCCTGTGGAAGCCACAGAAGAGTACTTGCCAGAAGCTGGCAGTGGGCAGTAGGGGATGGATCACTTGATGATTACCTGTTCTGTTCATTCCCTCTGGGCATCTGGCACTGGCCACTGTCAGAAGACAGGATACTGGGCTAGATGGACCTTTGGTCTGACCCAGTATGGCTTTTCTTATTTATAAGTGCTAAGTTTACAAAAAGTATCATCATCATTAAGAGAGAGATGAACAGAGAGAGCGAGAGAGAGAGGAAACCACAAAATAGCACTTCTGGTGTGAATAATAGTATGCAATTTGTAATTGCCTGCCCTACCTTAATTGAATGGAACTCTGTCTACAACCTGGGAAAATTCTACCTAAAGAATGTTCACAGACAAATTAAGGTTCATTGACCAGGCAGGTGTAGTAATATACAGTAGTTATAAGCCACAAAATGTATATTAGCAGTGTTACAGGCCTCAGGTATGTTGAGAGACTCAAGGCTGAAGCCAGAGTGCCTTCAGCCACTCAAGAGAGCAACCAATAGCATACTAATGCATATTCTAGTATTATGTGTTTCTAAATTTATGAGAGATGGCCTTATCTCACCAGTATAAATTAAAGTAGCACCTTAATACTAATTAAGTCACACAGACATAACTGAAACCAAAATCAGGCATAGACAGCTTAGAGGAATAATCAGATTCATAAATAGGTTGTGATTCTTTTTTCCTGCCAAAAAAGTTCAACAAAAATGAAATCTTTTTCATTTAAAAAATAAAAATAAAATTCAATTCAATTAAAATAAAAAACAGTTTTTGTTGAAAAAGCTAAAACCCCAAAAGTTATATGTTCTGTTTTAGGTAAAAACTGATAAAGATACATATATTTAATATGGCTATTTATTTGGAAAGCTTTAACAAGTTTCCAATCCATTGCCAAGTAAACATCAGAACTAAAACATTGAACATTACAATACCGAGTTGGTTTTTTTGTTTAGAAAACCTTATGCAGTAATATAATTCTGAAATCTCTCTATTTAGCAGGGTGTTACTGTATTACAGAGTGAGCCTCTGTAACCACCCAGAACATGTTGTTTCCGGTGACTTCATTAAACTGAGAGAAGCTAATAATTTTATTCATATTTATCAAACTATATTTATCAAATGACTTAGGTATGCCATTTTCGTAGGTGACTGTACTTTGCGTATTGAATAAATGGTAAGCAAATATCTAAGTATCTCTTTGTCCCTTGTCCACTTTTGGGTGTCCATAATTGATATGTTAATTTTCTTATAACAGCCACCCCCCTTTTAAAAAAACATTTATCTAATATTGGGCTCTTACTAGCAGTTACTAGCAAAGAGACTACATCTTCATTACTTTGAGTGTGACCATTTACAGCAGGGGTATATCTACACAACAAAGAAAAATCCATGGCTTGCCCATGCCAGCCAACTTAGGCTTGCGGAGCTGTGGAGCTGTTTCATTTCTGTGTAGACTTCCAGGCTCAGGCTGGAGCCCAGATTTAGGACCCTGCAGGGTGGGAGGGTCCCAGAGCTCAGCCTCCAACCCAAGCCTGGAAGTCTACACAGCAATGAAACAGCTCCCCAGCCTGAGCCCCATGAGCCCAAGTCAGCTAGCATTGTCCAGCTGTGGGTTTTTCTTTGCTGTGTAAACATACCCTAGGAAACCCCAGGAGGATTAACAAAGGATCAGTTGATAATAGCTAGCTAACAATGTGCAGCATTTGGTTATGAGTCACATCCCAATACTCATTAACAATTGGACCTGTCTACCAGATATGCATTAAATCTTCTCTTTCGTTACAATTTGGTCAACATTTATCCCCATTCAATCTATATACTGTATATATTTTAACCTGACTGCTGTGAAATACCATTAAAATAGTATCTTAAAGACATTTTCTTTTATCATACCACCAACTGAGTCCTCTTTTCCAGATCAAAAAGCCCATTCCTCTGGGGTAATTCATGTATTCAAATCCTTTTCCCACCATGTCATATATGAACATTTCTTTTTTAGGAAAGTTGTCTGCAAAGATTAAGATATTAGTTATAATTTTTTGTTTCCTACTTGACCAGAAGCCATCATTTCTATTAAATTAGTTTCTGTATAAAAAATTTCTAGGAGGCTAAGTAATATAATGCCTAAGGTACTGGTACCATGGGAGAGTGGGTCAACTGATTATTATTATTATTTTATTTCTGGTTGTTCATTTACTGAAAACTCAATTTTTGGACCAAAAAAATGGACATTTAATAAAAAAAATCTTGTATAAAAAAGGCAGTTTCTGTCCAAACAAACATTTTCACTGACAATTTTTGACTGGCTCTCTTTATAAGTTATTGACAACTTTTTACCAGCCTTAACTTAACTTTAATTTATACTGTTTTCAGTGGTCGGCTATGAAGAGTGGAGTTCTTAAGGGAAGCCCTTGGGATTCTGTGCCTCTCCATATAGAGGAAGCAGCCCCTTTGCTCCCCCAGACTGCAGTTGTGACAGGCCCTTGTACAGGTCAAGCAAATGCAGGAAGGCTCCCTATGCATTCCCACCCTTCCTCCCACACCACACTGGAGCTCTGAGGTAGGTGTGTTGCTGTTAACACAATAGAACAAAATACTGTATTAAAAAGAATCCCTCCTCCTTGTAATTCTCTTGCCTTTGAGCATGTAAGCACCTGCTTTTAGCTTTCAAATGGAGCTCAGTAAATGGAGTTCCAGTTTAGAAAAATAAGGATATTTAATTTTTGTTTTGTAAACATACTTCTCAGCTAAAAAATGTTAAGAAAATACTGCATAACATATGCAAAACAAATTATTGTTGCTTCATTTATACAGCAGCCGCCTCAGAGCCAATTCAGCAAAGTAAGTAGACAAACATTTTGATTCATAGCTACATCTAACAGGAACCTTCACATATAGTCAGATATTAAAATAAACTCTTTTGTTATATTAACTACTTTTTGCTAATGTAAATCCCCAGAGTTTGAGAGTAATTAAGGATGTCAAGACTCACATTTTCCCCTCAGGTCTTCAGGCTCAAGATGTGCCCGTGCTAATATTGCAATCAGCTTCCTTTCTGTGCCCACTTGAATATAGAAAAGTCTTTGGTTCACTGATTAAAATCCCAGGACTGAGGCCTCTTGGACTGTGAGAACCACTTCAAGTATGTCAATGCAGTAACCATGGTAACCAAGCTACTCATGCATACTTGGTGTATATGAAGTCATGGCATAACGGTACGGGAAAAATTAAAATAAAATGGGTATTCACCCACGAAAGCTCATGCTGCAAAACGTCTGTTTGTCTATTAGGTGCCACAGGATTCTTTGCTGCTTCTACAGAACCAGACTAACATGGCTACCCCTCTGATACTAAAATAAAATGGTTACAATCAAAATTATATTGCAGTTTAACACTGTACTGTTAGAGAATTAAAGGTAATACTAATTGTATGTGTTTACTTATAGCTTGTTAGATGTTTATCAGGTAAACAGATGGTTCCTATCACTGTATTCTGTTAATTCAGAGATTAAAAGGAAATATTAACATTTAGATAAACCTTGGGTGTAATAATGTCATTGTCTATATTTCTCTGAAGTTTGTAGCAAACTGTCTATGAACTGGGTAATGGATAATTACCTTATGCAGAGGAATGCAGATAGTTACTTATGCTTACATGGGAAATAGTTAATTCTATTTCAAAGACACTATTTTTCACCCAAGGAACATCTGCTATGAAGAAGCTAGCATAGCCTGCAAAAAATCTCTATAAAAACTCTTGGGACCTGATCCTTTCATCTCAAATCCACTTAAGCTTCATCAGGGGAAATGTAAGCCGAAAGACTGAGATATCCAATTTCATTTTGGATCAGTCAGGTGTTGGACATTGGACTGCAACCCATGGACTAATTCTAAAAGAATTATTTGCAGTGCTAAAGCTCACCATCTCTACTGTGAAAGTAGAATGAATTATATTGTAAAAATAAGAATGGATTAAAGAAATGTTGTATGTACCTTTAAGCAGAAATAAGAAATGTTGAAATACAGGTGCCAGGAAAAGAAACATTAGGCATAAACAATGGTGCTAATGGCAAAACATTAACAAAAGATTGGTAATAGTTAGTAAAGAAATAAGATATGCATGCCTAGCCCAGGTAAACTTATCTGATTCTGCTTCCTTTGTTATCTTGTTAAGTTCTCACCCTTTTATCTGTATAAATAAGATAGTTTGTGTCTTGCATGGTGCTCACATTATCTGGGTGTTATTAGCAGAGCGCTGTGCTAATAAAACAGAGTGGTCTGACAAACTGTGAGTCCTGAGTCTAAGGGCTTGGCTACACTTACAAATTTGCAGCGCTGCAGCAGGGTGTGAAAACACACCCTCTCCAGCGCTGCAAATTGCGGCGCTGCAAAGCGCCAGTGTGGTCAAAGCCCCAGCGCTGGGAGCGCGGCTCCCAGCGCTGTACGTTATTCCCCACAGGGAGGTGGAGTACGGACAGCGCTGGGAGAGCTTTCTCCCAGCGCTGGCGCTTTGACTACACTTAGCGCTTCAAAGCGCTGCCGCGGCAGTGCTTTGAAGTGTAAGTGTAGCCAAAGCCTAACTTTGACACTACTATGAATCTGACCTAAGAACTCTGTTTCTACCTGTATGTATAATGAGCCTTTAACCAATACTCTCCCTCTCTTTTCTTTTTTAATAAATCTTATTTATTTAATAAGAATTGGCTGTAAGTGTATTTGGGTAAGATCTGAAATATTCATTGACCTGGGAGGTAATGTGTCCAATTCCTTGGGATTGGTAGAACTTTTTATATGATGAATAAGATATTCAGTAATCCTCATCACATTTGACTTGTCTGTCTGGAAGGAAGTCCCAAGGCTGGGTTACTTTAAGGGAACTGTGTTTTTGCTTTCTAGGTGGAAGCTATTTTATTGCTAGCCTGCTGAATCCAAGTATGAGAATAAAAACAGTTTGGGGAATTTTCTGCCCCATTCTTTCCAGTTTTCCCTAATTAAGCAATCTTATTGTGCCCCCTCCCCCCAGGACCTGGGTCACATACCCTTTTGCTCCACAGAATATGCCAAAAGTTCTACTTGAGAGGCAGTCTAAGCCATCAATCTCTGAAAGATGCCTTCCTCAGTCCCATCTACACCTGTCCTCCAGTGCTGCTGCTACTCAGGGTCCTAAACAAAATCAAGCCGGACAGGGCCGGCTTTAGGAAGTGCGGGGCCCAATTCGAACAGTTTCGACGGGGCCCCGGCCAGGATGACTTAAAAAAAAAACACTTAAAAAAAACCACCTTTCATTTCTTCCATGTATTATTTACATGTATTATTTACTTTCCATGACTATATACATAATAACAAAATTATATATTACATACATTACATCATATTGTATATGGCTCTTTTCTTACTCCCACTTGGGTACTTTCTACCAGTATCTCTTGATCTCTTGCCCATATTGATAGAAGTCACCACATTCTAAAAGAATATTAATTATAGATTTTCACTTTTATATTAGGAAAATAATTTATGTTTTGATAGTTGTACAACTGATTTTCTTCAATAATGTTTATTTTATGCCCCCTCCTTCCCCCCAGCACCGCCCGGCCCCGTGGAAACACTGCCTCCCACACCAGCGCCACCCGCCTCGCAGAAACAAACCCTCCTTCCTCAGCACCACCCCGTCGAAACAGCTGTGGGCCAAAAAGGAAGGCTTGGTGGGGAGGAGAAACAGCACACATAGGCAAAAAGAAGTATTCCATTCTATGCATCCGAAGAAGTGGGCTGTAGCCCATGAAAGCTTATGTTGAAATAAATGTGTTAGTCTCTAAGGTGCCACAATTACTCCTGTTCTTTTTGCGGACACAGACTAACACGGCTGCTACTCTGAAACCTGGCACACATAGGATGACCAGATCACAGCAGTAAAATAGGACCCACCCCCTCCCTGCTCGGCCCCACCATCACACCCCTCTTCACCCCCTAGTCCCCCCCCCCGAGTATATAGCCTTATTCAAAGACCCAGGGGTCACTATATTACTGCACATAGCAATCAATCAATGCAGTTGTAGCTAAATCTCTGCATTATGCATTTTTGTATAACTTTTACATGACTTTGTATTGAACCTTAGTAATATGTTATAGCGGGCCCCTAAGGTAGTATAATTAAGGTAAAAGAAAAATGTCTTTTTGCTAGAAGTAGAATAAGATCTTCCCTCCACTTTGTAATCAGTTGCCCTGTTGAATGAATGAGGTGTGAATGAGGAAGGTGTGGAAGACAGGCACCTCCAGACAGCTGCACACCTTGGAGAGGGGCTGGGAGCCAGACCAAGGAGCTTTGCCCAGGGCTGAGTGGGATGGAGTTTGGGTGCTGGGTGCAGGCTCCGGGCTGGGGCACAGGGTAGGGTGCAGGAAGGGTGGAGGGGTGCAGGCTCTGGGAGGGAGTGTGGAGGGGTGGGTGCAGGCTTTGGGACAGAGTTTGGGGGCTGGAGGGTGGTGTTCAGGGGAAGGGACTGCCATGTGGCTTCCTTCCTCCCCTGTTGCCCCTCGCCATAGCCTCAGTGGGGGATGGAGCTGCCCCTTGCCCAGTGTTTGCAGGAGTGGTGGCTGGGGGGAAACCCAGTCAAACTCTGGTTTTACTCTTTCGCTGATGGGTCACTTAAACCCCTTACAAACTCCTTCCTGCCTCTCTCACTCCCCTTTTCTACTGGGCTTGTTTGATCTTTTGGTGGAGCCAGATGAAAACCACAAACCCCAGTGAGAGCAACAGGCTGGAAGACTAGACTGAACCCACCACCCAGCCTAAATCTCATTTGATATGAGATTTTATTGTAGCAGAGACTCTGATCAAGGGACATGGGTTGGGACTGATATCCTGCTGAGGTATGGAGTTTACCCTGAGGGATAAAATATGCACAGAAATTGGAACTCACATTGTTGTAATTTGCCAGAATGATACCACTGATGTATGAAGGGGGGAGGGATAGCTCAGTGGTTTGAGCATTGGCCTGCTAAACCCAGGATTGTGAGTTCAATCCTTGAGGAGGCCACTTAGGAATCTGGCGCAAAAAATTGGCCCTGCTAGTGAAGGTAGGGGGCTGGACTCAATAGCCTTTCAAGGTCCCTTCCAGGTCTAGGAGATTGGTATATCTCTATTTATTACTAAAGGTAACCACTGATTGCAGTCATTTATGCCTGTACAAAACTGAATGCAATGTGGATGGTGCCAGTCAGAAAATAGGAAGGAGGGGGCTATCCACAATGGAAAATGTTGATGAAATCAGAGTCATTTTCATTGAAATTTTACATGGAACATTTTGAGTTTTTGACAAAACAAAAATTTAAGAATGAAAATATGTCAGTTCCGAAATGCCACCATGGTAACGCATGCTACCATTCTTCCCTATGGCCTCAGATTAAATCTCTCATGAGACATCTCGTCTTTCCTCTTGATGCAGGGAGGTGGCATACCATGGCGCTTCCATGGCTACAGTGCATCATGAAAGATGAATTCCAGCTGGGTCCATAGAGGAGAATGGGAACATGTGGCCCCTGAACTACAACTCCCATGAAGTAGTAGCAGCATTTCGAATGGGGTTTGGACTTTTGGTTTTCAACAAAAAAAAATCAAAATTTTCTGCAAAAATGTTTCCAAAAAACAGTCTTAATGGAAATTTTTCAGCCAGTCCTAAGTGCAGCGTATAAAACACTACTGGCCCAGAATTCTCCACTCACTGACAATGAATGACCTCTAAAAGAACTCTGTGAAAGGTCTGAATTCTTCAAGGCTGATAGATAATCAAAAACAACTTGAAGGGAAGAATTCACATAGCCCTGGACCTTGAATAGTTTTTACCCCCCTATGAAGTGGATGTAAATCATTACTATTCTGATTTGTTAGCATTTTACACCTATTTAACGCTCATTTTGCATTGGTGTAAATGACCACATAAGGTGCAGGGCAGTAAAGTATCAGGCCACAGGAGCCAAAGAAATGGGCCTGTTTTTCTTTTCTTCCTTCCTTTATAGTCAATTGAAAGCATTGATGTGGGGGAGGTTTTCCACTGAGATATAAGTGCACTGTCAATATTTGCCTGTCAGGTTTTCTGGCTCTATGGGTAAAAAGTAGCTTTGCCATGTCTTATACAGACTTTTATAATATGGCTGTCATAGGGTGGCTGGCCCTTTAAGGGGAAATGGGTCTCAGCCCCTCTTGTGACACACATACCTTGCCTTCCCTGGTGGGGAAAATGGGTTCATGACCCAATCAGGCCTCTGGGATAGATAAGGAGAGGTGTGGATAATGGGAAAGAGAAAGAATGACTCTAGAGAAGGAACCAAGACCTACGAGCTGCTTCTTACTGAAAAGCAGTGGTGGGGGGAGGCTACTGCCCCCTGCAATGGAAATATTATGGGGCTGACCTATGTTTCTGCCCCTGGATATTTCCTCTATACCTGGGAAGGGTATGATATGGGGCATCTTGGCCCTGCTCCTCTTCCAGCCCAGCTGGGAAGAAAAGGGGCACCTGGAGGTGGGGGCTGGATCCAGGCTGGATGGGGAAGGGGTGGCTGGGTGGAGTCACATAATTCAGGTCAGGGTGAGGGCTGTTTCCCCTCCAGGACAAGAGCCACTTCTAGTTATATAAAAGCAGCAGCTGAGACAGGGAGCTAGGTTGTGGCTGCTCTGGGTGCCAGGGACAGGAGGGCAGGGACACCATGCTGCTGCAGCCACCCTGACCACACTGCTTCCTCAGCCTGCCATGCATCTTCAAGGCCAAGGTGAGTGCCTGCTGCCCTGCCGCTACCAGAGTTCCTGGCACTGCCTGAGTTCCCTCTGCACCCCAGACTTCTCGGTGCACACCCCTAGCCTCAAACTTCAGCCCCTCCATTCAAAATGAGCTTCTGGTAGGGAGCACCCCAAATAGCACCAGAGGAGCTGTGGGGGAGAGACTGAAAAGATCCCAGAAAAGGCTGAAAGCCACACAGACTCAGGACATCTGTCACATTCTTTTCCACTTCTAGTTTTAATTCTTTTGGCTTGTATTCTCCTACAGCCTGGGTAGTCAACTATTTTTTGTCAAGATCCAAATTTCTTGGTCAAGGTATAGTCAAGGTCCAGACTCCAAAGGAAACTTCCAAAGAGAAGCCAAAGGGAATGCTAAGCCATTAGAGGATGCTGGAGGCTAGAAAAGGCTGGAGATTGAGTGAGTGCCAGGGGGTGCCCCAGGATAGCAGCAAAAGCTGACAGTCTGGCAAGGCAACATACAGAGAGGAAAAGGCTGATGTGATCAGGACAGTCTCTTTCTCCCAGCCAGAGATGGGGGGTTAGCTGGTCTGAGGGGCACTAACAAAAGCTGGCAAGGAAAGATGCAGATGTACCTGGCCCAGACATACAGTGCTTTGCTCTACGTGTTTTGTACCTTTGGCGAAAGGAATAAATAGTGCTTTGCTCTGAGGCAGTGTTTGAGTCATTTTAATCAACAATCTGGTCACAGGTCCTCATAGCGAAAGGACTGACAGGTGCTAAATGCAGTTGGCCTGTTGCATTAACATAGTTGGGGAAACAGTGGGGCAGGGTGAAGTGTAGGAAGCCACGCCCGTCACGCAAGAGGCACTAAAAGGGAACTAAGATGCAGTTTGCCCTGTAACTGTGATATGTACTATGGTTAAATAAACGCCTCTGTGGACAAACAGAAGACCTGACCTAAAATGTGTTTATTTAAACTCTACTGTACAATGGAAATCACATTAATTTTTAAAGGCCAGTTCAGAGATAAGCGACACAAAGCTTGTACACAGGGATCTTCTTTGGAGTTTTCAGTGCTGAAGTTCTTTATCTTCTAATACAGTTTCGAAGCACAACTGTGATTATTTACTGAGTGCCGATAGTGTACTTGGCAGAGTACAAACATGGAGGAAGACACGGTCCCTGCCCCAAGGAGCTTACAATCTAAAATTAGACATAGACAGTACTGTTAGAACATATAAAGCTAAGTCTGAGATCTTGTCAGCCAGAATTAAGATGACCCACTTTAACAAAAGACCAGAATACCAAATATATATATAATATAGGGCAGAGTGGTGTCTTGTGTTTTGGGGCTATATAGATGTCTATACATGTGTTGGTGCAAAAGGCAATGGTGGGTTGTTTGCGGGGAAGAGGTGTTTTTATTTTCTCTGGTGCTGCACGGACTTGTGCTTCCTGAAGAGGAAAAAGCAAATATATAAATAAAATTAGCACTGTCATAGAACTTCACATACAAAGCACTGTACAACATTAGGGCACGTTAATTCCCAAGCAGTGGAGGAACCCAGTGCTGGGATGGGGGTAGAGTGAAAAGTGGGAAGGCTGGCCCCTCAACCCTCACAAAGCTGTGCTGAGACACTGGGTCTCCACCCTGGATCTGCTGAGTTAATCCGGTGAATTAAATACAAAAACATACTTTGATGTAACACTAAATTAACAATATTAAACACTCAGCCATCCGGTCATGGAAGCATTAAGAGGTCCTATCTCCTCTCACCTGGCAAGTGTAAGTCAGGAGTAACCCTTCAAAGTCAATGGAGTTGCAGTGATGAAGAATGGAGTGAACTCACCCACATCGGACATATTGAGTATGATGATTAGTTTCTACTGCTGTGTCTATATCTTAATACAGAATGGGCTCAGTCCTGGAGTTGCATATGCATTCAGAAATGTACGTACAACTCCAGTAGGAGATGCGTGGCTATTTCTAAGGGAAAAATTGAGCTCCATATGTGCTAGGTGAGTTATCACAGAGAATCTTAACCTTTACATTTCCAGATGTCAGTGTTTAAAATGGGAACTTATTAATTTATTTAATTATTAATTATTATTATCATTGTTATTATTATCATGGACAATTTTACTTTTTATATAAAAAAGTGCTTTGAATAGCACCGATTATCATTTTTACAAACCATGTAAATATTCCAGTTGTGCAGGAAGGAAGGAAAGTTCAATGTACTGGTGAATAGCACCTTAGTATGCAGCTACTGTAAAACAACTCTTTAGTTATAGTAGGTGACGCAAGTCTATCAGATCACTATGATTTTGATCCATTGGCAAAATATCAATGTGGGCAAAAAAAATCTGGGAAGAATCAAATCAATCGAAAAAAATTATCCAGACCACAGTATACGGCTTTAGGTATTTAAAAAAAAAAAAGATGCATGACTCTAGGGACTAGTGATAAAAGTACACTTTAAATACATCCACTTGGCCAAAAAAGAGGGTGCGATTCTCTCTGTCTTCTGCTTGTTACCAGCCAAATCAGAGCAGTGATAATGGCAGTCCTTGGTAGAATTGAACATCTCAGCTTTCTAGTTAGGAGACTTGCCCCCTCTGACGACATCTATACATGGTTGAGGCCATAACAAGGGGTGAAAAGGATAAGTATTGGTCCTAGGGTGACCAGACATCCCAATAAAATTGGGACCGTCACGATATTTAGGTGTTTGTCCCGTGTCCCGACTGATCTTTGGTCGGGACGCAATTTGTCCTGATATTTCATTCCGCTGGCAGCACTCGCCCTTTTTATTTTATTTATTTATTTATTTATTTATTTATTTAATGCTGCTCCGTCGGCAGCACTCACCTTTTTTTTGTTTTTTCCCCTCTTTCTGCTCTGCTGGCAGCACTCAGCTTTTTTTTTTATTTTTCTGCTCCGCCGGCAGACCCTTCCCCACATGTGTCCCGATATTTTCTCCCTCTCATCTGGTCACCCTAATTGGTCCCTGAAATACTGAGTATGGAAACCCCCACACCCTTTCTGTATTTTCTTTAGGGATAAGGAGAGGGTTTATGTATAAGGGCTGATGCTTGGATTCCTACCTTCCTCCTATTGCAAAAATAAATATAAAAACCAGCCATCTGCTGAAGTTAAAGGGGCACTGTCCCCTTAAAATCTAGTCAAAAAGTAGTTAAAAAGTAGTTTCACACACTACACCTGCCTTTGAGGCTTCCTGATGTTCTTTTGATTTTACAAATCACTTTTCATATTTAAATATATATATTTCTCTGCCCTTCGGTTGACTAAAAGACTCACAAACAACAGGGAAAACTGACTGACTATATGGGGGTGGGAACAGTAAATTGACTATACGCAAAGTGCTGTCAAATGTACAAAGTAAACAAACAGGAAAATATTCTTTTGTCTGTAATCTCAATTCTAATCACCTGAGGTGTTACTGGTAATAATATTAGGTGAAATTTCAGGCAGAATCAGGATTTTCAAGTCTATGATGTTTCCTTACGCTTGGTGAAAAACTAAAGCAAGCTGACTTCATAATTACCTGAAAAACCCTTTGGAGAAAAAAAAAGCCATAAAAAAGTACTAAGATTCTTCCTCTTCCTCCTGTTCTTCTTCTTCTTCCTCCTTGTTTGTAGAACGGGGGTACAAAAGTGATCACAGGAGAGTCGAAAGAAAAATGAGCAGTCTTGAAATACAGATCCCTAAATTTGCAACTGTATCTAGATTATGTATCTAGCAGATGTCACATTCATTAGCGTAAAAAACAAAAATAGCACAGATACATTTCATGCAGGTTTTCTTTAAAAAAAAAACCCATACACACAGTGCTCTAGCTTTACAGTATTAAGAGGTAAGCTTTGGGGTATAAAAACGCCTTTCACAGAACTGTTGGGGGAAAAGATACATCTAAGCTGTAAATAGATGCTAAAGATTAGATTTTGAATACACATGTATGCAAATATGTTAAGCATCTGTTGTTTTAGATGAGACCTTATTCTACAGCAATGAGAAAGTCAACATGCATGCCCCGTGATCTAAGCTACTGCAAAGCCTGAAGTCATTCAGAGCCAAATAATAAGCCCATGTTTCCAACATGTTCTTTGCTTTTTGAGATATAGAATGAATTTCAGAAGTGAAAAAAAAACCAACCCTTTCTGACTAAGGAACATCAGCCAGCCAACGAAGCCATGATCTGATAGTTGCCATTTCCATACTACAGAGGAAACAGCCTACGAGTACGTCTACAATGTAATAAAAGACCCCTGGCACAGGCACCACTGGCATAGGTTAGCTGACTTGAGCTCACAGGACTCGTGCTGGAGGGCTATAAAATTGCAGTGTAGACATTCAGTCTCAGGCTGGAGCCTGGGCTCCAAGACCACATGAGGAAGGAAGGCCTCTAAGTGTGGGTTCCAGCCCAACCCCAAATGTTTACACTGCAATTTTATAGTCCTGTGAGCCCAAGTCAGCTGGCCTGAAACTCAGTTCCGTGGATTTTTTAATGACAGTGTAGAGTAGACAAACCTGTTTACTCTGTCTTCCTCTGCATAGCAAGTGAAGCTTTTAAAAGGCAGTTCTACTCTGAAAGTGACTAAAATGGCATTGTAATATTTTGCATTTATTGTCCTTCAGTGATTTCTGGATCAAATCTGCTCCCTTTGCAAGTAAAAAGTATTACTAACTGCCACAAAGTCCACCCACATTGTGAAAAATTAAGGTGGGTTCTTTCAGGGTTGTGCATAACCAACAATTAAAGACTGGGCAACTAGACTTCAGTTAGAAGTTCTGATGATGGTATGTGAGGCAGAATATAACCCAGAACTATGTTGACTCTGCAATTCTATAAAAAAAATTGCTTGAGTTAGCAAAGTTAATGGTTGTAACTAAATACACACGTGGGTGTGAGTACGAAGGTGCCAGTTTAACATAATTGCATTAAAGAACCATTCCTGCAAAATCAAGCTTTATAAAGCAAACTTTATAAAGCACTAAAATGATCTTCCCCTTAGATTAACTGAAGTGGAAAATGCCCATCCAAATGGAATTTCATACTGCATCTTTGGAAGTATTTCCAGTCTATCCTTAAGAAGGATTTCTTTGGCCAGTGTTGTTGAGAACAATCCAAGAAGGCTCACAAACAACTCACATCTTTCCAGGTTTTGCATATTGGATTTGAAATTCAAATCCATTAAATTTACAACATCAAGTGTAGAGATACATTCAAAAAAAAAAAAGCTCTGCATGACATTGCTGTGATGTACGAATGTTCAGTGAGATGCTGGAGCAGAACTTAGGGAGATGGCTAAAGAGCATCAACACAGCAATAAATGGATGCAGATTCCTTCCATCTTTTGCAAGGGAGTCTCAGGCCTGGTCTACACTAGGCGTTTAAATCGGTTTTAGGAGCGTAAAACCAATTTAACGCCAAAACCGTCCACACTAGGAGGCACCTTATATCGATTTTAATGGCTCTTTAAACCGGTTTCTGTACTCCTCCCTAACGAGAGGAGTAACGCTAGTATCGGTATTAACATATCGGATTAGGGTTAGTGTGGACGCTGATCGACGGTATTGGCCTCCGGGAGCTATCCCACAGTGCACCAGTGACCGCTCTGGACCGCAATCTGAACTCGGATGCAGTGGTCAGGTAAACAGGAAAAGCCCCGCGAACTTTTGAATATTTCCTGTTTGCCCAGCGTGGAGCTCCGATCAGCACGGGTGGCGATGCAGTCTGAAATCAAAATAAAAAAAGAGCTCCCGCATGGACCATGCGGATGTGATCGCTGTAAGGGCAGGCAAATCCGTTCTATCAGCGCTCCGTTACAGAAGATGAAATTCAGAATCCTTTTTTAAAAATCTCCAGACAGACGCCATAGCAGGGACTCAGCGCACTGCAGCGTGACAAGCGTAACGGAAAGCCAAAGAATCAAATGGATGCTCATGGACTGGAGGACTGAAGCTATCCCACAGTTCCTGCAGCCTCCGAAAAGTATTTGCATTCTTGGCTGAGCTCCAAATGCTTCTAGGGTCAAACACAGTGTCCGCGGGTCAGGGCATAGCTTGGCAATCTACTCACCCACCCCCAGAAGCGAAAGGTAAAACAATCCTCTGACTCTTTTACATGTCACCCTATCTTTACTGAATGCTGCAGATAGACGCGATAGTGCAGCACTCAACACCAACATCCTTGCTCCCCGCCATGGGTGGCTGATGGTACAAAAGATGGAAATCCATCCTCATCATCAGCCTCAGCTGATGATACAAAAGGACTGGTAACCGTCCTCGTCATCAGCCTATTGGCCCTAATGTTTACTGGTGGATGGATGGTGCAATATGGCTGGTAACCATCCTCATCATAGCAACAGGGGCTGAGCTCCATCAGCCCCCACCCTTCATGTGTAAAGAAAAGATTCAGTTGCCCTGGACTAGCAGTGGGATGCTGGGCTTCTCTCCTACACACTGCTTAATGTCCTGTCTGGACTATCATAGCAGCTGGAGGCTGCCTTCCACTCATTTCTCACTAACAAGTCAGTGTGTCTTATTCCTGCATTCTTTATTAATTCATCACACAAGTGGGGGGACAATGCTACGGTAGCCAAGAAAGGCTGGGGGAAGAACGGAATCAACAGGTAGGGTTGTTACAGGAGCACCCCCTGTGAATAGCATACAGATCATAATTTCTGCAGGCTCTGACACAGAGCAGCTGTGCTCTCTGGTTCTATGATACGGTGGTTCTCTAGTACACTTGCCTATATTAGGCAGCACTGATTCTATTTTTAGATACCAAAAAGGAGGGATTGACTCAGGGAGTCATTCCCAATTTTTGCTTTTGCGCCCCTGGCTGATCGGCCAGGGGCACTTATGACAGCAGCAAATGGTACAAAACGATGGAAGGTGCAATATGGCTAGTAACCAATCTTGGCTTTTGCGCCCCTGGCTCATCGGCCAGGGGCACTAGCAGCAAATGGTACAAAAGGACTGGTAGCCATGATCATCCTCAGTTCCAATTTATGGAAGGGTTTGGATGGTGCAATATGGCTAGTAACCATCTGTGCTGTCATGCAAAAGCAAAAGCATGCTTCTGTGTAGCGCTGC